>NC_052147.1:214439469-216839469 GCF_902713615.1 Scyliorhinus canicula
AAAATGCCGGAACACACACCCCCCCCCCCCCAAATGCCGGAACACACACCCCCCCCCCCCCAAATGCCGGACACCCACCCCCCCCCCCAAATGCCGGAACACACAACCCCCCCCCCAAATGCCGGAACCACCCCCCCCCAAACGGACGGAACACACCCCCCCCCCCCAAATGCCGGAACACACACACCCCCACCCCCACAAATGCCGGAACCCACCCACCCCACCCCCCACGCCCACAAATGCCGGAACCCACCCCACCCCCACCCCCACAAATGCCGGAACACACCACCCCCCCAAAAGCCGGGTCTGTCTCTCTCTCCTTATCCTCCAAAAAACGCCGGGTCTCACCACTTCCGCAGCTGGTGAAACTGACGCGTATAGCGTCAGTCAGCTGCTAGCCCCTCCGGGAACGGAGAATAGCGGCCTTCAAGAAGGCCCCGGCGCCGGAGTGATTGACACCGATTTTTCTCGCAGGCAACCCGCGTTACGAAGGGCTACGGAGAATCCCGCCCCAGGTGTCTTTCATGCGGCGGTGCAGACTTGATTGGCCAAAGGGCCTTTTCTGCACTGTAATTTTATGCAAATCTTTTCCTTTTTAAATACTTGTAGCAACTCGTATAATCTCTGTTTATTTTTCTAGCTAGCTAATGTTCTCTCATATTCTAATTTCTATCTCATTATTTGATGATTTTTAAATTCAGTCCAATCTTCTGACTTATCAATGACCTTTGCACATAATATGCTTTATAATTTCACTGTCTTTAAATAGTTAGCCACAGGTTGTGCATCCTTTTGCTGGAACCTTCCTTTGTCAGTGGAATGTCCTTGCTGGCTGATGCTGTGAAACCTTGGCCGGGATTCCCCGCTACCCAGCGGGGCGGGCTGTACTGGCGCCGAAGGGCCTCCGCCGGCCGGCGCGTGTTGGTGCATGCGCGGGACGCCAGCGTGTACTGGCGATATCCCATGCATGCGCAGGGGAGTTCTTTTCCTTGCCGGCCATGGTGGACTGTTACAGCGGCCGTCGTGGAGGGAAAGAGTGCCCCCACGGCACAGGCTTGCCCGCGGATTGGTGGGCCCCGATCGCGGGCCAGGCCACCGTGCCCCACCCCCCCGGGCCAGATCCTCCCGTGCCCCCGAGGACTCTGCAGGGTGCCCGCAGAGCCAGGTCCCGCCGGTAAGGACCTGGTGTAATATACGCCAGTGGGACTGGCCGAAAACTCGGCTCATCACGGGGCGGAGAATCGCCGGGGGGGGGGGGGGGGGGGGCGCGCTGCCAACAGCCCCCGACCGGCGCGACGCGATTCCCTCCCCTACTGAAAAACCGCCGCCGGAGAATCCGGCAGCGGGGCAGGTTTAACGCCCCTCCCCCCCGGCGATTCTCTGGCCCAGCGTGGGGTTGGAGAATCCCTCTCCTTATGTCAAAACATGAAAATGTTTCAATTTACTGGCTGGAAACCTTTAACTTTTCTTTAAGACTTAAGCCATATTCCTGTGACTTGGAATCACAGATGGCTGCACTTATGCATCACTGTACCTACAGTATTCCAAAACGATTGAAGTGGAGACAACGTGTCTGCAAAAACCACACCAGAAACAATGGGCGAAATTTTCCGCTCCCACGCCGGTTCGGAGAATAGCGGGCCGCGCCGTTTTTTCCCGCGATGCCGGTCCGACGCGCTTCCACTATTCTCCCCAACGGCCAAATGTCCATGGTTGGGATACTCGCGGAAAACCACGGAGAGTCGCCCGACGGAGGCAAAATGGCGACTCTCCAGCACCCCCGCTATTCTCCGACCCGGATGGGCCAACGACCTGCCGTGCGCGACCGGTTTAAGACGATGGCAACCACACCTGGTCACTGCCGTCGTAAGCATGGCGCCAAATGCTGGTTTGACGCTTGTGGGGGGCGGAGAGGGGAGTGAGCACCGTGCCCACCGATCGTCGGGCTGGCGTCTCAAAGGGATGCACTCTTTCCCCTCCGCCGCCCCGCAACATCAAGCCGCCACGCCTTGCGGGGCAGCGGAGGGGAAGACGGCAACCGCGCATGCACGGGTTGGCGCTGGCCAACCTGCGCATGCGCGGCTGACGTCATTAGGCGTGGCGGCCGCTTCATTCTCGGCGGCCAAGAATAACGGAGCGCCGCTCGTAGCCCCCCAGGTGGGGGTGAATAAGGTGAGAGGAGCGGCCTCCGAGGCCATCGTGAAACGCGGCCGAGTTCACAACGGCGTTCCCGATTTTTCCCGGGTGCGGAGAATTTCACCCAATGGGTGGGATTCTCCATCCCATCAGCCCCTGTTTTTCGATGCGGCCCGCCTCCGCCGCCAGCAGGATTCTCTGTTCCCGCAAATGGAGTTTCCCATTGTGGCCACCCCAGGTTGTCGGGAATCCCGCGGGCGTGATACGCTGCTGGAGAAACGCAGGATCCCACCGACAGAGAATCCTGCAGAATGGCTTTGAAAGAGATGAATGGGGGCCATCTCCTACCCCATTAGCAAAACATCCAGTCACTTGGGTAGCAACTGCTTGGAGACAAACCATGAAACATAATCATGTGGACAATGGGGCCCTGGCTGAGAGAGGAATTCCCAGCCATGATCTAATCGAGTAACTGGAATACACGAACCATGGCCATACTTGGATCTCTCGGCAGCATTTGACAAGTAAACATTTTCTGTGCTTTAAGCACCTGTTTTTTCTGCAGGACTAGACTGAGAAGCAACTTATTTTACTTGACTGGATTAAGGACAATAACATTATCCTCTTTTTAAAAAAAAACTCAACCAACCTGCCCGATCGTGTCTTTTATGGTCACAATGCAAAAACAGTTAAATGCTCATTCAATTGATAAGTATATCCATTAAAAAAACTGTTGCAGTCAAATAAAGAGAGGGAAAAAAGGAGAGCTATTCAATCCCTCCTTACCTGATCATAACAGAGATGAAATAACTTCTTAAATGTCTTTCACTGCATCATTACTGACCTACCCCTTAACCTAATTCCCATTTCACTTTAATGAGCGCTGTTTTCATCCCCTTGTAATTGTGTTTATTTAAGTTGAAAACTCTAGTCTTAGACACCTGATTTCCCTCAAACCGAAAGTGAAATTCAGACGGGTTCTGATCACTGCTCCCAAAAGGCTCCTTTACTCTGATGTCATTAGCTTTAAAAAAAATACTTTTATTAACTTGTTTCAATTTATAACATACAAAATAACAGGAAAAAATAAACACATTTACATACATAGAAAACCAAAACAGTATACAACCCTATACAAACCCTTACCCCTCCTCCTACCTTAACAACTAACGGTGACCAATTCCTTGAAATAAACAACAGACGGCTGCCATCGCCGGTACTTCATAGTTCATAGAATTTTCATTGCAGAAGGATGCCATTTGGCCCATCGAGTGTGCACCGCCCGTTGGAAAGAGCACCCTACCCAAGCCCACACCCCCACCCTATCCCCATAACCCAACCTTTTTGGACACTAAGGACAATTTAGCATGGCCAGTCCACCTAACCTGCACATCTTTGGACTGGGGAGGAAACCGGAGCTCCTGGAGGAAACCAACGTAGACACAGGGAGAATGTTCAGACTCCGCACGGACAGTGACCCAAGCCAGGAATCGAACCTGGGACCCTGGAGCTGTGAAGCAACTGTGCTAACCATTGTGCTACCATGCTGCCCATGATAGAACCCCTCAATTGCTCTCTTCAAGGTGTACTTGACTTTCTCGAGGCATAGGAACTCCGCTTTCTCGAGGCATAGGGACTCCGCTTTCTCGAGGCATAGGAACTCCGCTTTCTCGAGGCGTAGGAACTCCATCAGCTACACCGAGGCACTGGGTGAAAACGGATTGGATTGGATTGGATTTGTTCATTGTCACGTGTACCGAGGTACAGTGAAAAGTATTTTTCTGCGAGCAGCTCAACAGATCATTAAGTACACGGGAATAAAAGAAAATACATAATAGGGCAACACAAGATATACAATGTAACTACATAAGCACTGGCATCGGATGAAGCATACAGGCTGTAGTGTTAATGAGGTCAGTCCATAAGAGAGTCATTTAGGAGTCTGGTGACAGTGGGGAAGAAGCTGTTTTTGAATCTGTTCGTGCGTGTTCTCAGTCTTCTGTATCTCCTGCCCGATGGTAGAAGTTGGAAGAGTGAGTAAGCCGGGTGGGAGGGGTCTTTGATTATGCTGCCCGCTTTCCCCAGGCAGCGGGAGGTGTAGATGGAGTTAATGGATGGGAGGCAGGTTCGTGTGATGGACTGGGCGGTATTCACGACTCTCTGAAGTTTCTTGCGGTCTTGGGCTGAGCAGTTGCCATACCAGGCTGTGATGCAGCCCGATAGGATGCTTTCTATTGTGTATCTGTAAAAGTTGGTAAGGGTGAATGTGGACATGCCGAATTTCCTTAGTTTCCTGAGGAAGTATAGGCGCTGTTGTGCTTTCTTGGTGGTAGCGTCGACGTGGGTGGACCAGGACAGATTTTTGGAGATGTGCACCCCTAGGAATTTGAAACTGCTAACCATCTCCACCTCAGCCCCGTTGATGCTGACAGGGGTGTGTACAGTACTTTGCTTCCTGAAGTCAATGACCAGCTCTTTAGTTTTGCTGGCATTGAGGGATAGATTGTTGTCGCTGCACCACTCCACTAGGTTCTCTATCTTCCTCCTGTATTCGGACTCATCGTTATTCGAGATCCGGCCCACTATGGTCATATCGTCAGCAAACTTGTAGATGGAGTTGGAACCAAGTTTTGCCACGCAGTTGTGTGTGTACAGGGAGTAGAGTGGGGGCTAAGTACGCAGCCTTGCGGGGCCCCGGTATTCAGGACTATTGTGGAGGAGGTGTTGTTGTTCATTCTTACTGATTGTGGTCTGTTGGTCACAAAATCGAGGATCCAGTTGCAGAGTGGAGAGCCAAGTCCTAGGTTTTGGAGCTTTGATATGAGCTTGGCTGGGATTATGGTGTTGAAGGCGGAGCTGTAGTCAATAAATAGGAGTCTGATGTAGGAGTCCTTGTTTTTGAGATGCTCTATGGATCAGTGTAGGGCCAGGGAAATGGCGTCTGATGTGGACCGGTTGCAACGGTATGCGACGGAAACCCCAGCAGTAATTGCCTCTGAGCAATCAGCGAGCGCAAAGGCTAGGACATCAGCCCCCAGGCCCGTCTGTAGCTCCGGCGAGTCTGACACCCAAAATATAGCCACTAAAGGACAGGGCTCCAGCTCAATCTTCAGAATCGTCGACATGGTGCTAAAGAAGGAGACACGAAACCCCACGAGCTTGGGGCAAGACCAGAACATGCGCGTGTGGTTAGCCTGGCCACTTGAACAGCATTCACTCCTGTCCTCCACTCCTGCAAAGAAGCGCCACATTCTGGACTTGGTCAGGTGTGCCTTTAAAACTACCTTAAATTGGATAAAATCAAGCCTCCTGCATTAGGATGTGGAGTTCACCCTATGTAGGGACTCACTCCACACCTCGCCTTCTAATTTGGGCCCGAATTCCTCTTCCCACCTCGCCTTAACCCCTTCCACTGACAACGAATCTTCCACCAAAATCCATTCCTAAATATTGGAAATGTCCCCGTCCTCCGACGCCGCGAGTGAAAGAACCCTCTCCATTAGAGATGTTGACAGTGCCATGGAGAATGTCGGGAAATTTCATTTCACTTGAAGATATCTGAATGAAATTGAAACTGAGAGCCCAAAGTTTCCCGTCAATTCCTCTAGACTGGCAAACCTCCCCTTCAGGAACAAATCACCCACTCTCTTCAGCCCCTTCCCCCACCCCTCCTCCACCCTCCCCTCTCCTGTACATGGCATCTAATCTCACAGGCTCGAACAAATGGTTAGTGCAAATAGGAGCCAACTTCAACACTGACCCCAATTTAAAATTTTATTGAAACTGTCTCTATATTTTCAAAGTGGAAACAGCCACTGGATTTGACGAATACTTTGTCGGTGAGAATGGGAGCGAGGCCATAACTAATGCCCCAAGACCAGACCCCCTATATGACCTCGATTCTATCTTCACCCACGTAACCCCCAGATCACCACACCAAATAACACCTTCTCTGTATTAGCTGCTCAGTAACTAAGTATCAGATTCAGCAATGCCAGGCTTTCCAACTGTCCATTTCTTTGAAGGACTGTCCTGTGGATCCTCGAGGTCTTGCCTGCCCGTATAAAAGATGATATCAACTTCTCCACCCTTCCAAAAAAAAAGATTCAGGAAAGAAAACCAGCAGACACTGGAACAGAAACAAAAGACATGGCAAAATTTTCACCTTGGTTGGCTGGAACATGCCCGCCAAGGACATTATCCCACCTTTGCATGTCAATCTTAACACTACCTACCAAACTAGTATAATTCAGTTTACGAAGTCAGGCCTAATCTCGAGCCACTTGGACCCCCAGATGTCAGCCATGCAAAATGGTAACACCCCCAGATTGGCTCCCATCCCCGGGCGGTTCACCGGAAAACACTCGGTCTTTTCCAAGTTTAACTTATATCCTGAAAAGGAGCCAAAGAGCCTCAATAGTTCCATTATATCACCCATTGTGGGGATCTGGTTCTTTTCATAAAGTAAAAGGTCATCAGCATACACGGACATCCTACGCTCCGCCCTTCCCCTAATTACCTCCTTCCACTTACCCAAAGCCCTCAAAGCGAAAGGCTCTATCACCAATGCAAACAAGATAGGCGACATAGTGCACCCCTGTCTCATTCCCCTATTCAAATTTTAAAAGCCGGTCACGGTCGTTGGGCACTACATCCCGTGACCGGGAATGCCGCGACCCATGGCCTCGCAACTCTCCCGATACCCTCCCGTGACTCACCCGCGAGCAAGACCCTGATTTTGTAAATGATTGCTCTAGAATGTGCTGTTCTAAGAAATTATTCCCAAAATACCATGAACTCATCTGACAGACTATCTTTGCCAATCTAATTCACCCAATCAGTATATAGATTCAAATATCCCATGATCAGCGCATACCTTTCTTACAAGCATTCATTATTTCTTCCTTCATACCTCAACCTATAAACTACTCACACAAGTGATTTCTTACTCTTCTTATTTCTCATCTCTACCCAAATTAATTCTGATTCTTGATCTTTAAAACTAAGGTAATCCCTTTATTGTTCTAATGTCATCTTTAATTAACAGAGTAACCCAGACGTTTTTCCTAGCCTCCTATCCTTAGGCCTGTGAAGGTTCAGGTCCCATTCTTGGTCACCTTGCAGACCCGTATTTGAGTTGACAAATCATCCATGTTATTACAAATTGTATTACAAATGCACTTTTAGATACAGAGGCTTTAATCTTGCCTTTCCCCCCTCCCTGATGTATCGCAGTGTCTAAAGCTGTCTTCAGCTATGAACTGAAGAATCTCCTAATTCCTTTGTATAGAAAAGATGAAAAGGAAATATTAATTAGCCAATCACCTCTCTGATTTCCTTTAATGACAACACTGTTGTTCTTTCCAAATGTGGGCTCTGAACCCATAGACTGGTGTACCCACTCTGTCCTCACTCAAAGACTTACACTCCATGTTATTGTAAACTCATTCTGTCCTCGCTCATAGACTCACACTCCATGCTATTATATATTTATGTCCTTGCTTGAAGACTCACTTTCCACGCTCCTATGCACCCACTCTGTCCTTGCTCGAAGACTCGCTTTCCATGCTCTTATGCACCCACTCTGTCCTCGCTCGAACACTCGCTCTGCACGCTATTATATACTCATTCTGTCCTCGCTTGAAGACTCGCTATCCATGCTATTATACATCCACTCTGTGCTCACTCGAAGACTCACTCTCCAGGCTCTTACCTACCCACTCTGTGTTTGCTCAAAGATTCACTCTCCATGCTCTGACATATGCACTCTGTTCCTGCTCAAAGACTCACTTTCCACGCTCTAATATATCCAGCCTATCCTCACTCGAAGACTCACTCGTCATGCTTTTGTATACCCACTCTGACTTGCTCTATGACTCACTCTCCACATTCTTATATACCCACTCTGTCCACGCTCTAATATGCCCACTCACTCCTTAATCTATCCTTTCTCTTCACGCTTTTATGTATCCATTCATTCCACTTTCCTCACTTGAAGACTCATTCTCCATGCTCTTGTATATCCATCCTGTTCTCGCTCAAAGACTCATTCTTCATGCAAATATATACCCACCCTTTCCTCATTCGAAGACTCACTCCCCATGCTCTTACATACGCACTCTGTCCCCACTCAAAGAATCACTCTCCGCACTCTCTTTATGAGATATCTTATAAGACACTGCTCTGTCTCCACTTGAAGTCTCAATCTCCATGTTCTTACATACCCAATCTTTCCCCAATAAAATAATCAGTCTCCACACTCTTATATACGCACTCTTTCCCTTCTTAAAGACTCGCTCTCCATGCTCTTATATACCCGCTCTGTCCACTCAAAGACTGTCTCTCTATGCTTATATACCTGCTCTGTCCCAGCTCAAAGATTCAATCTCCACACTCTTATATACCTGCTCTTTCATTGCATGACGCCTCAGTCTCCATGTAAGTGATATTTCAGAAGTAGAGTACTTAATTGAAAGATAAGGTGCTTTTCCTCAAGCTTACTTTGAGCTTCTTTGGAACACTGCAGGAGGTAAAAGATTCAATTCAACAATGTGATCTCTTCCGCCGCTTTATTTCCATTTTCTTTGCAGTTTTCCCCTTGTTTTTACTTTTGCACAGCAGTTGGTCATCAGTTTGACTTTAACACCGCCTCAAAGCACATCTTTTGTTTCTTTACCTGTTCCATTTCCACTTCCTTTAGTCCAGCTCCAACAGTTCTAGTGTCATGTAATCTCTTGGGTCTCCCACCTATCACAAACTTTACTGTTTCTTCTTTTCCCCCTCCTTACTTTCACTTGCTTCAAACATATTGCATTTCTAATTTTTCCCAGATCTTATGAAAGGCCACTGACCTAAAACATTTGGCCGTATTTTCCCAGCAGGTTTTCTGATCTTGCCAGCTGGCTCAAGTAGGAGTCTGAAGCCCACTCTGTGGGCTAGAGTTTACACTCCCCCACTGGTAGGGTTTGAAGACAAAGCCTGGCCTACCTGGCTGCCCCCGACCAGTCTAATATTTTCCAGGATGTGGGGCATGTGTCAGAAGGTCCACCCACCCTTTTGTCTATTGAAGCTCTTTAAGGGCCTTATCCTGTCCCCACCAATATATTACCCCTGGTAGCAAGTTCCATGCCTTGTGGGAAGCCTGGCAGCTTTAGTTGCATGGACTGTTGTTGTGCAAGTTGTAGCCATCTGGGATGGCCATTTACAACCAGGAACACAGAAACTCGCAAAGCCTCGCGGGTGAAATGGACAAAGCAAGATTCAGGCAGGCTCAGAGCCTGAAATGTATATTTGCAAGCAAGGAGTCCAGACGGTATCGAAACTCCGACCAATTGGCATTTTGATCGGCCGATTAGCATTTGGTGGCCCATCTTCACCAAGACAAAGGACTGGTACTCGAGCGACCAGTACAGTCCCAGACATTTCGGCGCCACTCCCTGTTCTCGGGAAGCGTAAACAACAGGTTCAGTGACCACTTGGGATACGCCCAGCCATCCACACACCCGCCCATTTATTGGTTAGGAATCGAACAGAGTGATCAGGGATCACCCAATTAGTTATGTCCAAACTGAAGGACCGCCCAAAAGAGCCCGAAAACCCCCAAGCATAAGAAGAGAGTGTGCCATGTATTTTTTCCCGAAAGAAGGCAGAGGTCTTACCTGAAAGTAATTAACACTGCTCTCAGCATTAAATTGCTGCAGGACAGCTATCATGATCGTGGCTGGGCTCCCCACCGACTTTGTATCCATGGTTTGAGGGGGACAGGGGAGTAGCTCTCGCGCCCTGTAATATCATTCCCTATGTGTAGCAACTCATTTGTGATGTTCCCCAAATTGGCCAGTGTGTGGCTATCGGGTAGAATTGCTGGCCAATTAAGGGGGGGCTCTAAAAACTGTAGGGCCAATAGGAATGAAGAAGCAGAAGTTGTTCTTTCAAGATAAATGATAGCTCGGACTCAAGGTGGAGGCGTCCTTTAAACTTTTTAATTGGAACGTGTAACAATTGTAACATGGCAAAGCCCTTCACAGCCTGGTCACCGTTCTGGAGGGGAAACCACTACTCAGGGTGGCCTACAGCTACAAACAAAGTTAAGCAGGCAGGGAAGGATGCCAAGTCCGCCTGGAGTGTTCGTCATCATTCTGCTGCTGGGAACCTGTTCCAAGCCGCTGCTGTTTTTTCCGATGCTTTCCAGTCCTGGGCGCCAACTGGCCATCAGGCCTTAATTGTCACTATCGGGGTCAGTGGATTACCCTGTCACTTCTTCATGCTGCCTCCAGAAGATACTACGGGACATGGGGTGGAATAAAGGAACAGGAATGGCAGCCAGCAGCATCAAATTCCATGGCTGCCTGCCTGCCTCCCTACACATGCATGCGCGACACACACACCACGCACGCATTCTAACTTAACCTGCAGTGCTATGGGCTGGAATTGGGCAGTGTGGTGACTCAATAGCTCATCTCTGATGGTCATTCTATGTGCTGAAAACTTATCGCCTCTTTAACCTTAGTTTTGTTAAAAAGTGCTTTTCAACAAATTTTATTTACTGTTTTTAAGAGTGCTATTTCTCCAACAGTTGCAAAAATAATGAGCGAGATTCTGCCGTCTGGCAGCCACGATTTCCTGGGCGGCGTGCCCTCGCCGGCAGCGGGATTCTCCGTACCCGCCATTTGCCGATGGGATTTCCCATTGTCGCCACCCCACGCTGCTGGGAAATCCACGTGCGGGTGAGGGGGGTGGGGGAGTGTGTTTGGTAATATTCCACATTGTTCAAGTTCATATATCAGTGGTAACAAATCCCAAATTCCATTATTTATCTGGGGCCTGCTATATCCCAGAGTAATTCAAACAGAAGTGAAATTGTTGTCAGAAGTAATAAGGAAGTGGCCTTTTGTATTAAATATATTAATGTTAAAATATGTTATTATATTTAGTATAGTCAAATGTACACTCCAAGCATAATGCTTTTGTTAGTTTGTAAGATGGAACTTACTGTTAATGATGCTATTGTCTTTCCAGTTTAATGAAGGTGTCATCTCATTGAAATTACAGAGTGAGAAATTTGATACATGTTCAGATGAAAACATTGCTGACAATTATACTTGCATCTTCTCCGGCCAATGTATTTTTCATCACACATCCATGAAGGCAGGAATAAAAGGCAATATTAGAAATTGTACAAGATTTAAGATCGCTTGGGTGAAAGTTTATTGGAAAAGGCTAAGAACCAAATGAAAAAATATTAAAGAAATGATCCAGCGTGATGCATGAAAATTCAATAAATAAATTGTAGGTCATAGTGGGAAAGGATATGAAAGGTAACAAACGATTTCCTGAGTTTGCTGATATTAAACAAGAAAAATCTAATGAGACCCCTGATAGAGGTTAGACAGGAACAGTATGATTGAACCTGTATTTTTTATTATTTATATATCAATTTTCACATGAGAAAATCATAGTGTGCCCTTTACAGGTACTGGGGGAAAAGAAATTCATCTGGGAAATATAAATTGCTAAAACAGTGGCTATGTTACTGGACTTGTGATCCAAAGGCCTCGTTTAAAATCCAGAAATCAGGGCAGGAATTTTACCACTCCGTGGACGATAGGCTGGGAGGCAAAAAGGCTAGGAAAATGGTGTGGAAAAGCATTGAATGGCGTGCTCGATGTCTTCCCATCACCGTGCCATTTTGCAAGTGGCAGGAAAGATGGTCTACAAGAGTACCACCAAGTGCCCATTGAGTCACTTACGTAACCAGCCACGGGCCTCTTCCTGCCTCAGCTGGCACTTTGTCCATTCTGGGGGAGAGGTTGGGCCTGACATTGCGGGGGGAAGAGTGTCCAGAGAAACGATTGTCTCTCACTGGGCTTCAGGGAGGCGGAGCTGTTCATGACCCATGGACGGTTTCTCAGCAGCAACATGCACCCCCGTAGCAATGGTACCACCAATCCATCAAAACCCACCACCGCCTGATTACCCAGAACTGGACCTGGAAACCCCAAGCACTCTTTGGCACCCAGACATTTGGAGGCCTCTCCTCACAACTGCAGTCTCCATACTGGCAGTTAGCAGTGGAACTGTGGAGCTCCCGTCACTCTAATTGGCTGGCAGCTCTTGAGGGCAGGCTGCCATCCACAGCAGCCGCTTAATTGGCCATCTCTAGCTCATACCAGCCGTCTAAGCTTGGTTTGTTCCTTCTTTTGACCTCAGCGGTGGGACCTCAGTCTTTGGGGGTATAATTTAGTCCTTTAGTTCAAATAGCACTATGGGAGCTGGGCAATGTAAATTCTGTTAATTAAATAAACTGCAATCAGTAGGCAGTATCAGTAATGGTGACCATAAAGCTACCAGATTGTCATAAAGCCACATTGTTCTTTAGAGAAGGAATTCTACCATTCTTAACAGGTTTGGTGTCGATCTGACTCCTGATCCATAGTATGTGGTTAGCTCTTAATTACCTTCTGAAATGGCCTTGTAAGGCACTCTGTTGTGTCAAACTGCTGAAAGCGTCTATAATAAGAATAAAACCAGTTGGACCCAACTTGCATAAACCTCGGCAGTGGGCATGACAAAGACATACGCAAAGTCCACATGAACTAGAATCATAGAATCTCTACAGTGCAGAAGGAAGCACTCGGCCCATTGAGTCGGCACGACCCTCTGAAAGAGCACCTAGCTGGGTCCAATTCCCCACCCTTCGACCTCTGGACACTAGGGGACAATTTTTTTTTCTTTTAGCATGGACAATCTATGTAACCTGCACAACTTTGGACTGTAAGAGGAAACTGGAGCCCCCAGAGAAAACCCAGATAGACATGGGTATAATGTGCAAACACCAGACAGAAAGTCACCCAAGGTCGGAATCGAACATGGGTCCCTTGCGTTCTGAGCCAGCATTGATAGCCACTCTGCCACTGGGGAGAGTGCCACATCCTTCTGGGTGTCGTAATCAATATTTCCCCGCTTCTGGTCTGTGATAGAAAGATTCAACAAGGTTCGTTAGGTAAGCAAAACTAAGCTTTATTTACGAACTACAACTGCTAGCAGTATGGCTGAGACTTGGAGTCGGAAGGCAGTCAAGTACAAACTGCTGGTTCCCTTCCAAGTCTGCCCATTACAGAAAATAGGTAGACATTTATACATTATAAAATCAAGATAACGTGAATACAGCTTGCTCAGGAATTTGATCAAAAGTAAAACATAAGTAATAATCATTAAACTGGCGTCACCTTGCTGACCTTTAGAGGACTCGGGGGTCTCACATCATTATCTTGTCTTTTGGTGCATGTTTAAGAAACGGAGCAGATTTGTTTAAGCATTGAAAAGAACTATTTCTAGCTTATCTTGTGTATTTAGACTGGGGTGTGACGACTGAGTTTTTATCCGAGTTTAGAGTCAGCAAGTTTTCGGGTCAAGTTGACCTTGGCTGCCTGTATTTGTGCATTAGGTTATGCGAAGTCAGTTTAAATTTTATTGTACCAAGAAACTTGACTAGTTTTCCCATCATGCCATTATTTGCTTTGCACAATACCACATGGGAACATCTAGGAACTTGTAGAAAAATTGAATGAATTGACCCATAGATGAGTCAATAACAGCCTGACAATATCACACACACAGAAGCATATCTTTCTTCCAAAATTCGAGGTACCATCATCACCATCCCTGGATAGGCCCTGTCCCTTTGCAATACAGACTCACCAGAGGTAGTTGTACCGCGGTATATACGTAGCAACCTGAAAGTCCTCAGGTAGGCCATTCACAAGGTGGTTATTTTAAGTTACCATGCACTGGTGGGAGCACACTTCAAAAGTAAATTAGAGGGTATACTTCCTGGAGTCCTCAACATTGACACTGGACCCCATAAAACATTGAAGCATCAAGTCAAGCACATGATGGAATTTACATCTACTGTCCCTCAGCTCATGAATAAGTGCACCTTCATATCGCACAACACTTGGAAGAATAACAAAGGACAGCAACAGTAGAAAGGCAGTGGCATAGTTGTATTGTCACTGAACTAGTAAAACCAGAAACCCAGAATAATGCTCTGGGGACCCAGGTTAAAATTCCGCCACTGCAGGTAGTGAAATTTGAATTCAATAAAGGTCTGATGACCATGAAACCATTGTCGGTTGTCATAAAAACCCATCTAGTTCACTAATGTCCTTTAGGGAAGGAAATCTGTCAACCTTACCTGGTCTGGCCTACATGTGACTCCAGACCACAGCACAGTGGTTGACTCAGAATGGCCCCTCAATGGTATTTAGAGCTGGGCAATAAATGCTGGCCCAGCCTGCACTGTCCACATCCCATGAATGAATAAAAGAATTTACTCTGGTTAGATTTCAATATGCGCCACCAAAAGTGGTTAGTTAGCACCACTGCTGACTGAGCATACCAAGTCATGCAAAACAGCTGCCAGACCAGTGATGTGATAGCTGGTGAAAGAATGAACAACAAGGAAAAATACTAATCCTTATCCTCAACAATCTACATTCTATTATTGGCAGGAGTGACCAATTCATCAACTTTGTACAGCTGAAGGACTATCTTCATACTGAGGACATCTTCCACATTGTTCTGCGGCACTACCACCATGCTAAATGGCACAGATTCAGAACAGGTGTAACAACTCAAAGTTGAGCTCAATGAGTGGTGCTGGAGAGCATGACAGAAGCAGTGCCATGCAACTCTAAGAAAAAGTGCTAACCTAGTGAAGGTGCAACACAGGAATGCATGCATGTTAAACAGTGGAAGTAGCATGGTATGGAGCTAAGCATTCTCATAAACAGTTGATCAGATCAAAGCTCTGCGGTCCTGCTACATCCACCATTCACAATTAAAGAACTGCAAGGATGAGAAGTCTCCATCAACATCCCCATCCTCAATGATGAGGGAGCCCAGCAAGTGAGTGCAAAAGACAATACAGCAGTGTTTCCAAACACCTCCAGCCAGGAGTTTGCAGTGGATAATCCATCTTGGACTCTTCCTGAGATCGCCAACATCCAAGAAATCCGTGATATCACGAAACAACTGAGTGCCATGGATACAACAAAGACGATGAGAAATAGTTGGCTGTAGGGCTGAATACCTTTGATGCAAACCTAGCAACGTCCTAGCCACACTGATCCAGTGTAGCTATGACACATGCAGCCACATGACAATGTGATAAATTGCCCAGGTCTGTCCTGTCCACAAGAAGCAGGATATAATTATAATAATCGCGTATTGTCACAAGTAGGCTTCAATGAAATTACTGTGAAAGCCCCTGGTCGCCACATTCCGGTGCCTGTTCGGGGAGGCTGGTACGGGAATTTAACCCGTGCTGCTGGCATTGTTCTGCATTGCAAGCCAGCTGTTTAGCCCACTGTGCTAAACCAGCCCCAGACTGGATATACAAAGTCTAGCTAATTAAAGTCTACTCTCAACCATCAGCAAAATGATGGCAGGGGTGGTCGACAGTTCTACCACGTGTCACAACACTCTGGCTCAGTGCACCATTGAATTAACAAATAAGTCTCAGAAAAATACTTGAAGTCTTTGGCCCTTGGCAGCCCAATAATTACAGTCACCAAGTTTGTAAATTTAAACACAATTACGTTTTATTAATAGCAACTATATTGAAATATCAACAAATACAACTGCTTAACTCTTATCTAATTCCTAATCCCCCACTTTGACTTGCCCCCACCCTCTATATATACACACACACACACACACCCGGAGAGGCCCGCCCAGCAACCCGACCTACCTGGTGATGGAAGAAAGAAAAATCCACATGGAGGCCCCACCGTGCCGACTTCAAGATCCGACCCCAGGAGCGCCCAGGAAGGGAACAGACCATGGGACCTAGCCCAATCTGCCCCAGGAAGACCCTGCCCACGACCCAGGACCCCAAAAACAACGGAGACCGCGCGCGAGGACCCGAACACGCTGCAAGGTATTCCCGCGCCCGCAGAACGCCGGGACCCGTCCGGATCGCAGACTCACCCCCCCAGCAACCCCACTACCTCAACCAGTGCCCGGGGCCCTGCCAGACGCGACCCCGGAAATGTAAACAGCGCCCTGGACCTCGCTAGCACCCTGGACCCCGCCAGCGCCCTGGACCCCGCCAGCGCCCTGGACCCTGCCAGACACAACCACCTACCTTCCACAAGGGCTGACGTCTCCCATCGGATCCCAGGATCATCCAGCAGCAGCCGCCGACCGAGAAAGCGAGGGAAACGCAGCGGTCTGCAGGTTAGACTGAAGCAACGTGGTTTCAAGACCCCTCTCCCCAGCATACTCCTAGCAAACGTCCAAGCAATTGAAAACAAGCTGGATGAACTAAACGCCAGACTTACCTCTCAGAGGGAAGTAAGAGACTGCTGCGTGCTCTGTTTCACAGAAACATGGCTCACCCCCGCCTCACCGGACTGTGCCATACAACCTGAAGGCTTCTCTATTCACCGGGCGGACCGCACGGCATCTTCAGGCAAAGCGAAGGGTGGAGGGGTTTTCCTCCTCATCAACTCCTCCTGGTGCTTGGATGTGGTGACCCTGGCAACCTACTGCTCCCCAGACCTGGAATACCTGACCGTAAAGTGCCGCCCATACTATCTTCCACGTGAGTTCACTTCAGCCGTTATCACAGCGGTCTACATCCCACCCCAGGCAGAAGTGAGGAAGGCGCTGGATGAACTGTACACAGTCATAAACAACCATGAAACAGAACACCCGGAGGCCCTGTTCATTGTGGCCGGAGACTTCAACAAAGCCAACCTCAAGAGTGTACTGCCAAAATTCCACCAGCACATCTCCTGTACCACCCGGGGCGACAACACTCTTGACCACTGCTACTCAAAAATCAAGGGCGCCTACCGTTCCATCCCCCGACCGCACTTTGGGAAATCAGACCATAAGACTGTGCTCCTTCTCCCGGCTTACAAGCAGAAACTCAAGCGGGAGAATCCAGCTAAGAAGGTTGTGCAGTGCTGGTCTGAGGAGACAGAAGAGCTCTTACGTGACTGCTTGGAGACAGTGGACTGGTCCATATTTAAGAACTCAGCGACTAACTTAAATGAGTATGTCACCACCGTCACAGACTTCATCAGCAAATGTGTGGACGACTGCGTGCCAAAGAAAGCAGTACGTACGTTCCCCAACCGGAAACCATGGCTCAACCGCGAGATTGACTCCCTACTGAAGGACAGAGCTGAAGCGTTCAAGGCAGACGACCCTGTCCTATACAAGAAATCCAGGTACGACCTCCGCAAAGCCATCCGAGATGCCAAGAGAGAATATCAAACTAAGCTAGAGTCACAGACAGACTCTCGGCGGTTGTGGCAAGGACTAAGCAACATAACGGGCTACAAAGCGAAGCCGAGCAGTATCTCTGGCAGCAGTGCACCCCTCCCCGATGAACTTAACGCATTCTATGCTCGGTTTGAGCAGGTAACCAACAACCCGCTATCGAGTGCCCCAGCAACCCATAATTCACCCATACCCACCATCACAGTTTCCGAAGTCAGATCGGCCTTCCTGAAAGTGAACCCACGGAAGGTGATGGGCCCGGACGGGATCCCTGGTCGTGCACTCAGAACCTGCGCGGACCAGCTGGCAGAGGTTGTCACAGACATCTTTAACCTATCCCTACTCCACTCCGAGGTCCCCACCTGCTTCAAGAAGACCACCATCATACCGGTACCAAAGAAGAACCAGGCAACGTGCCTCAATGACTACCGCCCGGTGGCCCTGACGTCAGTTGTAATGAAGTGCTTTGAGAGGCTGATCATGAAGCGCATCACCTCCATACTCCCGGAATGCCTTGACCCACTTCAATTCGCATACCGTCGCAACCGGTCCACATCAGATGCCATTTCCCTGGCCTTACACTCATCCCTAGAGCATCTCGAAAACAAGGACTCCTACATCAGACTGCTATTTATTGACTACAGCTCCGCCTTCAACACCATAATCCCAGCCAAGCTCATATCAAAGCTCCAAAACTTAGGACTTGGCTCTCCACTCTGCAACTGGATCCTTGACTTTCTGACCAACAGACCACAGTCAGTAAGAATGAACACCAACACCTCCTCCACAATAGTCCTCAACACCGGTGCCCCGCAAGGCTGCGTACTTAGCCCCCTACTCTACTCCCTGTACACACACGACTGCATGGCAAAACTTGGTTCCAACTCCATCTACAAGTTTGCTGACGATACGACCATAGTGGGCCGGATCTCGAACAACGACGAGTCTGAATACAGGAGGGAGATAGAGAACCTAGTGGAGTGGTGCAATGACAACAATCTCTCCCTTAATGCCAGCAAAACTAAAGAGCTGGTCATCGACTTCAGGAAGCATAGTACTGTACACACCCCTGTCAGCATCAACGGAGCTGAGGTAGAGATAGAACATAGAACATAGAACAGTACAGCACAGAACAGGCCCTTCGGCCCTCAATGTTGTGCCGAGCCATGATCACCCTACTCAAACCCACGTATCCACCCTATACCTGTAACCCAACAACCCCCCCTTAACCTTACTTTTATTAGGACACTACGGGCAATTTAGCATGGCCAATCCACCTAACCCGCACATCTTTGGACTGTGGGAGGAAACCGGAGCACCCGGAGGAAACCCACGCACACAGGGGGAGGACGTGCAGACTCCACACAGACAGTGACCCAGCCGGGAATCGAACCTGGGACCCTGGAGCTGTGAAGCATTTATGCTAACCACCATGCTACCCTGCTGCCCCGGCTGGTGAGCAGCTTCAAATTCCTAGGGGTGCACATCACCAAAAATCTATCCTGGTCCACTCATGTCGACGCTATCACCAAGAAAGCACAACAGCGCCTTTACTTCCTCAGGAAACTAAGGAAATTCGGCATGTCCACATTAACCCTTACCAACTTTTACAGATGCACTATAGAGAGCATCCTCTCGGGCTGCATCACAGCCTGGTATGGCAACTGCTCGGCCCAGGACCGCAAGGAACTTCAGAGAGTCGTGAATACCGCCCAGTCCATCACACGAACCTGCCTCCCATCCATCGATTCCATCTACACCTCCCGCTGCCGGGGGAAAGCAGGCAGCATAATCAAGGATCCCTCCCACCTGGCTTACTCACTTTTCCAACTTCTTCCATCGGGCAGGAGATTCAGAAGTCTGAGAACACGGACGAACAGACTCAAAAACAGCTTCTTCCCCACTGTCACCAGACTCCTAAACGACCCTTTTATGGACTGTCCTCATTAATACTACACCCTGTCTGCTTCATCCGATGCCAATGCTTATGTAGTTACATTGTATATATTGTGTAGCCCTATTATGTATTCTCATGTACTTTCTTGAATTCTGTTCAATCCCCTTTCTTCCAATGTACTGAATGATCTGTTGAGCTGCTTGCAGAAAAATACTTTTCACTGTACCTCGGTACACGTGACAATAAACAAATCCAATCCAATCCAACAAGACCGACAAACACAGAGGCGAACACCTTTTATAAACACCTTTTGTAAGCACAGAGGCGAGCAAAGGGGTGTAAATCATAAGCAAAAGGAAAAAGTGTCTTTGTTTCAGATGGTTGTCTTTAAGCAGACATTCCTTCAAAGTAAGCTTTCAGATACAGGGCTCTGTTTGCAGCCTGTAATGGTTTTCACTGCACACTCATTCAGGCTTTTGCGGTTTCAGAAATACAGTACCAGAGAGAAGATGAAGAGCAGGCCCTTCCCCTGAGTACCCAGGACTGAAATTGAGCTTCTTGGGTCTCTGAAAATCATTCCAACTGAGTAGGAACCAATCATCACCTGTTGCCAGGCAAAATACGGCCTTTTGGCCAATTCATTGGTCACCAGCCAATCAATCGAACCGAGTCCCACCCCATCTCTCGGGTGCCGAAAAGTCTGTGGGCGGAATTCTCTGACCCCACGCGGGACGCGCCGTTTTTTCCCACGACGCCGGTCCGACACGCTCCCGCTATTCTCCCCAACGCGCAAATTTTTCCGACCGCCTTTCCCGCGAATAACCCCATCAAATTGTCGGACTGTGAGCAAACCGGGGCTGGCATCCCGGAGAACGCAGCAAACAGTGGGGGGTGAGGGGGTGGGGAAGGGGGGGAGGGAGTTGCGGGGGTGGGGGGGAAGAAGGAGAAGGGGGGAGAGAGAGGTAGGGAGAGAGAGAGAGGGAGGGAGTGGGGGGAGAAGGGGGGAGAAGGAGAAGGGGAGAGGGAGGGAGAGGGGGAGCGAGAGGGAGGGAGAGAGTGGGAGAGGGAGTAGGTGGGGGAAGGGTGTTGCGGGGGAGTAGGAGAAGCGGGGGAGAGGAGAAGGGGGGGGAGGGAGGGAGAGAGAGAGAGAGGGAGGGAGGGAGGGAGTGGGGGGAGAAGGGGGGAGAAGGAGAAGGGGGTGAAGGGGGGAGGGAGGGAGAGGGGGAGAGAGAGGGAGGGAGAGAGTGGGAGAGGGAGTAGGTGGGGGGAAGGGGGGTGGCGGGGAGAAGGAGAAGGGAGGGGAGGGAGAGGGGGCAAGAGAGGGAAAGTGCAGTGGGGGGGGAAGGGTGGTGGGGGGGGAGTAGCAGAAGCGGGGGGAGAAGGAGAAAGGGGGGAGGGAGGGAGAGAGAGGGGGGCCGCTAGCGCCTTTTTACGACACGGAGCGGCGTAATTGTGGCGTCATTCGGGAGTCACAGCCTTTTTGCGTCATTTGACGCGTGACACCTGCGGCCCCGCTCCTAGCCCGTTTCCGGGGCGTGAATAGCTCGGAAGCGGGGCCATATCGGGCCGTCGTGAAGCTTGGCCGATTTCACAACGGCCATCCCGATTTTTATCGGGAGCGGAGAATACCGTCCTGTGTCTTGTTGTCCAAAGCTAACAGCACCATATGCTATCTTGTAACTTCTTGAATCCCTCATTCTCTCTGCTGCTTGATTTAAAGTTAAAAGTTCATTAAGCATCCATGGATCAAAATGATAACAGCCAAAATAAAGAAAGGGGAAATAAGGGAATCAGCAGGATTAGTGCCAGACATGGCACTTATTCACCAATAATCAGTTCACCACTATTTAACTTTGATTCTGCTGGGACCTATCCACTCCAGAAGTATTTTCAGCTTTGGTCCACACATGGACAAAAGAGCTGAATTCCTGAGGTGAGGGAGTCGTGACTTAGGCTTGACATCAAGGCAGCATTTGATTGAGCGTGCAGCAAGCATCCATTAAAATTGTGATCAGTGGGGATCACTGTATGTGAAGTCAACATTTAAATAGGGAAGGCATTTGTGAGAGTGAAGGTAACAATTTCTGGTTAATTTGTGAGAAGTTGGTAATGCGCAGCAATATTAGGCATGCATGTCTATCAACTATTTAAATTATTTCATTGAGTGCATATATCCTATATATAACGCAAATTTTATTTCCAGTTGCCGTGAACTTTTGACTTGTACTATTGCATTAGAGTTTCACTATTCAAATTGTTATGCCAACATTTTCCATTCATTTTTGCTATGGTGCCACAATGTAATTGCATCCTGACCAGCACTTGGTGACCTGTAGTACCTTTTGTACGTATCATCCATTTATACTAGCTACCATCTGTACTGCCAGTGTTAACCACAACTCTGAAACTTGTAGTTTGTTTCAACCTCTGTTTTTGTAAATAGCTTTATGTTTCCTCATCTTTAATTTTGATTTCAAATTATTTTGAACTGACTTCCCCTAATCTGCCTGCTTTACGTTGTTGGTTAACACTGGCATCCATTTTCATTTTCATTTTCATTTCATTTCAAAGGAGGTTATGAATACGGTCAGTACAGAACCAGGAATAGGGGGCTAAGAGTAGATTTGGACTAATGAAGGGAGGGAGAATAAGGAACGAGACGAAGGGGGATTAGTGTTGAGGGGGGGATGGTGTTCAATGAGATGGGGAGGAAAAGGATAATTCGGGCATAGGAATGGATGGTGTGAGAGATGAAGAAGGAGGGGCGAAGCTGTGAAGGAGAATTTAGGGGTGAGGGAAGAAGGGTGTGATTGCTTAATCTTGTACAATTTAAAGTTTTTAAGTATAGCACTTGGGTTGCTTACTGTAATGTCACTCTGAAAAACATCTCTAGCATACATGTCAAATACTATCACCCAGTTTTGTTGGACACTCCGTCAGCATGTCCAATAGTCTGCAAAAGAGAAGACAATGAGGTGACTGATTGTCTCTCTTACAGCTTCTGTAGTTAATGTTCCAGCATATTGAATGCAGACATATGAGACTCTAGTATATGGGAGTTCAAGTTGCCTACAGCCAGGTCAGTGCATTTATGATTAGAACTGTTCTTTAGAATGTTATATAGTGGGGCTCCAACCTCAGATTCAACATGATGTGACTGTACACTCCATGTTCGTCAGCAGTTCAGATGTATGTTCATCAATCACTGAACCAGTGTGGATAGTTGATTCTCAAATAGCTCTTCAAATGCGGGTGATCAAATGTCTGACTTTTTGAAGCCTGACCCATAAGGTCATAATTTCTGGATTTAGCGGCTAAGGAGGACATGAGGTTGCCCTTCCTGTCGGAAACTTTTGTGTATCCAGTGCTATCCCCCTCATTGAAAAGAAAATTGTGATATGGGCATCACTGGCTAGGCCAGCATTTATTCCTCATCCCTAATTGCCCACGCAAAGGTGGTGGTGAGCTGCCTTCTTGGACAGCTGCAGTTTATGTGGTGTAGGTACACCCACAGTGCTGTAAGGGAGGGACTTGCAGGATGTTGACCCAGCAACAGTGAAGAAACGGTGATATCTTTCCCAGTCAGGGCGGTGGGTGGCTTGGAGGAGAACTTCCAGGTGGTGGTGTTCCCATGTGTCTACTGCCGCTGACCTTTAGATTGTAGCAGTCGTGGGTTTGGAAGGTGCTGTTGAAGGATGCTTGCTGAGTTCCTGCAGTGCATCTTGTAGATGGTATACAGTGCTGCCACTGTGTCTCCATGGTGGATGGAGTGAATGTTTGTTTTGAAGGGGTACCAATCAAGCAGACTGCTTTGTCCTGGGTAAGTTTCTTGAATGCTGGCGGAATTGCATTCATCCAGGCAAATAGAGAGAATTGTGAAACTCCTGATTTATGTCTTGTAGATAGTGGACAGGGTTTGAAAAGTCAGGAGGTGCAGGATTTACTGCAGGATCCCTAGCTTCTGATCCACTCTTGTAGCCATGGTCTTGGCTAGTTCAATTCAATTTCTGGTCAGTGGTAGCTCCCAGGATCTTGATAGTGGGAGCGTCAGTGATGACAATGCTATTGAATGACAAGGATGGTGGTTAGATTTTCTCTTGTTGGAGATGGTCATTGCCTGGCATTCGTGTGGTACGAATGTTACTTGTTACTTGCCAGCCCAAGCTTGGATATTGTTCAGGTCTTGCTACATTTGTGCATGGACTGCTTCCATGGAAGAGTTGCAAATGGTGTTGAACATTGTGTAATTATCAGCAAACATCTCTACCTCTGACATTATGATGGAGGGAAGATCATTGATGAAGCAGCTGAAGGTGGTTGGGCCTGGGAAACTACCCTGAGGAACTGCTGCTGTGATATCCTAGATCTGAGATGATTGATTTTCAACAACCACAACCATCTTTTTTTGTGCTAGGTATGACTCCAAGAACTTCATCTTGTGATTGACCTAATAGAAAGAAAGAAAGACTGACTTGCATTTATACAGCACCTTTCATTACCACCGGATGCCCCAAAGTACAGTTGGAATGTAGACACTACTGTAATGCAGGTAATGAGCACATAGAAAACTCCCACAAGCATCAAAGATAGTGACCAGATAATCTGTTTTTGTAATGTTGATGGAGGGACAGATATTGTCCAGGACACCGGGGTTAAGTCCTCATCTCTTCCTTGAAATAGCACCATGGGATCTTCTACGTCCACCTGAGAAGGCAAAGTGGGTTCATACAGGAAGCCAGCATGTCTGACAGGGAGTGCTACATTGGAGTATCAGCCTAGGTTATTGAGCTTTCCTTTTGGAGTGGGACTTGAACCCACAGCCTTGACTCAGGGCCAACAGCTCTACCATCTGAGCCAGAGCTGCTCTATTGCTTCTTTCCCCCTACAGCTCACTACCTAAATTTCTGGAAATGAATTTATTTCCTTGAGGTTTAAGACATTGCCCCTTTGTATTTTTCCTACATTGGCAATCTGACGCCCTTCAAAGCAGAACAAAACTTTTGTGAAAAGGCTTTGACAAAGGGCCACCTGGACTTGAAACGTTAGCTCTTTTCTCTCCCTACAGATGCTGCCAGACCTGCTGAGATTTTCCAGCATTTTCTCTTTGGTTTCAGATTCCAGCATCCACAATAATTTGCTTTTATTTTGTGAGAAGGCATAGTGTGCCATTTTGATGTGGTCTTGTTTATATCACTGTATCAGCGAGTTAATAGGCTGAAAATGAACATTAAGCAAAAAATGGTACTAACCCTGAGCTTGGGGAGACCTCTAATGTCTCCCTCCCTTTCTGGTCTCCAACTCCAGAATTTTGAGTGATAGTTGTGAGAATTTTGTCCATCACAATTCCTGTCTATAATGTTCATCGTTTTCCTGTAAGCCAATACAAGATGTACAGGTGTTAGAATTGGAAGATAAGTGATATGTCACTTAAATATTCCGTCTTCATGTCACCTCTGTGCTTATGGAGATGGACATGACTTATACATGACATTACATGATGACTCAGTGCTAGAAAGGAGCTCTGCCTTGAGGAGGACAGCAAGCTAACTCCTGTGCCAATTCTAAATGTTTGGTTAGTACTCTCTGTGATGTGCATCATGCAGTCATAATACTTTAGACAAGGCATATTACGAGGTTTTTAATCTTTGGGGTCAATTCAATGCAGAAGACAGGCTGGATTCTCCAATTCTGGGGCTATGTCCCCAGGCCGGTGTGGGAACGGAAACTGGCGCGGAATAGCCATTGATTCCCCGTTTTGCTGGGGGCTGTCAGGAAGGCAACGCAGAACACCCGGCTCTAGCTGCCGATATGCCCTGGAAAATTGCCCGGTCTGTGGCAGTGCATGCGCCCGGTGCCGGCCTGCAGCGGCCACGCTGCACTTCATGACGGAGACCGCAAAATAGTCCCCTCCTTTGGCCGGCTCGCGCGCCCCAGTCGGCCCCACCACAGTGCCCCCAGCACCGAATAATGTCCCCACGACCCGTGGATCGGCCCTCCCTCGACTGTGGCGGCGCTGGACTGTGTCCGCAGCCACCACGCAGAGTTCCCGACGGATGAGACCACACTGTCCCGCACCGTCGGGTACTCGGCCAGTCGGGGGTGGAGCATCGTGGGCAGGCCTCAGGCAATGTCCTGAGGCCGTCGATATGGTGCACAGCGTATTCTGCGAGAGCGCCGCTTTGGAGGGGGCAGAGCACCGCGAAAGCGGTGCCGCCCCCGATTCGGTCGGGAAATGTGATTCTCCAGCATTTCGCCGAACGTGATTTCGGAGTATTTGATCGGAGAATCCAGCCCCATGTTTTCCTTTTGCTTCCATGTTCTATGGATTTGGAAGACAACATTCACTCACTTCACCATCTGGACTCCGGCATTTATTTATTCATTCATTCAAGGGATCCATAGAACATCTACAGTGTTCAGAAGGAAGCCATTTGGCCTATCAAGTCTGCACCGACCCTCTGAAAGAGCACGCCACACAGGCCTACCCCTCGCGCCGCGCCCCCCCCCCCCCCCCCCCATTCCTATACTCCATTCTCTATAACTTAAATCTTGTTTTCCATCGACTGCACAGCTCCCTGTTAATTGTAAACAGTACATCTTTTAGACCTTATTACTCCCAACAGATCACCCAATCACGTCTGAAGCAGACTCCCTGCACCTGGAGTAATGTGGTTAGTGTGCTCTACCAATACATTGAGCTTTAAAAATTGAACAAGGTCTGCTTCCCTGGTGAATAACACAAACAATTTAACCTGGCCTCACTGCCATGACGCTCGAAGTGGATATTCAGCCCTTTAGTGCCACCTTGTGGGGTTCTTTTTAAGGCAACATCTTGTCGGATAAATTTGTGACATATTTACCTCGTTTGCCCCGACCACACAGTGATTCTATGCTGGAGTGTGCAATGCCTCAGGCAGGAAGCCGCCCTCTTCCTAATTCAGGCCAGCTGTGAACATCTGTGAAGGAAGTCTGAAATACAACAAAGTGACATCTCAGACGGGAAGAATGGGGTTGGCACCTCCATCAGAAGCTCCTTATTATGGCAGGCACCCACCACCCTCTTATGGTCCAGTGGCTTCCAGACTTCCCTCCCCCACAGCATCGGGCAGCATGGTGACACAGTGGCTAACACTGCTGCCTCACAGCGCTAGGGACCTGGGTCGATTCCGACTTCGGGTGACTGTGTGGAGTTTGCACATTCCCGTGTCTACAAGGGTTTCCCCCGGGTGCTCCGGTTTCCCCCACAGTCCAAGGATGTGCAGGTTAGGTGGATTGTCTATGCTAAATTGTCCCTCAGTGTCGAAGGGTTACGGGGATAGCGCTGAGATAGCGTGCTCTTTCGAAGGATCGATTCAGACCTGATGGGCTGAATGGCCTCATTCTTGTTGCTCTGTTTATCTGGTTATAAATATGGCGGTCAATATGGTCGCCTTCCTTAATCCTAATTATGTTTACTTTCAGAGTCGCCAGGTATCTCTCGATACCGCCACAAGGTTCAAACCGAATACCGATCAAAGAGCCAATACATCAGTTAGTTAGTTCAAAGTCAATACTATTTATTTACACAAAGTAAGGTCTACTCATGCACAAAGTACTACAAACTAAACTATCTCTAACGCTAACGCCTATACTTAACTTCGGGTGCCCACTTTGTCAGAGGAACAATGGCCGTTGTTCGGATCTGAGGCTGTGGGGTTCGAAGAGATAACAGGAGAACAGCTAAGGTCGTCCGTCTGGTAGCGAGCATTGACCTTGTACTTACTTGCTTCTGGTGATGCTGGTGGAAGGGTCTCTCCGCCTGAGAGCCAAATCCAAGAGAGCGAATCTCTCATGGGGGTTCCTTCTTATACTTGGAGGGGCTTCGCGCGCTTTTAGGTGGGCCTTAAACTTGGCCCCAATTAATTGGGCAGCTTCTCGATCATTGTTATCGATCTTAAACAATAAAGGGGTGTGTGCCCTGATGGCTGGGCGTGTCATAGGTGGCCGTTGGCCTTGCTTTGTTTGTGTCTTTCAGTTGGGGTACTGGCGCTGGGATGTCTGCGACAGTATCAACTTCCTGAGTGTTTGTCGTTTGTTCCTCGGAGATCGGCCATCAATATGCTAATCGACCCAGAGTTTCGATTCCGTCTGGTAATTGTTTCCCAAATATACATTCAGGCTCTGTGCCTGCTTGTCGTTTAGTATTGTCCACATTTCCCGAGAGTCTCCGTGAGCGTCCATTTTGTGTTCTGAAAGTGGCCATTCCAGATGGCTACACTCTGCACTGAAGGGATTCTATGAAATACCACACAACATCCTGATCGCTACCCCTCACAGCTACTGACATCTTCCCGTCACTTTTAACCCTAGGACTGCCTTGAACTTATCTGGGACTCCGGTTCCCAGACTAAGGTCAGTGTTTTCTGGTTTTTTTTGCAAAGTGTTGTCTCAGGCGAGAAAAGCAATGTGTTGCTCGCTGGCTGCACTGTCTGCTTTTCCTGCCATATTTTTAAGCACTTCGGGGAAAAAATGATTGGTCTGTGGCTCACTCCATCACACTGCCAGAGTAGGGCTGGAAAAATCTGTCAGCTGGGAGTCCTGCGATCAGGGCAAAAGCCCTCTTTCCGCGTACAAGGGGAACACCACCCTCGCCAGAAGGCCCACTCCTGGCACAGCACTTTGGAATTACTCCCCTGAAACTTCCCCCGGCGCCCTGCCAGTGCCACTGTGGCAATGTGAGGGGGGAGTGCCAAGGAGCATTGCCATTGTGCCGGGGCAGTGTCATGGAACTGTCCAGTCTTGTTCCCCCCCCCCAGGGGCTATACCTACTTGTGTGTCCCCAGCGGGCTCCCTTTGATTGCTTCATGTTCGTGAAAAGCTGTTGTAAACCTCCGGCAAGGGGAGAGATCCAATGCTGTGGGCATGAGGGGGGTGGTTGCGATACGCGAGGGAACCCCGGTAATCATATTAAAATGTAAGTAGATGAGGATGGGAACCTCATTATGTCACTGCTGAGAGGTGGGGAGAATCTAATTTTCAGAGGCTCGTGAGATTTTGTACCTGTGTTATTGCTCGTACTTACGGGGAGGCAGGTAAACCATTCGCAGCATTGGTGTTCATCTTGAACTTTCTCTTCCGGCTGGCAGCTCTCCCAGGAAGGGGCGGCAGTTCCCCATGCAGCTAATCAACTGTCATTGGTGCATACATCAGCCGCGGGGCAGTCGGAGTCAGCGGGGATGTGTTCCCTGCCAATTCTTCAGATGGTGAGGGGCAGTCGGAGTCAGCGGGATGTGTTCCCTGCCAATTCTTCAGATGGTGAGGGGCAGTCGGAGTCAGCGGGAATGTGTTCCCTGCCAATTCTTCAGATGGTATGGGGCAGTCGGAGTCAGCGGGGATGTGTTCCCTACCAATTCTTCAGATGGTGAGGGGCAGTCGGAGTCAGCGGGAATGTGTTCCCTACCAATTCTTCAGATGGTGAGGGGCAGTCGGAGTCAGCGGGGATGTGTTCTCTGCCAATTCTTCAGATGGTGAGGGGCAGTCGGAGTCAGCGGGGATGTGTTCCCTGCCAATTCTTCAGATGGTGAGGGGCAGTCGGAGTCAGCGGGGATGTGTTCCCTGCCAATTCGTCAGATGGTGAGGGGCAGTCGGAGTCAGCGGGGATGTGGTTCCCTGCCAATTCTTCAGATGGTGAGGGGCAGTCGGAGTCAGCGGGAATGTGTTCCCTGCCAATTCTTCAGATGGTGAGGGGCAGTCGGAGTCAGCGGGGATGTGTTCCCTGCCAATTCTTCAGATGGTGAGGGGCAGTCGGAGTCAGCGGGGATGTGTTCCCTGCCAATTCTTCAGATGGTGAGGGGCAGTCGGAGTCAGCTGGGATGTGTTCCCTGCCAATTCTTCAGATGGTGCGGGGCAGTCGGAGTCAGCGGGGATGTGTTCCCTGCCAATTCTTCAGATGGTGAGGGGCAGTCGGAGTCAGCGGGGATGTGTTCCCTGCCAATTCTTCAGATGGTGAGGGGCAGTCGGAGTCAGCGGGGATGTGTTCCCTGCCAGTTCTTCAGATGGTGAGGGGCAGTCGGAGTCAGCGGGGATGTGTTCCCTGCCAATTCTTCAGATGGTGCGGGGCAGTCGGAGTCAGCGGGGATGTGTTCCCTGCCAATTCTTCAGATGGTGAGGGGCAGTCGGAGTCAGCGGGGATGTGTTCCCTGCCAATTCTTCAGATGGTGAGGGGCAGTCGGAGTCAGCGGGGATGTGTTCCCTGCCAGTTCTTCAGATGGTGAGGAGCAGTCGGAGTCAGCGGGGATGTGTTCCCTGCCAATTCTTCAGATGGTGCGGGGCAGTCGGAGTCAGCGGGGATGTGTTCCCTGCCAATTCTTCAGATGGTGAGGGGCAGTCGGAGTCAGCGGGGATGTGTTCCCTGCCAATTCTTCAGATGGTGAGGGGCAGTCGGAGTCAGCGGGGATGTGTTCCCTGCCAGTTCTTCAGATGGTGAGGGGCAGTCGGAGTCAGCGGGGATGTGTTCCCTGCCAATTCGTCAGATGGTGAGGGGCAGTCGGAGTCAGCGGGAATGTGTTCCCTGCCAATTCTTCAGATGGTGAGGGGCAGTCGGAGTCAGCGGGGATGTGTTCCCTGCCAATTCTTCAGATGGTGAGGGGCAATCGGAGTCAGCGGGGATGTGTTCCCTGCCAATTCTTCAGATGGTGCGGGGCAATTGTTGCTGCAGATTAGTTTTGAATTTGCCTTCTTTGTCTTCTGGAAGTTATCACAAAAATGATTCTTCTCATGAGGATGGTTCCACTGCCACAAATGTTTTTATCAATACACATTAAGTCATTGTATTCTTTGAGCTTAATTTTCTTGCTGTATATTATTATGTTCTTGGAATTGTTAAGAGCTCCAAATTGGGAACTTGAGTCTTGGTCACCATTGACTCAGCACATTTTGTGGGATGATGGATCTGACAGCTTTATCTCAAAGGGCATCATCAAACAACAGCTCTGGGAAAAAGAGGATGGAAAAGAACATCAATCTTTCATTTTTAATTTTATAATTAGTTGAAAGTGAGATCTTGTTTCTAAATACAGCTTTAGAGCCATGGTACTTTTGAAAAGACAATGAAAAGCGAAATGTTGTGCTTTTAGACTGTGCAATATTAGGAACATACTATCATAGCACATTTATATTGTTAATTAAATGAACATTTTTGCCACTTTCTAATTAATCCCTACAGAGGCCATAGAGATGTCAGATTGGCTCCAGTGTGCTTGTTTCCATTCTTATCAGGTGGAGTGGAGATTAGATTGTTTATCTCTATTACACCTAGATTGACATGCTTCTAGGATTGTCCTGAGGTTTCCAGGAATAAAAAATTCATCAGCTGACTTTGTAGTCTCTCTTTGAAAAAACATAAAGTCTAAACTTTATTTTTCTTTCACCTAGAATGCAATGCATGATGCTTGATCTTTTGTATGTGCCACATTTGTAATGGGAAATTATACTTTATAAGCACTGATTTTAACTCTGACAGGAATGTGCCCCCCCCCCCCCCCCCCCCCCCCCCCCCCGGACAGGCGCACACACATATGTGCGCGCACTCAAAGGCACACACACATATACTTTGCCCAAGCTGTTTTGTTTATTTCCACTTAAATTCCTTATAGAGTGCTCCATTTATGCCCTGCCCCTACACATCTTTAATAACTTAGCACATTCTCCTTTTCTATCTCCTCCTTTTCATACCTGTACCTGGTGCCCATCTTTTTAATTTCTTGTTCACTGGCTCCTTTTCACTTCTGTTTCTGACCGATTAATAGACCTATAATTTCCCTCCTGTTTCCCCCATGCTATTGCCCGCAGGATCGCTAAATGGCAACTCCAATATTATATTTAGAGAAGAGCTGTAAAGAAAAGAGGTTTAAAAAAATAGAAAGTAAAATAAGGAAAGAAACAAGTGAAGGAGACAAAATGGAAGTGGAGGCGAACGACAAATGTGGAAGTAAAAAGAGGAGAGAAAAAGTGGAGGAGGGAGAGGAAATCAGAGGTGCAGGAGACCAGAGAGTTTTTCTGCAGGTCAGTAGAGAATTTCAGGAGAAGCACCAAATATTCCTAAAGATAGATGCCAACCTGATGAAGCTAATACACAGGACTACATTTTTGCTAAGTAGAGGAAGCAGAATTCTATGGACCGAACTAGACAATCCCACAACCAATGAATTAGAACAAGCTATGGAGCCCTGCCACATCCAATTGTGAATGGTGGTGGATAATTAAGCAACAAAGGAAAGAAGGGTTTCTGCAATGATGGTGGAGCCTGATGTGTTAGGCAGGTTGGTTCGATGTGGACTGCACTCGATGCAGGGAAGTTAGAAACAGACGTCTAACACCGAAGAAGATCCAACACTGTTTTATTCAACTATAGAACTGCTATACATATTCAGCTGTGGGTCGACACTATACTGATCTGACTGGTGACCTTGTAGTAGCATGACCAGACTTACTAGCTACCGCATGGTGTTTGTACTGGCTAGCTCGTGGACTCTGACTGTCTCAGTAGCTGGGTCCTGAGAGGGCGGGAAACCTATTGCCCTCTGGCTTTATAGTGGTAGTGTCCTGTCTGGTGATTGGCTGTACTGTGTTGTATGCTTCCTGGTCATCCTATGTATCAATCACTGCCTGTCTACATCTCATTCTATACATGAGTGGATATTATGACATCTGCCCTCCTTTTTTTTTAGTTAAATAAATACTGAGGTATGTATACGTATATATATATATATATATGCCTGACTATATACAAACGGTGCTTGAACAAACGTATATACATGGGAAGGTGTCGATAGTGCAGATACATGGCAAACAAAGCAATATTTACAAAGGTTAAATCGATGAATTCAGTCACAAAACTTACAAAAGTTCAGTCTACAGATTCAGTCTTTGTGGTGGGCGACGAATTCTTGTTGATCGCCGCAGAGGTGGATCAGGAGCCGCCTGCACGTGGATAGGTGGGATTGCTGCCATCGTGGTGGCCGCGTGGGCCGCGTGGGCCGGCAGGATTGCTGGTTGATCGGTGGCCTCGTGGCAGGGTACGTCCGGAGGAAGTATGATGGCCGGCGGAGCACTGCGGTCAGGTGGTGGGCGTGGAACTCTTCGCAATGCCCGTCTGTTGTGCCATAGCAGGGAGCCATCAGCCATGCGGACAAGGAAAGACCCTGGGGCAACTTGTTTGACAACAACAGCTGTGGCCGAACAGCCGCCCTCAGGCAACTGGACGCGAACATGATCGGCTGGAGCCAGCTCGGGTAGATCCGTGGCATGTGCATCATATGTGGCCTTCTGTTGGGCCCGGGACTGCTGCATTTTTTGTAAAACCGTGAGCTAGTCAAGGTCTGGAACATGGATGGCTGGAACTGTGGTCCTCAGAGTGCGATTCATGAGCATCTGCGCTGGAGACAACACAGTGGACAGTGGGGTTGCCCTGTATGCCAGCAGTGCCAGGTTGAAGTCGGAGCCTGAGTCTGTAGCTATGCACAGCAACCACTTGACAATATGGACCCCTTTCTCGGCCTTCCCGTTTGATTGCGGGTAGTGAGGACTGGAGGTAATGTGACAGAAGTTGTAGGACTGTGCAAAAGCAGACCATTCCTGCCTGTAAAAGCATGGACCGTTGTCGCTCATTACCATGAGCGGTATCCCGTGCCTGCCGAACGTTTCTTTGTAGGCTTTGATGACCGCCTTCGACGTGAGGTCGGACAGTTTCACCATTTCTGGGTAACTGGAGAAGTAGTCGACCAGGAGTACGTAGTCACGCCCCTTGGCATGGAAAAGATCGACACCTACTTTGGACCACGGAGAGGTCACGATCTCGTGCTGTTACAGTGTTTCCTTGGATTGAGCCGGTTGAAACTTCTGACAGGTGGGGCAGTTGAGGACCGTGTTGGCAATGTCCTGGTTAATGCCCGGCCAATAAACCGCCTCCCGAGCTCTGCGTCGGCATTTCTCGACTCCAAGGTGACCCTCATGGAGTTGACCCAGCACCATAGCCTGCATGCTCTGAGGAATAACGATCCTGTCGGGTTTCAGAAGGATTCCCTCCACAACCGTCAGCTCGTCTTTCACGTTAAAGAATTGGGGACATTGTCCCTTCTGCCAGCCATCGGTAAGGTGCTGCATCACACGCTGCAGTAGAGGATCCTTGGCCGTTTCCTCACAAATTTGGACCACCCGTTCGTCAGAGGCTGGGAGGTTGGTTGCATACAATTGCACTTGCGCTTCTATGTGGCAGATGAAGTCACCTTGTTCACACAGTGTGGTGATGGACCGAGATAGGGCATCTGCAATGATCAGCTCTTTGCCTGGCGTGGAGACAAGTTCGAAGTCATAGCGGTGGAGTTGAAGAAGAATTCGCTGTAACCGAGGTGTCATGTCATTTAAATCCTTCTGGATTATGTGGACTAGAAGCCTGTGGTCCGTTTCCACCGTGAATTTTGGCAGGCCGTAAACGTAAACTTGACTATTCCTGTCAGGAGACCCAAACACTCCTTTTCAATCTGGGCATACCGTTGCTCAATGGGCGACATGGCCCTGGAGGCATATGCCACTGGGGCCTAGGATGAGGAGTCATCTCGCTGGACGAGCACTGCCCCAATGCCGTCCTGGCTTGCATCAGTTAATATCTTGGTTTCCTTGGTTGGGTCGAAGAATGCTAGAACTGAGGCTGTGGTGAGCTTTGCCTTCAGCTCACGCCATTCCGCTTCATGTGTGGGCAGCCACTGGAATTCCGTTGACTTCTTGATGAGGTGGCGGAGGGTCGTGGTGTGGGATGCCATATTGGGAATGAATTTCCTGAGAAAGTTGACCATCCCGAGGAAGAGGAGGACCGCCTTCTTGTCCTCCGGGGTCTTCATGGCGTTGATCGCCAAGACCTTGCCGGTGTCTGGCCGCACACCCTGCTGCGAGATGTGGTCACCTATAAACTTAATATCCGATTGACCAAATGAGCACTTGGCCCTGTTGAGCTGGAGACCATGTTCATGAATTCGCTGGAAGACCTGCTTGAGGCGAGCGATGTGTTGCTGGGACGTTGTGGACCAGATAATCACGTCGTCCACGTATACTCGCACCCCCTCGATGCCCTCCATCATCTGCTCCATGATGCGGTGAAACACTTTGGAGGCAGATATGGTGCCGAAAGGCATGCGGTTGTAGCAGTAGCGACCTAACAGGGTGTTGAACGTGCACAGCTTGCGACTGGACGCATCCAGCTGTATTTGCCAAAAGCCCCGGGAGGCATCCAGCTTAGTGAAGAATTTGGCATGAGCCATCTCACTGGTTAACTCTTCACATTTCGGGATCGGGTAATGCTCCCGCATGATGTTGCAGTTTAGATCCTTAGGATCAATGCAAATGCGGAGCTCCCCTGATGGCTTCTTTATGCAGACCATGGAGCTGACCCAGTCTGTTTGCTCTGTGACCTTCGAGATGATGCCCTGGTCTTGGAGGTCCTGTCGTTGCTTTTTCTGACAATCCTTGAGGGGCGCCGGCACCCAGCGTGGTGCATGAATTACAGGGGTGGCGTTTGGCTCGAGCAGGATTTTATATCGGTACGGGAGCGTGCCCATTCTATTGAATACGCTGTGGTACTGTGTGATAATGTCGTCTATGTCGGCACGCAAATTTCAATTGGGCGAGGCCGTCGCCGGTGATGATGACATGGTGTGGACTCGCTGAACCAGGTTCAGGAGCTTGCAGACGCGAGCACCGAGCAGGGAACCCCTGTCAGGCTGGCGATTTCAAACCGTAATGTTGCCTTGATCGCCTTGTTGGATACCCCTAGTTGACACGAGTCACTGGCAGCTATGGCATTGCCATTGTAGTCAAGGAGCTGGCAGGCCGGTGGAAGAACGCTTGGTCAGCCCTGGATGGTGTTGAGGTCGGATTGTGAGATGAGGTTCACAGACGCGCCGGTGTCCAGTGCAAAGGGCTGCGTAGTGGCCAAGCTTGCCACACTGGAGACATCGGCGTCCTTTTGCCGGATATTGCCACTTTAAGTGGGCGGAGACACAATTCGGACATGTCATGACGCTGACGTCAGCGCGTTCCGTGCGCCATCACGCATGCGCAGTGCGGTTGGTCGGTGTACGCACCTGCGCAGTCGGGTTGTCAGTCTCGTCGTCCACTCAGTCGTGGCACGCATGCGCAGGGATCCAGGAAAAGCACGCAAAACGGCCACTATCCTCGATGCTCAGGCCCTGTATCTGTGCGATGGCCTGCACCCTTTCCGCCTCGTGGGAGGCCAGCTTTGCAGTTTCTGCCGCCCTGATGTGGGAGTAACGATTCTTGGCATGCTCATGGACAACGCACGTCTCAATACCGACAGAGAGGGTCAACTGTTTGATTTTAAGGAGCTGCTGCCCCAGGGAGTCGGAGTTGACCCCGAAAACGAGCTGATCCTGGATCATGGAATCAGCTGTTGAGTCATAGTTACACGACTGCGCTAGGATGCGGAGATGGGTCAAGAAGGAGTGAAAAGGTTCATCCTTACCCTGAAGCCTCTGCTGGAAGATGTACTGTTCAAAGCTCTAATTCACCTCAATGTCGCAGTGGCTGTCGTACTTCAGCAGGACTGTTTTGAATTTCGTTTTATCTTCACCATCGGCGAACGTCAGGGAGTTGTAGATATGGATGGCATAATCCCCCGCTGTGGAGAGAAATAGCGCTATCTTCCTGGCATCCGATGCTGCCTCGAGGTTGGAGGCCTCGATGTACAAGAGGAACTTTTGCTTGAAGATTTTCCAGTTGGCGCCGAGGTTGCCGGAGATGCGGAGGAGGCTGGATGTTTTCCATTTCGCTGGATGGCTGATTGCTGGTCAATGCTGATTCACTCTAGGTAGGTCCGTCAAGATCAGTATTACTCTGGTACCATGATGTGTTAGGCAAGTTGGTTCGATGTGGACTGCACTCGATGCAGGGAAGTTAGAAACAGATGTCTAACACTGGAGAAGATCCAACACTGTTTTATTCAACTATACAACTGCTATACATATTCAGCTGTGGGTCGACACTATACTGATCTGACTGGTGATCTTGTAGTAGCCTGACCAGACTTACTAGCTACCGCATGGTGTTTGCACTTGCTAGTTCGTAGACTCTGACTGTCTTAGTAACTGTGTCCCGCGAGAGCGGGAAACCTAGTGCCCTCTGGCTTTATAGTGGTAGTGTCCTGTCTGGTGATTGGCTGTACTGTGTTGTATGCTTACTGGTCATCCTATGTATCAATCACTACCTGTCTACATCTCATTATATATATGAGTGGATATTATGACAGAGCCCAGCATGTGAATACAAAGAATGAAGTGTGTGCAACTATCTTTAACCAGAATTGCTGAGTGAATAATTCATCTCAGACGTCTCCTTAGAATCAGAGAAATCAAAGTTCTGTCCATTTGATTCACACTACATGACATCAGGAAGTGCTTTAGTGCACTGGATACTGCAAAGGTTATGAGCCCTGACAACATCCCAGCTATAGTGCTGCAGAACTTTCCACCAGAGCTAGCTGTTCCAGTACAGCTGCAACACTGGTACCAGATAACATGGAAAATTGTTCAGGTATTTCCTGTCCACAAAAGACAGGATAAATCCAACCAGGCAATTGTCATCTACTTCCAATCATCAACAAAATGATTTCATAGAATTTACAGTGCAGAAGGAGGCCATTCGGCCCATCGACTCTGCACTGGCTCTTGGAAAGAGCACCCTACCCAAGCCCACACCTCCACCCTATCCCCATAACCCAGTAACCCCACCCAACATTAAGGGCAATTTTGGACACTAAGGGCAATTTAGCATGGCCAGTCCACCTAACCTGCACATCTTTGGACTGTGGGAGGAAACCGGAGCACCCGGAGGAATCCCACGCAGACACGGGGAGAATGTGCAGACTCCGCACAGACAGTGACCCGGCCAGAAATCGAACCTGGGACCCTGGAGCTGTGAAGCAACTATGCTAACCACTGTGCTGCCCACCCACTAATATTCTGTGAATAAATAAAAATAAATTACCAAGACCAGCTTCCTTGGCAGTATGTGTATAGAAGGTAGATTGTGGAAGAGGGATAGAGCATAGGCACAATTTAGCACCTTTGATTTTGCACATGGTGAGTTACAGAATATCATTGGAAAGAAAATACATAATTTTAGCTCAGACAATAGAAGGGAAAGTGACAAGAATGAGGCTACATTGTCAACATTTTACACATTTGACTGGAAATGATTACTGAACTCATTTTGCGTATTACATTTTACACTTCAGTGTTATTGTATATGCTCTATTAAATAGTACTTAATTACACAGAAACATGAACGTTAGGATTAATGTGAAGCAGCCCACACTCTATTCAATTTTCAAACCATTCAATGCTTTGGGATACTCCAAAATGGATTTATTAAAATAATTAACAGTAGCCAACACTACATTTGTCATTCTTTCTAAATTTAAACAATTAACAAAATAAGTAAGCAGAATAGGGCGGATGCTGGAATCTGAAAGGGAAACAGAGAATACCGCAAAAACTCAGCAGGTCTGGAAGCATCTGTACAGAGAGAAAACAGAGTTAACTTTTTGAGTCCATTTGACTCTTCATAAGAACTAAATAGAGGGAGAAATGTGTTAGATATTAAACTGTAACAAGAGAAATTGCAACAAGATGTAGCAACTTTAAGAATAAAAGCCTGGTATGTGAGGGAGAGAGTGGGGGTTTGCATTGAGGCAATAGATGTTTGGGATATTTAAAAGAAGGGTTTAACAGAGAGATGCATCAGAGCTGTATTCAGCGCCTACTGTCTGGCAGTAGCATCGTAAAACAAAGCATGAAATAAAGAAAGAAGACACGTACTCATTTTGACATTGCCTCATCTTATCGACATTTAAGTTTATTATTTTCCCAGCAAATTTCAGAATGTATTGTCTATAAATCAAATCAAATATCTATTAGAATAAAGTACAATTATTGACTTAAAATAATTTGCCACCCGACCAAACTATGTTATTCCTGTGCGTTGTTATTCAAGTATTATGCAAAATCACCAAACTTTTGTTCTTATATTCGTCTTGGATAGCACTTACAGCTTTCTTCTCGGAAGGGTACAGGGCAATATCTTTGATGGAAAATCTCTTTAATGACAGAGGGAACCCATTGGAGAAAGGCATTGCATTTGAACTACCTTGATTTTCCATTGGCCTCATTCTGTCAGTCCTTTGACTTTCAGAGAAAAAGCTAAATCAGAATGAATGAAAAACCCCTATGCTACAGCCAGACAACAGATGCTGAATACAGTTTTACAGCACTTATGTAGCCTCTCTGTTAAAGTAATTCTGAACTGACTGGCCCTATTGGCCAGCAAAGAATACTAATACTGCTGTTATGATTGAAATATTCAGCAAATTCATTGAACGGTGTAGTCATTTACTGTGCATTAACAGAATATTTTACTATTATCAATAGTTTAATTCATATAAAGAACTGTTTAAGCTTGTCATTTTTATGTTGAGTAGGCTTACCTATTTTTTTAATTTTCTAGAATTAATTAACACTGTCAAATATAGCTAATGGTTAATGTTAATTATTTTAAATTAATTAATTTTGGAGACTTCTGAAGCATTGCGTGGTTTCCAAATTGAATAGGGAGTGAGCTGTTTCACATTAATCCTAATGTTAATGTTACTGTGTAATTAAGTACTATTTTATAAATTATATAAAATAATAATGGAGTGGAAAATGTACTGAGTAAAATGAGTTCAGCAGTTATTTCCAGTTAAAGTGTAAAATGTTGACATGGTAGCGTAATTCTTTAGCTGGAATATTGTTCAGAAAGTGACACCAAATGCATCATTTGAAGCACCTTTGCATAATTGATGGTGAATATTAAAGTAAAACATTTTTTGAGCCACATTAATGTTTATGAAGTAAAAAACTAATGTACTTTTGATTACTGATTCACATTTGGTTAGGATAACTCCCCTTTCACAGATTCTGAGTTTGATTTTGCTTTTTTTTTACCATTGTTAGGAAAACAAAGGTATTTTTAAGCAATTTATATTTATATTGATAAACATTAGAAACAAGGTATAGTTTTAACTGCGTTTAATTTAATGTTTCTGTTCATGGAAAGATAAAAGCTACAGTTAGATTCATGCTGGACCAAGCTGTTTGTATGCATGGGAGTTGGTTAAGTTCCAACTGTGTTTCTATCATGCTTAGGCAGGGCTACAGTGTGAAGAATAAATCGGCCAGTGGCAGTATGTGGCTGTTGCTTAGCAACTGGAGCTTTGGAAGGTAGAGAATTTTTAAAGTTTGGTTCAACTAATTTGATTGCAGTTGGAGATAGGCAGTGAGAGAGCAGGCAGCTCTCACGGCTTTGCTAGAAGCAGTTGGTCCAGAAGGTTGGAGAGGGAACATCCCCCTCAGCTTTGCAAGAAGAAAAGTGATATTATGGAGTAATGGTTAAGAAATCAAGTGCAGAGATCTGAAGAGCAACTAGTAAAGGAAATAGAGAAATGAAGAGAAGTTTCCAAGGAACCTGAAGTGAAAGGTACCAGAACAGAGAACTGTTAAGCAAAAGCAGGCTGAGCTAAGAAGAAGGCTGAGAGGCCAGAAAGATATGTGAAGTGATTTTCATGTTTGTGAGATTTTACTATAGCTTGTGGAACGTGAATTGATATAATAATGGAAATTAGTGGCTGGATTTCAAAGTTTTGTATGAAAGCAGTTAAGACAAAGGAAATCTGAAAGAGGGTGGTGTAAAATCCTGGACTGAATTCGCTGTTAAAGGTGGAACATGACCATTGTTTAAAAGTGTCATATTGAAAACCTGGTCTGGATTTCACAATGCAGACCACCAAGTGTAAGCATGATTATGAAAGAAGATTTTAAAGCTTAATTTTGGGTGTGGAGTTTGGAAACTCGCAAGACAGTCATCTGGCGGGATTCTGGGGAGACATCCACAAACATTCACTTAGGTTCAGAGTGGATAGTGCATTTGCCCACACTCTTCTTTTGTGATTAAAAGTGGCTTTGAGTTGATGAGACTATTATCGACTAAATTGTACTTTGCAATCTGTGTTAATCCTAAAACCTGTGTGGCATTGTTAAGCTAAGGGGGCAGCATCATCATTCATTTTTTTTCATGTTTAATAAATGTTTTTCTTCTTTCTTTTTAAAACTAATTGGCGGTTCTCAACGCTTTATATTTAAAAAAAATAGAAGTTATGGAGCAGGATTCTCCATCGGCTGATGCTGGAATCAGAAAACAGGATTGGGCAGAGAATCGGTTTTGACGCCGAAATTGTGGTGGGCGCCGGTTTCACGGCAAATTGCAATTCTCCGGTGCCTCGACAGCAGCATCAATGCGTTCCACAATGCACATATAGTTAGCCACGTTGGCATATCATTAGCGGGCCTGACCCAGTATTCTCCAGTGCCTTTGTGATGCTCTGCCTCTACTGGGGAGATTCACTTGTGCTTTAAAAATCATGAAACAGGCGCGCCGTGGTTGCTGAGGGACCGAGAGGAGGTACGGAAAGTGTCCCAATATCGCCATAGTTTGCTGACAGTCGTATTGCTGGCCGGGGCGCTTCTGCCAATGTCGGTAGGAGTAGAGGGGGGAGGCCAGGAGGTGGGTTGTGGGGTTAGGGTGGAAGGGTACTGTGCACCATTGCCACGGCCTGCAAGGGAGCCATGCAGCTGCTCACGCTGTTGACTACCTCCTGTGAATTTAGGGCCACAGGTCATATCGGTTTCCCCTAGGGCACCCGCCTAGGTGCCCTCAGGCCCAAGTTGACCTTCAGCGGAATGGGCGCGCTCCAGTGCAACCAGTGCCATCTTGTTTGCTGGGGTGAGTGTGTGTGGGGACTGTAATGTTTATATGCTGCTGCAGCATATCAGCCCCCCGAGTGGCAATCACGGACCAGGGAATCCCTCACCATTTCTCATTGGAATCGATTGTGTTCCACGTGGCGCCGGCGCTAGCTCCTCCATGGTCGCTGAATCGGTTCAGGTGCAGTGCCAGTTTTGCTGTTGTGGAAGTCAACGAATCCTTTCCCAGCGTCAGCACTTAGTCTCAGGAATGGAGAATCCAGCCCATAGTCTTTTGAGCCAAGGTTCCATTCTAAGATCTTCCTGTCCAGTTATAACATCAACTGGAATCATAACACAGTGCAACCAAGATATGTTCATGTGAGGCAGAATGGCACCAAGTGAATGCGAGCTGTTACCGAAGGCCAGAAGGAAAGTCATGCTGGGAATGGTGACTAAGCTCTATTGATCATGTTCAAGGTCAGCTTTACCATTTAGAGCTAGCAGATGGATGCCATCTCTAGCAAAAGGCTCTTTTGGGTGTAGAAGATTAGCAGAAATGCCATGCAACTCTCCAGGGTGAAATCATAACATAAATTGCATTTGTTCAGATAACAGCAGCATATGCTTTCAACTTAACATTAGCTCGAGGATTCATGTTGCATGATTCATAAACTAACAACACCTTTTGAAAGGTGTTTACCAAATATGAAAATAAATGGAGATCCCCAGACTCCTGGAATCAGACTGTTATCTAATTACTGTGCTTTGAATGGTGTGGCTCCACACAATGTAACTATTCTTCCAATTAAGAAAATATTGTCATATTTTTAATTTCTATCTTCCATACAGATGCAAGACAAAAGTCTACCAAGATGATCTTCCAGATACAAGTGTGGTCATTGTTTTTCATAATGAGGCCTGGAGCACGCTGCTTCGTACAATCCACAGCGTACTCATTCGTTCGCCCAAAAAGGTACTTAGAGAGATAATCCTAGTGGATGATGACAGTGAAAGAGGTAAAAACAATTTCCTTTACATAACAGTAAATATTGTCATGAGAATATCATTGTATTAAAACAAGGAAACAAATGTTAGGTCAATAATTCAAATCAGCTTTGACAGAACAAAGAAAGAACAAAGAAGTATTACAGCACAAGAACAGGCCCTTCGGCTCTCCAATCCTGCGCCGATCCAGATTCTCTATCTAAAACTGTCGCCTATTATCTAAGGATCTGTATCCCTCTGCTCCCTGCCCATTCGTGTATCTGTCTAGATACATCTTAAATGACGCTATCGTGCCGTCCTCTACCACCTTCACCGGCAATGCGTTCCAGGAACCACCACCTTCTGTGCAAAGAACTTTCCACGCATATCTCCCTTAAACCTTTCCCCTCTCACCTTGAACTCATGACCCCTAGTAATTGAGTCCCCCACTCTGGGGAAAAAGCTTCTTGCTATCCACCCTGTCTATACCTCTCATAATTTTGTAGACCTCAATGAGGTCCCCCCTCAACCTCCGTCTTTCTAATGCAAACAATCCTAATCTACTCAATCTCTCTTCATATCTAGCACCCTCCATACCAGGCAACATACTGGTGAACCTCCTCTGCACCTTCTCCAAAGCATCCACATCCTTTTGATAATGTGGCGACCAGAACTGCATGCAGTATTCCAAATGTGGCCAAACCAAAGTCTTATACAACTGTAACATGACCTGCCAACTCTTGTACTCAATGCCGTGTGCCTTCTTGACCACTCTATTGACCTGCTCAGCCACCTTCAGGGTACAATGGGCCTGAACACCCAGATCTCTCTGTACATCAATTTTCCTCAGGGCTCATTTATCGTATAGTTCGCTCTTGAATTGGATCTTCCAAAATGCATCACTCGTATTTGCCCGGATTGAACTCCATCTGCCATTTCTCCGCCCAACTCTCCAATCTATCTATATTCTGCTGTATTCTCTGGCAGTCCCCTTCACTATCTGCTACTCCACCAATCTTAGTGTCATCTGCAAACTCGCTAATCAGACCACCTATACCTTCTTCCAGATCATTTATGTGTATCACAAACAACAGTGGTCCCAGCACGGATCCCTGTGGAACACCACTGTTCACAGTTCTCCAGTTTGAGAAACTCCCTTCCACTACTACTCTCTGTCACCTGTTGCCCAGCCAGTTCTTTATCCATCTAACTAGTAAACCCTGGAACCCATGAGACTTCACTTTCTCCATCAGCCTACCATGGGGAACCTTATCAAATGCCTTACTGAAGTCCATGTATATAACATCTACAGCCCTTCCCTCATCAACCAACTTTGTCACTTCCTCAAAGAATTCTATTACGTTGGTAAGACATGACCTTCCCTGCACAAAACCATGTTGCCTATCACTGATAAGCCCATTTTCTTCCACATGGGAATAGATCCCATCCCTCAGTATCTTCTCCAGCAGCTTCCCTACCACTGACGTCAGGCTCACCGGTCTATAATTACCTGGATTGTCCCTGCTGTGCTTCTGAAACATGGGGACAACATTAGCAATTCTCCAGTCCTCCGCTACCTCACCCGTGTTCAAAGATGCTGCAAAGACATCTGTTAAGGCCTCAGCTATTTCCTCTCTCACTTCCCTCAGTAACCTGGAATAAAACCCATCCGGACCTGGGGACTTGTCCACCTTAATGCCTTTTAGAATACCCAACACATCCTCCCTCCTTATGCCGACTTGACCTAGAGTAATCAAAAATCTATCCCTAACTTCAACATTCGTCATGTCCCTCTCCTCGGTGAATACCGATGCAAAGTACTCGTTAAGAATCTCACCCATTTTCTCTGACTCCACGCATAACTTTCCTCCTTTGTCCTTGAGTGGGCCAACCCTTTCTCTAGTTACTCTCTTGCTCCTTATATATGAATAAAAGGCTTTGGGATTTTCCTTAACCCTGTTTGCTAAAGATATTTCATGACCCTTTTTAGCCCTCTTGATTACTCGTTTCAGATTGGTCCTACATTCCCGATGTCCTTCCAAAGCTTTGTCTGTCTTCAGTCGCCTAGACCTTATATATGCTTCCTTTTTCCTCTTAGCTAGTCTCTCAATTTCACCTGTCATCCATGGTTCCCTAATCTTGCCATTTATATCCCTCATTTTCACAGGGACATGTCTGTCCTGCACTCTAATCAACCTCTCTTTGAAAGCCTCCCTCATATCAAATGTGGATTTACCTTTAAACAGTTGCTCCCAATCCACATTCCCCAGTTCCTGCCGAATTTTGGTATATTTGGCCTTCCCCAATTTAGCACTCTTCCTTTAGGACCACTCTCGTCTTTGTCCATGAGTATTCTAAAACTTATGGAATTGTGATCACTATTCCCAAAGTAATCCCCGACTGAAACATCAACCACCTGGCCGGGTTCATTCCCCAACACCAGGTCCAGTATGGCCCCTTCCCGAGTCGGACTATTTACATACTGCTCTAGAAAACCCTCCTGGATGCTCCTTACACATTCTGCTCCATCTAGACCTCTGACACACTAGGCGAGATTCTCCGCAAATGCGGAGAGTCGTAAAGGCTGCTGTGAAACTGGCCGTGTTTCACGGCAGCCTTCACGCCCGTTCCCGGGACCCAATTCTCCCCCCCCCCCATCGGGGCTAGGAGCGGGAACCCGGGAATCACGGTGTCGCGGCCTTAACGACCGTCGTTAAGGCCGTGCGCCAAGATGACGCACGGCCGGCTCCAACCCGCGCATGCGCGGGTGACGTCATCACGCCATTGACGGAACCCGCGCATGCGCGGTTCCGCATTTCTCCACCGCCGCCCGACAAGAGGCCGCCCGACAAGATGTGGTGGCTTGATCTTGTCGGGTGGCGGAGGGGAAATAGTGAGTCCATTTTGGACGCAGGCCCGACGATCAGTGGGCACCGATCGCGGGCCTGTCCCCTCCCGAGCACAACGGTGGTGCTCCTGCCCCAAACGGGCCTCTGGATGCCCCAAACGGGCATCCAGCGCACATTTTTATGATGGCAGCAAGCATGTGTGTTTGCAGCCGTGAAAAAACGGGTGTAAAGGCCCGGCTGCTCGGCCCATCGGCCGCGGAGAATCGCCACTCGCCGTAAAAAACGGCGAGCGGCGATTTGTGACGTGGGTCGGGCGAGGGCGGGGGGTAAGAATAGCGGGAGGGCATGAAAAATGTCGGGAGGTCCCCCCGCTATTCTCCCAACCGGCGTGGGCAGCGGAGAATCGCGCCCTAAGTGTATCCCAGTCAATGTTGGGAAAATTAAAATCTCCTATCACCACTACCCTGTTGTTCCTACATCATTCCATAATCTGTTTACATATTTGTACCTCTATCTCACGCTCGTTGTAGGGAGGTCTGTAGTACAGCCCCAACATTGTTACCGCACCCTTCCTATTTCTGAGCTCTGCCCATATTGCCTCACTGCTCGAGTCCTCCTTAGTGCCCTCCTTCAGCACAGCTGTGATATCCTCTCTGACCAGTAATGCAACTCCTCCACCCCTTTTACCTCCCTCTATCCCGCCTGAAGTATCGATATCCTGGGATATTTAGTTGCCAATCATGCACTTCCCTCAACTAAGTCTCAGTAATAGCAATAACATCATACTCCCAGGTACTAATCCAAGCTCTAAGTTCATCTGTCTTACATACTACGTTTCTTGCATTAAAACAAATGCACCTCAGACCACCAGTCCATTTGTTTTCATCATCTGCTCCCTGCCTACTGTTCCCGTTAGTCACGCTGACTTCATGATCTAGACAGGTGAGCTGACTATTTGCACTGTTATTTTTGAGTCCATTTAGACATTAACTAAAGGTAAAAGATGGTAATTGTGGTGCACAATTCTGTATTTTCTGCCCCTTAGGTTGAAAATGATTATGTAAACTTGCCAACCATGCAATGTGATTAACCCTGTGTGGCATCTATTGGATCTGTTTTGCTTCAGTTTATCTCATGGTTGTAATGACACAGGCTAAATTAGCATAGGCCTTTGGGAGCAACCAGCAGATTTTATGGACTGACTGGATAAACGGCAATTTCAAGTGGGCTGGAGATCTGTAATGCTGACTCTCTGCCTACCTTCATACTTCCCCATTTTTCACAGGCCTTTCTGATGGCTCTCAGAAGCACCTGCCCATTTTTATCTGCTTATTAATGAGGTGACAATATCACATGTCCCATTTCCCAATATTTTCTTCAATTATAATACATGCCTGTTCTATGTGGGTGCCCAGAATAGCTAAACATCATGGAGAAGATGGAAGTGAAGTTAAGGAGGTCTACAGTCAATGTCAGCTGCTGCGACTAAAGGCTTATTGTGTTACTTGGCTTTTGTGCCAGTTTCTTTTCTTTTCATTTAAAGTACCCAATTCATCTTTTTTCCAATTAAGGGGCAATTTAACATGGATAATCCACCTATTCTGCACATCTTTGGGCTGTGAGGGTGAGATTCATGCATAAACATGGAGAATGTGCAAATTTCACATAAATAGTGACCAGGGGCCGGGATTGAACCCAGGTCCTCGGCGCCGTGATCCAGCAGTGCTAACCACTGCGCCACTTGTGTCATTTGTTTACGGGATGTTACATCATGCACCACATCAGACAGGACACGATTACCATAATTGTTCCTTGAAAGGCCAGAAAAAGGCGGCATGCTTGGGTGCTGAAGCTCTTGGCACTCACTTGGAGTATGCTCACCCCAAAGTATGTAGGCAGATATGTAACTGGCTGCATTGAACTGAGGAGCAGAGTCCCAGAATCTTGCCTTCCAGAGAAAGAAATAATTGAGTTACCTGCTGCAAATAACTCTGTCGAGTCCACCACATTTGACCCTCCGCCAGTGACAGTTAAGATCCTCATTGCCCTTATTTTCTATGCGATGGAACAATTCCAGGCTGCCAGTAGGGAAATGGCTGATTTTGGATAACAATAGTCCCCCTATGCGTTAAGTAATTGATCGATGCATTGTACTCTGGACTCAACAGTTGCATTATATTTACCCGTGCACAACCGGCAGAAAAATGATAGAGCAATGAACTTTTATAGAATGGCAGAGTTCCCTAGAGTTCCAAGAGTCATAAATTTTATAATAATAATCATCTTTATTAGTGTCACAAGTAGGCTTACAATTAACACTGCAGTGAAGTAATCATGTGGCCGTACGAGCCTCCTTGCTCCAAGACCATTCAATCGTCCACAGGTTCCGATTCCACTTCCTCAATGAATACCTTATGCATGCTTGGCACTTTATCTGAAACAATTCTGGGTGTTGTACACAAATGGATATTTGTCAGTACCAAGTTTCTGATGTAAAATAATTCAAAGCAGCTGCAATATAAACCTGAACAGGCCTGTGGCCTGCTCAAAATTGCTTCCTGTTGGTCTCATCATGCACCTTGTGCTTCTCGTTATTGCTACTTAACTGAGTGTATGAGGTGGCAGGAGACTGCGTTTCAGTACAAGACGTTAGGAATTAAGGCTGGTCTACATATACTGCTATTCCGAGGCACAGTATATCAAGTGTTCCTATTTCTGCCAATGACTAATACTGGGAATAACCTCCCCACTGGCATAGATCTGTGGGAAAGCAGTATTATCATTAAAGCCCCATGTTATGCTCATTTACGAGCTTAATCCTTTTGATACTGAAAGAGAACCTTCTCCAGCCTGGTACTCAAAGCATCTGTGGCAGTAGTCTGAGCATTTTCTGCCCTTAGGACCAATGTTATAGGAAGCCTCTGCTGAAGAGGTCTCTTAAGTTGCCATGCATTTCAACCTGGGTGTCTTATTCAGATAAAAATTTGTCAGCATGAATTGTCTCTCCTGAGTATGAACATTTGATCACATAGTTTATTCAGAGGTAATGAGACTGGAGTTGAGGGGAGTGTGGGAGGTGAGTGGGGGGGGGGGGTTTGACACCGGTAAGGTGGTTACAGTAGGAAGTCAGTTACAACATTACAAATCTGCAACAGTTGCAACATCTTACTTCTTCTGTAGAACCCTACCCAGGATTTCCTCCTTTAGATTGAGAAAGTGTGAGATTGGGCATCTCTCACTTGTTACAATTCTAATGTTGCATCAAGGACTGTCTTCTCTTCGAAACAAAAGCAAATATTGAAATAGAATATTTGAAATATTGTACACATTAATTCCTAAAATGTGAGGCGACAAGTGTGTGCAGTGAGCAATTAGAGGCTGCATGAGGTTCGTAAACAGGTCAGGGGTCGGTTAGCTCAGTTGGCTAGAGGGCTGGAATGTGATGTGAAGCGATGTTAACAGCATGGGCTCAATTCCTGTACCTGCTGAGGTTAATGAAGGCCCTGCCTTCTCCACTTTACCCTCGCCTGAAGTATGGTGACTCTCAAGCTAAATAACCACCAAAAGGAGAGAGCAATCTATGGTCCTCAGGGGCTATGGCGGTTTTCATTTCTCAATCAGGTGATCTCATGTAAGGCTGCATTTGAAGAAATATTTTCAGCAGGTGACTTCGGGGCATGAAGGGCACTCTGCTGACTATAAGGTACTGATAGCAAACAATTCAAGTGCTTTAACTGATTTTCAGTGCCAAAATATTGAATAAAATAATTGTGAAATGGTAACGCCCAGTTGGCTGCATCTATGTCATTAGTTACTGTATTTTTTATTCATAGGCTTTGTGGTAAAACATGTCTCACTCAGATTCATAGAGTTTACAGTGCAGAGGGAGGCCATTCGGCCCAGCGGGTCTGCACCCTTGGAAAGAGCACCCTACATAAGCCCACACCTCCCTCCTAACCCCAGAAACCTGACCGAACCTTTTTTGTTTGACATTAAGGGGCAATTTAACATGGCCAATCCAGCTAACCTGCACATCTTTGGACTGTGGGAGGAAACAGGAGCACCCGGAGGAAACCCACGCAGACATGGGGAGAAAGCGCAAACTCCACACAGACAGTTGGCCGAGGTTGGAATTGAACCTGGGACCCTGGAGCTGTGAGGCAGCAGTGCTATTTACTGTGCCACCGTGCCGCCCATTTCATCTAAATGCTCACCAAATAATGCGACCAACTATAACACTTGAATCTTTGTTACATGGCACAAAGGAAGAAAAAGACCTTCTCACTTATTGAACGATTGCCAAATTAAGGAAGATTTGATGAATTCACCTACTTTTGCCTGACTTGCCAAGATTAGTAAATAATTTTCCAGTACATTGTTATCATATATGGAATATTGTCTTTAACATTGACTGTTATATCCACTTTCGTCCACGTAATCTGTGCATGTCTCCTTGGGTGTACATTATTCTGTTCCAATTACTCTTCTTCCTTTGCTGACGTTGAGCAACAGTTCTTTCACAATTGCATTGTTCAATGAACCTATGAGCTCTCTGCCCCTTACAAACTTGACTGAAATTATTTTGCCCATTTCCTTCATGTTGTGCTCTCAAACCACTAATTTTGCCCTTTTTATTTTTAAATAAACAATTTTATTGAGGTAGTTTTTGGCTTTATAAACAGTTACAGACATCATCAGAAAGGAAGCAAAAAAGGCAAAAATGTGCAAACATCCACGTACTTTCAATACTTCCATCGTAACATATTGCACAAGCCCGCTCCCCTCCCACCCGTACTACCCGCCATATTTTCCCTCCTACTCTACTCTACCCCCCCCCCCCTCCCCCCACCCCCCTGCTGACGCTCACTCTCCCGCAAAGAAGTCAATAAATGGTTGCCACCTCCGGGTGAACCCCTGCACAGATCCCCTCAAGACGAACTTAATTTTTTCCATCCCCAGGAAACTTGACATGTCCGCAAGCCACCACTCAGTCTTCGGGGGCTTTGAGTCCCTCCACGCCAATAATATTCGTCGCCGGGCTATCAGGGAAGCAAAGGCCAGCACATCGGCCGCTTTCTCCCCCTGGACGCCCGGGTCTTCCGAAACCCCAAAAATTGCCACCCCTGGACTCATCACCACCCTTGTTTTTAGCACCTGGGACATGACCCCCGCAAATCCCTCCCAGTACCCCCTCAGCTCAGGGCATGCCCAAAATATGTGCACATGGTTCGCTGGTCCTCCCGCGCACCTAGCGCATTTGTCCTCTATCCCGAAAAATTTGCTCATCCGAGCCAACGTCATATGGGCCCGGTGAACGACCTTAAATTGGATCAGCCCGAGCTTTGCACATGTCGCGGTCGAGTTTACCCTACTCAGGGCCTCTGCCCACAGCCCATCCTCCATTTCCCCGCCTAGCTCCTCCTCCCATTTAAGTTTCAGTTCCTCTGTCTGGGACCCTTCCTCCCTCATGAGCACCTTATAAATACCCGAGACTCTACCCTCCCCTTCGTCCCTCCCAGAGACTATTCTGTCTAGGATCCCCATTGGCGGGAGGCGCGGGAAAGATGGGACCTGTCTACGAACAAAGTCCCGCAGCTGTAGGTATCTAAAATCATTTCCCCCTACCAACCCAAATTTCTCCTCCAAGCTCCTCAAACTCGCGAAGCTCCCTTCCAGGAACATATCACCCACCCTTCCCGCCCCTGCTCGCCGCCATACTCGGAACCCCCCATCCATACTGCCGGGGGCAAACCGATGGTTGTCGCAGATTGGCGCCCAGACAGACGCCCCCATCTCCCCCACATGCCTCCTCCACTGGCCCCATATCCGCAGGGTCGCCACCACTACCGGGCTGGTGGTGTACTTGGCCGGCGGCAGCGGTAGAGGAGCCGTGACCAGGGCTTCCAAACTGGAGCCCCTGCACGAAGCCGCCTCCACTCGCTCCCAAATAGACCCCGTACCCACCATCCACTTCCTTATCATAGCGATGTTGGCCGCCCAGTAATAATTGACCAGACTCGGCAACGCCAGCCCCCCCTCGCTGCGGTTCCTCTCCAACATTGCCTTCTTCACCCGCGGAGACTTTCCCGCCCAGACAAAGCTCATGATCAGCCCGTTAACTCTTTTGAAGAAGGACTGTGGGATAAAGATCGGGAGGCACTGAAAAATAAACAAAAATCGAGGGAGGATTGTCATCTTTACAGTCTGCACCCTCCCTGCCAGCAACAGCGGGAGTGCATCCCATCTCCGAAACTCTCCCTTCATTTGCTCCACCACCCTGGCCAAATTTAACTTATGCAGCCTGCCCCAGTCTCGTGCCACCTGGATTCCCAAATACCGGAAATTTTCCTCAACTAACCTAAACGGTAGCCCTCTCAATCTGTTCTCCTGGCCCCTTGCCTGTACCACAAACATTTCACTCTTGACCGTATTTAATTTGTATCCTGAGAACTGGCCGAACTCCCTCAGCATTCCCAGTATAGTTCCCATCCCGGCCACTGGGTCCGACACGTACAGGAGCAGGTCGTCTGCATAAAGAGAAACCCTATGTTCAACCCCGCCCCTCACCATCCCCTTCCAACCCTCTGCGGCTCTCAGCGCAATCGCCAGCGGCTCTATGGCCAGCGCAAACAGCAGCGGGGAGAGCGGGCAGCCCTGCCTGGTCCCTCGGTACAACCTAAAGTACTCCGACACTTCTCTGTTGGTCCTGACGCTGGCCCTCGGGGCCTGATATAATAATTTGATCCAATCCACCAATCCCTCCCCGAACCCAAACCGTCCGAGCACCTCCCATAGATATTCCCACTCCACCCGGTCAAAGGCCTTCTCGGCGTCCATAGCCACCACTACCTCCACCTCTCTACCCGCCGGGGGCATCATTATCACATTAAGCAATCTCCTCAGATTGGCCGCCAGCTGCCTACCTTTCACGAACCCCGTTTGATCCTCCCCAATCACCTCCGGTACACAGTCCTCCATTCTACCCGCCAGTACCTTTGCCAGGAGCTTGGCATCTACATTAATCAGGGAGATTGGCCTGTAGGACCCGCACACCTCCGGGTCTTTACCCCGCTTTAATATCAGAGATATGGTGGCTTGTGACATCGTCGGCGGCAGGGTCCCTCTGTCCCTTGCCTCATTGAAAACCCTCGCCAAGACCGGGCCCACCAGCTCAGAGAACTTCCTATAAAACTCTACTGGGTATCCATCCGGCCCCGGGGACTTCCCCGACTGCATGGCCTTTAGGCCCCCCAATACCTCCTCTACTCTAATCGGGGCCCCCAGCTCTTCCACTCGCCCCCCCCCAACTGTTGGGAATGTTAACCCATCCAGAAACCTTTTCATCCCCTCCGGTTCTTCTGGCGGCTCCGAAGTATACAGCTTACGATAGAAGTCCCGGAATACCCTATTCAATTCTGCCGGATCCTCCACTTTGTGCCCCCCCTCGTCCCTCACTCTACCTATTTCCCTGGCCGCCTCCCTCCTCCTAAGTTGCTGCGCTAACAGTCTGCTAGCCTTTTCCCCATACTCGTACACCACTCCCCTCGCCTTCCTAAGCTGTTCCACGGCCCTGCTCGTGGATAGTGCCCCCAGTTCCGCCTGTAGCCTCTGCCTTTCCCTGAGTAAAACCTCCCCCGGGGACTCCGCGTGCTCTTCATCTATCCGGCCCATTTCCCTGACCAATCTATCCATCTCTGCCCGGTCTGCCTTGGCTCTATGGGCCCCAATTGAAATCAGCTCCCCCCGCACTACTGCCTTTAGCGCCTCCCACACGGTCGCCGCTGAGACCTCCCCAGTGTCATTCACCTGCAGGTAATTTTTTATACATTTCCGAAGCCTCTCACAGATCCCCTCCTCCGACAGCAGTCCCACATCTAGCCTCCATTGCGGGCGTTGATAACTCGCTCCCCCGAACTGCAGGTCCACCCAATGCGGGGCATGGTCTGAAATGGTAATTGCTGAGTATTCCGTGTTCTTTACCTCCCCCCTACAGTCCCTGCTTAGCACAAAGAAATCTATCCTGGAATATACTTTGTGGACGTGCGAGTAGAACGAGTAGCCCCTTCCTGTTGGCTGTCCCTCCCTCCAGGGGTCCACTGCCCCCATTTGCTCCATAAACCCTTTCAGCTCCCTTGCCATTGCTGAGAGTCTACCCGTTCTGGGACACGACCGATCCAAAGTCGGGTCAAGGACCATGTTAAAGTCCCCTCCCATTATTAGCCTGCGAGAATCCAAGTCCGGGATCTTCCCCAGCACTCTTTTAATGAAGTCCACGTCATCCCAGTTCGGGGCATATATATTCACCAGCACCACTCTTCTCCCCTCCAGCCTGCCCCGTACCATCAGGTATCTGCCCCCCCTGTCTGCGGATATGCCCTCTGCCTCAAATTGCACACGCTTGTTGATCATGATTGCCACCCCTCTGGACTTCGAGTCCAAGTCCGAGTGGAAGACCTGGCTAATCCAGCCCTTCCTTAGCCTGGTCTGGTCTGACACTTTCAGATGTGTCTCCTGCAACATAATTACGTCCGCCCTCAGGGCCCGCAAGTGCGCGAACACCCGCGCCCTCTTAACCGGCCCATTCAGTCCCTTGACGTTCCAGGTGATCAGCCTGGTTGGGGGGCACATCCCACCCCCCCCACCCCGCCGGTCAGCCATAGCCTTTCTCGGGCCAGCCCCTGACCCGTGCGTCGCGCCCTTCCTGGCCCGCCCTATAGCTGCCTCCACCCTCGACCTCCTTTCCAGTGCCTATTTCAAGTCCCTCTCCCGTCAGCAGAACAACCCCCCCCCCTCCCCTAACCCCATCCCCCGATACCCCCACCCCTGCCATCTACTGGCTGTAGCTTTCCCCCCCATCTGACTTCCTTGACTAGCCAATCTGCTAGCCCGGTGACTCAACACTCCGGCGCCTTCCTGTCCCATTCCCCTTGTTTCCCCGCCCTCCTCCCCACCCACTGGGGCAAGCCGGCTCCAGTGTCTTCCGCGAGCTGCACAAAAAGCCCAAACCGAAAAGAAAAAAAAAAAGGGGAAAAAACATAGAAAAAAGAGAAAAAGCACATAAATGTCCATGAACAAAGGAAAGAGTCTCAAATGTTCCGCTTGGCCCCATTGGCCCAGCAAACCGTTGAGCAGCAGTCCAGGCACATTCGGCGTTCCTCCCCACAGAAATCCTCGGGCCCTAATTCGCGTCCTTGGGGCCTCCTTTCGAGACCAGCCCCAGGTCCCTCACAAAATCCATCGCTTCTTCGGGCTCGGAAAAATAGTGGTGTTGACCCTGGTGCGTGACCCATAGCCGAGCTGGGAACAGCAGACCAAACTTCACGTGCTTCTTGAACAGCACCTCCTTGACATTCTTAAAGGCTGCTCGCCGCCGAGCCACCTCCTGGCTTAGGTCCTGATAGATGCGGAGCACACTGTTATTCCACGTGCTGCTCCTGGCGCTCTTTGCCCACTGCAGCACCCGCTCCTTGTCCACGAACCTGTGGAACCTAATCACCATCGGGCGGGGGGGTCCGCCCAGCCGCCCCTGTCTTGCCTGCACCCTGTGTGCCCCCTCCAGCTCCAGCGGTCGCGGAAAGGCTTCGGCCCCCATCAGCTGCTTCAGCAGGTCTGCTACAAACGCTGCAGCATCAGCTCCCTCCGCCCCCTCCGGGAGGCCGACCATCCTCAGATTGTTCCTGCGGACTCTATTCTCCAGCTCCTCCACTCTGTCCAGCAGTCTTCTCTGCCGCTCTTTCAGGCCGTCCACTTCTAGCGCTGCAACCGTTTGCGCATCCGCCTGCTCCTCCACCGCTTCTCCCAGCTCCTTAACTTTAACATCCTGGGCGTCCAGCCTCTGGTTCAGCTGATCCACCGCTTTCTGGATTGGGTCCAAGCTGTCCCGCTTCAGCGCTTCAAAACTGGACTTCATTACCTGGAGCATGTTATCCAGCGCCAGCTGGATTGCTGAGTCCGGGTTCCGTGTGTCCGCCATCTTAGGTCCCAGGTAATTTTCTTCCGGTCCTTGTCTCTGTCCCTTTTTCTCCTTCTTCTTCTGCTTTCTGGAATCCCGCTGTTCCATATGCCGCAGCCCGCTCCTCAGCGCCTCCGCTGCCGCTTTCCTTCGCCCAGCTCCTTCAATTTTACCTCTTGGGCATCTGAAGTGGGTCCAAGCTGTCCCTCCTCAGCAACTCCACACTTTTTCTTTTTCCCTTTGTCCTGGAGGAAGGAAGGTCCGTGGGTCCGCCATCTTACCCTGCAGGTCAGCTTCCTCCTTCTCTCTCTCTCTCCTTCTTCCTCACCTGCTGGCCTCCCACACTTACATCATCTGCAGCCCGCTCTCCTCCTCTGTTCCAGGCAGCCTTTCTGCCGCCTCCGTAGTCCCGCTATCGCGGGGAAACAGCTGTTCCAGCCGGCCGGAGTGAGAGCCCACCGAATGTGCGGCTCACTCGGACATCGCCGCCACCGGAAGTCCAATTTTGCCCTTTTTAAGCTGATGCTTGTGATGTTCCTTGAATAAAAGCAAATTACTGCCGATGCTGAAATCTGAAACGAAAGAGAAAATGCTGGAAAATCTCAGCAGGTCTGGCAGCATCTGTAGGGAGAGATAAGAGCTGATGTTTCGAGTCCGATGACTCTTCGTCAAAGCTGCTCCTCAATATTCCTTCTATAGTTCTCCCAGATGGCTAAAAGTCGTAGTGTTGACAAAGAACATCAAGCTATGTATCTGAAACAAAGCTAGTTTATTTTACACTACTTCAAATGGTTCACACACTTCACAAAGTAATAGCTAATAAAACAACAGTATATAATCTAGATACAGAAATCTATAATATATTTTTAGTACAGCTAACAATCTATCTCAACCTCTCACTATCCTTCTTCATTACCTTATCCCAGAATACCTAAATACGCAGTCTTTTATGAGACTACTCTGTGCCATCTAGTGTTGAGATACATGAACATCATCTTGTTAAGTCTTTGCACTCCTTACATTATTCGAGGGGCTGGTTTAGCTCACTGAGCTAAATCGCTGGCTTTTAAAGCAGACCAAGCATGCCAGCAGCACGGTTCGATTCCCGTACCAGCCTCCCCGGACAGGCACCGGAATGTGGCGACTAGGGACTTTTCACAGTAACTTCATTGAAGCTTATTTGTGACAATAAGCGATTTTCATTTCATTTTTCATTTTCATTACAATGCTAGCTTCAAATATTGCAAAAGCACATGAATTCTTCCCCAGTAAGTTCCCGGATATTCAGAAACAACAGTGAAACCTATACATTTCAGACAGGCAAGCACAATTTGGGCACCACCTTATTTGTGATCAGGATTTTGACTAAACAGAAAGTCATGGATTGCTTACAGCAAAAAAAGGAAATGTTTGTAACAGTTCTCTTCAAGAGCAACTCAACTCGTCTCACTCTCCTTCTTTTTCCCCATAACCCTGTGAATTCTTTTACTCTTCAGCTAATATCTAATTCACCCTTTGGAAAGTCACTATTGAATTTGCCTCCACCATACTCCCTGACAGTGCATTCCAGATCCTAATCACTCACTGCAAAAAAATGTTTTTCCTCATGTTACCTCGCGTAATTTTGCCAATCATTTTAAATTAATATCCTCTAGTGGATGGGTGGGGACACAACGTCTTTTCGCTTTCTACTCTGTTCAGATCTCTCATTAAGAAGTCTTACAACACCAGGTTAAAGTCCAACAGGTTTGTTTCAAACACGAGCTTTCGGAGCACGGCTCCTTCTTCAGGTGCTCCGAAAGCTCGTGTTTGAAACAAACCTGTTGCATTTAACCTGGTGTTGTAAGACTTCTTACTGTGCTCACCCCAGTCCAACGCCGGCATCTCCACATCATGACAGATCTCTCATGACATCTCTATCATAGCTCCTCTCATTCTTCTCCGAAGGAGAACAATCCCAGGTTTACCAAATCTATCCACGTAACAAACCTGTTGTCCCTGGAACTATTCTTGTAAATCTTTTCTGCACCCTCTCTATTCCTTTGCATCCTTCCTAAAATGTAATGCCCAGAATTGGACGCAATAGTCCAGTTGAGACTGAACCAGTGTTTTATAAAGGTTCACCATAACTTCTTTTTTTTTAGTATTTATACCTCAATTAACAACGCCCAAGATTCCATTTGCCCATATTAACTGCTTTTTCAAGTTGTTCTGTCACCTTTAACAGTTTGGGTGCATGTTCCCCAGCTTTTTCTGCTCCTGCACTCTCCTTTATTTTATACTGCCTTTCTGTAGTCTTCCTGCCAAAATCAATTACTTCACACTTTTCTCCATTGAATTCCAACTGCCACATGTCCAACGATTCCATCAGCTTATCTCAGTCTTCTTGAAGTCTATCAATGTCATCCACAATTCCAATCCTTGCAAGTTTTGAGTCATCTGCAAATTTTGAAATTGTGCCCTGCATAGGGTCTTTTTTTAAAAAACACTTCCAAAGTTAAATCCTTCTCCCTTGCGGTAATATTGGCCTTGCAAGTATTTTATTTCAATGAAAGATTGTCCTTGGCTACCTAAGGATAAGCCCAAATTTGAGTGAGACAACCTAAATTTAATAATTAGGCTAGGCTCAAACCAAGGGGTAATGCTTTGTCTGGATTTGGATAAATGCATATTTCTATTAATTTTATAGTAAGAAGTCTTACAACACCAGGTTAAAGTCCAACAGGTTTGTTTCGAAACACTCGTTTTTGGAGCACAGCTCCTTTGTCAGGTCATTCACCAGGAAGGAGCAGTGCTCCAAAAGCTAGTGATTGGAAACAAACCTGTTGGACTAGTGGGAGACTAGAGGACTGTGAAATCTTTAGGGGGAAACAGAAAGCTACTAAAAAAGCTATAAAGAAGAGTAAGATAGAGTATGAGAGTAAACTTGCTCAGAATATAAAAACAGACAGTAAAAGGTTTTACAAATATATAAAACAAAAAAGAGTGGCTAAGTTAAATATTGGTCCTTTAGAGGATGAGAAGGGAGTTTTAATAATGGGAGATGAGGAAATGGCTGAGGAACTGAACAGGTTTTTTGGGTCGGTCTTCACAGTGGAAGACACAAATAACATACCAGCGACTGATAAAAATGAGGCTATGGCAGGTGAGGACCTTGAGAGGATTGTTATCACTAAGGAGGTAGTGATGGGCAAGCTAATGGGGCTAAAGGTAAACAAGTCTCCTGGCCCTGATGGAATGCATCCCAGAGTGTTAAAAGAGATGGCTAGGGAAATTGCAGATGCACTAATGATGATTTACCAAAATTCACTAGACTCTGGGGTGGTCCCGGTGGATTGGAAATGAGCAAACATGACACCACTGTTTAAAAAAGGAGGTAGGCAGAGAGCGGGAAATTATAGGCCAGTGAGCTTGACTTCGGTAGTAGGGAAGATGCTGGAATCTATCATCAAGGAAGAAATAGCGAGGCATCTGGATAGAAATTGTCCCATTGGGCAGACGCAGCATGGGTTCATAAAGGGCAGGTCGTGCCTAACTAATTTAGTGGAATTTTTTTAGGACATTACCAGTTTAGTAGATAACGGGGAGCCAATGGATGTGGTATATCTGGATTTACAGAAAGCCTTTGACAAGGTGCCACACAAAAGGTTGCTGCATAAGATAAAGATGCATGGCATTAAGGGTAAAGTAGTAGCATGGATAGAGGATTGGTTAATTAATAGAAAGCAAAGAGTGGGGATTAATGGGTGTTTCTCTGGTTGGCAATCAGTAGCTAGTGGTGTCCCTCAGGGATCCGCGTTGGGCCCACAATTGTTCACAATTTACATAGATGATTTTGAGTTGGGGACCAAGGGCTATGTGTACAAGTTTGCAGATGACACTAAGACGAGTGGTAAAGCGAAAAGTGCAGAGGATACTGGAAGTCTGCAGAGGGATTTGGATAGGTTAAGTGAATGGGCTAGGGTCTGGCAGATGGAATACAATGTTGACAAATGTGAGGTTATCCATTTTGGTAGGAATAACAGCAAACGGGATTATTATTTAAACGAGAGGTTGAGTAAAGCATGCCGCTGTGCAGAGAGACCTGGGTGTGCTAGTGCATGAGTCACAGAAAGTTGGTTTACAGGTGCAACAGGTGATTAAGAAGGCAAATGGAATTTTGTCCTTCATTGCTAGAGGGATGGAGTTTAAGACTAGGGCGGTTATGCTGCAATTGTATAAGGTGTTAGTGAGGCCACACCTGGAGTATTGTGTTCAGTTTTGGTCTCCTTACTTGAGAAAGGACATACTGGCGCTGGAGAGTGTGCAGAGGAGATTCACTAGGTTAATCCCAGATCTGAAGGGGTTGGATTATGAGAGGTTGAGTAGACTGGGACTGTACTCGTTGGAATTTAGAAGGATGAGGGGGGATCTTATAGAAACATTTAAAATTATGAAGGGAATAGATAGGATAGATGCGGGCAGGTTGTTTCCACTGGCGGGTGAAAGCAGAACTAGGGGACATAGCCTCAAAATAAGGGGAAGTAGATTTAGGACTGAGTTTAGGAGGAACTTCTTCACCCAAAGGATTGTGAATCTATGGAATTCCTTGCCCAGTGAAGCAGTTGAGGCCATTTCATTAAATGTTTTTAAGGTAAAGATAGATAGTTTTTTGAAGAATAAAAGGATTAAGGGTTATGGTGTTTGGGCCGGAAAGTGGAGCTGAGTCCACAAAAGATCAGCCATGATCTCATTAAATGGCGGAGCAGGCTCGAGGGGCCAGATGGCCTACTCCTGCTCCTCGTTCTTATGTTCTTATGACTTTAACCCGGTGTTGTAAGATTTCTTACTGTGCTCACCCCAGTCCAATCCGGCATCTCCACATCATATTAATTTTATGGCCAATTTCTTCTGTGGGTGACAACATAAAAAAAACATGCATTTATTTGGCGCTTTCCATGACCACTAGATGTCCCAAAACGCTTTACAGCTAATGAAGTACTTCTGAATTGTAGTTATTTTGCAAAGTAGGAAACATGGCTTCCAATTTGAGCACAGCAAGCTCGCACAAATACCAACATGATAATGACCAGATAATCTGTCTCAGTTGTTTGAGTGATAAATATTGACCATGACACCCAGTATAAATCCCCTGCTCTTCTTCATACTTTATGTTTTAACAGCACATATTTCTGTTACTTAGCGAAGGAGGCATATCTAACCATTCTTTCATGTGCTAATGAGGTCAATGATCAAGGCTCAGCCTTGAACTGCAACAAAACCAGTCAATATTTCAGCATATACTCTGTTTCACTAGAAGGCAGTATTGTCATTGTGGACTCAAAAGCAGACATTGCCTCCCGTTCAATGTTACTTATAGATGCAAGAAAGATTGCATCAATTTCCGAGCCCTCTATAGGTGCTAATGGAAGAGGTAAAGTAATTATATTGGCGATGAGATTTGCTTTTGAAAGGGACAACCTTTCTCCCAATTTTATTATGCTATCACAGCTGCTGTTTGTACCTTTTCTTTGTGTGACCTTGTCTAGTTCAAGTAGCACCCCAAGGCAATTTAAAACAACTGCAGATATTCCTCCTCCTTCTCAGTTACCTTGCCCAGAGAGGACAGTGGCGACCATGAGCTTCATTGGATTATTCTGTGATTATGATTGGCAAAGTACTGCAGTGGTTTTCTGTTGCCTTCTGCAGTATGGCTGATCAGGAATCTAACTGCAGGCATTACAGATGTGGAATTCATGGCATCCATCATTTTTGCACTTATTCCGTTAATCAGGAGAGAGAGCTTTTGTGAGTGTTGATAGTTGATTAATATAATACACTGAAAATGAAACTTGTATTTATTGCAACTCTCATACATTTCTCAACAATTATTTTTAACTGTTTGCTGAGTGAGCTACAGTAAAACTAACACTCTGGTTCATGTTTTTTCTTTTCAAGTTCAGGTGTTTTATCTTCGCTTAAGCAAATTAAGAATCAGATTTAAATTTCTGCCAAGCAAACTTCAATGAACTTTAAGGCCAATAAATATATTCACATATGTACTGAAATGTTTAATGGAGCATCGCACAGATTTTTAAAAAATGAAGGAACACAAAAGTACGTTGTGGTTAGGAATGCACTTTTGTCAAAATCATTTTATAATGGCATTATTATACTTCTGTCAACTTCATTGTCATGCCATTTTGACAGTTTCTTTTTATAAACACATCTTTTGGAGTATGAATGATGGAATTTGACAGCCAAGCTAACACTCCCCAAGATTAAAATCACAGTTGGTGACAAAACGGATAAATGTTTAACCTGTTTTTGTAACATTCTTTCATCTTCTATTTTAACAGAGATGTTAACCAGTTAAAAGGAACTGTAACATGGAACTAGGTGACAGAGTTGATGGAGTAGATGTAGATGTAGCTTATGCTCTTGATATGAGGAAGACCATTTTTACGCAGTGATTGGTAATGACCTGGAACTCACTGCTGCGAGCATCGAGAAAGTGGAGGCGATCAAAATTTCAGAAGGAAATTGGATAGGCACTTGTCGGAAATAAACTTACATGGATTGAGTGGGGGAATGGGATAGACTGGAATGTTCGACAGAGAACCAGCATAGAATCGATTGGCCAAATATCCTCCTCCTATGCTGTATGTAATGATGCTCTGATGGTGTGACAATTTCAGTGGGAAATTGAGGAGAAACCTCTTTACCCAGAGAGTGGTTAGAATTTAGAGTGTGCTTCCACCATGAGTAGTTGAGGCGAACAGCATAGATACATTTAAGGGGAAGTTAGGTAAACATATGAGAGAGAAAGGAATTGAAGTAATGTTGATGGAGTGAGATGACAAAGTGTAGTAGGAGGTTTGTGTGCAGCATAAACACTGGGTTGGGTCAGATGGGTCAAATAACCTGCTTCTGTGTTGTATACAATGTAACTCATTGGCTTCCAGAGTTTCCAATTTAAAAGTTTAATCTTTGTATTTAAATTTATGCATGGCATTGCCTCTCCCTATAGCTTCTTCAACTGTACAACTGCCACTCCCTCTTAAGCTCTACATTGCTCCAACTCTGGCCTCTTATGCAACCCCTCATCCCTTGCCCCACCACCTTTGCTCTATGTTCTGCAATTTCCTTCTCAATACTCGTATGAGTTGAAATTTACAGAGGACATTGATGTCCACTGGGGAAGTGGCCTGAGGTAACCCTGCTCCAGTGGCATTTTTTCTGACGGCGAATAATTAAGAGACTGACACTGTCCAGTTCAGGACACTGGTTGGTGTGAGCGTGTGTGTTGGGGTGAGGAAATGTGGCGTGTCGGTGCCGTTGTGAGCTAGGACCATGCTAGAACCGACTGGAAGGCTGCCAGGATTTACCTGCCAGTTTCCTTGTGGTGACAGGTCGTCCCGGCATTGGCAAAATGCCCCCAACGGCAGGAATTGGCCCTTAATTGACCAGCTAAGTGGCTTAATTGATTGCCCAATGTGTGGCAGCCTATCACATTTCCCACCACTAGCAAGATGCCATGGCCACGGGTAGATGTCAGACTTCCCTTCCAAAGCTTTCTTCTGCCATATTGTTAAGTCCTAGCCCTACCCCAATAGCCCTACAATGTGTTTTCCTTGTTTCTCAGTTTATTTGATTTAGTTTCATTGATTGTTCATTTGCTCAAAAGTGTGTAACTTGTTTTCCACTTTTTCAATCCTCGTTAAAAACTACTTATTTGGTCAAAACCTTTGGTCATCTCTCTTGAATTCTCACTCTTTGACTTGGACCTCACTTTTTGTCAGATTGCAATGTATTGAAGCATTTGGGGACTTTTTGCTGCATTAAACATGCAAAATAAATGCAAGGTGGTATTGTTATCAAATTATTACTTTGATCAAAGTATCAGAAGAATATATTCAGAGTTTTCTGGCATAACTTCATGTTAAAGACTTGAAACGACTGCCTTTCTGTCTATAAGGGGATCAGGGGTTACGGGGACAAGGCAGAAGGCAGAAGGCCAAGGCAGCCTTGATCAAATGATGGAGTAGACCCATGCTCCATATCTTATGGTCTTATACTTGTAGTACAACAGACACTTAGAATGTTTAAATTAAATTAATAAATGCAATTATTACAACATGAGAAAATGCATGTCAAAATGAAATATTTCAAAAAGAGTAGTTACCGGACCCAAAAGTGAACCCAAGTAAAGAAACATTATTCGCAGGAATCTTGAAGCTTGGTTTTTTGTGCATGTTATAATGTGAGGAAAACAAATAAAGTTTTAAAGGATTTACATTACAAATAAGGGGCGGGATTCTCCCCTACCCGGCATGACGGGGGGGTCCCGGCGTAGGGGAGTGGCGCCAACCACTCCGGGGTCGGGCCTCCCCAAAGGTGGGGAATTCTCCGCACCTTTGGGGGCTAGCCCCGCGCCGGAGTGGTTGGCACCAGAAGACTAGCGCAAAAAACCGGTGCCAGCGGCCTTTCAGGCCCGCTGCCCGGCAGCGGGGCTGGTCGAAAGGCTTTTGCCGGTCGGCGCATACGCCGGCGGTGACGTCAGCGGCCAACTGCCGCTGACGTCACCACTGGCGCATGCGCGATGTGGGTTTCTCTTCCGCTTCCGCCATGGCGGAGGCCGTGGCGGCGGTGGAGGAGAAAGAGTGCACCCAGGGCTCTGGCCCGGAATCTGAGCGGGAGGCCCCGATCGCGGGCCTGGCCACCGTGGGGGCACCCCCCGGGGTCCGATCGCCCCGCGCCCCCTCCAGGACCCGGGGGCCCGGTCTCGGCACCGATCCCGCCGCCACCAGAGGTGGTTCAAACCTCGGCGGCGGGAGAGGCCTCCCAGCGGCGGGCCTTCGGCCCATCCGGGCCAGAGAATCGCCGCAGGGGCCTCGCCAATCGGAGTGGCGTGATTCCCGCCCCCCCCCACAAGTCCCGGGTGGTGGAGAATCTCTGCCACGGTGGGGGCGGGATTTTCGGCGGCCCCAGGCGATTCTCCGACCCTGCTGGGGGTCGGAGAATTTCGCCCAAGGTAGTTTTATGTGTGTTTAATTTAATGTTTCTGTGCCTGGAAGGTGCGGCACGGTGGCACAGTGGTTAGCACTGCTGCATCACAGCGCCGGCTTAGATTCTGACTTTGGGCGACTGTGTGGAGTTTGCACATTCTTCCCATGTCTGCGTGAGTTTCCTCCGGGTGCTCCGGTTTCTGCCCACGGTCCAAAGATGTGCAGGTTAGGTGGATTGTATAGGCTAAATTGTCCATAGGCTAGGTTAAAGAGATAGGGTGAGTGATTGGCCCTAGATTAGGGTGCTCTTTCAGAGGGCCAATGCAGACTCGATGGGCTGAATGGCCTACTTCTGCACTATAGGGATTCTATGATTCTATGAATAGTAAAACCTATAGGTAGGTTATACTTTGTATGTTTACGGGTTTGCTTGTGTACCAACCTTGTTTCTATTGTGCTTGGAGAGGGCTACAATGTGAAGAATAAATACGCCAGTAGAGGCATATGGGTGTGAAAAGTGAAAATTGCGTATTGTCACGAGTAGGCTTCAAATTAAGTTACTGTGACAAGTCCCTCGTCGCCACATTCCAGTGCCTATGCAGGGAGGCTGTTACGGGAATCAAACCGTGCTGCTGGCCCACTTTCAAAGCCAGCGATTTAGCCCTGTGCTAAACAGCCCCAAATGAAAATTGCTTTATGTTACAAGTAGGCTTCAAATGAAGTTACTGTGAAAAGCCCCTAGTTGCCACATTCCGGCACCTGTTTGGGGAGGCTGGTACAGGAATTGAACCGTGTTGCTGGCTTACCTTGGTCTTATTTCAAAGCCAGCGATTTAGCCATGTGCTAAACCAGCCCCTGTTGCTTAGCAGCTAAGGCTTTGAAAGGTCAAGATGCTTTTAAGTTTTACTTTTCGCTTTAGCTGGATTTATTGCAGGTGGAGAGAGTTAAAGAGACAATCGCAGTAGCTAGATTTAAAGTGAGACTGCAGACTTCAGAGGTAAATGCAACATTTGATGCCATTTTAATAAGATACTGGGAATTAAGAGTTAAAGTAATTTTGAACAGTTTGAACAGCAGTCAAGACAAAGAAATCCTAAAAGAGTTGGTGTAAAATATTGGACTGGATTCACTGTTGAAAGTGGAACAGAAGCTTTGTTTAAACGTGTCATTTGGAAAACCTGGACTGGACTTTGGAATGCAAACCACGAAAGAAAAGCATTATTATGAGAGAAGATTTTAAAGCATGTTTTTGGGAGTATAGTTTGTAAACTCTTGTATGACAATCTTCTGCGGGGATGGGGGGGATTCTGAGGAGAAATCCTCAGACACTAACTTGGGATCAAAGTGGAGTGTGTGTATTTGACCAGTCACCTCATGCGCTTAAAAGGGACTTTGTGTGTTAATGAGACCGTGTAATCTGTGTTAATCCTAAAACCTGTGTGTAACTCTTAAAATAAAGGGGGAGTAAATAAGTTCTGTGATCCAATGTTTTCATGTTCAATAAATTATTTTTTCTTGTTGTTAAGCTAATTAGCAGTTAGACTCATAGAATCCCTGCAGTGCAGAAGGAGGGCATGTGGCCCATCGAGTCTGGTTGATCCTCTGAAAGAGCGCTACCCAGGTACATTGCTCCACCCCACCCCGTCACCCCTCCTTATCCCTGTAACCCTGCAACTGCTGTAACTGGGTTAGGTGGATTGGCCATGCTAAATTGCCCGTAGTGTCCTAAAAAAGTAAGGTCAAGGGGGAGTTGTTGGGTTATAGGGTGGATACGTGAGTTTAAGTAGGGTGATCATTGCTCGGCACAACATCGAGGGCCGAAGGGCCTGTTCTGTGCTGTACTCTTCTAAATCTAAATCTAAACTTAATCTGCACATCCCTGGACACTGAGGGGCAATTTAGCATTAGCCAATCCACATAACCTGCAAATCTTTGGACTGTGGGAGGAAACCACAGCACCCCAGGGGACACCAACACAGACACAGGGAGAACATACAAACTCCACACAGACAGCCACCCAAAGCTGAATGGAACCCAGGTCCCTGGTGCTGTGAGGCAGTATTGCTAACCACTGTGCCATCCACAGCTCCGGCTGAGACTTTACCAGAGAACTGTTGAGCTGAACTTCATTATTTTTGCAGTTAAAGAGCCGATCTTTCTTAGTGCTTTATTAAATTGCCTTGCATCCTTCAAAAATTTGTGGCTCTGCACTGCAAGAGACTTCCGCTTTTGTGCCTTCCACCACAATTTATTCCAAAAAGTAAAAGTTACAGTCTTTTGGGCCTTGATTCCATTCTGACTTCTCATCCAATTATAGCATCAATGGGGATCGTAACAGTCAAAGGTCACCTGTTTATTTTCCCCAAGGCTACAGCTCCATTATTTAATACTGATTGCTTTATTTACTTCTTCAGTCACTGATAAGCTAACATTTTTTCCCAGATTGATCTAAAGAATAACAGTGGCTATTGTCAGTTTAGTGGTTATTTACTGCAGGGTTGAGCATTTTGCCTGCCTCCTTATCATGAAAGAAATAGCAAAACAGCAATACCTCCTTGATAAATTCAACCTATATGATGTAATTTTATTGTAATGTTCAGAAAATTATAACAAGATGAACGAGAGATCAAGCTCAGTTGTTTCTGCCCAAAATGATTGGATTGGATTTGTTTATTGTCACATGTACCGAGGTACGGTGAAAAGTATTGTTTTGCATACAGTTCAGTCAGATCATTCCGTACACGAAAAGAAAATACATAGGGCAAATGTAATACACACAATGTAAATACATAGACACAGGCATCGGATGAAGCATATCGGAGTGTATCGTAGAATTTACAGTACAGAAGGAGGCCATTCGGCCCATCGAATCTGCACCGGTTCTTGGAAAGAGCACCCTACCCAAGGTCCACACCTCCACCCTATCCCCATAACCCAGTAACCCCACCCAACACTAAGGGCAATTTTGGACACTAAGGGCAATTTAGCATGGCCAATCCACCTAACCTGCACATCTTTGGACTGTGGGAGGAAACCAGAGCACCCGGAGGAAACCCACGCACACACGGGGAGAACGTGCAGACTCCGCACAGACAGTGACCCAAGCCGGGAATCGAACTTGTGACCCTGGAGCTGTGAAGCAATTGTGCTAACCACAATGCTACCGTGCTGCCCTCGTGTAGTACTACTCAGTAGAGAAGATGTGTGAAGAGATCAAATCAGTCCATAAGTGGGTCATTCAGGAGTCTGGTAACAGCGGGGAAGAAGTTATTTTTGAATCTGTTCGTGCGTGTTCTCTGACTTTTGTATCTCCTGCCCAATGGAAGAAGTTGGAAGAGTGAATAAGCCAGGTGGGAGGGGTCTTTGATTAAGCTGCCCACTTTCCTAAGGCAGCGGGAGGTGTACACAGAGTCATTGGATGGGAGGCAGGTTTGTAAGATGGACTGGGCTGTGTTCACGATTCTCTGTAGTTTCTTACGGTCTTGGGCCGACAGTTGCCAAACCAGGCTGTGATACAGCCAGGTAGGATGCTCTCTATGGTGCCTCTGTAAAAGTGGACATGCCAAATTTCTTTAGTTTCCTGAGAAAGTATAGGTGCTGTTGTGCTTTCTTGGTCGGAGCGTCAACGTGGGTGTACCAGGACAGATTGTGGGTGATATGCTTACCTAAGGATTTGAAGCTGTTAACCATCTCCACCTCGCCCCGTTGATGCAGGCAGGGGTGTGTATGACACTTTGCTTTCTGGAGTCAATGACCAGCTCTTTAGTTTTGTTGACATTGAGGGAGAGATTGTTGTCGTTACACCACTCCACTAGGTTCTCTGTTTCCTCCTGTATTATGACTCATCATTATTCGAGATCTGACCCACTACGGTAATGTCGTCAGCAAACTTGTAGATGGATTTGGAACCAAATTTTGCCACGCAATCATGTGAGTATAGGGAGTATAGTAGGGGGCTAAGTGTCCAGCCTCGTGGGTATTGATGACTATTGTGGGGGTAGTGTTGTTGCTTATCCTTACTGATTGAGGTCTATGGGTCAGGAAGTCAAGGAAGTTGTTGAGGCACGTTGCCTGGTTCTTTTTTGGCACCAGTATGATGGTGGTCTTCTTGAAGCAGGTGGGGACCTCAGAACGGAGTCGGGAGAGGTTGGAGATGTCCGCGAACACATCTACCAACTGGCCTGCGCAGGATCTGAGTACACGACCAGGGTCACCATCAGGACCCGTCGCCTTCCGAGCGTTCACTTTCAAGAAGGCCGATCTGCTTAGGAAGCTGTGGGTGTGGGTGTGTCGAGGGCTGCTGGGGCAGTTGACAGTGGTTTGATGGTTTTCTGCTCGAACCGAGCATAGAATTATTGACTTCATCGGGGATGGTTGCGCTGCTGTCAGAGATTCTGCCCGGCTTCGCTTTGTAGCCCGTTATGTTGTTTAAGCCTTGCCACAACCGCTGAGAGTCTGTGAAGTTAGTCTGTGACTCTAGCTTGCTCTGATATTGTCTCTTGGCATTCCTGATGACTTTGTGGATGTCATACCTGGATTTCTTCGATAGCTCATGGTCGCTTGACTTGAACGCCTTAGAACTAGCCTTCAATAAGGAGTCGATCTCACGATTAAGACATGATTTCTGGTTGGGGGACGTGCGTACTACTTTCTTTGGCGTGCAGTCTTCTACACATCTATACAAGCCTGAGACGTTAGGTTGGTAGCTGAGTTCTTAAAAATAGACCAGTCCACTGACTCCAAGCAGTCACATAGGAGCTCTTCTGTTGCTTCAGACCAGCACTGCACAACCTTCTTAACCTGATTCTTCAGCTTCTGTTTTGGATTGTACGCCAGGAGAAGGAGCATCGTCTTATTGTCCGATTTTCTGAAGTGATGTAAGGGGTGGAACAGTAGGCGCCCTTGATTTTTGAGTTACAGTGGTCGAGAGTGTTGTCACTGCTGGTGGGACAGGAGATGTGTTGGTGGAATTTTGGCAGTACTCTCTTGACGTTGGTCTGGTTGAAGTCCCCGGCCACAATGAACAAGGCCTCTGTGTGTTCCATTTCATTGTTATTGATGACTGTGTACCGTTTGTCCAGCACCTTCTTCACTTCCGACTGGGGTGGGATGTAGACCGCTGTGATAATGGCTGAAGTGAACTCCTGTGGAAGATAGTACAGGCAGCACTTCAGTCAGGTTTTCCAGGTCCGGGGAGCAGTAGGTCGAAGGGAATGGAATGTTTAAGGCACGATGAGTTGCCACCGACATTAATTTCTTACTTTTTGGCTGATATAAACCACTGTTTGTTTTAAATGTGGATATTTTGAATCATGCGGATTGTACACCCTCAGTACTGAGGTGCCAACCTAGAGTAAGTGTTCAACTCCTACAATGGACCCATGATCTGACTTGGGGACAGAATTGACCCATGCTAACATTCCAAAAGATATGGCCAAGAGGTTTTGTGGACTTCCTATGTATTTGCCAGGTTATCATTTATCAAGATGGGGGCAGTTAATTGTTCGTCAAAATGGCGCAAGTGGTTACCACGGTGCCAAGGTTCCAGGTTCAATCCCAGCCCTGGGTCACTGTCCGTGTGGAGTTTGCACATTCTCCCTGTGTTTGCATGGGTTTCGCTCCCACAACCCAAAATGATGCGCAGGGTAGGTGGATTGGCCACGTTAAATTGCCCCTTAATTGGAAAAAGTTAATTGGATACTCTAAATTTTTTTTAAAAAATTGTTTGTCGAGAGCATGCAAAGTCAAATATGACAGAAAACACAGATGCATGTTTAAGAACATTGGAGACTCCATGGGTGGAACTTTCTGCTCAGGCAGCAGCGGGAATCGTGGCAGGCAGGGGAGCAAGATTTGACAGGAGGCATCAAAAATTGAGTTAGGAAACTTTTTTTCCTGACTTCCATGTCAGATTAAAGGCAGGTCGACTGTCCCGCTGAGCTGTGTGAGGAAGCCTATTTACATCTCATGAATGCTCATTAAAAACCTAATGCACCGGATCTCATCCCACCTCCAAATTTAGTGCCACTGCCAACAGGAATTTAAAACACACTAGAGATGATCTAACGCCCACGCTGTGCCCGACCCGGGACGCATTTCTCATGCAAGATTTATCCAGCTGGCTGTTAGATCTCGCGAGACATCGCAATTGTGGGACCTAAATTTGCCTATTAAAGTGTGCAGTAAGGCGCACTTGAATAAGAACTTGCTGGAGTTACCCAAGACGCGTCTCTAACCCCTGCACCTCGGAGAATCTGACTGAGCGCCAGTTAGCACTGGTCGCCACAAATGTGGACCATCTACCGGCATTTGGGGGAGGGGGGGTCTCCCAGGCGATTGGGGGGCCCTTGGTGGTCGGGCTCTGGGCAGGGTGCTACCCTGGTACCCTGGGCAGAATGGATGTCGCACCAACCTTAGCTTTGGCCACCCCACTTAATTTCTGGAATGGAAAATTCTGCCTCTGTGTGAAAATTGAGAATCTTTGCTCAGTTGTTTGCAAGAAAAGAAAGTCAGATACAGAAGCCAGAGCAACTGAAAATGGAGGGTACACTGCTTCTGACCACTTTATGACTGCCCATGATGGGTTCCTGTGTAAAAGTTACTTGAGTGAGCGTGTTGCATGTTTCCTGGAAGCATGAAAAGTGGACACACGGTGACATCAAACAGTCTCTAAGGCTAATTAGATACTGATTCTGCCCACTGGAAATGTGCAGGCCCAGTTAATGTCCTTTCATAACTACTTCAGGCTGAGTATGTGTTCAGCTGCATGAGGGACCTACCACTTACATTATTGCAAGCAATTCAAGTAAAGAGGTTTCAAAGCGATTTAGACAAGTCAAATGAGTAAATACAGGGTAGATGCAGTATAATGTGGATAAGTGTGAAGTTAGCCACTTTGATAGGAAAAACAATGGCAGGGTATTATTCAAATAGTGATAGATTGGGAAATGTTGATGCAGGATGCACAAATCAAATCAGCAAACAGGACAGCACAGTGGCGCAGCGGTTAGCACTACTGCCTACGGCACTGGGAACCTGGGTTCGATCCTGGCCCCGGGTCACTGTCTGTGTGGAGTTTGCACATTCTCCCCCTGACGGTGTGGACCTCACCCCCACACCCAAAGATGAGCAGGTTAGGTGGACGGGCCATGCTAAATTGCTCCTTAATTGGAAAGAAATAATTAGGTACTCCAAATTTTAAAAAAAGCAAAAAAATCAAATCAGCAAACATACTTTGGTGGACAAGTACCTTTTATTTATTAACCACTACTCTGTCCAGCATTTTTAGCTACAGTAGGGGGAACTATGAACTACTCCCATCAGTTTGCTTTGAACTTTCTTAGTAATTATTTCCATCCATATTGATTTTGCTCCCTACTTTCCCAAACCAGATCCTTCCTCAGTACTCCTGACCTTATGATATCCTTAATTATCAAGCCTACCCATCCTTTCCCCCACTCTGACCATTTTTATTTTCTCTATCTTCTTGAAATACCATGCAACCTTGAGCACTTAATTCCTAACCTTGTTCACGCTACAACCATGGGCTTGATTTAATGGGAAAGAAATAGTCCCGTTTTGGGGGCAAATAGCAGTGTAAATGGACCCCCGATCTCTCGACGCCACCATGGTCTACGGACAACCTCCCAACACCCCAAACTACCGATTAAGGGGTTCTCGAGCCCCCCTCACCCCATTTCTGGCCGCCTGATAGTGTCCTCTTGGCATCCTGGCAGTGACAGGATCCCGGGTGGCATCGGGGGTGCCAGGGTACCACTATGCCTCGAGCCCGCCCACCCTGGGGCCTCCTCTCGCCTGGGAGACTCTTCCCCCAAGAGCTATTACGCCTGGTCCACGCTTGTGAACGCCAATGCTAAATGGTGCCACAGCGAGGTCTCCTAGGAGTAGGTGTTCGATCCTGGGCCTGGGCTACATTGGCACAGACATATTCAAGTGAACCTAAATGCTCACTTCAGTATGCAAATCTGGATCCTGCCTAGTGGGTGCAAGATCCAGATCGAGACATCTTGCGAGATTTCATTAGATCTCATGAGACATCCCAAGCATCATAAATCTAACAAGTGGCCTATCAATAGATTTAACGACCTTATTGCATCACTGAGTTGGGCACAACAAGGCCGTTCGATTTTGTCCCACGTCTATGTAATGTCAGTTAGGTCAAAAACTATTTATCTCTATTTATGTCTTAATCCATCTACCTTCCAAATGCTTTGCTTGGTCACATAAAACACCTTTAATTTTTACTTTTTACCATTATTCCCTGATTTTACCTTATTCACTGATGCACTACCACCATTAATCATTTTTCCCCCACCTAGTCACATTCTGCTTATTTTTATCCAAATCACTGGACTGCTCTTTGACATTGAGTTTTCTCTTTAAATCTAGCAATTTCCCATCGCTTAACCCTCCCCCCCTCACTTCACAGTTTAAAGCCCCATCTAAAGCTCTAGGTATTTGATTTGTCGAGATAACAATCCCAGTCCAATTGAAATGCCATTGGGACAGAACCGCCTTTCCCCAGTCTTATGCCACAAGTCAAAACCCCTGTCTCCCACACCATTCTCTAAGCCATGCACTTAACCCTCTATTCTTTTTGACCCTTTGCCAATTTGTATTGGACTCACTTATAAATTCAGAAATTCTTACTTTTGGGGTGCTGCTCTTTATTTTCGGCCAGAACCCCAAATTCTCTCAGTAGGTTCCCATTTCTTTACCTACGTTTTGATATGAACCACAACAAGTGGATCCATCCCCTCCCACTCCAAGTAGTCTCCAGTAGTGAGGAGATGTGAGAACCTTGGCACTGAGGATGTAGCACAATCTTTGGAATTCATGTTTGCAGCTGCAGAAAACAGTATATCTCCCTGACTATACTGTGTTCTATTGCTCCCACGTTTTTTTTTACAAGCCTAACTTGAATGGTCTCCTGCACCATGATACCATGGTGAGTTTGCTCATCCACCGGGCAGATTTTATACTCATACACACAAAACTTATCTGTTTTGAATAAGGGGAAAGGCAGAAATTCCTCCAGTATGATACCTGCAGTTCCATTACATCCCTGACCTTCAATCACACCTTCCCGTCCATGACCATGAATCAAATCTGCACCACTTCTTAACCTAAAGGGTGTGACTATGCTGGACCATCCAATGTGTAGGAAATGAAAAAAGGAAATGTCCTTTCACTCTCCAGTGATGAAAATGAGGAAGTAGAGATTCTGCAAGCTGCCAATTTAGCTCACTGGGCTAAATCACTGGCTTTTTAAGCAGACCAAGCAGGCCAGCAGCACGGTTCAATTCCCGTACTAGCCTCCCCGGACAGGCGCCGGAATGTGGCGACTAGGGGCTTTTCACAGTAACTTCATTGAAGCCTACTCGTGACAATAAGCAATTTTCATTTTTTCATGAGGGAAGGCAACAAACCATATGTAAAAGTTTTAAATAAATTAATCAGATGTGACAAAATAGACACTTTGACCCAGATTTTTCATGAAGTTAGGAGCTTGACAACCAGTGAAAAGACCATAAAAAACTTAAGAATGACAGTCAGATTAGTGGGGTCAGACAAATAGAGTTTTGCAATGGAAGCACGTAAAATGATGAGGTTTAATTGAGGTTTCAGCAATTATGAAGGGTGTAGAAATCGAGCTCCAGAGTCAATGAGGAAAGATCCTGAATTTTTAAAAAAAATTCATTCCTGGGATTTGTCACAACCAGGCCAGCATTAGTTGCCCATCCTTTATTGCCCGTGAGAACGGAAAGAATGAGAAGAGAGGAGATATTGAGACATCATTTCATTGCACTGGTTTATGGAGCGTGTACTGTTTTGACAGAGGGAGTGCATTATGATCCTGGGTCAGATTGCAGGGTGGAACCCGGCTTGATAGATCCTGACTTTTACTTTTTGTTGAGATACATGGACGGCGTCTGCTGAACAGTCACATGAGTCAGCTGATGAACTGTTAACAAAATAATAAAACTTTTATCAAATAAGAAAAGACAAACTATTTTACACAACTCCTTCACCCCATCGCAGTTTTGCAGATATATGCAGATTAGTAAGGATAACATAAACTACAAAATACATCTTATGCTCAAATGTTCTTAATAAGTACATAGTCCGTGTAAACCAATTGACGAAATGTGGTCAGAATACTTTGAAATCATGTTTCAGAGGCCAGCCAAAACAATTTCTACAGATTTCTTTAGTAATATCCCCCCACCCCCACCCCCACCATCCCCGCCCCGGGCAGTTGCCACATTGTGAACCAACTGGTCTGACTGGAAATCTGTCTTCCACCCAAGGGTTTACGATCTCTGCTCTTCAAGAACACGGCTTGCTCCCAAACAACACTTTCTCTTGGATGTCTTCACCAAGGACCTACATCCAGGATTTCAACCTCTCCTTCGTCACATGCATCAAAGCTTCCACACAATCTCTCAGATACCTATCTGCCAACAGAACACCGCTGCTTCACAGGTCTGTAGTAAGGAGTCACCAACCTTCTTGGATCTCTGAATTCTTGCCAACTGACAGTATTCCAGGTCTGCAACCTGCAACCCTATCTTTTAACTTGGAGCCTCTATGCCCCTCACTCTCAACTTCACTGATCAGGACCTGTTTTCTTGATTCCCGTTTCTTGACTTTATAGTCTTCCTGGAACTTCCTTCTGTCCCATTCCCTGGTTTCTGGGACTTTTCTGTTCTTTAGTATGGTACTTGCTTTCTGTCCTCTTTCATTGTTCTATCAGTGCTGGCAGTATCTATGGAATCCTGCTTCCAATTGCACTGACCTCTCAACCAAGTTGACTGCTTTGCAATTGTTTTGGGCCTCTGGTTGCTTGGCAACACCCCATTTTTTATGCTCTGGTTGTTAAAAGAACATACTAAACAAACCCACAGACTTACAGGCAAGTTTTAAAAATGAAACTAAAACTTAAAGCTATACCTTATGCCCAACACACACAAGTTTAAATATAAATTACTTAAAGCCATATTGATTTCTTAATAAGTGAGTGAAGCAGCAGGGAATGTTATATTTGTTAAATAATAAATTTATATGTATGTGAAGCAGAGAAAGAAATAGAAAATGGGAACAGTAAGGTATTTGTGTGTAGAGAATGGACAGAATGGTACTTTCTGTGTTTTAAACTTTTGTATTTTTAGTACAAAAATAGATAATATTCTGTCCATACCAATTGATTATTACTAACTGTAGATGTTTTGTTAAAAAAACAGTCAAAGTGATGAATAAGAGCCAAATGCTTATGCTAACAATGCACGTTGACCCAATTAATTGGATAGCTCTAGATCACAAAGAAAATTGATTGATTCTAGCTTTTTAATCATTTTATTTGGAAAAAGTCTGGAAAAGTTCTCAGTGACCACCAATCTTTTTAGAAGTCCTAATATTCCTCCATTTGATGCCTTTTAAAGACCAGGGGCTGGATTCTCCATCAGCGAGATCCTCCGTTTTTCCGGCTGTGCGCTCGCGCCCGCGTATTTCCCAATGGCATGGGGGTGCCCACAATGGGAAACCCCATTGGCTGGCTGGATTGCTGATGGAGGATCCCGTTGCCGGTGGGGGCACGCCGCAACATAAAGCGGGCGCGGCGGGACAGAGAACCAGTTTTGGATTTGTAGATAAATTCTTGATGCACTCATTTTCTTTCCTGCTTATCTCCATTTTGATAATGTCCTGTTCTATTTTATCCGTTTTTCTCAATTTAATAATAAAGCTGGGGAATGGATATTTTGCATACATATGGAATCTAAGTTGTAACAATGAAAGTCTGGCCAAGATGCAGTAAACTTTATAATAAAATATTAATAAAAGTATAAAATGTCTTTTGACAGAAAGATCATATACAGCCCTCTATTAAAGACTTTTTGTGATGATGTATTTTAGTTAAGATTTGCTTGCGTACATTGCAGCTCTCTCTTTCAAACTGGAAACTTTTTTTGGCCAAGGGGAGTAAGAAATGTAAGAATTGATCATTTAATGAATTTTTTGAGTTCATACATGACGCTCAAAGTAAACTGCTGTTACTCTGAAAATTTTTTTGTTATTGAAAAAATTGGTTTTGACACTTTTCTCTGCAGATTTTCTGAAGAAACCTTTAGAGAATTACATTAAGAATTTACAAGTTCCAGTGAAGATAATTAGAATGGAACAACGGTCCGGATTGATTCGTGCCAGGCTCCGTGGTGCAGCTGCCTCAAAGGGCCAGGTCATTACTTTTCTAGATGCGCACTGTGAATGCACTGTCGGCTGGCTCGAGCCACTACTGGCGAGAATAAAAGAAAACAGGTATATGGTGCTGATCGAGTCATTAGAAAAGAATAATACACCTGCCACTCGAGATTTTATTTTAAACTACCTTTTTGAATCTTATTTCTTGCCAAAACAAATCCCCATCTCAGTCATTGTCCAATAGGTCAGCAAAGTTAATTTTGTTTCCATAATGACATAGGTACTGGGGTTGCTTGCAATTGCAGAATGTCATCAGGTCCTGATATGGGCTAAAGCTGAGAATAAATTGTTATTTCCATTGCATTTTCTAAGATTATTAATATTTGAAATATAACATAGTCGATAACCATCTCTTGAAGTCTCTGACATTTCAGTGTCGGGGGTATAGGCTGGGGTAGGAGAGGGAGGGTCCGAGCTCCAAGGTCGCTGATGGGAGGATGCCCCAAATCTGAAGGGGCCTTTAGTTTTGGGCACTCTTTCCCCCCCCCTCCCTTTCTGTCTGAGATAAAGGGTGAAGATTATTTCTGTTTTGCACCCTGATCCAACAGCCAGCCGCCAGCCTAAAAATTGAGGTTGGATGGGAAAAGGCCCTTAAGTGGCGGTAAGGGCCTTAATAGGAGCATGAATAAACTTCCTGTCGAAACCCTGCTTGCCCCACCATAAAATTGTATCTGGGTCGGGGCCGGCCAGATCTGTACAAAATCTCGTCCATACAATTTTACACTACCCTCCCACTTCAGAACCCATTTGGGATATGTTCCTATCCTTCCAATTTTCTGCAGCAATAATTTCTCAGTGTATGTTTAAACCACAGTACAACACCCAATTTAGTCTCAGAATTACTTTCCCTATTTACATTGTGCATTCTCAAGATGGTTAGCTTTCGGTAGAGCCTAGGGAAGTGAATCCTCAGCAGGGTGCTCCGGAATGTCCACTCTAACCTCGGCAGATAGATTTTGGAAGCTCGGGGAAAAATGACCATTTATTAAATTTTTCCACATTCTCTGCAGTTCTTCTGCCAATTGTACATCAACAGGGGAAATCTCATGAATATATTCACATCCGAAAAAGTTCTGCGTGTTGCTTACCAACTGTTGTATCCTGGCCCAAAGGACGTGTACACTTTTGAGGATAAAATTCCACCAAGATTGTTCAACTCCCAGTTTTGGCAGAGTGAGCCTACAATCCACCCTGTGAAAGCGGTTGGAATCCCAAACCATTTGTGTCTTTTTGTTACTTTAATCACATTCATTTGGAACAGCTCCTCTAGCCAGGGACTGGTTGGGAGTAGGAATTCTGTTGGTTCTGCGGGATACTGAAGATCGTAAAGTTAACTTAAAAGGGAGGGGGGTTTTACTGCATTACCACTGGAAATATTGCTCCTCATCTGACAATGATACATGTTTAATATCAATAATTGTACATGAAAAAAAAAATGTCCTCGTCCAGTTTAACCCAATAGAGTTTATGGGGAAACTATGGCATCGTGGTAGTGTCACTGGAGTAGTAAACCAGAAACCCAGAGTATGCTTTGGGGGTCCAGATTCAAATCGCTCCATTGCAATGGTGACATTTGAATTCAGTAAAAAGGGCAGCACGGTGGCACAGTGGTTAGCATTGCTGCCTACGGCGCTGAGGACCCGGGTTCGAATCCCAGCCCTGGGTCACTGTCCGTGAGGAGTTTGCACATTCTCCCCGTTTCTGCGTGGGTTTCACCCCCACAACCCAAAAGATGTGCAGGTTAGGTGGATTGGCCACGCTAAATTGCCCCTTAATTGGAAAAAAATAATTGGGCACTCTAAAATTTAAAAAAACGAAAATAAATTCAATAAAAATCTGGAATGACAAATCCAATGATGACCTTGTTTAGTGCTTAATAAAAGTTCACGTTTGCCAACAGCCCTGCCTCTACCAGTCTCTTATTGATCTTAACCAAGGACATTCTAAGCTACGACCCATAATCATAGAATCATAAAAAAGTTACAGCACAGAAGGAAGCCATTCGGCCCATCTTGTCCAATGCAGCCTGAGGACACACAGGTGCCCTTTCTGATCCCACTTGCCTGGACCGAGTCCATAACCCCGTAACTAACAGCACACAAGGTGCAGATCCAGATACTTTTAAAAAGAGTTTAGAGTATCTGCCTCCACCACCAACTCAGGCAGTGTATTCCAGACCCCACTACTCTCTCTGTAAAAAGGTTCTTCCTCATGCCCCCTTCATACCTTCTGCCACTTATCTTGAATCTCTGTCCCCTGGTTCTAGAATTTTAATCACATTGATTTGGAACAGCTCCTCTAGCCAGGGACTGGTTGGGAGTAGGAATTCTGTTGGTTCTGCTGGATACTGAAGATCGTAAAGTTAACTTAAAAGGGAGGGGGGTTTTACTGCAAGGCAGAGCATTACCACTGGAAATATTGCTCCTCATCTGACAATGATACATGTTTAATATCAATAATTGTACATGAAAAAAAAAATGTCCTCGTCCAGTCTGTCTCTTCCCCTCATAATTTTATACACATCAAGTCATCTTTCAGCCTTCTTTGATCTTGGAAAAATAATGATAAATGATGATGGCAGATGTTGACAGCAGTAAAGACAATGGAAAAAGCACTGTGTAAATGGGCCAGCGACTGAAAAAGTAGCAAGCAGTCGTGGTGGGAAAAAGCTGTAATGATTCAAATAATGTCCCGCCATAAATGCAGAGTGTCCTTCTCTCTGAGAAGAGAGGATATTTTAAAGCTGCATCATACGGCAAAAATCTCCCAACTCAAAAAAATTAAGGGGAATCCAATTAAACTCACCAAGGTTCCTTAGACATCACCTTCCAAACCCACAACCACTACCATCTAGAAGGACGAGAGCAGCAGATACCCCACCACCTGGAGGTACCCCTCCAAGTCGCTCACCACCCTGACATGGAAATATATCGCCGTTCATTCGCTGTCACTGGGGCAACATCCTGTAACTTCGTCCCTAATAGCACAGTGGGTGTACCTGCACCGGAAGGACTGCAGCAGTTCAAGAAGGCAACACACCACCATCTTCTGTAGGCCAACTAGGGATGGGCAATAAATGCTGGTCTAACCACCGCGACGCCTGTAAATGAATGAATAAATAAATAAATAAAAATAAAGCATGTTGGATTCAAGAAATTAAAGATGCAAAAAGACAATGAAGTGCCATTCTTTGGAGAAGTTACAGGGTCTAATGGGAACTATTGGAATGCAGAGATTGTGGTCAATGGGTATAAAACAAACTTTGAATTAGAAACTGGAACAGTATTTCAGTGCTTTCAGACAGAGAACAATGGTTAAAGCAAGGCTTCTCCAGCCATCGCCGATACAACTTCATGGTCCAGGGGGTATTCAACTAAAAATCAAGGGACATTTGACTGCTGCACTTCAGTACAACCGAAAAGGAATCACAAAAGCTTTGTACATAAGCCATAATAACAATAATCACTTATTGTCACACGTAGGCTTCAATGAAGTTACTGTGAAAAGCCCTTAGTCGCCACGTTCTGGCACCTGTTCAGGGGGCCGGTACAGGAATTGAACCTGTGCTGCTGGCCTTGTTCTGAATTACAAGCCAGCTGTTTAGTCCACTGTGCTAACCCAGCCCCATAACCAAGCATGTTCATTACTAAGCTGAAGAGGTTGAACAGATCGACAACTAATCAATAAGGTAGACAAAATGGGAAGCCAAGACAAACAACAAAAATTCAGAACAGAATTTCCAAACTTATTTAGGGGCCTTGAGAAGACTGAAAGAGATGTTCTGAAGTGGGAGCACCAGAACTTAATAGAATCAAGAGAAAATATTGAAACAAACAGGCAGATGACCTAGTTCCCATGAACTGCAGGTGAAGGAATCACAAGTTAATCATCAAGAAGAGCAGCTTGCATCAAGCAAGCAACAGATGGAGAAACATGAGCACAGGACCGAGAGAGAAAGCCTGAACAAGAGGATATAAATTTTTCTAAAGGTTTGCTGTGGGGTTCTCCGCTTGTTGACGCTGGGACTGAACCGATGTATTCTACGACAGGAAAATTGGCGCCGTCCCCAAAGCAATTCATCAACCGTTAATTAGCTAGCACTGGCGCCATGTGGAATAAGACTGATTTGCCGGAGTGGGATGGTCACTCGGGAGGCTGACAAGCTGCAGCTGCATATAAGCACTCCACTTCCCGCACACACCATCCCAGCCAACTAGATGGCAACTCGAAGAGCGGCACCATGATTCACTGATGCTGAACTGGAGACACTGCTGGATGCCGGGGTGAGGAGGAGGTTATCACCTGCCGGCGTGCACCAGGCCTGGGCGCAGGTTGGAGATGCTGTGAGAGGCCTGGGCAACGCCACAAGGGCCGGCCAGCAATGCTGAAAGAAACTGCACAACCTACTCAGGGTGGCCAGGGTGAGTAGGCAGCACTGTGCTCCTGAAATGAAATGAAAATTGCTTATTGTCACGAGTAGGCTTCAATGAAGTTACTGTGAAAAGTCCCTAGTCGACACATTCCGGCGCCTGTTCAGGGAGGCTGGTACGGGAATTGAACCGTGCTGCTGGCCTGCCTTGGTCTGCTTTAAAAGCCAGTGATTTAGCCCAGTGTGCTAAACCAGCCCCTGCACTAATCCCTGTCCCACACACCCGTAACCCCTCCCCGGAGGGGGATCGAATCCCCACTCTGCACCACCTGCCAGCACCCATACGGGCCGCCAAGGCCGGGTGCCCTGGTCACAAAGGTCACCAGTTACCCATCCCGACTATTTAACACTGGACGTTTTCTGTGCTCCCTGCCCCACCCCCCTCCCCACCACCCCCAGGAGAAATCGGCCCACAACCGAGCGGGAAAATACCAGAGGGGAACCACCATACCTGCAGCCCCTCACCTCGGAAGATCAACAGGCATTGCTGAGACTGGGTGAGAGGGCATTCATCGAGGTGGTCAGCATCGGGCGAGCAAATGAGACGCCGCTGAGTTTGGTTCCCCATGGCACATGTGTCACCACCGCACCCCCCCCCCCCCACCCCCACTGCCTCCTTCAGCAGCCCCACACACCCCTCCACCACCACCATCCCTGCACTTTTCCCTCACCAACACCATCCCGATACCCCCTTCCACCAGCACCACCACCCCTGCACCCCCATTCCACTACCACTCCCACACCCCCATCTACCACCCACAACCACCTGCACACCCCCTCCACCACCACCTCTCCCACACCCTCCCTCCACCACCCGCACCGCAACCCGCAGTCCAATCATGCATCTCGTCTTGAGTCTCGCAGGATCTCCATTCCGAGGGTGGTACTGATTTCCCGTCACAGCTCTCTACAACACCCTCCACCATCTCAGAGACACTCACTTTAGTTGGGCACCTTAACAAAGGGTCTCATGGTGCACTATGTGGTGCGCACCACACGTGCAGTGGTACATTAGAGGGAAGTAGGTACCCGCAGGAGGCGGACAGTCGGTGGGTGGTCCAAACCCAGGGACTATCTGCGTCTGGATGGGTTTCGGGTTTCTGGAAAGGGCGGTCCCATTGATAGTGGGGATGCAGTTTCAGAGCCAGGGCCTACATAAGGGAGTATAGGCAACCATCCAGCGCCTGCAGGTGCAGTTGGAAGAGTCCAACCGCCTGCGGGGTAGGAGGTGATGCCGACCATGCCTGCCACCCATGTGGTGGGGGCCTTAGGCCAAAGGTTTCTGCCATGGGTCAAAATGTTCAAGGCCTGGGGCACTCTTTCCGGGCAGTGGCCGAGGCCCAGGACAGGGCTGTCCTATCACAGGCATCTATGTACCAGAGCCACCTGGACACTGCAGTGGTGCTCCAGAGCCTGGCCCAGGCACAGGGGGTCAGAAATGAAGGCAATGGTGGCATTGTCCGGGGGCTGGTCAACTTGGCACAGACACAGAGGGAGGTGGAACTGTCACAGTGTGAAGTCGTGCAGCCCCAGGGGGAGGTGGTCTACTCCCTATGCTCCATTGTCGTGAGTATCGAGACCCTGGTTGGGGCGGGTGCGGGGCTCCAGCACTGGCAGCACCAGGTGGTGGGGGATCCTCAGGGATTAGCTCCACTCTGGAAAGCACCAGGCACTCCAAGGAGGAGGTGATAGGGCCAGTGACTCTCTCAGGGGAGGTGCCGGAACCCCACAGCGCTTTGGACTCCCCCTCCTGTTCCTGGCGCATCTGATGCGCAGCAGGCTGAACAGGTCAGCACCACACCACGTGGGGAACCTGAGCACCAGCCAGGCCCATCCAGGCCAAATTGCCCCAGAATCCAGCCGGCAAAGGGACCCAGGTCAAACGGCTGGAGTTGCAACAGGCCTGGGGAATCCACCTGGGTGTAGCGCTAAGGCCCGTAATGCCAGAAAGCCAGACACCAGTTAAGTTGACATGGGTGCAGCATGTAGGATAGCGATAGGGGCTACGGCACAAAGCTGTCTATATATATATAATATATATGTTGATTTGTTAACATCAAACACATGTTTGCAACTTGCCTCAGTGCTCTGTCAGAAGGGTATGAGGGATGGGCTGGTCTGGACTGGCCGCAGAGGGGGCACTGGTGTGGTGGGGGAGGGGCAGACGGGTGGTGGAGAGGGGGGGCGGAGATGGGCGGGCTTGGCGGTGGGCCATGTAATGTTGTCGTTGGATGGCCTGATTTATATTACAAGAACACTTGTAGCTAAAGCTATAAACGATTTATTACCATTAACTGTGGGCCAACTATATACAAAACAACAGATGAATAACAGTATGATCATGCACAAGCAGCCTCTCTGTTCCAGCTCTCCAATCAGTCTGAGGTCACCTGGCTCTAACATTCACTTATGTACTAATGAGACTCCTAGCGGTCAGTCGATGAATTACAACTCAACCATGATGTCAATATATCCCCTTTCCTTTGAAGGAATAAATTAATACATTATCATCAGTAAATTTACATGTGATATCATTAACTTGTGAGTCTAACAGCATTAATATTTTGTAATAAATGCTAACATTCCATTTGCCTTTCTCATTACATTTTGTACATCCCTCAGACTTTCTGCAATTAATGAACAAAGACACCCAGATCACTCTGCCCACATTTTGAATATGCCTTACATTTCGATAACCTCACACTTATCCACATTAAACTCCATCTGCGGGACTTCCGGTTGTGGCTATGCGGAACTAAGCCGCACGTTCGGCAGCTCCCGCTTTAATAGGACTTGTGGGCTCTTTTAAGGGCCCCAAACTGCGCTGATTCGATGATTCCCGGTGGATAAAGGGGTCTGGAGCAAAACCCCCCAGGATTTATTGTGCGGACTCGGAGTGGGGCGAGGAGAAAAACGGCAGTAGCTCCACTGGAAAAGCGGGGGAAGGTGGACAAAATGGCGGCCGGTGAAGCCCCTGAGGAGTGGAGGCAGTGGGCTGAGGAGCAGCAGGCGGCCCTTCTGCACTATTTTACGGAGCTGAAAGGGGAGTTGTTGCAATCCCTGAGGGTGACGACTAGTAAGCTGCTGGAGACCCAGACAGCCCAGGGTGCAGCGATACTTGAGTTGCAGCAGCAGGCCTCTGAGCACGAGGAGGAGGTTTCGGCCCTCGTGGGGAAGGTGGAGATACACGAGGCGCTTCATAAAAAGTGGCAAGATAGGTTCGAGGAGATGGAGCTTCGGTCACGGAGGAAGAACCTGCGGATCCTGGGCCTCGAGGAGGGGCTGGAGGGGTCGGACCTGCCGGCCTATGTGGCCGTGATGCTGAACTCGCTGGTGGGGGCAGGATCCTTCCATCTGCCCCTGGAGCTGGAGGGGGCCCACAGAGTACTGTCCAGGCGGCCTAAGGCGAATGAACTCCTGCGGGCGGTGCTGGTGCGGTTCCATCGGTTCAGTGACGGGAGTGTGTTCTCCGATGGACCAAGAAGGTGAGGAGTAGTATGTGGGAGAATTCGGTAGTGCGTGTCTACCAGGACTGGAGTGCGGAGGTGGCCAAGCGGAGAGCCGGGTTTAACCGGACGAAGGCGGTGCTCCACGGAAAGCAGGTGAAGTTCGGCATGTTGCCGCCTGCACGCCTGTGGGTCACCTACAAGGACCGGCATCACTACTTTGAGTCCCCGGAGGAAGCGTGGGCCTTTGTGCAGGCTGAAAAGCTGGACTCGAACTAGACATTGGGGGCTGTGGGAGTTTTTCTATTTCTGTATCACTGTTTATGCTGTAGCTGGTTATGCTGTTTGTTTCTATTTTTTCTCTCGCTTTCGGACGATGTGGGTTATGGTTTTGTGTTCTAAGGGGGGTACTGGGGTTTGTGGTTGATCTGTGTCTTTGTACGGAGTTGGTGGTTGGGTTGGGACTGCTGTTTGGGAGCTGCGTTGGTGGGGTGGGGCAGTGTGAAAGCGCGGGCTTTTCTCTGGTTTCCTGCGCTGCGGGACGAGGGGGGTGGAGCTGGTGGCGAGGGGCATGGTTATCAGACCGGTTTTCCCGCGCTGAAGTGGTGCCAAGGAGCTGACGCAGGGGAGGAGGTGGGGACCTCATATCGGGAGGGGTCAGAGTTAGAGCGGGTGCTGCCGGGGTCAGCAGAAGTCAGCTGGCTCACGGGAGTACAGTGGAGGGAGCGTCGCGGCTAGGAGGGGTCCTAGCCTGGGGGGGGGGGGGGGGGGGGGGGGGGGGGGGGGGGGGGGGGGGGGGCGGATACCGGGTTGCTGCTGGATTGGCCAGGGAGGAGTTGGTGCGGGTCGGGGTGAGGTTCTATCGCCGTGGGAAATGGGCCGAATGGGTGCTGGCCAGGGGCGAGCAGTCGATGGGCTATGGCTAGTCGACGGGGGAGGGGGGCGGGATGCCCCCTGATCCGGCTGATTACGTGGAACGTGAGGCGGTTGAATGGGCCGGTTAAGCGGGCCCGGGTGTTTTCGCATTTGAAGGGGCTGAAGGCGGACGTGGCCATGCTCCAGGAGACCCACCTGAAGGTGGCGGACCAGGTCCGTCTGAGGAAGGGGTGGGTGGGGCAGGTTTTCCACTCAGGGCTCGACTCGAAGAACCGGGGGGGTGGCGATCCTGGTGGGGAAGAGGGTGGCGTTTGAGGCGTCTGAGGTTGTGGCTGATAGATATGTGATATGTGATGGTGAGCGGTAAGCTGCAGGGGGAGAGGGTGGTGTTGGTAAATGTGTACGCCCCAAATTGGGATGATGCTTGTTTCATGAGGCGTATGTTGGGCCGCATTCCTGGCCTGGAGGTGGGGGGCTTGATCATGGGGGGGGGACTTCAATACGGTACTGGATCCCCTACTGGATCGTTCTAGTTCAAGGACAGGCAGGAGGACGGCGGCGGCCAAGGTGTTGAGGGGGTTTATGGACCAGATGGGAGGAGTGGATCCCTGGAGGTTCGGGAGGCCGAGGGCTCAGGAGTACTCTTTTTTCTCCCATGTGCACAGGGTTTATTCCCGCATTGATTTCTTTGTTTTGAGTAGGGGACTGGTCCCGAGGGTGGAGGAGGCCGAGTATTCGGCTATTGCGATTTCGGACCATGCTCCGCATTGGGTGGATCTGGAGATTGGGGAGGTGCGGGACCAGCGCCCGCTTTGGCGTCTGGACGTGGGGTTGTTAGCTGAGGAGGAGGTGTGTTGGAGGGTTCGGCGATGTATCGAGAGGTACCTCGAGGTCAATGATACTGGGGAGGTCCAGGTGGGGATGGTGTGGAAGGCTCTGAAGGCAGTGATTAGGGGGGAGCTGATCTCCATCCGAGCCCATAGGGAGAGGGGGGAGAGGAGGGAGAGGGAGAGACTGGCGGAGGAGCTGTTGAGTGTGGATAGGAGGTACGCGGAGGCCCCGGAGGAGGGATTGCTGGGGGAGCGGCGTAGCTTGCAGGCCAAGTTTGATTTATTGACCACCAGAAAGGCGGAGACACAGTGGAGGAAGGCGCAGGGAGCGGTCTATGAGTATGGAGAGAAGGCGAGCAGGATGCTGGCGCATCAGCTACGTAAGCGGGACGCGGCTAGGGAGATTGGTGGAGTGAAGGATAGAGATGGGAATGTGGTGCGGCAGGGGGCAGAGGTCAATGAGGTCTTTAGGGACTTTTGTAGGGAACTGTACCGGTCGGAGCCGCCGGCGGTGGGAGGGGGCATGGAGAGTTTTTTGGACAGGCTCCGGTTTCCAAGGGTGCAGGAGGAGCAGGTGGAGGGACTGGGGGCGCCGATCGAGTTGGAGGAGCTGGTCAGTGGGATTGGCCACATGCAGTCGGGGAAGGCGCCGGGACCGGATGGGTTCCCGGTTGAATTTTATAAGAAATACGTGGACCTGGTGGGCCCCCTGTTGGTTAGGACCTTCAACGAGGCATGGGAGGGGGGGGTTCCGCCCACGACGATGTCTCGGGGACTAATTTCCCTGATCCTGAAGCGTGATAAGGACCCCTTGCAGTGCGGATCATACAGGCCAATTTCACTGCTGAATGTAGATGCCAAGTTGCTGGCGAAGATCTTGGCCACTAGAATAGAGGACTGGGTGCCGGGGGTGGTACATGGAGATCAGACGGGTTTTGTGAAGGGGAGACAGCTGAACACTAACGTGCGAAGGCTGCTAAATGTGATAATGATGCCGGCAGCAGAAGGAGAGGCGGAGATTGTGGTGGCATTGGATGCAGAGAAGGCCTTTGACAGGGTTGAGTGGGGGTACTTGTGGGAGGTGTTGGAGAGGTTCGGGTTTGGGGTGGGGTTTATTAATTGGGTGAGGTTGCTGTACGAGGCTCCGATGGCGTGTGTAGCGACAAATGGGAGGAGGTCCGAGTACTTCAGGGTCCACCGTGGGACGAGGCAGGGGTGCCCCCTGTCCCCCTTGCTTTTTGCGTTGGCAATTGATCCTCTTGCCATGGCTCTCAGGGAGTTGGGGAGGTGGAGGGGTTTGGTGCGAGATGGGGAGGAGCACCGAGTGTCGCAGTATGCAGATGACTTGCTGCTGTATGTAGCAGACCCGGTGGGGGGAATGCCGGAGGTGATGGAGATTCTTGCTGAGTTCGGGAATTTCTCGGGATATAAATTGAACCTGAGTAAGAGTGAGCTGTTTGTCGTACACCCGGGAGATCAGGAGGAGGGGATTGGTAGGCTCCCGCTAAAGAGGGCAGTGAGGAGCTTTAGGTACCTGGGGGACTCGGCAGATGGAGGAGGAATTTAAAAGGGGGGACATGCTGCCGTTGTCGTTGGCGGGTAGAGTACAGTCCGTTAAAATTACGGTGCTCCCGAGGTTTTTGTTTTTGTTTCAGTGCCTCCCCATTTTCGTTCCTAGGGCCTTTTTTAGGAGGGTGAACAGCAGCATTCTGGAATTTGTTTGGGCGCATGGGACTCCGAGGGTAAGGAGGGTCTTTTTGGAACGGGGCAGGGATAGAGGGGGGCTGGCGCTGCCCAACCTCTCTGGGTACTATTGGGCGGCTAACGTCTCGATGGTACGTAAGTGGGTAATGGATGGGGAGGGGGCAGCATGGAAACGGATGGAGATGGCGTCCTGTGGAGGCATGAGCCTGAAGGCACTGGTAACGGCGCCGCTGCCGCCCCCTCCAACGAGGTACACTACGAGCCCGGTGGTGGCGGCTACCCTCAAAATTTGGGGGCAGTGGAGGCGACACGGGGGAAGTGGGGGGCTCGGTGGAGGCCCTGCTGCAGGGGAATCACCGGTTTGTCCCAGGGAACATGGATGGCGGGTTCCTGGGGTGGCACAGGGTGGGCATTAGGAAGTTGGGAGACCTGTTTATTGACGGGAGGTTCGCGAGCCTTGGTGAACTGGAGGAGAAGTTTAAGCTCCCCCCGGGGAATATGTTCAGGTACCTTCAGGTCAAGGCGTTTGCTAGGCGACAGGTGGAGGGGTTCCCTTTGCTGCCCCCACGGGGGGTAAGGGATAGGGTGCTTTCGGGGGTGTGGGTCGGGGATGGAAAGGTGTCTGACATCTACCAGGTAATGCAGGAGGTGGGGGAGGCATCGGTAGAGGAGCTGAAGGCTAAGTGGGAGGTGGAGCTGGGGGAGCAGATTGAGGAGGGGACATGGGCGGACACCCTGGAGAGGGTGAACTCCTCCTCTTCATGTGCGAGGTTTAGTCTCATCCAGTTCAAGGTGCTGCACCGGGCCCACATGTCCGGATCTAGGATGAGTAGGTTCTTTGGGGGTGAAGACAGGTGCGTCAGGTGTTCGGGGAGTCCAGCGAACCATGCCCATATGTTCTGGGCATGCCCGGCACTGGAGGAGTTCTGGAAGGGGGTGGCGAGGGCTGTGTCGAGTGTGGTGGGATCCAGGGTCAAGCCAGGCTGAGGACTCGCGATATTTGGGGTGGGGGTGGAGCCGGGAGTGCAGGAGGCGAAAGAGGCCGTGTTTTAGCCTTTGCGTCCCTAGTAGCCCGGCGGAGGATCTTGCTGCAGTGGAAAGAGGCGAGACCTCCGGGCGTGGAGACCTGGATTAATGACATGGCGGGATTCATTCAGCTGGAGAGGGTCAAATTCGCCCTGAGGGGTTCGGTACAAGGGTTCTTTAGGAGGTGGCAGCCTTTCCTCGACTTTCTGGCTCAACGATAAGGTACTAGGTCAGCAGCAGCAGCAACCCGGGGGGGGAGGGGGGGGAAGGCGAGGGGGGGGGGGGTTTAGGGGGATAGTGTTTAAGTTAATTTGCTTATTGTTAATTTATTTTGTTGTTTATTGGGTGGGGGGGGGGGGGTTTGTTATATGCGTTGTTACGGGTGCCGGTGGGTGTTTATTATTATTGTTATTGTTATTATTGTCCTGTTGATATATATTTTTCAAACAATTCCAATAAAAATTATTTTAAAAAAATAAATAAAACTCCATCTGCCAAATCTTTACCCCATTGCCTATGTATATCCGTCTGTAAAATCTGTATCTCATCTTCATTGCCTGCTTTCTCACCTATTTTAGTATCATCCACAAATTTTGTTGTGTTACACTCTGTCCCTGCTTGCCGATCATTTATATACAGTTGAGGTCCGAGAATTGAACCCTGTGGCACCTCATTAGTTACAGTTCACCAGCCAGAAAAGGAGCCCTTTCACCCGACCCTCTGCTTTCTGTCAGTCAGCCAATCCTCAATCGAGTGGAACATCTTCCAGTTTGTGAAGACCGGCCTGCCATCTGCAGGTGCTCATTGGGTGGTATGTATCCTCTCGATCACCCCCTGTACCCGGGGCATCTGTGCCATGTTGGCAAACCCCATTGCCCAGGCATCCTGGGAGGCTCTGTCCACATTGAATTGGATATATTGTGCTGACCGGGCAATGGGGCCTCCATGACGGTGTGGATGCACCTGTGCGTGGAGCTCTGTGAGATTCTGGATAGGTCCCCACTCAGCGCCTGGAAGGATCCCATTGCGGAGTGCGGGGGTGGTGGTATGAGTCAACCCATACTGCTGGTGTCACTCTGCACAACCATGGGCCACAGTGGGTGCTAAGTGTGGTGTACAGCAAAATGGCTGGACATTTGGACTTGGAGGTCACTCCAACCCCACCGCCCATTCGCTGCTCTTCCCCCCCGTTGCTCCACCCCCAGGCCGGGCAGATGCTCCACCCCCAGCCAGCGGCAGGGCCGGCAGCCCACGGTTGTACCTCTTCATGTTCTAACTCCTCCCTCTCCCCCGTCAACCTATTTCCCGATTTTTAAAACCACAAGTGTAACACACATCAGTAATTCCCCCTGGCGGAAGCCAGAGCATCGCAGCGGCCCCGGAGAATACCGGGTCAGACCTGCTCATGATATGTGAACGGCGTTTGCTGTACGTGCGGAGTAGAACACATTGATGCCGCTGATATTTGTCTAATTATTCCAAAATAAAGAGCATAACCAAGAGAAAAGTCCAAGGCACTGTTGATTTAGCAAAGTTAGATTGTGAAACAAAATCCCCTACTCCCAGCTCTGGCAATGAAGTTTTATTTCCCCTCCCTTTTTGCTGCAATTAGTTGAAGATTTACTGCCTTAGTTAAGGCAGAAAATTATCTGTTTGGGAAATAAATGTACACACATGTTTAATAAGTCATTCCAATTTGATACAAGAATTTTGCGCAACATTGAATTTTCCCTTAATTTGCTTTTGTTCAGTCTCATTAACGTAAAGGTTTCTTCCCAAATGCTGCATCCATCTGTTACTGAACACGTCGGTGATTTATCATCTTAATTTAATTTGTTTCAGATTTAGTGGTTGAATAAGTTGCATATTTGAGATCACATATGGTTCCATATATGTGATGGTGAACCCCATTACGTCACTTCAATCAGACGTCAACCATATTTTTAATCCAGTTAATTTCAACAAACATAATTATTGATTGTACTTCATTATGTAAAGAGCTGTGTATTCACAAAAAGAAACGGTAGTTACAAGATTCAGCTGCTTTTGGCCTTATTGATGCTGTTTGATAGCTAGGGGTGATTGCTCGAAGTGTGTAGAGTAGGAAGATCGTGATATCAGTTAATGGGGTGCAACGCTAATTTCACTCGGGCAGCGCTATTTTCAAGCTCAATTTCAAGCTAATATGAAGCAAAATAGTGCAGATGCTGAAAATCTGAAATGAAAAGAGATGGTGCGTGAGATACTCAGCAGTTCGGTAACATCTGTGCAGAGAGAAACAGAGTTAACGTTTCATTGGTCTATAATGTTAACCTTTTTCTCTTTTGCACAGATACTGCCTGACCTGCTAAGTATTTCCACCATTCTCTGTTCTTATTTCTCCAGCTAACACCGTCTCTCAAGTTCACAAAGCTGAATATGTATTGTGTGCCAGCAAGGACCCTTCCACTGGTGCAAATTAAAGAGGCTATCAGCCACTCTGAGGTAAATGGCGAGAGAGGCCAAAAACGGGAACCACGCTAGGTGCCAAACAGTTTGTGATGCAACCAGCCCACTCACGTAAGCGAAATCGGGATCTAGCCGTCACGTGGTGAGAAACCAATTATCATTACTTAAGCGCTATTTTCATACAATTAACACAAGCCACCCCTTATCCAATGACCTTCTGTCATTCAGCGGCCTCCCCAACAAGTGGTCAATAAGTGGCCAGTTATTATTGCTTTTTAAAAACGTGAACCTGACAGAAGGGCGTCTATGGGGAGCCATGGAGGTAAAGAGCCATCTTTGCTCACAGGCAAAGAGCCAGGGGCGCTGGGCTTGCTGCCCCAGTGCTCGGTGGGAGATGGGCGACCCTCGGCTAGGGTTGGGGGACCCTCTGCAGGGGTGGGCTGCCAGTGGGGGAGGGGGGGAGATGCCGGGGGGCAACTGTTCGCTGCACTACCATGCCAACCCCTGGATCGTCTGTACCCATTCAGGGGGCAGCCCTTGTCCATGCCCGTCTCCCTCCAAACCAGCCATAACCCCCACCAACTGCCGAGGCAGGGATGTTGGACGCAGCGATTTCCCTAGTGATACTGGTGCTATGCAATACGGCAGACGCTGTAGATGGCGGCAGCAGCAGCAGCGACTGCAGATGCTCGAGATCGCCCATATGCCAGACGTGCCCCACACCCTGAGGACCTGGCCGCACGTCAGGCTCGGGAGGGATCCAGAGGGGAGTCCCGCGATGGTCCAGGGTGTACAGGCGCTGCTGGTAATTCAAACAGATGATAGACAGCATGTGCCGCAGGAAGCTCGTTCTCAAAAAGGAGACATTGCAACACCTGTGCCATATTCTCGCTGACTTGGCACCACATGGAGGAGGAGGACACCCGCTCCCGGTGACCGCCAAGGTCACTGCAGCCCTGAACCTTTATGCCACGGGATCATTCAAGGGCTCAAGTGGGGACCTGTATAGTATCTCACAGGCCACAGCCACAGGTGCATCTGGCAGGTCACAAATGCCCTGTATGTCCGGGGCGAAAGACTACATTTTGATTTTGATTTGATTTATTGTCAACATGTATTGAAGTACAGTGAAAAGTATTTTTCTGCGGCTGAGGGAATGTACACAGTGCTTACGTGAAATGAAATGAAATGAAAATCGCTTATTGTCACGAGTAGGCTTCAAATGAAGTTACTGTGAAAAGACCCGAGTCGCCACATTCCGGCGCCTGTTCGGGGAGGCTGGTACGGGAATCGAACCGTGCTGCTGGCCTGCTTGGTCTGCTTTCAAAGCCAGCAATTTAGCCCAGTGCTAAACAGCCTTAAACAGTGCTAAACGTAGGAGACAAAGAGAACAATCAACAGAAAATATTGACAAATGGTACATCGACAAACAGTGATTGGTTGCAGTGCGGAACGAAGGGCCAAACAAAGCAAATACATGAGCAAAAGCAGCATAGGGCATCGTGAATAGTGTTCTTACAGGGAACAGATCAGTCTGAGGGGAGTCGTTGAGGAGTCTTGTAGCTGCGGGGAAGAAGCTGTTCCTATGTCTGGATCTGCAGGTCTTCAGAATTCTGTGCCTTCTGCCTTCTGTACATAATTTTTGACATGGACCAGGCCTAACAGAATGCCTGGGCAGCAGGTTTCTCCACCATCGTTGGGATGCCCCAGGTCCAGGGAGTCATAGATGTCATGCACTCACTGGGCCATATTGGGGTGCCCTATTTTAACCGAAATACTCCCTCAACATACAACTCGTGTGTGGCCACCACATGAAGATAATGCACATGTGTGCCTGCTTCCCGGTGAATGTGCACGACAGTTACATCCTGGGGCAGTCAGTCATCCCCAGCCTCTTCGAGGAGCACCCCAGGATGGGCAGTTGGCTCTTGGGGGATAAGGGATATCCGCTGAGGACCTGGCTAATGACGCCAATAGACAGGCCGAAGATCGAGGTGGAGTCCTGGTACAATGAGGCCCATGCAGCCACCGGGATGTCATTGAGATGTGTATTGGACTCCTTAACATGCAGTTCCGATGCCTCGAACTCTCCGGTGCTGCCCTGCAGTATGCCGTCTGGCGGGTTGTCCGCTTTGTGGTGGTCTGCTGATTCCTCCACAACCTCGCACAGCAATGGGGCGACGAGCTGGAGATTGGTGACGAGAAACATGTGGCCATGTCGGAGGAGAGGAGGGAGTGATGAGGAAGAGGAGGAGGAGGAGAGGGGGGACAGGGATGAGGATGATGATGAGGTGCCGGACCAGCAGGGGTTGGAGGATGAGGCCGGTGAGGAATCTGAGGCCCAGCCGGAGACTGCAGGGCAGGTGGCAGCGCTGAGGGTCTGGCAAGCCCAGCAGCCAGGGAAGCCCTCATACTCGTCCGATTCACTTAGCATGTGGCCCGGTCCATCGTCGCATCATTACCCACCCACCACCTCCATTTCCCACCGTCCCAGGGTATGTGTCACATCACTCCAGGGCACTGTCAGCGAGTCACTGTCAAGGGCAGAGGGTAATGATAACCCACAGAGAGCTGGGCACTGGTGCTCCTCAATCTATGCGATACTCTGACCCCTGTCTGTCTGCTGAGTGCTCACTCACACCCATCACCTGCAAGCGGTGATGCATTGCGGATGAAAGTGACAGAGGCTTCCTACTGGTTGTGCCACAACGGGGTTTATTGTTCAATATATGTTCCCACTCTCCCGATGGTGCAGCTCTCCCCGCTCCCTCACCCTATACCTACCACGTCCCCCCCCCCTGCTGGTGCCCGCAGTGATCCTCAAGATGCATTTCCCTCCTCTCTCTACCACTACGTCTCGGTGTCTCACCAGGATGCACATCTGCTATGGAGGCAGCCAGCTGCTTAACTCATCCCGTGGCATTTGATGCCCCTGGCAGGGGTCCTCTGGGACCGGGGGCCACATGCACAGCTGTGCCGCCCTGCCCCGTGTATTGACCACGGGGAGAACCTGCAGACTCCGTACAGACAGTGACCCAAGCCAGGAATCGAACCCAGGTTCCTGGCACTGTGAAGAATGACTTCTGTTCTCTAATCCTGAATTTCAAATAACTTTGAAGCAAATATGTTGCTAATAACTTACGCGCATTGGTGTGAGGTATCATTCTACATTTCTCTGGAGGAAGGAGTAGGAATGATGGACTTGATGTCCACCCATCCATTAAGCATCTTTTGAGCTGATTTCAAATAAATCAACACACCCCATAATTTTATAAATATTGACTAGGAAATATGTTGGCATGCTTTAAGTCCTTTAGAACTTGATACTTGAGAAATTACCTCCCTATCTTTCTTAATTATTAAAATATGTGACGTTTTGCTTTCTGAGAAAGTTTGGAAGATTTTTGATTTTTTGGGGGGGATTTACTTGATCAGCTTTCACTCGGGTGTATTTATTCTTCTATTGTGCCTTTTTCATTTGCATTTTCATTTCCTTGTTTTTAACTGCATTGCATTCAGGCTGTTTCACACTTATTTTAAGTGCTGTAATCTCATATTCCTCTATAAATCCCGAAAGACGTGCTTGTTAGGTGAATTGGACATTCAGAATTCTCCCTCAATGTACCCGATCAGGCGCCGTAGTGTGGCGACTTGGAGATTTTCATAGTAACTTCATTGCAGTGTTAATGTAAGCCTACTTGTGACACTAATAAAGATTATTATTATTATTATGAGTTTGAGGTGATAGCAACATTTCGGAGGAAAGATTGAAGGCAGCTCTTCTCAACGGAGTTGTTTGCCAAATCACTATCACTCCAAGAAATGCTAAACATATCAGTAAAAAGAACTGGCTTTGTTGCTTACTATTCACTAGTCTCCATGAAAAGCAATTTTCTTCAGCATGAGTTGCGAATTGTGAGGACACAGCTCAGTTTGTAAGGCAGCTATCGCAACTATAGTGTTGAAATTCAGTTTCAGACTCCTCAGCTGACAGATATGAAATCAGACAGACTTCACTACACGACTGGACACAATAGGTCACTGGTGCCACAACCAGCGATCTATGCAGCAATAGATCACTGAACTGAAATTGAGGCTGATATACCAGGGCAAATGTTATCTGAACCAACCACTGGAAAGTTAGCAGCAAGAGGAGTGACTCATTCTTTCTGGAATTACTGGTTTCACAAAAATGAAAGGCCTTCCCATCGTAACAAATGTTCCTGATATGTTTTTATTGGGTCCCCAAGGATCCAACAACCAATTTTATGGATGATGAACAACAGCGCCCAGAATCATTAACTCCATGGAACACTAATTTTTGCATAAAGCACAAGTGAGAAGGAGCCCTTTAAAATTGAATCAGAAGAACGGGAACATGACAACTTGATGTGACTGATACCTCTCAGAGCTTGAATACAAGAGAGTGTTCCTTTCTTAGCACTATCACTTTGCACCATCATTACAGATGACCAAAAACAACTTACACTGCAGAGGGTTCACCAATAACATCGACACAGGGGTTTTTAACAACTTCAAGACCAGCTGCAGTGCCTTAACCTTAACCCTGTGCAGAGATTCTAATTGTGGCCATACATTCATTTGACAGTAATCCAACAGAAGCTGTATGTACCTTCGGTTGCAATGTACAGAAGAATTTGTCTTGTCTGGATTCACAGTGCTCGATAAGACAACAAATCGATTTATATCAGCCTCAATTTCAGTTCAGTGATCTATTGCTGCATAGATCGCTGGTTGTGCCAACAGAGAATCTAACTGAAAAGACATTCCAGCCACACTGAAATGGCCCAAGATGAGCTGGAAAGCCAGTTATAGCGAGTAGCCAATAAAGCATCAGTTGTGGCATTAGTAGTTTTCGTGCCAATTCAGGACCTGGTACAAGAAGCAACGCATGTGCATTGCAAGAGTAACATACTAACAACCAGCAGTCAGCCAGTTCACTCTATTCTGTCTTGAAAGTAAATAAACAGTTTAAAATATATCCCTTTACAAAACTTGAAATTCCTAACACTGTCCAGGCACTTGTAAGCAGTCAGCACAGCTACTCAGGCCACTTTATAGATGTGAATACCTTGCACCTTCGCAATAAAATCCTTTGGTCCCCTTTAATCTTTAATAATCTAGTCATCCAAACTGTTGTCAGCAGAATTCAGAGCAGGTCACATGACCTTTTCCCCTTCATCTTCCTTTAAATTGAGACATAGTTCCAAAACATATTAAACTTACAAAGTTTATATTTGTAACACAACTCAAATGCTGAGGACACAGAATAAAGACATCATGAACACTGCCATAACTGACCTGCATGATGTGCTGTATATGGTTGTACACCAGATGCACATTTATGTGTGTGGAACCCTTTTCTGGAAAGAGAGAAGGCAATGTGTTTGCCTCTCTTTGCATGCAGTGCGTTACTCATGGTGAGCTGTAAGATGTTGGAGATGTTCCCTACTCCAGTCTAGAAGCAGCCTGACATGGAAAGGTTCATGGCCATAGTCAATGACATAGCCACTGATAATGCTGTTCTTGTCCTTCTTTGATGCTGCAGATCTGCCTGCAGCAGGTGGCAGATTTCATTTTTAGTGAAATGGAGCATTTAGTGCAATTTTACTCGCTCAAGTTGAGGTAGTCGAAATACTCCCCTAGTGCCTGGGCAGATATTCATTGTTCCTGTCATGCAAAGCAAAGGGAATGGAAACTATTGGGCTGCACGGTAGCTCAGTAGTTAACACTGTTGCTTCACAGCACCAGGGTCGAAGGTTTGATTCCCGGCTTGGGTCACTGTCTGTGCGGAGTCTGCACATTCTCCCTGTGTCTGCGTGGGTTTCCTCCGGGTGCTCCGGTTTCCACCACAAGTCCAAAACGACGTGCTGTTAGGGTGAATTGGACATTCTGAATTCACCCTCAGTGTACCCGGACAGGTGCCGGAGTGTGGCGACTGAGGGCTTTTCACAGAAACTTCATTGCAGTGTTAACGTAAGCCTACTTGTGACACCAATAAAGATTATTATTATTATTCCTATCAAGTTGTGAATCAAGATTAGACACAAGGGGCCGAATTATCTGAAGAGTAGCAATCAGCATCGGAATGCCACTCCAATGATATTACCTTATATGGAGCTTCACTTTTCTCATCTGGACCTACGAACCAGCCCTCTTATGAAATGTGAGTGAATGCCTGCTCCTTCTGTTGAGGGAAACCAAGACACACCCAGGTTTTAAAGCATCCACTGCCACAATGCATCAAATTTAAATGTCCCTTTGTTTAAATGCCACTACAGATAGAAGATAATCAGTCATTTGTGATGAGAGCCTCATGCTTTACTGACCATTTATTATTCAGTGGTTGTTTTTTATTGGCCTTTTATGTTGTTGTATCTGTGAAAGATTAATGCAGTAAGTATATTAACATGGATTAAGATTTACGTTTGGTGGCACCGTTAACATTTTTGTACATACAATGTAACAAGTTAGTAAATGTGTTACCTGCATTTCTGAAGTTTTGTTGCAGGTTCCATGTTAATGTTCTGCCCATTTTTACCAAAAGTAATGTCTGCAGATAGTTTGTAATTTTGCTGCTGTTACATATTAGAAAGAAATAACTTGAATTAATAATAATTTAATAATCTTTATTGTCACAAGTAGGCTCACATTAACACTGCAATGAAGTTACTGTGAAAATCCTCTAGCCGCGACATTCCGACGCTTATTCGGGTACACAGAGGGAGAATTCAGAATGTCCAAATTGCCTAATAGCACGTCTTTCACGACTTGTGGGAGGAAACCGGAGCACGCGGAGGAAACCCACGCAGACACAGGGAGAGCGTGCAGACTCCGCACAGACAGTGACCCAAGCCAGGAATTGAACCTGGGACCCTGGAGCTGTGTAGCAACAGTGCTACCCACTATACTACCATGCCTCCCATATAATGCCTTTCGTGACCTCAGGATATTTCAAAGCATTTCACAGTCAATGAAGCAGTTCGAAATATAGTCAACCTTTGTAATGCAGGAAACACAAACAATTTGTGCACAGCAAGGAACCACAAACAGCAATGTGGGTAATGATGAGATAATCTATACTTTTTCAGTAATGTTTTGTTTGAGGAATAAATATTGACCAAGACACTAGAAAAAAAAACCCTGCTCTTCTTTGAAATAGTGCTATGGGATCTTTTACATCCATCCGAGAGGGCAGATGGAACCTCAGTTTAACATCTCATCTGAAAGACCGTGCCCTGTGCTTGTTTAGTACCCCCTCAGTACTCCACTGGAGTGTTGGCGTGGATTGTATGCTCAGGTCCTGGAGTGGGAGTTAAACAACACTCTTCTTGACTCTGACTCAGATGCAAGAGTGCTAGCCACTGTCCACTGTCAGTGGACCATGTTTTAAGAAAGGCGAGATAAAGTGTAGTATTTCACAGTATTTGCCGTTAATAATAGTTTCTTTTCTTACGCAGAACAGCTGTTGTTTGCCCAATTATAGACGTAATTAGTGATGATACGTTTGAATACATGGCTGGGTCGGATATGACATACGGTGGATTCAACTGGAAATTGAACTTCCGCTGGTATCCTGTCCCTCAGAGAGAGATGGACCGCAGAAAAGGGGACAGAACAATATCTGTTCGGTGAGTACTGGTGGAGGATGAAGCAGTCTCAACTCCAAAATTCACATGAGAAATTAGAAGTGCTGTGCTGATGTCTCAATCTTCCCTGGAAAAGTAATTTAACTGGGTGTACAATGGAAATATAATCAGTCTTAAAGTCAGGGATCTCAGTACATAGAAACCTTATTTTTACTTGTAAACTCAGAATCAGTGTTAAAATCAAGAAGGAAAATTCATATTTCTTGCCCATTAATTGAAGGTTTGAAGTCAGTGTGAGATATTTATCAACAAGACTGGTCAAGTAATGGAATGATTCAAGAATATTTAAATCAAAATGCATTATTTTTACTCACTGGTAAGACCATGTGGCTGGACTCACTCCAAAGGGGCCATCCTTTCCCTTTGAGGTACTTTCTGAGTTCCAGCTCCCATCATATTCCACTTCACTATCCCTTGTTCTTTTTGACCTCCTTGTGTCCACCGACTATACTTTCATTTCACATAAATCAATTTTGAGTCTTCCAGCTCTGGGAATCACCTCATGATAGACTCACTTTGTTTCCTTTGCCTCCTGGCTGGACCATATGATCAATGCCATGGGAGGTAGCCATAAATATTCGGTCCTACATCATTTCAAGGTGATTTTTATGTTTAATATTCAATATATATTCATCAATTAATTAAAATACTCAATAATATATTATTATGTTTAAGTTCAAATGACTTGTCAATAACAGAAGACAGAGGGCGGGATTATCTGATCATGAGGCTAAACGTTCACTCTGTTGTAAACGCCATCCCGTTTTGCGATGGCGTCAACAGGCTCCTAGGAGCAGCGATCCTCGCCCTACAGGGGGCCAGCACGGCACTGGAGCGACCCACGCAGCTCCAGCTGCCGATACAGGCGTCAAACGGGTGACGCTGGTCTGCGCATCTGTGCTCCGGCCGGCGCGGCCGCGCACATGCACGCTAGTTGCCTTCTCCCTGCCGGCCCCGACGCAACATGGCAGAGAGCTACAGGGGCCCGGCGCAGAGGAACATATGCCCCCACCAATACAAGCGGGCCACTGATCGGCAGGCCCCAATCGCGGGCCAGGCCCCCCCCCCCCCCGGGGTCGGATCCCCCCTCCCCACACTAGGCCGCCCCCCGCAGGATGAACGGCGAGGTCCCGCCAGGTAGGACTACACGTGAACGCGCTGGCTGGACCTGGCCTATCTTGGCGGCCGCTCAGCCAATCAAGCGCGGAGAATCGCCGGGGCGGGGGCCACGTAGAAGCAGCATGAATTGTGCCCGCACCCCCACCCCCCCTCCATCCCCCGGCGACTCTTCGACCTGGCCCGGGGTCAGAAAATCCTATCCAGAGTGCCTTATGCTCAGGCCATTTCTATGAATTAAAGATACAAGGATGAATGTTAATATTTCTAAGGGCTCCACTTTTTTTTCCTACTCAAACAAATATTCATATGTTTTGCTCTTGGCACACAAGTTTGTATGATGGATGGCAAGTACATTGGTGTTCAGAAATTTCTTTTGATACCAGTGAAACAGAATTCTCCACTTGTATTGACAAATCTGGGGCGAGATTCTCCCATCGGGAGACTAAGGGCGTGATTCTCCACCCCCCACGATGGGTTGGAGAATAGCGGGAGGGCCTTCCCGACATTTTTCCCGACCTCCCGCTATTCTTCTCCCCCCCCCCCCCCCCCCCCCCCCACGGCCGCCCCACAACACGAATCGCTGATCGCCGTTTTTTTACGGCGATCAGCGATTCTCCCCTAGCCTATGGGCCGATTTCCCAGGCCTTCACGGCTGTTTTCACGAACTCCAACACACCTGCTCTCACAGTTCGTGAAAACGGCCGCAAAGTGCCGTTCTCGAGAACCATGGCACCGATTGGCACGGCCGCACCACGGCCGTGCCAAGGGTGGCATGGGCCCGCGATCATCGCGGGCCCATGCCACCCTTGGCACGGCCGTGGTGCGGCCGTGCCAATCGGTGCCATGGTTCTCGAGAACGGCACTTTGCGGCCGTTTTCACGAACTGTGAGCGCAGGTGTGTTGGAGTTCGTGAAAACAGCGGGTCCGAACCCCGCGCACTCTTTGTTCCTCCGCCGCCCCGCTGGATCAGTCCACGTGGCGGCTGAGGGGCATAACGGCCCGCGCATGCGCGGGTTTCACGCATATGCGTGATGACGTCATCCGCGCATGCGCGGGTTGGAGCCGTACAATCCGCGTATGCGCGGTTGACGTCATCGTGCGTGTCAGCCGCCGTTACCCTTGGCACGCGGGCTTAGCGAAGTTCGCTAAGCCTGCGATGCCGAGGTTCACGGGGCTGCGCTGCTAGCCCCGACCGGGGAGCAGAATCGGGTCCCGGGAGGAGGCGCAGAGGCTGCCGTGAAACACGGCCAGTTTCACGGCAGCCTTCACGACTCTCCGCATTTGCAGAGAATCGCGCCCTAAGTCCCGACGCCGGAGTGAAAACCGGAGTGTCTCCCTCCGGCGTCGGAGGCTGCTCCTCGCCCCTTATTCTCCCAGCCCTGGGGGCCTAGGTGCGGCGCCGCGTCATTTACGCGTGCCGGGCCTTGCCGCCGCATAAAAGTGTCACTGCGTACAGTACACGGCCAGCGCCGCGAACATGACCACTGCGTGGTTGCCGTCCTCCCCGCGGGCACTCCGCAAGAAATGTCGGAAATGTCGGATTGATCTTGTGGGGCGGCGGAGGTCCTCCTTCGGAGAGGCCAGCCTGCCGATTAGTGGGCACTGATCGCGGGCCAGACACCTTTTAAGCCCCCCCGGTGCTGGATTCCCCCCTCCCCCCCCCCAGCGTCCCCACACTGTTCCCGCCGGCAGCGACCAGGTGTGGACGGCGGCGGTGGGAGCCCGTCGTATTGGTCAGGCCGAGCGGCCAGCTGTAAATCTTGCCGCGCCGATTTGGGGTGTGTGGGAGAATCGCATGCGGGTGTCGGGGCGGTGTGGCGGGACTCGCCCGGCGCCGCAGCGATTCTCCCACCTGGCGTGGGGGGGGGGGGGGGGGGGGAGAATTGCGCCCCTGAAATTGCACCCTATGTAATAGACGTACAAATACAACCAACATTCCCAGTGCAGACAGAAGGGTACGTTTTGCTTGTGAAGGCAGATTACTAACTACCGGTTCATTGCAGAGAAGTGAATTCTATTCCTGGGGAAACTTCACAAATAATTAATTCCATCACTAAGCTGGCGCATTTCCTTCAGTTGCAGTTGACACTACCAGCCGATCAAATATGAATTGTTGTCTTTCCTTTAGGACTCCGACCATGGCCGGAGGCTTGTTTTCGATTGACAAGGATTATTTTGAAGAAATTGGAACATATGATGCGGGGATGGATATTTGGGGTGGAGAGAACCTGGAGATGTCTTTTCGGGTAAGTAGTTCATCTTACTCTTAATACTTCGGTAAAAATTATATATTCAATAATAAATATGTGCAAAGAGCTTCTCAGCAGAATAACCTACTTTTAAAAACACAATAATCAAAATTTATATTGTCCAGCCACTCATTAACTATTGGTTCAGCACTTTGTGCACATTTATGACTAAGCTTTGAGAAGGATGATTTTCAAAGTACAATCAAATCAAAAAATATCAAATCAGCAATGGTAGCTTGTTGGAAAAAGTCCCAGTGATAAAATTTGCCACTAAAATAAGATACGTTCTAATCTCGTACGAACAAGGTTTTAGTGCAGGGTTTTTCAAAATGCAGATTGGGCATGGGAGGGTGTCAGGAGATCCGCGGAGCAATTGATCGTGCCATACCTGCAGTGGTCCCGATCGCGGGAGAAGCACCCAACTGCCACAACCAACTTTTATGTTGAAAATGACGGCCGCTGCCATCTTTTAAATGGAAATCAATGAGACTGTGTGGTGTCTTCCGGCCAGAAGCGGCAGCAAAGAGCAGGTCACACGCCCTGCATATAAACCTGACATCAAGCACCCTCCATGTACATGCTTTTCATGCCAAATCACGGAGCAGAGTTGCTTCCATTATCTAGCTGCTACCAAGAGGACTGTGAAGATGGGTCATTTTCTGAAAAGTAAGAGAAGGCCAGAGACTCAAATAGGCAGTTCATCTACTGGACAGGATCTCACAACAGAATCTGCTGGAGAGAGCTGCACAGGAGAGTCCGGGGCAGGACGGAACAGTGCTAGTGTTAGCTCTATACAGAGCTTCAGGGCCTTTGGTTATCAGCCTATAAAGAAGAAACTTACCTTCAGAACACCGGAGTATAGATGATTTCTTGAGATATGGTTTTGTCAATTGTGCCAATGCAAATAAGGATGCAAAGCCCATGTGTGTTATATGCAAGGAAATACTGGCAAATGAGAGGAAAGGTTTCAGATTTTGAAAGAGAAGTGGTGAGTGAAAAATTTGTTTTGAGGTTGAGACCCCAAAGCCCGTTATTAATTGAGAGCTGACTCCAAATTAAAAGACTATTCTGCTGCAGCTGATGTGTGATACCATATTACAAACATGCCAAAAGCCCATGAGGCTGCCAGCATTCTGGAGTAGCATCTCCCAGGAATATCGAGTGCTGAATAAAACACGCATTTTGTTTCTATTGCCCGTTACGGCGACCTACATACGAGGTTGGATTTTCTGTTTTCATAAAGATGAAGATGACACAAAGGAACCGGCTGAAGTCTGTACCAGATATGCACATTGGCCTATCCTCCTTTGAACATGATTCAGGGAGATTATGAGTCTCCCAAGTAAGCTCCCTTTTTGCATTAAAGATAAGCAAACGTGGCGTGTATCATGAAGGTCGGCCGGCGTGAGTCATGAAAGTCAGCTGGCGTGGGTCGCGCATGTCAGCCGGCATGGTCACAAAGGTCAGCCGGTTGACAAAAGTGGGTTCTGGGAATAAAGTTTGAAAAACACTGTTTTATTGTGTCCAATAGGTTTTCTTAAGTGTTTGTGGATTGGATTCTTCTCTATGGTCACTCTATATGGGAAAACAGAACATTATGATCTATCACCTCAAAACAGCCAATCCAGATTTGCACCAGAATTATTCAGCCAAATGATGTGCAGCTTCCTTTAACTCCTGCCAGGTGCTTAGCCTGCTCATTTAACTGGGGGAAAGTGCGCATGGCTCTCACTTCCAGGTCATTTTCCTCAACTTTAGCACCACAATATTGTCACCCTGATGTGGTGGTGTGAGCATCAGTAACATATCACTGAGTCCAATACTGCATTACTTTGCTGCAACTGCAAATTGGTGTGCAAATTGACTTGGGAATGAGTTCAAGTGGCAAATAAGTAAAAAGAGAAAACTATCAGCGGGATTCTCCCGAATCCCTGCGATGACTCGACGCTGGCGTTAAAAGTGGCGCAAACCAATCCGATGTTGGGCCGACCAGAAGTTGCGGAATCCTCCGCACTTCCGGGGGCTAGGCCGGCGCCGGAAAGGTTGGCGTGAGTTAGCGCACGCGCAAAACCGCCGGTGTGGTTCTACGTATGCGCAGACTGGCCGGCGTAATCTAGCACATGCGCAAGGGAGTGTCTTCTCCGCGCCGGCCATTGCGGAGCCCTACAGTGGCCGGCGCAGAAGGAAGGAGTGCGCCGAGGGCACAGGCCAGCCCGCTGATTGGTGGGCCCCGATTGCGGGCCAGGCCACCGTGGGGGCCATCCCCGGGGCCGGATCCCCCCGCGCCCCCCCTGAGGACCGCACCAGCCGGCCTACCAGCCAGGTCCTGCAGTTTGGGACCATGTCCAATCCACGCTGGTGGGACTGGCCAGAAACGGATGGCCGCTTGGCCCATCGGGGCCCAGAGAATTGCCAGGGGGGGCATTGGCATGGCCCCCTACCGGCGCAGCGAGATCCCCCACCCTCCCGAAAACCGGCGCCGGATAATACGGCGGCGGGGGGGGGTTTCACGCCGACCCCCGGGATTCTCCGACCCGGCAGAGGGGTTAGAGAATCCTGCCCATTGTGTCTTACATGGTATAATTCTGCTGCCACTAGATATCAACAAACGTTAGTTTGTGTGCTGGCTCTAACGTAATCATTATCCCAAAGTGCTTGATATGACTGGTTTTAGTTTGCTCATATAATTTCTGTTGTAAAAAAAAAGTGAAATGTAGTGTCGCCACAGTCCCAGAGGACCATAGACTACTTTCCCCTCAGGCAAGGGGAAAGGTTGAGAAGGTGGGGTCTTCATGAATAACTTCAGCCAGTACGGAAATTGAATCCACACTCTTGGTGTCGTTCTGCATCATGAACTAGCCATCCAGCTAACTGAGGTTTGACAAAGAGTCGTTCAGACTTGAAAGGTTAACTCCGTTTCCTCTCCACCGATGCTGTCAGAACTGCTGAGATTGCCCAGCATTTTCTGTTGTTTCAGATTCCAGCATCTGTAGTAATTTGCTTTCATCTTGAGCGTAATGGTGCTGTTGGGGAGGGAGTTCAAGGTTTTTGGCCCAGCAACACTGAAGAAATGACAATAATAATTTAATAATAATAACCTTTATTGTCACAAGTAGGCTTACATTATCACTGCAGTGAAGTTACTGTGAAAAGCCCCTAGCCGCCACATTCCGGCTCCTGTTCGGGTACACTGAAGGAGAATTGAGAATGTGTAATTAATCTTACAGCACGTCTTTTGGACTTGTGGGAGGAAACCGGAGCACCCAGAGAAAACCTATGCAGACACGAGGAGAACATGCAGACTCCGCATAGACAGTGACCCAAGCAGAAATTGAACCTGGGCGCTGGAGCTGTGAAGCAACATTGAATTTCTCAGTACTGTCCCCTGATAGTGCAGCACTTCCTTTTGACCTTTTGATTCTACTGTGATGTTTTAAGTAAGAAGTCTTACAACACCAGGTTAAAGTCCAACAGGTCCAGAAGCTTTCGCAAGTCGAGGAGGCACATCCAGAGTGGGAAGTCGGAACTTGGTAATTTGGTGCAGTGAGGTAATCAGGAAAGGTAAGTGGGAGAGAACCAGTGAGCAAGAGAAGACACAGCCAGAGTGGGGCACAACCAAGAGTGAGTTTGGGAATTTCAAGCTAGGTGGGAATTCGAAGCTGGGTGGGGAGGAGGTGCTTTCTAACCCTGGTAAGTGACTGGTAAGTAGTTTTTCTTTTCATCGTCTAATTTATTTATTTTTCTTTCATTTTTTGAAATTGTAGTTGTGTAAGTTTACCTAAGGTTTAAGACATGGCAGGAGATCCCAGACCCGTGTCATGCTCCTCGTGTGCGATGTGGGAGCTCAGGGACAAGTCCACTGTCCCTGGCTCATGAGTGCAAGAAGTGTGTTCAGTTGCAGCTCTTGTTAGACCACTTGAAGGCTCTGGAGCTGCGGATGGAGTCATTTTGGAGCATCCACGATGCTGAGGGCGTCGTGGATAGCACGATTAGCAAGTTGGTCACACCGCAGGTGAAAGTTACTGAGAGAGATAGAAAATGGGTGACTAAAAGACAGAGCAAGAATAGGAAGGCAGTGCAGGTGTCCCCTGCGGTCATCTCCCTGCAAAACAGATATACCGCTTTGGATACTGTTGAGGGAGATGGCTCACCAGGGGAAGGCAGCAGCAGCAAGGTTCATGGCACCGCGGCTGGCTCGGCTGCGCAGCAGGCCAGGAAGAAGAATGGCAGAGATGTAGTGATAGGGGTATCAATCGTAAGGGGAATAGACAGGCGGTTCTGCGGATGCAATCGAGACTCCAGGATGGGATGTTGCCTCCCTGGTGCAAGGGTCAAGAATGTCTCGGAACGGCTGCAGGACATTCTGGGGAGGGAGGGTGAACAGCCAGCTGTCGTGGTGCACATAGGCGCCAACGATATAGGTATAAAATGGGACGAGGTCCTACAAGCTGAATTCAGGGAATTAGGAGTTAAACTAAAAAGTAGGACCTCAAAGGTAGTAATCTCAGGATTGCTACCAGTGCCACGAGCTAGTCAGAGTAGGAATGTCAGGATAGATAGGATGAATGCGTGGCTCGAGAGATGGTGCAAGAGGGAGGGATTCAAATTCCTGGGGCACTGGAACCGGTTCTGGGGGAGGTGGGACCAGTACAAACCGGACAGTCTGCACCTGGGCAGGACTGAAACCGATGTCATGGAGGGGTGTTTGCAAGAGCTGTTGGGGAGGGTTTAAACTAATGTGGCAGGGGGATGGGAACCGATGCAGGAAGTTGGAAGGAAGTAAAACAGGGACAGAAGCAAAAGGAAGTAAGGGGGGAAAGTGTAAGGCAGAGAAGCCATAGTCAAAAATCAAAAAGGGCCACAGTACAAGGTACAGTGACTGAGGGGAGCTCAGTGAATAGGCCCAGTAATACTAAAAGGAATAAAACTGGAAGTAAAAACATTAATGGTAAGCAACGCAAATCATCGTGAATGACTATAATTTAGTGGCCTCTCTCCAGTTTCTCCGTTTGGACCTGTAAAGACTTAATTACCTGCAAACACTCGCATTCTAAGTATCTTCTTTCATCTTTAACTTTGTCTATATATATGTTTCTGGAACCCACCTCTTCATTCACCTGAAGGAAGGAGCTGTGCTCCAAAGGCTAGTGATTCAAAACAAACCATTTGGACTTTAACCTGGTGTTGGAAGACGTCTTACTGTGCCCACCCCAGGCCAACGCCGGCATCTCCACATCTTGATTTTTAATTAATTGTAGCATTTTAGATTTATTGGGAAAGAAAGATCCTCAGGATAGTTTTTTAAAATGTTTTTATTGGGTATTGTACATGATATAAATACAGATATATACACAGAAAAACAAAACACAAAGAAAGTAGGAACCATGTAACAGGAAAGGGAGTCTTTCTCCCCCTTTCTTCTATATTTTTTCTGTTTATAAAGCAACAAAACAGGGTGGAGAGGGCACCCGGGTGGTGCCCCTGATGCTTTTCACATTTCGCAGTGCAGTTGCTTCGGTCGAGGCCATTGGTTGTTGTGGTAGTTGTGGCCGTTGTCTTCCCCTGTGCTCTCCCACCCGTTTGTGTTCCGTTATCTTTCCCCTCTACTGGCGCCCTTCTATTTATATTTACCTTTATTATCACAAGTAGGCTTACATTGAAGTTGCAATGAAGTTACTGTGAAAATCCCCTAGTCGCCACATTCAGGCACCTGATCGGGTACACTGAGGGATAATTCAGAATGTCCAAATGATCTAACAAGCACGTCTTTCGGGACTTGTGGGAGGAAACCGGAGCACCCGGAAGAAACCCACGCAGACACGGGGAGAATGTGCAGTCTCTGCACAGACAGTGACCCAGCGGGGAATCAAACCTGGGACCCTGGTGCTGTGAAGCAACAGTGCTAAACACTGTGCTACCGTGCCGACTCTGATCCTCACATTAACTGTGTTAAATTTCTAAGAACGAAGTATTAACTGATGCAGTTTACTATATTTCATTTTGTGTGATATGGAATAAACTCTACTCAAGGAGAACGCTCCATTTTCCATCCTGTACCATTGTTTGATTCAGATCATGGGACTGTATGTGCTTTCTTTGCCAATGTGCACCATCACAGCACTTTGATTTTCTCAAGACGTTTCTGAACTTATTTGAACTCGTGCATTGTGTTCAAAGGGGCACAAACTTATTTTGCCACTAGTCTTTTGCTCATTTTATTCTTTTAAGTTGCATCTCGATGTCATGGTTTAAAGAGTCATGAACTAGAATAAAAAAAGTGCACAATATAAGTGGCTGCTTTTCCATTGAGGCATTGTGACCAATTTTATAATGCTGCGAGATCAAACATGTGACTTTCACAATAAACTGTTTAATTCACTGGGCTAAATTGCTGGCTTTGAAAGCAGACTAAGGCAAGACAGCAGCACGGTTCGATTCCTGTAACAGCCTCCCCGAACAGGCGCCGGAATGTGGCGACTAGAGGCTTTTCACAGTAACTTCATTTAAAGCCTACTCGTGACAATAAGCCATTTTCATTTTTTCAAACTGAGAATCCTCTCAGAATAATAAGGAATTGTATGGGAGATACAGGCTGCATTTAAACCTTGTGAAGACAAAGAGACTTGCAAGGCACCAATAAATGCTCCTTTCAGCTATCTAGATAGGGTGAGTGTGGGGTGATGTGGTGTGCAAGAGGAAGAGGGAAGAAACAGGAGGCAAGAGGATCCCAGATGAGATAGATCATAAGATACTGGGGTGGTAGAGAGGTAAATATATATTTTTTAATTTGTTGTGTATTCGAGATGTGGGCGTCGCTGGCTAGGCCAGCATTTATTGACCATCCCTGAGAGCATTTAAGAGTCAATGACATTACTGTGGATGGATCTGGAGTCACATGTAGGCCAGACCAGGTAAGGACACCATATTTCCTTTTCTAAAGGGCATTTGTGATGGGTTTTATGACAATTGACAATGGTATGGTTTAATTGTCAGCTTTATTCCAGATTTTTATTGGATTCAAATATCACCACCTGGGATTCAAACCCAGGTCTCCTGCTCATGACTCTCGGTGTCTGAATTACTAGTACAGCGGCAATACCACAACACCACTGCTTCCCTGAGGGCAAACATTCAGAGGAACACAGATAAAGTGGAGACAGAATAGGCAAAAACTGAGAGATATGAAAATAAGCAAAACAAAGAAAGATATGCATGAAAATTTTAAGAATCGCCCCTGATATGGTAGTACATTGAAGGAGGATGTATGATTTATTGTGCCTGTGCAAGATCTTTGGTAGAGCTTAACAATTATTTCCATTCCCTTGCTCATTCTCCATAACTCTATAAATGTTCCCTTCAAATGTTTATCCTGTCCTTTGAAAGTTATTGTTGAATTTGCTTCTGTCAACCATGCATTCCAAATCAAAATACGTTCCTGCCTAAAGAAATGATCCCTCATATTGAGTGTGATTGAATGGCCATGCTGTGCCGGAAAAGCAGCATGTCGCATCGCATCATGGTCAATAGAAGCCGGAAGACCCCGCTCGCGGGATTTGCCCGACTCACAACGCCTCGCGAGATGTAACATGATCTTGTGAGATACTGCGATGTGAAACCCGTCCATTGTGGGCGGGATCAGCTTTTGGCAAATCTGCATATTACAACGAGACAACTAGTCTCACTCTAATATGCCGTTTCCCGAGGCACCCGAGTCATTGGGGTCTATCATCTTTGCCTTGGAAACCTTGGCCGAGCGCTGTTCTGTTCTGGTCTCCACAAACGGGGACCAGACAGAACAGCATGTATGGGGTCTCCCAGTGTATTGGAGGACTGCAGGTACATGCCCTTTGGGCAGTGTGGTACCCTGGCACTGCTGGTGCCACCTGGAATCCCTGGCACTGCCAGCCTGGCTCCGTGGCAGTGATACCTGGGTGCTAGACTGGCACTGCCACGATGTCCAGGGGACGAGGTTGGCATTTTGTGCGGTAGCGATCGGGCTGGGGTACCCTGCGTTGGCATTGCGGCGGGTGTTGCTGGGGACCCCCTCATAGTGAGTTGGGAATCAGGGGTTGTGTCAGCGGCTCCAGAGAATTGACATCGATCTCTCACCACACTGAGCAGTTCTGGCGAGTGGAGCTCCTTGGTGCAGGACTATGTGGTCTCGGCTGCATGTTCCCTGCTGAGGCCCCCATCTAACCCGAGTGATGTTTCATAACATTATGTTTTTCAGCACTCATAAAACCGGGAAACACACTGGTAAACACGCTCACAATGGGACTTTGTTCTCATTTAGTTAAGCCCATTGACTCGGATAATTTTGTCAATCAAATTAAGTCTGAATCCTCCAGAGGACATCAACCACCCTTATAGGAAACTGTTTTTCCTTGTTTAATGTATCAAAACCCTTCAAGGTTTTGAATATTTCTATTAAACCTCCCCTCAACCGTCTCTGCTCGAAGAAGAATAACTTCTGCTTCTGCATGTTAATAGAGTCCCACGTCCCTGATACCATTCTAGTAGATCTCCTCTGCATCCTTGCTGAGGCCTCAGTGTCATTTCTAATGTGTGGTGCCCAGAATTCAACATGATATTCCAGCTAAGGACTAACCAGTATGTTATGAAGGTTATGGGAAGTGGCGGTGGATGGTGTTCAACTTTATAAAATATATAGACATTGTTGGAAGAAAGCCTGATGGTTCAAAATATATAATTTTATTGAAGTACTTGTGTCTTAATTTCATTTCAGAGAGCTTTAAATACTTTTCAGGGTCTGAAATTTAATGAGCATATATACCATTTATTTATTGCAAAATTCTGCCAACCAATACAACTGTTATTTTGATTCCTTCGAAGTGATATTTATGTATTAGTTTTCACAATTTCAACAATGGGATTCAAACTTTAGAGAGTCCTTCATACCATTTTGCCTCAATATTCCTTTAAAGACCTCTGACCTTTGTAGTGTTGGTCTGCTTATCTTTAAAGATTGTTGGGCGGAACCCGGGTCTTACAGCGTTAAAGACCTGGGTTCGATCCCAGCCCGGGTCATTATCCACGTTGACTTTGCACATTCTCCCCGTGTCTGCTTGGGTCCTACCCCCATAACCCAAAAATGTGCAGGGTAGGTGGATTATCCATGCTAAATTGCCCCTCAATTGGGAAAATAAAGAATTGGGTACTTTAAATTTAATTTTTTTTTAATCTTTAAAGGTTGTTTCCAGATGCTTTTTATGGTTACCAATTTAGTGAATTCCTGCAGTTCACAATGAGCTTGAAAGAATAAAATTATATTCAGCATATATTATTAGGTGATAGAAAAACATGATACAGAATACAGTTTGAAATCGTAGGTCTCTACCATAAGCATTTTCTGCAGGGCTTCAAATCAGGAATTTTCCTTTACTGTCCAATATGTAGTTCTGGGAGCGGTTAGTCCTGACCTTGTTTTGTCTGCTGGATTCTGAATTGAAATAAAGTATGTATCCGCATGTCCTTTGATCTCAATTTTCCATGAGGTAGATTCAAGTTAGATGAGACTAGCTTTAAATCAGGACGCTATTTTTCATTTAATATGAGCATGGTTATAGTGAATTAAACTAATTCAGTCGTACTCCACAGATAAAATCATAAATTATACAACACTGTCCCAGTTAGTAGAAGAAATTAAACTTTTATGACCAGTACTTACTGTGTTGTTCCTCATGTCTTAATAAAGCTCGTAGTCTCAAAGTTGGAGAAGATGCTTTATTGTGAATTTGTTCTCTCTTCAGAGCTTAACTTACGGCTACCTTAAATGCTGCCTGCCTATGTCTGTGTCCTGCTACGAGTTTTGCCTTCCGTGAAGTGTGTCGTCACTTCCTGTCCCTGTGTATATATAGCTCTCCCGTGCTCCCTCTAGTGCTTGCTCAGTTGTATTGCATCTACTCAGATCTACAATCACCACATCCCCCCTTTTTTCTTTACATATTTTCTGTACACCGTTAAAGAAAATTGTACAAAACAGTTACTTATGATATGTGTATCTATACAAGTGATGGTGCTATTGCATATTTTACAAAGCCAATTTATATTTATGAGTCCACTCTTAATAAAAACATTTATGAGTCCAAACTTGATGAATTTGTTCACTGAGTTTTTCTTTTGTTATTGTTGACGTGGTGAATGTTGTCGGTGTTCTTGTCATTTTAAGTAACCAATGCGTCATCCCGAGGTGTTTGCATGGTCGAACCACTGATGTTGACTGACATGGACTTTTTCTGTGCTTGTGATATCGATTTAGTATGTCATCTGCCTTAAAAGCTGGTGTGCTTGCTTGTTCTGGAGCAGATGTGAGTTTGTGTGATTCGTTGTCATCCCATGGCATGTTTGTAGTCTTGTCATTGTTTTGCAGTGTGCTGTGGCATTGTCCTTCATGTGCAGAATTGTACCATTTTGTATAAGTCGTTGTTTCATTGCTTTGTTTCTGTCATTCCTGTCTTTGTTGTTTTCGTTGCCGTTCTTGTTGCTGTTTTGTCGTTTCTGTCTTTGTTGTTGTCGCTATCTTTGTTATGCTTCTTGTTGGTTTTGTTGTTCTTCTTGTAGTTTTTGTCGTTGTGCTTGTAGTTTTTGTTGGTGCTGTTGTTCTTGTTTCTGCAGTGCTTCTTGCGATTTTTGTTGTTCTTATCGCGCTTCATGTTGCTTTTGTTCTTGCTGTTGTTGTTCTCGTTTCTGCAGTGCTTCTTGTCGCTTTTGTTTTTCTTGTTATGCTCAATGAGTGTCCCGTTTGGATAATTTGAGTAATTGTCACCGTTATTGGTGCGAGTGTCCTTTGTGGAATCTGTTACCTTGAATGTTTCGTCTCGAGAGTGGTGAGACTGATCTGATGTTGCATTGATGCTGGTGACATCAGTCATTTGTGGTGGATTTGATTCGTCGTCTTTGCTTTCTTGGTGCTCCTCTTCTGGAGTCACATTCTTCGCGATTTCATTTGACGCGGTCTCTCTGGACTCTTGGTGCTCCTCTTCCGGAGTCAAAATCTTCATGATTTCTGTTGATGTGGTCTCACTGGACTCTTGTTGCTCCTCTTCTGGAGTCAAAATCTGCATGGTTTCTATTGGCGTGGTCTCACTGGACTCTTGGTGCTCCTCTCCTGGAGTCAAAATCTGCATGGTTTCTATTGGCGTGGTCTCTCTGGACTCTTGGGTGGCCCTACTCTGTGCTTCTGTACAGACAAGCTGAGAACTGTCAGTCTCACTGTGATCCTGCACCTCCTGTATGTCGAGTGTGATCACCTTGTCACTGTTTTTGCATGCAGTGGGTAGATGTACATTGTCTTCTTCTTGATTATTTGAGCTTGGTAGACTGTCATAGTCTGCTTGAGGTTGCTCAGATATGGTGGGTTGACCTTCATGGTCTTGTTCATGCATGGTGTTCGCCAGGGAGTGTTTGCTTGCTTCCCTTTTGGAGTCTTTCATCACTCTCACTGTGGAGCCTGTCATCGCTCTCTCTGTGGAGTCTTTCTGTGTTCTCTGTGTGGCGTCGTCTTCGTCTTGGGTATTGCTGTCATCCAATGTATCGACGATCTGCCATGGCACCATGGTATTGGATTCATCTACCACAAGTAGATTCGTGTTGACCTTTGCGACCGTGTCGCTGATGCTGTAATCAACATATCCGAATAACTCAGCCATGTCTGAGTAGTATTCTTCGAAAACCAAATCATCTTGGTTGGATTCATCTACCATGAGTAGATTCGTGTTAAGCTTTGCGGCCGTGTCGCTGATGCTGTGATCAGCATATCCAAATAACTCAGCCATGTCTGAGTAGTATTCTTCGAAAAACAAATCATCTTTTTTTTGTTTCGGATTTATTTTTGTTCTCTTCACTTTGGGTGGTGCAGACTGCTTTTTCCAGGGTGTTGTGCGAGTTGTTTTCAACTGCTGGTTTAAGTTCAGGCATTTTTTTGTCCTCTGAGGCAAGAAAGTTTGGTTTTAACCGCTTTAAGTATCTTGTTTTCAATTATTGGGCATTTCCCTTTTAAGTAGGCATGGTCCAGATGCTCAGACGTAATGACGCTCGTGACATCATGCGTAGGAATGAATTGCGCATGCGCAAATCGGCCTTCCATTACTGTGCGGTTTTGTGTCCACTGCGCATGCGCATAACGATTGGCGACAAAAACGTTTTGAGACTGTGCATGCGCGGCTTGCACATGCGCATGATGATCAGCAACACAAACTTTTTTAAACTGCGCATGCGCGACTGGCGCATGCGCAAAACGATAAACGGGTGATTGTAACTGTGCATGCGCGGCTTCTGTTTCCTGCGCATGCGCAGACGCAGATTTTAGTTCTTTGTGCCCCAGAGACTGTAAAATGTGCTCTGACGCCATTTTATCACGGATTTCAGCATTTTTTATTTCTGAAAGTTGTAAGTTACCTTTTCCTTTCGATCTGGACTGGATTTCAGCGTTTTGGCTTTGTGGAAAATTCAAGTTATTTCTTCTTTTTGATCTGTACTTTTCACTCGCGATTTCTTGACTGAAGCCTTTCTGTTTGTAGAGTTTTGCATCACTCAGTCTCTGTGCAGTTTGCCCTCTGAGCATACCGTGCTGTTCAAATTCCTTACAGTACTCTTCAAATTTGTTTAGTATTGTTTGTAAGTTGTTGCTCTCTTCATCTTTTGAGTATTTAAATCCATTATAAACTTTCCTAGCTTCATGTCCTGCAATGAGCATTGCTATTTTAATTTTGTCTGAGGCTGCTGCTACATCATTAGCTATGATATATAAATCGAACATTTGTTTAAACATTTTCCAGACATTTGTTACATTGCCAGTCGTGTCCAGCTGAGGTGGGGTTCCATGCCACATCCTCGAATAAGTGATGTCTTCCCAAGTCCAATGTCCAGTAGGAGATTTCCATGCCATTTTGTTCTTTCTTTGTCTGCAGCTGAGTTGTCCTGTAGTAAGCGCCTGAAGCCAATCCTGGTACCATGTGTTGTTCCTCGTGTCTTAATAAAGCTCATAGTCTCAAAGTTGGAGAAGATGCTTTATTGTGAATTTGTTCTCTCTTCAGAGCTTAACTTACGGCTACCTCAAATGCTGCCTGCTTGTGTCTGTGTCCTGCTACGAGTTCTGCCTTCCGTGAAGTGTGTCGTCACTTCCTGTTCCTGTGTATATATAGCTGTCCCGTGCTCCCTCTAGTGCTTGCTCAGTTGTATTGCATCTACTCAGATCTACAATCATCACACTTACTATAAGCAAATTAGCATGAAACTTGAGAGACTCCTCTCTCTTTCCAAAATTCTTACCCGTTCAGATAGACTGACCATCTAGCTGAAAAGGAAGCCAAATCCTGTCCCCTAGCTCCTCCTTTCTGTGTCCAAGCATTGACCAGTATAGTGCCAATCAAATTGGTCTCTGCCCTCCTAATTAAGGGTTCTCTGGAAGCTGCCCTCTGCATGCTCAAGTGATAATAGTTGTGAATATCTACCAGAATATTTAAACAAGTCTTGGTTTGTTCATGTTCTTCAACTGATCCAATGTGTCTTCAAGAGCTGCATTCTGAAAACAACTTCACAATAGAATTTCAATATAAATTAAACTGAGAACCTCCCAAAGGAAAATAATCAACAATTCCCATATTTTACAGATACTCGTGCATTGATCACCACCCATTTGTCAAGAACAGGATGGAAGGTGTTTGTAGTGATCTAACCTTCTCATTTGTGCCACTATTTTCATTCATTTTTTCAAGAGGATTGTGAGCGGCTGATTATAGTGTTCTGTCACTGACTCTATTACAATGAGATTTTGCGAGTTATATAATGTGCCAACAACACCAGGGAAAATGTTGCCAAATGGATTAAATTTAATGACAAGTGTTGTAAAAATCTGAAGATGGAGGCTGATCCAACTGGGAGAAATGTAGCCTGGAATCTTGTGCTGTCACCAACAGCGGGTTTGTTGGCGGGGAGATCACTTAATGAGGCAGGAGGGCGGCGGGCAGGGACTCCACCTTGATTATGTCCTTGTTGGGAAGTCCCTGGAAGAGCCTTCCTGCCCCATCACCAATTGAACATAGAACATAGAACGATACAGCGCAGTACAGGCCCTTCGGCCCTCGATGTTGCACCGACATGGAAAAAAACTAAAGGCCATCTAACCTACACTATGCCCTTACCATCCATATGCTTATCCAATAAACTTTTAAATGCCCTCAATGTTGGCGAGTTCACTACTGTTGCAGGTAAGGCATTCCACGGCCTCACCACTCTTTGCGTAAAAAACCCACCTCTGACCTCTGTCCTATATCTATTACCCCTCAATTTAAGGCTATGTCCCCTCATGCTAGCCACCTCCATCCGCGGGAGAAGGCTCTCGCTGTCCACCCTATCTAACCCTCTGATCATTTTGTATGCCTCTATTAAGTCACCTCTTAACCTTCTTCTCTCTAACGAAAACAACCTCAAGTCCATCAGCCTTTCCTCATAAGATTTTCCCTCCATACCAGGCAACATCCTGGTAAATCTCCTCTGCACCCGTTCCAAAGCTTCCACATCCTTCCTATAATGAGGCGACCAGAACTGTACGCAATACTCCAAATGCGGCCGTACTAGAGTTTTGTACAACTGCAACATGACCTCATGGCTCCGGAACACAATCCCTCTACCAATAAAGGCCAGCACACCATAGGCCTTCTTCACAACCCTATCAACTTGGGTGGCAACTTTCAGGGATCTATGTACATGGACACCAAGATCCCTCTGCTCATCCACACTACCAAGAATTTTTCCATTAGCCAAATATTCCGCATTCCTGTTATTCTTTCCAAAGTGAATCACCTCACACTTCTCCACATTAAACTCCATTTGCCACCTCACAGCTCAGCTCTGCAGCTTATCTATGTCCCTCTGTAACCTGCAACATCCTTCCGCACTGTCTACAACTCCACCGACTTTAGTGTCGTCTGCAAATTTACTCACCCATCCTTCTGTGCCCTCCTCTAGGTCATTTATAAAAATGACAAACAGCAACGGCCCCAGAACAGATCCTTGTGGTACGCCACTCGTAACTGAACTCCATTCTGAACATTTCCCATCAACTACCACTCTCTGTCTTCTTTCAACTAGCCAATTTCTGATCCACATCTCTAAATCACCCTCAATCCCCAGCCTTCGTATTTTCTGCAATAGCCGACCATGGGGAACCTTATCAAACGCTTTACTGAAATCCATATACACCACATCAACTGCTCTACCCTCGTCTACCTGTTCAGTCACCTTCTCAAAGAACTCGATAAGGTTTGTGAGGCATGACCTACCCTTCACAAAACCATGCTGACTATCCCTAATCATATTATTCCTATCTAGATGATTATAAATCGTATCTTTTATAATCCTCTCCAAGACTTTACCCCCACAGACATTAGGCTCACCGGCCTATAGTTACCGGGGTTATCTCTACTCCCCTTCTTGAACAAAGGGACCACATTTGCTATCCTCCAGTCCTCTGGCACTATTCCTGTAGACAATGATGACCTAAAAATCAAAGCCAAAGGCTCAGCAATCTCTTCCCTGGCTTCCCAGAGAATCCTAGGATAAATCCTATCAGGCCCCGGGGGCTTATCTATTTTCACCTTGTCCAGAATTGCCAACACTTCTTCCCTACGCACCTCGAAGCCATCTATTCTAATAGCCTGGGTCTCAGCATTCTCCTCCACAATATTATCTTTTTCTTGAGTGAATACTGACGAAAAGTATTCATTTAGTATCTCACTTATCTCCTCAGCCTCCACACACAACTTCCCACCACTGTCCTTGACTGGCCCTACCTTTACCCTAGTCATTCTTTTATTCCTGACATACCTATAGAAAGCTTTTGGGTTTTCCTTGATCCTACCTGCCAAAGACTTCTCATGCCCCCTCCTTGCTCATCTTAGCTCTCTCTTTAGATCCTTCCTCGCTTCCTTGTAACTATCAAGCGCCCCAACTGAAACTTCATGCCTCATCTTCACATAGGCCTCCTTCTTCCTCTTAACAAGAGATTCCACTTCTTTGGTAAACCACGGTTCCCTCGCTCGACCCCTTCCTCCCTGCCTGACTGGTACGTACTTATCAAGAACATGCAATAGCTGTTCCTTGAACAAGCTCCACATATCCAGTGTGCCCAACCCTTGCAGCCTACTTCTCCAGCCTACACATCCTAAGTCATGTCTAATGGCATCATAATTGCCCTTCCCCCAGCTATAATTCTTGCCCTGCGGGGTATACTTATCCCTTTCCATCACTAACGTAAAGGTCACCGAATTGTGGTCACTGTTTCCAAAGTGCTCACCTACCTCCAGATCTAACACCTGGCCTGGTTCATTACCCAAAACCAAATCCAATGTGGCCTCGCCTCTTGTTGGCCTGTCAACATATTGTGTCAGGAAACCCTCCTGCACACATTGTACAAAGAACGACCCATCTAATGTACTCGAACTATATCTTTTCCAGTCAATATTTGGAAAGTTAAAGTCTCCCATAACAACTACCCTGTTACTTTCGCTCTTTTCCAGAATCATCTTCGCCATCCTTTCCTCTCCATCCCTAGAACTATTAGGTGGCCTATAGAAAACTCCCAACAGGGTGACCTCTCCTTTCCTGTTTCTAACCTCAGCCCATACTACCTCGGAAGAAGAGTCCCCACCTAGCATCCTTTCCGCCACCGTAATACTGTCCTTGACTAGCAGCGCCACACCTCCCCCTCTTTTGCCCCCTTCTCTGAGCTTACTAAAACACCTAAACCCCGGAACCTGCAACAACCATTCCTGTCCCTGCTCTATCCATGTCTCTGAAATGGCCACAACATCGAAGTCCCAGGTACCAACCCATGCTGCCAGTTCCCCTACCTTATTTTGTATACTCCTGACATTGAAGTAGACACACTTCAAACCACCTACCTGAACACTGGCACCCTCCTGCGAAGTCAAATCTGTGCTCCTGACCTCTATACTCTCAATCTCCCGTACCCCAAAACTACAATCCAGGTTCCCATGCCCCTGCTGAATTAGTTTAAACCCCCCCAAAGAGCACTAACAAATCTCCCCCCCAGGATATTGGTGCCCCTCAGGTTCAGATGTAGACCATCCTATCTATAGAGGTCCCACCTTCCCCAGAAAGAGCCCCAGTTATCCAGAAATCTGAATCCCTCCCGCCTGCACCATCCCTGTAGCCACGTGTTTAATTGCTCTCTCTCCCTATTCCTCATCTCACTATCACGTGGCATGGGAAACAACCCAGAGATAACAACTCTGTTTGTTCTCACTCTGAGCTTCCATCCTAGCTCCCTAAAGGCCTGCCTGACATCCTTGTCCCCTTTCCTACCTATGTCGTTAGTGCCAATGTGGACTACGACTTGGGGCTGCTCCCCCTCCCCCTTAAGGACCCGGAAAACACGATCCGAGACATCACGTACCCTTGCACCTGGGAGGCAACATACCAAACGTGAGTCTCTCTCGCTCCCACAAAATCTCCTATCTGTGTCCCTGACTATTGAGTCCCTAATTACTAATGTTCTACTCCTTTCCCCCCTTCCCTTCTGAGCAACAGGGACAGACTCCGTGCCAGAGGCCCTTAAATGGGAATTAATAACCGTCTACAGGACTCTCCTGCCACCTGTTGCCTCGAGAAGATTCACTTGTAGTTTGGGGAACAGGTCTTGTAATTTCAGGGGGCCCAGGATGATATATTGGACATGATTATTCCTGCGTCACCTTGAAGAGCACTTCTGCTCCTTGCTCAGTAAAAATAATTTTACCACCTAATTTTTCAGTCCTTTTACTGTACCACCAGGTTTTGTACTGAGCCAAGTTTCCATGGTGAAAACTCTGCTCAGTAGGAAATGGCATTGGGCTCCATTGTATGTCATTATAACCTGATTTGCATATATTAATTCAATTCCTGCTTGATTCAGGTAGGATTAATTTCACAATAGAAGCTAGCAGGAAATATAGCATCAGAGCGGGAACGGGCTGTGCTATTTCAGCTTTGGTTGGAAGACAAAATAACAGTAAAATATTTTGGCTTTTGATACTTAATGTCTAATTATTTGGAGCGCTGTCAACTAAAGATTTTTTTGAGCTTCTAGTTTTTGTGCTTGACGCTGTGCAGTGGGTTGCACTAAGCGAACTAGCTATTTATACTTGAGCTCCTTCCCTCCCCCACAGTCCATAGCAAAGCACAAACATTTCTTGAACACAACATTTCTGCAGCATGGTGAGAGGAATATGTCATATGACAATCTCTCATCACAGACTTCCAATTTGAATAAATAAGCTCATAACTGGGCAGACAGAATACATACCCAAAGTCATTTCCAGCAGACAATTCCATACGTATTGTTGGGTGAAAGCAACCACCAAGAACTCCTAACTGATTATCTTCCCCCTGCCTGCCCAGGTCAGGGGAAAATTCCTGGTTCCAGGAAATCATTCAAGAATCACCGAAGCAAAATACAGAGTTTGTTAGAAAAGGGGATTCAGTTTCTACAAAAAAATGTTTGAATATTTGAAGAAAAAATCTACTTTGTCTTTTCCCAGATATGGCAGTGTGGTGGATCCTTGGAAATTATTACTTGCTCTCATGTTGGTCATGTGTTCCGGAAGGCAACCCCGTACACATTCCCTGGTGGTACTGGACATATCATTAACAAGAACAATAGACGCCTGGCAGAAGTCTGGATGGATGACTTCAAGGACTTCTTCTATATTATATCACCAGGTACACATACACTCTGGGGAAATAGTTTGTTTTGATCTGACCTTTATTAACTGCGTTACAGTACAGAGTGATGAGGGTTTATTTCATGCTCCACTTCTAAAGATTTACACCCCATTCGTATTGGGTAAATGAGTTTGCATCCTTTCCATTGCTATTAAATTGCTTGTTGGCAGAAGCTGTTGAAGATTCATTGGTGAAGGTTATTAGTATAGAATGTTTGTCATAATTCTTCTGGCTTTAAAAAAAAGTAGCCCACTGAGTTGAGAACCGTTTTCCAGACTGTTTGTTGTTCTTATGTCAAAAAATTAGATTTTCCTTTATATCTGTCGCCAACAGTAAATGTGTGCAGTTTTGTCCAATATGTAATGATACAGGGCAAGCTACACCTGAAGCAACTTAGTTGGCTGTTCTAATTATTAGATTAATAACCAAATCATAGCATTCTTCAATTATTAATGAATGCATTATGATAGTACTGTATTTACATTGCTGGAGTAGCAATCTAGATAACGTGAGTTCAAATCCCAGCATGGATTTGGAGAATTAAAAATAAATCTGAAAAGAAAAAAAAGATGGTTTCAATAAATTGACCAGACAGCTACGAGATTGTAGTTAAAATAAATTGGTTCAGTGATGCCTTTGAGGGAAAGAAATCTTCCGTCCTTGCCTGCTCTGGCCATGCGTACTCCAATTCCACACCAATGTAATTTACATTTAACTGCCCTCTGAAATTGCCTAGAAAGCCATTCAGTTGCATAGAATCTGCATACCACATGCTCTGCAACAGTTCAGGAAGAGGACCTACCACCATTGTCTCAGGCCATCCAGGATGGTCAATAAACGCTGGCCTTGCCCACAATGTCCTCATCCCCAAAATAAATTTTGGCAAGGTGATTGACCTTTTTGTATCATTCTTATATATTTTGTCCAGTAAGAAGTCTTACAACACCAGGTTAAAGTCCAACCGGTTTGTTTCCTAAGGAGCAGTGCTCCGAAAGCTCGTGTTTGAAACAAACCTGTTGGACTTTAACCTGGTGTTGAAAGACTTCTTACTGTGCTCACCGCGCAGTCCAACGCCGGCATCTCCACATCATATATTTTGTAACAACAGTAATGCAGGCAATGTGAATTAAACAGAAATATAATATTTGTGAGATAGAAACCACAGTTCATCAATTTTGCCAAATCGTAATAAAAAATCAATAATTCTGTTATTCATTAGGTTTAGATTTCCTCATTATTTACTAATATTTCAACAATTTAGCATAAGCTAAAGAAAAACAGGCAAGCTTGCTGTTCATATTAGTGCCACAACTGATTTTTTGCAACATAAATCCAATAGTAGCTAAAACAGAAACAAGGCACCTTTGCAATCCTCACACTTCTCTGCTATCTAATGAGCTACTTTATTGCATAAATGATAAATTCAGGTGTGGAATGCACAAATTTAGATTAATAGCTCAGTGGGAAATGCATGAAGCCAATTTAGCTGAATGTGGCACCAAAATCCTTGCAGATTGTATAATGGAGAAATGGGGCTACTTCTTTAATCAGAACAGAACAGCTCAAGAGAGCAAAAATAGGAGAGCACCTCAGCATTGCTGATAGAAACATCCCAAAGCCCAGTGGGCACAATGAATTATTTTGAAATACGATAATTGTTGTTATCTAGGTGAACACAGTAGTAATTTTGCCCCCATCACAGTCCCACAAATAGCAATACGATGAATGGACAGTTACTCAATTATTTTGGCAATATTGGTTGACATTGGAAAAACTCCCTTCATTTTCTGAATAGTGCTGTGGGAACTTTGTCAACCATCTGAACAACTCAAACAGACAAGTGGGACCTCAGTTTTAAATTCCACCTGGGAAGGATGGTGTGCTGACGTAAATTCATTTTCAAATATGATTTCATTTTGTGTTGTAAAACAGCTAGAAAAAAACATGATAGTTATATTTCCTTATCAAATTACAAAACAAAATCTGGAGCCTGGTACTTGTCAGACTACTAATTTTAAACTGTAGGTGTCTGAAAATGCTGCAAGAATTGTATTTTCTGTCTTTCGAAGGTGACAGGAAACATGATGGTACATTTTGATAAAATAAATCGATAGCCCATGAAAACTGGCACCAAGTCAAAATAATGCATGTAGTTTGCATGCTGCCAGCTAATTTAAATTATAGCAGCTGTGCTTCTCAGCATGGACCCAAGTTCCTGGGTAGCTAGCACCATTTCAGTTTAACCTGCACTACTACAAGCAGCTTGAACTTCTGAAAGGGGAGGTGCTTTTTGGCTGCAGCAGTTACTGGAAGTTGTTGTGGACAAGTGTCTACCAACAGGAAGAGTGAAAATGGCACAGCGCGGCAGAGAGACGGCTTCCAGATTTTCTGATGCAGCATTCGAAGCCCTGGTGAAGGGGATGAACAGGAGATCCTGAATTCACAGGGGGGTCAGGCCGGCTCTCCACATAAGCACTCAGAAAATAAATAGAAGCAGAGAGCCATGGAGACCAATGCGAACACTGTCATCCCAAATACCTCGATGTTGTGCCACAAGAGTTTTAATGACACCACTAGTGGACAAGGTAAGTAAATTTATCTTCAAATGGCATATCCTTGCAACTGAACTACTAGACTCATGGATGGCTCAATTCACCATTTTCCCTTCACTCAACTGTCAATATTATCTATCAAGCAAGACTTGCACCTCACAAAGGCTCATCTCACCCTCACCAGTTAACTCTGCTGAAAGTCTGATACCCACACTTCTCAGCTTGCACACATTGCTAGCAATTCAATTATGACAGGCATAGCACCCAAACACATTGAATTACATTCACATGCAAGGGGCGGCACGGTGCCACACTGGTTAGCACTGCTGCTTCACAGCATAAGGGACCCCACTCAATTTCGGCCTTGGGTGACCGCGCTTGTGGAGTTTGCACGTTTTCCCTGTCCTGCATGGGTTTTCTCTGGATACTCCGGTTTCCTCCCACAGTCCAAGGTGTGCAAGTTAGCTGGATTGGCAATGCTAAATTGCCCCTTGGTGTCCTAAAATGTGTAGGTCAGGTGGAGTTTTGGGACCACGGAGACAGAGTAGAGAATGGGCCTGTATGGGGTGCTCTTTCAGGGGGGTCGGTGCAGACTTGATGGGCTGAATGGCGTCCTTCTGCACTGTCGAAATTCTATGTTTCTATTCTATGATTCGCTGCACCACACTCACTGACGCACTTTCCTCTCTCTTAATGGAGAAGATAGCATACAACCAGAGGCAGCGGCAGCTGATTGGCTGGCGTGGTCATATGTCCTTAGCCCAACTGAGAATCCAGTCACTGAGTGCTAACCAATGTGCCACCCCACCACACCATGTCAACACTACCACTACTGTGTTCTGGCACACAACACTATAATGTCTTATGAATTGTAGTCACAATGTGGTAAAGTGAAATGAACCAAATGAACCAACCTGGATTTGCCCTCTTCTCAGAGTGTCATCTGTTATAATTATAGAATGTACAGTGCAGAAGGAGGCCATTCGGCCTATCGAGTCTGCACCGGCCCTTGGAAAGAGCACCCTACTTAAGCCCATGCCCCCACCCTATCACCATAACCAAGTAACCCCATCCAACCTTTTTGGCACTAAGGGCCAATTTATCATGGCCAATCCACCTAACTTGCACATCTTTGGACCATGGGAGGAAACCGGAGCACCCAGAGGAAACCCATGCTGACACGGGGAGAAAGTGCAGACTCCACTCAGATAGTGACCCAAACCGAGAATCGAACCCGGGTCCCTGGCTGTGTCAGCAGTTCCAACTCAGCCAAATGCCATTTGTGACAACTGGCAGTATCGTAGAATATTCAAGTGGTTGCAAATTGGTAATATTTCTCCTGGTGCCCATGTCCGTGTTAAAATGCAATGATTGTTCTCTTTTCCCTCTGGTCATTTGTGAGCAAGTTTTTAAATCTTTCCATTAAAGCACAAAGCACTTTGCTTCAATAAGAATTGGTCCCTCCTCCGTCCCATGACGTATGGTGTAGTATTCTACTCAGCCAACCCCAACCCCCTCTTGTACAGACAAAAAGGCAGTTCTGGACACTCATTTCTGTTTACAAACCTTCCCCCGCCTCACCTTCGCGGACACACCTTCTCACAGCACACCCTCCCTTCATCTAATTGCTATAAATCAAAGTTCTTGACACAACCTCCCCATGAAATATGAAATTATGGGAAAACTCCCCCCATTGAAGTACAACAAGCTGTAACGTACATTGTCGCAGAGTGCTTCACAGGAATGTCATCAAATGAAATTTGACTTCAACATAAGAAGATCAGAGGTAATATGACCAAAGGTTTAGTCAAAGAGAAAGGCTTTGAAGGGTGTCTGAAAAAAGGAAAGAAATGACGAACGGTGGAGAGGTTGAGAGATGGTGTATCAGAGCTTAGGCCATTCCAGCAGAGGGCATGGCCCTGTGGTGGGGTATCAGAGACCTAAATTGAAGAGGTACAAATACTTTAGAGGGTTGTAGGACTGGAGGAGATCATAGAGAGAGGGAGTAATGAGTCCATTAAAGTATATGTAAACAAGAATTGGAATTTTAAAATTGAGGCGTTGTTCCACCCGGGCCCAGTATAGTTCAGTGAGTACAGGGGTAACGGGTGAATGGGACTTGGTGCAAGGTAGGGTAGAGGCAGCAGAATTTTGTTTATGGAGAGTGGATTACGTGAAACTGACCAGAAGAGTGTTGGAATAACCAAGAGGTAACAGAGACATAAATGATGGTTTCTACAGTAGATGAGGTGAGGCAGGGCAGAGTCGTGTGATGCTACTCAAGTGGAATAGGTAGTCTTGATGCAGATATATGGTGAGAAGTCCATCTTGGGGTCAAATTACCAGAGCTCTGCACCAGCCCCAACTCATAAAGAATTCCTATAGTCCACCACTGGTGAGCAGGAATTTGTAAATGTGAAAGCTCTCCCCCATGAAATAAATTGCGTTCTTCAACTCCAAATTCCTCCTCCTGTTATTCCAAAGCTATCCTGCAGCAGAAGTTTCAGTAATGGGAGCAAGAAAAGAAGTAGGGCTCGGAACAAGGTACTGTAAAAAGGAGTTTTCAACCTCCAGCCCTTTAATGGGAATCGGGTAGAGAAATGGGATAGCTGACGGGTGACTATATTTGACAGAGCAATTGTTTCAGCATTGCTGCAGAAAGTAGAGTTGACGACATCAGGGTCGGAATTCTTGGCCGTTCGCTGGAGGTGGAAATGCCCGGATACCCGCCGGCAGTGCACCCTCGCCCGCGGGTTTCTGGGCGGCGAGGGGTGGCCTCAGTGGGAGTTCCCATTGACAGCGGCGGTAACAGAGAATCCCACTTCCAGCGAACAGTGCGCAGCCGAGAAACACGAGACTAGGAGGTCAGAGAATCCCGTCCCAAAATCTGTACTAGAGAACTATAGTTTGTGAAAAGAACCAATTAAAATATTTGAAAAATGAAAGAACCCAGGACGAACAACAGTGATCAGCAAATGTTTTACAGCAGCAGTTGCCTCGTCACTCCTTCAGTTCCTTCATGTCCATATTCCAATAGTGAACGTCTGATCAGATTCCTTCCAGTATTAAGTGATCTGAGTAGCCTGTGCAATTTCATTCAGCTAAACTGAGATTACAAGTGGACAGCCTTCACCCTGGAGTTTGCATATGGTAAACTCTATTCCCAGGTGGAGCCCAGTTAGAAATTCATACAGTGCAGTCCCTTTGGTTGACAGAATGAGATATGGAAATGGAACACTGATGGGCTATGATATTCCAATAGAAGTTCTTACATTGTTTATCATATTTGGTTTTCTGACATCAATTGAATTCTCATGAAATGTAATGTTTCATGCACCATTGTTTAAAAAATGCAGAGCACAGTAGCTTGTTAAGTTGAGGAATGGCACATTGAAGTCTTGAAACCAATGCCCTGTCTATTTGTAAGCATTCCCTTTGGCAGTTATATGAGCGGCACAGTAGCACAGTGGTTAGCACTGTTGCTTCACAGCTCCAGGGTCCCAGGTTCAATTCCCGGCTCGGTTCACTGTTTGTGTGGAATTTGCTCGTTCCCCCCGTGACTGTGTGGGTTTCCTCCCGGTGCTCCGGTTTCCTCCCACAGGTCCAGAAAGATGTGCTTGTTAGGTGATTTTGACATTCTGAATTCTCCCTCAGTGTACCCGAACAGGCGCCACAGTGTGGCGACTAGGGGATTTTCACAGTAATCTCACTGCAGTGCTAATGTAAACCTACTTATGACACTAATAAAGATTCTTCTTATTAGTAAATGGAGCAATGAAATGCTGATATTTCTGGAAATCTATTCAAAACTTTCAGATGAGGTGTTCAATCAAAGCCAAGTCTGCCCACTTATGTCGATGTTGAAAGATCCCATGGCATTATTTCAAAGACGTATTGGAGAGTGATCCCCGGTGCCCTGATCAATATTTATCCCTCTATCAATGTGGCAAAAACAAATTATCTGGTCATTATGACATTGCTGTTTGTGAAAGCTTTCTGTCTGCAAAATGACTACCACATTTCCTGCATTACAACAGTGACGCCAGTTCAAAAGTACTTTGTTAGCTGTAAAGCACTGAGGGGCACTTTGTAGTTTGAAAGGCACTAGATATATTCAAGTATTTTCTCAACTATACAGCTGGCCACAATTGTCCCCAAAATAAAGAATAAAGGAATATTCAATATGCAAATAGGCATATTAATGGCCTGATCCACCATCAGTGAAAGTTTCCTGTGAGTGATAAAAGGGGTGCTGTGCTTTTACCTGGTGCTTATGAAAGAAAGAAGAACTTCCAGTGGCAGCCATGGTGTGAGTGGCCATGAGGTGGCTCCTGTGCAAAGTGGAATTGTTTGGGCCTTTTTGTGTGTTCCAGGAAGAGTTATGCAGGTAGAAAGTGTTTAAATATAAGGGACAGGGGCAGCACGGTGGCACAGTGGGTTAGCCCTGCTGCCTCACGGCGCTGAGGTCCCAGGCTCGATCCCGGCTCTGGGTCACTGTCAGTGTGGAGTTTGCACATTCTCCCCCTGCTTGCGTGGGTTTTGCCCCCACAACCCAAAAATGTGCAGGGTGGGTGGATTGGCCACACTAAATTTTCCCTCACTTGGGAAAAAAAAAATGAATTGGGTACTCTAAATTTTAAAAAATATATAAGGGACAAGAATTTTCCTTCTATAGGCCAAGTCTCGGGCCTATAAAAAGAGCAGTGAAACAAGTAAAGGGCAACAGTCAGACCAGGAGATCTCGAACTGCGACAGAGGGAAATGTAGTGGAGAGCTGTATGGCGTCCTTGTCCGCTCAGTGGTCCAAGGAACAGTTGGTGGATTTCCTGATGGCTAAGTTTGAGCAGCAGAGAAAGGAGGCCTCAGAGGACATGGGCAGGGTGGCCGGACCAATCCAGCCATGGAGAGTGTGGAGCAAAGTCTGTAGGCACAGCATGCATTGCTCCAGAAGGTGGAGGAGTCTGTAGCTCACCACGAGGATTGGTTGGCTTTGTTGGAGGTGGAAATCGTGCGAGTGACGGAGGGCTAGAAGAAGTTAAGGGAGAATATGGAAAACTTGGAATATCGTTCGAAAAGGCAGAATCTTTGGATTGTAGGTCTGCCTGAGAGGATCGAGAGAACGCAAGCCACATAATATGTGGTGAAGATGTTCAAGGAGTTGGTGGGTTGGTGGGGGGGGGGGGGGGGTCTTTGATTTACCTCCTGGGGTGGATCAAGCGCACTGGTCACTGAGGGGGAAGCTGAAAGCAAGTGAGTGTAGTTGCACCATTATTTGGACAAAGATAAGATTCTGTGGTGGGCGAAGGAGCCGAGAGAGTGCACATAGGAAGGCCCTGGGTGCGTATTTTTCAGAACTCGGAAGTGGAGTTGGTCAAGCGATGGGCCGGGTTAATTGTCCCTATTCAGGAAAGAACGATTGTGGGTAATGTTCATTTTGATATGCTGGAGGAGTAGAGGTCATTTATGAGAGACCATGGGCTGTGGGACTTGTGAGAACATTGGACTTGGGAGGTAGCTGTGAGGGAAGGAGTTTTGTTTATGCCAGGTTTTTTGTTTGTTATTGTTGTTTCACCCACTGTGTTTAATTGAGTATGGCTGCATGTGGTAAATTGATTTTGCTGTGTCTCTGTTTACCCACCCACAATTGGGATTTGGGATCGGTATGTTGGTGGTGGGGGGGATGGGCAGTGGGGGAGGAAGGTGGGGGAGAGGAAGAAGTTCGGCCAGGGAAGATAGGAGGTTGGATATGGGTTGGGGGATCGGAAGGGGGTTATGAGAGGGGGAAGGTGATTACTTCAGGTAGAGGCCACAATGCTACCAGGTAGGCTGGATAATGGGAGTGAAGTGTGGGGGGGGGGGGGGGGGGGGTGTAAGGAGAGTGCAAGGGGTGGTTGGGCAGAGGTTGTGAGAGTGCAGTGAAATCACACGCTTAAGTGATTAGAATGCACTTCGTGCAACTTACATCTCTTTGATGTGGTCAATGTTTACAATCATTGCGGTTTTACCACTTAGGCCACTCAAGCATGAAGGAATATGAATGGATCAAATCTGCAGATGGTTTGTATAAGCTGCCAATCACAGGCACTAATCAAAGGTTATAAATGGCCTGCAGATAATGGATCTGTGGGAACAAGGCACAGGCACAGCTGCTCTCTTTCGAGGAATGGACACATGGAGCTGCAAGGTAAGTATTACAGCTATACTGCTTCCCACTGCCCCTGTCTGGACTGCTCTCTAGCTCCCAGACAGTGGTCCCTTTTCTGGCCGGGGCAAGGGGGGGGGGGGGGTGAGGGGGGTGCAGGGGGGGTTCTGTGTGGGGAAAGGGATTCTGTATGTGGGGGGGGGGGGCTCTATGGAGAAGGTTCCTTTAGGCAGGGAGTCCCACTATTACAGGGGTCGCTGGGGGTTCCCCCTATCACAGATGCCCCTGTGGGAGCCCTCCCTATCATAGGGATCCTCCTATCACAGGGGTCCAGGTGGAGTCTCTCTATCACAACGGTCCCTGTGGGGACGTCTCACTGTCAGAAGTTCTTGTGGGGGTCTCCCTATTACAGCGGTCCCTGGGGAGGGGAGTGTTGGGTCATCCCTCTACTTGTGGGTGGGGGGGGGGAGCATCTGGGCAATACGGGGGTTGGGGCTGCTGTGCAGTGTGGGCATCGGGGCCAGTGTGCGGTGGGAGGGGTTGGGGCTCGGATGGTCTCTACCATTGTGTCCTGGTGAGGTGGAGGGGGAAACTGTTGCCCTCTTGGTCGACTACGAGGTGCACCACGCCAGGACCATGATGGTAGAGACCACAAGTGAACCGCGCCCACGTGATTCCAGGCTGCAGGGACCGAGAATCACAGAAAGGTGGAGCATAGGGGGCCATGCCCACTCGGTAGATGCACATAGATCATTCTGACCCATTTGCGATTGTTTACCTGCCCTGCTGGCCTGTGGCGTGGAACCCATTCAGATTGCCAGCGGGGGGTCGGAGCATGACGCTTGGGTCAGCACTGATCCCAATTTTGCCCTGACGCCCGATTCTCAGTCCTATTGGGGAACACATTCTGGGAGGCCGGGGATGGAGTATCCAGCCTAAGAGGATATATCACATTGAATTTGCAGATGTTTGAGGGTGAAGTATATAGATATCTATGTGTGTGTGTTTTTCAGACATACTAAGTCAGATTTTTGTGGACTTGAGCTGAGTCTGGAGGCCTTTAATGGTGGCAGGCAAGACCCAGATGCTTATCTCTTGCCCCATTTCCAGCAGATACTATTTTTCCTGGTGGGTGAAAGTGGTAGGGCAACAACCACGGTGGCAAAAAACTAGAACTCTGCAAGGCTATTTGAAATTACCACTGATTTCAAACAGAGCCAACTTTTGCTATTCCGTGGGCCTTAACCTGCAGTGTGGAAGTCACAATTGTATGGGGAAATGTAAATGACCTTCAAGGGAGGATAAAGTCTGGTAAATATCAGGATTTGAAGTCATTTAAATGCTCAGCCCTTTAAACATGAAAAAAGTCTGCAGCTACCAATTGGAGTAAAATGAAACGTGGCTGTTGGGCTGTTTTGATTAACACGCCATAAAGTGTGGCTTAGAAAAAAAATTACCATCTAGAGTTTATCATTGCCATTTCCCAATGAGTGTTATTATGGCTGTACTCATTATGAATGTTTGACTGAGTTTCAGAAATCCCAAAAGCACTCAACTCATCAGAAGGGCTGAGTTCACATTTTGATTGGCGGTTTTAAGAGTCTATAAGCTGTCTTTGATTGGTTACTGAATAAAAATTTGTTATTCTATCAGATTGACCACTTGATGGGAATTAAAATCTTTGAATGGGTTTGATGCACAAGAATTATTTCATGCATCAAGTGTATGGATGAGATGGGCAGCATGTGGTGCAGTGGTTAGCACTGGTACTACGGCGCTGAGGACCCGGGTTTGAATCCCGGCCCTGGGTCACTGTCCGTGTGGCATTTGCACATGCTCCCCATGTCTGCGTGGGTTTCACCCCACAACCCAAAGATGTGAGGTGAGGTGGCTTGGTCATGCTGAATTGCCCCTTAATTGGAAAAGAAAATATTTGGGTACTCTGAATATATTTTTTAAAAGTGTATGAATTAGAGCTCTAATAGATTCTTAGAAGTTTAACTTTTTTTCATCTCCATTGAGCTTCTGAGATGGCTGCCTATCGTGGATATTGGGAGGGAAGCTATGGAAGGGACATTGGAGGGTGGGGGTCATATGAGATGGCATGGAGGTTGTTTGGGGATATGAGGCGGGAAAGAGGGCATAAAGTTGGCACGGGAGTGAGTGGTGGTGGGAGGGCTTGGGAGATGAGGGCCAGGGTGTCTAACAGATTTAAAACCAATGAGGACTAAATTACAAAGAATCACAAAGGACATTCAAACACTTGCCAGTTCCCATGGCTGCCTCTGATCTGTACCTTAGGTCACTCAGCCTGACTTGATTCTGTCCCCACCCACAACCACTGTGCCGTGGAGTGAACATTGTGCGGAACAGGGCTGTTTATATTGAGGCGGCAACGTGACTGAGTGGATGAGTGAGGGAATGGGTGACTGGGTGAGTACATGAGGCAGTGGGTGGTGGGATGGAGATGCGTAATCAGGTTGGGGTTAGTTATGTCAGGTCAGGGAGTGGGCAGTCAGGTCATGTGGGGGGTGGATGGATTGGGCAGTACGTATTCGGTCGGGGCATGGTTAGTTGGGTCGGGATGGGTAGTTGGTTCGGGGAATGGATAGTTGGGTCAGGTTAGTCAAGCCAGGTCAGGTTTGCGGATGGGTAGTCAGGTCAGGGGTTAGTTGAGTCGGGTCAGGGGTTAGTTGAGTTGTATCGGGTCGGGTGGGGGGAGGATTCTGGTAATGTTTGAGGGTTAGGCTGGAAGGGTAATTGAATAAGGTCCAGGGGTTAGAACATAGAACATTACAGCTCAGTACAGGCCCTTCGGCCCACGATGTTGCACCGTCCTGTGAAACCCTTCTAAAGTCCCTCTACACTATTCCCTTATCGTCCATATGCCTATCCAATGACCATTTGAATGCGTTTAGTGTTGGCGAGTCCACTACTGTTGCAGGCGGGGCATTCCACGCCCTTACTACTCTCTGAGTAAAGAACCTACCTCTGACATCTGTCCTATATCTATCTCCCCTCAATTTAAAGCTATGTCCCCTCGTGCTGGACATCACCATCCGAGAAAAAAGGCTCTCGATGTCCACCCTATCTAATCCTCTGATCATCTTGTATGCCTCAATTAAGTCCCCTCTTAACCTTCTCTCTAAGGAAAACAGCCTCAAGTCCTTCAGCCTTTCCTCATATGATCTTCCCTCCATACCAGGCAACATTCTTGTAAATCTCCTCTGTACCCTTTCCAATGCTTCCACATCCTTCCTATAATGTGGCGACCAGAACTGCACACAATACTCCAAATGCGGCCGCACCAGAGTTTTGTACAACTGCAACATGACCTCATGGCTCCGAAACTCAATTCCTCTACCAATAAAAGCTAACACACCGTACGCCTTCTTAACAACCCTCTCAACCAGGGTGGCAACTTTCAGGGATCTATGGACATGGACACCGAGATCTCTCTGCTCGTCCACACTACCAAGAATCTTACCATTAGCCCAGTGCTCTGCCTTTCTGTTATTCCTTCCAAAATGAATCACCTCACACTTTTCTGCATTAAACTCCATTTGCCACCTGTCAGCCCAGCTCTGCAGCTAATCTATGTCCCTCTGTAACTTGTAACATCCTTATGCACTGTCCACAACGCCACCGACTTTAGTGTCATCTGCAAATTTACTCACCCATCCTTCTACGCCCTCCTCCAGGTGATTTATAAAAATGACAAACAGCAACGGCCCCAAAACAGATCCTTGTGGCACACCACTAGTAACTGGACACCAGTCAGAGCATTTCCCATCAACCACCACTCTTTGTCTTCTATCAGCTAGCCAATTTCTGATCCAAACTGCTAAATCACCCTGAATCCCATGCCTCTGTATTTTCTGCAATAGCCTACCGTGGGGAACCTTATCAAACGCTTTACTGAAATCCATATACACCACATCAACTGCTTTACCCTCATCCACCTGTTTGGTCACCTTCTCGAAGAACTCAATGATGTTTGTGAGGCACGACCTACTCTTCACAAAACCATGTTGACTATCTCTAATCAAATTATTCCTTTCCAGATGATTATATATCCTATATCTTATAAACCTTTCCAAGACTTTGCCCACAACAGAAATAAGGCTCACTGGTCTATAGTTACCAGGGTTATCTCTACTCCCCTTCTTGAACAAGGGGACAACATTTGCTATCCTCCAGTCCTCTGGCACTATTCCTGTATACTAAGATGACTTAAAGATCAAAGCCAAAGGCTCAGCAATCTCCTCCCTAGCTTCCCAGAGAATCCTAGGATAAATCCCATCCGGCCCAGGGGACTTATCTATTTTCACACTTTCCAGAATCGCTAACACCTCCTCCTTATGAACCTCAAGCCCTTCTAGTCTAGTAGCCTGTATCTCAGTATTCTCCTCGACAACTTTGTCTTTTTCCTGTGTGAATACTGACGAAAAATACTCATTTAGCACCTCTCCTATCTCCTCGGACCCTACGCACAACTTCCCACTACTGTCCTTGACTGGCCCTACTCTTACCTTAGTCATTCTTTTATTCCTGACATACCTATAGAACGTTTTAGGGTTATCCTTGATCCTACCTGCCAAAGACTTCTCATGTCCTCGCTTGGCTCTTCTTAGCTCTCTCTTTAGAGCCTTCCTAGCTAACTTGTAACTCTCAAGCATCTTCACATAAGCGTCCTTCTTCCTCTTGACAAGTGATTCAACTGCTTTAGTAACCCATGGTTCCCTCACTCGACCACTTCCTCCCTGCCTAACATGTACATACTTATCAAGGACACGCAGTAGCTGTTCCTTGAACATGCTCCACATTTCCATTGTGTCCATCCCCTGCAGTTTTCCTCTCCAGGCGATGCATCCTAAGTCTTGCCTCATCGCACCATAATTGCCTTTCCCCCAGCAATAACTCTTGCCCTGTGGTTTATACCTATCCCTCTCCATCGCTAAAGTAAATGTAATCGAATTGTGGTCACTATCACCAAAATGCTCACCTACCTCCAAATCTAACACCTGTCCTGGTTCATTACCCAGTACCAAATCCAATATGGCCTCGCCTCTTGTTGGCCTATCTACATACTGCATCAGGAAACCCTCCTGCACACATTGGACAAAAACGGATCCATCTAAAGTACTTGAACTATAGTGTTTCCAGTCAATATTTGGAAAGTTAAAGTCCCCCATAACAACTACCCCATTATTTTCTCTCCTATCCAGAATCATCTTTGCAATCCTTTCCTCTGAAACTTGTCGGAGGCCTATAGAAAAGCCCTAACAGGGTTACCTCTCCTTTCCTCTTTCTTAACTCAGCCCATACTACCTCAGTATTCGAGTCCTCATCAAATGTCCTCTCAGCCACCGTAATACTGTCCTTGACTAACAATGCCACCCCTCCCCCTCTCTTACCACCTTCCCTGAACTTACTGAAATATCTAAATCCCGGCACCTGCAACAACCATTCCTCGCCCTACTCTATCCATGTCTCCGAAATGGCCACAACATCGAAGTCCCAGGTACTAACCCATGCCACAAGCTCACCCACCTTATTCCGGATGCTCCTGGTATTGAAGTAGACGCACTTTAGACCACCTTCCTTCCTGCCGGTACACTCCTGCAACTTTGAAACCTTACTCATGACCTCACTACTCTCAGCTTCTTGTGTACTGGAGCTACAATTCAGGTTCCCAATCCCCTGCTGAACTAGTTTAAACCCTCCCGAAGAGCATTAGCAAACCTCCCCCCGAGGATATTAGTACCCCTCTGGTCCAGGTGTAGACCACCCCATTTGTAGAGGTCCCACCTACCCCAGAATGAGCCCCAATTGTCCAGGAATCTGAAACCCTCCCTCCTGCACCATCCCTGCAGCCACGTGTTCAACTGCTCTCTCTCCCTATTCCTCGTCTCGCTAGCACGTGGCACGGGTAACAACCCAGAGATAATAACTCTGTTTGTTCTAGCTCTAAGTTTCCACCCTAGCTCCCTGAATTCCTGCCTTACATCCCTATCCCTTTTCCTACCTATATCGTTGGTACCTATGTGGACCACGACTTGGGGCTGCTCCCCCTCCCCCTTAAGGATCCCGAAAACACGATCTGAGACATCGCGGACCCTGGCACCTGGGAGGCAACACACCAACCGCGAGTCTCTCTCGTTCCCACAGAATCTCCTATCTATCCCCCTAACTATGGAGTCTCCAATGACTAATGTTGTACTCCTTTCCCCCCTTCCCTTCTGAGAAACAGGGACAGACTCTGTGCCAGAGACCTGTACCCCATGGCTGATCCCTGGTAAGTCCCCCCCCCCAACAGTATCCAAAGAGGTATACCTGTTACTAAGGGGAACGACCACAGGGGATCCCTGTACTGACTGCTTCCCCCCAGCCCCTCTCACCGTCACCCATCTATCTTTATTCTTTGGCGTAACTACCTTCCTGAAGCTTCTTTCTATGACCTCCTCTGCCTCCCGAATGATCCGAAGTTCATCCAGCTCCAGTTCCAGTTCCCTAACACGGTTTTTGAGGAGCTGGAGTTGGGTGCACTTCCCACAGATGAAATCAGCAGGGACACTGACGGCGTCCCTCACCTCAAACATTCTGCAGGAGGAGCATTGTACTGCCTTCCCTGACATCACCTCTAGATTTAAAAAAAACAAGAAAAAGAAAGGAAGAGTTTACCTGATATTCCCTCAAACCCTGCTCCCGCTGAAAGGTAAGCAAATTTAAAGGCACTCACTCACCTTCACGACAGGCCCCTGCTCCCGCTTCCCAATGACCGTGGTTTTTTTTTTGGTTAGAGGAGGAGGTAGGGGGGGAAACACTGACGAAGTGTTTCGGGTTTAACTGTCACTTGACAACAGCCCCTCCACAAACCACCTTCAAATCAGGCTGACCGCACTGCGAGTATGCAAATTTCCCCGGAACAGCGAATCAATAGCTCTGCTCTGCTGCTCTCTGCTGGATGCTCGCCTTCACACAAACTCCTCGGGTCTCTTTCGCAGGTACACCTTCAAATTAGGCTGACCGCACTGCGAGTATGCAAATTTCCCCGGAACTGCCAATCAGTAGATCTGCTCTGCTGCCCTCTGCTGGATTGGGATGGGGTGGCATGGTAGTCACATTGGGGGTTCTGGTGGGAGAGGGAGCAATGGATCGACTTTTAAAGAACATCGGTCGGGACTCTCTGAAATCCAGGCCAAGTGTTGACGCTGGCGTAAAAATGGGCGCGAGTGACGCTGGCGTCAACAGGCCTCCAGGCACAGACATTCCCCCCTTCCTAGGGGGCTAGTCCGGCGCCGGAGTGCTGTGCGTTCGAAAGCCAGTGCGCCAAGGCCGGTGCAGGTGCACCACGGCTGGCGTGAGTCTTCCGGCGCGTGGGTTGCCGTCTCCGCGCCGGCACCCGGACAATATGGCAGAGCCCTACAGGGGCCTGGCGCGGAGGAACATAGGCCCCCCACCCCCCCGGAATTAGCCGGGCGCCAATTGGTAGATCGCGGGTCTGGTCACCGTGGAGGCCCCCTGCAGACTTGGATCCCCCCCCCCCTCCGCCCCCGCCTACCAGGATGACCCCTGCAGCAGTACTCCGAGGTCCGAGGTGGGACCATACATAACCCACGCCGATGGTACTCGGCCCGTCGAGTGTGGAGAATCGCCGGGGGGGGGGGGGGGGGGGGGCGCTTTGAATGACCCCCCAACTAGCGCGGCGGCGACCTGGCAGCGTGATTGGTGCAAATTCGCCAGTCGCCGGAGAACCGGTGGCCTGGCGTCCCAAGAACATGTTAAAAAAACAAAGGTTAGGGCAGCAGTAGCTCCTTGGAAATCTCAGGTCTTGACTTCATTATCGAATAAGATTTTTATTTCCTATATAATTGTTTTCCTGAGCAAAGATCACCTTGTGGTACGAGTATGGCTCACAGGTTGTAGAGTTGAATCCACTTCAAAAATGTGCACGGCGTTACAGGTAATGTATTCGCATGGATAGAGGATTGGTTAACAAACAGAAAGCAAAGAGTGGGGATAAATGGGTGCTTTACTGGTTGGCTAAAGGTTTGCCTCAGGGATCAGTGTTTCGCACCACAATCATTTACAACTTAAATAGATGATAAGGAGTTGGGGACCAATTCACAGATGACACTAAGCCGAGTGGTGAAGCAAAGTGAGCAGAGGACTCTGAGGGATACAGATAATTTAAGTGAGTGGGCAATGGTCTGGGAGACGGGGTACAATGTTGGTAACTGTGAGGTCATCCATTTTGGTAGGAATAACAGCAAAATGGACAATTATTTAAATGGTAAAAAATTGCAGCATGCTGCTGTGTAGAGGGACTTGAATGTCCTTGTGCATGAATCGCAAAAAGGTTGATTTGCAGGTGCAGCAGGTAATTAAGAAGACAAATGGAATTTTGTCCTTTATTGCTGCAGGATTGGAGTTTAAAAACAGGGAGTTATGTTGCAGCTGTGTAGGGTGCTGCTGAGGCCATAACTGGAGTACTGTGTGCAGTTTTGGTCTCCTTAGTTGAGAAAGGATGTACTAGCACTGAAGGGAATGCAGAGGAGATTTACTAAGTTGATTTCGGAGTAGAGAGGCTTGGTTTATGAGGAGAGACTGAGTAGACTGGGACTGTAAGGGGCTGGTTTAACAGTGGGCTAAATAGCTGGCTTGTAATGCAGAACAAGGCAGCAGCACGGTTTCAATTCCCGTACCGGCCTCCCCGAACAGGCGGCGGCATATGGCGACTAGGGGCTTTTCACAGTAACTTGTGACAATAAGCGATTATTATCGGGGGCAGCATTGTAGCACAGTTGCTTCACAGCTCCAGGGTCCCAGGTTCGATTCCCGGCTTGGGTCACTGTCTGTGTGGAATCTGCACGTTCTCCCCGTGTCTGCATGGGTTTTCTCCGGGTGCTCCGGTTTCCTCACACAGTCCAAAGATGTGCGGGTTAGGTGGATTGGCCATGTTAAATTGCCATTAGTGTCCAAAAAGGTTGAGTAGGGGTTACTGGGTTACGGAAATAGAGTAGAGACGTGGCCTTGAGTAGGGTGCTCATTGCAAGGGCCGGTGCAGACTTGATGGGCCAAATGGCCTCCTTCCGCACAGTAAATTCTATGATTCTATACTCATTGGAATTTAGAAGGATGAGGGAGGATCTCATAGAAACATATAAAATTATGAAGGTAATAAATAAGATAGAAGTAGAGAGCTTGTTTCCACTGACGGGTGAAACTAGAACTAGGGGGCATAGCCTCAAAATAAGGGGAAACAGATTTAAGACTGAGTTGAGGACGAACTTCTTCACTCAAAGGGTTAGATAGATAGAGAAATACAGTACAGAACAGGCCCTTCGGCCCACGATGTTGCGCTGAACTTTTGTCCTAGGGTAATCATAGAATTTTGGACAATTTTTCATGGCCAATCCACCCAACCTGCACATCTTTGGACTGTGGGAGGAAACCGGAGTACCCGGAGGAAACCCATGCACACACGTGGAGGATGTGCAGACTCCACACAGACAGTGACCCAAGTCGAAATCGAACTTGGGACCCTGGAGCTGTGAAGCAATTGTGCTATCCACAATGCTACCGTGCTGCCCTTAAGAAGTTAACCTACACTCCATTATTCTACCCTAATCTATGTACCTATCCAATAGCCTCTTGAAGGTCCCTAACGTTTCCGACTCAACTACTTCCACAGGCAGTGCATTCCATGCCCCCACTACTCTCTGGGTAAAGAACCTACCTCTGACATCCCCTCTACATCTTCCACCATTTATCTTAAATTTATGTCCCCTTGTAATGGTGTGTTCCACCCAGGGAAAAAGTCTCTGACTGTCTACTCTATCTATTCCCCTAATCATCTTATAAACCTCTATCAAGTCGCCCCTCATCCTTCTCCGTTCTAATGAGAAAAGGCCTAGCACCCTCAACCTTTCCTCGTATGACTTACTCTCCATTCCAGGCAACATCCTGGTAAATCTCCTTTGCACCTTTTCCAAAGCTTCCACATCCTTCCTAAAATGAGGCGACCAGAACTGCACACAGTACTCCAAATGTGGCCTGACCAAGGTTTTGTACAGCTGCATCATCACCTCACGGCTCTTAAATTCAATCCCTCTGCTAATGAACGCTAGCACACCATAGGTCTTCTTCACAGCTCTATCCACTTGAGTGGCAACTTTCAAAGATCTATGAACGTAGACCCAAGATCTCTCTGCTCCTCCACATTGCCAAGAACCCTACCGTTAACCCTATATTCCGCATTCATATTTGTCCTTCCAAAATGGACAACCTCACACTTGTCAGGGTTAAACTCCATCTGCCACTTCTCAGCCCAGCTCTGCATTCTATCTATGTCTCTTTGAAGCCGACAACAGCCCTCCTCACTATCCACAACTCCACCAATCTTCGTATCATCTGCAAATTTACTGACCCACCCTTCAACTCCCTCATCCAAGTCGTTAATGAAAATCACAAACAGCAGAGGTCCCAGAACTGATCCCTGCGGTACGCCACTGATAACTGGGTTCCAGGCTGAATATTTGCCATCCACCACCACTCTCTGTCTTCTATCGGTTAGCCAATTTGTTATCCAACTGGCCAAATTTCCCACTATCCCATGCCTCCTTACTTTCTGCACAATCCTACAATGGGGAACCTTATCAAATGCCTTACTAAAATCCATGTACACTACATCCACTGCTTTACCTTCATCCACATGCTTGGTCACCTCCTCAAAGAAGTCAATAAGACTTGTAAGGCAAGACCTACCCCTCACAAATTTCATAGAATTTACAGTGCAGAAGGAGGCCATTCGGCCCATCGAGTCTGCACTGGCTCTTGGAAAGAGCACCCTACCCAAGGTCAACACCTCCACCCCATCCCCATAACCCAGCAACCCCACCCAACACTAAGGGCAATTTTGGACACTAAGGGCAATTTATCATGGCCAATCCACTTAACCTGCACATCTTTGGACTGTGGGAGGAAACCGGAGCACCCGGAGGAAACCCACGCACACACGGGGAGGGTGTGCAGACTCCGCACAGACAGTGACCCAAGCCGGAATCGAACCTGGGACCCTGGAGCTGTGAAGCGATTGTGCTATCCACAATGCTACCGTGCTGCCCTATCCATGCTGACTATCCTTAATCAAGCAGTGCCTTTCCAGATGCTCAGAAATCCTATCCCTCAGTACCCTTTCCATTACTTTGCCTACCACCGAAGTAAGACTAACTGGCCTATAATTCCCAGGGTTATCCCTATTCCCTTTTTTGAACAGGGGCACGACATTCGCCACTCTCCAATCCTCTGGTACCACCCCTGTTGACAGCGAGGACGAAAAGATCATTGCCAACGGCTCTGCAATTTCATTTCTTGCTTCCCATAGAATCCTTGGATATATCCCGTCAGGCCCGGGGGATTTGTCTGTCCTCAAGTTTTTCAAAATGCGCAACACATCTTCCTTCCTGACAAGTATCTCCTCGAGTTTATCAGTCTGTTTCACACTGTCCTCTCCAACAATATGGCCCCTCTCATTTGCAAATACTGAAGAAAAATACTTGTTCAAGACCTCTCCTATCTCTTCAGACTCAATACACAATCTCCCGCTACTGTCCTTGATCGGACCTACCCTCGCTCTAGTCATTCTCATATTTCTCACATATGTGTAAAAGGCCTTGGGGTTTTCCTTGATCCTACCTGCCAAAGATTTTTCATGCCCTCTCTTAGCTCTCCTAATCCCTTTCTTCAGTTCCCTCCTGGCTATCTTGTATCCCTCCAGCGCCCTGTCTGAACCTTGTTTCTTCAGCCTTACATAAGTCTCCTTCTTCCTTTTAACGAGACATTCAACCTCTCTTGTCAACCATGGTTCCCTCACTTGACCATCTCTTCCCTGCCTGACAGGGACATACATATCAAAGACACGCAGTACCTGTTCCTTGAACAAGTTCCACATTTCACTTGTGTCCTTCCCTGACAGCCTATGTTCCCAACTTCTGCACTTCAATTCTTGTCTGACAGCATTGTATTTACCCTTCCCCCAATTATAAACCTTGCCCTGTTGCACGCACCTATCCCTCTCCATAACTAAAGTGAATGTCACAGAATTGTGGTCACTACCTCCAAAATGCTCCCCCACTAACAAATCTATCACCTGCCCTGGTTCATTACCAAGTACTAAATCCAATATGGCCTCCCCTCTGGCCGGACAATCTACATACTGTGTTAGAAAAGCTTCCTGGACACACTGCACAAACACTACCCCATCCAAACTATTTGATCTAAAGAGTTTCCACTCAATGTTTGGGAAGTTGAAGTCACCCATGACTACTACCCTGTGACTTCTGCACCTTTCCAAAATCTGTTTCCCAATCTGTTTCTCCACATCTCTGCTGCTATTGGGGGGCCTATAGAAAACTCCCAACAAGGTGACTGCTCCTTTCCTATTTCTGACTTCAACCCATATTACCTCAGTAGGCAGATCCCCCTCGAACTGCCTTTCTGCAGCTGTTATACTATCTCTAATTAACAATGCCACTCCCCCCCCCCCCCCCCCCACCTCTTTTACCATCCTCCCTAATCTTGTTGAAACATCTATAACCAGGGACCTCCAACAACCATTTCTGCCCCTCTTCTATCCAAGTTTCCGTGATGGCCACCACATCGTAGTCCCAAGTACCGATCCATGTCTTAAGTTCACCCACCTTATTCCTGATGCTTCTTGCATTAAAGTATACACACTTCAACCCATCTCCTTGCCTGCAAGTACTCTCCTTTGTCAGTGGTACCTTCCCCACTGCATCACTACGTGCTTTGGCGTCCTGAATATCGGCTTCCTTAGTTGCTGGACTACAGATCCGGTTCCCATTCCCCTGCCAAATTAGTTTAAACCCTCCCGAAGAGTACTAGAAAACCTCCCCTCCCAGGATATTGGTGCCCCTCTGGTTCAGATGCAATCCGTCCTGCTTGTACAGGTCCCACCTTCCCCAGAATGCGCTCCAATGATCCAAATACCTGAAGCCCTCCCTCCTACACCATTCCTGCAGCCACGTGTTCAACTGCACTCTCTCCCTATTCCTAGCCTCGCTATCACGTGGCACCGGCAACAAACCAGAGATGACAACTCTGTCTGTCCTGGCCTTTAACTTCCAGTCTAACTCCCTAAACTTGTTTATTATCTCCACACCCTTTTTCCTACCTACGTCATTGGTACCAATGTGCACCACGACTTCTGGCTGCTCACCCTCCCCCTTCAGGATCCTGAAGACACGATCCGAGACATCCCTGGCCTGGCACCCGGGAGGCAACATACCTTTCGGGAGTCTCGCTCGCGACCACAGAATCTCCTATCTATTCCCCTAACCATTGAATCTCCTATTACTATTGCTTTTCTATGCTCCCCCCTTCCCTTCTGAGCCCCAGAGCCAGACTCAGTGCCAGAGACCTGGCCGCTGGGGCCTTCCCCCGGTAGGTCATCCCCCCCAACAGCATCCAAAACGGTATACTTGTTTTGAAGGGGAACGGCCACGAGGGATCCCTGCACTGTCTGCCTGTTAGTTTTCTTTCCCCTGACTGTAACCCAGCTACTCTTGTCCAGTACCTTTGGTGTGGCTACCTCCCTGTAACTCTTCTCGATAACCCTCTCTGCCTCCCGGATGATCCGAAGTTCATCCAGCTCCAGCTCCAGTTCCTTAACACGGTCTCTGAGGAGCTGGAGTTGGGTGCACTTCCCGCAGGTATAGTCAGCGGGGACACCAGTGGTATCCCTAACCACCCACATCCTACAGGAGGAGCATGCAACTGCCCTAGCCTCCATCCCCTCTTACTTTACAGAATTAGCTGCCCCGTGGACCAACTGGACCTCCGCCCTCCGACTCTGCTTCCAGTCAGCTGTACTCTAAACTCCTGGCTCCCTTCACGCTCTTTGATAAATATAGGAAATGAAATGTAAGGAGCACCTTACTCCCTCCTCACCTAACTCCCTCAGTCACCAAACTCTCACTGTAGCACTCAAATGCCACAAGCTCAGCACCCCCTCAGTCACCAAACTCTCACTGTAGCACTCAAATGCAACCAGTTCAGCACTCCCTCAGTCACCAAACTCTCACTGTAGCACTCAAATGCCATAAGCTCAGCACTCCAGTGCAAACAAAGTCTGCACTGTAACTAGCTCCTATTTATGCTGTGACTCTAGCCTCTGAAAACTGGCCTAATGCAATTAACTAATTAACAAGCTCCAGCTGCAAGTAAGTACAAGTAGAACCTTGTTTGAAGCTGATTCAAAATTCACCTTCTTATAGACCAAACAGCAACTTTTAAGTTAATTAACTAAATAAAAGAAATACTAGACTTTAAATAAAAATGAACCCTTATACTCCCTCAGTCACCAAACTCTCACTGTCGCACTCAAATGCCACAAGCTCAGCACTCCAGTGTTGTAAATCTGTGGAATTCTCTGCCCAGTGTAGCAGTAGAGGCTACATCATTGAATGTTTTTAAGGCAAAGGTAGATAGATTTTTGAACAGTAAAGGATCATTGTGAGCAGGCGGGTAAGTGGAACTGAGTCCATAATAAGATCAGCCATAATCGTATCAAATGGCAGAGCACGCTCGAGGAGATAGGTGGCCTACTCCTACTCTTATGTTCTTAAATCAAGCTGGGAAGAACTTTCGCAACTTCACAGTTGATTTGTCATTCAGAACACTAAAGAACCTTTTTTAAAATCACAGAATCACAGAAAAATACAGTGCAGAGTGCTGACTGACAAATCAAATGTAAAGTTGTTTCAATAAACAACTGAAATGTGACAGTTGACAAGAGTTATTTAAAGTTAAGTGTAGTTTACCTCACTACCTCTCCCAAGGATTGGCAGAAACTCTATATCAGTCTTAAAAATTTGAGAAAATAGGTTTGAATCTTATGGATAAATTGTTAATGTGCACCAGAGATAAATTTTAAACTTTAACAGATAATGCACATAATGTGTTTTGGAAATGGGTCCATGTTGCCATCTAGTGACACTTCCTTGTACTGCAGTCATGGGAATTTATTTTCAAATTTAAGATAACAGCCCTCACACAAGAACATTAGAACATAAGAACTAGGAGCAAGAGTAGGGCATCTGGCCCTTCGAGCCTGCTCCACCATTCAATGAGATCATGGCTGATCTTTTGTGGACTCAGCTCCACTTTCCCGCCCGAACACCATAACACAATTGTGGATAGCACAATCGCTTCACAGCTCCAGGGTCCCAGGTTCGATTCCGGTTTGGGTCACTGTCTGTGCGGAGTCTGCACATCCTCCCCGTGTGTGCGTGGGTTTCCTCCGGGTGCTCCGGTTTCCCCCCACAGTCCAAAGATGTGCAGGTTAGGTGGATTGGCCATGATAAATTGCCCTCAGTGTCAAAAATTGCCCTTAGTGTTGGGTGGGGTTACTGGGTTATGGGGATAGGGTGGAGGTGTTAATCTTGGGTAGGGTGCTCTTTCCAGGAGCCGGTGCAGACTTGATGGGCCGAATGGCCTCCTTCTGCACTGTAAATTCTATGAAATCTATGAAACCCTTTATTCCTTTATTCTTCAAAAAACTATCTATCTTGATGCAAACGCATAGTGCAGTGTTGCCCAATAGGATTTTGATGCTCGGCAATCTTATGATGTTCACCATATGACATAAAACATATACCATATGAATAATATAAATAAACAATCCTCTAAAAATAGGTTTGAGGTTTTGAACCGCTGTAGTCAGCAATCAAGACCAAACTGATGCCCCCACACTGCCTGAGACATGAGAATAGCTTCAAAAGTGTTTGCAATCCAACTGTTCCACAAAGCAGCTCTGCTGTGTACACACTCAGTGAATGGTAACAATCTGATAACTGAAGTATGTTCCAGTTTATTTTTTTTAATTCTTCCAACAGCAAACTGTCTTTACTTTATCAGAATTTCTATGTTAGGAGATCTGAGGAGGGAAAAGAATCAACAAGAGTCTGCAGATTGACTTCTGCACTCTGACCTTTGCCTGGCTTATTCTCTGTCGCATACCACTTCCAAACACGATGCGTAGACATTTAATAGAGCTTTGGGGGCTCATGACCAATCCCTTGTAAACTCTCCCTTTATGCCAATAGCTTTCAATCAATCAATTCAACAGATCTATTAAGATTTGGGATTTCTACGCCACACTAACTTGCCAAAAATACACATTTTGACCACTGTTTGTCACTTGTGCACCTCAATTTGTTTGGTGAAAACCACCAAACCATGATTTTCAGTTAGCATTCCCTAGGTCGCTAGATTCCCCAAGAAAATTTCAAGAGCAATTGGACTGCTGTCCTTCTGAGGTCCGGCTCAGCTTTCACAGAAACTCAAAGGCTCCGCAGATCTAAATGAATTGTTGCTTAGAGACACCCAGAGAGGACAGGAATAGCGAATGTAACAAATGGCAGACTATTTTACTTTTTCATCCAGTAAGTGGCCCTTCAGCTCCCAGGTCACTTGCAGCTCAACAACTGAACTATATTGGTCCAACCGATATATTATTCCTGTCTAACAGCATTGTGGTTGATTCTTGCTTAATTATCGATGAATAGCAGTTTAGCCAGTGACACTGATATTCACACTTAGTGCTGCAACTTTAACACAGGTTGGGATTATGTAGCTCTAAAATTGAAGAGTATCAATTTCATAGAAACCCTACAGTGCAGAAAGAGGTCATTTGGCCCATTGAGTCTGCAGACCCTCTGAAAGAGCACGTTACCGAGGCCCACTTCCCTGTAGCCCCACCCAACCTTTGGATACACTAAGGGACAATTTATCATGGCCAATCCACCTAAACTGCACATCTTTGGACTGTGGAGGAAACCAGGGCACCTGAAGGACACCCACGCAGACACGGGGGAAACGTGCAAACTCCACACAGACACCCAAGGCCGTAATTGAACCTGGGCCTCTGGCGCTGTGAGGCACCATTGTACCACCGTGCCACCAATTTGCAACATATTTGTGACCAATTTGCCACATGGCGAGTGGTAACCGTATTGAACAACACTTACATAGTGGACAGTGTATTACATATTGGGGTACGTGTACCTTGGCATTAGTTTTTTTTATTTTGTTCTTTACCTGACCCACTTCTGAGTCAGCAGATATTCAGCTCAAGTTCTCTCTCTGGAACTTAAAAATAATCTAATATTCCAGTATGATGCTGAAAAGTGCTTCCTTGTTAGAACTGATGGAGATACTTTTCATCTTTGCTGCTTGGGCAGAGTAGAAACTTGCTGACTTTCATTTTCCTAATGGCACATGTGCCAGGTAATGCATTGAGCTGTTCTTGACCCTGTAAACCTCAGTCGCAGAGATTTTGAATAACTTTGTTTCTGTGTCATTGGACATTGAAGTTAGAGTGCAAAATATATATGTTTTCAAATGCTTTCTACTTATCCCTGGAGGGCAGTTAAGAGTTCAGTCGAATTTTCGCAATAGCATCACTCAAATATCATACATATCTGCCAGATGACAAGCAATTTATTATGTAATCACAATGTATGCTGAATAGTTGGAACCAATGTGTTACTAATGAACATTTCATTGTTATGACTTATGGTGTTACTTAAATAAACTTAGTAAGAAGTCTTACAACACCAGGTTAAAGTCCAACAGGTTTGTTTCAAACACGAGCTTTCGGAGCACTGCTGCTTCCTCAGGTGCTCTGAAAGCTAGTGTTTGAAACAAACCTGTTGGACTTTAACCTAGTGTTGTAAGACTTCTTACTGTGCTCACCCCAGTCCAACGCCGGTATCTCCACATCATGGTTTAAATAAGCATGACATAACTTGACATATATTAGAATCAAGAAATCCCAGGAATGTAATGCTCAAGCTGTTGTCTGTAGCCTTGCGATGTTCTTTCTTTTGAATCTTTCTTGTACAGTTGCTCCAAATTGAAGTCTTTTGGACTCTGTAAACTGTAATTTATAAGCTATAATAAGCCACAGTCAGGTAGGAAGTGTGTGGAGCATACTGGCAATAGTAACAAGGAATGTGTCAGAAGTTAAGACAAGCAGACGGCATGGTAGCACAGTGGTTAGCACTGTTGCTTCACCGCTCCAGGGTCCAAGGTTCGATTCACACTTGGGTCACTGTCCGTGCAGAGTCTGCACGTTCTCACCGTGTCTTGCGTGGGTTTTCTCCGGGTGCTCCGGTTTCCTCCCACAAACCAAAGATGTGTCGGTTAGGTGGATTGGCCATGCTAAATTGCCTTTAGTGCTCAAAAAAGGTTAGGTGGGGTTACTGGGTTACGGGGATAGGGTGGAGGTGTGGGCTTGGGTAGGGTGCTCTTTCCAAGCATCTGGTGCAGACTCAATGGGCCAAATGGCCTCCTTCCGCACTGTAAATCTATGATTCTATGACATTGACAAAGGAGCGGTCCAGGTGGACGATGCCTAGAAGAATGCTTGCCAACTTGTAAGCGAGGAGCTTTCCACCCCATATTTTGTGGATGCGATTGTACAGCTAGAAACTTTTGCGACAATCAGCGTTGTAAGACCAGAAGGCAAAAGAGCAGAATTAGGCCACTCGGCCCATTGAGTCTGCTCCGCCATTCAATCTTTTTTTTAATAAATTTAGAATATCCAATTTATATCTTTGTTTCTGTGTCATTGGACATTGAAGTTAGAGTACAAAATATATATGTTTTCAAATTCATAGATTTTCATAGAATGTACAGAGCAGAAGGAGGCAATTCGGCCCATCGAGTCTGCACCGGCTCTTGGATAGAGCCCCCTACCCAAGCCCACACCCCCACCCTATCCCCATGACCCAGTAACCCCACCCAACACCGAGGGCAATTTTGGACACTAAGGGCAATTTAGCATGGCCAATCCACCTAACCTGCACATCTTTGGACTGTGGGAGGCAACCGGAGCACCCAGAGGAAACGGGGAGAACGTGCAGACTCCTTACAGACAGTGACCCAAGCCAGGAATCGAACCTGGGACCGTGGAGCTGTGAAGCAATTGTGCTAACCACTATGCTACCGTGCTTTCTACTTATCCCTGGAGGGCAGTTAAGAGTTCAGTTGAATTTTTGCATTCGCATCACTGAAATAGCATACATATCTGCCAGATGACAAGCAATTTATCATGTAATCACAATGTATTCTGAATAGTTTGAACCAATGTGTTACTAATGAACATTTCATTGTATTGACTTATGGTGTTACTTAAATAAGCTTGACATAACATGACATACATTAGAATTAGAAATCCAAGGAGTGTAATGCTCAATCTGTTGTCTGTAGCCTTGCGATGTTCTTTCTCTTGAACCTTTCTTGTATAGTTGCTCTAAATTGAAGTCTTTAGGATTCTGTAAACCTGTAATTTATGAGCAAATTTTGAGTCTACATTGCAGACTGTGTGACTGGACATTTTTGTGAGCCATGATATTTTTGAATTTTACCATCTTTAAGCTCCTAACCTTTGGGAAATACTAAGGTAAAAAAGACTTAAACAGGTGTAAAGTGTACCAATTTAGCACGTGATTGGGATGTGACCAGTCTTCACAGACATTGATCCTTCTGATAAAATCATGGTAGCGTCTTTTCGAGGTGCCCCAGGCGGTCGCTTAAAGCAGGTGTTACATCCTAATTTACCTGTTCAAGGGACCAATGCAGATTCAAGGATCCTATGAAAGAATGCTGCACATCAGTCCCAAAGTCCTAGCTCCCCGACGCAAACTGGACACCTCCCTCACCCATCCACAACATATTGGAAAGCCACTGATGGTGTAACAATGTTCCACAAATGATGCTGGCTTTATTGACTAGTTACTTGGTGATGATGTACAGCAGGCTATCTGCAGCTTGCTGATTTAATTTAATGAAGCCAAATTTGATTGGCGTATCTGTTCGAGCACACAGATGTTCCTGCAAGAATACATTTTGGCCTGCTTGCCTCACCAACAGCAGCCCTCAGTGAGGACAGGGCGGATTGTTGTTGAGCTATACCAGTGTTTTGCCTGGTGCTCCAAGCTTCACGTGAACTGAAAACAAAATCCTGGCTTACCTTTTTGGAGGATACCGCATCCGTGGCAGGTGAAGCTGAGTGGACCAAACTTGAGCAAAACCATGTATATTTAAAATCATGCCAGTGGAGTTATCACCATTTCCTATCTGTTCCCTCTCGGGTTTCCAGGGCTACCTGTGCTGAATAAGGTGTAACCCAGAATCCTGTAATGGGCAAAGGACCCTGATGCAAACTGAAAGCTCCACTTGGCCTCCACGTTGGACGTAAGATAAGAACATTAGAAACAGGAGTATGGAATATGACCCTTCAAGCTCAAGACTTTCCTTGCCAAATCTCATTGCTCTCAATTTCCTTAGAGTTCTAATATGACTGCATAATCTCTGCTGCAGGGAAGTGATGAAAGCAGAATGAGAGGGAGCAGAATCCTGGCTTGAGAACCTCACAGAGCAACTCTTGTCCTCTCTGCCCAAAGACCTGTGGCTCCAGGATTGGCCTGTTGAGTCGGCTGTGGAGACAAATGAAGCCTGGCAGATGTCACCTTATTGTGAAGGACTGACAAAGACGACGTAGTATCTATTGGTCTCAGCCTTGAATATACACAGCAAGTGAGTAGCCACAGCCCTCTGTTGTAAAGAATTCTGGAAATTGACAACCCTCTGAATTAAGAATTTTCTCTTCATCCAAGTTCTAAATGGCTGATCCATGATGTTGAAACTCCTCCCCAAATTTTAGACTTTCCAGCCAGGTGAAACAGTTTTTCTGCATTGACTCTGTCAAGCCTTCGCAGAATCCTATGGCCATTCTCTGGATAATCGGAGACCAGATGTACTGCAGAAGATGTGCCAAGGGACCCCCAAGGAAGTCCCAACACAAGAACTCTTTGAATACGCTGCTTTGAAGGAGGGTGGGGGGGGGGGGGGGGGGGGGAGAGCATCGTGAAAGCGGTGCCGCCTCCGATTCGGTCGGGAACTTTGATTCTCCGGCCGATCACCAAACGCCGGGAAATCCAGCCCTCTATTCTAGTTTATGCTTTTTCTCCAGGGAATGGAATTTTGTGTTTTTGAAATGTATCCATCCCTGAACCTGACAGACACGCAGTAACGATTAAAATAGCCTTTGGAACTGAGGCACTCCAAATAATTAACACATTAGATCTAATTGATAAAAGATTTAGTGAGCCTCTGGAATACACTTAAAAGTCAACTCTATATAAAAGTGAATTTCAGGATCCACCATTTAGAGTTAATGGCATTCAGACAAAAGCCTAAATTAACAGTTGATCAGTTTCTGTGCTGATGCCATGATTAAGAGACAGGGGGCGAGATTCTCTCAGCCGGGGCCAGTCCAGAGAATCACCGTGACCGGCGCGAATTGCGCCACGCCACCCCGACACAATTCTCCGCAGAGCAGAGAATCAGCGCCATTGGCGCCGGCGTGCTCGGCACGGCGCCGGTCAGGGGCCGCTCTACGGGATGGGCCGATCGGCTGTAGCAAAAAGCCCGAGTCCCGCTGGCGCCATACTAACCTGCTCTCAGCCAGCGTGACCTCGGCGTGGAAGGGTCCGGGGGCGGCCTGTGTGTGGGGTCCAACCCCGGGGGGGGAGGGGGGGGGGGGCTCCGTTGTGGCCTGGCAGCCTTTCAGGCTGGGGGCCTCTTTTCTTCCGTGGCGGCTCCTTTAGCCCGACGGCTTTGGGGCCAGGCGGAGAAGGGAGCCACTTCACATGTGCGCGTTGGCGCTGGTGCCACTGCGCATGCGCGGACCCTGCGGCGCCCAGTTGACGCCAGGATCAGCAGCTGGAGCGGCGTGGCCCGTTCCAGTGCCGTGCTGGCCCCCTGTAAGGGCCAGAATTGCTGATCCTGAGGCCATGTTGACACCATCGGGAAATGCAACGGCGTTTCCAACGGCATCAACACTTAGCCTCAGGATCACAGAATCCTGCCCAGTGATTTCTTTGAAGTTGTGTTGTTGGAGAGAATCATGGAACTTGTCATTGCTTCAGGTCTTCCAGAGAGACCTATCAGAAAAAAAGAGCATGATTTCAATCCTTTTTTGAAAAATGGTAGGTAGTATGTGGCATTGGTTAGCTATAACTATTGGCATGCTGGCCAACACGCCAAAACAAAACAAATCCTACGGGCGGTGCATCCTCCAACATTAAATGCAGAATTAATTGTTGGATATTTCACGACCACTGCTGGATGCCTGAACAGGGCATTGGGCAAGTCAGTGAAGGAAATCTGGCTTTGACAATATGGTCAGAAGCTATAATAAGCCACAGTCAGGTACGAAGTATGTGGACATCCTGACAATAGTAACAAGGAATGTGTCAGAAGTTAAGACAAGCAGACGGCATGGCAGCACAGTGGTTAGCACTGTTGCTTCACCGCTCCAGGTTCCAAGATTCGATTCGCACTTGGGTCACTGTCCGTGCAGAGTCTGCACGTTCTCCCCGTGTCTGCGTGGGTTTCCTCTGAGTGCTCCGGTTTCCTCTCACAAACCAAAGATGTGCAGGTTAGGTGGATTGGCCATGCTAAATTGCCTTTAGTGCTCAAAAAAGGTTAGGTGGGGTTACTGGGTTATAGGGATAAAGTGGAGGTGTGGGCTTGGGTAGGGTGCTCTTTCCAAGCGCTGGTGCAGACTCGATGGGCCGAATGGCCTCCTTCTGCACTATAAGTCTATGATTCAATGACATTGACAAAGGAGCGGTCCAGGTGGAAGATGCCGAGAAGAATGCTTGCCAACTTGAAAGCGAGGAACATTCCACACCACATTATGTGGACGCGATCGCACAGCTGGAAGCTTTTGCGGCAATCAGCATTATAAGACCATAAGACAAAAGAGAAGAATTAGGCCACTCGGCCCATTGAGTCTGCTCCGCCATTCAATCATTTTAAAAATAAATTTAGAATATCCGATTAATTTTTTTCCAATCAAGTGGCAATTTAGCATGGCCAATCCACCTATCCTGCACATCTTTTGGGTTGTGGGGGCGAACCCCAAGCAAATACGGGGAGAGTGTGCAAACTCCACATGGACAGTGACCCAGAGCCGGGATCGAACCTGGGACCTCAGTGCCGTGAGGCAACCGTGCTGATCATTTGCGCCACCGTGCTGCTCAACCACCATTCAATCATGGCTGATATTTTCTCATCCCGCATTCTCCTGCATTCTCCCCATAACCTCTGATCCCCTTATTAATCAAGAACCTATCTATCTCTGTCTTAAAGTCACTCAATGATTTGGCCACCACAGCCTTCTGCGGTAAAGAGTTCCATAGATTCACCACCCTCTGGCTGAAGAAATTCCTCCTCATCTCTGTTTTAAAGAATCATTGCTTTAATCTGAGATGGTGTCCTCTGGTTCTAGTTTTTCCTACAAGGGGAAACATCCCCTTCACATCCACTTTATCCAGGCCTCGCAGTATTCTGTAAGTTTCAATAAGATCCCTCCTCATCCTTCTAAACGCCAGCAAGTACAGACCCAGAGTCCTCAACCGTTCCTCATATGACAAGCTCTTCATTCCAGGGATCATTCTTGTGAACCTTCTCTGGATGCTTTCCAAGGACAGCACATCCTTCCTTAGATACGGGGCCTAAAACTGCTCACAATACTCCAAATGGTGTCTGACCAGAGCCTTGTACAGCCTCAGAAGTACATCCCTGATCTTGTATACTAGCCTTCTTGACATGAATGCTAACATTGCATTTGCCTTCTGAACCTGCACATTAACCTTAAGAGAATCGTGAACAAGGACTCCCAAGTCCCTTTGTGCTTCTGATTTCCCAAGGATTTCCCCATTTAGAAAATAATCTATGCCTAAATTCCTCCTTCCAAAGTGCATAACCTCAAATTTTTCCACATTATATTTCATTTGCCACTTCATTGCCCGCTCTCCCAGCTTGTCCAAATCCTTCTGCAGCCCCCTTGCTTCCTCAATGCTACCTGTCCCTCTACAGATCTTTGTATCATCTGCAAATTTAGCAACAGTGCCTTCAGTTCTTTCTTCCAGATCATTAATGTATATTGTAAAATGTTGTGGTCCCAGCACAAACCCTTGAGGCACATCACTAGTCACCGGGTGCCATCCTGAAAAAGACCCCTTTATCCCCACTCTCGGCCTTCTGCCAATCAGCCAATCCTCTATCCATGCCAGGATCTTACCCTCAACACCATGGGCTCTTAACTTATTTAAGGCAACTATGCGGCAACTTGCCAAAGGCCTTCTGGAAATCTAAGTAATCGCGTCCACTGGTTCTCCTTTGTCTAACTTCCTTGTTACCTCCTCAAAGAACTCTAACAGATTTGTCAGACATGGCCTCCTTTTGACAAAGCAGTGCTGATTCAGTCCTATTTTATATGCACTTCCAAGTGCTTTGCGATCTCATCTTTAATAACAGACTCTAAAATCTTACCAATGACCTAAGTCAGGCTAACCAGCCTATAATTTTCCATCTTCTGCCTCCCTCCCTTCTCAAACAGTGGTATTACATTAGCCACCTTACAGTCCTCTGGGACCCTTCATGCCACCAGAGATTCCTGAAAGATCACCACCAATGCCTCCACAATTTCCTCAGCTATCTCTTTTAGAACCCTGGGGTGTAGTCCATCTGGTCCAGGTGACCTATCCACCTTCAGACCTTTCAGTTTTCCCAGAATCTTCACCTTAGTGATGGCCACTGCACTCACCTCTGCCCCGTGGTTCCCCTGGAGCTCTGGCATCCCACTGGTGTCTTCCACCGTGAAGACTGATGCAAAGTAACTATTCAGTTCCTCTGCCATTTCTTTGTTTCCTATTATTACTTCTCAAGCCACATTTTCCAGTGGCCCAATGTCTCTTTTTGCCTCTCTTACCTTTTATATATTGAAAGAAACTCCTCTCTTCTTTTATATTACTAGCTAACTTGCACTTATATTTCATCTTCTCTCCCCTTATTGCTTTTTTAGTTGCCCTGTGCTCACTTTTAAATGATTCCCAATCCTCTGGCTTCCCACTAATCCTTTCCAATTTGTATGTTTTTTCCTTTGCTTTTATGCTGTCCTTGACTTCCCTTGTCAACTCTGGATGCCTTGTCCTGCCCTTAGCATGTTTCCTCCTCCTTGGGATGAATTTCTGCTGTGCCTCCCGAATAATCCCCATTGCTGTTCCCCTGTCTTCCCTGCTAGGCTCCTTCTCCAATCAACTCTGGCCAGCTCCTCCCTCATGTATTTGTAGCTACCCTTATTTAATTGTAATTCTATGTCCAAACAAGAGTTGTAAACACACGCTCAAAGCCAAGATAGACACTAGAGCTAGTGCCAACACTCTACACTATTAAGGTTCAAGTTATAAACTCAATGGAAGGAACCTGGTTCCCCGCAAAGTATCTAAGTCAGCAGCGAACCTACATCATATGAAGTCACAACATCTAACAGAGCAACAGTCAGGAGAAACAGACATCAACCAAGGGAATTGTCCAGCTGCATCTTACCCAATACTCTCGTAGCATTGACAACATGTTCCTGGGTACGGTTTGAGAGGAAAATTGTGGAAGATGACTAGCAACCTGCACAGCACTAAATGACCACCATGAGAGCCAGTACAGTATTAATGTGTACGATACCCAGGAGTCTACGCCAATTATTCAAAGAAATATCAGTCGAATTTTACTATTACAAAGTCCAGGGATATTTGTAAACCACCTATACATTTTCAGGACTCTTAAATGATGGATAGAGGTCTAATTAATAGATAAATAGTGTTCACAGCAAGTCTGATATATTGTACATATGTATTATTAAATGTAATATTCCACTTAAGGAAAAAGAGGGGATATTGTAATATTGCTTGAAGTGAATATATAAAGTGTGAATGTGAATCATCACTGCAAGAATCGATACCATACAGCATGTGACACAACAGTAGGTGTTTTGTTGATTCCAAGGTAGGATATGCTCTATATAACTTGTATATGGTATCGTGAGTCTTTAATAAAAAGAACACACAGGGTGGGATTCTCTGATCCTGAGGCTAAGTGTTGACACCATCGTAAACGCCGTTGCGTTTCTCAACGGCGTCAACATGGCATCAGGATCAGAGATTCTGACCCCTACAGGGGACCAACACGGCACTGGAGCGATCCAAGCCTCTCCAGCTGCCGGTCCCGGCATCAGATGGGTGCCGCGGGTCTGCGCATGCGCAGTGGGACCGGCGCCAACGAACGCATGCGCAGTAGGACAAGCGCGATTGCACGCATGCACGGTGGCTCCCTGCTCCACTCTGGCCCCGACGCAAAATGGCGTAGGGCTACAGTGGCCAGCGCGGAACAAAAGAGGCCCCCACCCGAGAGGCCGGCCTGTCGATTGGTAGGCCCCTATTGCAGGGCAGGCCACAGCAGAGGGCCCCCCCCCCCCACCAGGCTGCCCCCAGATCCATTAACACCGAGGTCCAGTCGGGTAAGACCAGGTTAGAACGGCGTGGGCGGGACTCGGGTTTTTTTCTGTGGCCGCTCAGCCCATCCCAGGCGGAGAATCGCCAGGGGGCCCTGTTAAGCGCCCCCCGACCGGTCCGGTGCCGACCGCGGCAGCGTTAATGGTGCCGATTCTCCGCTCTCTGGAGAAACAGCGGACTGGCGTCGAGGTGGCGTGGCCCGATTCGCGCCGGTCGCACCGATTCTCCTGCCCGGCCCCAGGTGAGAGAATCCCGCCCACGGTATTCCTTGTCATCCTTCAGCGTGTGATTGATATGTTTGATTTAGATTTAGATTTTACTGTCACGTGTACCGAGGTATAGTGAAATTTATTGTTCTGAATACAGTCCAAGCAGATCATTCCATACATGAAAAACATAGGACATATGCTAAATAGACAATGTAAATACATATAGACACAGACAACAGGTGAAGCAAACGGAGTATAGTGCCACCAACACAACATAATCCAGCACTGAAGATTCATTCACCCAACAACGGACCAGCGTCTCAATCGAGCTGGCTGTATGTGTAAAGTATAATAAATATGTACCAATTGCAGTTCATCACTGATATCCAGGATTCAGATGAGCTGCAAAGAAATGTACAATTTCAGTTAATGCAAATGAAATTAAATCAAGTTGGATTGACCTAGATTTTGCAGGGGTTGCAGTACGGTTTGTGGGATGATGGGGATGGGTTTGATAGACTCCCCAGAACAAGCAATCACTGAATTCAGTGAGAATTTTAACTTCCCTGCCTCTATACCACTGTTTGAAACTCCTTAAAGAGTTTCTAAAACTCCTGGCAAGAGAATCGTGAAGATGGATTGTTTTCTCAAAAGTAAGAGGCAACCAGGCACTCAAATAGGCAGTGCACCTACAGGACAGCATCTCAGAACAGAATCTACTGGAGTGAGCTGGTCAGGAAAGTCGAGGGCTGGACAGAGCAGTGCTAGTGTTATCTCTGCACAGAGTTCCAGGGTCTCTGGTTAACAGCCTACAAAGAAGAAACGTAAGTCGGGAACAAAGCAGTATAAAGATGATTTCTTGAGGTAAGAGTTTATTAATTGTGCCAATGCAGATAAGGATGCAAAGCCCATGTGAGTTATATGCAGGGAAGTATTGGCAAATGAGAGGAGTGATTTCACATTTTGAAAGAGAAGTGGTGGGTGAAAATTCCTTTTCAGTTTGAGACTCCAAAGTCAGTTATTACCTCCAAATTAAAAACTATGCTGCTGCAGCTGACCTATAATACCACATTAAAACACGCCAAAAGCCCATGAGGCTGTCAGCAGTCTGGATAGCATCTCCCAGGAGTATGCAGTGCTGAGTAAAACACACATTTTGTTGCTATTGCCCTTCACACTGACCTACATGTGTGTTGTTGGATTTTCCGTTTTGATAAAAATGAAGACGGCGCGAAGGAACTGGCTGAAGTCTGCACCTCTCCTCCTTTGAATCTGATTCAATCGAGGCCAAAGCAGGCTCCCCTTTCGCATTCAAGATAAACAAACATGGCGTGTGTCACGAAGGTCGGCCGGGGTGAGTCGCAAAGTTTGGCTGACGTGGGTCACGAAGGTCGGCCGGTGTGGGTTCTGAAGTTCAGCCCGTTGGTAAAAGTGGGTCCCGGGAAAAAAAGTTTGAAAAACACTGGTTAAAAATGATAAATCAATTCCATAAAAAAGATACACAAAGATGATTTCCTCTGATTGGGGAATCCAGAACAAGGGCCATAATCTTAAAATTACATGGTGTCCATTTTGGAGTAAATTCAGGAAGATTTTCTTTTACACAAAAGGGTGGATATCTGAAACTCTCATCCTCACAGACAGTGGATGGTGGGTCAGTTGTAATTTTCAAGATTGAGATTGGTCGATTTTTATTAGGCGAGGGTCACAAAAGGTTATGAAGAAAAGGTGGTCAAACTGACCATAATTTAATTGGATGGCAGAGTAGGAGCCAGGACCTAAATGGTCTAAACCTGTTGCTGTGTAATCTTTGGAAAATAACAAGCTGCAATTTGTACATTCAGTTTGCAGATGTCCAGCAACTGTAGTATTTTACTTTTTGTAAACTGAGATTATAGTGGTGGACGAAGACATTCCAATTATATTTGACACTTCTTTGCTGATACATTGTATCATTTGTTCCCATGTCACAAATTTTTGCACCAAGCTTTAATGTTATACTTAGATTTCTGTTTTGTCGACTTTTAGCTGTCCTCATTCTTTTGCAATCCGCTGTCATGTCTAACTTTTGTTCAATCTGCTGTTGTGTTCACTTTTTATTTGAAATGATCTGTTCATTTGAATTGAATCGTGTGAACAATCCATCCCGTTAAAGTTTGCTGTTTATTTGAACCGCCTAAGTTAAGTGAAAGATTCATTCAAATTACAGCCCCCAGATGGGCCTGTCCAGTGAAACATCCTGCTTAATTTAAGCAATTAAGTCTGTGGGGTTCCAATTAAATCTGGGCACGATAGTGTAAATTAGTTCACCAAATAAATTGGAAATGTGGGAATCAGTTATTCACAGCAAGGCCCCACAAAGCAGATAATTGATAAGTGAAGCTGGATTTTTTTTTGGCTGTGTTCAATGAAAGACGGACAGTGCCTACTTTTGTTTAATAATACCATGTGTTTTTTTTAATGTCCATTTTAATAAGGACGTGGGAGTCCAAACCAAAGATAAAGCAAGAACAAAGTTTTATTTGCAAACAGTATGTTTACACTCCCCAGTACGATACTTCCCTGGTTGGTGACTGACTAGCCAACCTGATATACTACACTGGGTAATAGAGATACCAACTCCTAGCAGGGGAGCTCGTAATTCGCAAGGACCATGGGGAAGACAATCATTTCCACCCCGTAAGCCCCATGCGGGATATTATATCCATCTAAACAAACAAGTGGGAATTTGTATTAACATTTCATTTGTAAACTGGCCCTTCTGAAAATGCCCCAGCTCTCTCAGCATGCATCAGTGGCTCAAGTCTTGGACTGTTAACCCTTCCCACCTTGACTAAATTTGTGTATTTTCTGCTAAAGCAAATTATAATTTCACGTCACAGATATGCTTTCCATGACAGTAACACTTTTAAAACCAACACCAGTAAATTGATACAATCCGTGTCTTTGCACTTCCAGGTGTTGTTAAAGTGGATTATGGGGATGTGTCAACTAGAAGAGGCCTAAGAGAAAGACTGAAGTGTAATTCTTTCTCATGGTACTTGGAAAATATTTATCCTGACTCCCAAATCCCAAGGCGTTACTACTTACTTGGTGAGGTAAAATATTTATTCTTCTTGGGCAATCATTATTAATCTTTGTTTGGTAATGAGTAAGGATAATTTAAAAAAGAACTCTGAATTTGGGTAAAACATTAACATTGCTCTGGTCTGACATCTTTCAGCACTTCTTATGATCGATTGTAAGAAAATCCTGGATAGAGTCTGCAGGTCAGGCAGCATCTATAGAGAAACAGAATTAACATTTCTGATGGATGATGTTTCGTCACAATGATTTTGATGAAAGGTATCAAACTGAAATGTCCATTCTATTTCTCTCTCGACAGGTACTGTTTGATCTGCTGAGTATTTCCTATGTTTATTTTCTTATTTCAGATTTCCAACATTGACAGTATTTTGTTTTTGCTTTGGAATTGATTCATGCTCTGGCTTGAAGAGCATAGAATTATATAGAAATAGAAGCACAAAGCAGGCCTTTTGGCCCAATCAGCCTATGCTGCTGGTTATGTTGCTGACAACCCTCGATCCTCCCACTCTATTTATTGATCTGACTCGATTAAAAATTATTCTATTCCCTTCTCTCTTGTATCCATATCTAGCTTCCCCTTAAACTCATCTGTGCTACTCACCTGATCCACTACACAGTGGGCTGAATTTGAGTATTTTTATTTGCATTTCTGTATTTTTAAAATGCCGTCAACTTCGACACATTAATGAATCTGCATCATCCATAAGGAAAATCGAAGAAAGATGAGGGTCCGGTAAAATACGTAGAATATGGTTATGGTGGTTTGCAGGGTGAGTGGGAACACACCTGCATTTTCTCTAGCATTATTCACTGTTAATAGGTCAGCAGTTGTTACCATTTCCTGTCATGCCTGTAGGCCCCAGAGTAGGATTTCCATTCCAAACTGAGCAATAAGCTGTCATAAACCTTGATCATACCTACAGACGGAACTCCACTACTTCTTGGAACTGTAGAATACCACAGCTCCCCTGTGTTGTGTACAACATTGGCAATATTGGATAACAAATTCTACAAAGAATAATTTTTTACTTGGCTCCATACAACTGTGGCGTTTTATATCCAAATCAGTGTTCATAGAAACAAAGCTGGTCTCACTGTCAAAACTCATCTATGCCTCTAAGGACTGTTAGGGGCTGTTTAGCACACAGTTAAATCGCTGGCTTTGAAAGCAGACCAAGCAGGCCAGCAGCACGGTTCGATTCCCGTAACAGCCTCCCCGAACAGGCGCCGGAATGTGGCGACTAGGGGCTTTTCACAGTAACTTCATTTGAAGCCTACTCGTGACAATAAGCGATTTTCATTTTCATTTCAAGGAAAAGGATCAGCCCTTTAAAGATCTCTTCACACTGGATTTCCTTTCCTCCAGCCAGTTGTTTTCGAGCGAAGCCGTATTTGCATGTGTTCACACATGGAACATACTTGAATATGTTCTCTCTGTGCATCTCTTGTCAGACCATAGTTAGAGCCATGTGTAGTTTTAGGCTTCACATTATAGAAATGATTCTGGGGCAAACAAATCTGTATATCCCGGCCTCAGTTTGAGATACAAGAATGAAAAGAGAAGTTTTGAGCTATTTGCATTAAAATATGGGAGATTAAGGGTTGATTTGATAGAACTATTTACATTTTTGAAGGAGTAGGACTTGTGTCTAAATTGTTCCCAGTGATAAGGAAGCTGGATTAAGGGGATACAGATAAGTCATTTAAGATAGAAAGCGTAGAATCATATAGCACAGAAGGAGGCTGTCTTGCCGATCATACCTGTGCCTGTTCCAAACCATCCAATTGACACCAATCTGCTACTCTTTTCCCAGAGCCTTTCAGTTATTTTTCCTTTTCAAATATATGTCCTTTGAAAGTTAATTTCAAATATACTTCCACTACCCTTTCAGGCAGTGCATTGTAGACCAAAGCAACTTGCTGCATTTAAAAAAATCACCTCATCTCCATCCTGGTTCTTTTCCAATTATCTCAAAGTTGTGTTCTCTGGTTACTGACCATCCTCCCAGTGGAAACATGTAATCAAAAACCCTCATCGTTTTGATCACCTCTATTGAATCCTTTTTACACAGGTTTTAACTCTGTGGAATACAATACCAATCAATTAATGAAATGCAATATCATTTCATTAGTGATTGAAATGAAACCATATGAGCTGCTAAGAATAGGTCAGATTGATAGTTGAAGGAAAGGAGAACAAAGGGAGATGGGGAAATGGCAGGCACCGATCGGGTTATTGTGCAACTGCAGAATTACACACCATCATGGATTAGTTAGGACAAACAGCCAGTTTCTTCATTGTAATTTCTATGTCATTTTAAGTTACAATATAAGTGAGGGGACAGCTCCAAAACTCCCAATTATTAAAACAGATGCATGTCCATCAATTTTGTTCATGTCTCAAGTTTGGGCTTAATGGTACATCACCAGTCAAAGAAGCCTCGAGTAATAACTTAAATGTCCTTGATAATATTTGCATAGAAATTCTAGATAGCCTTAAAGTGTTCAAAGACTGGGTGGAGAAATTCATTGGGCGCGATTCTCCGTTTGGGAGACTATGGGTTGAATTCTCCGGCCGTTGGGATTCTCACCGGCAGTGCACCCCACCCGTGAATTTCCAGGCGATGTAGGTGGCTTCAGTGAGAAATCCCATTGACAAGTGGCGGGAATATAGAATCCCACAGTCAGCAAACGGTGCACCGCCAAGAAACAGGTGGCTGGGGGACCGGAGAACCTGTTCTGCCGCTGGGTGAATTGCTACCGATTTCTTTTTTTTTAGAACAGTACAGCACAGAACAGGCCCTTCGGCCCTCGATGTTGTGCCGAGCAATTATCATCCCACTTAAACCCACATACCCCTAACCCAACAATCCCCCCATTAACCTTTACACTACGGGCAATTTAGCATGGCCAATCCACCTAACCCGCACATCTTTGGACTGTGGGAGGAAACCGGAGCACCCGGAGGAAACCCACGCACACACGGGGAGGACGTGCAGACTCCACACAGACAGTGACCCAGCCGGGAACCGAACCTGGGACCCTGGAGCTGTGAAGCATTGATGCTAACCACCATGCTACCGTGAGGCCTAATATGTTCCCCTGGGAGCGCAAATCAGGAAGCAATTCACCATTTTCAAATTTATGCATGGCGAGGAATAGGTGGGATTCCCAGGGAAATCCCTCTACCGGGCCGCAATTTTGAGCGGGCAGCCCACAAGCAAAACCCTGTGACCGCCCCTGAAGGGAACTGGCTATTTATGAGAGGCAAAATGGTAAATGATTCAGCCATTTTAATGTAAATACATATATTTTAATTTCATCATGATAAAAACACACAGCTTGCAGAATTTGCAGTGGCAAAGCACAGAATCTGAAACATTCAAAAAAAGCTAGCTAAAGCTTATGCAGTATTTTACTGCTATCATAAACTGACCATTGTTCTAATAGCAAAAGCTATGCAGGCATACCCAAGGTCGCCATGACTACATGAACACACCATTGTTCAGAATGCAGATAATAGCGCAGTCAGTAATAAACCAGTGAAAACCAGAATTGACTAAAAGGATATATCACACTCCAATTCACAAACATCTACATTTGCAACATATCCAAATATGTGTTGCACATTGTTGATTGACAACTAACCATCCAACCAAATGCTTTTGGAACCCATCCAAGCCAATCAGCACATTGCAGGGGTAGGGACAGATGGAGTCAGACTGATAACATTCTCCTTAAAGATAGAGATCCAGGCAGCCATTTTCTATCCAGGATCACTCTATACCTTTCATCTAACTACTCGCTATCCTTATTTTGTATTTTCATATTTCCACTCTAACTCTTGAAGTTCGCGCAATCTGTTTTGCTTTGAGCAAAGAACCATTACTGTATTTTGAAAGTTAAATCTGTTGTAAACCGTCAAGCCAATTATTTCTCTTAAAGTCTTTTGCTGGCAAGGGCTTTTTGAGAACATTTGAGTTGCAACCACAATTAGATCATAGTCTCTCAATTATAATCAAGAGACACAATAAGAGATTTTTATTTTGCATCCGAGAAGTGTAACTTAAATTCTACTGAGTTTTGAAGTGTATACAAGACTACACTTAAGCCACACGGTAGATTCCTACAGCAACCCCCCCCCCCACCCCACCTGCACCACAAATCAGTCCCCGCCCGGATTGTCTGGGTGCCTCCCCCCAGGTGACCCTAACCAATCCCCCCTCCCCCGGGTGGGTACTGGAGCAATAGGCCAGAAGGTGAAAAGATTGAGGGAGAACTGTGAAATAGGGCCAGTACGAGAAGTACAACCAATAAGGCAGATGAACTTAGAGCTTGGATTAGTACCTGGAACAATGATGTTGTTGCCATTACAAAGACCTGGTTGAGGGAAGGACAGGATTGGCTGCTAAACGTTCCAGGATTTAGATGTTTCAGGCGGGATAGAGGGGGAGGTAAAAGGGGTGGAGGAATTGTGCTTCTGGTTCTGGAGAATATCACAGCTGTACTGCGGGAGGACACCTCAGAGGGCAGCGAGGCTATATGGGTAGAGATCAGGAATACGAAGGGTGCAGTCACGATGAGTGAAGGTTTACTACAGGCCTCCCAACAGCCAGCGGGAGGTAGAGGAAGAGATAGGTAGAGAGATTTTGGAAAGGAGTAAAAGCAACAGGGCTGTTGTGATGAGAGGCTTTAACTTCCCCAATATTGACTGGGACTCACTTAGTGCAAGGGGTTTGGACGGGGCAAAGTTTGTAAGGGGCATACAGGAGGGCTTCCTAAAACAATATGTATCTAGTCCAACGAGGGACGGGGCTGTACTGGACCTGGTTTAGGGGAATGAACCTGGTTTGGTGGTAGAAGTTTCAGTAAGGGAGCATTTCGGGAACAGTGACCACAATTCAGTAAGTTTTAAAGTGCTGGTGGACAAGAATAAGAGTGGTCCTAGGGTGAATGTGCTAAATTGGGGGAAGGCTAATTATAACAATATTAGGCGGGAACTGAAGAACCTAGATTGAGGGCGGATGTTTGAGGGTAAATCAACATCTGACATGTGGGAGGCTTTCAAATGTCAGTTGAAAGGAATTCAGGACTGGCATGTTCCTGTGAGGAAGAAGGATAAATATGGCAAATTTCAGGAACCTTGGATAATGAGAGATATTGTAGGCCTCGCCAAAAATAAAAAGGAGGCATTTGTCAAAACTAGAAGGCTGGGAACAGACAAAGCCTCTGTGGAATATAAGGAAAGTAGGAAGGAACTTAAGCAAGGAGTCAGGAAGGCAAAACGAGGTCACTAAAAGTCATTAGCAAATAGGGTCAAGGAAAATCCCAAGGCTTTTTACATGTACATAAAAAGCAAGAGGGTAGCCAGGGAAAGGGTTGGTCCACTGAAGGACAGGGGAGGGAATCTATGTGTGGAGCCAGACGAAATGGGTGAGGAACTAAATTAATACTTTGCATCAGTATTCACCAAAGTGAAGGAATTGGTGGATGTTGAGTCTAGAGAAAGGTGTGTAGATAGCCTGGGTCAGATTGAGATCAAAAAAGAAGAGGTGTTGGGCGTCTTGAAAAATATTAAGGTAGATAAGTCCCCAGGGCCTGATGGAATCTACCCCAGAATACTGAAGGAGACAAGAGAGGAAATTGCTGAGGCCTTGACAGAAATCTTTGGATCCTCACTGTCTTCAGGTGATGTCCCGGAGGACTGGAGAATAGCCAATGTTGTTCCTTTGTTTAAGAAGGGTAGCAAGGATAATCCAGGGAACAACAGACTGGTGAGCCTTACGTCAGTGGTAGGGAAATTACTGGAGAGAATTTTTTGAGACAGGATCTACTCCCATTTGGAAGCAAGTAGACGTATTAGCGAGAGGCAGCACGGTTTTGTGAAGGGGAGGACGTGTCTCACTAACTTGATAGAGTTTTTCAAGGAGGTCACAAAGATGATTAATGCAGGTAGGGTAGTGGATGTTGTCTATACGGACTTCAGTAAGGCCTTTGACAAGGTCCGTCATGGAAGACTGGTACAAAAGGTGAAGTCATACGGGATCGGAGGTGAGCTGGCAAGATGGATCCAGAACTGGCTTGGTTATAGATGGCAAAGAGTAGCAATGGAAGGGTGCTTTGCTTATTGGAGGGCTGTTACTAGTGGTGTTCCACAGGGTTCAGTGCTGGGACTTTTGCTGTTCGTAGTATACATAAATGATTTGGAGAAAAATGTAACTGGTCTGATTAGTAAGTTTACAGACGACACAGAGGTTGGTGGAATTGCCAATAGCGATGAGGACTGTCAGAGGATACAGCAGGATTTAGATCGTTTGGAGACTTGGGCAGAGAGATGGCAGAATGAGTTTAATCCGGACAAATGTGAGGTAATGCATTGTGGAAGGTCTAATACAGGTAGGGAATATACAGTAAATGGTAAACCCTCAAGAGTATAGACAGCCAGAGAGATCTAGGTGTACAGGTTCACAGGGCACTGAAAGGGGCAACACAGATGGAGAAGGTAGTCAAGAAGGCATACGGCATGCTTGCCTTCATTGTTGATAGTCATGGTGGAGCTAATAAACACAGGGTTGATCCCACTTTTTGGAAACGGGCCAAGCTGGATTCCTACATTCAAAACGGCCATTGCACCAAACCTTACATTGGAAAGTGGCAAAAATAAGTTGGAATCTGTTATCAAGAACAAATTGCCCTGCAATGTCCTAATAAATGGCAGTGTACACAATTTCAAAGTGACAAAAAAAATTGAGAAGTTATCATACTCCACACAGCACATGCCAGAATTTCTCCTTTTAGCCTTCAGTTGTGTAATCTTGTTCCTAATCATCACGTTTTGTCCCTCTTCTAAATGTGCTAATTCCATTAGGTGGGGGTTTATTCTACATGTTCACTGCTTAATGAGAAGGAGTGGAGACTTGAATTTCTTCTGATCATAGTTTTGATTGAGGCTAGTTTTGTGCTGGGTAGCAGTGTACCTGGGTGTATGTTGTGCAGAAAATTTGAAGCTGCAGTGATTTTGACATCAATATGTTTGTCCCCAACTGTTCAAATCTCATTACTTTCAGATTAGAAATGTTGCTACAAACCAGTGCCTCGATAATATGGGGCGGAAGGAAAATGAAAAAGTGGGCATCTTCAATTGCCATGGCATGGGAGGAAATCAGGTAAGATCCCAATGTTTCATGGCAGAATTGTTATAATTTGTTTCCTCCATTTCCTGCCTCGTACCTGGGCACAGTGATAGGTTGGTCGGTTGCCAGGCTGGCAGACCAGTAGCATAGGATTGCAGCTGGGGAACCAATGGGACTTTCCCTGGCAATTGTGAGGAGGGAGGTAGAGAGGGAGGGAGGGAGGGAGAGAGAGAGAGACCCCTCGGAAATCTATGTGACAACAGTTGAATTTAATTAAGGCTTCCAATTGCACTATTGGAGCCTGATTTAAATATGTTAGTGAAGTCGTCCACCTCAACTTACACGCTAGAAAATCTACTACCTCCTGAATGCAGGGCGTTCACATGTCAGGAAAAATGCCATTGTAAAAACAGCAACAGGTGCATTCCCAGTGAATTGGGGACGTTTTCCCTATTCACATATTTTTAACCAAGCTTTATAAACATTTTATTGGATTCTTGCATACACAGTAGTAAAAACAGGATGGACACGATTCGAAAAAGAATTTGTGTGCCAATATGTGTAAACATAAGCAACCCCAGCAAAGTAATCTAGTCAATTAGCATAATTCGTATAGTTAGTGGTCACGGGATTGAATACCTGTGGGCCTTCCCTAGGGAGAAGGACATGATGGATGTTGAGGTCAGGGATAGGTTTGTGAATGCTCTTGAGAACGTCAGTATATCAAAGGAGAAAATGTTGAGTATCCTAAATTGTATTAAGGTAGACAAGTGCCAGGGCCAGATGGGATCTATCCCAGGTTGCTGTGGGAGGGAAGGGGAGAAATACCTGGAGCCTTAACAGATATTTTCACATCCTCTTTGACCACAGGAAAGGTTCCAGAGGAGTGGAGAATAGCCAATATTGTTCCCTTGTTTCAGAAAGGAAGCAGGAACAATCCAGGAAATTATAAGCCAGTGAGCCTGACATCAGTGGTGGAAAGGCTTTTAGAAAAGATACTGAGGGACAGGATAAATGCATATTTGGAGGAAAATTGACTAGTTAGTGACATTCAGCATGGCTTTTTATGGGGAAGGTCATATCTCACCAAATTGATTGAGTTTTTTGAAGAGATGACAAAGAAAATTGATGAGGGAAGGGCTGTGGATGTAATTTATGTAAGGCGTTTGACACGGTCCCACATGGCAGACTGGTATAAAAACTAAAATCAAATGGGATTTGGGGTGGGCTGTCTAGATGGATACACTGGCTCAGTTGTAGAAGACAGAGAGTTGCGGTGGAAGGGTGTTTTACAGAACGGAGATCTGTAGGTAGTGGTGTTCCGCAGGAATCAGTGCTGGGACCTCTGAAGTTTGTAGCATATATAAATGATCTGGAGGAAAATGTGGATGATCTGATTAGTAGGTTTGTGGATGACACGAAGATTGACGGAGTTTTTGATAGTGCCGAGGATCGCCAGAGGACACAAGAGGATATAGATAGATTGGAGGCTTCGGCACAGAAATGGTAGATGGAGTTTAATCCGAACAAATGCGAAGTGATCCATTTTGGAGGATTAAATCTAGGTATGAATTATATTGTTAGTAGCAAAATCCTTAAGAACATTAACATTCACACGTATCTGGGCGTGCAGGCTAGGTGGCCAAGGTGATTAAGAAGGCATATGGCATGCTTGCCTTCATCAGCCGGGGCATTGAGTACAGGAGTTGGGAAATCATGTTACAGCTATATAAAACCTTGGTTCGGCTGCATTTGGAGTTTTGCATGCAGTTCTGGTCACCACATTATCAGAATGACGTGGAAGCTTTGGAGGGAGTGCAAGGAAGGTTCACCAGAATGTTGCCTCGTCTCAAGGGTGTTGGCTATGAGGAGAGGTTGAATAAAGTAGGATTGTTTTCACAGGAAAGACAGTGGAGATCTGATAGAGGTCTACAGAATTATGAGAGGCATTGACAGGGTGGATAACCAGAGGCTTTTTCCAAGGGTGGAAGTGTCAGTTACAAGGAAGCACAGGTTCAAGGTGGGAGGGAAAAGCTTAAGGGAAATGTGCGGGGTACGTTTTTCATGCAGATAGTGGTGGGTGCCTTGAACGCACTACCAGAGGATGTGGTGGAAGCAGGCACATTAGCAACATTTAAGAGGAACCTGGATGGGTACATGAATAGGGATGAAATTGAGGGATACGGACCAAGTGAGATCAGAAGGTTTGTTTTTAGTTAGGACATCATGATCGGTGCAGGCTTGGAGAGCCGAAGGGTCTGATCCTGTGCTGCAATTTTCTTTGTTCTTTAAACCTGTCTTATTTGCTGTCTCTGGCAATGACAGTATTTGTAGGGACATGGGACATTTGTATGGGCACCTGCACTTAAGGATTAGTGTCAACCTGCCAGAGAAGCTGTGTAATGTAACAGAATTAATTGGATCTGGAAAAGCTGTCAGGCTGCCACCCTCTACCACCACTGCATCACCACAGAAGATGAGTTTCTGGTCCCATAAGAGGGTTAATAATTATTTTATTTTAAATCCTACCTCTTCAGTCTTCAGGCGCCCAGGCTTAATTGAACCCATGCCTGGACCCCAGATAGTCCCATTTCTGCCATGAAGGCAATTGGTGTGGCTGTTCTCGCCAGTCATTCCGGCAGAAAAATAGTTCTCTAAGGGCAAAGATCGTCGGAACTCCAAAAAATTTTCATTCTTTACTGAATACTAACATTTCACAGATATATAAGCATCTGCCAAAATGAAAGTTTATTATACCAAATAAAATTGGTGTGGGAAATTTGGCTGCTCAGGACATGTACAGTTGATACCAATGTGATGGACTGCAACTGACTACACAGCATGAACTAAAGGTCTGAAGACCTGGATAAGCAGCATTATTTGTAGTACCTTTGACTTTTGAATGTTGCGTCATTCCTGACCTTACTCCTGTTATTCCCATATATAGATCTGTGCAGGCTATTTTTATAAATCGGAAATGCTTTTAATGATCCTCATATAGATGACTTTGAAACTTTGATGTATTGTAAAGGGTACTTTATAATACAATTGAACCTTCATAAAAGAAATGAATCGCATTGACTGTAATTTAACTTTGCATTGGGTTTATAATTGCTACCATCCTGAAAATAGACATTTAGGATGCAACTAATAGAGGCACCCTGAGGCTGAAATGGCTGGTGATGGAGGCTGGATGTATGACTGTGCTATTATATTCATAATTCTGTATCTAGCTGAGTTGCATTGAAGCAATTGCACCTAAGCACATTTCTTTTGTTGCAGAAATATACTTTATTCATAAAAGATCTGAAAGAACATTATAAACATTTCAAAGTGGCCACCACACAAAGTGCAATAATATTCATGTTTTCTACATACGCCATGTTGCACTCTGGGTGCTCAAATACAATCAAAGAAACGTTACAGACATTTCAAAATGGTCATTATAAATGGTGCTAAGGTATTCAAGTTGCACTCTGAAGTGCTACAATACAATTGTGATACATGTAATATTCAAAGTGAGTCATACGTTCCAAGTGGGTTCTATACAATTTCCAGCCCCTCTGTTGGTTGAACAGTTTTAGACAGTGACCTTCCCCTATTGCTCCTCTGCGATTGCTGCCTCCAGCTTCAGTGCATCCCTCAGCACGTAGTTATGGGCTTTGGAATGTGCCAATCTGGGTCCACTGGGTTGGGGACAACGCTTTGCACTGGAAGGCCAACAGGTTTTGGGCAGACCAAAGAGTGTCTTTCACCGAGTTAATGATCCTCCAGCAACGGCTGATGTTTATCTTGGTGTGCGTCCCTGGGAACAGCTGAAGAGCACAGAGTCCACCTTGACGGAGATCCTAGGGATGAACCTCAACAAAAACCACCTCATCTCTCTCCAGACCTTTTTTGCAACGGTACATTTTACAAGAGGGTGGACAATTGTTGGAGCTAAATCTTTTATGGGATGTAGTGTGTATTCATCCTCTTATCAAGAGGATGGTGACTATGGTGAGGTATACTGCACAATATACCACTCCGGAGGAGTTCCTAGTAGCTGCTGTCCATTGAACAAATGCCAGATCGATACTGGCCAGTTGACGATCATCATTATGAACTGGCCTTGTGGAGAACAAAAAGTGGGGTCTTGTGTGCCAGCTCTGAAATTATGTATAAGTCAAAATGGGCGAGTGGAACTGAATGAACTTGACGTGGCAGAAATGATAAGCTGATAGGGGAGTCAGATAACTCCTTTGCATTGTTTTGGCCAGTGACCAACCCCCACCAGACCACCCAGACTCTTTGTATTGTTGGATTTTTTGAAGCTTGACAGTCAGCTTGGCGTTTCAATGCAACCTGGAAGTTGTTTGCATTCAGTGTGGATAATGCTGATCACTTTAAGATCAGAGTGCTCATCAGTGCTTTGCGATGCTAAGGTACATTTTTGGACCAGTGACCACCCCCACCACACCCAGACCCAGGTCTGCATCCTGCTAAACTGAAGATATGGGCCGGGATTTGCCGAGCCCCCGCCGGGTTGGAGAATTGCCGGGGATCAGCGTGAATCCCGCCCCCGCCGTTCTCCAAATTCTCCGGCCCCCCAAAAATCAGCCCGGCGTGAATCGTGCCGCCCGCCTCGGAGAATGGCGGGGACCGGCGCGGCTCAATGGGCCCCGGGGCTGCTCAAATTCTCTGGCCCGCGATGGGCCAAAGTTCCGCCCGTTTTTTGCCAGCCCCGCCAGCGTAAATTGGAGTAGGTCCCTTACCGGCAGGACCTGGCGGCCTCCGAGGTTCTTGGGGGGGCACGGAGGGATCTGGCCTCGGGAGGTGCCCCCACGGTGGCCTGGCCTGCAATCGGGGTCCACCAATCCGCCAGTGGGCCTGTGCTGTGGGATCACTCTATTGTTCTGCACCGTCGGCTGTAGCAGTCCACCATTGCCGGTGTGGAAACAATGTGCGCATGCGCGGGATGGCGCCAGCACTAGCTGGCTCTCCCGCGCATGTGCCAACTCGCGCCAGCCGGCAGAGGCCCTTCGGCGCTGGTTGGCGAGGATCCCGCACCTTTGGGACGGCCCGACGCCAGAGTGGTTCACGCCACTCAGTCCCGCCGGAGTTGCCCGCCCCACCGATTATGGCAGAAGCCCGTCCATGTTCTCTGGATTAAGTGGAATGTACTGAGGAAGGTGTAAACTGAAAGTTTAATTCTTAATTGATTTTCTTTGTTAGATTTAATTTACAAATTCTTATGCGTAATATTGTGCAAATTTATTGGACAATTTGCTGACCCAAAACACAAACCTTTTACATGTTTTTTATATAGCAATGACATTCCTTTGGTGAATGACAGTAACTCATAGAATCATAGAATCCCAACAGTGCAGAAGGAGGCTATTCAGCCCATCAATATTAGAAGATTTCAGAACTCTGACATTTTTTTCCAGAATCTGTTCATTTTCACATTTTTAAAATTACCTGCTTGCATATAAATTTGTTTGCCTTTTTGAGATAGGGTGAAATAGAGAATTAAAGAATAACAAAATATGTGCTACTCCACAGGTAACACAATACTATTAATTATTTGCTGTGATTAAAAAAATTTGGAGATGATTTATTTTTCTTTTATTTACCATAAGCTATAGGTTAAAACATGCTTTCTTACAACTCTCAGATACAAATTGGAAGCTTGACATTAATTTAACCAGCACATTGGAACAGCAAAAAAAACTGCGGCAAACCACATCACCCTCACCATGCTAATACTTTGAATTGTTATGCTCATTTAGTCTAATCAGTGAGTCAGCTACCATTGAACTGAGTATCAGCAGAATGCATCAGTAACTTGCGATTTCCATTTGCAACTCCTACACAACAGATTGTAATCTTCTTTCAGGCTGAAATCAATGGGCAAATAAATTGCAGGACCATGCCTCTGTTATTTTCTAATAAGCAGCCTGGCGCTTGCAGTGCCCTCTCAGTGGCCTGTGGTATGAGATGCCTATGCCCTTATTTTTTAAGTGTTGAACACTTTCATGGGTGTATGGATCAGATAATTTTGATATATCCGTTATTTACAATTTTGATCTAACGAACACGTATATGGAAGCAAAATGCAGCTCTTCTTGCAAGAGATCTATAAAACCCCAAGGGATTGGGTGAATATTTTTTTCTAAGAAGCATTTGTCTTATCTATTGTTTGCAAGATATGCACAGAAAGGTTGAGGGAACAAAAGTAGGCTGCATGTTCAGGGTGAGGTAGGGGTGGTAGAGAGGAGTGATGGGGGTGTGTGCTCCAGGCAATCTTAAAGCCTCTCCGAGGCTTGCCTTTGAAGGGGATCTTCCCTTTTTTTTCCTTTTAGTTTACATGCGTAAAAGTTGGAGTGTACCCCAAAATGGGGTGCTTTATCTCTCCATTTTAGGACACTCTGTCCCTTACTTAATGGCATCCTACTGCTGCTTTCAACTCCCTGTTAGAATCATAGAGTCATAATGGACTGGATTTAATGAACCCAATTCGGGTCCAATGAAACCCATGGCATGGCTGTGGGGGAGGCCGACCAAATGAAGTGTCTGTCAGGCACATAACTGACCAGCTTTGGGCTTTCCGTGGTACTTAGGTTCGCCAGGGTGGAAATTCTGCCCCCAGGAGCTTCCTACCAATCAGAGGCCAGCAGTTTTCCATTGCTGGCAGTGCTGTCGAGAGTGTTGGCTGCTGCCGGTAATACCCCAGGCACTGCTAGGGATCGTTGTTACATCAGTGGACTCAGGTGAGTGAGGGTGTGTTGGAGGGAAGAAATGCTCAGAGTCTTTTCTCGACCGCGTGGAGTTGTAAAAGTTGCGTTTATTCGAAATTGCAGTGTGCATCCAAGAGAGGCAAGTTCTTCTGCTATCCTGTGCTCGCAAAAGTCAGCTTTGATCATAGGCAGAATTACACGCATATATATTTACGGTTCTTTCAGATTTACAAGTAGGCATTGACGTCATCAATTCAGTTGGAACAATATAAGGTGATCAGTATGCATATTTTCTGGTCCCTTTAAGGGAAAACAATCAGCTAATACAATGCTTCTTTATAATCTCCTGGATTCGGTTCAACATATTTCCTTTACCCTGAACTTCTGGTTGGGGTGTTAATGTGTTTTTATCCCCTGCACTGGGCTGGACATTGAATCTCCGACAGACAGGCTGGAGCCATGATTTCTGTGACGTGGGTTCCCTTTCTTATCCTAATGCCCTGTGAGATGATTGAATTATCTCCAGTGCAGGTGACGTTTCTTTAAGGTCCAACATTTTAACCCCTTGCCTGCTGGTTTTTCCCTTGACCTGTGCTGTTATAATACTTGAGACATCTCTATTCTTACTCATATCAATTCTGTAACACATATAGCAATTTCTTCTGCTAACAGAGTGGAATAGGGGTGGAGGAGAGAGGGTCATGGGAGAAGGGCAGCTTTCACTGCCACACCCTCTCCCGATGTTGGGTCACTAAATTGGGCAGAGTGCCTTACTCCCAGGGTTTGCTGGGAGACCTTTGGAATGTTTCGGAAAGCTGTTCAACGCCAACTAATTCCAGTGGGCTCAGGGAGAACTGGTATCAATTGGTTCATTAATGAGCAACAATCGGCCTGGCTTGGCTTCCCACATCAGCCTCTTCCTGCCTCTGATATAATCGAGGAAGATATTCCTGCCACCTGGAGTCTGACATGCGGCCTCTCCCATAAGTTGGCCGATTTGCCATGTTTTCCACCATAAAGGACAGGATTATGTTCTGCCCTATAGCACAGATGGGAGCCATTTTGACCCATCATGTCCATGTTGACTCTCTGTAGAGCAATCCAGTCAGTCTCCCTGCCCTGTTCAATCCCCATAGCCCTGCAAGTTTATTTCCCATCAATTTCCTTTTGAAAGCATGCATTGCCTTCACTACCACCACCTTCATATGCAGCGAGTTCCAAGTCATCACAACTGACTGTATAAAATGTTTTTTTGCACTTTCTTCCGACATCTCTTGCCCAAAGCCTTAAATGTGTGTCCCGGAGACCTTGTACCATCAGGCAATGGGAACAGTTTTCCTTTGTCTATCTTTTCTAAAACTGTCATAACCTTGTACAACTCTTGCAAATTTCCACTCAAACTCCTTTGCTACAAAGAGAATAACCCCCACTTCTCCAAGCTAATGGTGGAACCAAAATTCATCACCTCGGAAAGATTTTCTCTCTAGCTTCAAGAGCGGGCCATTAATTAACCGCCTTGGGGAAATCACAAGTATGTGACTGTTTTGCACACAGTGCGAGTTTCTACCCCCCATTTAAGCCTGGTGACAAGGACCTAAAGCCCTGTTCCTAGACTCTCCCTCACGCTATTCTTAAATAATGAAGTGACATTTCCAATTGTCTAATCCAAAAGCATCATTCTGGAATCTTAAAAAGATCTGGAAAATTATGAACTATGTTTTAGCATTAGAAAAACAAAGGTAGTTTTAAGGGATTTATATTTGTATTGGTAAACATTAGAAATAAGATATAGTTTTAAGTGGGTTTAATTTCTGTGCCTGGAAGGGGTAAATCCTATAGTTAGATTCATGCAGCACGATGGCACAGTGGTTAGCACTGCAGCCTCACAGCACCAGGGACCCGGGTTCAGTTCCAGCCCCGGGTGACTGTACGTGTGGAGTCTGCACATTCTCCCCGTGTCTGCGTGGGTTTCCTCCGGGTGCTCTGTTTTCCTCCCACAGTCCAAAGAGGTGCAGGGTAGGTCATTACAAACCGCCCCTTGGTGGGGTTACAGGGATAGGATCTAGGTACAGTGCTCTTTCATAGGAACATAGGAATTAGGAGCAGGAGTAAGCAATTCAGCTCTTCGAACCTACTCCGCCATCCAGATCATGTCTGATCTCCTCCTGGTCTCAAAACCACCTCCCCAAATGGATATGTTGGCCATATCCCGTTAACCCATTTTAAGTCACCTCTTAACCTTCTTCTCTCTAACGAAAACAGCCTCAAGTCCCTCAGCCTTCCCTCATAAGATCTTCCCTCCATACCAGGCAACATCCTGGTAAATCTCATCTGCACCCTTTCCAATGCTTCCACATCCTTCCTATAATGAAGTGACCAGAACTGCACGCAATACTCCAAAATGCGGCCGCACCAGAGTTTTGTACAGCTGCAACATGACCTCATGGCTCTGAAACTCAGTCCCTCTACCAATAAAAGCTAACACACCAGACGCCTTCTTAACAACCCTCTCAACCTGGGTGGCAACTTTCAGGAATCTATGTACATGGACACCGAGATCTCTCTGCTCATCCACACTACCAAGAATCTTACCATTAGCCCAGTGCTCTGGGCGAAATTCTCCCAGAAGCCCGACGCCGTCGTGAAACCTGGAGAGGTTCACGACGGCGTCGGAAGCCTCTCCCGGCCCCCTATTCTCCCCTCACCGGGGAATAGGAGGGCCGTGTCGGGAGACTCGGCCGCAAATGACGCGGCTGATGCGCCTAATGACGTCAGCCGCGCATGTGCAGGTTGGACGGCTCCAACCCGCGCATGCGCGGTTGCCGTCTTCCACTCAGCCGCCCCGCAAGATGTGGCGGCTTGATCTTGTGGGGCGGCAGAGGGGAATTAGTGCGTCCCATTGAGACACCGGCCCGATGATCGGTGGGTATCGATCGTGGGCCTGTCCCCTCCCAAGCACAGTCGCGGTGCTCCGAGCCCTGTACTCCCCCTACAAGTCCCAAACGGGCATATCTCGCCGTTTCCACGATGGCAGCGACCAGGTGTGGTTGCCGCCATTGTGAAACGGTCGCGAACGGCAGGCCGCTCGGCCCATCGGGGTCGGAGAATCGCAGGCCGCCGTGAAAAACGGCGGTCCGCGATTCTCCGAGCGGCATGTCGCAAAGCGCAACACGCCATTTTGGGGGGGTGGGAGAATAGCGGGAGGTGTGGGAGCGGACCTCCCGCTATTCTCCCAACCGGCGTGGGAATGGAGAATCACGCCCTCTGTCTTCCTGTTATTCCTTCCAAAATGAATCACCTCACACTTTTCTGCCTTAAACTCCATTTGCCACATCTCAGCCCAGCTCTGCAGCTTATCTATGTCCCTCTGTAATTTGCAACATCCTTCCGCACTGTCCACACTCCACCAACTTTAGTGTCATCTGCAAATATACTCACCCATCCTTCTACGCCCACCTCAAGGTCATTTATAAAAGTGGCACCAAAACAGATCCTTGTGGTACAACACTAGTAACTGAACTCCAGGCTGAACATTTCCCATCAACCACCACCCAATTTCTGATCCAAACTGCTAAATCACCCTGAATCCCATGTCTCCATATTTTCTGCAATAGCCTACCATGGGGAACCTTATCAAACACTTTACTGAAATCCATATACACCACATCAACTGATTTACCCTCGTCCACCTGTTTGGTCACCTTCTCAAAAAACTCAATAAGGTTTGTGAGGCACGACCTACCCCTCACAAAACCGTGTTGACTATCGCTAATCAAATTATTCCTTTCCAGATGATTATAAATCCTATCGCTTTCCAAGACTTTGCCCACAACATAAGTAAGGCTCACTGGTCTATAGTTACCGGGGTTGTCTCTACTCCCCTTCTTGAACAAGGGGGCAACATTTGCTATCCTCCAGTCTTCTGGCACTATTCCTGTAGACCAGGGGTGGGCTAACTTTTCCGTGCAAGGGCCACATTCAGAAATTCACAATTCACAAAGGGCCGCATAGTATATTAAGTAAAATAATTACTTCACCCGGTTATGATTCTGGGCGCCTCATATAGAACATAGAACAGTACAGCACAGAACAGGCCCTTCGGCCCTCGACATTGTGCCGAGCAATGATCATCCTACTCAAGTCAACGTATCCACCCTATACCAGTAAGTAACACAACAGCCCCCCCTCCATTAACCTTAAAAAAAAAAATTTTTAAATTTAAAAAAATTTTTTTTTTTTTTTTTTTCAATGACTTGGAGGGCCGCAGAAATACCTTTGGCGGGCCGCATGCGGCCCGCGGGCCGTAGTTTGCCCACCCCTGCTGTAGACAATGATGACATAAAGGCTCAGCAACCTCATCCCTAGCTTCCCAGAGAATCCTAGAATAAATCCCATCCGGCCCAGGGGACTTATCTATTTTCACACTTTCCAGAATTGCTAACACCTCCTCCTTATGAACCTCAAGTCCTTATAGTCTAGTAGCCTGTATCTCAGTATTCTCCTCGACAACATTGTGTGAATACTGACGAAAAATATTCATTTAGCACCTCTCCTATCTCCTCGGACTCCATGCACAACTTCCCACTACTGTCCTTGACTGGCCCTACTCTTACCATAGTCATTCTTTTATTCCTGATATACCTATAGAAAGCTTTAGGGTTATCCTTGATCCTACCTGCCAAACACTTCTCATGTCCCCTCCTGGCTCTTCTTAGCTCTCTCTTTAGGTCCTTCCTAGCTAACTTGTAACTCTCGAGCGCCCTAACTGAACCTTCACGTCTCATCTTTACATAAGCCTCCTTCTTCCTCTTGACAAGTGATTCAACTACTTTAGTAAACCACGGTTCCCTCACTCGACCACTTCGTCCCTGCCTGACAGGTACATACAGGACACGCAGTAGCTGTTCCTTGAACAAGCTCCACATTTCAATTGTGCCCATCTCCTGCAGTTTCCCTCCCCAGCCTATGCATCCTAAGTCTTGCCTCATCGCATCATAATTGCCTTTCCCCCAGCTATAACTCTTCTCCTGCGGTATATACCTATCCCTTTCCATCGCTAATGTAAACGTAACCGAATTGTGGTCACTATCATCAAAGTGCTCACCTACCTCCAAATCTAACACCTGTCCTGGTTCATTACCCCGTACCAAATCCAATGTGGCCTCGCCTCTCGTTGGCCTATCTATATACTGTGTCAGGAAACCCTTCTGCACACATTGGACAAAAACAGACCCATCTGTTTCCAGTCAATATTTGGAAAGTTAAAGTTCCCCATAACAACTACCCTGTTACTTTCACTCCTGTCCAGAATCATCTTTGCAATCCTTTCCTCTGCATCCCTGGAACTTTATCGAGGCCTATAGAAAACTCCCAACAGGGTGACCTCTCCTTTCCTGTTTCTAACCTCAGCCCATACTACCTCAGTAGACGAGTCCTCATCAAACATCCTTACTGCCACCGTAATACTGTCCTATTGTTGGTATAAAATCCAGGAATGGATTCATTGTTAACAGTAGAGAAGCTTTGTTTAAAAGTGTCATTTTGAAAACTTGGACTTTAATTTCAGAATGCAAACCGCTTAAAGAAAGCATTATTGTGAATACATTTTTAAAAGCGTTTGTGTTTTGGGAGTGGAGTCCAGAAAATCTCATATGACAATCATCTGGGGTGTTTCGGAGGAGAAATCTACGGACATTCACTTGAGATTCAGAGTGGGGAGTGTATTTGACCACTGCCATCTTGTGTATTTAAGGGTTATTGAGGCCTTTGTCGCTTAAGATATGCTTTGCCATCCGCATTAACCTTAAAATCTGTGTGTAATTGTAAAGCTAAGGGGGGGAGTAAAGGAGTATTGTGTTGAAATCCAATTTTTCCATGTCTAATAAATGTTTTTTCTTGTTAAAATTAATTAGTGGTCTTGTGACTCTGTTCCTCCTGTTTTGGGGGAATTGCTTGGTGGGTCTCCATTTAAAAATGCCGTCCGGATCTCTTACTGCTCTGGGGAGCTCCGCTCAGTGGAGCTCCCCACTGCACAATACAGGGCTTTGTGCAGCCTTGCTGCACGTTCCCCATTCAGGCCCCTGATACAACATGAGTTGTGTTGAATAGTCATGTGTTTGTTGGTTCTGCGAGCGCTGGGAAACATGCGGCTAAATATGCTCGTTCTGGGACTTTTGACCCTTTTGGGAGAATCGCGCCGCATGTCTCCAGAGCATTAGCTTTGGCCTCTGGATTGCTCCACAATGACATCACCATTCTGAACCACTACATTACATAGAAATGTAGGGAAAAGGTGCAAGAGGAGGCCATTCAAGCTTCCTCCACCATTCAATAAGCTCATCTTCTACCTCGACTTCCTGCATCATCCCCAAATTTGTTAATTCCCCTGCTGCCTAAAAATCCACCTCAGCCTTGAACCTACTCAACAACTTGATGTGTTGGGTAGGCTGGGTCTATGTGGACTGCGTTTGATACAGTGTAGCAAGAGACAGACTTCCAACACTTGATGAGAAGCAACACGATTTTATTTAACATCTAACTATTTTACATGATCAACTGTGGGTTGACGCTATGCTGACTTGACTGGAGACCTGAGGCAAGCCTGACCAGACTAACTGACTACCACATGGTGTTTGTAGTAGCTGCTGCTCACGAGCTCTGACTGTCTCAGAGGCTGGATCCCAAGAGAGCGGGAAAACTGGTGCCCTCTGGCTTTATAGTGGCCGTGATCTGTCTGGTGATTGGCTGCTGTGTTCTGTGTGCTTACTGGTCATCTTGTGTGTCAATCACTGCCTGTCTGCACTCCATTATATACATGGATGTATATTATGACACAACTGAACATCGACAACACTTGAGAATTCCAAAGATTCAGAAAACACTTCGAGTGAAGACATTTCTACTCATTTTTGTCTAAATTGCAGACCCCTTACTTCAAAACTATGACCTCAGGTACTAGATTTTCCAGTCGGGGAAACTGCCTCTCGACAGCTATCCTGTCAAGCTTGTGCCGAATTTTATGTTTTAATTAGACGGCTCCCTTCTTCACAAATTCATTGAATATGGGCTTAGTCTTCTCAATAAGGAGTCCAAGGCCGGATTCTCCGGGGTTTGCCCCGTGGCCACTGTCAGCAGGAACGGAGAATTTGGCGCTCAGCCAAAACCTGTTCACTGCAGCAGGACCATAAAACCCGCCGGAGTGAACGGACAGAGAATTCTGGCCCAAAACATTCAGCACAAATAATTTCACAGCTTGACACTTCTACAGAGTTTATTTTCCCTTCAGGAGCATTTGTGACATTCTAACACCATGGGTTAAGGCCCTTGCTGAAGTGAAAATGGCGTCCGTTTGAACACCGAGTACAGCTGGACCTGTTCAAGTGTGAGCTGTGCGTAGCCCACTTTCCTCTGCCAGCAAAAATAGAAACTGTAGGCAATAGGGGCAGAACTTCTAGATTCAGGTCCCGTCCACCATTTTAAAAGGATATCCCACCCATTTTGTTTCAATATTTTTTTAAATAATATTTTGATTAAACATTTTTTAATGAATACAAAACCATAACCAAAACAAACAAACAACCAAACACAGCAGCATCAACTGTATCAACCCTAGTCTCCCGCACGACAACGTGGCATTCACCCGACACAAGGCTTCACACCAAATCCTCCTCTAATGCCACCCCAACTCCTCCCACTTTCCTTTAATCCCTACCAGGGATTCAGCATTCTCCTCTGTTATCCCCCCATAAATTCCCAAGATATTCCCCTCTTACAACCCCACGAGCGTCAAAACCATTTTCAACAGTGAGGATGGAGGCACTACCGGAAATTACGGGAAAACATTCCTCACAAAGTCCCTCACATGCAGATACCTAAAGCTTCCCACCTGCGAAAACCCAAACTTCTCTGACACCTCCTCCAGGATCTCACACTGCCCCTCCCAAAACAAGTCCAAAAAACCCTTATCCCTTATCCACCCAACCCCGAAACAGTCAAACATATATGGCAGGATTCTCCATTCCTGAGACTAAGTGTTAATGCCGGCAGCAAAACTGGCACCACACCTGGATCAATACAGCTACTGTTAAGGGACTAGCACCGGCACCATGAGGAACACAATCGATTCCAATGAGAAATAGTCCTGAATTCGCCCGGTCTGAGATTGACACTCAGGATACTGACAAGCTGTAGCCGCATGTACACATTACAATCCCCACACACAGCATCCCAGCCAACAAGATGCCAGCAAGGAGAGCGGCATCCCTTTTCACCGACGCCGAGCTGCAGACCCTCCTGGACGCGGTGGAGGAGAGGCGGAAGACCCTGTCCCCCGGCCCGGGAAGGAAGCTGCAAGCCACTGCTGCTCGGCGTACCTGGGCATAGGTGGCAGAGACACTTAGCGTCGTGGGCAACATTATCCATACCAGCCAGCAGTGCTGGAAGAATCTGCATGACCTTCTCAGAGCGGCCAGGGTGAGTCGACAGCACTGTGCCACAGGTACTAACCCGCATCCCACACATCCGTAACCTGACTCCGCCCCGTCACGCCCCCCACTTCACCACATGGCGGCACCCATACTGGCCGGGTGCTCTGGCCACTAGCTACCCACCCCCTGGGCTGCATATGTTGGACTGTCTAACATCCATCTTTTCTTGTGTCTTGCGTGACCTGCTGATGGTGGGGCGGGTTCATCCGGTGTCCCGTTCCCCCCCAGCTAGTCCCACAGCCGGAGCCACCGCCGTGAGCTGAACAATGAGGAGGAGAGCAGCTCGGACGGCAGCCTTCGACCCGATACTCTAGAGACCCCGAAGCTCGAGTCCGAGGTTGACACAGATTTCCCGTCACAGCTGTCTCCAACACCGTCCACCGTCCCAGAGAGACTCACCTCAGTTGGGCACTTCAGTGAAGAGTCTCCTGGGAAACTCTCTGGTGAGAACCACACGGCTGCTCTGGTTACAGCAGGTGGAGGTAGGAACACCCCAGGAACTAGCTGCTGTCCAGTCGGGTTTAGGGCTCCTGGAATGGACAGTCCCATTGATTGGGGAGATGTCGTCGCAGAGCCAGGGACTGCATGAGGGGCTGTCAGTGAGATTCAGCACTTCAGGCGCAGGTGGAGGAGACCAACTGCATACAGGGGCAGGAGGTGGTGTCGACCATGCATACCACCCAAGCTAACACTGCAGGGTGTGCAGCCGCAGTGGAAGCACTGGGGCGAAGGTTTTGGCTATGGATCAGCATGTCCAAGGCATGGGGCATTCTGCATAGAGGCTGACTGAGGCCCAGGACAGGGTTGCCGCCTAACAGGCAGCCACGTGCCAGAGCCACCTGGACATTGCAGCGACGCTCCATAGCATGAACCAGTCACAGCAGGCCACACGGGAGCACCCGGAGGAAATCCACAAAGACATAAGGAGAATGTGCAGACTTAGCGCAAACTGTGACCCAAGCCGGGAATCGAATCTGTGATCCTGGCGCTATGAAACAATAGTGCTAATCGCTGTGCTACTGTGCTGCCCATGGAGGGAGGAGGAGGTGATGGAGCCCGTGCTGGTGACTCCCGCAGCACTTTGGACCCGCCACCCCAACACCCCCCCCCCCTCCCCCCCCGTCCCCAGCAAACTCCCCAATACTCAAGGCCACTCCACCAAAAGACGTGCGAGAAGAGCAGATGGATACATTTGCATGTAGCTCCACAATGAAAGACGAAACATACATCACCCAATCAGATGAGGATGTGTCACTAATCGGCTCTTCAGCAAAAGAAAACTCACACATCGTCATTTCAAGTGAGGATGAGCCACTAATTGGGGCTCAAACACAAAAGTAAAGAGCAGCACCTAACTTTGGGGACGTTGATCCAGCCCAGACACCAGAGTGCGAGGCTTTGCAGACTGCTCCTGAAGTTGCAGTCTTAAAATTTTTTTATTTTTAAAAAAATTTAGATTACCCATTTATTTTTTCCAATTAAGGGGCAATTTAGCATGGCCAATCCACCTACTCTGCACATTTTTGGGTTGTGGGGGCTAAACCCACGCAGACACGGGGAGAATGTGCAAACTCCACACGGACAGTGACCCAGAGCCGGGATCGAACCTGGGACCTCAGCGCCCTGAGGCGGTTGTGCTAACCACTAGGCCACCGTGCTGCCTTTGAAGTTGCAGACTTGACTGCGAGTGCACAATCATCCAAAAGTATGCCGACACTGGATGTTTCACCAAGTGATGGGCATGCAGCTAAGTGTGTGGACGTATCCATAGATCAGCCAAAACTCCTTGATCCAGCTAAGGCTCTGAAATCAGCTATGAGGGCAAAACCACTGCAAGCAACCAGTCCCATGGCGCCATCCAGCAGCATAACGGTGCCACCAAAGCAAAAAAGAAAAAGAGGGACAGTCAGAGGATCACTCCCATGAGAAGGAAGAGGAAGAAAAGGAGAGTGGAGGACACTGTGGTCGCAAACACGGTATTGGAGAAGAAGGTATCGGCAATTTCTTGCCGGCAGTCAAGAAAGCCCAACACGACGCAGAAAGAAGCATCGTGTTAGAAAATTGAAAAAGCTGGTCACAAAGAAAAGGCCAGCAAGAAAATTGGTCTTCCAGACGCATCACGTCAAAGGGCCAATCAAGCCGATAATAATAATAATATATAATTTTTTTAAATTTAGATTATCCAATTACATTTTTCAATTAAGGGGGCAATTAAGTGTGGCCAATCCACCTACTCTGCACATTTTTGGGTTGTGGGGGTGAAACCCACGCAGACACGGGGAGAATGTGCAAACTCCACACGGACAGTGACCCAGAGCCGGGATCGAACCTGGGACCTCAGCGCTGTGAGGCAGCTGTGCTAACCACTAGGCCACCGTGCTGCCCTATAATAATAATAATTACTTATTGTCACAAGTAGGCTTCAATGAAGTTACTGTGAAAAGCCCCTAGTCGCCACATTTTGGCACCTGTTCAGGGAGGCTGGTATGGAAATTGAACCCACGCTGCTGGCATTGTTCTGCATTACAAGCCAGCTATTTAGCCCAGTGTGCTAAACCAGCCCCAGCAATACAAAGAAGACCTGTCAAAAAAACGGTCTTCCAGACGTTAAGTCGACATCGAGCAGCCGACAAAGGTTCAGAAGACCAATGGGTGATGTCGTCATGAATGTCCAATAAGCTGTGCATCAGGAAAACGTCCATCAGGCGTATTATGTTGTGTGAAGGACAGTTGGATCTGTACATATGACATGTGTAAAATGATCATGCAGATCATGTTTTGTAAGACACTGTCATATTTGAATACAAATGTTAACAGTTCCAGAGGAAGGGGGATGTAGTGAGATGCCTGCGCATACGACCTTCAACTAGCTGGTTGCGATAGAGATCAATCACATCATTCAAGTCACCTGCCAGTTAGTAGTAAGTCATATAAGATGATAGTCGCATTTAGAGTAGGTACAGGAGAATTCACTGAATTCATTTAGTAGCCACCGTCCGTATTATAGTTCATTAGTTATCTTTCCACGTGTCTGTTAATAAATCCTCTTTGTAGTGAAACAACCATATGTTCTGTGTACATAATTACAACGATTATATCACAGAACACAACAATATCTACCTCCCTGATCCGCCACCACCTCTGTATCTGGAGCCTTCTCTTTTATTGATCAGGATTGCCACACACCCCGGGCCCGCTACTGTAAAGGTCGGTATGAAACACCTGACCTTCCCAGCCCTTACAAAGCCTTACCTGGTCCTTCACCCACAAGTGAGTCTCCTGAACAGCTGCACATCCACCCTCAAGCTCTTCAGATGGGCAAAAGCTCTTGCTCGTTTTACAGGGCCCCCAACCCCACACGTTCCATGTCACCAACCGAATCGGGGTTCTCTTACCCCCCTGCCCATCTCAGAAATCTCACAACCACTTCCTCTCGAAACCGCTCTTATCTGCCCATTCCCCCCACCATTCACAGCTCCTAGGCATGCCAAAACTTGCACAAACAGGATCAACAGACCACAGCCCCTTCCCCCATCTCATTCCTGTTTACGAGCGAACTGCAATTTGCTAGTAGAGTAGCCGCCCCCCCCCAACTCCCTTTCACCTGAACATCAACAATAAGAACAAAGGGGAGAGAAGCAACCCAATCCATCAAACAGCCCCCAAACTAAATTTTCAGTTCACAGTACCCAAACATAAAGAAAATACAATGTCCCAGATACAACATAAAATCGACAAAACACATAGCCCTCCAACACCTCCACTTTTTCACAACAAAGTCTGCTTTCCACCATTTTCCGTCCAAAACCTTTGAGTTGTGCGTGACAATCAGCTTTGCTGGGTAGACCACTGCAAAACGCACTCTACTTTTGTAAAGTGGTGCCTTCGTCTGGTTGAAGGCTGCCCGCCTTCTCGCCAACTCCATCAGGGCATCTTCTCCTTCATCTGATAGCTGTGGAAGAAAACTAGAATAAGTCTTAGTGGCTTGTTAGTCCGTTGCTTTGGCTGGAGCAATCAATGCGCCCTATCCAGCTCAAAGGAGGAGCGTTCTTCCCCCCCCACCCCCCCCTCCCCTACACATCTTCCCAAACATTGCTGAAAGTACTCCAATCAGCCTCGAGCAATCCATAACCTCAGGCAGTCCCATGATCCGCAAGTTCAACTGCTGGATCGTGTTTTCCAGGTCCTCGACCATTGCTCACAGGCCCTTATTTACTGTCCTCCACCGTCAACAGCTCGTCTTCCAAAAAAGCGTGCTGGTCACTGTGCTTCAACACCTCACTATGCTCCCACACTATCCCCAACGCCTTCCCAATTGCCTCCCATATCAAGGCCAACAAGTCTTCCACAGACTACTTAAGACTCTCCGGCATTTCCCTCCTATGCTGCTCGAAATGCTTGCTGAATTGCTTCTCAAACTCAGCTGCCATAACTCCGCCAGCACTGCCATCATTAGCAGTGCGGCCCCACCCAGAGAGCTCACCTCTGTCATCTTTCCCCCCACCACACTCTTCACTGAACTCAACACTGCTAATGAACTAGGCTCACACCTTTCTTCAAATTATAATTTCTTTGGTTTTCAGACCTCCTTTCATATTTCAATTTAAAATACAGATGGAGGATGAGAAGGTAAAATCAAACACTAGTGTTTTGTGCTGAAACAAGGGAGATTACAATGGGAAGAAGAACTAGATAAGGTAGGCTGGGAGCAAAGACTTTATGGTGGAACAGTTGAGGAATAGTGGAGAACCTTCCAAGCAATTTTTCACAGTGCTCAGCAAAGGTTTATACCAACAAAAAGGAAGGACAGTAGAAAGAGGGAAAATCGACCGTGGTTATCTAAGGAAATAAGGGAGAGTATCAAATTGAAGGAAAAAGCATACAAAGTGGCAAAGATTAGTGGGAGACTAGAGGACTGGAAAATCTTTAGGGGGCAACAGAAAGCTACTAAAAAGCTGCTAAGAAGAATAAGATAGATTATGAGAGTAAACTTGCTCAGAATATAAAAAGACAGTAAATGTTTCTACAAATATAGAAACCAAAAAAAGAGTGGCTCAGGTAAATATTGGTCCTTTAGAGGATGAGAAGGGAGATTTAATAATGATAGATGAGGAAATGGCTGAGGAACTGAACAGGTTTTTTGGGTCGGTCTTCACAGCGGAAGACACAAATAACATGCCAGTGACTGATAGAAATTAGGCTATGACAGGTGAGGACCTTGGGATGATTGTTATCACAAAGGAGGGAGTGATGGGCAAGCTAATGGGGCTAAAGGTAGACAAGTCTCCTGGCCCTGATGGAATGCATCCCAGAATGCGAAAAGACATGGCTAGGGAAATTGCAAATGCACTAGTGATAATTTACCAAAATTCACTAGACTCTGGGGTGGTCCCAGCGGATTGGAAATTAACAAACGGGACACCACTGTTTAAAAAAGGAGGTTGGCAGAAAGCGGGTAATTATAGGCTAGTTAGCTTAACTTCGGTAGTAGGGAAGATGCTGGAATCTATCATCAAGGTAGAAATAGTGTGGTATCTGGATAGAAATTGTCCCATTCAGCAGACACAGCATGGGTTCATGAAGGGCAGGTCGTGCCTAATTAGTTTAGTGGAATTTTTTGAGGACATTACCAGAGCGGTAGATAACAGGGAACAAAGAACAAAGAAAATTACAGCACAGGAACAGGCCCTTCGGCCCTGCCAACCTCCACCGACCCAGATCCTTTATCTAAATCTGTTGCCTATTTTCCAAGGATTTACTTCCCTCTGTTCCCCGCCCATTCATATATCTGTCCAGATGCATCTTAAATGATGCTATCATGCCCGCCTCTGCCACCTCTACTGGCAAAGCGTTCCAGGCACCCACCACCCTCTGCGTAAAAAACTTTCCATGCACATCTCCCTTAAACTTTCCCCCTCTCACCTTGAAATCGTGACCCCTTGTAATTGACACCCCCAATCTTGGAAAAAGCTTGTTGCTATCCACCCTGTCCATACCTCTCATAATTTTGTAGACCTCAATCAGGTCCCCCCCCAACCTCCGTCTTTCCAATGAAAACAATCCTAATTTACTCAACCTTTCTTCATAGCTAGCACCCTCCATACCAGGCAACATCCTTGTGAACCTCCTCTGCACCCTCTCTAAAGCATCCACATCCTTCTGGTAATGTGGCGACCAGAACTGCACTCAGTATTCCAAATGTGGCCGAACCAAAGTCCTATACAACTGTAACATGACCTGCCGACTCTTGTACTCAATACCCCGTCCGATGAAGGCAAGTATGCTGTATGCCTTCTTGACCACTCTATTGACCTGCATTGCCACCTTCAGGGTACAATGGACCTGAACTCCCAGATCTCTCTGGACATCAATTTTCCCCAGGACTCTTCCATTGACCATATAGTCCGCTCTTGAATTAGATCTTCCAAAATGCATCACCTCGCATTTGCCTGGATTGAACTCCATCTGCCCAACTCTCCAATCTATCTATATTTTGCTGTATTCTCTGACGGAGCCAATGGATGTGGTATATCTGGATTTCCAGAAAGCCTTTGACAAGGTGCCACAAAAAAGTTTGCTGCATAAGATAAAGATGCATGGCATTAAGGGTAAAGTAGTAGCATGGATAGAGGATTGGTTAATCAATAGAAAGCAAAGACTGGGGATTAATGGGTGTTTCTCTGGTTGGCAATCAGTAGCTAGTGGTGTCCCTAAGGGATCAGTGTTGGGCCCACAATTGTTCACAATTTACATAGATGATTTGGAGTTGGGGACCAAGTGCAATGTGTCCAAGCTTGCAGACGACACTAAGATGAGTGGTAAAGCAAAAAGTGCAGAGGATACTGGAAGTCTGCAGAGGGATTTGGATAGGTTTAGTGAATGGGCTAGGGTCTGACTGATGGAATACAATGTTGACAAATGTGAGCACAGTAAGAAGTCTTACAACACCAGGTTAAAGTCCAACAGGTTTGTTTCAAACACGAGCTTTCGGAGCACGGCTCCTTCTTCAGGTGAAGAAGGAGCCTGCACCTTCACCTGAAGAAGGAGCCGTGCTCCGAAAGCTCGTGTTTGAAACAAACCTGTTGGACTTTAACCTGGTGTTGTAAGACTTCTTACTGTGCTCACCCCAGTCCAACGCCGGCATCTCCACAAATGTGAGGTTATCCATTTTGGTAGGAATAACAGCAAAAGGGATTATTATTTAAATGATAAAATATTAAAACATGCTGCTGTGCAGAGGGACCTGGTTGTGCCAGTGCATGAGTCGCAAAAAGTTGGTTTATAGGTGCAACAGGTGATTAAGAAGGCAAATGGAATTTTGTCCTTCATTGCTAGAAGGATGGAGTTTAAGACTAGGGCGGTTATGCTGCAATTGTATAAGGTGTTAGTGAGGCCACACCTGGAGTATTGTGTTCAGTTTTGGTTTCCTTACGTGAGAAAGGACATACTGGCACTGGAGGGTGTGCAGAGGAGATTCCCTAGGTTAATCCCAGAGCTGAAGGCGTTGGATTACGAGGAGAGGTTGAGTAGACTGGGACTGTACTCGTTGGAATTTAGAAGGATGAGGGGGGATCTTATAGAAACATATAAAATTATGAAGGGAACAGATAGGATAGATGCAGGCAGGTTGTTTCCACTGGCGGGTGAAAGCAGAACTAGGGAGCATAACCTCAAAATAAGGGGAAGTAGATTTAGGACTGAGTTTAGGAGGAACTTTTTCACTCAAAGGGTTGTGAATCTATGGAATTCCTTGCCCAGTGAAGCAGTTGAGGCTCCTTCATTAAATGTTTTTACAATGGATAGTTTTTTGAAGAATAAAGGGATTAAGGGTTATGGTGTTCGGGCCGGAAAGTGGAGCTGAGTCCACAAAAGATCAGCCATGATCTCATTGAATGGCAGAGCAGGCTCGGGGGGCCAGATGGCCTACTTCTGCTCCTAGTTCTTATGTTCTTATAACTAATATGCAACTGGGAAACGTTTCCAATCAAATTCTCCCCCAAAAGTGGGTGAAATAGGCCAAACACCGAGGACCCTGGAGGGAGCTTCCCAACGTACAACCTCCTCCTGTATGTTACCATTGGAAGTTCCCGTTATTTTTCGATCTGTGATTAACCTAGTTTTAACACATACATCATCATGATGATATGTTCAATTTTAATTTTAGGTTGTACAGTTTCCTGCAGGTACCCATTATCTTGAGACTCAATCCTTTTACCGGATAACATTTAGGGAGCAGTGACATTAAGCGTTGTTCGCAGTGTTGTTTATAGTACTTTGAATCAATTAAGAAGGTAAATTAAAGAACAGCAACAGTTCTCTGCGTTAAACTAAACTGTCAGCCAAGATCAATTTGATCATGCACGCATTGAGTGAAGTCTCTGTAAGGGATGATGTAATTATTCTAAAGTACAATTAATTTGTTAAAATTACTGAGAACCTTGGGTATCTTGCATCGTACAACTATTAATTTTAACTTTATCATGGAACTGGTCAGTACATTGGGGCTAATAATGTAACATAGCACCTATTGATTGATTGATTGATTTAATTTATTGTCACATGTACCGAATTACAGTGAAAAGTATTTTTCTGCAGCGGAGGGAACATACACAGTACGTACATAGTAGACAAAAAGAATAATCAACAGAACAAATGGTATATCGACAAACAGTGATTGGTTACAGTGCGGAACAAGGGGAACATTATTAGTAATTATATAAGAAGTGGAAAATAGTTTTACTCGGTCTGGGGGAGAGGGCTCACAGTCTCCATGTTCCCGCGCTATCTTGGATAAGCCTTGCTATTTTCCATCATATTTTCATCATATACTAGGTTCCAATATTACTGAATTTGAGTCTATTTTATTTCCCATGGTAGTGTGACCTTCAACATGGATCACCCAGCTTACCTTCAGCTACACTGTCAGGCCATGAGGTTTATTTTGTTCCCCTTGCTGGCCGACAATTCGTCATTTTCTGCTAACTCTAAGAAACCGGCTGTTGGGTTTTGGCACTCTCCAAAACTACTTTGGCCAAAAGAACAGGAGTAATGCTAAAATATTCTGATCAGTTGTCTTTTTTGTTTGTGTTTAGTTTATTTGTGCATACTGCACACAGCACCTAAAAGAGCATTAAATGTAGTTGCGTTATGCTAAGATCATATTATTATTAAGCTGATCTAGTTTTCAGATTGCAAAGTATATAACCTCGTCATAGTCTAGCAAAGGCAAAATGAAATATTGTTACTTTTATGTCATAACATAGGCCAGCAACATTAAAAAAGTAAATTAAAAGCTAGTGGTTGTATTCATTCATTAAAATCTTAATATCATGCCATAAATTGAGTACCATTGCAGCTAATGAAAATAGGTAATATTGCATGATATTGATACTGAAAAAGACTTAGCTCACACGGGTATTTTTAACATTTTATCATTGTTGTGCCTTTATAAACCACAGTGTGTGGTTTAACCCATATACAGTAGACAAATGATCACACAAGTTGTTCAGTGCAATAATTGTTTATTAATACACAGAAAGTTAAATACTTAATCAATCACACGTTCATGCACAATGGACAATAAACTAAAACACTTAAAACGACCTTAACTTAACTTCCAGGTGACTGGCAAGTACAGAGCGGATAAGGCCTTATCTGTGATCCGGTAGTCTGGACCATTAACAGGATCGTTCTTGTTCAATGATTTTGTTCCTGGGATGCCTGGAGATGATCTTTTTCCTGGACTGTTAAAAATGTCTGAGCTGCAACTTTCGTGTATCTACAAGCTGCAGCCTGCCTGTCCCTGACTTTGACCATTTTTCCCAGAGTTCTTTATGGGAGGCCATTTTAGATGGCCACAACATTTAAGTAACTGCATTTGCAATATTTTGCTGAAGCGACGCTAATAAAGGAATTTATTTGAAAAAAAAAGCAAGCAGAATTCAGCGATGATTTAAATCATATACTAAGTTATTGGTTAAGTGGTATGAATTGCGCTCATGGAATGAGGTAGGCCTGAGACTTGATCAATACTGCTCTTCCAAATTATGGGCACGATCTTCCGGCCTCGTTACACTCTTGCTCAAGCGAAACGAGGCTGATGAATAGCGGTAGAGTCCAAAAACATGCATGGCTGTGCTGCCCTGTCCTTTATGCTGACTTTGAGATGCGGCCTCATCAGAGGGGTGGAACTCGGGGAACTGGTGTCCACCATCGCCACTCCATGGGACAGGTCCGGGTTGGCACTAGCACCCCCTCCTCCTGCTTGGTGCCCATAGGGCCCTGGGTTCACCTTTGGATGGCAGGGCAGCTTGTTCGAGCCGTGGCTGCCCCTGTATCATCTGGCTCTGCCAGCCCTGGTGGTTCCCCATGGTCTGCACCATTGTGTCGACGCCCTCGGCGATGCTCCTCACGGCGCGGCATGGTAGCACAGTGGTTATCACTGTCATTTCCCAGCGCCAGGTCACTGTCTGTGCGGAGTCTGCATGTTTTCGCTGTGCCTGCATGGGTTTCCTCCAGGTTCCTCCCACAGTCCAAAGATGTACAGGTTAGCTGGATTGGTCACGCTGAATCGCCCCGTAGTGTCCTAATGTTAGGTTGGGTTGCTGGTTTACGGGTGGAGGGTGTGGGCCTAGGTAGGGAGCTCTTTCAGGATCCGGTGTAGACACAATGTGTCAAATGGCCGCCTTCTGCACTGTAAATTCTATGACTGCGATTCTATGACTGCAACATGCTCTGCAATGTCTCGGCAATGCCCATTTGCAACTGGGATAAGCCCTGCAGCACCTTGACCATGTCCATCTAAGATTGGGACATGACCCGCAGAATCTCATCAAGGTCGGCCTGGTACTGGGCGACAACCCCCAGCGAGTCGGACATCCTGCCGAGACCCTCAGCCATAGCCGCCACCGACTGTGCGACACCTTGGACGCCTTCACTAATGGTGCCGACGTTGTGCACCAGGCTCTCCACTGCGGTAACCATCCTAGCAGTATTGGCCTCAGTGCATGCATTGCCGCAACATCTCCAGCGCCCGTAGCCTCTGGGACTTCTCCAAATGGCTATGGATGTGCTGGAGTGATGCTGACATCTCCCTCTGAATGTCCAGGCTGCTCCCTATCGTCTCAATCAGCTGCAGGTACCTCTGTATCATCGGTTCAGAATCTGGCTGGGACCCAGCTGGTTTCTGGCATCCAGCAGCCCTCCAACTGCTGTCTCACCTGGGGTTTCCTGCCTCCACCTGATGTGCAGCATCTGCAGTATGATGCTCACCTGATTGTGCCTGTGAAGCCTTTCCACTAAAAGTTCCCACTGAGGTGTGTGTATCAGCGCTGGTGGAAGGTGCTGTGACTATGATGGTTGCATCCTCGGAGGTCTCTTCTGAAGTGGTCTTGTGGGAGGCAGGAGAGGGTGCTGCCCGGGATGGGCCGGCTCCCTCACCTGGAGGATCTGCAGGAGAATTTGGCATGTGGTCAGTGGGAGGGATGGGTCAATCAATAAGTCAGTAAGGCAATAACAACTCACGAATGACAGGTCCTTCTGGTGGAGCCTGGGGGTTCCTCACCTCTGCAGCGTCCGCCAGCCTCCAACTGGGTGACCGCCCTGTCCTCGGCCACACCGGTCTCCTCCAGGGGATGCTCCTCGAAGGAGGTGACAATTCTTACGTATGGCACCCCTCCGCCAGTCTGGGGCCGGTCCTGACGATTATGGGAGAACTTTTCCTGAGGAGGCCCAGAAAGGCATCGTTAGCCACATGCGTAGTTCACCAGGATGGGAAGGGAGGTGTGAAGGGAGGGTTAGGGTGACGGGGGTTGAAAGAGGAGCGGGTGGAGTGAGGGTTGGGGGTCACATGGGGAGTGGGGGGTGGATGCCCCTAGGGGGGGTTCGGGGGGCCCGGTGCTGCCCTGTGTAGATCGTTGACCTTTTTGCGGCACTGAAGGCCATTTCTCCTGATCACACTCCCCAAGCTCACAGCTGGCGCTACCTCATCGCAGGCAGCAGTGGCTTCTCTGTGGGTCATCCTTCGGGACCCTCGGGGGCACAGGACATCTCTCCTGGGCTCCACTGCATCTAGCAACCTCCCCAGATCTGCACCCCCGAACCCTGGGGCTGGTCTCCTGGGCGCCATTGTTGCGAACTGGCTGGGGTTGGCTGAGCAAGTGCAGCTTAAGTGTTGCTTGGCCTTATTAACGGGCGGCTGGCGAGCGTGGTCCCGCCGAATTAGCTGGTGAGCCTTCATTTGCGTGTTCATGGATATATACTGTGTAGGTAAGGATGAAACTGTGTCTGTTTATTTCCAGGGTTAATAAAAGGTGAGGTTGTTGAAGTTAGATTGTCTGCAGAATGTAAGGGATGAAAGACTAAAGATGTTGGGATGAATTATTTCGCCGGTGGGATTCTCCGTTCGGCTGGCAGTGCTCCCCCCATCCGTGGGTTTCCCGGTGGCGTGGGGTGGCCACAATGGGAAATCCCAACAGCCAGCTGTGGGAAGGGAGAAAATTGCTGCCGGTGACGGCGTGCCACTGTGGACCGTGGCTGGGCAGGTGGAGAATTCATCCTGCCACCTTTTTGCATTTTGCAATGAGGCTTTGTAATGAGGTCTTGACTTCCAAGTAAACAGAGTAGATCTGAAATTTACATTTGGCAATAGTCTTGAAATTGATTGGTAGCTGTTGCATTTCAAAGGAGCCTCAAAGGTGACAAAGAAGATTAGCATTTTACAGGAGATTTTTGAGTGAACAGGGGCAGGTGTTTAAAAATTTTAAATTTTAGTTTCCCGAAACAAAGGTTAAATAGGAACATTGATATTTAATTAATATTTGGGAACCGGAATTTTCAAAGGGATATTTGAAGACAATGGAGAACTTAAGATAAAAGAGGTGGAAAAGTATTTATGAAAGCAGGTTTTTAAGTTGTAGTTAGTTTAGTTAGTTAGTTGGAGGGAAGTCACACTGAAAGCCAACTCCTGTGTTTTTGAATGAGCTGAAAAGCTGTGAAAGTCTTTGAATTGAAGATAGCAACTCAGTGTTGGGCCAGGAGAATTTTTTGTCCTGAGAAGCAGTTAGTTTTGGATCTCCCTTTGGAAACATCACGGCAGCGTGGATTAGTTCTGAGAAGCCATGGATTGTATTCTGTTTAAAGTAAAAACTATTTTTCAGTTTGAGTAATGTTAAAGATAGTAATATAAATACGATGTGGAGATGCCGACACTGGACTGAGGTGGGCACAGTAAGAGGTCTCACAACATCAGGCAGATTCAAAATCACAGCATATCCCTCCACTTCACCTGATGAAGGAACAGTGATTTCAAATAAACCTGCTGGACTTTTAATCTGGTGCTGAAAGACCTCTAAGCGTAATATAAATGCAGAGCGTGATCTTCCCAAAGGGGAACAAAGTCCCCGAGTGAACCAAGTCCACACAGAGCCCCGTTTTTTTACAATGGGGCGCTCCGCTCGCTAAAGTCCCCGTTGTAGCGAGAGATAGGGACGCCATTTTTAAATGGTGTCCCGATGTCCGAGGTCCCCAAATGAATCCCCGACCTCCCCCCAGCCCAAATGCATGCAGTGCCAACCTGACAGTACGCATGCCAACTGGCAGAGCCACCTGGGCATCTTGGCACTGCCAGGCTAGCACCCTTGTGGCACTGCCAGGGTACCCAGGTGGCATCAGCAGTGCGAGAGCACCACCCTGCCCAAAGGGCATGCAGCTGGGGGTCTCAGAGTGCCATTCCGTCTGGTCCCCATTTGTGGGAACCAGTACCGAATGGCACTGTCCCGATGTTTCTGAGGGAAAGGGTTTGAATCCCAAAGTACTCAGGAATCTACACTTAGTGTAAGGCCTACTGCCTAGCTCTAATATGCAGATTTGCCAAAAAGTGATCCCACTCATTGTGGGCGGGAATCATCTCACAAAATATCACGAGATTGTGTTAAATCTGGCTAGGCGTTGTGAGCGGGGTATATCCCAGGAGCGGGGTCTCCCGGCTTTCAACGACCACTCTGCGCCATGGCGAGCTGCTTTGCTGGTGCTGGGTGAATGGAGGATCACGTCTATAGTTTTATTGTACACCTTTGATAAAGCATTTTGGGAATTATTTTGTAAGATTTCTTTCTAATTTTGTTCTATGTCTATCTTTTATCTTATGTGTTGAAGTTTTACCTTTTCTTGTAATGCACATTTTTATCCTTCAAGTTTTTAAAAGTTATCAGTGGCTTTTGTGTTCAGTTGCTTTCCTTTCTTGCTACCATAGTACAAAAAAAAAATTATAATCAACTGAGACGGATGTTGACCTGAGATGTGCTCAGCATTAATTGTAACAGCGCTTGTAACAGCGCCACAATTTCATCAGTGGGCCAGAACTGCAACCAATCCCAAGTGTCACGATCCCAGCTGATGTCAATACTGCACAAGTCAGATCCCAGAGTGAAACTTGGCTTGAGTGAACCGAACTTTTATTTTTAAACTGTGAAGGAAATTTACGGAACAAATGCACAGGAGTCTGCTGATGAATTCTTGACACAAAGAATAAAACATGTATTAAACAGGAGAAATTGAACTGTATTACACCTGAAAAAAAAATGTTGTAATGATCTTAATACAAGTACATGATTCAAATATTCACTAACCCTTCAGCCCAGCCTTGTCTTTACAGATAGATACAAATTCAGAACGATCAAACAATTTGGGCGCGATTTAACGGAAATGAAACAGAATCCCATGTTGGGTGTGTTAAGCTGGGTGTTTCCCGCCACTGGCAGCACTGAGAGCGACCCCGCTATTAAATGGGACTCTGCTTCATTTCTGGGCCTCAGCCAGAAAGGCCTCACTGAGGCCACACCTAGTCCCATTTCCTGCACTAATGAGCTCCGCTCACCAGTGCAGGAAGAGATGACGCCCCGATCTCTGAACCCCCCCTCCCCCCCACCACAGCCTTCAGACACCCACCAATGCCCAATTTACTAATCAGGGGGTCCTCGAGCCAGGGTACCCAGGTGGCTCTGCCACCCTGGCAGTGCTGCTGCCAGGCACTGCCAGGGTGCCGGGCTCGGACTGCCAAGACTCCTGGGTGGCATTTTGCCTGCACTTGGGAATGGCCCGGGGGTGCCCTGCCCTTATGAAGTGGGGTGCGAGGGGCTGAAGCACCCACTTAGTGGTAAGCTGGGGCATTGGGGGTCTGGAGGCCACAGTGGATGTTCAGAGATTGGGCTGCCATTTAAAAATGACGGCCCTGATCTCTTCCTGCACTGGCAAGTGGATCTTGTTAGTGCAAGAAATGGGACTAACTGAGGCCCAGAAATGAAGCAGAGTCCCGTTTGATAGCGGGGTTGTTCTCGGCACTGCAAGCGCTGGGAAACAGCTGGCTAAACGTGCTTGACATGGGACTCTTTTTCATTTCCGTGAAATCGCGCCTCAAGTCTTGCTGTGTGTCAGACATTTAACAAGAAGATCCTTAAACACGTTTTAGATCTCTCATTTACACTGGAAATGGTTTAACGCCTGAAAAACTCTCTAACCCCCTGTATAGTTTGATCCCCTTTCCCCGAGAAATTTTCTGCCTTGAAAATGAGGAGCAGTTATTCCCCAAATGGTTTGAAAAGTGAATGTAAATGGAACACAATGAGGAAAACACATTTCAAAAGTCCTTACATTGATAGTCCTAACTATTTTAATGAGACATTTATAATACCTACAAATGGAACAAATCACTTAGAGAAATGGAATGATATCTGAATACAAAACACCCATTTAATTCATTATGGGAGCGTAATCAAAGGATTTAAAAAATTTAATCTTGCAATGCTTTCACTTTTAAAAAAATTAATTTTTTCAAATATCCTATAGTGGGGATAACGTCACATTTGCAACTGTTAGAAGTAAATATCTAAGGTTTTAAGACAATTTAATGATAGTAAAATTTGTAGGGATTTCTTGGTGTAAAGCGGACTATGTGAGAGCCATGTATAATTTTGTCATTTTCTTTCCCTCCAGGTATTCTCCTACACAGCAGATAAAGAGATCAGGACAGACGATCTGTGTCTGGATGTGTCTAGGCTAAACGGTCCAGTTGTTATGTTGAAGTGCCATCACATGAGGGGGAACCAACTGTGGGAATATGATGTACAGGTTCGCTTGTTACTTAGTCATGATTTATAAAGCATGTTCAGAGACCCACACTTACCATCTTCATGCATGAGGAAAATGTTTAAACATTAGTGACACAAATAACAGGGATAAAGGAAATTTCTTCCTCAGTGGGATACAAATATCTTGTTTAAATCATTGCACAAAACTGCACTTTAACTTGCACTTAAATGGCTGTTGTTACGATCTTGTGTCCAAGATCGATAACTTTTCAAAAGAGATTAATTTCCCAGCAACCTATGGAAAGAACTCAAAGACAAGATTTCAAGTTTTAAGACTTTCACTGTAACAAACAAAGTAAAATTAACAGGCAATAATAATATACCAAACTAAAGAAAATAATTTTTGCATTAGCTAATTAATTCAATTGGGATCCATTTTACAATCACTTTTACTGTGCACTGTACATCATAATTTCAAAGTAAATTCCAGATCTAGAGTAGGCTCAATTTTCCATTTAAACCAAGAAGTAACTTCCAGTGTCCTTCAAGAATCATTCCATTCAGCCTGAGACAGTTAGATTTTCACCAGCAAGGCTGACCCCTGTTCCTTGAATCTACAATAGCCCTATCATTTCTGTCCCCTTTCGTACAAACAGAAAACAAACTTTCACAAGCATCCTTTTTCATTGTTAACACAAATAGTCCTTCGTTGTGTGTAGCAACCAGGATCGAAATGTTGCTTCAAACCCTGACAATAGATTCTGTACATGCCATAAACATCAGACTAGATAAAACCCTTAGGCTTAACCATAATATATTCCACTATCAATGTATTTGCACTGTCTCGACCTTAATAGCGAATTGTAAATCATTTTCTTTATGGCTAGAAATTTCTTCTAGCTTCTCGCTTCTAGTAATAATACCGGGTCAATATCCCCTTGATACCAATTTGTCAACAAATGGAAACAAAAACACTTACACCATGAAAATCTCCATTGGATGATCCGTTAACTTCCCCCATTCCTGTGAAAAAGCACCATTTTATTAATAACTATACCCTGTTATTGAGTCTTCATTTCACTCTTTCCAGGATTCTAAATATCCAATCAATGACCGAATACCCACAATTCAATGTTAGAACTACGTCTTTTTCAATTCAAAATGGCTTCCTTTTTTAATTCAATGTCCTCACACCTAAAAGTCTTTAAATCTATATGTTTTTTTTCGGCCTTTTCTATTCTCACTGCCACCTTTATTTAAAGGCACATGTATTTACAGTTCTAAATTTCTTTCCATCCACTTTTTTTCAGAATCAATTTAGGTTATACTTCCTTTCAACATTCTCTTGCCTCTGAATATATTATTTGATCTTTCACCACACTGAACGACATCTGCCAGCAGTGCACCCTCTCAACCAATCTTCCACTGCCCTTCTTTAATTTTCTGCATTTTTCAATTTGCAATGTTCCCTAATTTGAAGTTGCATATAATTTGCTGCATGGACACAGGCCATTCAGCTAATCTGATTTATGGTAGTCTCTATACTCCATAGGAGCCTCCCCACCCAATTTCATCCAACCTGATTAGTATATCATTTCCTTGCTTTCTGCATCATGTGTGGATCTCTTCTTAAATGCATCAATGCTGTTGGCCTCTGCTACTCCTTGTCAGTTCCACATTCAGACCATCCTCTGGGTGACAAAATTTTTCCTGAATTTCTTTAGAACTTGTGATTGATGGTTATAACTTTGATTGCTAGTTTTGGTCTCCTCCACAAATTACAATATATTCTCTACACTGTTTAATAATAGTTTAATAATTTTAAGGACCTCTACTAGGTTCCCCCTCAGCTTCCTTGTTCTTTAAAATTCATTCGCCTGAGGAAGGAGCAGTGCTCCGAAAGCTAGTGTTTGAAACAAAGATGTTGGGCGGTATTCTCCGCTAAGGCCAAATATCGCGGAGGCCGTCGTGAACTCGGCCGTGGTTCACGACGACCTCGGGGCCCGCTCCCCGCACCTAATTCAACCCCACCCGGGGGGCTAGGAGCGGGCCCCCGTCGTTCTCGGCCGCCAGAAATGACGCGCGAACGGCGCTTTTCATGATGTCATCCGCGCATATGCGGGTTGCCGGTTCCAACCCGCGCATGCGTGGATGACATCATCACGCAGACGGCACAAACCCGCGCATGCGCTGTGCCGTCTTTCTACACCGCCACCCGGCAAGACGTGGCGGCTTGATCTTGCCGAGCGGCGGAGGGGAAAGAGTCCGTCCGTTTTGGACGCTGGCCCGACGATCGGTGGGCACCGATCGCGGGCCTGTCCCCTCCGGAGCACAGTCGCGGTGCTCCCATCCAAATCGGGCCCCTAGATGCCCCAAACAGGCATCAGGCACCCGTTTCACGAATGCAGCGACCAGGTGTGGTTGCTGCCGTGGTGAAACGGGTGTGAAGGGCCCGCCGCTCGGCCCATCAGGCTCGGAGAATCGCCATTCGCCGTAAAAAACGGCGAACGCCGATTTTTCCGAGGGGAGGGGAGAATCGCGGGGGCACCAGTAAAAAATGTCGGGAGGCCCTCCCGCGATTCTCCCAGGCCGCGTGGGGAACGGAGAATTCCGCCCGTTGGACTTTAACCTGGTGTTGTAAGACTTCTTACTTTAAAATGAGAGCAGAGCCCCAGCATATTCCCTTTATGCTGATGGTCATAAACTCTGAGTTCTGGTATAATTCTTAAAGGGGATTTTCACAGTAACTTCATTGCAGTGTTAATGTAAGCCTACTTGTGACAATACAGATTATTATAATTCTTGTAAATCACCAACAAACATCAATATGCCTCTGTCCAAATCATTAACCTTAATGAAAAACAAAAGTAGTCCCAAGATATATTCCTGAAACAACCAGCAGCCGCATTCTGCCAGTCTGAAAACAGTTTATCTATTCCTTGTCTAATTTTACTAATGTCACCATATCTCAATCTGTGCTGTTACAAAATTGTTAATATTTTGTTATTCTGTGTGGATTTTTGTCAAGCTTTCCTCTCAACATTTATCATTGGAAATTGTTATATTCTGTTGACATTTCAAGCTTTAGAACATAGAACATAGAACAGTACAGCACAGAACAGGCCCTTCGGCCCTCGATGTTGTGCCGAGCATTGTCCAAAACCAAGATCAAGCTATCCCACTCACTGTAATTCTGATGTGCTCCATGTGCCTATCCAATAACCTCTTGAAAGTTTCTAAAGTGTTCGACTACACTTTCACAGCAGACAGTCCATTCCACACCCTAACCACTCTCTGAGTAAAGAACCTACCTCAGACATCCCTTCTATATCTCCCACCCTGAACCTTATAGTTATGCCCCCTTGTAAAAGCTACATCCACCCGGGGAAATAGTCTCTCATCATCTTATATATCTCTATTAAGTCGCCTCTCATCCTCCTCCGCTCCAAAGAGAAAAGTCCTAGCTCCCTCAACCTTTCCTCATAAGACCTATCCTGCAAACCATGCAGCATCCTGGTAAATCTCCTTTGCACCCTTTCCAATGCTTCCACATCATTCCTATAATGAGGTGACCAGAACTGCACACAATACTCCAAATGTGGTCTCATCAGGGTCATGTACAGTTGCAGCATAACCCCGTGACTGTTAATAAACGCGAACACATTATGGGCCTTCTTCACGGCTCTATCAACTTGAGTGGCAACCTTCAGAGATCTGTGGACATGAACCCCAAGATCTCTCTGTTCCTCCACATTCCTCAGAACCCTGCCATTGACCCTGTAATCCGCATTCAAATTGTTTTCCACCAAAATGAATCACCTCGCACTTATCAGGGTTAAACTCCATCTGCCATTTTTTGGCCCAGCTCTGCATCCTATCAATGTCTCTTTCCACCAATCCTGCTGTCATCAGCAAATTTACTCACCCACCCTTCAGCCCCCACCTACAAGTCATTGATAAAAATCACAAATAGCAGAGGACCCAGTACTGATCCCTGTGGTACACCGCTGGTAACTGGTCTCCAGTCTGAAAATTTTCCATCCACCACCACCCTCTGTCTTCTGTGATAGCAAGTTACTTATCCAATTGGCCAAATTTCCCTCTATCCCACACCTCTTTACTTTCTTCATAAGCCGATCATGGGGAACCTTATCAAACGCCTTGCTAAAATCCATGTATACGACATCAACTGCTCTACCTTCATCTACACACTTAGTTACCTCCTCAAAGAATTCAATCAAATTTGTGAGGCAAGACTTACCCTTCACGAATCCATGTTGACTATCCCTGATTAAGCTGCATCTTTCCAAATGGTCATTAATTCTATCCTTCAGGACCTTTTCCATTAATTTACTGACCATCAAAATAAGACTAACCGGCCTATAATTACCACGGTCATTCCTATTCCCTTTCTTGAACAGAAGAACAACATTCGCCACTCTCCAGTCCTCTGGTACTATCCCCTTGAACAGTGAGGACCCAAAGATCAAAGCCAAAGGCTCTGCAATCTCATCCCTTGCCTTCCAAAGAATCCTTGGATATATCCCATCTGGCCCAGGAGACTTGTCGACCCTACGGTTTTTCAAAATTGCTAATACATCCTTTCTCAGAACATCTACCTCCTCCAGCCTACCCGCCTGTATCACACTCTCATCTTCAAAAACATGGCCCCTCTCCTTGGTGAACACTGAGGAAAAGTATTCATTCAACGCCTCCTTGACCGGCCCTAACCTCACCCTGGTCATTCTTTTATTTCTCACATAAGAGTAAAAAGCCTTGGGGGTTTTCCTTGATCCGACCCGCCAAGGACTTCTCATGCCCGCTCTTAGCTCTCCTAAGCCCTTTTTTTTAGCTCATTCCTTGCTACCTTGTAATCCACAAGCGACCCAACTGAACCTTGTTTTCTCATCCTTACATACGGTTCCTTTTTTCTCTTGACAAGGCATTCAACCTCTTCTGTGAACCATGGTTCCCTCACACAGCCATTTCCTCCCTGCCTGAAAGGGACATACCTATTAAGAACACGCAGTATGGGCAGCACGGTGGCCTAGTGGTTAGCACAACCGCCTCACGGCGCTGAGGTCCCAGGTTCGATCCCGGCTCTGGGTCACTGTCCGTGTGGAGTTTGCACATTCTCCCCGTGTCTGCGTGGGTTTCGCCCCCACAACCCAAAAATGTGCAGAGTAGGTGGATTGGCCACGCTAAATTGCCCCTTAATAGAAAAAATAATTGGGTAATCTAAATTTATAAAAAAAAAAAAGAACACGCAGTATTTGTTCCTTGAACAAGCTCCACTTTTCATTTGTGCCTTTCCCTGACAGTTTCTGTTCCCATCTTATGCTCCTTAATTCTTTCCTAATGACATCATAATTACCCCTCCCCCAATTATAAACCTTGCCCTGCCTTATGGCCCTATCCCTCTCCATTGCAATCGTGAAAGACACCGAATTGTGGTCACTATATCCAAAGTGCTCTCATCCAAACAAATCTAACACTTGGCTCGGTTCTTTACTATCCAGATATTGTGTCAGGGAACCCTCCGAACTGTTAGACCTATCGAGGTTCCAATCAATATTTGGAAAGTTAAACTCACCCATGACAACTACCCTGAGACCTCCACCATCCCTTCAGCCACGTGTTTATCTGCACTCTCTCCATGTTCCTCACCTCGCTAGCACGTGGCACCGGCAACAAACCAGAGATGACAACATGGCTTGCCCTGGCTCTCAGCTTCCGCCCTAGCTCCCTAAATTCCTGTTTTAAATCCCCATCCCTTCTCTTACCTATGTCGTTGGTACCGATGTGTACCATGACTTGTGACTGTTCCCCCTCCCCCTTAAGGATTCTGAAAACACAGTCTGCGACGTCACGGACCCTGGCACCCAGGAGGCAACATACCATCCGTGAATCTCTTTCGTTGCCACAGAACCCGTCTATCTGTCCCTCTAACTATCAAGTCCCCAATAACTATTGCTCTCCTGCTGTCCCTCCTTCCCTTCTGAGCCACAGGGATGGACTCAGTGCTGGAGAGCTATTCACCGTGGCTTACCCCTGGTAGGTCGTTCCCCTCAACAGTATCCAAAACGGTATACTTGTTACTGAGGGGAACGACCAGAGGGGATCCCTCCACTGACTGCTTCCTCCCAGCCCCTCTCACCGTCACCCATCTATCTTGATTCTTCGGAGTAACTACATCCCTGAAGCTACTACCTATGACCACCTCTGCCTCCCGAATGATCCGAAGTTCACCCAGCTCCAGTTCCCTAACGCGTTTCCTGAGGAGCTAGAGATGGGTGCACTTCCCACAGGTGAAATCAGCAGAGACACTGACAGCATCCCTCACCTCAAACATTCTGCAGGAGGAACATTGCACTGCCTTCCCTGCCATCCCCTCCAGATAAAACAAGAAAGGAAAGAAAGAGCTTACCTGTTATTCACTCTACCCCTTAGGTTAGAGGAAGTGGAAGGGTGGGGGACACTACAAGTGTAGTGTCTAGGGTTTAGGAACCACCCAACTTAAATACAAGTAAAAATAAAACGCTTAACCAGTAACCACTGCGCCCCGCACGAGAACAGCAATCAGCTGTTATGGGCCCGCGCAAACAATTTAAATCTTTACTACTTACCCAGCAGTCACTCTGTCCTCACTCCAACCGGATTCAGCTGGAAACTCCCAACAGTAAGTTTTTTTAAAGATTTACTCCGTTTCTCAGCAAGCACTCACTCAGCAACCACTGTGCCCCGCACGATAACAGCAATCAGCTGTTATGGGCCTGCGCAAACAATTTAAATCTTTATGATTTACCCAGCAGTCACTCTATCCTCACTCAGACCGGATTCAGCTGGAAACTCCCAACAGTAAGTTTTTTAAAAATTTACTCCCCTTCTCAGCAAATACTCACTCAGCAACCACAGCGCCCCGTACAAGAACACCTCAGGGAAAAGAAAAACTACTTACCAGTCACCAGCCAATCACTTATCTGCAGGCTGTGATGACACGGTTCAACTTCTTTCTACTTCTACCTGCCCTCGAGTCTCCCTCTTGATCTACTGGGATCCTTACAGTGATTGTTGTTTTTTGTGTAGAGGAGGAGGTAGGGAGGGAAACACTGAAGAAGTGCTTGGGGTTTAACTGTCATTTGACAGCAGCTCCTCCACAAACCACCTTCTAGATACAGTTACCACATGGCACTGAAGCAAATTTTCCTCGCAACAGCCAATCAGCAGCTCCGCTTTGCTGCTCTCTGCTGGATCAGATGTCAGTTGTCAAGATGTAGCTGAAATTTCTGGTTTCCAAATGGCATGTGTCGTGAAACTCTGAAGTATCTACCTAATTTTGTCACCCTTGTAAATATAAAAAAAGACGTTCAGACCATGGCAATGACACAGGCCATTTAAATGTGTATATTGCATGCTATTGGGCCTAAAATGCTAAGGGCACATTTCCAGCAATTTTACTTGTATCAGACCATCCCAGTGACCCACCAGAAGATGCGGAGCCATTTATCTCTCATGGTAGTTACATGCATCTAGAGATGCCAGACACGCTAGCAATATATCTGTGATGCCTTCCGTTTTCCTGAAGCAGGAAAATGTGACATTTCTTGGTCTGAGTTGCCTCTAGAAAGTAGCCACACTGGCCCAGGGCTGAGAATATTGTCTTTTGGTCGAGTTTGGAGCCATTTCACATGCTGGAGACACGAGTAAAATTCCAGGTAAGCGACCATTCGGAAGCGGCGACTGTAGAAAAAGTTAGATGTATTCCCTTATATATTTACACCTATTCCCCAAAGGATCACCCACGCCCGGTCCACACTTAGGCCGGGGTATTTATGTCCCAGCGGTCTCTGGTATAATAAGGTAGCTCCGCCTCCTTCGTCTGTGTAGATTGTACTCGGGTGAGGCCACTGTGACTCTGAGGTTGCAGATCCCTCAGCCTCCTGTCGGGTTGTAACATCCCTCACCCCAAGTCTGATACATCTTCCTTTTCAACGGCAGACGGGTGTGAAATCCTATCTTGTCTTTGATTGGAGGTGTCCATCCAACGTCCGCTGTTCTGGGTCCTGAGGGGTAAAGTGACCAAGGAGTGTAGTTTTCGGCCCAAATGTCTTGGTGGTTCTGCTGTGCTTTGCACGGTGGTCACCACCGGACCTTTTTCGACTTCAGTGGGTAAATTCTCCATGTTTGACTCCGGGTCGGACGAGTCGAGATACTGCATCTCTGAATCGAATGGCTCATTGCCTCGCTGGGTATCAATGGCAGTTGTTCATGAGGAAGGGGCACTACCGGCCTTGGGAGTCTCGGACGGTCCTCAGGCACCTGTGCAACCCTGCTTCGGAGATGGTCCACATGTCATTTAGAGTCCTTATATCCATACAGAATATGAGACTGGATGGGACCGTTTTATTACCGGGATCCACAATACTTTGTCTGCGAAATGTTGGACCTAAACGGCATGGCCTGCTAGAAATTCACGAATGGGTCTGCTTCATTTCATTCTGACTTGTTTTTGTTGATTCTTTCTCTAACGTCTGGCAAAATGCAGTTCAACCACGTGTGCAGCCAGCGTCCCATCAAAAGCTCTGCAGGCCCTACCCCAGAGGTTGCATGTAGTGTGGTTCTATTGTAAAAAAGGAAACAGGTGAGGCGGGTTTCTCAGGAACCCGAGGTCTGTTTCCGCCTCCTGAGTTTAAATGTCTGCACTCTTCGTTCAGCAAATCCATTTGACGACTGGTGGTAAGGTGTGGTTCAAACCTTTTTGGAGCCATTTTGTTTTTGAAAATCGCAGAACTCTAAACTTGTAAAGGCATTGCCATTGTCTGAGACTGCTGGGACATAAATACCCCGGCCCAAGTGTAGGCCAGGGTAACTAAATTGTTAAACTGAGGGTGTCTGGTGAGTCTGGAAAAGCCAAACATGCCGTAGGTCTCTGCACCGCAGATCACTAGGAGGGTCACCGTCTGTCATACCCGACAATATTGTTCAGTAGAAGAAAATAGCCCATTCGCTCAATGTATTGAGTCCAACCCCCAGTCTCGGCGTTGAAAGCCCTGCTTACCAATATGTGCCATCCCTGCTGCCTGAATGGAGCTGTAATCAAGATGGGCCTGGTCTGGAGGAAGTGGCGTCTTCTGCAACTCCACTTGATCCTCGTCGCAGTGTAAAGTCCCAGGCAAGCAATCACTCAGATGCGACGACTGTAGAAAAAGTAAAATTTATTTCATTGTATATTTACACCTCCTACTCCCCAAGGGGTCTCTCGCACCTGGCCTACACTTGGGCCGGGGTATATATGTCCCAGCAGTCTCTGGTTTAAGGAGGTAGCCTCCCCCCTCATTTAGATTGATTGTATTCAGGTGAGGCCACAGGGACTCTGAGGTTGCAGATCCCTTGGCCTCCTCTACGATTATAACACACTGAAAACTTTTTTGAACTCCCACGCTGAGGACACATGCATTTTCCCGCATTGTTGACCCATCTCATTAAACCAGCTCTCAGGGCAGCACGGTGGCTCATTGGATAGCAGGTTCAATCCCGGCTCTGGGTTACTGTCCGTGTGGAGTTTGCACATTCTCCCTGTGTTTGCATGGGTTTCGCCCCACAATCCAAAGATGTGCATGGTAGGTGAATTGGCCACACTAAATTGCCCTTAATTGGAAAAAAATGAATTGGGCACTCTAAATTTATTTAAAAAAGAAACCAGCTCTCATTGCATTTATGTTTACTGAACTCTACCATTCCCTCCCAGTAATCATACACCCAGAAAACCACATTCCCAATGCTCTGACATCTCATCACCCTTATCCACACCTCAAATCTACTCTGCAACAATTGGGTCATTTAGCATGACTTCTCCATGGTGCCAAAGCCCAACACCAACCCATATCCTATCATTCCTTATTCCTTAATTCCCAACATTCACAAGCACTGCCATCAACCATCACCATGATTGTGCAACCCATATCTCACTTTCTCCTCCCCCATTTCCAATCCCCCCGACCCTCAACGACACCAATTCTCCCAGACCTCTCACATTTTCTTCCCCAATGGTCCCATAGCCCAACCATCAGGGCACTGCACCTCCTGGGTCAAAGTTACAGAAGATGATCAATTAGCAGGCTGCATCCATATTCGCCAACTAGTTTGGGATGGCAAGCAGGTTGTAGAGGTGAGAGGGCTACGCAGGATGCCCACAGATTTCACAGCGTGCTGCTAAAGCAAACGTCTCAACAGGATGGCAGAACAAAATGAAATAAATGAAAATCGCTTATTGTCACGAGTGGGCTTCAATGAAGTTACTGTGAAAAGCCCCTAGTTGCCACATTCCGGCGCCTGTCCGGGGAGGCTGGTACGGAAATCAAACCGTGCTGCTGGCCTGCTTGGTCTGCTTTAAAAGCCAGCGATTTAGCCAAGTGAGCTAAACCAGCCCCTGGTGTTAGATGTTAGGTGTTAGATATAGTTGAGGGAGCTGGCAGCAATATCTGTGCCCCATGCACTCTCTTAGAGCAGTCTCCAGGAGCTGCCCGTGAACTGAACAGCGTCGACAACCCGCCCAGCCATGGTGAGAAGCCAATTAGGCACATTAAATGGCCAATTTGCAGCAAATTCCCAAGGGCAATACCCATGGATGTCATCAGGCTTGCAATTTGCAACATTTAACGGTCAGATTACATCTTATTTTCATGCTGTTCCGACCTCACGATGTGGAATGCATCCTCTGAGTAGCCAAGATTCCGGCTTACCTTGGGCCTTTGCAACTCAGTCAAACTGTATTGCCCTTGGGAATTTGCTGCACTTCCTCCAGGAAAAGCAGTAGGAGGTGGAAGCGACATGATGCACTTTCTTTGATTTGCTCACTTCCTGCCTCCAAACCTATCTTCAACATCCTGGTAAAATTCTCCCTTTATGTTCTCTTTATGTCTTCATCATTCCTCTCTCTCCCTTTCCCATTCTCTTTTCCTCTAAATTATATATAACATTGTCAAATTTTAAACAATACTTACTCATTTTCAACTTCCTTTGTCTCAACCTCCTAATATTTTGACATTTTAATTTTGGTAATGTAACATTTTTAACTCTCTTGCCAACCATTATATGTTTCAATTTCAGTCCGGAAAGAGGAAAAAATAATCATCCGGGCAACAGAGGGACAAAAGGAAAGGGAATGACAAAAAAAGAGAGGGAAATGAAAGGATGAGATGAGATTGGGGTCAGAGAGATTGGTAACATTGAAGAACACAGACTGTAGACAAAAACACTGAGATTAGGGCACAAAAGAGGCAGAGGTGGAGAGAGATCATGAAAACAAAGAAATAGATAGAAAGATGTGATCTGGATTCTCCGTTTGGGAGAACTACGGTGTGAACTAATGGCTGTGCCACGCCCGACTCGGGGCGCAGGACGGCCGGTAAATCTCGCAATATACCTGTTTACAGCGCCTCATGAGATCTAACGGGTTCTCACGATACGTCTTAAACTGATTGGGGGACCCTGAGTTGCAGGGCTCTGAGCAGGGAAGTACCCTGGCACCCCCGATGCCATTATGGCAGTGGCACCTGGGCACCCTGGCAGTGCTACATAAGCACCCTTACAGTGCCACCTTGGCAGTCCAATGGTGCCCGGGGGAGGGGGGGGGGCATTTTGTCCATGCTGGGGATGCCCTGCCTTTTCGCTGGGGTGTGGGATGCTCGATGACCTCCTTATAGGTGAGTTGGGGTGATTGGAGACCATAGTGGGGAGGAGTCTAGCGATTGGGATGCCATTAGAAAATAGCACCCCAATCTCTCCCTGCCAGTTCCATGGAACCGACACGCAATGGAGGAAGAAGATTAATGATCTCCATAGGGCAGCTCGGGTGAGCCACCACCTCTGTGTGCTGGGCACTCCAATCCCTCATTCCGCACATCACCTCCCCAAACCTCAAGACGACTACAACGGTGCTATGTCTTTTCGTCCGACGTCATTTCGTCCAACGACACTTCGTCCACGTCTTTTGGTCCAACGTCTTTTTGTCCGCCCGTCTTTTGGTCCAACGTCACTTCGTCCAATTATCCAATTACAAATAGTTTAATTTAGTTTTTCAATGTTACTGCTCAAGGATCCTCTCCACCTATTTCGCCTCTTGAGGTTGAGTTCTGCATTTGTGCTGCTTGATCTCCAGACATTATTAAAATAAGCTGCAGGATATTCACCCATGTATGCTCCAGCGTGATGAGAGCCATTGTATCTGATGGAATATTTGATCATTTCAGACCTGTAATGTCAGAACCCACTGCCAACCAGAGGTTTTAATCACTCGACGAAAATCGAGTTTAAACCTGCTTCTTTCAGAACTGCACTCATTGTCTAAATCCAATTAGACTCCCTGTCTGTCGGAATTGTAGAATATCAAATCATCTTGTCCTCTCCCCATTATTCTCTCTCGGGTACAGTTCTGGAAATCTAACTTTTAGGGAATTTCGGGAATTTACAATTTACATCAATTTTAAGTAATTTCGGGAATTTTAAGTAATTAGTAAACTTTTAGATTTTTTAACTGCATTTTTAGATTTTTTAACTTTTTAACTGCATTTTTCAACTTGCATTTTACTTGCATTTTATCAATTACTTGAATTTTAGCAATTAAATTCACTTGCTGTATTGTACTTGCATTTTATCAATTAAATGGTTTTATACGGAGTTAATTTGTAATTGGATAATTGGACGAAGTGACGTTGGACCAAAAGACGGGCGGACAAAAAGACGTTGGACCAAAAGACGTGGACGAACTGTCGTTGGACGAAGTGACGTCGGACGAAAAGACGCGACACGGACAACAACATCCCACCTATCTGCATCCCCCCTTACAACCCACCCTCCATGAAACCCCAACGCAGCTTTGATAAAGGGTCATCTGGACTCGAAACGTGGGCTCTTTTCTCTCTCTACATATGCTGCCAAACATGCTGAGATTTTCCAGCATTAGAGAACCCAAAAGTATATCATGGAGTTCACCTGACCCACAACTTTTAAGAGATTATGGTATAGGGAGCACACGGTCCACTCTACAGGTGTGGTACAGCAGAAATGGAAAAGTATTTTTTAAAGCCAAACAATATTTATTCTATGAACTCAAGTTAACCTTTTTAAAACATACAGTGAACATCTTAGCAACCATTAATTCAAATACAACCCCCAAAGAATACAACACTAAGTAATCCTTTAACATCAATAAGACTTAAAACACCTTTTCCCAGAAGCACATTAGGTTTACATTCACTACTGAGAACATTTATAATTCTGAATTCACCAAATGATCAAGAGATAGTCATTTTATGGCAGAGAGATCAACAGTACACCTGCTCTGTCTGACTTCAGCTCCAACACTGAAAATGAAACTAAAAAACACCCTGCAGCAAACAGCCTAAAACAAAAGTAAAACGCTGACAGACAGCCCAGCTCCACCCACTCTCTGGACGAGTGGACTTGATTATCTCGGAGGGAATAGTCTTTGTAGAATACTGACAGAGAGAGTGAAGGGAAGATGTGTTTGGTGGTGGCATCACGCTGTAGTTGGCGAAAATGGCGGAGGATTATGCTTTGCATACGGAGGCTGGTGGGGTGAAATGTGAGAATGAGGAAAACTCTACCCTTGTTCTAGGAGGGAGGGGAGGGTGCGAGGTTAGTCGCGCGGGGTATGAACCGCACACTGTTGAGGGCCCTATCAACAACTGTAGGTGGGAAATCATGGTTGAGGAAGAAGGAACAGATTTTCGAAGCACCATTTTGGAAAGTGGCATCATCGGAACAAATGCGACGGAGGCGAAGGAGCTGAGAGAAAGGGATGGCATCCTTACAGGGTGCAGGATGTGAAGAGCTGTAGTCCAGACAGCTGTGGAAGTCAGTGGGCTTGTAGTGGATATTAGTAGATAGGTAAGTGGGCTTGTAGTGGATCGCAGAAGGTGCAACACCTGCCCTTGCTGGTTGGAGGTCATACCGATAACTATGTGCACTGACAGACATCTATATCCATTGATGTGTACATGCATATCACCACAATCGATGGATGCAGGGAATCGCAAGGGAGTGGACAGTCAGAGGACTGCCTGATCCCAGGAAACAGCTGTCGACTGGACAGGTGTCCCGCTTCTGAAAATTATGATGCCATCACTGGTACAGATGCAGATGCAAAGTCAGGATTTACAGTAGGGGGTGTCAGCAAGTTTCCAGCGCCTGCACGTACAGCTGGAGGAGCCCAACCTCTTTCAGGCACACGAGATGGTGTCAACAATGCATGGTACCCAGGCCAACTCTGAAAGGGCGGCATCTGCAATAGAAGGCCTGGGGCAAGAAGTCAGAGCCATGGGACAGGAAGTCCAAGGCTTTAGACATACTGTGGTCCATGGCTGAGGCTCAGGACATGGGAGCTCAGTCATAGGCAGATATTTCCCAGGCCCACATGGACACCGCTGCAACATTCCGGAGCTTGGCCCATTCACAAAGCATCATGGATGAGGGCATCGAAAGTATTGACTGGGCGATGACTGATGTGGGCCAGTTACAGAAGGATATATCGCATGCATAGAAGGACATGACAGAGCCAGTGAGGGGCATAACAGAGGCAGTGAGGGACATGTCTCACTCACTGAGGGACATGACCCTGTCTCAGTGCACCATGGCTGAGGGCATCGCATCCATGGCCCAGAAGAGGGCAGGCCTCCAGGCCTGGCAGCACCAAGTGACAATTGAGCATCAAGAGCTTACTTGGGCCTCACCTCCTTCACATGGAGTAGCCCGGATGCCAGCAAGTATTCCGAGGAAGGAGGAACTGGTGGTGCCGTCAGTGCCTCCCACAGGGGAGGTGCTGGAACACCTCAGTGCTTCCAAAATCCCCCAACTGACACTGGCATATCTCATGGGCAGCGGCAGAACAGGGTGACCTGTCGTCACCTGTGACACCCAAAAGTCAGCCGGGCCCATCCAGGCCCAGGCCCTCCAGAGTATGGCCGCCAAGGACATCACAGGTCAGAGGGTGAGTCACGGGGGAGGGCAGGGCCCCATGACACCTGAACGTCCCACATGGTGACTCCCTCAGCGAGAAGTAGCAGGCACGCGGCCAGAAGTGTTGGCCCACCTGGTACGACAGCATCCCCAGTGAGTGAGCCCTAACCGTTCACCATCTCCCACAACCTCCACGGTTCCCCCCCCCCCCCACCCCCAACCCTCTGCTATATATGGACCTGTGAGATGGATCACCCAGCACACATGCAGGGATCACCCTCCGGACAGTGGTATGTGATCCTAAAGGCAGGAGTCATACTTTATCAAAAGATGAGGAGCACCAGAGCTCATTTCACAGCGAATCATCATCATCCTCCAGCCTGTGGACAAGACCCGCTGGTACTGCCAACCGAGGGCCAACACCCTGTGGTGATGCTGGTAGCACCGGGACGGCATGGTGGCCCAGTGGTTAGCACTGCTGCCTCACAGCGTCAGGGACGTAGCTTCAATTCCGGCCTTGGGTGACTGTCTGTGTGGAATTTGCATGATCTCCCCGTGTCTGCCTCGATTTCCTCCAGGTGCTCTGTCCCACAGTCCAAAGATGTGCAGATTAGGTGGATTGACCACACTAAATTGTTCCGTAGATTCCAAATGGTTAGGTGGTGTTACAGGGATAGGGCGTGGGCCTGGATGGCGTGCTCCTTCAGAGGGTCAGTATTGACTCAATGGGCCGAATGGCCTCCTTCCACACTGTAGGGATTAATTGACATTCTCTTACCCTCAGAGTGGGGAGGGGGGTGTCTATGGTAATGGAAAGGAATGGAAGGTTAGGGGTAAGGTGGAGTCAATGAATGAGGGACAAGGAAGGGACGAGAGGTTATCATAGAATTTACAGTGCAGAAGGAGTCTGCCCCGGATGTTACAAAGAGCATCGTGCTCACCGTACTCAATCCCACGTATCTACCCTATCCCCGTAACCCCCACTTAACCTTTTTAGACACTAAGGGCAATTTAGCATGGTCAATCCACCTAATCTGCACATCTTTGGACTGTGGGAGAAATCCAGAGCACCCGGAGGAAACCCACGCAGACACGGGGAGAACGTGCAGACTCCACACAGACAGTGACCCAACCGGGAATGGAACCTGGGACCCTGGAGCTGTGAAGCAACTGTGCTAACCACTATGCTACCGTGCTGCTCAGGAGCATAGTGGTTGTGGGGAAGGGGGAAATTCTGTTTGAATCAGCAGCACAGTAGCATAGTGGTTATGGGGAAGGGGAATTCTGTTTGGAGTTGGGTGAGGGGGGATCTGGAGAGGTGGGACAGGGGAAGAGGGATTTACTATGTGGGTGGCGGGGATGAAGTTGGCGGAAAGCGGGGGGGGGGGGGGGGGGGGCGGAGACTGGATAGGTGGGATAGGGTGGTGAATCTGCCGATGGCCAGATGTCCTCGTTGGTAAATCAGCAGGTAATGAGGTTGTCCAATGTGCGGCGACCCTGGATCACACATTGGACGGCCTGCCATGCCACCTCCACACCCAGATCCTTCTGGGCATCCTCCTCATCAGATGAGGCCTGCCATTCTTCCTCCTCCAGCATGTCGCCCCTCTGTTGCGTGATGTTGTGCAGGATGCAGCAGGCCACCACGATGCTCTAAACTCACGTGGGGCTATATTGGAGAGCCTTGCCAGAGTGGTCCAGGCATCGGAAGTGCATCTTGAGGACGCAGATGCACCATTCAATGATGCTCCTGGTTGCTGAATGCACGTTGTTATAACAGGTCTCCGCATTTGCCTGAGGCCTCCGGGCAGGTGTCATTAGCCTTTACCTCAGTGGATAACCCGTGTTGCCCAAGAGCCAACCGCTCACCCGAGGAAGTGCCTTAAAGGTGCCAGGAACTGACCAGTGCAGCAAGATGTATGCTTTGTGTGTGCTGCCTGGGTATCAAGCGCAGACGTGCAAGATATGGTTACACACCAACTGCACTTTCAGAATCGATCCGCTTTCTATTGATGTAGGGTACCCCCCTTGAACTGGTGCTCGAAGGGGGTCATGTGTTCCATCGATCACCCCCTGGACCTGGGGCATGCCAGTGTTGGCAGCACATCCTGCTGCCCGGACATCCTAGTGGTCTGGTCCAGTTTGAAGATGATATAGTTCGATTTCTGGGTGTATAGGACATCTGTTTCAGCAGGGCTGCACCTGTGTGCAATGTTTGCGAGATGCCACACAAGTGCCCGCTCGAGCCCAGGGATGAGCCAGAGGCATAAAGGTTCAGAGCAACCATCAATTTGCTACCCATCGGAAACGGGAGTCCTTCTCCACACCCCTGCGATGCCAGGGGCATCACCATATGGCACAGGAGGCACATGGTCTCCCTGGTGAGGCGGCGTCGGCACAGGCGGTCCAGTGGGAGCTTTGGGGGAAGAGAGACAGAGAATGTTAGCAAGGTGAGTATTTCCTTTCACCCTCAATAGTACTGCTCCAGCATCCTCAACACATCCTCTCCACCTGTCACCCAGTCCCATCGATATGTTGCCACCCGCACTGCACACTTGTCCCCATCAGTGAGTGGCATCAGGCCGGTGATGTGGGGAAACTCTATCCTCACCACTTGTCCCTGTCAAGAGGGGTACCAATGGCTGCTGCAGCCTGTGCCAGCAATAGGCTCAGTGGCGCCTGTCCTGTTTCCCCAGTGGATTCTATTGTAGGTCTCCACACTGGGTGGCCCGTCAGTTATCCCACCAGCAGGGTGGCAACTGGAGAAGTTCAAGTACACCGTCAGATAATCGATGGAGGAATTTGCCCTGAGGTGGCAGCCATTTATCTCTCACTTCAAAGAGTTAATTACCATCAACTGTTAGCAGTGGAGGTAGGGTTTATTGGGGGGGGAGGGGTTAAGGGGGATATATGGAGAATTTGCTTGTAGCTCTTGTTGGGTATTTTTCTATATCTCTAATTTCTTGTGTTTGTGTGACAATTGGACCATATTCTAATAATTTTCGTGTTGTAGTTCAGTTCGTGATTTTTAAATATGAAACCTTCAATAAAATATTATTTGAAATAAAACATGTGCTGCAAATTGCCTCCATGCTGAGAGGCTTGTGTGCGGGCAGGTCCGACAGATGGGGGTGAGCAAGGGAAGCGTGCATCTGCTGTGAGTGTAGAGCAGTGTGCTGTGGATCCTGGGTGTGACACACAAGTTGTGACAGAGAATTGGTCAGGATTCCTGGGCGGCGACTGGATGAATGGGAGCAGGAGCGTGGTGGACAGGCAGCACTTTGATCTCATCATTCTGAGGGGTGGCCTAGCTGATAGTGTGACTGGAGAGGCTTCTACTCTGAGATGGGCAGTGTGCCACCGAAGGTGCCAAAGGCCTTGGTGCATGTGTCCATTGTTAGGGGTGAGCTCTGCTATTCCCCTGCTTCCCCTGCAGTGGGACTGCGTTTTTATGAGTGCAGGGAGGAGTACTTGCACCTGGTGGGCCATTCCTTTGATGGGTCAGTAGGGGTCTGAAGCTTTCCAGAGGTGTGGCCTGGGTGGGTTCCCACATGACCAGAGGCTCTCTGAGCATTTACAGGACACAATGAGCAGTCAGCAGTGTGAACAGCCAGTTTCCTGTAAGTTGCACCAAAGGAGAGCTTTAAACAACACACTGCAGCAATGGTGGGCTGAGCCAGGCCACCTCGATCTGAGGGGAACACACCGAGTGCAGAGACCTTTCACCAAATTGTTCCCCGCCACTCCCAGCAGCCCAAGCAGCCATCCCTCAGCAGGCTCAACATGTTTAGATAGTTTTCTTAACTTCTCACTTCCCTTCAACAGCCTTGACGCCCAAGGCCCGCTTGTAAATACTTTCTCCAATTCACGCTCGCGTGACTCTCACCTGAGAGGGGTGGTGCATCATAGAGGGTTCGTGCATGCAGTGTCCAACCCATTAATAACATTTATATCCATGCAAACGATTGATTTGGAAGGGCCCACAGGTGTGGGGCATGAACCTCACTAACGGCGCCAGCAGGGAACTGGAGCATTGCTACGAAATCAGCACCGGGCACAAAATCAGGGGCTGGATTCTTCGGTCGGCGACGCCGAAATTGCATTCGGCGACTGGAGAATCCAAGTTTGCAACGAAATCGGGAGCAGCGCCGCCACCCACTCCAAAGCACCATACTGGGAGAGTATGCCACGCCACGTATCGACAGCCTCAGGACATTGGCCCATCCCCCGAGGCTCTGCCCCGACCGGCCGAGTTTCCGCCGGTGTGCGTCTCTCATGGTCTCACCCATCGGGAACTTGGCGTGGCAGCTGTGGACTCAGCACCGCCACTGTCGGGGGACGGCCGATCCGCAGACAGGGGGACATTATTCGGGTCACTGTGGGGGTGTGGTCCGGGCGTGCGAGCCAGCCGAAAGGGGGGACTATTTCGTGGGTCGGGTCCGCAAGCTTACGCCGCTATGTTGCACGGCACGGACGCTGAAGGCCCCAGCCGTGCGCATGTGTGGCCACGCACCCGCCAATTCTCCGGTGTGTAGCGACAGCTCGGGCCGGGTGCTCTACGCTGCTGTCCTGCTAGCACCAGCAAAACGGGGAATCGGTGGCAGTTTTGCGCCATTTTTTCTGGCGTAAAACGTCACCGTTCCCACGCCAGCCGTGGAGACAGAGCCCCAGAATCGGAGAATCCAGCCCCTTTTGCTTCACCCAGCATTCTCCGCTTGATCGCGATTATCCCTGCCAACGGCGCACAGCGGCGAATCTAGCTCCAGGTGAGGACAGGATCTAGTGCAAGCAGTGTGACAAAAATCCTTTGGTGTAGAGATATCTGCAAGTCTGCATTTAATCAGTAAAGATTTCACACCTTAATGTTTTTACCCCAGTCACCTTAGTACACCAAACTCTAATCCTAACTCTTCCAACGATACCTGTTCTTCCCATTGAAAAACCTTGCAAAATGCCAGTCTTTTCAAAATCTCGAGACTCAATGCTGGAGCAAATCCTCTTGCCAAGAGCCGCAACACGGGAGATATGTCAACATGTCTGTACAACATTTAAATGCTGTAATGTACCTTGACAAAAGCTTACTGATCCATCTCTTTGCAAACGATCTGTTTGATTCTATTTAATTTTCTAAGATTGTTTGGTTCCTGTATTATCTACTGATAACAGACGTTATGTACAGCCATAATTGAGGACCAGAAATAAGAAAGAGAAATTATTCTATTCTACCACCAGATGGAGGCAGTTATACATGTACACCCATTTCAGTTCTGCTAGTTAAGAGCAAATTAATTTCATTCTTCCACGCAGAAATTAATTTCATAATTCCATGCCAAAATCTTATTTAGCTAATTATTTTACTTTATTTTAATTTATTATTTTATTTTAATTAAATCATTGGGAAAAAAGTAAGGCCACTCTGCTGCCCCACAGCACCAGGGACCCGAGTTCGATTCCGGCCTTGGGATCTGTGTAGAGTTTGCACATTCTCCCCGTGTGTGCACGGGATTCCTCCGGGTGCTCCGGATTCCTCCCACTGCCTAAAGATGTACAGGTTACGTGGATTGTCCATGCTAAATTGGCCCTTAGTGTCCAAGGCTTAGGTTAGGTTAGGTTACCCGGACAGAGGTGGATGGGGGAGTGGGCCGAGGTAGGATAATCTTTCGGAGGGTCGGTGCAGACTTGATGGGCCAAATGACCTCCTTCTGTATTGTTGGAATTCTATGAATTTTCCTCCCCCTCTGGGTTGTGTTCTGCAGTGACAGATGTTGGCTGGTCAGTGGCCAGTGGTGGGGTTTCCCGTTGAACGCACCCCACACAGTCAAGCAACCGCTAAAGAATATCTCAGAAACTCTTGAATATTGTCAGGCTTGCTGGGGTTTGGCTGCCCAGGCAGGAGAAAATAGCAGGGAATGGCTCGGTGCCAAGTCCCTGGACTCGGGGTATCCCCTTCGGGATCGGGGTGGCCTGGCTCAGACTGCCATTGCTGCAGTATGTGATTTAAATGCAACCATTTGGTGCTAATCACAGGCTCCTAGCTGCTCAAACTGCTGACTGTTCACCGTGTCCTGCAAATGTTCAGAAAGTCTCTGCTGATGTTGAGCCCACCCAGGCTGCTCCTCTGGAAACCCACAGACCCACTAGTATCAGCAAGGGGATGGGCATGGCCATGCTCAATCAGTGGCAGCCCACCAGGTGTTGGCACTCCTCAGGCATGCTGTCCCACTGCAGAGGAAATAGGGGATTAGCAGAATTCACCCCAAACAAAAGACACCTGCACAGTGGCCATTGGAACCCTCCCTGGTTTCCGTCCCTCTCAGGGCAGAGGCTTCACCAGTAGCACCCACGCCTCAGGATCTCCTGGAGATGCTGGCAGTGCTGACTGCCTTTGCCACCATCTCCCAGGTGCTGCTAAGGAGGGCGGGCTTCAGTCTGCGGCCCACCCTGGGGAAGAGGGTGTCCCTCTTTTCCTCATGGGCATTGAGCAGTATGTCCACTTCAGACTCCTGAATTTGGGGGGAAGTGAGGTGGGGGGTGCGGGGGCAGGTATTCTTTGAGCCATCTTCGTGGCTGCAGTGAATGTGGTGAGTGGAGCGCTTAAAACAGCTCCAGCTGACAGGCTCTTTAGCGCTAATTCCGGCCCAGGTAGTTACACCACCCGCTGGGCCGGGAAATGCTTCTAATTTTCGCCGGCAGAGTGTTGGTTCACTTGCACATCCCGAATCGTAGAACAAATGGCGCCCCCAACAGAAAGGCTTGAGGACTATAGTCCTTAAGCTTGTGTTGTGCTTTGCTAGAACAGTGCAGGAGGTGGAGGACAGAGATATTAGTCTGGGAGCAAAGTGGAGAATTAAAATGGCTCAGGGTCATGCCTGCAGACTGAACAGAGATGTTCCACAAAACACGTGCCAATCTGCATTTGTCTCCCCAGTATAGTTCAGACCACATTATGAACAGCGACTACAGTAAACTGAATTGAAAGAACATGTAAATGAGCTGCTTCATCTGAGGTTAAAAAGTCCTATTGCACAAAATTCACTGCTTTTGCTTCTGCAAGTCCAATTGATATAAATTGTACATTCAACTGCTGCCAATTCTTCTGTACCCCTGCTTTCCCACACCTCTCACCCCACTATTGAATTGCCGTCTTTTAAGCGCCCATTTCCAGTATGGATTTCTTCCATCCTTTGACGAATCCAAAGCAATTCATCAAAATAAATATAAAAAATGGGCTCAGGTACTAGAAACAAGCTCTCATCCTGTTGCAGGACTGAAGTTGCTATGGAAACCGAAAATTCTCTGGTTAAGAATGTCTATTTGAGGTACTTTATTGTTTGTCTTCTGACTTAATAAGATGGATTTGTGAATGAGAGCTGTGACAACCTATAGTCAATATTTATACATAAGGAATTTTATTTCAAATGTGGTTTGTTTAAACTAAAGGTTCGTGTAATTTTCATTCTTAAATATCTTTACTTTCTAGAGTATTCATTCATTCAATCATGTGTACTCTGCTCAAAGCCAGGTCATTGACTTTTCTGCTGATGCTTCATCCTGAGCTGTTTTCTCGGCAGTGGTAGTTTACCATTGCCTTCCTCTCTAAGGCAGGTCTGCATCAGCTCGGATGGAACTCAAACGCACGCTGTTGGCTTTATTCTGAGCCACCATTTAGCTAACTGACTCCCTTTCTAGATTATAACCTTAGTCAGAGGCGCACTTACACTTTCGGAGGCTCTGTGCTCACCCTCTTTGTAGCTGCCCCATGCCATGCCCTGTCCCCCAGGTGACGTTGTGGTCCGGCCCCAGTGAAATCAAGCCCGCCTCAATGACATTGAGCACCATACACAATTATGTCAACCCCCATCCCCAATGGCTTCAACCCTATCTTGACCCCCACCCATCCTCAGCTCACACAATACAAGGCTCTGAAACCCTCGCTGACCAGTCTAGTTGCTGGCCGCTCCAGCCCAGTAACTCTAACTCTGCCTATTTGGTGCTTTGAATGAAAAAATTAAATCACTTGAGTCTTTCATTTGGAGTATGGTAGCAAATGTAAGGCAGGCCCCTTTTGTAGAGAGGGGAGAGATGTCAAATGATGAGTCGTTGTAGAAAACCTAGCAACCAAAATAATGCAGCATTGTCAAACACTTTATTTAGTCTTCTTCTCATCTTATGGATAAGGTGGACCGGAAGTAAAAATTCTGAACTGGGGGAAGGCCGATTTTAATATGTTATGACAGAATCTGGCCAAAGTGAAATGAAATGAAATGAAAATCGCTTATTGTCACGAGTAGGCTTCAATGAAGTTACTGTGAAAAGCCTCCAGTCACCACATTCCGGCGCCTGTCCGGGGAGGCTGGTACGGGAAGTGGACTGGGAGCAGCTACTGGGAGGAAAATTCATGTCAGAACAGTGGGAATCATTGAAAACGGAGATTGAGAGAGTACAAAGCCAACATGTTCCTGTAAAGGTAAAGGGTGGGACCAAACAAGTATGACAACCCTGGATGCCAAGGGAAATACAGGATTGGATCAAGGAAAAGAAAAGTCTTGAGCCGATACAGACGGCTGAAAACAGTAGATGCCTTAGAGGAGTATAGAAAGTGTAGGGAGGGTACTTAAAAAATAAATCAGGAGAGAGTATGAAAAAACACTGTGAGGAAAAATAAAGGAGAATCCCAAGGTGTTTTCTGATATTTTATGGCAAAAGGGTAACAAGGTAAAGAGTAGGCAGGGCCGGCTCAAGGCACCGGCAACTCGGGCAGTTGCCCGGGGCGCCATGTGCTAGGGGGCGCCAGACTCGGGTCCCGCGCATGCGCAGTTGGGCCGGTGCCAACCAGCGCATGCGCGGTGGCCGCCCTCCCCAGGGCGGCCCCGCCCCCCCGCTCGGTCCGCTCCCCCGCCCCCTCCTCGGGTCCGCTCCCCCCCCCCCTCGGGTCCGCCCCCCCGCCCCTCCTCGGCCCCGCCTCCCCCCCTCGGTCCCCCCCCATGGCCCCCCCCCATGGCCCCGCCCCCCCCCCCAAGGGCGCCGACGTTCAGCTTGCCCGGGGCGCCAGCAACCCTAGGGCCGGCGCTGAGAGTAGGGCCTATTAGGGAACAAAGTATCCACCATACAAATATACAGAAAACCACTCTGGAATTAGATATATCTTAACTCACAACACATGTTAATGTAGCTACTTCAGTCTGAAATTCACATTTGGGTAACCCATCAATCTCTGTCATTTGTCCTTCAGGTAACATGCTTATGTTCAAAGTCATTTATTTTTGAAGTGTGAAGCGTAAAGACATTTGTTTACAATTTGAGCTAGGTTAATTTTTTTAATGGTTTCAAATTGCATTTAATCTGTGACAGTGAAATTGCACTCATATTCTCTATTTAAATCTGCAGACGGGTATGTTTAGTAAAAATAAAGTAATCTTTATTGTCTCAGTTTCAGCAACTAACCCTGTAGTGAATGTTGTCGACAAAGCATATGGCTGAATTAGTTTAAGGGCAGCATCTTAAATAGCACATTGATTGCATGACTAGGTGAGAGTGAGTCTATAGAAAGGGTTTGGGTTATTGTGAAATTATTTGTTCTTATTTTGAAATGCTAAATATATGCTGAAGTATATGCTGAAGTATTTTTTTCTGATAATTGGTATTAACTCTGGTCTGCTTAGGGTTTATAAAGAGAACAATCTCTGAACCAGGAGAATGATGACATTTGAAATGATTTAAATTATATGCTTCTTCACTAATGTAATGCAGGCACATGGGAATATGATTTTGAAGTAGATGTATTGTGAAATCATCCCTATTACCTGAATATTTGTTGAAATGTTCCACAGTGCTTTTAATTCTGTACAGTATTGAAGTAGTAGTGCACAAACACTTCACCACCATTTTAAATGTTTTCAAGAGTTTTAATAATGACCTATTTCAAGCAAGTGTCTAGTAAGCTTTTGTGTGATATTTTTTCACATAGCCATGAATACTACATGATTGGTAACTAGTATCTAGAATAATCTGACAAATGTATTTGTTCATGACAATGATAGCGAACTATAACTCTCATAAGTTTTGATTAAAATTTCTATTGATAATCGAATTTATTCTATTCACATTGCCAGAATAGAAAGTAAAATGAGAGATACATTCAGGTCTATATATGCAAATATATTTAATCAGAGTATACCACATTGACCACAAGAGCATAGCTCTTTATATAACTGGTAAACATGTTTCTTTGAATAATACAATCTATTTTTATTGTGGATTATATTTTTAATTTTTACTCAACTCGAAACCATACCGTGGCTTGTTTCATAATGTGTGCTTGCACTTAGCTGCAATGATTAGATTAGCTTCACAGTAAATTTACATGACTTTATGCCAAAAGTATCTTAGATTTTTGTCATTTCAACATTATCTTTGAGTACTGCAGGTCTATTATAACGATTGCTCTTGTAGGTAATCCTCCCTCTATTTTTACACATTCCATACCCAGTGAAGTGATTGTCATTTTTCCTGCAATGTATCAAATTTTATTACAACAGAAATGAGATATCCAGATGATTGACAAAACTTCAACATTTTCCACCATACTATTTAGATTTTCAAACAATTAAATTGTTTGTGTGAATGTTTGTTGTACAGAATGTGACTTTTGAACATTCTCTATTAATTACTCAGTGCCTTCACTCATTTGCTTTCCATTATTTTGAGTCCTGCTATTCAAAAAAGTTTGTGTCTATGAAGTTACCGGTACTAATTTTATTATTTATTTACTATCAGTGAATGCCTGTCACTATCAACTGTAAGATTTATATGATTATATGACAACAATTCCTCTTGTTATTTTCATGTTGTTTTATGTTTAATAGATCAGCACTAAAAAAGCTACCTTTAGAAGAAGCCAATTTCTTTGATAAATACTGAACCATGAAAGCTTCCACAGCATATCTACAGCATTTACTGCTACTGCATGATCAGTACTGAAATCAGCAGAAATCAAAGCAGAAAATGCTGGGCAGACCCAGCAGGCCACATAGCATCAGGAGAGGGAAAAACTCAGTTATTAGTTCCAGTATTTATGAGCAGGCAGGATATATGCCGGTGAGGATGAAAATGAATGAAGAATCTTGCAGGGCTTCATTGGCATTTGGTAACTCTGTCTCCCATCCAGAACCATTCCCCAAATAGACAATCTAGGACCGCAGGGAGCAATCCCTGGCAATGGGGAGAGGTGCAGAAGCCTAATATCAGGAGGCTGACAATCTGATATGAGGCGTGAGCGGAGGCTGCTGATCAGGGCTGTGGAAGGCCGAAGGCTTCCTTGATGGGTCTGCGGAGCACTTCTACTCCTTCTGCCCCACAAGGAGTGCTGAAGTAACCTCTTACCTTTGGGACTGACAGCTTCAACTCTCATTTCACTGCTGAATTTCCTGATCCTTTGGAAACCCACGAAGCAGCAGTAAATTAAAAGTTGGGCTCCCAATTGTATGGTAAGAGCCCGATTTAAACATGTTGATGAGGCGTTTTGCTGCTCCATGATGGATTACGCAGATGCCCTTATATCGGATCACATAAAAGTAGCAGCCAGCCAGTATGGGGAAGGTTAAGATCCGCATTCTACACAATTAACTTTATAAAGCCTTCTTCCCCATTGTATAGGAGGGTTTGTATCAATGTCAATGTTTCAGATTGATAAACTATCAGATATCTGACTGCTCATTGTGTAAAATCCTATTGATCGTATTTAACTGGCAGCTCTAACTCTTCAGCAAAGTGATGGTAGGCTCCAGTTCCGAAACCACATATTTCTTGGGTTCACCAGCCACAGTTTAGATCACTTTTACCAAAATAGTCGTGGCACTGCTAGTGCCACCTGGATACGCTGGCAGTGCCAGCCTGGCATAGGCACTGCCAAGGTGCTAAGCTGGCATTTTTGCACGCATGCATTTGGGCTGGGGGTGCCTTGTGTGGGTTAGGGGGATGGCGTTGTAGATTGCTTCGGAGATCAGGACGCCAATTAAAAATGGAGCTCTCCAGTGTACAAAACGGGGCTGCATGTGGCCTCGGCCGCACATTCCCCGCTGTGACCTCTTATGCAATGCGACTCGCGTTGTGTAGCCATGTGTTTCTCGGTGCTGCAAGCGTTGGGAAACACGCGGCTAAACGTACTCCCTATCGGACTTTGTTCCCATTTAGTTGAATCGAGTCCTAAATGCTGACACTGGGACTGAATTGCGGGTGTTCTACATTCATGATGATGGCGCCAGTCCCAGAGCAATTCAGGATGTGCTAATAGGCAAGCACCGGCACCATGTTGAACCAGTGCGATTCCAACGCACGCTGCCGTGTGATTCATCGGCATCGAGTTTGCCACTTGAGAGCCTGACAAGCTGTAGCCGCATATAAGCACCACACTCTCTTTCCAGCTACCCCGAAAAGTGCCACTGAGGTTCGTCGATGCGGAGCTCAAGACACTGCTGTGGGAAGGAGGCTGCCACCCGCCAATGTCAACCAGGTGCAGACAGCGTGAGCGGCATGGGCCCCACCACCAGGACCGGGCAGCAGTGCAGAAAGATGCTGCAGGTTCTCCTCAGAGTGGCCAGGGTGAGACACCACCTTCTTGCCCCTGGCACTACCCCCACCCCACACAACGCACAAACCATCAATCCACCTCGTCACCGTGTGGCCCCCGCCAGGTGGACCAGTAGGCATTGCTGGGTGAGGATGGTCAATCCTCTCCAGGTCAGCCAGGGTGAGTCATCACCACCGTGCCCCTGGCACCAACCCCCATCCCACACACTAGCCACAGACGCTCTCATGCTGCCTGTGTCCGAGTGTTTCACACTGTGCAATACCTGTCCCCCAGCAGTAGGCAACCCACAACCACAGCTAGCTGGAAAAGGCCAGGGGGGCTGCTGCACCTGTGGTCCCTCACCATTGCGATGGATCTAGTTGGTGGGGTTGGAGAATGGGCAGAGATCCACATCGGAGATCCAAGTGAGTCACCAATGGGTTGCGATGTCCCTATGGCACGCGTGTCACCCCCCCCCCTCCCCCCCACCATCCCTCCCATGATCTATCAAGTGTCTTGTCTTTTGACTAGCAGGATTACCTGGCGTTGAGGAGGGTGCATCTGGGTCCCTCACCCTAGCCACAACCCGCCTGGTAATGAAGCGGGACCTGCTGGTGACCCGCACCCTCAGTCTCCTGGGACACTCTCTGGTGCACACAACGTACATCATGTAGCAGTACATCAGGTGGAGATAGGAACTGCTGAGGGGGGCGGATGTTCAGAGGGTGTCCTGACCCCCGGGACCAGCTGCCATCCAGACAGGTCTCAGGCATTTGGAAACGGCAGTCCCATCGATGTTGGAGATGCAGGCACAGAGTGGGGACTACTGTGGCAATCCAGTGCCTACAGGTGCAGTTGGAGGAGTCCAAGGCCTGGGGCACTCTGTGCAGCTGGTGGCTGATGCACAGGACAGGGCGGCCATGTCACAGGCAGCCATGTACCAGGACCACATGGGTATTGCAGGACCACTCAGGAGCTTGGTCCAGTCACAACAGATCATTGCTGCGGGCGTTGAGTAAGTTGGCCTGGCGCTGGTTGGCTTGAGCCAGTCCCTAAGTGGCACAGTCCCAGAGGGATGTAGCCCACTCCCTGTGCTCCATGGCCGCAAATATTGAGACCCTGGTCAAGTCGAGCGCAGGCCTCCAGGACTGACAGTTCCAGGCGGTTGGAGAGTCCCCGGAGCTTGCTCTGGCCGCACCCCATTGCAAACAATAGCCCGGTAGCCACCCGAAGGTGGAGGAGGCAATGGGGCCCATGCCGGTGCACTCCCGCAGTGAATGTGCTGGAACACATTAGTGCCTCTAACAACCCCCCCACTCCCCTGTCCCTGGTGTAACCGATGAGCAGCGGGCAGAAGAGGGTGGCATCACACCACCTGTGACACCTAGACGACTACCAGGCCTATCCTAGCCTAGGCGCCAGGTGACAGATGGCCTGGCATTCATCCTCCTCCAGCATGTGAACCTTCTGCAGCACGATGTTGTGGAGATGCTGGTGGTTGCTGTGACCCGGATCCAGGTCACAGGGCGAGGAACACAGCAGGCCGCCTCCACACCCGCTAGACCACCTAGGGGTCCACCGAGATATGGAACATTAGGACATGGAAGATTAGAAAGGTAGATACCAGTTAAGTTGGCATGGATGAAGCAGATAGGCCAGCGATCGGGGCTTGGGCACAGTACTTATATATATCACAAGAAACATCTGTTCACCGACTTTCCAAACTGCCTCAGTCCTCTATCTGAAGGCTGTGAGGGATGGGCTGAGTGCAGAGGGTGTGCTGGGTGAGTGGGAGTGGCCACCCACTCATGCAGGGATCATCCTGGCGCATGGTGGAATATGCTACTGGGGACAGAAGTCAGACTTCATCAAATGATGTGGAGCACCAGAGCTCACCACGGAGTGGGTCATCATCATCCTCCATCCGATGGACCAGACCCGCTGATACTGCCAACCCAGGGCCCCCACCCTGTAGTGAAGTAGGTGGGAAGCACAGAAGATGGTGCAGGTGCGGCTGGGCATGGTGTGGGACGGGATGTTTGGCCTGTCGGTGACCTGACTGGCTAGTCGATGAACCTGAAAGATCAGGTTGTCCGTGCATGGCAGCCTTGGCAAACACATTATGTTGCTTCCTGTGGCTGCCCGGGCCACATGTTCTGCCTATCCTGGCCCTCCGCTGCATCCTCCTCATCGGACGATGGCCTGGCATTCATCCTCCTCCAGCATGTGAACCCTCTACAGTGCAATGTAGTGGAGGGCATAGCAGGCCACCACAATGTGGGAGACCCTCCTAGGGCTATACTGCAGGGCCCCACTAAAGCCATTCTGGAGGGCCCCACCAGAGCAGTCCATGCACCTTAACCTCCAGATAAGCGTCATCAGCCACAACCGCTGCAGATAACCCCTGTTTCTCAAGAGCCAACATCTCACCTAAGGGTGCACTTCAAAGGTGTCAAGAATAATCAAGTGTGACAGGGTGAAGGCGTCATGCACTCTGTCTGGACCTGGGCCGATGGCAACGAATGGCAGCGAATTCCACTGGCCGGGCAACCTGCTGGGCCCAATCCAGATTGAAATTGATCCATTGTGCTGCCAAGGCACATAGGGCCTCCATGGCAGCGCAGATGGGTCTGCGCACGGAGGTCTGGGAGATCTCAGACAGATCCCTACTCGGCGCCTGGAAGGACCCTGTGATGTAAAAGTTCAGGGTGACCATCACCTTGACTGCCACGGGAGCGGGTGTCCTCCTCTATACCCCCGCAGGGCCAGGTGTGCCATAATCTGGCAGATACGCCATGCGGTCTCCTTGGTTAGCAATACACAAGAATTTGGGCCTTCAGCGACACGCTCGGTCCATCCGGTCCTTCAATGACAGGCGCTGCCTCTATACACAAGGCCTGATGTGGCACCTCCTTCACACCTCCTCATGGCGTGTTGAGCGTCCAGCTCTCCATCCTCACCAGCTGGCCCCTGCTCCTCTGGCCACGCTCTAGTTCTGCAGGACCCACTCCAAGCAGCTCCTGTTCATGCAGCCGCAGTGTATCCAAGGGCCACCGGCCAGTCAGAAGCCCACCATTCCTGGCTAATTACCGAACTCCATTAGCTGCAGGAGGTAAAGGGCAGACATATTAGCATGGTGAGTACTTCCGTGCCCATGCCAGCATTGCGCTCCACGGCCCCTGTCCTGCGCCCTCCTGTGGGGTCTATTGTGGGGTTCTCGCCAGCAGGGTGGCACCACATTGTGGCAGTGCGCCACCCACCGTGCCATGCTTGGTGGCATGTATGCGGGCAGAGCTTGGCCAGGAGAGTGGGCACCTGTTGGGACAGTAGCTGCTGTATGATCTGGGTCCTATGTGCGGCGCAATGGTTATGCTTCCTTGTTTTGGAGGCAGGATGGATGGGGCCAGGAGCGCAGTGGGCAGACGGAGCCTGGCGACAGCGACGGTCCTGCGAGGTGGACTAGTTGTTCATGTCACTGGCAGGACATGTGCCCTGCAAGGGGCAGTTTGCGAGAGTGGATGCCAACGGCCATTGTGTATGCAGTGGGGCAACATCTCGGATGGGTGCACTGGTGTGTGCTAACACCTGGTGGGCCACGGGCTGTGCTGGACCACACCCATCCTGTTGATGGGTCAGCTGGGGCTGTGGGCTCTTAGGAAGATGACATGGTGCAGGGGGGACACCCATACAGCAGGTGATGCTTTGCGCATCTACAGGCCACAGTGGGCAGTCGGCAGACTATGCAGCCAAATGGCTGCCTTGCAGGCTGCAGCAATGGCAGTCCTTGCCTGGACAATCCGGTCCTGGGTGGACACCTCGACCCCACCGGCCCAATCCCTGGTCACTCCCACTGCTCTGGCCCTGGCAATTGCCCCACAGCCGGTGGCACAACTGTTGCGCTATTGGGAACATTACCTATCTCGTCTCTCATGCCGGCCAACCCGCGCATGCGCGGCAGACGTCACCTCGGCGCCGCCGGCCACGTCATTCCCGGCGCGCCGCTTTGACGCAAGCGTCAAGGCCGGGCATTCGGGATTCACGAACCGCCGCTCCGAGTCCCCTGGGGGGAGGAGAATAGGGTGTGAGGAGCGGCCTCCGTGCCGTTGTGAAACATACCGGGTTTCACTCCGGCGTCGGCACTCAGTCTCCCTTTGTGAGAATTTCGCCCGTTGTTTGATTTGAGCAGTGAATTGTTGGGACAATAGCCCAATAGCCTGGTGTACCTGATCAGATCATTGTTCACAGTGTGTTGCGTAAATGGACCAAAGGTTGCCATCTTTGGACCTGAAAAGTGCCCAGTCTACCTGAAATTACCCTGGAAAGAAAAGTATTTCAAAACTTTGAACACCAGGTTAAGCAAGCTTTTTTGTACCATAACTCAGTACTGGCAATGCAAGTGATATTTTTCAATAATAAGATACAGCTGTCAGTCCAAGAAGATATTTTGCCTGCCACATAGTTGAGCAACATCATGTATTGATTTGAGTACCAGTGCAATACTAGATACTTAGGATGTGCATCCCAGTGATGGCTGATCAGATCAGACAATATGTTCCTCTGACTGTTTGTAGTAGGCAAAGTAAAAGACTATTCAACCAGCCCACACTTATGAAATCCACATAAAGTTGGATGTGATTTCACGATTGGGCAGCATTTGTGGACAATCCTGAGTGAGCTAATAGCCACACGAATAACTAATTTAAGATAATTAGTCGAGTTTGTAATGTAGCTCATTTATGCCTGCTAGAAACTACTTACATTGATATTAGGGACCCATTCTGTACAAACAAGCAGAATATGTTCCAGCCTTTTATGAATTAACCAGAAACATGGGAAGCCTGCAGTTTCTGATCAGTTTTTCAATGGTGATGCCTCAGTCGATCAGAGTTGACTTGCGAGCCAATCAGGGCTCCTTTTTTCCGGTGGTATAAATTGTTGTGATCATTTGAAATTTGGCATTTTTATGCTCCGGTGAGTCTAAGATGGAAAGATTTGGCAACATGCCTCTCTTTTCATCAAAACTATATTGATGCAAATTCGTTTTTTTAGACCTAAAATTCCATGGGAGTTAAACTAGGTTTGTGTCATTTCCAGGACTTTCCCTACTGTTTAAGGGAAGAGCCTCTGTATGCCCTTTAAGAAGCAAATAATAGGCAGAGTCTGAGAAGGAACACACTCAGCTGAAGCTACTGCTGCCACTCCTCAGTTGCGACCTGGCATTTGTGTGGCCAACTGTAATTTGAGTGATTAGACGTCAACTGGGACACATGGGCCCCACCTGACAAACCTGTGAAGTTTGTTTTTCAGTTAACCAGATCAGCCCTTTTGTGAGGGGATGAGTAGGACCGAAGCCGGGGGGGGGGGGGGGGGGGGGGGGGGGTGATTTACACAACCCCGCTCCTGTCCTTCCATCTTCATCACCACCCTCCCCAACAACGGGACACAGGATACCACAGAAACATCCAAAATGACTCTTGTAGTCACCTGGCCCATGATACGTGGTTTCCATCTGTTGACCCAGCTAAGTCCAGCTGGATCTGGAGAAGACAGCAATTTCAGAATATCCTCTGGAATTGTTGAATGAAGAAGTTGCGGGGAAAATTGTTCTTTTTACTTTTGTGTTACAGTACAAATAAGAGGAATGAATTATAGCTTAGTATTAGGTTGGCTCTCCATACTGAGGTTAAATTTAAAACCATGTCTGTTGATTTCTCATTTTAAATGGTTGAGAGCTTTGCCTTTCTGATTATATTTCTGCATGTTCTAGTTCTTCATTTCTTTTTTGTCACACAGAAGCACTTATTTGTTCATGTAGATAGCCAATTATGCCTATCAACTAACAAACTGGACAATGGGAAATATGTTCCTGCTTTGGAGAGCTGCACTGACAGCCCTTTGCGCCTATGGAACCTAAGGAACTACACTCGTCAAGAAGTTTTCAGGAATATTTTTTACAGCCCAACTGATTATTTTCTTTAACGTAACCTAAAAGGTAGAGGTCAGTAATTTAATCATGCTTTGTAAAATTCCGTTGTGGTAGCTGTGTAGTATTTATGGTCACGGTATTGATTGGAATTGAGCCCTATGTAATTTTGCAATGATATTTTGACTTGTATATGGAGAGTGTAAATCACTTAGTGACCTGGCTGCATTATTCAAAAGGACACTGTCAATAAGCTGTGTTTGTTTTCTAAAATCGTACATTACAACAACGGCTACATTTCAGAAGTTTTTTATTGGCTGTAAAGTACTTTGGGAATCCCACGGTTGTGAAAGATGCTACACAAATGCAAACCTTTCTTTTATAATTCACCATTTCCCAACATTCATTTACTTTTAAGTTTTCACTATATTAAGGGACTGGTAATTGTTTTTTTTTTAGCAAATAATGGAAAATGTATTTTTTGACCTCAAGAATTGACAAGGAAATGCTATGCTCAAATCTCATTTTAAAGGCAGTGTTTCTGCAACTCTGCCAGTCGGTCATTATTTATGGAGAACAAAGGACATGTTTTTGTTACAAGAGGAATTTCAGCCCCGACTTATATGCTTTGCTGTGGAATGATGCTTGCAGTGAGCACTGGATATTCCCCTGTTGATCCTACAATGCTGAAGTATCACCAAAATAATATTTCTGGTCACTGGTGGAAAACATAAACAATCTAAAGGTTACCGTGCATGTATTTCACAAAAAGCACTCAATCTAATATTGGAAGTATCGGCAGTGGTCTAGTGAGTGGCACTCTCGTCGCTGCGTTAGAAGGTTCTGGGTTCAAGAACCACTCCAGGACTTGAGCACAAAAATCAAATCTGACATTCCAGTGCTGTACAGAGGGAGCACTACAAGGGTGGCTATATTTTAGATGAGAAATTAAACTGAGTACTCGGGAGCGATTCTCTGGAAACATTTCCAAGTGCTGCAGCGAGCGGGAATTGCCGCGTGTTTCCCGGCGCTCGGTCCAGCGAGGCCGGCAACACTATTCAACGTTAATTTGTCCACTTAACGAGGCCTCACGGGCTTCTTGCCCCGAATGCCGACTCGCAAGCTGATTTGCCTGGACCGTGCTCGCCAGCCCCCCGCTAACAACGTCGAGCTGCACTTAAGCTGCACTTGCTCAGCCAACCCCATGCAGCTCCCAACAATGGCGCCAAGGAGACCAGCCCAAAGGTTTGGGGATGTTGACCTGGGGAGGCTCCTGTACGCGGTGGAGGTCAGGAGGGATGTCCTGTTCCCCCGAGGGTCCGGAGGGTGAACCACAAGGTAGCCAATGTTGCCTGGGACAGTGTCGCGGCAGCAGACAGCTCAGGGAGTGTGACCAGAAGGACTGGCCTCCAGTGTCGGAAGAAACTCAATCCCCCTCTTAATGAAATGTGGCTTTCATTAACAGGGGGATTGAGTTTAAGAGCCACAAGGTTTTGCTGCAGCTTTATAAAACCCTAGTTCGACCACACTTGGAATACAGGGGCTGGTTTAGCTCACTTGGCTAAATCGCTGACTTTTAAAGCAGACCAAGGCAGGCCAGCAGCACGATTCAATTCCTGTACCAGTCTCCCCGGACAGGTGCCGGAATGTGGCGACTAGGGGCTTTTCACAGTAGCTTCATTGAAGCCTACTCGTGACAATAAGCAATTTTCATTTCATTTCATTTCATTGTGTCCAGTTCTGGTCGACTCATTATAGGTTGCTACTTTCTCTGCTGCATCCTTTTCCACCATTTCCTTCTTAGGCCATCTGTTCCCTTCAACAAAAACAAAACTGCAAATGCTGGAAATCTGAAATAAAAAACAGAAAGTACTGGAAAAATGCAGCAGCTCCGGCAACATCTGTGAAGAAAGAAACAGAATCCATGGGGCCGATTCTCGGACCCCTTTGAGACCAGCGTAAATCCCGATATGTCGAGAGAATTACAGGAGAGTCCTGAAACGGGATTTGCGTTGGGCGCAGATCAGCTTCTAATACTCCCTGCCCGCTCCAGCTGGCATGATCAGGATCTCGTCCAGCAAGGGTGAGACCTTATCACCATACATTTCCATGAATGTTAATCTTATTAGAGAGATTAAAGTTGAATCAAGTGGCCTCCCTGTATTTACCCCCCCCCCCCAACCCAAACCTGGCCGTGAATCGCTACTGGTCCCTAAATGCCAAGGTCACCGAGGGGGAGCAAGGAGGTGAGTACCCTCTCCACACTTACCACTGAGGTGCTGAGGGGGGTCTTTGAACTGCATTACATTCCTGTTACAGGTCTCTTGATTGACAGGTGACTAGTAATATAAAAGAAGATAGGAAGTTTTTTTCAATATATAAAAGGTAAGAGAGAAGCAAAAATAGACATTGTACCACTGGAAAATGTGGCTGGAGAATAATAATAGGAAACAAAGAAATGGCAGTGGAGCTGAACACTTACTTTCCATCAGTCTTCACGGTGGAAGGCAACAGTGGGATGCCAATGCTCCAGGAGAATCAGAGGGCAGAGGTGAGTGCAGTGGTCATCACTAAGGAAAAGGTCTGGGGAAACTGAAAGGTCTGAAGGTGGATAAGTCATCTGGACCGGATGGTCTACACCCCAGGGTCCTAAAAGAGATAGCTGAGGAAATTGTGGAGGCATTGGTGGTGATCTTTCAGGAATCTCTGGTGACAGGAAGGATCCCAGAGGACTGGAAAGTGGCTAATGTAACACCACTGTTTAAGAAGGGAGGGAGGCAGAAGATGGGAAATTATAGACCGGTTAGCCTGACTTTGATCATTGGTAAGATTTTAGAGTCTGTTATTAAAGATAAAATAGCGGAGTAATTGGAAGTGCATGGTAAAATAGGACTGAGTCGGCACGGCTTTGTTAAAGGGAGGTCATGTCTGACAAATCTGTTTGTGTTTGGGGGGATAACAAGGAAGTTAGTGCATCTGTGCCGTCACTGATGCCCTGTATGCCCAGGCAGAGCGTTACATCAAGTACCCTGTGGACCGCCCGGGCAGCGGGCTTCGCTGCCATCACTGGAATACCCCGGGTCCAGGGGGTTACCAATGGGATGCATGTCGCCCCACAGCCACTGGAGGATAACAGGCCGTTGTACACTAACCAAAAGGGGTACCACTCTGTGAACATTCAGCTGGTCTGTGACCATCAGATGTGCATTATGCACGCCTGCACCCGATTGTGCAGTGTACATGACTCATTCATCCTGGCACACCAGTAACCCTCGACATGTTCGAGGGTCACCCCCCCCCCTCCCCCCCCCCCCCCGGCACTGCAAGGCTGGCTGCTGGGCGACAGGTGCTACCTGTTGCGGTCGTGGATGATGATGCCTATACAGAGGCCACAGACGGACGTGTGGAGACCCGCCGCAATGATGCCCATACAGGGTGTTGTCGAGAGGTTCTTCGAGGTCCTGAAGATGCGCTTCAGGTGCCAAGACCGCGCTGGAGGGGCGCTCCAGTATGAAGCCAGGAGGGTCACCCGCATCGTGATGGTCAGCTGCGTCCTCCACAATATAGCCCAGCAGAGGGGCGATGTGCCTGAGGAGGATGATTAGGAAGGGCATGCCTCGTCAGACGAGTAGGATGATGTGGAGCAGGACAATGAGTGGGGCTTGGGGCATAGCCAGGCACAGGAGGGCTGGCGCACACGGGATTCCCTCATCAAGACACGTTTACCGACTGGGGGGGTGGCGTTGCTGGCCAGGGGCATGGACACCACCATCCCACACTCCCTCATCTTCCACACCACCAAAGCCTCTTACCTCCCGCACCACCAAACCACCTGCATGCACACCCCTCCATGGCACATACCTGCGGTGCTACAAGCTGGGGGCACTGGGTTGGCAATGAAAGCGGGTCTGGTCCATGGGATGTAGGATGATGACAAACCGCTCTGCGATGAGCACCCTGCTCCACATTGTTTGACAATGGGTTTGGATTTGGATTTGTTTATTGTCATATGTACCGAGGTACAGTGAAAAGCATTTTTCTGCAAGCAGCTCAAACAGATGATTAAGTACATGAAAAGAAAATCAAATAAAAATGAAATACGTAATAGGGCAACACAAGGTACACAAAGTAAATACATAGACACCGGCATCAGGTGAAGCATACAGGCGTGCAGTATTAATCAGGTCAGCCCGTTAGAGGGTCGTTCAAGAGTCTGGTAACAGCGGGAGAGAAGCTGTTTTTGAGCCTGTTTGTGCGTGTTCTCAGACTTTTGCATCTCCTCCCCAATGGAAGAAATGAAATGAAAATGAAATGAAATGAAATGAAAATGAAGTGAAATGAAATGAAGTTGGAAGAGTGAGTAAGCCGGGTGGGAGGGGTCTGATTATTGCTGCCCGCTTTCCCCAGGCAACGGGAGGTGTAGATGGAGTCAATGGATGGAAGGCAGGTTTGTGTGATGGATTGGGCTGTGTTCACGACTCTCTGAAGTTTCTTGCAGTCCTGGGCCAAGCAGTTGCCAGACCAGGCTGTGATGCAGCCCGATAGGATGCTTTCTATGGTGCATCTGTAAAAGTTGGTGAGAGTTAATGTGGACATGCCGAATTTCCTTAGTTTCCTGAGGAAGTATAGGCGCTGCTGTGCTTTCTTGGTGGCAGCGTCAAATTGGGTGGACCAGGACAGATTTCTGGTGATGTGCACCCCTAGGAATTTGAAGCTGTTAACCATCTCCACCTCAGCCCCGTTGATGCTAAAAGGGGTGTATACAGTACTTTGCTTCCTGAAGCCAATGACCAGCGCTTTAGTTTTGCTGGCATTGAGGGATAGATTGTTCTCGTTGCACCACTCCACTAGGTTCTCTATCTCCCTCCTGTATTCTAACTCGTTGTTTGAGATCTGGCCCACTATGGTCGGGTTGTCAGCAAACTTGTAGTTGGAGTCGGAGCCAAATTTTGCCACGCAGTCGTGTGGGTACAGGGAGTATGGTAAGGGGCTAAGTACGCAACCTTGCGGAGCCCCGGTATTGAGGACTATTGTAGAGGAGGAGTTGTGTTTATTCTTATTGATAGTGGTCTGTGGGTCAGAAAGTCGAGGATCCAGTTGCAGAGTGAGGAGCCAAGTCCTAGGTTTTGGAGCATTGATCTGAGAGTGGCTGGGATTATGGGTTGAAGGCAGAGCTGTCGCCAATAAATAGGAGTCTGATGTAGGACTCCTTGTTGTTGAGATGTTCTGGGGATAAGTGCAGGGTGAGGGAGATGTCTTCTGCTGTGGACCAGTTGCGGCGGGCTGTGAATTGCAGTGGACCAAGGCGTTCTGGTAGTATGGAGTTGATGCACTTCATGACCAACCTCTTGAAGCACTTCATTATAACTGATGTCAGGGCCACCGGACGGTAGTCATTGAGGTACATTGCCTGATTCTTCTTTGGCACCGGTATTACAGTGGTCTTCTTGAAGCAGGTGGGGACCTCAGAGCTGAGTAGGGACAGATGTGTCTGCGAACACATCTGGCAGCTGGTCTGTGCAGGCTCTGAGTGCACGACCAGGGATCGCGTCTGGACCCGTCGCATTCCGAGGGTTCACTTTCAGGAAAGCCGATCTGACTTTGGAAGCTGTGATAGTGGGTATGGGTGTGTTATGGGCTGCTGGGGCACCCGACAGTGGATCGTCAGTTTCCTGCTGAAACCGAACATAGCATGTATTCAGTTTATCGGGGAGGGATGCGCTGCTGCCGGAGATGCTGCTCGGCTTCGCTCTGCCGCCCAATATGTTGTTTAGGCCTTGCCGCAACCGCCGAGAGTCTGTAACGCTAATCTGTGACTCTAGCTTGGTCTGATATTCTCTCTTTGCATCCAGGATGGCTTTTCGGAGGATGTACCTGGATTTCTTGTATAGGTCAGGGTCGCCTGACTTGAATGCCTCAGACCTGCCCTTCAGTAGGGAGTCAATCACGCGATTGAGCCATGGTTTCCGGCTGGGGACGCAGTCGTCCACACATTTGCTGATGAAGTCTGTGACGGTGGTGGCATACTCATTTAAGTTGGTCACTGGGTTCTTAAATATGGACCAGTCCACTGTCTCCAAGCAGTCTTACAGGAGCTCTTCTGTTTCCTCAGACCAGCACTGCACGACCTTCTTAGCTGCACTTTCCCAATTGAGTTTCTGTTTGTATGCCGAGAGAAGAAGCACTGTCTTATGGTCTGATTTTCCAAGGTGCGGTCAGGGGATGGAACGGGAGGCGTCCTCGGTTTTTGAGCAGCAGTGGTCAAGAGTGTTGTCACCCCTGATGGGACAGGAGATGGTCTAGTCGAATTTTGGCAGTACGCTCTTGAGGTTTACCTTGTTGAATTCGCCAGCTGCGACGAACAAGGCTTCCGGGTGTTCTGTCTCGTAATTGTTTATAATTGTGTATAGTTTGTCCAGCGCCTTCTTCACTTCTGCCTGGGGTGGGATGTAGACTGCTGAGATAATGGTTGAAGTGAACAATGTCTGACTCATGCCCACAGTAGCACCTTCCACCTGGATGATCCCTGCATGTGAGCTGGCCAGTCCATCACACGGTGCTGTCAAATCGCTGAGGAGGGGGTGCTCGGGATGGTCGGGGGGGGGGGGGGGGAGCGCGTTCCACCCATGGGGCCTTCACCCGTCCCCCCATCCCCCACTTCCAGTGCCCAGCACTCACTGCCCCACACCCACAACCATCAGACAGAGCACAGAGGCTCTAAACTGTGCCCTGCCAACCTAACTGGTGTTAACTTTCTGGCCTTATGGGCCCTAACACTATACCTAGGTGGTTCCACAGACGGTACAACAGGAGTGGAGGTAATCTGCTGTGACCCCTGCCTGCGACGAGGGCCCTCGTTGGCACACGTCTCCTGGATGTCCTGGATGATGGGCGTGGCTGCAAGCTTGGGGTGCTGGGTGGTGTTCTGCCCGCTTCCCACCAGATTCAACAGAGGGGGGGGTAGTAGTTCCGAGGCGCTGCAGAGTTCCAGCACCTCTCCTGCAGGGGTCACCGGCACGGGTTCCAGCACCTCCTCCTTCCCCGGGGTGCCCGATGGCCCGAGCTACTCCATGGGACGGGGGTGTGAGCGGAGCCATCACCTGAGGCCCCCCCACCCCGCCATCCTGGCGCTGCCAGTCCTGGAGGCCCTCTCTGGTATCAACAAGGTTCTGCACATTCGCAGCCATGGAACACAGGGAGTGGCCCATCTCCATCTGGGACTGCACCACATCACGCTACGACTGTGCCACCACACCAAGGGTCTGTGTCACATCAGCCAGTGTGTGGACCATGTCCATCTGGGACAGGATCACCTCCCGCTGTGCCTCTGCCACACCCGCTGTGCCTCCGCCACTGGTCAATGCCGCCGATGCTCTCAGAGATGGCCTGCTGTGATTGGGCCATGCTGAGGAACGCCACTGCGATCTCCAGGTGGCTCTGGTGCATGGTTGCCTGTGAGAGGGCAGCCTTGTCTAGGCCTCAGCCCCCGCCTGCACAGAATGCCCCAGGCCTTGGACACGCTGCCCATATCCGACACCGTCACCCCCATTGCCTCCACCACAGAGGCACCAGTGCGTTTTCGGCCTGGTGGCATGCATGACCGGCACCACCCCCTGCTCCTGAACGCAGATGGAGTCCTCCACCTGCGCCAGCAGGTGTTGGACGTCAGCTGTCATCCCCTCCCTGGGTCCCTGTCTCTGCCTGCACCTGCACCATGGGTGGGACTGGATGTGCCAGGAGCCCGGGATGTCTGGGCGGCAGCTGGATCCTGGGGTCGGGCTGCCCTTCGACCGTCCGACCCCTCGACAGCTCCCACCTCTACCTGCTGTACTGGATCAGCTGTGTGGTGCTCACCCGATAGTGTCCCAAGAGCCTCTTCCCTTGTTTGCCCAACCGAGGTGAAAGTCTCTGAGATGGTGGAGGATGTTGGAGACAGCTGTGAGGCAAAGTCTGTGGTCTCCTCTGACTCAAACTCTGGATCTCGGACAGAGGGCTGGCGTTCATGCTGCTCTCCCCGTCAGTTCTCTATCGACCGGCTCTGGCACTGGCTGGGGTGGGGCGCCCTGGATGTACCGGGTCCCTCTCCAGCAGGTCCTGTAAGACACAAGACGGCATGTATGGTTAGACAGCAGGACAGGCGTGAGGGGGGTGTGCAGGGATGAGGGGGTTGAGGGAGGTATGGGGGGCGAGGGTGTGTGGGGGGGGGGTGTGAGAGGGTGAGGAGGGTGGGGGGGAGGCACGTGTCATGAGGATCCACTACTAGGCAGGGGGTCTCACTTCCTCGCCCTCCGCCGACCTCTGCCTCAGCGACCTCCCTCCCCTCTGCTCAGGCACGGTGAGGGGCTGCAAGTGTGGTGGTCCACCTCCAGTCTTCTTCTGCTCCTGGCGGTTGTGCGCGGCCATCTCCTAGGAAGGATAATCACAAAAAGCGACACTGTTAGACAGTCTGGCGCATGCAGCCCAGGAGTTGGGTATATGATGGCCTCAGTGGCCAGAGCACCCAGCCATGACGGCTGGCATGGTGCTGGCATGTGGGGCAGGATAGGGATTCGGCCTTCCACAGGGAAGGGGGGGGGTCCGTGTTACATGTGTGTGGGAGGGTAAGGGGGTTGGTGCCATGGGCACAGTGCTGCCTACTCACCCTGGCCGCCCTGAGGAGGTTGTGCCATTTCTTCCTGCACTGGATGGAAATCCGGGCAGCTTCGGCAACGGCGTTGACTGCGCCTGCCACCTGCACCCAGGCACGGCGAACGACGACGCCTTGCGACCTCCCTCCCGGCCGGGGTACAGGACCATCCAACCTCTCCTCCACGTCGTCCAGGGGGGTCTCCAGCTCTGCGTACCGGAACTGCGGCGCTGCTCTCCTTCCAGCCATGTTGGCTGCGACGGTGTGTGTGTGGGGGGATGAATCGCTTACATGTGACTGCAGTTGTGTGGCAATCACAGAACCAGTGAATCCGGCATCGTTTTGCTCGCAAACGGTGGCGTTTCACGTGCCAACCGTGCTAGCCCCTTTTGAGTTGGTGATGCGCTGCACCTGTGGCGCCGTTTTTGCTGTATTAAAAGTCCACACTTTTCACCATGGCGTCAACATTTAGTCTCAGAAACGGAGAATCCAGCCCCAGAATTTTACATTACTTAGGCGGGTGAGCATGCCACCAAAAGCGAGTTAAATCACGTGAAAAGACATTGGGTGAGATTTTCCTGCCCTTCCCGCTGGCAGGATCACACAAGATGCCGTAGACATCGGCAGGACTGGAAGATCCCACCACCAGCCAATGGCAAGGTGCTTCGGTCGCTGGAAAGCATGGGAACATGGGAGGAGCAGGATAATCCCGCCTGCTATTTGCTCATCCCAACGTCGTCACGTACGCACGCAATATTTCTGTCGGCAGATGAGCATGAGAATCACAAACACGCCCACCAGCGGGCAATTTAGCTGGTTAAGGGACCAACTGAGTGCAATTTTGCGTGGGCCATCCGATATCATGGTTGGTAGGTGGGCTAATTAGCCAGTCGGCCTTTGCGTATTAGCTGCAGCCTTGATCCAGGACGGGATGAACTGTTTGGGCTGAAATGAAACTAAAGAAGGTGCCTGGGGACTAAGGTTTGTGTCTGAATGTGCAACTGTCTGGACACTCCACATAGAATTTTCATCACAGTTTTATTACTTACAAGTCAACAGCTGCCTGAGACTGTGCCATAGCGGCTGTTCCCCTGAGGGACCCAAAACAAAATGCCAGCCTGCCTTCCCACTTTTCTCCACGCCCTCCCTCTTTAGGCTCTCACCTGCAGCATTGAGCCTTTCCCAGTGCATCTTTCACGCACGCTGTTTGTTAATTGGGCAGTTAACATGAAATTATGTTCTGGGGCTGATCACAACTGGAAGTGTGTTTCACACGTGCTTCCCAGCGTGCTGAGTGTGCACACTGACGGGCGAAAAAATCAGGCCCAAAGGATACAAGCCCAACCTTTCTTTATAAGCCCTTCATACCAGGAATGAGTGAAGTGTGCCCTCTCTGAACTACTTGTAACGTAATTAAATCCATTTTCAAATAAGGAGACCAAAACTGAACACAGTACCCCAGATGTGGGGCTGGATTCTTCCGCCCCGCCCGCCACAAGATCGGCACGGGCAAGACACGGACAATGGAAAAGTCCATTGACCTCGGGTGTGATTCTCCTTTTGCCGGGTGGGCATGGCACAGAATTCCGCCCGTGGTCTCACCAAAATACTGTACATCTGCAGTAATATTTCCCTACTTTTATATTCCATTCCCCTTAAGAACCAATATTCCATTTACCTTCAAATCACTGACTAACATTTTGTGATTCATGTACCAGGACACTCAGATCTTTCTGTATCACCAAGTTCTGCAGTCTCTCCACACACTCTCCAAAGTATCCTGCTTTTCTATTCTTCCAGTCAAAGTGGACAAGTTCACATTTTCCCATGTTATATCCATCTGGCAAAATGAGCCTATCTATATCCCTTTACAGCCACTTTACTGACTTTTGACAACTTATTTTCCTGCCTATTCCATAATTAATATTGAAGAATATATTCTACTTTATATCATAAACAGTAATCCTGAGTAACCTTCACTCATTGAAGCTTAGAATTCACAAATGAAAAGCTCCTGTGTACAATGTATGAGCTGTATTCGATGTAAAATGTGCTTTGAAAAAGACATTTGATGTTACCTTTTTGTTGCAATGACATTCTAACTTTTGTATATTTTCTTCCTTTCTTTGCTCACTCAAAAATATGATCTGTACAACTTCATTAAAAGCCAATATTATATTCTGATGCTTGAATGTACACTGACATACACTGACATTGTTATAATCAACTTAATGGGTTGTAGAGCAATGTCATGGCAACCCACAAGGAACCATGACATTTTTTTCACGAGGGTATATTGCAGTTCTACGTGGTCCCAGTACTGAACAAGAGGGATTTTCAAGCTAATACGTGGCGGTTGCCAAATCCAGAAGGAGGCATGGAATTGTAGAATGGCAGCTAGAGTCCCTGAGGCTAGCTTGAAGCAGCAGAGCAGAAGCATGTACAGTTTGTCTGAAAGAGAGTGAATGAAGCAGGGCCAACTTGGATACCTTCAAAATGAACAAAGTAGGAGCTAAAATGTCCAAGATGTCGGATTGATGGTGGAGTGAATGGGGTACTTAATATGACAGTTGAAAATAAATTTTATTTCCAAAATCTGAACATTCCTTACTATCGAGCGGTTACCATTGACCAATTGGCAACATTAGAAACTCACTTGAATACTAGTGACCCAATATTTTAACTGTTTTTAGTAACACACAAGGAGCAGAAAGAAAGGTAAATCTTTTTTTTAAATTTAGAGTACCCAATTATTTTTTCCAATTAAGGGGAAATTTAGTGTGGCCAATCCACCTTTCCTGCACATCTTTTGGGTTGTGGGGGTGAAACCCACACAGACACAGGGAGAATGTGCAAACTCCACACGGACAGTGGATTCGAACCCGGGTCCTCAGTGCCGTAGGCAGCAATGCTAACCACTGTCCCACCGTGCTGCCCAAGGTAAATCTGTATCAATAAAGGAATGGCACTCTTTCTAGATAGTGATTGTAGAATTATTTTTTTTTCTCAATTGCCTGGGAGTACAGTTATGTCACTGTATATAGTATGAGTTATTGCAGCAGTGTGAGAAACTATCACGTGAGATATCCTTAATTATTTAAGTTGAATACAATCAATTATTGTTCATGTAAGGAGGGAGATTAAAAGAGAATATGAACATCATCTCTTATATGTCTGCAAATTGGCTGCCACATTGCCCTATTTCATTAATTGTTCTTCAAATATACTTAATTGGCTGGTTAATGCTTTGAGATGCTCTAAGGTTATGAAAGGCACTGTATAAATGTGAAGGCTATGTTGCACATGGTACTAATTTTGTTTGTGCTCATCCTAATCCACCTTGGGGCTAACTTTACAATGCATATTTTTGGTGCAGAACCTAGTTTTCCAGGAGGATAGAGGAATAAGTTGCAGGTCTGATCCCCATAATTTTCCAGCTGTATAATTACTGGGTAGGAATATATGGAATTGTGTCTGTAACTACCCAACATGGTGAATCTCTGCATCAGAAGTGCACTTTAGCTTTTGTGTGCCATAAGATTTGTGCAAAATATCCTTCCTGTTTCTTTTGCTGTATAAAACAGTTAATTTGAAGCAATGGAATTTTTAATTGCCTTTGCTCAAACATTTTCAACGATACAAAATGTCGGGTTTGTTCCATAGTATATTAACGGAAATGCTTCTTATCAACAGTAGCATGTTGCCAAAGGAACTAGCCATTTTTCTTCCAAATGAGGTGATACATAAAGCTTGACCGTCTTATCCTTTCAAAACTCAGCACTCAAAGAGAAAATGAAAAAATGTGTTGTGTCTCACAAAAAATACTTAAGCTGTTTTGGAGACTTGAAATATGAAGGCTAATCTGAACACTTTCTCATGGTTTTCTATAAATAACAGAAACTGTGGTGATGTGACAATCAGCCACGTATTGAAAATTTAACCAATAAATCAAGGCGTTTTGGAATTATTAATTAATAAACATAAGACTTTATTTTATATTTTTGGCATCAATTCAAAGTGACTGTTTTCATGGTTTAAACTTAAGGTGCACTGCCAATATATTGCATTACAATGTAACTCACTTGAACTCCAGTAATTGCTATAATTTTTAGAAACACAGTATTCAAATTAACGTGCTTTTTTAAAAATATGGCATGGAAAGGTGTCCAAGTGTAGTGTCCGGTAGGAATTAAGTGAGATTCCCGGTGGTTGGGCACGATCCAGGTCGCAATCACCCAAACTTAAGGTGCGATTCTCCGGCCTCTTTGCGCTCTTGTTTAAGCAAAATTAATCTGGTGAATAGTGGGAGAGGCCGAAAACTAGAACCGCGCCAGGCGTCAAACAGTTTGTGATACAACCGGCCCACTCCCCTAGGGATCTCAGCATAGCATGGCGAGAAACCAATCATCACCACTTAAGCCCTATTTCCATACAATTAACGGGAGCAACTCCATATCCAACTGCCTCCTGTCATCCATCAGCCTCCCCAGCAAGTGGTCACGCTAGCGTGATGGAGGACCCTCAGCTGAGGGGAGGGGATCCTCGGCTGGGGGTGGAGGACTTTCCACAGGGGTAGGCTGCCATGGGAGCGTGGAGGTGGGCTGCTGGGGGGGCAACTGAGGGACCACCGCACAGGGCACCACTATGCCAACACCTGGATCACGTGTATCCGTTCCGGGGGCAACACTTGTCCCTGCCCGTCTGCCCCATTGACCACCCATATCATCCACTGACTGCCAAAGCCTCTGGCTGTGCGGCTGAAGGCTATTGCTAATCTGGAATTGGCAATCATGGTTAAGTGAGCACTTCATAAAACCCTAGTGGATTTCTGTGGATAGGTGGCCATGTAGCATGTGGGAGTCATTGCCTAGCATCCCAATCAAACTGTGATGCAAGAACACTGTGCCTAAACACTGAGGAAGGCAACACCACAAATGCAGCAGCCAACAAACACCCACGGGATGTATTACATCACTCCAGGGTGCTGGGACTGTGTTGGCACTGTCAGCGGGTCACTGTCGAGGGTAGGGGACGATGATAACCTACTGAGAGCTCAGCGCCAGTGCTCCTCAATCTTTGTCATAGTCTGACCCATGTCTGCCTGCTGAGTGCTCACACACCAATCACCTGCACGCGGTGTGCCCAGGAATGGGGGGGGGGGGGGGGGGGGGGGGTCCGCAAGTGACAGGTATCATACTGGTTGTGCACAAGGGTATTTATTGCGTCGCATTTTACAATTCCCCACTCTCCTGATGGTGCCGCTCACTCTATTCCCTACGTCCCCCCCCCCCCCTACCTACCCCACCCACCCTCTTCCACTCCCCCAATGTCCTCAGTGATCCTTGATGTGCTTTGCCTTCCTAGCTCTCCGGCTATTTCGAGGTGTGTCTGAGGATGTACAGCAGAGGTGGCGACAGCCAGCTGCTTATCTTGTCCCATGGCCTTCGATGCCCTTGGCGGGCATCCTTTGGGGGCTCTGGGGCTGGAGGCCTCCGGCACACTTGTCAGTGGCACATGCACAGCCGTGCCGTCCCGTTCCGGTGGCTGACAGTGAGATGTGCCCCATGACAGGGATGGAACACGGGGGAGCTGGTTGCCACCGTTGGCCCTCCATGCGGCAGGTTTGGGTTGCCACCCAGTGCCCCCTCATCCCACTCGGTGCCCATAGGGCCCTTGGGTTCACCTTGGGATGGTGAGGCAGCTGGTTCGAGCCCCGGCTTCCCCTGCATCATCTGACTCTGCCAGCCCTGGTGGTTCCCCATGGTCTGCAGCATTGTGTCGACACCCTTGGTGATACTCCTCAGTGACTGGGACATGCTTTGGCAATGCCCACCTGCAACTGGGACAAACTCCGCAACACCTCGGCTATTCCCACCTAAGAGCGGAGCTGTCCTGCAGAACTTCATCAAGGTCATCCTGGTACTGAGTAACAACCCCAGCGAGGCGAACTTTCTGCTGAGACCCTCAGCCATGGCCGTCACTGACTGTGCGACGCCTTGGACACCTTCACTAATGGTGCCGATATCGTTGACCAGGCTCTCCTCTGTGGTTTCCATCCTAGCAGTGTTGGCATCAGTGCTACGCATTGCCGGCGACATGTTCTGCCCCCGTAACTTCTGGGACTCCTCCAATCGACCATGGATCTGCTGGAGTGTTGCTGACATCTCCCTCTGAATATCCTGAATGCATCCTAACGTGTCAATCGCCTCCGGGATAGCCTGATCCACAGGCCCAGCATCAGGCTGGGACCCAGCTGTGTCCTGGGATCCAGCAGCCCTCCAACTGCTGCCTTGCCTGGGGGTTCCTGCCTCCACCTGATATGCATCAGCAGCAGTGTGATGCTCACCAGATGGTGCCCCATAAGCCTGACCACTAACATGTCCCACCGAGGTGCTTGTACCTGCGCTGGTGGAGGGTGGGTATGACAGCTGTGATTCTTCGATCGTGTCTTTCTCTGAGCTCCCCTCTGATGTGGTCTCCTGGGAAGCTGGAGAGGGGGCCACCTGGAATGGGCCGGCGCCATTGGCTGCAGGATCTGTGGGAGAACGGACACGTGGTTAGTGGGAAGGATGGGAGAGTCAGTAAGGCAATAACAAATTACATTTGACAGGCCCTCCAGGCGGAGCCCGGTGGTTCCTCACCTCTGCGGTGTCCGCCAACATCCATGTCGGTGACCGCACTGTCCGGCACCCCACCGCCAGTCTGGGCCCTCTCCTGGCAGACAGTTTTTCCTGAGGAGACAGAGAGAAGGCATTGTTAACCATACGCGTGATTCACAGTGGTTGGGGGTGGGGGGGGGGGGGGGGGGGGGGAGTTGTGTAAAGGAAGGGTTGCGTGTATTTGAAGGGAGGGGTTGGAGGGAGGGTTAGGCGTCGCATGGAGAATTGGGGGTCTGAATGTTCGACTGGGGTCAGAAAGGTATTTGGGGTGGGTGGGGGGAGGTGACGGAGGTGTGTTGCTGTCTATTCACTCGTGCTTTCCGGTGTAGGTCGTTGACCTTTTTCTGGCACTGTAGGCCAGTCCTCCTGGGCACATTGCCTAAGCTCACAGCAGCCGCCACCTTATTCCAGGCAGCACTGGCTGTTCTGTGGCTGACCTTCCGGGACCCTCGGGGGAACTGGACATCCCTCCTGGGCTCCACTGGGTCTAGGAGCTCCCCAGCTCTGCATCCCCGAATCTTGGGACCGGTGTCCTGGGCGCCATTGTTGCGAACTGGCTGGGATTGGTTGAGCATGTGCTGCTAAAGTGCTGCTCGACCTCGTTAGCAGGGTCAGACGAACATAATAGTTACTTTTCATCAGTCTTCACGGTGGAAGACACCAGTGGGATGCCAGAGCTCCAGGAGAACCAGGGGACAGAGGTGAGTGCAATCACCATTACTAAGGAGAAGGTTCTGGTGAAACTGAAAGGTCTGAAGGTGGATAAATCACCTGAACCAGATGGTCTCGCCAATATACAACGGCAACGAATGAACGGACATTGCGCGACAATCACCAGGCAGGAATGTTCCCTTCCAGTCGAGGAACACTTCAGCAGTCAAAGGCATTCAGCCTCTGATCTCCGGGTAAGCGTTCTCCAAGGCGGCCTTCAGGGCGCGCGATAACGCAGAATCGCCGAGCAGAAACTTATAGCCAAGTTCCACACACATGAGTGCGGCCTCAACTGGGACCTGGGATTCATGTCGCCTTACATTCACCCCCACCATCTGGCCCTGGGCTTGCAAAATCTTACCAACTGTCCTGGCTTGAGACAATTCACACCTCTTTAACCTGGGGTTACCCCATCTCTGAATCTGTAAAGACTTACCTGCAAATGCTCGCATTCTAAGCATTGTCTTGCTTCTTTGAATTCGTCTATATATATGTTTCTGGAACATACGTCTTCATTCACCTGAGGAAGAAGCAGTGCTCCGAAAGCTAGTGTTTGAATCAGGCCTGTTGGAATTTAACCTTGTGTTGTAAGACTTCTTACTAAAAATATGACCTCTCGTTCCAGATTGCCCCACAATCTGTATCTACTTTGTTGATCCCTTTATCATTTTATATACCTCAATCAGATCTCCTATCATTCTTCTAAGCTCGAGAGAGCATAGGCCTAAACTGTTGAATCTCTCTTTGTAAGACAAACCCCTCATCTCTGGAATCAATCTGGTGAAGCTTCTCTGTACTGCCTCCAATGCAACGTCATCCCTCCTCAAGTAAGGGGACCAAAACTGTACACAGTATTTCAGATGGGGTATCACCAATCCCTTGCACAGTTTCAGCAACAATTCCCCACTTTTATACTCAATTCCATCAGCAATAAATGCAAGAATTCCATTTGTCTTCCTTATTATCTGCTGTACCTGCATACTAGTTTTCTACGATTAATTCACGAGGACACCCAGATCCCTCTGTACCGCAGCATTGAGGTTTCTTTCCATTTCGATAAAAAGTTGCCGTTCTATTTTTCCGACCAAATCAATAACCTCACACTTATCCATGTTAAACTCCAACTGCCAAAGTTTTGGCGCACTTACAACGTATCTCTCTTCATTTGTAAATTTTGTATTTCCTTATTGTAAATTGCTATCCCGCCTACTTTAATGACATCTGAAAATGTGGCTATAGTGTCATGTGAGAGTGCCTTTAAGAATTGGATGTTTAAGAAATGTACCTTTAAGAAATGCAGCTGATCATATTACTGAAGTGATGTCACGGGGGGGGGGGGGGGAGCTGAGCTCACTTCTGCTTTTTGGGAGTTTTAGTTTCAGTTTGAAGAAAGCTTGGGTGTGGCTGTGAGCTGCTTTGCTGGTGATCTCTGCCATGAAGGACTATCTCTTAATCCTTTGGTGAAATCGGAATTGATAAAAGGTCTCAGTATTGAATATAAATCTAATGTGCTTCTGGTTTGTTAAGTCTTTTAGATGTGTAAAGGAACAGTTTGCAGGATTGGGTAGTAATACTACACCTGGGGAACAAGCCGTGTACTTCAAAAGCAACAATCCATTAAAGGTGGGGGTTGGTTGAACTCCATGATACATTTTGGGGTTCTGAAAACACCTCTCCCATAACAATTCGGGGCTCAAGGGGAATACAAGTCTATCTATTGGATTGGCTTTTGTGAACTTAAAGATAGTGAAGGATTGTTGCTTTTCCGGTGTGTTATTTTAGTTGAAGTGTGTTGTGGACAATGGCTCTTTCAGAGGCTCAGAAGTTTTTGGGGGTGGAGACTGTCACACGCAGTACCTTACGGACAGAGACTAAAAGCAGACTGTTAGATTTGTCAAAAACATTGCAGTTAACATTACCTGACAAAATGCAAAACAATTAGGTAATTATGGCGGTGTCTAAGCATTTAAAGTTGCCTGAGATACAGTTTGACTCATTGGAAATGGTAAAAATTCAGTTGCAAATTAAACAAATGGAACATGAGAAAGAATTAAAGCAGCTTGAATATGAAAGAGAGAGAGAGAGCGGAAAAAGAAAGAGAGAGAGAGGAAAAAGAAAAGGAGAGAGAAGAAAGGAGAAAAGAAAGAATAGCCCTAGCAGAACAAAAAGAAAGAGAAAGGGAGATACAGATCAGGGAAAAAGATAAAGAGAGAGAGATTGAACTTCAGAAAATGGCCATGAAACAAGACAGTCAGTTAAAATTGGCAGATGTAAAGGGAACGTGCAGCTGGATGTAGTGATGAGGATAGTGAGAAAATGCATCAAAGTCGAAGGCGTGGCGGGGATCTATTTAAATACGTCCAAGCATTGCCAAGGTTTGACGAGAAGGATGTGGAAGCCTTTTTCATTTCATTTGAGAAAGTAGCTAAACAAATGAAATGACCACAGGACATGTGGGTGTTACTAATTCAAACAAAGCTGGTAGGTAGTGCTTGTGAAGTGTTTGCATCACTACCGGAGGAGGTATCTGGAATGTATGAGGAGGTGAATAAATCCATCTTAAGTGCATATGAGCAAGTGCCTGAAGCTTACAGACAAAGGTTTAGAAATTTATGGAAAGAATTTGGTCAAACATACATGGAGTTTGAAAGGCTCAAACAGAGTAATTTTGATAGGTGTATAAGGGCTTTGAAAATAGACCAAACATATGAAGCTCTCAGAGAAATTATACTTTTGGAGGAGTTTAAAAATTCAATTCCTGATGTAGTGAGAACTCATGTGGAAGAACAGAGGGTTAAAACTGCGAGATTAGCAGCAGAAATGGCAGATGATTATGAATTAGTTCATAAATCAAAGATTGGTTTCCGACATCAGTTTCAGCCGGTGAGGGATAGAAACTGGAGACATGAGAAATACTCAAGTGGTAAAGATAAAGGTGATCTGATGGGAGACAATAGAGAGAGTGTACCTCCAATTAAAACAGAAATCCAGGAGGGTGGAAAAGAAATGAAAGGTTTCAAATGTTTTCACTGTAATAAACTAAGCCATGTAAAGTCACAGTGTTGGTGGTTGAAGAAAAGCACTGGAAAGGCTGATGTGGTAAAACAGGATAAGAAAGTGGGATTTGTTAGAGTGGTAAAGGAAAGCCCAAGGGAAGCGAAGGAGGTGCAAAAGATTGTACAGCCTGTTCAAGAAGTAATTGTTAAGAAGGTGCCAGATGTCTTTAAAGAATTTACTTGTGTGGGTAAAGTTTACTCATGTGTATCAGGAGGAGCAGGTAAAGAAGTCACAATTTTAAGAGTTACAGGGGCTAGTCAATCTTTAATGGTAAGAGATGAGGAATTATGTAATTTGGGAAGAAAGTTGCCAGAAAAGGTGGTGATATGTGGAATTCAGGGTGAGAGGAGTAGCGTTCCATTATATAAAGTAAGGTTGGAAAGTCCAGTGAAGAGTGGTGAAGTGGTAGTAGGAGTAATAGGTAGATTATCTTGTCCAGGAATACAGTTTATCTTGGGTAATGATATAGCTGGATCGCAGGTGGGAGTGATGCCTACTGTGGTTGATAGCCAGTGGAAAATCAGACAACTGAAGTGTTGAAGGACTAATATCCTGGGATTTTTCTGGATTGTGTAGTAACAAGGTCGCAAAGTCACATGTTAAGACAAGAGGAGAAATCAAAGAGTGAAGATGAAGTTGAAGTGCAATTATCAGAAACGATTTTTGATCAGATGGTTGAAAAAGAACAAGAACAGGTGGAGGATGAGGCGGATATTTTTAGTTCAGGAAAATTGGCGGAGTTACGACAGAAAGATGTAGAAATAAAGCGGATGTATCAGAGAGCATATACGGAAGAGGAATCTGAGAGTATACCAGAGTGTTATTACCGTAAATGTGATGTCTTGATGAGAAAATGGAGACCTGTACACATGCAGGCGGATGAAAAGTGGGCAGAAGTTCATCAAGTAGTATTGCCGGTAGGGTATAGAAAGGAGGTGTTGCGAGTTGCACATGATGTACCAGCGGGAGGTCATTTGGGAATAAGGAAAACTCAAGCTAAAATCCAGAAACATTTTTATTGGCCTGGACTACATAAAGATGTAGTTCAATTTTGTCAATCATGTCACACATGTCAAGTGATAGGGAAACATCAAGCAGTGATAAAAACCAGCGCCCTTAATACCCATTCCAGCATTTGAGGAACCTTTTACGAGGGTCCTAATTGATTATGTAAGACCACTTCCGAAAACCAAAAGTGGGAATCAGTATCTTTTGACTATAATGGATATGTCTACTAGGTCTCCAGAGGCCATTCCAGTACGTATTATTACAGCTAAAAAGATTGTGGAGGAGTTCCTTAAATTCTTTACGAGATATGGACTACACACAGAAATAAAATCGGATCAAGGATCACATTTTACCTCAATGTTATTCAAAGAAGTTATGCATAGCTGAGGAATAAAACAATTTAAATCAACTGTGTACCATCCAGTATCGCAGGGAGCATTAGAAAGGTGGCATCCGACATTAAAGACAATGTTGAGGGCTTATTGTCAAGATTATCCAGAGGATTGGGATAAAGGAATTCCATTCGTACTGTTTGCAATTAGGGATGCACCTAATGAGTCAACCAAATTTAGTCCTTTTGAACTAATTTTTGGCCATGAGGTAAGAGGACCACTTAAATTGATCAAAGAAAAATTGGTGGGTGAGAAATCGGAAATTACACTATTGGATTATGTGTCAAATTTTAAGGAACGATTAAGTAGAGCAGGTGAATGGGCTGGACAGCATTTGAAAGTTGCACAAAATGTGATAAAACGCGTAGCGGACAAGAAATCCACAGTTCGTAGTTTTGCAAGTGGAGATAAAGTTTTACTGTTGTTACCAGTGGTAGGGGAGCCTTTAAAAGCTAGGTTTTGTGGACCGTATCAGATTGAAAGGAAATTAAGTGAGGTGAATAATGTGGTAAAAACACCAGATAGGAGGAAGACTCACCGAGTGTGCCATGTGAATATGCTTAAAAGGTACTTTAAAAGGGAAGGAGAGAAAAAGGAGGTTGTAATGATTCTAACTCAAAGTGACGAACCAAATCCAGATGACTGTGAATTTGACATACCTCAAATTAAATTGGAAAATGAGGATGTTCTTAAAAATTGGGATGAATTGTTAAGTTACCTTCCAGAGGAAAAACAAACTGACCTGAAAGAGTTGTTGATATCACATGGGCAAGTTTGTAAAGATAAATTGGGAAGTACTAAAATGGCTATACATGATGTAGATGTGAGAAATGCTGTTCCTATCAATCAACATCCATATAGACTTAATCCTTTAACAGAGAGATTGGGAGTATGCTTAAAAATGGCACAATCGAAGTGGGTTGCAGCCAATGGACCTCACCCATAGTGATCGTACCTAAACCAGACGGTTGTGTGTGGATTATCGAAAGGTGAACGCAGTTATAAGAACGGACTCTTACCCTATCCCACGTTTGAAGGATTGCATTGAGAAAGTGGGACAATGTGCTTTTATTTCCAACTTCCAGACATGGAAGGAACATTAAAACATCGTATGGAATTCTTCAATCGACTTCTGGAGGCGGGTTTGGTGATAAACCTAGCCAAAAGTGAATTTGGAAAAGCCCAAGTCTCTTTCCTTGGCCATACAATCGGACAGGGTCGAATAGTCCCACGGGATGTGAAAACAAAAGTTATTGGGGAGTTTCTGATAACTCGACACGACCGGAAATAATGCGGTTTCTTGGTATGAGTGGATTTTACTGGACATTTGTACCAAATTTTAGCAGTGTGGTCGCACCACTGACGGACTTGCTCAAGAAGGGTAACAAATTCCAGTGGACAGCGGAGCGTCAAAAAGGCATTTGACGGCCTGAAGGCTGTGTTAACCAGTGCTCTTGTGTAAGTCATCCCAAATTATACCAAACCATTCAAAGTGGCTGTTGATGCGAGTGATGGTGCGTTTACAAGACAACGCCGAAGGGCTAGAGTGGCCTGTTGGTTATTTTTCAAAGAAATTGAATTCTCACCAGAAAACATATTCGACGATTGAGAAGGAGACTTTGAGTTTGGTGCTGGCTTTGCAACATTTTCACATTAATGTGACGAGCAATCCATCTGACACCATTATCTATACTGATCATAATCCTTTGAAGTTTTTTGGAGTGATTCCAGAATAACAATGCAAGGCTGTTTCGCTGGAGTTTATTGTTACAGCCGTTTAAATTAAAAATAGTACATGTGGCAGGACTGTAAAATGTGATAGTCAATACTTTGTCACGAATGTGATCAATGGAAGGATTTTGTTTGGAGGAAGAAGAACGGGAAAGATGGACTTTATTATTATGCCTGTTTGCGTGTTGTCTTTTTAAACGAAAACGTTACTGTGTGCATTTCTTAGTGGATGGTGCAAAAGTCAAAAAGGAAACCATCTTGAAGTTGATGGTTTATTTTTTTTTCTTGGGAGAAGGTGTCATGTGAGAGTGCCTTTAAGAACCTTTAAGAATTGGATGTTTAAGAAATTTACCTTTAAGAAATGCAGCTGATCATATTACTGAAGTGATGTCACCGGGGGGGGGGGGGGGGGGGGGGGGGGGGGGAGAGCTGAGCTCACTTCTGCTTTTTGGGAGTTTTAGTTTCAGTTTGAAGAAAGCTTGGGTGTGGTTGTGAGTTGCATTGCTGGTGATCTCTGCCATGAAGGACTATCTCTTAATTATTTGGTGAAATCGGAATTGTAAAAAGGTCTCAGTATTGAATATAAATTTAATGTGCTTCTGTTTGAAGGATTTGTTAAGTCTTTTGGATGTGTAAAGGAACAGTTTGCAGATTGGGTAGTGTTGTATTGTTTTCGGGGTTATCTTTGAAGTAAGGGGTGTTAAGAGAGCCAATGTTTATTTAAAAGGTTAATTTGAGTTCATGGAATAAACATTGTTTTGTTTTAAAACCACGTGTCCATAATTGTAATACTACACCTGGGGAACAAGCCGTGTGCTTCAAAAGCAACAATCCATTAAAGGTGGGGGGTTGGTTGAACTTCATGATACATTTTGGGGTTCTGAAAACACCTCTCCCATAACAATAGTGCCTTCTCACTATCCATACAAGTCATTCATAAATATTGTAAATAGTTAGGGTCCAAGGACCGAACCCTGTGGCACCCCACTAGTTACATCTTGCCAACCAGAAAAATTCCCATTTATCCCGCCTTCTGTCATTTAGCCAGTGTTCTAGTCAAGCAAATAAATTATCCCGAATCCCATGTCACGTTACCTTGTATATTTACCTTTTGTGTGCAGCACCTTATCAAATGCCTTCTGGAAGTCCAGATATACTACATCAACAGAATCCCCATTATCTGCTTTGCTCGTAACATCTTTGAAGGACCATAGCAAATCAGTCAAACGCGATTAACCCTTCATAAAACCATGTTGACTCTGATGGATTTCATTTTGACATTCTAAATGTCCTGTTATTACTTCTAACAATTTCTAACAATTTCCTAATGACAGATGTTAAATTAACTGGTCCATAGATTCCTATGTTCTGCCTTATTCCCTTTTTTGAATAAGGGCATTATATTAGCATTTTTCTAATTCACTGGAACTTTTCCCGCATCCAGGAGACAATGGATCCACTGTCTCCGCTGCCACTTCCTTTAAGACCTGAGGGCCATCAGACCCTGGGGACTTGTCTGCATTCAATCCCAATAGTTTGCTTGTGCTTTTTCCCTATTGGTGATGATTGTTATAAGTTTCTTCCTTTATATTACCTCTGCATTACCTGTTACGATTGGGATGGTATTCGTGTCCTCCAGTGTGAAAACTGAGGCAAAATACTGATTTAGTGTCTCTGCCATTTCTGTGTTCCTCACCATTAACTCCGCAGTCTTATCCTATAGTTTTTTATACTTTACACTAGTTTTCTTTCATAATTTACCTTTGCTCTTTTTATTACTATTTAATGACCCTCAACGTGGTATGTCTTAGTTTTTGTCTTTATGTTATCTTTAATTTCTTCAACTCATGACTTACAATGTCATATCCTTTAGTCAGGGTAATAAGTGCAATGAAGAGTTCCTGGTTTTGTTCTCAAAATTTTTCTTGGATTTGTCTTGTAACAAAGACTATGTCAGAAGTTGCTCTGGAAGATCCAAAATCACATTGTGTCTCTGGGATGATTTCCTCAGCCACAGGAAGTAGATGATTCAGGAGAATGTGTGTCAGGATTTTCCCTGCTATGGACAAGAGGGAAATACCTGAAAACTTCCCACAGCACAATCTATCTCACTTCTTTCAACTAGTTACAAATTGTCACATTCAGTTGGTGAGGGAGGGGGTGATTTCCATTTCCTGATGTATGTAGGATGAGTGCAGGGAGGCTTGATGTGAGCAAAGCCAAACAGTTTTCAGACCTCAGCTGAAATAACGTTAGGGCACAGGTTTTATTGTTTCCAATCTACTTATTTGTTTGTTTCAGCTTTCCCATAGTGGTGGTTCACCCATTAATTCTATCACACGGTACTGGGGAATTGTGTGGAGAACATCAGCTGCCACTGTGGATTCATGGTTGAAGAGTTGGAGAAAATTTTCTTTTTGTCATTGACGGATGGCATTGTCATCCTTCAGATGAGAACACCAAGCTGTGAGTGAAGGGGATTTATTTTCCATTTGACTTTGGTCTATAGATGGCCCTGGTGACTTCAAAATGAAAGCTGCTAGTTTTGTTCTTGGAGGTCATGTTTCAGCATGAAATATTAATAATCAAACCTATGGTCTGGGCACAGGAGTTTAGATCAATTGACTTTATTTGAACCTACTGTTCTGAAATTGAGTTGAATATGTGAAGGTTTTCTAGATTTATTGTGAGGTGCATTTGGAATTCTCTCTTTGGTTGGGCTGCTTCAGGCGCTGAGACATTGATCTTCCTCTTCTTAAATCTTTGTCTTGTCTTGGTGCTAAGTGGATTTTCATCACTGATCGAACAAGTCTATGATCTGTCCAGGGCGCTTTGCTGACAAGCATGACACCCGGGGCTTCTTCAATGCCATCAAGGCAATATGTGGACCTAATACCCTAGGCCTCAAACTGGTGCAGAGTAAAAATGGAACCCTCTTCAGACAGAGAAAACATCAGCCTTCGATGAAGGAAACACTTCAAAGAGTTCCGAAACTGTGATGCAACCACAGATGAGGACCTGTTTGAGAAAATCGCCCAAATCCCCATCAAAGCTGAACTTGGACTCCCACCAAGCATGGACAAAGTCGAAGCTGCCATTAAACACATGAAGAATGGGAAAGCCCCAGGAATGGACTGGATCCCAGTGGAGATTTTCAAACTTGGAGGAGAGAGATCACCTGCTATCTCCATCAGCTGTTAATGAAAATCGGGGACCAAGAAGAAATTCCTGCTAACCTCAGGGGTGCCGTTATCGGCACTATCTTTAAGAAAGGAAACAAAGAGGACTGTGGAAACTACCAAGGAATCTCCCTGCACTCTATCGCCGCGAAGATCATTGCCCGAATCTTCATCAGCCGCCTTCTCGCAGTCTCTGAAGAAATTCTTCTAAAAGCCAGTGTGGCTTCCAAACAAGCCGTGGAACCATGGACTTGATTGTTACTACTCTGCAACTTCAAGAGAAATGCCAGGGGCAACATCAACCACTAAACATGACTTTCACTGATCTGACCAAAGTTTTTGACTCAGTCAATCGGGAAGTACTATTTAAACCCCTGTTAAACGCTGGCTGTCCAGAGAAATTCATCAACATCTTCTGATTCCTCCATGACAAGGTATGTCCTCATTGATGAAATGAGACAGAAACCTTCAAGGTCAAGACTGGAGTCAAGCAGGGCTATGTCATCACCCCCACCCTTTTCTTCATCTTCATTTTCACCATCTTTCACTTTGTCAAGAGCAAACTTTGCAGTAGAGTTGACATCATCTACTAGATGGATGGAAAACATTTCAACCTCAACTAGTTGAAATCTAAGAAGAAAATGACACTGACATCGCTCATGGAACTTCAGCATGTGGATGACATCATCATCTCTACTCTCTCAGGAGAGAATCTCCAAGCCATGCTTACACTTTCGTGGAAGCATACCAAAGAATCAGTCTCAACCTCAGGAAAACTCAAGTCCTTTACCAACCTGCTCCTGGGCAAGATTCCATCTCTCCCTCCATCAAGATCAACAGAGAATTCTACCGAACATGGAACATTTCCCATACCTGACGAGCCATCTCTCCTCTAAGGCTGCCATTGATTTGGAGATCCAGCATAATAATAACAATCTTTATAAGTGTCAGAAGTAGGCTTACGTTAGGACTGCAATAAAGTTACTGTGAAAATCCCCTTGTCGTCGCACTCCATCTACACCTCCCACTGCCTGGGGAAAGCGGGCAGCATAATAAAAGATCCCTCCCACCCGGCTTACTCACTCTTCCAACTTCTTCCATCGGGCAGGAGATACAGAAGTCTGAGAACACGCATGGACAGACTCAAAAACAGCTTCTGCCCCACTGTCACCAGACTCCTAAATGACCCTCTTATGGACTGACCTCATTAACACTACACCTTGTGTGCTTCATCCGATGCCGGTGCTTATGTAGTTACATTGTATATCTTGTGTTGCCCTATTATGTATTTTCTTTTATTCCCTTTTCTTCCCATGTACTTAATGATCTGTTGAGCTGCTCGCAGAAAAATACTTTTCACTGTACCTCGGTACACGTGACAATAAACAAATCTAATCCAATCCAATCCAATACAGGTGCACAGGTCACTGAAAGGGGCAACACAGGTGGAGAATGTAGTCAAGAAGGCATACGGCATGCTTGCCTTCATTGGCCGGGGCATTGAGTATAAGAATTGGCAAGTCATGTTGCAGCTGTATAGATCCTTAGTTAGGCCACACTTAGAGTACAGTGTTCAATTCTGGTCGCCACACTACCAGAAGGATGTGGAGGCTTTAGAGAGGATGCAGAAGAGATTTACCAGGACGTTGCCTGCTGTGGAGGGCATTAGCTATGAGGAGCGGTTGAATAAACCCGGTTTGTTCTCACTGGAAGACGGAGGTTGAGGGGTGACCTGATAGAGGTCTACAAAACTATGAGGGACATAATTATAGACAGAGTGGATAGTCAGAGGCTTTTTCCCAGGGTAGTGGGGTCAATTACTAGGGAGCATAGTTTTAATGTGTGAGGGGCAAGGTTGAGAGTAGATGTACGAGGCAAGTTTTTTTACACAGAGGGTAGTGGGTGCCTGGAACTCGCTGCCGGAGGAGGTGGTGGAAGCAGGGACGATAGTGACATTTAAGGGGCATCTTGACAAATACATGAATAGGATGGGAATAGAAGGATACGGACCCAGGAAATGTAGAAGATTTTAGTTTAGCATAGTCGGCACAGGCTTGGAGGGCCGAAGGGCCTGTTCCTGTGTTGTACTTTTCTTTGTTCTTTGCAACGAGGCCATAATCAACTGAAGCCAACTCCGCTGGGCCAGCCATGTGCTAAGGATGTCAGAGTCTCAACTGCCAAAGCAACTCTTATTTAGCCAGCGCAAGGAAGGTTTCTGAAAAAGAGGAGGACAAAGGAATCACTTCAAAGACAGCTAAATGATTACCTCAAGAAATGCAGCATAGACTTTAACGCCTGGAAGACCCTTTCTCAGAAGAAATCGACTTGAAAGAACATCTTGATTGAAGGGACACAATTCTTCATGGGCGCCCGATAGCAAGAGGTGGACTGGAAAAAGAACCTGGGAAAGCAATACCAACGATCTACAGTCAAAGGCCTCCAAGAAACATCAGCCATGCAAGAATCCACAGAACCCATGAGCAGTAACACTGCATTTCTTAGGTGGACAATCATACTCGTGAGCAAATGATCGCCGATGAAGAACGGATCTGTCCAGGAGCATCAGCAACAAGCATGGGTTGAATGATACAGACGTCACTTAGATCTTTGGTCCGAACATCGACGTAATACAGGGTGCGGCAATGCTTTGATCTAGGATGCCTTAATGTGTCCTTCTGGGGAAGAGGACATTTTTATTATAATGAGCCTTGCTGTGTACACTTTGTCAGCGGAAGGATGTCATCTGAATTGTTTTTTGCATTGTGTTTTTCCCAATGGTTCGTCTACAGATACAGGAGTCACAGCAGGAAAATAAGAATAGCCAAAATCTTCTTTCCTCATTCGCAGCTGGGATTTTCCGATGCCACTGAGAGTGAATGGAGTTTTGGCTGGAACGCCACATTTTCCATTCTTGCTCACAATGGGTCCCGCCGCAAACAAGACCTGCGAATCTAAGATCTCTTTACAGGATGGGAGAAAAAATAAAATGATTACATTTTTGAACCTGAAACTGAAAAAAGTGTGTTAAAGAATTATTGCTATCTGTGTTCCAATGTGAAGGAATCCTTTCATAATAGCAATACACATAATAGACCCAAGATTAACAAGGAAATACTGCACTTGCCTTTGAACTAAGTGGGGAGATGAAACTCTGGTTGGGTCTACTATTAAATAATAATAATACTCTTATTGTCACAAGTAGGCTCACATTAACACTACATGAAATTACCGTGAAAAGCCCCCAGTCGCCACATTCCGGCGCCTGTTCGGGTACACGGAGGAAGAATTTAGAATGTCCGAATTACCTAACAGCACGTCTTTCGGGACTTGTGGAAGGAAACTGGAGCACCCGGAGGAAACCCGGATGACTCCACAATGTTTTATCAATGGTTCTTGTGGATTCTAGGTATCCTTGGCATTCTATATTTTGACCTTAAGTGCAGCACTGCTACCTGTTCACTCATTTACATTAGCTCCTGCTCTGATTATCCCTTGACTTTTAAAATTCCTGCCCTTGTTTTTAAATCCCTCTGTGGCATCACATGTTGGGACTCTTATTTATCTTCTAGTTAACATCGATAGTCCAGTTTGTGGGAGGTGTCAAAAATGTGACTTTATTGTTAACGACTCATTGGTATACACTTAATTAAGAACTAAATAAAAATTTAGATACGAAATATCAAACAATACATAAATTGGATTGAATTGGATTTGTTTATTGTCACGTGTACCGAGACACAGTGAAAAGTATTTCTCTGCATACAGTTCAGACAGATCATTACGTACATGAAAAGAAAATGCATAGAGAAAACATAAAATACACAATGTAAATAGATAGACATAGGCATCGGGTGAAGCACACAGTAGCGTAATTCTACTCAGTATAGAAGATGCGTAAAGAGATCAGATCAGTCCATAAGAGGGTCATTAAGGAGTCGGGCAACAACGGGGAAGAAGCTGTTTTTGAACCTGTTAGTGCGTGTTCTCAGACTTTTGTATCTCCTGCCCAATGAAAGAAGTTGGAAGAGAGAATAACCCGGTGGAAGGGGTCTTTGATTATGCTGCCCGCTTTCCCTAAAGCAGCTGGAGGTGTCGACAGTCAATGGATGGGAGGCAGGTTCGTGTGATGGATTGGGTGGAAGTCAAGCACTTGGCAAAAACATTAAGCACAAAAGAAAATCACTTGAACACAAACAAACAGATAGATGAACAAGAATTCAAGAACAAAGGACCTCAACCTCATTCACGTTCATTCTCAGCTGAGACCTCCCGGTTTGTTCAAATGAATGTCTGTTACTTAGAGGATAACTTGTTAATCAAACATTGGATGATACTTCCGGTGGAGGCTATGAGGGAGTAGTTCGCACATTTGTTGGCTCCCGTTTCAGTCGGACTTTTGGACCTTTTCCCCTGACTTTTTTGCGCTTTTGAGCGCGGAATTGGAAATCAATAGTATTCAGACACAGGACCCATTCAAAATTGTATGGACCCAAGAAGCCGGAGGGACCGTAAACAGCAGAAGAAGTGGTCGAGTAATGGCACAGTGGAGGCTGTGCGAGAGACCAGCATGGCTGGTGTTCAGAGCAAGGAGCCGACAGCCCAGCCCACAATGGAGCTGCTGCTGCAGACTATGCAGTAGGCTTTGAAGCGTGACAACTTGGAGCCGCTTCAGAAGTCGATTGAACGGATGGCAAAACGGCTGGATGATCAGGCTGAGAAGCTCCAGCAGTCGGAGAAGTCAGTGGAGGAGCAGGCTGACTTTGAAACGGTGGGGGATGTGGAGATTCGGAGGCTGAGGAACCAGCATAAAGCGCTTCTGGAAAGGTTGGAGGACCTGGACAACAGATCTCACCGGCAGAACGTGAGAGTCGTGGGGCTCCCGGAGGGGGCAGAGGGGGCTCGACGCTGCTGCATATGTGGAGGGTATGTTTCAGAAGTTGCTGGGGAATGAGGTGTTCCTGCGCCCATCGGTGGTGGACAGGGCACACAGAGTGCAGGTGAGGCAGCCGCGACAAGAGGGTCCACCACGAGCGATGGTGGTACGCTTTCACAGGTACCGGAACAAGGAACGGGTGCTGCAATGAGCAAAGAGCACACAAAGCTGTATTTGGGACAATAGCACCCTGCGTGTGTACCAAGATTTGAGCGCGGAGGTGGCCAAGAGGAGGGGAGGCTACAGGTTGGTGAAGGAGATACTGTATAAAAACAAGGTGAAATTCGGGCTGCTTTTTCCGGTGCGACTGTGGGTTACCTTTCAGGGTCAGCACCACTATTTCGTGGAACCCGAAGAGGCGATGGGCTTCGTTAAGAAGCAAGGGCTGGCCCTGAGCTGAGGACGTTTGGACTCATGTTAGAGCTTTTAAGTATGTGGTGTCTCTCCTTTTTGCGATGTATCTTTTTTTTCGTGTTTTTGCGGGCTTTTTGCGTGATTTTCCTGACTGTTTCCTGTTTGGGCTCTTTGCTTAGTTGGAGTTTGGCTGGGGGAGAATTAACAAAGAAAACAGTTAAAAGGGTTGGGTTAAAATGGATGCTTCAGAGGAACTTTGTTCAATCTTTTACTGTGTCTGTATGGGTAGGACTGAAGAGTGCCTGTTATTTCTTATCTTTTTTTCTTCTTGTTTAACTTGAATTGTGCTATTGTGGGGGTTGTTTATGACTTGTATAGAGTGTTTGCTTAAGTAGGGCTGATTTGGGGAAGTGGTGTGGAGGGGTTGGGGGGAGGGGGTGACTGGGAACAATGGGTGGGAGACGGGCTGGTGCCGAGGCTGGGAGACCTAGAATAGCTGAGTGCAGCTAGTCAACGGGAGCCAAGGTGGGGGGGTGGGGGGGTGTCCATATAGTTAGATTAGAGCAGGGGTTAGGTGATAGGATGGTGTTGCTGGGGGGGGGGGGGTTGTTCTGCTGACAGGGATGGAAACTGGGCATGGTAACAGTGAGGAGGTCATGGGTGGAGCCGGCCAGGAGGCGGGCCAGAGGAAGCGTGACACATGGCTGGAGGGCTGGCCAAGGAAAGGGGATGGCTGATGAGCAAAGGGGGAGGAGGGCCCCCCAACCAGGCTGATCACCTGGAATGTTAGAGGGTTAAACAGGCCAGTGAAGAGGGCGTGTGTGTTTGCGCATCTGCAGGTTCTGAAGGCGGACGTAGTCTTGTTGCAGGAGACGCACCTGAAAGTGGCAGACCAGGTTAGGTTAAGGAAGTGCTGGGTCAGTCAGGTCTTTCATTTGGGGCTTGATTCTAAGACGAGGGGGGTTGCGATCCTGATTAATAAAAGGGTACAATTTGAGGCGAAGGGCACAGTCGTGGATGGGGGTGGCAGGCTCGTTATGGTGAAGGGTAAGCTCAAAGGGGTGAGAGTAGTCCTGGTCAGTGTGTATGCCCCTAATTGGGATGATGTGGATTTTATTAGGAGGCTGCTAGGAAAGATCCCCGACTTGGACTTGCGTAAGTTGATCATGGGCGGAGACTTTAATACAGTCCAGGACTCGACCGGTCATGCTCAAGAACGGGCAGGTTGCTAGTGATGACAAAGGAACTGTGAGGGTTCATGGAGCAATTGGGGGCAGCAGATCCGTGGAGATTTATCCGATCGACGGCGAGGGAGTTCTCGTACTACTCCCACATCCACAAGGTGTATTCTCGAATTGACTACTTTGTGGTGAGTAGGGACCTGCTGGCCGGAATGGTGGGGGCCGAATATTCGGTAATTGCCATTTCACTGGGTAGATCTGCAGTTTTGTAAGAACAGCTTTCAACGCCCACCGTGGAGGCTGGAAGTTGGACTACTCGCGGACGAGGCGGTGTGTGAGAGGCTGAGGAAATGCATGCAGAATTACCTGCAGGTGAACGATACTGGAGAAGTCTCGGCAGCGGTGCTCGGGGAGGCACTGAAGGCAGTGGTGAGAGGGGAGCTGATTTCAATCCGGGCGTACAGGGACAAGACAGTCAGGGCAGAGACGGACCGACTGATTAAGGAAATTCTACGGACGGACAGGAGTTACGCGGAGTCCCCGAGGCCAGAGTTACTCAGGAAACGACAGAGGCTGCAGGCCGAATTTGATGTGCTGACTACAGGCAAGGCTTTAGAGCAGCTTAGAAAGGTAAAAGGCGCGATTTATGAGCAGGCGGAGAAGGCCAGTAGAATGCTTGCACAGCAACCAAGGAATAGGGAAGTGGCTAGGGAAATAGGGAGGGTAGTGGATGGGGAAGGTAATCTAGTGGGTGATCCAGCAGGGCTGAACAAGGTCTTTAGGGACTTTTATAGGAAGTTACACACTTCGGAACATCCCGGGGGACCAGGGGGGATGAGGCGATTCCTTGATGGACTGGTCTTCCCAAGAGTGGGGAAGGGGTTGGTGGACGGACTGGGGGCCTTCGTCAGGATCGAAGAGGTATTGGGGGGCTGAAGGTCATGCAGTCGGGTAAAGCCCCGGGGCCGGACGGGTATCGGGTGGAGTTTTACAAAAAGTTGCCGGGATAGTGGGGCCGGTGCTGGTCAGGGACTTTAACGAGGCAAGAGACAGAGGGAGTTTAACCCAGACGATGTCGCAGGCCACCATCTCGCTCATTCTGAAACCGGATAAGGACCCGGAGGCCTGTGGGTCATACAGGCCGATCTCCTTGATCAACGTAGACGCCAAGTTACAGGCCAAGATTTTGGTGACCAGAGTTGAGGACTGTGTACCGGATGTAATTGTGGAGGACCAAACCGGGTTTTTAAAGGGGAGGCAGCTGGTGGCCAACATAAGAAGGCTGCTCAACGTGATTATGATGCCCCCGGAGAGTAGGGGGGTAGAGATAGTGGTAGCGATAGATGCTGAAAAGGCTTTTGACCAGGTCGAATGGGATTATCTGTGGGAGGTACTAAGACGGTTCGGGTTCGGGCTGGAGTTCATCGACTGGGTTAGGCTATTGTATCAGACCCCGGAGGCGAGTGTAAGGACGAACAGGACGACATCGGACTGCTTTAGACTGCACCGTGGGACAAGAAAGGGCTGCCCTCTCTCTCCACTGCTGTTTGCGCTGGCCAAAGAGCCGCTGGCAATTTCACTGAGAGCTTCTAGGGGCTGGAAAGGGCTGGTCTGGGGGGAGTGTAACATAGAGTCTCGTTATATGTGGATGATCTGCTGTTATATGTATCGGACCCAGTGGTGGGGATGGACGGTGTTATGGCAACCCTGAGGGAATTTGGCCGATTCTCCGGATACAAACTGAACATGGCTAAGAGCGAGTTGTTTGTAATTCAGGCTAGGGAGCAGGAGAGTAGGCTGAAAGGGTTGCCGTTCAGGCTAGGGGAGGAGAGTTTACGATATTTGGGGATTCAGGTGCATGGGACTGGGGCAGGTTGCATAAGCTCAACCTGTCCTGACTGGTGAAGGAGGAGGTCCGGAGGTGGGATGCGCTCCCGCTGGCATTGGCGGGGAGGGTGTTAAGATGACGATTCTCCCGCGGTTCTTGTTTGTTTTTCAGTGTCTCCCCATCTTTATCCCGCGGTCGTTCTTTAAGAGGCTGAATAAAATTATTCTGGGATTTGTATGGGCAGAGAAGTCCCCGCGGTGAAGAGGGTGATGCTTGAAAGGAGCAGAGAAGAAGGGGGGCTGACGTTGCCGAACTTCAGCAACTATTACTGGGCGGTCAACATAGCGATGATAAGAAAATGGATGTTGGGTACGGGGTCGGTTTGGGAGCGGATGGAGGCTGCTTCGTGCAGGGGCAATAGCTTAGCAGCCTTGGTCACGGCGCCTCTGCCACTTCCGCCGGCATGGTACTCCACCGGCCCGATAGTGGTGGCAGCTCTTCAGATCTGGGGCCAGTGGAGGAGGCGTGTAGGGGAGGTAAGAGCATCGGTGTGGACCCCAGTCTGCGGCAACCACTGATTTGCCCCGGGGAACATGGATGGGGGTTATCGACTGTGGAGGAGGGCGGGGATTGTGAGGATGGGGGATCTGTTCCTGGAAGGGAGCTTTTCGAGCATGAGGGCCCTGGAGGAGAAGTTTGGGCTGGCGTGAGGGAACGACTTTAGATACTTGCAGCTGAGGGGTTTTGTACGCAGACTGGTGCCGTACTTCCCACATCTCCTGCCGAAGGGGAGGCAGGACAGGGTAGTTTCCAGGGGAGAGGTGGGAGAGGGTAGAGTTTCAGACGTCTTCAAGGAGCTAATGAGAGCTGAGGATATGCAGACCGAGGACCTGAAGCCTAAGTGGGAGGAGGAGCCTGGGGGGGAGCTGGAGGACGGTATTTGGGCAGAAGCCCTGAGCAGAGTAAACACGACCACAACATTTTTCTTTTTTTTTCATTTCATTTCATTTTCACATGCGCCAGGCTCAGCCTGATCCAGTTTAAGGTTGTGCAACGGGCCCACATGACGGTGGCCCGGATTAGCAGATTCTTCGGGCTAGAGAATAAGTGTGCTAGATGCGCCGGAGGGCCAGCTAACCATGTACACATGTTCTGGTTGTGCCCTAAACTCAGAGGGTATGGGCAGGGATTCGCAGATGTCATGTCCTGGGTATTGAAAACTGGGGTGGTAATGAGCCCGGAGGTGGCAACCTTTGGGGTTTTGGACGACCCAGGAGTCCAGGAAGAGAGAGAGGCCGACGTTCTGGCCTTTGCTTCCCTGGTAGCCCGGCGACGAATACTGTCAGCATGAAGGGACTCAAAGCCCCCGAGGGCTGAGGTATGGCTATCGGACATGGCGAGCTTTCTTGTCCTGGAGAAAGTCAAGTTCGCCTTGAGAGGTTTGCTACTAGGGTTCGCCCGAAGGTGGCAGCCATTTATTGATTTATTTGCAGAGGAGTAAGCGTCGGGGGGGGGGGGGGGGGGGGGGGGGGGGGGGGGGGGGCGGGGGGGAGAGGAGGAGGGGGGGGCGTAGGGTAGAATAGAGGGATATTGAGGCACGTTCGTGCGTGGTTTGTGAACCGTGGTTTGCACTATGTTTAATTTGAAATTTGTGTCTTGACTTTTTTTTTGTACTGTACAATGTCACTTTTTCTATATGTCTAAAATACCTCAATAAAATTGTTTGTTAAAAAATAAATTCAAACATTGGATATTACTTAAGATTGACTGGTGCCTATCAAAACTAGCTGAGCGCAGCCTTGGGAAACGTACTGCATATGTCTTCTCACATTTTGCTATGTCTCATTGCTTGGCGGAGACCTTAAGAATTTATTAGTTGGGCAGCACGGTGGCGCAGTGGGTTAGCCCTGCTGCGTCACGGCGCCGAGGTCCCAGGTTCGATTCTGGCTCTGGGTCACTGTCTGTGTGGAAGTTGCACATTCTCCCCGTGTTTGCGTGGGTTTCGCCCCCACATCCCAAAGATGTGCAGGCTAGGTGGATTGGCCACGCTAAATTGCCCCTTAATTGGAAAAAATTAATTGGGCACTCTAAAATCTAAAAAAAAAGAATTGATTAGTTGATTAGACAGAGACCAATATGTCCCTAGTGCTGAATACAATGGAATAAAATGGTTAATTAATTATATAAGAAATTGACTGGGTTCAAAGAACAAAGAAAAGTACAGCACAGGAACAGGCCCTTCGGCACTCCAAGCCTGCGCCGACCATGTTGCCAGTCTAAACTAAAATCTTCTACACTTCCGGGGTCCGTATCCCTCTATTCCCATCCTATTTATGTATTTGTCCAGATTCCCCTTAAACGTCATTTTCGTCCCTGCTTCCACCATCTCCTCCAGCAGCGAGTTCCAGGCACCCACTACACTCTATGTAAACAATTTGCCTCGTCCATCTCCTCTAAACCTTGCACCTTAAACCTATGCCCCCTAGTAATTGACCCCTCTATCTTTGGAAAAAGCCTCTGTCTATGCCCCTCATAATTTTGTAGACCTCTATCAGGTCACCCCTCACCCTCCTTTGTTCCAATGAGAAGAAACCCAGTTTATTCAACCTATCATCATAGATAATGCCCTCCATACCAGGCAACATCCTGGTAAATCTCTTCTGCACCCTCTCTATAGTCTCCACATCCTTCTGGTAGTGTGGCGACCAGAATGGAACACTATACTCCAAGTGTGGCCTAACTAAGGTTCTATACAGCTGCAACGTGACTTGCTAATTTTTATACTCAATGCCCCAGCCAATGAAGGCAAGTATGTCTTCTTGACTACCTTCTCCACCGGTTGTTGCCCCTTTCAGTGACCTGTGGACCTGTACACCTATATCTCTCTGACTTTCAATACTCTTGACGGTTCTACCATCACTGTATATTCCCTACCTGTATTAGACCTTCCAAAATGCATTACCTCACATTTGTCCGGATTAAACTCCATCTGCCATCTCTCCGCCCAAGTCTTCAAACAATCTAAATCCTGCTGTATCCTCTGACAGTCCTCACCGCTATCCGCAATTCCACCAACCTTTGTGTCGTCCACAAACTTATTAATCAGACCAGTTACATTTTCCTCCAAATCATTTATATATACTACGAACAGCTAAGGTCCCAGTTCTGAACCCTGCGGAACACAGCCCTCCAATCAGAAAAGCTACCTTCCATTGCTACTCTCTGCTTTCTAAGACCTAGCCAGTTCTGTATCCATCTTGCCAGCTCACCTGTGATCCCCTGTGACTTCACCTTTTGTACCAGTCTGCCATGAGGGACCTTGTCAAAGGCCTTACTGAAGTCCGTATAGACAACATCCAATGCCCTACCTCCATTAATCATCTTTGTGACCTCCTCGATAAAACTCTATCAAGTTAGTGAGACACGTACTCCCTTCACAAAACCGTGCTGCCTCTCGCTTATTCGTCTACTGGCTTCCAAATGGGTGTAGATCCTGTCTCGAAGAATTCTCGCCAGCAATTTCCCTACCACTGACGGCTCACCGGCCTGTCGTTCCCTGGATTATCCTTGCTACCCTTCTTAAACAAAGGAATAACATTGGCGATTCTCCAGTCCTCAGGGACATTACCTGAAGACAGTGAGGATCCAAAGATTTCTGTCAAGACAATTTTAATATTTTGCTTCTGTTACTAGATGCATTCAACACGCCCCTATATGAATAAAACTGGAAATAAAACTATATTCTATCACCACCCCTCCAAACCTCCGTAACCTACTTCAGCTCATTGAGATCTCTACGCTCCTCCACTTTTAAGCGCTCCACTGTGGTGACCATGACTTCAAATTCCTAGCCCTAAGCTTGGAATTGCCTCTTAAACCTTTCTGCCCCACTACCCCACTCCCCTCCTTTCAGATGTTCCTTAAATACTACCTCTTTGACCAAGCTTTTATACCCTTATGTAATTCAGTTTCATAAACATTCCTGTGAAACACCTCGGGACATTTTACTGCAGGAAATATATAAATACATGTTGTTGTTATAAAATAAATTTGGTCTTTAAATATGTTTCCCAACTCATTGTTTTCTTTACTCCTCCATCCACCAGAGATTAGCGCTGCGACACGTAAACAGTAATCAGTGCCTGGATGAGCCATCTGAGGAAGATAAAATGGTTCCGACCATGAAGGACTGCGATGGAATCCGGACACAACAGTGGGTGCTCCGCAACATGACCCGGAGTGCCTGAAGGTGGTGAAAAATTATTTGAATCAATTTCTTCAGCGTTCCCAGTGCGAACCTTCACTTTGTATTTCTCTTAACATAAAATCTACAAAGAACACTTGGCCTCCTGTGATCCAGAGTGGACTAAAATAAATCTTAGGAGCTTTTGACTGATTGATTAGAAATACATTAGGGATTGTTGTTATCTCAACAACATGGCATGTCTGCACATGCCCACTCCTAATTTGCATTTACTTCAGTCAGCAGCACATTAAAAGCTATAAATAGCATGATGAGTGCTATTGTTAATACCATAAAAACTTGAAATTCATCAGCTGATATATATCCTCGTGGTTTTGAAGGTAGCACCACTGAAAACCAGATTACCCAATAATATCAGCAGCGAATCACTCAGAAATTGATATGTGGACGGATGCCTTAAAAAACAGTTCAAATAAGATAAAGATATTTTAGGAGAACAAAATAAATGTCTAATTCCTGTTCTAAATGTTTGGATTAGCCCTTAACTGTTAATCTGAATGTTGCTTACTACCTTATGGTAGGTTTTAAATGGTATAATATCAGAAAATGATGGAGCCACTGTCACTTTTCAGCTATAACGCGAACATACCTGATACAATGTTGCAACAGTCTTTTGTGGATACAGGGAATATATTATTGATACTTTTGGAAATGTGATTAACGATTAGTCCTGCATAATTCAGGAACATGGTCAGATATTCGATAAACAAATTGTACAGAAAGTAATTAATTTGCATCTAAATACTATTTGCATATCAATCACTGCTTAAATCTCAACATCACAACATAGAGTATTCGACCATACAATATATCAGAATGTATTGCTGACAGTTTTATATTTTTCAGCAGGATTCCTGTTTGTGTGCAGCACGGTGGCGCAGTGGTTAGCACTGCTGCCTCATGGTGCCAAGGACCTGGATTCGATCCCGGTGCTGGGCCACTGTCCGTGTGGAGTCCACGCTAAATTGCCCCTTAAGAAGTCATAATTTTTTTAAAAGGATTCCTGTTCGTAGATTGTAAATCTAGGTACTAATGTAGCAAGGTTTCTGATTTTAAGATTGCATTTTCAGAAGGACAATTAAACCTGTAGTGTTATATAACTGGTATAAAAATGCTTTGGTATCTTTAAGTCATGCCTTTGGCATTGACCAACTATGGTAGGTTACAGACTGAAACCATGTTTTGTATATTTTATTTTTATGTCCCATGAAGTCTGAGTTTCAAATGTTTTCGATGTAACGTGTCTCATATGTGTTCCAAAACTGGTTGCAGCAGGTTTCTTTAAAATGTTGGCTTCCTAAGGAGGTCATGAGATGAAGCTGTTTCAATCCACACAGCATGTGTAATATCAATTGATGCGTTAAGCAGTCAAACTGGCTTGGCCAGTGTTTATATCATATGTACTCTATTTAACAATAGCCTGCAGGTGGTGTAATTGTATTCTTTGCTGTAAATTGAGCCATTTGTACATTTTTGTAGAAATTAAATTTTATGAACAATTCCAGCATAATTTAATTGTGTTTTAATAATTGTCATTTTCAGAACTTGACAACCTATGTGTGTTGAATTCTTACAATGAAATTCAAAAGCAGATGCTCAGAAGTTTTATTACATCATAAAATCTTTCTTTTATTCAGCAGTAAAATAAAGAGACGCAGCTGCTTTTCAGCTTAGGCACTACAAACAGAAAAAATCTGTAGCTACCATGAGGGACAAATCCACGACAAAATCAAGAATTAGAACAATTTGGTTTCATTTCTGCTTCAGTTTGGCGCATTAGTTTGAGGTTCTGATTGGTTGATTGATTGATTTGATTTATTGTCACATGTATCGAGACACAGTGAAAAGTAGTGTTCCGTGAACAGTCCAGACAGATCGTTCCATACGTGAAAAAACATAGAACATACATAAATACACTTCGGGTGGGTGGGGGGGGGGGGGGGGGGTGCTGCCATTCTACAGGGCAGTGACTCACTTTAGATACCTGGGGGTGTAGGTTGCTTGGGATGGGGGGGGGGGGGGGGGCTCCGCAGGTACAACATATCTAGTTTGGTGGGGAGAGTGAAAGCTGATCTGGCAAGGTGGGATGGTCTCCCTCTGTCACTGGCAGGTCGGGTACAGGCGGTTAAAATGAATGTGTTGCCGTGATTTCTATTTATTTGCCAATGCCTGCTGATTTTCCTGACAAAGGCATTTTTTAGAGAGATTGAAGGAATGATTACCTGTTTCATTTGGGGAGGGAAGGTGGCCAGAGTTAGAAAGGTGCTGCTGCAGAGGGGAAGCCAGGCAGGGGGTTTGGGTCTTCCGAACCTGATGTATTATTACTGGTCGGCGAATGTAGAGAAGATGCGGAGTTGGGTCAGAGGGGTTGATTCCTAGTGGGTCAGAATCGAAGAGTCTTTGTGTAGGGGGTCGGGATTGGAGGCGCAAGCAACAGCGCCCCGGGGAAATACACAGAGAGTCCGGTAATAATAGCTTCATTGAGGATTTGGAAGCAGTTTTGCGGGTTGGGGGCAGGGTCAAGGGAAATGCCAATTCGAGGGAACCACAGAATTGAGCCAGGGAAGTGGGACGGAAATTTTTGGAAATGTGAGGAGAAGAGGATGAAGACACTAAAAGATTTTGGACGCGATTCTCCGCACTCGCGGAAAATCGCAAAGTCGGCCGTGAAAACGGCCGACTTTTGCGACGGCCCGACATGGCCCCGTTCCAGATGTATTCACGCCCGGGAAATGGGCTAGGGACGGGGCCACGTAAATCACCTGCGCGATGACGCCGGAACGCGAAGACGACACGAACACGCCCACGTGAGGCCGCCCGATGCCGTAAAAAGGCGCGGGCGAGCTCAGAAACTGTAGGCCAGGATGTCGGAGCAAAGGAGAGCAGCCCCACGATTCTTGGAGGCTGACGTCGAGACGCTGCTGGATTCAATCGAGCAGAGGAGGGGCATAATCTGCCCGCGTAGAGGGCATCGCCACCCTGCCAGCGCGGTGCGCCAGGCCTGGCGTGAGGTGGCTGCTGCCATCAGTGCTGTGGGGCAGACCCCTCGCTCTGCAGAGCAATGTCGGAAGAAGATGCACGACCTCACCAGGGCTGCCAGGGTAAATGCCAAGAGGGTGCCCCCGGGTCACAACCATCCCTCCCTCCTTTACTTAATCACCCCCCCCCCCCCCCCCCCCGGCATGGGGGGGGGGGGGTGGGGGGGGATTGGGGCAGAGTGAGTTGAGGGTGGTTCACAAAGTAGTCACAGACCCAGCGCTCTGGCCCCCGTGGAGAGATGCAATGGTCTTATTACAACTTGACCCCCAAACTGTGCCAGTATCTGAACGGAATGCTGATACCTGCCGTATTGTAATGCTATACCTATGCCCCCTCCCCCAACAGGACAAGACTGCTCACAACACTCGTGAGCGGAACAAGACTGGAGGGGGTTCGCCCATCCTGCACCCCCTTACCACGTTTGAGCAGAGGGCACTGGACCTTGTTGGGGGATCTGCCACCGGGGAGATCGCGCAATGCGAGGTTGGCGGAGCTGCACCAAGTGAGACAACCCTGCATGACAAACACCCCCCCCCCCCCCCCCATCCTCTGTCCCTTCACACACCCTGCCCACTTGGACACATCCCCCATCCTCTGTCCCTTCACACCCTGCCCACTTGGACACCTCCCCCATCCTCTGTCCCTTCACACCCTGCCCACTGGAACACCTCCCCCATCCTCTGTCCCTTCACACACCCTGCCCACTTGGACACCTCCCCCATCCTCTGTCCCTTCACACCCTGCCCACTGGAACACCTCCACCATCCTCTGTCCCTTCACACACCCTGCCCACTTGGACACCTCCCCCATCCTCTGTCCCTTCACATCCTGCCCACTGGAACACCTCCCCCATCCTCTGTCCCTTCACACACCCTGCCCACTTGGACACCTCCCCCATCCTCTGTCCCTTCACACCCTGCCCACTTGGAGACCTCCCCCATCCTCTGTCCCTTCACACCCTGCCCACTGGAACACCTCCCCCATCCTCTGTCCCTTCACACACCCTGCCCACTTGGACACCTCCCCCATCCTCTGTCCCTTCACACCCTGCCCACTGGAACACCTCCCCCATCCTCTGTCCCTTCACACCCTGCCCACTGGGACCGTCCAGCGCCCGGCCGAGCGTCTCTAAATAACCCGTTTCATTCTCTTCCCTAGGACGTGATGCCGAACGACCAGGGCCGTCTGCCTCCAGACGGACACAGGCATCTGCCCCGACTGCACCCAGGGCCGCACGACAGAGGGTGCCCGATCAGCGGGGAGTCCCATCCTCCCCAACCGAATCTGTGGAGCAGGACGCCCAGAGCGCAGTGAGAGAGAAAGAGAGGGAAATGGCCCGCGAACGCCCTGCGGCCTCTCAGCTGGCCGATAACATAGAGGAGGCGTGCACCCAAGACGACCTCGAGCTTGCGGCACAGCTATCTCCCACACCATCCACCATCCCAGAGACACTCACCCCGGTTGGGCTATTTAGTGATGAGGCTCCTGGGTCACAGTCTGGGTCGCATATCACAGCTGAGCAGGTACAGCAGGTGGAGGTCGGAGCAGCCGAGGGCCCGGACTGGCGGAGGGCAGGCCAGGCCCAGCATCCAGCTGGCTCCCAGACGTTTTCCGAGTTCCTGGAGTTTCTCAACCCACCCGCACAGCCGATGCATCAAGAAACCCAGGGACACAATGGCGGGATGACGGCTGTCTTCCAAACTCTGCAGACGCTGTTAGAGGAGTCGAACCACGTCCAGGAGCAGGGAGTGGTGCCGCTCATGGCAGCAACCCAGGCCGACACCACACGGGTGGCATCCGCGGTGGAGGCAATGGGTCAGGTTATGCAACGCGTTGGGCTTAATGTGCACGCGTCATCCTCGGCCCTGGACAGGGTTGCCCTCTCACAGGCAGCAATGTGCCAGAGCCAACACGACATTGCCAGCGCGCTGCGGGCCTTGGCCGAGTCTCAGCAGGTCATGGCCCAGTCGCAGCAGTCAACCGCCTGACACATGTGCTGGATGGCGTCGTGCACTCACAGGTTGAGATCGCACAGTCCTTGGCGGGAATATCTAACTCCCTGGACTCCGTCTCTGCTAACCTTCGGATCCTGTTGGATACCGTTGCAGGCCTCCAGGACTGGCAGCGCCAGGTGTCGGTGGCGCGACGGGACACATCCCCGCTCGCACCTCTGTCCCAAAGTGAGGCCCGGGGGCTACCGGGTTCCCCGAGGGAGGAGGAGGTTTCGGGGCCCGTCCCATTAACTCCATCACAGAACGTCCCGGAATTCTCGGCCTCCCCCCGTCCCATCCCTGGTGCATTGGGTGGGCAGCAGGCAGAGCAGGGTGGCACCACGTCACCGTAGAGGCCCGCAGAGCAGCCTGGCCCATCAAGGCCGTGTCGCCCCAGGAAACGGTTGCCGAAGGAGAAACAAGTTGAAGGGGGCGATTCGCAGCAGTCCTCCTCCACTCCTGCTGTATCATCTGGGGAATCACTTAGACGTAGTGGTAGGGCCTGTAAGGCAACAAAGAGAGACACTGAGTAAGTTGGCATGGGTGAAGGGCACAGTTTAGTTGTAGGGGCTAGGGCATCTGTAAATTATTGTTAACATTAAACGCACTGTTCCACCTTACTTGTAATACCGTGTGATTGTTCCACAGCCACAGCAATCGTGATGGTGACCGAGTGTCGCTGGGGTTGACGAGCGGTGAAACTTCGGTGCCGGGTGTGCAGTCCCTTCCCCTCCCCCCACCTCCTCCCACAGCTACCCCACGCGGGCACGTGATGGAGTGTCCGTGGCGAACTCAGCGGCCACCAAGGTGGATGGTTCAGCTATTGCCATGGGTCAGACTCTCTCTTAACGATTCTGAGTTCACAGCTCATCGCAGAGCGGGCTGTCATCATTCCACATGGCACTGATCACACCCGCTGACACAGCCATCAATGTTGTGCCATACCGCGAAGTGGAGCAGAGTACACTGAGAGGGGGTGTGTGGGGGGGGGGGTGGGGGGTGGGGGGGGGGGGGGGGGGTTGTGGTGGTGGCAGTTGTGTGTTGACCCTCTGCACGACTAGCGATGCAGGTGGTGGTTTGGTGTTCAGCGGGGACGTCGCATGCGACGCGTGAACCGTGCTGCCACCAAGGCGTTGCGTGCCCGCCGTCCTCGCCGGGTCCGTCGTGCCGCCTCCTGGACATCACCAGCACCTGGGCCGTGTCTGCGTGCTGCGCCCGCCACTCCCCCAGCCTCCTCCTCCTCCTCCTCCCTCTCCTCCTCCTCCTCCTCCCTCTCCTCCTCCTCCTCCTCCTCTGTGCTGGCACCACTGCCACTGGCTTCTCCCTCCGTCTCCTGCAGCAGGTCACCTCCCCTCTGCATCGCGATGTTGTGCAGCGCACAGCAGACCACAACAATGCGAGCGACCCTGTCGGGCTGGTACTGCAGGGCCCCTCCGGAGCGGTCCAGGCACCTGAATCTCATCTTCAGGAGCCCAAGGCAGCGCTCCACCACACCCTGGTTGCTGCATGGGCCTCGTTGTATCGGGTTTCCGCATTGGTCTGAGGCCTCCGTATAGGCGTCATCAGCCAAGACCTCAGCGGATAACCCCTGTCGCCTAGCAACCAGCCCCTCAGCCAGGGTGGACGTCCGTCAAACATCGCAGGGATGTACGACTGCGCCAGTATATAGGAGTCATGCACACTCCCTGGGAACCTTGCACAGACGTTCATGAACGTCATGTGGGGGTCGCATACCACCTGGATATTCATGGAGTATGTCCCACTCCTGTTTGTGAACACCTCCCTGTCCCCTGCAGGCGGGCGCATGGGGACGTGAACACAATCGATTGCCCCCTGCACCATCGGTATCCCGGCCACGCTGGCAAATCCACGAGCTCGTGAATCTTGACTTGCTCGGTCCTCGGGAAAGATGATGTAGCGGTCCGCGATGGCATAGAGGGCGTCGGTCACATCCCGGATGCACCTGTGGACCGATGACTGGGAGATCCCGGAGAGGTCCCCGCTCGGAGACTGGAAGGAGCCGGTCGCATAGAAGTTAAGAGCGACCGTCACCTTGATGGCAACCGGGATCGCGTGTCCTCCCCCCGTTCCACGTGGGGCGAGGTGCGCCACGAGGTGACAGATATGTATCACCGTCCGCCTACTCAGCCGGAGTCTCCTCCTGCAGGTGATGTCCATCATTGTCTGGAAAGAGATACGGACACGGTACACCCTCGGCCTTGGTCGTCGCCTCTGGCGCCGTGTCTGCACCCTCACTCTCTCCTCCTCCCCCTCCTCCTCCTCCTCCTCCCCCCCCCCCCCCCCCCCCCCCATGCTGCTCGACGACTGGCAATTCCTCGGCCCTTCCCTCTGCTGCTGCAGCTGGCCCTGCATCCACTGCGGGTTGTGGCTGTGGATGCTGCTCCATCTCCAAATGCAGTGCAGCGGCCCCAACCACTGCGCAGAACATAGCCGTTCTGTTCGCAGAAATTGTGCTAACCTACAGAAGGGGGCAGAGAAACGGGATATGCTAGACGGAGGTTAGTCGACACCTCGGCAGCTGCCTGCCACGGGATACCTGTGTGTCCCGGTGGCCTGGACGTGCTGCTGACACGCGGGTAGCCTAACCCCAGGTCACTTTCTGCATCCAACGGGCAGTTAACTACGTCCTCTTCATCGGTGCATCAGTGGCCTGTGGCCGTAAGCCACAGGGCAACCAGCGGCCGTGTCCTCGTGACCGGCACGCCATGGCATGGTGGCAGACATTTTGTAACCGGGTTGGACGAGTCACTCGCTCACTCTCTCCCTAGCCCCCCCCCACTCCCACTCCCCCCCTCCGTCTCCCCCACTCCCCCCTCAGTCTCCCCCACTCCCCCCTCAGTCTCCCCCACTCCCCCCTCCGTCTCCCCCACTCCCCCCTCAGTCTCCCCCACTCCCCCCTCAGTCTCCCCCACTCCCCCCTCCGTCTCCCCCACTCCCCCCTCAGTCACCCATACTCCCCCATCAGTCTCCCCCATTCCCCCCTCAGTCTCCCCCACTCCCCCCTCAGTCTCCCCCACTCCCCCCTCAGTCTCCCACACTCCCCCTCAGTCTCTCCCACTCCCCCTCAGTCTCCCCCACTCCCCCCTCCGTCTCCCCCACTCCCCCCTCAGTCTCCCCCCTCCATCTCCCACACTCCCCCCCTCCGTGTCCCACACTCCCCCCTCAATCTCCCCCACTCCCCCCTCCGTCTCCCACACTCCCCCCTCCGTCTCCCACACTCCCCCCCTCCGTCTCCCACATCCCCCCTCCGACTCCCACGTCCCCCCCGCTCTGGACCCCCTCCCGTTCTCGAGGATGCCTTCCCCGTTGTGGCCAGACTCCAGCAGTGCGCTGAGCTGTGCGGCAAGCGGTGCGCTCACCTCCTCGAAGCTCTCGTCAGCCAGCACGACTGGTTGATGAACTTCAAAAGCAGGTGTGTTGGCCGGCGTGAAAACATGGCGTGATGACGTCGGGACTTCGGCCCATCCGGGCCGGAGAATAGCGGGGGGCCAAAAAGTCGGGCTTCTGGTCGTGTCGGGGGTCTGTCGAGGCCTTTGCCGGGAATGCCGACGTGTAGTTTGTGCCGGGTTCGGAGAATAGCGGGAGGGCGTCAGACCGGTGTCACCGTGAAAATCTGCGCAGCTCGCTATTCTCCAAACCGGCGTGAGAGCGGAGAATCGCGCCCTTGTTTTTTGGGGGTTGGTTTGCAGGATTGAAGGAGCTGGGAGCAAAGTATGGGCTGGGGCAGGGAGAAATGTTTAGATATATGCAGGTTCGAGATTTTGCCAAGAAGGAGATACAGAGCTTCCTGGTGGAGAAGGCCTCCACATTGCCAGAGGAGGTGCTGACGACAGGGGGACTGGACAAGGGGGTAGTGTCGGCTATTTTGGAAGAGGAGAAGGCACCACTGGAAGGGATCAAAGCAAAGTGGGATGAAGAGTTGGGAGAGCGTATGGAGGAGGGGTTCTGGTGTGAGGTGCTCCGGAGAGCGTACGCCTCCACTTCGTGCGTGAGGTTGGGACTGATACAGCTGAAGGTGGTACATATAGCACACCTCACAAGGGTGAGGATGAGTCAGTTCTTTGAAGGAGTAGAAGATGTGTGTGAATGTTGCGGGGGGAGCCCCGCGAATCACGTTCACATGTTTTGGTCCTGTCCAAAGCTGGAGGATTACTAAAAGGAGGTTTTCAGGGTAATCGCTAAAGTGGTGCACGTGATACTGGTTCCGGGTCCTCGTGAGGCCATATTCGCGGTGTCAGACCAGCCGGGATTGGAAACGGGTGCAGAGGCAGATGTTGCAGCCTTTGCGATGTTGATCGCCCGAAGGTGGATCCTGTTGGGATGGAGAGCAATCTCTCCACCCTGTGCCCTGGCGTGGCGGGGGGACCTGTTGGAATTCTTAACTCTTGAGAAGGTTCAGCTTGAACTGAGGGGAAGGATGGCAGGGTTCTACAATTCATGGGCATTATTCGTTCTGTACTTTCAAGAAATGGATGACATCGAACATTGAGGGGAGGAGGGTTGGGAGGGTTGGGGGGAAGGGGACTGTATATATTACTGGTGACTATGGGTGATTCCAGATTCCTTTCTGTTATTTGTTTATGTTAACATGCGGGCTGCTGTTTGGGGGTTTGGTGGGAGTATGGGATTGTTGCTGAAATGGGGATTGGCATTGTCTTCATTACTGCTTATTGGTTATTGTTGGTGGGTGGAAATTTGGGAGAAAATGTGTAAAGGAGGAGGATAAAAATAATTTTTTTTAAAATAAATAAATACACAATGTAAATACATAGACACAGACATCGGGTGAAGCATAAGGAGTGCAGCACTACTCAGTGGAGAAGATGCATAGACAGATCAGTTTTGTCCAGAAGAGGATCATTTAGGAGTCTGGTGACAGCGGGGAAGAAGCTGTTTTTCAACCTGTTAGTGCATGTTCTCAGACTTTCTGCCTGATGGAAGAGGATGGAAGGAGAGGTTGGCTAACCCCCCTGTCACCCGAGAACAATGTTTTTGTACTTGTGTGTATTTTCATAGAATCATAGAATTTACAGTGCAGAAGGAGGCCATTCTTATCCATGGAGTGAAAAATTCAATTTAAAATAACACAACAGCAAAGCTATTTAATTAAGAAAGAAAAGTTTGGTATGTAGGAACATTCGGACAGAAGTAGCCATACAGCCTGTCAATCCTGCCCTGCCAATCAATCAGATCATGACTGATCATCTACCTCAGTGTTACTTTCCTGCGCTGTCTCCATACACCTTGATGTTATTCGTCTCCAGGGGCGCGATCAACTGGCTATTCACACTGGTGTGTTAGTCCGGTCCCACGCCACGCACAGGTTTCCTGGAGACAAGCGGTGCAGTCACCGGAAAATCCCATTGACAATGGCGGGGTGGGTAAATCCCGTTGGCAGACCTCCTTCGCTGCCTAAAAACCCGCGGTGAGTTGGTCGGTAAATCGCGACCCAGAAATCTATCGCTTTTTGTCTTCAACATGTTCAATGATTGAGTATTTCGCTCTATTGCTCTGGAAGTTACTTAAGAAAAGACAAAGGATGGAATTTACCACTCTCACCAGCGGCGGGAATTGTGGCAGGCAATGTAACTTAACTTAGCAGCAGGCAAAAAATCTGTTTCCTGACTGCAAAATAAGCTGCATGAATTTTGATCTCCCAACTTTCAAGATGAGTTAAAGGCAGGTTGAGATTCCTGACGAACACTGTCGGGAATCTTTAAAACAGAGATGAGGAGCAATTTCATCTGCCAGACGGTGGTGAATCTGTGGAACTCTTTGCCGCAGAAGGCTGTGGAGGCCAAATCACTGAGTGTCTTTAAGACAGAGATAGATAGGTTCTTGATTAATAAGGGAATGAGGGGTTATGGGGAGAAGGCAGGAGAATGGGGATGAGAAAATATCAGCCATGATTGAATGGGAGAGCAGACTCGATGGGCCAAGTGGCTTAATTCTGCTCCTATGTCTTATGGTCTTATGGATGGTAATGGATGTTGGCTCTTGAGAGAAGGGAAGGCATGTGGAGGTGGATCATGATAGGGTCCAGAATAGCGGGGGAAATGCAAACATGAGAAATGGGCGAGGAATGGTGATATTTTGTGATCCCATAGTGAAGGGAAGTTGTTGGTGGGTGACAGGGAGAGGGTAAAAGGTGGTGGAGTGAGTTTGAAAAGTGATATGCCCCATTTTTCAAAAATGACCTTGACCGCGCAGTTAGTCAGTCAGTGAGGTGGTTGAGGTGGGAGGCAGGTGGATGGAATTCAAGGTCAAACATGTGACCGAGTAAAGGTGCACCTTAATAATTATGAAGTAACTGGATATCAAAGATTCTCACTGATGTTCTCTTCCCCGTGGTTATGCTTGCAGAGCAATAGATTTGTTCCCGACTCATGGATCTCATAATATCAAGATTCCAGCAAGAGGTGGAGCTGCCATTCATTCTGTGTCATTTGCCATCAGCTGCAGCCAGAGACAGGGTTGAAGGGATGGCGGGACGGGAATTCCTCCGAGGGACACAACTGGTGAAGGGCAGCCAAATCACAACTCCAAACTATGCACTGTAGCATAGTGGTTAGCACTATGGCTTCACATCGCCAGGGTCCCAGGTTCGATTCCCGCTTGGGTCACTGTCTGTGTGGAGTCTGCATGTTCTCCCCGTGTCTGCGTGGGTTTCCTCCGGGTGCTCCAGTTTCCTCCCACAGTCCAAAGATGTGCAGGATAGATGGATTGGCCAGGTTAAATTGGCCGTAAGTTAGATGGGGTTGATGGGTTACGGGGATAGGATAGAGGTGTAAGCTTAGGTAAGGTGCTTTTTCCAAGAGCCGGTGCAGACTCGATGGGCCGAATGGCCTCCTTCTGCACTGTAAATTCTATGATAACCTCCATCCTCCCTGGTAAACAGTCATGGCTGACAAGTGAACATGCGGCTAGACTTTCAATGCTCCCAAGACAATGATCTCTCGACAGAGTTTCTAGGTAGTGGAGACAGGTGGGAAAGTCTACTTGAGGCTTCTTACTTATAGCTCTCACTGCCCTAGTCAAAGGGCAATGTCTCTGTAGCCATCTGAGATGGCCACCTGCAAAGGACCATGGAAATTATGGCCAACCCCTGGACTCAGACAGATACAGACCTTCTGTGTATTTGAAATGCAGGTAGCTAGACCTGATCGAAACCCCCACTCGTTTGCATTTTAATGGCCCGTTCCCCAGAACAATAGGACTCCAATCAAGAAACCGGTACAGCCACAGACTGATCAGCGCCACTCCCTTTACTCAGAGAGCCCAACTGCCAAGGTCAATGACTGCCAAGGACCCGCCCAGCCACCAAGACACCCGCCCTTTATTGGCCGAAATCGAAGGCACTGATCAGAGCCCTGTCGAACTGTTGGGTCCAAGATCAAGGACCGCCCCAAAGAACGCGAAATCCCAGAGGGATGAAAGGGGACACAGCTATGTGTTCTGCCTCCTTTGAATCCGGCCTGTGCCAGCCCAACTGCAGCACAACGGCCAGGCAGCCAAGTTCAAGACCAACGATCTCTACCTGACGAATGTGCCCAGCAGACAGAGCCACTTCTTCAAACCAGCCACGTGACATCAAGGTAAAGGCCTTCTCCACTTGCACAGTGCCGGTCGCCTGAAGTTAAGTATAGGTTATTGTAGTTGATAGGTGTAGTTTAACTTGTACTACATTGTGCTTGCATGTTGAAGTAATCCTTGCGTGTAAATAAACCATCTTTGAACTTGAACTAACTAACTGGTTGTGTGGTCATTTGACCGATATACGGGAAAGCCTTGTGGTTCAGTAAGAGAAACAGAAACACCCACAGTATTGGCGACGCTGTTGGGACATTACATCATATCACAAAATGAGCCTCAGTATCATATTGGCGACTCTAAAGAGCAACATTATTGGTGACGCTCGTGGGATAGTATTCCCTTAAATTGGCAACATCTCCATCTGCATTGATGTATGAATGGGAGGAATACCCCCCTCTGGTCCTCCAGGATGTTCTTTACTTGGAATGGGTGCAGTGGGGATGCCATGTCTAACATTTACCACTTGCTTGCTGGCTTCAACATGGAAGGAAACCCGTAAAGGACATTCTCACTAACTGTATTACTTCAATTGGTTCACACATGTTACTGAAGCATCAACAATGCAGGCTGCAGACAACCTTCCTTTGTAATGGATCTGATCCAGATGAGGAGTAGGAGGGTCTGTTGTCAGTGCAAGTTCAGAGAGAGCAAGGGTCTGAGCAGCAAAAAGCAGCGGGGCATCTAAAAGGGCAAGAGGCTAGTAAACATGGACTATTGTACTGTCAAGCATTAACCTGATGATGGGTGTATTGCCGGCAGTGCTCTTATCTAAAGATGAGTGAAGGCAATGCTGGGCTGTAGTTGCTCACATCTGCCAGCTTCTCCAGTACGAGCTGTGGCCAGAAAGACTGTGTGAGAAGTGCGGGGATTCTCGCCTCGTTTGAGGGAATGTCTGTCCTTTAAACATGGCACCAGGAATTTCAACCCCATGAGGTAACAGTTGGGTGGGCAACATCCTGGCCAAGGGTGTTCAGAAGATTCCTGGGTGCATAATTAGTGAGCTGAAAAGTGGAAGATTGCACGGGTTCACTTGTCTTGCTGCCCAGCAGGAATCATGCCAAATTTCCCACCCATCACTTGGTCTCCAGAAGTTACTAACACAAACACAGACAGATAGTTACAAATGAAGATTTTTTTTTTAAAAGTGTATCATCACACACGCACAATGTTTTCCTTTTGGGGAATAATGGGGAAGTGTTGGAAAGATACGAGAGTCCATTGAACCACATTATGAACACTCTTTCTGTGGCCAACAGGTCCTGCTGTTGGACTTGAACATGGAGCTTCTGGTTCAGAGGTTGGGATGCTATCACCGTGCCACAAGACCTCCTTGTGAAGATATAAAACTTATAAACATAAATTTAAAAAATTTTTTTTTTTTTTTTTTTTAAATTTAGAGTACCCAATTATTTTTTCCAATTAAGGGGCAATTTAAAATGGCCAAACTACCTAACCTGCACATCTTTGGGTTGTGGGGGTGAAAACCCACGCAGACACGGGGAGAATGTGCAAACTCCACACGGACAGTGACCCAGGGCCGGGATTTTATAAACATAAATTAAGATTAGTCCATATTCAGTGCAGACCGGATACATTTTGAAGTTGAGGTGCTGTGTTGCGTTGTCTGAAGTAAAGTCCTTGAGGTTGTAGAGTTGCTTCTGCAGCTGTGATAGCTTCCACTGTTGAATTAATGGAGGTTTTAACAGGTGAGCGTATTAACTGGAATCAGGGTTTGCAGAGAGGCACAACAGTTCCTTTCTTCTGGTTCTGCTGGTGGCACTTTCAAACTGCCTCATTACTACAGCGGAAGTGGTGGCTATTTCTTGAATCTTTCTTTGAATTTCCCTTGTTGAAGCTTCTTCAACATGGTTCTCTGTGAATCTTCCCACTTCCTGCCCTTTTCAATACTTTCTGTAGGTAAGGTAAGATGGCTGCTGTTATGATGTGACTTGTACAAAATGCCAAGTCATCTCCCAAATAAGGCATTGACACAGGCCTTCTCCCACTTGTGGTTCTTCGCTTTTGTCCTGACCAAGGCGCAATTTCGATTTTTACAATGAGGCGTCAGCAAAACATTATTATCTGCTGGATACCACCACAGCTGAACCAAAACCAATTTTAAGATTGTCTTTTGTCATCTTGGAAGAAGGGATCCAGTCTGAAATCCACAGTTCACCTTAATGTATCTCTAGTGACCTGGAATAGTCAACTCAACTTACCACAGAATGAGAATTAATTTCAAACCTATCCTTTCAGCAAGGGAATGATGTAAAATGTGCAGGAGGATGAGGAAGATTGGTTGGGAGGAAGATAACATCTTACTGTGCAGTGTGCTGAGGAAACCTGGCCCCTGTGTGATTTCTGATGGTGGTAGAACCAAGCAGTTTACAAATAGTACCATCTGGAACATACCAAGATCTGTTTATGTTTCAGTGCAACAAAGTATGTACTTAGGAGCTCTAACATAACATTTTATTACTCCTCCCACCCGCCCCAGATGAGTACAACCAAGATATTTGAAGTTAGAACTAACAAATGCTTTATGCTTATATTTGGCTATGGAGTGTATATAGTAGGAGAGATATTTCGGCCTCCCGGTGGTCGAAGTTCCCCAAAAATGGCGGGCTATGATTTACCACTTTGTTCCCAGCAATTATGTACCCATATCTATCTTCTTCAGGCAGTGTGGGCCTGTGTCAGTTGGTAGATCCTTTTAAAATGTAAGAGTTTGAGTGAATTAGTATGCACACTGTCAAAGAGCTTTGAAGTTCAGTGTGTCAGCTTTGCATTGTGTGCATGCTGAGACAGAGAAGTAGCAAGTATGAACAAGAAACGGAATTGTCATAATATACACACAAGTATTTGATGGTACATAGGCAGACACTGACTGACACACTGAATGACCAATCAACACACAGTACAAAGCAGCCAATCACCAGACAGGACACGGCAACTATAAAGCCAGAGGTCACTAGTTTTCCGCATTCCTCGCAGACCCAGCATACCCAACACATCATGGTACCAGTACGTGATGTTAGAGTTTGATAGACCTACCCTGAGATAATCTGCCTTCGACCAGCGATCAGCCATCCGGTAGTATGGACAGCCCTCCCCCGCCGCTCCGCATCACCGGCAACCTCGGTGCCAACTGGAAGATATTTAAGCAGAAGTTTCAACTGTACCTCAAAGCCACGGGCCTGGAAGCTGCCTCAGATGCCAGAAAGATTGCTCTCTTTCTCTCCACGGCCGGTATTGCTACAACCAGTTGCCGTTTGACATCATCTCAGCCTCGGAGGTGTTCCACCGAATAATGGAGCAAATGATGGAGGGCATCAAAGGGGTGCGGGTATACATAGACAACATAATTGTCTGGTCTACCACCCCGCAGGAACACATCGATCGCCTCCAACGCGTCTTCTGGAGAATCCACAGGCATGGCCTCCGCCTCAACAGAGCCAAATACTCCTTTGGTCAACCAGAATTCCGCGCCCACCACAGAGACTGAATTTATGAACTGCCTGAATTTATGTACTGGCTGAATTCATGGACTGATTGTTTCATTACCCTGGTTTTTCGTTCGCTCTTTTGTACATACTGTTATTTATATCCCGTGTTTTGTTACATACTTTCTATCTGCACTAGATACCTTCCCATGTAAATATGTTAGGATTTTTGTATATAGTCATGTAAATATGCTTACATGCTCTCCACATAGTCAGGCACATTCACATACCACACTATTTATTGCCACGTACACACTTTTTTTCAAAAAAGGAGGGATGTCATAATATAAACACAAGTATATGATGGTGCCTAGGCAGACACTGACTGACACACTGAGCGACCAATCAACATATAGAACACAGCAGCCAATCACCAGACAGGACACAGCCACTATAAAGCCAGAGGGCACTAGTTTTCCCACCCTCTCGGGATGCAGCCTCTGAGACAGCCAGAGCCCGTGATCAGTAAGAAGAACATCTACCATGTGCTGGTAGTATAGTCTGGTCAGGTTAGCCTGAGGTCTCCAGTCAACCTAACATAGTGTCGACCCACAGTGCAAGTATGTTTAACAGCTCATAGTTAAATAAAATAGAGTTGTGCTTCTACAAGTTTTGGTAGCCTGTCTCTCTCACTGCTCTGGTAAACACAGTCCTCACAGACCTAGCATACCCAACACATCAGGAAGTAGGTGCAAGGATAGTATCAAGTTTGTGGGGCATGTGTGTATGTGGAAGCAGAAGGAGGTGTTGTGAAGAGTTCCATTTTATTACGATCCAGACCAGACCGCAACAGTAGCTAGGATACTGGGCCGAAACTCCAATATTTAAAAACATTTTGCAAGACTGTAAGGAAAAGATTCTTCGCTCCAGGAGTGATTTGGTATTTTAAAACAAACTTTATTACAAACACAATATTAAAATTTTTAACAACACACCAAATATTGCTTACAGTTACCTCTCAAAAAATACTACTCAATACGGTGAATACCATACCCTTAATTGCTATTTTTATTCCTACTTAAACAATAAGAAAATAGACCATCCAGCTCCCAATTCACCTTAAATACCAATGGCACAGAGTAATACTTGCTTTACAGGATTATTCTTTGAGAAAGAGATATCTTGGTGCTGTTTTACAGGACAGATCTGACTCTGCTCCAAACCCCAGCAGAAACCAGGCTGGACATCTTCAAAAGCTGTTTCAACCGGCTTGTTTCAGCTCCCCTTTGCCCTCAGGAAAGTATGTACCGCTTTAAATACAGTTAATCCAATTGAATTAATAGTTAACCCCTCCTCCCCTGTTAAATGTTCAATTGCTTAAATTAGAAAACTGAGAATTTATTTAATTGATGACATATAACAGAGGATTACAAAATGTAAGGTGACTTTCATTATATCTTTATGTATTTGTTTTAATCTTGAGTCTTCAAAAATGAAAACTGGCATCTAAAGCTGTTCCTTCTGTGGCCACCTGGGGTGGCCACGTCCCGATTTCAAAATGGACATTTGCAAAGAGTAAAGGGGAAATTGGACAGTGCTAGGAAAACAAGCAGGTACAAGGTTTGCCTGTGGATTGGAACTTGCAGCTCCCAGACAGAACTGAAACTACAAGCCACCAGCATAGTAATGAGCTATCTCCGGGGACAAAAGAGAAACATTTAAGCAATCGGTACCAGGGCAGACTCCCCGGCGCCAGTGGAGACTAAGACAAAGGCAGGCCAACGGCCACCTAGGGCCCGCCCAGTGATCAAGCAACGACCCCTTTATTGGAGAGAATCAATACAAATGATTGGGACATGGTCCAATTAATTGGGGCCAAATTCAGGAACCGCCTAGAAGGGTGCAAAACCCTTTGGGGTATAAAGAGGAGACCCCAAAGACAGATCGCTCTCTTATTCTTCACCTTCATCTTGGCCTTGGCTCTCACCGACGAGTGACCCGCCAAGCACCAGCCAAGTAAATCTAAGGTCAACGCACGCTATGCGATAGGCGCTCCTAGCTACTATTCTATACCAGTTCGAAGCCAGCCGTCTCAGAACCGGACAACGGCCATTGTTCCTCTGACTGAGTGGGCACCCGAAGCTAAGTATAGGCTTTTAGTAGTAGTTGTAGTTTAGTGATGTAGTTTGTGCATGATTAATAATTGACTGTGTGTGTAAATAAATGTGCATTGATTTCAAACTTACTAACTGGTGTATCGAGTCTTTGATCAGTATTCGGTTTTGAACCGTGTGGTGGTATCAAAAGGATACCTGGCGACTCTTGAGCAAAGATAATTAAAACAGAGCAAATTAAGGAAAGCATAATGAGCAACACTTCTTTATAACCTGTTTAGATGACAAGAACAAAACTCCATTTCTCTGTCCACAGACCCTGCCAAACCTGCTGAGTTTACCTAACAATTTTCGATTTTCATTTTGGGGGCGGGATACTCCAGCCTCACAGCCGCATGCTTCCCGGAGGCAGAAGATGGCGCGCCGTTTGCTGGCGGTGGGATCCTCTATTCCTGCCGCTGTCAATGGGAATTTCCATTGCCATGCCATCAGGAAACCCATCGGCGAGGGTGAAAATCGCTATTGTCACAAGTAGACTTCAACTGAAGTTACTGTGAAAAGCCCTCAGTCGCCACATTCCAGCACCTGTTCAGGGAAGCTAGTATGGGAATTGAACCCGCGCTGCTGGCCTGCCTTGGTCTGCTTTAAAAGCCAGCTATTTAGCCCACTGTGCTAAACCAGCTGCTGGCGGGATTCTCTGGTCCTAGCGAACTGGAGAATTCTGGCCCGGACTCCGCAGTGTTTTGCTTTTATTTTGAGTATGCTTTGCCAAGTTTCTGCGGAGATCATCTATCATGTTAGCAGACCACTGTTTAGTAGCTGCATTTGTTCACAAGCTCATGTCAATAGTATTTGTTACTCTGTGGTTTACACTTGCTGAGACTGCTATAAGGTCAAAGAGATCACAGTCACATTTTTGAAGCAGCTTGTAAATTGAAGCTGGTATCAGAAGAGTGACCGCATTTTTTTTGAAGTTTCACAGAGTGTCAACAAAAAAGGGATCGATTTTATTCTGGAGTGGGTTTTGCTGAACAAGGAATTGGGAGACATTCACTGTTTTTTTTTCCCAGACCTTCAGTATTTTAACCCCTGGATCCTATTTGAATCCTGCTGGCGTATTTCCCACCCAGAAGGAGTGTGAAGAGCTGGCTATCAGCAGGTGCGGATCAGATGACTGCAGCTGTTATGAGTGCGATGGCAGGTAGATTTTGGATGAGTCACACAGGAGGAAGGAAATGTACAATAAAGTTAAAAAGTATATGATTATGATTATTTTTCTTCGGACAAACAGGGATTAAGTTAAACCTCTGCCCAGCCATTTAGAATCTGGAAATTAGAATGTGAAATAATTGGTGTTTTCTTTTGTGTTCGGAAGTAGGTAATGATCTCAACAGGAAATTTGGGTGTAAGTTCCTGTCAGAAAGATGGGCAAGAAAACTAACCCATGTAAGTTGCAGCATAATTACTGCATTCATGCAAACCAGGAAATTCCAGATCTAAATGCTCCAATTATCATATTTCAATGTGGCATTTATATCTGGATTGGCTTTAGAACAGAAATTCAACAATGGTACGACTGATGTGAACTCTAAAGTTTGCTATTACTTTATTTCTTTTATAAGAGTACAGCTACTAACGTTTTAGATCTTTCCTCGCTGCCAAAATTGATTTTGACAGCTGAACGCCACACAATGTGGGTTCCATATTCGTTGGAATGGAAGCTGACAAGATATTGCAGTGTGTTAGATTTCCGACTGTTTTAAATGCACACCAGTCATGAAAACTTTTAGGTTAAGCAAAGGGAACATTGACATCAATGCTGTGCAATCTGACTACTTTGCCATTACCAATCTGAGATTCACTCTGATAATGTCTTATGGTGTTGCTCGTTCTACATGAGCGTGCTTAACACTTAATTTGGCTCTGTTTCATTCCTTAGCTTTGGTGTCGCCAGGTATCGTTAAGATACCGCCACAAGTTTCAAGTTCAAGTTCAAAGCAATAAATCCATACACCAGTTAGTAAGTTCAAACAAGACACGTTTATTATATTACAGTAATCTATTAATCATGCATATAAAACTATAAGACTAGGCTAATCCTACCACTAATTTAGCTCACCTGGTTTAGCTCACCAGGCTAAATCGCTGGCTTTTAAAGCAGACCAAGGCAGACCAGCAGCACGGTTCGATTCCCGTACCAGCCTCCCCGGACAGGCTGCCGGAATGTGGCGACTAGGGGCTTTTCACAGTAACGTCATTGAAGCCTACTCGTGACAATAAGCGATTTTCATTTCATTTCATTTTCATAATAGGCCAAATACTTATCTGGATAAGGGGGACTGCCAGATCAGGGAACAACGGCCTCTAGCTTTGTCCTGGGTCCGCAGGCTTCCAGTAGTTATGGACTAAAGGGGGTCAGGAGTGTCTACTCTTGTAGCGTGTATTGTATGCCACTTACGTGTTGGCGGCTACTGTCTAGGCCTCTCCTCCTCAAGGTTCTTCTGCTGCAACGGTGTTCTGCTGGGAGGGCTGGCTGGTCAAGGAGAGGCCTGCAGAGAGAGAGCTGGGGCCGGGGTCTCTGTCTTATACCTCTCTTAGGGTCTGGGCGGACCCTCTATACACTCGCAATCGATTGGGTCTCTTCCCAATCGATTGATTTGAATTCTCCAATAATGGGGCAGTTCCTCGATCACTGGGCAGTTCTTGGGACTTATTGTTTTGGACTTCCTTTGGCGCCGAGAAGTCTGGCCTTCCATTTAATGTATCGATTTGTGTTAACTTGTTTCCATTGTACCTGGAGATCGCCCGGTATCTTGTGTTGGGCAGGGGTCACCCCAGGTGGCTACACTCCCTCCTTGTGATCCTCATGAGAAATCATGAAGGATCACCCAAGGTCGGTGTCTTTGTGTTCCCTGATCTCAGCGAGTCCCATGGCCTCTACACTTTCCTCAATTATGGCACAAAATCTTTATCTAACAGTCTCTGGTTGGCACTATGTCAAAGGGGACATGCATTACTAGGGAACCTCTAACTATCCTTTGTAAACTACACTCCCTTACACATTTAAACATTCTAACTTCCTATCCTTAAAATATTATCATTACATTCCATTTCTGGCTCGGCCGTGAGCTCAGAACATTACAAAACATCAGAAAAGGTCTTTATTTACAACATCCAATCAAAATTAAATCATTCATTACACATCAAGGGGTTGGGGGGATTGGTGGAAGCCGAAAATAGGGGATTGTACTCTGTATATGGTCAAGGCGCAAGAGCGGGAGGCTCTCCTTCTCCATTTTCTTAACCTAAGTGTCTGCACTACGATGCAGAGAGCTGTTATCACCAAAAGTGATTCAATAACATATGAAAGGGAGTACCAAATCATAAGTTTTGTGCACCAGGTCTGGTCATCGCTGTTCATTACTGGGCTTTGAGAAGTCGGTGTCTGGGAAACATTAACGGCGGGGGTCATAGGGGAAAAAGGGTTTGCGTCCGCGCGCAAAAATACAAAAACAATAACTAAAAACATGTAGTTCATCATCTCGCTCTTCTTTCTTCTCTTCCTTCAGTCCTTTTGTATTGCTGATCTTGCTCTGATCCCTCCTTCGAACGTCCGAAAGCTATAGGATCAAGCATAGTATCTGTCAATAATTTGTTTAATACCTTTAATGTTAGTGTATCTGTCCTCTCATTCCAATTGTCCCTTAAATGAATGGCCAAGTCACACCCTGTGACTCCCCTCATTTTTTTTTCAAAAGCGAATTTAGGACCAGACATACACTTAACAACTGTGCTACTGCGAGCCGTCTCACAGGTTTTGTGATTTACCATCCCAATGTTCCTGGATGTAAATAGCATAAGGAGTGGCAGCCGAAGGGCTACCTCAATCAAAACAAATGAAACCAAACTTTAGAAATGAGATATCCGAATGAGTTGCGTATGGGCAGCGACGGGTAAGATTTGAATGGAATCCCCGGGTAGGGCGTGCTGTGCTGTACCCGAGCTTAGCTGACCAGAGGGGGGTCCTCAGACAGGGCGGGTCCTCAATGCTGTTTCTCCACTGCCTGAGCGACCTGGAACGAACGGGCATGAATGTGTTCATCGTGGATTGGCAGCCTCTATTCCCAGAATAGAGGGGCACCTAAAAAAAGGGGGAGCCAAGATGCTCCTAGTGGGGTGAAGGGTGAAGCCTTAAGTTGGACTCCAGATATTGCAGCTGAGTCAAGTTCTCAGAGATATCTGCGGACAAACTTAACGTGCATGTGAGGTGGTCACAAGCTTTTCAGCTGAAAACCGAGTGGCCAATCTCCAAAAACAAACATTTAACAAACAAACATACAAACATCACCAACATGCTGCAGGTTCCATCAGAAAGGACACCATTTATCTCTCAAGCGGTTCCTCTTTTTACATCATCTGGACACCTCAATTCTTCATTCTCTGCGAACAGGATCGCAAATGGGTTGCCGTGTCGGGAGTCAGACTCAGAGTCATCCTCTTCTCCCGGATCCCATACCCTCGTATGGATCAGGCATGCAATTTTAGCGTTATGTGACCGGGGGTCACTCTCGTCATTTCGGACAAGTCTCCAAGAATTGGCCCTGTGCCAAATCGTGGGGTCTAAATTTGTATGGACGTCGTCGGGGTCGTCATAGTTGAACGGTGGGGCTGGGTGTGGGTCTGGGGTTTTAATGTAAGTGATCTCTAAATCACTGTAGTCGGGGTCGGAGTTGATGTGTGTGTGGGGTCTGTTGTATCAGGGCAGTAGAGAGGCGTGCTGTGGCTGTCGTCAAAGTCACAGTCACTGTCTCTGCTGTGGCAGCTTGTGGGCATTTTGGGTCGTGGTCTGAAGTCAATGGGCGGAGTCAAGGTTGAGTCCGATGAGGAACTGGTCTGTGAGGGGGAGAGTGGAAATATGTCTCTTGTGGACGGGGCGAGGGGTTCTGCTGCATCTAGAAGGACATGGTGTGAGTGGTTGGACTGTGTTCCATATGCCTTTAACTGGTTAATATGGAATCACGCAGTCTTCCCGTTGGGGTACTTTATCTTGTATACTGACGGGCTGATTTTGTCCAAAATTGAGTAGGGGCCGGAAAAGTTTGGGGCCAAAAACGTGCTGGGGTTATACACAGATAACATTACCTGTTGGCCAACCTGAAATTCCGTGGTATGGACAGTCCTGTTGAAACAAGCCTTGCTCTGTTTCCGTTTCTTACCCAATTTTACTGCGGCTGCTAACTGAACCGACCTGACAGTTTCAACTAATTGTTTTACAGCTGTCTCATTTGTGAGGGCCGTCACTTCTGGGCTGGTCATGTCGAGTCCTAAAAGGAATTCAGATCCTTTCATAGGGCGTGCGGTCATGAGTGTGTGTGGGGTGAAACCTGTTGATGCTGAAACAGTGTTTCATATAAACATAAGTGCGAATGGGAGCACTGAATCCCAAGTTGAATTGTTCTCCTGTACCATCTTTCTAAGGGTCGATTTTAGAGTCCGATTCATGCGTTCCACTATTCCGCTTGACTGGGGGTGATACGCAATGTGAAAGTTCTGTTTGATTCCGAATATGGTCAGGACGTTCTTCATGACCCGTCCTGCGAAATGAGATCCCTGATCTGATTCTATACTTCTGGGGAGTCCCCATCTCGTAAAGATGTGGTGGGCCAGGATCTTTGCAGCTGTCTTTGCTGTGTTGGTGCGGGAAGGGAATGCCTCTACCCATTTGGTAAAGGTATCTATGGCCACCAGAAGATATTTATAGCCATTCCTGCAAGGGGGCAATGGACCTATAAAATCGATCTGGAGGTTAGTCCAGGGGCCATTAACGGGGCGAGTGTGGCTGAGTTGTGCCTTCTTTGAATACCTCTCCGGGTTATTCTGTGCACAAATCAAACAGTTCTCAATGTAGTGCGTTACATCGTCTCTTAAATTGGGCCACCAACAGAGCTGCCTAAGGTGGGCTGTGGTAGGGTCAATCCCTTGGTGTCCATGACCATCATGAAATAAGGCAATCATTTGATTCCTGTCCTTCTCAGGTACTGGGCCACAAAGTTTCCTTTTAAAATTTCCCGGAGATTTGCGTCCTGCCTCTGTGCCTGTACTAAATCCTCGATGTCTGTCTGTGAGACTGGAACTGAACTCACAGGGGCGCTAGCTCGTGCGCAAGCTGGGGGTGTCCAAAAGTGACCTCGCCTGGAACCTGCTTTAGCCAGTGCGTCGGCTTTCACATTTCCAGGGGGGATGATCGATGGTGGCTTCTAACCTTAATAATGCCATACGTCCTATCCTTTGCCTGCTCTAGGATATGGCGGAGTAATGGGGCTGATGGAAGGGGCTTCCCGTCTGCGGAGACAAAACTTCTTGTCCTCCACAGGGGTAGAAAATCTGTGAGGCTGTTACAGACATATAGACTGTCTGAATATATGTCTGCTGGGCTGGGGAACGAATCTGGGTGGTCCATTATGTATGCAATGGCCGCGAGCTCTGTTGCTTGCGCGCCTAAGTGTCTGTGTAACTTTAGTGCTATCTCCTCTAGTGCGCGTCCCTGCGCATCTTCTAGATAAATACCGCATCCAGTGATGCGTTCGCCATCTAAAACTGTGGATGAACCATCCACATAGATCCGTAGGGGTGCACACGTGTCCGTGGGCTGGGGGCTCTGGCTTGAATTCCCTATCTTCTTGGGGGGGTTCTTAGCAATGAAGGGTCCTGTGTTGTGTAGGGGCTACTATCTCGCAATCATGGGGTTGTCCTGGGTATTGTAGGTTGTCCGCTAAAAATGTGTGTGTCTTGGTCCGTTTAACTGTTATGTCCTGTCCCTGTAACAGAAGTGTCCACCTAGCTGCTCTTATCTGGCTCACTGAACCGTCCTTCAGTCGTCCGTCTAAAAGTAACTATGTGGGGGTGTATTCGGTCAAAATGGTGATGGGGTTGAGTCCGGTAATGTAAGAAAAGTATTGTACTGCCCAGAATACCGCGAGCAGGTGTCTTTCGCAGGCTGAAAATCCTTGCTCTGCTGGGTCTAACAGTCGTGAGGCATAAGCCACTGGTCGTAGCTGCTCGTGCCGTTCCTGAAGGAGCCCGGCCGAGAGGGTCAGATCTGTGCTAGCTACCTCAATTGCATAGGGGGAGAGTGGGTCTAGATAGAACTTGTAGTGCAGGTGCTGCGCTAAGGGCTTTCTTTAACTCTTCCACAGCCTCTGTATGCTGCGGAAGCCATTCCCTAGGGGCTCCTTTCTTAAGTAGGTCTGATAGTGGGGCTGCCTTTGTCGCAAAACCATTGATATGGTTCCGACAGTACCCAACCAGTCCTAAAAACGACCGGAGGGCTGAAACATTCTGGGGAAGGGGCAATTTGACAATCGATTCAATTCTTTTGAACTCGATCTCGTGTTTGCCATGCGTGATGATTGTACCCAAATACATCACTTTACTCTCCAATATTTGAGCTTTTCTGGGGTTAAGTTTACATCCGATTGAGTTCAGAAGTTCCAGGAGTTCAGACAGAAGCGTGATGTGCTCTGCCTTGGTGTCTGTCTGCAGTAATAGGTCGTCCACATACTGTACCAGACATTCGGGTCGGGAAAATTTTGCTAGTCCATTTGCCAGCTGTCAACGGAAAATGGAGGGGGAATTGTGGAATCCTTGTGGGAGGCATGTCCACATGTACTGCTGTCCTTTGAATGTGAAGGCAAATTTGTACTGGCACGCCTTTGCCGATGGGATTGACCAACAGCCGTTGCTAATGTCCAATACCGTGAAATGTTTGAGCATGGTCTCGGGACTTGTTGCATTATTAGTCGAGGCTACTGTCCTAAGTACACCCTGCTCTAATAAGCTCTCTATAACTTTTCCATTTTCTCCCTCCGCTTCTAGGGGAAATCTGTACTGTCTTTGTGGTCTCGAGTCAGGTCCTGTAATTTGAACCTGTCCAGTCATTCTACCGCAGTCGTGCCGGTGACTGGCAAATGCTGTCCTGTGCTTGTTCAATACTGCCCTAATCTGTTTGTCCGTGCTAAGTGTAGTCGGGTCAAAACAATAGTCGCCTACTGTGCTAATCCTGTTTGCGTACTCTTCTACTGTGAGCGTTGCGGGTGCTCTGTCTGATTTTGCCATTCGCCAGACACACTGATTGACTGGGTCGAACGACAGGCTATTGGCATTGATAAAGTCAATGCCCAGTATGTGCTCTGCTGTGCGGGGCAGATTAACTAAAACAACGGGGTGTCTGGTGGAGATATTCCCTAGTCGGATGGGTACAGGGGCTGTAATGGTTCCTTGCTGTGAGTGGCCTGTAAAGCCGTTGAGTGTTATTGTGGCTGTAGTGGGCCACGTGTCTGCCTGTGGTGCACTGGAGGAATTAATGGTCGTGCGGGACCCTCCTGTGTCCCAGAGTAATTCTATGGGCTTTCCCCGATTGTTCGCCGTGACTACCGGTCATCAGGATCGGTCCCAGAGGGTGTCACAGACCCAAGTGGGGGAGCCCGAACACCGCCAGTCCGTTCCGTCCACATTGGTCTGTCCTGACTGCGTCCCTATACTGTGGATAGGGTTCACTTTGTTCCTATTCAGAGTGCCTGTCTGCTGGCCTCTCTGAGATTTCTGCGGGGTGTTGCATTCCCTAGCAAAATGCCCTAACTGACCGCAGTTAAAACATGCCTGGGACTTCTGTTGGGGGCTGTTCATTCCCTCATTTACCCATGCGGGGTTTTGGTGTGCTCTCACTGCCTGAATATCTGTTGCAGCCTGAGCTTCTTCGGGGTTCTTTAATGTTACTTTGCCGTGGACAGATTGCTCCCAAGCGCGGGACAATCTTTTCAATACCCATTTTTCTTTATGGGCCTCTTCTGAGGTGTCATAATTGGAGCAGACATTCTGTCCTGCATCTGTGGCGTGCGAGATGATAGTGCGGGTCCATTTAACCATGTTATCTCAGATCAAATACTGTGCGCAGTCTAAATCACCGAAAACTGCAGTGAAGTGAATCCACAGCCTTCCTGCGAATGCTGTGGGGTGCTCGGTCCTTTTCTGCCTACACTTATTTAGGCCTTCGACTGGGTCTCCTCTATTGTACCCTATCGCGTCTAAAATAGCTGTCTGCATCTCTTCAAGGGTGCCTCCTCCAACGTTCTGTGGGTCGGGGAGGGCTGCTACAACTGATGAGTCTAAACTCAAAACTGTGAGCTTAACCTGCTCTCGCTCATCCAGGCTGTACATGGTCGCCTGCTGCTTCACTCGTGCGAAGAATTGGTGGGGGTCTGCAGTGGGGAGGAACGGGGTGATTTTCTCACACGCGTCCCATTGTTGTGTTACGGTTAATGGGGTGGTGTACGTGATCTCGAGTGCGCCTTCTGCGGTTGCTTTTCGTTGGTTAGTGACTGAGTTCATAGGTGCGGGTGCTATCTGATCTGTGGGGGGTTCCTTTTCTGCTGCGCTGCTCGTGCACATGTTCCATGAACATAGCGCTGTGCTGTTTCACTTAATTCCTGCCAATCTGGGGCATTTTCTTCTTCTAACTGTTCCAAATGTCTCTTGGAAGCCATTCTGCACAGAAAGCAGAGATTTCAGCTGCGCAATCTGCTTCCTACATTTAGCGTGGTCTATGGTGCTTTGTCTTTGCTCAGTGGTGGCAGCATGGAGTGCCCTTAAAGCTGCCTTTAGGTCGCTACACTGCTTCTTCAATGTCTCTACCAGTTTTTCTGCTTCTTCTCTTGTCAAGACTGCACGCTGCACATCTTGATAGGCTTTTTCGTACTGAACTTGAGAGCTGCTCAGATGGGCTAGACAAGACTGATGTGCCCTCCTGGCATCATCCACCTCTCTATCCTTATCTGCCAGTCGTTGTCTTAATCCTAAATTCTCCTTTTCAATGCCCCTGACATCCACTTTGCTCATTCTGTTTTTCTCCTCTAACTCTGCTCGGAGCATCCTGACGACCTCCTCTGTGCCTCGCAATTGTGCCAAGCAGGACACAATTGCCATCGGCTTACGTGTTTACCTAAACTTTTCTTGTGAATTTCAGATAGGTTCTCCCACCAAGTCTGTCCTATACTCCCGGGACATGTCTCCTCATTCACTCAGACCTCACTCCAAAGGGGCCATCCTTTCCCTTTGAGGTACTTCCTGAGTTCCAGCTCCGAAACGGGACACTGACCTACTCTGCTGCTGTTGGTCGCTGCAACCACGAACTTGTCTGAGTTCATGAGGCGTTCCATTGCCTGCATGGCCATTTCTTTTTCTCCTATGCTCTCTTAAATTTGGAACGAGGGATAATAAAGCAATGCTATAAAATACGGGTACGGCTTTCGCTATGTTCCGAATTATAAACTCACGACAGTTTGTCGCCACAAAAATCTCTCGGTTTTACCTTGCAACCCTATTAGTTACACATGCAAAAACACACTTCCAAATTATGAGGATTGATTTGAACTACTTGAACACTTGTGGTTTTTCCTTTTCCCAATTGGAGTTCAAATTCAAATTTCTGGGTTCTCTCGGAGTGGGGGGCCACTTCTAATCGAGTCCCTGCGGAGCCGCCACTAAATGTTGCTCGTTCTGGGTGAGTGTGCTTAACACTCAATTTGGCTCTGTTTCGTTCCTTAGCTTTGGAGTCGCCAGGTATCGTTAAGATACCGCCACAAGTTTCAAGTTCAAGTTCAAAGCAATAAATCCATACACCAGTTAGTATGTTCAAACAAGACACGTTTATTATATTACAGTAATCTACTAATCATGCATCTAAAACTATAAGACTAGGCTAATCCTACCACTAATAGGCCAAATACTTATCTGGATAAGGGGGACTGCCGGATCAGGGAACAATGGCCTCTAGCTTTGTCCTGGGTCTGCAGGCTTCCAGTAGTTATGGACTAAAGGGGTACATGAGTGTCTACTCTTGTAGCGTGCGTTGTATGCCACTTACGTGTTGGCGGCTACTGTCCAGGCCTCTCTGCCTCAAGGTTCGTCTGCTGCAACGGTGTTCTGCTGGGAGGGTTGGCTGGTCAAGGAGAGGCTGGCAGAGAGAGAGCTGGGGCCGGGGTCTCTGTCTTATACCTCTCTTAGGGTCTGGGCGGACCCTCTATACACTCGCAATCGATTGGGTCTCTTCCCAATCGATTGATTTGAATTCCCCAATAACGGGGCAGTTCCTCGATCACTGGGCGGTTCTTGGGACTTATTGTTTTGGACTTCCTTTGATGCCGAGAAGTCTGGCCTTCCATTTAATGTATCGATTTGTGTTAACTTGTTTCCATTGTACCTGGGGATCGCCCGATATCGCCTCATTAGTATGCTAACTTGTTTTCTTTCACAGTGCTGTCTGGTTTCTGCAGCAGTCAGAACTGGTTTCTGCAGTAGTCAGAATACACAAGCACTTTGCAAGCTGCTTGCTTTTGCAACATGCCCATTTTCCCTGCATTCCTTGCAATCTTCCATTTTGTGTTAGGCAGTGGTCACCCCAGGTGGCTACAATGGAAAGAATGAATTATACCTCAAACGTAATAATAATTGTAAAGTCATGGAATTGAGTTCAAATTATATGGTAGGTTCCAGGTTTATTTTGCCCAAATTGAACTGTGAATATATTCTTGGATTGTTTGTCAACTATAGTAGAATATGAGACAACATTTAAAATGCACGTGGGTTCTATTCTATATGCAAGTATTACAGGTGCCATTTAATACCATATTGCAGTCCACATCTACATGATGCTTTGGGAAATTTCAAGACATTACCAATTCAAAAGTAGCAGCATTGGTACAATACATTATTATGGACATACATATTAAATATTTGGGGAGGAGACCAAATTAAAATACAGGCTGAACTAATATCTTTCATACTGATTTGAATTTAGTGCAAATCTTAATAACTGTTGCTATTGTAATTGTTAATTTGTGCAAGTTTTAAGAACTTTTTAAAACTCAATCTTTCACTTAACTAATTTTCATATCGCCAAATGCTAAAGGTTCCATAAACCAGCACAATTGGGGACTGCTCAGGAACTTACTTTTAAAACGAAATGTATTAAAAATGTTCTAATAAAGGGCAGCACAGTGGCGCAGTGGGTTTGCCCTGCAGTCTCACGGCGCCAAGGTCCCAGGTTCGATCCCGGCTTTGGGTCACTGTCTGTGTGGAGTTTGCACATTCCCCCCGTGTTTGCGTGGGTTTCACCCCCACAACCCAAAAATGAGCAGGGTAGGTGGATTGGCCATGCTAAATTGCCCCTTAATTGGAAAAAATTATTTGGGTACTCTAAATTTATTTTTTAAAATGTTCGAATACATAAAATAAAAATTTTAATCAGAGTCTCATCTGCCACTGAGAGTAATCCAATTTTAACTCATTGGCATTACAATTTTGTTCAAATCGTTTGCAACTTCTGATGGTCTCTTTACGTAATTTTTTTCCCCTTTCACAAATGTCCCCTGTGGATGAGCTGGTTATAAATGCATGTCAAATGTACTTTAATTCTGAGCAGAAGTACGTAAAGCCAACTGCAACATGGGGATTTACATTATTCTGTTTTATACTTGTGTCACTACAATTTTATCATATTTAATTGGCACCGGAGATTCGGCGGGGGCAGGAATCACACCGCTTCGGTCGGCGGGCCCCCCCAGCGATTCTCCGGCCCGCGATGGGCCGAAGTCCCACTGCTGTAATGCCTGTCCCGTCGGCATGAATTAAACCACCTCCCTTATTGGCGGGACCAGGTGGCGCGGGACGATCTGGCTCCAGGGGGTGCCCCCACGGTGGCCTGGCCCGTGATCGGGGCTCACCGATCCGTGAGCGGGCCTGTACCGTGGGGGCACTCATTCCCCTCCGCGTCGGCCGTGTAAGCCTCCGCGATGGCCGATGTGGAGGTGACCCACCTGCGCATACGCGGAGATTAAGTCAGCAGCCGCTGACGCTCCCGCGCATGCGCGGACTTCCGCCCCTTCGGCCCCGACTGGCTTGGCGCCAAAGGCCTTCCACGCCAGCCAGCGGGGTGCAAACCACTCCGGCGCAGGCCTAGCCCCTAATGGTGAGGGCTTGGCCCCTAAAGGTGTGGACGTTTCCGCAACTTTGGGGCGGCCCGACACCGGAGTGGTTCACGCCACTCCATCCCGCCGGGACCCCCCGCTCCGCCGGGTAGGGGAGAATCTCGCCCCAGGTGACCATAAGCTGCTTTCCCTTCGAGGGGGTGCTGACTGGTGGTGATTTAAGCTGAGGCGAGGAGCCGGTATGGGAATTGAACCCACGCTGGTAGCCTCGATCTGCATCACAGACTGTCCAACAAACTGAGCTAAGCTGGGTGTGGTGGCAATTAACCAGCCCAAGAACATAAATTCAACAGTCATTCTATTTTACCTCCCAGGCCCCTTTTGAGTCGTAACATTACACCAGTGTAATTCAGAGTACTGATACTAATTTAGAAAGGCTCAGCTCCTGAGCCCGCGATGGGTTGGAGAATCGGTGGGGGGGCGCGGGAATCCTGCCACGCTGCTCCAACGCCGGGCCGCCAATTCCCCGGGGACCAGAGAATCGGCACCAATCGCGCCCATGTGGTTGCTGCGGGGCCGGTCGGGGGCCATTGAAAGCGGTCCCCACAGCAATTCTCCGCGCTCGACGGGCTAAGTGCCCGTCGAGATCTGCTAAGTCCCACCGGCGAGGTTCTCATATGGTCCCACCGCCGGGACCTGAGCGTTCGGGCTGTGGGAGCCATCCTGGGGGGGGGGGGGGGAGGGCATCCCATCCAGAAGGGGCTCTCCATGGTGGCCAGGCCCACGATCCGGGCTACCGATCGACGGGCACACTCATTTCGGGGGGGCCTATGGTCCACCGCGCCGGGCCCCTGCAGGGGTCTGCCATGTTGCACGGGGGCTGGTGTGGAGATGGCAGTCGCACGCATGCATAGACCCGTGCCGTCCGCCGCGCGCATGCACGGACCTGCGCATAGCACTCCAGCACCGTTCTAGCCCCCTAAAATCCAGAGATAAACTGGGTCAGGAAGCCCGTTGACGCCGGCGTACACCACTCCAGTGTTTATGCTGGCGTCAACACTTGGCCGGGATTTCGGAGACTCCCGGCCCTCAGCACTAGCTGCCAAAGGTCAGTTAAATGATTCCTTTTCATGTTCAGAGCTTTGTCATAAAGACTATTATTTATAAATCTATATTCACTATAATATGGGAGAATTCTATAAAAAGTGGGTCATTAAGAAAAAACACTATCAATCATCTGGAACCAGGGGATGATACAAATATGGAGGTTCTTGTGGAGCAAGTAAATGACTGTAAGAAGGGCCTTTTTATTTCAGGTGGATGGCAGCCATGCCACATTAACCAGAAGCAGTGGAGAAGGCTGTTATGTATCAGAGAATACATCCCTGCTGTGAAGCATCACCTGATGTGTAGTGATGTCAGCAGAGTTTGCACGCGCTTTGCAGTTCTCCATCCTAGATTGTATGAGTGTGTGATGAATGTGGGAAATTTTTATATGTACTGTATTTGGTGTCAGCTGCAGTAATGTTATTAACCAGGAGATGGGTCGTGGGTTTGGGCTGCGCATTCCTCTGACCGCCCACTGTGACCGTAAATGTGCAGAGCGCCACCAGCTGTATGGATGCCGTGCTCCCTTAGGCCAACCCCAGGAACCCCAGACCCCAGCCGACCCATCAATGGCATATCCGTGGCACAACGCAGCGAGTGGCCCACCTTTTGTTGGCCCCTTAATGCACCCATCTGAGGCGCTGTCCCACTGCAGGGGGAGAGGTGTAGAGCACACTCCGAACAGCGGACGTTTGCACCGTGGCCCTTGCCACCTCCCTGGCACACTCTTCCCCCAGGCAGATGCCCCAATGGCACCATAAGCCAGCCCGCCCCACAGGAACACTAGCCAGCACCAGGCACCACCTGCCCACTACATCCCTATCTCCATCCATCCTGCCCCTGGACACGTAGCCACCACCTGGGCATTGCACAGAGGATCCACGGCACACAACAGCTATGATCCCAATGAGTGCCCACCTCTCTCACAGAGCCCCATCCGGGGTCTCTACCTGCATGCATTCCACCACGCATGGTGCCCCTCCCCCCCTGTCAAGCAACCATGTGGCACTCTGCTGGGGGGGTAGCACACGGCCCACACATGGAGGGCACCCAATGTAGCTGTGGGACGGAGTGTGTGGATTTTGCTCTGTGATATTTTAGAAAGCGATGGGAAAGTAAGCTCAAAGACCTTCCCTTTTGTTTAGAACTGTTTAACTGCTAATTGAAAAGATGTTTTTTTTTCTTGGATCTTAATGGGGTTAATCTTGTGTTAATAATAAAGTTTGTTTTAATATAACTGTGGAATCACTCCTGGAGCAAATTATCCCTTCCTCACAGTTCATAAATTGAACAATTATTGGGGCCTCGTCTAGTTTCTTAAACAAAGTTGGGGTCTGGTGCAGGTACTGTAACACATACCATGGGCAATCTCTCTCAGTCGTGCTGGATGAAAAGTCATGGTGTAACAATTAAGAACTCAGATGCTAGGAACTTAAAGGACAGCTACTTAAGGAAATTACAGAAATCAAAAGAAGTTTCCACAAAGTCTGAAGTTACAGGAATCAAACAGCAATTGCCCTTTGAGAGCAGGATACGGCTTATGTAAGTTAAAGTCAGACCTGGGAAGAGAAGAGCTGATGAGGTTTGCTACAAACAAGTCACATATCTGAAGCAATCATAAAGGTTGGGTCTCCTTATTTCCAGTTTTTGAAGCAATAATATACTGTTTGGTACTGAGTACCTGAATTTGTGTAAAAAAAACTTATGCGAAAGGAAACCTGTAAGGAGAGGTAGAAAACCCAGAGCTAGGTTCCTTGTTAAACATGAAGTGGAAACTTTGTTTGAAAGGATAGTTTGGAAAACCTGGCATGAATTGTTAATGCAAACAGCCGATGGCAAGCATTGTTTGATAGATTTTAAAGCGTGTCTTTTTGGGGAGTTTGAAAACCCTCATGTGATACGGCACGGTGGCACAGTGGTTAGCGCAACTGCTTCACAATGCCAAGGACCCGGGTTTGTTTCCAGCCGTGGATGACTGTGTGTGTGGACTTTACATGTTCTCCCCATATCTGCATGGGTTTCCTCCGGGTGCTCCGGTTTTCTTCCACAGTCCAAATATGTGCGGGTTAGGTGGATTAACCATGCTAAAATTGCCCCTTAGTATCCCAAGATGTGTGGGTTGCGGTGTTTTGGGGTTCGGGTGGGGGAGTGGGCCTAGCTGGGGTGCTTTTTGGAGGGTCGATGCAGACCTAATGGGCCAAAAGACATCCTTCTGCGCTGTAGGGATTCTCTGGATCTGACGAGTTATGAGAGAAATCTATGGAAGATCGGTTGAGTGGCATTGGCCATTTGGCTTCAGAGTTGTGTGTCACCTTTGAAAACTGTATACATTTGTGAAACTAAAAGAGGAGTAAAGGAGTATTGTATCACAATCAAACATTTCATGTTCAATAAATGTTTTATCCTTGTTAAAACTAATTTGCGATCCTATGACTCTGTTCCTCCAACTGGGATTGTAACATTTGTCCTCACCATCCACACATTTTCCATGAGCGTCTGTATTCACCAGTTCTGTGTGGTTGATGCCACCAACTCCTCTTGCCTTTCCTACAGCATCTTTCCATGCAAGTGCAGTAGATATAACTAACACCTGCCCTTTTGCCTCCTCTCTGTTCATAGTCCAGGCCCCCAGAAACCCCTTTCAGGTCAAACAGTCATTCTGCACTTCTGTTTACTGTAATTGCTGCTCACAACGCAGTCTCCTCTAGATTGGGGAGATCAAAGACATATTTGGCGACCGCTCTGTGGAACACCTCCATTTCATTTGCAAACACGACCATGAGCTGTCGAAGGCCTGCCACTTTAATTCCTCACCATTGTCTCAGGTTAACATCTCTGTCTTCTGCCATGCTCGTGCAATATGGATATATGGAGTAGAAGCTCAAAATGTGCACTTTACTTTGAAACAAGATGGAGTTGAGAGGTCAAGTGACCTTTTCTGTCGTGCCAATACACATGGAACTGAAAGAGATTCTGATAAGGATATTTAATAAGGCACTTTTTAGAGAAGAGTTGAAGAAATATCTAGATCAAAGAGGAACAAAAGCCTGTTTGAGAACCACCAGATGAAAGATTCAGGTTGACCTTGAAACCGCTACCTGAGAACCAGACTAAGGGTTTGGCTACAAGATTTCAATAATGCACCTTGACTGGTGTGGAACATGAGAAATCTACTACTGCAAACAAAAACAACACCAACTTTGTCTTCCTAAACTGTCAAGACTCTTTTACCATGGACCAAAAAAGTATTACAAGCCTGTGTTGTTTCAAGAATTCATCCTGGGGAAAAACAAACATCACAAAGAACTCTCAGACTCTGAAGGCCAAAATCTGTTGTACCTTTTGTAATCACAATCTTTTCTTGAGTATGGATGGAATTCTCCCACGCCCCCACCAGGGCGATGTTCTGATGCTGCCCACCATGATGGATCGGGAATCCCGCTGGAGGCTGGAGTGAAAGCAATTTGCTAAAAGAACGCAAGTGAAGACCCGATGAGAATATTCCCCCCTCGTCGGAATTCTCCATGACACCAGTGGGAACCACGTTGGTGCAGAACAGAGAAGAAGATGATGGAGACAGCTACCGGACCCTGGAGGAGCACATGCATCTCATGGTGGGTGGAGCCTTCTCAACTTGGCTTCTCTGTGAAGCAGCTTTTGGAAGGTGGGAGGTCTTCACAAAGCAGCTTCAACTTTGCTGAGGCTTCAGTCCACCAGGAATCTCACTGAGCCTTCGCACCACTGTCCAGGGACTTCGGCATGGGGAATGGGATCCTCAAGCTGTGGGATGGGAAGGCAGAAGGAGGTATTGATGGCTGGCGAAGGAGGTTGGAGGAAAATTGAGGTCTGAAGTTGGGGTGGCGGGATATCCCGGTGAGCGTGCTTATAGGGAGGGGTCTGTGGAGTGAATTGCTGACTCCTAGGCTGCAAACTCAGGGTGGGTATGATAGGAGGGCATAGTTAAGGTTGCAGGGGGCAGAGGGAAGTGGGAGAGTGAGGGCTCAACGGTGTGGGGTGAAGTTCGGCGAGGGTTTGTAGACAGGACAGGGAAATGCACGTGGTCACTGAGGGTGAGTATGAGGATATCTGGGAGGTCAATGTGATTGGATGGAATGCTCTGGAAGGATGGAAAGATGCATCTTCACATTGGCATTTTGCAAAGGACAAGGGTTCGGGCTGGAGAGTGACAGTGGGTAGGTTGAAGGTGATGCCAGCGGAATGAATAGTGAGGGTGGAAATGGTATGGCTGACAGGTGATGGGGAAATGGTGAGGGGGTGGGGGGCTCACGAAGAATGTGACAATTGCCATGAAAGTGAGAAGAACCTCGTGCTGGACAGGTACAGGTGCTGATTCGTAGTTAAGTGCTGTAATGATATGTATTTAGGCAAGCCAGTGAAGGGTTAATTCTTACATCTCAGTCTAGTTCAAACACTAGAGGGCACCACCAGTTCTCAGTACATATTTCAGACCACAGGGAATGCTGGGTAGTTAGCAAAGGAAAAAGCCTGAGAACAGCACGAAAAGTCGATTAGATTAGAGAGAGTTAACATGAGGAGATTGTCCGTGACTACTAGATTATTGATTATTGCCAGACAGGTTTAATGTTACTTTATTATTAACTATAGCTCTGTAGCGTGTGTGAACTTCATTTAATTTATCGTTATCCAATAAATTAGTTTTGTTTCAATCTAATGATTGGTGGTTTGTTTGTCATCAATTCAATGGGCCATTCTGGATCAAAAGGCAAAGAACAACAACATATTACCACCAAGGGTAATATAACAGGTTCATGGGTGGAGATGCAGGTCATCTCAGCAGAACAAGTGAAAGAGAAAATGCTGGAAAATCTCTGCAAGTCTGGCAGCATCTGTAGGGAGAGAAAAGAGCTAACGTTTCGAGTCCGATGGCTCCCTGTCAAAGCTTAGTCAAAGTGAAAGGGAATCACTGCTAGCAGTATTGAGTATGCTCGGGACCAGATGGATGTGTCTGATGGATGAAGGATTAAAGTGCGGGGGAAAATACTTTAATAAAGCACGGAAAGGCCCTGCCACAGACCCTGCAGATTCCATCATGGGGTCGGCTGCAAGCAGGAAACTGTTTGGAAGGGTCGGGGTTGGGGAGGGGGACTCACAAAGGTTTTAGAAGAATGTAGACATTAAGCAATACTTAATTTGTGACAGTTTCATCTGTGCAACCAGTTGTGATCAAAATGTCTTGATTTTTCATGGCCCACCAATTCCAGCTGCTCTCCTGATATCCGCAGCAAGGGTGAGGGCAGGCTGTGAAGTTATTTGCCCTGATGCTTTTGTTGACTTCAGTGGTCATCCTCTAGAAAGCCAAGGCCTGGATCTTTTGACTGTCTTCCTGAGGCCAGCTACTCATTCTGTGGTGGCAGAGTACGAGGTTGAAGGGGTCTGTCAAAGGGGGTTTGGAAGGTGCGGGCAACCTCTGAGTGTCCTGAGTGGATGACCCAGGGATGTCCAGCTGCCGCTTCACCTCCCTTTCAGAGCCTGAGGGCCCTGCTCTAAGGGGAAGGGAGGTTGACATGCCCGATTACTCTCTTGCGTTGCTACTGCAGCAATTCACCTACAGCTGCCGCGTTGGAGTACAGGTCTGCGCACATCTTGACAGAAATTCGGCATTCTGTTGGACCAAGATCTTCATGACATTTGCAATCTTCCCAATGGAGACCTCAATGCACGCACATATGGTCAGCACTTCATGAGAGAGGAGGCGGATAGATTCCTCTTAATCATGTGCCACTCTGTTGAGGACTTTCAACAGCTGCCTGATGACACCTTGCCTCTAAGGGTTGGAATTCTGAATTCTCCCTCCACGTACCCGAACAGACACCAGAATGTGGCGACTCGGGACTTTTCACAGTAACTTAATTGCAGTGTTAATGTCAGCCTACTTGTGACAATAAAGATTATTATTAGTATTATGAGAGGGAGTCCTCCTGCTCCGTTCTTGGCCTCTTCCTGGAGGCACCTGTGATTGATAGAGGAGAGTGCAAGCAGCGCAACATGGAGACACATTTTACACTCAGGTTTCCATAGAATAGTTAGATCCTTATTAGTTGGATGCCCAAGTCTGAGAACCCCATCACCAATGGCACAGTCCCACTGGACTCCTGTGAGCTCAGCTGGGTGCCCTCTCCCGTTTTCTCCCCTTCCCTGCAGGGGAAGATTAACAAGATTGACCTTGTCCTGCTCGAAGACAATAGAACATGATTTTGAGAGGAGTTGCATTTTGCATCTCTTAGAACATTGCAATCTGGTTCACTAATCAAATTTCCCCTTGTTAGGTAGCGTACGTTTATGGGGTAGGTGATCACTGGTGTGAATTATGCAGAAGGGCTGTGGGCCAGCTTGCTCCAGAGTATTGACCCCACCCACATGCAAAGAGAAGATTTAGACAGGCATCTGATTTGCAGACGTTGCTGATTTCCTCTGTACCCAAGCCTGTTTCTACCCTCTCCCATGAAAAGTTCTATATCTGTTGAAGGGTGAAGGGGGCACAGTAGTCATTCCACTGCACAATGGGGGCATTGCAGTGGAGTTGTGAGGCAAAACTATACCATTGCCACTGAAACCTATACACCCTGGTCTCTTTGTGATTTGTGCGACCATCTGAGGGGACTTAGATTGACGGAATGAATTAAGTCGTTCATCCTCTGCCAGCACTGTTTGGCCAATTTCTTGTGCATGCCCTGGGCACGTAAGCCATTGGCATCCTGCACCAATTCAGGTTTTCCAGGGAGCCATCGCTAAATTTAGGTGCCAGCCCCACAGATCCCCACCAGACATCCCAGAGTTAGAGTTTTGTAAATGTCCAGGTGCCCAGATATGGTGGAGGGCACATGCCATCCAGATCACCCTACCACGGAAAGATGCTGCAAAAATCCCCGGCTCCACCATTAATTAGGCTGTGGATGGAAGATACTATGGGATTTCACACCAGCCTCCACTGTGTGAATGCACAAAGGGCACCCCCATGAAGATAGTATCGCCCTTCCATTCAGCTCTTTTTAACACTGATTTTAAAGAATGGGCTGCCGACTCCCACCTGCCTGTCCACAAAAAACATATTCTAGCATCACAACATAATAATAGTAAACATAATGTTTAATTATTTATTTATATATGGGCCGGGATTCTCTGATAATGGGGGTAAGTGTTGACGCCGTCGTAAATACCGTTGTGTTTTACGACTGCGTCAACGGGCCCCCGGTCCATCAATTTAGCGGCCCACAAGGGGCCAGCACGGGTGCCACGGGAGGTGCCCGAGGTGGCAGCGGCCAATCGGCCACCAATATGTGGGTTGCATCATTGACGTGACGCTGCGGCGGCTTAAAGAACATTCACCCCCCACACACAGCTGTCGCAGGAAAAATGGCCGCCCGCCGTACAGCGTCAGATTCTGTGACGGAGAATTAGATACGCTCCTGGATGCCGCGGAGCAGAGGAGGAGGCCGCAGGATACCAGGCGCCACCGTTCAGCATTCGTGGACGGAGGTGGACGAGGCCGTTCAGCGCCTTCGGGCCATTTCCAGGAAAGGTGAACAGAGCAGGAAAAAGCTGCACAACCTACTCAGGGCAGCCAGGGTGAGTACCCAGCACTGTGCCCAGGGCACCAACCCCCTTACTGGGGCCTGTGCCAATGACTCCTGCAGGGGAGGTGCTGGTACACTGCAGCACCTCTGACTCCCCCAATACCGTCCCAGGTGCATCTGGTGGGCGGTGGGCAGAACAGGGCAGCACCGTGCCAGCTGGGACGCCCGATGAGAATCCTGGCCAATCCAGGCAGGGCCGCCCCAGGAAACGTGTGCCAACAGGGGTCCTAGTCGCAGGGTAGGTATCACAGCAGTCCACCTCCGCTCCTGCTGAACCGTCTGGGGAACCATCTAGGCATAGTGTTAGGGCCCGTAAGGCCAGAAAGTTCGACACCTAGTAAGTTGGCATGGGTGCAGGGCACAGTTCAGTTATAGGGCTAGAGCACATGTATATAACTTTTCTAATTAAACACATTTTACCACCGTTGGAAGCTGCCTCTGTGCTCAGTCTGATGTGTGCGAAAGTGGACCGAGAAGTGAATGTCACTGTGGGTGAGGGGCGATGGACTGTTGAGCCCGGTGGGTGTGATGTGCACCCCTCCCGGACGTCTACACCACCCCGCCCCCAGCAAAATGACAGGGTCATGTGATGGAGTGTCCATCCTGCACACAGGGACCACCCAGGTGGAGGGTTTAACTGTGGGCATGAGTCAGAAATTGTCTAATGATGTGGACCTCAGAGCTCATCGCAGAGCGGGTTGTCATAATCCTCCATGCCATGGACCAGACTCGTTTTCACTGGCATCCCTGTAGCCCCAGCTCGTTGTGCCGTAGGTGGATGTATAATGGAGGGGTGGTGTAGATGCAGCAGGTGCGGTGGTGTGGGAGGTAAGATTGTTCGGTGGTGGGGGAGGTGAGTCTCATTGGTGTTGTGGGAGGTGAGGGTGGCAGGTGCTGAGGTGGTGCCGTCTTGTGGTGTCCGTGCCACTTCTCAGAAAACCACCCCCACTACCTCCCCCCCCCCCCCCCCCCCCACCTAGTTGGTGAAACGTGCGGCGATTAAATCATCCTGTGCTCGCTGGGCTATTGTGGAGGATGCAGCAGACCACAACGATGCGACCGACCCTCCTTGAGTCTTACTGGAGGGCCACTCGAGGCACCTGAAGTGCACTTCCCAAAGCACCTCTTGACCACTCCCCTGTTCGCTCAATGGGCCTCATTTAGCAGGTCTCCGCTTTGGTCTGTGGCCTCCGTATAGGCATCATCAGCCACGACCGCAATGGGTAACCCCTGTCGCCCAGTAACCAGCCCTGCAGCCGGGGTGGGGGGGGTGTCCCTCGAACATGCCAGGGATAAATGATCGTGCCCGAATGAATGAGTCATGCACACTGCCCGGGTACCGGGCGCAGACGTGCAGAATCTTCATCTGGTGGGTATCCTGGCAACGGCAGCGAAGCCCGCAGCCCGGGCATCCTGGTGGGCGCGGTCCACAGGGAACTCTATGTACTGATCTGCAAGGTCACACACAGCGTCCGTCATGGCACGGATGCACCAGTGAACCGATGTCTGGGAGTTGCCAGACAGGTCCCCACTCGGTGACTGGAACGATCCCGTGGCATAGAAGTTTAGGGCGGCCATCACCTTGACGACCACCGGGAGAGGTTGTCCTCCCCCGTCCCACCCAATGCCACGTGTGCCATCATGTGGCAGATATGGGTGATTCACTGTCTCCTCCTGCATGTCCAGTCCAAGATTTCCTGAAAGGACATGCGGTGCACACGAGGGTTCATCAGGCACCTCCTTGGCACTATCTCCTCCTCACCCGCCCCCTCCTCCTCCTCATCGGCATTCTCGTCCTGTGGCTCCCCCTCATCTTGGTCCTCCTCCTCCCCCATCTATCGGGTGGACGGCCCTCCAGTCTGAACAGCTGGCACCTGCCCCTCTGTGGCTAGCTCCTCTGCTGCAGCCTCCGCCTCCTCCCTGAGACGCCCCCGCTCCAGCTCCCACAGGGCTGCATGCAGGGCAGCGGCCGCCGCCACGGCGGCCAACATCGCTGGCTGGTGCCCAAACATTACGATCTGCAGGGGGTGAGGGTAGCCAGAATTTTATCATGGTGCATGCAACCCTCCACAACCCGGTGGATGACACCGGCTGGGTGGGGTGCCCCGTGAGGGGTTCGCCACCCACCCAAACTGCCGAGAGGCCTGCGCTGAGTCAGTGCCCGGGGTGGGTGCCCATCAACATGGCCACCGTAATGGCATCTGTTGCGTTGGCACCGCCCTGTCATGGCGGGTGGTTCCTGGCCGCCAAGACTGTCACCCCCCCCCCCCCCCCTTCCCTGACACTCCCCCGACCCTGGAAGGCCTCCCTCACAGCCCCAGCAGCAGCCACGGCCGTGTCCATTTTGGGAGAGACTGAGGTCCACCCAACGCCGACCCCTCCCTCCTCCAGACGCCTCAACAGCCAGCATGACTGGTTGACATTTTGTGATACGTGGTTAAAACCACGGTGTCGGGACTTCGGCCCATTCGGGGCGCAGAATGTGTAAAGGCCTGGAGAATCGGTCGCCGGGGCACCTCCCGCGATTCTTCGGGCCGTGCGGTGGCTACCGCGATCATGCCCTTTTTGGGGGGTGCAGAGAATCTAAAATCGGCCCAGAACCGGCGTTGGAGCCGATTTCGGCGTCAAATCCTATTCTCCGGCCGATTGTGTTTCGCAATTTTGCCGCAGAGCCTCGGAGAACCAAGCCCACGGTGTGCACACTTTTGACTTTGGTGCCCGCCTGACCCCGTTGCACAGCTTGGAGTTGGCTTGCCATACCACATATTTTACACGCGACCCCCGCCACCGAAAACACACCTTACATTTGACCATAAAATCCAGCCCATTCACTGTGTTTCTCCCTCCACATATACTGCCAGGCTTGCTGAGTGTTTACTGCTGTTTTTATTTTAGATTTTAAGTATCTGCAATACGGATGGTGGCCACTGCAGCTGGAAGCGAAGGGCGTCAACGAAGGAAGTCACCCTACCGACCAGCTACGTTGGTTCTGGATGTGCTGGGGCCTGTCAGGCAGGCTGTGGCAAGGGCCAGGCGGTTGGTAAGGGCAGGTGGCACCACTGCCACGGGCCAGCACTTACCACCAGTGTACCCCTCCATGCAACAAAGAGTGCCGTATATTAGGACCTCCCCCACCCCAAGCCTGCTGGGAGTCTGCCAGGGTTTACGTGGCAGTCTCTAGATGAGGTGAAGAGCACCTCATCACCGGTGAAATGCCAATAGGTGGAATGAAACGGCCTTAATTAGTCACTTAAGTGGCTTAATTGTCCTCTGGGCGGGAGGGCCATCTTCCCCACCAACGGCAAAATTGTATATGGTGGTAGAAAAATGACAGACACTATTACCCTCCCCACATTATGTCTTTTTTTTCCAATTTATAGATCTGCCCACATGCCAGCCTGTAACCAGAGAGCTGGTAAAATTCACCCCATCATGTCTGCTCTCTCTCTCTGCTGTATTTTCCTTTGTTTCAAATGTTCATCAATTTTCCCATAAAAGATGCAATCACTCTGCCGGAGTCAATCCCTGCGGTGAAGTATTCAATGCTCTAATAATGCTCAGCATAAAGACATTTCTAATCCCTCTGAATCTCTTACTGACAGGTTTTAATTGATGATGCTCATTAATGAATCCCTAACTAGAGGAAGTTGTTTTTTCCTATTCATTTTCTCAAAGTCTGTCATAATTTTAAAAATTCCTCTTGAATCTTTTCTTAGCATTCTCAGAACAATAGTTTCCTATCCATGCATCATCATTATGAAATTACACATTCTGCTCGATTTATGACTTTAATGACAATATTTATTTTGAGGAAATTGTAGCTTATCCAAATGCAGATTTTGGACAAATCTGGGAACATAGACTGTGGAGGTGAATTTGACATACATGCAGAGGCGACATCATTTTTGAAGGTAATGCTGGCAAGGATAAGTATGAAGAGGAGGGGTTGAGGATAAATCCTTGGGGGCTTGGTGTTAATGGTGAATTAGCCATGTGGAAGTGGGAATACAAGCCATTGGCTGAAATGATCTGATGGGAGTGCAACCAATTGGGCCCATCTCAGCCAGCTAGATCATTGGGAAGAAGATTTTGGAGGAGGATCATGTGACCAATGACTGAAAAGGTCAAGTAGAGAAAAAGTAGCTCCACTAGTTGTATTCTGCTCCTACCTGTTCTTCTCTTGGCTTCTTCACTTTACTGTCTCCAACCCAGTGAAGAAGGAGGCCATCTGGCCCATCGAGCCTGCACCAACCCTCTGAAAGAGCACCCTACCTAGGCCTAATCTCCCGTCCTGTTCCCATAACCACACGTACCCTACACATCTTTGGACACTAAGGGGCAATTCAGCATGGCCAAACCACCTAACATGCACATCTTTGGAATGTAGGAGGAAACCGGAGCACCCGGAGGAAATCCATGGGGACACGTGGAAAATTACAAATTCCACAGTCACCCAAGGCTGGAATTTAACGCCGGTTCCTGCCGCTGTGAGAAAGCAGCGCTAACCACTGTGCCACCATGCCGGTAGCACAGTGGTTAGCACAGTGGCTTCACAGCTCCAGGGTCCCAGCTTCGATTCACCACTTGGGTCATTGTCTGTGTGGGGTATGCACGTTCTCCCGTGTCTACGTGGGTTTCCTCCAGGTGCTCCGGTTTCTCCCACAGTCCATAGATGTGCCAGTTAGGTGGATTGACTGTGAAATTGCCCTTGGTGTACAAGAAGGTTAGGCGGGGTTATTGGATTATAGGGTAGAGTAGCAGTGTGGGCTTGGGTAGGGTGTTATTTCCAAGGAATGGTGCAGGCAAGATGGGCCGAATGGCCTCCTTCTGCACTGTAAATTCTATGATTTCATAATGTGCCCTCTTTTGATTTTAGAGACTGTAATGCCTGATGTGCACTCAAAGCCATAATGGGCCTAGACACAGTTGACAGAGGGACCTAGAGTGAGGTAGGTCAGGAAAAACAATAGTGAAATGGGAAGAACTTTTTTTCTGCAGAGTGAGTGGTTAGGATCTGGTGTGCTCCTTGGAAGTGTAGTGGAGGCAGATATGATCATGGCTGACAAGAGGGAATTTGATGGACACCTGAAGAGGAAAGAAAATTGCAGGGTTACAGGGAGGGGACAGGGGAGTGGGAAACACTGGTTATGAGAGAGTGGCACTGGCTCAATCAGTTGAATGGCCCCCTCCTGTGCTTTAACCATTCTATTATTCGAAGTATGGCCTAGCGATCTAATAGCACAATTCCATTTTAAAAAATCCTCCTGTGTTGGCTTCAAAGAGGCTTTATTTGTCAGCCAATGTGTCACTGCTGTGAGAAGCAGTCTCATTTGTGCTCACTCTTTGTAGTCCATCACTAATGGTCATCGACTGATCAATGATTAATCCCATTTGCTACTTTCTTCCTATTCCCACAACCCTTAATCTTCTCTTAATTTTCCATGTAGATCATTGTCAAAAGCTTTCCGAAGCTCATGTACACTACATTTCCCTATCCACCATATTTGCTACTTCTTCAAAGAAATCTCTGCAGTTTGTCAAATACAGTCCGCCTTCTTGAGAAATATGCTGGCTATTTTCAATTTAAGTTACTACATATCTAAATAAATTAATAAAATAATATCGCGAACAAAAATATTCCCTGCCACAGATGTTAAATTAACTGGTCCCTAATTTATATTAGTCCTTTTTCCTTTTTTTGTAAATGAATATCTCATTGGCCACAAACCAGACTCATGGCACATATCTGTACTCATTGCTTCCTTGAGATATGAACTGATTTTAATGCCCCTTCCACCCACACACAACACCATGCCAGAATGGGGCACAGGTTTTAACACCACATTCAGAATGCTGCTTCAGGCAGACAAGGGCTTTATTACAATGCTCTCAAGTGAATAATCACCTATCAAAAACAAAATATTCAATTTTCACATTTGCTAATTAAACATGTCCCTTGTTCTTGCATTGATGTTGTTTAGCTTGTATCTGTTCATAAAATAAACAGGCACAGGAGTGAATCAGAGAAAATGAGCAAACATTCAAATAAGACATAAGATGGAATTTATTCCCTTTCCTGACTAAATATGCAGAATTGACTTTCAGAAAATCAATTAATTCTGTGTCAATTGGCTCTTTTTTATAAAAAAGCTGGTTAAATAACAGGTTGTGAATTGGATTTAAATTTGCAATGGTAAATGTGGATCAATGAGATCAAGAGCTGTCTGGAAAATGATTATCCTTGAAGGGACTGGACTATGGAAATATCATGTCAAACAAAATATCTTGCTGAGTGTGAAGATTAATTAGCAGTTTTCAAGCTGAGTTTGATATCCTGGAATTCCATTTGGTATAACGTTTGGAGAGATAAGGAAGAGAGAAGTTTAGTTGTTTGCTTTAAAAGTATGCGTCTGAAGATTTCCTTGCCAATCCTTCAAATTCTCATTTTGAAAATATTTAAAGAGTCACAAGAAGGTTTTTGCTTCTATTTTATGCTGCAATTTGAATTTGTGAAAGTGATACTTTACACCTAATTTTCAGAATCTATTTTAAGCCTAGTTTCTATAAAGTGGTATCTTTAAACATTTTAGTGTGAAACTAATGCAGAACCATCAACTGTACAATATCTGAAACCAGACCTTAACCCCAGCTATACCATCAGCTCAAAGGTTTATCCCATCTGATAATTTTCAGAAAGTAATCCTGACAGGATTAGCTTTTCCTTTATACAGACATTTTGGGTGACACAGTGTAACCAGTATGGTGGAATCCGTGGTTACAATGCTTGTACATTTTGAGACAGACCCTAATTGAAAAATAAAATGAGAAAGGAATCAAACCCCTTCCTTTAGGGACCGGTTTAGCTCAGTTGGCTGGACAACTAGTTTGTGATACAGAGCAAGGCCAACAGCGCAGGTTCAATTCCTGTACTGGCTGAGGTTATTCATGAACCTTCTCAACCTTGCTCCTTTCCTGAGGTGTGGTGATCCTCAGGCTAAATCACCATCAGTCAGCTCTCCCCCTCAAAGGAGAAAGCAGACAATGGTCATCTGGGACTATGGTGACTTGACTGCATTTGAGTGCTAAAGTGGGGGTTTGGTGACTGGGAAAAATGAAGGGTTAATTAAGGATTCAGTTCTATCAAAAGCCAAGTCTTTATTATAGCAAATTTACTTAAAAGTTGCCGTTTGGGTTGGAAGAAGGGGGTTTTAAATCAGCTTTAAACAGAGATTCTCTCAGGCTCTGCTTTCAGCTGTAACTTGTTCACTAGACAACTGGATTAAGCCAATTTTCAGAGGCTTGGGTCAGACAGTATAAAAGTGAGCCACCTTACAGTGCTGTTTTTGATTGCGCTGACTTCGGGCTGCATTAGAATGCTAAAGTGGGAATTCGGTGACTGAGGGAGTTCGGTGAGGAGGGAGTGAGATGCTCATTTCATTTCCTCAAAGAGCATAAGGGGAGCCGAGAGTTGACAAAAAGTGCAGCTGACTGGGAGCAGAATCGGAGGGCGGAGTTCCAGCTGGTGAGTAAACAGAGTAACTGACATCAGGTGAAAAAAACTGAAATAATGACATCACTAGAACGCTGCAAACTGTTTGACTCGGAAGTGAATCTGCACTCAATTTAAAAATAGAACATTGTTGAACTAATTAAACCAAATTAATTAATTGCTTGATCATAAGTAGAGGGGTATCTAAATCAGAGGCAGGAGATTACTGTATTTAGCATTTTACATTTATATTAGAAATTTTTTAATTAATGCATTAATTAGTTCTCGAAATGGCAGTTAGAGGGTAAAATGCTTCACTTGTGAGATGTAGGAGGAAGGTGAAGCTTCCAGCATTCCAGACAACTACATCTGCAGGAAGTGCACCCAACTACAGCTCCTCACAGGCCACACGGATTAGTTGGAGCAGCAGATGCATGCACTTAGAAGCATGCAGGTGGTGGAAAGCATCATAGACAGGATGTGGTTACACCCATGTTGCAGGATGATAGATGGGTGGGTTTCCTCCGGGTGATCCGGTTTCCTCCCACAGTCCAAAGACGTGCAGGTTAGGTGGATTGGCCATACTAAATCGTCCTTAGTGTCCTAAAAGGTTAGGAGGGGTTATTGGGTTACGGGGATAGGGTGGAAGTGAGGGCTTAAGTGGGTCGGTGCAGAACCGATGGGCCGAATGGCCTCCTTCTGCACTGTATGTTTGTTCTATGTTCTAAAACAAAGACTAGTAATGAACAAGTATTTGTCAGACTGGAGGGAATTGGCATGTGTCTGTGGCCACTGATTTTTGTAATATATATTAATGACCTCACTTTGGGATCATAGGCACAATAACTGGTGGAATGGCTACTGAAATTTAATGCAGAAGTACAAACTAATTAATTTGGTAAGGAGAATGATGACAGACAATGTATATAAAATTCCACAATTTTAATTTGGGTAGCAGGAGCAGAGAGACCTGTAGATTCACGTTCACACATCTTTAATGGTGACAGGACAAGTTCACTTGGTTTCACAAATGGAGACATAGAGTACAAAAGCAATAAACCTTTACCATATTGTTGGTTAGGCCCCAGCTGAACTACTATGTTCACTTTTGGGCATCAAACTTTAGGAAGGATGTCAAGGCCTTGAAGCAGGTATATAGCAGAATTTACTAGAATGTCACCACAGATATAAAAGTCTTCATGTGCACGTAGGAACCAGAGAAAATGGGATTGTTCTCCTTAGAATCACGATGGTTAAGGAGAGATTTGATATAGCTTGTTTAAAATCATGAAGCTCATTGATAAAGATGAATAAGGGAAATATCTTTCCTGTCGAAGAAATCCAGTAAACAGACGACACAGAAGGTATTTGCCTAATGAACCATGAGGAAGATAAATGTTTATGCTAAGTAGTTATGATCTAGAATGTGCTGCCTGAAAGAGTGATGGAAGCACATTAAATAATAACTTAATAGCTATGCGGAAAGTATAGGGGAGTGTGGTTAACGTAGAATGGTCAAACACCATTAGGATGCATCATAAACAGACCAAAAAGTTAGACATTTGGTGGCAGTACCAAAGGCTGATTTAGCACAGTGGGCTAAACAGCTGGCTTGTAATGCGGAACAAGACCAGCAGCGCGGGTTCAATTCCTGTACCGGCCTCCCCGAACAGGTGCCGGAATAACTTAATCAACACTTAACTAAAACCATGGACAGGGTTTTCTCAATTGAGAGGGAGGTCTGATGCCATGGTCACATTTGGATCCTATGGCCACAGGGACAGGTGGGGATTTGAGGTGAATTGTGCTGGTTGTCCCTGCAGAAGAGGGCCACCTGGCTTGGGGGACAAATTGGTACTGAGAATGGATAATCATCTCAGGCGGTGGAGTCCTCTCTTAGGCAGGAGTCATGTAGTGACGTACGTGGCTGCTGGCTGCGGTACAGTTTTTCTCGTACTTTTAACCTGGCTACTCTTCTTTTTTTTCTTTTTTAAACTTTTAAAATATAATTTATACTGATGGAAAGCTCTTTCTGCAGATTCATTTCAAACCTTTTGGCAAGTCGGTTTTTGTGTCAATTTCACTGAAGTTCCAACATTCTTGAGGTGCAATTGACTGTTTTTAAAACATTTCCAATTTTTAAAACATATATTGAGGACTTCTCTTCTTTTTAAAACTTCAGGGGCGGGATTTTCCCTTTCAGAAACTGTGTTGACGCTGGGACTGAATCGGTGGACTTCTACGACAACTAAATTGCCACCGGTCCTGGAGCAATTCATATATTTTCGCTAATGCACTTAACTAAACTACAAACTAATTGTAAATAATTATCAAAATTTAATTTTCCTACAGGTGATATAGTTTAAAGTCAGGATGGTGTGTAATTTAGAGGGGAACTTGCAGGTGGTGATGTTCCCATGTGCCTGCTGATCTTGTCCTCCAAAATGGTAGCAATTGTGGATTTGGAAGGTGCTTTCAAAGGGGCCTTGGTGAGTTGCTGCAGTGCATCATGTCTGTGACAGAGAATGCTGCCACACTGAACTGGTGATGGAGGAAGCAAACGTCGAAGGTGGAGATTGGGGTGCTTGTCAGCTGGGTTTGTACTGGGTGGTGTTGAGCTTTTTGAGTGTTATTGGAGCTGGACACATCCAAGCAAATGAAGACTATCCCATCACACTCCTGACTTGTGCCTTGTAAAATTGTGTATAGGTTTTGGAGAGTCTGGAAGTTATGTAGATAAACAAAGGCAAACACTAAAATAAATATTTCAGAATTCTTGACAAATATAACTTCCATTGGGAAATAAAAACTTCATGGGAAAAGTGATCCATCCATGGCTAAGTAAGAGGTTAAGGATTGTATTAAATTAAGCGAAGAGGCGTATAATATCACCATAAGAAAAGCCATAAGCTCGGTGACCAAAAAATTAATAGAAGGAAAAATATAATACAAGACAAAATTGGCAAGTAATATAAAAACAGATTGCAGGGATTCCAGAAGTATTTAAAAGGAAGAGAGTTGTGAAGGTAAATTTGAGTCACTTGGAGACTGAGACAGGAGAAATTCTAATGGAGAATAGATTGGTATTTGATGGTGTATTTGATGGTCAGTATAGGCTGGTGGGCTGAAGAAGCTGTTCCTGTGCTGTATAACTCTATGATTTCAGACCCCTTCCTCCTGAATCCTCACTGTCTCTCCCTTTATTAGTTCAGACAAAGGTTGGGCTCCTCGATCAAAGCACTGTTTCTGCTTTTGCTGTCTCAGTTTGAGCAGGTCCTGCATGCTGTACCTCACTGACTGACTGTGGAAATAGCAGGTGAGGTGCAGTTAGAAGCATAGTCTCCTCCCCATCAAGAGCTGTGCTGGAGATGATCCGATGCCTTTCAATGTGGTGTTCCTGATATCCAGCAGGGCCAAGGAGAGATCTCTCCCTTCCACCATCACCCTTTTCAACCAATGTTTTAAAGTCTACACGGTACTTTGCACCATTCCATTGGATTGTGGATATTTGGGACCTGATGTAATGTGGCAAAATTCCTAGTTCTGTGCAGGTTTGAAAAACTTAGTGACTGGGAATTGTGGAACGTTGTCTGAGATGAAGACTTCAGGTATGCCATGACGAGGAAAATTTGATTTCAAATTATGTATTCCGGTCATGCTCTTACAATCCTTTCTCAGCACCGCAGATTCAAAAAAATGTTCAGCAATAATCTACTGCTAGTAGTACTCGCTGTTAACAAATGTGAATAAGTTTACTTTTTCTGGTTGAAGTTGTTCTTTTTGTTGTGATTTACTGTACTTTTGGCACACTATACATGCATTCACCATTTTCCCAATTTGTGCTCTCTTCCATGCCAATACATTACATCTCAAGCTCTTCTCCGAGGTCACTTTCATGTATGTTTTACAGCATTTCTTCCCTCCGTGTTGAAGGAAGTATTATCTTTTCTCTCTTGAAAAGTATTCCCTCTTCAACATGAAGTTCCTCACGAAAGCTCTGTACAGCAGAAGGGGCTCTGCTCCAATGTGTATGCCAACCAATTTGCACAATTTGCTGCAGTTCACTCAAGATGACATAATTCCTGGTAGCTTCGCTGATCTCATCCAGTTTGGCTGCAGACACAGGTAGGTTCTTTGTCACCATGTGAACCTGCACTACATTTCTTTGTCCTCTTCTTCCGTCATGGGAGGGAGTGGAGTAGTGGTATTGTCACTGGCCTTATAATCCAGAGACCCAGGGTAATGCTCTGGGGACATGGGTTCGAATCCCACCAGCCCAGATGGTGGAATTTGAATTCAATACAAATCTAGAATTAAAAGTCTAATGATGACTTTGAAAGCATTGTCTATTGTTGTAAAGGAAAAATCCCATCTGGTTCACTAATGCCCTTTAGGGGAGGAAATCAGTCATCCTTACCTGGTCTGGCCTACATGTGACTCCAGACCCACAGCAATGTGATTGACTCTTAAATGCCTTCAGGGATGGGCAATCCATGCTGGCCTGGCCAGCGATGCCCACATCCCATGAAGGAAGAAAGAAAAACAATGCATATGACACAGTGTCGGTGATGTTAATTTATTTGCATCTAACTCTGACCTGGCAGACAAATTAAGAATCTTTTGAATTCTTGATGGTCACAGTTCAGGGGATTTTTAATTGTAGCTTCCAAAGGTTTATGATCAGACTCTCCCTCCAGGTCTGTATCATACACGGGTCTAGGACAACTCATCGCGGCCGACTCATCGCGGCCGACTCATCGCCAGCCCAACTCATCGCCAGCCAACTCATCGCCAGCCCAACTAAAAATTGTAATTCATGGTAATTCATGGTAAAAGCTGTCGGCGGCGGGTAACTTTTGAACGGCCCGCACCAAGCATTTGATAGATAGACCGGCCGGCGAACCAAGTTATATCACAGTTCAGACCGGTGGTATTTCAAATTTAATTCATGGTAAAAGCTGTCGGCGGCGGGTAACTTTTGAACGGCCCGCACCCACAAACTGGTAGAAGCATTCTATAATTGCTAGCATTTCTTTCTCTTTTTGGGCATAACACATGCTATGTTTCAGTCATTACCTTTGAGATGTGTGTCACTGGTGCTTCACTTGCATGTGATTTCTTCCACTGTGGGCAACTGATAATGCTCTCTTTTATACTGCCTGGTTTAGATCACTGGGATCCAGACAGACTCACAGGACGCGATTCTCCGCACTCACGACGGGGCGGAGAATAGCGGGCGGCGCAAATTTTTAAGGCGACGCTGGTCCGACGCCCTCCCGCTATTCTCCCCCCCCCCCCCCCACGCCCGCCCCCCCCCCCCCCCCCCCCCCCCCCGACACGAATCGCTCCTCGCTGTTTTTTTACGGCGAGCAGCGATTCTCCCCTGGCCGATGGGCCGATTTCCAAGGCCTTTAGGGCCGTTTTCACGATTTTTAATACACCTGCTATACCAGTTCGTGAAAACGGCCACAAAGTGCCGTTCTGCACAACCATGCCACCGATTCGCACGGCCGCGGCCAAGGGTGGCATGGGCCCGCGATCGGTGCCCACCGATCGCGGGCAGCGGGTCCGATTCCCGCGCACTCTTTCTCCCTCCGCCGCCCCGCAGGATAAGTCCGCGGGGCGGCTGAGGGGCATTACGGACCGCGCATGCGTGGGTCTGACGCATATGCGCGGATGACATCATCATATGCATCTGCCGTCGCTAACTTTGGCGCGCGGGCTTAGCGAAATTCGTTAAGCCCGCGATGCCGGAGTTCACGGGGCTGCGATGCTAGCCCCGACCGGGGAGCAGAATTGGGTCCCGGGAGGGGGCGCGGAGGCTGCCGTGACACACGGCCAGTTTCGTGGCAGCCTTCACGACTCTCCGCCTTTGCGGAGAATCGCGCCCACAGATTCCCACCTGATTTTTCTGCAACTACAAAGTGGGATGAACCCACTTTGTTGGATCTTTAATTTTCTTGATGGTGTGAAGTTTCTCCATCCTGTTTAACTGTTTTCAGTCTGTCTCTCAGCAGTACTGGCACTTTCCTGGGCAGGTGTATTTTGCGTGTCACAGTTTTGTTAATCTTGATGATGTTTTCTCCCTTGATGCAAGCAATCCCTTGGAGCATCTTTTACCCACTCAGGGTGTCATCAATGGTGTCAGTCATTATTCTCTTGATTAGCTTAAGATTTTCACCAGCTTTGATTCCAAGAATGAGTGCGACATCATTTTTAACCACTGTAAATGGAAAGGCTCTGAGACCAATTTTTGTAGTTCACTTAATGTGCGCATTGGCCTTCTGCAGCAATGTCTTCACCTGTGTAAGTAGACAGATTCACTCTTGTTTTAATTAGTGGTTTTCCTTTACTTATCTTACAATACAGGTAAATGGAAATGAACAAACAATAACTACCACTGTTGGATGGGGTAGTTATAAAGGAATAATGGAGACTTGTGAGAAAGGCACAATGATAATCATGGGTGATTATTAAAACATAAATTTTGATTATGCAAATCTTTTTTTCCAATAAAAGGGTAATTTAGTGTGGCCAAACTACCTAGCTGTACATCTTTGAGTTGTGGGGGTGAGATCCACGCAGACACGGGGAGAAGGTGCAAACTCCACATGGAGAGTGACCATGTGGCTAGGATAGAACCCAGATCCTCAATGCCATGAGGTAGCAGTGCTACCACTGCGCCACTGTGCTGCCCAATCATGGGGTGATTTAAATCGATATATAGATTAGATGAATCAGACTGGCAAAGGCACTTGAAAGATGTGTGCATAGATTGTTTTTTGGGACAGTTTGTAAGAACAGCATATTCTAGAGCTAACCGGCAATCAGGCTATTCTAGACTTATTAATAACCTAATAATAAAGGGGCCCCTTGTAGCAGTGATCATAACATGATTGAGGGAGCAAAGAATGGATGTAAGACTAGTGTTTAAAACTTAAATAAAGGCAATTATAAGGATATGAGGTCAGAGCTGGTTAATTGTACTGGAAGATGAGGAAGATGTAGGTCAGTAGAGATGCAGTGGAAGGCATTTAAGGAGATATTTGTAACACTGAGCAAAGATACCTTGCAGAGACAGACTCTAGGTAAAGGGTGCATTACTCAAGGATGGCACAGGAAGTTAAAGATGGTGGGCGAATTCTCCATTTGAGAGACCCAAGTGTTGATGCCGGGACTGAATTGCATGTTGTTCGCGTTCCCATTGTTGGCGCTATTTTGGAGCAATTCAGGACATGCTAATGGACCAGCACTCTGCCCAAGTGAATGTAGAGCAATTTTAATTCCCCCAGAGCACTCCTTCCCAAGATCTCCATCAGACCATGCTGGCCCATCCTGGGTACCTCACTCCCAGCCACAACCCAGCACACCTCGGAGGACCAGTCCGGGAATGACACCAACGTCTTGGCACTGCGCTCACCTGCACACTCCACCATCGCAGAGACTTCGATGGGGCATTTTAGTGAAGAGGCTCCTGGGTCACCTTCTGGTGCGCACGTCACACATGCTGCAACACAACAGGTTGAGGTAGGAACTCCCGAGGCAGCGGGCAGTCTGATCCCAGGATCCGGACAGGTATTGCACTTCTGGAAAGTATGATCCTATCACTGGTGGAGATGCCAATGCAGAGCCAAGATCTAAAGGAGGGGGTGTCAGCAACCTTCCTGATTGCAGGTGCAGTTGGAGCAATCCAACCGCCTTCAGGTGCAGGAGATTGTGCCAACAATGTATGATACTCAGGCCAACACTGGACGCAACGCGCCTGCAGTGGAAACTTTGAGTCAAAAAGTCACAGCCATCGGTCAAGACATCCAAGGCTTCAGGCACAATGTGCGGCTGATAGCTGAGGCTCAGGACAGGGGAGCCCATTCACAGGCAGCCATGTACCGGCCCATATGCACATGGCTGCGAGGCTCCAGAACTTGGCCCAGTCACAAAGGGTCATGGCTGAGGGCATCGAGAGCATTGCCAGACACTGGCTGACCCTGGTCCAGTCACGGAGAGACATGACCAAGGTGCAGAGGAACATGACCAAAGCGCAGAGGGACTGACTGACTTGCTGAGGGATGTAGCACCGTCTCCATACACCATGGTTGAGGGCGTTGAGACCCTGGTTGAAACGGGAGAAGACCTCTAGGATTGGCAGCACCAGGTAACAGTAGAACCTCGATAGCTTACTCCGAATTTACCTCCATCCCATGGAGTAACCTGGGGACCATCAAGCACTCTGTGGGAGGAGGAAGTGATGAAACACGTGCCAGTGCCTCCCGTAGGGGAGGTGCTGGAATACCTCAGCACTTTCGAATTTCCCCCACCTGGCACGACACATCTGGTGAGCAGAGGGCAGAACAGGTTGGCTGGGCCCATCCAGGTCGAGGCTATCCAGAGACCTGCTACCAAAGGCATCTCAGGTCAGAGGGCAAGATACACAGAAGGCACATCCACATCTGATGTGCTGTCAGGGAGCACACCACGAAGCAGTGTCAGGCCACTTAAATTAAGGAAGTTAGACACCAGTTAATTTGGCACGGGTGCAGCACATTGTTTACAGGTAGGGGTCAGGACACAATAATGTATATAATTACTACTAAACGCCTTTTCACCAACTTTCCGACCTGCTTCAATCCTCTGTCTGAAGGGTGCGAGGGATGGGCTGGACTGGGTGTAGAGGATGTGCTGAGTGGGGTTGTGGGAGGTTGGTGGTCTGGGGTGTGGGTGTTGGAGGATTAAATGGGCCAGGGCCCCCAGGACAATTGATCTTTCCACCTATGGTCGCCCTCAGAGGTGGCAGGGAACGGGGTCAGAAATATGAAGACACATTGTAGAACATCTTAACCAGTGAGTGGCCCATAACTGCTCACCATCTCCACAGCCACCCTCGAACCCCTCAGCACCCCAAAGAATATATGGGCCCATGAGATGGAAAGGCCAGCAAACATGCAGGGATCACCCAGGCGGACAGTGGAAGGTGATTCTGAAGGCAGCAGTCAGACTTTGTCTAACGATGAGGAGCACCAGAGCTTATTTCACATCGAGTCGTCATCATCCTCCGTCCCGTGGACAAGGTGCGCTGATACTGCCTGTCCAGGGCCAACACCCTGTAATGATGCTGGTAGGACTCTTGGGAGTGGGAGGTGGGGTGACGGGATCGAGTGAAGGGATGAGTGACAGGGGAGGATGTGAGTGGCTATGGGGAAGGGGACACCACTTGGAAGGGAGTGGGGGGGATGTAGGGGAGATTATAGAGATGTGTGACCGGGTGACCAGGCCTCTTATTTGGAATCGTGTCGCGTCTTTTCGTCCGACGTCACTTCGTCCAACGACACTTCGTCCACGTCTTTTGGTCCAACGTCTTTTTGTCCGCCCGTCTTTTGGTCCAACGTCACTTCGTCCAATTATCAACGTCACTTCGTCCAATTATCCAATTACAAATTAACTCCGTATAAAACCATTTAATTGATAAAATGCAAGTACAATACAGCAAGTGAATTTAATTGCTAAAATGCGAATTTAATTGCTAAAATGCAAGTAATTGATAAAATGCAAGTAAAATGCAAGTTGAAAAATGCAGTTAAAAAATCTAAAAATGCAGTTAAAAAATCTAAAAGTTTACTAATTACTAAAATTCCCAAAATTACTTAAAATTGATGTAAATTGTAAGCAACATTCCTCAAGAAATCAATTTTTGTTGTAGAATCATATTCAACGACCAATCTTTTGAGGCGTTCAGTTATTTTCTTATATCGCGTACATGAAGTCGACTGATCTCCCCGAAGAATTTGAGCCTTTTTGCCTATTATGAACCCTTGTTCTTCCTTCAGAGTTTTGATTAACCTCCAGATATTCAAATGAGCTCCACCCGCCGAACGCTTTATCGCAGAATGAAACCCCTCAGCAGCATTATTTGTTCTCAGTAGATCTTGTAGAACACGCTGATTAACATTCCAGACAGCCGTCGGGAATGTAGGTGTTTCTCTCCTTCGTCTGGCACCACGTCCTCTCACAATGCCTATGTCAGTCAAGTCGAAGTAAACGATGAATTCAGCAGGTATTTCTTCATCGTCTATCAAATCTTCATAAGCCTCTTCGACATCTTCAACGGGGAGGAAAGCTAATGCTGAAAAACATCGAATTTTAAGACAGAATTCAGAGTCTGTATTGTATTTTTCTTTGAGGCCTAAATCGGTAATTTTTCGAAACACAGATTGGCTCAAATGAAACAAACATGCCACGACAGATGAATTAAGGAATGATGAATTAATTGCCTTGTGAACTGCAACTTCGAAATCTGCCATGATATCAATCGGATCTGCATTAGGTTGCATAATTTTCAATTGGTCAAAGAATAATTCGTATGTCTGCTTTCTTTTAAATCGGCAGTAATGCAAAGACCCGTGGAAAACTGCTTCCTTTAACTTGTACATGAATGCAGAACAGTTGAAACCACTGTTGTGGCACAATCTTGAATGTCCCATCGCATGCCCAATGACGATATGATGCTAAATCCTGAAGAGCACTTTCTGATGCGAATACTAGTAAGCGCTGTTGATCCTCGGCGCCCGAATCATATCTCAGAAACTGTTCGCCATTGTCAAGTTTACAATATTTGTCAGGTATTTCGAAACCGTGTCTAGCCGCTGGATTAGCGGGAAATCCAGAATTTTTTTGTCGGCACCTTTGAATAGTCCTTGAGACGACGGGCAACCTAGGGAGTTGAGAGCAGGTATTTTCTGATAGCTGCGTAAACTTGGCGGCTAGTATGCTACGCGAACTTGCTGCTATGTTTTCCACTGCTTCATGCTTTATTTCTGCAACTGCTTTTCTAGCATTTAACGAATCAACATCAGCTGGATGAAGGTGCTCATTAGAGAAATAAATAATTTTCGGCTCATTGTTTTCCGTTACCGTGTGAATCCGCACTGAACATAGCCTTCTTTTCTCACATCTCCAGTATTCTTTTCCTAGCTTTGGACTGCTCAAATGAAAATCGTAGATATAGTTATTTCCATCAGCTACCTTCCTTTTACTCTTCGTTGACACAATGAACTTTGCCATTTCGGGATGGGCGAATTAAGAAAGAGAACGATAATATCTATCCTTTAACGAGGCTCGTTAAAGGAAAGAGAACGATAATAACTATCCTTTAACGAGGCTCGTTAAAGGAAAGAGACCGGTAATAAAAATCCTTTATTTCATATTATACCTTGCTATGTGCATTAGAGAAGATTTCTATTTACAAAAAGTTAATGTGGGGAGTGGAGTGGAGTGCTACTAAGCAAGTTACAAAAAGTCAAGTTACAAAAAGTCTTTGACAAAAAAAATCATCCGACAAAAAAACGTAACAAGTCACAAAAATTCTTTGACGAAAAAAATCATCGGACAAAAAGACGTTGGACCAAAAGACGTGCGGACAAAAAGACGTTGGACCAAAAGACGTGGACGAAGTGTCGTTGGACGAAATGACGTCGGACGAAAAGACATAGCACCATTTGGAATATCTGGATGTGATGAGGTTGTCCCATGTGCGGCAACCCTGGAACACACATTGGGCCCGGTGAGGGATTGGCCTCACTCAAGGGAGCACCTGAAAGATGCCAGGAACCGACAAGTGCACCAGGATGTAGGCATCGCCCATGGTGTGAAGCTGGTGGCAGCCTTGCCCGGGCTACCATTGCTGCTGCAGGCAATCCTGAGTTTGGGTGTTGCTGTGCGGTGTGGGAGGGGGTTGGGCCGATGTGCGTTTGGGTGGGGTGTGGTGTTGGGCCTCGGATGGGCTTGGATGGTATTTACCATAGTAGACCCGGTATGGTGGACTTCTGTGGGCCAAGAGGGCAACAGCTGCCCCCTTGGCCCACCACAAAGTCCACCACGCTAGGGCCATGATTGTAGAGACCGCAAGAGAATTGCACCCGCCTGATTCCCGGCCGCGAGGTGCAAAGAATCACGAGGGTGGAGCAGAGGGCGCCAAGCCTGCTAAATAGATGCAAATGGGTCCTTACAACCCATTTACATTTATTTACATGCTCCTACTGCCGTGCAGCATGGAACTTGCTCACGCCGCCAGTTGGGGGCGGGGGAGGCAGAGGGGGTGGTCAGAGCAAAGCGTTGGGGTGCTGATCCCGATTTTGCCCCGATGCCTAATTCTCCGTCCCATCGGGGAATGCATTCTGGGCATCAGGGACGGAGAATCCAGCCCTCTATTATTAAGGAGCATCAGACATGGAAAATCTAAATGCAATTAGACTTGGGTTTGCAAATTATATCGGAACATGGATAAATGATTGGTTGATGAACAGGACATACTGCTGTTGTTCAGATTGGAGTAGAATTAGAAGCAGTTTACCTTGCAACTCCGTCCAGTTTGGTCCTCAGTAATTCAGTAAAATCTGGAAATTTGTTGATGAATAGATTGAAGAAAGTGGGCTTGTTATCCTGACAGAAAGTTACAGTGATGATCAAACTCATAAAAGGGCTGAGTGGAGTCAATAGGGAGAAACTGATTCCATTGGTGGAAAGATGGAAAATGAGAGGACCCCAATTTTGGTGATCCGCAAAAGAACTAAAGACGACAGGAGGATTTTTTTATTTTTAAATGCAACGAGTGATTGGAATGTGGGCTGCATTCCCTGTGACAATGTTGGAGGCCATTTCAATTGTGGTTTTCAAAAGGAAATCGGATAATTATCTGGAGATTTGTAGAGCTATGGGGAAACGGTAGGGGAGTGGGCTTAGCTTAGTTGCTCCTGCAGTGATGTGGCATGGATATGACAAGCTGAATGGCTTCCTACTGTGGTGTGCCATCCTATGATTCTATGACACAAAAGTAATGTTGTAACCAATCAGGAAAACTGAGGGAGGTTAGTTGAACGGGCACACAGAAAGCAGATGCAGTTATTTGTGGAAACCTGTGAGATATATTTTGGAAGTAAAAGTGAGAAGTGGGAATATAGGATCAGTGGAGAGATGCAATAAATGTGAATTGACAGAGACCTGGAGGTTGAAATACATAATTCCCTAAAAGTGTAAATGCAGGTCCAGGAAGCCAAAAGACCAACTGAATTTTGTGTTTTATAAATAGGAGTACAGAGTGGAACAGTAAAGAAGTAAGAATACATTTATAAAAGGTATTTGGCCACAGGGAAGAATAATTTATGCAATTTTGGATGCCCTGTTACAGACAGGATATTAAAGCCATTAAGAGTGTAGAATATAGGTTCATTAAATTGATGCCAGAGATGGGGAATTATGGTTAAGTGGAAAAACTTAGGATACTGGGACTATTACACTGGAGCAGAAAAGTTAAAAGGAGATTTAAAAAGATCTTTACAATTTCCAGGAGTTTTGATGGAGTGAATGTAGAAAGATATTGCTCTGGATTGTTGGTCTCCGCTAGCAGAGTTCCCAATACGCAGAGAATCCAGCGTCAAACAAAAAATGGGATCGGCGCTATAATGATGCTCTAGTCCTGCTCTGGTTTCGGGATCAAAGTTCATGCCCTGTGCCAGCAGGAGGATGTAAATGTGTCATTAAGACTCATTTTAATCCGACTAATGGGCCAGGCACCATATTCTGCGGGCCTGAGTGATTCTCCAGCTTTCTGAGCTGGGAATCCCGTGGGCGAGAATTGGTGCAAATCTTGTCAAACATGACCTGGCGCGATGGATCTCGCAGTGGAGCGCCACCCTCACCACCCACAATGCAAGACCTACCCAACCCACCCAAGACCTGCCCACCCCACCCCACCAGACTGTCCCCCCCCACCAGAGACCCTCTGATTAGAGAGACCCCCTAATTAGAGTGATCCCTAATTAGGGGTTGTCTCTAATTAGGTGGTCTCTGGTGGGTCGGTGAGGGTTGTTGGGTCACCCTCACTATAGAGAGGTGTGACCCAGAAAATCCCGGGGGGGGGGGGGGGTCTGAATTGTACTACGAGGGGAGGGAGGCCGCCCGCTCAAAATGGCAGCCCGGTGTAGGATTCCCTAGGGAAACCCTCGCAATCCTTGCCATGTTTAAATTTGCATGGCTAACGATTGTGACTCAATTCCTGACTTGCACTCCCAGAGTGAGCGCAAATCCGATTCGATGCAGCTCCAGTGGGAGAATGTAGCTTCCCAAACGGAGATTCCTGCCCATTTTCCCATGTTGCGGAGTTAGTAAAGATGCCTCATCCTTTTTAAATTTCACTAAGTGGGCAAAAAAAAATAGTTAAGAAGAAATGTCTTACTCCATAGGGTTATTGAAGCATGACATGCTTTATTAGCAGGAATGAAGCCAAAACAGTTGCATTGTTTCAGGAAAATTGGACATAATTTGAAGCAGAGGAAGATACTGAGCAATGAGAAAAGGCCAAGAGAATAGAACTAATGTTACATTGTTTTTATTAAAGAATTGCCACAGACACAATGGGATAAATGGTTGTTATTTGTGCTGTGAACATTTGTAATGAAGATGTGGAGAAGCCGGTGTTGGACTGGGGTGAGCACAGTAAGAAGTTTTTAACCTGGTGTTGTAAGACTTCTTAATTTGTAATGAAATCAAGGGAGGTCAACAAAAGTCTCTATCTACATTTAATTCAGCATGGCATCTATATCATCAATCACACTCACTGCTGCCTCTTCCTATAGTGCTCAAAAATGCACTATACTTCTTATCATCACTGGGCCCAATCTTGCCTAGAGTTGGCCACTTCGCAGCACACACCATTAATTAGACCTTTTCTGAATGCTGCAGTTCAAAAAAATGTTTGCACTGTAACTTGTTGAAAGTGAAAGCCGACAGTTGCACGACAAAGACAGCAGGGCACCTGGGACATTGTTAAATAGTGGGCTCAATAGTCTGTCTTTCATACCGGTGAGTTTTAAAGATTGAGGGAGGAGGATGAATTGGTGTTAAATCAGGTTTTGAGAGCGAAAAAAAAAAGTACGATTTGACCAAGAGAGTAAAACGAGCATAAGTAATAAAACAGAAAAGAAAAAAAACATTTATTTTAAGTCTACAAGAAGAATCCACAACATGTGCGGAAATGGGACAGAATAGTTCTAATTGTTCCCTTTTTGCGCTGAACAGATTTATTGTTACTCCATTAACAATTAACTTAAAAGAGTTTTTATGCTCTAACATTCTGCAGTGAGTTTACTGAGCAATTAATGTGAATTCAGTAAGTTCTTAAAATTAATCGAGAGGCTAAGGGCAACATTGTTGATTATTGCAAGACAACAATATGAATGTAGTAGAATTTGTCAGTCTTAAAGTGTGTTTATTGTAACAATAGAGGGTGCAACTAGATGATAATTAATGAGGTTGACCACGACTTCTGTCTTTTTTCAATTGATTGTAAGGACAAAAAATAATGGGCGGGATTCTCTGGTTCCCCAGCCCCGTGTTTCTCAGCAACGTGGCATTCACTGGTGGTGGGGTTTCATCTCTCTGCCGCTTGTCAATGGGATTTCCCAGTTAAACACCCAATGCCAGCGGGAATCCCGTGGGGGTGATACGCTGCAGCCGGGAAAAGTGAATCGCAACAACCGAAGAATTCCAGCCAATGTCCCATCTAAGCAACAGTTGAAAAAAAATACTGCAGATGCTGGGAATCTGAAAAAAAAACAGGATGTGCTAGAAAAACGCAGCAGGTCTGGCCACATCTGTGGAGAGAGAAATAGAGTTAATGTTTTGAATCAAAGCTGACAGTTCAACAGGACTGAAGGTAGGTAGAAATGTGGTTGGTTTTGTGTAGTTGAAAGGATGGGGGTGAAGAACAAAAGGGAAGGTCTGGAATAAGTTAAATGGTAGGGTAGAAATGTGATATACCAGTTGAATGTCCTTGAGATAGTGGGCTAGATCTATGTTGCTCTTATTTTTGCACGCAACCAATAAAGTTCTTCTGAAATATTATCTTAAATGAGGGTTTCCTTCCTGGGCCCTTGATGAAGTCCATCCTATCTCTCACACCTCTGCTCTCACCCATTCCCCTCCCTCACAGAACCATGAAAGGAGTCCAATTGTTCTCACCTTCCACCCATCAGCACCCACATTCATCGTATCACTCTCCACCATTTCTAACATGATGCAACTCGCAAACCCATCTAACTTTCCATTCCCCTTAAAGCATTTTGAAAGGACAGTCCACTCTGAAATACTGGTGAATTCCTCAATCACTGTAACAGCTGCAGCCCTTCCCACAGCACCTTGCTATGCAAGAAAGGAGAGGAAATATATCCCCTTCACATTTCCCCTTCCCGTTGTCCAGGACTCAAAAAACAAACAGGCGAAACAGCAATTTACTTCTGCTTTTCTCAATTTAGCATGCTGCATTTTCTGCTTACATTATGGAGACCACGTAGGTGGTTGCTTAACGAAAAGTCTCTTTTTAAGGCTACAGATGTGTCCTGACTTTACAGTCGCTCGCCATTTTAGTTCTCCATCTCATTCCACTTTGACCTCACTGGGCTTTATCTCCTGTCCGAGTGAAGCTCAAGACAAGCTTGAGGATAAACACCTTGGGGTGGCTTCTCCATTGCCTGACACCAGTATTGGGATTCCTGATCAGGCGGAGAATGGAGCTTTGAAGGAAAATGGGGTTTGGTGCCGGAAGATGATCTGATTTCCCCCGCCGGCGACCTCTTTGACAAGCCAACCATCTCGCATTGGAGGGAGCATGCAAATGGTGATTTGCATCCATTTCCATTTAATTAATGAGCTGGAAACCCGGGTCTTCACCACTCCTCCCCCGCCCCGATGGTTATGCAACAACCCCTCAGCGGGAAATCCTCCGGGTGCAAGTTAGTCCAAATGTTGCCCTGATGCGGTGGGCCTCAACCACGGTAATAATGTGACACCCCTCTCAACACAGCACACATGCATGAAGGTGACCCGATCCCCCCCCCCCCCCCCCCCCCCCACCACCACCACCCCCACCACCAAACCCATCAGGCGTCCCTATCACCTGCCTGAAAGCTGCATTTTCACTGATCATTCCATAACATCTGCTGCTTCAGATGAAAGTATTTTAAGCAGCAGTTTTTACACGTAACTTCATTGAAGCCTACTTGTGACAATAAGCGATTTTCATTTCATTACGTGTCATAGGCTTCTACGAATGCCAAATATACTTCAAAGGGCTTCAAATCCTTCACAGCCTTTGAAATGCAAATCTGACATTCATTTCCACACAGCAATACATTGTTTTATCCACTGATTGACAGATTTATCACTCTGGAGACAGGTTCTTGGTAGATTGTTGACCTATCTTTCACTTCACACTTGAATGCATCACAAGTACCCTGCTTTGATGCTGACCACAATGGTTACAAACACTGTTGCTATGATTGACAGTTCTTCACCACACTAAAAGCAGCTAAGTGCTTTCTACTGGGGTGGGTTCTCTGGGGGTGTTGGTTTCTGATGGGGGTCTCTAATGGAGGTTGTGAGGGGGGTCTCTGATGGGGATCTCAATGGGGATCTCTGGGGGTGGTCTCTCTTGGGAGCCACCCTCATGCGTGCATATTGTGGGGATTTACCTGTTATTGCCGTGGTGAGAGAGAGAGGATGCCGTACTGGTCCCTACTTGTCCCCTACTTAGGGACTGGTTTAGCAAAGTGGGCTAAACAGCTGGCTAGTAATGCAGAATAAGTCCAGCAGTGTGGGTTCAATTCCCATACAGGCCTCCCCGAACATACGGCAGAATGTGGCCACCATGGGCATTTCACAGTACTTCATTGAAGCCTACTTGTGACAATAAGTTATTATTAATATTGTCAGAGGCAGGGGTCAGTATTTGTGTTGTAAGGTGGAGGGGGGTCCGAATTTGAAGGGGTGGCCAGACACTGGGATTCTGACCGAGTCCAGTGAACTCTTCCCCTGTGCAGAAATTGCATGGTAAAAGAGAGAGCTGCATTATTGGCCCTGTTCCTCCAACCAGCGGAGAGCAGCAATGATTGTTCGCTGGCGGGAGCACTTGGATTCTAGAATGGAAAATCCTGACCTGCATCTTTTAATTAGGTACTTTTCTGCTTTCTGGATTGGACATTGAGTTCAATAATTTCAGATCAGAATTAGTGCTCCCAAGTTTTTTCAGGCAGCAGATGCTGGCAATGGCTCTGCTGTTGTTATTCACAGCTTTCCTTTATTTCCTTACTTTACCCTCTTTTGCCTAGTAATGGGCTGTAAAGTGCCTTCTGGACTCAATATTGGATTCAACAACTTCAGACTGTGATCTTTCTCCTCAATCTTGACCCATTTTTTGTTTTCTTTATTTGTCCCAACGCAACCACTCGCACTCCTCCTCCCCCCCCCACCCCCCAACACACACTCACGCACACCCACAGGGCATCTATCACCTCCTCTTTAGTTTTGGTTTCATTTGTTCGCCTAGTAACACACTCTGCTATCTTTATGCCACTATCAGCACCTTCTTTAGCACCTTCTTTAGCCCTTAATTCTACCATTAACACACCCTTTGTCTTGTGTCCATTACATTTTTGTCAATCTCTTCTTAGCCCTGACCTATCCTGGAGCAGCACGGTGGCGCCGTGCTTGGCACTGCTGCCTCACGACGCCGATGACCCGAGTTCGACCCTTGCCCCAGGTCACTCTCTGTGGGGAGGTTGCATTTTCTCCCCGTGTCTTTGTGGATCTCACCCCCAACCCAAAAGATGTGCAGGGTAGGTGAATTGGCCACGCTAGATTACCCTTAATAGGGGGAAAAAAAGAATTGGGCACTCTAAATTTATAAAAAAAGAGAAATAAAAGTTCTGGCCTATCCCTGACATTCCATTCTGCTTCACCCCACTCTCAATATATAATCTATCACATTTCCACCTCTCTTCAACTCTGAAGAAGAATGATATAGATCCAAAACATTGGCTGGAATTTTTTGGCCATTCTTGCCGATGGGATCTTCTGGTGCCACCGATGGCAAACTCTCGCCGCGGGTTTCCCAGTGGCGGTAAATCTCCTTTACACCCTTTCCTATGCTTCCACATCCTTCCTATAATGAGGTGACCAGAACTGCACACAATATTCCAAATGTGCTCTCACCAGAGTCATGTATAGTTGCAGCATAACCCCGCGGCTCTTAAACTCAAGCCCCCTGTTAATAAACACTAACACACTATAAGCCTTCTTCACGGCTCTATCCATTTGAGTGGCAACATTCAGAGATCAGTGGACATGAACCCAAAGATCTGTCTGTTCCTCCACATTCCTCAGAACCTTGCCGTTGACCTTGTAATCCGCATTCAAATTGTTCTACCAAAATGAATCACCTCGCACTTATCAGGGTTAAACTCCATCTGCCATTTTACGGCCCAGCTCTGCATCCTATTAATGTCTCTTTGCAGCCTACAACAGCCCTCCACCTCATCCACTAATCCACCAATCTTGGTGTCATCAGCACATTTACTGACCCACCCTTCTGCCCCCTCCTCCAAGTCATTGATAAAAATCACAAATAGCAGAGGACCCAGCACGGATCCCTGTGGTACACCACTGGTAACTGGTCTCCAGTCTGAAAATTTTCCATCCAACACCACCCTCTGTCTTCTATGTGATAGCCAGTTACTTATCCAATTGGCCAAATTTCCCTCTATCCCCCACCTCCTTACTTTCTTCATGAGCCGACCATGGGGAACCTTATCAAACGCCTTACTAAAATCCATGTATACGACATCAACTGCTCTACCTTCATCTACACACTTAGTTACCTCCTCAAAGAATTCAATCAAATTTGTGAGGCAAAACTTACCCTTCAGGAATCTGTGTTGACTATCCCGGAATAAGCTACATCTTTCCAAATGGTCATAAATCCTATCTTTCAGGACATTTTCTATTAACTTACCGACCACCGAAATAAGACTAACTGGCCTATAATTACCAGGGTCGTTCCTATTCCCTTTCTTGAACGGAGGAACAACATTCGCCACTCTCCAGTCCTCTGGCACTATTCCTGTGGACAGTGAGGACCCAAAGATCAAAGCCAAAGGCTCTGCAATCTCATCCCTTGCCTCCCAAAGAATCCTTGGATATATCCCATCTGACCCAGGGGACTTGTCGACCCTCAGGTTTTTGAAAATTGCTAATACATCCTTCCTCAGAACATCTACCTCCTCCAGCCTACCCACCTGTATCACACTCTCATCCTCAAAAACATGGCCCCTCTCCTTGGTGACACTGAAGAAAAGTATTCATTCATCGCCTCTCCTATTTCTTCTGATTCCATGCACATGTTCCTAGTACTGTCCTTGACTGGTCCTACCCTCACCCTGGTCATTCTTTTATTTCTCACATAAGAGTAAAAAGCCTTGGGGTTTTCCTTGATACGACCCGCCAAGGACTTCTCATGCCCCCTCCCAGCTCTCCTAAGAACCTTTTTTTTTTTAGCTCATTCCTTGCTACCTTGTAACCCTCAAGAGACCCAACTGAACCTTGTTTTCTCATCCTTACATACTCTTCCTTTTTCCTCTTGACAAGACATTCAACTTCTTTTGTGAACCATGGTTCCCTCACACAGCCATTTCCTCCCTGCAAGACAGGGACATACCTATCAAGGACACGCAGTATTCGTTACTTGAATAAGCTCCACTTTTCATTTGTGCCTTCCCCTGACAGTTTCTGTTCCCATCTTATGCTCCCTAATTCTTGCCTAATTGCATCATAGTTACCCCTCCCCCAATTATAAACCTTGCCCTGCCGTATGGCCCTATCCCTCTCCATTGCAATAGTGAAAGACACCGAATTGTGGTCACTATCTCCAAAGTGCTCTCCCACAAACAAATCTAACACTTGGCCCAGTTCATTACCCAGTACCAAATCCAATGTGGCCCCCCCTCTTGTCGGCCTATCCACATATTGTGTCAGGAAACCCTCCTGCACACACAGTACAAAAACAGCCCCTTCCAAACTGCTTGACCTACAGAGGTTCCAATCAATATTTGGAAAGTTAAAGTCACCCATGACAACTACCCTGAGACCTCCACACCTATCCATAATCTGTTTTGCAATTTATTCCTCCGTATCTCTATTACTATTTGGGGGCCTATAGAAAACTCCTGACAATGTGACCGCTCCTTTTCTATTTCTAACTTCGGCCCATATTACCTCAGCTGGCAGATCCCCTTCGAACTGCCTTTCTGCAGCTGTTAAACTATCCTTGATTAACAATGCTACTCCTCCACCTCTTTTACAACCTTCCCTACACTTACTGAAACATCTATACCCCGGAACTTCCAACAACCATTCCTGTCCCTGTTCTAACCATGTCTCCATAATGGCCACAACATCGTAGTCCCACGCTCCAGGTTCACCTACCTTATTCTGGATGCTCCTTGCATTGAAGTAGACACACCTTTCTGTCTGCCGGTACACTCCTGCGACCTTGATACCCTCCTCAGTACCTCACTACTCTCAACACTGGCTTCTGGACTACAGCACGTTTTCCCAGCCCCCTGACAAATTAGTTTAAACCCCCACCAAGAGCCGTAGCAAATTTCCCTCCCAGGATATTGGTGCCCCTCTGGTTCAGGTGCAAACCGTCCTGTCTGTACAGGTCCCGCCTTCCCCAGAATGTGTTCCAATTATCCACATACCTGAAACCCTCCCTCCTACACCATCCCTGCAGCCACGTGTTTATCTGCACTCTCTCCCTGTTCCTCACCTCATTAGCACGTGGCACCAGCAACAAACCAGAGATGACAACATGGTTTGTTCTGGCTCTCAGCTTCCACCCTAGCTCCCTAAATTCCTGTTTTAAATCCCCGTCCCTTCTCTTACCTATGTCGTTGGTACCGATGTGTACCACAACTTGTGACTGTTCCCCCTCCCCCTTAAGGATTCTGAAAACACGGTCCGAGACGTCACGGACCCTGGCACCTGGGAGGCAACATACCATCCGTGATTCTCTTTCGCTGCCATAGAACCGTCTATCTGTCCCTCTAACTATAGAGTCCCCAATAACTATTGCTCTCCTGCTCTCCCTCCTTCCCTTCTGAGCCACAGGGATGGACTCAGTGTTGGAGATCCGTTCACTGTGGCTTACCCCTGGTAGGTCGTCCCCCTCAACAGTATCCAAAACGGTATACTTGTTACTGAGGGGAATGACCACAGAGGATCCCTGCACTGACTGCATCCTCCCAGCCCCTCTCACCGTCACCTATCTATCTTGATTCTTCGGAGTAACTACACCCCTGAAGCTACTATCTATGACCACCTCTGCCTCCCGAATGATCCGAAGTTCATCCAGCTGCAGCTCCAGTTCCCTAATGCGGTTTCTGAGGAGCTGTAGATGGGTGCACTTCCCACAGGTGAAATCAGCAGGGACACTGACAGCGTCCCTTACCTCAAACATTCTGCAGAAGGAACATTGCACTGCCTTCCCTGCCATCCCCTCTAGATAAAAAAAGAAAAAGAAAGAAAGGGCTTACCTATTTTTCACTCTACCCCTTAGAGTAAAGGAGACGGAAGGGTGGGGGACACTACAAGTGTAGTGTCTAGGGTTTAGGAACTGCCCAACGTAAATACAGGTAAAAATAAAACACTTAACCAGCAACCACTGTGCCCCACACGGGAACAGCAATCAGCTGTTATGGGCCTGCGCAGACAATTTAAATCTTTACTACTTACCCAGCAGTCACTCTGTCCTCACTCCGACCGGATTCAGCTGGAAATTCCCAACAGTAAGTTTTAAAAAAATTTACTCCCCTTCTGTGCAAGCACTCACTCAGCAACCACAGCGCCCCGCACAAGGACACCTCAGGGAAAATAAAAGCTACTTACCAGTTAGCAGCCAATCACTTATCTGCAGGCTGTGACGTCACTGTTCAACTTCTTTCCACTTCTACCTGCCCTTGAGTCTTCCTCTTTATCTTTACTCGGCTGGGATCCTTACAGTGATTGTTTGTTTTTGGTTGGAGGAGGAGATAGGGAGGGAAACACTGAAGCAGTCTATGGGGTTTAACTGTCACTTGACAACAGCTCCTCCACAAACCACCTTCAAGATACGGTGACCCCAATGCACTGATGCAAATTTTCCCCGCAACAGCCAATCAGGAGCTCCGCTCTACTGCCCTCTGCTGGATGCTTGCCTTCACTTGAATACGGAGGGTGTCTTGCTCAGGTACACGTTCTGGATGCAGTGACCGCAATGCACTGATGCAAATTTTCCCCGCAACAGCCAATCAGCAGCTCCACTTTACTGCCCTCTGCACCAACCCACTTAAGCCCCCACTTCCGCCATATCCCCATAACCCAATAAGCCCTCCTAACCTTTTTGATCACTAAGGGCAATTTATCATGGCCAATCCACTAATCCTGCATGTCTTTGGACTGTGGGAGGAAACTGGAGCACCCGGCAGAAACCCACGCAGACACGGGGAGAACATGCAGACTCCGTACAGACAGTCACCCAACGGGGAATCTAACCTCGGACCCTGGCACTGTGAAGCCATAGTGCTATCCACTTGTGATACCGTGCTGCCCCCTCTTATGCTACCGTGCTGCCGAAAATGTAACCACCTTTGCTTCTCATCTTGATCCCTCCCTCATCTTTGCATAGTCTATTTCTGACTCGTTGCTTCCGGTCCTAAATTTCACTCTCAACTGAGAGATAAACTGTCAACCAATTCCTATTTAATCTCACTGACTTTCAGTTACCTTGACTATACTTCTTTCTGCTCACTTCTCGTAGTGTCGCACGAGATCCCTGCCCTTGCACCCAATCCCTTCTTCCCAACCAGAGCCTCAAACACTCCATCCAGATTAAGTAATAATTTAGTTGTATTTCTTTCAATTTAGTATTATTATGATCCCCAGACAGACCAATAAGTTTTATAAAGAAAGTTAATAGCTGAAAGGATAATACAACAAGGGGCCGTAACTTCCATGCTTTTACCCTGAAGATGAGCTGGGGAACTTCACAAGTAAGTATTTTCATGGTAATTGCCCCGAAGTGCAAACTTTGGGCAATTGTCCTGCATCGTGAACCATCCAAAAATGTGATTTAAATTCCAACTTTGAATGGTTTTGACTGTCTTACATAGTTACCGGAAAAATTTTAGGAAAAATTAAAACCTCTTCATAGTTCTGGGTAACTATCGTAAAGGTGCAGACCGACCCCCAGGGGACTCCCCCACCTTCGCTGACTAATCACTATCCTCGATGTTTCCCAGCCCCCCAAACCCCAGTGGATTCCACACTTCCCCACATCCACACAAGACTTCTCTGCCCCCCTCCCCCATAGGTCCCAACTCACACATCAACTGATTTGATCGGATCGGAGCAGACCGGACCCCCAACACCTCCCCACAGCACAAGATCTTCACCCATCCGAGGTTTGGCCTGGCCTCCCAAACCAGAACCTCCCAATCTGATTCTTCCCCCCCCCCCCCCCCCACCCCCAACTTAAACCTCTCACTCCCTAATTTCCAAGCCCCCACCCAAGGTCCGACCCCCCTCCATACCCCCCTGAGGTCCGACCCCCCCCTCCACCTCCCTGATGTCTGACACCCCCCTGCCTGCCTCAATATCTGACTCTACCATTCCACCCCCAACTGATCTCCTATCCCCCCCCCCCCCCCCACACCCAAAATCTTATCCATTTTATGCATCTTGGGCATTTACCTTCTCCCTGGTCTGATAATTTGAATCAAACCTTTCAACTTTAAATTTTGTTTATGGCAGTTTGTGGCAAACGAAAGGAGGCATGTCCTCCTTCAATCCTACTGTGCTGGACTGCAAACCTGGGCTTCGGAGACGGCTGCGTTGCTTTAATCTTGCCCAGCCTGAGTCCTGTCTGGTGAATCAGGCATGGAAGAAATTTGGAACAGCTAAATCGGCACGGAATTGGCAATCCAACGCTGATTGTCATTTGGAGGAAGTTACAGCCCCAAAACAATTTCACATTTTAAGGTATTTACTGTAACAAACTCAAGGCACTATGGACTAAACACTTTTTTTTTAAGCAACTTACATTTGATTCACAAAGCAGAACATTCCCCCTTTATCTTTCAGCACACACTTCACAGATAAACATTACTCTGTCCTTTCAGTACATATTTAGTTCTCTCGGAACAAGTCTCAGGTGATTCTTAGCTCCTCGTGTTTCCTTCTGTTTTTTTTACCTTTCTCAGCCTGGAAACCTTTAATCTCAGAACTGTCTTTCACAGTGAGGTGTTGCCCTGGCACTTTTCTCCAGTGCAAGATAGTAGATGTCAAATTAAATTATTTTTTGAACATTCTTCAAATTTTCTCAAGAGCTAAGTTTTGATCTTTGGGGGCTGTTTCCTGTTTATCAGGAGCTCTTTCTTCATTAGCGATAACTCGTTTGTTAGATGATGCGGCTGCATAGTAACATTATCGCTCTATTTGTGCTGTCATTACGGAGTATTTGGACACACAGGAACAGGAAAATTCAACAAAATCCTCAAAACTCAGCACTCCTCCATTAAACCTAATGTCACAACATGCAAGGAAAGCATTAATTTCCCAGGCACTACACTATTTAAATTGACACAAGAAAACACCAGGAATAAGTCAGTAACAGAAGTTTTTTTTCAAAATAACTGACAGCTATACGTGCAAAAAGCACGATCTCAATCTCAGATTTAATTTAAACAAATTGACCAAACATTGACATTGAACTAGCATCAATTATTGTTTTCAAAAGTGAGTCAGGGGCGGAATTCTCCGCCACCCGGAATCGGAGGGGGCGAGAATCACGCCGTGCCGGTCGGCGGGGCCCCCTGCGGCGATTCTCCGGCCCGCCGCTGTCAAGCCTCTCCCGCCGACGTGGTTTAAACCATCTCTGGTGGCGGCGGGAGCAGGCGGCGCGAGTGGGGCCCAGGGTCCTGGGGAGGGTGCGGGGCGATCTGACCCCGGGGGGCGCCCACACGGTGGCCTGGCCCGCGATCGGGGCCCACCGATCGGCAAGCAGGCCTGTGCCGTGGTGGCACTCTTTCTCTTCCGCCTCCACCATGCTGGAAGTGGAAGAGACCCCCTCCACCGCGCATGAGCCGGGGTGACGTCAGCGGCCGTTGACATTCCAGCGCATGCGCGGACTCACACTGATTAGCGAAGGTCTTTTGGCCAGCCCCGACGCCGGTCGGCGTGGCGCCAAAGGCCGTTGGCGCCTGTCGGCGGAGCGGGAGCCACTCCGACGCGGGCCTAGTCCCTAAAGGTGCGGAGAATTCTGCACCTTTGGGGAGGCCCCACGCCGGAGTGGTTCTCGCCACCCCGGTACGCCGGGACCCCGCCATGCCGGGTAGGGGAGAATACCGGCCCAGAAACCTCTATCACCTCGCTTCTGAAAGATCTAAATCTCATTTTTAGATTCTGCTTCCTAATCCTAGGGATTTTCCAGCCCCGTCCACCCCCAGGATCGTTCAGCCCCACCGAAAGCCAATGGCGGATCCTGCCACAGCGAGACCGGAAAATCCTGACTCTAGATTCGCCTAAATTAATTGATCATTGACCTCATCACATTTCCTTCATTACTACAGTGACTGCACTCTCAAAGTATTTCATTGAATGTAAAGCACTTTGGAATGTCCTAAGGTAATAAAAATCACGATAAAAAGACAAGATGTTCTTTACCTTTTGGGATCTTAGTATATATAAAATGTCTCCAATACTGTCACTGAAGCTCCAGTAATTCACACTGTGTGAATAGCTTTGAGACGTGATAACCCGGCTCGAATTCTCCGGCAGTTGTGCTTCACTTTTCCTGTTGGCAGTACACCCCTGCCCCTGGGTTTCCTGACGACGTGGAGTGGCTTCAATGGGAAATCCCCTTGACAAGCAGCGGGAGTACAGAATCCCGCCGCCAGAAAACGGAGTACCACCAAGAAACACACGGATGGGTAACTGGAGAATCCATCCCCGCATAAATGTAAACATCTCTTCAGGAAAAAAACTGCTGAGTATTACCGATGGGCTGAATGGCCCCTTCCGTGCCATAACAATTCTGATTAAATTGGCCAGGATTCTCCATATGGGAGATTTAGTGTTCCCGCCGGGGCTGAATAGCATGCAATTCATTTTTCCATTGGGGGCGAGTCAGCACATGTAAATGGGCCAGCACTCTGCCAGTGCGAATTGAGAGCAATTTCCGGCCCAAAGGGCATTGTAACCACTGTGGCTGGAATTAATGCCAAAGAGCGTGACAGCTGGAGCTGTTTTTAAGCGCTCCACTTACCACGTGCTCACTGCAGCCAAAAGGGGGCTCTGAGAAAATCTCCCCACCCCATGAGTCCAAGGTGGGCCCACAGCTCCATGCCAGTGAGGAGAGGAGGGACACCTTTTTCCCCAGCGTGGGTCACAGACTCCAGCCCACCTTCCTGAGCAGTGCCTGGGAGATGGTGGCCGAGGCAGTCAACACTGCCAGCCTCAACAGGAGTAGACAGCTGGCGATCCTGACCAGGTGGAGACCACTGTTGAGCTGTCTGTCCTGAGAGGGGCCGAGAACCAAAGAGGGGTGCAAACATCACGATGCATGTGTTCTTGGGTTGATGTGAGCTCTGCTAATTCCCTGCTTCCTCAATAGAGGCGCAGTGGTTTGGAGAAGTGCCAATGCCTGGTGGGCTCCTAATTGAGCTTTACCACGCCCAACCCTTGGGGTATGAGGGTCTCCAGAGTGGCAGCCTGGGTGAATTCCCAGATGGCCAGAGGCTCTCTGGGCATTCAAAGGACATATTGAGATTTCAGCAGTGTGAGCAGCCAGGAGCCTGTGAGTAGCACCAGAGGGGTGCGTTTCGGATATATACTGCAGCAATGGCGGTCTGAGCCATGATTGAATTTTCCAGCGATAATTTGCCCACCGTCTCCATGTATTTTGAACCCTGGAAACTAGACAAATCCTCCAGACTCCTTTTAACCCCTCAAGATTTAGGTCTTTTTAATCCGAGCTTCATCCCACGCTCCTGTGTGGTGAACCACAGTGTCTTGCTACCTATATCTGCTCTCCCTCTTCTTCTTCCGCATAGACAAACCTTGTGAGTTTTTAGGGAGATCTTAGACCCTTCCCCCTCAAAGCCCAGACACATGGAAACATGAATCACATGGGTCTTGTAGCCAATTAGACATGTGATGAGCTAGCCTTGAAACCTTAATTCTCTTTTATCTTAGAATCCCGATAGTGCAGAAAGAGGCCGTTCAGCTCATCAAGTCTGCACCCACCCTCGGAAAGAGCACCCTACCTTGGCCCACTTTCTTGCGCTATCACAAATATATAAAACAAAAAAGAGTGGCTAAGGTAAATATTGGTCCTTTAGAGGATGAGAAGGGAGTTTTAATAATGGGAGATGAGGAAATGGCTGAGGAACTGAACAGGTTTTTTGGGTCGGTCTTCACAGTGGAAGATACAAATAACATGCCAGTGACTGATAGGAATGAGGCTATGACAGTTGAGGACCTTGAGAGGATTGTTATCACTAAGGAGGTAGTGATGGGCAAGCTACTGGGGCTAAAGGTAGACAAGTCTCCTGGCTCTGATGGAATGCATCCCAGAGTGCTAAAAGAGATGGCTAGGGAAATTACAAATGCACTAGTGATAATTTACCAAATTTACCAATTTACCAAAATTCACCTCTGGGTGAATTGACCTCTGGGGTGGTCCCGGTGGATTGGAAATTAGCAAACATGACACCACTGTTTAAACGACGAGTCCGAATACAGGAGGGAGATAGAGAAATTAGTGGAGTGGTGTGACGACAACCCAAGACCGCAAGGAACTTCAGAGAGTTGTGAATACCGCCCAGTCCATCACACGAACCTGCCTCCCATCCATTGATTCCATCTACACCTCCCGCTGCCGGGGGAAAGCGGGCAGCATAATCAAGGATCCCTCCCACCCGGCTTACTCACTTTTCCAACTTCTTCCATGGGGCAGGAGATTCAGAAGTCTGAGAACACGCACGAACAGACTCAAAAACAGCTTCTTCCCCACTGTCACCAGACTCCTAAATGACCCTCTTATTGACTGACCTCATTAACACTACACCCTGTATGCTTCATCTGATGCCAATGCTTATGTAGTTACATTGTATATCTTGTGTTGCCCTATTATGTATTCTCATGTATTTTCTTGTATTTTCTTGAATTTTGTTTAATTCCCTTTTCTAATGATCTGTTGAGCTGCTTGCAGAAAAATACTTTTCACTGTACCTCGGTACACATGACAATAAACAAATCCAACCCAATCCAATCCAATCCAAAAAAGGAGGTAGGCAGAGAGCGAGTAATTATAGGCCAGTGAGCTTAACTTCGGTAGTAGGGAAGATGCTGGAATCTATCATCAAGGAAGAAATAGCGAGGCATCTGGATTGAAATTGTCCCATTGGGCAGACGCAGCATGGGTTCATAAAGGGCAGGTTGTGCCTAGCTAATTTAGAGGAATTTTTTGAGGACATTACCAGTGCAGTAGATAACGGGGAGCCAATGGATGTGGTATATCTGGATTTCCAGAAAGCCTTTGACAAGGTGCCACACAAAACATTGCTGCATAAGATAAAGATGCATGGCATTAAGGGTAAAGTAGTGGATAGATGATTGGTTAATTAATAGAAAGCAAAGAATGGGGATTAATGGGTGTTTCTCTGGTTGGCAATCAGTAGCTAGTGGTGTCCCTCAGGGATCAGTGTTGGGTCCACAATTGTTCACAATTTACATAGATGATTTGGAGTTGGGGACCAAGGGCAATGTGTCCAAGTTTGCAGACGACACTAAGATGAGTGGTAAAGCAAAAAGTGCAGAGGATACTGGAAGTCTGCAGAGAGATTTGGATAGGTTAAGTGAATGGGCTAGGGTCTGGCAGATGGAATACAATGTTGACAAATGTGAGGCTATCCATTTTGGTAGGAATAACAGCAAACGGGATTATTATTTAAATGATAAAATATTAAAACATGCTGCTGTGCAGAGAGACCTGGGTGTGCTGGTGCATGAGTCGCAAAACATTGATTTACAGGTGCAACAGGTGATTAAGAAGGCAAATGGAATTTTGTCCTTCATTGCTAGAGGGATGGAGTTTAAGACTAGAGAGGTTATGCTGCAATTGTATAAGGTGTTAGTGAGGCCACACCTGGAGTATTGTGTTCAGTTTTGGTCTCCTTACTTGAGAAAGGACGTACTGGCACTGGAGGGTGTGGAGAGGAGATTCACGAGGTTAATCCGAGAGTTGAAGGGGTTGGATTACGAGGAGAGGTTGAGTAGACTGGGACTGTACTCATTGGAATTTAGAAGGATGTGGGGGGATCTTATAGAAACATATAAAATTATGAAGGGGATAGGATAGATGCGGGCAGGTTGTTTCCACTGGCGGGTGAAAGCAGAACTAGGGGGCATAACCTCAAAATAAGGGGAAGTAGATTTAGGACTGATCTTAGGAGGAACTTCTTCACCCAAAGGGTTGTGAATCTATGGAATTCCTTGCTCAGTGAAGCAGTAGAGACTCCTTCATTAAATGTTTTTAAGATAAAGATAGATAGTTTTTCGAAGAATAAAGGGATTAAGGGTTATGGTGTTCGGGCCGGAAAGTGGAGTGAATCCACAAAAGATCAGCCATGATCTCATTAAATGGCGGAGCAGGCTCGAGGGGCCAGATGGCCTATTCCTGCCCCTAGTTCTTATGTTCTTATGTTCTTATCACATAACTCCACGTAACCTTTGGACATTATGGGAAAAATTTGCATGGCTAATCCACCTCACCTGCACATCAAGAAGCTTTACACCATCTAGGACAAAACAGCCTGTTTGATTGGCACCTCATCTACCACCTTAAATATTCATTCCCTACACCACCAATGGCAACAGTGTGCAACATCTACAAGATGCACTGCAGGGACTCACAAAAGCTCCTTAAAATGGACCTTCCAAACTCGTAAACTCTACCACCTAGAGGAACAAAGGAAGCTGCGGCATAGGGTCACTACCACCTGCAAGTCCCTCTCCAAGTCATACAGCATCCTGACTCAGGACTGTATTGTCATCCTTTTACTGTCACTAAGACAAACTCCTGGAATTCCCTCCCTAAGTGCTATGTGGGTGTACCTTCACTATGGGGATGGCAACAGTTCAAGAAGACAGTCCAACACCACCTTCTCAAGGATAATTCGGGTTCGGTAGCTGTTGGGTTGGGGCCAATCACGTGCAAGTGATGCCCACATCCTGTAAATGAATAAAAACTGTCCACTGATTTATACTCTGTTGTATCAAACCACCCAACAAAAAAAGCACAGTGGGTGTACACCACATAGAATGCAGTGGTTCATGGTCGCTCACCATCACTTTCTCAAATACCCGATTTATCTGTGCTAACCCTTGTGCCACTCTTCTGCCTTTTCCCATTTGCCCTGCAATGTTTTCCTTTTCAGATAATGATCCTGTGGTGGCTACAAACATATACTGGAGGCTTCCAATAGTTAACAAAGGCGTTTATCAGTGAAAGGCAAACACTGTTAAGTAACAGTCAAAGGATACAATATAATAGGTCTTAACACCAGCTGCAGGGTCCTATTCCCAGGGCACTGCACAAACTCCCTCTTGGCTGGGCTTTGCCCACTTCCACGTGATTGGCCCCAACCCATCATGTGGACTATTGAACCAGCCCCTTAAAGGGGCCGTGCTACAACATCCCTCCCCCCTTAAGTTCCTTTATACAACGTCCCCAAAAAACCTATATAGAGTTCATAAACATTATATGTGACTACAGGGGATAGAGAGTCCATCCGTGGGCAGCACGGTAGCATGGTGGTTAGCATAAATGCTTCACAGCTCCAGGGTCCCAGGTTCGATTCCCGGCTGGGTCACGTTCTGTGCGGAGTCTGCACGTCCTCCCCGTGTGTGCGTGGGTTTCCTCCGGGTGCTCTGGTTTCCTCCCAGAGTCCAAAGATGTGCGGGTTAGGTGGATTGGCCATGCTAAATTGCCCGTAGTGTCCTAAAAAGTAAGGTTAAGTGGGGGGTTGTTGGGTTACGGGTATAGGGTGGATACGTGGGTTTGAGTAGGGTGATCATGGCTCGGCACAACATCGAGGGCCGAAGGGCCTGTTCTGTGCTGTACTGTTCTATGTCTATGTCTAAAAGATCAATTGGTCTGGTGACATCTGATCATCCCAGACCTCCGCAGGCCCACCACAGGCTCAGCACCTATCTGGATAATTGAATTGTCAAGAGGCAGTGTCACCTCAGGAGGCACCACTTCAGCGACAGACGAACTGGCCTCGATAGGTGCAATTGGTTGAGTAGATTCAGGAGCACTGGCCACCCTTAGCCAGATGAAGCTACTGGAGTGTTTACAATATTGGTGGGACTTTTTTGCCTCCAAGATGAGAATTGCCAATGCCTGACTCCTCACGTGGTCGACAGACTTTCTGAAGGTCTTCCCGTTTAAATTGACCACATATAACACCGGTAACTGACTGGACCACAACCCGTCCCGCTGACCAAGACATAAAGCAAAACTAATGGCCAAAACTGTTCCTCCTCTGCTTTGGCCATTGACTCTTCTGGGAGGCCTGACGGGCCTCCACCTTCCCCACCAAATGTGGAAACACAAGATCCAATCGGATTCTCAGGCGATGGCCCTTGAGGAGCTCAGTGGGTGTGGCCTCCATGGTGGAGTGGGGGTGGGGGGTGGGGGGAGGGGGGGGTAGGGTTGAGTTGTCCAGCAACAAACAATTAGCCAACGGCTGGTGAAGTGGTTCTAGCAGTTTGCTTTCTATTGCCTTCTTGAAAGCCTGAAAGATCCTCTCAGTCAGTCCGTTAGATGCTCGGTGGTACTGGGCCGTCCATGTGTGCCGAATGACATTTGCTCGGACAAAAATCTGGATGTTATCATCAGTAAAGTGGGTGCCATTGACTGATACAATGGATTCAGGAGGTGCATGAATGGCAAACATACGGCACAAGGCACCCGCTGAGGTTGTGTTCCCCATCTCTTGAACCTATAGCCACTTAAGAGTGAGCATTGACCAATACTAAAAGCATTTGGGCCATAAAAGGGTCCGTGTAGTCAACGTGGACCCAGGTCCATGTGAGTCGTGGCCATTCCCAAATGTGAAGAATGGAGGACGGAGTTAAGGACTGTTGGGTTTGGCAAGGATGGCACTGTTGTTTTATGGCTTTATCTATGCCTGGCTTGCCACACCTTGCGAGATCCAATGCAATCTCACGAGACGTTGCGATGTGAATCGCGCTCATTGTGGGTGGGATCACTTTTGGCAAATCTGCATTTTAGAATGAGGCAGTAAGCATCGCACTAATGAGCAGATTCCAGAGGTATCTGAGGCTTTGGGATTCATCCCCTTTGCTTCAGAGATCTCAGGCAAGCGCTGTTCAGCACTGGTCCCCACAAACGGGGACCAAATGGAATGGCACTCCTGGGGGGTCTCCCAAGAAATTAGAGGCCCCAACTGCATGTACTTTGGACAAGGTGGTGCCCTGGAACTGCTGGTACCACCTGGCCATCCTGGCAGTGCCAGCCTGGCACTGCCAAGGTGCCCAGATGGCACTTTGAGCAGGCACTGCCAGGGTGCCAGATTGCACTGCCAAGCTAGCATTTTTTGTCTGTGTGCGATCAGGATAGGGGTGCCCACCGTGGTGTTAGGGTGTGTGCAGGAGGGTGCGTTTGGGCTGGGGAAGGAGGTTGAGGATCGTTTTGGGGGCCTCGGAGGTCGGGACACCATTTAAAAAGCTGTCCCGATCTCTTGCTACACTGGAGATGTCCGGCGACCAGTTCCCCCTGCGATACTAAACTGGGCTACGTGCGAACTTGTCTGTGCATTCCACTTTCAGGCCCCTTATACAATGCGAGTCATTTTGAATCGCCATGTGTTTCTCGGCACTACGAGAGTCGGGAAACACGTGGCTAAACGCGCTCGCTGTGGGACTTTGCTCCCTTTTATGAGAATCTTGCCCAGTGTCATTCGTTTCACTTTTGACAGTATGATGTCTCTCTGGGTTCAATTACAAATGTGTCCAGTGGACACTGGCAGAGTGTCTGGGAAGTGCTTGGAAGTAAATGGACAATTTAAAGCATTCGTGTTTGTAAATTAACATTCTCCACATTTTTACTGATCTTTTGAAAATTCACAGTATATCTATTCTTAGCACAAAGGTTGCTGCCTTCGTTTCCAAATGTAAACACTTGCATTTTCTTCCCAATCTCTGACAGTCAAACCACACAGACTGGATGCAAATGCCAGAAGTTGTCACATGACCATCTTTACTTTACCTTAAATTGAAGACAAGATCCCAAAGCATAACAATGTTAAAAACTTTATAATTATACCCAAGAGTTCTGTTACACACACCTTTCCCTTTTGTACTATCGTCCTTGCTCTTCCATTTCCCTACCTCTGTATGTGGTTGAAACTTTTATACCTTTAATCTTTGTCACTTCTGGTGAAAAATAATTTGTCTGAAGCATTAATTAGTTTCTCTCTCCACTGATCCACTCTAATCTTCTGAGAATTTCGAACCTTTCCTGTTTTTAGTTTATTCAATATTGAAGATGCTGCCATTTACATTGTGCCTTTCATGAACTGTCCCCACACGCTTCTGAGGAATATTAAAAGCAAAGCGTGACACCAAATATATTTCCAATCTTTCAATTCCTGAGTGCTTCAAGCATCAGCATAGCAATGTTGGGCTTTTGGCAAGAAATATAACTTTGTTCTGATGCTGCAAAAAGGAGTAAAAGGTGATAACATATGAATTTCATCGATTAGTTTCATTATTGTAAAACGTGTAATTGCTTCAAAACATTCACAAATCTGCCAGTGTTTCTGAGCTTCAAAATTAAAGGGTAAGTGTTAAATCAGTGTTGTGGGTCCTTGCCCCAATTCCATCTATCTGATCATATTTGCCTGGTAAAGGGAGTATAGCAGTCTGAAGATGAGTGACAAGTTATCAGAAATAATGGAGACTTGGCCCAACTCAGATAGAACTTCATTTTCTCTTTGCATCAATGGTCTAGTAGGTATTGTCAAATGTGACAGTGTCCTTTTCCATTATTGTGTACAATGGTTTATTTGCCATCTGAAAAGACAAGCAATGACTAAATCATTCAGGTAAACATGAACAGAAGTGTACAATGGGTTGTCAAATGGTTTGTCGAGTTTAATCCTGATAAAGTAATCTCAGTAACTCTACTGGGAAAATCTGACTGTAACAATTTCCAGCCAAGAGTGCAAAGTTCACTCCATTTAAAAATCTCCGTGACCTTGACAGCAGCATCAATGCGTTCCGGATCGCTAGTACAGTAAACACCGTTTGCATGTCATTAGAGTGCTCGACCCGGTATTCTCTGGGACCTCTGTGATTCATCTCCTCCGATGGGCCGAGTTCCCAACGGGGTGCTTTACTTGTGCTTTTAAAAATTCTGAAACCGGTGTATTGGCTTCGGAGGGAGAGAGTGGGGGTAGGACACAGAGGAGCGACTATGGGCTGTAGGCTGGACATTGGTCAGGCTGGCTGGATGGGGTGACCCTGCCAGAGCCAGGGCGATGGGAGTGGTGATGGGGGAACAGGCCGAGTGGCTGGGGTGACCCCCCATGGGACTGGGGCAGTAACCAGCTACAGTCCGCCATTACCGCGGCCTGCAAGGCAGCCATTTTGCTGCGCACTCCACTGACCACCCACCTTTGCCCTGGATCTGCAGAGTGACACTGGCTGTATGGGTGCCCCACCCCACCCAGCCGCCACCCACCGGTGACCCACCCAGGGCAATGGCCACAGTAGCCCCTAGGGTGGCACCCGGCGGGAGTCGCAAAGCATACTGCTGGCAAGGCCAATGCCAGCCGATGGTACCCCTGGCATCAGGGGTAGGCACCAGAGTCAGAAGCCCCCACGGTGCCAGGCATTGACAGGACCGGGGGTGCGGGATGGGAGAAGAACATGTGGAGGCAGAGCCCGCAGTGCCAACTGGGGCCACCAAGTAGCCCCGTGGACAAGGTTGGGCACGGGTGTATGCATCATGATAACATGTCGGCCTTTCACTCCCTACAGACAATGGATTTGGAATTCAACCAGCAATGGTGGCCTGTTGTGGGAGAGGTGTTTTCAGAACCCCAAAATGTATCATGGAGTTCAACCAACCCCCACCTTTAATGGATTGTTGCTTTTGAAGCACACGGCTTGTTCCCCAGGTGTAGTATTACAATTATGGACACGTGGTTTTAAAAACAAAACAATGTTTATTCCATGAACTCAAATTAACCTTTAAATAAACATTGGATCTCTTAACACCCCTTACTTCAAAGATAACTCCGAAAATAATACAACACTACCCAATCCTGCAAACTGTTCCTTTACACATCCAAAAGACTTAACAAATCCTTCAAACAGAAGCACATTAGATTTATATTCAATACTGAGACCTTTTACAATTCCGATTTCACCAAAGGATTAAGTGATAGTCCTTCATGGCAGAGATCACCAGCAAAGCAGCTCACAGCCACACCCAAGCTTTCTTGAAACTGAAACTAAAACTCCCAAAAAGCAGAAGTGAGCTCAGCTCCCCCCCCCCCCCCCCCACACCGTGACATCACTTCAGTAATATGAGCAGCCTCATTTTTTAAAGGTACATTTCTTAAACATTCAATTCTTAAAGGCACTCTCACATGACATGGCCTTTCTCCTAGTCACTGCAGCCCTGTGGGATGCCCTGTGGGTGTACGAGCTGGCACTGCTGGAGGAGGAGGCAGCTGCAGCAGCAGCGGAGCATGCCGCACAGCAACAGGTACCATCGGTCCAGGTTGGAGAGTCGCCCAGCTTTCCGAAGAGGAGGTGCCAACAAGGCACCGCATGAGACCTCATGTGTACTGGCAGCGCCTGAGATTCAAGGAACTGCCGGACTGGACATGCTGTTGAAGACTCCTGTTGAGCAGGGAAACAGTGTGACATATCGTCCAGATTCCGGAGCACCTGGAACTGCAGGGGTATTGGCACCTACTCCCGGTGGTCGTCAAGGTGATGGTCGCCCTGAAAATTTATGTCACAGGGTCCTTCCTGGCACCGAGTTGGGACCTGTCAAGGATGTCACAGACCTCGGTGCACAGGTGCATCCGCGCCGTCACAGAGACTCTATGTGGTCCCAGGGTGGCACGGTGGCACAATGGTTAGCACTTCTGTCTCACAGCTCCAGGGTCCAGAGTTCAATTCCAGCCTCCGGTGACTGTGTGGAGTTTGCACTTTCTCCCCGTGTCTGCATGGGTTTCCTCTGGGTGCACCGGTTTCTCTCACAGTCTACAGATGTGCAAGTTAGTTGGTTTGGCCATGTTAAATTGCCCCTTAGTGTCAAAAAAGTTGTGATGTGGAGATGCCAGCTTTGGACTGGGGTGAGCACAGTAAGAAGTCTTACAACACCAGGTTAAAGTCCAACAGGTTTGTTTGGAATCACTAGCGTTCGGAGCGCGGCTCCTTCATCAGGTGAGTCAACAAAATTCGGTGGGGTTACCGGGTTACGTGGATCGGGTGGAGGTGTGGGCCTAAGCAGGGCTGGTGCAATCTCGATGGGTGGAACGGCCTCCTTTTGCACTGTAGATTCTATGTGCCCAGGCGGCTCAATACATCCACTTCAACGTAGACCGAGCCCATCAGGATGCCCGGGCAGCGGGGTTCGCTACCATGGACAGAATGCTCTGGGTTCAGGGGGTGATGGACGCGATGCATGTCCCCTTATGGGCAGCTACAGGGCACTCTACACCAACTGAAAGGGGTTCCGCTCGATGAACGTATAGCTGATATATGACCATCAGATGCGCATCATACATGTCTGTGCACGGTGGCACATCCTGGCACACTCGCGATTCCTGGCATGTTCGAGATGGCCCCTCCCAGCCGTCTGGGTGGTTGGACCCTCGGTCACAGGGTTTATTCACTATGGTCTTGGCTGATGACACTGATCCAGAGACCACAGACTGACGCACAGACCCACGACAACGATGCCCATATAGCAACCAGGAGCATGTAAAGGGAGGGTCTCGTCGACCGTGTGCATCGTGGCCTTGGCGATGTTGGCCTTGATGCGGTTGAAGACCTGGCGGGCCTCAGCCATCAGGGAAAAACTGTAGACTGAATGAGTGGGTGGGCCTTGCCCACATAGTTAGGGACCCACTGGGCATAATAGGAGAAAAGCCCCAGGCATCATTTCAGGGCCTTGGGGCAGAGGGGTTGTGGGAGTTCCATGAGGGGGTGCATGCAGCCGGGGTCTGGCCCTAGAACTCCATTTTGCACCACATAGCCAAGGATGGCTGAGCGGTTGGTGCGGTTGGTGCTGAACACGCACTTCTCTTTGTTTTACGTGAGGTTCAGGAGTTTTGCGGTTTGGAGGTTAACCTGAAAAGGTTAGTGTCGTGGTCTGCACAGAATGCCCCAGGCCTTGCACACTCTGACCCATATCCAACACTGTCGCCCCCCATTGCCTCCACCGCAGACGCCACCCGTGCGGTGTCGACCTGGATGGCATGCATGAGCGGCACCACCCCCTGCTCCTGCACATGGATGGACTCCTCCACCTGCGTCTGCAGGTGCTGGAAGCCGGCTGTCATCCCCTCCTGTAGTACCTGGGTCTCTTACTGCATCTGATCTATGGGTGGGACTGGATATTCCAGGAGCCCGGGTCCCATCTGGGCGGCAGCTGGTTCCTGGAATTGGCCTGCCCTCCGACCGTTTGGCCCCTCAGCTGCTCCTACCTCCAACTGCTGTACCGGATGCGATGTGTCGTGCGCACCAGATATTGTCCCAGGAGTCTCTTCACTAATGTGCCCAACCGAGGTGATAAGTCTCTAAGATGGTGGAGGGTGTAGGAGACAGCAGTGATGGAAAGTCAGTGTCCTCCTCTGACCTGAACTCCGGGGTCTCCCGAGTCTTGGGCAGAGGACCGATGTTCAGGCTGCTCTCCCTGTCATTGCTCTGCCATTCGAGGGGCACCAGGTCTGGTACTGGCTGGGGACGGGGGTCTCCAAATGGACCGACCCCATCTCTGGCAGGTTCACAAGACGGAGGGTGGGAGGTGAGGGGGGTACGGGTTGAGGAGGAGAGGGGGTTGCAGGCTGGGGGGGGGGGGTGGGATGAGGGGTTGTGGGCTGGGGTTGAGGTGGGTGTCGGATGCGACGGTGAAGGTGGTGTCTGTGGGGGGGGGGGGGGGTTGTCCACACATTTGCCATTGGGATCCGCAACGAGGCAGGGGGTCTCACTTGCTTGCCCATCGTCGACCTCCACGTCGGTGACCTCCCTTTCCCCTGGGGGCCGACTGCGTCCAGTGCCCTCTGCTCGGGCAGGGTGAGGGACCGCAGATCTCGTGGTCCCCCTCAGTCTTCTCCCGCTCCTTGTGCGCGGCCTTCTCCTGAGGGGTGGGGAGGCAAACACAAGCGATACTGTGGGCGTTCTGACGCATGCAGCCCAGTGGTTGGTTAGATGTTGGCATCAGTGGCCAGGGCACCTGGCCATTGCGACTGGCATGGGTGCTGGCATGTGGGGGAAGGTGGGGGTTCGACCATCCACCTGGGAGGGGGAGGACTGGGTTACATGTGTGTGGGCGGGAGTGGAATTGGTGTCAGGGGCGCAGTGCTGCCCACTCACCCTGGCCGCCCTGAGGAGGTCGTGCAGTTTCTTCCTGCACTAGATGCCAGTCCGTACGACGTTGCCCACGGCGCTGACCGTTTCTATAACCTGCACCCAGGCACGGCGAACGGAGGCGCCTGGTGGCCTTCCTCCCGGGCTGTGTTACAGGGTCATCTGCGTCTCCACCACAGCATCCGGGAGGGTCTCCAAAGACCCTGAACCGTAGCGCTGCTCTCCTTCCAGCCATCTTGTTGATCGGGTCGGCGTGTGTGGGGCGGATGGATCGTTTATGTGCGGCTGTGGAATATGAGTCTCATGTGTGGCAATCACAAACCTGACGAATCCGGCGCCGTTTCGCCTGGAAACGGTTGTGTTCCACGTGGCGATGGTGCTAGCCCATGTAGGTTGCTGAATTGGTGCACCTGTTGGGCCATTTTTCCTACAGTAAAGCACCACGGTTTTCATGCTGGCGACAGCACTTAGTCAGAAAACCAGAGAATGCAGGTCTGAACTCGGCCGAGGTTAACGACGGCCTCGGAGCCCACTTCCCGCACCTAATTCACCCCCACCCGGGGGGCTAGGAGCGGGCCTCCATCTTTCTCGGCAGCTACCTCATCACACCGAGAATGTGAAGTCATCCGCGCATGTGCGAGTTGCTGGTTCCAACCCGCGCATGCGCGGAGGACATCAGAGCCCAGACGGCAGGAACCCGTGCATGCGCGGTGCCGTCTTTCACCACTGCCGCCCGGCAAGATGTGGTGGCTTGATCTTGCCAGGCGGCGGAGGGGAAAGAGTGCGTCCGTTTTGGACGCTGGCACGACGATCAGTGGGCACCGGTCGCGGGCCTGTCCCCTCCGGAGCACAGTCGCGGTGCTCCCGTCCAAATCGGGCCCCTAGATGCCCCAAACGGGCATCTGCCGCCCGTTTCACGAATGCAGCGACCAGGTGTGGTTGCTGCTGTGGTGAAACGGGCGTGAAGGGCCGGCCGCTCGGCCCATCGGGCTCGGAGAATCGCCGTTCACCGTAATTAACGGCGATCGGCGATTTTTCTGAGCGGGGGGGGGGGGGGGGAGAGAATCGCTGGGGGCGTCAGGGGGGCGTAAAAAATGTCTGGAGGCCCTCTCACGATTCTCCCACGCCACGTGGGGAGCGGAGAATTCCGCCCCAGTATTTTTACACCAGCGTGGGGGACATAGTTCCATTTTGGGAGAATCCAGCACAAGGTCTCTTACCCCATTCCTAATGATGGGGAACCGCAACTAAACAGGGTCTCGCTTCTTCGCCCACAGCTTTACTCCATCTCGGCATCCAGGGCCCTCTGCTCTGTCACAGTTAGAGCCACATGTCTGGCGGTCCCTTTCCTGTCTTCTCCCGCTCCCGGCAGTTGTGGACAGCCTTCTCCTCGGGGTGGGGGGGGGGGGGGGTACAGAAAATAACAGTCTGACACCTGCAGCCCAGGGGATGGGTGGCTGGTGCTCTCAGGCCAGGGCACCAAATCATGGCGGCCGGTATGGGTGCCGGAATGTGGTGCAGGTTGGAGGTTCGGCCACTCTCCGGGTGGGAGGGGCATTGGGTTATGGTGGTTAGTGCCAGGGGCACAGTGCTGGCTATTCGCCCTGGCCTCCCTGAGGTGGTTTGCAGTTTTTTTTGGCACTTCTGGCTGGTCCGGACAGTGTTGCTGGTGGCACTGACTGCCCCTGCCACCTTCACCCAGGCCAACGATTGGCGGCTGCTGACAGCCTTGTTCCTGGGCCAGGGTACAGGGTTATCATCCTCCTCTCCTCCACCGCGTCCATGTGGGTCTCCAGCTCAACGTCGCGAATCTTGGGGCTGCCTGACTTACTGCCACCTTGTTGGATGTGATGTGGTGCGGGATTCTCCGTTGCCCAACGCCGAAAATGGGAATGGAAACTGGGCAGAGAATAGCTCCCACGACAAAATCACAGCAGGCATCGGATTGACGCCGGGTCGCGATGCTCCACCCCCTCCAAATCGGCGTCATTGTATCGCGCGCTGCATGCAGTTACAACCGCGTTCGCATCTCATTATCGGGCACACCCACGATGCTCGATGGGCCGAGTTCCCGACTGCGCGGTCCACGTGTGGTCTCAACAGTTGTGAAGCTGGTGTGGTGGCTGCAGGGAGAGAGTGCGAGGCAGTACGGACCGTGTCCAGTACCGCCATACTGCGCCGATAGCCGTGTTGTTGGCCGGGTGCTTCTGCCAGGGCTGTGGCGAGTAGTGGGGCTGGCCAGGAGGTGGGCTGTGGGGTTGGGGTGGACAGGGCACGGTCCAGCAGAACCGGTGCTATCTTTTCGGGCACGATTGATGCGAGTGTGGTGGGTGTATAGTGGGTGTATATAAGCGACTTCAGCTTGTCAGCCCTACGCGTGTCCTGCCGATTTCCCCCATGTTCTGTGAGTGTTCCATGCGGTGCTGGTGCTTGCCCCTCACTGGCAGCGGAATCGGAGCAGGTGTGGCGCCGATTTTTCTGTCGTGGTCCTCCACGGATCCTCCGTTGGAGTCAGCACTTAGACGCAGGAACGGAGAAAGTGTGTGGGGGGTAAAGTGTGTATATGCGACTGCAGCTTGTCAGCTTCCTGAGTGTCAGTCGCAAAACCGGTGAATCCTGCACCATTCCTCATTGGAATCGATTGTGTTCCATGTGGCGCTGGTGCTAACCCCTTAACAATAATGGAATTCAATCCAGTTTTGCTGTCACGGGGCTCCATGAATTTTGCATCAGCGTCAACACTTGGCTCAGAAATGGAGAATCCCGCCCCATATCTTCAGTTTTGTAACCCTGACCAGGCTATATCAAATGACTGAAAAAAATTGTAGAAAAATGAAATTTAAGAAAACTCATTTCTGCTTGTTAAAACAGGCACTATTGGTGTTCCAAAAAGCCAATATCCTCCCATAGTTTGAATATTGTAATGTTGGTCAGATAGACTGCACTTTTGGTGCTCAACTCAGGACCGCTCAAATTCTTGTTGACTTCAGATGAACTGGTCTACTACTTCACAACACTATTTCTACAATGAGGCCGATATTAAACGACTGTCAATGCGGTAGTCACCACTGATGTATATACTGTATATATGTGTGTTTTACGGTAAGGCCCCTGTACTACAGGTACGGGGGGAGATCCCTGCCTGCTGGCTCCGCCCAGTAGGCGGAATATAAATATGTGTGCTCCCCGTACAGCAGCCATTTCATCAGCTGCTGTAGGAGGCCACACATCTCTGTGTAATAAAGCCTCGATTACATTCTACTCTCGTCACATCGTAATTGATAGTGCATCAGCCACCTTGAACAAGATTATGACTAATGCAGCATAAATTTCTAATGCTTACAGCAGGCCTCTCTGCTTTACTCTCTCGATTCTTGGTATTTTTAAAATTAATTTTTGACTTTGGGTATTGTAATGACATGGATATTGACTGGGATGTAAAGAGTTAACAAGTTAATGATAATGATTAATATCACTAGAGGGAACCACAGAACAGTTACATAAATATCATGTGACTAGGGGATTCTGGGATTAGATTGGAAGATGTTTAAATGATTAGGCGTTAAGAGTTAGGAGAGAGCTGGAAGAGTGTCAGGCATAGAGAGCAGTTGTATACGAGAGTTTTGTAAGTTAAAGATAGTATCATTTTATATAATAACCTACTAATTTAGGAATGTGAACAAATCTTAGTTAGTAGTGTAATAAATATATAGCTTTGTTTGTTAACAAAGCTTTGTGTTCTTTATTCAACACTACGCATCCGAGCCATCTAGGGAAAGCAGAATAGAGAACACAGCAGATATCAATCTCATGGTTGACATTTTATGTCCATCCCTAATAACCCTGACAAGGTGGTAGTTGGCTAATGGCTTGTAGTCAACCAAAAATATTTAGAAACTCCAGCATTGGAGCATCATAAAATGTTTCACCCGCTTGTTGAATTTTTTTCCTAAACATATCACTTGGAACAGTGTTCTTGTGAAGAATAAATTAAAGCACATAATAAACATTTAACTTCACTCTCACGTAACAGGATGAAAAATAAGACCATGGGCGCGATTCTGCATCCCGCCAGACCTGTTTTCTGGTGTGCTTCCGCCGGCAGCAGAATCCTCCTTCTCAGCAGCTGGCCGATGGGGATTCTCATTGAGGCCACCTCCATGCTGTTGGGAAATCCACAGGCATGTGTGTGCTGCCGTAAAACAGGATCCCATCGACGGAGAATCCCGCCCCATTATTTGGAAATTAAGCGATTTACTATGGAGGTACTCACGCAGACTCTTGTTCGTACCAGCAAACCTCTCTTTAGTTTGCATGTTGTCTGTAGATTTCTAATAGGCAACATCATGATTTTATTTATTTCGATTTACTTTTTAACATTGATTGATCATGGAAAGTAGGGCAGAGTACAGGAGGGAGATATAGAACCTAGTGGAGTGGTGTAATGACAACAATCACTCCCTCAATGCCCGCAAAACTAAAGACCTGGTAATTGACTTCAGGAAGCAAAGTATTGTTCACACCCCGTCTGCATCAATGGGGCCGAGGGGATATGGTTGACAGCTTCAGATTCCGAGGTGTGCATATCACCAGCAATCTATTCTGGTCCACCCACGTCGATATTACGACCAAGAAAGCACAACACCTATATTTTCTCAGGACACTAAGGAAATTCGGCATGTCCACATTAACTCTTACCAACTTTTACAGATGCACCATCTTCTCTGGCTTCATCACAGCCTGGTATGGCAAACTGCTCGGCCCAAGACCATATGAAACCAGAGAGTCATGCACACCGCCCATTCCATCACATGAATCCGCCTCCCATCCATTGACTCGATGTACATCTTCAAGCAGGACCTCCTCCCACCCAGCTTATTCACTAGTCCAATTTCTTCCATTGGGCAGAAGATACAAAAGTCTGAGAACTCATCCAAACAGATGCAAAAACAGCTTCTTCCCTGCTGTTATCAGATTCCTAAACAACCCTCTTATGGACGGATCTGATGTCTCCCTGCATCTTCTCTACTGTGTCTTACTGCACTCCTGTGTGCGTCACCCATTGCATGTATAGAATGATCTGTCTGACTGTACACAGAACAATACTTTTCACTGTTCCTCGGTACACGTGACAAAATATAAATCCAATCTAAAAACAGATGAATTACACAGGTAATTTGCATTGGTCTTCTCTCTAGAGAACACAAGTAAATCCCAGAAATAGCTGTAAATCGAGAAATGGAAGGGCCTCAATAAAATTACAATCACCAGAGAAGTGCTATTGAGCAAATTATTGGGTTTGCGGGATGACAAATCCCCTGGTCTAGATGAACTTCACCCTAAGGCCTTGAAAGAAATAGCCAATGAGATAGTTGATACATTTGTTTTTAATTTTACAAAATTCCCTAAATTTGGTGATTGGAATACGGCAAATGTAACTCCTTTACTCAAAAAGGGAGGGAGACAGAAGTGGGAAACTATAATGAAATGAAAAATGAAATGAAAATTGCTTATTGTCACAAGTAGGCTTCAAATGAAGTTACTGTGAAAAGCCCCTAGTCACCACATTCCGGCACCTGTTCGGGGAGGCTGTTACGGGAATTTAACCGTGCTGCTGGCCTGCCTTGGTCTGCTTTCAAAGCCAGCGATTTAGCCCCTGTGCTAAACAGCCCCTGTTAGCCAGTTAGCCTAAGATATGCCATAGGGAAAATGTTAGAAGCCCTTATTAAAGATGTTCTAGCAGGACACTTGGAAAAATTCAAGGCAAACAGGCAGAGTCAAGATGGTTTTGTGAAAGGGAAATCATATTTAACCAATTTTGGGAGTTCTTTGAAGGAGTCACATGTGCTGTGGAAAAGGGAAACTGATGGATGTACTGTACTTAGATTTTCAGGCGGCAAATGTGAAATTGTCCAATTTGGCATGATGAGTAAAAAGGAATCTTTTTATCTAAATGCTGATGGATTGCAGAGCTCTGAAATGCAGAGGGATCTGGATGTCCTAGTGCATGAATCACAAAAAGCTAGTATACAGGTACTGTAAATAATTTGGAAAGCGAGTTGAATTTTATCATTTATTTTGAGGGGAATTCATCACTAACGTAGGGAGGTTATGCTTCAGATGTGCAGGGCATTGTTGAAACACATCTGCAATATTGTGTACAGTATTGGTCTCCTTATTAAAGGAAAGATGTAAACGTGTTGGAAGCAGTTCAGAGAAAGTTTATTAGACAAATACCAGGAATTGACAGGTTGTCTTATGAGGAAACGTTACAGAGGTTAGGTTTATATCCACTAGAGTAAGAAGCGACTTGATTAAAATTTTAAAGATATTGACAAGGGTAAGATAAGGGTCTTGTAGGTGAAGCTAGAACTAGGAGGTCACTGTATAAAAATAAGGGATCCCTCATTTAAGACCGAGATGAGAAGAATTGTTTCTCCCAGTGTTGTGAGACTTCGGAATTCTCTTTCTCGAAAAGTGGTTGATGTAAAGTCTTTGAATATCTTTAAGGCAGCGGTAGATGGATTCTTGATACGCAGGTGATGAAAGGTTAGCAGGGGTAGGCGGGAATGTGGAGTTGAAGTTACAATAAGATCAGCAATTATCTTATTGAATGGTGGAGAAGGTTCGACAGGTCAAGTGGTTTGTTCATATGTTTATATGTAATCAACATTCCTTAATTTCCCTACATGTAAAATAAAACACCAAAGAATCCTTCCCTCCTTATAATACAATACATTAAATTTCCTGTGAGCAAAATTGTTTATGAAATGCAAGTCAGCACCAAACCTTTGTGCTTCATATTTTATTTTGTTGTAAATAAACAAATTACTTATTTTAGTGGGCAATTTGTTATGTATTTAATATCTATCAGAATTATGGCTGTTACATAAAGTGAGACTTTTGGGAAAATAGTGATGCATTCTAAATAGGAAGCTTAACTGCTGACAGTGCACATTGGAAATGTCGACAGCCACTGTCCACTATTTTCCAACACTTATTCTCATTATTATCTGCTTGCAGTTGTGAAATGTATTGTCAATGGATGGGGCTTCCTCTTGAGTAGCATTGTTTATAAGGGGATTTAAGTAAGATTATTCCAGCAAATGGGGTAACCATTAATCAATGAATCACAAAACTCTGCAAGAGAAGATGGGGTGATAATTATAGATCTTGGATTGTAAGGTATTAGATCCAGTTAGGGGCAACTGATGTGTAAAAAAAGCTAATGAGAACTAAAATTCGTAGAGTACTGCGCTCATACATAATTATTGATTGAAACAACTGTAATGATCTATTTTTAAATCAGTGCTTTTATTTTTATCTTCCAACTGCTTTCCCCGAGATTTGCAGTGTAAAGTCCTTCAAAAGGTTTTCTTGATGCAATGTGTAACATGGTTAGATAATCATAAAGGCCAGGAAATCAGAAAAAAATATTCCTCGCAACCACAGTGTTTTTGCTTTGCGGTATAATTGATTTTTTTTCTTTCACCAGTGTCTAGACGCATCGCATATTGAATTTCGTACCATCTAGTCCCGCGCTCCTGCGTTCTACTATAATGGGGTGAGGAAGGGAGGTGGCCTGCTCCAGGGTGTTCCCGGTGAGTTTGAAGAATGCAAGTGGCTCCTTAGTTCAATAATGTCCATTGTTAGTGTAATAAGTGCACGGAGGCAGATGTCCCATCACCAGAATTCCTTTTATTTACAAACCCAACAGCTGAACAACCATGACCATTCAGTCTGCAGTCTACACCGGGAGTCCAGAAGATCTGACACTCCCTGTTATATACACAGTAGGGGTTCCCTGATTGGGCCACTAATCATGGAACTTGTATTTTAATTGGCCAATCTCAAAGGCCTGGCCTGAGTCATTACACCCCTCCCCCCCTTCCCCCAAGTCCGAAGAGATCCCATGGTCCTCGTGACTCACGGGTCTCCTGCTTTGTTTTTACGCCGGGTCCGGCTCCTCCACTTCGGCCTCCGACGTAGGGGGTTATAACGGCGCCCGTCTTTTTCGATGTGAGCGCCTGAGGGGCAGTTCGCCCCTTTCCTCCAGTGGCAGGGGTACAGCTGCGGCATCATCCACAGTGTCCATATCCAAGTCCGATGTCCTCACCAGTGCTGTTGGAGGGGTGTGAATAGTTTGTCGGGGAGGACGCTTGGTATGCTGGTTTGAGTCAGCTACAGGAGAGGAAACTAATCTGAGGCCCACCCCTGATCCACATATTTATTACATATTTTCCCACACATATCTCGTACGACACAGGTCCTGTCCTGGCCTTGACTGTTCCTGCTACCCATCTGGGGCCATTCGCATAATTTCTGACCCAGACATTTTCACCCGTGTTGAACTGCCTTTCTCGGCGAGTGTTGTTGTGGCCCCTGCATTGGGCCTCTTGGTGTCGCTCTATTCTGCCACCTAAATTTGGGAATAGTAGACTCAGCCGGGTTCGGAGTCGTCTGCCCATGAGTAGCTCCGCCGGTGCTATTCCCGTTGTGGCGTGTGGGGTTGTTCTGTAGTCAAGTAGCCAGCGCGACAGTTTGGTGTCCAATGATGCTGCTGACTGTTTCTTCAACCCGACTTTTAAGGTTTGGATGGTTCTCTCCGCCAAACCATTCGATGCCGACTGGTATGGTGCCGTCCTTATGTGCCGAATGCCATTCGACGTCATAGATTTTGTGAAGTCTGGTTGGTGAAAACCGATCCATTATCCAAAACTAACACCTCTAGGATACCATGAGTTGCGAACGAGATGTAGAGTTTTTCCAGTGGTAGTTGTTGAATTGGCAGAGTTCATTTTGTAGACATCCAGCCATTTGGAATGGGCGTCTACTATTATAAAAAACATTGAACCCATAAATGGACCTGCAAAATTGACATGAAGTCACGACCATGGTCTACCTGGCCATTCCCATGGGTGCAGCGGGGCTGCCGGTGGCACCTTCTGCCCTTGTTGGCATTTTTGGCACCAACCTACTGATGCCACTATGTCTGTGTCCAGGCCCGGCCACCAGACATAGCTTCTGGCCAGCATCTTCATTTTTGAGACTCCAGGGTGCCCATGATGTAGTTCAGCCAGTATGGCTCGATGGCCTTGACTTGGAACTATTGCTCGAGCCCCCCATAGCAGGATCCCGTCTTCCATGGTAATCTCCTCTCTTCTGCTCGAGTAAGGGTGGAATTCCGCCTAGACCGGTCTTTCCACCCCCCAGTTAGCACCATGCGTTTTATTTTTGATGAAACCGGATCCCTTTGGGTCCACAAACGAATGTTTTGTGCGGCCACTGGAAGGGTGTCGAGGAAATGTAACGTCATTACCGTTTCCTCTATTTTGGGTACTAATAGCAGGGCATCCGGTAATGGCAGCATGCTTAGCGCATTGCCGTTTGCCACCCGGGTTCCTGGCCGATGCTCCAGTTGATACTGGTACGCCGCCAGTAGTAGGGCCCAGCGTTGGATTCGGGCCAAAGCTATTGGTGGTATTGCTTTGTCTTCTTTCAACAACCTCAGCAATGGCTTGTGGTCTGTAATTATAGTGAATTTCCGACCGTACAAGTACTGGTGAAATTTCTTCACCGCGATGAACACAGCCAGTCCTTTCTTTTCGATTTGGGTGTGCTTCCGTTCTGCTACTGCCAGTGTTCTGGAAGCAAACTCTATAGGTCGTTCCTGTCCGTTTTACCCTCTGTGTGCCGAAACTGCAGCAACGCCATATGGAGACGTGTCGCACGTGAGCGCCAACTCTTTTCTGGGGTCGTAGTGTGCCAAGACGTTCTCTGAGGAAAGCTGTTCTTTTGAAAGCCCTGTCTTGGCGGGCAGACCACTTCGAGGCTTGCCCCTTTTTTTGTAATTGTTGTAAGGGGTCCAAGATGGAAGCTCTGTTCTGCATGAACTTTCCGTAATATGTCACCAGTCCTAAAAAAGACCTTAACTCCTGGATTGTGGTGGTGGCCAGGATCCTCCAAAGGGTGTAGCCCTGATTTGTCAACCTTGTACCCCAGATAGGTTACTTGAGGTGCTAGGAAAACACATTTCTCCCTCTTTAGGCGCAAGCCTGCTGCTGAAAACCTCCGAAGGACTTCCTCCAGGTTTTGCTGGTGTTCTGCCTTTGTTTTTCCTGTAATGAGGACGTTGTCTTGGTAAATGGCGACTTGTGGTAGCCCTTGCAACATATTCTCCATTGTCCTCTGGAATATTGCACAAGCTGACGATACTCAAGTCTGTCAATTCCTGGAAAGTTTTCGTGTCCGGTGCCTCCGGAAAGTGAGACTGCGCATAATGGCAAAGGCTGCCAGCCCACATGTGGTCAACAGAATGACCCGTTGCTTTTCATCTGGAATTATATCGTTTGCTGTAAAGAAGTATCTTATCCGTTCTACATATTGGGCCCAGTCTTCCACTGCATAGTCAAAAGAGTACAACCTTCCACAGAAAGGCATTTTGCCTATCATTGGCTTACCCTCAATATGCGGTAGCTGCTGACGAGCAGGTTTCTTCGGGTCGTTCTGCTTTCTTCGTCGCCACTGTAATAAGTCCACGGAAGCAGAAGTCACGTCACCAGAATTCCTTTTATTTACAAACCCAACAGCTGAACAACCATGGTCATTCAGTCTGCTGTCTACACCGGAAGTGCAGACACTCCCTGTTATATACACGGAAAGGGGTTCCCTGATTTTACCACAAATCAGGGAGCTCGTATTCTAATTGACCAATCTCAAAGGCCTGGCCTAAGTCATTACAGTTAGCTCCTGAAAAAGTTCCAACATTGAGAGGTTGCAGGGCAGAGTTCGACTTTTCAGACTATCTCATTTTTGACATGTGCTTTATTGGCCTAATTTGAGAATAGAGTGGTGTATGGGTGATCGTTTCCTCAGGTCTATCAGAGCTGATACCGTTGGGCTGAGCATTTTTCCAAATGAGAGTGCAAGAACAGATAGCAGATAACTAGAGTGCTGAGATTGACTTTAATGGACTCATATCCAGCATCAGTAAAAGTGTGCCAGATTGTAAAATTAAGTGCCCATCTCCTGTGATTGCGCAGTTGACAAAAATGACAGTGAATGTCTGTATTACAAGCAGGCTGAGCATAACTGTGCTTAATGGCAGCATTATAACCTCCAAGTCAGAAGGTACAGTGATTGAACCCCACTCTACAGAGTCTTGACAAATGGAGACCAAAGTTATTGGTTCTGAATTCTGCATTAACATGCAGCAGAGAAACTTCTAATGAAGTTGGTTGGTTCCATATAGATTGTGGAAGTCCAAAAAACGTTTGCACTGTATGAGACTAAGTACCATACTGGCTGATATAATGAAGGGTATGGCAATGTAAGAAGTGATTGACCTTTGAGACAATTCATCTCTCTGTGAATCCTTCCACCACTCTCCAAGAGAAGGGTCTGAAAATAAAAAAGAACAGGCAAAGCAGTAGAAATAAGTAAAGGAATCAATTACCTCAGTAACAATATTAAAGTTCTCTTTTCCTCATCTGGAAGTCTCTACCTTTAACTTCAGAGACTGCATGTGCCAGAATTTCACCCACCTTGAAATGCGGACAAGGCTGGCAGGGCAATGGCCAGGATGTTACTGCCCCTCCAGCCTGGCGGGATATTACAGTCCTGTTGAACTGAATGGAGTTTATGACTCGCCACGTCCACTGGGCTGGGACAGAGACGCACCATGGCGGGTCCTGAGGGAATTAAGAATCACCCACATAGATTATGGGTCAACAAATTGGGCTTTTGTGAAAATCTGACAAGTTCCAGGTCACAGATCTATTCATTGAGATAATTTTCACAATTTACCACAGTGTGAAGCAGCCGACCCTCCGAGGTGCAACACCAGAGCGGCAGAGGCATCGGAACCGCATTTGAAGGAATCCAATGCACCGTTCAATGACAGCCTGGGTGGCCACATGGGCCTCGTTGTATCAGGTCTCCACATCGATCACAGCCTCCATACTGTCCGGCCAAACAGAGCATCCATGATTTCACGGATGCACTTGTGGGCTGTAGCTTGTGAGTGCCACACAGATCACCGCCCGAGCCCTGGAATGATCCTGAGGCATAGACATTCAGGGCTGTGGTACCTTGACGGCCACAGGTATCCGACTCCTCCACATGGTGCCAAGTCCGCGTGAAAATGGCACAGGTGCCGCACCATCCCTTTTTTGAAGCGGAGCCTCCTGTGGCAGGCACGGGCTGTCATCTGTTTGAAAGACTGGTGACGCCGTACAACTTGGGCTGCCGCCAGCCTCCCCCTCTGGGTCCCTCCCTGGCCTGATGAGTGGCCGAGTCCTCGGTGTGGGGTGCGGCCCTGCACATGGGGCGCTGCATCGAGTCTCTGTCAACACTGCTGTCACCGCCTTCTCCGACATCTGGCCGCGTGGCCTGCCAGCAGCACCATTAAGGCAAGTTCCGCGGGGTCTAAGATATCGTCAATACAGTGTAATATCTGTCAGGAATTGAGAGAGGGTGTGAGACTGACAGGCAGCGGTGTCCCCCACCCCAGGACCATCCAGCTAGATGTAGCACTTTGGGCGAATGGGATCAAAGGTTATGAGGAGAAAGCAGGATTAGGTTATTGAGTTGGATGATCAGCCAAGCTCATGATAAATGGTGGAGCAGGCCCAAAGGGCCAAAAGGCCTCCTCCTGCTCCTATTCTCTGTATCTATGTATCCAGCACCATTACCTCCCCCTCCTCCAACATGCACTGCCGAAGAGCCCAGGGCGCCGCGGAGGCCCCTGCTCACTGGACCCCACACCCAATACCCCAGACACTTGCTCAGAACCTAAACGGACGCTGGTCCTATCCCCGGTGCACAAACCCACCCTCTGGTTGCGGAAATGTCTCCGGTGCTCAGGCCCAGCCCCTGGTTGTTCGAATGTTGGTCACTGCATCCATAGTGTTGCTTCCTGCAGTGCTGAGGCACAGTGTCCAGGCATCATTGTCTGATTGGGATGCTAGGCAATAACCCCCACATGCTACATGGCACGCACACCCACGGGAATCCACTTGGAATATGTGAAGTGCTCACTTAACCACAATTGCCTTCAGTCATGCGGCCAGAGGCTTCCATGGTCAGTGAGAGTTAGAGATGGTCAGTCGGGCAGGGGCTGGGGTTGCCGTCAGAATGAACCACACAGCCCAGGGGCTGGCATGGCGGACTCATGTGCATTGAGACAACCATTCCCTCCCCCCTCCCCAGAGCCCAGGCCGGGCCATGGGAGGCTACCCCCCCTGCCCCACAGCAACCACCCCCCCCCCCCCCCCCCCCCCCCCACGGCAGCCCACCCAGACAGAGGCTGAACCTGTGAGTGCAGCCCACCCAGACAGAGGCTGAACCCCGTGGGGTTCCCACAGCTAGCTCCGATCACCAGGGCAGCAATCCCAGTGCGACGCTCCGGTGAGATCCTGATTTCACCAATAGGAGCGGGTTGGTTCGATGGAAACAGACTGACACCCGCCATGGTTCTCGATTCTAGACTGTCCCGCGATTTAACGGCCTAATTGTGTTCTCGCTTAAGAGCATCAAGGCCATTACATTGCGCCCTTAGTCACATTTTTGGGCCCTGAGGTGTTTCTCACTGGTTTAGCCTACACTTAGAATTATTTTTAGCTTTGGGGAGCTGAATTCAGAGATCGAATCACCAGTTTGAAAAAGTGAGCCGGTGGGTCCCCCCACAACCCTCCCACCCACAGGCAATGTCACCCCCCCCCCACACACATGGGCACTACTCCAGACGCCCCCAAGTAAGGCCATCCCACAATGGGGGTCTCTGGGGTCCCCCCTCTTCAGGCTCCCCCACACCTCCTTATAGCCCACCCCCTCCAGGACCACCACAAGTCAGCCCCCTCAACCTTCCAGAGCCCCCTGGTTACCTGCCGGGCACCTCCACCCTTCAAACACCCACTCCACCCTCCTTTCATGGACATGACTCCCTTGGGACCTGACCTTGGTGGCACTGCCATGTGGCACTGAGAAGTGGCAGGGCCTGAAAGGGTGAGCATAATGGTGCCAGTGCTTGTCGCGGGGGGGGGGGGGGGGGGGGGGACTGCAGCCCCAATACTGACACTGGTGGTGGGGGGGTGCACTAAAGCCCCGATATTGGTGATGGGTGGGGAGGGGGTGAAGCACTGTTGTGGTGGACTTCTTCGAACTAACTACAGGAACCCCAGGGACAGGTTACAATAGCTTATTCATGATTCAAGAATGGAATGAACTGCCCTGGATAAATCTCTGCATGGGCACCCTCCTCTGATACAGCTCTAATACAGCTCTCTAAGACTGCAATCATAGGAGAAATATCTAATACCATTCTCTCTATCAAGTCACAGATAGAGATGCTATGCAGTTATTCAGTGCACAGAACATTGTTTTAAAATTCCGATCTTGCCTATGTCGGTTTATTATTAACTCTTCATGCAAAGACGTGTCTATAATCTAGCTAGAAAACTGTCTGTTCTTCTAAAAAATAAACAGCCTTGTTGACAAGTTCTGCTGATGTTTGGAACTTGACACAGAGCATTTGACTAGCCTGCGACATTACTCTAATGCAAAGATGTTCAATCTATTCCCCTCTTACTCAACGTATCAATTCACTCTTACATCCCCCTTTTTGGCCCTTGGCCTAGCCCAAGGCAGTCAATTTCCTCTCCCCTGCACCTCTTCTCATAACTAATTTTGAGCTAAAATTGAAGCAGTGTAATTGCATATTCAAGCAGTGATAACATATTATTGCAGCATCATTGCACAGACTTAAAAGATTCTCAAGTTCTATCTTCACCTGCACCCATTTTGTACTTAATTCTTATTAAGTATTATATCTCCCCAGCCTTCACTTGTTCCAATCCAAAATTTCACTTTAATTTGGTCTTGAAGTCAATTTTTCTATGAGTGTGTGTTGGTTACAAGTTACAAACCACTTCTTCACTCGCATCAGTGTTCCAGTTCCTTCTTTAATCCTCTGTTGGAATCTCACATTCGTCAGCCACCTTCATACATTTCCCTATCTATTGGATGTAGTCTCTTATGTTTCTTGGAACCAGACTGTGTTCTTTTGTCATGCGTGTTGGCATTTCTCTGCCCTCTCCCGCAAATCCTTGTTTTGCATTTGTGGAAGGTTTATCAGGTCTATCGGGATTGTGCTTTTTATTTTATGAATCAATTTCATCATCCTGGATTCTACTGTCTTTAAAAGAATGCATGGTTCAATAATTCTTTCAGAAACTTCTCAAGAAATCAAGGGTCAAAGGGGGTCTCTGTCTCAAGATCTTTGCTTCTTCCCCCCTGTGTGGTTGCCAGATGATCAATTTCATTTCTCTTAAAAATTCAAAGGCAAAGACACAAATATCTCCAAGGGTCAGCTGGCTTCTCAATCACCTCATCTGTACTTTCCTTTCACTGGAATGTTTGTACAATACCCAAATTCATGCATTCCATTGAACTACACTTTCAAGAGTTCTGCGAAACCTTTACAGTCAAATAAATATTCTCACATATCTTTAAAACAAAAATCAAAAATTTCTGTCTGATTCCAGGCATTAACAAATTTGCTTATTGGTTCTTTCCCCGAACCGGCAGGTAAATTCCATTTTAAATGCTTGAAATAGCAACTCATGTCCAGATATTTAGCAATTCCAATTTCAAAATCAGGTCTGGTAGTTTTCTGACAGGTTAAGTAATGTATCCTGTGCTTTCATTCTCAAAGCTGCTGGCTTCATTCGGAGCTGAAAACCATCATCACCTGTTTAAAAAAACCCACAAACAATCCATCTGACTATGGTAACGGGCCCCAATGAGTTAATATGTCAAAACGTAGGTTACATTGAAAACAAAAGCTGCGTGGAATTTGTTTTTAAATAAACTGTTTGCTGAAAGGTTTAACTTTCTGCAGAACCTAAAGAGGCGGGGAATGGCTGGAGAAAACCTGGCATGCAATTGTGCCTCTTTACATAATTTAAGAAACTTTTCTGGTTCTATTTTCTTCAATTTTGCGTAAACTTCATGGGCGGGATTCTCGGTTGCCCGACGGCGATATCATAATTGGTAATCAGGCGGAGAATCCCTGCTTACGACTGAACCGGGGGTGGTGTCTATTTTCAGATGCTCCGTCCACTCCAGAACAGCATCATTGGAGAGTACGCCGCACACCGTGGGTCGGCCTCGCCTGAAGGCCATCCCCCGATACTCTGCCCCTGACAGGCCAAGTTCCTGATGGCGCGGGACACATGTGCTCTCAGTTTTTGGGAACCAGACTGTGTCCAGCGCCGCCACAGTTCGGGTGGGGAGGGGGGGGGTGAGCCGTGCTGCTGGCCGGAGGCCCTTCAGCGACAGCTGGGGGGACTGGTGGGGGATGGCCCGAGGGTGGGAGGGGTGTCCAGGGGGGCACTATCTGCCAGGTTGGGTTTGCGCGTGGCCGCGCTATGTTGTACAGGGTGACCCCTGCAGGTGGTCGGTGTGCACATGCCCGGCTACGGACCCAGCAATTCTCCAGGCCTTTGTAACGGGAAGGCCGTGCCTTTTGCCAGGCGCAACTGCTAGTCCCTCACCGGTCAGAGTCTAGCAGTGGTAAAACTAGACACTTCCTCCGGACATAGATTAAAAATCGGAGAATCCATACCCATTTATTTTGCCTATACTTTTTCTCCTTTTAAACCAATTAAATTTTCCCATATTTGCTACTTAATCATTGTTGCAAGAAATACGTTGTGAAATGTGCTGTTAAGCAAATGTCAACAATTTTTTTTAACTCAAATGTTTTGGAAAGTTCAAATTGGTTTGCTGCCAAACTGCAGTCTTATCTTTATGTTTTGGGAACAAACTGACCTTCACAATTCTAAATTTGTACAACTTAATTTCAAACTCAAACACAATCCTTTCAAATTCCAGCACAGTTTGAATTTATTTTGAACAGAAACTCACAGCATTTCGAATTAAGTGAATTTTAGTTCCTTTTCCAAATTAATTCTTTGAACCTATGATGCTTGCGAACAACATCCTGCTTCAACAATGGATTTCCTCAAATGTACAGTATTCCTTCAACTGGGTAAATGAACTCGGAGTAAGGATTGTGGGTCATGATGGTGCAGAAGTCATGACTAACCTCACATGCCGGAATTCCCTTATCACGCAGGAGAGGCAGAGGAGAGGGAGGAATGCTTTCAACTTTATCAACTGTCATGGTTTTGGAGACAACAACAATTGCTTACTGATGACTGATCTGTGTCTCAGGGTGTTTAATTTTAACTAAACACAGGGCTGGTCTGCTTCACGGGAGTTGACACTTTGTGGCTGAATTAAATTCCTCAAAAGGTCTCCCCTGTATCTTCTAACTCTTCACTTGGTCTGGTATTTTTTGAATGTAAATCATTATCTTGTTCCACATGTTGGTCTAACAGCAGTAGTTTTTTCTCAGCACAACGCATCCTATCAGCTGCCCCCGTTCCCAATATACCTGATTGTTCAGGACAGGTGTGCTCTCCTGCAAGTGATCCATTCTATCTGCAGTTTAACTACCAGTTCCCTAAACACTTTGCACCTTTTGCACAGCTGTAAGGCACACAGATGTGTACTGTGGGCTAATTTATTCCAGACTTTCGCCAATTTACTGTTTCCTTTCTGAACCTCTCAAAAATCTACCAAGGATATGCTTGTAATCTCCATCACATTTGTCTACAGTTCCCAGGGCATTGTTTGCTCCTGATGCTCCTGTCTCTGTTGCTAAACTGTCGATCAGTCACTTTCTAGCATATGCCAAAGCCATTGTTATTTTTTGTTTTACTACTTGACAATCTGGGGTGTTGTTCGGCTATAAACCTCGTGATGGAGCCCTCAGATCACCAATCTAAGTTCATGGTACTTTCTCTTTTCCTGATGACATTCTATCACTACCTGTCTCTGCGCAATTTGGTTTCAAATCTGCCTGGATCTTGTCAACTTGATTACATGCAGTTCCTGTTAGGCAATTGGCCTCCCTGCATGGTAGGCTACTGTCTTTTCTGATTGTAGCCCGCCAGCATGGCTCTGCCTCCTCAACTTACACCTTCTGTCCTGAGTTCTCATTTCAGATTCTTCTGATACTCGACTAGACTGTCTTCGAGGAGGTTTGCTGCACTAACTATGAGTGGTAAATACAATATACTTGCCCTCCTTGCAGAGCCTTTCTGATGATCCAATCCACATTTCCTGCCGACTACACTAAATTGTTGTGGTGGGCATCTTCCAACTGGCCACAGGAGACCCAGGGACAGATTACAATAGTTCATTCATGATTCAAGCATGGTGGGAACTACCCCAGAGAAACCTATGGAGGAGCACCCTCCTCTGATACAGCTCTAATGCAGCTCTCTAGCATAGCAATTACAGGGAGAGCATTCTAACACCACTTTCTCTCCCAAGTCACAGATATAGACTACTATACAGTTATTCAGTACAAAGAGCATTGTTTTAAAATTCTGATCTTACCTACATAGGTTTATTATTAAATGTTCACCCAAAGGCTGTTATGTAGCTAGAAAGCTGTCTGTTCTGGCAAGTTCTCCTGATGTTAGTACCTTGACACATTTGACTAGTCTGTGATTTTACTCTAATGCAGAGGTGTCAGATCTATTCCTCTTTTTACTAAACCTATTAATTCATTGTTACAGGCACTAAATCCCCCATACCAGCACTGGTGATGGCGAGCGGCCTTTACTGTCACTTTGAGATATCTGCGAAGCCAGGCTTGCTGGAGTGTTTAGGCCCCACTCTCAGTGCCAGTGCAAAACTTGCTCCCCTCCAAAAAACATTTCTAAGCCTAGGTGAATTGTGAACACTCAACCACCCAGTGGGAATCACACCTCATTTCCCACTGGAGACCACACTGAGAAATTATTTGGGAGAATTGCGCCCTCTGTCTCTTTAACTTTTGCCCAACTCTGATCTTATTTGCGAGTGCATGCTTATGTTTGTACACCTCTTGTCGTTCTCTGGTTTTTATTACCCATACCCTGTCCTGCACAATTAACCTGTCCTTTCTCTTTAACTTTACAAATCTCCCCTCTTCACCCCCACACTAATTAGTTTAAAGGCCTTTCTATAATCTAAGTTATACAATACACCAGGGCACAGTAAATTATTGGAATAAGTAGGTGAAGCTGGGGTTGTTCTCAGAGAAGACTGAGATGAAATATGATAGATGCATTCAAAACTGTGAGGAATCTAGACAGTGTAGATAGAGATAAACTGTTTCCATTCGCCGATGGGTGAAGAAAAAGAGGACACCAATTAAAGCTGATTCGCGAAAGAACATAGAACAGTACAGCCCAGTACAGGCCACGATGTTGTGCCCACCATTTATGCTAATTTAAGATTAACCTAACCTACACCCCTTCAATTTACTGCTGTCAATGTACCTGTCCAAGAGTCGCTTAAATGTTGCTAATGACTCGGTCTCCACCACCTCTGCTGGCAGTGCATTCCACACACCCACCACTCTCTGTGTAAAGAACCTACGCCTGACATCTCCCCTATACCTTCCTCCAATCACCTTAAAATTATGTCCCCTCGTGACAGCCATTTCCACCCTGAGGAAAAGTCTCTGACTATTCACTCTATCCATGCATCTCATCACCTTGTACACCTCTATCAAGTCATCTCTCTTCCTTCTTCGCTCCAGTGGGAAAAGCCCTAGCTCCCTCAACCCTTCTTCTCCAGTCCAGGCAGCATCCTGAGTAATCTCCTCTGCACCCTCTCCAAAGCATCTACATCCTTCCTATAATGAGGCGACCAGAACTGGAAACAATATTCCAAGGGTGGTCTAACCAGGGTTTTATAAAGCTGCAGCAAAACCTCGCGACACTGAAACTCAATCCCCCTGTTAATGAAAGCCAACACACCATACGCCTTCTTAACAATCCTATCAACCTAGGTGGCAACTTTGAGGGATCTATGTACGTGTTCCTCCACACTTTCAAGAATCCTGCCTTTAACCCTGTACTCAGCATTTAAATTCGTCCTTCCAAAATGAATTACTTCACCTTTATCTAGGCTGAACTCCATCTGCCACTTCTCAGCCCAGCTCTGCATCCTACCAATGTCCTGTTGTAACCTGCAACAACCCTCGACACTATCTACGACTCCACCAACCTTCATGTCATTGGCAAACTTACTAACCCACTCTTCTGCTTCCTTATCCAACTCATTTATAAAAACCACAAAGAGCAGGAGTCCCAGAACAGATCCCTGTGGGACACCACTGGTCACCGATCTCCAAAGAACAAACAAAGAACAAAGAAAAGCACAGCACAAGAACAGGCCCTTTGGCCCTACAAGCCTGCGCCGACCATGCTGCCTGTCTAAACTAAAATCTTCTACACTTCCGGGGTCCCTTTCCGTCCTATTAATGCATTTGTCAAAATGCCCCTTAAATGTCACTATCGTCCCTGCTTCCAGCACCTCCTCTGGCAGCGAGTTCCAGGCACCCACTACCGTCTGTGTAAACAACCTGCCTTGTACATCTTTAAACCTTGCCCCTTGCACCTTAAACCTATGCCCCGAGTAATTGACCTCTCTACCCTAAGAAAAAGCCTCTGACTATCCACTCTGTCTCTGCCCCCCATAATTTTGAAGACCTCTATCAAGTTGCCCCACAACCTTCTTCATTCCAGTGAGAACAAACCAAGTTTATTCAACCTCTCCAGTTGGAATACTTTCCATCCACTACCAATCGCTATCTTCTTTCGGCCAGCCAATTCTGTATTCAGACAGCCAAATTTCTTTCTGAATGAGCCTACCATGGGGAACCTTATCAAATGCCTTACTGAAATCCATATACACCACATCCACTGCACGACCTTCATTAATGTATCTCGTCACATCCTCAAAGAATTTAATGAAGCTTGTGAGGCATGACCTGCCCCTCACAAAGCCATGATGACTATCTCTAGTCAAACTATGTTTTTCTAAATAATCATAAATCCTATCTTTCAGAATCTTTTCCAGTATTTTGCTCACCACAGACGTAAGACTGACTGGTCTGTAATTCCCAGGGATTTCCCTATTCCCTTTCTTGAACAGAGAAACCACATTTGCCTCTCTCCAACCATCCGGTACTATTTCAGTGGAGAGTGAGGACGCAAAGATCACTGCCAACGTTGCAGCAATCTCCTCCCTCACTTCCCATAGAAACCTTGGGTGTATTCCGTCTGGCCCAGGGGACTTATCTATCCTGATGCTTTTCAAAATTTCCAGCACATCCTCCTTCTTAATATTAATCTGTTCAATCCGATGAACCTGGTTCATGCTGTTCTTATGAGCAACAAGATCCCTCTTGCTAGTGAATACTGATGCAAAATATTCATTTCGGGCCTCCCCTACCTCCTCAGACTCTAGGCACAAGTTCCCTCCACTATTCCTGATCGGCCCTACTCTCACTATGATCATCCTCTTATTTCTCACATAAGTGTAGAACGCCATGGGGTTTTTCCTAATCCTTCCTGCGAGGGCTTTTTCATGCCCCCTTCTAGCTATCCTAAATCCATTTTTGAGTTTCTTCCTGGCTACCTTGTAACCCTCTAGAGCCAAGTCAGATCCTTGCTTCCTCAACCTTATGTAAGCTTCCTTCTTCCTCTTGACTAGAAGCTCCACTTCTCTTGTCATCCAAGGTTCCTTCACCTTACCATTCCTTCCATGTGTCAATGGGACAAAACTACTCAGCACTCACAGCAAGTGCTCCTCAAACAACCTCACATTACTGTTGTGCATTTCCCTGAGAACATCTGTTCCCAATTTATGCTCCTCAGCTCCTGTCCAATAGTGTATAATTTCCCCTTCCCCAAATAAATACCTCCCCATACTGTCTGTTCCTATCCCTCTCCATGACTATGGTAAAGGTTAAGGAGTTGTGGTCACTGTCACCGAAATGCTCTCCCACTGAGACATCTGACACCTGGCCTGGGTCGTTCCCAAGCACCAAATCCAATATGGCCTCCCCCTAGTTGGCCTATCTACATATTGAGTCAGGAATCCTTCCTGTACGGACCTGACAAAATCTGCTCCATCCAAACCATTTGCACTCAGGAGGTTCCAGTCAATATTAGGGAAGTTGAAGTCACCCATGTCAACAACTGTTACTTCTGCACCTTTCCAAGATCTGCCACCCAATCTGTTCCTCCATCGCTCTGCTGCTTTTGTGGGGCCTATAGAAAACTACCAATAAAGTGACTGCTTCTTTCTTGTTTCTGACTTCCACCCATATGACACAGTAGATAAACCCTCCTCAACTACCTCTTTTTCTGCAGCTGTGATGTACTCTCTAATTAACGGTGTCACTCCCCCTCCTCTTTTACCTCCCTCCATATTCTTGTTAAGACATCTAAACCCCGGAATATCTAACAACCATTCCTGCCCCTGTGAAATCCATGTCTCTGTAATGGTCACAACTTTGTAGTTTCAAGTACTGATCCATGCTCTAAGTTCATCTCCCTTATTCTTGACACTCCTTGCATTGAAACAGACACACTTTAAGCCATCCCACTCTGTGCAACTTTGCTCTATCAACTGTTTATCTTTCCTCACAGACTCGCTGCATACTTTTTCTGCCCGTTCAACTGCTACCCTATCCTCTGATCCATAGCTCTAGTTCCCAGCCCCCTGCCGAACTAGTTTAGACCCTCACGAAGAGGTCCAGCAAACCTCCCACCCAGGATATTGGTGCCCATCCAGTTTAGGTGCAACCCGTCCTTCATGTACAGGTCCCACCTTCCCCAGAATGATCTACATGTCTGAAGCCTTCCCCCCGTACCAGCTATGTTGCCACATGTTCAGCCGTGCACGCTCTCTGTTCCTTGCCTCACTAGCTTACGGCACTGGTAGCAATCTTGATACTACTCTGCACGTTCTGCTCTTTAGCTTCCAACCTAACTTCCTAAAATCACTTTTTAGATCCTCATCTCTTTTCTTAGCTATATCGTTGGTGCTAGTGTGCACCACGACTTCTGGTTGCTTCCCTTAAGAATCCTGTATACTCGATTCGAGACATCCCTGACCCTGGCACCCGGGAGGCAACACACCTCTCGTGAGTCTCGTTTGCAACCACAGAATCTCCTATCCATTCCCCTAACCATTGAGTCTTCTATCACAATCGCTTTTCTATTCTCCCCCTTCCCTTCTGAGTCACAGAGCCAGGCTCAGTACCAGAGACCATAGGCAAATTGAGGAATTTTTAAAAAAAGCAAATGGTGATAATCTGCAATGGACTCACTGAAAGCGTGGTGGAGGCAAAATAAATTAAAGCTTTCAAAATGGAATTGCTTGAACGGAAAACAATCACGGCTCTGGGGAAAGGCCAGGGAAGTGTGATGAGTTGGCTTTCTCTTATTGTATGCCAGCATGAACTCAATGGACCAAAAGCCTCCTTCTCTACTGTAACCATTCTATTAAACAAAATGCACATGATAGACACTGTTGTTTCAATCACTTACACTATTAAAAAATTAGTAATAATTATTTGTTTTGATAAATTATGGGCTGGGACAGTGGGCTGGATTCGGCCCTTCCCCAGCCATGTGTTTCTTGGCAGTGCACCATTCGCTGGTGGAGGGATTCTATCCTCCCGCTGCTTATCAATGGGATTTCCCATTGAAATCAGTCCATGCCTCCGGGAAACCCGTGGGAAAAGTGAATCGCAACAACCGGAGAATTCCGGTCAGTGTTTTCTTAAGTCGGAGATAGTTACCTGTAATGGATCATAAACAATGTGAGTACAATAATTGCAAGACAAATTCCTTGTGAGCTTGCAATTGGTAGAGGTTTTCCTCCTGCTGTAAGTAGCTGCAAAACGATGGTTAGGCCCACAGTTAATTTAGTGGTCTCGAACACCGTTGTCCAAAAAGGCTGGATGGTGAAAGAGAAGAATGCGCAATTGAATGTACTATGAGCTAGACTGAGTATTGGAAGCACTTACATGTCCTGGTTCTGTAGATTTGTAGAGGATGAGGAATGTGTATTGACTTGATTCAGTCCCTTATGTGTATTGATTGTGAGAGCCAGCCACTGCACCTCCTCCTATCTATTGAGAGCAGATGTCTCATTCATATTTCCACGCTTTACGTATGATTTTTCATTTAATATATATATATTTTTTTTAACTATAATTTTTATTGGAATTTTTTACAGAAAATATAAAACATAACGACAAACAATGAAATGCAACAAAATAACCCATAATAACTGTAACACCCCCCAGACCATATCGACGCATGTATCACATCCCCCACCCCCCCCAACCCCAATGAACAACAAAAGAACTTAAAAATAAATTTAAATTAAATAAACAAACATAGTCATCGTCTGTCCCCCACCCACCTTTTCCCTCCCCCTTCCCCCCCTCCCCCCCGGGTTGCTGCTGCTACTGTCCCCGTACCCTATCGTTGAGCCAGAAAGTCGAGAAAAGGTTGCCACCGCCTAAAGAACCCTTGTACCGACCCTCTCAGGGCGAATTTGACCTTCTCTAGCTTAATGAAACCCGCCATGACATTGATCCAGGTCTCCACGCTTGGGGGCCTCGCATCCTTCCCTTGTAGCAAGATCCTTCGCCGGGCTACTAGGGACGCAAAGGCCAGCACACCGGCCTCTTTCGCCTCCTGCACTCCCGGCTCCACCCCAACCCCAAAAATCGCGAGTCCCCATCCTGGCTTGACCCTGGATCCCACCACCCTCGACACCGTCCTCGCCACCCCCTTCCAGAACTCCTCCAGTGCCGGGCATGCCCAGAACATATGGGCATGGTTCGCTGGACTCCCCGAGCACCTCACACCTGTCTTCACCCCCAAAGAACCTACTCATCCTCGTCCCAGTCATGTGGGCCCGGTGCAGCACCTTGAATTGGATGAGGCTAAGCCGCGCACACGAGGAGGAAGAATTAACCCTCTCCAGGGCATCAGCCCATGTCCCGTCTTCGATCTGTTCCCCCAGTTCCCCCTCCCACTTAGCTTTCAGCTCCTCTACTGACGCCTCCTCCACCTCCTGCATAACCTTGTAGATATCAGATATCTTCCCCTCTCCGACCCAAACCCCCGAAAGCACCCTGTCGCTCACCCCCCTCGTGGGAAGCGAAGGGAATCCCTCCACCTGCCGCCTAGCAAATGCCTTTACCTGCAGATACCTGAACATGTTCCCCGGGGGAGCCCAAATTTCTCCTCCAACTCCCCCAGGCTCGCAAACCTCCCATCAATAAACAGGTCCCTCAGCTGTCTGATTCCCGCTCTGTGCCAACCCTGAAATCCCCCATCAATGTTCCCCAGGACGAACCTATGGTTCCCCCTTAACGGAGCCTCCATCGAGCCCCCCACTTCTCCCCTATGTCGCCTCCACTGCCCCCAAATCTTGAGGGTAGCCGCCACCACCGGACTCGTGGTATACCTCGTAGGAGGGAGCGGCCACGACGCCGTTACCAGGGCCCCCAGGCTTGTATCTCCACAGGACGCCCTCTCCATCCGTTTCCATGCTGCCCCCTCCCCCTCCATTACCCACTTGCGCACCATCGACACATTGGCCGCCCAATAATACCCCGAGAGATTGGGTAACGCCAGCCCCCCCCCCCATCTCTACCCCGCTCCAAGAAGACCCTCTTCACCCTCGGGGTCCCATGCGCCCAAACAAAGCTCATGATGCTGATAGTCACCCTTCTAAAAAAGGCCCTAGGGATAAAGATGGGCAAACACTGAAAAAGGAACAAGAACCTCGAGAGAACTGTCATTTTGACGGACTGCACTCTACCCGCCAACGATAGCGGCACCATGTCCCACCTTTTAAATTCCTCCTCCATCTGCTCCACCAGCCTGGTAAAATTAAGCTTATAGAGAGTCCCCCAACTCCTGGCCACCTGCACCCCCAGGTATCTGAAACTCTTCACTGCCCTCTTAAATGGGAGTCTCCCAATTCCCTCCTCCTGATCGCCCGGGTGTACTACAAATGCCTCACTCTTGCCTAAATTTAACTTATAGCCCGAGAAGCCCCCAAATTCCGCTAACAGCTCCATCACCCCCGCCATGCCCCCTTCTGGATCCGCCACATACAACAGCAGGTCGTCCGCATACAGCGATACACGATGTTCCTCCCCACCCCGCACCAGACCCCTCCATCTCCCTGACTCCCTCAACGCCATAGCCAAAGGTTCAATCGCCAGTGCAAAGAGCAAGGGGGACAGGGGGCACCCCTGCCTGGTCCCACGGTAGAGCCTAAAGTACTCCGATCTCCTTCCATTGGTAACTACACTTGCCATCGGAGCCGCGTAGAGCAGCCTCACCCATTTGATGAATCCCTCCCCGAATCCGAACCGTTCCAGCACCTCCCACAGGTACCCCCACTCAACTCTATCAAACGCTTTCTCCACATCCAGCGCCACCACTATCTCCGCCTCCCCCTCCACTGCCGGCATCATAATAACATTTAGAAGTCTCCGCACATTCGTGTTGAGCTGCCGTCCCTTGACAAATCCTGTCTGATCCTCGTGTATCACCCCTGGCACACAGTCCTCTATCCTGGTGGCCAGGATCTTCGCCAGCAACTTAGCGTCAACATTGAGGAGCGAGATAGGCCTGCATGATCCACACTGCAAGGGGTCCTTATCCCGCTTCAGGATCAGAGAGATCAGTGCCTGCGACATTGTCGCGGGCAAAGCCCCCCCCTCCCATGCCTCATTGAAGGCTCGCACCAACAGGGGGCCCACCAGATCCGCATAATTTTTATAAAATTCCACCGGGAACCCGTCCGGCCCCGGCGCCTTACCTGACTGCATTTGTCCAATCCTTCTGACTAGCTCCTCCAACTCTATCGGCGCCCCCAGCCCCTCTACCAGCTCCTCTTGAACCCTTGGGAACCATAGCCTGTTCATGAAGCTCTCCATCCCCCCTCTCCCCATCGGAGGTTCTGACCCGTACAGTTCCTCGTAGAAGTCCCTAAAGACCCCATTTACTTCTGTCCCCTTCTGCACTACATTCCCACCCCTATCCGTCACTCCACCAATTTCCTTAGCCGCATCTCGCCTGCGGAGCTGATGCGCCAACATCCTGCTCGCCTTCTCCCCATACTCATATACCCCTGCGACCTCCTCCACTCAGTCTCCACCTTTCTGGTGGTCAACATGTCAAATTTGGCCTGCAAACTGCGCCGTTCCCCCAGCAACCCCTCCTCCGGTGCCTCCGCGTATCTCCTGTCCACATCCAGGAGCTCCCCCACCAGTCTTTCCCTCTCCTTCCTCTCCCTCCTTGCCCTATGGGCCCGGATGGAGATCAGCTCCCCCCGGATCACTGCTTTCAGAGCCTCCCAGACCATCCCCACCCGGACCTCCCCCGTGTCGTTGGTATCAAGATACCCCTCAATACTTCCCCGGACCCTCCTACACACCTCCTCATCAGCCAGCAGCCCCACATCCAGGCGCCAGAGCGGGCGCTGGTCCCGCGCCTCCCCCATCTCCAGATCAACCCAGTGCGGAGCATGGTCTGAAATCGCTATGGACGAATACTCTGCATCCTGCACCTTCGGGATCAATCTCCTGCTCAGGATGAAAAAATCTATTCGGGAATAGACCCTATGGACATGGGAGAAAAAGGAATACTCCCGTGCTCTCGGCCTCCCAAACCTCCAGGGATCCACCCCTCCCATCTGGTCCATAAACCCCCTCAGCACTTTGGCCGCCGCCGGTCTCCTACCCGTCCTTAAACTGCACCGGTCCAGTGGGGGATCCAGCACTGTGTTAAAGTCTCCTCCCATGATCAGGCCCCCTGCCTCCAGGTCCGGAATGCGGCCCAACAAGCGCCTCATGAAGCCGGCATCATCCCAATTCGGGGCATATACATTAACCAGCACCACCTTCTCTCCCTGCAGCCTACCCTTCACCATAATATATCTGCCCTCCTTGTCCGACACCACTCAGCCGCCTCGAACGCCACCCTCTTCCCCACCAGAATCGCCACCCCCCGGTTCTTCGCGTCCAATCCTGAGTGAAAAACCTGCCCCACCCACCCCTTCCTCAGACGAACCTGGTCCGCCACCTTCAAGTGGGTCTCCTGGAGCATAGCCACGTCCGCCTTCAGCCCCTTCAGATGAGAAAATACCCTAGTTCTCTTAACCGGCCCATTCAGCCCCCTCACGTTCCAGGTAATCAGCCGGATCAGAGGGCAACCTGCCCCTCTCCCCCGCCGGCTAGCCATAGCTTATCGACTGCTCGCCCCAGGCCAGCTTGCCCCGCCTGACCCGTTCCCCATGGCGATAACGCCTCTCCTCTACCCCCCCCCGGCCCACACCAGCTCCTTCCTGGCCATTCCAGCAGCAACCCGGTATCCCCCCCCCCCCCCCCCCACCTCCCCCCCCCCCCCCCCCCCCCCACCCACCCAGGCTAGGACCCCTCCTAGCCGCGACGCACCCTCCGTGGTACTTCCGTGAGTCAGCTGACTTCTGCTGACCCGGCAGCTCCTGCCAAAACCCATCTCCTCCCGGCATGGGGTCATCCCCCTCTTGCCACACCTCCTTGGCACCGCTTCAGCGCGGGAAAGAAAACCAGTAGAGGCCACGCCCCCACCTCCAACTCCGCCCCCCCCCTGCCCCGCAGCACGGACAACCAGAGGAAAGCCCGCGCTTTCACACTGCCACACCCCACCCTTCTGACGCAGCTCCTCAAAATCCAGTTTCACCCCAACCCCCAGCCCCGTACAGAAGACAACATATAAAGCACATACCCCCAACGTTCCCCACATACCCCACACCCATTCCCAACAGACAAACCCACCCGGAAACAGAGCAAAAAGAAAACCAGCATAAAAAAAACACGTGTCAAAATTGAAGAACAGCAACAGCGAAAACAGCAACAGCCATAGTGTGTCCCCAGACCCTAGTTCGAGTCCAGCTTCTCCGCCTGTACAAAGGCCCACGCCTCCTCCGGGGACTCGAAGTAGTGGTGCCGGTCCTTATATGTCACCCACAGACGCGCAGGCTGCAGCATTCCAAATCTGACCTGCTTGGCATGCAGCACCGCCTTCGTCCGGTTGAACCCGGCCCGCCGCTTTGCCACCTCCGCACTCCAGTCCTGGTAGATTCGCACTACCGAATTCTCCCACTTGCTGCTCCTCTCTTTTTTGGCCCAGCGCAGCACACACTCCCGGTCACTAAATCGATGGAACCGCACCAGCACCGCCCGCGGGGGTTCATTTGCCTTAGGCCTCCTAGCCAGCACTCTGAGCTCCCTCAAGCTCCAGGGGCAAATGGAAGGACCCCGCTCCCATCAACGAGCTCAACATCGTGGTCACGTACGACGGGAGATCCGACCCCTCCAGCCCCTCCGCCAGGCCCAGGATCCTCAAATTCTTTCACCTCGTGCGAACGTCCAGCTCCTCCAAGCGGTCTTGCCACTTTTTGTGAAGTGCCTCGTGCAACTCCACTTTCCCCACGAGGACCACGGCATCCTCCTCCCGCTCAGCGGCCTGCTGCTGCAACTCCCGAATGGACACCTCCTGGGCCGCCTGGGCCCCAAGCAGCTTGTTGGTAGTCGCATTCAGGGAGTCCAGCAACTCAGCCTTCAGCTCCGCAAAACAGCGCAGAAGAGAGGCCTGCTGCTCCTGCGCCCACTTCCACCAGTCCTTGGGTGTTCCGCTGGCTGCCATTTTGTCCTTCTTCCCCCGCTTTTAATATTTTTATTTCATGTTAGTCATATGTTATTTCATAAAGTTTGCTGCATTATAGCAATTGTCAATTTGCTGATGCATTTATTGCTGTATGGGGACAGCAATAAACATCATAAACTACTTCAGATCATGAGTACCCAAGAACACCACAAGGAATCTAGAGACTAGAGTTCTAAAATGAAAAAGAATCTTTGCAATAAGAACATAAGAACTAGAAGCAGGAATAGGCCATCTGGCCCTTCGGGCCTGCTCCGCCATTCAATGAGATCATGGCTGATCTATTGTGGACTCAGCTCCACTTGCCGGCCCGAACACCATAACCCTTTATTCCTTTCTTCTCCAAAAAATTATCTATCATTATCTTGAAAACATCTGATGAAGGAGACTCAACTGTTTCACTGGACAGGAATTCCATAGATTCACAACCCTTTGGGTGAAGAAGTTCCTCCTCAGCTCAGTCCTAAATCTACTTCCCTTTATTTTGAGGCTATGCCCCCTAGTTCTGCTTTCACCCGCCAGTGGAAACAACCTGTCCACATCTACCACATCTATTCCCTTCATAATTTTATATGTTTCTATAAGATCCCTCCGCATCCTTCTAAATTGCAATGAGTACAATCCTAGTCTATTTAACTTCTCCTTGTAATCCAACCCCTTCAGCTCTGGGATTAACCTAGTGAATCTCCTCTGCACACCCTCCAGTGCCAGTACGTCCTTTCTCAGGTAAGGAGACCAAAATTGAACACAATACTCCAGGTATGGCCTCACTAACACCTTATACAGTTGCATCATAACCTCCCTAGTCTTAAACTCCACCCCTCTAGCAATTAAGGACAAAACTCCATTCGCCTTCTTAATCACCTGTTGCACCTTTAAACAAACTTTTTGTGACTCATGCACTAGGACACCCAGGTCCCTCTTCACAGCAGCACGTTTTAATATTTTATCATTTAAACAATAATCCCTTTTGCTGTTATTCCTACCAAAATGGAGAACCAAAATGATAACCTCACGTTTGTAATGTGGTACGCAACAACATTTTCAAAATTGAGAGAATTCTAAATGTTGCATTTTTAACTCAATCGTGATGGGGTGCTTGTGAATTATGTAGCCCATGTTGCTTGGCTGTTTTCAAAATCCACCGCTTCTCAACATTTGTCCCCAAATAAATTACTGAGATGTGAAAGTGATCTCCATTCACTTCAATAGAAATTAATTAACTGCAAATCTGCTTAGCTGTATATAAATATTCAATGAAGGAGGAAATGCTGTGTATTCAAAGGAGTAAGTAGAAGGCAGGGTGAAAGGGCAAACCCCAAAAAGGAGGAATGAAATGATACTTCGTGACGTCCTGAAGAAAGGCAGATCATTTGGAGAATTGAAGCGAGAACCACAACACTTATTCGGCGGGATTCTCCGATTCTGTGGCTATGTCCGGAGGATGTATGTGGCGACCACAAAGTCGCCGCCGCCCCCACACCGATGCTCAGTCCGGTGGGGCGCTAGCAGCCATGCCACGTAAAGCCCTTTACCTGCCGAAAGGGATGCAGAATGGCCGGGTCTGTGGCCATGCATGCGTACGTCGGGGGCCTGTGGCGGCCACGTCGCACAACATGGCGCTGGCCGTGCACGGACAAGGCCTGTCAAAAACTGCCTGCCTGTAACACTCCTCACTGCCTCCACCAAAGCCGCCCCTGCCAGCAGTACGGCCCACCCCTCCTCCCCGACTGTGGTAGCACTGGACACAGTCCGCAGCCGCCTCGCCATGTTTACGAAATTTGAGAGGACACGCGACCGATGCTTTCGGGAAGTCGACCCATCAGGGGCGGAACATCAGGGGAGGGCCTCAGGTGACATCCTGAGGCTGTCCCAACAGTGTGCGGCGTATCCTCAAGTGCACCATTTTTGAGGCTGGTGTGTCATTGGAAAAACAACGCTGCCCCCCGATTTCGGCGTAAAAATGGATTCTTCAGCCGCTTGCCAAACGCGATTTCGGCGTCGGCAATTGGAGAATCCCGCCCTAAGTGTTGACGCCAACGCAGAATCCGTGGACATTCACAACAGAAAAACTGGTGCCGTACCTGGACCAAATCTGCTGCTGTAAAGGGGCTAACACCAACGCCACGTGGAACACAATCGATTCTAATGAGAAACGGTGCTGGATTCACGATTGCCACTCAGGAGGCTGACAAGCTGCAGCCACATATACACACTTCACTCCCCACACACACCATCCCAGCCAGGAGAGCGTCACCCCGTTTCACTGACGCTGAGCTGGAGACCCTCCTGGATGCAATGGAGGAGGGGAGGATGACTCTGTACCCTGGCCCAGGAAGGAGGATGCCAGTTGTTGCTGTTCGTCGTGCCTGGATATAGGTGACAGAGGAAGTCAGCGCCTGGATTGGCCAGCAATGCCGGAAAAAACTGCACCAACTCCTCAGGGCGGCCAGGGTGAGCAGGCAACGCTGTGCCCCTGGCACTAACCCTGGGCGCACAACCCAGAACCCTACTCCCCCCCTCGTCCCCCCCCTTTCCCCCCGCCCCACCCCAACTGAACGCCCACCCTGCCCGACATGCCGGTACCCAACCGACCGCCATGGACGGGTGCCCTAGCCACTGAGGCCACCAGCTACCTACCCAATGGGCTGCATGAGTCGGGCTGTCTAACACTGTCACCTTCTGAGTGTGTGTGTGTGTCTGTCCGAGGAGAAGGCTACGTACAACTGCCAGGAGCGGGAGAAGACAGGAGGGAGACAGCCCCTCACCATGGCAGAGCAGAGGGCCCTGGACATGGATGGCGGACCGAGGTTGCTGAGTTGGAGCTTGGCCACGGGCGAGGAAGTGAAATCCCGATTCATTGCGGTTCCCTATGAAACAAGTGTCAAGCCCCCTATCAACCCTCACTCGACCCAACCCTCACCCTACACTACCTGCACCCAGACACCATCCTCACCCTCCACCACCCTCAGCCTAGACCACCTACATCCCCACACCCCCACCCATACGCCCACCCCCACTCCTCCCCCAGCCTGTGATCTAATTATGCCTCTTGTCTCGTGTCTTGCAGGGCCTGCTCGGGATGGGGCAAATCCATCTGGCGGCCCCCGCCCCCAGCCAGTGCCACAGCTGGATCCCCCCGTGAGCCGAGCAGTGAGACTGAGAGCAGTTTGAACACCAGCCCTCGCCCAAGACTTGGGACCCCGGAGCTCGGGTCGGAGGATGACAGTGATTTCCCGTCACAGCAGTCCTTCCAGGGACCTGTCTGGGATCTCACAGACCTCATGCACAGGTGCATCCATGCCATTACCAATGAATAGACACTCACCTCGGTTGTGCACTTTAATGAAGAGGCTGCTGGGACACTATCTGGTGTGCAGCACACAATTGACCTGGTACAGCAGCTAGAGGTAGGAACACTCAAAGGGGCAGATGGTCGGAGGGCAGGCCGACCACATGAACTAGCCATCGTCCAGATGGGTTTCGGGCTTCTGGAATGCACCGTTCCATCGATTGTGGAGATGCAGTCGCAAAGCCAGGTACTTCATGAGGGGTTGTCGGCGAGCATCCAGCACCTGTAGGTGCAGTTGGAGGAGTCCAACCACATGCAGGAGCAGGAAGTGGTGCCGACAATGCATGCCATCCAGGCTAACACCACAGTGGAGGCATTGGCGGCAACAGTCGTGGCCATGGATCAGCATGTCCAAGACCTGGGGAAACCTGTGCTGGCGCTGGCCGAAGCCCAGGCAGGGTTCCCAGAGGGAGATGGCGCAGCCACTGGCTGACGTGACATAGACCCAGAAGGTGGTGGCACAGTCAATGAGTGATATGGTGCAGTCCCAGGCAGAGATGGTCCACTCCCTGTGTACCGATGTACAGTGAAAAGTATTTTTCTGCGGCCGAGGGAACGTACACTATACGTTCACAGTGGACGAAAGAATAATCGACAAAGTACAAGGACAAATAGTGATTGGTTACAGTGCAGACCCTGGTCGAGACCAGAGCGGGCCTCCAGGACTGGCAGTGCCAGGTGGTGGGGTGGGGCCTCTAGGGTTAGCTCTGCCCGCCCCAGGTCCGATGGAGTAGCCTGGGGACCACCGAGCACCCCAAGGGAGGATGTGGTTATGGGGCCCTTGCCGGTGACTCCCACAGAGAAGGTGCCGGAACACCACAGCATATAGCACACTCCTCACTCTCCTGTCCCTGGTGCATCGGCTAGGCAGCGGGCAGAACATGTCACCTGGAACACCCGAGCAGCAGCTGGGCCCATCCAGGCCCGGTCGCCCCAGAAGACGCTTGCCAACGGGGACCCGGGTCACAGGGCAGGGATCACAGTAGACTGCCTCCACTCATGCTGCACTGTCTGGGAAACTACCTAGGTGCGACATATCTGTCAGATGATGACACACCTGGCACCATGGGGGTATGGGGGAGGACACCCGCTCCCGGTGGCCGTCAAGGTGACGGTCGCCCTAATCATTTACGCGACGGGGTCCTTCCAGGCGCCGAGTGGAGACCTGTCTGGGATCTCACAGACCTCATGCACAGGTGCATCCGTGCCATTATCAAGGCCCTATATGCCCAGGTGGCTCAATACATCCACTTCAATGTGGACCAAGCCCACCAGGCTGCCCGGGCAGCGGGGTTCGCCACCATCGCCGGGATGCATGGCCCGCTACAAACCAAAAGGGTTTGTTCCACTCGATGAATGTGCAGCTGATATGTGACCATCAGATGCGCATCATGCAAATCTGCGCCCGAAACCCGGGCAGTGTGCATGATGCCTTCTTCCTGCCACACTCGACGATTCCTGACATGTTTGAGACATCCCTCCTGACTGTGGGGGTTGGCACCTTGGTGACAGATGTTATCCACTGTTGCTGATGACACCTATCAGGAGGCCACAGACCAATGCAGAAACACGCTACAATGAAGCCCATGCAGCAACCAGGAGTGCGATGAGCGGTGCTTCGGCCTCCTGAAGATGCGGTTCAGGTGCCCGGACCACTCTGGAGGGGCCTTCCAATATGATGCTGAGTGGGTCGCCCGCATCTTCATGGCCTGCTGCATCCTCCACAACACTGCACAGCAGAGGGGCGATGTGCTGCTGGTGGAGGAAGAATGCCAGGCCTAGTCTGATGAGGAGGATGCTGAGGAGGGTGAGGGTGGGTAGGACATGGGGCCCAGGCAGGCACGGGAGGCCGCACGACGTGTGCGCCAAGGTCAACGGACACAGAGCGCACTGATCGCCTCCAGGTTCACCAACTGGGAGGTGTGGGCGGGGGTTGTGGTAGGGGGGGGACTGGTGAGGGGTGCGGACACAGCATCCAATTCCCACACCCCCCTCACTGGCGCCCGCCCCCCCCCCACAGCCATTCCCCGCCTGGAACACCCTCCGTGATACATACCTGTCGCTCTACACGGTGGGAATCTTGGGTTGGTGGTAACAGCGGCTCTGGCCCATGGGATGGAGGATGATGACAACCCCCTCTGCGATGACTCTGGTGCTCCACATCATTTGGCAGCATCTGACCCCTACCTATGGCAGCACTTTCCAACATCCACCTGGGTGATCCCTGCATGTGAGCTGCCCATTCCAACAGCCAGTGTCATCAAATCCCTGGCGTGACAGTGGTGAGGACGGTCAGGGTGGTGGGGGGGGTGGGAATTGTGGAGCCCAGGCCCACAGGGTCTACCCATGGCCCCCACTCCCCCAATGTCTGCCCATTCCACCCCCCCCCCCCCCCCCCCCCCCGGGCCGGGCCAGCCCAGACCGGCTCATCCCTCACACCCATCTGACAGAGCACCGGGGCAGGTTGTAACAGTGAACAGGTGTTTAATGTGACAATGTATATTCAGATTTGTGCCCTAGCCCCTATAACTAAACTAAGCCCTGCCAACTCAACTAGTGTCTAACTATCTAGCCTTACGGCCCTAATGCTACACCTGTCTCCCTGCTCTGCTGGAGTATTCGATGACATGCTCAGTCTGGCATGTCCTTGAATGACAGACGGTGCCGCTGCACACGAGGCCTCATGTGGCACCTCCTTGCCACCTCCTTTCATTGGCTGTCGAGCTGCTAGCTAGGCAGCTACCCCCTGTCATTCTGCGCACGCCCAGCTGCTGCAGCTTCCTCCTGTTCCTCAAGCAGTACCCGTTCCTTGAACCGCAGGGCAACCACCAGGGCTGCGGTGACTAGCAGGAAGGCCACCATTGCTGGTTGGATTCCAATATCCATTGTCTGCAGGGGGTGAAAGGCTGACATGTTAGCATGGTGCATACCCCCCGTGCCCAACCAGGTCCAATGGGCTAAATGGTGGCCCTGGTAGGCAGTGTGGACTCTGCCCCCGCATGTTCCCCCCCCCAATTCTCGCCATCTCCAGTGGCTGGCACCGTGGAGGCCCTTGGCCCTGGCACCTGCCCCTGATGCCAAGGGTACCATTGGTTGGTACTGCCCTCGCTAGGGGTATGCACCGCAACCCCTGTAAGGGCTACTGTGCATGTTCCCCAGTGTCTGGCGCAGCAGCCCACAGTCACTCCTCTCTGTGTCCAACCTCCTCTCTCTCACTCAGCAACCACCATGCCAGTTTCACGATTTTTAAATGCACAAGTGAACCGCACCGTCGTGAACTCAGCCCATTGAAGGAGGAGGATCGCGGCGGCCTCGGAGAGTACCACTAATAATATGCAAACGGTGTGTACTGTACGTGCGTTCTGGTACGCACTGATGCCGTTGTCGTGGTGATGGAGAATCGCGATTCGGAGTCGGAACTTTTTCTCCGCCCATTTGTGTTTCGCGATTTCGGCTTCGGCAAACAGAGAATCCTGCCCAGTGATTTTGGAAAAGGGAAAAATGAGCCAGATCTTAGGCAGGACGCTGACAACGAAGAGTTTGTTATGACAGTGAAAGTAAAAAGAAAGCAGATAATAATAATAATCTTTATTAGTGTCACAAGTAGGCTTACATTAACACTGCAATGAAGTTACTGTGAAAATCGCCTAATCGCCAAATTCCGGTGCCTGTTCGGGTACACAGAGGGAGAATTCAGAATTTCCAATTCATCTAACATAGAAATGTGAAATAAAAACAGAATATTGGTGGAAATAGACAGCAGGAGAACATGTATCTGAAAATATAAATGAACATTTCTAGAATGTCTCTACTCAAGCATTTATTCCCACTTCGGTGGGTGGCATGTTCTGATATGTGGAGAGTTGTGTGTTGCCGAGGGTGCAGCTGGGGGCTAGGGGTGGGGAGGAGGGGGGGGGGGGGGGTGGTGGGGGTGGAGAAACGTGTGGTGGGGGGGGGGGAGAGGCTAAATGGTATATTTGACTTGCATTTGAAATTGACAAATGTCAACAAATCAGCTCTGCCGCCTGTTTTGACTGCTAACACGGGTGCGTTTACAGCATCAAGATGTGTACAAATTAAAGATAGCAGCTAGCTAACCAGTGTTAAAATGGAAATGTTCTGATTTTGTCAGCTACTATTACTTCACCACATTTCAGCCTATTTTGGTGTATTTTTACCATTGCAGTTTGGACCACATACTTGAGGAAGCTAAAATGACAGCAGGCATTGGCTGACTGGCAGGGGGCCTGACTCAATTACCATGAGGAAACGCAATGTCAATATTTGCCTTTCATCCCGCACTGAAGACTGTGACAATTTTTGACTGCTGTTGTCTGTTTGTTACTTAAAAAGTGATCAGCCAGAAATTGAAAATCCACGAGCAGCGCTAAATCTTCAATATGCAAATATGCACACCGTGTGTGGGCTGTATATGCATTTGCAGGCATAAACTTTACAGTATTGACATTGAGCATGCTCCACCTAATTCAACCGAACATTGAGCAATCTGACCACCAGTCCTTAAATTCATCTTTGAAAGCTACATTATAAAAGAGCTGCCCACCCATGCCCAGGATCACTTCAGACCCCTCCAGACCCAACCTGCTGGCCAACTGCGCATAGAGGTTGGCCAGTTTTCCTCCCTTGTGCTGGCAATGTGCTGCACTGAAACACCAGTATGCCATTCACAGCTTTATCTGGCACATGCAAAACCGGCCTGGACTTGAATATTGTTTGATCCTCCCATTACCGATTAAAACAGGAGACAGAGCTGATTTGCTGAAATTCGTCAATTTCAATGTCTCCGCCCCGCCCCTCGCCAATACACGGCTCTCCACATTACAGAAAGTGCCACATACCAAAGAGAAAGAAATGCTTGAGTAGAGATATTCTAGAAATGTTCATTTATATTGTTAGATATAGATTGTCCAGTTGTCTATTTACAGCAATTGCCTTTCTACAATTTCACATTTCTACAATCTGTTTTTTCTTTTTGGTACCATCTGGAAGCCCAGAAAGTACCAAGTAAATATATTTTACAGCGGAAAGCACGTCTTAATGATGGATGGACCAAGACATATTAATCAAAGTTATAGATCCCTGGATTGGTACCAATGTTTAAATTACTAGATTATGTGAAATTGTTTAACGTGCGAGCGGTCCTAATTGGCATCCAGTTTCTTGGAGAAAGAGACTCTGTTGGATCAGATGTCTGTTGCCTAAAGTGAAGTTCCATGGGAAACAGTCATTCCCTTCAGCATTCGTGGAACAAATGAAGTATTCTGCTGTGACACAGAGTGGAAGAAATTATAGTTACCAGGTTTTGAAATATTCCAGACACCAGGAGCAGGCATCAATGTAATGAACATATTAAAGATAGACAGCGTGGTGATGAAAGCATCATGGTATAACACATCAGGGTATATCAGCAGGAGTTGAAATTGGAATGTAATAATGGGTAAATGAATTCCAGAACTGCCCAAGGAAAAATTAAAAGATGCTTTCGATGTGACATTAAGAACCATTATGTGACGAATTACCCAGAGCAAAGAGGCACAGTCTTGTAAATGGTGCATGCAGAAAATAGTTTTGCGAAAGAGAATGAAGGTAATGATGAATATGAACAGATTATGCAGCTTATAAGTCTTGTGATGAATTTATTAATCATGGTCTCCATGATATTTATCCTTTAAATATATTAATCATTGACTCTCATAGTTGTGCAATGTTAGCTAGTGCTTGTACTTCAACAGTGGGTATGTTGGATTGGTTAAAACATTATTTTCATTCACTAATGGGCATCAACACAGGGTCACAAAAAAGTGCTACGTGCTTCAGGTTTGGTGATGACAACACATTGCAGCCATTCAAGACAGTGGTAATTTCATGCAAAATGGCTGACTTTAGCCATTATAAATACGGACGTCATTTCTTCTGAGATACCAATGCTGTTGAGGAAATCCGACATGAATAAGGCACAAATTGATGACGGAAGAGAGTTGGATGCTGTTTACTTGGACTTCAGACTGGTACACGAGGTGAAGTCACAAGGGATCAGAGGTGAGGTGGGAAAATGGACACAGGACTGGCTCGGTCACAAAAGGCAAAGGTTAGCAGTAGAAGGGTATTTTTCTGAATTGAAGTTGTGACTAGTGATGTTCCACAAGGATCTGTGCTGGGACCTCTGTTGTTTGTAGTATACGTAAACGATTTGGAGAAAAATGTAGCTGGTCTGATTAGTAAATTCACGGATGACACCAAGGTTGGTGGAGTGGCAGATAGTGTTGAGGATTGTCAGAGGATACAGCAAGACATAGATAGGTTGGAGACTTGGGGAAAGAAATGGCAAATGGAATTTAATCCAGACAAATGTGAGGTAATGCACTTTGGTAGGTCTAACATCGAGGGAAAATATACCGTAAGACGACAAAACTCATAGGAATATAGAAAGTCAGAGAGATCTGGGCATGCAGGTCTACAGAATTCCACCCTATCCCCGTAACCCAATAACCCCTCCTAACTTTTTTTTTGGACACTAAGGGCAATTTAGCATGACCAATCCACCGAACCTGCACATCTTTGGACTGTGGGAGGAAACCAGAGCACCCAGAGGAAACCCACGCAGACACGGGGAGAACAAGCAGACTCCGCACAGACAGTGGCCCAGTGGGGGATTGAACCTGGGACCTTGGCACTGTGAAGCCACAGTGCTATCCATTTGTGCTACCGTGCTGCCTAGGGTGACCTGATAAAGTTCTACATGATTATGAGGGGCATGGATAGAGTGGATGAACAGGCACTCTTTCCCAGGGTGGAGGGGCCAGTCAGCAGGGGGCATAGGTCCATTGGGCAAAGTGTAGAGTAGATGTACAAGGCAGGCTTTTTAGACAGAGTGTGGTGGGTGCCTGGAATGTGTTGCGAGGAAGATTGTGGAATCAGATACATTAATGGTGTTCAAAAGGCATCTTGACAAATACATGGACAGGATGGGTATAGAGGAATACAGCACTAGGAAGTGCTGAAGGTTTTGGCCAAAGGTGGTATCATGACTGGTACAGGCTTGGAGGGTTAAGGGCCTGTTCTTGTGCTGTATTGTTCTTTGTTCTTTGTTTGAAATGAAACTTGACATGGAATACAGTAAGGCAATTATGTTTGCAAAATGAGTTAGAATTATAGAAGTTACAGTGCAGAAGGAGGCCATTCGGCCCCCCGAGTCTGCACCAGCTCTTGGAAAGCGTACCCCACTTAAACCCACACCTCCACCATATCCCTGTAAACCAGCAACCCCACCTAACTAAGGGCAATTTAGCATGGCCAATCCACCTAACCTGCACATCTTTGGACTGTGGGAGGAAACCGGAGCACCCGGAGGAAACCCACACAGACACGGGGAGAACGTGCAGACTCCGCACAGGCAGTGACCCAAGCCGGGAATCGAACCTGGGACCCTGCAGCTGTAAATCAACTGTGCTAACCACTGTGCTACCGTGCTACCCCTGATATTTGCCCTTTAGTTTATCCCATCAGAACTATACTGTATCTTTTTTACAAAATCTGGGGTGGGATTTTCCGGCCTCCCCTGCGGCAAGTTTTGAAGTGCCGGAGGTTTGCACCATCGTGTAGGGATTGAAAATCCCACCCCTGATGTTTCACAACAGACTGTTAGGCAAGTATTAATGACATCAAATTATAATAAGTTAAAAAAAAACTATGTTCTTAAAGTTACACAGACAATTTACCAATCCGACTCATCAACTCAAAACTCCTGCTCAAATGTGCAGGTGTAGTTTATCAAAAGTATACAAGGCTAATAGAAGAGATTAGTGAGAAGTGTGAAATCAAGAAGCATCAAAGAACATCCCATGTCCTATTGTGAGCCTTTTATTGGCATGCGATTTCAACAATGCAGTTTCCATGGATTTAAAGATATGAGACAAAGATTTTTTTAAAATCACCTTACATTTTATTGAGCCAGTTATTAGAAAGGCCCAAATATTCCAGTATCCGTATCATCGAATATTGGACTTAAGTTGGGAGATGCACTTAAGGACCCCATAGAAGCGCTGGCGAACACACATGTGCTCAAATTTCCAGGGAAGTTTAAACTTCCGATGCGCTGATTTCCTCAACCTGGATCTTCCGCAAAACTGTCCACCATTAAGCTCAGTGCCAGAGACTTGGATCAGATAACCTGAATACCCTGGGAATGTTCCTCAGGATGATACCTAGTCTAACTCAGTAATTAGCGTAACTGAATTGAGCACCCTCATCGATCCCCCAATCAACACCCTCCCTGACCTATTACCCCCACTAGGCTAACCCCCCAAACCGAACGACTAAGCCCCTCCCATCCAGCAACCCCACTGACCCAATTATCCCCACTGGACTAGCCCCCCAACCCAACCTGACTACTGCCTCAACCTGACCTGACTGGGCCCCTCCCATTCAGCAACTCCCACACCAACCTGAGCAGACTAAATCCCCACCTGACTACATTACCGACATGGCCCATCTATCACCCCAGCCAACAACCATCAACACAACTATTGCTCCGATCTGACTATCGGAACACTCCCCCCAACATGGCCCAACTATACCCAATCACAAGACTACTCTCCAACCCGACCTGATTACCTTTCCCAACCCACTGCCCCGATTTGACCCAACTAAACCTCTACCTGACTCAACTACCTCCACAACCAACTAACCCTGACACAACCTGACCATACCCCCTCACCTGATTAATCCTACCTGACTACCCCCCAATTCACACACACCCACACTCCTATACTTTCTCACTTATCCACTCACAAACTGACTTGAGATCTTTAAAAACTTACCTAAATAAGGTAGCTAATTTTGTGGAAAGGACGCACGTCCTCTTCCCTTCCTCATGATGTCTGTGCTGACCCATCGATTCTGTAGCTGGAATTGGAAGTCCTGCCTGAAAAATCACAAAACAGCACTTTGCAAAGAATCTTCGCAGGCGGTGTCAATGCGCATAACATTGATGCTGACTGGAATATCTGGAAATTCACTGTTTGTTAGAAGAAAAATTATATTATCGATAAAATCATGGGAAAATTGATACGAACAGCAGTGAAGATTTTAGTCCAATGATGGTGGTGAATTGGCTAATGAGGAGTTCAGAGCTCTTTATGAGAATGTGATTATCGTGTCATGCAGCTGAAAGTCCTTTTAGCAATGACCTTTGTGAAATAAATCATCCTGTGATTGATGAAATGGTGCTTAAAATTTGGCTGATCAATCAGTGTAAATTGACAACTGTGCGCATGGGCAGTTTATGCAAAGAATTCTCTTCAGATGGTTGAAGAATACAGTCCTTATCAACTAGTCTATAGGCGCAATCATAAATTACTTTCTGTTTTTTGCAATTATCCTCTTACTCCAGAAGGTACCAGAATTAGTGCCATATTTTCTGAGCATTTCAATGCTCTGCATGGCCAGAGATAGGCTTTTATCTAGGCTGAAGTACCGGAAAGAATTTCTGAGTACTGAGGCACCTTTTAGACAGAGTTCAATTCAGTATATTTGGTAAAGCAGAAAGAGAGGATCATATGGAATGGAAAGGCCATGATAAAATAATAATAGATAATGATTATATGACAGTAATCAGTTCATCCCTCATAATTAATTTGGAGAAAGTTTAAAATCATTCTGAACAGTTGATAGAAGTAAATGAGGCAACTTGTGTCTCACATGGGCAGCATTGTGGAGTGGCGGTTCCTCCCTACATGTAGGTTTCATCTCCTCTTGGCCAGAACTACACAGCAGGTCACACATTCTACTTTTCTCAGAGGATATCGCACAGAAACAGGAACAGGCACAGGTGAGCAGGGGGCTTGTACAAGGTCATCTGTCTGAGTGCCTGCAGAGGTAAACAGATGTGGAGATCAGCTGATGAGCAACCTGAGAGAAAATTTGTTTAACTGGCATTTATGGGGAGACAGTAGACTAGCAATCCAGAGACCCAGAATCATGCTCTGAGCACCCGGCTCCGAATCCTGCCATGGCAGATGGTAACATTTGAATTCAATAAAAATCTGGAATTAAAAGTCTAAAGGTGATCATGAAACCATTGTCGATTATCGTAAAAAACGATCTGGTTCACTAATGTCCTTTAGGGAAGGAAATCTGGCTTCCTTACCTGGTCTTGCCTACATGTGACTCCAGACCCACAGCAATGTGGTTGACTCTTATGTGCCCTCAGGGATGGGCAACTTATGCTGGCCCAGCCAGCGAAGCCCACACACCATGAATGAATAAAAAAAATTGAGCTTTGTGCGACCTTGAATTGGAGTACAAACTGGGACTGGTTGAGAACTCGACTCTCGTAGGACGTCAACTTTCCGAACACTAAGAGATTCTCTTTGTTTTGGTTTGACTGCACCAGTAAATAGATGAACTATCAAGTTAACTATGTGGGGAAGATAATCAATGTAAAGATAACGCTCAACAAAGTACTTGTTTTTTTTGTTTTGTTTTACAGCATGGTAGCATAGTGGTTAGCACAGTTGCTTCACAGTGTCAGGGTCTCAGGTTCGATTCCTGTCTTGGGTCACTGTCTGTGCAGAGTCTGCACCTTCTCCCCGTGTCTGCGTGGGTTTCCTCCGGATGCTCTGGTTTCCTCCCATAAGTGCTGAAAGATGTGCTGTTAGGTCATTTGGACATTCTGAATTCTCCCTCTGTGTACCCGAACAGGCGCCACAATGTGGCGACTGGGGGCTTTTCACAGTAACTTCATTGCAGTGTTAATGTAAGCCTACTTGTGACAATAAAGATTATTGAACAAATGATTAATTTTCTTATTATTTGAAACAGCTCGCATTTTTGAAACAGATTTTGTGGCAATAAATATACACTCATCGTGCTGTTCTCCTGAACTCCCATATTAAAGTCTGTTTGAACTCCCTGCCTACTAGATCCCAGCACAACACCTTTGGCAGTAGCCACACACTCCGTAGCCCATGATGGATCTATGACACAAACCTATGCAGGCTAATCTCACATAGCAAGCAGCAAACCAACAACAGGCTGAAACAAACTTACAGCTGATAGAAGAGCAGCAGAAGGACAGCAAACATTGATGGCAGAACTGCAGCGGCTGTGAGCAGAGCTGGAATCGGCAAAGGAAAGCCGACCAACGACCACGTATCCCGTTGCAGCCAGACTACACATGCAGAAAATGGTTGACAGTGGCGATGTGGAGGCTTTCTTAAAAACCTTTGAAAGAGCAACTAAAAGGGAAAAGTGGCAATAAAGCAGGTGGGCTACAGTTCTAAAAAAATATTTTTATTGGCATTACTCATATTTCTAAACAATTATGTATATATACATTTTTCTTACCCGAGTTAATTTATTTTATTATACAGAGAGGTTTATTTTGTCTTTCATTTAATTGACTTTATATACATTTTGACGCCCTCTGCATGAGTCTATAGCACCCCCTCCCCCCCCCCCCCCCCCCCCCCTTTGGCTTCAGCTGTGTTTTGCTTTTATTTTCAGGGAAAGCTCCCTCCTCTTCTCTTCTTTTGTGGGCTAGAGTTCTGGCACCATTTCTCAGCGGCGAGGGCCAGACAGCATTTTCCGACCTGGAGCCGGACAATGCTGACGACTGTGAAAGACCAAAAGCTGAAATCCTCACATGTCTTTAAGACGGTGTTAAGAACGCAGTGCTTTCATGCTTGGACTTTTCAAACAGCAAGAGCAACCTGCTCACAAATGTATGATCGAATACATCTAGCCAAAAAATGGCTACAACCCAAGTTCTTTCCTCTTAAAAGTAATTGATAGAGGAGTATTGGATTATTTCATGTGAGGATTTCCCTTTAATGTAAAGAAAGCTATCAGCCAAGGCAACACAGACAATGCAGAAGACCTGGTTGATCTTGTAGAAAGATATTATGCTACAGCTGAGCTCCTGAAAATCTCCAGGCCTAAAAGGACCGTGAGAGAAAAGAAAGCCCGCCAGGAAGCTGGAAAGAAAACAGCCCCCCTGGTCTCCACAATCAGAGTGGAGGGAAGGAGCCAGTGGAGATGGGGACCTCAGCATCAGTAGGAGGCACCAGAACCCATTGGAACTACAAAGGGAATTGATCGACACAGACAGTCAAACCTGTTGTGCATGTGGAGAGCCAGGCCACATTGCATGAAACTGTCCTATCAGAGATGAGCCTATGCAGGCAGAAGCCACCCCTATGTAATGTCATAACAAAGAACAAAGGACAAAGAAAAGTATAGAACAGGAACAGGCCCTTCGGCCCTCCAAGCTTGCGCTGACCATGCTGCCCGTCTAAACTTAAATCTTCTCCACTTCCGGGGTCAATATCCCTCTCTTCCCATCCTATTCATGTATTTGTCAAGATGCCCCTCGTGTCAGTCCAGTCCGAATCCAAGACCGAGAAGTAGAAGCCGTGCTGGTCTCCAGCAGCAACGTCACACTGGTTACTCCTGGCTTACACCTCCCCACCCCCCCACCCCCACTCCACCCTCAGCAATTCCCCGCCTACAAGATCCAAGCACAACACAGCTCCTTTGGCAGTTTTACAATTGGTTAATCGAAAAGTGGTCATTGCACACTTGACTTAGCTACCACATCCACAGAATAATTATCACAGCAGGTGTATGGTGATTTATGTTCCAGAAAGGACAAATCAATGGGGAGATGTGACGACTGTGGGATGTACAGGAAAAAAATTAAATTTGGTGGAATGAAGACATAAAAAATATAGTAGTTCCAGCTTAAATAGATGGAACAATTAAATAAAAACTACAGAACAGTCAAGTAACAGAACTAGAAGTCCTCATGATCATTATGTTATGGTGAGTCAGAGCAACCAAATGAGAAACAAGGCAGAATTTAGAGTTTATTCTGAGTACCAGGTAAGGATAAACCAGCTTTGCCGCATACATGGATTTATACTGATGTATATTGTCATGTGGGAGTACCTTTAAGAAATGAGTGTTTACTACTGCAGTGATGTCAGAGAGTGGGTGGAGCTGGGCTGTCTGTCAGCTTTTTACTTTTGTTTTAGGCTGTTTGCTGCAGGGTGTGTTTTAGTTTTGTTTTCAGTGCTGGAGCTGAAGCCAGACAAAGCAGGTGTACTGTTGATCTCTCTGCCATGAAAAAACTGTCTCTTAATTATTTGGTGAATTCAGAATTATAAATGTTCTCGGTAGTGATTGTAAACCTAATGTGCTTCTGTTAAAAGGTGTTTCTTTTGTCTTTTGGATGTTGTTTGGAAAGTTATTAAGGATTACTTAGTGTTGTACACTTTGGGGGTTGTATTTGAATTGATGGTTGCTAAGATGTTCACTGTATGTTTTAAAAAGGTTAACTTGAGTTCATAGAATAAACATTGTTTTGCCCCATGTATGTCCTGCACACAAGAAATAGGAAAAATCCAACCCAGTCAATTCCTACCCTATCAGTTTATTCTTCATCATCAGCAAAGTGATGGAAGTAGTCATCAACAGTGCTATCAAACTGTTTTGGTTCCGCCCCCTTCCAAAGGACGTTGGCTGAGGCTCTCCCCATGATGCCCCGCCCCTGACCGGCCGAGTTCCCATCACCATTGGTTGCGTGTGCTATCATCCGTCGGGAACTCGGCGTGGCAGCTGCGGACTCAGTCCAGCACCACCACAGTTGGGGGAGGGCCGATGGCAGGGGGGAAACTAAGTTAGTTTCTTAGGAGCTGGGGGGGGGGCACTGTTGGGGGGGGTGGTCCGGGGCTCGCGAGCCGGCCAAAAGGGGGGCACTATTTTGCAGGCCGGGTCCGCGCACGGCTGATGCCATATTGCATGGCACGGCCGCTGCAAGCTGCGGCCATGCGCGGCCACGGACCAAACAATTCTCCAGGCCATATTGGCAGCTAGAGCCGGGTGCTCGACGCTGCCGGCAAGCTAGCCTCCAGCCAACCAGAGGATCAGTGGCTGTTTTGCACTGAATTTTCATTGCAAAATGCCACTGTTTCAACGCCGGCGTGAGGACATAGCCTCAGAATCAGAGAATCCAACCCATTATCTTTGCTGAGAGATTTGGTATGAACTTTCCAATGAAGTTGATCATACTCTTTTCACACTTTTATCAGTGGTCGAGGCTTATTTATGGTGGCTTGTATCTTCATGTCATCAGGCTCTATACCTTGACCAAATAATCTGTATCCTAAGAATGTTATTTCCTTTACGCCAAACTGACATTTGACCTTATTGAGTTATAGCCCGTTTCTTCTGATATTTTGTAATACCCTAATTAGCCTCTCATTGTGTTCCTCCTGGGTGGGACCCCAAATTATGATGTCATCGACGTATACCCGAACACCCTGAATGCCTTCAATAATATGTTCCATCGCTCTGTAGAATTGAACTGATGCTGAGATTATGCCACAGGATTTATGAAGAAGGCAATATTTGCCAAACCTTTTACATCTAGCTTGAGTTGCCAGAATCCTTGCAAAGAATCATGTTTGCTGAAATATTTAGCATCAGACATCTCACTTGTGATCTCCTTCTTTTAGATATTGGATAGTGTTCCCTTTTTAGATTCACATTTGAATCGTTGGGATCCATACATATTCGAAGATCATTGTTTCTTTTTTATACACATACCATCGAATTGACCCAATCTGTCAGCTCTTCAATCTTTTTTCTAATGCCAAGATGTGTCATCCTGATAATTTTGCCTTTAGGTGGTCAAATAATAGGGTTGCACGGTAGCATGGTGGTTAGCACAATTGCTTCACAGCTCCAGGATCCCTGGTTTGAGTCCCGGCTTGGGCACTGTCTGTGCGGTGTCTGCACGTTCTCCCCGTGTGTGCGTGGGTTTCCTCCGGGTGCTCTGGTTTCCTCCCACAGTCCAAAGATGTGCAGGTTAGGTGGATTGGCCATACTAAATTGCCCTTAGTGTCCAATATTTCCCTTGTTGGGTGGGGTTGCTGGGTTATGGGGATAGGGTGGATGCATGGGCTTGGGCAGGGTGCTCTTTCCAAGAGCCAGTGCAGACTCAATAGGCCAAATGGCCTCCTTCTGCACTATAAATTCTATGAGTAATGCTGCTGGAAATCTTCCCGGAGCATGTATCACCGGTTGAGCATCCTTTTTTAATTGAATCTTGTAAGTGAAAGGTAAAATACCAAATCCTTCTGCACTGTAAATTCTATGATTCTAAATTATATTTCTGGACAAGCCTGCACAATGGACTGCACTGATCCACCTTGTGTGCTCAGTGTACAGTCAGTGCTATACGCTCTTCTCACCAGCTCCAGTGCTTCACACGTGTCATCACCTAATAACAATTTACGACCTTCAGCAACTATTGAGAATTTTAATTTGTGCACTTTATTTTTTGCTTGTACGTCCAATTAACACATTCCCAATGTGTCAATTTTCTGACCATTATAGTCCTTCAACAAGACTGGTTTATTCAATATTCTCAGTTTTAATTGCATAGTCTTGCTATCATTGATGCTTATGGGGTTTGCTCTTGCTCCTGTATCTAACTTCACAGTAATAATCAATTGATTTATTAGCAAAGAAACTGTCCATTTGTCCTTTGTCACTATTCCAGTATTACTTCTATCACTTTTTGTTCTTCTAGGCAACATTTTGTTCCTTTTGGCTGTGTTTGCCCTGTCTTCATTCGACACTACAGCTGCACTGTAAATTCTATGATTCTATGAACAAAAAATGTGCCTTCCAAATTAATGTCATTGATTGTACTAATTGACTTCCCTGCTTGTCAAACATTGTTTCGCAAAATGTTTTTTTCCTTTGCACATTTTGCCATAAGCTGGACATTGCCTCAGATGGTGCCTGTTTCTTTTTGCATGTAATGGCTGCTTCTGCCGAGTGTTTAAAATAGTAACGGTGCTGAGACCACTTTTTATTTTTGAGTGCATCACAACATCTATGGCATCGGCATCTAACTAAGTTACGTCTTCTAACTGAAGCTCATTCTCCCATAAGAGACGCTCACGCACCTTATCATCATTTACTCCAAAGGCAATTTGATCCTGAATCATTGAGGATTTTAAATTCTCGAAGTTACACGTCTGTGCTTTTAACTTGAGGTCGGTAAGAAAGTTTTCAAAGGACGCGTCCGTCTTCTGTGTTCGCGTTCTAAATATATATTGCTCAAAGGTTTCGGGCGAAATTCTCCCCCCCCCCCCCCCCCCCCAACGACGGGTGGGAGAATAGGGGGAGGGCCTTCCCGACTTTTTTGACGCCCTCCCGCTATACTCCCCCCCCCCCCCCGAAATCCCGACAAGAATCGCTGCCGCCGTTTTTTTACGGCCGGCAGCGATTCTCAGCTGTTAGAAGGGCCGAAGTCCCAGCCCTTTACGACCTTTTTACGAACGGCAAACACACCTGGTCCTGCCGTTCGTAAAAACGTCGTGACAAACTCGCAAAAAATAACCATGGCACCGATTGGCACGGCAGTACCACGGCCGTGCCAAGGGTGCCATGGGCCCGCGATCGGTGGGCACCGATCGCAGGCAGCGGGCCCGATGCCCGCGCACTATTTGTCCTTCCGCCGCCCCGCAGTATCAATACGCGGGGCGGCTGAGGGGCAACCCGGCCCGCGCATGCGCGGGTTTCGCGCAAAAACGCGATGACGTCACCCGCGCATGCACGGGTGGAGTCTTCCCACCTGCGCATGCGCGGCTGACGTCATATGACGCGTCAGCCGGCGCTAACTCCGGCAAGCGGGCTTAACGATTTTCGTTAAGCCCGACTTGTCGGAGCCTCCGACGTCGGGCTGCTAGCCCCGACGGGGGACCAGAATCGGTCCCCCGTCGGGAAGGGGCGCGCTGCCGTAAAACCCGCCCGGGTTTTACGGCAGTTTTACGATTTCTCCCGTTTTGGGAGAATTTCGCCCGAATCATGCAATGCTCGTCAAATTTTTATATGATGGCATCAAAGCTTTTACTATCGTCCTCTTGTTCATAAACAAAGGTGTTATAAATCTCAATCACCTGCGGGCCTGCTACCATTAGCAATAATGCTATTCTTTCATCTGGCTGCGCCTGCAATCCTAGAGCTGCTACATGCAGTGTAAGCTGTTGTTTAAATGTGCACCAATTGCCATCAACAATACCGGTTCATAGAAGTTGTTCAGGAGTTTTAAACTATCCATCTTTTTTTTGCACTGGCTTTGCGTTTTCAGAGATATCCTTCGACATTCCACATTTTCCTTGCAGCACCAAATTTGAAGACTATGTCCTTCAAATCTTCACACTCCTGATCTTTTAGTTTTTGATCACCACACCTGGTACTATGTTATGTTCTTGTACAGAGACAATTACTGAGTTGGCGTACTAAAGAACATCTAGTTCAAGACTAGTTAATTTTATGACAGTATAATAAACTGTGGGTAGGAAATTAATGCTATGAAACTGGAACAAATACAAACACGACTGACCAAGATGATTTCTCCTCCAGCCTCCCTCCAGGCTACAGTGTCACGTGCTATTACTTGCCTGACACCTACTGTTCAGAGGCAATACATATTTACACATACACTTGTTTATGAATATCACAACAGCGTGTTGGTATCGGGCGAGGTTGGGGATTTGTGGTTGTTGGCTAAGGTTGATGTTTTGATATTTTATGTATGCATGTAAAAAGCATTGAATAAAAATATTTTCAAAAAATAATACAAGGTACAAGTCAGGGGTGTGATGGAATACTCTCCACTTGCCTGGATGAGTGCAGCTCCAACAATACTCAAGAAGCACAACACCAATCAGGACAAAGCAGCTGCTTGATTGTTATCCCGTCCACAAATATTAAATTCCTCCATCACCGATGAACAGTGGCAGCCGTCTGTACCATCAACAAGATGCACTGCAGGTTCTGTAGGTAGCACCTTCCAAATCCACGGCCACTGTCATCTGGTAGGACAGGAGCAGCAGATGCCTGAGAACACCACCACCTGGAGTACCCACTCGAAGTAATTCACCAAATATATCGCTGTTCCTTCACTGTCGCTGGGTCAACATCCTGGAATTTCCTCCATAACAGCCCTGTGGGTGTACCTACATCTCAGAAACTGCAGTGATTCAAGAAGGCAGCTCACCACCACCTTCTGAAGGGTGACTAGGGATGGACAATAAATGCTGGCCTAACAGTGTTGCCCACATCCTGTAAAATGAATCATAAAAAAATTAAATATATTGCTTTCCATATTGAGCAATGTGGAACTGGTATAACTTTAAATCCATAGTCCTATTTAGAGAGTGTTATTCCTATTTTAGTTAATCAGGTTAGATTATCATAGAAAAGTGATGCATCTGAAGAAGACACAAACAATTGCAAAGCTTAATTGGTCGATGGAACTGATTGTGCTCTCAGACTAGACGAGATGCTAGTTTTGATCTGTTCACATTCAGCATTTAAATGAAATCCATCAACATAGAGAATATTTTAAGGATAAATAAATCATTATGAAAATTAAATATGAATAAATACAGACTTCAGTTCCTCTCCTTCGCGAATATAAAGAACATGAAGCTAATATATTTTGGCAATGCTTCACATTTATATTCCTGGGTATTCCAGTACAGTTCACTTCAAGGTATTCTTATAGGTGAGAAAATATATATATTCTTCTCCTGCTTTGGAAGCTAAAAAAATAAAAATGATTGTTAAATATATGCTGGCTGCTGAAACGCTGGGTCCCGAGTGTGTATTTGCCTGAAGGTAGACAGGCACAGTGATATTCCTACATGTGGCCTCCTAATTGACTGACTCTTAGCTCACCACCTACAAAGGATGGCGGGTAGGAGTTACATGCTGCCAGTGCAATCAGAAGGCTGGCAGCTCTGAAATTTCAGGCAGCTCCACTGGGAGAGATGGATGCTGCTGAGGCCGTTCAGAGAACCCAAGCGTGCTTCAAAATGGAGACACCTTCAGAGGATTGGATTTGATTTATTGTCACGTGTACCGAGGCACAATGAGAAGTATTGTTCTGCGTACAGATGTTCCATACATGAAAAATTATAGGACAAACGATAAATACACTTTGTAAATACATAGACACAGATATCAGGTGAAGCATGTGGGGCGAAATTCTCCCAAAACGGGAGAAATCGTAAAACTGCCGTAAAACCCGGGCGGGTTTTACGGCAGCGCGCCCCTTCCCGACGGGGGACCGATTCTGGTCCCCCGTCGGGGCTAGCAGCCCGACGTCGGAGGCTCCGACAAGTCGGGCTTAACGAAAATCGTTAAGCCCGCTTGCCGGAGTTAGCGCCGGCTGACGCGTCATATGACGTCAGCCGCGCATGCGCAGGTGGGAAGACTCCACCCGCGCATGCGCGGGTGACGTCATCGCGTTTTTGCGCGGAACCCGCGCATGCGCGGGCCGGGTTGCCCCTCAGCCGCCCCGCGTATTGATACTGCGGGGCGGCGGAAGGACAAATAGTGCGCGGGCATCGGGCCCGCTGCCCGCGATCGGTGGGCACCGATCGCGGGCCCATGGCACCCTTGGCACGGCCGTGGTACTGCCGTGCCAATCGGTGCCATGGTTATTTTTTGCGAGTTTGTCACGACGTTTTTACGAACGGCAGGACCAGGTGTGTTTGCCGTTCGTAAAAAGGTCGTAAAGGGCTGGGACTTCGGCCCTTCTAACAGCTGAGAATCGCTGCCGGCCGTAAAAAAACGGCGGCAGCGATTCTTGTCGGGATTTCGGCGGGGGGGGGGGGAGAATAGCGGGAGGGCGTCAAAAAAGTCAGGAAGGCCCTCCCCCTATTCTCCCACCCGTCGTGGGGGAGGGAGAATTTCGCCCATGGAGTGTAGTACTACTCAGTGGACAAGATGCGTGAGAGATCAGTTCAGTCCATTTGAAGGTCATTCAGGAGTCTAGTAACAATGGGGAAGGAGCTGTTTTTGAACCTGTTAGTGCATGTTCTCAGACTTTTGTATCTCCTGCCCAATGGAAGAGGTTGGAAGAGTCACAGTCCTTAAGTTAACTACCTTGAATTTGGTAAGAAGTCTTACAACACCAGGTTAAAGTCCACCAGGTTTGTTTCAAACACTCACTTTCAAAGCACTGTTCCTTCCTCAGGTGAAATCCGTGGACCCCAAGATCCCCCTGTTCCTCCACACTTCCAAGAATCCTGCCTTTAACTTGATTAGGGAATTTAAGATGAAGGGACCCTTCAGGGGCAGTGACCACAATTGATAGAATTTACCCCGCAGTTTGAGAGGGAAAAGCTGGAGTCAGATGTAATGGTTTTACAATCGAATAAAGGTCAATACAAAGACATGAGGGAAGAGCTGGCCAGAGTTGATTGGAAAGGGAGCCTAGCAGGGAAGACAGTGGAGCAGCAATGGCAGGAATTTCGTGGGTGTTATTCGGGGGGCACAAAAGAAATTCATCCCAAGGAGGAAGAAACATGCTACAGAGAGGACAAGGGAAGTCAGGGACAGAATAACAGCACAAGAAAAAGCATACAAGGTGGCGAGGATTAGTGGGAAGCCAGAGGATTAGGTAACCTTTAAAAGCAAGAGGACAACTAAAAACGCAATAAGGGGGAGAAGATGAAATATGAGTGTAAATTAACTGAATAGTTAATTTGCAACAGTCTTCGCGGTGGAAGACACCAGTGGCATATCAAAACTTCAAGAGAGTCAGGGAACAGAGGTGAGTGTAAAGGCCATCACTAAGGAGAAAGTGCAGGTGAAGCTGAAAGATCTGAAGATAGAAATAATCACCTGGACCGGATGGACTTCATCCAGTGTTCTGAAGGAGATAGTTGAGGAGAATGTCGAGACATTGGTGGTGTTCTTTCAGGAATCACTGTCGTCAGGAAGGGTCCCAGAGAACTGGAAAATTGCTAATGTAGAACTCCTGTTTAAGAAGGCAGGGAGGCAGAAGATAAGAAATTGTAGACCAGTTAGCTGACTTTGATCGTTGATAATATTTTAGAGTCCAGTATTAAGGATGAGATTGTGGAGTACTTAGAATGCATGATAATACAGGACTGAGTCAACACAGATTCGTCAACGAGAGGTCATGCCTGACAAATCTGTTAGAATTCTTTGAGGAGGTAAGGAGGAAGTTAAATAAAAAAGAATCAGTGAACCAGTGAACCTGATCTATTTTGATTTGCGGAAGGCCTTTGACAAGGTGCCATACAGGAGGCTGCTCAATAAGATAAGAGCCTGTGGTGTTTGAGGCAAGGTGCTGGCATGGGTAGAGACTCGGCTGGCTGGCAGAAGGCAGAGAGTGATGATAAAGGGGTCTTTTTCAGGATTGCGGCCAATGATTAGTGGTGTTCTGCAGGGGCCAGTTTTGGGACCACAACTATTCACGATACAAGGAAAGTAGAAAAGAGCTCAAGCAGGGAGTTAGGAGGGCAAAAAGAGGTCACAAAATGTCCTTGGCAGACAGGATTAAGGGGAATCCCAAGGCATTTTATACATATATTAGGAACACCAGGGTAGCTCGAGAAAGAGTTGGCTCACTCAAGAACAAAGGAGGGAAATTATGTGTAAAACCAAAGGAAGTAGGTGAGATCCTTTATGAGAATTTTGCATCGGTATTCACAAAGGACAGGGACACCTTAATTGGTGGTGTCTCAGAGGGATGTGTAAACACTTTGGAACAGGTCGTTATTATGAGGGAGGACGTGTTAGGTGTGTTAAAAAGCATTAAGGTAGACAAATCCCCAGGCCAGATGGCATCTATCCCAGATTACTGAGAGAGATGAGAGATGAAATCACTGGGCCTCTAACAGAAATCTTTGTGTCCTCATTGGCCACAGGTGAGATCCCAGAGGATTGGAGGATAGCAAATTTTGTATCGTTACTTAAGAAGGGTTGCAAGGATAATCTGGGTAATTGTAGGCCAGCGAGCTTGACATCAGCGATAGTGAAATTGTTGGATAAGGTTCTCAGAGATAGGATCTATGCATATCTGGAAGTGAATGATCGTATTAGCGACAGCCAGCATGGTTTTGTACGAGGAGATCATGTCTCATTAATTTACTTGAGTTTTTTGAGAAGGTGACAAAAATGATTGACGAGGGAAGGTCTGTGGATGTTGTCTATATGGAATTTAGTAAAGCATTTGATAAGGTCCCTCATGGCAGGCTGGTGCAAAAGATTAAATCACATGGGGTCAAGGGGGAACTAACTGGATGGATTCAGAACTGGCTAGGCCACAGAAGACAGAGGGTAGCAGTGGAAGGGTGTTTTTCCGAATGGAGGTCTGTAATTACAGTTCTGGGACCTCTGCTCTTTTGAAATATATATAAATGACATGGAAGAAAGCGTTGCGGGTCTGATTAGCAAGTTTGCGGATGATACTAAGATAGCAGGAGTTGTGGATTGTGATGAAGATTGTCAGAGAATACAACAGGATATAGATCGGCTGCAAAATTGGGCGGAGAAATGGCAGATGGAATTTAACCTGGACAAATGCGAGGCGATGCATTTTGGTAGATCCAATTCAGGTGGGAGCTATAGAATATAGAACATACAGTGCAGAAGGAGGCCATTCGGCCCATCGTGTCTGCACTGACCCACTTAAGCTCTCACTTCCACCCTATTCCCGCAACCCAATAACCCCTCTTAACCTTTTTTGGACACTAAGGGCAATTCAGGATGGCCAATCCACCTAACCTGCACGTCTTTGGCGTGGGAGGAAACCGGAGCACCCGCAGGAAATCCACGGAGACACGGGGAGAACGTGCAGACAGTGCCCCAGCGGGGAATCGAACCTGGGACCCTGGCGCTGTGAAGCCACAACGCTATTCACTGTGCCACCGTGCTGCAAAAAATAAATAGCAGAACATTAGGAGCACAGAGACACAGTGAGATCTGGGCATGCAGGTTCACAGATCATTAAAAGTGGCAGCACAGGTGGAAATGGTGGGAAAGAAAGCATATGGCATGCTTTCATAGGATGGGGTATCGAGTGTAAAAGCTTGAAAATTATGTTATAGTTATATAGAATATTGGTTTGGCCACATTTGGAATGTTGTGTCCAATTCTGGTCACCGTACTACCAGAAGGACGTGGAAGCTTTGGAGAGAGTACAGAAAGATTTAACAGGGTGTTGCCTGGTATGGAGGATATTAGCTATGAGGAGAGATTGAGTAAATTGTGATTGTTCTCCGTAGAGAGACGGAGGTTGAGGGGCGACCTGATAGAAATTTATAAAGTTATTAGGGGTATAGATAGGGTAAACGGGTGGAGGCTTTTTCCCAGGACGGAATTAAAAATTGCAAGGGGGCACAAGTTCAAGGTGAGGGGGATAGGTTCAGCGGAGATGTGCGGAGGAAGATTTTTACACAGAGGGTGGTGGTGGCCTGGAATGCACTGCCAAGTGAGGTGGTTGAGGTAGATACGTTAGCGACCTTTAAGACTTATCTGGATAGGCACATAAATAGACAGGGTGTAGAAGGATACAGGTGGTTGGTCTAGATAGGACACTTGATCGGCACAGGCTTGGAGGGTCGAAGAGCCTGTTCCTGTGCTGTATTGTCCTTTGTTGTTTTGATATACATTAATGATTTGGAAGAAGGAACTGAGGGCATTGTTGCTAAGTTTTCAAATGACACAAAGCTCTGTAGAGGGACAAATCGTGTTGAGGAAGTGGGAAGGCTGCAGAAGGACTTGACAGGCTAGGAGAGCGGACACAAAAGTGGCAGATGGACTACAACGTTGAGAAGTGTGAAGTTATGCACTTTGGGACGAATAGAGGCATAGACTATTTTCTAAATGGGGAAAGGCTTCAGAAATCTGAAGCACAGAGGGATTTAGGAGTCCTAGTTCTGGATTCTCTTCAGGTTAACATGCAAGTTCACTTGGCAGTTGGGAAGGCAAATGCAATTTTAGCATTCATTTCGAGAGAGCTGGAATACAAGAGCAGGAATATACTGCTGAGGCTGTATACAGCTCTGGTCAGACTCCATTTGGAATATTGTGAGCAGTTTTGGGCCCCATATCTAAGGAAGGATATGTTGGCCTTGGAGGGGGTCCAGCGGATGTTCACAAGAATGATCCTGGGAATGAAGGGCTTGTCATATGAGGAGCATTGAAGACTCTGGGTCTGTACTCTATGGAGTTTAGAAGGATGAGGGGTAGGGCGATCTCACGGAAGCTTACAGAATACTGAGAGGCCGAGATAGAGTCAACGTAGAGAGGATGTTTCCACTATAGGAGAGACTAGAATTGAGTGCACAGCCTCAGACTGAAGGGAAGATCCTTTTAAACTGAGGTGAGGAGGAATTTCTCCAGTTGGTGAATTTGGGGAACTCATTGCCGCAGTAGCCTGTAGAGGCCAAGTCACTGAATGTCTTTAAGACAGAGATAGAGAGGTCCTTGATTAATAAGGGGATCAGAGATTATGGGGAGAAGTCAGAAGAATGGAGATGAGAAACATATCAGCCATGATCAAATGGCAGAGCAGACTCGATGGGCCGAGTGGTCTAATTTTGTTCCTATACCTTAAGGTCTTATGGGTTGCAGCTTTGCTACCAACAAAATGTCAGCAAGCCCTTTGAATCATCCCTAATGAAGAACACCTTTGTTCAGTGGGCAGCCATCAACATCTTGGTTGGGCTTCTCTAATCCCACGGCAGAGTGTCCATGCCGTCGTAAATGCATTGGCCGACCCGACGACTAATTCTGTCCCCTACAGGGGGCCAGCACGGCACTGGAGTGGTTCACATCACTCCAGCTGCTGATCCCAGCGCAAACGGGGCGCCGCGGGATCCGCGCTTGTGCAGTGGCACGGCACCAACGCGCACGTGCCCAGTGTCATCCTTCAACGCGTCGTCCCCAAAGCAACATGGCGCAGGACTACAGGGGCCGGCGCGTAGGAAAGGAGGCCCCCAGCCAGAGAGGCCGGTCCGCCGATCGATGGGCCCCGATTGCGGGCCAGGCTACATCGGAGGCCCACCACCTCAGGGTTGGCGCCAACCACGCTCTGTGGAGAATCATGTGCCAGCACAGGGCGGCGTGGCGCGATTCGTGCCGGTCGCAGGGTTTCGTCGGCCGGGCCCCGCCCATTGTTCTGCTGCTGAAAAACATCCCCAGTGGCAGGAAGTAGAAACCATCCAAAGTGGCTCCCTGCTATTTTTGAAAAGAGCCAATCAAAATGAAGGACTTCACCTCCAGGCGATTGATTGCATATGGATAAATGCCAATATTTGATTTGAATTTAAAAGCCATGGCCCAATGATTGCTGATTTGGATTGGGGGTAAAGGGATTCACAGAACAACTTGTGCTGGAGCAGTAAATGACAAACTGTAACTTCAGGATTTCTGTTTTAATCTCCCCATGCATTACAGCAGGTTGGTCATGGGTGTTTGTTGGGAGGGATTGGTCAATGCGTTCCTGCGGTGGTCCCGATTGCTGGAAAAGTGTCCAGCAGCCGCTACGACATTTAGAATGTAGCAACAGCTACTGAAGCAGCAGCAGTGAGCAGGCCACGCGCCCTGCATGTACACTTGACGCTAAATGCCCTGTACATACTTTTGGCGGGAAATCACGGAAGTGACCTTGTTCCATTTTCTATCTGCTAGCAAGCAAGGCAAGAGGATTATGAAGGTGGATTGTTTTGTTGCAAGAAAGAGATGGCCAGAGACACAAATAGGCAGTGTACCCATTGACCCTGATCTCACACATGAATGGCTGAGGAGAGATGCTCAGGAGAGTTCTCGGCAGTGCTAGTATTAGCTCTGCACAGGGCTCCAGGGTCTCTGGTGAACAGCCTACAGAAAAGAAACTTAATGCTGGAACAAAGCTATATAAAGATGATTTCCTGAAGTATTGTTTTGTCAATTGTGTCAATGCAAATCAGGATGCAAAGCTCATCTGTGTTATATGCAGGGAGGTACGGTAGCACAGTGTTTAACATTGCTTCCTCACAGTGCCAGGGACTCAGGTTCGATTCCAGCCTTGGGTAACTGTCTGTGTGGAGTTTGTACGTTTTCCGGTAAGTTGCGGAGGTTGCGGTAAGTTTCAGGTGGGTAATGATGATAAATGCTGACAGTCGGCTGTCAAAGGCCCCAGCTAAATTCTGGCCATATGTTTTAGTACAAGGATACATTGGGTCGTAGCATTGATTTTAATTTTACCTGTAATTTTTCTTTTTTTTCTAGTATCTTGGAGCTGTGCTTGTCCATTTTATCTGTGATTGGCTCAGATATTGTTATCAGATCCGCCAAGTTCTTGATTTTTTTGGAATCTCTATTTGTGGATTACAACTCTAGATTCTTCAGAATCGTCTGTTTTTATGATTTGTAGAGCAATAATATTGATTTAATTGCAACTTCAGCTGCAAGAATTTCTGCCATGGGCACCTCCCAGATTTTGTGATTTATAATTCAAATGATTAAATGCCACAATGGTTTAATCTTGATGTAATGATTCAGCAAATCTGTGTACTATCTTGCTTTATGTGCTTTACCTATGATGAAAAAGCTCAAGGAATCTTGACTGTTTTGAAATAGTGCTTTATCTGAACATTCAAAGCAGATCGCTGCCAAAATCTAGCAAAAGCATTGTAGTATTAAATACATTATTTCCATCAAAGTATATTAAAAAAGCAGTAGATGGATTTTAATCCTTGCTTCTATTTTCTTGCATTGAAAGCTGGTAAACTTGGCTTGTCTTCGTTAGTAAACTATGTTATTCTCTTCTAAATAACTCACATAGCTCTGCTATTGTCTGCCACACACCTCAATTGGCATCAATTTATTTTTTGTAAATGAGGGCCACGCTAAAATGTAGAAACCAAGCCCTTTAGCAGCAGATGCACCAACAAACTGCTCAACGTTTGAGTGAATTGTTATTAAGTATTCTGTACTGAAAGTATTTAAATCTAATGGATCAAATGTGCTTTTGTGAGGCACATTTCCCAGTTTACTTTTATTGTCTTTCTCTCAGGTACATTGCGCAGTATTTATTAGTGTATAGATTACATATGTTGCATAGAATTTACATTTTTGAACTGTCTTTCTAAGATACTAGTTATGTTCTTTGCCCTCTGTGGGTTTTATTAGTGTTTCATACTTTTGTTTAAATACATACGAACTAACTATATTATATTCTAATCTCAGTGAGTGGTTTGTTTAACCGGTCACATTCAATTTTCTGCCAAGTTAATAACAATATTTGCTAAAGCTTACTGAATTGTAGTTTATATTCTGTGGGATATAATTTTTCCTCAACATTCTCATATTCCTCATTCAAGATCTTTTGCGGCCTGTGCCCCTTGAGGTAACACATATTCTTGAATAAGTGAGCAGGAGGCTTCCTAACAGCTGCTTAGCTAAGTCTCTGTAGATCTAAATGGAATGCAAACATGCCTGGGCCCTCAGGTGGTGCAAAAAGTGTTCAACTCATAATGGACATGTTTGAAACTGCACCTAAATAATCCTGTCTATGCATAGTTAATTAACACCTCTGAACAGCAATGTCATTTAAAATTAACTTCACAGGCTGCTGGCTTCTTGTTCAAAAAACATGTCGCCTGCAGTCTGAGGAGTTAATCCCTTATGACATGACTGACGCACTATAGTTCAGCTCAGGCAAAATCCAATTCAACCCAATTGTCTTTTTCATAACTTTTTCACACCCCTTTCCCGATTCCACCACTCCTGCTTTTTCTGAAGCTTTAGGTCCCCTTGTGCTAATTATTATTATACCTCTGTGTCTTCGGAGAGAAGCTCTTTGCTTACAAGTTTGAACATATTTGGTGATATGTCAAGTCAGAATGTAACGGAAAATTTGCATTTATTCAACTTAATTGCTAGCTTTTTGAAAAAGTAATTTTGTGCACTAACAAATTGCTCACTGTACCCATGCCCATGTTTTGCCAAATATTACTGAACCATTCTTCTGCAGATTCTTACAATTAAATTTCAGAAGGCTGATTCTCCACTATAATAGTTCATTAACTATAACAATCATACCAATTAACCCTGAAATTAAAATGAAATTAGGAATCTATGGGCTGATCACTGTGCAACTGAGCTCAGCAGCTTTAACATGAAAACGTCCACAGTCTTCACATCATCACATGTGACTTCTTTCAACAAATTTATGTATTACTTGTATCATCTAGGACTCATTCCTGGCACAAAGATATACTCAAGGCATCGACTATCCTAATAGCTTTCCAGATATGAAAATATAATTGGTGACATAGACTTGCATATCTAACACTATGACCAAGGAATTCCATGGTTCTACCTCCTATTCCTCTGGTGTAACTTTGCTGGAAGTGCAGCCGAGACAAAATTTACATGCATTAACGGATTTCTGCTGCACTTCTGACAAGGCTTCTGGCAGTAAACCAGCATCAGCTCAGAGGCAAATCCATCTATATTTTCTCATTCTACAACACTTGCAAAGATCACATAGGTATTAGATTAATCATCACAAATAGTATGATACAGTTTGGAAATCCCAATGGCACAACATTAGCTGGGTCTAACTTAATATGATCTGTCTCTGTTTGCATTGTAGACTCACAGCGATTGCTTTATTCAACAAATCTAATGGACCTGTTCAGAACTTAGTTTTGAAAATGAGAATGCATATTGTCTGTAGTCTACTGAAGTTTTGTAGTGGTATAATCAACAGTGATTATTATTTGCCCTGTATTTTCATTTGAACAGGGTTTGCATTTCCTATTTTGCATGGGAAGTACAGGAAAATTAGATTAGGGTTATGGAAGAGTGAACTCGGGTGTCATAAAGGCAACAGTTTCTTTGGAAAACTTGTTAAAAAGCGATTGGGTGTGGAAATTACCTTTGCAATCACCGATAATTTTCCCCAACTAAACAGGTGAACAGGGAGTGGAGAATTAGGGTTCCAGCCTATTAATCAAATGTAAACACCTGCAAAGCATGGTTTTGCCTGGTGCTACTGGCATGGGGCATGTAGCTTGCTGCTGCTAACACAGGTGGAGGATGGGAGCATCGCAACCTGTTTGATTATTCAGCTTTGACAAAGAGTCTTCCAGACATGAAACGTTAGATCCCATCTCTCTCCCCAGATGCTGTCAGACCTGCTGAGATTGTCCAGTATTTTCTGTTTTTATTTCAGATTCCAGCATCTGCAGTAATTTGCTTTTAGCAACAGGTTTAGCGCCTGGAACTGATCCCATTTTTCAGGCAAGGCTCCATTCTCCGCCCGATTGAGAATCCTCTTCGCCCGATCGGGAATGCGATACTGGTGTCGGGCAAAGGAGAATCTGCCATCAAAATTCCATGGGCGGGATTCACCGTTCTCTGACGCCGATTTCGAAATTGGCGATCGGGCAGAGAATCCCTTCTAATGCCGAAATAGGGGGCGGCGCCTGTTTGATGCAGGCTTTGTATCCTCTGCCCCCTCCGAAATAGCATCATCGCGTCGCTCGCCGCACGCGTTACCAGAAGGCCCTCCCCTGATGCTCCGTCCACGATGGACCGAGTTCCTGATTGCACGGTTGACGTGTGGTCTCAGTAATCGGGAACCCGTCATGGCGGCTGTGGAGTGTGTCCAGCGCCGCCACAGTCGGGCGGGATCTGTGTTTTTGGCTGGGACGGGCTTCCGAGAGGGTTGGGAGGACTTGTGGGGGGTGGCCATGGGATGGATAGGGGGGCACTATCTGGCAGGTCGAGTCCGCGCACGGCTGCGCCATGTTTTACGGTGCAACCACTACAGGTTGTCACCATGCGCATGCGCAGCCATGGACCCGGCCACTCTCTGGCCATTTATATTGTGCGAGCTGGGAGATGTACTCGCCTTGGCTGCTAGCCCCTCATTGGCCGCAGGATCAGTGACGAGTTGCCGCCGATTGTTTTGATGTAAAACGCCACAGTTCCTCCGCACTTTGTCTGAAAACGGTGAATCCAGCCCCATGTTGCGAAATGTATTAGATATGCTACTATGATGGGCAACATTTTGCCTGCTGATTCTCTGTTGAGTCAATCTCACCATAATTTGCTGGACAGCAAATTTAAATATCCATTGCGATTCTCTAAAAACAGAAATACAAAACATAACCTCAGTATTTCAATATGCACACCTGCACAGCCTCTTCAAGAAAACTGATTAAAGGAGAAAGAGAAATTGTTGGGACTCTATAAGAGGAAGCTATGAAGAATATTACCCATCCCATGTTGTGGGAAGTGAGCAGAATCCTGATCCCAGGAATTGGGAACTAATCAGTGATGGGGAGGGGGTGCTGCTGATACGACGGTGTTTGCCTTGTCCCTGATACTGGGGCAAGAGGTAGTTTCACTCCCGATTGTGGGGGGTCTTTGGATAAGAATGGATTCCCTTGCCAAGTAAACTTGCGAGATGATCGGGAAACACTCCTGTTCCCTCTGGCCCACCAGCAGTGCTGTAAAAGCATTTATCATTCCAACAAAGTAGTCTTCACATCTCTTTATCTTCAGGTTTCCCAAGACCAGGATTAATCCTGAAAGGGAGGCTAAATCTGAGGCAAGTAGCCAATCAGAATGTTTAAATGGTCAGCTAGCCTCCTGGGAGTGGATTAGTCACTCACCCCCTTTCTTACCTCTGTGAAACTTAGAAGTAATGAGGTTAGAGTCAGGTTTTCAACTTTTCATTTTTTTTATTAATCATCAAAACCCCCAACCCAGCCGTTTAGGGGATTGAAATTGTCATACATCCGACTGACTATTCGTTTACAACCTTGTCTAATACTGCTTTCTATTGAAGTCAACTGAGAGTTGCAGTCAGTTTCCCACTATGTAAACTCCCCCTGGAATGTCATCCTTCTAACAAATTTATAATGCAGTTTGCTATCCTCCCCTTAATTCCATATCCCTTACTTTTCTCATTCATTGCATTTCCTTTGTTTATCATGTTTTCATTGGGCTCTCGGAGCATCAGCCCAATTTAGTCTCTAAATGTAAGAGATTAACAAACATTCCTTCACATTGTGATCCGGTTTAGAGGAGCATTAAGTTGGGATCTTTTGATCTGTATTATGATCTCTTTCAACATCAATTATTTGCATGGAGTCTGTGAAAAATCATTTCCTCTATAGAATGATACCAGCAGACCTCCTATGTTAGCTGCTTGATGCTAAATGGGGGACAACTGTCAACTGCTGATTTGCATTCACTCAATCTTGCTGCGGAGAAAACTGCACACAATGCCCATGACAGCACATCTCTTACATTAAAGAGGACTTTTATACCACTATCCTTTCTGCAGTCCCTTCCCTCCAGATACCTAGGTCCACTCTTCAGTAATCACCCAACACCCCCTCCTGTTCCTATAGCACATATCCCTGCAAGAGCAGAAGAAGCAACACCTGCCTTTTTATCTCCTCTTTTGTTACCGTTCAAGGCCCCAAACATCCTTTTCAGTCAATGAGTGATTTACTTGTACTTTCAATGCAGTACACTGTATTCGCAGCTCATGATGTGGCCTCCTCACGACCATAGTACCAAATGCAGACTGGTCGATCACTTTGAGAATCAACTCTGTTCAGTCTACAAATATGATCCCGAACTTTCAGTCACATGCCATTTTAATATTCCACCTTGCTCCTACTCTGACCCTTCTGGTCCTTGGCTTGCTACATTTCTCCAATGAAGCTCAATGCAAGCTCGTGGAACAGCACCTCGTCTTTCACCTGGCCAGTTCAGCAACTTTTGTTTGCCCATATTTGTTTTGGTGTTTCTGTAATAACTTCAGCAGAGGCCAGGCTAGGCAAAACAAAGGTTTAATTCTCAATAGAAATAAAGCTGCAACCATGGTATATATCGCTCTTGACCCAACCTGTGACCATGGGAAACTGCCGTTCCATATCTGGGTGACAGAATTGAAGCACCCGTTAGGGAGCCGAATTGGGCGGCCTTCGTCTGCACAATACAGGAACTTGTACTCCACGAACCCCACAGGGAGATCAAGCGATGATCCCCCATGGTCTTCGTGGGGGTTAGAACATCCCTAACCCCTTAGGTCGGTTTCATCTCTGTCACTCCTATGACAATGGGGCCTCTTCCACTTTTTTGTACTCAGCCTCAAGTCTGAGGCAGGTGGTGTCAGATTGGGGAGGGCAAAGCAGCCAAGGGACCTCTGCTTCTTCAAGGAACACCTGAGGATCACTGATGCAGGTTCGTCATCTGCACTGGTCACCGGGGGGGGGGGGGGGGGGGAGATCACTTTCTTCAGCCTCCATATCAGACCCTGAATCTTTGCTGTTGGGGGAGACAGCACTGCGATCCCCCGTGGCCAGTGGCCCAACATCAGAGACAGTTGCGACTGGAGTTGGAGATAAGGTTGCCCTACACCTCAGGTGGCCCAAGTGCTTTTGAATGACTTTTCTTCGAACCTTAATTTATAAGAGACAGGCCCTGTCTTCTCTAATACGAATCCAGGGACCCGTTGTTGCTCACACGTATGGCGTCCCCTGCCTTGACCGCTCTCTTGGGCCTCCTGGCGTCATCATTTCTCTTCTGACTCTCTTATTTAGACTCCACCTTCCTCACCAAATTGGGAAATAACAGGCTCAGTCGTTCCATCAATAGTTCTGCTGGAGCTACTCCCATCATGGTGCGTGGTGTGATAATTGAACAGGAATTGTGCCAACCTTGTCTGCATGAATCCAGTCGGCTGTTTCATCATTCCATTTTTGAAGGTCTTTACCCTGCCACGATGATGGGTGAAATGGGGCAGTTGAATGTGTTTGATGCCATTCAACTTCAGGAACGCCTAGAACTCCCTGCTTGTAAAGGCTATACCATTATTGGCGAAGAGGACCTCCGGTAAGCCGTGAATACTAAAGCTCTACCAGAGTTTCTCCATCATGGCATGAGAGGTTGTAGAGGCCATGCAGTGTAATTCCATCCATTTAGAATCATGATTAGGAACATATAACCTAAAAATGGACCAGGCAAGTCGACATGCACCAGTACCCATAGTCTCCCTGTCACTCCCATGGGTGTAAGGAGGCTGAAGGAGGGATTATGGGCAGCATGGTAGCACAGTGGTTAGCACCGTTGCTTTAAAGCTCCAGGGTACCAGGTTCGATTCCCGGCCGGGTCACTGTCTGTGTGGAGTCTGCATGTTCTCCCCATGTCTGTGTGGTTTTCCTCCCCGTGTGTGCGCCGGTTTTCTCCCACAGTCCAAAGATGTGCGGGTTAGGTGGATTGGCCATGCTAAATTGCCCTAAGTGTCCAAAAAGGTTACGTGGGGTTACTGGGTTACGGGAATAGGGTGGAGGTGTGGGCTTGAGTAGGGTGCTCGTTCCAAGAACCGGTGCAGACTCGATGGGCCGAATGGCCTCCTTCTGCACTGTAAGTTCTATGATTCTATGATTCAGTGATGTTCTCCTGGCCTTGGAGCATTGCTTTATTAAACCTTCAATATCTGAGTCAAACCCAGGCAGGAACTCACCAAGGTTCCTTCGGCAGCACCTTCCAAACCCAAGACCACTACCATCGAAGAGCAGCAGATACCTGGAAACCCCAACACCTAGCGGTTCCCCTCCAGGTCACTCATTACCCTGACTTGGAAATGTATCACCATTCCTTCTCTGTCACTGGATCAAATTCCTGGAATTCCATCCCTGACAGCACTGTGGGTGTACCTACACTTCAGGAACCGTAGGGGTTTAAGAAGTCAACTCACCACCACCTCCTGAAGGGCAACTAGGGTTGGGCAATAATTGCTGGCCTAACCAATGACGCCCACATCCTGTAAATTCATTTTTAAAAACCAGACAGCTCCTCACGAGAATCTTCATTTTGGAGACCCCAAGGTGACTTGTACAGCTCCATTAGGATGGGCCACTGACCTCGAGACGACGACTGATGCAATGAAGTCTGCTCTGAATGAAAACTCACACTCTGTAATGTTGAGGGATGGGAGTGGTTGTAGCAACGATAAGCCATCAAAGAGCTTTCATGGGACTTCTGTTGGCAGCCATGGTATGAGTGGTCATACACAAGGCAGCTCTTGCTCGAGGGCATATGAAAGAGCTCTTTTTACCTATTTGATCTGACCGGATGAAGTGGCTGTACCTGTTCGAGGTCCTTGAAAGGTTCAGGTTTGGGCCGAAGTTTGTGGCATGGGTGCGCCTGTTATATGTGGCACTGGTGGCGAGCATACGGACCAACGACATGAACTCACAAAGTTTCGGGTTACACAGGGGAACAAGGCAGGGTTGCCTGCTGTCGCCGCTGCTGTTCGTGCTAGCAATAGAGTCCCTGGCAATGGCCCTTAAGGGCCGGTAGTGTGGCAAGGGATTATGAGGGTGAATAGGGAGCATCAGGTGTCACTATATGCGGGCAACCTGTTACTGTAAGTACCAGACCCGCTGGAGAGCATGGGGAGATTATGGGTGTATTAGAGAGGTTTGGGGTGTTCTCAGGATACAAGTTGAATGCAGGAAAAAGTGAGGTGTTCCCGGCCAACGAATTGGACCAGAGAGCCAGCCTAGCAATCTGCCATTCAAGGTAACCAGAGACAGGTTCAGATACCTGGGTATCCAGGTAACGGGAGAGTGGGTGACGTTGATTAAATGGAATTTAACAAAGTTGCTAGAGGAGGTTAGTGAGATTTTAAGAGGTGTTTGTTGGGGCCTGTTGCCTGGTTCTTCTTTGGCATCGGTATGATAGTGGTCTTCTTGAAGCAGGTGGGAACCTCAGAACCTCTGTGGTGCTCAAGATCACAACGGCTTGGGACTTCCGGTTGCGGCTATGACCAGCTAAGTCGCACATTTGGCAGCTCCTGCGACAAAGGTGTTTAAGGGCCGATTGGAGGGCCCCGACGGTACTGTAAAGACGATTCCCGGTGGGGGAAGGCTCCCTGAGGAGAGTGAGACCAACTTTATGGTCGGTACGCGGAGAGGGGCGACAAAAAAAGCGGCAGCAGCTCCCCAAAAAAAGCGGGGGAAGAGGACCAAAATGGCGGCCGGGGGCGCACTAGAAGATTGGAGAAAATGGGCGGAGGAGCAGCAGGCCGCTCTCCTCCGGTGTTTTACGGAGCTGAAAGTGGAACTTTTAGAGTCCATGAACGCGACGACCACAAGGCTGTTGGCAAAGGTCCTGGCAACCAGAATAGAGGATTGTGTGCCAGGGGTAATCCATGAGGACCAGACGGGTTTCGTAAAGGGACGACAACTTAATACAAATGTCCGGAGGCTGTTGAATGTAATTATGATGCCAGCAGTGGAGGGGGAGGCTGAGATAGTGGTAGCACTGGATGCGGAGAAGGCATTCGATAGGGTGGAGTGGGAATACCTGTGGGAGACGCTGGAACGGTTTGGGTTTGGGGAGGGATTTATCAAGTGGGTGAAGCTGCTGTATTCGGCCCCGATGGCGAGTGTGGTTACAAACGGGAGGAGGTCGGAGTATTTTGGGCTCCATCGAGGTACCAGGCAGGGATGCCCCCTATCCCCCTTACTATTTGCATTAGCGATCGAACCGTTGGCGATGGCACTGAGGGGTTCAGGGGGTTGGAGAGGACTGACAAGGGGAGGGGAGGAGCATCGGGTATCACTCTATGCGGATGATTTGTTGTTGTATGTGGCGGATCCGGAAGGGGGAATGCCGGAGGTAATGGAAATACTAGCGGAGTTTGGGGACTTTTCGGGATATAAATTAAATGTGGGTAAAAGTGAGGTCTTTGTGATACACCCGGGAGATCAGGGGGAGGGAATTGGGCGGCTCCCCTTTAGGAGAGCAGTAAAGAGCTTCAGGTACTTGGGGGTGCAGGTGGCAAGGAGCTGGGGGACCCTCCACAAGCTGAACTTTTCAAGGCTGGTGGAGCAGATGGAGGAGGAGTTCAAGAGGTGGGACATGGTACCGCTGTCGCTAGCAGGGAGGGTGCAGTCAGTTAAAATGACGGTCCTCCCGAGGTTCTTGTTTCTGTTCCAGTGCTTGCCCATCTTCCTCCCCAGGGCCTTCTTCAAGAAGGTAACTAGCAGCATTATGGGCTATGTGTGGGCGCATGGCACCCCTAGAGTGAGAAGGATTTTCTTGGAACGGAGTAGGGACAGTGGAGGATTAGCGCTACCCAATCTTTCCGGATACTACTGGGCGGCGAACGCATCGATGGTGCGCAAGTGGGTGATGGAGGGGGAGGGGGCAGCTTGGAAACGTATGGAGAGGGCGTCCTGCGGCAATACAAGCCTGGGGGCGCTAGTAACGGCACCATGGCCGCTCCCCCCCACAAGGTATACCACGAGTCCGATAGTGGCGGCCACCCTTAAAATCTGGGGGCAGTGGAGGCGACACAGGGGGGAAGTGGGGGGTCTGATGGCGGCGCCACTGAGAGGGAACCACAGATTTGTCCCGGGGAACACTGGCGGGGGATTCCAGAGCTGGCACAGGGCGGGCATCAGGCAACTGAGGGACATGTTCATAGAGGGGAGGTTTGCGAGCCTGGGAGAGCTGGAGGAGAAATTTGAGCTCCCCCCGGGGAACACGTTTAGATACCTGCAGGTGAAGGCATTTGCCAGACGACAGGTGGAAGGATTCCCCTTGCTTCCCGATGGAGGGGCGAGTGATAGGGTGCTGTCTGGGGCCTGGGTCGGAGAAGGGAAGGTCTCGGACATCTACAAAATAATGCAGGAGGTGGAGGAGGTACCGATAGAGGAGCTGAAAGACAAGTGGGAAGCGGAGCTGGGAGAGCAGATAGAAGATGGGACATGGGCGGATGCCCTAGAGAGGGTCAATTCGTCGTCGTCGTGCGCAAGGTTGGGCCTCATCCAATTTAAGGTGCTGCACAGAGCCCATATGACGGGGACTAGGATGAGTCGGTTCTTCGGGGGTGAGGACAGGTGTGTTAGGTGTTCGGGAAGCCCTGCGAACCATGTACATATGTTCTGGATGTGTCCGGCACTGGAAGAGTTCTGGGAGGGGGTGGCGGGGACGGTATCGAGAGTGGTGGGAACCAGGGTCAAACCAGGGTGGGGGCTAGCGATTTTTGGGGTTGGGGTGGAGCCAGGAGTACAGGAGGCAAGGGAGGCCGGAATATTGGCCTTTGCGTCCTTGGTAGCTCGGAGAAGGATCTTGATTCAGTGGAGGGACACAAGGCCACCAAGTGTTAACACCTGGTTAAACGACATGGCAAGCTTCATCCAATTGGAAAGAATCAAATTCGCCCTGAGAGGGTCGGTACAGGGGTTCTTCCGGCGGTGGCAGCCCTTCCTTGACTTTCTGGATCAGAGATAGGAACTGGAGGCCGAAACAGCAGCAACCCGGGGAGAAAAGGGGGGGGGGGGGGATGGCAATGAAGGGAGCACGCCAGCGGGGGGTCGCGGGCAATGACTGCCCGAGGCCATCGGCAGAAAGGGAAAAGCGGTTTGGTTGCTAGACTGATAGCGCGGGGGGGGGGGGGGGGGGGGGGGGGGGGGGGGGGGGGGGGGGGAGGGAGGGTGGGGGGGTGCGCGCGGGGGAGGGCGTGGGGAGGTTTTTCCAGGGGGGACTTGTAGTGTTATAATTTAAAATGTAATAGGGGTAAATGTTTGTATCGAAAAATTTCAATAAAAATTATTTAAAAAAAAAAAAGATCACAACGGCTTTGAACTTCCTCACAACCAGCTTCTTTGAAAGTTCAACTGGGGACTTGTGTGGCTTCTCCCTACTGGCCACCCAAAAGTGCATTGAGGGAGTTTATGGATGAGTTTGTGCAGTTCATCATTGACATAGAGAGCCAAACTGCCTGAGTCATGGGGTTTTGTCCAATGTTTGGTTGGTTCACTTAGGTCCAAGGGGCGATTGACTGATCACATATGGTGCTCAGAGCTTCCTGGCATCATCCAGCCAGATCCATGTACAGGAAAGGATTTCACTCCTGAATGCCCAGCTTGTGTATGATCACAGGCGATAATTCCAGCAGGTGTGCGCCTGGTATTCAGAGAGCTCTCATCTGCAAATATTCTAAACAACCCCCTAGTGCCACAACCATTTGTTCCCCCACATCGTCTCCAGGGCATGGGTGATGAGGGTCACCCACATTAGACCTGGCTAATGAGCCCAGTTCAGAAACTCCAAACTGACACCAAACAGTGATACAATGTTGTCCATGCATCAACAAGGGTCGTCATTGAACAGACAATTAGACGACTGAAGATGGGTTCCATTGCCTGGATTGCTCAATGTACAATCCTCCATTTGCTGCTGAATAGCAAATCAAGCTACTTTCTAAATTACTTCTGTGCTATTTAGGCTCTGAGCAGCTGACCAATGTGCATTTAGCAACTAATAAGATTTTAAAGATCATTCTGAGCTGCATATGCACCTTAATATCAGGGTCCCTGTCAGGTTTGTGATACCCTGCAACTGTAAGATTCACTATTCTGTTGGGGCAGCGCTGAAACAGAGTGAGGACAAATTTCAGTCATAAACGGAGACAAAGATAGATACGTCAAGATTGCTTTGACAGTCGGTTTGCATGAATGGAGTTTTGAACAATTTTCAACACCTGATTAATTTTTGTATCATTTTTTAATACTCAATTCATTTCATTTTCCAATTAAATGGCAATTTAGCGTGGCCAATCCACCTAACCTGCACATCTTTTGGGTTGTGGGGGCGAAACCCACACAAACATGGGGAGAATGTACAAATTCTACACGGACAGTGACCCAGAGCCAGGATCGAACCTGGGATCTCGGCGCCGTGACGCCACTGCGCCACGTGCTGCCCTAATTTTTGTATTCAACTTGTGCTTCAACTTTGGCCTTTTGTACAGAATAAAAGTGACAAAATCTTTGGAGAATATTTTCTGGGTAAGGTGGAGACTGTCTGTTCAGCTACCTCTGTTGCCTACCTACTACCCCAACCCACTTGTTGTCCACCAACTAAATCCCAAACTGATTCTCTTTTATTTGTTCCTTCTCCAAACCCAAATAAGGCTCCTTCCATTTATGAGACTAACCTCTACGTAACATCGAGGCGCTCCTGGACACAGTGGAGCAGAGGAGGGAGGCCCTGTACGGCCGTAGGGTCGCACCACACCTCAGTCGGCGCCTGTGGCAGGAGGTGGCCGTGGCCGTAACAGCCAGGACAGGCATCCAATGCCACAAGAAGGTCAATGAGCTAGTCAGGGCAGCCAGGGTGAGTACCCTCCCCCCTCCCCACCCCGCGATGGCGGGACAGCCCTAACTGAAACCAACATGGCTGCACCCACCTATGCAGGCTGCATTGGCAGGTTGGGGTGTTAACCTATGCCAACATACACACAACCGCTGCTCCGCATGTATATGTCTGCCTAACACTGTTGCCCATTATCCCTGCCACTCTCCCCTCCATCGCAGGAGAAGCGCGCTCATAACAAGCAGGAGCGTGAGAGGACTGGAGGGTGTCCACCTGAAGTGTGCCCCCTCACCGTTCATGAAGAGAGGGCCCTGGACCTTACAGGCAGACCCGAGGATCGTGAGGTTGCGGATGCAGAGGTTGGGGGTGCACCACCAAGTGAGACACCCCACTGCCTTCCCCCTTTCCCCCTTCCCCCCTTCCCCCATCCTCCCTTTCCCCATCCTCCCTTACCCCCTTCCCCCATTCCCCCTTTTCCCATCCCCCTGCCCCATCCGCCCTTTCCCCATCCCCCCGTCCCCTTTCCCCATTCCCTCTTCCCCTTCCCCCTTTCCCCTTCCCCCATCCCCCCTTCCCCCATCCCCCATCCTCGCCTGCTTGTCTAACCATGCATGCTGTATTGTGTATTGCAGGACCAAACGTCGACCCACCCATCACTGCGGATGCCGACCGCCCCAGGACGTGCCAGGGCACCCACGAGACAGGAATAGACCCAGCTCGTCAGGCATACAACGTCTCCACCAATTGCCAGGGCGCCGACGAGACACGGATAGACCCTGCCCGTCAGGCATACGACGCCAAGGCCCAGTGCCAGGGCGCCCGTGAGCCAGGGATAGATTGGAGCGTCAGGTGTACGACGCTCCCTCCCAGTGCCAGGGTGCCCATGAACCAGGAATAGACCCGGAGCGTCAGGCGTACGCCACCCCATCTAGTGCCAGTGCAGCGACGCCGGTGGGCCACACCCAGCGATGAAGAGGGCAGCCACTGCAGCAGGCCCCCATTCCAGTCGACCCGGGACACTGACACACACGACACAAGCACCCAGGAGACCCACATGCAGGACACACTTACCAGGACACAACCACTCAGGACACTGACACGCAGGACACTGACACACAGGACACCCACACACAGGACAGTGACACACAGGACACTGACACACAGGACACTGACACACAGGACACCCACACACAGGACACTGACACACAGGACACCCACACACAGGACACTGACACACAGGACACTGACACACAGGACACTGACACACAGGACACCCACACACAGGACACTGACACACAGGACACCCACACACAGGACACTGACACACAGGACACTGACACACAGGACACCCACACACAGGACACCCACACACAGGACACTGACACACAGGACACTGACACACAGGACACCCACACACAGGACACTGACACACAGGACACCCACACACAGGACACTGGCACACAGGACACTGACACACAGGACACCCACACACAGGACACTGACACACAGGACACCCACACACAGGACACTGACACACAGGACACCCACACACAGGACACCCACACACAGGACACTGACACACAGGACACCCACACACAGGACACTGGCACACAGGACACTGACACACAGGACACTGACACACAGGACACCCACACACAGGACACTGACACACAGGACACCCACACACAGGACACTGACACACAGGACACTGACACACAGGACACCCACACACAGGACACCCACACACAGGACACTGACACACAGGACACCCACACACAGGACACTGGCACACAGGACACTGACACACAGGACACTGACACACAGGACACCCACACACAGGACACTGACACACAGGACACTGACACACAGGACACCCACACACAGGACACTGACACACAGGACACCCACACACAGGACACTGACACACAGGACACTGACACACAGGACACTGACACACAGGACACCCACACACAGGACACGGACACACAGGACACCCACACACAGGACACTGACACACAGGACACCCACACACAGGACACCCACACACAGGACACTGACACACAGGACACCCACACACAGGACACTGGCACACAGGACACTGACACACAGGACACTGACACACAGGACACCCACACACAGGACACTGACACACAGGACACCCACACACAGGACACTGACACACAGGACACTGACACACAGGACACCCACACACAGGACACTGACACACAGGACACCCACACACAGGACACTGACACACAGGACACTGACACACAGGACACTGACACACAGGACACCCACACACAGGACACTGACACACAAGACACCCACACACAGGACACCCACACACAGGACACCCACACACAGGACACTGACACACAGGACACTCACACACAGGGAACGGACAGGAAACACCACTACAGGGGAGCCCGGACTTCATTTCCGATGAAGACCTTGACATTACGCCACTGCTATCTCCTACACCCTCCACCATTGCAGAGACACTCACCTCGGTTGGACACTTTAGTGATGAGGCCTCTGCTACACTAACTGGTGCGCGCAATACAGCCGTCCCGGTACAGCAAGTGGAGGAGCAGCTGAGGGGCTGGACGGTCGGAGGGCAGCACGGCGCAAGCATCCATCTGCCGCCCAGACAGGTCCCGGGTTCCTGGAGTTGCCACACCCACCCATAGACACGATGCAGTCACGGACCCAGGGACGATCAATGGGAGTGACAGCCGGCTTGCAGCAGCTGCAGACGCAGGTGGAGGAATCCACCCGTGTCCAGGAGCAGGGAGTGGTGCCGGGCATGCGTGCCACCCAGGCTGACGTCGCACGGGTGGCGTCCGTGGTGGAGGCAATGGGGTGATGGTGTCAGACATGGGGAGCAGTATGCAAGGCCTGGGGCTTTCCATGCAGGCAGCTTCTGTGGCCCAGGACATCGCTGCCGTCTCACAGGAAGCCAGCAGCAGATCGCAGAGGCGCTCAACGCCGTGGCCCAGTCTCAGCAGGCCATGGACCAGTCCCAGCAGGCCGTGGGCCAGCCTCTGCAGGCCAGGGCACAGTCTCAGCAGGCCATCGCTGAGGGCATCGGCGCCATTGCCCAGGTGCTCGCCGGCCGCCCAGACACAGATGGCCAACTCCCTGAGGTCCGTGGATGCAAACCTGCAGACCCTTGCAGCACCAGGTGCCGGGGGTGCTTTGGATGCTGGATCTGTTCACACACCCAACCCATGGAGAGGCCCGGGGGCCATCGGGCACCCCGAGGGAGGAGGAGGTGCTGGGGCCCGTTCTGGGTCCCCCTGCAGGGGAAGTCCCAGAACACCGCAATAACTTGGACACCACCTCTTCCGTCCCGGGTGCATCTGGTGGACAACGGGCTTGACAGGCTGCCAGCTCTCCATCCCATCCAGGCCGGGCTGCCCTAGGAAACGGCCGCCAAAGGGGACGCTAGTCACAGGGCAGGAATCACAGGAGTCCACCTCCAGTTCTGCTGTACCGTCTGGGGAATCATCTAGATGTAATCATAGGGCCTGTAAGGCCAACAAATTAGACACTGAGTAAGTTGGCACGGGTGCAGGGCACAGACTAGTTATAGGGGCGAGGGCAAGTGTATGAACTGTTTCATTAAAATCACTTTCACACTTACAGAAGCTGCCTCTGTGCTCTGTCCGATGCGTGTGGGGTTGTGGTGTGAGATGTGTGTGAGGGGTGATAGAACGTCGGCCTCAGCTGAGCGTGCCCCCCCGCCCCCCGGGTCACCCTCGCCATCCCCCGGGCAGACGACAGGACCGTGCGCTGCAGTGTCACGGCCGCATGCAGGGATGGTCTGAGTGGAGGGTGGTATTGTGGCCATGAGTCAGACATTGTCTCACGATGTAGAGCCCGGAGCTCATCGCAGAGCGGGTTGTCATTATCCTCCATGGCCTGCAATAGACATGGTTCCACCGGCGGCCGTGTGAGCCCTGCCCAGTGTGCCGCAGGTGAATGTGCAATGGAGGGGTGGTGTGCATGCGGGTCATGTGGGAGGTGGGGTGAGGGTGGTTGTTGCTGGGTGGGTGGGTGAGGGTGGTATGCTGGTGCCATACTGTGCTGTCTGTGCCCATACCCGGTGATTCCCACACCCCTCTAGTCTGTGAACCGGGCGGCTATCAGCCCGTCCCGTGCCCGCTGGCCCTGCCGGTAACGGTGGGCAGCTTTCCGTCCATGTCTAGCTGGTCTTTCCTGTACATTGCCCCCATCTTCCGCGTCTTGGGAGGCCTGCCCTTCATCGTGTTGCTCCTCCCCCCTCCTTCTCCCCCTCCTCTGCCTCCAGCACATCGCCCCTCTGCTGGGCTATGTTGTGCAGGACACAGCAGACCACAATGATGCGGCCGACCCTATTCAAAGGATACTGAAAGGCCCCTCCAGAGCGGTCCAGGCACCTGAAGCGCATCTTCAGCAGCCCAAAGCACCTCCCGACCACACCTCTGGTCGCTGCATGGGTATCGTTGTAACAGTTCTCCACGTCAGTCTGTGGCCTCTGTAGAGGCGTCATCAGCCATGGCTGCAACTGGTAACCCTCGTCGCCCAGCAACCAGCCCCTCAGCCGGGAGTGGCGTCCCTCGACTATTGCGGGGATGAACGATTTCACCAATACGAATGAATCATGTACATTGCCCGGGTACCGGTCGCAGACGTGCAGGATCCTCATGCGGTGGTCGCAGACCACCTGAATGTTCATGGAGTAGGTCCCCTTCCTATTCATGAATACAGCCATGTTATCAGCTGGTGTCCGCATGGCTACATGCATCCTATCAATCGCCACCTGGACCATGGGCATCCTGGCTACGGCAGCGAAGCCCGCTTCCCGGGCATCCTGGCTGGCCCGGTCGACAGGGAACTGAATATAGCGGTCAGCGATGGCCGACAGGGCGTCCGTCACTGCACGGATGCACTGGTGCACCAATGCCTGCAAGATGCCGGACAGGTCCCCATTTGGCGCCTGGAATGACAACGTCGCATAGACGTTTAGGGCCACCATAACCTTGATGGCCACCGGGAGAGGGTATCCTCCCCCAGTGCACCTGGTGTCAGGTGTGCCATCAGGTGGCACATATGGGCGACAGTTTCCCGGCTCATCCTGAGTCGCCTCTTGCATGCCCGGTCCGTGGGGTCCTGGTACGACGTGCGGCGCCGGTTCACACGGGGCTTCATCGCCGTCTCCATCGCCGTGTCACCACCACCTCCTCCTCCTCCTTCTCATTCTCCTCCTCCTCCTCCTCCTCGTCCTGTTGGGCAGGCGGCCCTCCAGCCTGGGGGGTTGCCACCTGCCTCTCTGCGGCACGCTCCTTTGCGGCAGCCTCCGCCGCCTCCCTGGCACGCTCCTGCCCCAGGTCCCCAGGGCAATGTGTTAAAGGGTGGCTCCCACAACGGCGGCCAACATCGCTGAGTGATGCCCAAACATTACGGTCTGCAGGGGATGGGGGATAGACGACATATCATCATTGTACATTCCCTCCTCCGCAGCCAGGTGCCATAGGCTGCATGGTCACGACGGTTGCCACCTGGCACCTGGCCAGGCAACCCCTCCCCACCACTCACCCTCCCCAGCCCCCCTCTCCCCAGCCCCCTTCCCCCGCACTCACACTCCCTGCCACTCACACTAACCCCCCCGGCACTCACACTCCCCGGCACTCACCCCCCCGGCACTCACACCACCGGCACTCACCCTCCCCGGCACTCACCCTCCCCGGCACTCACCCCCCCGGCACTCACACCACCGGCACTCACCCTCCCCGGCACCCACCCTCCCCGGCACCTACCCTCCCCGGCACTCACCCCCCCCGGCACTCACACCACCGGCACTCACCTGTACACCCTCCTGGCACTCACACTCCCCGGCACTCACCCTCCGCAGCCCCCCCTCCCCGGCACTCACCCTCCCCGGCACTCACCCCCCCGGCACTCACACCACCGGCACTCACCCCACCGGCACTCACACTCCCTGGCACTCACCCTCCGCAGCCCCCCCCCCTCCCCGGCACTCACCCTCCCCGGCACTCACCCTCCACGGCACTCACCCCCCGGCACTCACACCACCGGCACTCACCCCACCGGCACTCACACTCCCTGGCACTCACCCTCCGCAGCCCCCCCTCCCCGGCACTCACCCTCCCCGGCACTCACCCTCCACGGCACTCACCAACACACCCCTCTGGCACTCATCCTCCCCGGCACTCACCCTCCCTGGCACTCACCCACACACCTCCCTGGCACTCACCCTCCCCGGCACTCACCCTCTCTGGCACTCACCCTCCCCAGCCCCCCCACCCCCCTCCCCAGCGCCCCCCCCCCTCATCCCCAGCTCACACCCTCCCCAGCAGTCACCCGCTCCGGCACCCACCCTCCCCGGCACTCACCCCCACCCCCGGCACCGACCACAATCACCAGCACGCACTCTCCACCGGCACGCACCCTCCACCTGAACCCGCACCCCCCCATCTATGACCGTGCCGTCACATCTCCGGCGGCCACCCCAAGCGACCCCTACCTCCGCGCTGGCCAGCGCAAACCAGCACGACTGGTTTACACCTTTAAAAAGGTTGTTTGATTTGCACCAGCGTGACCCATGGTCATATCGGCGGGACTTTGGCCTGTCCTGCCCGGAGAATTGGAGCAGCTCCAGGGACCATAGCGTCGCACTGGCCCTCACTATTCTGCGAGGCGCACGGCGCGATTCCCTTCGGTGGGAATTTTTGGCTGCCGGAGAATATCGCGGGCAGCGTCGGAGCGGCGGGGCAGGATTCACACCGCCCCCCCGGCTATTCTCCAACCCGGCGGGGGGGACAGAGAATACTGCCCCATATCTGTAACCTTCCAGAGTCCTACAATTCTCCCACAACCCGGCCGGGATTCACCGAAATCCCAACCCAAATGTTGACGCCGGTCTCAAAGCCTCAAAACGAGCAATACCGGTGTCAATAAGCCTCCAGGCCCAGGCATTCACCCCTTATTCAGGGGCTAGTACGGCACTGGAGTGCTGTTGCCTCGAATGGCGGAGCGCCACGGCCGACACGGAACCTTGCATGTGCGCCACGGCCGGTGCGGGTCTGCACATGTGCGCCACGGCCGGCATGGGTCCGCACATATGCCCGGGTTGCTGTCTCCGCCCCAGCCACCGGGCAATATGGCGGAGTGCTATAGGGGCCTGGCGCAGAGGAACATAGGCGCCCTCCCCGCCCCAAATTAGCCCGCCTGCAGATCGGTAGGCCCCGATCACGGGCCTGGCAACCATGGAGGCCCCCCCCGGAGTCGGACGCTGCTGCCCCCCCCCCCCCCCCCCCCCCCCCCACTAGGATGGCCCCCGCAGCCAGAACTCCGAGGTCCCGCTGGGTGGGAGCATACGTAACCCTCGCTGGTGGAACTCGGCGAGCACTCGGCCCATGAGCGCGGAGAATCGCTGAGGGGGCCACTTTCAACGGCCCCCAACCAGCGCAGCGGCGACCGGAGAATCGGCGGCCTGGCGTCGGAGCGGCGTGGCGTGGTTCTCACGCCTCCCCCTCGGTGATTCTCCGACCCAGTGCGGGATCGGAGCATCCCGGCCCCCATCTTCCAAACTCCCCATTCATCTGAATCTGATTTTTTTTTTAATCTCCCCAAACATTACTGGAGACCATTATTTCATCTGTTTGAGTTTTGTACTCTGGAATACCTCCTCCCTATCCCTTTGACTCACTTCCTCCCTCTGCTCCTTTGTTTAACCAAGCAAAACCATCCCTTTTCCTAGTGTTTACTTAGCTCAATGTCTGTTTTCTGCTCATGCCTCTGTTGAGCACTTAAGATGTCTTTCTATATTAAAGGTGTTAAATGCAATTTGTTGTTGGTTATGACAGGATTGCACTATGCACTTTGTTTGCGTTCCGTTACTTTTCAGTGCAGGTTCTGGCATTTCTTTGAGTGTTAGAAACAGAGGGAATGTTTAAGTAGAAACAGAAGTAGCTAAATATGCTCAAATCACTAGAGAGCTATCTTTAATTGAAGCATCTACAAAATTTCAGTGGAAAAGAGAAAGCATAAAAATAGAGTACCTTTAATTACACTGTTTCACTGCAGCTCAAGGAAAGAAAAGACATCTAATTACAAACTAGAGTCCCATGTCAGTTTGTAAGTCAACAGAAATTAATGATAGGACTTGTTTTTAAAAGTGTCCCAATACAGCATTTCATATTTGAACAAAAACATGAGGTTAAGATCAGCTGATTCCTCTTTGGGTTAAATTGTCCAGTGGGCAGCATCTGGTGATGATATTGGACTCTTTGCAACATCTCAGCTGAATGGTGCAAACAATGGAATTGTTGCTTTAGCCTCTTTATGGTGCATGCAACAAAAACTTTGGTGAGTGGCAGGGGCCTCATTGTATCTGCATTTTACTGCTGACTGGAGTTTCCAGTTGTGATCATCAGCCATTTCAACAAAGATAGCCATGGTCTCTCAACAGCTATCTGTTCATTGCTTCAGGACTTTTAAATAATATAACCACCATGGGCTGCTGCAGAATAATAGCACCATGGATGCCTTCTATAGTCAGCTTCTCCCATTTTACTTGGGGTTGTCCTCCATTCATCTTCAATTTGTACTACTCATCATCTCTCATCATTGATTCTTTGATCTGATCTTAGGCTATCCACTTCTTCTTCCTGGCAGTTCCAACTCCATCGCTGATCACACCACATGTTCTCACCCTCTCTGCAATAGATGACCAGTCCATTTCAATCTCTTCTCAGTTACTTTCTTTGACAAATCCACAATCTTCAATGACCTCTGAAGTACTTGTTTCTGAGCGTGTCCTTATTTTTGTCACTTTACATATCATTTCAGCATCCACGCCTGTTATGGGCCAGGGTTTAGAGAACCCCAAAGTGCATCATGGAGTTCACCTGACCCACAACTTTTAATAGATTGTGGTATGCGGAGCAAATGGCCCACTCTACAGGTGTGGTACAGCAGAAATGGAAAAGTATTTTTTAAAGCAAAACAATGTTTATTCTATGAATTCAAGTTAACCTTTTTAAAACATACAGTGAACATCTTAGCAACCATCAATTCAAATATAACCCCCAAGGAATACATAAGAACATAAGAACATAAGAACTAGGAGCAGGAGTAGGCCATCTGGCCCCTCGGGCCTGCTCCGCCATTCAATGAGATCATGGCTGATCTTTTGTGGACTCGGCTCCACTTTCCGGCCCGAACACCATAACCCTTAATCCCTTTATTCTTCAAAAAACTATCTATCTTTACCTTAAAACATGTAATGAAGGAGCCTCAACAGCTTCACTGGGCAAGGAATTCCATAGATTCACAACCCTTTGGGTGAAGAAGTTCCTCCTAAACTCAGTCCTAAATCTAGGGGGCCTCACGGTAGCATGGTGGTTAGCATCAATGCTTCACAGCTCCAGGGTCCCAGGTTCGATTCCTGGCTGGGTCACTGTCTGTGTGGAGTCTGCACGTCCTCCCCGTGTGTGCGTGGGTTTCCTCCGGGTGCTCCGGTTTCCTCCCACAGTCCAAAGATGTGCGGGTTAGGTGGATTAGCCATGCTAAATTGCCCGTAGTGTAAGGTTAATGGGGGGATTGTTGGGTTACGGGTATTCGGGTTACGTGGGTTTAAGTAGTGTGATCATTGCTCGGCACAACGCCGAAGGGCCTGTTCTGTGCTGTACTGTTCTATGTTCTATGTACTTCCCCTTATTTTGAGGCTATGTCCCCTAGTTCTGCTTTCACCCGCCAGTGGAAACAACCTGCCCGCATCTATCCTTTCTATTCCCTTCATAATTTTAAATGTTTCTATAAGATCCCCCCTCATCCTTCTAAATTCCAACGAGTACAGTCCCAGTCTACTCAACCTCTCCTCATAATCCAACCCCTTCAGCTCTGGGATTAACCTAGTGAATCTCCTCTGCACATCCTCGAGTGCCAGTACGTCCTTTCTCAAGTAAGGAGACCAAACCTGAACACAATACTCCAGGTGTGGCCTCACTAACACCTTATACAATTGCAACATAACCTCCCTAGTCTTAAACTCCATCCCTCTAGCAATGAAGGACAAAATTCCATTTGCCTTCTTAATCACCTGTTGCACCTGTAAACCAACCTTCTGTGACTCATGCACTAGCACACCCAAGTCTCTCTGCACAGCGGCATGCTTTAATATTTTATCGTTTAAATAATAATCCCGTTTGCTGTTATTCCTACCAAAATGGATAACCTCACATTTGTCAACATTGTATTCCATCTGCCAGACCCTAGCCCATTCACTTAACCTATCCAAATGCCGCTGCAGACTTCCAGTATCCTCTGCACTTTTCGCTTTACCACTCATCTTAGTGTCATCTGCAAACTTGGACACATTGCCCTTGGTCCCCAACTCCAAATCATCAATATAAATTGTGAACAATTGTGGGCCCAACACGGATCCCTGAGGGACACCACTAGCTACTGATTGCCAACCAGAGAAACACCCATTAATCCCCACTCTTTGCTTTCTATTAATTAACCAATCCTCTATCCATGCTACTACTTTACCCTTAATGCCATGCATCTTTATCTAATGCAGCAACCTTTTGTGTGGCACCTTGTCAAAGGCTTTCTGGAAATCCAGATATACCACATCCATACTCTCACTGCAGATATTTATATGCATACCCATTTCTAAACACCCATTTCTTAAAGGTACTCTCACATGACAACACCTTTAGTATTAGTTGCTGTTCACCTTAACTTTAGTCATAGGTTTCTGCAACATACAACAAGGTGGAGCTTGCAACCATCTTGTAGATCAGCTCACTTGACTGGATAGCCAAATTTGCAGATGACACTATGATAAGTGGGCCAATAAATTGCAATGTGGAAATAAGAACCCATCCAGTGGGCCAAAATGTGGCAGATGGTGTTTAAAGTGGATGAGTGTAAGGTCATCCATTTTGGTCGGAAAAATGGAAAGGCAACTTACCATCCAAATGGGGAGAGAAATGAGTGGTTAGTCTTATGAGGAGAGATTGAGTAGTTTAGTCCTATACTCTCTGGAGTTTAGAAGAATGAGGGGAGATCAAATTGAAGTATATAAGATGATAAAAGGTATGGAGTGGAATTCCCCCTCCCGGAATGCCCGTAACTTGTTCCCTGATGGGACAGAGAATTGGACGCCGGTTGAAAATTGGGATCGGCGCTGTAATGCTCCGACCCCCCGCTGGCGATGTGAACAAGGTCCACAATGCACACAGGTGGTGGGGGTGAGGTGATGTAAATAAATGCAAATAGATCTTAATGATCCATTTGCATTTATTTAGCAAGCTGGGCGCCCTGTGCTCCAGCCTCCCATGAATCTCCAGTCCTCGTGGCTGGAAATCACGTGGGCGCGGATCATTTTTGGGCGTAGCAATCATGAACTGACGTGGGGTACCTTGCAGTGGGACCAGTAGGCAATGGCTGCTCCCTTGGCCACCGTGAGGTTCAGTGCCACAGTGGTAGAGACCATCTGAGCCCATTTGAGGATCACCCCCGTCAAACAATGCACTGCCTGCTGACACCTCCTCTAGCAGACCCCCCCACCCACCCTCCCTACAGGGGCCTCTATAATAGGGGAATCCCCCAGCGACCCTTGTAATAGGGAGATTCCCTCCAGGGAACCCTGTAATAGGGCGACCCACACAGAGACCCCTGACGAAAGGAACCCCCTCCACAGACCACCCCAACACACAGAGAGACCCCCCACCCCTTCAACAGAGTACCACCCCCTCCAGTAAAGGGATCCCTGTCTGGAAGTTAGAGGGCAGTCCAGACAGGTGCAGTGGGGAGCATTATAGCTGTGATACTTACCTTGCAGATCCACGTGCCCATTCGTCTAAAGAGAGCAGCTGTTCCTGCCTCTGGTCCCCACAGATCCATTATCTGCAGGCTATTCACAGCTTTAGTCGTGGTCTGTGATTGACAGCTTGTGAAAACCATCGGCAGGACTTCAGTGACCTTTGAAACCCCAATGTTTATAAACATTGACCAGAGCAAAGAGAGGTAAGTGCATTCCAAGCAATAAGTGCATTCCAATCAATCAAGCATGAGATTTCACTGCACTTACCTCTCTTTGGTGGCATGATAGCATTGTGGCTAGCACTGTTGTTTCACAGTGCCAGGGTTTTATACCTGGCTTGGGCCGATTTCCATGCGGAGTGTACATGTTCTCCCTGTGTCTGCATGGGTTTCCTCTCGGTGCTCCGGTTTCCTCCCAGGAGTCCCGAAAGACGTGCTTGTTAGGCGATTTGGACATTCTGAATTCTCCCTCAGTGTGTGTGGGGGCGGGGAGGCTGTGTGTGAGGGGGAGTCTGTGGAGGGGTTCCCTTTAGATAGAGGGTCCCTGTGGGGGTTCCCCATTACACGGTTCCCGGGGGGGAGGGGGGGGTGGCAAGGCAGGTCACCCCATACATGGTGGTGGGGAGGGCACCCAGGCAATCTGGCGGGGATTGACTTGAGGGGGTCAGGGTCAATTTGCAGTGCTGGGGGTGGGATGGCCAGCCGCAGGACCTCGCTATTGGGCCACATGCTCAAGATCGCAACCATATAGTGGGATTCCCTGGGAATCCCTCATATTCCAGGCATACATAAATTGCATGGGGTGGAACACTGAATTGCATGCCGCTTTGCGACTGCAAGGGGTTGTAAAACTGTTGCAATTCAGTTCCGGCGGGAGAACATAGGGCTGGATTCTCCGATTTTGAGGCTATGAAAGGAGGAAGTGTCTAGTTTTACAATGAAAAAGTCAGTAGCGCTCCTGCACTGATGCTCCGCACAGTGGGGGGCTAGCAGCCGCGCCATATAAAACCCCCAGCGTTCTTGACAGAAATGGCTGGAGAATTGCCGGGTCCGTGGCCGTGCATGCGCATGGTGACGGCCTGCAGCGGTCGCGCCGTACAACATGGTGCTGGCTGCGTGCAGACCCAGCCTGCCAGATAGTGTCCCCCGTAACCCCCAGACCAGTCTCCCCCCCCCCCCCCCCCGCCGAAGCCACACCGGCCAGTGGAACAGTTTCCTCCCTCTGACTGTGGAGGCGCTGGACACAGTCCGCAACCACCACGCGAAGCTGACAAAAACTCAGACCACACGTGTCTCATGCCAGCGGGAAGTTGGCACATTGATGGCGGTGCATCAGAGGAGGGCCTTCAGGCCATGTCCTGACGCCGTTCCAATGGCGTGCGACGTACTCACCGGTGTTGCCGTTTTGGAGGAGGCAGAGCATCCGAAAACAGGCGCCGCTCCCAATTTTGGCAACAAAAGGGATTCTCCGCCCGATCGCCGAATACGATTTTGGGTCGGCAAACAGAGAATCCCGTCCAAAGTCTCCCAAATGGAGTACCCCGCCCATGGATAAAGTAGACGTGGAGCGAATGCTTCTTCTTGTGGGGCATTCTCGATTGAGAGGTCATGGTTTCAGGATAAGGGGTAGCAAAGGTGTCACTGTCTGGACGGAGTCTGCACGTCCTCCCCGTGTGTGCCTGGGTTTCCTCAGGGAGCTCCCGTTTCCTCCCGCAGTCCAAAGATGTGCGAGTTAGGTGGATTGCCCTTCGTGTCCAAAAATGCTAAGTGGGGGTTGCTGGGTTGCGGGGATAGGGTAGATACGTGGGCTTGAGTGGGTTGCTCTTTGTAAGGGCCGGTGCAGACTCGATGGGCCGAATGGCCTCCTTCTGCACTGTAAATTCTATGAAATTTAAAACAGATGAGGAGACACTACTTCTCCCAAAGGGTCGTGAGTCTGTGGAATTCGTTACCCCAGAGTGTGATGGATGCTGGGATAGTGAGTAAATTTAAGGAGAAATTTATCAGATTTTTAATTCGTAATGGGTTGAAGGGTTACAGTGAATGGACAGGATGGTGAAGTTGAGGCCATGATGAGTTCAACCATGATTGTGTTGAACAATGTAGCAGGCTCGAGAAGCTAAATCACCTACTCCTGCTCCTAATTCTTCTGTTCTGAGAAATATTGTGTCCAATTCAACCTTCCACCTCTTAGTCTGTAGCCCTGTAGTTGACAGCACCTCAAGCCCAAATCTGGTGTTCTTGATTAATAAGGAAATTTCTTGATTAATAATGGGATCAGAGGTTATGGGGAGAAGGCAGGAGAATGGGGATGAGGAACATATCAGCCAAGATCGAAAGGCAGAACAGATTAGATAGGCCGTATGGTCTAATTTTGCTCCTATATGCCATAGTTTTATGGCTGATTCATGATGCGGTGCAACACCAATAGTGTGGGTTGAATTCCCGTACCAGCTCAGGTTATTCATGAAGACCTTTTCTTCTCAACTTTGCCTGTGGTGTGGTGACCCTCAGGTTAAATCACCACCAGTCAATTCTCCAAGCGGACAGCATTTTAAGGTCCGAGCACTACACTCTGTATGCTTCACCCAATGTCTATGTCTATGTATTCACTTTGTATATTTATATGTTCTATGTTTTTCATAGAACAATTGGTCTGGACTGGACGCAGAACAATACTTTTCACTGTACTTTGGTACATGTGACAAATTCAAATCCAGTCCACTGGGACTGCGGCAGCATTTATTACATTTGTAGAGTGTTCATTTCAGTGCTTTTCTATCACACACCGTGCCACTGCACTTCTCCAATTTACATCAGCCAGAGCTAATCCATTGCTTAATTTTCATTCCCACACACAGATACTTGAATTTACTCACCAGGTCTTCCTCCATAAAAGAACCATAGTTATGGCTTGAATAATAGGTATTAATTAACTTACTGGGTCACACTTCTGCAGTCTGAAATTATCTGACCAGTGAATCTCAATAATTTCATGAATTGCACCAACAATGAGGCTGGTAGGCAACCTGCGGCCCAAGGGCCATGTGTAGAACCATCAGGAGCATAGAGACACAGAGAGATATGGGTGTGCAGGTCCACAGATCCTTAAAAGTGGCAGCACAGGTGGAAATGGTGGTGAAGAAAGCAAATGGCATGCTTGCCTTCATAGGACGGGGTATCGAAAAGCTCAAAAATGATGTTACAATTATATAAAACATTGGTTAGGCCACATTTGGAATACCATGTCCAATTCTGGTCACTGCACTACCAGAAAGACGTGGAGGCTTTGCATAGAGTACAGAAAAGGTTTACCAGGATGTTTCCTGGTATGGAGGGTATTAGCTATGTGGAGGACTGAATAAACTGGGATTGTTCTCCCTAGAGAGATGGAGGCTGAGGGGCGACCTGATAGAAGTTTATAAAATTATTAGGGTTATAGATAGGGTGAACAGTTGGAGGCTTTTCCTAGGGCAGAAATGACAATTACAAGGGGGCACAGGTTCAAGGTGAGGGGGGAAAAGGTTCAGTGGAGATGTGCGGGGAAAGTTTTTTACACAGAGCGTGGCGGTGGCCTGGAATGCACTGCCAAGTGAGGTGGTTGAGACAGATACATTAGTGACCTTTAAGACTTATTTGGATAGGCACATGAACAGTCAAGGTATAGGATACAGGTGGTTGGTCTAGATAGGATATATGATCGGGGCAGGCTTGGCGGGCCGAAGGGCCTGTTCCTGTGCTGTATTGTTCTTTGTCCTTTGTAACCCATCTGAGTTCTGAATGCGGCCCACGAGACGTTTTTCTGGCCGTTACCTGTGAACAGGGTTACCACATTCTGCTGATTTCTGTCTGCATAGTTCTTTTTCTTACTGATATGCGCGTAAAGCGAACTGAAGTGAGGTGCATGCTGATTGTACACAGCATTGAATGGGAGACCTGTGCGCTCCCTCTGTATCCAAAGTCTAAATATTCATTTTGTCTTTATCATTTGACGTTGACAGTTCTATTAATATGTGGTTGATTAAATATAACTCATTATGAAATATTCTGTTGTATGAAATGTATTTAATCTTATTCATGGGGTCATGGTTAGTAAACAAGCCTGATTTCAATCTTGCAGCTCACTGAGGTGAAGGAGGGCCACCCATGCAGTCCACTCACTCACTAGCCGAGGTTGTCCATCACTGCTTTACACTGTAAGCCAAGTTTTTATAAAATCCCCTTTTTACAGCAGGTATGAAAAAAAGAATATTTGAAAATGAAATAATCCTTTGCACCCATAAATGCAATATTCATTCCTGCTAAGGTGGCTTTCAAGTGGTCACCTGGAGATGATGGCAGCTCACAAAAATTGAAATAAACTCTGGAAAACCTCTATGAAAAGCATTTGATGTAAAAATTGCAACTGAAACTATTTTCTGAAAACCCGATTAACAGAATGGGCGATGGGAAAGAGCTGATTGTTTTACTCCAATTGTAATGGTCTCTTTTCTCATCAAAATTGGCTGATGCTCCCCTGTGTTCAAATGGCCGGTGCACATTCTCCATTTGTCTTTCCTTTCAGTACTTGAGAACTGTCTGAACACAGATCCCTCCCCAACATTATGTTTTGGCTGAAGTAGAAGCACGCGTTCATACACATATATATATATTATATATATCTATACTCACACACACATACATATACACATATATATATTTGTACATCTTTTTCTGTCGGCTTTAAATAAACCTCAGGGTTGCCAGGTTAAAAGAAACTCTGAATTCGCCCACGTGTACCATTCACTCGCTCGCCCGCCCACGTGCGCGCGCAGCGAGCAGGCATCGGAGCGCGCGCCCGGAGTGGAATGTGCGCTGCGCGTGGGGCGCGCGCCGAGCGGGATGTGCGCCGGGGGCGCGCCGAGTGGGCTGTGCGCCGGGGGCGCGCGCGGGGAGGGGGCGAGCGCGAACCAGCCAGCCCCGGGGAGACCCAGTGTGCGCGCTCTCACCTGCAGCACGAGGAAGCGGTCGGAGCCGCAGCGCTTCTCTCAGCCGCAAGCTGCCACCTGAAAGACGGCAATACCCGCACCGGGGCGGGAAGAGGTGGTGGAGGAGGAGGGCTTCACCTGCTGTGGGGATCGCAGGCGAAAATCACTACATTCAACCTTCATCGGCAAGAAGAAGACGAGCTAGCTGAGTGAGAGGGCGAAGTGGAGCCTGCAACAACATCAGCGACTGCGAATGCTTCATTTAACTTGCTTCAAGCATCAGGCACGCGGAATCTAGGCTCAAACAAAAAGAAAAGTAAGACGACAAGACAGGGCGGTAGAAATGTTAGAATCTGGGTAAACTTTTGGGGGAGATCGGAGGTGGTGTACTTATTAAAATAGAGACCTCTTCACAAGAGGAGCAGGGACGCTCCGGTCCCACTGGGCAACCTGCGGAGAGGAGGGAGGTTGGAGGACGATCGCCTGTGAAACGGGGCTTGCTGCAGATCGAGAACTAGTCGCGATGCTCTTGTGCGCATTTTCAAAGGGGCAACGAATCGGAGTTTCTTTGTTTGGCTCACCAAGCTAATTCCCTTATTTTATTTCATTTTTTTGTTGGGCAGGTAGTGGTTGGCTGGGAGCTGAACCACGCCAGGTGGAGAGGAAAGCAAGTTAAGGCTGTCAGAGTATTAATCTGGCCAGTTACCCATATTATGTCCGCACTTAGAAGAAAATTTGGTGACGATTACCAAGTAGTGACCACCTTGTCCAGTGGCTCTGGATTTACTCAGCCACCCAAGAAAAAGAGGCAGAGGTTTGTGGACAAGAACGGGCGTTGCAATGTGCAGCATGGGAACCTGAGCGGCGAAACCAGCCGTTATCTCTCGGATTTATTTACCACATTGGTTGATTTGAAATGGCGCTGGAATTTGTTCATTTTTATTCTCACCTACACGGTGGCTTGGCTTTTTATGGCGTCGATGTGGTGGCTAATCGCTTACATCCGCGGCGACCTCAACAAGGCTCACGATGAGAAGTACACCCCTTGTGTTGCCAACGTCTACAACTTTCCTTCTGCCTTCTTGTTCTTTATCGAGACGGAGGCCACCATCGGGTACGGATACAGGTACATCACTGACAAATGCCCAGAGGGGATCATTCTGTTCCTCCTTCAGTCCATCCTGGGCTCCATTGTGGACGCATTCTTGATCGGTTGCATGTTTATAAAAATGTCTCAACCCAAGAAGCGAGCAGAAACGCTGATGTTCAGCGAACATGCGGTGATTTCCATGAGAGATGGCAAACTGACTCTAATGTTCAGAGTAGGAAACCTCCGCAACAGCCATATGGTGTCGGCACAGATACGCTGCAAATTGCTCAAAGTAAGTGAGACACACTGCAAGAAAACATTTGTTTCAATAATCAATGCGTATGTTCCAGACATCAAGGCATCTTAACGTGTTTATGTGTTTTCACACATTTACCACAAGGATTTTATGCACAATTTAGGCAAGGGCTTGATTTATTGAATTGTGTGGATTTCTTAAAGGTTCTTTTGAAACCAAAGGACATAATCTTGCCAAGGGCTGTTTTAATGTGGGTGAGACTCCAGCACACATTTTGTGTAATATGCGGGGGCGGGTGTAGGGTCTTCTCGGGAATGATATGCTTCAGTTAAAAATGTCATTTAGCGGTAGTTCATTGGATCATTATTTGCCACATTTCCGCTTTACATTTATGCCACATTACTATTGGGCTAATTATTTTCTCTCCAAACCATTAATCACTTGCCTGCCAGTTCATTTGTCCTGGCTGGGGTGGAGGTGAAGGGGGAGGGTAGCGGGGGGGGGGGGGGGGGTGGAATCGGCGTCACCCACACAAAAAATCATGCCTGCACGATCAGTTAAATCCTTCAATTGAGGGTACAATGGAATTCTCTGGGACTATATGTTGCTCGGAGCAAACAAAAAGACTGGCAAATTAAAATCCACCCAAACCTGAGATTCCACCCTGAACCCCCGTTGGCTTAATTTGTGTTACATATACACACATGTTCCATGCATTTTGTACACGGATTTCAGAAACCACTTGGCTAACGGTCTGTCCCTATGGATCCAAATACCATAGTCATAATTATCCACATTGAAAATCTCGTCTTTTTACCCACCATTATTAAACAGCCTGTTTGAAACACTATCGGGATTCCAATTAAGAATTACAAATAGACCCATCACTTGAATGTGTATAATTCTGCCTGTAAGCATCGCTACTGAAACTGATGGAATAACAATTACATTGGAGACAGTTTTTGCATTTAGATTAAGTTGCGGTGTTAACACAGTCGTCATTACTTGGAATCAGATTTGGTGTGTTTAAGGGGGGGGGGGGGGGGGGCGGCGGTCAGATACTTAAATTGGACGCCTCTCCAGTGTGTAATTTCTAGCACAAATTTAATTCCACTTGTTTGAATCTTGCAAGTTCTAAAATTTATCGTTACAAGTGCTGACGGTCTTTTTTTTGATCTGGGGAGACAATTTTGACAGTATTTTTCTCCAAGATCTTCTTACTTTGCCCTACTGCCTAAAAATATGAACTAAGGAGCGATCTTTGGAAAGGAGCGCAGGTTAATGGGGTTAGAAAATGAATGGATATTTTTTGATCAGCTAACGACTTGTTCTCCGGATAGGGTGGGTGGGTAAATTTACACCTGTTCATGACACAGCAAGTGGCGACACCACAACCGTACGCATAATGGCCCTTCCCAACGCCCCCCCCCCCCCCCCCCCCCCCTAAGGAAAACACTTTCAGGAACGGGAAGGGTGCAGAGGAACTGATTTCAAATCCTGTAAGAGCTGGGCATTGCAGAACAGAGGAACCATCTGTCTCACTGTTTGGGATCTTGCTTTTGACTACAGCCATTGTAAATCAAACTTTGAAGCAGTTAATTGTTAAAGATGTGGTTGGAAACTTTTCCAAGGGACGGGATTGGGCGCTATATGCACAAGGTACACAGTTGATTAGATTGATGTTTGCATTGTCGGACCATTCTGACCCGACAGGAGACTGCCACCCTGACGCGCTTTATTCTAAACACTCGACTACAAATCCAGTAATACAATGACGAAAACAGAAAACCAGGTCATTGGATCAGCAAACGTATTCAGTAAAGAATTGAAAACTTCCACAAATTAGCCTTCGAGCGACCAGTGAATACATTTATATGCTGGCATATTAGTTAAACAAGATTTACATGGGGAGTGCCTCATGCACAAGCGAAATGCGAGTTAACATTTTCAGGACTGAATAGATGCCAAAGTAGTTCGATGGGGATTCCTCGATGGTGTTGAGGCGCGATCTTTTATGATAGGAAATGTTCCGATCCCTATTTAAATATATATAATTCATTCGTGTTATACACAGAGCCCACTCCTTAATCTGGGTCATCGAACCTGAATAGAGAATATTTTCACTCATTATTAATTGTTCAGCGGGTTGGCGGTGATGTAAAAGGGCTTTCAGGATGTCTTGACGAGTAGCTAGCCCAATGTTGATGTCTTCTCTCCACGCTTGTCTAGTCCCGGCAGACGCCTGAGGGTGAATTCTTGCCCCTCGATCAACTAGAACTGGACGTGGGATTTAGCACAGGGGCAGATCAGCTTTTCCTCGTCTCCCCACTCACTATCTGCCATGTGATTGATAGCAAGAGCCCTTTCTACGACCTCTCTCAGCGATCAATGCAAACGGAGCAATTCGAGATAGTCGTTATCCTTGAGGGAATCGTCGAAACGACTGGTGAGTAAAACGACCTGCACTTTCAGCAAAGCTTAAGTGCCAACGTGTCCCCTTGGGAATCGTACTGTGATCAAGTAACTGTTGAAGGAGATAACATTTTGTAATTGAACCTCAGAGAAATCAGTGTGGAAGCGCAGGGCGTTACATTAGTTGGAAGATGGGTGCTGCATATGTCATGAATCAGAAAGGAAAACTACAAATTCCAACTTGCTGTTCTTTTTTATAAATGCACAGTCAACCAACCTTTTATCATTGCGATTAATCAAAAATAATTGCAGTGTGTCATCAAATTCAGCCTCTTAAAAAGGAGTAACGAATTTCAATTTTAATTGAAACAGTGCCGATGGCATGGCCCTCCCTGAGTATCTTCATCAGTTATTATCTCTTAATATGTTCTTTTTTTGCCAAAGGCTGTGAAATACATTCATTCTCATTAGCGGAGGTTTCAATTAGTTACTTTTCCAGGAAAAGCAACGTAGTTCTGAATATGTTGAAGCATTTTTAGAACAAAATTAAATAAATAATGCAGTTGATGGGGATCATTGGTGTTTGTTTTTAGCACTTCCACTCACTTATTAAGTTATACCAGCGGGCATTGTTGTTTGCTCTTGGATTGTAAATGCAGATTGTTTTTGAACATAACCTCCATTATCTATTTCTTAGAAGCATTTACTGCCATTTACTGGGAAGCTACAGAAATGCAACAAAATGGACAATATGTGGGATATTGTTTCATTCGGAGAAGAGAACAAATACACTTGGGGAATTGAACTGGCAATGTGTGTTTTAAAGCTTATTAAATGTCACTTAAAGAACCTTTTAGCAGCCTCCAGGGGAAACATGTTTTATTTCTTATTCAGCAGGTCAAAAAAGTGACTTTATGGAACCTTAATTGTTACCTTTTAAAAATGGAATGGTATTAGCAGAATTAATCTTAGAAAAATACATCCAGGTGTGCTGCACAGTGTCAGTGAAAGGGACTTTCGAAAAGATCTAGTTATGGTCATGCACAAAAAAACTGATGCACAATAATGCATGGGATTTATGTGACAAATCAATTAAAAAACCATAAAGAGATATTTACTGTCGAGAGTTATTAAAGTATGACTTCTTCACATAATCTTTTCTGAAAAAAGCATCTTTTAATTATTGTCGTCAAAATATTGATCCATTTAGTTTTCAGTGGGATAATTCTTCTATTAGAATAGTGTTAGAGTGGGATGCTGGCAAATTGTATTCAACATTTGAATCCCAATAACCAATTCCTGCTCTTCTGAAAGTCAATTATTTTTATTGGAAGAAATGAAAACTATTGTGTTGCAATGATATTACATATAATTTTTGAAATCGTTTAATGTAAGAATTGTAATATCAGCAGGAAAAAACATATTTGCCTAAATATATGATAATGGCATGGCACATTTTAGGGAGCGTGGCTATCTGATTCTGTACTTTATAAGATACACCATCAGGTTACTAAAGAGAGTGCACAATGACATCAATGTTCATGCAATGTCTATCATTACTTTGATTCCTATGTTGCTAATATTGTACGTTGCTGATATCTTAAAATTTATATATAGTTTATTAAATAAAGTGTCTGCAAAAATGCACATCTGCACCATGAACTTTAGATGATACTAGCTTTCTGAGTATGAAACATAAAGTTTAGAGCTGTTTGTTCTATTGATAGATGCAGGTGAAAATGCTCCAATGCAGTAGCAATGCTCCTGATATGGTTTGATCATTTATTATTGGTCACCTTGGAATTATAGTGATAATAGCTGCTGTAAGTAGTTCATTCCATGCTAATATAATAAGTGTCTTGGAAACTAATATCTATAGTGACATGAGCATTAATTTACCTCAGGAGCTGTATAAAGAATTAGATTATGTGCCCTTCTGTATCTTTTTAATGCCTAGGTGGTTGACAGCATCTTTCTGTCCAGAATAGCGGTGAGGTTATTTTTTGATAGATATTTGGGAGTCAGTTGTTCATGTGAAGTGCCAATTTATGCATTTGATGTTACAGCTGAGCAACCAATTATGTGGTCCAGTCATCCAATTCCAAAGATATACATCGGCCATCCACATCAGCCAATACCATGTTTATGCAATGCTGCATTTATTTTCCTTGGTTTTTATTTTTGGAAGCTTATGCATCCATGTTGTATGACACCTAATTTAATTTGAGTATGAATTATGCCACAAAAAGTGAACTGATGGGCTTACTATTAGTGGTTACCATTGAATTTGTGGGGGAAGCGTGGATTTCATCTCAAAGGTTTTTTTGGGGCGTGTGAGTGAGATGTATCAAGAAACTGCAGAACAATTGATTCGCCATTTTGAAGATAAATGCTTTGTTTTTTGTTGGCTGTTTGATCCATATCTTGGTATTCCAACACGCCAGATGAATTCAAAATATTATGATTTCCAATGTGAAAAAGTCTATTACTATCCAGGATGCAAGTTGCTGCCACCGGACAAGTGATTGTCCTGGGTCTTGGAATCTCTGCAAGGAAAGATTTTGAAAAAATGCAGCTTCCGGACAATAGGGAACAGGATTTACTTCAGGATAACTGTGGAGTAAACTAAGAATGATAATTGGACAAAGAACAATCATGTACAACTTCAACTATTGCACAAGATAAATTAAAGGCATGTATATTACATGAAAAAATGCTGTCTCATGTTAAAATAGATCTCTCCAAGCCATTCTTAATTATCAGATTGAAGGAATGCCTGAGTGTTTTCTCAACTCAATTTATTCATGGACACCAATGTATCTCTATTGTACAACAATTTGGAATGCACCTTGTAGCGCACAAGCAGGTTGCACACAAGCAAGGTTCCCTTTTTGATATGCTCAAACATGGTCATATGGCAATATTAAAAGAACCACAAAATGGAACAAGTAGTCTGGACACAACATAGGTAAACAAGAGGGAACATTGACAGGCATTATGTACTGTTCTATGTCCAAATATCAGAGCAGAGCCTCAGTTCTATATATGTGGATCCTGTGAATCTGCTTGCATTTAAAGAGATGTGTAGGGCACACTTTTCTTTGGATGTACAAGTGATGCCAGTGCCATAAATCCAATTAATTTCATACTTCTCAAATTCCATAAGTTTTCTGTTATCTAAATGTCTCTCTATACCACAGAAATATATTGTCTACATTGATCTGCACCTAGGGCTGGACCAGTACCAGAAAGAGGCATCTAAGACAATGACTTTTCTTTTTATTCTCATTTTTTCCCCGTAAGTCCAAAGATGTGCACATTAGATGGATTGGCCATGGTAAATTGCCCCTTAGGTTAGGTGATGCTACAGAGTCAGGGCATGGTATGGTGCTTTTTCAGAGGGTCGATGCAGACTCGATGGGCTGAATGGCCCCCTTCTGCACTGTCTGGATTCTATGATTCTAATGCCTAGTGTGTTTTTTATGCTCTTATACGTTGTTTTGTGAAGCTTGCTTTCAGTTCAGTACTTTCCCTGCTGTAGCGTTATGTAGATTAAGAACTTGTGGTGGGAAATGTTGCAGTAAGCTTAGATAGCTCATTGTTGTAGCACGGCGTATCCTTGATTCCGTACATCACTGCATCACCAAGCCATATTCAGTTTTTAAGGTTGCACAGTATGTTCTGGTGCTGCTGTTTATATAAGTACCAGGGCATTAGAAAATTACAATGGTTATCTCATCAAATAAGTGACAGCATTATATTTGCTTCAAGCCTTTTTATAAACATTTACTATTTATGGAAACCACATGTTGATTTTTCAAAATAATTTGATGCACCTCACAGCCTTTCAAAATACTCCATTTCCAACAATTATATTCCAGTAAGATTTCTCACTGGTATTTTATAATATTGATTTGGGTTGGTGTGATAATTATTCACCTGATCTGATTTCTGTTTAATTAATCTGTCATCACTTCGCACTGGTACCAGTAATGTTCCAACCAGGTAAAACAGTTTGTTTCTTTGGTTTGATTGGTCAGCAATGGAGAACTTAATTGTCTCCCCCACCCCTCCATCAACTATGTTTTGTAGGATGCTTGGTTTGTTTGAAGAAACTGCAAAGAAAGAATATACTCTACATTATAGAGTGGTATGATAGTGCCCTTCAGTTCAAAGCCCATGTTCCCCTGTGCCATCTGGAAAATTCTGAGTGGAGATGAATAACCTCCTTGATCACTGAAGAAAGCTTCAGGATGCGTTGACATTTTACACACTCTCATCCCATGGCAATTGGTTTGTACATAGCTAGTATGTAGAGGCCTGGGAATGTATCAGCTGTCTTCTCTTTTAAAAAAAATAAATTTAGAGTACCCAATTCTTTTTTTTCCCAATTAAGGGGCAATTTAGTGTGGCCAATTGACCTACCCTGCACATCCTTTTCGGTTGTGGGGGTGAGACCCACGCAGACATGTGGAGTATGTGCAGACTCGACACGGACAGTGACCCGGGGCCTGGAAAGAACCCGGGTCCTCGGCGGCATGAGACAACAATGCATCAGTTGCCTTCTCGAACTGGAGAATAGCATGATATTGTGTGAGAGGGAGATTGAAGATTATAAAATGAGGCGGATTGTAATACATATCAAATGTGTGAATGATGTTCATTAATACAATTGGAAATTTAAATACATAATATAATACTGTTGCACTAATTTATTAGTTGAGCTGTACATCTTAGAACCTGCGACAGCTAATTAGTCCAGCGACGTGTCAATATTGCCGTATTGAATTTCTAAAATGCAGGATTCCTGAAATGAAATAATATTGTAAGCTTGCTCTTAAGTTTAAGTATCCAAATATTTCTGAAAGATTTAGTCACTATTCAATTTCTTATTGGGATTATATAAAATTTTAATAATTCATGTACAGTTTGGTGATTTTTCAACATTGCATTTTACTTATTATTTTATACTCATTATAATCAGTAACCAAATTGAAGGATTATCTGTTCCTCTTATGTGCTGTTTGGTTCAAGTTTAAAGTCAAGTACAGACCTTGACTGTGAATTATAATAAAGATAAATCTTTAAAATTAATTGCAACATTGAACAAAAAAGCTGTGAAATTCTTATTTATAAAGAAAGATTCTGATTGGATAAAATTGTTGTACAGCACAGAATAAATACATAATAGAGAGCCTGGAAACCTTTCATTACTTTATGTTCCAGCTATTGACGTCTTAGCAGCAACTCTACGATTGAGTGGTGAAAGTTTCCAAGTCTCTAAATTGTATATTCATTGTGCTTTATATTTTTCATTCAAACAGAATGAAATCCTTCAGGTTTTGGTTAATATTTTGTACCTTTGAATTTTAAATATATAGACTCTCTCTGAAGCTAAAGACATATCTAACTCCAGGATCGTTCTGGTGGATGTATAGACTCTCTCTAAAACTAAAGACATCTAACTCCAGGATCGTTCTGGTGGATGTATAGACTCGCTCGAAAGCTAAAGACATATCTAACTCCAGGATCATTCTGATGGATAAAGAAAATCTCAGTCTTACCTACTCACTACAAACTGACTTCAATCATAACACTCTCCTTCCTTCATCTTACTTTTGACACCTGATGCATGGGACTCACAGACTTGTCTCCAAGTTCAGGCAGTTCAGTTAGCTCTGTCTGCATTTGGTCCTGATTTGTTTAGCATTCCAACTCACAACTCAGTTGTTTTTACCCATCTGCTCTTCAGCACTCATTTTTTAAAATCAGATCCACTGACTTCTGTATCAATTCTTTTTCAACTCAGGTCCTCAGAGCTAAAGAGCCAGCTTTGAAAGCAGACCAAGGCAGGTCAGCAGCACGGTTCAATTCCCGTACCAGCCTCCCCGAACAGGCGCCGGAATGTGGCGACTAGGGGCTTTTCACAGTAACCTCATTTGAAGCCTACTTGTGACAATAAGTGATTTTCATTTCATTTCAACTGAAGTTCAAAGTTTGTTCACATCATCAATCTGTCCCTTTCTTAATGTACTGATTTCTCTCCTTCAAAACTGCTATCATTACCAGCACTTAAAAAACTTACCAAAAACCTCTAAAATAAAAGGAAAATATTGCGGATGCTGAAAATCTGAAATAAAAAATGAAAATACTGGAAAAAGCTCAGCAGGTCTGGCAGCATCTGTGGAGAGAGACACTGAGTGAATGTTTTGAGCCTGTATGACTCTGCTTCAGGGCTCTTGTATTGAAATACAGTCGACAACCTTCCTTTTAAGGTCGTAAATTCTACCATGACTAACGAATATCAACTTGTGGGAGACAGCCAAATTCAATTTTACTCTGATTTGATAAGTTACTATAGTCATAAATAACTAGCTATACTCTTTTTTTTAAAATTTAGATTACCCAATTATTTTTTCCAATTAAGGGGCAATTTAGCGTGGCCAATCCACCTACTCTGCACATTTTTGGGTTGTGGGGGCGAAACCCACGCAGACACGGGGAGAATGTGCAAACTCCACACAGACAGTGACCCAGAGCCGGGATCGAACCTGGGACCTCAGCGCCGTGAGGCGGTTATGCTAACCACTTGGCCACCGTGCTGCCCTTACTAGCTATACTCTTAAGGTTAATTGCTACATTACATCTGCCTTTTGTGCATTACCTACATAACGCCCAACGTGAATTAAACAAGCCATCACGGTTTTTAAATTTTTGCTGTTATCCAAAGTTGTGTTGAAAAAATAGACTTTCCAACATGTTTGTTCTTGGTTCCATTCAATTCCACAACATGTTCATAGCTAAATCAGGATGAGTAATGATGAAGAAGACATGATGTGTAAGTGCGCTTTTCTCTTTCTGGATTTCCTAATTTTCTTTTACCACGTTCTTAATCTCAGACTGCCCCTCTTACATTTGTTGTTTGATTAACTAAATTACCCTTCCGTGACATTAACCTCACTTTGCTCTTTAACATAATTGACCATTCACTCTTTTTTCATAGCTTTCCTCTGTGACACTGCCTTCTCCTCGTTTCATTAGTACCTAATCGAATGGTTGCATTTTCATTTTAATTCCAACATAAGGGTCGTCCTCTCTTTACTCCTTACATATATTTTTCCCATGGTGGCAATGCTCACAAATATAACTCATTTACATGCTGACGGTACTACCTTCCCACATATAGATTTGAGTCCAAAAATGTTAGTATACTGTTTAAATAACTGTTGGACGCCAATTGCTGGATGAGCCAGAACCTAAGCTCAATACTGGCAAGAGTGAAGGTAACCACGTTTGTCTCCTGCCAGAAATTTTAAACATTGAATCCATCTGTTTCCAGGGCTGTTCATTCAGTTTGAAATCATTGTTATGCCACTGAGATATTAGTGTTGGGATACTCAATTCCAAAATTCCATTCACCATCCAGGTAGCCTGAAAGCCTCATGCACACAGTGTTTGTTTTCTCCAAACCTTCCCAGCATTACAGTATTGATGGTAAAACGAATCCAGAACTCTACAGGCCTTATTTTCATCTGCATAAAGTACATATGGAAGTATACAGGAACATAAGAAATAGAATCAAAAGAAGGCTTTGTAGCCCATTGACCTGTCTGCCATCCAATAAGATCATGGTTGATCTGAACCTGGCCTCAATTCCACTTTCCTGCCTGTTCCCCATAATCTTTGAGTATCCTAAAATTCAATAATCTATTGATCTTAGACTTGAAGATATTCAATGACATAAATCTCTGGGATAGAGAATCCCAATGATTCACTGACAGGCCAGGAAAAGAACTTCCTCGGGCGGATTCTCCGTTAGCCGATGCCAAAATCAGGGCTTGCAATTGAGGGGAGAATAGCTCCCGACGAATCGTGATGCCCCGTCTCCTCAAAAACGACGCCAATGTGATGCACCCCATGTGCAGTTTAAATACCATTTGAAAAAATTAAAATGAAAATCGCTTATTGTCACGAGTAGGCTTCAATTAAGTTACTGTGAAAAGCCCCTAGTCGCCACATTCCGGCGCCTGTCCGGGGAGGCTGGTACGGGAATTTGCATATCATTAGTGGATCCACCCGCGATTCTCTGCTACTGATGGTCTAAGTTCCCGTTGGCGCGGTCCACATGCGCTCTCAAACATCATGAACCTGGCATGGTGGCTGCTGAGAGAGAGAGTGTGTACAGACAGTGTCCAGCTCTGCCATACTTTGCTGACAGTCATGTCGCTGGCTGGGGGGCTTCTGCCAGGGCCAGGGGAGTGGGGGGGGGGGGGGGGTGGCCAGGTGGGCTGTGGGGTCGGGGTGGATGGTACGCAGCACCATTACCGCAGCCGGCAAGACAGCCATGCAGCTGCGCATGCCGCTGACAGCCCGGTTTAAAAATGGTGCCCTGGGTCATATAGGTGACCCCCCGGGGCACTCCCTGGGTGTCCTCTGGCCCCAGCCAACTGATCAGCTGTATGGGCGCTCCAGCACAACCTGTCCCATCTTTCAGCATCAATCAGTGTATGTGTGGGTTGTATTGTTTATGCGCGGCTGCAGCTTGTCAGCCCTGCGAATGTCCATCAAGGACCCGGCGTATACTGCACTGTTTTTCATGGGATTCGATGATGTTCCATGCGGCACCGGTGCTAGCCCCTCAGCAGTAACAGAATCGGTGCAGGTGGGGTGCTGGTTTTCCTGTCATAGAAGTCCACGGATTCTCCGCTGGCGTCAACATTTAGTTGCAGAAACGGAGAATCCGGCCCCTCATCTGTGTATTGAATGAGCGACCCCTTACTCTGAAATTATGCCCCTTAACTCTAGACTTTCCACACAGAGAAACATACTTTCAGCTTTTATGCTATAAAACCCCTTATAAACAATAAGAAATAGGAGTCGGAGTAGACCATTTAGTCCCTAAAACCTGCTCTGCCATTTAATGTAATCTTCTACCTCAGCTTCAAACTCTTGCCCACTTAACTCCATGCGAAATCAAAACTCTATTGATGTTAATTGTAAAATACTCAATGAAGAAACACCCACAACTCTCTGAGATAGACTATTCCAAAGATTTACAACCCACTCAGGGAAGATAGTTCTCCTTATGTCATTTTTTTTGTTGTGCTTTTTAATAAATCTAGAGTACCCAATTCAATTTTTTTCCAATTAAGGGGCAACTTAGCATGGCCAATTCACTTACCCTGCACATCCTTGGGTTGTGGGGTGAGACCCAGGCAAACAAGGGGAGAATGTACAAACTCCACACGATTTCTCCTTATTTTAGTCCTAAATGATTGACCTCTTCTCCTGAGGCTCTGCCTCAGCGTTCTAGATTTCTCTGCCTGACAAACAACCTCTCAGTGTCTATCCAGTTGTGCAATGTTTCCTTACTTGGACTTAAAAGATGAACACTCATTAACTATTGGAGGTAAAGCAAAAAAAAAAAAGCATCTCCTTCCCCTCTGCACTTATCTTTGAATCTTAGGTTTCAATAAGATCACCTTTCATTCTTCTAAACTCCAATGAGTATAGGCCCAACTTGTTCTTCATAAGACAATCCTTCATTCCAGGAATCAACCTAGTGAACGTGCTCCATGAACTGCTTGGTACTGTACATGTCAAATTTTTTCCTCATTCACTTAACCTATCAATTTTGCTTTGATTTGATTTGATTTATTGTCACATGTACTGAAGTACAGTGAAACGTATTTTTCTGCGGCCGAGGGAACGTACACAGTGTGTACAAAGTAGACAAAAGAATAATCAACAGAGAACATTGGCAAATTGTACATCGACAAACAGATTGGTTACAGTGTGGAACAAGGGGCCAAACAAAGCAAATACATGAGCAAGAGCAGCATAGGGCATCGTGAATGTGTTCTTACAGGGAACAGATCAGTCCGAGTGGGAGTCATTGAGGAGTCTTGTAGCTGTGGGGAAGAAGCTGTTCCTATGTCTGGATGTGCGCGTCTTCAGACTCCTTGGGCAGGATTCTCCAGCCCTTCCCGCGAACAAGATCTTCCAGTCCTGCCAAAGGTGGGAGAGGGTGTAGAAAAATCCAGCCTTTGTGTCCTCACAACATACCTTCCGAACTGTCTTTGTATTGGCATAAGCATTAGCCATACACTTGGTCACTTTATCCAATTTGTTAATATAGATGGGAAATCTTTAACCCCTCAGTCCTGATCTCTGTGGCAACCTGAAAATGATTCATTTATTGCTACCCTGTTTTTTGTCAAATGGTCAATCCTCTATCCATGCTATTATATCAACACCACAAGCTCTTATCTTGTGGAGTAACCTTTTATGTGGAACTTTAATAAATGCATTTTTGAAATTCAATGATACTATATCCACTTGTTCTCCTTTATCCACTCTGTTGGTTACATCTTTAAAGACCTCTGATAAAGTTATCAAACACAATTTCCTTTTCATAAAAATATGTTGACTCTGCTTAATTGTATTATGACTTTCTAACTATCCTGCTACTACTTTCTTAACAGGGGATTCCAATATTTTCCCAAAAGACAGGTGTTTGACTAACTGGTTTATTGTTTCCTGCTTTCATGGCTTTATCCGTTCTTGTGTAGAGGTGTAACGGTTAGAGTTCCCAATCCTCTGGAACCTTTCCAAAGCTGAGAGATGTTAGAACGATTACAACCAATGCACTCGCCATGTCTGTTGTCACTTTTTATCATATCCTAGGATGCTGAGGAGTTGTGAGCCTTTACTCCTATAAGTTTGCCTAAAATGTTTTCTTTTGTGAAATTGACTATTTTAAGTTCTTCCACTTTGTGCCCTGTTTTTCTGTGATTATTGGGATGCTTTAGTGTCTTCTACTGTGAAAACAGATATAAAATATTGTTCAAAGTCTGCTCTTTCTTTGTTTTCAATTATTAATTCCCCCAATCTCACCCTGCAAGGGGCCAACATTTACTTTAGCAACACATTTGCCTTTTATATACTTGTAGAAGGTTCTATTTTCTTGCAAGTTTACTTTCACAAATTATTTTTGAAACTTTTATTATTTTTTGGTCATCCATTTTATTGGGTCTGAAACTGGCATCTTAAACCTAAATAAAGGCAGTTACAAAAGTAGGAAGAGAGAATTGGCTAAAGTAAATTGGAAAAACAGATTAAAATTTAAGACAGTAGATAAATAGTAGCAAACAGGTGTGGAAATATTTTATAATTCTCAACTAACGCATATTTCCAATCCTCTGGAAGCTTGCCAAAGCCGAGTGATGTTAGAACGATTACAACCACTGCACTCAGCATCTCTGTAGTCACTTTTTATCATATCCTAGAATGCTGAGGACTTGCAAACCTTATCATCGCAACACTTAGAGTCTTTCCTTTCACTTTGATGCCATTTTTAACTTCTTTCATTAGCCATGGATGGTTTGTCCTTCTTGTAGAGTCTTTATTTCTCAATGAAATACGCCTTAGTTGAGAATTATAAAATATTTCCACAACTGTTTGCTACTATTTATCTACTGTCCTAAATTTTAATCTGTTTTTCCAGTCTACTTTAGCCAATTCTCTCTTCCTACTTTTGTAACTGCCATTATTTAGGTTTAAGATGTTAGTTTCAGATCCAATTTTAAAACACTCAAAATAAATGTGAAATTGTACCATATTATGACCTATGCCACTTTTATTTGTCTAATCTATATGGAGATTAAAAATGGCCATGATGAGGGCAGCACAGTGGCACAGTGGTTAGCATTGCTGCCTGCGGTGCTAAGGACCTGGGTTCGAATCCCGGCCCTGAGTCACTGTCGTGTGGAGTTTGCACATTCTCCCCGTGTCTGCGTGGGTTTCACCCCCACAACCCAAAGTTGTGCAGGTTAGGTGGATTGGCCACACTAAATTGCCCCTTAATTGGAAAAAAAATAATTGGGTACAATAAATTTTTTAAAAATTGCCCATGATTATTGTTATATATTCTTACAAATCCCCAATTGTTTCTTCATTCATCCTGTGCCCCACAGTCTCGCTACTGTTAGGGGGAAGACAAGGGAGAATCACCGGTAAGTTTCCCTTCACATTGCTTACTGGATTGGGCAGTATATGCTGGCCTTGCCAGCAACACTCACATCCCATGAACAAATAATAGTAACCTATAGAATACCCTCATCATAGAATTATTTCTCCTACTACTTATTTCCACCGAAACTGATACCTTGATCTTCTGAGCAAAGGTCATTTTACACCACTGTACTGATCTCACATCTTATTAACAAAGCTATCTCACCTCTTTTTCCTGTTTGCTTATCTTTCCGAAATGTCAAGTGTTCATGAGTATTTAGTTCCCAACCTTCTTCCACCTTATAACCACCACTTTGGAATGGCTATCAGGTGATACCAATTTCTTAATCTGTGCCATCAATTTCTTCAAACGTGCATATGTTCTTCAAACATATTAATAGTAAAGATTAATGAAGGATAGAGTGGGGTTCATAAGGGACAAGCAGGGTAAGCCGTTCACTGAAGCAGAGGTCATGGCAGAGGTAATAAATGAGTACTCTGTTTCTGTCTTTACCAAAATAAAAGATGGTGACAATGGCCCAGTTGAAAATGTGGGTGTTGAGCAACTGAGTAGTAGTATAGTGATAAAGAACAGGTGCTAAAAAGACTAGCAGCACTCCAGGTAGAGAAGTCGCCAGGCCCGGATGGATTGCATCCTAGATTTCTGAGAGAGGTAAGGGAGGAAATTGAAGAGAAATTTTCCAGGCCTCTCTGAACACGGGATTAGTCTCGGGAGACTGGAGGATTGCAAATGTGATGCCGTTGTTTAAGAAAGGGGCAAATGATCACCCAAGAACCTACAGATTTGTCAGCTTGAAATCAATAGTGGGAAAACTGATGGAGGCCATAATACAGGATAAGATACATTTACACTTGGAGAAAAATAAGTTAATACTACATAGTCAACATGGCTTTGTTAAGGGCAGGCCATGGGCGGGATTCTCCGGTCCGTTAGCTGTATTTTCCAGCACAGCGTGCCCCCGCCAGCAGCAGGATTCTCCTTTCCTGCAACCGGCCAATGGAACTTCCCATTGTCGCCACCTCACGCCATCGGGAAACCCTCGGTCGTGGGTGCACTGCCGGTAGATCGGAGGATCTTGCTCACGGAGAATTCCGCTGCATGTCTGTCAAATTTAATTAAGTTCTTTGACGAGGTAACATAGGCAGGGGAGGGTAGTGCCATTGATGTTATATATTTGGACATTCAGAAAACATTCGATACGGTGCCACATGGCAGCTTGGTGAGCAAATTAGAACTGTTTGGAATTGATGGGTCCTTGGCAGCATGGATTAGAAGTTGGCTAAGAGATAGGAAACAGAGAGTAGGTGCAGCTGGCCACTTCTCAGGTTGGAGACAAGTTGAAAGTGGTGTTCCTCAGAGCTCAATAATGGGGCCCTTGCTTTTTCTGATTTATATAAATGATTTAGAGATGGATGTTGAGGGCAAAATCTCTCAATGTGCAGATGATACTAAGTTAGGGAGAATAGTGAATTCAGAGGGACATTGAAAAGTTGGCCAAGTGGGCAGATGAATTTCAATGCAGAGAAATGTGCGGTAACGCATGCTGGGAGAAGAAACATGGGGAGACAATACAGGCTCAATGGTGCAACTTTGACGGGAGTACAGGAGCAGAGGAGCCTCAGAGTTCAAATGTATAATTCTCTGAAGGTGGCCAGGCAAGTTGAAAAAGTTGTTAAGAAGGCTTATAGGATCCTTGAGTTTATAAATAGAGGCATAGAGTGTAAAAGCAAGGAAGTGATGCTGCACCTCTGCAAATCATTGATCAGACCACATTTGGAATATTGTGTTCAGTTCTGGGCACCTTGGGCGCGATTCTCCGCAAATGCGGAAAGTCGTAAAGGCTGCCGTGAAACTGGCCGTGTTTCATGGCAGCCTCCGCGCCCCCTCCCGGGACCCGATTCTCCCCCCCGGGCGGGGCTAGCAGCGCAGCCCCGCGAAGCATGGCATCGCGGGATTAGCGACCGTCGCTAAGCCCGTCGCCAAGCGTCACGGCGGCTGACGCGCACGATGACGTCAGCCGCGCATGCGCGGATTGGATGGCTCCAACCCGCGCTTGTGCGGATGACGTCATCACGAAAATGCGTCAAAGAGGCATAGAGTGTAAAAGCAAGGAAGTGATGCTGCACCTCTGCAAATCATTGATCAGACCACATTTGGAATATTGTGTTCAGTTCTGGGCACCTTGGGCGCGATTCTCCGCAAATGCGGAGAGTCGTAAAGGCTGCCGTGAAACTGGCCGTGTTTCATGGCAGCCTCCGCGCCCCCTCCCGGGACCCGATTCTCCCCCCCGGGCGGGGCTAGCAGCGCAGCCCCGCGAAGCACGGCATCGCGGGCTTAGCGACCGTCGCTAAGCCTGCGCGCCAAGCGTCACGGCGGCTGACGCGCACGATGATGTCAACCGCGCATGCGTGGATTGGATGGCTCCAACCCGCGCTTGCGCGGATGACGTCATCACGCAAATGCGTCACACCCGCGCATGCGCGGGCCGTAATGCCCCTCAGCCGCCCCGCGGACTGATCCTGCGGGGCGGCGGAGGATCAAAGAGTGCGCGGGTATCGGACCCACTGCCCGCGATCGGTGGGCACCGATCGTGGGCCCATGCCACCCTTGGCGCGGCCGTGCCAATCGGTGCCATGGTTGTCCGGAACGGTATTTTGCGGCCGTTTTCACGAATGGTGAGAGCAGGTGTGTTTGCGTTCGTGAAAACGGCCGTAAAGGCCTGGGAACTCGGCCCATCGGCCAGGGGAGAATCGCTGTTTGCCTTAAAAAACGGCGAGCAGCGATTCGTGTCGTGGGGGGGGGGGGGGGGGGGGGGGGGGAGGAGAATAGCGGGAGGTCGGGAAAAATGTCGGGAAGGCCCTCCCGTTATTCTCCGACCCGTCGTGGGCAGCGGAGAATCGCGCCCCTTATTTAAGGAAGGATGTTAAGGCCTAAGAGAGAGTGCAGATGAGATTTACTCCAATAATACCAGGAATGAGGAATTTTAGATACAAGGACTGATTGGAGAAATTGGGCTTGCTCTCCTTGGAGAAGAGAAAAGTAAGAGGTGAACTTACTGGGGTGTTCAAACTTATGAACAATTTTGACAGGGTAAAGAAGGATATTCTGTTTCCAGTAGTTGGGGATGGTCAAGATGGTCAACAAGAGTGCTAGCAGTGAGATGAGGAGAAACGTCTTCACTCAGTTGTTGGGATTTGGAATGCGCTGCTTGGGAATGGTGGAGGTAGATTTCAAAGGAAGTTTCAAAAGGATATATATTTGAAAGTGATGAATTTACAGGGCTACAGAGATAGGGCTGGGGAATGGGACTAGCTGGGTAGCTCTTCCAGGAGACGGTGCAAACAACCAGGGGCTGGTTTAGCTTGCAAGGCTAAATCGCTGGCTTTTAAAGCAGACCAAGCAGGCCAGCAGCATGGTTCAATTCCCGTACCAGCCTCCCCGGACAGGTGCCGGAATGTGGCGACTAGGGGCTTCTTACAGTAACTTCATTGAAGCCTACTTGTGACAATAAGCATTTTTCATTTCATTTTCATGATGGGCCGAATGACCTCCTTCTGTGCTGTAAAACTCTCGGATTCTAATTTATTGATCTTATTGTGAATGCTGCAAGCATTCAAATCAAATGCCTTTAATTTTAAATAACAATAGAAAATGTGGGTCAGGCAACAGCTGTGGAGAAAAATTGAATTAATGGGCTGGATTTTACAGGACGCTGTATTTGCTGTACTCGACTAAGAAGCCAGTTAGAAACCCACACACCAAAACACCGGATGCCCCGTATCCATTATGCAGTGGGAGCAATGTTGATTGTCTCAGATGGGGTCTTCTGCCCACATCTGGGGGTGTACCCCCCTCCCCACTGGAACCTGTACAATCTCACCAAAATGGCCTTTTCATGAGGCAAAAGGATGCTGGCAAAATTTGGAAGTGGCTCTTAATTGGCCTCCTATGTGGCTCATTTGGGCTCCTTCTGGGCAGCTCATCTGCCATCTTTCTCGCCACTGGCAAAAGTGCTGGGAAAGATCAAGCATGCCACAGATATTCCTGTCTCCCAAGCCATCCATAAAGAACTGGTAAAATTCAGCCCTTTTGACCATGACTTCAGTCATCTAAGGCGGAGTTTTCCTGAAAATGACAAGGTGTCATTTTGGGCGAGAAAATCGGTGCGATTTCCATTGGCACTGGCAGTGCAGTCCAGATCATGATCATGAGCCACTTATGATGTGGAGATGCCGGCGTTGGACTGGGGTGGGCACAGTAAGAAGTCTTACAACGCCAGGTTAAAGTCCAACAGGTTTGTTTCAAACACGAGCTTTCGGAGCGCAGCTCTTTCCTCAGGTGACTCAGGGTTTAAATGGTGTGTCATTATCACGAGTCACATAAAATCTTTTAAAGTTCAAAGCCTTAACACCATACTGCCTTTGACACCTCTCCCACTGGGTAAAGTCATCACCCCATTTGAACTCAGCTCTTCCCACAGGCCCTCAAAACTGAACGAATGGTAAGACTCAATAACACCCACAGTGACAGATTTCCTGGAATGACTGTGCCATCACTCAGTGAACCCTTCACGTTGCCCCTTCTCCACCTTTGGAGCTGCAGAATAAAGGAATGTGTTCCTGACTCTCACTTATACATGAGATTGGGAATCAGTGTTTGGTTTGCAGACAGACAGAAATCAGATATTTGCAGAAACTTGAGGAGCATCACAGCTTTCCTCACTGCGAGTTATCATCGCCCTCTTGCCTTGACATAAGACTTAAGAACATGGACAACCCAGGCCCAGTACCTGATCAATTTTAACTGACTCTTTGGTGGGGTGGGGGTCATGAAATGGTTTGAGACTGTGGGGGGGGGGGGGGGGGGTGCGATGTTTGTGGAGCTGCCGTTCAACAATCCTCCTATTAAGAGCATCCCTGGTCCTCCTGCCCATGCTCTCCTTGGCCGCTGCCTGTTCTCCATCCTCCAGGTTCATCTCAGGCTCTCCTTCCACTTAGACTTCTCCTAGTCCTCCTCCAGGATGTCACCCCGCTGCTGTGCCAAGTTGTGGCCTCAGGACTCCGCACTGGCATAATTAGCCTGGACCTCAGCGTGTAATGCTTCTCCCCCATGAGCCACCATGGCAGCCTAGGGTGGCCCTCAAAATCCCTGTGATCTGTGATTGTCTCAGGCCAAAACTGTTAAGCACGTTCCCAGGGAATTATCCACTGACGTGCATACAGGTCATACAGTCATTCCACATGAACTGAACATTAAGGGAGTAGAAGCCCTTCTGATTGATAAAGGGGACTCCACGATGCCAAGATGCCTTAACGTTACATGAGTTTCATTGATGGCTTCCCTGTAGGAGTCCAGCGATGGCCGCAAAGCTCGCAGCACTCTCATCCTGATGGGCCTTGTCGAGTTTGAAATTGACGTAATCTGTGGTTTGGGCACACAGAGCATCCATAACCATGCAGATGCATTTGTGGGCTGAAAACTAGGTCACCAGTTAAGCCCTGGAGTGAACTGGTGGCAAAAACGTTCAAGGCTGCCGTGACCTTAACAGCCATAAGGAGCAGGTACCCTCCTCCATGTGGCATGAGGCTTGCTAGATTGTGGCACAGGTGCCGCACTGTTTCCTTGTTGAAGCAAAGTCTCCTGCGGCATATGGTGTCCGACAGCTCCATGAAGGACTCCCGAGTCCTGTAAACTCTTGGTTTCCTTCTCCTACACCTTCGAGCCCCCTCTTTGCCCTGATGGGAGGCTGGTCCTTGAGCCTGCCCAGCAGCCCCCTGGCCTCCTGGTGTTTTATCCTCCCTGGGTTAGGCATCTTGTAATTACTGGAGACTGTCCTCTTCCAGCGCATGGAAGAGTATAATGGCCAATTCCACAGGCTACATCCCAAAATAATTCAAAACTCTGGGAGGGATGGGTGAAAGAGAGAAAGATACTCAGGTTGGTGTTCCATCCCTTTACCCTCAAACCCTCCCAGCAACCTTTGTCCTCCTGGTCCTGGAAGCTGTCAAATCTTCACCATCTCCGACGACCAGCAGTAACTCAAATGTCTGCAGCCCATCCGACATCGTCACATGACCAGCCACGGTCTCTGCCCCCGCCCCTTCAGAATCACATATGGGTTCATGTCTGATTACTATCCCTTTATGTGGTCTCTGGCAGGTGAGTTCAATGGCCACCCATGCTCAGGGTCAACTGAACATCCATTTGAGGGGACTTCCAGTGGGGATGTCCGCCGCCAGACGGCAACAAGGCATGCCAAGTCGTGTCTGGGCAAGGACAAAGAGGTGAAAGATGTGCAGCAGCAGCCCATTAAGGAAAGCCCCCTGTGCAGTGCGAAAGGGCACAGAGGGCATTTCCGTGTGGCAGGTAGGATTGTGGTGCTCCAGTGCCCGAGGGAAGATTCAGGGCTTGGGGCCAATGTGAAATTTTGTCCGAGAAGGGGTCTGCTGAGTCAGGAGTCGACCGAACACTTGTGCATCCTCAAGACCACGGGCTGGATTCTCCGATTCTGGGACTATATCCCCATGCGGCCAGGGAACAGGTGCGTTTTACGACAGATAAAATGCCGTAAAATGGCCACCGATCCTCTGTTTGGTTGGGGGCTAGCATCAAGGCAGCGTAGAGCACCGGTTCCCGCTGCCGATACGGCTCGGAGAATTGCCGGGTCTGTGGCCGTGCATGTGCACGGCGGTGGCTTGCAGCGGCCACCACTTGCAGCAGCATGGTGCCGGCCGCTTGCGGACCCAGCCTGTGAAAGAGTGCTCCCTCTTTGGCTGGCTTGTGTGCTGCGGACAGCCCCCAACAGTGCCCCTAGCTCCTATCAAAGTCGTCCCCCCAGCCCACAGAACACCCCCCCCCCCCAACGGTGGAGGCACTGCACTGAGCCCGCAGCCACCACACCGAGTTCCAGATGGATGAGACCATGAGTGACCCACGCCGTCGGGAACTGGGCCGGTTGGGGAGCTGCCTCAGGCAACATCCTGAGGCCGTCAATACATCGTGGCGAGTATGCTGCTTTGGAGGGGAGGGGGGGAGGAATGCGAAAGTGGTGCTGACCCCGATTTAGTCGGAAGCTTTGATTCTTCGGCCGATCATCAAACGCGATTTCAGCATTGGCGATCGGAGAATCCTGCCCACGAGTGTCATTGGGTCTGAGCATGACTGTTTTGAGGTCATGAATAGCAGAGGGCAGCATGTGGCACAGTGGTGAGCACTGGTACTGTGGTGCTGAAGACCCAGGTTCGAATCCCCGCTCTGGGTCACTGTTTGTGTGGAGTTTGCACTTTTTTTTCGTGTCTGCGTGGGTTTCACCCCCACAACTCAAAGATGTGTCGGTTAGGTCAATTGGCCATTCTAAATTTCCCCTTAATTGGAAAAAAATTAATTGGGTACTCCAAATTTAAAAATAATTGAATAGCATCGGCCTTGAGGTGGACACCCACTGCTGTGCGACATTTCAATTTGCCGTGTGTCATCCAGCCCACTCCTCCAGAGCTCAGCGCCTCCCCGATCCTGGTTGCCCTGGCAGCCACAGCCCTCCTCTCCGTCAGCCACTTGAAATGGTACTGGTGGAGGTGTGGCTCCCTGACGACAAACACTACTGCTGGGGGGAGGGCTGCGGCGCGAGGTGACCATGTTCCCAAACTTTAAGAAGGTCCTGGTAAAAGACTGGCAGTGCCTGCAAGGAGTAGCGAAGACCCATCAGCTCTATGAATAGGGGCTGCACGTTTTCTCCTTAACTTTGAACTCTTCTGAATTCAATCAATTAAACTAAATGAAACAAATAAATTAAAGAAGCACTATCCAAACAAAAACAAAGAGCAAATGAAACTTAAAGAACTCAAACCAAAATGTGATTGCAAGGGTCTACAAAGCACCCAAGACCCTGCAGTACCCAATGGGCATAGAAGACCATAATGGTGCCAGTGGACACTTAATGCTCCCTCTCCAGGGACACCCAGCCTCAAATGAAGCCGTGGGAGAGGGGCAGACAGTCGGGCTGGATGACCCTCTCCATCGCTCAGTGCCTGGACCTGTTAATGGCAAGTTCCCCCAGGCCCAATCGCAGGTTCATGAGGAGGTCCTCCTCTTCCGTGCCCCTCTCCGCACCAGGTGCACGTAGATCAGGAGTGTGGAACTGAAGTGCAACCAAAACGTCAATAGAAAGTTGGATAAATAACTAAAAAGCGGATGCAGCATAAAATACTTCACATGGACATGGTCCATGCATTCCACAAGGCCCCAAAAGAGGCAGGCATCAGGGAAGTCCGTGAACCGGTGCAATTGATGGTTGCATGGTACTGCTGCATGCAACACCCCCCATCCTAGGCCCCCAAGATTGAGAAGAAATGAAATGAAATGAAATGAAAATGAAATGAAATGAAATGAAAAAATGAAATGAAAATGAAAATCGCTTATTGTCACGAGTAGGCTTCAATTAAGTTACTGTGAAAAGCCCCTAGTCGCCACATTCCGGCGCCTGTCCGGGGAGGCTGGTACGGGAATCGAACCGTGCTGCTGGCCTGCTTTAAAAGCCAGCGGTTTAGCTGAGTGTGCTAAACCAGCCCCATAGAGGGACCTCCAGTGGGGATCTCCATCGCCAGATGGCAACAAGGCATCCCAAGACCTGTTCGGGTGATGGACGAGGGCAAGGAGGTAAGAGATGTGCAACAGCAGCAAATGCAGGAAACCCCTCCGTGCTGTGCAAAAGAGCACGGAGGGCATTTCCACGAGACAGCCAGGGTTGTGGGGCTCTGGCTCCTGAGGGAGGATTCAGTGCTTGTGGCCAATGGGAAATTCCGGCTGAGCAGGTGTCTGCTCAGACGGGAGTCCACTGCACAACTGTACTTCCTTGAGACAGCCATTGGGTCCGAGCACAACCGTTTTGAGGTCATGGATGGCATCGGCTGCGAGCTGGACACCCACCACTGCTCGAGGTGCCATTTCACAGGGTGTCATAAAGCCCACTCCTCCGCCACCCAGCACCCCCCCGATCCTGGTCACCCCGGCAGGCACAGCCCTCCTCTCTGTCAGCCACTTAAAATGGTATTGGTGGAGGAGTGGATTCCTGAATAGCAGCTCCCTGAAGACAGCCACTACTCCTGACAGGAGTGGCGAAGATCCCTCAGATCTATGAAGAGGGGCTACATGTAATCTCCTTAACTTTGAGACCTAGGAAGCTGACATTGGTGAGGGTTGAATTATGATGGCCAATTAGTTGATGAGCAGAACTCTCAGGAATGTTAGAGGGAACAACTATTCTCTGAGGCTGAGAAAGCAACAGTGGCAGGCACCATTCATTCTTAAGTTTGTCATTCTGTGACCCAATTGCTGTCATGCCTTAACACTTAAGACTGCTGGACAGCCACTGTATTATCTCTGGATAAATGCACAGCGGCGTTTCCCCGCCCTCTGTATGATCATTGCTGTTCTGCCTTCTCTCTTGGGCCTCATCCAGCTCGCCCCTTAGGCTGGCAACCTTCAGTCTCCTCATTCCTTTACTCCCACATATGAAATGAATGAACTGAAAATTGCTTATTGTCACGAGTAGGCTTCAATTAAGTTACTGTGAAAAGCCCCTAGTCACCACATTCTGGCGCCTGTTCGGGGAGGCTGGTACGGGAATTGAACCGTGCTGCTGGCCTGCCTTGGTCTGCTTTAAAAGCCAGCAATTTAGCCCAGTGTGCTAAACCAGCCCCAGTATATTGAGCCCGCTCCCCCAGTCACGCACCCACCAGACAATTGGCAGCTCTTATCTGTGAGCTAATTCTAACTTATTTGGCACACAGACTGGAGATCTATTAGTGGCAGTGAAAAAGGTTTTCAGATACTGAAAGCTTGTCTAGAATCTCTCAGGGCAGGCATCAGCTGTCAGCACAGAAAGCCTTTTCATTCACTCTGGGCTGTGAAGAGGTTTTAAAACAGACAAGCTGAAGAATTTCTCTGGACTATAAAGGGTTTTAAAACAGATACACAGCAGATTTCATGACAATACACACTAAGTACGACCCCCACCCTGGAGGAAACCCCCAACCTGCCACCCTCACCTCCACCCTCTCCATACCTCCAGAACCCTTGAATTCCCCTCCGCAGTTGGCCAGCGGATACTTACCCTTGTTAACCGAGATACAACGGACAGAGGGCTCCTTCCTCTCTTTTGGAGTTGCTGGTGCCTGGTCTTCGTTTTTAAAAAGCAGTAGTAATTCGTGCCCATGCGACATCACGCTTGTGGGCGAATAGATTCAACAAGGCCTGAGGATTTGACTTTAACCTCGCTAATGACATTCAAATGTATTGAAATCAGGTTCTTGTCCTTTCTGGGCGTGAACCTGATTGCCTCATCGGGGATGGCCCGCGAAATTGCAATCTGCAATCTCACCGGCACAAATCATTTGTTTTTGGCCTCTTTTGAGAGTTAGCAGCCATAACAAGATTTGCGTCCATGGCGAATGGGCCCTGGAAATTTCGCCTCTAAATTTTCTCCCCTACACATTCAATGACATTGAACACATCCGTCTTGCAAGGGACATTTCATGAAAGGTGCTGCATAAATGTAAAGTGTTTACGAGCATATATTTCAAAATAGAACATTAAAAAATTTTAGAAATACATTTGTAAAGTAATTTAAAATGTAAAGTAATTTTATTGTCACAAATAGCTTTACATTAAGACTGCAATGAAGTTACTGTGAAAAACCCCAGGTCGCCACATTCCGGCACCTGTTCAGCTACACACAGAGAGAATTCAGAATGTCCAAAATCCCTAACATTACCTTAACAGGACTTGCGGGAGGAAACCGGAGCACCCAGAGGAAACCCACGCAGACACGGGGAGAACGTGAAGACTCCACACAGACAGTGACCCAAGCCATGAATCGAACCTGGGACCCGGAGCTGTGAAGCAATTGTACTAACCACTATACTACCATGCTGCCCATTTCAGGACATCTTTAGTGAAAACTATACTTTCATATTCTCACCAGATGAGGTCACCATTTCTGAAGGAGATGGAAGATTAGACTGGCACAATGTAGTAATTCAGGGGTCTTTACTCTTGACTTATGTATGAGATTTCACATCCGTTACAATTCTTGCCACCATTTTCTAATATATAATTTCTGTCTTCGCGACAAATAGATTAAGTAAACTCACCCTACTGGACAGGGTTAACAGGCAATGTGATGAGTGCTCCCAAAATTACAGTGATGGATCTTTTACATACACAAAAGTCGTAGAAATTTTGATTCAACCATTTTGATCTTACAATTAATGTGCCTTTGACAGGTTAAAACCTGCCTTCTGCACGTGCATCTGTTATAAAAACAAGGTTTTTAATCCTTTATCATAGTGAGCAGGTAAATGTTTGTGTCAGTGTAATAAAACAAATGCAGTAGAAATGGAGAAGATACTGAGGGATAGGATCTATTCACATCTGGAAGAAAATAGACTTATCAGTGATAGGCAGCATGGTTTTGTGCAGGGAAGGTCATGTCTTACAAACCTAATAGAATTCTTTGAGGAAGTGACAAAGTTAATTGATGAGGGAAGGGCTGTAGATGTCGTATACATGGACTTTAGTAAGGTGTTTGATAAGGTTTCCCATGGCAGGTTGATGGAAAAAGTGAAGTCGTATGGGGTTCAGGGTGTACTAGCTAGATGGATAAAGAACTGGCTGGGCAACAGGAGACAGAGAGTAGTGGTGGAAGGGAGTGTCTCAAAATGGAGAAGGGTGACTAGTGGTGTTCCACAGGGATCCGTGCTCGGACCACTGTTGTTTGTAATCTACATAAATGACCTGGAGGAAGGTATAGGTGGTCTGATTAGCAAGTTTACAGATGATACTGAGATTGGTGGAGTTGCAGATAGCGAGGAGGACTGTCAGAGAATACAACAAAATATAGATAGATTGGAGAGTTAGGCAGAGAAATGGCAGATGGAGTTCAATCCAGGCAAATGCGAGGTGATGCATTTTGGAAGATCAAATTCAAGAGCGGACTATATGGTCATTGGAAGGGTCTTGGGGAAAATTGATGTGCAGAGAGATCTGGGAGTTCAGGTCCATTGTACCCTGAAGGTGGCAACGCAGGTTGATAGAGTGGTCAAGAAGGCATACAGCATGCTTGCCTTCATCGGACGGGGTATTGAGTACAAGAGTTGGCAGGTCATGTTACAGTTGTATAGGACTTTGGTTTGGCCACATTTGGAATACTGCGTGCAGTTCTGGTCGCCAAATTACCAGAAGGATGTGGATGCCTTGGAGAGGGTGCAGAGGAGGGTCACCAGGATGTTGCCTGGTATGGAGGGTGCTAGCTATAAAGAAAGGTTGAATAGATTAGGATTGTTTTCGTTGGAAAGACGGGGTTGAGGGGGGACCTGATTGAGGTCTACAAAATTATGAGAGGTATGGACAGGGTGGACAGCAACAGGCTTTTCCCAAGAGTGGGGGTGTCAGTTACAAAGGGGTCACGATTTCAAGGTGAGAGGGGGAAAGTTTAAGGGAGATGTGCGTTGGAAGTTTTTTACGCAGAGGGTGGTGGGTGCCTGGAACGCTTTACCAGCGGAGGTGGTAGAGGCAGGCACGATAGCATCATTTAAGAAGCATCTAGACAGGTATATGAATGGGCAGGAACAGAGGGAAGTAGACCTTGGAAAATAGGCAACAGGTTTAGATAAAGGGGGCGAAATTCTCCGACCCCACGCAGGGTCGGAGAATTGGCGGGAAGCGGCGTTATTTCCGCTCCCGCAGGTTTTTGAATTCTCCCGCCGGTCATAAACCGGCGTTGTGCAAATCCCGCCGGCAGCCTGTGAAAACAGCTGGCGCCGGCGGGATTTCATTTTTTTAAAACTTACCTCAAATCTCCGGCCCGGATGGGCCGAAGTCCCGCCACTGGGAGGCCTTCTCCCGCCGCCGAGGTTTAAACCACCTCTGGAACGGCGGGCTCAGCGGCGCGAGCAGGCCCCCGGGGTCCTGGGGGGGCGGGGGGCGATCGGACCCGGGGGGGTGCCCCCACGGAGGCCTGGCCCGCGATCGGAGCCCCCCGCTCACTCCGCGGGGCAGTGCCGTGGGGGCACTCTTTCTCCTTCCGCGCCGCCACGGCCTCCGCCATGGCGGACGCGGAGGAGAACCCCGCATCGCGCATGCGCCGGCAGTGACGTCAGCGGCCAGCTGCCGCTGACGTCACTGCCGGCGCATGCGCCGACCGCCGAAAGCCTTTCGGCCAGCCCCGCTTCCGACTGCGTCGGGTGTTTGCGCCAGTCTTCTGGTGCAAACTGCTCCGGCGCGGGGCTGGCCCCCAAAGGTGGGGAGAATTCCCCACCTTTGGGGAGGCGCGACCCCTGAGTGGTTGGCGCCACTCCCCTACGCCGGCACCCTCTGTCACGCCGGGCAGGGGAGAATCCAGCCCAGGATCTGGATCGGCGCAGGCTGGGAGGGCCAAAGGGCCTGTTCCTGTGCTGTAATTTTCTTTGTTCTTTGTTCTTTGTAATAAATAAATTCCTCTTGTCACAATGTAGAGCAGCACTGTAAGTGCATTTGAAAACAACATTTTACGGAATATAGTGATCAGAGTAATTTTCGTTAGCTTTTTTTGACCAGTTATTCAATTATTTCAATGCATTTATGAAGTCGACTGCTGGCAGAATTCTTCACACATTTAAAAAAAAACCTTCGCTGCTATATTTTTGCACTGGTGGGCGTATTACCAAATGGCCAGCTGATATTAAATTTAGATTGTTTTCTGATCATTAGGTGATATGTTAGCAGGTTTGGTGATTCTGAAAATATATGTTTCTAATGATGTTAAAAGCTCAAAATAGCACATTTCTCCTCTAAACTGTAGTCTCCATTTTGGCTCAGTTCTTCCTCATCCTGTCACAATTCCTCAATGTGACCATTCCTTATTGCTTACAAAATATGACTTTCTATTTCAATGCCAGGTGTTCTTCTACTAAACTTTTAAATGGACTTACTTCCAAATTTATGCTCTATTTCCCTTCTGATAAAGAGACAGAACTTATGCTCAGGTATAGTCTGTTGGGTGACAGCAGTTTTCTGGTGTTGCAATTGAGGCCAATTTCATTATCAGCTAGAAAATGCCAGCAGGCTGCGTAGCCAGAGGGAATACTGCAGCTGAACTGAATCAGTCTCCACCAGCCACACTTGCTTTCCAGCATTGGAATGGAATAAACTGCTAATGCCTTTTTTTAGTTTCCCCCCCCACTCTGTCTTGCCCTGCCCTGCCCCACCACGCCCTGCCCCGCCCCCACTGCATCTAGCTGAGGGCTAATTTAATGACTCCACTGCTATCCATTAGTTTTTCTTTCAGAATATTTAGATGTAATTAATTCTGATAGGGAAAAATAGGAAACGTGAAGGTGAAAACTAAGTTTCTCAATGTAAAATGTGGTTACAAGGAAGTTTAGATGTTTCGTAATGATTTTAATGACATTTGCTATCTGACAACCAATTAAAATATTGAATAGGGATTTTTCAAAAATAACTTATTTAATCCTTAAATAATTTTTTTGAATAATTTAGATATTTTATATGCTTTAGATGAATGTGGGAAGAGGTTTAAGGATTTGACAAGATTGATCAAGGTAAGGCAATTTTCAAATCCTTACGGCCACATTATTGCCTCAACTGCTCAATTCAATACATCCACATTACCCAGCTGCATACAATCTCTATCAATCATTATTGTGATGACCCATGTGCTTTAGGAAGTGTGTAATTTATTTTGTGTGATGTCCCTTTAAGATTAAAGTTGGTTGTGGAGTATTCTGAAAGCGGGTTAATTAGTTTCCTGATTTTGACACATTAAGTTCCAAGAAACACAGTGGACAGCATATTACGGGGGTGTGGAAAGCTTGTTACCCCACCCGCAAAATCAAAATTGGTAAGAAATTGTTTTGCTCCACGATGTTTCCCCGCTCCCCCCCCCCCCCATACCTCACAGCCATAACGCACTGTGGATGGGCTAAATAGTCTGCCTCTGGGACATTCCCCCCTCACTAGTGAGGAAGTCCCACCCTCGGGCACTGCTGGCCAATCTATTTGGTCGGCAGCTCCAGCAGTCCCACAACACCAGGAGTGAATTAGTGGGCACTACAGGGACTGCAACCAGTCATATGAAGAAGATTGAATGGTATTGGAGCAAGTTAAAACCGGGATGTTGGGGGGAGGGTTTGACCAGTTTCGGGAGGGGAGCTGGGGGATGGACATGTTTGGCTTTGGCGAGCAGATGGGGAGGAAGAAAGGGGAATACCATCTTCAGAGGGCTGCCCTCCAATGTGCAAAGGTCAATGCCTGAAGATAGTACCCCTCCTTCCTTCCCACCCTTTTAAAACACTTTTTTATAAATACGGCCTGCCACGCCACCCTTATAATGGCATAGGCAGCATATTATTGGAGTCAATTGGCTTGTGAATAAGTTCAGTTGACCCTTGATTACTTATTTAAATATGGTGGACAGACTACCAATTTCTGTGCCCATCCACCTACCGTGTTATGAGAGTGATCTAGGGATTGGAGGGTATTGGAGATTATTTTACGTGTCTGCCCCCCACAAAGCAAAAATGCCAGTGGCTCATAAAATCCAACGCAGCGTGTTATGAATTGCCGAAAAAAACCTTGGCTGGTCTAATCTCACTGAAATTTGCTTTCTGTTTGCCTTTGCTCCTTAGCTGTTCATCCCCCTAGCAATACCAGATCACATGTACATTTCTTGGGTCATTGAATCCTTAAATCTTTTCAAACATTCATCCGTATTCATGGAGCTCTGCTCCTCGCATTGACCTAATTAGTTATAATTCTTGCCGATTGCACGTAGCAATTGTTTAAAATAAAACAGGCAGCACAAATTCAACACCCAGCCTGTGGTGGTATGGATATCCCAGGTTTATCATGATCCCCAGGCCTGTTTTCCAGAGTCACCCAATATGACCTGCATGATTCTATGAAGACAATGTTCACCTACCTGAAATCATCATTGTGAATCAGCTACTGAGCATAGAGACTTATGCACCGATTCCTATGACACATCTTTAGACACGTCTACATTACACCCAACTTCTCCGGCATAGTATCTGTACTTATTTAACATATATAGGCCAGGATTCTCTGGCCGTTGGGATACTCTGTTCCCACTGGTAGTGCACCCCCGCCCAGGGGTTTTCTGGTAGCTTGGGGTGACTTCAATGGAAAATCCCATTTGCAGGCATCGGAAGTACTGAATCCTGCTGCCAGTGAACAACACGCCATTGGGAAACACGAGACTGAAGGACCTGAGGAAGATCTGTTGATGAATTCCAAACCTATTGTATACAAGAGCTACAAGTGCAATATGTGACACAACTGATCTCAACTGGTGTTTATATTTTGTCTAAGTGCCCTTCCATTCCATCTGCCTCAGCCAAGCTATTTATTTTAACCATTTTAATGGTAGCAAGTTCCACATTCTAACCACTAAACAATTAAAACAAACTGCTTTGTGTACAAAGGAATATTTCAGCATGTATATGTTGGCATGTGTGATGTATTCCAAGTGTAAAAAATCTTTGCTGCTAATATGATAAAATATAATAACGCAGAAAAGCTATCATCTAAGGGGCTGAATTCTCCGCTTCCTGATGCCAGCAGTGAGAATTGCGATCAGGCGGAGAATAGGGTGGAATGGAAAAATTTATATTAAAAAAAGAAGCCCCAATGCAGAAGAAATAGTGTATTAGCAGAGTTCACCCCAAACAAAGAAACCCTACACTGTAGCCTTTGGAACCCTCCATGGCACTCTGTCCCTCACAGGCCAGAGGACCCACTAGTGACACCCACTCCTCAGGATCATCAACTGTCTCTTCCTGGTGATCTGGCAGTGCTGACTGCCTCTGCCACCACCTCCCCTGCGCTATTCAGGAGGACGGGCTTGAGTCGGCGACACACCCTCCTCCTGACTAGTACTAAAAGGTGCCCTGGCGAAGTCTTGCAGGTATGGCCGTTAAGTACTAGGCACCGGGAGAATCTGGTGAACGTGTATTTAAATGATCCATACAGCTCATTTAAATATGCTGATCTAGGTCACACCCAGTGAGGGCAAGATCAGATCGCGATGTCTCACAAGATTTTGTTGGATCTCGTGAGATATTTCGAGTGTTGCATATCTGGCCAAGTTGGGCGCGACGAGGCCGCTGAATCGTGCCCTTAGTTTTCCAAAGCGAGAATCCAGCCCGAGGATATACTTCCTGTGATCTATCTGGCAGAAGGAGTTTTATGGGCTGAATGTGGTTAAGGCACTGCAGTAGGGAAAAAAGAGTAACGAGGAAATGGATTCTGGTATTGATTTTTTTCTTTCATGCGATGTGGTGTGACTGGCAAGGCCAGCATTTATAGCTCATCCTTAATTGCCCTTGAACTGAGTGGTTAACCAGGTCCTTTCAGAAAGCAGTTCAGATTCAACCACATTGCTGTGGGTCTGGACTCACATGTAGGCCAGGTCAGGTAAGGATGGAAGATTTCTCTCCCTAAAGGACATTCATGTACCCGATGAGATTTTACGATAAAGTATGACAGTCTCATAGTTACCATTGCCGAGACTCGCTTTGTATTTCAGAGATATCAATTGAATTTAAATTAAATGAAAAGGGTGGCAGATGGACAAGGTGTCAGGTGGACGAGGAGGTAGGTGGGTGAGTAGTTATGCGGGCGAGATGGTAGGTAGATAGTGTGGTTGGTTGGTAGGGTGGGTGATTGGGTAGGTGAGTTAGGGGGGTGATTGGGTAGATGAGTTGGGGGGGTGATTGGGTAGGTGAGTTAGGGGGGTGATTGGGTGAGGCAAGTTTGGTTGCCTGAGGGTCAGGGGACGTTGAGTGGAGGTCAGTGAGTGTGATTGAGGGATTTGTTCTGTACTTAGGGATAAGGCAGTGGTGTTGTGTTATTGTCACTGACTAATAATCCAGAGACCCAGGGAAATGCTCTGGGGACCTGGGTTCAACCGAGGATAGAGGGTGGAATTTGAATTCAATAAAAATCTGGAATTAAAAGTCTAATGATGACTATGAAACTATTGTCAATTGTCGTAAAAACCCATCTGGTTCACTAATGTCCTTCAGGGAAGGAAATCTGTCAACCTTACCTGCGATGGGCAATAAATGCTGACCCAATAATAAATGTTAAGACTGACTTGGGTACCTCGTACAAGGAACGCAAAAGGGTAACCTGTCGGTACAGCAAGCAATTAGGAAGACATGGCATATTGACCTTTATTGTAAGGGGATTGAAATACAGGAATAATTAAGTCTTACTCCAATTATCCAGGATTTTAGTGAGACCTCACCTGGAGTACTCTGCACAGTTTGGTCTCAAAGAACGGATATATTTGTCTTGGAGATGGTACAATAATGGTTCACTAGCTTGGTTCCTGGGGTCAGAGTGTTGTCCTATTTATGAGTGGCTGGGCATATTGGGCTTGTATTCTCTGGAGCTCAGAAGCATGGGAGGTGATCTTATTGAAACATATAAAATTGTGAAGGGGCTTGGCTGGGTAGATACTGAGGGGTTGTTTTCCCTCGTTGTGGAATGTAGAATATGGAGGCACAGCCACAGAATAAGGGACTATACTTAGGACTAGAATGAGGAGAAATTTCTTCACTCAAAGGGTTGTAAAACATGGGAGCTCTCTATTCCAGAGGGTTATGTTTGCTGCATTGTTTAGTTGATTTAAAGCTGAGAAAGGTAGATTTTTGATTTCTCAGGGAATCAAGGAATATGGAGATGGCAGAAAATTGGAGGTGAGATGGGAGGTCAGCCATGATTGTATTGAGGGGCCAGAAGGACTACTCCTGTTCCTATTTTTTCTATTCAGCGGGTGGCATAGAGGGTTTGAGGGGCCATGAGGGGATGGCATGGGGGCGAGAGTTGGCATGGATGGGGCCTGGGAGTATGTGGGGTGGCAGTGAGGGAATGTGAGTTAAGGACTGGAGGGCTGTTTATTTCTGTGGCATGTTTTTAACAGAACCTTCAAGGTGGGCTTTGTGCCATAAGACAAAGGAGCAGAATCAGACCACTCGGCCCATCGAATCTGCGCCACCATTCAATCATGGCTGATATTTTCTCCTGCCTTCTCCCTGATACCCAGCCCACCTTTTCACCCGGCAGCTACTTCAACTGTGGGGCCACCCGGCCTGACTCCCAGATAATTCTGCCATTTCAGAACAAAAATTCCAACTTCTGGAGTGCTTTTTCCTGGGTTGGAATGGCAGAGCCGGGAAATGTATCCAGGAGTGAAAGTCCAGGCCTATGTTTATGGCTGTGCACAGAGGATACATAATCAGGAAAAAGGTGAGCTACAGAAAATGAAATTTTTGAATGGAGTTCGTAGCATAAGTTATGATTTCTAGAGGCTGAACTAAATTCTGTTGGCTTCGTCCCGTGTGACTAATTTTCTGTGATCCATGATCAATGTCTGTTTTTAAATATTTTGGTTGATTCTCTTCAAAAATCAGCTCGCTGTATTTTTAATGTTAAATATATGATATAGGTATTGTTTAAACAGCTGCCATATAACTGATGTAGGAGTTGAAGCTCTGCTATGGAAGCATCGGTAATGCTCGTGCATTTTGCCTGACCCATTCCGCTCTGCAGCATCCAGGTAAGACTTTCGCAGGTTTTCACTATTCCTTGTCATTTCAGGGCATCTGCTGCCACCACCCCTCCAGCATGATTTTCAAACAGCTGTGTGCCTGCAGGAGTGTGCGTTACGTCAACTTTTAAAGGTGCACAGTGCTGACTTGCTGTCAAGGGGGAAATGCAATTGCATTTCCAGGGCAACATTAAATGCATTTAATTGAGGAACAGCATCATACATTGCAAATACCTAAACTGGGTTTAATACTCTGATAACATTTGTGTCATGGGACAGATCAGCTGTTTCATACCTAGGTCTGGTGGAAAACATGCACATGAAATGAAATGAAATGAAAATCGCTTATTGTCACAAGTAGGCTTCAAATTAAATTACTGTGAAAAGCCCCTAGTTGCCACATTCCAGCGCCTGTTCGGGGAGGCTGGTACGGGAATTGAACCGTGCTGCTGGCCTGCCTTGGTCTGCTTTAAAAGCCAGCAATTTAGCCCTGTGCTAAACAGCCCCGACATGGGATGGGGAATATGATTGTATTCAAAATGGACAGCTAAAGCTCTTTATTACTACTTTTAGAGTGAACAGTATTCTCAGAATTAAATATTTGCAATCTGCCTAGTAGGTTTTAGGTGTTGTAATATAATTTACATGAAAGTGATGTAAAATTTAAATGAAAAAATTCAATAACGACTTGTGATTAAAACAATCTTAACAACCCTCTCCATGAGACTACCAGGAGCCCACTCTTGAACCCTTGAAGACCGGCAGCATGTAAACATTGACCTGTCTCCTCATTTGAATGATTGCAGCCTTGTTCCGAGGAGGTTGGAGCTGGCTGAGCACTCAGCAGGAGGCCCAGCATTTTGTGCTGATAGCACGTAGGGCACATGCACAGAAGGACAGCATCCATGCTCCCATCACTGCCACTCTGCTAGTGCCTAAATTGGTGCATCTGAAGCTGCTCCCTCAAGGCTTCAGACCACGCGAGGCCGACCTCAAGATAAGTTGCAATCTTCTCCTTTGAAAGCCAGCTGCTTTCCACCATTGATACCACAGCCACTAGGGTAGCATGACACAGGCAAGAGCACCTGATGACTGACAATAAGGGAATGCACAAGGGTGAATAGCTTGTCTAATTGTTCGACAAAGATGATATGGCTAGGTTTTTGTCATTGGATTTCATTTCAGGATTTTGGCTGAGAAGGTCTTGTGATGGGACAGCAGGTGAATAGGAAGATAGGGTTTAGTGGAGCAATGGTGGTTAAGGGATGCTGGCTTCTGCCATCTTAAGGGAGTCTGAAAAGGCATTCATGGTCAGTCCATCTTGAATGAAGACATCCTCAATGCCTGCTGCTCTTTCTCCTCCTCCTCTTTCTCTTCCCTTGTGAAGTGCTTCCCCTCTCCTCAACCTTTACCCCATCCCCAGTAAGGTTACTGATCCAGAGGCACTGCAACTGCTGCCTCCCATAGCTGTTGGACAGGTGACCAAATCCTCCGCCTTGCCTACAAGGACGCCACAACACCCTTTACCAAATCCAGCTCTCCAGAAACACATAAGCTTTGAAGGGGCAGATTTCAGTCGAATTCACCTTATCTCCAAGTTGGATGCCTTTTTTTAACTAATACTAATGAGGAGTCTGATTCGCTGCTGAAATGCTGGCCGAAGTATCACCTCCTCTCTTTCCCAGCATTGCTCGCTGTTGGCAGCACAACCTCGTTTGCGGCTTTCCCGGCAGTGTCTTCAAGGGAAATCCCATTGACAAGTGGTGGAACAGAGAATCCTGCTGCCAACGAACAGTGCGCCATCGAGAAACACACGACTGGGGGACTGGAGAATCTCTCCCATTATGTTTTAAGGGGTTTTGCTTTTACTTCCCAGTAGAGACAAAGGATAACCAGGTTGCCACACTGTAGGTTACTTACCCAGTTGTCAGACTGTATTTATAGAGCTGTTGCTCGCTTACAGTCTAAAATGGAAGGGAGGGAAAATCTCTCAAGTGCCTCTGTGATGTCACCACATAATTATGTGACATGCTAGTCAGAGGGTATTGGTTGCAAGACATAACACTTGCCTTTAGTTTCTTCAATGGATATAATCATAGACACCCAGCCTCTACCAAGAAATCTCTTCTCTACTATGAAGATTTTGCACATCTAATCCTGGGCGGGATCCTCTGATCATGAGACTAAGCGTTGATGCCGTCGGAAAAGCCGTCCCGTTTCTCAGCGGCGTCAACACGGCTTCAGGATCAGCAAATCTGGCCTCTATAAGGGCCAGCACGGCAGTGGAGCGGACCACTCCGCTCCAGCTGCTGAACCCGGTGTCAACTGGGTGCCGTGTGGTCCGTGCATGCGCAGTGGCACCGGCGCCAATGCACACACGTCCCTAGTAACCTATGTCCTCTAGTAATTGACTCTTCCACCCAAAGAAAAAGGATCTGGCTATCCACTCTGTCCAATTCCCTCATAATTCTGTCGACTTCTATCTGGTTGCCCTCAACCTGTTGTTCCAGTGAGAACAAACCAAGTTTATCCAACCTCTCCTCATAGCTAAAGTATTAGAAAATACAGAAAGTACAGTATTAGAAAATAACACAAGTAACTAACACTAGGAAATATTATTTTCTATTTTCACTGCGTATATATCTTTGTAATGAAAAGTAAATTAATGTTGTCCAAATTGTATTCGATGCAATGAGCTTTTGTATCCAGCTTTTGCATTCTGAGAAACTGGCATCTATTTTTAGTGTGTTCTGAAAGAACTCACTGTTGCAATGCATTTGTCACCATTTATGTGTGATTGACACCGATAACCAGGAGTGAGTGTGTTTCTGAACCAAAGATAACTGACACAAAGTGATATGCATGCCTGCAGGCTTCAGGTCTCCAGTTCTAATAATTTGTGGTCAATGTGATTGGGGCCAGCCCAACTTGAAAAGGTTTTAGTGCAAATACATGGAAGGGCAATCCATAACAGATGTATATTTTTAAATAGTGGATAAAAATGTACCTTAAAAATGTATATGCAATCAATATATGATTTCAGTCTCAGTCTCATTGTGATTGGGTTTTCTGCAATCTGGCAGAAATAAAGTCTGAACTGCATATCTGAAGCTGACAAGCACTCATAACACATCAATTTGTATTCTCTGCGCCGGCCCCGACGCAACATGGCGCAGGGCTAAAGGGGCCGGCGCAGAAGAAAGGACGCCCCCAGCCCAAGAGGCCGGCCTGCTGATCGGTGGGCCCCGATCGCTGGCCAGGCCGCAACGGAGGCCCCCTCTCCCCCAGGGTCGATCCTCCCCTGCACCCCCCACAGGCTGCCCCCGGATCCTTCCACGCTGAGGTCACGCCGGCTGAGAACAGATTAGAATGGCTCCGGTGGGACTCGGGTTGTTTTACTGCGGCCTCTCGGCCCATCCCGGGCCGAGAATCGGCAGAGGGGCCGCGTAGAACGGCCCCCTACCGGTGCCACGCCGGCGCCAATTGCGCCATTCTCCGCTCTGTGGTGAATCGTGTCCCGGCGTCGGGGTGGCGTGGCGTGAGAGAATCCCACCCCCTGTCCTTTAGGGTAAACATAGATGAACCTTTAATTGTAATTTACTCCAAGCTTGTTTGAATTAGATTTACTTCAGAGTTGCTTATTAGTTTCTCATCAGATGCCCCCATTTCATTACAAATTCATTTAAGAAACACTGAAATGCTTAGATGAATCAACATGTCGTGCATACAGATGCTGGCACATATGTATTCGAGTATATTGTCCAAATAGACATCACAAAATTGCTAACATGCGTTTTTTTTACAGTGAACTGTGTGAAAGTGTGCATCACACAGTGTTTTGCAAAAACTGAACCAAATAGACAATTAATATGACCAGGCTGCCTAAATAGACTGAGCACTGCTGCCTTCAAAACCAAATAGGACATCATGTTTGGCACGAAGTGGATGAAAAGAAAATAGGAATTGCAGGACCTACCAGAGAATTTTGTTGCATAAATTGTGGCAGGTGACTTAAGTGTTTCCCACTATATCCACAAACAGTGGCATTAACCGGTCACTACAGTTCAGAGTGAGCAACCAAGGAGTAGAATGAATAATAATCTGATCTGGTATAAACTTTCTCATGACTAATGATAGTTAGGATTAGTTCTCTGATGTGATTTCTAATTTAGCAGAACATAAATTACAGATGACACCTGTGACTTCCCAATATGTGTTCCCAGCACACCGCATTTCCCATTACATTCATATAGAGCATTGAATACTTGTACATAATTATCCTCCTTCAAGAAATGGAAAATAAATTTGGAAGCAATTACAAAGACCAACGAACAAAGAAAAATACAGCACAGGAACAGGCCCTTTGGCATTACACGCCTGCACCGACTATGCTGCCTGTCTAACCTAAAACCTTCTACACTTCAAGGTCTGTACCCCTCTATTCCCATCCTATTCATGTATTTGTCAAGACGTCCCTTAAGCGTCAGTATGGTACCTGCTTCCACCACCCCCTGTGGCGGAGAGTTCCAGGCACCCACTACCCTCTGTGTAAACAAACTTCTCTTGCACATCTCCTCCAAATGTTGCCCCTCACACCTTGAACCTATGTCCCCTAGTAATTGACTCTTCCACCCAAAGAAAAAGGATCTGGCTATCCACTCTGTCCAATTCCCTCATAATTCTGTCGACTTCTATCTGGTTGCCCTCAACCTGTTGTTCCAGTGAGAACAAACCAAGTTTATCCAACCTCTCCTCATAGCTAAAGTATTAGAAAATTACAGAAAGTACAGTATTAGAAAATAACACAAGTAACTAACACTAGGAAATATTATTTTCTATTTTCACTGCGTATATATCTTTGTAATGAAAAGTAAATTAATGTTGTCCAAATTGTATTCGATGCAATGAGCTTTTGTATCCAGCTTTTGCATTCTGAGAAACTGGCATCTATTTTTAGTGTGTTCTGAAAGAACTCACTGTTGCAATGCATTTGTCACCATTTATGTGTGATTGACACCGATAACCAGGAGTGAGTGTGTTTCTGAACCAAAGATAACTGACACAAAGTGATATGCATGCCTGCAGGCTTCAGGTCTCCAGTTCTAATAATTTGTGGTCAATGTGATTGGGGCCAGCCCAACTTGAAAAGGTTTTAGTGCAAATACATGGAAGGGCAATCCATAACAGATGTATATTTTTAAATAGTGGATAAAAATGTACCTAAAAAATGTATATGCAATCAATATATGATTTCAGTCTCAGTCTCATTGTGATTGGGTTTTCTGCAATCTGGCAGAAATAAAGTCTGAACTGCATATCTGAAGCTGACAAGCACTCATAACACATCAATTTGTATTCTCTGCGCCGGCCCCGACGCAACATGGCGCATGGCTAAAGGGGCCGGCGCAGAAGAAAGGACGCCCCCAGCCCAAGAGGCCGGCCTGCTGATCGGTGGGCCCCGATCGCTGGCCAGGCCGCAACGGAGGCCCCCTCTCCCCCAGGGTCGATCCTCCCCTGCACCCCCCACAGGCTGCCCCCGGATCCTTCCACGCTGAGGTCACGCCGGCTGAGAACAGATTAGAATGGCTCCGGTGGGACTCGGGTTGTTTTACTGCGGCCTCTTGGCCCATCCCGGGCCGAGAATCGGCAGAGGGGCCGCGTAGAACGGCCCCCTACCGGTGCCACGCCGGCGCCAATTGAGCCATTCTCCGCTCTGTGGTGAATCGTGTCCCGGCGTCGGGGTGGCGTGGCGTGAGAGAATCCCACCCCCTGTCCTTTAGGGTAAACATAGATGAACCTTTAATTGTAATTTACTCCAAGCTTGTTTGAATTAGATTTACTTCAGAGTTGCTTATTAGTTTCTCATCAGATGCCCCCATTTCATTACAAATTCATTTAAGAAACACTGAAATGCTTAGATGAATCAACATGTCGTGCATACAGATGCTGGCACATATGTATTCGAGTATATTGTCCAAATAGACATCACAAAATTGCTAACATGCGTTTTTTTACAGTGAACTGTGTGAAAGTGTGCATCACACAGTGTTTTGCAAAAACTGAACCAAATAGACAATTAATATGACCAGGCTGCCTAAATAGACTGAGCACTGCTGCCTTCAAAACCAAATAGGACATCATGTTTGGCACGAAGTGGATGAAAAGAAAATAGGAATTGCAGGACCTACCAGAGAATTTTGTTGCATAAATTGTGGCAGGTGACTTAAGTGTTTCCCACTATATCCACAAACAGTGGCATTAACCGGTCACTACAGTTCAGAGTGAGCAACCAAGGAGTAGAATGAATAATAATCTGATCTGGTATAAACTTTCTCATGACTAATGATAGTTAGGATTAGTTCTCTGATGTGATTTCTAATTTAGCAGAACATAAATTACAGATGACACCTGTGACTTCCCAATATGTGTTCCCAGCACACCGCATTTCCCATTACATTCATATAGAGCATTGAATACTTGTACATAATTATCCTCCTTCAAGAAATGGAAAATAAATTTGGAAGCAATTACAAAGACCAACGAACAAAGAAAAATACAGCACAGGAACAGGCCCTTTGGCATTTCAAGCCTGCACCGACTATGCTGCCTGTCTAACCTAAAACCTTCTACACTTCAAGGTCTGTACCCCTCTATTCCCATCCTATTCATGTATTTGTCAAGACGTCCCTTAAGCGTCAGTATGGTACCTGCTTCCACCACCTCCTGTGGCGGAGAGTTCCAGGCACCCACTACCCTCTGTGTAAACAAACTTCTCTTGCACATCTCCTCCAAATGTTGCCCCTCACACCTTGAACCTATGTCCCCTAGTAATTGACTCTTCCACCCAAAGAAAAAGGATCTGGCTATCCACTCTGTCCAATTCCCTCATAATTCTGTCGACTTCTATCTGGTTGCCCTCAACCTGTTGTTCCAGTGAGAACAAACCAAGTTTATCCAACCTCTCCTCATAGCTAAAGTATTAGAAAATACAGAAAGTACAGTATTAGAAAATAACACAAGTAACTAACACTAGGAAATATTATTTTCTATTTTCACTGCGTATATATCTTTGTAATGAAAAGTAAATTAATGTTGTCCAAATTGTATTCGATGCAATGAGCTTTTGTATCCATCTTTTGCATTCTGAGAAACTGGCATCTATTTTTAGTGTGTTCTGAAAGAACTCACTGTTGCAATGCATTTGTCACCATTTATGTGTGATTGACACCGATAACCAGGAGTGAGTGTGTTTCTGAACCAAAGATAACTGACACAAAGTGATATGCATGCCTGCAGGCTTCAGGTCTCCAGTTCTAATAATTTGTGGTCAATGTGATTGGGGCCAGCCCAACTTGAAAAGGTTTTAGTGCAAATACATGGAAGGGCAATCCATAACAGATGTATATTTTTAAATAGTGGATAAAAATGTACCTAAAAAATGTATATGCAATCAATATATGATTTCAGTCTCAGTCTCATTGTGATTGGGTTTTCTGCAATCTGGCAGAAATAAAGTCTGAACTGCATATCTGAAGCTGACAAGCACTCATAACACATCAATTTGTATTTGCAAGTCACTGTTCACATAGGATAGGGATTCATAACTCATTAGAAGGGGCGGGGAAGTATGAGACAAGGATGGCAGGTAAGAAACTGAAAAGGTCAAAGAGGTTTCGAAGAAATTTTTGAAAAAGATAATGGTAACAGAGCAAAGCATTCAATGCTTTTGCATAGCCTCGGCATATTTTAGGCGGTGTTGATTTGCCTGGCATCGGATTCTGCCTCTCGACCTCGTAGGTCGATATCACGAGGAAATGCAAAAACAGTTGCAGGAGTTGTTCGAAGGTGCTTGCTTGAAGGAAACACCAATCGTCTGATAAGGCTCCACTCCACGTATCCTGTCAGGTTTGCACAAAAGGATCCACAAGGATCTGTTCACCATTTATATAAATGACTGGGAATCAATGAGATACAGTTAAAAATTTATCAATGGTGCCAAATTGCGAGGCTTCATTAACACAGAAGTGGAATGCAACAAAATTCAGAAATACATTAATAAACCTGTTGAATGGATATTGGCCAATGAACTTTAATTTACAAGTGCAAGCTAATACATTTTGGTAGGATAAATCAGGATGCCACATGTATCCTGGAAAATAAATGTCTAAATGGGGCGAGGGACAGAGGGATATGGGAGTATAAATACACAGACTACTGAAAGTAGTGACGAGGGTTAATAAGGCTATAAAGAAACAAACACAGTACTGGAGTTCATTTCTGGAGGGATACAACTGAAAAGCAGAGAAGTTATGTTAAACTTGTATAGAACCTTGGTTGGATCACACTTGGTATACTGTGAACAGCCATTCTCCACTTTATATGAAGTACATCGAGGCAATGATGAAGGTATAAAAAAGATGTACTAGGATGGTACCAGACCTGAAAGACCACACCTATCTTTTCACTAGAAATCTGGGCAGGGTGGTGTACTGGCACTGCTGGTCTACGTGGGTATCCTGGCCTGGCACCCTGGCAGTGGCACAGCCAAGGTACCGAGGTGGCAATGCCAGCTGGCAGGGGCAGTGCCAAGGTGCCAGGTTGGCACTGCAATGTACCAAGCTGGCATTGTTTGCGTGCGCGCGTGTTCGGGTCGGGGTTGCCTGCCGTGGGTATTTACGGGGGGATCTGGGGGACCTTCCTATCTTGCGTTCTGGCTTGGGGGGAGGTTAGGGATTCTTTTCGGGGCTGCAAATATCGGATGCCATTTAAAAATGATCTCCCGATCTCTTGCTACAATGGGGAGTTCTGGTGAGCCCTCCATTGCAAAAAACAGGGCTATGTGTAATCTTGGTCTTGCGTTCCCCATTCAGGCCCCATATTTAACACAAGTTGTGTTGAAATGCTGTGTTTCTCAGCACTGCGCTCGCTCGGGGACTTTGTTCCCTCTTGGGAATATCGCGCACGTAGTTTTTGTTCCGTTGAATCACGTGCAATTTTTTTTGAACATTTGTTTCTTGAAATTTTGAAATTTTTACACAAAATCACATAAAACAAGCAAAAGCAAAAAGACAGCTTATCATCAATGTACAATTGGTTCAACCCAAAAAAACAGTCGTTACAGATTTAGCAACAAGATCAGATGAATCAGGTACAAAATCCCCAACAGGTTCTCTCCATGGAAATGACCCATCTGCACCCAAACAGGATACAGGCAACAATGTCGACCCACATCACACACTTAAAAAACAGCATGTCAGAAGAAGAAAAACAATACCGAGAACTCCAGTACTAAGGGGAAATTGGTTCTTGCAGCACAATTTGAACCCTTCTCCTGACCCTACAGTTTTGAGATGGCAAAAGAAAAAGACAAATTCAAAGAGAGGACTGCGCACAGCCAGTCCCATGTTATCAACCTAGGGCCTCCAAAAGAAAGAGTAAAAAGAGAACAAGAACAAGATCGAGAAACTGAGCCCCACAATCCCAGCCCCAGGTACAAGGACAACAGAGATCATTGAACCACCCTACCAACACTGGCCCCAAAAGGGCAATAGGCAACTGTGGGGTCAAGACCCAAGACTCAAAAGGAATAAAGCCTGGCCCCAGTCAAAAAAACACAGACCACCAAAAAACAAAGAATTCAGCCCCCTCAAAGCCAAAAATAATCAATATCTGATTGTCTGTGTCACCCAGGACCACCTTCCAACACTATCACCACTACCGCAAGGACATCAAAATTTAAGAGGAATATAGGTAATGCCCTTAACACCTTGCCATGACCAAAGAAAAGTGAGGAAGAAAAAGAGCAAGAACTGTCAGAACTTACTGCTCGGATTCACCACATTATGGAAAAACAAAGACTGGCTAACCAACCGCCATGTGGGCCCATCCAACTCCCAGGAAGAATTAACCAAGGATGAGGACCGGGCCCTACATTCGGACCTACCACAATTCAACATCTCTCCGAATGTGGATCACCCATATTGGGAACCCCACAGCACCCCAAAGGAGTGCCACCACCCGAGGAGCAACAGGATAATGATCGCAACACCAGGAGTGGCCTAGCCCAGCATTGTCACAAGAATAATGATATGAAAGAACTGACACCTAGGTCTACAAAAAACCCCCAATCCTTACATTCTCCCAGAGCGTAGGCCCATCCAGTCCCACGCAGGACACAGCACCTAACAAAACCTTCCTGAGAGGGACAACCCCACCAGACACATCACCTACCACCAAAAATAGAGGATATTAAAACTAACATTACTCACAAAAGTTCTGACAGCAGAAGACCATTAAAGGAGGGAAACTCAATTCAGGAGAAAGTATTGACTCCCCCTACCATCCCCCCGCTCTCCCAAGGGGAGTTCGCCAAACCCCAGACCTCAATAGCATAAAACATAGTCCTCCTGGGAAGAAGAATAAGCACAGCCAAAAAGAAAAAGATGAGATCTGAATACAGGGGATTTTCCTTGAACCTAGCGAGGACCACACCAGACTCTGACTCTGTTCACCCCCTCAAGGCGGAGCTAAAGAAACTGCACAAATCCCGCAATCAATATTCAGCTTAACATGATAAAATCGTATTCATTCAGGATAATTAATGGTGCAAGATATCACCCCCAAAGAATTTGCTTCCGTGTAAGCAGATAAAATAACACCATTAACAGACAACATAATAATTATCAAGGAATAAGTCCAGGATCACAATGAGGTAGTCATCAGGGTAAAAATCACTCCACTGGGGCACAAAGAAAGTATACATCAAGGACAAAGCAGGATCTAGTATGGTGCACATTCTTCAGGGTCTTCCAAGGATTTCAACAATTGGAACATGAGCTTTATTACTCCCAACCTGCTGTTTCGACGGGGCCCAGACAGTCAACAACCTATGCTTCCGTGAGGTTGGTGGGGAGGAGAATCAGCTCAGGCGACTCCCATCACTATCGACCAACACCAGGAACTGGACCACACAGAAGCAGATGTTGGAAGGCAAGACCACAACCCCAGGCTTCAAAGACAGGATTAATGTGCACCATTGAGTTTGAGCTGCCCACCCTCCAGATTGAGATTCCCCAAACATGGCAGCCAGTTCTCAAAGCAGGCTGGGAACCTTTCCACCATCTCAACGGAGCCACCAGGTTGAGAAGGTCTCCTTACCACCTCCCCCTCATCTTCATCCGAACCTCTCAGGATGGATGCTAGGCTTTGCAACAGGACCTCAACCATGCGGATGTGCTTCCACCAAAGACATCCTGTGTCACAAGAACTTCCTCGTGCACCGTCACTGCCTTCAAAAAGAACCCCCTAAGTCCTGAAACTGGGTATTGATGTCCCGCATTGCGAAGCCAATCCATTCAGAAGGATTAACTTAATCATTAGTAGCCATTGTCCGCTGGTAAACACCTTAGCGTCTGGGTGGAATCCTCCCAAAAGTAGCTGCGCCACCTATGTTATTCTTTAAGTCTGAATAAAGATTGTAGACATCCAGTTAACAAAAATACTTTATTCAGAGGGTTCGTTCTGTTTCCAGAGCTCAACTAGATGTACTACAGTCAAGAGGTATCACCAGTGAAACTAAGGTAAGTTGCCTATGCTGAGCTGTCTCTGTGTGCTGCTGCTCACTAGCCCGGTGCTTCTAAAAGAGGTGGATCCTTCCTTGGGTCGGACCCTTTATACCCGTCTCTGATGCTACCCTCTAGTGATGCTGTGGCTGTGACATCTGTGCTGTAATCCCTGGTGTATGTGCGGATGTACAGATCACTACATCCCCCCCACCCCCTTTTATTTGACATGTTTTCTAGACTGACCTCAAGAAAACTGTATATAACAAATGATGAGAGTATGGAAATCGGCACACTGTGAAAATGATAGAAGTAATACAGAAACAATTAACTGTGTTATGAGTCCATCGTGAGAAATGTCCATATTCACCTTGTGCGTGTGTTGAAGTGTCGTTACAAATCTAGCTGGTCGGGTGCCTTACGGCTTCTGCTGGAGCATCTTAACGGTGGTGTTAGGGTTGATGGTTTGATGTCATCAAGAGTACCGTCTGGCGTTGTGTGGCGAGGAACGGACAAATGGACTCGGTCAAGTCCAGTGTGGGAAACACCGGTGTTGTAGGTCGAATCACTAACAGATCCCAGCTGTAACGGCGAAAAAGTACTCCCGCTGACGATTTGACAATGTAGGACTGTGGTGCCTCCTGCCTGATCACCGTGGCTGGCTCAGACCATCCGCCTTCTGGGTCCCTGATTCTGACGATGTCGCCTATTGTCAGTGGCTTGAGTGGGATTACATGTTGATCGTAGTATTGTTTTTGTTTGGACCGTAGTACCCACATTTTGTCGAGGACCAGAGCGTTTTCGGGGTCTCGGAATTGTATCGCCGGTAGGGTTGTCCGGATGTCTCTGCCGAAGAGCATCTGCGCTGGCGACAGTCCTGAGCTCAATGGGGTTGCTCGGTACGATACCAGCGCTTGGTTGATGTCCGAGCGTGAATCTGTTGTCTTGCTAATGATTCAATGATTCATTGAACGATGTGGACACCTTTTTCCACTTTCCCATTTGACTGTGGGTAGCACGGACTGGATGTTACATGCCAAAAGCTGTAGCTGTCTGAGAACTCTTTCCATTCCTAGCTCGCGAAGCAGGGACCATTATCCGACTTCACCACGCGCGGGATTCCATGTCGCGAGAATGTCGCCTTGATGACAGATCAAACTTGAGATCAGACTTCCGGTAGCAGCCATGTCCGGATAGGTCGCTCATACGGCAGCTCCCGCTGAGATCGGACATTTGGGCCCTTTAACGGAGTTGTAGCGGCACTTTGGCGGTGATTTCCGGTGTTGCAAAGGGCGGTGGAGAGGTTCCCCTCATCGGTACATGGAGGGGACCAGAAGTGGGGCCATGAAGAGAGCAATCGCGGTGAAGCGGGTGGAACAGGCGCGAGAGGACAAAATGGCGGCTGGCACGGACCAGGCAGCGTGGGCCCAGTGGTCGAGGGAGCATCAGAAGTTCCTGGGAAGCTGCTTCACAGAGCTGGAGACGGAGACGCTGGCCTCTATGAAGGCCTCGATGGAAAAGATGGTGGAGACTCAGAAGTTGCAGGAGAAGGCTATTAAAGAGGTGGAGAAGAAGGTCTCTGACAATAAGGATGAGATCCTGGGCCTGGCGGTCATGGTGGAGGCACATGAGGCCCTGCACAAGAGATAGCAGGAGAGACTGGATGACCTCGAAAACGGGTCTCTGAGACAAAACGTGCGAATTCTGGGCCTCCCTGAAGGTGCGGTGGGGGCGGACGCGAGCGCGTATGTGACCACAATGCTGGGGACGCTGATGGGCACGGGGGCCTTCCTGCGGCCCTTGGAACTGGACGGGGCGCACAGAGTCCTCGCAAGGAAGCCTAGGGTGAACGAACCGCTGAGGGCGATGGTGATAAGATTCCAGCGCTTCCCAGACAAGGAGCGTGTTTTGCGATGGGCAAAGAATGAGCGGAGCGGTAAGTGGGAGAACTGTGAGAGTCATATGTTCCAGGACCTGGGAGCTGAACTGGCTAAGAAGCGTGCGGGATTCAACCGGGCTAAGGCGGCCCTCTATAACAAAGGGGTGAAGTTCGGTCTGCTACATCCGGCGAGGCTTTGGGTCACGTACCAAGACCAGCTCCACTATTTTGATACGCCGGATGAGGCGTGGACATTTATTAAGCATGAAAAGCTGGACTCGAGCTAAAGGACAGCTACACAATGGCGAAACGTCCTGGTGGAGATATGTAACCGGGTGTTGGCCTGATGTAAGATTGGAAGCAGAATTTAGGCTGTGAGGGGACTGGGGTGGTGGTGGTGGGGGGGGGGGGGGGGGGGGGGGGGGGGGGAGGGTGGGGGGGGGCTATGTGATGGTGAGTCTGATCTGGCGGAGCTCAGCCACAGAGGGGGGAGTGTGGCCCGACAGTTAGGGCCGCTCTCTGAGGGGGGGGGAGAGTTGTCCTTTTTTCTAGGGGTGGGGTAACGCCCGGGGTGTTTCTTGTTTCTCGGGAATAATCTGGCTGGCTCTCTCTCTTACCTTTTCGGGGAGGGGAGTTTGGGGCCCAAATAAGGAGACGACAGTAAGGTTGGAGATAGGGGTGGGAGCGGCCGGGGTCAGCATGGGTCAGCTGACTTATAGAAGCGTAATGGGGGGAAAATCAGTGTTAAGCAGGGGCTTGACAGGGGCGATTGGGATTGGGGTCTGGGGGTCCGCATCTCCAGCATCGCCACCAATTGGAAAATCTTCAAGCAAAAGTTCCTCCTGTATATCGCGGCCTCCGACCTCGAGGCAGCATCGGATGCCAGGAAGATTGCGTTATTTCTCTAGACCGCGGGGGACTACGCCATCCATATCTACAATGGTATGCCCGATCGAAAAGGAGTGCTTGGGTCTCCTGACAGGAATAGTCAAGTTTCATGACTACGTATACGGCTGTCACGGTGGAAACAGACCACAGATCTTTAGTCCACATAATCCAGAAGGATTTAAATGACATGACACCTCGGCTGCAGCAAATTCTTCTTCGTCTCCGCCGCTATAACTTTGAACTCGTCTACAAACCGGTTAAGGAGCTGATCATCGCGGATGCCCTATCCCGATCCATCACCATGCCGTGTGAACAGGGCAACTTCATCTGCCACATAGAGGCACAGGTACAGGTGTGTGCCAGCAACCTCCCAGCCACTGATGAATGAGTGGTCCAAATATGTGAAGAAACTGCCAAGGATCCTCTACTGCAGCAGGTGATGCAACACCTCACCCATGGCTGGTAAAAGGGGCAATGTCCTCAGTTCTTTAATGTTAAGGACGAGTTAACGGTCATTGAGGGAATCCCTCTTAAACTGGATAAGGTCGTCATTCTTCAAAGCATGCGAGCTATGGTGATCGGACAAATCCATGAGGGTCACCTTGGGGTCGAAAAATGTCAACGCAGAGCTTGGAAGGCGGTTTATTGGCCGGGCATCAACCAGGACATTGCCGGCACGGTCCTCAACTGCCCAACCTGCCAGAAGTTTCAACCAGCTCAGCCCAAGGAAACACTGCAACAGCACGAGATTGTGACCTCTCCGTGGTCTAAAGTGGGGGTAGACCTCTTTCACACCAATGGGCGTGATTACGTGCTCTTGGTCACTACTTCTCCAGTTACCCGGAAGTGGTGAAATTGTCGCACCTCACGTCTAGGTCCGTCATCAAAGCCTGCAAAGAGACGTTTGTCAGGCATGGGATACCACTCACAGTAATGAGTGACAACGGTCCATGTTTCTACAGCCAGGGGTGGTCCTATTTTGCATGATCCTACAACTTCAGGCACATCACCCCATTACCCGCAATCAAACGGGAAAGCCAAGAAACGGGTCCATATTGTCAAGCGGTTGTTGTGCAAGGCTGCAGACTCAGCCTCCAATTTCCACTTAGCGCTGCTGGCTTACAGGGCAACCCCTCTGTCGACTGATTTGTTTCCGGCGTAGATGCTCATGAACTTCAACCTGAGGATGACTGTTCCAGCCATCCATATTCCAGACCTTGACCACCTCATGGTGCTGCAAAAGGTGCATCGGTCCAGGGACCAGCAGAAGATCACGTATGATGCTCATGCCATGGATCTGCCTGTGCTGGCTCCAGGAGATGTTGTTCGCGTCCAGTTGCCTGAGGGAGGTTGGTCAGCCCCAGCTGTTGTTGTCAAGGAGGCCGCCCCAAGGTCTTTCATTGTTCAAATGGCTGACGGCTCCATTCTCCGGCGCAACAGGAGGGCGCTGCTGAGAGTTCCCCGCCCACCGCCTAACCGCATTGCTCCATCGGACGTCGCCTGCCACGAGGCCACCAATCTGCCAGCAATCCCGCCTGTCCACGACACCGCTGCAATGCCAGCAACCCCGCGTGTCCAAGTGCCAGCGTCTCCTGCTCCACCTCTGCGGCGATCGACAAGAATTTGTCGCCCGCCTCAAAGACTGAATCTATAGACTTTACTCTTGTAAATTTTGTTCAGTTTGCTCTATATCTGCACGATAGACACCTTCCCATGTACATATGTTTGTTAACTCACCACTTGTACATAGTCAGGCATGTATATACCTTCACATTCCAAAACTTACTTTAAGAAAAAGGGGAGATGTCATAATATCCACTCATGTATATGATGAGATGCAGACAGGCAGTGATTGACACACAGGATAACCAATGAACACACAACACAGAACAACCAATCACCAGACAGGACACCACCAGTATAAAGCTCACAGAGCATCAAGACTCTCCCTCTCTCAGGACCCAGCTGCTGAGACAGTCAGTGATAAGTGACAGCACAAGATAGTGAGCACTATTACCATGCGGTAGCTAGTAATTCTGGTCAAGCCAGTAAGAGGTCATCAGTTGGATTAGTAGAGTGTCAACCCACAGCTGAACATGTAAAGCAGTCCATAGTTAAATAAAACAGTGTTGGATCATCTCCTGTGTCAGACGTTTGTTTCTAGCTTCCCTGCATCCAGTTGCAGTCAATGTCGAACCAACCTGCCTAATACATCATGGTACCAGAGTGTGATTAATCCTGCCGAACCTACCTCGAGTGAACCTGCAACGACCAGCAAGCGGCCATCTAGCGAAATGGAAAACATAAAGCCTCCTCCGCAGCTCCGCATCTCCGGCAACCTCGCCGCCAATTGGAAAATCTTCAAGCAAAAGTTCCTCCTGTATATCGAGGCCTCCGACCTCGAGGCAGCATCGGATGCCAGGAAGATCACGCTATTTCCCTAGACCGTGGGGGACCATGCCATCCATATCTACAACTCGCTTACGTTTGCCGATGGCGAAGACAAGACAAAGTTCAAAACGGTTCTGCTAAAATTCGACAGCCACTGCGACATTGAGGTGAATGAGAGCTTTGAATGGTACATCTTCCAACAGAGACTTCAGGGTAAGGATGAACCATTTCAGTCCTTCCTGACCCATCTCTGCATCCTGGCGCAGTCATGTAATTATGGCTCGATGGCTGATTCCATGATCCGGGATCAGATTGTTTTCGGGGTCCACTCCGATTCCCTGCGGCAGCAGCTCCTCAAAATCAAACAGCTGACCCTCTCCGTCGCTATCGAGATGGGCGTAGTCCATGAGCATGCCAAGAATCGTTACTCCCACATCAGGGCAGCAGAAACTGCAAAACTGGCCTCCCATGAGGCAGAACGGGTGCAGGCCATTGCAAAAATGTAAGGCCTGAGTATCGAGGAAAGTGGCCGTTTTGTGCGCTTTTCCCGGGTGCCTTCCCATGCGCGCCACAACTGGGTGGACGACGAGGCCGAAAACCCTAATGTGCAGGTGCGTACGTCAGCCGACCGCACTGCGCATGCGTGTTCGCGCACGGAACGCGCTGACGTCAGCGTTATGACGTGTCCGAATAGCGGCTCCGCCCATTTAAAGCGGCAATGTCCAGCCAAAGGACGGCGATGCCTGCACTGTGGGAAGCCTGGCCATTACGCGGCCCTCTGCAGGTCCGCTCCACCGATTATCAGCCAGCGATCCCAGATTGGGCGCAGAAGTGTCCGCTCGGTACAACAAGACATGCAGGATTCTGATCCCGACAGCCCAATGGATCCCGATGCTGACTGCCTCGAGTCTCCATATCGGGTGGGCATCATAACCACACGCGAGCTGGTCTCCACTGCACCTGCAACCCGTCTTTCGATCCTCAGTGTGGATCCTGACGACGAGTGATGTGCTATCCTCACAGTCAACCAAGTTCGCATCCGATTTAAACTGGACACAGCGCCTGCGAACCTCATATCACAGTCAGATCTCGACAGCATCTGTGACCAACCAAGCCAGCCTGCCAACTCCTCGACTACAATGGCAATGCCATAGCTGCCAGTGGATCGTGTCGGCTAAGGGTATCTCACAAGGCAATGAAGGCAACATTACGATTCAAGATCGTCCAGCCTGACAGGGCGTCCCTGCTCGGTGCTCGCACCTGTAAGCTCCTGAATCTGGTCCAGCGAGTCCACACCATGTCCTCGACACCGGCGACTGCCTCGCCCGATGTGAATCTCCAGGCCTAGATAGACAACATTCTCACACAATACCATAACGTGTTTGATGGAATGGGCATGCTCCCATATCACTACAAAATTTTGCTCAAGCCGAACACCACCCCAGTGATCCATGCACCATGCTGGGTGCCGGCTCCTCTCAAGGATCGTCTGAAAAAGCAGCTGCAAGACCTCCAAGACCAGGGCATCATCTCAAAGGTCACGGAACCAACAGACTGGGTCAGCTCCATGGTTTGCGTAAAAAAAACCCTCTGGTGAACTCCACATTTGCATTGATCCCAAAGACCTGAACTGCAACATCATGCGAGAGCACTACCCTATCCCTAAGCGTGAAGAGTTAACCAGTGAAATGGCTCATGCCAAATTCTTCACCAAGCTGGACACCTCCCTTTCTGGCAAATACAGCTGGACGCGTCCATTCGGAAGCTGTGCACGTTTAACACTCCTTTCGGCCACTATTGCTATAACCGCATGCCTTTCGGTATCATATCAGCTTCCGAAGTATTTAATCGCATTATGGAGCAAATGATGGAGGGCATCGAGGGGGTGCGAGTCTATGTGAACGACGTGATCATCTGGTCCACAACGCCCGAGGATCACATTGCCAGCCTCAAACAGGTCTTCCAGCAGATTCATGAAAATGGCCTCCAGGTCAACAGGGCCAAATGCTCATTTGGTCAATCCGCTGTCAAGTTTCTGGGTGACCACATTTCACAGCAAGGTGTGCAACCTTACGCCGACAAGATGCTGGCGATCAATGCCATGAGGACCCCGGAGGACAAGAAGGCGGTCCTACGCTTCCTCGGGATGGTAAATTGTCTTGGGAAATTCATTTCCAATTTGGCAGCCCACACCACGGCCCTCCGGCATCTCGTAAAGAGGTCAACAGTGTTCCAGTGGTGGTGGTGGTAGGGCGGGGGGGGGGGGGACTTTTCACTTAATGCATATTCTCTTTGTGTATAATGAAAATAGCCACCTTTTGTTCTTAATCTTTTTTTCACTGGTTATGTAAAAATTGTGTTTGAGAAAAATCTTAAGAAAAACAAATTTTAAAAAAAGAAGACGTGAGATCAGGGAGTTTCAGTACCTCCGGATAGTTTGAGTAATAGTCCATGATCAGGACATAATCACGCCCTGCAGCATGAAATAGGTCAATGCCCACTTTTGTCCACGGCGCCATTGTGAGTTCGATTGCTGCAGTGGTTCTTTGCACTGTGCGGGTTGATGTCTTTGACAGGTGTCACATGTCATGACCATTTCCATTATGTCTTGATTCATGCCGGGCCAGTACACAGCCTGTCGTGCTCGCCTTTTGCATTTCTCAATTCCTAGATGGCCTTCATGAATGGAAGACCAGTTACCAGCGGTGTACCACAGGGATCAGTGCTGGGTCCTCTGCTATTTGTGATTTCTATCAATGACTTGGAGGAGGGGGCTGAAGGGTGGGTCAGTAAATTTGCTGAACATTGATAGGATGCAGAGCTGGGCCGCAAAATGGCAGATGGAGTTTAACCCTGATAAGTGCAAGGTGATTCAATTTGGTTGGAAAAATTTGAATGCGGATTACAGGGTCAATGGCAGGGTTCTGAGGAATGTGGAGGAACAGAGAGATCTTGGGGTTCATGTCCACAGATCTCTGAAGGTTGCCACTCAAGTGGATAGAGCCGTGAAGAAAGCCGATAGTGTGTTAGCATTTATTAACTGGGGGCTTGAGTTTAAGAGCCACGGGGTTATGCTGCAACTGTACATGACCCTGGTGAGACCACATTTGGAGTATTGTGTGCAGTTCTGGTCACCTCACTATAGGAAGGATGTGGAAGCATTGGAAAGGGTGCAAAGGAGATTTACCAAGATGCTGCCTGGTTTGCAGGATAGGTCTTATGAGGAAAGGTTGAGGGAGCTAGGGATTTTCTCTTTGGAGCAGAGGAGGATGAGTGGCAACTTAATAGAGGTTTATAAGATGATGAGGGGGATAGATAGAGTGGATGTTCAGGGACTATTTCCTCGGGTGGATGTAGCTGTTACAAGGGGGCATAACTACAAGGCTCAGGGTGGGAGATATAAGAGGGATGTCGGAGGTAGGTTCTTTACTCAGAGAGTGGTTAGGGTGTGGAATGGACTGCCTGCTGTAATAGTGGAGTTGGACACTTTAGGAACTTTCAAGCAGTTATTGGTTAGGCACATGGAGCACACCAGAATGACAGGGAGTGGGATAGCTTGATCTTAGTTTCGGACAATGCTCGGCACAACATCAAGGGCTGAAGGGCCTGTTCTGTGCTGTACTGTTCTATGTTCTATGTTATGTAGCTTCTCGGTGCGGAGAGTGGCCGGAATCACAATCTGCGCATTGTGTAGCAGGAGGCCATCAATTTCAATCATTTCTGACTTGACATTCTGAAATTATAGACATTGTCCCCTCGTCTAACCATGCTGGAGTAGGTGCAGCACTCTCTGTAAAGTTGCGTCTTTCTGCATCTCCTGTCGGATTAGGCGAAGCTTCTCATCCGAAGCAGGCAAATTCTCCATGCATAACTATGTTTGGGCCTCGATTTCTCTGACGGGGGCTGGTGGTGTGCTGTCAGTGCCAGATCGGGACAGTGCGTCGGCAATGGCAAGGTCTCGTCCCGGGGTGTATACTAGGGTGAAATCATACCTTCGCAGCTTCATCATGATGCGCTGCAGACGAGGTGTCATGTCATTCAGATCCTTGTCTATGATATGGACCAATGGTCTGTTTCCACTATGAACGTGGGCAGGCCGTACACGTCGTCGTGGAACTTCAGAATCCCAGTGAGAAGTCCGAGACATTCTTTCTCGATTTGTGCATATCTGCACTCAGTTGAGGTCATGGCCCTGGACGCGTATGCCAACAGGACCCAGTCAGACTGGTCATCCTGTTGGAGGAGAACGGCGCCAATCCCGTCCTGGCTGGTGTCGGTGGAGATCTTGGTAGGTCTGGTTGCATCAAAAAAAAAGGGTCGATGCCCTCGTCAGTTGCTGTTTGAGATCCACCCATTCATTCTGGTGACGCTGTTTCCACTCAAACTCAGTGGTCTTTCGTATGAGATTGCGTAAAGTTGCTGTCCGTGTGGACAGGTTTGGGATGAACCTGCCGAGGAAATTGACGAAACCCTGAAATTGTAGCATCGTCGTCTTGTCGTGTGGCATCTTCATGGTCCATATCGCAGCGATTTTCGCGTCATCAGGGCTGACACCCTGAGATGATATGGTATCACCCAAAAAGGTTACAGACTCCTGGGCAAATGCGCATTTTGCCTGGTTCCTCTGAAACATCTTCTTCAGACGACAGAGGTGTTCTTCTTCAGTGGTGGACCTTACGATGATGCCATCCACATAGACTCTGACACCCTCGATGCCCTCGGTCATTTGCTCCATTATCCTGTGGAAGATGTCTGACGCAGAGATAATGCCGAAGGGCATGCGATTGAAGCAGAAACGTTCAAATGGCGTGTTGAACATACACAGGAATCTGCTTGAGTCATTGAGCTGTATCTGCCAAAACCCCTGCAAGGCATCAAGTTTAGTGAAGATACGAGCATTCGCCATCTCAGATGTGATCTCTGCACGCTTGGGGATGGGGTAGTGTTCCCGGCAAATGTTCTGGTTCAGGTCCTTTGGGTCTGTACATATGTGAAGATCTCCAGAAGGTTTCTTAACACAGACAATAGAGCTGACCCAATCAGTCGGCTGCGCCACTCGTGATATTACGCCTTGTGACTGCAGTCTGTCGAGTTCCGCTTTCATCTTCTGCCACAGTGGAGCTGGAACCCTCCTGGGCGGCTGAATGATGGGTTTGGCGTCTATTTTAAGCATGATTTTGTATTGGCAGGGTAGGGTGCCCATGCCTTTAAATACGGCAGGGTATTCTTGTAGCATGCTGTGGATTTTAGCTTCCAGGCATTATGAATCCTGGGTGTGCATGTAGATGCGTTGTACCAGCCGCAAGTCTTTACAGGCCTGAGCTCCTAACAATGATGATTTATTGTTGTCTACAATCTTGAATCGTAGCTGCTTGCGTATCGTCTTGTTGTCCACCCGGAGATGGCATGATCTCTTTGAGGCGATCTGATTGCCATTGTAGTCCTTCAACCGACATGCAGTGGGTTTATTTCATGGTCTCGTGGAATCGAATGGAGATCCTTGCTAGTGAGGCAATTAGCTGAGGACCCAGTGTCAAGCTTGAAGACTAATGGAAAGTTGTTGACTTGCACAGTCGCAGTCCACTCACTGCTGGAATCAATGCTGTTGACCGGGTGCGGCGTGGCGATTGTTGCGCCAGGTTCCTCAATTGTCTCGATCGTGTCCACGACAAGCGAGTTGTCGCAAGCGAGGTTGTCCTCATCAGAGGAATACTCTTCATTGGTTTTTTTGTGCTCCATTGAGTCTATGCTTTTTACGTTGAAGTTCATGTGTTTCTGGCTTGTGGTCTTCATTTGCAGTGCAGCTCTGCACTGTGAGGCAAAGTGATTGTATTTGCTATACTTGTTTGCCAGAAGCTGGACATTGCCCTTTTAAGTGGGCATGTCCGCAGCGGGGACACGTCATGGCGCTGTCCCCCCATGCTCACGCATGCGCAGTAGGCCTTTCTTCTGCTTTGAATCTTCGAGAGAACTGCGCAAGCGTGTGGCCTGCATCCAGGTTTGCGCGCGCGGGATTCCCGCTAGAGGAGCACCTTCTGGGCCACCATTTTGACGGGCTCTTCTTTACCTTTTTCATGAGTAGAGCATCTTTGCATGGCCGTTTCTAGGGTTAGGTCTTTTCATTTTAATAAAGATTTTCTAAGTCCCTCATCAGATATGCCATTGACTATCTGGTCTCTGATGAGGGAGTCATGGAGGTTTTCAAAGTTGTAGGATTGAGCTAGTAATTTTAAATCAGTTACAAAACTGCTGAAAGATTCTCCCGGTTTTTGCAAATGCCTGGTGAACTTGAATCTCTCAAATATCTCATTGACTTCAGATTGAGAGTGGGTTTCAAATTTTTTGATGATTATTTCCAGCTTGCCCTTGTCCTCCCCTTCCAGGTAGGTAAAGGAATTATATATTTCTAATGCCTGCGGCCCTGCCAAGGATAAGAGCAAGGCTATCTTCCTGGCATCAGACGCTGAGGTCAGATCCTTAGCTTCTAGATATAGATTGAACTGTTGTATAAAAAGTTTCCAATTGGAATGCATATTACCAGTGGTCTTGAGCAAGAGTGGAGCTTGGATTCGATCCATCATGCCGATTGGTATCCGAAGGGTCTGAATGCTGCAAGGCCTTCCTTGGTCAAATGTCTGGTTTAAGTTCTTTTCTCTTGCTGCTGTCTAGCTAGCTTGCTTAAATCATTCTTGGTACCATATGTTATTCTCTAATTCTGAATAAAGATTGTAGACGTCCAGTTAACACAAATACTTTACTCTGACGGTTTGGTCTGTTTCCAGAGCTCAACTAGATGTAATACAGTCAAGGGGTATGACCAGTGAAGCTAAGGTAGACTGCCTGTGCTGAGCTGTCTCTGTCTGCTGCTGCTCACTAGCCCTGTGCTTCTGAAAGAGGCGGATCCTCCCTTGGGTCAGACCCTTTATACCCGTCTCTGATGCTGCCCTCTAGTGATGCTGTGGCTGTTACATCTGTGCTGTAGTCCCTGGTGTACATACAGATGTACAGATTACTAAACCAGCAAAGATAGGGCCCCGCCCCAATATCTTCCAGCTGGCCTGAATCATCAAGGATTAAAGCCTTTCAACTCAACTCAATAAAGCTGAAACATTGACCAACAACTCTTTGTACATTGCACTAACCATGCAGACCAGGAAAAGACAAATAATGCTCAAGTTTAAAAATAGAGATTGAAAGAGGAGCAGAGCCGAATCTCGCGGAAGTACAGTGGCTCTTGCGGTCACATCACACGATCCCCTCAAATACAATGTTGAACTAGATCGTATTATGATTGGTGTTAAGATAAACATTCATGGACCATTTGATTGTTAACTAAAACTGGGTCGTTGCTTATTATTAACTCTAATATGGCCTGCCTGCTTGTTGATTCCAGAAAACTATCTGAACGTACTCAAGTAATTTATTACCTTTCTGAAATGTAATGGTCTACTTATCCCAATCTATGTAAAAGCTAAAAACCTGCAATAAAACCACTCTGCTTTTGTTATTTATTTGTCTAATCTCTGCATTTACATATTGTAGCACTTCACAGCTGCTACCAGGGGACCAAAGCACAATTTCCACTATAGCCTTGAATTCTTTCCTATTTCTGAATTCTAACTGCCTACTTACCTCTCGTTATATCCTCTCTTAGCATTGAAACAACTTACCCTTTATCATAAATACTGTTCCTACCCCGCAAATATTTTCCCTGTCTTTTTCGTGGACCTTACACCCTGGTCTACCAATCCTGATCTCGTCTTTGTGACTACATATCACACCCTCCAAGTTGAATGTGCACCTCCAATTCATTCAGTTTGTTCCTTATACTCTTTGGGCAAAATTGTCTGGTCTCCCCACGGTGTGTTTCATGGCAGCGAGAGGCGGGCTGCTGTTGACCAGCTTCTGCCAGTGTCAATGGGATTCCTCATTCAACCCATCCCGCACCGCAAAACCCTGTGGACTTCAGATCCCGCCGTCTGCAAATGGCAAGCTCTGTCTTCCACCGGAAAACAAGCCGCGTGGGGGGAGGGTCTGGAAAATCCCAGCCAAAGCCTTTTCTGCTTGCAGGTGAGATGAGAATGATCGGCCGTAAATATAAGGAGAATACTGCAGCTCTAGAAATCTGAAATAAAAACAGAAAATGCTGGAACTACTCAGCAGGTCCAAGCAACTGAGGATATCCAGAATTGTCAATTTTTACGCCATAAATATATGCCTACAATACATTGCACAGGGAAATCAGCAGAAACTGATGTACCCAGACAGTGGTTAGAATCTGAAAGTTGCTAAATATGGTATAGTTGAGACAAATCAGGGTTTTAAGTGCTGGTTGTGGCATTCCTGCAGTGGCCCGGTCACTGGAAAGTCACCAGCATTTTTATTGAGAATAGCAGCCGATTCCCCGTTTTAAATGAAAAGGAAATGAGGGTGTGTGTAGTCTTCTGGCCATAAGCGGCAGCAGTGAGCAGGTTACCTGCCCTGCACATACACTTGACATCAAGCACCCTAGTTGCTGGCAAGTAAGGCAAGAGGACTGTGAAGATTAAATCATTTTCTTACAAGTAAGAGGTGGCCCAAGACAAAAACAGGCAGTACATCTACTGGATACTATCTCACACCTGCATCTGCCAGAGAGAGCTACTCAGGATAGTCCATGGCAGGACAAAGTGGTGCTAATTTTAACTCTGTACAGAACCACAGGGCCTCTGGTTACCAACTCAAAAAGAAGAAACTTAACTCAGGAACAAAGCAGTATTAGAATGATTTGCGATGTGGTTTTGTCAATTGTACCAATGCAAATAAGGATGCAAAGCCCATGTGTGTTATATGCAGGGAAGTACTGGCAGATGAGAGGAGAAGTTTCAGATTTTGAAGGAGAAGAGAAAAATTCCTTTTGAGGTAGATGCCCAGAGTCAGTTATTAACTTATGGCTGACTCCAAATGAGACTACATTGCTGTACCTAACCTGTGAGGTTAAAAATGACAAAGGTCCATGAGGCTGTCAGCATTCTGGAGTAGCACTTTCCAGGTGTATCCAGTGCTAAGCAAAATAAGCATTTTGTTGCTATGTACTTCATGACGACCTACATGTGCGAAGTTGGATTTTCCGTTCTCACAGAGATGAAGACGGCACAAAGGAACTGGCTGAACTCTGTACCTGATATACGCATTTCCCTCTCCTCTTGTGAACCTGATTGGATTGAGACCATGAGGGCCAAGCAGGCTCTCCACTTGCATTAAAGGTAAGTGAATATGACCGGCCGACGTGGATTGTGAATGCTTGCTGGTGTGGGTGCGAAGGTTGGCTGGCGTGGGTTCCGAAGATCAGTCAGTTGGCAAAAGTGGATCCAGGAAAAAAAGTTTGAAAAGCGCTGGCATAGATGTATTTACGGCAACATGTAGACAAACACACGAGGGAGAAAAGAACAGGGGTTCAATGAAGTCAGGTGGAAGTGTACAGCAGAAACACTGGCATGGACCTGTTCTGTTTCTATTCTGTAAGTACTTTGTAATGGGGCGGCACGGTAACAAAGTGGTAGCACTGTTGCTTCACAGTTCCAGGGACCTCGGTTCGATTCCCGGCTTGGGTCACTATCTGTGCGGAGTCTGCATGTTCTCTCTGTGTCTGTGTGGGTTTCCTCCGGGTGCTCTGGTTTCCTCCCACATAAGTCCCGAAAGATGTGCTGTTAGATGAATTGGACATTCTGAATTCTCCCTCAGTGTACCCGAACAGGTGCCAGAATATGGCGATTAGGAGATTTTCACAGTAACCTCATTACAGTGTTAATGTAAGTCTACTTGTGACAATAACATAGATTAATATTATTATTATACTAGAGGTTGGTCGAGGAACTGATGAATGGAACTGCAGTTAATTACATGACTGGTAGATTAAAGGAGGAGGGAGGCAACTGGAGAAGGAAGTTGAGCTAATGGGCTGGATTCTCTCAGCTCCCGGTGCCGGAAATTCAAATTAACATTCGGGCGGAGAATTGGGCATCTGGCAAAATTGGACGTTTGTCCCAGGCGCGAATCGGGCGCCATGCTCTGGTCTGTCCCAGTAGCAGAAATAAGGTTGCGCCCTGCACCAGCAGGGGCATGCAAATCCGGCATTTGCATGCATTTTAATGTGATTAATGAGTTGGACATCTCATGCTCCTCCCTTCTGCGATGCTCCACTCTTCTCAAGAGAAGACTAGCGGGCACGAATTACTACAAGTATTTACTAAGAAAGATTGGGTGGCATGGCTGCGGGAAGCTGGAGGCTGTAAAACACAGAAAAGCACTGTCGGTCTTGCTTGGGTGTCAATGCCCGGGCTGGGGGCAGTAGTGGGGAGGGACTTAGATCCGGGGTCTGTGGGCTTGAGGAGTCCCACTGGGAATCGCATGGCCTGGCTGAGACCGCCATTATTGCAGTCTGTCTTTTAAATGCACCCCTTTGGTGCTATTTGGTTGCTCACACTGCAGAGTGCTGCCTGTGTCCTTTGAATGCTCAGAAGGCCTCTGGTCATCTGGGAGCCCACCCACACCACCCCTCTGGACACCCTCATGCCACAGCTGTTACATCAAGGGGCCAAGCTTAATCTTGTGCCCACCAGCCGTTGACATTCCTCATAAGCGCTGCCCCACTGCAGAGAAAGCAGGAGATCAGCAGAGCTCACCCCAACCAGAGGGCAACTGCACTGCGACCTTTGGAACCCTCCCTGTTTCTCTGCTCATCTCAGGGCAGAGGCCTCACCAGTGACCCCCACCCCTCCGGTTCGGCAGCTATCTCCTCCTCCTGGTGAGGGGGCAGCGCTGACTGCCTCTGCCGCCACCTCCCTGTGGCAGTGTTCAGGAGGTCAGGCTTGAGCCTACGATCCACCCTGGGGAAGAGGGTTTCCCTCTGCTCCTCACTGGCATGGAGCTGTGGGTCGCCCAACCTTGGGGGGGGGGGGGGGGGGCAGGTCTTATGTGAGCCACCTTTTGGCTGTTTAAAAACAGCTCCAGCTGTCATGCTCTTTAGTGCTAACTCTGGCTCCAGCAATTAGCAAGGACATTGGGCTTGGAATTGCTCAGAATGCGCACTGGCAGAATGCTGGCCCATTTGCTCTCTTACTGAATAGCACTCCTAATGGGAACAGGAACCACACACAATTCAGTCCCGGCGTCAACACTGTCTCCCAAATGGAGAATCCTGCCCAATATTTTTTGATTAAGTAAGACGATGCTTATATACTTGTGGATGTGCTGTTTTAACCATTGAGGATGGGGCATAAGGAAAGAAAGCAGATAAATATGAGATGGTTGGACAAAAGGAGATGGTGCGACTATAGGTCTCAAGGATGGGGAGTCACAGTACAGAAACGGAGACAGGACAACTTGGTGAGGAAGGCGACTGAAGTTCTGAAAGACAGATAATCTGTGAAAGAATTATTAAGGGTGTGATTTAATGGGAAAAAAAGGTCCCATTTTGCGAGTTTTTAGCAGAGTGTTTCTTCGCACCTGAAGCACCAAAAATGACCCCACTATTAAACGGGACTCTGTTTTTTCTTGGGCCTTCGCAAGGAAAGCCCCTCCGAGGCTGCACTTATATTCATTTTGTGTACTGACGAGCTGGCAATGGCAAGGTGCGCGGGTGGCATCGAGAGTGCCAGGTACCACCATGCCTGACCAACTGGGGGCCTCTGATCTCCAGAGAGACCCTCCTGGGTGTTGTTACGCCTGGTCCATGTTTGTGTGGACCAGCACTAAAAGGTGCACGGCGAGGTCGCCCAGGCGCCGGCATTTGATCCTGGGCCTTGGGAGACTCCAGTGCAAATATATTTAAGAGAACTAAACTGCACACTTAACTATGCAAATCTGGATCCCGCTCATTGAGGGCGAGATCCAGATCGCGACGTTTATCGAGATTTGGTTAGATCTCGTGAGGCCTCTCACAAGATTTTCCGGCCTCGCCACATACGATCGCAGCCTAAGTGTTTAGGCGGTGATATCCTGAATGAAGGGTAAAACCCTGAGAACCCAAAGAGAAAATGCTGGAAAATCTCAGCAGGTCTGGCAGCATCTGTAGGGAGAGAAAAGAGCTAATGTTTCGAGTCCACGTGACCCTTTGTCAAAGCTAAAGACAGAGAAAGTGGGAAATATTTATACTGTGGAGTGAGAATGAAAGATGAGTCATAGTCACAGAAACCCAGGAAAACGGTGTGCTAATGGCCACAGAAACCAAGGGGAAAGAGTGCTAATGGCAGTCCCCAGAGAGAACAAAAGGTGTGAAAGGCCAGAGAAATTAAAATTAGATATAGATGTGGGGGGAGGGGGGGGGGGGCGGTGAAGCAAAGGGGAGAATGGGTAAGGAAAAGTGGAAAGATGGGGCGGGAGGAGGTAAATATATATAAAGAAAGACAAGAGAGAGAGACATGGTAAAAGACAGTTAAAATGAAATGGGATGAAAAAAATTGGTCGGGGTGGGGTAGAGCTGATCATCTGAAGTTGTTGAAATCGACGTTGAGACCAGGTTTTAGCTTGCTTAACCGGAAGATGAGATGTTGTTCCTCCAGTTTGTGTTGAGCTTCACTGGAACATTGCAACAGGCCAAGGACAGACGTGTGGGCATGGGAGCAGGGTATTTTGTTAAAATGGCAAGCAACGGGAAGGTCAGGGCCCTGAATGCGCAAAGATCAAAGGTGCTCAGCAAAGCGATCACCCAGTCTGCGTTTGGTCTCTCTGATGTAGAGGAGACCACATTGGGAGCAGTGAATGCAATGGACCAATTTGGAAGTGGTGCAAGTGAAACGCTGCTTATCCTGGAATGAGTGTTTTGGGCCTGGGATGTTGAGCATGGAAGCATGGAAACCCTGAGAATATGTGGAGATAGGCCGGGACTACAAAATATGCTTCCTCTGCTTTTTAAACTAGGAATCTGGTGGAAGGTGAAACTGGATGGGGCTTTCTTGATGAGCAAACAGTGGGCATATTGCAGGGTATTGTGCAAGATGGCAGCAAGTAATTCATTAACAAAGACAAAGACACAAGACAGAATCTCAATTCAATGGACCCACAAGCAGCAAGGATGTCGGTAGTGTGTTGGGCGCCTGTTTGCAATTGGAGCAGCTTTGCTGTGGATCTTCAACTCAGCCTTGGGCCTGATGGGTTTTCTGGCCTATCAGAAGGGTAGGTGGGATGATGCACTGACGCTGTCAATGGAAGTATTTCTAGTTAAAAGAACCATGTCAAAATAGTTGAATTATATGATAGCTTCAGAAACTATAGGAATGAAAAGGAGATCCAGGAAGGCTGGTCAAGCTTTGACAAAGCATCATCCATACTCGAAATGTTAGCTCCCTTCTCTCTCCACAGATGCTGTCAGACCTGCTGAGATTGTCCAATATTATCTGTTCATTTCAGTTTCCAGCACCCGCAGTCATTTGCTTTTAAAATTTGTGCACGCTTATTTAATTATAATGCCCAATTAGTAACAAGGCATATATACATAATTTATACTATCAGTAAGTACACACGTACTGTCCTTGACTGCCTTTTATTTTATGCAGTGACTTATGGTGGTCTATCCACTTTGACAGCAAATACAAGAAGGCAGACTATTATCTGAATGGCCATAAATTAGGAGAAGGGAATATGCAATGAGGCCTGGATGTCCTCGTACACCAGTCACTGAAGGTAACCATGCAGGTACAGCAGGCGGTAAAGAAGCACCAGGGTCCCAGCTTTGATTCCCGCTTGGGTCACTGTCTGTGTGGAGTCTGCACGTTCTCCCTGTGACTGCGTGAGTTTAATCCGGGTGTTCCTGTTTCGTCCCACAAGTCCCGAAAAACGTGCTTGTTAGCTGAATTGAACATTCTGAATTCTCCCTCTGTGTACCCAAACAGGTGCCGGAATGTGGCGATTCGTGGATTTTCACAGTAACTTCTTGCAGTGTTAATGTAAGCCTACTTGTGACAATAATAAAGATTATTATTAGAAGGCAAATGGTATGGAGGCCTTCATAGTGAGAGGATTAGAGGCTTCAATTAGAGACTTGCTGCAATTATACAGATCCTTGGTGAAGCCACACCTGGAATATGGTGTGAAAGTTTGGTCTCCTTTTCTGAGGAAGGATGTTCTTGCTCGAGAGGGAGAGCAGCAAAAATTTACCAGACCGATTTCTGGGATGGCGGGACTGACATATGAGGAGCGATTGAATGGGATTGTAATCGCTGAAGTTCAGAGGAGTGAGGGGGGATCTCGTAGAAACCTATAAAATTCCAGCAGGACGATACAGGGTAGATGCAGGAAGGATGTTCCTGCTGGTGGTTGTGTCGTGATCCAGGGGTCACAGTCTGTGGATACACGATAGACCATTTAGACATTTAGGGCAGAGATGAGGAGAAATTTCATCACCCAGAGTGTGGTCAGCCTGTGGAATTTGTAACCACTGGAAGTAGTTGAGGCCAAAACATTGCATGTTTTCAAGAAGCAGTTAGGCGAAAGCTTGCACATTGGACGAAGGGAATCAAAGGATGCGGGGGGGAAAGCGGGATTAGGCTATTGAGTTGGATGATCAGCCATGATCATAATAGAAAAATAGAAAATAGAAAATCGTTTATTATCACGAGTAGGCTTCAATGAAGTTACTGTGAAAAGCCTCTAGTCACCACATTCCGGCGCCTGTCCGGGGAGGCTGGTACGGGAATCGAACCGTGCTGCTGGCCTGCTTGGTCTGCTTTAAAAGCCAGCGAATTAGCCCAGTGAGCTAAACCAGCCCCTATATAATGAATGGCAGTGCAGGCTCGAAGGGCCAAATGGCCTCCTCCTGCTCCTATTTTCTATGTTTCTATATTTCTGTGAAAACATGTCTGTCGTCCTTGACTATTATCTGGAGCAGAGTCTCAACAGTGGTGTCCCTGTAGTCTATCCAAGTCATCCGTGTCCCTTGTATCTTTGCTTCCACAGTTGTGCAGCTTTGACAGCTTTGGCCGTCTCACAGTAGATCTCTGCTGTACTGAATAATTTTAACCCCTTCACTCATTAATTGATGAACATTTCACACCCATTGTCTTGGGAGTTTTTGCCCCCAGGTGCTCGGCAGAGGTTGTCTGGCACTGTCATTACCCTTCAGCAATGATCACAGGCAAATTAAAATACTAAGTGAAACACAGTTCTAAAGTATAAAATTGTGAGTCAAGATTTTAACAGGTTGGCAGGGAGAATGCAAAGTGTAGATTCGAGTTATTTCGTTCAAATTGATTATTCTCACCATGCATGATGGTACATGGGGAAGGATTCTCCATCCCGGGACGATTGGATTGTGTTTCCCGATGAGATGGAGAATCAGCGTCGTGGCAAAATTGAATTCAACGGCAGGCGTTGACCCGAACGTTACGCTCCAATCCCAGAATTGAGGTCCTCGCCGCACACCAGTGCGAGCATGTAAGTGGACACCCATGGGACTTAATGACCCATTTGCACCCATATAGTAGGTCTGGCAATCTATGCTCTGGCCCTCTATGGTTCTCTGGTCCCCGCGGCCAGGAATCACAAAATGTGCAGGTTCCTTTTTGGTCTCTACCGGCATGGCCCTTATGTTGTGGACCTCACGGTGGGTTAAGGGAATAATCCCCAAAGGACTTGCCCTCTCGGCCCACATGAGGTCCACCATGCCAGGGCTATGCTGGTGGAGACCATCCAAGCCCAACCAAGGGCCATCCTCATCCCCACAATGCACTTCCTTCTCAACCCCCCCACTACCAAATCCTTCCCCAGCCCTCAAGGACCCCTGTAACAGGGGGACCCTCTCCAGGGACCCCTGTAATAAGGGACACCCACCAGCTACCTCTGTCATAGGGGGACACCCACAGAGACCCCTGTAATTCCTCCTGGGCCCTCTGTAATAGAACATAGAACATAGAACGGTACAGCGCAGTACAGGCCCTTCGGCCCACGATGTTGCACCGACATGGGAAGTCAAAAACTAAAGGCCATCTAACCTACACTATGCCATTATCATCCATATGCTTATCCAATAAACTTTTAAATGCCCTCAATGTTGGCGAGTTCACTACTGTTGCAGGTAGGGCATTCCACGGCCTCACCACTCTGCGTAAAAAAACCTACCTCTGACGTCTGTCCTATATCTATTACCCCTCAATTTAAGGCTATGTCCCCTCGTGCTAGCCACCTCCATCCGCGGGAGAAGGCTCTCACTGTCCACCCTATCTAACCCTCTGATCATTTTGTATGCCTCTATTAAGTCACCTCTTAACCTTCTTTTCTCTAACGAAAACAACCTCAAGTCCATCAGCCTTTCCTGATAAGATTTTCCCTCCATACCAGGCAACATCCTGGTAAATCTCCTCTGCACCCGTTCCAAAGCTTCCACGTCCTTCCTATAATGAGGCGACCAGAACTGTACGCAATACTCCAAATGCGGCCGTACCAGAGTTTTGTACAGCTGCAACATGACCTCATGGCTCCGGAACTCAATCCCTCTACCAATAAAGGCCAACACACCATAGGCCTTCTTCACACCCTATCAACCTGGGTGGCAACTTTTAGGGATCTATGTACATGGACACCGAGATCCCTCTGCTCATCCAATAGGGGATGTCCACAGCGACCCCTGCAATGGGGAGACTTCCCAGGGACCTTATGACCAAAGAATCCCCCTCCCCCCCTCCCCGACAGGGACCCTTGTAATAGGGAGACAGCCTCCTGGGACCTCTGTTATAGGGGGACGTCCACAGCGATCCCTGCAATGGGGAGACCTCCCAGGGACCTTGTGCCAAAGGGACCCCACAGGAACCCTTGTAATAGGAGGAACCCCATAGGGAGCTTCTGCCGAAAGGGCTTCCTCCCACAGAACCCCCTCACACAGAGAATTCCACTCCCCAGAAAAGAGACTCCTGACTTGAAGCTTGAGAGCAGCACAGACAGGAGCAGTGAGAAGAATTACACCTGTAACACTTCCCTTGAAGCTCTATGTGCCCATTCTTCAAAGGAGAAGAGCTGTGACCTGAGTCTGGTTCCGACAGATCAATTAGCTGCAAGCCATTCATAGCTTTCTGTCAGTGGTCTGTGATTGAAAGCTTCTACAAACCATCTGCACTTTGATTCATTTTTTGCCCTTCACGGATCAGTGGCCTAAGTGGTGAAACCCTAATGTTTACAGACATTTACTGCATCAAAGCTAGGTAAGTGCAAACACACGCTTGGGAGATTGGAATGCACTTAGTGCTTGGAATGGACTTATTTGGGGGTCTCCCTATTACAGGGGTCCTGGAGTGGGAGGTCAGGTTGGGTCACTGCCCCCCCACCTCGTACCAGAGTTGTTTGGCAGGGCTCCCAGTTAATCCACGGGTGGGGCCTGTTGTGCTCTCCATAGCGGGTGGGGGGGGGGGGGGCGGTGGAGATTGGGGCTGATTTGTGGGGGGGGGGGGCAATTGCTGGCCAGCTGTGGGACCTCGCTATTGGACTGCCCTCTTAAAATGGCGGCCCTATAACTGTATTCCCCTGTGTACCCCTTGTATTCCACCCCATGCATAAATTTGCGTGGCAAGGAATACTGAAGTGCTTGCCGATCTGCGCTCCCTGGGGGATCGTAAACCGATTGCACTTCACCACCGGTGGGAGAACATAGGGCTGAATTCTCCGCCATCGGGATTCTCTGTTTTGCCGGCAGCCCAGAGGTTTCCTGACAGCGTGGGGCTGCCCCACAATGGGAAATCCCATTGACCAGCTGGCGAAATGGAGAATCCCGACGGCGTGCCGCACCAGAATCCCGCCCCAGGGTGTCCCAAGCTAAGAATCCAGCCCATTATCTTGTTATGTTTTTGTATGTTGACCTGACTTTTGCTGTAATAACAACAGTAAGGTTATCAACTGTTCTGTGATCTGAACATGAACAGATAAATGCAGAAATTCAGACGTTGCTGTCAGAGGTAGCCTGTTCCTCCACAGTGTGTGCTATTGCAGTCCTTGCCAATAGACGTGGCACTGGAATCACTGTAGTGACATGAACTTGGAAGACTCCAAAATGAAGTTGAATCATGAACCTGACATGATCTTACTTTGACTTGGGCAGGTTTGCTGCTGAGCAAGGAACCCTTGTGCGTGGTCAGGAAAGCAATTAACATATGCAAACATAATAGCAAATTACTGCAGATGCTGGTATTTGAAACAAAAACAAAATACTGGACAATCTCAGCAGGTCTGACAGCATGTGTGGAGGGAAAAGGGAGTTAACCTTTCGAGTCTGGATGACTCTTTGTCAAAGCTGGAGAGAAGTGGAAATGGCGTCAGATTTATCCTGTAGTGGGGTGGGGCTAGATGGGGGCCAGTGATCGGTGGAGATTGACAAAGATATCGAGGTCAGAAGACAAAAGGAATATGAATGGAGGTATTTAAGGCTAAGAAGGGTGTTGATAGTGGCACAAAAAGAGATTAAAATGTGAATGGCAGACCAAAGTTTAGCAGTGTGTTAAAGGGCAACTAGGAACAGTTGGCTCAAGTGGAGGAGGGGAAATATGTTGAGGGAAATACAGCTATGGAGCATGTAAAAATATCTCCCCCCAACCTGCCTGAATACTACCCGACCAAAAGCCATGATTAACTCCTTCTGGGGATCCATTACTCCTTCTTCCCTTTTGCAGTCCCACAGTACCTACTAGTATGCTCTTGGTGCTGATGAAGCTGCAGGCCAATTACATTGACTGGCTCCTTAGGTCATGACTTCTTCCCCAGTGAGGGTTCAAAGTCTCACTTAGTCCTGGTTTAGCCCACCTGCAGCCCTGTGGAGAGAAGGCTCAGACAATATTTATGGAGGGTGACAGTCAGTGTGTGAGATGGCACAAAGACCAGGGTGAACGTGAGTGTTGGCTGTTCAGATGGGAATGTGCGGAGGTACCTGGAGAAAGAGGGATGTATGGAGCTGCAAGATGTGTGTGCAGGAGAATGCTGAGGTAGTCAGAGTGGAGAAGGACACCAGAAAATGATATATTGCTTGCTTGTTTGCTGACCTGAGGTCCTTGAACGCCTTTGCCCATTTCTCCAGATTTGAGGAATCACATTCCTGCTGTGCATTTCCTTGGTCATTCTCATGCTTTCTTGATTGGGTTGCCAACTCACTCAGCCATCATGGGCAGACCTCAGGAGCCATGCTAAGATAAATTAAAATAATGTTCTAGGTATCTATTACAAACTTCACTGTATAAAAAATTCCCATTTATAAAAACACATTCAATACATTTAAATCCCCTCAAGTATTAATCCCTTATAAAACCAACATTTGTATTCATAATCCCTCATAAAAGACAATTAATTATTTAATAACCTCTTTGTGTTATCAGTCAAAAAGAGAATTTATAGCCCAGTTGTGATAATGATAGTTGTGGGAAGCACTCAAGCAGTAATAATGCTATAATGATAGCACTTAGGGTTAGTCAACAAACAGCTCTTGAATTTTATCAACTCATGGACACAGGCAGGCTATTTCAAAGTTTAAAGGACAGGCTGTTTAAATAACCTGACACTGACAACGCCACATACCTTGTTACAAGCATTTATGTCTGCTCTAAAAATTCTTAACTCACATATTTGCATGGTGAGACCCTTGCTGCAGCACAAATTGGGTGGGTTGAACTCAGCATTGGATAGCTGAGTTCAGGGGCGGGATTCTCCGATCCCCCGCCGGGTCAGAGACTCGCCGGGAGGCGCCTGAATCCTGCCCCCGCCGGCTGCCGAATTCACGTGCACCGGTCGGCGGCTGCTGGCAGCGGCCCCCTGGCAATTATCCGGCCCACGATGGGCTGAGTGGCCGGCCATTTTCGGCGGGTCCTGCCGGCGTATGTTATGACAGGTACTTAGCAGCAGGACCTGGCTCCGGGGGCGCCCTCCGGGGTCCTCGGGGTGGCACGAGGAATCTGGCCCCAGGGGGTGCCCCCATGGTAGCCTGGCCTGCTACGCATGAGCCAACTCGCGCCGGCCGGCAGAGGCCATTCGCCGCCGGTTGGCGTGGCGCTAAACCCCTTCCGCGCTGGCCGGCACGGTGCTAAGGATTACGCACCTTCGGGGTGGCCCGACGCCAGAGTGGTTCACGCCACTCCTTCGCGCCGGAGTTGCCCGTCCCGCTGGTTCCGAAGAATTCCACCCCAGATTCCCACATGTGTGAATCACAGCCCACCTATGTTCCCCTACCGACAAAGAACCATCGGAAATGGGGGTGGGGAGACGGGACATCTGGATCTCCTTCTGCCCGCCATTTTTGAGGGTACCCGGAGTCGCCATGACTCCATGAAAATCCAGGTCTGATTGGTTAAATTAGATGAGAATTTGTATGTTTAAAACAACTGTAATATATTTTCAGATTGCTGATATTTCTCATCTTCCTGCCATGAATTATTTCATTGAAAACAGTATAGTGAGATTGAAGTATTTGTACTTTATTAATTTCTTGCATTGGCACTGATAGAGGTTTCCGTATTAAGCTCATGAATCATCAGGGATTAATTGGTGTTCAAAGTGTGTTTAACAGATAATTGGTATCTTGTTTTCAATACAACATCTTTTATCACAAATTGTAAAACATAATTAAACAAACATGTTCTAAGATTTAAACTGTACTAACATAATCCTATGTTCAGGATGCTATCAGAAATTAATATTTCAGAATTATTCGTCAGTTATGCTGTTTGCATGTGTTGTTGCTTTTAGTGCAAAACCTATACATTTGAAAATGAATACCAAATGCCTAGATCTATGCAGCCCTCCGTCAAGCCATGTGAAAAACATGATTTAAGTCCCAACACTAAACTCATGATTTCCAATTCATGAGACGCCCCTGAGGGATGCACACTGAAAATATGACCAAACAAATTCTATTACAAAGTTGTTAGTTGGACAGAAGATTGAGAGCACAATGGCCCACGGTCCAAGGGAAGTTGTCAGGCTCAAGCAAATTGCTTGGGCATGAAGGGAATAAGAGAAGAGGGAATAGATTAGTTTTGTATACAGATACATTGAGGGGTATGGAGATTTGAACATCCTGGGTAGGAGGTGCACATGAGGAACATAGAGAGATGTATGCAAGGGAGGGATAGAAAGGTACTTGAATCTTTAAATAATGAGATGCTAAATTGATCAAGCTGCAATAGAAAAAGCAAATTTAATTTTATTTTAATAGGGGTGTAGAGCATACCACTAATCCTGAATCAGAATATTGTGTCCAGTTTTGAGCATCGTACTTTAGAAATGATGTCAAGGCCTTGGAGACAGTACAGAAGATATTTGCCAAGGTAATACCAGAGATTAAATGCTTTTGGCATAGAACATAGAACATAGAACAGTACAGCACAGAACAGGCCCTTCGGCCCTCGATGTTGCGCCGAGCAATGATCACCCTACTCAAACCCACGTATCCACCCTATTCCCGTAACCCAACAACCCCCCCTTAACCTTACTTTTTAGGACACTACGGGCAATTTAGCATGGCCAATCCACCTAACCCGCACATCTTTGGACTGTGGGAGGAAACCGGAGCACCCGGAGGAAACCCACGCACACATGGGGAGGACCTGCAGACTCCACACAGACAGTGACCCAGCCGGGAACCGAACCTGGGACTCTGGAGCTGTGAAGCATTTATGCTAACCACCATGCTATCGTGCTGCCCATGAAGAGGGATAAGAGCAAATTTTCACTGGATCACCAGAATAAAGAAATTCAAAGGAAATTTGCTCAGCTGAAAATTATGTAAAGTGTTGCTCGTTCTGAGTGAGTGTGCTTAACACTCGATTTGGCTCTGTTTCATTACTTAGCTCTGGAGTCGCCAGATATCGTTAAGATACCGCCACAAGTTTCAAGGTCAAGTTCAAAGCAATAAAACCATACACCAATTAGTAAGTTCAAACAAATGAGTTTATTATAATACAATTATAATACTACCCATGCACACGCTAAGATGATTAAACTATTCCTACCACTAAATAAACCAATACTTATCTTAAAGGGAACTGCTGGATCAGGGGACAAGGCCTCTTGCTCTGCACTGGTCCGCAGACTTCAGGTTGGTACGGGTTAAAAAGGGGTCAGGAGTGTCTATCTCTGGTAGCGATCGTTGTGAGGCACCTACTTGCTGGCGGCTGTTGTCCCAAACCTCTCCTCTCTCTCGGGCAAGGTCTTCTTTGGTAAAGGCTGGTCGAGGGGCTGGTCCAGAGAGGAGGGCTGGTCAAGAAGAACGAACTAAGTTTGGGACCTGTCTTTTATAGGTCCCAGGGCTTCGCGCCCTTTTGGGCGGACCCTCTACCTGCTGGGAATCGATTGGGTCTCTTCCCAATCGATTTGTTTGAATCCCCCCAATACTAAGGCTGTCCCTTGGCTACTGGGCGGGCCTTCAGGTGCTTTGTTTTCGAACCCCGCTGGTGCCGGGGTGTCTGGTTTCCCATACACTGTTGCAATCACTTCCCTATTTGTGCCCATTGTCCCTGGGATCGTTCCATTACTATGTTAACTATCCCGGAGATTGCCTCATTAGTATGCGGAATGTTCGTTTCAGTGCTGTCTGCTCTCTTAGCAGACAGAATACACATTGGCTTGGTGCAGCCTGCTTGTGTTGCAAACTTTGTCCATTTTAACCTGCAATCTTTGCGTTCCTCCATTTTGTATTGAGGGAATGGCCAACTTTGGTGGCGAAAAAAGGTTGAATAAGGTAAATTAGGAATAAACATTTTCATTGGTCAGTGAGTTGTAGCTCAACTCCATAATGTTAAGATAAGGATGAAAGGAATTAAGGGAAAGATAAATGGAATATTATCATGCAGGCAGTTGTAATCATCAATTAAAAACAATGATAGAATTGGAACCTATAATACCATTTACGCCCCGAACAGGCGCCGGAATGTGGCGACTCGGGGCTTTTCACAGTAACTTCATTTGAAGCTTACTCGTGACAATAAGCGATTTTCATTTTCATTTTTTCATTTTTCATTTGAAATGCAATGGATAAACATCTGATAAAAAGACAGAAAAGAATGGGAATGTGTACAGCTGTTTAAGGGTCAAATGACTATTTTTCCACACTACGAACCTCCTAAATCCATGTGTGAAAGGTAAATGAACTCTGCTATTTAAGAAAACATTGATGGTCAGAGATGGAACTACATTTCCACAAAACAGCTGATATATTTTCATGTGTTAGCTTATCAGTTGAGATTTTTTCAATTTGCATGTTGGAAAAACAACATTGAACTCTGAATCATAATCAGTGTCCATGGAAAATGTTCCAGATTTGCATGGACCATGCATGCCAGCCATCACACTTGTAAGCTGGCATTCGTCCATATCTCAGTCTTTCAATGTTTGCAAGGAAATTCAACTTTGATCATTTATTTTTGAAAGTGCAATTTGAGCCCATCAGAACCAGGCTAGGCTGTTTGTAAGGCAGATTGTAAGGCAATTGGAGCAATTAGTAATTAAAGATAATTTTCTCAAGTCTGGTGTGCACAAACTTGAAACAGGATTAGACAATGTGCCCTTGGTTTCTGCGAGTTATAGTTACTGTCATTTAGTGTTTGTCGCAAAGAAGTTGCAAAAACTGCTCAAAGTTTAATCTCTAAAAATAATTTTCTTCAGGGATAATGAAAGTCTTGCCTTCAGAAGTTGTGCCTTGTGCTTCAAATGAAGTTATTTTTAATATACTGCAGCTGGTTTTTGAGCTAATGTGATGTTCCATGATGTGCATATATTAATTGGCTTTATCTGATCATTTTGGACACTTGTGCAATTGCATTTAGACACAGACCCTGCTCTGCCTCCAATGAGAGATTTCTCAGGGCAGCATTAAAGGTGGAGATTTAGCGGATTGTATTGTCATCTGTCTTTGGTTAAGTAACAGCACAGATCAAAGATTGAATCTGAAACCATATTGATCCATGTAGCTCAGTTATTTACTTGAGAAGCTTATTGTGTCATCAGGGGAACTTTTATTCCAGTATTACCAAAACCAGGAGGGAATTTAGGAAATTCCACATGGGCTGCGCACTTTTTGTACTGATTGGCATGCGTCTGTTTCATAAACAGATACGGAATTACTAGGATTTCTTTTGTGTTTAAGCTGCTATTAATCACATTATCAAATATGTGTCCATATTCTGATGACAAATTGTTTTAACCAAACCATTAGCTTCGCTCATGTGGAGTTAATAGAGGCACCATTGGTAATGTTAGTTGGTGTTTGGTTAGTAATTGCTTATCGCAAAATAAAGCCGACATTCCCCAATCTATCTGGCTTTAGATAACTAAAAAAAATGAAAGCCTGAGTGTTAATCATTTACTGTAAAATGGAAAAGAAAGACTGATTCATGCAGCACTGTTATGACCAAGCGAGGAGGGGTTGAATAGCTCCCTTTTTTCCCTCTGCTTGTTTGATTGCAACAGATTTTGCTTTGTTCAAAAGGTGACACATGCCAAATAATTGTGTACTTAACTGTTGACACACTGATTATAAAATAACCAATTGGACTGTTGTTTTTGAGAATAACAAATAAAGAGTTAATTTATCTATATCTAAAATGGATTCATGTAAAAAATAAGATCGCACTGATCTCTGCACACATACAAACACATTTGAAGCTCACACACAAATGCAGATTACAAAGCAGGGGAGGATAGATTGGCAAAATTAGAGTCTGTAGATGTTCACAGTTCGTAAATTGGGAGTCTCTACTGGCAGTATGCAGAGTCCCGTGAGTCTCACTTTCAGTGACATGACGGTTAAAGCTGTAGCTGGGTATTCTTTCCTTCTGGAGAAGCTGCTGTGGAATCGAATGGTTTCTTGTTACAACCCAGTAAGGACGTGTGCCAGGACTTTCTTTATCTCTCCCAATTCTTGATTTATCTGACATGTTTTCAAAAGATTTATGAGGACAAATGTGTCAATTAAGTGTCCATTCTTAACCATTAATGTGCTGTTTGCAAATAACTCAGTCTGGCAGGTTTTCTTGAGTTTAAGCGCAATTGGGTTAGATTTTATTGAGCTAAAAATCTACCCAAGTAAAGACATAAAAATATTTGAAAAGGTAAACATATGTCCCTTCTTTCACAACACACAAGTACAGAAACAAGCATGTAAATTGAACGTTTGGCAAAATTAAGGTTCAATGATAGAAGGCAAATGACACTGGGCTGGATTCTCCAAAAACGCGGCGATGTCCCCAAGCCGGCATAAAAACTTTGGTTGCACCCCGAGTTTCCTGGAAAATAAACAACCCGATTCACTTACCTGCAGGGGGCTAGCAGCGACCCGGGAAGCTTCATGCAGCTTTGGCTGCGAATACGGGCTCATGCACTTGGGGAAAAAAAAAGAAATGAAAATCGCTTATTGTCACAAGTAGGCTTCAAATGAAGTTACTGTGAAAAGCCCCTAGTCACCACATTCCGGCGCCTGTTCGGGGAGGCTGGTACGGGAATTGAACTGTGCTGCTGGCCTGCCTTGGTCTGCTTTAAAAGCCAGTTCTTTAACCCTGTGCTAAACCAGCCCCTTAAACCAGCCTCGGAACTTCCAAGTCCGCGCATGCGCACAGTGTGGCCTGCAGCAGAACAATCTAGACCCTCCTGATTGGCTGCGCGCCGCTGTATCGGACCAGCCCGATCGCTGCCCTGGCTGCTCATCAGGTCCCCCCCCCACCCCCGTGCCTGATCCCCCGCCCGCCACCAGGGCGGCCGCAGACTGAGTCCCGACCGGCCACATTAGTTCCACACTGTCGGGAACTCGGCCGGTCGGGATCGGAGTATCGCTAGTAGAGCCTCTGGCAATGGCCCCCCAGCCGGAAAATCACCAGAGAATCGCCGGAGCAGCGCCGGTCCGATTCGGTGGGGAACTTCAATTCTCTGCCCCCGTGCCAAAGGCGATTTTGGCACGGGGCTGTGGAGAATCCAGCCCACTGTTTCTGAACCTTTCGTTGTTGCTCGTGGTTGAAATTTTGAAGTGTTCTTCTGAACGTTTCTGCCTGCTGATGAGTTCGTTCGGAGTGAAATTCTATATCTGTTTGATGTACTCCAAAATGTAACAGACAGGGCTCCAAACCTGAGACAGCAGGGAGTCACATTTGACACAGGTTTTTGACTTGCATGGCCACTGCAACAGTCTTGACCGCAGTGTCTTCCATGTGTAGTTTGCATGCTGGAAGTTCTCTTTCATGTGGCTTGGCTTACCACACTGAAAACACACTGAGACATTCCCTACCCATTTTGCATATTTGTTCCTTCTATTAAAGGTTGGGGATTGATCTGGATTTTCTTTAATAATCCCCTTTTCTCTCGAGCCTGCCCCCAAATTTCATTCACCTCTCTCGTATCTATCCCTAACCTGTAAGAATGACCAGATCCCAATTTACTTTAAGTTGTGTCTCTGCAGGTTAACTCATAGTCATTTATCCTGATGGCTCTTTCTGAATTTTGTTTGGCCTTTTCTTTGGAGAGTTGGGATATTTTGATGCCAGTACCCACTCGCATGCACTTAAGATAGCAATTTTGATCATTTCAACATTTGATGAAATATCACCAGACAATAGGAATTAACCTCACGAGAGTTTGCAGAAACAGGATCCAGCTTTACACTGGCCGGTCTCGGTCTCTGCTGGCCACTTCCGCAGTTTTAAAAGCTTCTCACATATGTTGGCAGGTTAGCTCCATAGGGAGGCCGCGGCAAGGGAGACGGTGTGGGACAAGATGGGGGGGTGGGGTGGGGGGGGGGGGGGGGGGGGGGGGGGTGTTGGCTCCGGAACAGATTAACAAGGTGCTGGAGGAGTTTTATCGGGACTTGTATAAATCAGAGCCACCAGAGGATGAGTTGGAGGCAATGCTGTCAGCGGGGGTTGGAGAAGGGGGGCCGCCTCGCCGATATATGGGAGGAGTTTGGAGGAGGGAGGGTGGGGGAGGTATGGGGGGCTTATTGGGTTGGGTGTTTTGTGTTTGTTTAAATTGTAAAAATGTTGAAACTTTGGGAATAAATTACTTTTTAAAAATCTTACACAAACAGCAATGTGATGGTGACCAGATAATCATTTTTTGAAATGATGATTGTGGGATAAATATTGGCCAGAACATGAAGGGGTAGCACGTCTGCTCTTCTTTGAAATAATGCATGGGATTATTTACATTGACCTGGGAGAGCAGACAGGGCCGAGATGCACCACATCATTTGAAAGATCACACCTCTGGCAGTGTATTGCTCCCTCAGTGTTGCACTGGATTGCTAGACTTGATTTTTGCACTTAGGTTGTGGAGAGGGATTTTGGCTCAGAATTTTATTGGAAGCAAGAGTACAACCAACTAAGCCCCAGCTGACATAGAAATAGCACGAGAATAAGAAGGTATTTGTTTTTTTAATACATCATCTCTTTCAAACACCTTTAACATTTTTCCATCATGATTCCTTACCTTTTTACATCTTTAATTATTGTACATTATGAAATAAGTTTCCAAATGTGTATCCTTGAAATTATGAATCAGTGAAACAATTGATCCAGTTATGTTTCTAGAATTGAAGTTTGCTTTATACCTTGGCTTCAAGATGTCATTTTTGAATTGGATCCTTTGTGCATTCAGATAATGTACAAAAGCAATAGGAAATGTTTGAAAATTTTAAGTGGAATTATAAATTTTAAGCCTTAATTAAACACTGTCAAAATAGTGGCCATATCTTTTTAAGTTTAACCTGAAACAAATTTTTCCTTGAGCTTAAGCAAAAAGAAATTGTTTCACCTTCATAATTTTGGAACCAATTGGAGGTTGGCTTTTATAATAATAATAATCTTTATTAGTGTCACAAGTAGGCTTACATTAGCACTGCAATGAAGTTACTGTGAAAATCCCCTGATCACCACATTCTGGCGCCTGTTCGGGTACATTGAGGGAGAATGCAGAAAGTCCAATTTACCTGACAAGCTCGTCTTTCGCGACTTGTGGGAGGAAACGGGAGCACCCGGAGGAAACCCACGGAGACATGGGGAGAACATACAGACTCCACACTGACAGTGACCCGAGCCGGGAATCGAATCCAGGTCCCTGGCACTGTGAAGCACCAATGCTAACCACTGTGCTACTGTGCCACCCATGCTGTAGGTTTGACAACTAGTACTGGAGGTTGTTAATAGCTTCTCATATCGAGGCTCTACAATTATCAGCAATCTGTCACTTGATTCTGAAATGCACATGACGTTGCAAAAGCTGCAGCTTTTAGATCCAAGTGAATAAGTGGAACAACAGCAAACTGCCTGAGAACACCAAACACGCCTACATCCTCAGAACACTCTTCTACAGCAGTAAGACCTGAACAACACATGCTAGGCAGGATAAATGGCTGAACAATTTCCACCGTTTCAATCTCAGATGTATCCCCAGCATCTTGAGGCAAGGCAAAGTCAACAACTCAGAGGTCCTGGAGCATGCTAATTCCATCAGTACACACTAATTGCTAAGCCAAGAAAGTCTCTGTTGGTTTAGCCATGCTGATTGGATGGATGATGGCTGTACACCCAAAGACAGAGAAGTACGGTGAACAGGCCACTGGGTCATAATCTGCTGGACATTAATACCACCATATCGTGAAAACCTACAAACGAGACACGAGGAGATCCATCAAAGATGCCAAAAGACAGTACCGGACCAAGATCGAGTCCCAGGCTAGCCACACGGACCCCCGCTGATTATGGCAAGGTCTGCAAGACATAACGGACTACAAGATGAAGGCACATAAAATCACCGGATCCAATGCACCCTCCCTGAGGAGAACGCATTCTATGCATGTTTTGAGCAAGAGGTCAGCGAGAGCAAGCCCTCCACCCGAGAAGCCTCGGATGAACTTGTATCCGAGGTCACCATTGCAGATGCCAGAGCAGCCTTCTTGAAGGTCAACGCACGGAAAGCCACTGGCCCGAATGGGGTACCCGGACGGGCACTCAGGTCTTGCGCGGATCAGCTGGTGGGGGTATTCGCGGACATCTTCAACCTCTCTTTACAACAATCTGAGGTCCCTACCTGCTTCAAGAAGACGACCATCATCCTTGTACCAAATAACAGCCAAGCAGTGTGCCTTAATGACTATCATCCAGTTGCTCTGACTTCCATCATCATGAAGTGCTTTGAAAGGTTAGTCATGGCACGAATCAACTCCAGCCACCCGGATTGCCTTGACTCACTACAATTCGCCTATCGCTGCAACAGGTCCACAGCAGACGCCATCTCCATGGCCCTGCACTCTACCCTAGAACACCTAGATAACAAAGACACCTATGCCAAACTCCTATTTATCGACTACAGCTCAGCCTTCAACACCATCATTCCGACGAAACTCATCTCCAAACTCTGTGGCCTTGGCCTCGGCTCCTCCCTCTGCAACTGGATCCTGAACTTTCTAACCCACAGACCACAATCAGTATGATTAGGCAACAACACCTCCTCATTGATCATCCTCAACACCGGTGCCCCACAAGGCTGTGTCCTCAGCCCCTCCTCTACTCTTTGTACACCTATGACTGTGTGGCCAAATGCCCCTCCAACTCGATTTTCAAATTTGCTGATGACACCACAGTAGTGGGTTGGATTTCAAACAATGATGAGACAGAGTACAGAAATGAGATAGAGAATCTGGTGAACTGGTGCGATGACAATAATCTCTCCCTCAATGTCAACAAAACAAAGGAGATCGTCATCGACTTCAGGAAGCGTAGTGGAGAACATGCCCCTGTCTACATCAATGGGAACAAAGTAGAAAGGGTCGAGAGCTTCAAGGTTTTAGGTGTCCAGATCACCAACAAGCTGTCCTGGTCCCTCCATGTCGACACTATAGTTAAGAAAGCCCACCAACGACTCTACTTTCTCAGAAAACTAAGGAAATTTGGCATGTCACCTACGACACTCACCAACTTCTACAGGTGCACCATAGAAAGCATTCTTTCTGGTTGTATCATAGCTTGGTATGGATCCTGCTCTGCCCAAGACTGCAGGAAATTACAAAAGGTCGTGAATGTAGCCCAGTCCATCACGCAAACCAGCCTCCCATCCATTGACTCTATCTATAATTCCCGCTGCCTCGGTAAGACAGCCAGCAAAATTAAGGACCCCACGCACCCCGGACATACTCTCTTCCACCTTCTTCCATCAGGAAAAAGATACTAAAGTTTGAGGTCACGTACCAACCGACTCAAAAACAGCTTCTTCCCTACCGCCATCAGACTTTGTAAAGGACCTACCTCGTATTAAGTTGATCTTGTCTCTACACCTTGCTATAACTGTAACATTATATTCTGCAGTTTCTCCTTCCTTCCCTATGTATAGTATACATTGTTTGTACGGCATGCAAGAAACAATAATTTTCACTGTATACCAATAAATGTGACAATAATAAATCAGATCAAAATCAAACACGAAGATGGTGGACATTGAAACCAACTACTGGGAGTCAGTCGCCGTTGGTCATGACCTCTGGAGGCTGATTGTTTGGTGTGGCATTGGAAGAGGCAAGCAAAAATGGAAAGCTCAGCTGGCCGAGAAGGTGACCCAGAGAAAACGGAAGCCTCTGTCACAAATGTGGCAGAGGCTGCCATGCCAGAATGTACCCCTGAAACAGACTAGCGATGTTTAATACATCTATGTTTAATTCACTACTATTATGCAAACTACTGTCTCATGGATCAGAAGACTGGCAACCAAGAATATTCAATAAACATCTTAAGAAATCTGATGGGCTTCTATATTATTATATTTAGGCATTAAAGATCATGGTACACCCCTTTTCCCCACAATTTATTTCTCTGTGTTACATTTAAAATGCCTTGTAAATATTTTTAAAGGGGGATCCCAATGTTTAAAAAACCAAAACTTAGCAGGGCACTGATTTTGAATATGGGTATCATTATCCTAGAAATGAAAAATGAAATGAAATGAAAATCGCTTATTGTCACGAGTAGGCTTCAATGAAGTTACTGTGAAAAGCCCCTAGTCGCCACATTCCGGCGCCTGTCCGGGGAGGCTGGTACGGGAATCGAACCATGCTGCTGGCCTGCTTGGTCTGCTTTAAAAGCCAGCGATTTAGCCGAGTGAGCTAAACCAGCCCCTAATGGTTTCAGATGTCAACACTGTCTGTAATAATTACCTGCTCCACCACTAGGCACTGCCATATTTTGTTTTCCTAACCAGTCAGTCAAAAGTATCTTCCAAAAATCTGTCGCCATCTTTCAATAGCTAACATTTTGAACATTGGGCGTGATTGCTATCTGACCACACTTGGTCACTTTTTTGGGCCCTGGGGAGTTTTTCAATGGTTTAGGCCACACTTGAGGTGGGATTTAACGAAATGGGAATGAAGTGCCACAGCGAGTGTTTTTTAGCCATGTGTTTCCTGGCGTTCGCAGCGGCGAGAAACACAACGCTATAAAATGACAACGCAATTAGATAGGGCACCTCAGAGGCGAATGCGCAGCTGAGGCCGCACATTGCCCCGATTTGTGCACTGAGGAGCTCCACTCGCTTTAACTCCTCAGTGCAGTGCAGTGAGAGATCGGGATGCCATTTTTAAATGGCGTCCCAATCTCTGCAGCCCCCAAACCAATCCCCGCACCCTCCCCAAGGCTCCAAAATACTATGGGAGGGTCACCAGCTGCCCCTGCACTCTCCCAACATCTGCACAGTGCACCTCCGGACTGATCGACACCGTGCAAAAAATGTTAGCAGTGCCCCTGCCAGCTGGGAACTTCCACAGTTCCCCAGATAGACATAGACATAGAACAGTACAGCACAGAACAGGCCCTTCGGCCCTCGATGTTGTGCCGAGCAATGATCACCCTACTCAAACCCACGTATCCACCCTATACCCGTAACCCAACAACCCCACCCCCCCTTAACCTTACTTTTTAGGACACTACGGGTAATTTATCATGGCCAATCCACCTAACCCGCACATCTTTGGACTGTGGGAGGAAACAGGAGCACCCGGAGGAAACCCACGCACACACGGGGAGGACGTGCAGACTCCGCACAGACAGTGACCCAGCCGGGAACCGAACCTGGGACCCTGGAGCTGTGAAGCATTTATGCTAACCACCATGCTACCGTGCTGCCCGCCATGCTACTGTGCTGCCCATGGAGATGTTGAATTCTCATCTCTGCTTTGCTTTATGTGTGAGGAGCCCAGTTGAAACACGGTTCCTCCCCAGGTGAAAAGAGAAAGAACCCAAATGCTAAATATGAGCACGCCGAACATCTGTTTATGTTCCCTGCTTTGTTCAAAAACAATGCATTTTAACAAGGTTGGGAGTAATTTGAGGGAGCGTAAAATATTGGCAAAATAGGGCAGTAAAATGTATTGATTAAACATAACCATGAACAGCCGATCTTAATTATGGCAAATACACTGCTCTGATATATTTTTGGTAACTGTACTTACGAAGGATCATCTTGCCATTAATTTTATTATTTTCCGATTTTTGCACCCTTGCCAACCTTCATAGTTATCTCCCACCATGATTCTTGTTTCAACTGGGAAAGGGGAATATTCTGGGCAGTGGATTGCTTCTCAGTCACTCCAGTTTTAACATTGCTGTTGCTAAGCCAACAGGAAATTGTGTTGTGTAGTAGAAATAAATCCTGCCATTGCCATCCTAAATCCGGAGATTAAGCTTTTTATATGTTTAATAAGTTATGTTAGTTCTGCCAAGAACTCGTGGACCAATTGTTCTTGAATCTAAGTTATTGTGGTACGGCATCATCTGCTGCTTTGTTTAGAAATGTATTTTTTAAAGAGTGAGTTTTACCTTAATCCTGCCTTAAAAATCAAGTGTATATGAAAGTGATTCCCTTGATCGTAGTTTTTATCATAATATTGTCATGAGAATGTCACTTTAAGAAATGTTTGGCTGCTCAAGTTACTGCAATGATGTCAGAGTGTGGGTGGAGCTGAGCTCTGCCTCTGCTTCTCAGTTTCACTTTGAGAAAAGCTTGGGTGTGTCTTTTTTTGGTTTCCTTTTAGTGTTGGAGCTGAAGACAACCAAAGAAGGTGTGAATTCGATCTCTGCTGCACCACACCTGTAGAGTGGGCCATGTGCTCCACATACCAAAATCTATTAAAAGTTGTGAGCAAGGTGAACTCCATGATACACTTTGGGGTTCTCTAAACCCTGGCCCAAAACAAATTGGGGACTCGAGGGGCATAAAAGTCTATCCATTGGATTGGCTTAGTGAACTTAAAGACAGTGAGGGGTGAGCATATTGTAATTTCTTTTCAGGTGTGGTATTTCAGTTTAAGTCGGGAGTGTGTTGTGGACAATGGCTCTTTCAGAGGCTCTGAAGTTTTTGGGCATGGAGACAGTCACACGCAGTACCCTACAGACAGAGACTAAAAGCAGACTGTTAGATTTGATAAAACCATTGCAGTTAACATTACCTGACAAAATGCGAAAAGATGAGGTAATTATGGTGGTGGCTAAGCATTTAAAATTGCCTGAGATACAGTTTGTCTCATTGGAAATGGCAAAAATTCAGTTACAAATTAAACAATTGGAACATGAGAAGAATTAAAGCAGCTTGAATACAAAAGAGATAGAGAGGAAAAAGAAAGAGAGAGAGAGTTGAACTTCGGAACATGGCTATGAAACATGACAGTCAGTTAAAATTGGTGGATTTAAAGGGAAATGTACAGTTGGATGATAGTGATGAGAATAGTGAGAAGGAGCGTCAAAGTTGAAGGCTTGGTGGGGATCTATTTAAATATGTCCAAGCATTGCCAAGGTTTGACGAGCAGGAGGTAGAAGCCTTTTTCATTTCATTTGAGAAGGTGGCTAAACAAATGAAATGACCACAGGACATGTGGGTATTACTGATTCAAACAAAGCTGGTAGGTAGGGCGGGTGAAGTGTTTGCATCACTACCGGAGGAGGTATCTGGGAAATATGAGGAGGTGAAAAAATCCATCTTGGGTGCATGTGAACTAGTGCCTGAAGCCTACAGACAAAGGTTTAGAAATTTAAGGAAATAATTTGGTCAAACATACGTGGAGTTATAAAGGATCAGAGTAATTTTGATAGGTGTATAAGGGCGTTGAAAATAGACCAAATGTATGAAGCTCTCAGAGAAATTATACTTCTGGAGGAGTTGAAAAATTCAATTCCTGATGTAGTGAGAACTGATGTGGAAGAGCAGAGTGTTAAAACTGCGAGATTAGCAGCAAGAATGGCAGATGATTATGAATTAGTTCATAAATTAAAGCTTGGTTTCCGACATCAGTTTCAGCCTGTGAGGGATAGAAACTGGGGACATGAGAAATACTCAAGTTGTAAATGTAATGGTGATCTGATGGGAGATAATAAGGAGTATGTACCTTAGATTAAAAAAGAAATCCAGGAGGGTGGGGAAAAAAATCAAAAATGTCAACTGTTTTCAGTGCAATAAACTAGGCCATGTAAAGTCACAGTGTTGGTGTTTGAAGAAAATCACTAGGAAGGCTGATGTGGTAAAACAGGATAAGACAGTGGGGTTTGTTAAAATAGTAAAGGAAATCCCAAGTGAAGTGAAGGAGGTGTAAAAGATTGTACAGATTGATCAAGAGGTGATTGATCAGAAGGTGCCAGATCTCTTTAAATAATTTACTTGTGTGGGTAAAGTTTACTCATGTGTATCAGGAGGAGCAGGTAAAGAAGTCACAATTTTAAGAGATATGGGAGCTAGTCAATCTTTAATGGTAAGAGATGAGGAGTTATGTAGTTCGGGAAGTATGTTGCCAGAAAAGGTGGTAATATGTGGAATTCAGAGTGAGAAGAGTCGTGTTCCATTATATAAGGTAAGGTTGGAAAGTCCAGTGAAGAGTGGTGAAGTGGTAGTGGGAATAATAGAGAAACTATCTTGTCCAGGAATACAGTTTATCTTGGGTAATGATATAGCTGGATCGCAGGTAGGAGTGATGCCTACTGTGGTTGATAAGCCAGTGGAAAATCAGACAACTGAAATGTTGAAGGATGAATATCCTGGGATTTTTCTGGATTGTGTAGTAACAAGGTCGCAAAGTCACAGGTTAAGACAAGAGGAGAAATCAATGAGTGAAGATGAAGTTGAAATGCAATTATCAGAAATGATTTTTAATCAGATGGTAGAAAAAGAACAAGAACAGGTGGAGGATGAGGCAGAAATTTTTAGTTCCGGAAAATTGGCAGAGTTACAACAGAAAGATATAGAAATAAAACGGATGCATTAGAAAGCACACACAGAAGAGGAATCTGAGTGTATACCAGAGTGTTATTACCGTAAAAGTGATGTCTTGATGAGAAAATGGAAACCTTCACATATGCAGGGAGATGAAAAGTGGGCAGAAGTTCATCAAGTAGTATTACCGGTAGGGTATAGAAAGGAGGTGTTGCGAGTAGCACATGAGGTTCCAGTGGGGGGTCCTTTGGGTATAAGAAAAACTCAAGCTAAAATCCAAAGACATTTTTATTGGCCTCGACTACATAAAGATGTTGTTAAATTTTGTCAATCATGTCACACATGTCAAGTGATAGGGAAACCTCAAGCAGTGATAAAACCAGCACCCTTAATACCCATTCCAACATTTGAGGAACCTTTTACAAGAGTCTTAATTGATTATGTAGGACCGCTTCCTAAAACGAAAAGTGGGAATCAATATCTTTTGACGATTATGGATTTGTCTACTAGGTTTCCAGAGGCCAATCCAGGACGTAATATTACAGCTAAATAGATTGTGGACTACCCACAGAAATACAATCGGATTAAGGATCAAATTTTACCTCAAGGTTATTCAAAGAAGGTTCAATTCCCGTACCAGCCTCCCCAAACAGGCGCCGGAATGTGGTGACTAGGGGCTTTTCACAGTATCTTCATTGAAGCCTACTTGTGACAATAATTTTCATTTCAAGTTATGGATAGCTCAAGAATAAAACAATTTAAATCAACTGCGTACCATCCAGAATCGCAGGGAGCATCTGATAGGTGGTATCAGACATTAACGACAATGTCGAGGACTTATTGCCAAGATTATCCAGAGGATTGGGATAAAGCAATTCCATTCGTACTGTTTGCAATTAGGGATGCACCTAATGAGTCAACCAAATTCAGTCCTTTTAAACTAATTTTTGGTCATGAGGTAAGAGGACCACTTAAATTGATTGAGGAGAAATTGATGAGTGAGCAGTCGGAAATTACATTATTAGATTACGTGGCAAATTTTAGGGAATGATTAAATAGAGCAGGTGAAAAGTTGCACAAAATGTGATGAAACAGGTAGCGGACAAGAAATCCAAAGTTCGTAGTTTTAGTATTGTTACCAGTAGTACGTAAACCTTTAAAAGCAAGGTTTTGTGGACCTGATCAGATTAAAAGGAAATTAAGTGATGTGAATTATGTGGTAAGAACGCCGGAGAGAAGGAAGACTCACTGCGTGTGTCATATGAATATGCTTAAAAGGTACTTTGAAAGGGAAGGAGAGGAAAAGGAGGAGGTTTAAATGATTATAACTCAAAGTGACGAACCAAATCCAGATGACTTTGAATTTGACATACCTCAAATTAAATTGGAAAATGAGGTGCTCTTAAAAATTAGGATAGATTGTTGAGTTACCTTCCAGAGGAAAAACGGACTGACCTGAAAGAGTTGTTGATATCACATGGGCAAGTTTGTAAAGCTAAATTGGGAAATACTAAAATGTCTGTAAATTATGTAGATGTGGGAAATGCTGTTCCAATCAAACAACATCCATATAGACTTAACCTTTAAAATTGGCACAGGTTAACAAAGAGTTTGAGAGTATGCGTAAAAATGGCATAATTGAAGTGGGTTGCAGCCAATGGAGCTCACCCATAGTGATGGTTCCTAAACCAGATGGTACCCAACGGATGTGTGTGGACTATAAAAAGGTTAATGCAGTTACAAGAATGGACTCTTATCCTATCCCACGTTTGGAGGATTGCATTGAGAAAGTGGGACAATCAGCTTTTATTTCGAAATTGGATTTACTTAAAGGTTACTGACGGGTACCTTTATCCGAAAGGGCAAAGGAGATTTCAGCTTTTGTTATGCCAGATGTGCCATTTGGCATGAAAAATGCCTCAGCCACATTTCAGCGTTTATTTCAGGATTACCCAATTGTGCGGTATACATCGACGATCTGGTAATTTTCAGCCAGACATGGAAAGAACATTGAAAACATCTGATGGTGTTATTCAATCAACTTCAGGAGGCCTGTTTTGTGGTAAACCTAGCCAAAAGTGAATTTGGAAAAGCCCAAGTCACTTTCCTTGGCCATACAATCGGACAGGGTCGAATGGTCCCACGGGATGTGAAACCAAAAGCTATTGGGGAGTTTCCAATACCCTCGACACAATGGGAAATAATGCGATTTCTTGGCATGAGTGGATTTGATTGAATGTTTGTGCAAAATGTTTGTAGCGTGGTTGCTCCACTGAGGGACTTGCTGAAGAAACGTCGAAAATTTCACTGGACAGCGGAGTTTCAACAGACATTTGACTGCCTGAAAGCTGTGATAACCAATGCTCCTGTGTTGGAGAATTACAAGGGAATCTGTGATCAGATTGAACTAAAGTATCTGACTTTAAAGAGTCATGCCGAGGCGTAGAGAAATGGCTGGATTGTGCAGAGGCCTTCTTGTTCACAGAGACTGTCAATGGAGTGGGATTCCAGTTGGAGGAAGAAGAACAAAAAATGGACTATATTATTATACCTGTTTACGTGTGTTCTTTTTTAGAAATGGAAAAGTATATTTACTGTGTGCATTTCTTAAAGAATAGTGAAAAGGTGAAAAATGAAACCATCTTGAAGTTGATGGTTTATTTATTTTTTCTCGGGTGGGGGGTGTCATGAGAATGTCACTTTAAGAAATGTTTGTCTGCTCAAGTTACTGCAGTGATGTCAGAATGTGGGTGGGGCTGAACTTTGACTCTGCTTTTCAGTTTCACTTTGAGAAAAGCTTGGGTGTGTCTGTGTTTTTTGGTTTCATTTTAGTGTTGGAGCTGAAGCCAGACAAAGAAGGTGTAATTTCGATCTCTCTGCAATCTGAGGACTAACTCTTGATCAATTGGTGAATTCAGAGTGATAACTTCTCAGTCGTGAATTACAAGCTGATGTGCAAGGTTTTTGTTGTCTTCTGGATGTTAAAAGGAAAGTTCTAAGTATTACTTGGAATGTTGTATTCTTTGGGGGTTGTATTTGAATTGATGGTAGCTAAGATGTTCACTGTATGTTTTACAAAGGTTAACTGAATTCATAGAATAAACATTGTTTCGCTTGAAAAATTACTTTTAAATTTCTGTTGCACCATACCTGTGGAGTGGGTTGTGTGCTCCCCATACCACAACCTATTCAAAGTTGTGGGTCAGGTGAACTCCATGATACACTTTGGAGTTCTCTAAGCCCTGTCCCATAACAATATTTAAAAGAATATATCACTGGATATGTCCAAAAAAGAAAAATAGAAACCAATCCCTTTGTTCATCCACAGTGCATAGGAAAATCACATCAAAACAAATTTTGTTTCAGATAACACAGCCGCTGGGCCTTTTCTGTTACTTGGAGCTGGATTCTAACAATAATAATCTCTATTGTCTCAAACAGGCTTACATTAACACTGCAATGAAGTTACTGTGAAAAGCCCTTGATGCCACATTCCGGCGCCTGTTCGGGTACACAGAGGGAGAATTCAGAATGTCCAATTCACCTAACAGCCATGTCTTTCAGGACTTGTGGGAGGAAGCCGGAGCACCCAGGGCAAACGATGCAGAGACGGGGAGAACATGCAGACTTCGCACAGACAGTGACTGAAGCTGGGAATCAAACCTGAGACCCTGGTGCTGTGAAGCAACAGTACTAACCACTGTGCTACTGTGCCATCCATCTGTCCCGCTCGCCACAAGATCGCCACGGGCGGGATGCGGACCATGTAAAGGTCCATTGACCTTGGTTGGGAATTTCCGGTCACTGGGTGGGAATGGCCGGAGAATTCCACACTTGGGCTCTGTTAAAAAGTTGATAAAAGTTTTATTGAAATGAGATGAACTCCTATCATACTATCTTATCCACTTGTCTATTTTCTCTTGCATCTCAGTTTCTTTACTTTGGCAGTTTCTACGCTTGAGTGACTTTGGTTTACCTTGAACTCCCATCCATGGAGTTAGCACAGGTAGTCGGACTTGCCGAAGTCTAGGGTGTCATTGACTGCACCGTGTCACCCTTTTGGCTTCTTCACAATGTAATCCTATATACGGATGGCGAATAATCCCACTCTATCAAGATGCAGTTGTTGTTTGAAACAGGTCATCATACAGGTTGTTTTCCACTCTCCTGTCAACTTCCACAATGCTCTTATGTTTTGTTTTGTAACCATCTTCCCTCTTCCCCAAAGTTTTCCCCTGCACAGCAAACTAAAGGTATGATGATGATGAGTGTTTTCCCAGAAATTCCTGATAACTCTTTTAAAATCCTCAGTAGGCTTTGAAACTCTATTACAATCAGAACCGTGGATTGATTAGAACTCTTTACAAAGCAAGAAGTGTATCCTGTATGATTGTTGTTTGCTTTATGTGCATAATTCTTTGCTCTGCATTCGGGGTAACCTCAAGGAGCCATCACTGCAGAGTGATCTTCTGCATGTTCAAGGAGAAAAGGTTGATGACAGAGGAGGAGAAGGAAGCAGGAGTTGTCCAACCGTTGCTTGCAGCCAAAACTGTTCAGCAGCAGCTCATTAAAAAGAACTTAAGTAAACAATCTGTGCTCCTGTGCAGTCAGTCATGTGTAACAAAGCCCATTTTCTTCACCTCACAATCAACAGTATCTGCCCAAATGCCAACAGATATTCATGTCAAGGTCACCAGCTATTCCAAGAGCTTTTCTGAACACAAAGCTTTCAAACAGTACTGTGGCTTTACTGACATGCAGAAAGGCCTGCAACCATTTTCCAATCCATCTCAAATGCTTTCTTCCCTAGTCCTGTGGTTCAATGAGGTATTGCTCCAGTGGCTGAAACAGGGAAAAAGAGAAGCTGCAGTGGCTCATTACTGAGTTATGAGATACTCGGGCTAAGGAATTTCTAAGAGTTCGAGCTTTAGAAGGCTTGGTGGCAGAATGCAACAATTAGGAGCCACAAAGGCCACAAGTCTGACAGAGCTTGCTTTCTGAAACCAATGTGAATGGTCGTGTAAGGCAGCGTTTTTCAAACTTTTTCCCCGGGACCCACTTTTACCAACCAGCTGACCTTCACTACGCATGCAGGCCGACCTTCACAACCCATGCTGGCCAACGTTCACGACCCAACCTTCACGATCACACTGGCTGACCTTTGCAACTCACACCGGCCAACTTTTTGCGACACACCATTTTTGCTTACCATTAATGCAGCAGGTGAGCCTACTTGGTCCTCGTGATCTTACTTGCTTTGCCAGCCAATGTTACATTTCAGCTAAGGACTTCAGCTGATGATTTAAGTTCTCGCTGCATCATTTGAAAAAAATCACAAGGTTTGTCCTCAAAATCGCCATTCAAATGCTTTGAAGTTTTCAGACTTTTAAACTTTCATTTGCCAGCACTTCCCTGCATATAACACATGGGCTTTGCATCCTGATTTGCATTGGCACAATTAACAAAGCTATACTTAGAGAGATCATCTTTACACTACTTTGATCAGAATGTCAGTTTAAAATGATCCATCTCCAGTTCTTCACAGTCCTGTTGGTATGCTTGCTCGCAGCTAGAAAATGGAGGAATCTCTCCTCCGTGATTTCATGGCAGAAGCACGGACGTACGGTGCGTGTGATGCCAGCGTCCATGCTAGGCATGTGACCTGCTCTCTGCCACCACTTCTGGCCGCTTCTGGCAGCATCATTCTATTTAAAAGCCGGTTGCGGCTGGCATTCTCAATATAAAAGCCGATTGAAGTTGTTCGGAGCTTCTCCCGTGATCAGGAATGTCGCGACCGATTGCTCCTCAACCCTCCCGACACCCGACCATGACCCCCGCGGTTTGAAAAACCCTGGTGTAAAGAATTACAAAGGCATAGAAAGGTTGTCATCATGAGAGAAAGCACCATGTTCCATTGCTATTGCTTGATTTCTGCTGCTGGGCTGTGGCTCAGCAGTCCCAGTGATCTGTGGGAGAGCAAACTCTCCCAGATACCAATGATCGGAGAGAGGAAACTATCTGTTTGCTTTCACAGAATGTGCAAAATGGATAAGATGATGGGTGGCATGGTAGCACAGCGGTTCACACTGTGCCTCACAGCGTCAGGGACCTGGGTTCAATTTCGACCTTGGGTCATTGTCTGTGTGGAGTTTGTACGTTCTCCCCCTGACTGCGTGGATTTTCTCTGGGTTCTCCAGTTTCCTCCCACAGTCCAAATTTAAACAGGGTAGGTGGATTGGCCATGATAAATTCTCCCTTAAATTGTCCAGGGATGTGAAGGTTAGGTTATGGGATTGCAGGGATAGGGTGGTGCCGTAGTCAATATTTTCCCCGCTTCCGGACTGTGATAGAAAGATGCAAACATGATTCATTAGGTAAGCAAAACTAAGCTTTATTTACGAATTAGAACTGCTAGCAGTAGTGGCTGAGACTTGAAGTCGGAAGGCAGTCAAGTACAAACTGCTGAGTCCGTACCAAGTCTGCGATCTCACAGAAGAATAAGACGATTTTTATACATTATAGGATCAAGATAACATGAATACAGCTTGGTCAGGAATTTGATCGAAAGTAAAACATAAGTAATAATCATTACAATGGCGTCACCTTGCTGACCTTTAGGGGACTGGGGTCTCATATCATTATCTTGTCTTTGTTTTAAGAAATGGACAAATTTGTTTACGTACAGGAAGAGACAGTTTTTTAGCTTGGTATGTATTGAGACTGCTCTAGTCTCATGACGAACACGCCTTATCCTAGAGTTTCAGAGTCAGCCAGTTCTCAGGTCAAGTTGACCTTGGCCTGCTTGTATTTGTGCCTTAGGTTATGCGAAGTCAGTTTAAATTTAATTGTACCAAGAAACTTGACTAGTTTTCCCATCATACCATTATTTGCTTCACACAATACCACAGTGGGATGTTAATCGGTGCAGACCCGATGGGCCAAATGTCCTTCTGCACTGTAGGAGTTCTGTGAGTCCACTGTATGGCTGCAATATGAAGAACCTACCCAACGGCTCAGATTTCTGCATGGGCAACTGAATTGTGGCCAACCATCTATGTTGGCAGAAAAACTCTTCATGCCAGGTTACTGACTCCACACAAGTCAGTAGTGGGCTCTACCTCACGAAGTAATGTGGTTTGGCAGCTCACTTGTCAGTTGTCCAGTGGGATTGCTGCTGTATAAAATCATCCTTCTGTTAAATGCTGTGTCTCTAAAATCTGCAATGTCTGTTCTTTACAGCAGAGTCAGGTTGCGAACTAGCCCTTGGCTTTGTTTTTCACTGAGCAATCCTTGCCACTTTTACCTGCTTTGTTCACCTGTAGTCATTGAATGCTTCATTGCAGGTTTCAGTGTTGGTGGTTGACAGGGTAAGAATGAGTGCATTCTCACCATTAGGCTGGCAGCAATGAACAAGACTTCTGATTGACCTTGAAAAATGGGAGAGGGATGAGGGTTGGGAGATAATTCAGAGAATAATGAATTACAGATAAGCAGTAGTACAATCCTACACCAGGTTACTTACTGCAGATGTGATTTGCACTTGCAGCTTGCCTCAACCGTGCAGGTGAAGGATAATGCAAAAGCTGTGACAGGTTTCCCACTTGAACATCTGGATTACCATCGTGCTTACACCATCTAACTCCTATCAATTTCCAATTGAATGATCAAAATCATTCTGCCACCAAGTTTATGTATGTTTTTGAAGTTAACATAAAATGACATTTAATTACTTTTTCCTGAAAACACTTGCTTTTGAAAATCCAATATTCACTATGTAGCTGCAGTACGGATGGTTGAAAAATCACCACGCAGCAGTAGCCTTATTCCATATACATGCCTGAGATGAAGGGATTTGCCGTTCTTTCAGGCTCTGAAAAGCAAAAAACAGGATGGCACATAATCACTTTGATAAAGTACTAACAATTTGTTGTTTCTAAGTAAGGGATGGAATAATACTAAAATAATCTTCAAAATATTTGCACAAAACACTGAATAATAGTCATTTTTATTATTGCAGTAACACAAACAAGATAATGCAAATGCTCAAAAAGCATTAAGATAAGTGGCTCAGCTGTTCATTTCAAAACATGCTGAATGTATGCTTGCATTAGCACAGGCATTTCATTCTTAATGAAAAGCCTAAAAGTCTGAATTCACCAGAAATGCTAATTATGATTTGATTAGACAAGTTATTTCAATCGGTACATGCTCTTGAGGGCATACATATTTGCATCTGCAGATTGTAAGCAGATGGTTCATGCAGCACTCTGCCAACGAACAGGCTTCAGTTTGCGGCAAAGCCAGAAGGGGCAACCAAAAAATACAACTGCATTGTTGTATGTACATTGTTGGAACAAATTAATATTTTAATTCTTATTTGTTTTCAGTTAAATTAATGACTGCTTTGCTTGTAATAACGCATATATTACATGTATTTATTTGGAAACAATAGAGGCTGTTACACAGATAGTCAGTGCCATAACAAATGCACATTGGGTACTGAGGCTTGTTCAGCCCCCAGTATGCACCATTCTGTATACTGTGATTGTGAAACTAAGAGCTTGTGCATGTAGGTGCATAGGCTCATCAAAATAATGGTAATAGATACCCACTCGTGATTAGCTGGTCTCTTTGTTTGGATGTTTTTGAGTTGTTTGCTTTTCACTTGTTATAAAATTGGGCTCCACAGCACTGGTATATTCAGCACTACACATGCTAGTTTGGCAGAAAAACTCTGCTCCTGTTCAGTCTGGGATGGTGCATGGCAAACGCTATGTTGTTGAGGGTAGTGCAGGCACTGGAAGTATGCAGAATAAGCAAACCATAATGTTTGTCAGTGTTCAGTGCTGATTTAGCATGCCATTTTGGACATCACCACTCCAGCTAACACTCTCTTTTAAACATGTACAGCTGAACATGTATTCAGCTGCAGTAGAACCTCTACCACCTGGAAAAACAATGGTAGCAGAAGCTCTGGAATACCAAAACCTATCTGCAAGTTTCCTTCCAAGCCATAAACCATCTTGATTATGGTGTTCTTAGACCACCTATGAAAATCAATGGACTGAAATATTTTGTTATTTATGTGTGCTGCTAAGTTGCTGAGCACCGTAGTGTTAACACAGGTGCTATCAATTTGCACCAGCAGTTCTGGGAGCAAAGGAAAAATGCTGCTGTGCAGGAAAATGACATATGTGTTTTCCATGGAAAAGAAATGGGTTACTTGCACAATGCTTCAGTGTATGAGCGACTAACTAATTTGGTTAATATCATCAGTCGTGAAAGTGAAGTAGTGGCATAAATGTTTAAAATGCCGATGCCCTTGATTCCAAGAGGCAGGGCTGTTCCTGTGTTTGATGCTTAAAAGTCAAATTCCATTCGACAGCAAGCAAACTCACTGCTGAATCAGTGGTGAATGTAGGTCTCTTTCAACTTGCCCAAATTGTGCCTGCCTCCTATCAGAATTGTAGGTGCCTGAGGTACCAGTGAATCTGCCTTTCCTCACTTTACAGAAATTCTTCCTTATCCACCAAATTCAATCCAGTCATTGACAGGCTCAGTGGAATGCCTGCCCTATACAGCATGTTAATGTTGGGGCAGGTGGTGACAGCAAAACTGTTTCTGGTGGAGCTGAGCAACAAAGTAATACTAGGGCGTCATGTGGCACAGTGGTTAGCACTGCAGCCTACGGCGCTGAGGAACCGAGTTCAGATCCCAGCCCTGGGTCACTGTCTGTGTGGAGTTTGCACATTCTCCCCATGTCTGCGTGGGTTTCACCCCCAAAAGCTGTGTAGGTTAAGTGGATTGGCCATGCTAAAAAATTGTTGGGTTCTCTCAATTAAAAAAAACAGTGTAATACTGAGATACAGAAAACCAGCAGTAGGCCGCAGAAAAATAAAGCACCAACTATAATGTACAACCTCTCGTTTTTCACATCAAAAATTGCAGTCACACAAATATGGTAAGCTGGGTTTATCTGGTATAGTTCTTCAATCAGCAACTTGCAATTCTCTTAGCACCTGTTTTACCCAGGATTTGGGTGAATCGGGTGCTGCGCTGCAGAATGTCATGGATAATTTGTTGTGGATCACTTTGAATCGATAGAACAATTTTTAATAGCCTAATGGAAATAGTGGCATCGAAAATTAAAATTCTCCTTTTTGGAGTCCAGAGATCAACACCAGATATGTTGGGCCTTATTTTCCCCAGGTGTTCCACTGGAGAATTGGTCCAATCAATTGCTGCAAAATAATTTTCTCAATAATTCCCCAAGCATTAACTGTCCAAACAAAGAAATATGTTTTTTCTCAGAAGAAACATTGGGAAACAGCTATAAAAATTTATCATAATCTTCCTTGTTCATATTTGTCGCGATTCTTTGTTAAAATCAAAAACCAAATGCAGCCAAAATTAGACGTTAACATTTTAATTTGTTAACATATGCTCATTCAGTGCGAGTTTTCTATTGTTCTTGGTCCAGGAAAAGGCTTGCCTATGTTGTAATATGAACAAATGTAATTTATTAGGACACAAGAAAGTTGATGCCAGCAGAACTAAAGAGCTGGTCATTGACTTCAGGACGTAAAGTACTGTACACACCCCTGTCAGTATCAACGGGGCTGAGGTGGAGATGGTTGAAAGCTTCAAATTCCAAGAGGTACACAATTCCAAAAATCTGTCCTGGTCCACCCACGCTGACGCTACCATCAAGAAAGCACAACAGTGCCTATACTTCTTCAGGAAACTAAGGAAATTCGGCATGTCCACATTAACTCTTACCAACTTTTACGGATGCACCATAGAAAGCATCCTCTCTGGCTGCATTACAGCCTGGTATGGCAACTGCTTGGCCTGCAAGAAACTTCAAAGAATCGTAAACACCACCCAGTTCATCACACAAACCTGCTTCCCATCCATTGACTCCATCTACACCTCCCGCTGCCTGGGGAAAGCCGACAGCACAATCAAAGACCTGTCCCACGCAGCTTATTCACTCTTCCAATTTCTTCTATCCGGCAGGAGATACAAAAGTCTGAGAACACACAAACAGATTCAAAAATAGCTTCTTCCCAGCTGTTACCAGACTCCTAAATGACCCTCTTATGGACTGACCTGATTAACACTACGCCCCTGTATGCTTCACCCGATGCCGATGTCTATGTATTTACTTTGTGTACCTTGTGTTGCCTGGTTTAGGTCACTCGGCTAAATCACTGGCTTTTAAAGCAGGCCAGCAGCACGGTTCGATTCCCACACCAGCCTCCCCGGACAGGCGCCGGAATGTGGCGACTCGGGGCTTTTCACAGTAACTTCATTGAAGCCTACTAGTGACAATAAGCGATTTTCATTTCATTATGTGTTTTCTTTTCTTTTCATGTACTTAATGATCTGTTTGAGCTGCACGCAGAAAAATACTTTTCACTGTATCTCGGTACACAGGACAATAAACAGATCCAAATCCAAACATGCAACCTCCACCAGTGCAGAGATACCTCGGTGGGTACAACAGTAAGGGTCCCACATTCTGGTGGTCACTGCATGAACATATGTCCACAGCAGGAGGAGGCAGTAGGCGTGATTCTCCGGAAGTGTGGTAACGAGCAGGAATTACGTGCTGCGTGCTTCCTGGCGCTCGGCCCAGCAAGGTCGGCAATGCTATTCAACATTAATTGGTCCACTTAAAGAGATCTCACAGGCTTCTTGCCATAAATGAAGGCTTGCCAGCTGATTTGCCAGGACTGGGTTCACCGCCCCTCAGAGCCCCCCCCCCCCCCCCCCCCCCCCCAGTCCAGCTAACAAGGTCAAGCGGCCGTTAAGCTGCACTTGCTCACCCACCCCCAATAATGGCGCTGAGGAAACTGGCCCACGATTCGGGGAAGTTGACCTGGGGAGGCTCCTAGACGCGGTGGAAGCAAGGAGAAATGTCCTGTTTCCCCAAATGTCCAGAAGAGTCAGCCACAGGTGGTAGCAGCTGTCAGGTCAGGGACTGTGACCAGGAGGACTGGCCTTCAGTGCCGTAAGAAGGTCAACAACTGGGCAGCATGAGTGAGTAGGCAGCAACATCCCCCACTCCCCAGCCCCAAGGCAGTATCCAACCCCAAACTGCCCATGCGACCCCCAACCCTCCCTTCACACCTCTCCTCTTCAGCCCCCTCAACCTTCCCTTCACACCCCCACCACTGTGAACCACCCATGTGGTGAAAGATGCCCTCTCTATGTCTCTTCAGGATAAGCTCTACCATAATCGTTGGGCGAGTGCCCAGACTGGCGGTGGGGTGCTGGACTTCAGAACCCTCACTTCCTTCGAGGAGAGTGCTCTGGAGGTGACCAGGGTGGCCGAGGACAGATTGGTCAACCACGCGGAGGCTGGCGGACACCGCAGAGGTGAGGAACCACCGGGCTCCACCTGAAGGACCTGTAAAACGTGAGTTGTTATTGCCTTACTGACTGACCCATCCCTCCCACTGACCAAATGTCCATTCTCCCACAGGTCTTCCAGCCGATGGTGCCTGCCCATCCCAGGCAGCACCCTCTCCTGACTCCGAGGAGACCACCTTGGAGGAGATTTCCGAGGTGCAACTATAGTCACAGCACAGCTGTCATCCCTACCCTCCACCAGCGCAGATACATGCGCCTTGATTGGACATGTTAGTGGAAAGGCTTCAAGAGCACAATGTGGTGAGCATCACACTGCTGATGATGCACGCCGGGTGGAGGCAGGAACCCCCAGGTGAGACAGCAGTCAGAGGGCTGCTGGATCCCAGGACCCAGCTGGGTCCCAGTTTGATGCTGAGCCTGTGGTACAGAGTTACACGGAGCTGATGGAGATGTTAGCATGGAGCCGAGACATTCAGGGGGAGATGTCAGTGTCACTCCAGCAGATCCATAGCCAATTGGAGGAGTCCTATGGTTTACGGTACAGGAGATGGCGCCAGCAATGCGTGGTATCGAGGCCAATGCTGCTAGGGTGGTGACCACAGTAGAAAGCCTAGTGCATGACGTCGGCACCATTAGTGAAGATGTCCAGTCGGTGACGGCCATGGCAAGAGGATCTCGGCAGAATGTCCGACTCGCGGGGGATGCGGCCCAGTACCAGGCCGACCTTGATGAGGTTCTGCGGGACATGCCCCGGTCTAGATTGGCATGGCTCAGGCATTGTGGGGCTGGTCCCAGTCGCAGGTGGGCATTGCTGAGGTGCTGCCGAGCATGTCCCAGTCACTGAAGAGCATGTCCGAGGGTGTTGACACGATGGTACAGACCATGGGAAACCGCCAGGGCTGGCAGAGGCAGATGATGCAAGAGCAGCTCATACCAGCTGCCCCTCCATCCCAAGGTGAATCAGCAGGCCCTATGGCCACCGAATTGGAGGAAGGGGCGATGATGCTGACCCAGAGCAGTCCCATGGAGTGGCAACAGTGGCCACCAGCTCCTCAGAGTTCCACCTCTCTGATGAGGCTGCGTCTCGAGGTCAGTACATCGGACAGGGCCCCCAGAGGATGTCTGCCAGGGACATCAAGGGCCACAGGATGAGATAGGCAGCTGGCTGCCTCCATCTCAGACGTGCATCCTGGAGAACACCTAGACAGAGTGGTAGAACTAGGAGGACTAAGTACGTTGAGGATCACTGAGGGCACCAGGGCAGACGGGGTGGGGGGGATGATAGTAGGGGGTGGGGTTTGGGGGTGGGTTAGGGTGGGGGTGCAGCACCATCGGGAGTGGGCTATTGTACAACACATTAAACACCTTTTTGCACAACCATTATGCCTCTGTAACTTTTTTCCACCATGTGGGCTGACCTCCGGACCCTTTGCCCATCCGTCCAGGCAACCCCCCATCCTCCCATCGCGCCCATCCCTGCAGAGAGTTCCCCCACTCCCAGCCGAGAGTCCCTCACCGAGTACTGGTGCGGCAAGCCCAGCACCCCCAGACTCTTTGCTTGTGAGCAAAGGTGGCTGCTCAACTCCTCGGCTCCCCACAGAAGTCCGTCCGCCAGATTCACGTTTTTTAAACGGAGTACCAATCTGCGCCAGCGTGACCACTTACTGAGAGGTCGCTGAATGACAGGAGACCGTTGATATGGGGTGGTTCCCGTTAATTGTATGAAAATTGGACTTAAGTGGTGATAATTGGTTTCTCGCCACGCTACGGCAAGATCCTGATTTCACCTATGGGAGAGGGTAGGTTGCGTCACAAACTGTTTGGTGCTTGGTGGTACGCGTTTTTGGCCTCTCCGCTATTCACCGGCCTCATTTCGCTTGAGCTCAAGCATAATGAGGACGGAGAATCATGCCTGGTGTGAACCGAGGTTGCCTGCACTTGTAGGATTGGAGAGAAGAACTGTCTCAGGTAGAATGGGAGAAAATACTTCAGAGTGAAACAGTTGAGGGACAGTGGAGAACCTTCCAAGATATTTTTCACAGTGCTCAGCAAAAGTTCATACCATCAAAAAGGAAGGACTGTAGAAAGAAGGAAAATAGACTGTGGATATCAAAGGAAATACGGGAGAGTATCAAATTGAAGGAAAAAGCATACAAAGTGGCAAAGGTTAGTGGGAGACTAGAGGATTGGGAAATCTTTAGGAGGCAACAGAAAGCTACTAGAAAAACTATAAAGAAGAGTAAGATAGATTATGAGAGTAAACTTGCTCAGAATATAAAAACAGATAGTAAAAGTTTTTACAAATCAATGAAACAAAAAAGAGTGGCTAAGGTAAGTATTGGTCCTTTAGAGGATGAGAACATAGAACATTACAGCGCAGTACGGGCTCTTCGACCATCGATATTGCGCCGACCTGTGAAACCATCTGAAGCCGATCTGACCTACACTATTCCATTTTCATCCATATGTCTATCCAGTGACCACTTAAATGCCCTTAAAGTTGGCGAGTCTACTACTGTTGCAGGCAGGGCGTTCCACACCCCTACTACTCTCTGAGTGAAGAAACTGCCTCTGACATCTGTCCTATATCTACCACCCCTCAATTTAAAGCTATGTCACCTCATGTTGGTCATCACCATCCGAGGAAAAAGACTCTCACTGTCCACCCTATCTAACCCTCTGACTATCTTATATGTCTCTATTAAGTCACCTCTCAGCCTTCTCCTCTCTAACGAAAACAACCTCAAGTCCCTGAGCCTTTCCTCGTAAGACCTTCCCTCCATACCAGGCAACATCCTAGTAAATCTCCTCTGAACCCTTTCCAAAGCTTCCACATCCTTCCTATAATGTGGTGACCAGAACTGCACGCAGTGCTCCAGGAGCGGCCGCACCAGAGTTATGTACAGCTGCAGCATGACCTTGTGGCTCCGAAACTCAATCCCCCTACTGATAAAGGCTAGCACACCATATGCCTTCTTAACAGCCCTATTAACTTGGGTGGCAACTTTCAGGGATTTATGTACCTGGATGCTGAGATCTCTCTGTTCATCTACACTACCAAGAATCTTGCCATTAGCCCAGTACTCTGCATTCCTGTTACTCCTTCCAAAGTGAACCACCTCACACTTTTCCGCATTAAACTCCATCTGCCACCTCTCAGCCCAGCTCTGCAGCTTATCTATGTCCCTCTGTATCCTATAACATCCTTCAGCATTATCCACAACTCCACCGACCTTCGTGTCATCTGCAAATTTACTAACCCATCCTTCTACACCCTCTTCCAGGTCATTTATAAAAATGACAAACAGCAGTGGCCCCAAAACAGATCCTTGCGGTACACCACTAGTAACTGAACTCCAGAATGAACATTTGCCATCAACCACCACCCTCTGTCTTCTTTCAGCTAGCCAATTACTGATCCAAACCGCTAAATCACCTTCAATCCCATACTTCCTTATTTTCTGCAATAGCCTACCGTGGGGAACCTTATTAAACGCCTTACTGAAATCCATATACACCACATCAACTGCTTTACCCTGATCCACCTGTTTGGTCACCTTCTCAAAAAACTCAATAAGGTTTGTGAGGCATGACCTACCCTTCACAAAACCGTGTTGACTATCGCTTGTTCTTTTCAAGATTATTATAAACCCTATCTCTTATAACCTTTTCCAACATTTTACCCACAACCGAAGTAAGGCTCACAGGTCTATAATTACCAGGGTTGTCTCTACTCCCCTTCTTGAACAAGGGAACAACATTTGCTATCCTCCAGTCTTCCGGCACTATTCCTGTCGACAAAGACGACATAAAGATCAAGGACAAAGGCTCTGCAATCTCCTCCCTGGCTTCCCAGAGAATCCTAGGATAAATCCCATCTGGACCAGGGGACTTATCTATTTTGACATTTTCCAAAATTGATAACACCTCCTCCTTTTGAACCTCAATTCCATCTAGCCTGGTCGACTGATCCTGAGTATTCTCCTCTACAACATTGTCTTTCTCCAGTGTAAACACTGATGAAAAATATCCATTTAACGCTTCCCCTATCTCCTCTGATTCCACACACAACTTTCCACTACTATCCTTGATTGGCCCTAATTTTACTCTAGTCATTCTTTTGTTCCTGATTTACCTATAGAAAGCCTTAGGGTTTTCCTTGATCCTATCCGCCAACGACTTTTCGTGTCCTCTCCTCGCTCTTCTTAACTCTCCCTTTAGGTCCTTCCTGGCTAACTTGTAACTCTCAAGTGCCCTAACTGAGCCTTCATGTCTCATCCTAACATAAGCCTTCTTCTTCCTCTTGACAAGTGCTTCAACTTCCTTAGTAAACCACGGTTCCCTTACTCGACAACTTCCTCCCTGCCTGACAGGGACATACTTATCAAGGACACGCAGTAGCTGTTCCTTGAAAAAGCTCCACATTTCGATTGTACCCATCCCCTGCAGTTTCCTTCCCCATCCTATACATCCTAAATCTTGCCGAATAGCATCATAATTGCCTTTCCCCCAGCTATAATTCTTGCCTTGCAGTATATACCTATCCCTGCCCATTGCTAAAGTAAACATAACCGAGTTGTGATCACTATCACCAAAGTGCTCACCTAAGGGAGATTTAATAATGGGAGATGAAGAAATGGCTGAGGAACTGAACAGGTTTTTTGGGTCGGTCTTTACAGTGATTGGATACATATGGCTTAAAGAATACTGTGGCCCAAGGGGTTTAATTCCCTTAATATACAGCACATCTGCAATCACCGCATGAACATTATGCGTTTCTATGCATGTTCCCCTGGGAGTATGCATGACAGCTTTGTCCTGGGGCACTCACAGATCTCCAGGTATTCAAGGACCATCCCAGACTGCTGGGATGGCCCATGGAGGACCAGTGAAGTCTTGGTTGATGCGGCATTGGCCTGAGACCGGTGTGGCCCCCTTATAATGAGGCTCACAGTCCAACCATGTCAGTTATTGAGCAGTGCAATGGTGTTCTAAAGATGCGTTTCCGCTGCCTCACCCGGTCCAGTGGGCCCTCATCAGTACAGTCCCAGAGGGCCTCCCACATTGTCATGGTGTGCTGTCTCCTCCACAACTTAGCACAACAGCGGCGTGCCATACCGTCGGTGATGAGGAAGAATGGGTCACTTCCTCTGATGAGAAGGAGGGGCAAGAGGACATGGAGGGGAGCCAGAGGAGGACCCGGAGGAAGGAGGACAGGTTGTGACCAGGGTGCTCAAGGGCAGGAGGACCAGGGATGCCCTCATTGCTTCCAGGTTCTCCTTTTAGGAAATTTGTTGTCTCGTATCTCCACAACACCAACCCCCACCCCTAGACCTTTGTGACCACACAATCCCCGCCCCCGAAGAATTCATTGACATCTGATCAGGGTGATGAGCCTGGGTTGTCCATGTGCTGGAGTCGCTTGTCAAGGCAAGAAGATGAAAAATGACTCGCAGTGAGAAAAGCTGTTATGCCCCTCTTCTTCTGCTGAAGTCTGACTCATGTCCATCTGCTGACTACACAATGGCACCCAGGCTCAAGTTTGAGTGAGGGTCAGGGGCACAGTTTTCAGTTCTACAGCTCCAACGGAGGAAAAGGGGAAAGGTGAAGGGTTCAATGAGTGATGGCGCAGTCATCCCAGGATGTCTGTCACTGTGGTTCTCCTTGGGTCTCAAACGTTGGCATTGTTGAAGGGCCCGAGGGAAGAGTTGAGTTTGGATGGGGTGATTTCCCTGTGGAATATGGGTCAAAGATGGAGAGACAGTTAAGGCTTTGATCAAGAACATTTTTAAATTAGGTGAATAGTGATAGTGACACATCATTTAAACCCTAACTACCGTGTCTAACGTCACCAGCACCCACTCAGAGCCCCGAGAACATCTTAATCTTACGAGGCTTACCAGGACAAACATCAAAGGTAGGAGGCTGCCTGTTGCCTTCTGCACCCTGTAGCCTGAGATGCCTTGGTAGATATCTTCTGGAGGGCCTGGGCCTGGAGAGACTCAGCCAACTTTAGAGTGCCACTGGTACTGCCGCATCACCCTATTTTGCCCGCTGTCCCTGAGATAGGCCAGTGTCTGCAATGATGGTCTCAAAATGGCAAGAGGCTGCCAGAGTCTCCTTGGTTGAGGGCACTGGGAGGTGCTCCAACACTCACTCCTCCCTTAGGTGGTCATCGGCCCCTTGTGACTCCTTGGGATGGGGGGGCAGATCCAGAAGCATCAAGTTCCTTGATGCTGCCGGAGTCCTGGAAGCCTGCCATTGTCTGCACCATGGTGTCGAAGCCCTCAGCAATGGAACTCTGTGTCGGACCAAGCCCTGGAGCTCTTCAGCAATGGACCTCTTGTGTCTCGACCATGCTCTTGAGGCCCTCAGCCGTGGCCCTCAAAGACTGAGCCATGCCTTAGACACTGCCACGCATATCTCTGACATCTTGCTCCAGGTTTTCCGCTGCAGTCGCCACCATTGCAGTGCTGGCCTGGGTGTCACACAATGCCGGCAGCACCTCATGTGGTTGAGGCTTTTGGCCTTGCAGTTGCAGGAACATCACTCACAACCTTTATTGGTATTCCTAGCTTTGCTGCATCTCTAGCTACAAAGGTAAGAACTCTTCCAGAGGCATGGCACCTAGCTGAAGCTCAGCTAAGTCCTGGGAGCCAGTAGCCCATGACCGCTTGCTCCTTGGGATGCTCCTATCTCCACCTGACATGAATCAAAAGCAGTGTTGTGCTCACCAGATAGTGATCCAGAAGCCTGTCTGCCAAGTTCGTCCACCAAGATGCTTGTCTCTGCAATGGTGGATGGTGTAGTGATAGCTCTGACACATCATTGGTGTCCTCTTTGGCGATCTCGTCTGAAGTGCTGTACATGGGGGAGTGGATTTCTCTGCTTGTGGAATGCTGGGGGTCATCAGCTGATGTTCCTGCAAGGTAAGGAGCATAGTTCTATTACATGGAAAGATTAAGGGTTTGGGCACTTACCCGCCCTTGACACAGGTACTTCGATGAAAATGCAGTGGCTCCTGACAGCTCTGCTGCAGGCCAACGTCACTATCGCTGCAGGCCCGCTCCTGGCTCTTCCCTGGAAACTCCATTGCCCTTTCTTCAAAGGGTGTCAAAAAGCGAATCTCGGGCATGCCCCCACTCATCTTCTCCCTTTCGCGCCTGTTATGGGCTATCTTCTCCTGCAGGAAAGCAAAGGGCACACTGTGAGCCGGGTGCCTAGTGGGTCAGAGGTCGAGGACAGCTGGCATTTGTGGGCACCGTGCCTCGGCAGAAAGGGATTTTGAAGAGAATTTCCGGGGGTTTTGTGGATGATGCTGGGAGGTCAGTTGCTGAGAAACAGCAAGGTGGGGCATGTGGGTTAACAGTGACAACCTGTGGGTGACGGAAGTGTCAAATAACAAGGGGAGATAGGCAGCAATCATGCTTGCAGCTCTTAGGAGATCATTTGTCTTTTTTTTTTACATTAAACCCCTGTTCTCCTGGTCATATAGCTTGCACTAACCACTGCTGCCACCTCCTCTCAGGTGGGATTTGTCACGTTGCTCGGCGGGATTCTGCCAACACATGGGTAGATGGTTGTCCGCCTCCCCTCCACCAAACCCAACAATCTTGTCAAGTCCCCTCTTAGAATCTTGGAGCTGGTCTGCAAATATCCATCCTCTGAATTTGAATGAGAGTTAGTGCTGTGGAGCCATTTAAATGCAGCACCTCCTTGATTGCAGTGCTCAGCTGACCCCCGCGGCGGGCAATTTAGACACCTAGTGACTCGTGTTCCACGTGGGGGAAAGAAAATTGACTAAGTGGTTCAAGATTGCGATTCAGATCGCCCCGCCAGTGCCGACAGGAATTGGACCAATTTTCTCATCCAAAATGACACTTTGTAATGTTTCAGGGAAATTCCGTCCAGGGTATTTCACTAATAATAATAATAATCTCTATTGTCACAAGTAGGCTTACAGTAACACTGCAATGAAGTTACTGTGAAAATCCCCTAGTCGCCACATTTCGCCATCTGTTCAGGTACACAGAGGGAGAATTCAGAATGTCTAAATTACCTAACAGCATGTCTTTCGGGACTTGTGGGAGGAAACCGGAGCACCCGGAGAAAACCCACGCAGATACGGAGAACGTGCAGACAGTGACCCAAGTAGGGAATCGAAAATGGGACCCTGGCACTGTGAAGCAGCAGTGCTTACCACTGTGCTACCCATACTGTTGAAGTAATCAGGAATAAATGTTGAATTCATCTATTGGCCATTGATATTGCCATATTTTATAATTTACAGCACAGCTACTTTTTATTATCAGCTTAATCAAGCGCAGTTAATATTACACGGACAGTTCGCCCACATGTAGAAAAGCCATATAACATGGTTAATTAAAGTCCAAGGCAAAATTAGATTGATGCAATCCCTTTAGGTGCCTGTGCAGCAAAGGGACTTGTGGACTGGCAGGATGAAAGGTTTGAAACAAAGATCAAGGGGACATTCACATCCTGCTTTGGTTTGCTGTTTTACTTCTCCTATTATGTGAAAATGGACCTTAGTTTTGTTCTCAAACAAAAGTTCCTTGCATTAAGCGGTGAGTGCATGCACTGCCTTTTGAAGTACAATCAAAGATTTTATATAAGCTTGCATTTTTTTGAAAAAAATGGGACTGAAAGGTAATTTTCTACAAATTTGAAAATCTGTTAATTCTCCCTTGGTGTTAAATGTATACAGCACATTGGTGTAAATCTACTTCACATTGTGCATAACGCTCAGTGCCACGAGAGCAGGGAAATAGAAGAATTTCTCATGGTTTTATATTACACAGAGAGAGAGAGAGGAAACAAGCCCCAAATCTATCATTCATTTCTCAACAATGACAGTAACAGTATGTTGCTTTTGATTCGGAATATCCAAGAGCTAATTTGACTCAACAACAAAGCTGGATGCTTAAGTGGAAAATCTATTTTTAATCAGTTTTATTGTTCACCTTCTTATTAAAATTACAATTTCTCAACACTTTGGATCAGTAAATATGAACAGTTCTCTGACATAATTTGAGCTATGAATCCTCTGATGTGATGGTGCCTTTGATCCTCTCTGACTTTTTTAAATCCTGAAGTGCCTTTTATTTACATAACAATGTAGCACATTTACATAAAAGTGAGACTTCATTGATGGAAAGAAATAGAAATAAAGTAAATATCATTTTTAGTAATTTCAAAGTTCAAAAAAAGCCCTTCATAAAGACCAAAGTGACCACATCAAAGCATTAATCAACTTGAAGGGTTAATTCGAACTTAAAGTGCGTGGTGATCCTATTTTACTTTTTAATGAACATAATAAATTCATAAACATAAAAAAAGGTCTTAGGCTTTCCACTAGCAGCTCAGCATAAGCAAGGCTGCATGAAATTTGGCATGCAGTGTACAGTGCATTTATATTACGCTAAAGTTTCCTTTTAAATAATACTGCCCAGAATTATTCAAGCAAACCCATTATTTTTGGGGGGAAAAGCTGTTTTTATTAATAGTCATGAGCAAGGTATTTTTCCCACTCGGCATCAAATCGAGTAAATAATGAAGCCTGCATTTAGCTGGTCTTATTTGTGTGAGAGAAACATAAAGGGAACAATATCCTTCAGCATGCAGATACATCATTATAATTGAGGCATACCATATGATGAATGTGGCAGCTGCCCCAGGAAAGAAAAACTGTGAGGCCATATCCTTCGCAGTTGGTTTATCTACCCTGCTGGAGGTTTCTGGCTTGTTGTGAAAGACAAATCAGGTTCAAGTGAAAGACAAATTAACGGTTCAAGAAGGCGGACCACATTCACAAGGGCAATTAGAGATAGGCAATAAATGCTGACTTTGTCAGTGACACGCATATAACATGAATGAAAAAAGCAGGTGGAGTTCAGACTCAGAAAACATTATAATCTATTATAGTTGCTCAATTGGAGGAAGATTTAGAATCAGAGTTTTTGGCACAGATTTAACTGTTGCTATGAAATGGCCAGCACTTCCCTATTTATTCACCCAGTTTCTATCTAATCAGACGTAATTTAACTGGTGGAGGACGCTGTGTTAGCCAATTTGTTGTTCCCTAGTCAAACAGTACAGAAACTAGAGGCCTTGCTTTGTACTCAGGACCAGCAATCCCAAGAGTTTGACACCATTTTAGGTGTTCTGCTAACATAAAAGTTTAATCGACTGCAGATGAGGAAACCTTCTATTTCTGCCAACTGAAAATGGTTGAAGACTATACACATGTGAATAAGTGATTCTAAAGCAGAGAATGAGGAAGGTAATGGGCAGACAATGTATGACATGTAAAGGGATATGTTGAGCGAGATGGGACAACTTTGGTCTTCATATTGCAGAGATGGTATAAATTCTGAAAATAGCAGCAAAGAGTAAATGTGGAGGATAGGGGTAATAGTAATAGCAAATAAGACCTGGGAGCAGAGCTTGTGAAAAGGAGGGCGAGCTTTAATAAGGTAAAGTCAGACCTGTACAAAAAGGGCATAAAGTTCGGACTACTGTACCTGACCCGCCTAAGGTGATCTATGGGGGCTGACAGTGGTACAATGGCTTGTCGGAGGGGGCAGCGGACTTCATGAAGGAGAATAGACTGACAGGAGAAGGAGGATCGTGAACTTTGACAGTAGAACTGAACTATGTTCTGTAAAACTTTGGATCTGTGCTGTTTGGACTTATTTCAGGGGTTTTGCTTGTTTCTTGCTGGGGTTTTTTTTTCGGTTCGGTTTGGGGTTAGTCTGATATATAGTAATTTGTAAAGGGAGGAGGGGTGGGCCTTTGTGCTCAGACCTTGGGAGGGATTGTTTGGGCTGGTTTAGCACACTGGGCTAAATCACTGGCTTTTAAAGCAGACCAAGGCAGGTCAGCAACACGGTTCAATTCCCGTACCAGCCTCCCCGAACAGGCGGCGGAATGTGGCGACTAGGGGCTTTTCACAGTAACTTCATTGAAGCCTACTCGTGACAATAAGCGATTTTCATTTCATTTCATTTTCATTATTCCTACCAAAATGGATAACCTCACATTTGTCAACATTGTATTCCGTCTGCCAGACCCTAGCCCATTCACTTAAACTATCCAAATCCCTCTACAGACTTCCAGCATCCTCTGCACTTTTTGCTTTACTGTCGTCTGCAAACTTGGACACATTGCACTTGGTCCCCAACTCCAAATCATCTATATAAATTGTGAACAATTGTGGGCCTAACACTGATCCCTGAGGGACACCACTAGCTACTGATTACCAACAAGAGAAACACCCATTAATCCCCACTCTTTGCTGTCTATTAATTAACCAATCCCCTATCCATGCTACTACTTTACCCTGAATGCCATGTATCCTTATCTTATGCAGCAACCTTTTGTGTGGCACTTTGTCAAAAGCTTTCTGGAATTCCAGATATATTTGATTTGATTTGATTTGATTTATTATTGTCACATGTATTAATATACAGTGAAAAGTTTTGTTTCTTGCATGCTGCACAAACAATGCATAACGTACATAAGGAAGGAAAGAGAGACAGCAGAATATAATGTTACAGTTACAGTTATAGCAAGGTGTAGAGAAAAGATCAACTTAATACGAGGTAAGTCCATTCAAAAATCTGATGGCAGTAGGGAAGAAGCTGTTCTTACGTCGGTTGGTACGTGACCTCAAACTTTGGTATCTTTTTCCTGACTGAAGGAGGTGGAAGAGAGGACGGGGTCCTTAATTATGCTGGCTGCCTTTCTGAGGCAACTAAAATTATAGAGTCAATGGATGGGATGCTGGTTTGCGTGACGGACTGGGCTACATTCACGACCTTTTGTAGTTTCCTGTGGTCTTGGGTAGAGCAGGCTCCATACCAAGCTGTGATACAACCAGAAAGAATGCTTTCTATGGTGCATCTGTAGAAGTTGGTGAGGGTCGCAGCTGACATGCCAAATTTCCTCAGTCTTCTGAGAAAGTAGAGTCGTTGGTGGGCTTTCTTAACTGTAGTGTCGGCATGGGAAGACCAAGACGGGCTGTTGGTGATTTGTACACCTAACAACTTGAAGCTCTCGACCCTTTCTACTTTGTTTGCATTGATGTAGACAGGGGCATGTTCCCCACTACGCTTCCTGAAGTCGATGATAATCTCCTTCGTTTTGTTGACATTGAGGGAGAGATTGTTGTCGTTGCACCAGTTCACCAGATTCTCCATCTCATTCCTATACTCTGTCTCGTCATTGTTTGAAATCCAACCCACTATGGTGGTGTCATCAGCAAATTTGAAAATCAAGTTGGAGGGGAATTTGGCCACACATTCATAGGTGTATAAGGAGTATATTAGGGGGCTGAGGACACAGCCTTGTGGGGGCACCGGTGTTGAGAATGATCGTGGAGGAGGTGTTGTTGCCTATCTTTACTGATTGTGGTCTGTAGGTTAGAAAGTTCAGGAAACCAGTCGCAGAGGGAGAAGCCGAGGCCAAGGCCACGGAGTTTGGAGATGGGTTTCGTAGGAATGATGGTGTTGAAGGCTGCGCTGTAGTCGATAAATAGGAGTCTGACATAGGTGTCTTTGTTATCTAGATGTTGCAGGGTAGAGTGCAGGGCCATGGATATGGCGTCTGCTGTGGACTTGTTGCAGAGGTTGGCAGACTGTAGTGGATCAAAGCAATCTGGGAGGCTGGAGTTGATTCGTGCCATGACTAACCTTTCGAAGAACTTCATGATGATGGATGTCAGAGCACTGGACGATAGTCATTAAGGCACGCTGCTTGACTTTTTTTTGATGCAGGGATGATGATCGTCTTCTTGAAGCATATAGGGACCTCAGATTGTTGTAAAGAGAATTTGAAGATGTCTGCGAATACCCTCGCCAGCTGATCCGTGCAAGACCTGAGTGCTCGTCCGGGTACCCCATCGGGCCAGTGGCTTTCCATGGGTTGACCTTGAAGAAGGCTGCTCTGACGTCTGCAGTGGTGATCTCAGATACAAGTTCATCCGCGGCTTCTGGGATGGAGGGTTCGCTCTCACTGACCTCTTACTCAAAGCGGGCATAGAATGCGTTCAGCTCATCATGCGTTCAGCTGATCATACCGCATCCATTGGCTCCCCGTTGTCCACTGCACGGTAATATGCTCAAAAAATTCTACTAAATTAGTTCGGCATGACCTGCCCTTTATGAACCCATGCTGCATCTGTCCAATAGGACAATTTCTATCCAGATGCCTCGTTATTTCTTCCTTGATGATAGATTCCAGCCTCTTCCCACTACCGAATTAAGCTAACTGGCCTATAATTACCTGCTTTCTGCCTACCTCCTTTTTTAAACAGTGGTGTCATGTTTCCTATTTTCCAATCCGCCGGGACCACCCCAGAGTCTCGTGAATTTTGGTAAATTATCATGAGTGCATTTGCTATTTCCCTAGCCATCTATTTAGTACCCTGGGATGCATTCCATCAGGGCCAGAAGACTTGTCTACCTTTAGGCCCATTAGCTTGCCCATCACTACCTCCTTAGGGATAACAATCATTTCAAGGTCCTCACCTGTCATAGCCTCATTTCCATAAGTCACTGGCATGTTATTTGTGTCTTCCACAATGGGCCCCTTGACCTGTGGCAGTACAGCAGTGGAAGAAAATCCCGTAGCCTTCTCATCCTGATGGGCCTGGTTGAGGTCGAAGCTTATGTAATTTGAGGCCCAGGCATATAGAGCATTTATGACTGCACATATTCATCTGTGGGCTGAAGACTGAGATATTCCACTGAGATTGTCGGTTAAAACCTGGAATGAACTGGTCACACAAAAGTTCAGGGCACAGGGAGCGAAGATTGCTAAAACACAGCACAAGTGCCTCACTGCATCCCTGCAGTGGTGTCCAGCAGCTCCATGAAGGACGGCTGGGTCCTGTAAACCCTAGGTCTCCTTCTCCGATGCTTTTGAGCCTTCTTTTTGATTTGATAGGTAGTTGGCCCTTGAGTCTGCCCAGTGGCCCCCTGACCGCCAGGCTTTGGGTCTTCCCTGGGTTGGGCATGTCTGAGCTGCTGGAGTTTGTCCTCTTCCAGCACTGTAATGAGAATGATTGTAATTCCACTGGCTCCACCCTAACAGAAATCAGTAGACTGGGAGGAATGAGAGAAGGAGAGAAACACAATCAGGTATCAAACTCTCCAACACCCCTTATCCTCCTGGTTCTGGAAGCTGTCAGTCCTACACCATCTCTGGCAGCCAGTACTAACTCAAATGCCTGTTGCCCATCTCACATCATCACTTGACTGGCCACAGTCACTGCCCTCCCCCCTTCAGAGTCGCCTATGGGCTCACATCTGGTTGTTCCCTCCCTTAACATCAGCTACACTGGGCTCTCTGGCAGGTGGCTTCAATCACCTTGTGTGGCCACCCATCCATCATGTGTGGGGTCAACTGGACACCCATGTGAACCGTGAGGGCTTATGCATCCTGCAGGACATTTGGGTGATGCAGCTGTGATGCTCAACACATTCCCTCCCGATGCCCTGTACCCAGCCTTCTTCATCCCTTGTCATAACCCCTTTCCTTAACTTTGAGACTGTGGACTTCGGGTGGCGTTTGCGAGCTGGTCGGCTGCATCGAGAGGAGTCCCCGTCAGTGGCCACTATTTGCGGTGCTTTCAGGGGTTTCCCCGATTCTTCCCTCTCCCCCCCCGATTATTGTCGGCCTTTGGGGCCATCCTGGGCGTTAAGCAGGGCCAGTTTGAAAACCGGCGAGGAACCCCACTCAGGTGTCGGGCGGCTGGTGCTGAGGCGTCGGGCCCAGTGCGCGCGGAGGTCGGAGCAGCGGGGGTGCAACCAAATGGAGGTCGATGCGGCAGGCCCGAAGCCAGGGCGCGATGTTGGTGAGATGTCCCACATCGGGTGGCTCCTGCCTGGAATGTTGTAAGAAGACTGAAGTCCGGTCCCAGGGGAATTCTGAAGGAATACAAAAAAGAAGAGAAAGAAGTTTTAAAGAAACTTGGTGAAAATTTTTTTTTGAAGGAAGAATTTTTTGTTTTTCTATATAAAAAAAGATTGAAGAAAAAAAGAAGGGTGATCTGGCAAGGTGGGATTGTCTGCCTCTGTCACTGGCGGGTCGAGTACAGGCGGTTAAAATGAACGTGTTGCCGTGATTTCTGTTTATTTTACAATGCCTGCTGATTTTCCTGCCAAAGGCTTTTTTCAGAGAGATTGAGGGAAAGATTACTTCATTCATATGGGGAGGGAAGGTGGCCAGAGTTAGAAAGGTGCTGCTACAGAGGGGAAGGCAGGCAGGAGGTTTGGGTCTTCTGAACCTGATGTATTACCCCTGGGCGACGAATGTGGAGAAGGTGCGGAGCTGGGTCAGAGGGGTTTATTCCCAGTGGGTCAGAATGGAGGAGAGTTTGTGCAGGGGGTCGGGATTGAAGGCACTCGCAACAGCGCCGCTCCCGATGGCCCCGGTGAAATGCTCAGGGAGTCGGGTAGTAATAGCTTCATTGAGAATTTGGTGGCAGTTTCGCCAATGCTTCGGGTTGGGGGCAGGGTCAAGGGAAATGCCGATTCGGGGGAACCACAGATTTGAGCCAGGGAAGTGGGATGGAAATTTTAGGAAATGGGAGGAGAAGGGGATTAAGACACTAAAAGATGTGTTTCTTAGGGGACGGTTTGAAGGATTGAAGGAGCTGGAAGCGAAGTATGGGCTGGATCAGAGGGAAATATTTAGATACATTCAGGTTCGAAATTTTGCCAGAAAGGAGATACAGAGCTTCCCGGTGGAGCCGACCTCCACATTGCTGCGCCATTCATCACGATCATGGCTGATCATCCAACTTTCTCCCCATAACCTTTGATCCCATTCTCCCTAAGTGCTATATCTAGCTGCCTCTTGAATATATTCAATGTTTTAGCATCAACTACTTCCTGTGGTAATGAATTCCACAGACTCACCACTCTTTGGATGAAGAAATGTCTCCTTATATCTGTCCGAAATGGCTTACCCTGAATCCTAAGACTGTGACCCCTAATTTTGTTTTTGGCTAAAGTCATGGGGCGCGATTCTCCCGAGTTACGAAAACTCGGGAAGCTGGCGTCAAAAACGGGCGCGTTTGACGCCAGCCTCCGCCCCCCCCCGACCGGGAACCGATTCATCTCCCCGGTCGGGGCTAGTATCGCGCGGCCGTGAACTCCGGCATCGCGGGCTTAACTAATTTTGTTAAGCCCGCTAGCCAGAGTTAGCGACGGCTGACGCGTCAGATGACGTCAGCCGCGCATGCGCGGATTGGACGACTCCAACCCGCGTATGCGCAGATGACGTCATCGCGCTTGTGCGTGAAACCCGCGCATGCGCGGGCCGTTATGCCCCGCGGATGGATCCATCGGGGAGGCGGAGGGAGAAAGAGTGCACGGGGTAAGTACCCGCTGCCCGCGATCGGTGCCCACCGATTGCGGTCGGTGCCATGGTTCCCGAGAACGGGACTTTACGGCCGTTTTTACGAACGGTCAGAGCAGGTGTGTTTTACGCTTGTAAAAACGGCTGTAAAGGCCTTGGAAATCGGCCCATCGGCCAGGAGTGAATCGCTGCTCGCCGTAAAAAAACGGCGGGCAGCGATTCGTGTCGGGAGGCGGGCGTGGGGGGGGGGGGGGAGAATAGCGGGAGGGCGTCGGACCAGCGTGTCCGTAAAAATTTACGCCGCCCGCTATTCTCCGAATTTTCGTGAGAGCGGAGAATTGCGCCCAGGAGATATGAGAGATGAAGTTGTGCAATTTGAGGGGGTAAATTTGAATACTTTTAAAACTATCGAAAACATGAAACCAGATTGTTATTGAAGTCTTGACACAGATTTGCTGTAAATGATCCAAATAATACCTCAAATATTTGTTCAGACTTTACTCACTGCTTATTACATGGTTTTTGTGTTTTCTTGTCAACAAAGAAAATAAGCTTATTGAAGAAGGTACCGTAGTACATATCAGAGATAAATAACATTCAATGCTCTGAACTGGAGAAACAGTAGTTCTTGTTGACACAATGTAGACAAGTGGCAACCACACTATAAGATGTGCACTGCTGTTTACAAGGTTCAGCTGTTTAGCTTCTCAAGCCTGCTCTGCCAGTTACATCATGGATGATCTATAACTCGGCTCTGTTTAGCTGCCTGTGTTCCATATTTCTTCATGGCCTGTCCTTAACAAAATTCAGTTTAATCATCTTTGATAATGCTGTTAATCAGATTAGAACCTGAAATAATTTCATTAGTTGCCGAATTAATTACCAAGGAATTAGAGTAACTGAGGTGGAATGTAGCAATAATAAGACTTTTCACTAAGATAATATCATTTTGTGAGGTGAATTAGGCTATTGACAGAACAGTTTGTCTAATGCTGTTGACTGAGAGCATTATATAGTGTTCTCTTAAAAACAGTCTTTATCAATGGATGGAACATGTTTATTATAACACCAAAAATAGCTTTCTTAAAATATCCATGTCAGCGAACACCACAAAAGCTGGATGCTCTGGTTGACTTCATAGTGTGACACTTGGATTGATACAAGAATTCTGCACTTACCATTTAAGACAGGCATTCTGATATGTGAAACTAGCAGCGTGGCTGGTGCAAGGTCAGCATTTGATTATTGGGTCCAGTTCTAGATACTGTTGGTAATGGAAGTTCCATTTTGATATGCTGTGCTTTCTATTGAAAAATAATCTGTATGGTTACACTGTAAACAACATCTTTATCACCTGAAATATTTTGGAATATTTGAGAAGTTCACAGGTTGCATTGCAGTAAATGGGAAGCTAAATTAACACAAGAGTACAAGTATTAAGAGGAGTAGACCACTCGACCCTGCTCCGCCATTCAATCAGGTCAAGGCAGATCTGATTGTGGCCTTAACCCCATTTTTCTGTCACCCCCATAACTTCTGACTCCCTTGTCATTCAAAACTACATCTAACTCAACCTTGAATATATTCAATGACCCAGCTTCCACTGCTCTCAGGGGAAGAGAATTACGCAGACTGATGATCCTCTAAAAGAAGAAAATCTCCTAATTTCAGTCTTAAATGGGAGATGCTTTACTGTGTCCCCTAGTTCTAGACTCTCCCATAAGGGGAAATGTTCTTTCGTCATCCACCCTCTCAAGTCCCCTCAGGATTTTATACATTTCAATGAGATCATCCCTCATTCTTCTAAACTCCAATGTGAATACGCCTAAACTACTCAACCTTTCCTCATCCAAGGAATCAGTTGAATGAACCTTCTCTGAATTGTTCCTGATATAATTATATTCTTTCTTAAGTAAAGAGACTAAAACTATACACCGTACTCCAGTTGGGGTCTAAAAATACCACAGTCCAGCTGTAGCAACACTCCCCTACTTTTATACTTGATTGCCCTTGCATTATGCACCATTACTTTCCTAGTCACTTGCTGCCCTTGCATATCAACCATTTGTGATTCATGTACCAGGACATCCAGATCCCTCTGTACTGTCGAGTTCTGCCGTCTCTCTCCATTCATGTAATATATTGCCTCTCTATACTTCCCGCCAAAGTGGACAAGTTCACATTTTTCCCACATTATATTCCAGCTACTAAATCTTTGCCCAATTAACTTATCTGCATGCCTTTGTAGATCCATTGGCCAGAATTTTCCAGCCCTGCGTGCTGGCGGGATCTTCTGGTTCTGATGAAGTTGATGAACTTTTGGAAATGACCGTTTTATCCCAACTCTCTGCTTGCTATTAGTTAACCAATCCTCTATCCATGCTAATATGTTACCCCTTACACCATTACCTCATATTTTGTGTAGCAATCTTTGATGTAGCACCTTATCAAATGCCTTTTGGAAATCCATGTACCCATCTAGAGATTCCCCTTTATCTAACGTGCTTATTATTTCCACAAAGAACCCTTATTAAATTGGTCAAACAGGATTTCTCTTTCACAAAACCATGCTCACTCTGCCTGATTGTCTAATGATTTTCTCAATATCCTGCCACTACCTCCTTCATAATGGATACTAGCACTTATGGAGCCATAATATTTTTACAGCATGCAAAGAGGCTGTTCAGCCCATCATGTCTGTGTCAGCCATCAAGCACCCATCTATTCCAATTACATTTTCCAGCACTTTGCCCATGGCCTTGTATGCTATGGCATTGCAAGTGCCCATCTAAATACTTTTTAAATGTTGTGAAGAGTCCCGCTCTACCACCCTTTCAGGCAGTGAGTTGCAGATTCCAACCCCTCTAAACCCCTCTATACTCCTCTGTCCCCCTCTATACCTCCTACCTCTTAACTTAAATCTATGCCCCCTGGTTATTAACCACTTCTCTAAGGGGAAAAATCCTTCTTATCCACCCTATCTATGCCCCTCATAATTTTATACACCTCACTCAGGTCCATCCTCAACCTTCTCTTCTCCAAGGAAAAGAACCCTGGCCTATTCAGTCTCTTTTGATAGCTGAAAAGCTCCAGCCCAGGCAACATCCTGGTGAATCTCTTCTGCACCCTCTCTTTATTAGATATTATGCTAAATGGCCTATAATGTCCTGGTTTTTGTCTGCCTCAATTCTTGAGTAGAGCAGTCACATTAACAATTTTCCAATTCACTGTGTCTTTTCCAGAATATAGGGAAATTTGGAACATTAAAACCAATACATCTAATGTCTCTGAAGTCACTTCTTTTAACACCCTAGGATGAAAGCCATCCGATCCAGGGAACTTGTATTTCTATATTTGTTTAATACAAACTTATGAATCTCATTCAAGACTGGCAAACTAAAAGCAGGTTTGGTTCATTTGAAGATGTGGCACAGGATTGTTCAGCAGACAGATTTACTATAAAGATTTAACAACGATTGTTAACAGGAAAGTGCAGCTACAACTCTTCACATTACATGCTGCTTCATAGCACATGCTACTAGCCAAACTAAAAGCTACCCTGAATACTGTCTGCTGGTCACATGGTTTACATTCTGGCTACTTACTCATCAGCATATTCTCCCAAAGTAATACCACAACCCCCTTTTTCCAAGATAACATTACATGCAATGAAAGTGAAAATACATATACATCAAGATAGTTACGAAAACAATTTACACAAAAAGGAAATCTTTGTTCTCGAACTGAATAGTTTTAATAGAGTCTGTATTAAGTAAGGGTGGTTTAACAATCCTTTCAGATCTCTTAATGATGTGACCTTCCTGAGATCTGGTTTAATCTCTTAGGTGTTTGTGACTTGTAGGATCATTTGCCTTTTCCATCTAAAGTTGATTGCAGTTGTGTTGACCAAAATCCGTCAGGTCAATCTTGAGTACATCTTGTACGTCAATGTCCATGCCGTCTACTTGTAGGTCTCGCAAGACATCCAGTTTTTTTATGATCCGATAATCTGCTTAGTGTGTCATTTTGCCACCAAGTTTGTAACAGACTTCAAAGTCATAGCCCTGTATTTTTAGCAGAAGCTGTTGGATTGCACACTTGTCAGTGGCTTGCGGCAATCATTTTAAATGGTTTGTGGTCAGTTTCTGCAATGGATCGTTTACCAAATAGGTACACATGGAAGCTTGTGATGCTGAATAGAGCTGTTGGATGAAAATATTCACCAGCAGACCTTAACGTGAGCAAAAGAAGCAATTTATTGTTGTAGAGCTCTGGGTGAAAATCCTAGACCCCACAGTCTTGATGGCACACTTTCTCTCTGAGCTGGGGCTTGTACTGGATTAATATACACTTTCAAAAAGCAGAATTAGTTTTCATTCTCATTTACATACAGCCAATCAATTCTCTTACTATCGCAGTTCATTCCATATATAGTTAATCAATTCTTTACACAGTATGTCACATTTGTCCAATCAAGATGTTGCGTGCGTGATTACATAAGGTCATAAGGTTATATGTTGCCAGTCCTGGATGTCGGATCTAGGTAGGGGCCCCTGTCTCTCGCAGTGGCTAGGTGGGCTTCTTCCTCTCGAAGTTGTTTTGACAGCTAGATTAACAGCTCCTGCAGTCCTTGGAGCACTAGTCATCTTTGACCCATTGTCTTTGGGGTATACATCTGGCTATGAGTCACTCGTTTAGTCCAAAGTTCACTGTCTCAGCAGAAAACACCATTCGTGGCAACTTAAAAGCAAGCATTCTGAAGAATGAAGGGATTAAGGGTTATGGTGTTCGGGCCGGAAAGTGGAGGTGAGTCCAAAAAAGATCAGCCATGATCTCATTGAATGGCGGAGCAGGCTCGAGGGGCCAGATGGCCTACTCCTGCTCCTAATTCTTATGTTCTTATGTTCTTATTAATTCATATAGCCAAGTATCCCAGCATACACTGCCAAAGCAGAAAATATGCAGGCATTCATTCATCTAGCCCAGTATCCCATTATGCACTACCAAAGCAGAAAATTTACTCCAACAGAGCTAGTGTGTCAAGCTCTGTATTCAAAGACTTAGATTGTGCTTGTGATAGACTTTGAGAACAAAAGGTTTGCATATTGCATGATGCATGTTTCTAACCCTTTTTGAAATGCGTTACCTCGAAGATCTTTCTTGGGTCGTAGTGCTGTAGAACGCATGCCTCCATGAAAATGCCTCTTTAAGTAACTCAAACAAATGTTGATGGTCCCCCTGAAATGAAATGAAAATCGCTTATTGTCACGAGTAGGCTTCAAATGAAGTTACTGTGAAAAGCCCCTAGTCGCCACATTCCGGCGCCTGTTCGGGAAGGCTATTGCGGGAATCGAACTGTGCTGCTGGCCTGCTTGGTCTGCTTTCAAAGCCAGCGATTTAGCCCTGTGCTAAACAGCCCCTTTAAAGGACAATGTCAAGAGTGGGATACATAAGGAACATGCTTCCTTAGTAGATCTCTAAGTGCTGATGCTCTAATGGCAAAGCTGGGTATGTATGATGCTAACAAGTTGAAAAATCTGAGACATCTCTGCAAGTCCTCTTTGACCTGGCAAACAAGCATGCCCTCAAACTTTCCTGGGTCAAGACAGATTGAAAAAGTAAATCTGCCCCACATTCACCTGGTATTTCTTGTTGAAGACAGGTCCTTGATATTGAGCTGCTGCTATCACTGAGTAAATTTCGACCATGCTCTTCTTTGGTTTTGCTCATCACCGCAATATCATCAGCAATGAATAAGCATCCAGTGGTACTTTTTGTAATTCTGTCCATATGCTGCTGGAACAGATCCTGACTGATAGATCAACCAAAGGGTGATCTCGGGAAGTATTATCTTCCGAATCATGCCTTGAAAGTAGTGAATTTTGAGATCCCTCTGCCAAATAAACTGACCAATATCCATGTAAAGCATCCAACTTGGAGAAAAACAATGCTCCTTGAATTTGGGATTCAATTCCTTCAATGTTGAAATCTTGTCTGGGCACCTCTTTGGAGTGAAATTTATATATCTTGGGTACAAGCATCATTGTGCGATCATTTTTCAGTATGTACATGATGAAACTGCACCAGTCGGTGCACTGATGCACACAGCGGATAATGGTATTACGCTCAATGTCACCCAACTCACTCTTTAGCTTCTCCTGTATGTGCATACTGCACTTTCTAGGAGGGTCGATCAATGACACGGTGAAGGGCGCACGGTGGTTAGCACTGCTGCCTCACAGCTCTCGGGACCCGAGTTCAATTCCGGCCTCAGGTGACTGTCTATGTGGAGTTTGCACTTTCTCCCTGTGTCTGCGTGGGTTTCCTCCAGGTGGTCCGGTTTCTTCCCACAGTCCAAAGATATGGATTGGCCATGCTAAACTGCCCTTCGTGTCCAAAAAGATTAGGTGGTGTTACTGGGTTATGCGAATAGGATGGAGGTGTGGGCTTAAGTAGGGTGCTCTTTTGAAAGACCAATGCAGACTCGATGGGCCGAATGGCCTCCTGTACTGTAAATTCCATCATTCAATGATTCTGTGATGGAATTGCATCTTCTCGAGATGCAGTACTGCATCACCTCTGACATTCCCTCTGGCATCAAATCTGTCTGGATGCATGTGTTGTAGGTCATGGGCTAACTCAAGGTGATTATTCTTGGTTTCTGCTTCAAATAGTATCTTCGTGATCTCATGTATGGTCACAAATGTTTATTCTGTACATGCCAGTAACCCTGTTACTGCTGGTCTGCTCAAGTCCACCAGGTAGAATACTTGTGGTTTCCATGCAGATTTATGGTAGCTGCATTTCAATGTCAATTTACCTATGCAATGAATGGGTGAGCCATTGTACGCTGTTTGTCTGTCATGGGCTGTATCATTGACTTCCAATGATCCAGATGCATATCCTTCAGGATTCTGACTGGTAGGTTATCCACACTCACTAATGTGTCAGCATTGGCTTTGAGTACATGTTTGTCTCTTCTTTTTTTTTTTAAATAATTTTTATTGAAAGAGTTTTTCCATACAGACATTTACCCCTACTAATTTTTAAATTATTTACAACACAATCCCTCTAGGCAAATGTCCCTCCCTCGCCCGCCCTCTCGCGCGCACCAGTCCTCCCCCCCCCCCCCCCCCCCCCCCCCCCCCCCCCGCAACCTTAACAACCAAGGCAGCCTACAGTTTCAGACATGAGCAGCGAGCAGGCTTGCCCGCGTTACAGTCGTGCGTGTCCCCCCACGACCCTTGCTGCCCCCCCCTCCCCTCCCCTCCCCCCCCCTCCCTCCCCCCCCTCCCCCCCTCCCCCCCTCCCCCCCCCCCCCCCCCCCCCCCCCTCCCCCCCCCCCCGGGTTGCTGCTGCCACGACCCCGAACGTCTATCTCTGATCTAAAAAGTCAAGGAAAGGTTGCCACCGCCTGGCGAATCCCTGTACCGACCCTCTCAGGGCAAATTTGATCCTTTCTAGCTGAATATAGCTAGCCATATCGTTAATCCAAGTTTCAACGCTTGGAGGCCTCGCGTCCTTCCATTGAATTAATATCCTTCGTCGAGCCACTAGGGACGCAAAGGCCAGTATTCCGGCCTCCCTAGCCTCCTGTACCCCCGGTTCTACCCCGACCCCAAAGATCGCAAGCCCCCATCCTGGTTTGACCCTGGACCCCACCACCTTCGACACCGTCCTTGCCACCCCCTTCCAGAACCCTTCCAGCACCGGACATGCCCAGAACATATGCACATGGTTCGCTGGGCTTCCCAGACATCTGACACACCTGTCCTCACCCCCAAAGAACCGGCTCATCCTTGTCCCCGTCATGTGAGCTCTATGCAGCACCTTAAATTGAATGAGGCTCAGTCTCGCACACGAGGAGGAAGAGTTGACCTTCTCCAGTGCATCCGCCCACGTCCCGTCTTCTATCTGCTCTCCCAGCTCCCCTTCCCACTTGGCTTTCAGCTCCTCCCCCGATGCTGCTTCCGCCTCCTGCATTATCTTGTAGATGTCTGATATCTTCCCCCCTCCGACCCAGACCCCCGAGAGCACCCTATCACTCGCCCCCTTACTGGGGAGCAGGGGAAACCCCTCCACCTGCCGCCTAGCAAATGCCTTCACTTGTAAATATCTGAACATGTTTCCCGGGGGGAGCTCAAACTTCTCCTCCAGCCCTCCCAGGCTCGCAAACCTCCCCTCTATAAACAGGTCCTTCAGCTGCCGTATGCCCACCCTGTACCAGCTCTGAAATCCCCCGTCGATGTTCCCCGGGATGAATCTATGGTTCCCTCTTATTGGCGCCGCCAACAGACCTCCCATTTCACCCCTATGTCGCCTCCACTGCCCCCATATCTTGAGGGTGGCCGCCACCACCGGGCTCGTGGTGTACCTCGTGGGGGGGAGCGGCCATGGTGCCGTTACTAGGGCCCCCAGGCTTGTGTTGCCACAGGACGCCCTCTCCATTCGTTTCCAAGCTGCCCCCTCCCCTTCCATCATCCACTTGCGCACCATTGACACATTTGCCGCCCAGTAGTACCCCGAGAGATTGGGCAGTGCCAGCCCTCCACTGTCCCTACTCCGCTCCAAAAAGACCCTCCTCACCCTTGGGGTGCCATGCGCCCACACGTAGCTCATGATGCTACTCGTCACCTTTTTGAAGAAGGCCCTAGGGAGGAAGATGGGCAAGCACTGAAATAAAAACAAGAACCTTGGGAGGACCGTCATTTTGATTGACTGCACCCTCCCCGCCAGCGACAACGGTACCATGTCCCACCTCTTAAACTCCTCCTCCATCTGTTCCACCAGCCTGGAAAAGTTCAACTTGTGGAGGGTCCCCCAGTTCCTTGCCACCTGCACCCCTAAGTACCTAAAGCTCTTTCCTGCTCGCTTGAAGGGGAGTCTCCCAATACCCTCTCCCTGGTCCCCCGGGTGTATCACAAAAACCTCGCTTTTGCCCAAATTTAATTTGTACCCCGAAAAGTCCCCAAACTCTGCTAATAGTTCCATTATCTCCGGCATTCCCCCTTCTGGGTCTGCCACGTACAGCAGTAGATCATCCGCATACAGCGATACTCGATGTTCCTCCCCTCCCCTAGTCAGTCCTCTCCACCCCCCTGAACCCCTCAGTGCCATCGCCATCGGTTCAATCGCCAGTGCGAAAAGTAGGGGGGATAGGGGACATCCCTGCCTGGTCCCTCGGTGGAGCCCGAAATACTCCGACCTCCTCCCGTTTGTCACTACACTCGCCGTCGGGGCCGAGTAGAGCAACTTCACCCACTTAATAAACCCTTCCCCAAACCCAAACCGTTTCAACGTCTCCCACAGGTACTCCCACTCCACCCTATCGAATGCCTTCTCCGCGTCCAGCGCTACCACTATCTCAGCCTCCCCCTCCACTGCCGACATCATAATTACATTCAGCAATCTCCGCACGTTCGTGTTGAGCTGCCGCCCCTTCACGAACCCCGTCTGGTCCTCATGGATTACCCCTGGCACACAATCCTCTATTCTAGCTGCCAGGATCTTTGCCAGCAACTTGGCATCCACGTTCAAAAGCGAGATAGGCCTGTAGGACCCGCACTGCACGGGGTCTTTATCCCGCTTCAATATCAGGGAGATCAGAGCCTGCGACAGTGTCGGGGGCAGAACCCCCCCCTCTCGCGCCTCATTAAAGGCTCGTACCAGTACCGGTCCCACCAAGTCCACATTTTTCTTATAGAATTCCACCGGGAACCCATCTGGCCCCGGCGCCTTCCCCGCTTGCATCTGACCTATTCCCTTGACTAGCTCCTCTAGCCCTATTGGCGCCCCCAGCCCTTCTACCAGCCCCTCCTGGACCCTTGGGAACCTCAATTTGTTTAGGAAGTCCTCCATTCCCCCTCTCCTTGTCGGCGGCTCAGACCGATACAACTCCTTGTAAAAATCCCTGAAGACCCCGTTCACTTCTTGCCCCTTCTGCACTACCTTCCCGCCCCTCTCCTTCACTCCCCCAATCTCCCTAGCCGCATCTCGTTTGCGAAGCTGGTGTGCCAGCATCCTGCTCGCCTTTTCCCCATACTCATAGACCGCGTCCTGTGCCCTTCTCCACTGCGTCTCTGCCTTCCTGGTGGTCAGCAGGTCGAACTTGACCTGCAGGCTGCGCCGTTCTTCCAGCAGCCCCTCCTCTGGTGCCTCCGCGTATCTCCTATCCACTTCCAATAGCTCCCCCACCAGCCTCTCCCTCTCCTGCCTCTCCTTTCTTTCTCTATGCGCCCTTATGGAGATCAGCTCTCCCCTGATCACTGCCTTCAGGGCCTCCCAGACCATCCCCACCTGCACCTCACCCGTGTCATTCAAGTCCAGATAGCTCTCAATGCTCTTCCGGACCCTTTTACACACCTCGTCGTCCGCTAACAGCCCCACATCCAGCCGCCACAGCGGGCGCTGGTCCCGCGCCTCCCCCATTTCCACATCCACCCAATGCGGTGCATGATCAGAGATCGCAATGGCCGAGTACTCAGCTTCCCGTACCCTCGGGATCAGCCCCCTGCTCAACACGAAGAAATCGATTCTGGAGTACACTCTATGGACGTGGGAGAAAAAGGAATACTCCCTCGCCCTCGGCCTACCAAACCTCCATGGGTCTACTCCTCCCATCTGCTCCATGTACCCCCTCAGCACTTCTGCCGCTGCCGGCCTCCTATTGGTCCTTGCGCTCGATCTGTCTAGCCCGGGGTCCAGCACTGTATTAAAGTCCCCCCCATGATCAAGCCCCCTGCCTCCAGTCCCGGAATGAGGCCCAATAGGCGCCTCATAAAACCCGCGTCATCCCAGTTCGGGGCATATACGTTGACCATCACCACTTTCTCCCCCTGCAGCTTACCCTTCACCATCACATACCTACCCTCCTTATCCGCCACCACCTCCTCCGCCACGAACGACACCCTCTTTCCCACCAGAATCGCCACCCCCCGGTTCTTTGCGTCCAATCCAGAGTGGAACACCTGTCCCACCCACCCCCTTCTCAGGCGAACCTGGTCCACTACCTTCAAATGGGTCTCCTGTAACATTGCTACATCAGCCTTCAGTCCCTTCAGGTGTGAGAATACCCTTGATCTCTTGACCGGCCCATTCAACCCCCTCACGTTCCAAGTGATCAGCCGGGTCGCGGGACGACCCGCCCCCTTCCCCTGCCGATTAGCCATGTCCTGTTCCCTGCTCGCCCCGGGTCGACCCTCCCCTTCTGACCCGCTCCCCATGGCGATGTCCCCCTCCCCCCACCTCTCCAGTCCTCCACTTCCCGTTTCTGGTCTTTTCAGCAGCAACCCGGTGTCCCTCCCTAACCCCCCTCCCCCCCCCCCCCCAGGCTAGGACCCCTCCTAGCCGCGATGTACCCTCCATCGTACTCCCGTAAGTCAGCTGGTTCACGCTGACCCGGCTGCTCCTGCCCCACTCCGACTCCCCCCGGCTCGGGGGGGGGCCTCCCCCCCCCCTTGCCACTCCTCCCTGGCCCCGCTCCAGCGCGGGAAAGGTCGCCATTGCTAGCCACGCCCCGCACTCCTCCCCTCCCCCCTCCTCTGCCCCGCGCGCGGGAAAACAGAGGAAAGCCCGCGCTTTCGCCCTGCCACACCCCACCCCGCCATCTTTAGTTCCACCCCGTCCCCGTCCATGCCTGTAAAAGAACCCCCCCTAGGAGCCCATATCCCCGATCTGCTCTCCCCCCCGTCCCACCTCCCCAACTTAACATTATAAATAACAGATAAATAACAAATAACAATGTACGTAACAGTCGCCCTCTACCAAACAGCATAAATAACCATAAATAACCCTGAATAACCGCAATAACAATAACTAAGGGAAGTTGGCAAAGGGGGAAAAAACATCAGAAGAAAAACCACAGCAAGAGTTCAAAATCCAAACAAAGGATTCAGCTGAAAGTACCCGAGCGGCTACGGCCGCCAAGTATCCCCTGGGTCTAATTCGAGTCCAGTTTCTCTTCCTGTACAAAGGCCCACGCCTCCTCTGGGGACTCAAAATAGTGGTGTTGGTTCCTGTAGGTGACCCACAAGCGCGCTGGCTGCAGCATTCCGAACCTGATCCGTTTTGCATGTAGCACCGCCTTCGTCCGGTTGTACCGGGCCCGCCGCTTTGCCACCTCCGCACTCCAGTCCTGGTAGACCCTCACCGTCGAATTCTCCCACTTACTGCTCCTTTCCCTCTTGGCCCACTCCAGCACTCTCTCACGGTCGCTGAGTCGCTGGAACCGCACCAGCACCGCCCTCGGGGGCTCATTTGCTCTTGGCCTCCTAGCCATGACCCTGTAGGCCTCTTCCAGCTCCAGGGGCGAAGGGACGGCCCCTGCCCCCATCAGGGAGCTCAGCATTTCTGCTACATATCCCGGGAGGTCTGACCCCTCCAGGCCTTCTGCCAGGCCCAAGATCCTCAGGTTCTTCCGCCTCATTCGGGTATCCAGCTCCTCAAAACGGCTCTGCCATTTCAGGTGGAGTGCCTCGTGCACCTCTACCTTTCCCACGAGGACCGTGGCCTCCTCCTCCCTCACAGTCATCTCCTGTTGCAGCTCCCGAATCGACGCCTCTTGGGTCGCCTGGGCTCCCATCAGCCTGGTGGTCGTCGCATTCATTGACTCCAAGAGCTCCATTTTCAGCTCCGTAAAGAAGCGCAGGAGAGCGGCCTGCTGCTCCTCCGCCCATTTCCTCCATTCCTCGGGTGCTCCACCGGCCGCCATTTTGGTCTTCTTCCCCCGCTTTTTTTTGGGAGCTGCTGTTGCTTTCTTTACCACCCCACTCCGGGTACCGACCATAAAGTTGGTCTGGTTCTCTTCAGGGAGCCTTCCCCCACCGGGATTTGTCCTTACAGCGCCGTTGGGGCCCTCCAATCGGCCCGAAAACACCTTTGTAGCAGGAGCAGCCAAACGTGCGACTTAGCTGGTCATAGCCGCAACCGGAAGTCTCTGTTTGTCTCTTCTGTTGGGCATCTGTAAATAGCAGCAAAATCCTCTAATCATTTGACTTCATCCACATTTTGGGTCACATTGACAATCTGGAAACCCTTTTTGTTTTCAAGTTGAAGATCTTTCTGCTCTGCATTTTCACCCTGTCTTGACAAACAAGAACAAAGACAAATACAGCACAGGAACAGGCCCTTCGGCCCTCTAAGCCTGTGCTGACCATGCTGCCCGTCCATACTAAAATCTTCCACACTTCGTGGGTCCGTATCCCTCTATTCCCATCCTATTCATGTATTTGTCAAGATGCCCCTTAAATGTCACTATCGTCCCTGCTTCCACCACCTCCTCCGGCAGCGAGTTCCAGGCACCCACTACCCTCTGTGTAAAAAACTTGCCTCGTACATCTCCTCTAAACCTTGCCCTCGCACCTTTAACCTATGCCCCCTAGTAATTGACCCGTCTACCCTGGGAAAAAGCCTCTGACTATCCACTCTGTCTATGCCCCTCATAATTTTGTAGACCTCTATCAGGTCGCCCCTCAACCTCCATCGTTCCAAGGAGAACAAACCACTCCTCATAGCTAATGTCCTCCATACCAGGAAACATCCTGGTAAATCTGTTCTGCACCCTCTCTAAAGCCTCCACATCCTTCTGGCAGTGTGGCGACCAGAATTGAATACTATACTCCAAGTGTGGCTCAACTAAGGTTCTATACAGCTGCAACATGACTTGCCAATTCTTATACTCAATGCCCCGGCCAATGAAGGCAAGGATGCCGTATGCCTTCTTGACTACCTTCTCCACCTGTGTTGCCCCTTTCTGTGACCTGTGGACCTGTACACCTACATCTCTCTGACTTTCAATATTTTTGAGGGTTCGACCATTCACTGTATATTTCTGATCTGCATTCGACCTTCCAAAATGCATCACCTCACATTTGTCTGGATTAAACTCCTTCTGCCATCTCTTTGAGAAAGTCTCCAAACTGTCTAAATCCTGCTGTATCCTCTGACAGTCCTCATCGCTATCTGCAATTCCACCAACCTTTGTGTCGTCTGCAAATTTACTGATCAGACCAGTTACATTTTCCTCCAAATCATTTATATATCCTACGAACAGCAAAGGTCCCAGCACTGATCCCCGTGGAACACCACTGGCCACAGCCCTCCAATTAGAAAAGCACACTTCCATTGCTACTCTCTGTCTTCTATGACCTAGCCAGTTCTGTATCCATCTTGCCAGCTCACCCCTGATCCCGTGTGACTTCACCTTTTCTACCAGTCTACCATGAGGGACCTTGTCAAAGGCCTTACTGAAGTCCATGTAGACAACATCCACTGCCCTATCTGCATCAATCATCTTTGTGACCTCTTTGAAAAACTCTATCAAGTTAGTGAGACACGACCTCCCCTTCACAAAACCATGCTGCCTCTCGCTAATATGTCCATTTGCTTCCAAATGGGAGTAGATCCTGTCTCGAAGAATTCTCTCCAGTAATTTCCCTACCAGTGACATAAGGCTCACCGGCCAAAGTTCCCTGGATTATCCTTGCTACCCTTCTTAAACAAGGAACAACATTGGCTATTCTCCAGTCCTGAAGACATCACCTGAAGACAGTGGGGATCCAAAGATTTCCGTCAAGGCCTCAGCAATTTCCTCTCTAGACTCCTTCAGTATTCTGGGGTAGCTGCCATCAGGCCCTGGGGACGTATCTACCGTAATATTTTTCAAGACGCCCAACACCTCGGGCGTGATTCTTCGCTCCCCACGTGGCGTGGGAGAATCGCGGGAGGGCTCCCCGACAAAATTCACGCCCCCCCCCTCGCGCCCCCCGCGATTTTCCCCACCCCCCCGGCTCGGAAGAATCGCCGCTCGCCATTTTTCACGGCGAACGGCGATTCGCCGACCTGGATGGGCCGAGCCGCCTGCCGTTCACGGCCGTTTCACGACGGAGGCAAACACACCTGGTCGCTGCCGTCGTCAAATGGGAGTGAGAAGCCCGTTTGGGGCTTATAGGTGGCCTAGCGGGAGGGGACAGGCCCGCGATCGGTGCCCACCGATTGTCGGGCCGGCGTTCAAATCAGACGCGCTATTTCCCCTCCGCCGCCCTGCAAGATCAAGTCACCACGTCTTGCGGGGCGGCTGAGGGTAAAGACGGCCACCGCGCATGCGTGGGTTCGTGCCGTCAGCGTCATGACGTCAGCCGGGCATGCGCGGCTTGGAGCCGGCCAACCTGCACATGCGCGGCTGACGGCATTAGGCGCGCTGGCCGCGTCATTCTCGGCGCGACGCCCCCGCGGCCGAGATTTACGGAGCACCGCTCCTAGCCCCGCCGGGAGGGGAGAATAGGGGGCGAGGAGCGGCCTCCGAGGCCGTCGTGAACTTGGCCGCATTTTCCCGGGGGCGGAGAATTCCGCCCCTCGTCTTTTTGGATCTCAGTGTGACCCAGGCTATCTACACACCCTTCTCCAGACTCAACATCCACCAATTCCTTCTCTTTGGTGGATACTGATGCAAAGTATTCATTTAGTACCTCGCCCATTTCCTCTGGCTCCACACATAGATTCCCCTGCCTATCCTTCATTGGGCCAACCCTTTCCCTGGCTACCCTCTTGCTTTTTATGTACATGTAGAAAGCGTTGGGATTTTCCTTAACCCTATTTGCCAATGACTTTTCGTGACCCCTTCTAGCCCCCCTGACCCCTTGCTTAAGTTCCTTCCTACTTTCCTTATATTCCACACAGGCTTCGTCTGTTCCCAGCCTTCTCACCCTGACAAATGCCCCCTTTTTCTTTTTGACGAGGCCAACAATGTCTCTCGTTATCCAAGGTTCCCGAAATTTGCCATATTTATCCTTCTTCCTCACATGAACATGCCGGTCCTGAATTCCTTTCAACTGACATTTGAAAGCGTCCCACATGTCAGATGTTGATTTACCCTCAAACATCCGCCCCCAATCTAGGTTCTTCAGTTCCCGACTAATATTTTTATAATTAGCGTTCCCCCAATTTAGCACATTCACCTGAGGACCACTCTTATCCTTGTCCACCAGCACTTTAAAACTTACTGAATTGTGGTCACTGTTCCCGTAATGCTCCCCAACTGAAACTTCTACCACCTGGCCAGGCTCATTCCCCAATACCAGGTTCAGTGCAGCCCCTTCCTTCATTGGACTATCTACATATTGTTTTAAGAAGCCCTCCTGGATGCTCCTTACAAACTCTGCCCCATCTAAGCTCCTAGCACTAAGTGAGTCCCAGTCAATATTGGGGAAGTTGAAGTCGCCCATCACAACAACCCTGTTGTTTTTACTCATTTCCAAAATCTGTCTACCTATCTGCTCCTCTATCTCCCGCTGGCTGTTGGGAGGCCTGTAGTAAACCCCCAACATTGTGTCTGCGCCCTTCTTATTCCTGATCTCTACCCATTGAGCCTCGCTGCCTTCTGAGGTGTCTTCCCGTCGAACAGCTGTGATATTCTCCCTAACCTGTAGCGCAACTCCGCCACCCCTTTTATACCTCCTCTATCCCACCTGAAACATCTAAATCCTGCAACGTTTAGCAGTCAATCCTGTCCTTCTCTCAACCAGGTCTCTGTAATGGCAACAACATCATAGTTCCAAGTACTAATCCAAGCTCTAAGTTCATCTGCCTTACCCATAATACTTGCATTAAAACATGCACTTCAGGCCACCAGACCCACTGTTTTCAGCAACATCTCCCTGTCTGCTCTTCATCAGAGCCATACTGGCCCTATTCCCTAGTTCTCCCTCAATGCTTTCACCTTCTGACCTATTGCACAGGTACACACACCCCTGCCATACTAGTTTAAACCCTCCCGTGTGACACTAGCAAACCTTGCGGCCAGGATATTTATGCCTCTCCAGTTTAGATGCAACCCGTCCTTTTTATACAGGTCACACCTGCCCCGGAAGAGCTCCCAGTGGTCCAGATAATGGAAGCCCTCCCTCCTACACCAGCTGTTTGGCCACGTGTTTAGCTGCTCTATCTTCCTATTTCTAACCTCACTGGCACGTGGCACAGGCAGTAATCCCGAGATTACAACCCCAGAGGTCCTGTCTTTTAACTTTCTGCCTAGCTCCCTGGACTGCTGCTGCAGGATCTCATGCCCCTTCCTGCCTATGTCATTAGTCTTGCTGCTAACCTGAGTGTGTGCTTACACCTATGTGAGTCTCTGGTGCACTCCCTGCTGTTGCTTGGTTGCATCTTAGGTCTGGTCTATAGAATCTTAGCTCTGGTGCATAGACTATTTTCTAAATGGGAAAATGCTTCGAAAACAGAAGCACAAAGGGACTTGGGAGTCCTTGTTCACGATTCTCTTAAGGTTAATACTGTATGCAGCTTCAGTCGACAGTTAAGAACGCAAATGCAATGTTAGCATTCATGTCAAGACGGAGAGAATACAACCAGGGTTGTACTTCTGAAGCTGTAAAAGGCTCTGGTCAGACCCCATTTGGAGTATTGTGAGCAGTTTTGGGCCCCATATCTAAGGAAGGATGTGCTAGCCTTGGAAAGCGTCCAGAGGAGGTTCACAAGAATGATCCCTGGAATGAAGAACTTGCCGTATTAGGAACGTTTGAGGATTCTGGGTTTGTACTCGGAGTTTAGAAGGATGCGAGGGGATCTAATTGAAACGTACAAGATACTGCGAGGCCTGGATAGAGTGGACGTGGAGAGGATGTTTCCACTTGTAGGAAAAACTGGAACCAGAGGACACCATCTCATATTAAAGGGACGATCCTTTAAAACAGAGATGAGGAGGAATTTCTTCAGCCAGAGGGTGGTGAATCTGTGGAACTCTTTGCCGCAGAAGGCTGTGGAGGCCAATTCACTGAGTGTCTTTAAGACAGAGATAGATAGGTTCTTGATTAATAAGGGGATCAGGGGCTATGGGGAGAAGGCAGGAGAATGGGGATGAGAAAATATCAGCCATGATTGAATAGCGGAGCAGACTCGATGGGCCAAGTGGCCTAATTCTTCTCCTATGTCTTATGGTCTTATAGTTTAATCCCTACAGTGTAGAAGGAGGCCTTTCCGCCCATTGTGTCTGCACCGGCTCTCTGAAAGAGCACTCTACCTAGGCCCACTCCACTGCCCTATCTCTATAACGGGTAACCCCACCTAACCTGCACATCTTTGGGCACTTCTCCCACCAATGCGACATTGGCCACATCTCCAGGACCAGATTTTCTGCATAGGTGAGCCTAACGTTCTGTTACACTGCTAAGGTTGCAAAGATCTTAGGATGGAGGACAGCTTTGTGGTGGATGCAGCAGACTGCACTTCTTATATGACTTGCTTGCTTTCTGTGTTCTGACTCTGCGCAAATATTGGTAGTTGCATCTAATGCTTGTAGGTGTTGTTGTCCGGCAGTGTGTCACTATGGCGACCTTTTTTTTGCCCAAAAATACCTTTTTTGAAAGCTTCAATTGGCATTGAAGCTATAACCAGCTCCATTATTCGTTCGGACAGCTCTGCTGAGAAATTACATTCCTTACCCTTATCATGGCAGCGGTTGACAAACTGACTGATTGATTCTCGTGGTTGTTATCGGTAAGCCATCAGCACTAAATGGTGTATTCTAAGGTTTAACTTTTCACAAAGCTGATCCTCCTGCATGTCCCACATCTTGGCAGGATTCTTCTGATCCTCCTCAGATTGGTCTGAAGTGTTGACTCTTATTTTCACTACTTATTTATTGAGTTCTGTGATGGATAAATCTAAAGAGTACAGCTCTATATAGCCTTTATTTAAAAAGCTTAAATTCGGACGCGACATCTGGTCTTCCAATTCATGCTGGTGAATTTACTTGTCATCCAACTGATATTTCCTGTTTTTTAAAGATATTGCCGATGTGTAGAGGATTTGTAGTTTCTCTACTCCACAGAGAGATTCAGCAATGCAGCGGGTGCATGTTTTACTTTTTCCATGCCACCGTGCCTGGACACAGTATTTAAGAGAAAGGCACCCAGACAGTCATCCATGCATAGCGCAAGGATTCTGCAAGACAAACATGCCATCCAGGAAGCAGCAGGCACCATATACCCCTCCCTGTGAACTTTGACTCCCTTCTGCTTTCCCATGGCCCTTGCACTGTTCCCCGGTACCCCCCTGCCCGCAAGGCTCCATCTTTCACCCAGCCCCTCCAGCCTTCCGCCACCTGCATTCATCCCCCTCATTTCCCAGCACCATTGTCTTGTCTACTCACACCCTGTGTTCCAGCAGCTCTCCGCCCCCTCCCCTCCCCCACAGGTGGTTGCGCACCCTCCATTGAGAGGACTGGACCAACTTAATGGTAAGTCCTCGCCATCCTGATGGCCTTCGGCATGAATGGTGACCGCAAATTCCCGACGTAATTTAGCGCCGTTGCGAAGCCAATATTTTTCATCCTGTCATACTCTCCGTCCTCACCCACCACCAACTCTGCTCCTGGGGACTGTAGAGGGACTCTTTGTCCTGGGGTCTCCAATGGATCGGCAACCTTTGTCCAGCACAAAGTATTGTGTATGGCTGTTCCTGTGATCTTCAAATCGTTCCCATTTTGTCTGAGAGGAACTACTGTTGTTCACCATGTTGTATTTCTATGTTTGCTCAATACAAACTTAACAATCTCACCCAGGACTGGCAAATTAAATGTAGGTTTGGTTTATTTGAAGATTTAGTGCAGGATTACTGAACAGATGTTTTAAAGATTCAACAGCTATTATTAACAGGAAGATATAGCTGAAACTCCTTTACACTACATGCTGCGAGCTAAACTGAAAGCTACGCTGAACAATGTCGGCTGATCATGGGCACGATTCTCCCAGCCCCCCGCCGGGCCGGAGAATCGCCGCAACCGTGCCATGCCGCCCCGACGCCGGCACGCATTTCTCCGAGGGGCGGAGAATCACCGCCATTTGCACCGGCGCGTTTGGTGCGGCGTCGGTCGCAGGCCGCTATCCGCGGCCGGGCCGCCGAATCTCCGGCCCGGATGGGCCGAGTGGCCGCGCGGAAACAGCAGAGTCCCACCGGCGCCGTTCAACCCTGGTCGCTGCCGGCGGGAACTCTGCGCCTAGGGTCGGGGGGCGTCCTGTGGGGGGGGCCTCCGATGGGGTCTGACCCGCAATTGGGGCTCACCGATTGGCGCGCCTTCCTCTTTGCCCCCCCCCTCCCCCCGGGCCTATTTTGTTGCGCGGCTGTCCCCTGAACCCCCACACCATGTTGCGTCGGGGCCGGTCCGCTGAAGCAGTCCCCCGCGTATGTGCGGTTTGGCGTGGCCCAACTGCGCATGTGCGGGTTGCCGCGGCCCAACTGCGCATGTATGGGTTGGCGCGGCGCCCATTTGGCGCCGGGAAGTAAGGCTGGAGCAGCGTGAACCGCTCCAGCGTCGTGGGGCCAGAATCTGTAGTCCCCGCGCCCGTTTTCCGCCGTTGCGAAATGCGACGGCATTCACGCCGGTGCGAAAACTTAGTCTCCATTTCGGAGAATCGCGCTCCACGTGCCTATTTACTCATTAGCATATTCTCTCTATAGCAGCATCCCAACAGGGACTTATAAAACTTTAGTTCTAATAGCTATTCCAGCACATTTTCCCCCATGATTGTGATTGCTTTAAATTCCTCCTTTCCTTTTACTTCTTGCTTTTTAAGTATCCTTGGGATGTGTTTGGTGTGTTTTGCAGTGAATTCAGACACAAAATACATATTCGATTTTCCGCCATTTACTTATATGCTGTTATTAATTCCCCAATCTCATCGTCTAAGGGAACAACGCTCATTTTAATTACTCTTTTCCTTTTTAAATACTTGTAAAAACTCTTACTATCTTTTTATATTTCTAGCTAGCGTTCTCTCATACTCCCTTAATATTTTTTATTCATTCTTGCTGGTAACTAAAATCTGCCCAATCTTCTGAGCTATCACTAATCTTTGCAGTATCATACATTTTTTCCTACGATTTGATACTATACTTAACCCCCTTAGCTAACGGCGGTTGGCACATCCTTGTCTTTCTCATTGGAACGTATCCTTGCTAAATGTTATGAAATACCTCCTTAAATATCTGGCAATATTTCTCTACGGTTAACTCTAACTTTTGCCCTATTTCCCAGTTCACTTTCACCAACTAGGTCCTTGTTCCCTTGTAATTGGCTTTCTTCAACTTTAAGAAACTAGATTTAAAACCCCATTTCACATCTTCAAACTGAATTGTAAACTCTTATCAGGCTACGATCACTGTTGCCTACAGGCTCCTTTACTATGAGTCATTAATTAATCCTGTCTCATGGCAGAATACCTGGTCTAATATAGCCTGCTCCCTGGGTGACACTAGAATATACTATAAAACTATTGTATCGCATACGCTCTGTGAACTCATCTTTTTTGGCTGCCTTTGCTAATCTGATTTGCTTAATCTATGAAAAATTAAAATCACCCAGGTTTATTGCAGTTCAAGCTTTCTTACTTCCTACAGTACAGCAACTATAAACTACTACTACCAGTAATTTATATTTCTATTTCTTATCACTAGCTTGATTTCACATCTTGATCATCTTAACTAAGGCCATCTTACACCACTGTACTGATACCATCCTTAATTATCAAAGCTACCCCACCACCTTTTCCTCACTTCTGCCCTTCAAATGATCAAATACCCTGAATATTTAGGTACCAGTCTTGATCACCTTGCAGCTACATGTCTGAAATGAGTATTAGGTCATATGTATTCATTTCTATTTATGCGATTAATTCATCTATTTTGTTATGAATTTTATTTATTTATTTATAATCTTTATGTCACAAGTAGGCATACATTAACAATGCAATGATGTTACTGTGAAAATCCCTTAGTCGCCACATTCCGGCGCCTGTTCGGGTACACTGATGGAGCATTCAGAATGCCCAAATTACCTAACAGCCCGTCGTTCGGGACTTGTGGGAGGAAACAGGAGCACGCAGAGGAAACCCACGCAGACACAGGGAGAACGTGCAGACTCCGCACAGACAGTGGCCCAAGCCAGGAATCGAACCTGGGACCCTGGAGCTGTGAAGCAACAGTGCTACCCACTGTGCTACTGTGGCCACCCATGATGCTGAGCACATTCAGTCTTTTTGCAATTCTTACAAACTCTGACCTTTTTTACTGGTGCACTCTTAAGTATAATGATCCCAGCTAATGTTATTACTGGACAGTCAGATCCTAGAGTGGAACACGGCTCCGTTATTTTTGTTCAGAGACATGGATGAACAAAGTCATAGAACTGCCAATTAACTTTTTACAAAAGAAGAAAACATTAATCGAACAAGAAAAAATTAACTACAAGCACGGTAGCATAGTGGGGCAGCACGGTAGCATAGTGGGGCAGCACGGTTGCATAGTTGGGGCAGCACGGTAGTGTAGTGGTTAGCACAACTGCTTCACAGCTCCAGGGTCCCAGGTTCGATTCACGGCTTGGGTCACTATCTGCATGTTCTCCCTGTGTGTGCGTGGGTTTTCACCGGGTGCTCCGGTTTCCTCCCACAGTCCAAAGACGTGCAGGTTAGGTGGATTGGCCATACTAAATTGCCCTCAGTGTCCAAAATTGCCCTTAGTGTTGGGTAGGGTTACAGGGTTATGGGGATAGGGTGGAGGTGTGGGCTTGGATAGGGTGCTCTTTCAAAGAGCCAGTGCAGACTCAATGGGCCGAATGGCCTCCTTCTGCACTGTACATTCTATGAAATCTATGAAATGCACTACTCCTTCACCCGAGCTAAATCTTTACAGTATATTCAAATTTGTAAGGGCAACACAAGTTACAAAATACATCTGTACTCTAATGTTTTCAGTAAGTACACAGTCCATATAAACCCATAGGTGAAATATGGTCAGACACACCACACTCTGAAACCATGTGACGGATGTGGCCCAGTATGATTTCTGTGGATTTCTCATCAAATCTCCCAGATGTTTGTCACACTGTGAGCCACCTGGTCTCACTGGAACTTTGGCTTTCACACAAGGGTTTACAAACTCCACTCTCGAAGAACACATTTGAAATATTTTCCCAAGCAATATTCTCTCAGATACCTCCACCAAGGACACACATCGAGGATTTCAACATCTCCTTTCTGTATTGCCTTGTCCTGGATCGGCACACATATTCAAGCTGCCACACAACCTCTGAGCTACCCAGCCACAGCAATGAGCAGCACTGCTTTACAGGCTGCATTAAGGTTTCACCAACCTTATGATTTGGGTGTCTCGCTTTTCGTTAGCCAACTTCTCCAGGTCTTGAATGTGGTGCTCTGTCTTTAACTGGGAGCTTCTCTCTGCCCTTTTCTTCATCTTCAGTGAACAGTACCTTGTTCAAATTTTGGTTCTTTGTCCCATTGACTTTACTCTTCCTGGACTCCTCTTTTCTGGGACTTGTTTTAGAATTTTAGAATTTACAGAATTTACAGTGCAGAAGGAGGCCATTCAGCCCATCGAGTCTACACCGGCTCTTGGAAAGAGCACCCTACCCAAGGTCAACAACTCCACCCTACCCCCATAACCCCATAACCCCACCCAACACTAAGGGCAATTTTGGACTCTAAGGGCAATTTATCATGGCCAATCCACCTAACCTGCACATCTTTGGACTGTGGGAGGAAACCGGAGCACCCGGAGGAAACCCACGCACACACGGGGAGGATGTGCAGACTCCGCACAGACATTGACCCAAGCCGGAATCGAACCTGGGACCCTGGAGCTCTGAAGCGATTGTGCTATCCACAATGCTACCGTGCTGTCCCTTATTTCATTGTCTTGCCTGTTCTGGCAACATCTTTGAAAACCTTTTGCTTCTGGCTTACCTGGTTCCAGACAGAGCTCAAAATTTTTGTTTTTAAGTGTGGACCTCGGCTGCTAAACAACATCTTTAGTTTTTTCAAAATTGCTTTTACGTTGTAAATCCTTAATTACAGTGCAGACACAGTTTAAAATGAAACTAAAGGCCATAGACTTGCCGGCACCTGTGTTTAAAACATGAAGCTAACTAAAGTTTTAACCCCTTTCACAGCAATAAGTACAGAAACACAAAGTACCCTACACCATTTACTCATGGTTCAAGCGCTAATCTGAAGAACCTTTGCGGTTCTGTTTTTTAGTCCACAGAACATTTGTGGTTCTGTTTTTTAAATTTGCTCTTGCTATTCACAATCCCTAAACGTAACCACTTCCCTTGTCCCATCTATGTCGTTGGTACACACGTGCACCAGGACAACTGGATCTACCCCCTCCCACTGCAGGTTCCCCTCCAGCTCAAAGCAGGTGCTCCGAACCCTGGCATTGGGTAGGCAACACAGCCTTCTGGATTCGCACTGTGTCTATCCTCCGAACTATACTGTGGTCTATTACCACTACATCCTTTTTAAGTCCTCCCATATGAATGGCTATCTGCGATAGAGTTAATTCTGTCATCCACCCTGCAGCTCCCACTCATGACTACCCGTCATGAGCCCGTACCAGCCTCCCCGGACAGGCGCCGGAATGTGGCGACTAGGGGCTTTTCACAGTAACTTCATTGAAGCCTACTCGTGACAATAAGCGATTTTCATTTCATTTTTTCATTTCATGACTATACAAGCTACAAGAACCTTAAACCTGTTGGACAGTTGCAAGATTGGGGCTACTCCATTTATATCTTCTTAATCCCCATATTTGTCTCACTCAATCACATCCTCCTGTCTCTGACCGTGCACCAAATCGGAAGATCCCAGCAAAGCATGTAACTGCCTTCTGAAAGAAAGTGCGTAGGTAACTTTCCCCTCCAATGATCCATTGGGTGAGATTCTCCATTCCAGCAGCTAAGTGTTTGCGCCAACGGAGAATCCGCGGGTGGGTCATGACAGGAAAATCGGTGTGAACCCCCACCGATTCCGGTACCGGTGAGGGGCTAGCACTGGCGTTGCGTGAACCACCCGTGGATCGTGCGGAAAATGGCCGGAGAATGGTTGGGTCCTGGGCCGCGCATACGCAGGGCTGACAGCCTGCACCGGTCGTGCCACAAAACATGGCACCGGCCATGCTGGAACCTTAACCCGCCCACTGTGACCCCACAGCCCACTACCCGGGTCACCCCCATCAGTACCCTCAGCCCTAGCAGAAGCCCCGGGACAGTGACACAGTCCGTAACCGGCACACCGGGCTCCCGATCTCTGGGACCGCGCACAGCCCGCGCCGTCGGGAACGCGGCCCATCAGGAGCAGACTACCGCGGGAGGGCTGGACGATGATGCTCAAACGGCTATGCGACTAAGAACGGCGGGCATCTCAAAGATGCCGGTTTGGAAGAGGCAGAGCATCACAAACAAGTGCCTGGCCCGTATCTGGCATCGGAATCCATTCTCTGCCCGATCGCCGATCCCAATTTCGGCGACGGGCGAAGGAGAATTCAGCCTATTATGTCTGATGCTCAGGCTGCAGATCATTAAATTTGACCCTAAGTTCCTCGAGCCACATACACTTACTGCAAATGCAGTTGCCCTTGATCACAATGGTGTCCACCAGAGCCCACATACTACAACTGCAAGACATTAACTGTATCCTTATTGTATTTTAATTAACAAATTACTTTTTTCATTAGTTTTAATTAATGCTTCCAGTCCAGCTTGTGTTGTTGTATAAATTAATGTTATATTTACCCTGATTAAAATTCTCTAGTGAGATAAGAGAAAAAGATAACATGTTCACGAACCAATGACTTACCTTCTTTCTTGTTCTGTTACACTATGATATTCTTTAGAATGCTCTGACTGCAATACTCACCTGCCCAGCTCTTCAAACTCTGTCGGAATCTCTAGGTTACCACTTATATCTGGTCTTCAACTTATGCTTTCTGCGGTTACTGGAGGCTTATAAAAAGTAGAAAAAGGAGCGCCTCTTTTCCCCATCTGCACTGCATTCCCTCCTGAACCAAATTCCCACCTTTATGTTCAATCTGCATCTCACTCAGACATATTCTCATCACCGTGTGTCCCCTTATCCCAAGGTTTGGAAACCTGTCTGCTTTTATAGAATCACTGGCGACTCACTTCTAGCTCAGCTTCCTGCAACAATAATGATCACCTATTCGAGTAAAACACTTTCAGTTAATTGACAGATAACTGCAACTGCCAGGTAGCTCCCGGTTTAACTAGGCTACTTAACTGATTTTGTAGTTTGAATATTCTGTGTCAGAGCCTGATCCTTAATCTAACTTTAAATCTGAGCAGAACTTACCAGAACCAGACAATTCCTCTCCGTGCATCCATCCCTCTACTCCCTGCACAATTTATTGCTTCAAAGTTCCTTGGTTGGGGATGGCATACATCGATAATTGTCTCTTTTTGGGGGTGGGGGGAGGGCAAAAATGTTTGGATAGGTCAAAATAGGTCAGGAGAAGAGACATTCAAGAAAAACTGTAGTTGAATTGTCAATGTGTCCTGAAGAAACATGTAACTACCCAAAGTCGATCAAGCCCAAATTATAACGAGGACAGGATACCGCCAACCATCCTAAACTCTTACTTCCAACTTCCTACATTTCCATGAGAATGTGCGGGAACAGGAGTAAAACCATCCACCCCCCTAACCTGTTTTTCCATTCAGTTGGCTCTTATCTTAACTCCATTTGTCCCCATTTCATCCATATCACTTGCTACATTTAACAAGCAAAAATTAGGTTACACATCTGAACGTGCAGCACTCCCTAAATATTGCATTGATAAATCAGCCTGGATTATGTACTTGAGACCTGGAGTTGGCTTAACCCCACGGTATAGTTCAGTTGCAAGTAATAAATAGTACAGAGCCAAAGCAGACTTGATTGTCAAGAGTTACTGGCACTTGTTTAAATGGACAGGGCTGAGAGCCTGAGGTTTCTGAAAATTCAGCATGTGAAAAGCAGGAAGAATTGCTGCTTGACAGATGAGAGATTGGCCCATTCGGCACACCTTTGGAAATGAATGGAGTACAATTGTTTAAAAATAACAGTCCGTCAAAGATTTAACTTATCTTACCAATTTCTGTTTCTGCTCACAGATGGTCATCAGAATCTGATCTTGAGTCTTCACACCATGAGAACATTTATACGGTTGATATCAGAGAAAGGTTACACCCATCAGGAAAGATTGAACAGGCTGATACCCTTTTCTCTTCAGAATAAAATTGTAGAATGATTACAACACAGGAGGAGGCCATTCAGCCTGTCCTGTCTTAGCTAGCTCTCCAAATAAACAATTCACTTTGTGCCATTCCCTCGCCTTCTCCCTGTAGGCCTACATATCTTATCTTTTCAGATAATAATCTGTTTTCTCTTAAATGCCTTGACTGTACCTACCTCCACCAGGTTCGCTGGCAGTACATTCCTAATCGTAACCACTGGCTGCGTAGAACAAAATCCTCATGTTGCCATTGCTTTTTTGCCAATTACCTTAAATCCCTGGCCCCTGGTTATTAATCCAACCAACAATGGGAATAATTTCTCCCTAATTACTCATCCCATACCCGTAATGATGGTCATAATATAATCATCTTTATTGTCATAAGTAAGCTTACAATGAAGTTACTGTGAAAGGCCCCTAGTCGCCACACTACGGCACCTGTTCGGGTACGCTGAGGAGAATTCAGAATGTCCAATTCACCAACAGCACACCTTTCGGGACATGTGGGAGGAAACCAGAGCACCTGGAGGACAACAGGATTCTCCATTCCTGCAGCCGGTCAATGCGGTTTCCCATTATGGCCACCCCACGGCGTCAGAAGACCCGCGGACATGTGTGCACTGCCACCGGAACCCACCTACGGAGAATTCCGCTGATTAGTTGTGAAGCACTTTGGGATGTCCTGAAGTCATGAAATGCTCCATTAAAAACACAAGCTGTTTCTTTCTTGTGTTTTGACTTTTGTAGCAAATAATAGAATCACAGAATTATTACAGAGCAGAAGGGGCTATTCAGTTCATCGTGCCTGCTCCAGTTCTCCGAATAAGCAATTTACCTATCATTACCCCGCTTATCCCTGTAGCCCTTTGCATTCTTCCTTTTCACATAATGGTCTAATTCCCTTTTGAATGCGACGAGTGAACCTGCTTCCACCACTCGAACATAACCATTCGCTGCATAAAGTGTCTTTCCTCATGTTACTTTTGCTTCTTTTGCCAATTACTTTCAAACTGGGCCCTCTCAATTTCGATCGCTTCATGAGTGGCAACATTTTCTCCCTAACTGCTCAATCCCTACCCCTCATGAGTACCTTTATAAAATCTTCATTGAACCTTCCTTTCGTTGAGGAAAACTGTCCCAACTTAGAATAGAATCATGGACTTCCTACAATGCAGAAGGATGCCATTCAGCCCATCGTGTCTGCACCAACCCTATGAAAGAACACGCTACTAAGCCCCCCCCCCCCCCCCCCCCCCACCCCGCCCTATCCCTGTAACCCCATAACCTCAGCTAACCTGCACATCTTTGGACAATAAGAGGCAATTCCAGTCCACCTACCCTGCACATCTTTGGACTTCTTCAGTCTGTCTTAATAACTGAAGTTCTTCATCTCTAAAACCATTCTGGTGAATCTTTTCTGAACTCTCTCCATTGGCTTCACAGCTTTCATGAAGTGCATTGCCCAGAACTGGACACAATGCTCCATCTGATGCTGAACACGTGCCTTATACAAGTTCAACATAATCGCCTTGTTCTTGTACTCTATGCTCCTATTAATAAAGCCGAAGATACTGTATGCTTTAGTAATTGCTCTCTCAACTTTTCCTGCCGCTTCAGCAACTTGTGTATACATATACCCAGGTCCCGTTCCTCCTGTGCCCCCTTTCGAGTTGTGTCCTAAATGCAAGGCTGCTTTCAGATGAATAAAAAATGGGAACTAGCTGTATCATGGAAACCCATGGATATTCCTCAGCACAATAGACATGCAATATCCCTTTGGAAGCATGATGTGGCACCATGTTTGTTGTTCCAGAAGCAGGAGGAATACATAATGTCCATTGGCTGTTAATGTTTCCAGATTCTGCTGTCAGAAGCTGTCTAGATTTGTGCACTGGATGGCTCTCGTGTTGGGGTAAGGCAAGAAGAATCTGGGATTTGTTACTTCAGTGTGTTAGCAAACATTACAGGACGTGAGAAAATTGATACGAGAACTGTCAAGTTACTTCACTTCTGGGACAAGGAACATAAGTGTCATATGATCCCTCCAAAAAGTGTTGCATGTCTGTTGTGCTAAGCCAGGATATTTTAAACTGTGGGTCACGACTTGTGGGTGGGTTGCAGGGCGGTGTCTGGAGGGTCAAGGAGCAATCGATCATGGCATTCCCGATCGAGGGAGAAGTACCCAATGGCCGTGACCGGCTTTTAAATGAAACAATGCAGTCTTCTGGCTCGAAGCGGTGGCAAAGAGCAGGGCACGTGCCCAGCACATACACTGTCTTGTTGGAGATTCCTCCATTCCCTAGCTGCAATCAGGCAAGGGGGAGGCTGGTAGCATAGTTATATTGTCGCTGGGCTAGTAATCTTGAAACCCAGGGTAATGCTCTGGGGACCTGGATTTGAATTTCACCACGGCACATGGTAGAATTTCACTTCGATAAAAATCTGGAATTAAAAGTCTAATCATGAGCATGAAACAGTGTTAATTATCATAAAAAAAAGCCCATCTGGATTACTGATGATCTTTAGGGAAGGAAATCTGTTGTCTTTACCTGGTCGGGCCTACATGTGACTCCAGACCCACAACAATGTGGTTGATCTCTAAATGCCCTCAGGGTTGGCAACAAATGTTGGCCTAGCCAGAGCTGACCACATCCTGGGAACGAATAAAAGGAACAGGACTGTGAAGAACTGGAAATGGATATTTTTGTTGTCAGGAAAAGAGGGACAGAGACATAAAGAGGCCAGGATCTCACAATTGTGTGTGCTGGAGACCGTCCACGGCAGAATAAAGCAGTGCTAGTGTTAGCTGTGTGCAGATCTCCAGGGCCTCTAATGAACAGCCAACAAACAAAAAAACTAAAATCGGGAACAATGCAGTATGAAGATGATTTTTTGAGGTTTGGCTTTGTTAATTGTGCCTATGCAAATCAGGATGCAAAGCCCATGTGTGTAATATGCGGGTAATTAAAGGTGAGAGAGGTTAACTTTGTTAGTAGGGAAGATGCTGGAATCTATCATCAAGGAAGAAATAGCGAGGCATCTGGATGGAAATTGTCCCATTAGACAGATGCAGCATGGGTTCATAAAGGGCAGGTCATGCCTAACTAATTTAGTGGAATTTTTTGAGGACATTACCAGTGCAGTAGACAATGGGGAGCCAATGGATGTGGTATATCTGGATTTCCAGAAAGCTTTTGACAAGGTGCCACACAAAAGGTTACTGCATACGATAAAGATGCATGGTGTTAAGGGTAAAGTAATAGCATGGATAGAGGATTGGTTAATTAATAGAAAGCAAAGAGTGGGGATTAATGGGTGTTTCTCTGGTTGGCAATCAGTAGCTAGTGGTGTACCTCAGGGATCAGTGTTGGCCCACAATTGTTCACAATTTATATAGATAATTTTGAGTTGGGGACCAAGTGCAATGTGTCCATGTTTGCAGACGACATTAAGATGAGGCCTCACGGTAGCATGGTGGTTAGCATCAATGCTTCACAGCTACAGGGTCCCAGGTTCGATTCCCGGCTGGGTCACTGTCTGTGTGGAGTCTGCACGTCCTCCCCGTGTGTGCGTGGGTTTCCTCTGGGTGCTCCGGTTTCCTCCCACAGTCCAAAGATGTGCGGGTTAGGTGGATTGGCCATGCTAAATTGCCCGTAGTGTAAGGTTAATGGGGGGATTGTTGGGTTACGGGTATACGGGTTACGTGGGTTTAAGTGGGGTGATCATTGCTCGGCACAACATCGAGGGCCGAAGGGCCTGTTCTGTGCTGTACTGTTCTATGTTCTATGAGTGGTAAAGCAAAAAGAGGATACTGGAAGTTTGCAAAGGGATTTGGATAGTTTAAGTTAATGGGTTAGGGTCTGACAGATGGAATACAATGTTGACAAATGTGAGGTTATCCATTTTGGTAGGAATAACAGCAAAAGGGATTCCTATTTAAATGATAAAATATTAAAACTTTCTGCTGTGCAGAGGGACCTGGCTTTCCGAGTGCATGAGTCGTAAAAAGTTGGTTTACATGTGCAACAGGTGATTAAGAAGATGAATGGAGTTTTGTCCTTTATTGCTAGAGGGATGGAGTTTAATCTAGGGAGGCTATGCTGCAACTGTATAAGGTGTTAGTGAGGCCACACTTGGAGTATTGTGTTCAGTTTTGGTCTCCTTACCTGAGAAAGGACGTACTGGCGCTGGAGGGAGAGGAGATTCACTAGGTTAATCCCAGAGTTGAGGGGGTTGGATTACGAGGAGAGGTTAAATAGACTAGGATTGTACTCATTGGAATTTAGAAGGATGCAGGGGAATCTTACAGAAACATATAAAATTATGAAGGGAATAGATAGGATAGATGCGGGGAGGTTGTTTCCACTGGTGGGTGAAAGCAGAACTGGGGGGGCATAGCCTCTAAATAAATGGAAGTAGATTTAGGACTGAGTTTAGGAGGAACATCTTCACCCAAAGGGTTGTGAATCTATGAAATTCCCTGCCCAGTGAAGCAGTTGAGACTCCTTCATTAAATGTTTTCAAGATAAAGATAGATAGTTTTTTGAAGAATAAAGTAATAAAGAGTATGGGGTTACGGGCGGGAAAGTGGAACTGAGTCCACAAAAGATCAGCCATGATCTCATTGAATGTCGGAGCAGACTTGAAGGACCAGATGGCCTACTCCTGCTCCTAGTTCTTATGTTCTTATGTTAAGTATTGGAAAATTAGAGTTTAAAGCTCTCAAAATGTCAATAGCATTGGAAGTCTAAGCATAGCAAGTTCAAGGAGAGAGCTCTTGATTTTGTTTCAAAAGATACAGCAAGAACATAAATCATCAGTTGAAGTCCTTAGTAGAAATGTAACATTGAATGAGAAAGCAAGCGGGATTGTGACGTCCAAGCAGGCTCACCTGTCGCATTAGAGGTAACCAAAAATTGTTTGTTGTGAAGGTCAGCTGGCGTGGGTCACGATGATCGGCTGGTTGCTAAAAGTGTGTCCCGAAAAAAATGTTTTAACATAAGAACATAAAAACTAAGAGCAGGAGTAGTCCATCTGGCTCCACGAGCCTGCTCCGCCATTCAGTAAGATAATGGCTGATCTTTTGGTGCACTCATCTCGACTTACCCGTCCGCTCACCGTAACCTTTTTTCCCTTTGCTGTTCAAAAATCTAACTACCTTTGCCTTAAAAGCATTCAACAAGGTAGCCTCAACTGCTTCACTGGGCAGGGAATTCCACAGATGCATGACCCTTTGGGCAAAGAAGTTCCTCCTCAATTCAGTCCTAAATCAGCTCTCCCTTATTTTGATGCTATGCCCCCTAGTTTCACCCGCCTGTGGAAACAACCTCCCTGCTTCTATCCTGTTTATTCCCTTCATAATTTTCTACACGATTCTTCTAAATTCCAATGAGCACAGCCCCAGTCTACTTAGTCTACCCTCATAAACTAATCTTCTCAACACCGGAATCAACCGTGTGAATCTCCTCTGCACACCCTCCAGTGCCAGTACATCCTTTCTCAAGTAAGGAGAACAAAACTGTACACAGTACTCCAGGTGTGGCCTCACCAGCATCCTATACAGCTGCAACATAACCTTCCTGTTTTTAAACTCCACCCCTCCTGCAATGAAGGACAACATTCCATTTGCCTTCTTAATTACTTGCTACACCTACAAACCAACATTTTGGGATTCATGCACAAGGACACCCAGGTCCTTCTGCACAGCAGCATGCTGCAAGTTTTTACCATTTAAATAATAGCCAATTTTGCTGTTATTACTACCAAAATGGATGACCTCACATTTATCAACATTTAACTCCAACTGCCAGACCCTTGCCCACTCACTTAAACTATCTCTATCCCTCTGCAGACTTTCAGTGTGATTTGCACTGTGCCAAGGAATACCCATGTTGGGTTTGTGAAAGCTCCACCCACAGGAGCACCGCACCTTTTTTGCAGGTTATGTGATTTTACATTGGGCAGCTTATTTCTTGAAACTCCTAGTTCGCGACAGTAAGATCCTACAATAACCACAGAGAAGTTAGAACTCAATTTTACAGCTTATTAGCACCAGCCATTTCAGATCCTCTTCCAAGAGGCTGCCCAGAATATAGCATCATATCCCATCATATAACAAAATTGTGTGCTTGGCCCACCTGCTTCCCTTGCCCAGAATGTATCTGGGCTGTTGCTGGAATGACCCTCATCTTACTCTCACACAGTGCTATTGAAATTAGCTGACTCTGGTATTTTTGGGGGTAATTTTGCAGAGTATAAATCTTGCCCTCTATACTTATTCTGGCTTATCAGGAATGAGGGGCGGGTTCCAAGAGCAGTGTGAACCACTCCGGCGTCGGGCCGCCCGGTAGTTGCGGAACCGCCACCCCACCCCCTGCGATTCTCCAACCCGGCGGGGGGTCGGAGAATCCCGACCGAGGAATTTCCATACTAGCTTGCTGCTGGTTGAATTTTATCCTTAATAGTCCACTTGTATGGGTGCCAAAAGCACCATGCCATACAGTGTCTCAAGATGCTAATTTTGTTTTGCTCAATTGGTAATCCACAGCCTTGCTTCCTGATACAGGGTTATATTGTTGTGAGTGCTGACATACACAACACAATGGTCTAGGGGCCATTAACGGGGTGGGTGTGGCTAAGCTGCGCTTTCTTGGAATATCTGTCTGGATTATTTAGGGCAGCACGGTAGCATGGTGGTTAGCATAAATGCTTCACAGCTCCAGGGTCCCAGGTTCAGTTCCCGGCTGGGTCACTGTCTGTGTGGAGTCTGCACGTCCTCCCCGTGTGTGCGTGGGTTTCCTCCGGGTGCTCCGGTTTCCTCCCACAGTCTAAAGATGTGCGGGTTCGGTGATTGGCCATGCTAAATTGCCCGTAGTGTCCTAAAAAGTAAGGTTAAGGGGGGGGTGGGGTTGTTGGGTTACGGGTATAGGGTGGATACGTGGGTTTGAGTCGGGTGATCATTGCTCGGCACAACATCGAGGGCCAAAGGGCCTGTTCTGTGCTGTACTGTTCTATCTATACTGTTCCAGGTTTACATAGAGATATCCAAGGCTATTTCTTCGCCAATTCCAGCGTGAATTGGATATCTGGTCTCGAGAAACATTGTACAACTGTTAGGTTACATTTTCTGGCAAGCAAAAAATATAACTTAAAAAAAATATATATGTATATTTAAAAATAAAACTTAAATGTCTCATCCTAGTCAAGTTGTGGTGTTCCTGTATTTTCGTAAAATATATTAGAGGAGTAGAATTCTATTGAGTGGAGTCGTCTTGAGAGGTGCTCTGCCTTAAACTAGTTAAACTAGTTATTATAGACTTTACTTCATTTAATCCTCTGGACACATGACAAAAAAACTGCATTGTAGGAAATGGAGAGGCCGAAAACCTAAATATTCATGCTACAAAATGATTCATGATTGCATCAAGTTCTGTGATCTGGGGCGGAATTCTCCGACCCCCCGCAGGGTCGGGGAATCGCCCGGGCGGGCATAAATCCCGCCCCCGCCGTGGCTGGAATTCTCCGCCACCCGTGAATCGGCAGGAGCGGGAATCACGACCCGCCGATCGCCGTGTCCCCCGCAGCGATTCTCCGGCCCGCGATGGGCCGAAGTCCCACCGCTGACAGGCACAATCCTGCTGACGTGGTTTAAACCACCTCTGTGCCGGGGGGATTGGCGGCGGGAGCGGGCCCCCGGGGTCCTGGGGGGGGCCGCGGGCCGATCGGACCCTGGGGGGTGCCCCACGGTGGCCTGGTCCGCGATCGGGGCCCACCGATCAGCAGGCGGGCCAGTGCCGTGGGGGCACTCTTTTTCTTCCGCCGCCGCCACGGCCTCCACCATGGCGGAGGCGGAAGAGACCCCCTCCACCGCGCATGCGCCGGTGGTGACGTCAGCGGCTGCTGAAGCTCTGGCGCATGCGCGGACCGGCGAAAGCATTTCGGCCAGCCTCGACGCCGGATGGCGTAGTGCCAAAGGCCGTTGGCGCCAGTTTTGGCACCATCGGTGGAGCAGGAGCCACTCCGGCTCGGGCCTAGCCCCTAAAGGTGCGAAGAATTCCGCACCTTTCGGGAGGCCCGATGCCGGAGTTGTTGGCGCCACTCTGCTACGCCGGGACCCCCCTCCCCGCCGGGTAGGGGAGAACTTCGCCCCTGTTGATTGGTTCTCTATTACTGTCTACTGCAAGCCCATCTTCACTAGTCAATAAACGTATTGAGATTCCATGTGCTTGGCTTTATTGGCCTCCTCATAATTAGGGCCTGGGCCATTTTCTCATCGTGCAAGTGTGATGTCGAATTGGGGTATATTAATGCTGTCCTGTGGGATAATGGTGACACTGGTTTGATCATTGCCGTCAATCCAAAAAACGTTCCACCGACCACACAAATAAGTAAGCTGGTATATGAATTTCAGCACGTGTGTCATGCCAGGTATGTGGGCCATACGCCTCAACAACTGGTGGATCTTATCAAACAGCACATCCCTTTGGTAGTCTGCGAGAGGCAAATTTCTGACCGTACTCAACCAGCCCATACTTACAGAACTCAAAACACAGTGTCCAACATTAGATGTGATTCGCTATTTGATAGCACTTACTAAACAATCCTGATTATGCTAAGAATTACACTGACAATCAATTTAAATTATCAGGTAGGCACGCAGTGTGACTCATTTATGCATGCCAGCAGCTACCTATGTTCATGCACAGGGCCCTGTCCTTTATGAACTGAAAGAACATGTCTGTGCATTGTGCCTGTTCAACTAAATAAAAGCTTGGGAGACAATCATTCCCTTGTTCATTCCTCCTGGGAAAGCCTTGACCAGAGTTTGGATTGAAACAATGGGCGCGATTCTCCGCAAATGCGGCGAGTCGTAAAGGCTGCCGTGTAACTGGGCGTGTTTCACGGCAGCCTCCGCGCCCCCTCCCAGGACCCGATTCTCCCCCCGGTGCGGGGCTAGCAGCGCAGTCCCGTGAAGCACGGCATCGCGGGCTTAGCGACCGTCGCTAAGTCCGCGCGCCAATCGACACGCCGGCTGACGTGCACGATAACGTCAGCCACGCATGCGCGGGTTGGACGGCTCCAACCCGCGCATGCGCGGATGACGTCATCACGCAGACGCGTCAAACCCGCGCATGCGCGGGCCGTCATGCCCCTCAGCCGCCCCGCAGTCTGATCCTGCGGGGCGGCGGAGGAACAAATAGTGCGCGGGTATTGGACCCGCACCGATCGCAGGCCCATGCCACCCTTGGTATGGCCGTGGTGCGGCCGTGCCAATCGGTGCCATGGTTGTCCGGGTTGGCACTTTGCGGCCGTTTTCACGAACGGTGAGAGCAGGTGTGATTGCGTTCGTGAAAACGGCCGTAAAAGCCTGGGAACTCGGCCCATCGGCCTGGGGAGAATCGCTGTTCACCATAAAAAACGGCGAGCAGCGATTCGTGTCGTGGGACGGCCGTGGGGGGGGGGGGGCGGGGGGGAATAGCGGGAGGGCGGGAAAAATGTCGGGAAGGCCCTCCCGCTATTCTCCGACCCGTCGTGGGCAGCGGAGAATCGCGCCCAATATCTTTACAGTTCTCTTTCCCCTGGTGCATTCTCCATAAGAATGTCTTTACCAATCAGAGTTCATTTGCCAACCAATCAGCATCCTCTTCTCAAACAATACAAACAGTTGTTTCCTTTGGTTATCTTACAAATCTGTCCTGATGAATGCAAGATGAAAAGCTTCGACAGCATGTCTCCCTTTCAGCAATAATCAAACTCTGCCGTCCAAGTGATGATTAAAATAAAATGTTTCTTCTTTAATATTTTATGTACGCTTTACACAATTAATCTATAGTCATTGAGCTATCTATAACATATCTAAAATGTTTAGAATAAAATAAAAAATAATATCCTGCACTCTATCTCTAGTATTTATAATGAAATGCCAATTATTAATGTAATAAATTACCAGTGGATTTTCTGCTCGTACGATTTTTAAAGTTTTCCAGAATGTCTACACTACTGGTTCTTTTGAGTTTGATTAATTCAAAGTGCTGAATCGGAGAAGTATCTTCTGTGCATTTACATTCATTGGAATCGGCAGTTAGAAAATCTCAAGTTATGTATTTTTGATCCCTTAACAACCATAATTTATTTTTCATCTTTCAGGTTCTGTGCCAGACCTGAAAGGCCAGTATCCTAATTAAATGTTCTCTAATTTACTAAATTTGTCGAGGCACTCAATAAGGAAGTACAGAAGTTGTTGTGTATATTTAACTGTGACAAAACAATTGGATACTTTTGTGAATATCTTTGATGTGATTAGGCCAACCAGTGATAATAACTTGCTTCAGCTGTTGTAGCTGTGGGTCTTCTTGGGAGGCTTATTGTATCATTTCGGCTTGACATTGCCGAAATCGACCAAGGCGACATGCAGATTGTCTTCCACCATGTATTAGGTATTGTCCACTTGGAGGTCTAGAAGCACATTTTTTGTTGTTGCCTGCATTGGGTAACTGGCTCAGTGTGTCACAGGTCATTTCTTATGGGGTCAAGTCTTCCTTTGCTGCTGTATTGGCGGCACAGTAGCACAGTGGTTAGCACACTTTCTTCAAAGCGCCAGGATCCCAGGTTCGATTCCCGGCTTGGGCCACTGTCTGTGCGGAAGTCTGCATGTTCTGTTCTCCCCGTGTCTGTGTGGATTTACTCCGGGTGCTCTAGTTTCCTCCCACAGGTCCCAAAAGACGTGCTGTTAGGTAATTTGGACATTCTGAATTCTCTCTCCGTGTACTTAAACAGGTGCCGGAATGTGGCGACTAGGGGCTTTTTACAGTAACTTCATTGCAGTGTTAATGTAAGCCTACTTATGACAATAAAAATTATTTTAAAATGAGTATGGCATATTCCAAAGGGTCATGGAGAACAGACTCCGAAGGTTACCTATAGTGGCGGGGTAACTATACCTGAGGAAGAGGACGAGGGGGCCAGTCCTGGAGGGGTTAGAGGACAAGCCCAGGGAGGACCCATGGGATTAGCTGGGGGAAGGAGGACAGGTGGTGGCGGCTAGAGTCCGGCATTCCCAGAGGGCGGGCGAAGCCCTCATCCGTCATCTCCCCCCTTCCCCTTGCACCCCATCCCCCCGATCAACCTCCTTCCCCCATTATCCCCCCCTCATCCTCCCACTGCTTCCCCACCCCAATTACCCTGTTCCACCTTACCAGGGTCTCTGTAACATCACACCAGGGTGATGGGCCTGTGATGGCACTGTCAGCAGGTCATTATACAAGGCAAGAATGTGATGATAACCGTCTGTGAAGTAAGCTCTGGTGCTCTTCAATCTATGCCGTAGTCCTGTCTTTCTGCTGACAATGCGCGCACACCCATCACCTGCACGTGGTATGCATTGGAGGCTCCCGATCCAGAACCACTATGCCCAGGCGGACAGGGCGTGAGGGGGGCAGAGGGCAACTGGGGTTGGGGGTGCAGGCCGTCTCACTATGTGGAATAACGTGAAAGAGGCTTCACATGTATCAGGTGTAGAACATTTTAATTGTGCACTTATGAAACCTTAATTGTCCCAAGCCAACGATTTTTCCCCCCAGTGAATGATCCATAATCTTCTTAAGCCTCTGTGATCTGTTGTTTTGTCTCGGTGTCCCCCCAAGATGTGCCTCAGAGGTGCAGGCAGCCTGCTGCTTTTCGCACCATTTGGCCTTTGATGCCCCGGCGAGCGTCCCTTGGAGGGCCTGGGGCTGGAAGGTATTGGCCACCTCACCCCTGGCACTGGCATCGCCGTGCTACGTTGTTCTGCCTGCGAACCTTCAGATATGCCAGGGTAAGGATGGGGGACCCGAGAGAGCTGGAGACCGCCACTGTCTTCCTGGTGGGAGGCTCCGGTTTGGCCTCCAGTGCTCCCTCCTCCTGGCCGGCGTCACCTAACCCTTCCAGTCCTGGTGCCTCACTATTAACTACACAATCGTGTCGGCACCTTCAGCGATGCCCCTCAGTGACTGGGACATGCTCCGCAGTGCATCGGCAGTGTACACCAGTGATTGGGACATGCTGTCGAGGCCCTCAGCCATGGCCATCACAGACTAAACTGTGCCTTGGACATCACTACTCATGCTGCTGACATTGTGCTCCAGGCTCTCCACTATGGTCGCCACCCTAGCAGTGTTGGCCTCGGTGCCGCACATTGCCGGCGCCATCTCCTGTGCCTACAGCCTTTGGAACTCCTCCGATCGGCCATGTACTCAACAGATTGTCGCTGACACCGCTATCGTATCCCTTGGCCATGCCCTATTGTCCACATCAACTCCCCGATAACCTTGTCCAGAGGATCAGCATCTGACCTGGACCCAGTTACATCCTGGGATCCAGCAGACCTCCAACTGCTGACTCCCTCGAATGTTCTGCCTCCACCTGATGTGCATCAACATCTGTGTGATGCTCACCACATTGTGCCTAGTAGCCTGTCCACTAATGTTACCCATCGAGGTGTGTGTCTCTGAGCTGGTGGAGGGTAGGGTTTCACAGCTGTGACCCATCAATGGTGGCATTGTCGGAGCTCTCCAAGGTGTTTTCTAGGCTGGTAGCGGTGGGGGAGGCACCCAGGATGGCATGGCCCCATCCGATAGAGATCCTGCGAGAGAAAGGGCATGTTGTCAGTGAGGAGAAAGAATCATTTTGTCTGACATGCCCAACTCACTGGAGACAGGTCATCTGGACGAAGAGGCAGTGGATCCTCATCACTGTGGCACATGCCAACCTCACTGTCGGTGACTGCTCTATTCTCAGTCAGTCCTGCAATCAGGACCCGTTCCTCATAGTGGTTGAGGACTCTGATGACTCGCACCCCGCTGCCCTTCTGGGCCCTTTCCCACCTGTTATGTGCCAGCTTCTCCTGCGAGGCCAAAGAAAAGGCATCATGAGCCTTACGCATTATGCATCAGGGAGGGGTCTGTGGCAGGCAATGTGTGTGGGCACTGATGCTGGGCATGGGTGGGTTGTGCAGGTGGGTGCTGGGGTGTGCTGGAGCACAGGTGTGGTGTCATGCTTGGGGGGGGGGGGGTTGTGATGTGAGGTGCCAGCAGACAACCTGTGGGGTGGGGGGGGGGGGGGGGGGGGGGGCAGAGTCCAAAGAATGGCTGGAAGGATCGATGGAAAGGGGATGGTGTCAACTTACCTGTGCGATCATGTGGTGGTCGTTGGTCTATGAGATGGTTGGTAGGAAACAAAGAAATGGCAGAGGAACTGAATAGTTACTTTGCATCAGTCTGTGCGGTGGAAGACAGCAGTTGGATGCCAGAGCTCCAGGAGAATCAGGGGGCAGAGGTGAGTGCAGTGACCATTACTAAGGAGAAGGTTCTGGGGAAACTGAAAGGTCTGAAGGTGGATAAATCACCTGAACTGGATGGACTACACATCAGGGTTCTGAACGAGATAGCTCAGGAGATTGTGGAGGCATTGGTGATAATCTTTCAGAAATCACTGGAGGCAGGAAGGGACCCAGAGGACTGGAAAGTGGCTAATGTAACACCCCTGTTTAAGAAGGGAGGGAGGACGAAGACGGGAAATTATAGGTTGGCTAACCTGACTTCGGTCATTGGTAAGATTTTAAAGTCCATTATTAAAGATGAGATCGCGGAGTACTTGGAAGTGCATGATAAAATAGGACTGAGTCAGCAAAGCTTTGTCAGGGGAGGTCATGGCTGACAAATCTGTTCGAGTTCTTTGAGGAGGTAACAAGGAAGTTAGACAAAGGAGAACAAGTGGACATGATTTATTTAGATTTCCAGAAAGCCTTTGACAAGGTGCTGCATAGGAGACTGTTAAATAGGTTAAGAGTCGATGGTGTTAAGGGTAAGATCCTGACATGGATAGAGGATTGACTGACTGGCAGAGGGCAGAGAGTGGGGACAAAGGGGTCTTTTTCAGGATCATAGAATTTACAGTGCAGATGGAGGCCATTTTAGCCCTTCGAATCTGCACCGGCCCTTGGAAAGAGCACCCCATTTAAGGCCACGCCTCTACCCTATCCCCGTAACTCCGTAACCCAGTAACCTCACCCAACCTTTTTTTTGGACATTGAGGGCAATTTTTCATAGCCAATCCACCTAACCTGGACTTCTTTGGACTGTGGGAAGAAACCGAAGCACCTGGAAAAAACCCACGCAGACATAGGGAGAAAGTGCAGACTCCGCACAGACAGTGACCCAAGCCGGGAATTGAACCTGGGACCCTGGAGTTGTGAAGCAACTGTGCTCCCCTCTGTGCTACCATGCTGCCCTAATGCCCATAGGGGTGGCAGCTGTTGACTAGTGGTGTACCTCAGGGGTCGGTGCTGGGACCACAGCTTTTCACAATATACATTAATGATCTGGAAAAAGAACTGAAGGCACTGCTGCTAAATTTGCAGATGATACAAAGATCTATAGAGGGGTAGGTAGCATTGAGGAAGCAGGTTAGGAGAGTAGGCAAAGTAGTAGCAGATGGAATACAATGTGGAAAAGTGTGAGCTAATGCACTTTGGAAGGAGAAATGGAGGCAGAGACTATTTTCTAAATGGGAAGATGCTCAGGAAATCCAAAGCATAAAGGGACTTGGGAGCCCTTGTTCACGATTCTTTTAAGGTTAATGTGCAGGTTCAGTCGGCCGGCAGTTAAGAAGGCAAATGCAATGTTTGTATTCATGTCGAGAGGGCTAGAATACAAGACCAGGGATGTACTTCTGAGGCTATATGAGGCTCTGGTCAGACTCCATTTGGAGTATTGTGAGCAGTTTTGAGCTTCGTATCTGAGGAAGGATGTGCTGGCCTTGGAAAGGATCCAGAGTATGTTCATAACAATGATCCCTGGAATTAAGAGCTTGTCGTATGAGGAACAGTTGAGGATTCTGGGTCTGTACTCGTTGGAGTTTAGAAGGATGAGGGGGGATCTTATTGAAACTTACAGGATACTGGCTTGGATAGAGTGGACATGGGGAGGATGTTTCCACTTGTAGGAAAAACTAGAAGCAGAGGACACAATCTCAGCCTAAAGGGATGATCCTTTAAAACAGAGATGAGGAGGAATTTCTTTAGCCAGAGGGTGGTGAATCGGTGGAGCTCTTTGCTGCAGAAGGCTGTGGAGGCCAAATCACTGAGTGTCTTTCAGACAGAGATAGATAGGTTTTTCATTAATAAGCGGATCAGGGGTTATTAGGAGAAGGCAGGAATATGGGGATGAGAAAAATATCAGCCATGATTGAATGGCGGAGCAGACTCGATGGGCCGAGTGGCCTAATTCTCTCCTATGTCTTCTGGCCTTATAGTCTTGTGGTCTGCTTCCTGCACAGGACTGAGGTCCAATGGTCATATTTATAAAAACAAATTACTGCGGGTGCTAGAATCTGAAACAAAAACAGAAAATACAGGACAATCACTGCAGGTCTGACAGCGTCTGTGGCTTTGACAAAGTCATCCAGCTTCTAAATGTTAGATCCTTCTTCTTTCCACAGATGCTGTCAGACCTGCTATGATTGTCCGGTATTTTCTGCTTTTGTTCCTCCTGGTCATGCTACCCGAACTGACGGTCGCTGCCAGTGCCTCCCAGGCGATCCTGCGGCTGATTCTCCAACCTTCCTTGGAGCACCAGGGTGTCCCGTCTCACCTCCATGGCATCCAGCAGCCTAGCCAGGTCATCATCTCCGAAGTGTGGCGCAGATCTCTTTGGTGGCATGTCTGTGTGCTATCTGGAGAGTGTTTAGGGGCGAGGTTTATGTGCTGCTCCTCCTTGTTAGCGAGCAGCCACTGGGCACGGTCCAGGCGAATCAGCTGGTGGGACGTTCATTTTCGTCATGAAACCCGTGGGGGATCATTTCAAGTCCTAATTGACATTAGGTCCCTGCTGTGGTTTCACCAGGTCGGATATTAGGAAGCACCCAGAAAGTTGCGCCTGCTGACGCACTGAGTGCTGCTCCCGTTCAATCGTGTCCCTGATCTGACCAAGAAAGGCAAACTCAGTGTTGAAGACGGTATCATTTTTGGGAGGTTCTGGGTAGTTGATCCTCTCCCTGGACGGTGCACAATTCTATTGGAACTACATATTGGCCACCCGGAGGTCTCTAAAATGAAAATGTTCACCAGGAGCTACATCTGGTGGCCAGGTCTCGTCTCTGATATCATGGACTTAGAGAAGCAGCGTGATTCATGCCAGGAAAATCAGCAACTCCCTCCTTACACCTATGGGAGTGGCCAGGCAGGCCATGGGTGTGAGTGCAGGTGGACTTTGCCAGGCCTTGATTAATAAGGGGATCAAGGGTTATCGGGAGAAGGCAGGAGAATGGGGTTGAGAAAATATCAGCCATGATTGAATAGCGGAGCAGACTCGATGGGCCAAGTGGCCTAATTCTGCTCCTATGTCTTATGGTCTTATGGCCTTTTATGGGCTCCATGTTTTTCATCCTGGTGCATACACACTCCAAATGTTTGTGCAAATAATTATGACCCTGGGAGTTCCAAAAGAATATTCAAGATATGTGATCTTGCCTATATGAGGAACTTTGGAGAAGACTCTTACTGGGACCCTGGAGTCATATTAGAGAAAATGGGACCAGTGTACTACTTAATAAAGGTCCAGGATAAGGTCTTGAGGAAACACCTGGATCACCTCAGAAGTATGTCCCCGTACAAGCCTCACTAACAGCCATAGAGGTGGCTCTATATAGTTTCTCTAGTATTGGGCAACATCCCAACCCTGTGTCCGTCTCCCCTCATAATGACGACTCAGGTTCTGAGATGGAAGTAGAGGAAGCCAGTGTTCTGACTGTAGCAGCCACCGAGGAAGGAACGATGTTGGTATCTCTTCGGGGCTCAATCCGGAATTGAAGGTCTCTGATTTGGTTCACACCTCCTAATTGCATTCCACCCTCCATGGACCTCAGAGTGATTGTGAATGAATGAAATGAATGAATGAAAATCGCTTATTGTCACAAGTAGCCTTCAATGGAGTTACTGTGAAAAGCGCCTAGTCGCCACATTCCGGCGCCTGTTCGGGGAGGCTGGTACGGGAATTGAACCATGCTGCTGGCCTGCCTTGGTCTGCTTAGAGACTTCCTTGCCGCGGGAGTACTAAGAGAGGAATGGACTTTAGTGCAGACGAATGTTATAGTGGCCACGAAGGACACGGGGTATCGGCAGTAGATCTCCCTGTGGGCTTTGTGGAATATTATTAAGCTTGTGGTTAACGAAATGTATGGCGGAAGCTTAAAGCTCGCTGTTCCAATATGGACCGGCATATCCGTAAGTCCCCAGACTTCGGCAACTATGTTGTATGCAGTGGCTGCGGCCTTTTTGGATACTGCAATAAAGGAAGACTGGCTTTGGCGAAGTTATTACAACAGGAAAGTAGCTTATAGTAGCTTATAGTGAGTCAGCAGGGAGAATTTTTCTTGCAGGCGGAGATTGGAATTGGAATTAATAATGTGTAGTCAGTTCTCGATGTGAAGATATCAGTTTTATAATGTTTAATAGTAATAACACCAGTGCAGTTTTCAGTGATCTATTTATTCTTCTGTTATGATATTGTTTTAAGAGTCTGAATGTGTTTATAAAATTAAAGTTAGAGCATAAGAGGTCATCCTGTAAAATTACATTTTGATTTTATGGCATGTATAAATTTAGATGGTAATGCTTTATATTTGCTCGCAAGTGCCAATTTCTCCAAGTTGTTAGACCACAGTATATATAAAACAAAATTCAAGATAATAACAGTTTTCAGTCCTGAATTATGTGGAGGAATCTGTTTCATTGTGGATGTTACATGGGGCTGAATTTTATCTCCCCTCACACAGATCCTCCGGAGGCGGGTTGGCAGATGTGGACCATAATATTACAAATAGGTGGTGAAATGGCATGAGCGCTGTACCCGTGGCCAATCCACCTGCCTGTGGTGCAAATTAATTAGTGGTGGTTGAGCCATCAGGCCATTTAGTCATAGGCCAACTGGCGTCACTGGAATTTAACCAGTGGTAAGAGAGGCCAACACCAAGCATCGAGCTGGCAGCTTTCACTAAGTACACTGGTCATGGCCAAAGGTTGTCCTTCTTAACAGGTCCCCAGATCCCACTGGAAGCCATACCCAAAGTCTTCCTCAGAATCCTGGCCTGGTTACCCTGGTCACCCAGATCTGGCCCTGGCTAGACCCCCAGACTTAATTCTGACCCGGCTTCAGTGCAACATGTGTTCCTGCAGGCCTCACTTCAATAGCTGCGATGGCTGTTGCTCCTAGTGCTGCTGCTGGGACTAAGTTGCCAACCTCTCTTTGGCCAGCAGTCTGAGGTGGGATTTCCCATTGCCGAGGGACAGAAGTCCCACCTCAACTCAATAAATGGCCTGTCGGCCACTTTATGGATGTCGGGCAAGGCTGTTAGCCCAGTCCATGGATTCTAACATTGGTACCTTATTAGAAGAACATTTATATTTCAATGACAATATAGCAAGTGTGAAGGATCCAGAAACAATAAGTACTCCAAGTGCTTCAGGCTTCTAATGGCCTATACACACGTGAAAGAACCCACCAGTTAATTGCTGAAACTATAATATCCTATAGTATACAGTCCTATACATTTATATCTTTTTTGAGAACATCAAGTTATGTCAGTTATTGCGTGGTAATGAATTATAATTGACCATTTTTCAAAAAAGTAATGCAATCTGTTATATTTTTATTGATAATTGTTTTCCACAAATAAATGTTTTAGACTACAGGATGTGATGTCCTCTTGGAGAAATATAAAGTTATGCTTGTGATCAGATGTTTGAACCGAAATCAGCTATAAAAATAGTAGACTCACTCCATCTTCTGTTAATGAAGACCATAATTTCTTCCCAAATATTTGAATGTAAATGTTGTAAAGTAAAAAAAACGCTATAATTATCTACAGTCTCTAGGTTAGGATCAGAGAAAATAACTCACCAATGTTTTCGATGAGATGTTTTAGCACAGTGGGCTAAACAGCTTGCTTGCTATGCAGAACAATACCAGCAGCACGGTTCAATTCCCGTACTGGCCTCCCTGAACAGGCGCCGGAGGCTTTTCGCAGTAACTCCATTGAAGCCTACTTGTGACAATAAGTGATTATTATAGCATGGGTTCATAAAGGGTAGGTCATGCCTAACTAATTTAGTGGAATTTTTTGAGGACATTACCAGTGCAGTAAATAATGGGGAGCCAATGGATGTGGTATATCTGGATTTCCAGAAAGCCTTTGACAAGGTGCCACACAAAAGGTTGCTGCATAAGATAAAGATGCTCAACATTAAGGGTAAAGTAGTAGCATGGATAGAGGATTGGTTAATTAATTGAAAACAAAGGGTGGGGATTAATGGGTGTTTCTCTGGTTGGTAATCAGTAGCTAGTGGTGTCCCTCAGGATCAGTGTTGGGCCCACAATTGTTCACAATTTACATAGATGATTTGGAGTTGGGGACCAAGGGCAATGTGTCCAAGTTTGCAGACGACACTAAGATGAGTGGTAAAGCAAAAAGTGCAGAGGATACCGGAAGTCTGCAGAGGGATTTGGATAGGTTAAGTGAATGGGCTAGGGTCTGGCAGATGGAATACAATGTTGACAAATGTGAGGTTATCCATTTTGGTAGGAATAACAGCAAAAGGGATTATTATTTAAAAGATAAAATATTAAAACATGCTACTGTGCAGAGAGACCTGGGTGTGCTCGTGCATGAGTCGCAAAAAGTTGGTTGACAGGTGCAACAGGTGATTAAGAAGGCGAATGGAATTTTGTCCTTCATTGCTAGAGGGATGGAGTTTAAGACTAGGGAGGTTATGCTGCAATTGTATAAAGTGTTAGTGAGGCCACACCTGGAGTATTGTGTTCAGTTTTGGTCTCCTTACCTGAGAAAGGACATACTGCCACTGGAGGGTGTGCAGAAGAGATTCACTAGGTTAATCCCAGAGCTGAAGGTGTTGGATTACGAGGAGAGGTTGAGTAGACTGGGACTGTACTCGTTGGAATTTAGAAGAATGAGGGGGGATCTTATAGAAACATATAAAATTATGAAGGGAATAGATAGGATAGATGCGGGCAGGTTGTTTCCACTGGTGGATGAAAGCAGAACTAGAGGGCATAGCCTCAAAATAAGTGGAAGTAGATTTAGGACAGAGTTTAGGCGGAACTTCTTCACCCAAAAGGTTGTGAATCTATGGAATTCCTTGCCCAGTGAAGCAGTTGAGGTTCCTTCATTAAATGTTTTTAAGACAAAGATAAGTAGTTTTTTGAAGAATAAAGGGATTAAGGGTTATGGTGTTCGGGCCAGAAAGTGGAGCTGAGTCTACAAAAAATCAGCCATGATCTCATTGAATGGCGGAGCAGGCTCGAGGGGCCAGATGGCCTACTCCTGCTCCTAGTTTTTATGTTCTTATGTTTTATTCACTGTCCCGATACTTGCAATGAATACCACGTGAACATGGACATCAGGGTAATGTTTTGGCTATGGTATTCCGGTGATGCTCTCTGTCCATTTTCACATGTGAAGAATGGGTGAAATACTGATGGGCATTGAGTGGCTCTAGAGGTTTACTTCAGCAAAAGGTGGCATCTTCAGGAAAAGACGTGAGAAAATTGAAAGAAAAGCGTAATAGTTTAATATTAGGCAGGATAAATGATTTAATTTATCTTAACATCGCAAACAAAGCGCTGTAAATTTCTACAGGCTGCGTATACAGCACAATTTGCCTTGCAGGTCTGTCAGCTTTGCATGACAGATCATGGAGGCAGTAGAAAAATAAGTCTCTTTGAGAGGCAACAAATCACCAAATCTACTAATTCAATGAACAAACATGATTTCACTTCTGAGTGAAGTTGCACTCCAATTTTAAGATTATGCCCCCTTATTGGATTCCCTTTTGTACTGATGTGCTAGTTTTAATATTATGTACTTGGACATCCAAATCTCTTTGCTCCTCATGGTTTATTGCCATTAAGAAAATATTCTGATTTGCTTTTCATGGATCCAAAGTGTCCTGACATTTGAATTTTATCTGTAACAATTTTGCCCACTTACTTAATGGACACAATTTTCCAAAAAGATTCCTTAAGTGTGGTCTCCAGCAGGAAAGGAGGTGAGATTCCCACCTGGTGGATCTGCGTGATCCAGATCACGATCAATCCACATTCATTTTGGAGCTGGGGTGATTTGCGCCCTGGGACTCAAAGAAGCTGGCAACTCTGGCTCCCTTAAAAAGGGTGCCCCAACCTCAGAATAACAATATTTCACACACCCCCCTTCCAAATCGTTGGCAAGGCACCCACAATCACTGGGTCGTTGCCGAATGTCCCCCTTCAGGCCCCTCCCCACATCCAACCCCTCTCAGGCCCCCTTCATGCCCTGCCCCAGCCCCCTGACAGTGGAAACCTAATCTCTCCTAACACTCTGGCAGCAGCAACCTTGCCAGTTTGACACTGCCAGGATGTGAGAGGTCAGCACTCAGACCGAGCAAAGGTTTGAAGTCTACAGGGGGAAGACTTTTACCTTAATCTGACAGATCAATGAAATTGACATTCTGGAGAAAGTTCATGGCTTTTTGAGACTACAGAGAGAAGACGTTTGCCTTCATCTGACAGATATTGAAATTGACATGCTGGAAGAGAGTTTAAAGGTTTTCAAGACTACAGAGGGAAGACTTGCCACACAACCCCCAAGTCAGGAAAGACCCCTGAGCTGAGCTCCTCCAGACCAGCCCCCCCCCCACCCGACCCCCACCTCCTCTGAAAGATTTTCTTTGGCACCCTGGAGGTAATTGCAGAGAAGCTATTCACCGCTTTGCTCCCCCTCAGTGTCCCTAGTGCCTGGTCCCCTTTTTGAGAGACCAGTAATGATTTGTGCCCAAGGGACTTCCAGCTAGGGGAGGGGATGGGAGATGGGAGCATCCCGGGAGATGGCAGCCACTTTAATCTCATTGATGAGATTGAAATGAATGCTAATGAGTTCTGATCAGATTCTCTCCAACAATCTGATCTTTCCGGGGGAAAGGCTGGTGGACTCCCGTCGGGTTTGACGCTCAACAAGAATCCTGTTTTGGACCTCACACCCGATTCAGTGGACTAGCAAGAATCCCGGGTCGGGCGAACAGCCCCGCTGAATCGCCCCCATTATATTTTTATACTTTTTTAAATTTCTGCTCCACCACAATTTACTGTACCATTTAAATTAGTGTATAACTCTTTAATCCTTCATCCAAGTCACTGATATTTATCTTAAAAATCAAAGGCTCAAGTTGCTGGGGATCACACTTGTCATATCTCGTCGATCAGAGTGCATTCCTTTATACTTCTCATTTACTAACTTCTCTAACTTTGTCTCAACCTTTGTTTCTTTATACCTCAATTGACTGTGGTTCGACTGAATTTTCAAAAAATGCCAGTTTTGCGTTTAGCATGGATCCTTTATTCTAATGATATCAACCCTCAGGGGAAAGCTTAACTCAAAGGAAAAAACAATTTACAATGGATATTCACGGCTGATGCTCCAGATCCACCAAGACACTAGCAATACCTCATCAGCTGGATAGTAGAGTGCAATTGACGGAGCTCCTTTTGCAACTTCCCCAGACACGTTAACCCGATTATCTAATCCCTTAGACAAAACGGGGGACTTCCCCCTTGTCGTCTCAACCCCAGGTATGTTGTCCAGATGGTCCACCTGAGTCTCCATCAGCTGTTCGCCCACTCCGCTATTACTTCCCGGCTCTCCAGCCGCCCTCAGAGGCCTCAGTTTTCCCTATTCAAGGCCTCAGTTTCTCAATGCAGTGACTCACCAGCCCTGAACTGTTGTTCCAGCTCTCTCACTCTGTCTCTTTCCATGAGAGTTCTAGTCTCACTTTCTCCTCTAGCCCGTGCTCCTGGTCAGGCTCCTCCTTCAACTTGCCAAGGATTTTGGCTTTTATCCTGAGGGGAACCCCAAGGGCTGACTGTATCCCTGCCTGCCGTCCTCTCTGGTCGACAACCTCTGCTGGTGGGGACTTGGTGTCCCACAGGGAATGCATCTCAGTGGGCAGGATCATGCCTCCTGCCCCACCTCCTAAACCGGAATTCGGGGTGCTGAAGGTCTGCTCACCATCCCAACTACTTTAGTATATCTTGAGGTGAGTGTATGGAATACAAGCTTGTAGCCTAGTGATCAACGATTCCATGGGCGAGATTTTCCGACTGTTCATGCCAGTGGGATCTTCTGGTGCTGGCTACGGTATGCCCTCCCCAATGGTGTGGGGTGGATTCAATAGGAAATCCCACTGACCAGTAGATCACACTGCCGGTTATTGGTGGGCCACCTCCCACCACCGAGAAATATGTCGTGAGGAGGCCCGAGACTCACGTCCATGACTGCATAAATTAATGTCTCCCACTTTTGTCATTGGTTTTCTTTGAACCAGTGGCTGATGTACTAGAAATAACGGGGAGGTAGTGGTGTTGTGGTTATGTCTCTGGACCAGAGACCCAGAGTGCTCTGGGGTCCCAGGTCCAAATCATGCCACTGAAATTTGAATTCACTAAACATCTGGAATAAAAACTCTAATGATGGTTAGGTGGATTGGCCATGCTAAATTGCCCGTAGTGTCGTAATAAAAGTAAGGTTATGGGGGGGCTGTTGGGTTACGGGTATAGGGTGGATACGTGGGTTTAAGTAGGGTGATCATGGCTCGGCACAACATTGAGGGCTGAAGGGCCTGTTCTGTGCTGTACTGTTCTATGTTCTATGTTCTATGATGACCATGAAACCATTGTCGATTGTCGTAAAAACTCATCTGGTTCACTAATGTACTTTAGGGAAGGAAATCTGTCATCCTTACCTGGTCTGGCCTACATGTGACTCCAGACCCGCAGCAATGTGTTTGACTTTTAACTGCCTCTCAAGGTCAATTAGGGATGGGTAATAAATGCTGGCACAGCCTGCGATGCCCATGTCCCTTGAATGAATTTTTAAAAATTAACGTCCAGTGTTTGATTCCAAATGAAGGCACAGATGACCTACAATTTCTGTGTCCACATACATTTCCTATGTTGCACATTTTAGAGAGAGCGATAGGTTGGAGATTATCTCGATGCAAATCAATGGGGCTGGAAGACAGATGTCACTTGGCACACTTCAAATTCAGAATAGCACGTATCTACTACTTAACACTATAGTGCCACTTATACTTAGATCTTTCAGTTGGCTACGTAAAAGGTCAGGCAAGACAGCTGACTGTTAAGTGGAAGATATTACAATGAACACACGCAAATTCTGAGGGTAAGCACAGTAAACTTCTTTTATGCACTGGGTCTGATTTTAGTTCTGGATGTGCATCAGGAGATTAGCAGACAAATGAGCCTGTTAGTCACCCATCGTTATCACCTTCAGGCTTGGGCTTTAGTGCATGTTGCCGGCAAGCTGCCATCGTCAAAACAAGCCTTCCAAGGCATCTTTTTGGTTAGGGAGATTGGGAAGTGGGCAGACTTCAATGTGAATCTGGCTGACATCTTGTTCCTCCTGGCTGTACAGAAATAAAAGTTTTTAAAAAATCTTTGGCTGCATTCTGAGTAACCCCCAACAATCCGGTTGAACCATCGGTACAAATGTAGAGAGCATGCATGATGTATGTTTTCCAGATGTTTTTCTCACAATTATGATATATGTCTTACATAGAGTTTCGAACATAGAAACAGGTCTACTGGGCCCAACTGGCCTTTGCTGGTTTTATCCATCATCTGATCCTCTCTTGCTTCACATCGAACCCGATCAGCATATCTTTCTGTTCCTTCCTCTTTCATACACTTTCTGTTAAATGCATCTGTGCTATTCCCCTTAGCTACTTCATGTGGTAGCAAGTAAATATTCCTAGGACCATTTTTTTTGTTGCATTTTACAAGTGGTCCCCATCTGCATGAGGCATCTGTTTTCCCATCTTAAGATCCTTTCTGTTAAGTGGTATGTGATTCAATGTTGGTACAGCCTCATTTAATTACATCTAGCCACAAAACAAAAAAATGCAGCACTATTTTTCTGCCGAATTGTGTCGGGCACAATGTTATGTATCTAGAAAGGTAGTAATGGTCGGTATATCAAAATAGTTTGAAATGTTGTTGCCTGCATTATGTAACCGATAAATAAATATTTTTCAGCAACAGGATTTTGAAATATTTATTCAGCAAATTTCTCTAAATGCTGTTTAATGCATACAAACATTTCTCGGTAAGGATAAAGTGACAGATTGCCACGAGAAAATATCTCAGTTACTGGAAATCTGTAATAAAAAAAAATCATAAAATGATGGAAACTCATAGTAGTCCAGTTTCTGTGGGGAGATGAAGATAGACCATTTGTCTAAACAGGTTTATTGTATCTGTAAAATCTCTTGATACTGCAACCAGTATATTTTAATCAAAGTTTTACCCTGATGTCTTTATTAGCCAGGAGAAAAATGGGCAACACAAGTACAAAGCCAAACCTATTTTATTCAACAACAACAGTATTTACCCTTAAATTAACCCAAAACCTTTTGGGATGGGTTGGATTTCCCTTGGGTGGAGGAGGACCTGGTGGAGGGATTGGGAGTCCCCATTGGGCTGGTAAAGGTGTTGGAGGGTATGGGGGCGATGCAGGCAGGAAAGGTCCTGGGCCCGGGCGGGTTCCTGGTGGAATTTTATAAAACATTTTCCGGGGACTTGGGGCCCCTGCTGGGCAGGACGTTCAATGAGGCAAGGGAGCAGGGAGTGCTCCCCCTTACTTTATCGCAGGCGTCAATCTCCTTAATTTTAAAGAGGGAAAGGAATCCAGAGCAGTGTGTGCCCTACAGGCCAATTTCATTATTAAATGTGGACGCTAAGTTGCTGGCCAAGATCTTAGCCTCAAGGATCGAAGGTTGTAGGCTGGGTCGATAGGGGAGGACCAGACACGATTTGTTAAGGTGAGGCATCTGTCGGCTAACATCAGGCGGTTATTAAATGTTATAATGATGACCCCGGAGGAATGAAGTGTGGAGCTGATGGTCGCCATGGATGCGGAGAAGGCCGTTGACCGGGTGGAGTGGGACTATTTGTGGGAGGTGCTGGGGCGGTTTGGGCTGGGGCAGGGTTTTGTGGATTGGGTCCGGTCGAGTGTGCGAACGAACCGGATCGCACCGAGGGACGAGGCAGAGATGCCCACTCTCCCCATTGCTCTTTGCCTTGGCTAGAGAACCATTGGCAATGGCGCTGAGAGCGTCAAGGGATTGGTCGGGGATAGTGCAGGGGAGTGGAGCAAAGGGTCTTGTACATGGACAATCTACTGCTCTATATTTCAAACCCTTTGGAAGTTACTAACGGGATTATGGGCATATTGGAGGAAACGGCCGGCTCTCGGGGTACAAATTGAATATGGGGAAGAGCGAGTTTTTTCCGATCTAAGCAAGGGGGCAGGAGAAGAGGCTGGGGGAGATACCGTTTAGGGTAGTGGGGCGAGCTTTAGGTATTTGGGCATTCAGGTGGCGCCAGAGTGGGAGCAGCTGCACAAGCTGAATTTGGCTTGGTTGGTGGAACATCTGAAGAGGGATTTTGGGAAGTGGGATGTGCTCCCGCTGTCACTGGTGGGACAGGTGCAATCAGTGAAGGTGACAGTTCTCCCGAAGTGCTTGTTTCTGTTCCAAAATCTCCCAATCTTCATTCCAAAAGCTTTTTTTAGGAGGGTGAATGCACTGATTTTGGGTTTTGTTTGAGCGGGTAAAGCCCTGTTGGTGAAGAAGGTGCTGCTTGAGTGGGGTCGGTGGGGGGGGGAGGTGGGGAGGGGAGCGGATTAGCTCTTCCAAGTTTGTTGAATTGCTATTGGGCGACAAATATAGCCATGGTCAGGAAGTAGGTAGTGGGGGAAGGGTCGGTATCTCGTCAGCATCTCGATTGCTTCTGCATGGAGTCCAGGTGTTTGATTCTAATACCACTCCCCGTGCCATTCCAATGAGGCCTCGGGAGGAGGTCCCAACACACCAATGGATTATGATAGGCGATGACCACTCAACAGGACATTGGAACCTACCCACAGGTATCCATCTCTGGTAGTGGTGCTTGCATATAAGGTAATGTTGCCATATAAGGTAACGGCAGGAACTCTGGGTGTTAGAAAGTCTGGCTTGATCTAGGCAACCCAAAACAAATTGGTGCATACCAATGGAATTGATAATCTCCTGATGGGTAGGGGCAGCACGGTGGTGCAGTGGTTAGCACTGCTGCCTCACGACGCCGAGATCCCATGTTCGATCCTGACTCTGGGTTACTGTCCATGTGGAGTTTGCACATTCTCCCCGTGTTTGCCTGGGTTTCACCCCCCACAACCCAAAGATGTGCAGAGTAGGTGGATTGTCCACGCTAAATTGGCCCTTAATTGGAAAAAATTAATTGGATTCTCTAAAAGAAATTTTTAACAAAAAACAAAAAAAAATCTCCTGATGGGTGATTGACAGGGCATGTCCAGATAGTCCCCGGCAGCTTGTCTGAGTTTCAGTGTTTTCGAACTTGGCCAAATTCGAATTCCCATCAGGTTGTTTGCTGGAACTGACTGTGGTTTGATTTAAAATGTCCAATATTTTAATTTAAAGTGTCCTGTCATGATATGCAAACATTCAGCTAATGAACACATAGAATAGGACACGACCAATGATCAGTCAGGACACTCAGGGGTAGTATCTCACTATAAAAGGGATGAGGCACTCACACCTCGCCTCTTTCCACAGACCAACATCTACAGAGTGAGACAGGGTGTATCCTCAGCATCACGCGCCAGCACATGGCTTAGAGCAAGGCTGGTTCAGTTAGACTGAGTTACTACATTTGGATTAGCAGAGAGTCAAACTCATTGAGAACTGTGCTAATAGTTCAATAAAACACATTGAACTCACTTCAAAGTCTTGAGCATCTTTTACTCAAAACTGCATCAAGTGGCAGCTTGTGTTATTCCAAATTACATAACACAACATGTCCGATTTTATCGGGCCTAAAATCCAGGCTGTTCCAGATTACCACAGGTTTGTAAGCCTGTAACTCTACTTTCTTCCCTCAAGAGATGTTGCCTGACCTGTGTGTTCCCTGCATTTTCTTGATGTAATGAGGTTTAGGCAGTGCAAAATCGCCTAATTTTCATAGATGGAAGCTAGAAACCTCCAAATATTACATGAGGTTGTGTGAATTTACATTCTACATCTGACTCAACTGGAAATTAACCTAAAATGCATCAAGTTGGCAGCAGGTGTTCAGAGCCAGAGAAATTATTCCTTTTCACATAAACCCATCAGACAAGTTTGATTTCAATAAACTACTGTAGTGACCAAGGTGGATAATGTTCATTGAAAGATTTATGATTCTTTCAGGCATAGTTAAGAAAAAAGAATGAACCCTGTGAACACACTGATTTATTCGACAAGCGAGAGAGAGGGTGATATTTTGTAGCTCTTTCCAATGATGGAACTATATTTATGAAACAATACTTACTGATTTAAAAAATAGTTGGTATTCTGCAGAAACCTTTCTAAAATATCTCACAGAATCCAAGGGAACAAGACGAAAATGAATCAAGACGCTTTTGTTTAACTGCATGACAAAATTATTTATGAACATATTGAAATAGAACTAAAAAATCTTGAGTTGACATTGATAAAATGTAGCAGCTTATTAAGGTAGCAGATAACAATTTGAAAAAGTAGGGAAAACCATAGCAAAGGGTAAACGTTTAGAACAAAATGCATTCCCATGATAATGTGTGATAAAAGTAATAGGTTCCCAGGATATCCCATCTCTTTCTCTCCCTAAAGAAGTAAAGCACCATCATTTTCATGGAAATGGGCATTTCTAAGCAGTGCACAAGAAAGAAAAATCAATTACTTACGTTTGAGAGGGATGATGTTTTTCAGAGCATGTTGAAAAGTAAAGAAAGCTGTGTATAGTAAAATTGTTCCTTACCAAAGTTGCAAAAAGGTATAAGTTAGAATCAAGCAGATGTGTTGCCAGTAGCTAATTTGCAATATAAATAAAAAGAAAGGAAGCCTCTGCACTGGTCAAAAACACCTCCATGGGCTAGGTTTTACAGTCTCCCGCCAGCATGTTTAAAGGCGGGGGGGGGAGGCTTGAAAAACGCTGCATATTGTCAGCCATAGAACTATAGGATCCCTACAATGCAGAAGGAGATCATTTGTCTCATCGATTTACACCTAATCTCTGAAAGAGCACCCTACCCAAACCTACTCCCCCACTCTATCCCTGTAACCCCATCTAATCATCACATCCTTGGACACGAAGGGCAATTTTGCATGGCCAATCCATCTGAACTGCACATCTTTGGACTGTGTTAGGAAACCAGGGCATTCAATCTGATAGAATTTCAAGAATTTCATAGAATTTACAGTGCAGAAGGAGGCCATTTGGCCCATCGAGTCTGCACTGGCTCTTGGAAAGAGCACCCTACCCAAGCCCACACCTCCACCCTATCCCCATAACCCAGTAAACCCACCCAACACTAAGGGCAATTTCAGACACTAAGGGCTATTTAGCATGACCAATCCACCTAACCTGCATGTCTTTGGACTGTGGGAGGAAACCGGAGCACCCGGAGGAATCCCATACACACACGGGGAGAATGTGCAGACTCCGCACAGACAGTGACCCAAGCCGGGAATTGAACCTGGGACCCTGGAGCTGTTAAGCAATTGTGCTAACCACTATGGTACCGTGCTGCCCTCTGTAATGCCCATAGGCATTACAGAGACATGCTGTAGAATGACATTAATTGATTGGGACCTGAATACGGAAAGGTACGTGATATTTAGAAAGACATGAAGCTAGGAAAAGGTGGAGGGCGGCTTGTGAATTAATGATGGTATCAGCCCAATAAAGAGGGGTGACCGAAGTTCATGAAACTAGGATGTTGAAGCGGTTTGTGGAATTAGGTTTACAGTCAGGTTAGCCATGTTCTTAAAGGGCAAGCAAGCTCAAGGGGCCAGGTAGCCTACTCCTGATCCTGATTTATATGTTCATGTGCTTGTACATACGTATACCTTCCCCCACTGATCTCTCAAACTGAGCTCTCCACTACCTTTGCTGGGCTCTGCCAACCGGGCCCTGCCAATACCCAGGACTTACCTGATCTTTAGGCTCCATAACCTCTTCTTCGATGTGGACTGCTTGCAGTCCCATCAATGGCTACAGTTGATCCTGGAGCAAGCAAATTGGTTAGCAGCTTGCTAAGACTGGACTTCCTCCACAGATTGGGGTGGTAGACACTCCTGATACTATGTTCCCAGACCAGATCCCAACAGTGTTAGGATACTGGGAAGAAACCCTAATATTTTATTTTAATTTTGTATGCATGTGCAGTCCCAGCATCATCCAGAACAGAACTCAACTGAAAATTTTTTCTCAAAAAGCCTTAGCTCCACCCAGCAATGACACCATTATCACCAAACTGAAAACTAATTAACTCCATGGGGAATCCCCTTAATAAAAACAAAATTACATTAGCCCAAGCTTTTTAAGATGGTCAATTGCTCCTCTGGCTCCTGAAAGCTCTGTTATCTTTCAAATCAAGGTTCTTTTAAAGTCAAACATACACTACCCCAAGCTTTTGTCCCTTACTTCACCAAATACTTGTAATACCTAGCTGAAATTCCCACATTCATCACACTGAGCAAATGAAACTGTGCAAAAACCTGTGGGGCAGGGCTTTTTGATGGGCAGGCTCCTGACTGACTTTTCAGTTGGTGGGGGCTGTGGGGAGTACAGTGTTCCATAAAATCCAACCCCATATTCCTTCTGTAATTCCAAAGATGTGCGAAATGGGTCTGAGTAATTCCATCTTCTGAGAAAAAAAAGTTGCAGCAAGAAATATATTTTTAATGAAGCCCCATGCATGAACTACTAGAATTTTACATTATTTAATCTCCTGGCTTGATATCGTGACCAGAAGCCGTTAGGAGAGAAGACATTAGCATCCTGGCAAAGATAAATACACATTGAATAAAATTTACCATGCAAGTCAAAGCATTTTGACTATGACAATCAGCTGTCATTGGTAAAAAAGTGCCTCAAGGAGGTGAAATCTGTCAGATAATTATGCATTTATAGAATATCTATGTGCCGACCGTTTCATTGGAATCTGCACCGCTTGATCTGATGAAGGCGAAATGGGAGGAGGAGTTGGGACACATTCTAAATGTGGATGTGTGGAATGGCCCCTTTATAGGGTAAATTCCACTTCATTCTGCGTATGGCTCATTCTGATCCACCTCAAGGGGGTTTTCAGAACACATCTGACCAAAAAAGGATGAGCGGGTTCTTTAATAGAGTGGAGGGGAGGTGTTAGCGGTCGTGGTCGGCTATATTAGGGGTATCGCGGTACCTAGGTGGGATGTACCTTATACTGTAGTATGAGTTGTAGAACCTGCCTGCTGGTTCCACCCAGCAGGTGGAGCATAAGAGTCTGTGTTTCACCCACAGCAGTCATTCTGTACCGGAGCTGCTGGGGTAACTACTTGTTCATTAAAGCCTTCAATTGGACTACAGTCTCGCTTCAGTAGTGATTGCTCGTGCATCAGTGGTGTTCTCATGGGCCCGCCAACCGTACCCACATGTTCAAGTCCCATCCGAAGTTTGTGAGATTTTGGGTCTCCTTCTTTAACACCATGTCAGCGGTTCTTAACATTGAACTTGGTGGTTGTCCTTTGGTAGCCATTTTCAGGGTGTCCGACTTGACGGGGTTGCGGACATGGGTGAAGGCAGATGCTCTCGCCTTTGCCTTGCTGTGTGCCTGAAGGCGAATTTTGCTGGGATGGAGAGTGGCCACTCCGCTTAGTGTCTTGGCCTGGTTGGGTGTCCATATGGACTCTTTATACCTGGAAAAGGTCAGGGGATCGGTAGAGGGGTTCTACCTGGGGTGCAGCAATTTATCTCACAACTGAAATAGTTAATTACCATCAGCTGTTAAAAGGGGAGGTAGGGTTTATTTGTGGGATTAGAGGGATATGGAGGGGGGTTTGGATGTAGCCTTTTCTGTGTGTTTTTCTATATCCCTGATTCCTTGTGTTGCGACAATTGTACCATGTTTGAACAAATTTCAGTGTTTTGTAGTTTAGTTTGTATTCGTTAATCATGATTTTTTTTTGATTTTTTTCAATAATGTAGAGTACCCAATTATTTTTTTCCAATGCAGGGGCAATTTAGTGTGGCCAATCCACTTAACGTGCACATCTTTGGTTTGTGTGGGTGAAACCAACGCAGACACGGGGACAATGTGCACACTCCACACGGACAGTGACCCAGGGCCGGGATCAAACTCGGGTCCACAGCACTGTAGGCAGCCATGCTGGGCGACACTGGACCACCGTGTCGCCCTAATTATGAAATCTTTAATAAAATATTATTTTAAAAAACATTTTTTTTGAAAGATCACTTGGGATTAGGGGTAATTTATTAGCTTTGATAGAAATCTGGCTAAATGACAGAAGGCAGAGAGTTGGGATAAATGAGTCTTTTTCTGTTTTGCATGATGTAGCTAGTGGGGTGCCTCCAAGTTCGGTCATTGCGCCCCAACTATTTACAATATATATTACTGACTTGCATGTAGGGATAGAAGGTTTTATAGCCAAATTTGCAGATGACACTAAAATAGGTGGGATAGTAAGTTGCAATAAAGAAATAAGAAATTTACAAATGGATATAGATAGATTAGGTGAGTGGGCCAACATCTGGCAGATGGAGTTTAATCTGGATAAGTGTTCGGTTATCTATTTTGGTTGGAAAAATGGAAAGGCAACTTATTATCTAAATGGAGTGAAACTTCAGAGTACTTTAGTGCGGAGGGATCTGGGTGTCCTCGGCATGAATCACAGAAAAATAGTATGCAGGTACAGCAGCTAATAAGGAAGGCAAATGGAATTTTGGCCTTTCGAGCTGAAGGTATATCGTATAAAAGTAGGGAAGTGTGGCTTCAACATTACAAGGCATTTGTGAGACTGCACCTGGAGTATTGTGTACAGTTTTCATCCCCTTCTTTGAGGAGGGATGTAGTTGCTTTAGAGGCAGTTCAGACGAGGTTCGCTAGATTGATTCCGAAGCTGAGGGGGTGAATGCTCCGCTGGCGGGATTCTATGTTCCACTGGCAGCGAATCCCCTGCCTACAGATTCGCTGGTGGAATGGGGTGACTCCAGTGGGAAATTCCAATTGCTGGCGGTGGGGACAGAGAATTCCATTGCCAGCAACAACGTGCCGGCGAGGGATACACGCTGCAGAGGCAGAAAATTAACCCCGAGGGGTTTGTTTTATGAAGAGAGATTGAGCAGTCTCGGACTATATTCTTTTGAGTTTAGATAACTGTGAGGAGATCTAACTGAGGTACATAATATGATAAAAGAAGGTATTGACAGAGTAGATTTAGAGCGGATGCTTCTCCTAATGGGGCAATCTAGAATGAGAGGTCATAGTTTTAGAATAAGGGGTAGGAGATTTAAAACAGAGATGAGGCAAAATCACTTTTCTCAAAGGGTCGTGAATCTGTGGAATTCACCACCCCAAAGTGCGGTGAATGCCAGGACATTGAGTAAATTTGAGGAGGAGATAGAAAGATTTGAAATTAGTAATGAGTTGAAGGGTTATGGAGAGCGGACAGGAAAGTGGAGCTGAGGCATAAAGGAGATCAGCCATAATCGTATTGAATGGTGGAGCAGACTCGAAGGGCTGCTCTTAGTTTTTATGTTCTTATGTTCATGTTGCTCAATCAACCAAAACTACACCATACGGTGGTGACATGTATGAAACTCAAACTTGCCTATCTGTAATACTGGAAAATGTAATCATCTCGGCCACACTTGGATTATATTGTTCAGTTCTGGTCGCCACACTACCAGAAGCATGTGGAAGCTTTAGAGAGGGTGCAGAAGAGATTTACCAGGATGTTGCCTGGTATTGTTGTTGAAAACTCACCACTATTCTTAGAAGTCCCCCTATACCAAAAAGGGCCGACATTCTAAATGGTGAACAGGGATTCTCACTCCCTGACTCCTATGCAGGCTTCGGTGGGTGCTACTGCTCGTTCTGGGTGAGTGTGCTTAACACTCAATTTGGCTCTGTTTCTTGTTCTAAGCTCTGGAGTCGCCAGGTGCTGTTAAGACACCGCCACAAGCTTCAAGGTGAAGTTCAAAGCAATAAAACCGTACACCAATTAGTAAGTCCAAACAACTAGAGTTTATTATAATACAATTATAATAACTACCCATGCACATGCTAAAGGATTAAACTTACTCCTACCGCTAAACAACTAATACTTATCTCGAAGGAACTGCTGGGTCAGGGAACAAGGCCTCTTGCTCTGCTCTGGTCTACAGACTTCAGATTGTTATCAATTGAAAAGGGGGTCAGGAGTGCCTATTTCTGGTAGCGGTCGTCGTTAGGCACTTACTTGTTGGTGGCTGCTGCTCGACGGCTGGAGTAGGAGACAGGAGCCAGGAGACAGGAGACTGAACCATGTATGGGACCTTTCTTTTAAAGGTCCCAGGGGGTCCGCGCCCCTTTGGGCGGACTCCCTTACCTGCTTGGAATCGATTGGGTCTCTTCCCAATCGATATCTTTGAACCCCCCAATCATAGGGCAGTTCCTCGGTCACTGGGGCGGTTCTTGGGACATATTGTTTTGGGCTTCTCTGGCGCCACAGGGTCTGGCCTTCCATAGAATGTATCGATTTATGCTTAACTTGTGTCCATTGTATCTGGGACTCGCCCGGTATTGCCTCATTAGTATATTAACTGGTTTCTTTTCACAGTGCTGTCTGGTTTCTGCAACAGTCAAAACTGGTTTCTGTAGTCATCCCAAAATACAATCACCTTGCAAGCTGCTTGCTTTCCAACATGTCCATTTTCCCTGCATTCCTTGCAATCTTCCATTTTGTGTTGGGCAGTGGCCACCCCAGGTGGCTACACTCTCACTCCCTGACTCCTATGCAAGCTTCGGTGGGTGCTATTCAGGTCAAACTATATTTTCAAGTTATCCCCCGTATAAACCATACCTTTACAGAAGATTTCATCTACTTACCACTTAGTAGCACCGATCCTGGGTCCCGCATTGCTAAGTATGTAAAGTAGACTTTGGAATATCCACTGTTTCAGGTTGAAACTTTTAAGTTATTTTATTATTTTATATTTTTTTCTTTGAAAGATGCAATCACTGTCTTTACAGAAAAGTAAAAAGATCTTGCTTCTGGATCCTTCTGGTTGGTTGAAGGGGCCTTCAGGCCCACCTTGACAATCAATCTTCTTTAAAGTCTGGTCTTCTTTAGATGTATTCACTGGTTAGCTCAGTTACTATGTCCTATCTTTCCCATGTACTGAGCTGTGAGAGCTGGCTCTGCTGGTTGTCTCTGAGCTGGCTCTGAGCTGACTCTGCCTCCTCTTTAAATTCTGGTCTTCCTTAAATGTATTAGCTGTTTTAGGTTGGCTCCTTTGCTCTGTCCCATGACCGAGCTGACTGTAAACTGACGCTGCTTGCTTCTCTTGTTCCTTCTCTGCTTCTCTGCCCCTTTCTCAGGGTTTATATATCTTTCTAACAGTTATTAAGTTTTTATGACTTTATTGTAAAATAACTTTATTTCACTTGGATTATAAAAAATATCTATGATCTAAACATTCTAATAAAACTAAGTATTCATTTTGAGTTGACCTCACCTCTCAGGTCTCTGATTACATTGTTTCCTTTGTGATGTTCAAAATGCTTTGATTTCAAAGTGGTGTTACTTTTAATTCCTATCATTTCTATAGTTTTATTATCGAATTGTGTCCCCAGGTCATAATTTTGACTTTGATTTGGGTCTAATTTGTGTTCTTGTAGACATGTTGTCTCCAGTTTTCTTTAATTTACCTGATGTTTGCAGAATTTCACACCTATATATTTGCCCCCCTAGTCATTCTTTTCCATCTGCTGATTTAACTTCAATGAAGGTATGAGTCATTACTTTTAGCATAATACTAAAAATCCACTTGGTTATAACTTGAAAGGTTTACATTTATCACCTAACTCAACTAAAACACTCATCCATGCTTTTCCAGATGCTTACTAAGATGGTTAATTTCAATGAAGGTGTGAGCCATTGTTTTTAGCTTCATACAAAAATCCTGTTTGTTTGCTAAGCCTGTTTGGGAGAAGGAATCTGCATTTTATAATCCTGCTCTTTGCAGCTGCTGTTAACCCTTTGTGGGATCTTTCCCTGTATCCTCTCATGTTTCTCTCAGACCAGATATTGCCAGACTTCCATGTTTCAAATGACACATCTTGCCATATTTTCAATTACAGTATGGAGGGCATTAGCTATGAGGAGCGGTTGAATAAACTTGGTTTGTTCTCAGTGGAATGGCGGAGGTTGAGGGGCGACCTGATAGAGGTCTACAAAATTAGGTGGGGCATAGACAGGATGGTAGTCAGAGGCTTTTTCCCAGGGTAGAGGAGTCAATTACTAGGGGGCATAGGTTTAAGGTGCGAGGGACAAGGTTGAGAGGAGATGTACGAGGCTAGTTTTTTACACAGAGGGCAGTGGGTGCCTGGAACTCGCTGCCGGAGGAGGTGGTGGAAGCAGGGACGATAGTGATATTTAAGGGGCATCTTGACAAATACATGAATAGGATGGGAATAGAGGGATATGGACCCAGGAAATGTAGAGGATTTTAGTTTAGATGGACAGCATGGTCGGCACAGGCTTGGAGGGCTGAATGGCCTGTTCTTGTGCTGTACTTTTCTTTGTTCTTTGTTTGTATGTTGTGTAATCGTAGTATCTTAGAATGGTTACATTACAGAAATAGTCCATTAATCCTGTCATGTCTGTGTTGGTCCTTTGAAGGACTAATTCAACTAGTGCCACTTCCCCACCTTTTCCCTGTACCACTGTAATTTTTTCCATGTCAGATGATGATCCAATTCCCTCTTGAAATACTCAATTGAACCTTCCTCCACCATGCTCTGAAGCAGTGCATTCCCGATCCTAACCACTCGCTGCACAAAGAAGTTTTTCCTCATGTCACCATTGCCTCTTTTGCCTATTACCTTTAATCGGTGCCCTTTGGTTCTTAGTCCATTCCCCAATGGGAACAGTTTATCCCTATCTACTCTGTACAGAGTCTTTGTGCTTTTAAAAATCTCTATCAGATCTCCTCTCAACCTTCTCTTCTCCAAGACAAAAAGCCCCAACTTCTCCAGTCTAATAGCAAATTCTAGAGTGAAAATGTTTGGAAGCTCCACAAGGCTCTTCTTGCCAGAACTTTCTGGCTGTTCGTGCCAGCGGGATATTTCATTTTGGAGCTCAGTGGTCCAGCTAATGCATGTCTTCACCCTGCACGGCTGACTATGTGTTCAGCAGCCAAAACGACAATCCCCCTCATCATTCTCTTCTTAATGTTTCTCCACTTTTCTTGACCAGTTCTTGCACAAGGGAAGCAGAGCGCACATTCAAAAATTAAAAAAAAAGAAAAGTTCAGAAAAATGGCTTACCACAAGGTAGAGATCTCGCACCCTTGTTGTCCAATATTTATACCTATGACCAGCCCATTCATCCACATATCAGAAATTTCCTCTATTCTGATAGTCTATGCATAACATGTCAGGACCAATCCTTCAATATAGCAGAGAAATCCCTTGGCGATACACTAGCTGAGCTAATCAAGTACTGTGTGATTAATCATCTGTGGGTCAAACTTGAAAAAACACAGCTCAATTCTTTTCATATTAGGAATAGAGGTACAAAGTGTGAATTTAACTTCTGTTTGTATTGGAGAACTCTGACATGGTACCAACGTATCTTAGAGTAATGTTAAATCACACCCAAAGCTTCAAAGATGGACGGCGGAGGGGTTGGTGCCGTGGCAGCCGGCGCCGAAGGGACTGCATGAGTTAGCACATGTGACAAAGGGCCGACGTGATCACGCGCATGTGCGGAACCGTTGGCATGGTTCCGCGTGTGCGCAGACTGGCCGCCGTATTCTGCCACATGCGGAGGGGGTTGTCTTGTCTGCGCCGGCCATGGCGGAGCCCTCCAGGGGCCGGCACGGAAGGAAGGAGTGCCCCCACGGCACAGGCACGCCCGCAAATCGGTGGGCCGCGATCGCGGGCCTGGCCACCATGGGGGAACCCCACCGGTGTCGGATTCCCCTGTGCCCCCCCCCCCCCCCCCCCCCCCCCCCCCCGAGGACCGCCCCAGCCAACTTACCTGCCAGGTCCCGCCGTGTAGGACCATGTCTAATCCACGCCAGCGGGACTGGCCAAAAACGGACGGCCGCTCGGCCCATCGGAGCCCAGAGAATTGCCAGGGTGGGGGTGCCACCAACGGCCCCTGACCGGCGTTGCATGAGCCCCGTCCTCCGCCCGAAAACTGGCGCCGGAGAATACAGCAGCTGGCATCGGGGCGGGATTCGTGCCGCCCCCCCCCAGGGATTCTCTGGCCCGGCGGGGGTGTCGGAGAATCCCGCTGTGTATCATCAATAGAAAGCCAATGGTGGCAGTCAGAAACAACATCTTAAAGAAGCTGGTCAACTCTAATTGGGGAACTAATCTGGGAACATTTTGAACAACTGCCCTTGTCATCCACTGCTAAATATGCCTGCCTTGTGTGGGGACTCTTATTTTTCTCTTCAAAGATGAATCGGTTGTTCGCTTGGTGGAGGTGTCAAAAATACGATGTTATTCTTAGTTACTACTGGTGTACACTTGAATAAGAACTGAATAAAACTTTGAAAAGAAATATCAAACAATACAGAAAAAAGCCATCACATGGCGAATGCATAAGCACAAAAGAAATCACAAAACACAACCAAACAGATAGATGATTCAAGAATTCAGGAACAAAGAACCTCAACCTCGAGGTCCTATTTTTAAGGGCATTCTCATCTCTGGTTTAACCCCTCACTTGTGATCATTGACTTCTCATTCTTCGCAGAGACCTCCTGGTTTGTTCAAATTAATGTCTGTTACTTAGAGGATAACTTGTTAATCAAACATTGGACATTACTTGAGATTGATTGGTGCCTATCAAAGCTAGCTTAGCGATTGCGTGCGCAGTCTTAGGAAAAATACTGGATATGTTTTTGCATGCTTTGCCATGTTTCATTGCTTGGCGGAGGCGTAACTAAAATTGATTAGTTGATTACACAGGACTGTTCTCAGGACTGAATACATTAGAATACAATGGTTAATTCATTATATGAGAAAATGACTGGGTTTCCACAGTCAAGACACTTTTAATATTTTGCTTACTAGTTATATGCATTCAACTAAAATGAAATGAAAAAATGAAAATCGCTTATTGTCACGAGTAGGCTTCAATGAAGTTACTGTGAAAAGCCCCTAGTCGCCACATTCCGGCGCCTGTCTGGGGAGGCTGGTACGGGAACTAGCCCCTATATGAATAAAACCAGAAATAAAACTAAACTATCACCTAGACTGGAAACCCTCTCCCAATGCAAAGAAGTTGGATCCTGCCCTCAGTGCAACTTGTAGAGCTATTTCTTGCTGGATGAAACTACTGAAGTGAATGAACTGTACTTGTTTGCTGGTATTGTTCTCCCACCATAAGGAGCCAAGTTACATCAAAAATTGAACAGAGAAAGTATGGCAGTGTCCCTTACCAGTCTCTCTACCAGAAAAAACTAGCAACAAAGAGGCTCAATTTGAGGTGCAGCTTCTTACATATTCTCCACTAGGCTGTAACCTGCACAGCTGCTGCCTTGCTGATTGGTTAACTCATCTGCGCACAAGAGCACACGGGTTTTCTATTGACCAAGAAAAATCCTGCTATCAGGAGCCAGCAAAACATGGCCGACTTGGCTCTGTCTCAGTCTCCTCAGTATTGGTGTCAGATGCTGCAAGGGTGTGGATACCACCAAGTGCCTTAATGGGTGAAAACAGACATATTGGCTTCACATTGGGATGCAGAATGATGTGGTATACTGCCTTCAGCTTTCTTCGTCCAGTGAACAACTGCGGAAATTCAGCTCTGAAGTGTTAGACAGATCGTTTCAGCTTTCTAATTCATCTTCTCCACAAATCAGATGTAAGGTGTTTACGAGTGAACAGTTCTGGTTCAGGATCACATAGAAGATTTTGGTGTTTTTTCTCTTTGGGGTTGTGTTCATTGGCCCAAGACCTTGTGTTGTATATCTCCTGGTTCATGTTGTTTTTGGTATGATAGCTGAAGATAACTTTTCTCCAAACATGCTTTAGCATCAAAAAGTACAAAAACTGCTGCACCAGTGTCTTAACTTAAAGGATGTCTTGTTTCCCTCCACTGGTTTGGGCAGCACGGTAGCACAGTGGGTAGCACTGTTGCCTCACAGCGCCAGGGTCTCAGGTTCGATTCCTGGCTTGGGTCACTGTCTGTGTGAAGTGTGCACATTCCTCCCCTGTCTGTGTGGGTTACCTCCGGGTGCTCCGGTTTCCTCCCACAAGTCCTGAATGACGTGCTGTTACGTCATTTGGACATTCTGAATTCTCCCTCAGTGTACCTGAATAGGCGCCGGAATGTGGCGACTAGAGGCTTTTCACAGTAACTTCATTGCAGTGTTAATGTAAGCCTATTTGTGACATTAAACATTATTATTATATCAGCACTCCAGTAGCTTCTGCTTGGTTCCTGGACCTCTTCAAGAAAAGACATCTTGATATTATTGATATCTTCTACTTCCTGGATCTTGTTGCCTTTTAAAGGCTTTTTTTGTTGCCTCGTCTGTGCAGGTTCTTTCTGTGGCACTCAGACTGCAAGTGACCGTTATTGCAAAAATGTTAGTTGGCCTTCTTTGCCGTTTTTATTTTCATGCCTTTTTTTCTTGCTGTACTGATTACAGTTACCCTCCCTTGTCCGACATCAGGGCAGCCATGGTAAGCCAGGGTTCCCGAGGTCTCATGTCACAGAGGACAACAGGCAAGGTCACCAATGCAGCAGGGCAAAGTGGTCAGCAGGCTGCCTCCACCCCTGCTGTGAATATCGGGGGAGTAGTTAGAAGTGGCAGGGAACGAAAGATGCAGAAGTCATGACTTCGCAAGTGGTTGCAGGGGTGTACTATGATTGTTAAACTGAGAAGATCCATGTAATTGATGCTCCACCCATCCACTGTTGCACATAGTGTTCCAGGGTCTGGTTGCTGTCTTCCATCTTAACAACCAATCTCTGTGAGTTGCCCCAGGCCGTCCTGCAGTAGGTTCGACATTTGCCAGCCACATTGGTCAAGGTGTGTTCTGGATCGGTGTGATATCTGCCGGCAGCACAGGAATGGTGACCTGCAATGGCAAGCATTCCTGCCAACATTTTACATCGGTGAGAAACCAATCTTTTATCTCTGGCTGCATTTATCCACTCACAGTCTGCTGTTAAATCTGTTAAACTTCCATCCCAGATCTCTGCAAGGACTCTAAGAGTGAGGGAAGTGTGTTTGTGAGTGTGACGCAATGAACTTCATTAATGTGATTGCAAAGGTTGAGTAACTCGCAGCCTGTGCAAATTTTGAAATGTGGATGTGAGGCTTGGAGTAGTGTGGAGTTTATGAGGATGTGGTGAAGCATATGAATGTATGAGTTCTGACCAATAGAGGCTGGTTGTAGATGAATGATGGGGGCGTAATGCATCGGGCAGTGTCTGCAGTGAATAATGCAGTTGGTAGGATGCGGCATTTGCTGATGCATTCATTGACCTTGACTACTTGTGCGAGGTCATTGAATTTCTTGTGGTAATGTGTACAGGTCCTGAGAGCTCATCTTCTGGAATTGACCTCCACAGCTATCAGCTGCCTCTGACTTTTGAGCCTGCCTCTGCAGGGGCTACTGGCCCCCTGTGGCTACAGAACACCTCATTTACACCCCCACCACCAAGGTATAGGACTGCATTCTCTGATCGGCGACACTGAAATCGCGTTCAGTGATCGACCGGAGAACCCCTATGTACGCCGGAATCATGCGTGGTGCCGTTTTTGCGATGCTCGGCCCCCTCAAAAACAGCATACTCAGGGAGTATGCTGCATGCCATATGGACGGCCTCAGGGCGTCACCTGAGGCCCTCTCCCGATGCTCCGCCCCCTGATGGGCCGAGTCCCCGACAGCGTGGGACACGTGTGCTCACACTCTTCGGGGACCTCATGTGGCGACTGTGGACTGAGTCCAGTGCTGCCACTGTCGGGGGGTGCGGGGAGGTCGGCGGGGTTGGGGGGGGTTCCCGCTGGCACGGAGACTTTGGCTGGGGCTGGACGGACTGGTGGGGAGTGGTCTGGTGTTGGCGAGGCTGGTTAAAGGGGAGCTGTTTTTGGCAGGCCAGGTCTGCGCCCGGCCGGCACTGTGCGCATGCACGGCCACGGACCTGACCATACTCCGACCGTGTCCGTAGGTAAAGCCGGGGGTGTTACGCTGCGCGGCTGCTAGCCCCCCACCGGACGGAGGATCGGTGCGGGGGCGGCGCAGACTTTCTGGTCATAAGACCATACGTATCCTGCGGACATAGCCGCAGGATCGGAGAATCCAGCCCTTATTATCTGAAAACTTTGGAAGTCTGCTTTCTCCCATGCTGTGCAATTCTTCAATATTTCCAAGGTCAGAATAGCTACCTGCACAACTGCCAGCACTTCCTCCGGTCATAATGCATCTCCCCTTGATAAGGTGCAAGCTAGCTTAAGGCCACAATGTGATCGAGTAACGCAAATGCTCTTTTCAGAGTCACCGTCAGGAACTGTGGAAGAGCTTCTTATTGACAGGCAGGAGTCAGAAATAGAGTTATTGTAACGGTAGAATGATCTGTTTCTGATTTATTCATTTGTATTTTTAGTTCTCTCTCAGTTGCATTCTGCTTCTCTTTGGTCATGTGAGGGGCTGAGCCACAGGGTGTCAGAATCAACAATTTTTAATTCCTTTGATTTCATAAATACCGAGTCTTTCACAGTGCATTAGTGATAACTATATTAAGAATTTCACAACTGATGGATTAAACTAATAACAAAATTGTTTTGGTCTTAAAATGGCTAGCTTTAAGCAGTGCATGCAAGCTTTAAGTGGTGCTTGAAAGTGATGATCCTGTGCCCCCGGCTGATGTGTGCAGCCAACGAACAAAACAGTTAACACAGACTGCATGCAGCAAGCTTTCAAATAAGCAGACAGCACAAAGTCAGCATGCTGCCTCCATTACAATAATGGGAACAAGTTATTCAGGCATTGTGATCCCCATTCACGTTCTCAGGGGGTATCCAATTTAGCTCCAACACTATTTTAAATGTTTAGTCTATTGAGACTGACATTTTCCCATATTATGGGGAATATTCCATAGCAATCCATGGATGGAACCTTTTGCCCTTTCAGTGGCATGTTTGGAGTGGGGTGGGCATTTAATTTGATGGGAGGGTAGCAAGTGAGCTTTCCTCTACTTCCACCCCGGTTATGTCCGGTGCAGGGAGAGCCTTGGTCATACATCCTGACTGTTATATTACAGGAGTGTAATATATATGCTATTTATTTGTCTTGCTGAGTTATACTTAACTTGATGATAAACAGTCAAAGTCTTCCAGTTGATGATAAATCATTTATTGAGTGACAAAATTATATACTTTTGAGTTTTTTACTTTAATACTTTGACTAGTAGTAGAATTAACTAAGATTGAATTAAATTAACAATGAATATAATACACTCCACTCTGAGCTGGTTCCACTTCTATTCTCTAGCTACAGAATACACAAAGAGAAGGAGAGAAGAGAGCCAGAAACTACTTAAGCTTGCTTATATAGTCCCTGTTAGTGTTGCCATCTAGTGATCACCTGACTGTACTGACTGCACATTAATTAATCATGTATTTACATACACAGAGATCACTACACTGACTTCCTGCCTATTGAGTCCCACGAGTGGACAATTAATTGCTACTTAAGAGCCTCATCCCACTGCTACTTATATTAAAATAGGTGGGGACAGGTCTGTTGCCACAAGGGAGCAGAACAGGCTGCTCTTCATCTCCCGATGGGGGTGTGGGAAGATGGGAGGGGGGGGGGTCAGGGTCCCTCCTTCAAAATCACTTAGTGCCTGTTCAAGGGACGCAGCATTGGGAAGGGGGAGCCTGCTGTCAGCTACCTCGCCTACCTTACTGCTGACCCCCGCTACACTGAAACCACCACCAGCTAAAATTATATACTTTTAGAAGTATAACCAGCTCAGAGTGTAGTGTATTATATTCATCGTATACTTGCCTGTGGCCTTGGTCGATACGTGATCCTGGATCTCCGATGGCTGTTACTTTTGCAGCAGCCACCACTTCCCCAGTAACATTGCTGAGCAAAAGAACTACTAAGTAGTTCTGCCTCCTGGATCCTGATCCCAAGGAAAGGTCCACTAATAATAATAATAATTTAATGGTCTTTTATCTACATGGCTGGTTGATGGTTCGGTGGGCGTTCTTCAAAGTCGGTGATGCTGGGAGGTCACCAGCCCTTCAGCTAGCAGGTGGGACCGCTGTCACTTGACAAGATCCCACTCCATATTTCCATTCTACACAACTTGATACCAATTCCAGCAATTGACTTTGAGATGTTGCAAAATATTCCTGAATCAAATCAATTTGTCCTATCTGTATGATGATGGTGGTGTAAGGAAGCTCTGTTCCATTTGACAAATCTGGGTAAGCCACAGTCTATTGCATCAATCTTCACATAACACATAACCACTGTTGCCCCTCCCTGCCAGGGCTACACCATACACTCATTGTTTGGTCTAGAAAGAATTTGATTTATTTTCCCACCATAACTTTCTATGTTTATTGGGTCGGTGAGCTCTGAGATGTGTGTATAATATGAGAACACCTTTTTATAATATGTGTGTATAATATGAGAACATGCATTTTTTTTTTTTAAATTTAGATTACCCAATTATTTTTTCTATTAAGGGGCAATTTAGCGTGGCCAATCCACCTACTCTGCACATTTTTGGGTTGTGGGGGCGAAACCCACGCAGACACGGGGAGAATGTGCAAACTCCACACAGACAGTGACCCAGAGCCGGGATCGAACCTGGGACCTCAGCGCCGTGAGGCGGTTGTGCTAACCACTAGGCCACCGTGCTGCCCGAACATGCATTTTTTAAAAGAATAATGGAAAATATTGCAAAGATCTCAAATAGATGTCTTCAAAAAGAAATACATTAACAAACGACTTAGGCGGGATTCTCTGAGCCTGAGGCTGCGCCGGAGGATCCCCGGGACCGTCGCGAATTGTGCCACGCCGCCCTGACGTCGGCACACGATTCTCCACAGAGAGGAGAATCAGCGCCAGTCGGGGGCCGCTCTACGCGGCTGCCCCGCCGATTATCGGCCCCGTATGAGCCGAGTGGCCATCGTAAAAACGCCAAGTCCCGCCGTCGCTGTCCACACCTGCTCTCAGCCAGTGGGTACTCGGCGTGGAAGGGTCGGGGGACAGCCTGTGGGGGAGGTCTGACCCCAGGGGGGCCCTCTGATGTGACCTGGCCCACGATCGGGGCCCACCGATCGGCGGGCCGGCCTCTCTGGCTGGCGGCCTCCTTTTATCCGTGCCGGCCTCTGTAGTCCTGCGCCATGTTGCGTTGGGGCCGGCGAGTTGAAGGAAGCCACTGGGCATGCGCGGATCCTGCGGCGGCCAGTTCCCGACAGGATCAGCCGCTGGAGCGGTGTGAACTACTCTAGTGCCATGCTGGCCCCCTGTAGGGGCCAGAATTGCTGATCGTGATGCTGTGTTGACACCGTTGAGAGACGCAACAGCGTTTCCAACGGCGTCAACACTTAGCCTCAGGATCACAGAATCGCGCCCCCTGTACTTCAACACACCATTATTTGGCAATCTTTTTTATTGATGTCCTGTACACTTCTTAAAAAGAACTGAAAACTGGAATTAAAACTGCAATATTTAAATATTTTATTGAAATATTCCTCCAGAAAATAGAGTGGAAAGAAAATATGAATTGCTTTTATTATGTTATGTATTTAAAGCAAAGGTTGGAGGAACTGTTTCACTGTAGAGTGTGTACGAGGTTTGTTTAGTTCGAGATCACATGCTACTCGTTCAATTCTATTGGTTCACTCAATGTGAAAAATTTGTGCTTGCTACAAAGTATGTTTCGCAAGAATACCATAAATGGATTGGTACCATGGAAACCGGTTTGTTGCTGTGCTGGCTACTGGTGCTAAATGCTCATAAGTGTTTAACAAGTGGATGCCTATTCTGTTTTAATTATAGTCAAACAAATGCTACTACAATTGTTACGAAGCCCTGGTCTAGTGCACGGTCAATTCCAGCCCCACTTGAACCGGAGTCACAACACAAATAAAATAACCAATAATTCTTTGAAAAATACTCAAAGGGCGCGATTCTCCGCTCCCACGCCGGGTGGGAGAATCGCGGGAGGGCCGCTCTGGCACCCCCCACGATTCTCCCACCCCCCCCCCCAAAATGGCGTGTTGCGTTTTGCGACACGCCACTCGGAGAATCGCGGGTTTACGGCGGCCCGCGATTCTCTGACCCGGATGGGCCGAGCGGCCGGCCGTTCCCGACCGGTATGGTTGCCCCCGGCGTGAACATGGCACCAGCATCTGTTTTGCGGCTTGTGGGGGGCGGAGAGGGGAGTGGGCACCACGACCGTGCTCGGGAGGGGACTGGCCCGTGATCGGTGCCCACCGATCATCGGGCCGGCGTCTCAACGGGGCGCACTCTTTCCCCTCCGCCGCCCCGCAAAATCAAGCCACCACGTCTTGCGGGGCAGCGGAGAGGAAGACGGAACCGCGCATGCGTGGGTTTGAGCTGTCATCCGTCGTGACATCAGTCGCGCATGCGCGGGTTGGAGCCGGCCAACCTGCGCATGCACGCTGAAGTAATTAGGTGCGCCGGCCGTGTCATTCTCGGCGCGCCGGGCCTTGACGCCAGCGACAAGGCCCCGCGGCCGAGATTCACGGTACGACCCTCCTAGCTCCCCACGGGGGGAGAATAGGGGGCCAGGAGCGGCCTCCGACGCCGTCGTGAACCTCTCCGGGTTTCACGATGGCGTCGGGCCTTGCGGAGAATTCCGCCCAAAGTCTTTGACCCTTGGCTGCCTAATAATTACAGTCACCAGGGACTGAATGTTCCGACCCCCCGCAGTGTCGAGGAATCACCCGGGGTCGGCGTAAATCCTGCCCCCGCCGTGGCCGGAATTCTCCGCCACCCAGGAATCGGCGGGAGCGGGAATCACGCCCAGCCGATCGGCGTCCCCCCCACGGCAATTCTCCGGCCCGCCGCTGACAGGCCAATCCCGCCGACGTGGTTTAAATCACCTCTAGTACCGCCGGGATTGGCAGCGCAAGCAGGCCCCCGGGGTCCTGGGGGGGGGGGTGCGGGGCGATCGGACCCCGGTGGGTGCCCCCACGGTGGCCTGGCCCGCGATTGGGGCCCACCGATCGGCGGGCGGGCCTGTGCCGTGGGGGGCACTCTTTTTCTTCCACCGCCGCCACGGCCTCCACCATGGCGGAGGCGGAAGAGACCCCCCTACTGCGCGTGCGCTGGTGGTGACGTCAGCGGCCACTGACGCACCGGCGCATGCGCGGATCGGCAAAAGCCTTTTGGCCAGCCCCGACGCCAGGCGGCATAGCGCCAAAGGCCGTTGGCACCAATTGTGCCGCCATCGGCGGAGCGTAAACCACTCCGGCGCGGGCCTAGCCCCTAAAGGTGCGGAGAATTCCGCACCTTTGGAGAGGCCCGACACTGGAGTGGTTGGCACCACTCCGCTACGCCGGGACCCCCCGCCCCGCTGGGTAGGGGAGTATCCCGGCCCAGGTTTGTAAATGTAAACACAATTACTTTTTATTATAACAAGAACTGTAATGAAATATGCAGCAATACAACTGGTTAACTATTATCGGATTCCTGATTCCCCACTTTAACTGCACCCCCTCCACCCTCTACTCACACGCACACACACACACACACAAGACAGACAAACACACAGGGGGAGAAAGGGCTAAAAAGAACTAAAGGAGAAGGGAAAAAGAGTTTTTGTTTCAGAAGGGTGTTTCCAGCATCTTACTCCTTCAAACATTTCTTTCAGTTTGAGGTTTTACTGTACATTCCTTCATGTCTGTATTTTCATGAATATAGCACTCTCAGACTTTCTGGAGAGAGGGAGAGGGCCTCGGTCTTTTGTTTGCAGCCTGTGATGGTTTTCCTGTAGATTCATTTACTCAGGTTATCTGCAGTTTCAGGAATGCAGCACCCACAGTATTTCTCGAAAAGGAGAGAAAGCATGTCCTTGTCTTTCTCTGTCTAGGAGTTAACTGCTCCCTCAGGTCTCTGAGAACTATCCCACTGTGATAGGCTCCAATAACCACCTGTTACTGGACAGAGTATGGCCTTTTGGTCAATGCATTGGCCACCAGCCAATCAATCAATCCGGGTCCAACCTCATCTCTCTCTCTGGTGCTGAAAAGTCTGGGGCTCTTGTTTAAACTAGCAGAAACCAGCAGAGTGCCCTCACCTGTAACATCTGAATTCCTCATTCTCCGTCTGCTTGATTTAAAGATTCATGCCCATTTGGAATCCATGAATCAAAAATGATAATGGCAAAATAAAAGAAAGGGAAAGTAAGGGAATAAATACTAAGGACCCTTACACAATATATAGGTTTATTGCATAAATTTCTCATGGTTGTACGTAATTCGACAAAAATATATTTGCAATAGCAATAAAGATGGTTGTTTCATAAAACGTTTGCTCAGAACAAGTAAATATAGCTTTCCAGTTGGGTGTCAAAAGGATGAGTCTAATTATATTGCAAAGAATCAACTATCATAATCGTAATAACATAGGACATGCATGTTGCAGATGCTACTGTGGGGGGAAAGTAGGTTGCCATAGAAACAAGTGCATAAGTGGTGCCTCTACACCAATTTTAGCATGCGATGAATCCAATTGCTAAAATGTATACTACTGTGCAAAAACAGAATCAGGAACATATCTTTCAGTTAATTCTTTGCCATTTCAGTTCGTGTTTAGAAAAATGGATTGGTGCACCATATTGACTTCACAGAGACAGCTGTGATATAGGAAGCAAGAGTATTTTTTAAAAATACAGTAGGGGTTTTGATAATTTAAAAAAAGTCACAATGGTATAAAATATACTGAAAATATAAAAAATCTCTAGTAGTAGAGATTGGATGCTATTTTTCTTTATTGTTTACATGATTGAGCATTTATATAACTAGCCTTCAGAAAGCTTATTTTAGTAGGTATTCTCTGTATCCTCTATTACGATTTAATCATGAACATTACAGCATTTGGTCATTTTGTACACTACATTTTTACATTCTTCTATTATTTTGTGTCTTTGATCTTTTCAAGCTTTAACATTTGTTTTTATGAAGTTGAGTAGGAATTGGTGACCTATCTGTAATTTCATTGCTACATTTGTATCATTGTTAATCTGCATTGTAGATTTATTTCCTTTTAAACAGTGACAAGTTCATTATTACTGCTACCTGGATTGAAATATCGGAATAGCCTCTCTGACTGTTCAAATAAAATCCTCAAAAACACAACAGCCTTAAAAAAAAGAGAACCTTTTATAATAAATGTTACGAAAGAATTGCAGTGCTGCAATGAAGTAATCATTGCAGATGCAGTACAGCTATGAGCCAGAGAGGCCATTAGTAAGCTACAGAGTTGATCTGAATCAATGATTAAGAGGCGCTCAACGTAATTTAGAGGAGTTGTTCTGCTTTATTGAGGCATATAATATTGCTTCAAAAATCAATGTATACTGTTGTGAAACTATACTGTAGATCTAAAAATTATTTTTGAATTTAATGGATGGAAACCATTTTTTTAACATCCGAAAGCCAAATCCTTGTGACTTGGGCTTACAGTCAATGATGGTGGCATATTCGCATCAGTATACCTTATCATTCTGGATTAATATGGGGATCAAGGGTTATGGGGAGAAGGCAGGAGATGAGGATGAGAAAAATGTCAGCCATGATTGAATGGTGGAGCAGACTTGATGGGCTGAATAGCCTAATTCTGCTCCTATGTCTTATGGTCTTATGACAAAATCATTGAAATGGAGACAGCCTTTCCACAAAGCTGCAGCAGGAACAATTGCCTTAAAAGAGGATGAATGATGAATGGCAGTAATCTCCTTTCACATTGTCCCGACAATCATCTGGGTGCTCAACTGGGTATAGGCAGGCTATTAGGAATAATCAATGGAATTAGTCAATGGAACCCTGGCGAAGAGAGGAATTCACAGCTATAATCTAATCAAAATAACTAGAATAGTTACGACCATTTTGGGGTTTCTGGGCAGTTTTTTTTAAAAATTCATCCATGGGATGTGGTGTTATTGCTTATCCCTGAGCAATTAAGAGTCAGCCACATTGCTGTGGGGCTGGAGTCATATGTAGGCCAGACCAGGTGAGGACAACAGATTTCCTCCCCGAAAGGACCGGAGTGAACCAGGTGGGTTTTTTACGACAATCGACAAGGTTTAATGGTCACTTTTAAGCTTTTAATTCTAGATTAAAAGCACGATTCTGGGTCTTTGGATTACTATCCAGCGACAATACCACTACGCCACTGCCTCCCTTGGAGGGATAGGGTCATGTTTTATGCATCTGTTTGCAGAACATGATAGGTAACTGAGATGCTAAAGGAACAAGACCCTAAATGGGTTCCTTACATCTCTTTGTATTTGCCTGCCTTTCTTTCTCGCTCCATCCAACTTGCAAGTTTTGAACCATTCCAACAGACAGGTATTTTTTAAAAGAACTCGACCCAGAAGAACAGATAAATCATGGGCTGGATTCTCCTATTCTGGGGCTCTGTCCCCACGCCGGCGTAGGAACGGTGGCAGAAAAAAAGGCGTAAAACGGCCACCGATTCCCCATTTTGCTGCGGGCTAGCATGCTGGCAGCGTAGAGCACCCGGCTCTAGCTGCCGATATGGCGTGGCGAATTGCCAGATCCATGGCTGCACATGCACACGGTCGCGGCCGCGCTATGCTACATGGAGAAGGCCACTCACGGACCCGGCCCGCGAAACAGTGGCCAGCCTGCGTGCCCCGGTCCACCCTCCGCAGTACCCCCAGCCTCTGATAAAGTCCCCCCCTTCCCACGGACCGGTCCTCCCCTGACTGTGGTGGCGCTGGACTGAGTGCGCAGCCGCCAAGCCGAGTTCCCGACGGATGAAACCACATGCGACTGACGGTGTAGGGAACGTGGCTGGTTGGGGGCGGAGCAGTCGGGGAGGGGGGCCTCAGGCAATGCACTGAGACGGCCGATACATGGCGCGGCGTACTCGGAGAATACGCCACTTCGAGGGGGAGGAGCCCCACGAAAGAGGCGCCCCCCGCCCCCCCCCAATTTGGTCAGGAATTGTGTTTCTCTGGCCGATCGCTGAACACGATTCTGGCGACCGGAGAATCCGGCCCTACATGTCTCCAACTTTAAACCGTCTCAGCACTAAAAGTAGCAGCAACGCCTTGTGAAAGCAAAAGGACCATATAATTCAGTCTTAAACCAGCCAGATTATCAGTCTTCAAGAACTATGACCCCCTTCAATTTTAACAGACTCTAACTTACTTAATTTATGCTCCCCAGTCAGTAATCTGCTTCGGTCTGTGAATTTTGAGAGTTTGTATGAGATAAAGTCAGAGTACTTCTATTATTTTACCAAGGCCAGGTAAAGTACCATAAAAACTCTCCTCTCAAGAAAACCTGTTTGATCATGTATTTTATGGTCATAGCACATAAATAGTTAAACACTCTTGGATTGGCAATACCTGCTGTGGTCAAACAGGAGACAAAAATGTGGGGGGCTATTTGACCCCTTCATTCTGGCTGCAACAAAACACACATCAATTCTTTAAATACCTGGGGCTTTTTTGTTGTAAAAGACACAAGGGACCAATCGCGACTTCTGATGACGGCCATGGAGAGAGCGGTCGCACATTTGGTAGCTCCCAATCCAGGTGGAATTTTTAGATCCTTTCCCTGTGTGTGGAGTGTAATTTTGGATGGAAAGAGGTGTAGGAGAGCCAGGAGAAGGTCTTACTCCACTGGTGTGGCTGGTGGATGGATCCACAAACTCGGAGTGTATCGAGAAGAAGGGAGCTGTTGGAGCAGGACAGTTTTCGAGGTGCGGCAGAGGTTAAGATGGTGGAGGGCAAAGGGCCTGTTCTGCTCATCCAGTGGTCAACAGAGCAGCTGGTAGTCTTTATAAATGATAAGTGCAGCTAGCAGCAGAGGGAGGCCCTGGAGGACATGGCCAAGGTGGTGGTGCCGCTCAAAGCAATGATTGACTGAGTGGAGCAGAGGCTGGAGTACCAGGGCTGCTGACAAGGGTGTGGTTGATGTGGCGCAGTTGGAAAAGGAGTGATGGCGGTTGACGTGTGTGGGTGGGCCTGGAGGGTCGCGTAACATGGGCCGGGGGAAGTGCCAAAAAGGAATATGGTTGATTGCAGGGGCGGGGGGGCGGGGAGCCCTCCAACCAGGCTGGTCATGTGGAACATAAGGGGGCTCAATGGGCCTGTCAAACGGTCATATGTGTTCCCGCACCTGAGGAGTCTGAAGGCAGACGTGGCTTTTTTACAAAAGACGCATTTAAAGATTGGTGACCAGACAAGGTTGAGAAAAGGATTGGTTGGACAGGTGTTCCATTCGGGACTGCACATGAAGATGAGGGGGGTGGAGGTACTGGTGAATAAGCGGGTCACGTTCGAGGGGGGAACATTATGGCAGATTCGGGAGGCAGGTTCGTGATGGTGAGTGGGAAGCTGGAGGGGATGCCAGTGGTCCTAACAAACGTTTATGCCCCTAATTCCTCAGTGTTTCCCACCCTATCCCCTCCTCGAACCAAAAAAAAACAACCGTGGTTGACGGGAAGGTAAATTTATCTCTTAAAAAACTTACCTTGAAGAGTGACATTACAGCAAAGCAGTGACCTGATTGGCTGTCAAGAAAAGTGCTCCAATTAACAGTTGCTGGGAGAAATTTAACTCTTCGTGTGTTGGTGAGTATTGTGATTGGTAAGTAAAATCTTTATTCCTTTCACTTATTAATTATTTGATACTATATTTGTAATCAGTTAAGGTAAAGGGTAAAAATGGCAGGAGATCCCAGACCCGTGTTATGCTCCTCGTGCGCAATGTGGGAGTTCAGGGACGCGGCCGATGCCCCTGACTTCTTCATGTGCGGGAAGTGTGTCCAGCTGCAGCTCCTGTTAGACCACATGACAGCTCTGGAGCTGCGGATGGACTCACTTTGGAGCATCCGCGATGCTGAGGAGGTCGTGGATAGCACGTTCAGTGAGTTGGTCACACCGCAGATTAGGATTGGTGACGGAGACAGGAAGGCAGTGCAGGTGTCCCCTGCGGTCATCTCCCTCCAAAACAGGTATACCGTTTTGGATATTGTTGGGGGAGATGACTCACCAGGGGAAGGCAGTTGTAGCCAGGCTCATGGCACCGTGGCTAGCTCTGCTACACAGAAGAGCGGGAAAAAGACTGGCAGGGCTATAGTCATAGGGGATTCAATTGTAAGGGGAGTAGACAGGCGTTTCTGTGGTCGAAAACGAGACTCCCGAATGGTATGTTGCCTCCCGGGTGCTCGGGTCAGAGATGTCTCCGATCGGCTGCAGGACATACTGGAGGGGGAGGGTGAACAGCCAGTTATCGTGGTGCATATAGGCACCAACGATATAGGTAAAAAAAGGGATGAGGTCCTACAATCAGAATTTCGGGAGTTAGGAGATAAGTTAAAAAGTAGGACCTCAAAGGTAGTAATCTCAGGATTGCTACCAGTGCCACGGGACAGTCAGAGTAGAAATTCAAGAATAGTCAGAATGAATACGTGGCTTGAGAGATGGTGCAGGAGGGAGGGGTTCAGATTTTTGGGACATTGGAACCGGTTCTGGGGGCGGTGGGACCATTACAAACCGGATGGTCTACACCTGGGCAGGACTGGAACCAATGTCCTAGGGGGTGCTTTTGCTAACACTGTTGGGGAGGCTTTAAACTAATGTGGCAGGGGGATGGGAACCAGATTAGGAAGTTAGAGGTCAGTAAAGAAGCAGCAACTAAAGCCAGTAAGGTACGAGACAATAAACTCAATGTGACTAAGGGGAAGAGTAGACAGGGAAGAGATGATGAACGCAAAGGTGGTCTGAGGTGCATTTGTTTTAATGCGAGAAGTGTAGCAGGTAAGGCAGATGAACTTAGGGCTTGGATCAGTACTTGGGAATATGATGCTATTGGTATTACTGAGACTTGGTTGAGGGAAGGGCAGGACTGGCAACTGAATATCCCAGGGTATAGATGCTTCAGGAGGGATAGAGAGGGAGGTAGAAGGGCTGGAGGAGTTGCATTACTCGTCAGAGATGATATCACAGCTGTGATTAAGGAGGGCATGATGGAGGATTCGAGCACTGAGGCAATATGGGTGGAGCTGAGAAATAGGAAGGGTGCAGTAACATTGTTGGGACTTTACTACAGGCCTCCCAAAAGCGAGCATGAAGCAGAGGTACAAATATGCAGACAGATTATAGAAAAATGTAGGAGCAATAGGGTGGTTGTGATGGGAGATTTTAACTTCCCCAACATTGAATGGGATTCGTGTAGTGTTGGAGGCGTAGATGGAGCAAAGTTTGTAAGGTGCATCCAGGAGAGTTTTTTAGAGCAGTCTGTAAATAGTCCAACTCGAGAAGGGGCCATACTGGACCTGGTATTGGGGAATGATCCCGGCCAGGTGGTTGATGTTTCAGTCGGTGATTACTTTGGGAATAGCGATCACAATTCTGTAAGTTTTAGAATACTCATGGACAAGGACTAGAGGGGTCCGAAAGGAAGAGTACTAAATTGGGGAAAGGCAGAGTGTAACAAAATTCGGCAGGAGCTAGGGAATGTGGATTGGGAGCAGCTGTTTAAGGGTAAATCCACATTTGAAATGTGGAAGTCTTTTAAGGAAAGGTTGATTAGAGTGCAGGACAGACATGTTCCTGTGAAAATGAAAGATAGAAATGGCAAGATTAGGGAACCATGGATGACGGGTGAAATTGTGAGACTAGCTAAGATGAAAAAGGAAGCATACATAGGATCGAGGCAACTCAAAACTGATGAAGCTTTGGAGGAATATCGGAAAAGTAGGACGAATCTCAAACGCGCAATAAAGAGGGCTAAAAGGGGTCATGAAATATCTTTGGCTAACAGGGTTAAGGAAAATCCCAAAGCATTTTATTCGTATGTAAGGAGCAAGAGGGTAACTAGAGAAAGGATTGGCCCACTTAAAGACAAAAGAGGGAATTTATGCGTGGACTCAGAGGAAATGGGTGAGATTCTTAATGAGTACTTTGCATCGGTATTCACAAAGGAGAGGGACAAGACGGATGTTGATGCTAGGGATGGATGTTTAAATACTCTCGGTCAAGTTGTCATACGGAAGGGGGAAGTTTTGGGTATTCTAAAAGACATTAAGGTGGACAAGTCCCCAGGACCGGATGGGACCTATCCCAGATTCACATTCAGTGGGGGAAGCGGCTCATTCGGCAGCTATGAACTGAACTTCTGTCACAATCCGACCGCCAGTCCGGCAGAGGAATCCTCTCTGGTTTCCTTGAAACATAGAAACTGAGCAGGAGGAGGCCATTTGGCCTTTCAAAAAAAAATAATAATAAATGACCTTTTTTAAAAAAAATTTAGATTACCCAATTATTTTTTCCAATTAAGGGGCAATTTAGTGTGGCCAATCCACCTATTCTGCACATTTTTGGGTTGTGGGGGCGAAACCCACGCAGACACGGGGAGAATGTGCAAACTCCACACGGACAGTGACCCAGAGTTGGGATTCGAACCTGGGACCTCAGCGCCGTGAGGCAGCTGTGCTAACCACTAGGCCACCGTGCTGCCCTATAAATGACCTTTATTGTCACAAGTAGGCTTACGTGAACACTGCAACAAAGCTACTGTGAAAAGCCCCTAGTCGTCACAAATTTGGCATCTGTTCAGGCTCACAGAGGGAGAATTCAGAATTCTCAGCTGGAACGGGAATTGAACTCACACTGCTGGCCTTGTTCTGCATCACAAACCAGCTGTCTAGCCCACAGAGCTAAACCAAGGCTGATCATTCAACTCAAAAGCCTGATCCAGCATTCCTCCCCCCCCCCCCCCCCCCCCCCCCCCCCACTATAGTCTTTGATCCCCTTTGTCCAAGTGCTATATCTAATTGCTTCTTGAAAATATACAGGGCGGGATTCTCAGCCATGGGACGCCCGGATTGCGATGGGACAGAGAATCAGGTGTCGGGGCAAAAGACCCAAACGCGATGCTCCGACCCCCAGAATCAAGGCACATGCCCTGTGCCAGAAGGAGCATGTAAATGGGTCTTAATGACCCACTTAGCGGACCCGGCATCCTATGCTCCGGTCCTCCATAATTTTCCGGTCTCCATGGCCGTGAATTGCCGAGGCGCAGGTCACTTGTGCACAAGGAGTTACCCCCTTGGCCCATCGCAAGGTCCACTATGCCTGGGCATGTGGGTGGACACCATCCAAACTCAATTGAAGGCCATTCCATCCCCTCAATGCACTACCTGCGCCCCCCCCCCCCTATCAGATCCCCCTCCTCTGCTCCCACGCCCCCGGACCCCTGTAATAGTGGGACCCTCCCACAGGAATCCCTCACGCCATGCATAAATTTGCATAGCAAGGAGTATGGAATTGCTTGCCAGATTACGCTCCCAGAGGGATCTGAAATTGGTTGTAATTCGCCTCAGTGGGGGAACAGTGTCCAAAATGAAGAATCCAGCCCATAGTGTTTTGGCCTCAGCTGATTTCAGTGGTAGCTAATTGAATGAGGTAACGAGTCCTGGAACCGCTTGTCCAGGTTGTTAAAGTCCCAATGTGTGACCCAGTCTGAGAGTAAAACAGAAAGAATTTCACCCACATCAAACGAAAGTACCTCTGAGAGTATTGGGTCACCAGGTGGCTCGGGGTTATGCCCCACTCTCGGCGCCAGATAGTCCGGCATCTCAGGAAATAATTACTGTTGTAGCAGTGGCACAAAAGTAGCGAATGGGGTAAGAGAATGGGGTAAGATGATGATGGGCCTCCCCATCATCATCACCGCTCACCAACCAAGTGAACAGGGAGCCGCCATAACCATGGAAGGGTTAGTGGACACCTCTGGATTGCAGCACGAAACAATAGGGGATGCACCTTCAGGAGTAACATCTGTGCACCTACCAGGGCACCCTACTCAGATGACTTTGGAGGCATGTGCCTGCTCTTAGACACCACTTGAGGGAAGGAAGAGGATTTTTGGGGAGAAAATGCCACACCCTTTTCATCAGGGGAGCCTGCGTCTTTACAACCCCCTTGTCCTGCCCAGTTTTATGGATCATAGAATATCTACAGTGCAGAAGGAGGCTATTTGGCCATTGAGTCTGCATTGACCTTCTGAACGAGCACCCTATCTAGGCCCACTCCCCTGCCCTATCCCTGTAACTCCACCAAACATGCACATCTTTGGACACTAAAGGGAAATTTTAGCATGACCAATCCACCTAACTTGCACATCTTTGGACTGTGGGAGGGAACTAGGGAACCGGGAAGAAATGAGTGCAGACATGGGGAGAACGTGCAAACTCCACACAGACAGCCACCCATAGTCAGAAATGAACCTGGACCCCTGCACTGTGAAGCAGCAGTGCTAACCTCTGTGCCACCTGGCACCCATCTCCTTGCAGAGTTGAGAGATGTCCATGCCCTGGTGACATGTCTTCAACTGCAATATATCCGGCTAAAACTAAAACTTAAAAGCTTTTCTACCTTTAAAAGGCCCTCCCGTTGCTAAGCAATGCTAATGTACGTCTGTTACAATCTGACCCCCAGAGTCGCTGGCTTATTCTTCATGCTACAGCCCTTCCTAAGCACAATAGAATTACAGTTTGAATTCAAACCAACCCTCACACAGACAAACACCTTTGTCCAGCATGAATCTAACTATAGATTTTACACTTCCAGGCATTGAAACATTACATTTAAAATTGTACCTTATTTCTAATTTTTACCAATACAAATATAAATCCCTTAAAACTGCCTTTGTTCTCATAACACATCTTGTCTTGGCCCACAGTTTGGGAATGCTTGTTGTGGATGGTGCACACTAGATCCAGGATGTGCTCTTGTGGAGGGAGTAGATGTTTCTGGTGATGGTGTGGTGCCAATCAAATGAGCTGCTTTGTAATGTGTGTTCATGAACCTCCTCAGTGTTTTTGGAGTTCCACAGCGGGAGTGTTACATCACAGTCTTGGCTTGTGCCTTTTAGATGGTGGACAGGCTTGTGGAGTCAGATGGTGAGACATTGAGATATACTTTTTGTAGTTATTGTATTTATGTGGCTGGTCTAATTCAGTTTCTATTCATTGGTGACCGCCAAGATGTTGACGGTGAGGAATTCTTAAAAGATAATACTGTTGAATATCAAAAGGATATGGTTTTATCCTCTCTTGTTGGAGCTGGTCATTGCTTGGCACTTATGTGGCATAAATATTACTATTAATCTATCAGCCCAAGGCTGAATGTTGTCTAGGTCTTGCTGCTTGCAGCCACGGACTGCTTCATTTTCCAAGGAGTTGCGAATGTAACTGAACATTGCAACATCAGTGAAGTTCAGAAGGCTGTTAAAAAGCACAAGAGAGGGCAGCACAGTGGCACAGTGGTTAGCACTGATGCCTCATGGCGCTGAGGTCCCATGTTTGATCCTGGCTCTGGGTCACTGCCTGTGTGGAGTTTTCACATTCTCCCCGTGTTTGCGTGGGTTTTGCCCCCACAACCCAAAGATGTGCAGGGTAGGTGGATTGGCCATGCTAAATTGCCCCTTAATTGGAAAAAATGAATTGGGTACTCTAAATTTATAAAAAAGAAAAAAAAAGCACAAGATATCCTTGGCTTTCTAGATGGATGCAATAATGAAGGAAGTTATGCTAAACTTTTAGAAAACACTGGTTAGTTCTCGGTTGTACTATTATGTTCAGTTCTGGCAACATACTGGGAAAGACAACATGGTATTGGAAAGGGTGCAAGAGGGACGACTAGAGTAATAAACTAAACATAAAATCCTACAGGCGCTGGAGATCTGTAAAAGTGCAGCAGGCTGGGTGTCTATGGAAAGAGAAACAGAGTTAATGTTTCAAGTCCAATATGAATTTTCTTCCACTTCCCACTTCTTTCTGTCCACTTTCCTGCTTGCTGCCCATAACCCTTGTCTTCCTTGTAGATCATGAAAGGTTTTGATAGAGTTTCCACTAGCAGATGGTTAGTAATCAGAGGACACACATTTAAGGTAACTGGTTAAGGAACCATTGGTGAGATTTATAAACAATTGTTTTGACACAGTGTGGTGTTGTGATCTTGAATACATTGCTTGAGGATTTGAAGGGAAAACACTGCAGAGCTACAGGGAAAGAGCAGGGGCATGGAACTAATTGGATATCTCCACAGTAGAGCCAGAGTGCGGGCTCCTGTCACACTGCTGCAAGTAACAAGCATCCACAACTGCAATATCTCGTTGTCAGCAAATTATTGTCTATGTCCTGCAGCAACATTGGGAAGAATTCCTCTGCCCATACTTAATTTCGTGTTCAAAAACACACGCATAAATGAAGAGGAAATTAGCCTTCAGATGATGATGCTGGTTCAGTTAAAATATTTAAAGTGTTTCTGTAAAGAAATTCTACATTTAGAGGAACCAATACTAGCAATTACTGAAAGCTGTTATGATACAAGCTATTGAGCTCTTCCAACTGGACTGTCTTCATGGAAAGCATGAATCATTTACCTTTGCTTTGATGTGTATACCAATAGTGACTGAACTGATTATTTGTTAACTACACTTGGTAAACGTTATCCATTGGATCTGAAATCCACCACATAATAGAATTGTTATGTACAGAAGTGCAACTTACAAGATGCAGTTTTACACATATGTAAATCAAAGAAGATAATTGAAGAGCCCAGTGTATGACAATGAAGACTGCTAGACCGCCGTAATGGCAATGCTGAAGTTTAATCCTTTGGCACATAGTAATGAGCATAAAATTATTTCAATCATGTGCACCAGTTAAATTTCACATGAAGTATAATTTGGCCATAGATTTCTGTTTCATACTTAAGACTTGAGGCTTGCAGGTGGCGATGTAATGTGAAGAAAATAGAATTTAAAGGGACATTATCATCAGTTTAGGGAGTTTATAGCAAGTAGGTTCAGTTCCTGAAACCAGCAGGAACAACCAGTGTTGCAAATGCTGCTATAGTTGCCATGGCTACTGCTGGGTAACATCTGCTGAAGAGCAAACTTTCTCCCAGTGGGTTTTGTTCAAATGCTTCAAATTTTTATGATAGTACGTTAGTGTTGCCTATCTATCATAGCTTTCTGACTATGATGCGTTTGTAATAGATTCCAGTATTATCCCAGCTCCAGTTATGATCTTCCCAGCTTTGCTTCTGCTGCCCTGATTTAATAGCCTCTATTTTGCATCTGCTGTTTTGTCTCAATTCACCATTCATCATCTACATTGGCATGGTTCTGGTCTGTTGACTATCTCCACTTGGTCTGTGCTGCCGTTGTCTTAGCTACTGGTCCTCAAAGTTACCTGGCTAACACATATGCAGAAATTACTAAAAAGCCACGTCAGTTTCTGCATCAACATGGGGGGTGGGGGTGGGATGACCAAAAGCTCCGCTAAAGAATTGGTTTTAAGGAGTGTCTTAAAGTTAGAAAGTAAGGTAGAGAGTCAGAGGGGTTTAGGCAGAGAATTACAGAACTATGAACAGCTGAATGCATGGCCATCAATGGCAGAACAATTAAAATTGGAGATGCTCAAGAAGCCAGATTAAATGGGCCTAGTGTTAGGTTACCTGTCTTTTAGCTATCAGTTTTCAGAAGAGGATTCTGTTAGGTATTGCTAACTACTTTAAAACCATTTGATGGATGATAGTTGCCTGAAATGCTTAGCTTGGTGAAACTTATAAGGCCTACGGATAAAAGCAAATTACTGCAGATGCTGGAATCTGAAACCAAAGAGAAAATGCTGAAAAATCTCAGCAGGTCTGGTAGCATCTGTAGGCAGGGCCGGCTCAAGGTACCGGCAACTCGGGCAGTCGCCCGGGGCGCCATGTGCTAGGGGGCGCCATCAGTACTGAGGTTGTAAGATTCTAAGGACGATCTGCGCATTTACAACATGTTGCGTCTGCTTGATGACAGCTACGCATGCTCAGTAGCTGCCCACGCGCAGCCTGGAGTCACGTGGGGTGCTCCTTCAGCCCCGGCCCCGCCCCCTGTGCGGCCGCCATGTTGATTGGCCTCGGCCGCCTGCCGGTCTGGTTCAGCCGCTGGCGGCTGCTCAGTGTCTGTGTGAGGCAGTAGCTGCACGGAAGGTCCTCGGCGGGAGGAGGGCCGCCGAGGGGAGCAGGAAAAGTCTATCCGCAGCTGGCAAAGGTGATGGAGCGCAGCGCTGGAGGCCTTTTAAATTGGCACTTGTAAGGGCTGTTATGTAGGATCACTACAAGGGCGTCGAAGTTCAGCTTGCCCGGGGCGCCAGCAACCCTAGGGCCGCTACTGTCTGTAGGGAGAGAAAAGAGCGAACGTTTTGCGTCCAGATGACTCTTTGTCAAAGCTGAGCGTTGACAAAGCTGGGCTTTTGATTTTCCAGCATTTTCTCTTTGGTTACAAGGCCTACAACTTGTCATATGTTGAGCAAACAATGTTTTGCACCAGTTAATCTATCTTACCATTCAAGTTTAGGACTTAAAGTGCTAAAAATTGGGTTACTCTCCTCTTTTGGAAACAGGGGACGGGATTCTCCCCTACCCAGCGTGACGGGGGGTCACGGCGTAGGGGAGTGGTGCCAACCACTCCGGGGTCGGGCCTCCCCAAAGGTGGGGGATTCTCCGCACCTTTGGGGGCTAACCCCACGCCGGAGCGGTTGGCACCAGAAGACTGGCGCAGAAAACCGGCGCCCCTGGCAGCGGGGCTGGCCGAAAGGCTTTCGCCGGTCGGCGCATGCGCCGGCCGTGACATCAGCAGCCAGCTGCCACTGACGTCACCACCGGCGCATGCACGATGTGGGTTTCTCTTCCTCTTCCGCAGATGATTGTGCAGGAATTGATGCAAGGAGAAACACCCCAAATGGAGCAGTAGCTGAGAGAAAATGTTCCAATTTTTCTGAAACAGATGCATTAGTGCACAAAGTAGAAAAGAGGACAGAGAAGCAATATTTCTGCTGGGGCCCATGAGGCCCTCAGGGGAAACCCTCAGAGGAGGAGCACAGTAAGAAGTCTTACAACACCAGGTTAAAGTCCAACAGGTTTGTTTCAAACACGAGCTTTCGGAGCACAGCTCCTTCCTCAGCTGAATGGAGAGGTATAGAACATATGTTCCAGAAACATTTATATAGACAAAGTCAGAGATGCCAGACAATGCTTGGAATGCGAGCATTTGCAGGTAATCAAATCATTACAGATCCAGGGAGAGGCATAATCATAGGTTGAAGAGGTGTGAATTGTCTCAAGCCAGGACAGTTGGTGGGATTTTGCAAGTCCAGGCCAGATGGTGGGGGGTGGATGTAATGCGACATGAATCCAAGATCCCGGTTGAGGCCGCACTCATGCGTGTGGAACTTAGCTATAAGTTTTTGCTCGGCAATTCTGCGTTGTCGCGTGTCCTGAAGGCTGCCTTGGAGAACGCTTACCCGGAGATCAGAGGATGAATGCCCTTGACTGCTGAAGTGTTCCCCGACTGAAAGGGAACATTCCTGCCTGGTGATTGTCGCACGATGCCCGTTCATTCGTTGTCGCAGTGTCTGCATGGTCTCGCCAATGTACCAGGCTTCGGGACATCCTTTCCTGCAGCTTAAGAGGTAGACTACATTGGTTGAGTCGCACGAGTATGCGCGCGTACTGGTGGGTGGTGTTACCACGTGTAATGGTGGTATCCAAGTCGATGATCTGGCATGTCTTGCAGAGATTGCCCTGGCAGAGTTGTGTGGTGTCGTGGTCGCTGTTCTGAAGGCTGGGTAATTTGCTCGTGGGAGGTTCCTCATGTAACTGAACATATGTTCAGCTGGAATTGTCGAGGGCATTGCATTCATTGGACTTGCTTTGTCAAGATTGGCAGCAAGGTAGCATTGTGAATAGCACAAATGCTTCACAGCTCCAGGGTCCCAGGTTCGAATCACGGCTTGGGTCACTGTCTGTGTGGAGTCTGCACGTTCTCCCCGTGTGTGTGTGGGTTTCCTCCGGGTGCTCCGGTTTCCTCCCACAGTCCAAAGATGTGCAGGTTAGGTGGATTGGCCATGATAAATTGCCCTTAGAGTCCAAATTTCCCTTAGTGTTAGGTGTGGTTACTGCGTTATGGGGATAGGGTGGAGGTATGGGCTTGGGTAGGGTGCTCTTTCCAAGAGCCGGTGCAGACTCGACGGGCTGAATGGCCTCCTTCTGCACTGTAAATTCTATGTAAACAAGCTGAAAATTCCCAATGTTGCAGGGAGCCAACGACTACACACATGTGGGTCTCTTTCATAAGCAAAAAGATGTACAGGAACTACATGGGCTACCACTCTGTCAACATTAAAGGTTCTGGCATTCACGTGGCTCACCCATGCTAGTGCTTTTATCAGCGTGCGGCAGAAACAGTGTACAAACCACCTTTGGCAACACTGGCTTCTGTAGTGCCAGCTCCATCCACAATTATCAATTTGGATCAATGTTACTTAATTGAACTGTCCATTGTGAGTTACTTTGAGCAACCACTACCATTTCTCCTATTATTTTCTGAAAATTAAATTAAATTTATTTTCAGCACACAGATTCCATTTCACCATTAAGACCTGACATAGATCATTGAAAGGTAGTGTTTGTGCTCACCACATTGACCGAGGCTCTGCTGCTCGATCATAGAATCCATAGAATCCCTATAGTGCAGAAGGAGGCCATTCGGCCCATCGAGTCTACATCGGGCCTCTGAAAGAGCACCCGACCAAGGCCTACTCCTCCGCCCTGTGCCCATAACTCCGCCCTAACCTGCACAACTTTGGGCAGAAAGGGGCAATTTTGCATGGACAATCCATGTAACCTGCACATCTTTGGACTGTGGGAGGAAACTGGAGCCCCCGGGGGAAACACAGGCAGACAAGAGGAGAACGAGAAAACCAAACAGTCACCCAAGGTGAGAATTGAACCCGGGTCCCTGGTGCTGCGAACCAGCAGTGCTAACCACTAATGCCATTTTGTGAACACAAACTCACAAGATGTCCAGAATTCATTCAATCAATCTTTATTTAACAAGGTCAAATAACTATTACTTGATCATTACAGCAAGATAAGGTCTAATTCTCAAATAAGCGATACTTATCTTCCCAAATAACGTCAGTGAGTCAAATCTGAGTCATGCTGGCAAGGCTCTAACAGGGTTCGACTACCGGTGCTGTGGTCTCTGGGCTCTAGCAGGGGCTTCACGCTCAGGGTTCTTCTTTCTGCGTCTTGTGATGGTTGTACCCGGGTTGCCGCTGCCAATGTTTCGTTCACCAGTATATTTGTGCCTTATATCTCAAGGAGGTGTCTGTCTCAGTACCTGCATTCCTGCATGCAGCAAGCCACAGAATCCTATCATTTCAGCAGAAACTATTTCATTGCTCCAGTTAATCAGGTTCTTGCCTCCTGTTTGTCTTCTCATCAGACAAGACCTTGTTACTTCAGTTATTTGGCTATCTTCTGATACAGCTGCAATCATCTGTGATGACATATTGTTTGTGGAGCGCATAGACTGTATGCCCATGTTTTGTCACATCCCCTCGACTCCTCAGAGTTGGCCACATTTTACCAGCATGCAATTCGGTCTGGTCACAGTCCCCCCTTTGATCCATTGTTTGTAAAAAAAACATTGGATCACAAATTAATACCAACATGACTCAGTGATCTAAAAATAAAGGTAACAATGATTGTAACATTAGAATATCATTATGGTGTGTGTATAACAATGATTTCAATTTACAATTAGTCCATTACAATAATCGATCAATCTCCGTCTTCCAGTTATTATTTCTATCTGACATCTCCATTGTCACAATGCAACGTTACAACCACTTGGAACAGTGTTGTTAACATCATTATAACATTTGTGATGGACCAGCATTGAGAGAACCTCAAAGTGTATCATGGAGTTCACCTGACCCACAACTTTTAATAGATTGTGGTATGGGGAGCACACGGCCCACTGTACAGGTGTGGTACGGCAGCAATGGAAAAGTGTTTTTTAAAGCAAAACAATGTTTATTCTATGAACTCAAGTTAACTTTTTTAAAACATACAGTGAACATCTTAGCAACCATCAATTCAAATACAACCCCCAAAGAATACAACACTAAGTATTCCTTAATAACTTCCCAAACAACATCCAGAAGACAAAAGAAACACCTTTTAACAGAAGCACATTAGGTTTACATTCACTACTGAGAACGTTTATAATTCTGAATTCACCAAATGATCAGAGATTGTTTGATTTGATTTGATTTATTATTGTCACATGTATTAGTATACAGTGAAAAGTATTGTTTCTTGCATGCTGTACAAACAATGCATACCGTACACAGGGAAGGAAGGAGAGACTGCAGAATATAATGTTACAGTTATAGCAAGGTGTAGGGAAAAGATCAATTTAGTACAAGGTAGGTCCATTCAAAAGTCTGATGGCAGTAGGGAAGAAGTTGTTCTTGCGTCGGTTGGTACGTGACCTCAAACTTTGGTATCTTTTTCCTGACAGAAGGAGGTGGAAGAGAGCATGTCCGGGGTACGTGGGGTCCTTAATTATGCTGGCTGCCTTTCTGAGCCAACGGGAATTATAGATAGAGTGAAAGGATGGGAGGCTGGTTTGCGTGATGGACTGGGCTACATTCACGACCTTTTGTAGTTTCCTGCGGTCTTGGGGTAGAGCAGGCTCCATACTAAGCTGTTATACAACCAGAAAGAATGCTTTCTATGGTGCATCTGTAGAAGTTGGCGAGGCTCTTAGCTGACATGCCAAATTTCCTCAGTCTTCTGAGAAAATAGAGTCGTTGGTGGGCTTTCCTAACTATAGTGTCGGCATGGGGGGACCAAGACAGGCTGTTGGTGATCTGTACACCTAAAACCTTGAAGCTCTCAACCCTTTCTACTTCGTTCCCATTGATGTAGACAGGGGAATGTTCTCCACTACGCTTCCTAAAGTCGATGGTAATCTCGTTTGTTTTGTTGACATTGAGGGAGAGATTATTGTCGTCGCACCAGTTCACCAGATTCTCTATCTCATTCCTATACTCTGTCTCGTAATTGTTTGAAATCCGACCCACTACGGTGGTGTCATCAGCAAATTTGAAAATCGTGTTGGAGGGGAATTTGGCCACACATTCATAGGTGTATAAGGAGTATAGTAGGGGGCTGAGGACACAGCCTTGTGGGGCACCAGTGTTGAGGATGATCGTGGAGGAGGAGTTGTTGCCTATCTTTACTGATTGTGGTCTGTGGGTTTGAAAGTTCAGGATCCAGTTGCAGAGGGAGGAGCCGAGGCCAAGGCCACGGAGTTTGGAGATGAGTTTCGTAGGAATGATGGTGTTGAAGGCTGAGCTGTAGTCAATAAATAGGAGTCTGACATAGGTGTCTTGTTATATAGGTGTTCCAGGGTAGAGTGCAGGGCCATGGAGATGGCGTCTGCTGTGGACCTGTTGCAGCGGTAGATAAACTGTAATTGATCAAGGCAATCTGTGAGGCTGGAGTTGATTCCTGCCATGACTAATCTTTGGAAGCACTTCATGATGATGGATGTCAGAGCCACTGGACGATAGTCATTAAGGCATATAGTCATAACATGCCCTAAAATGAAAGTAAAAATCTGACAGACAGCCCAGCTCCACCCACACTCTTGCATCACTGATAAACATTCATTTCTTAAAGGTACATTTCTTAAACACACATTTCTGAAAGGTACTCTCACATGACACAATGACAAATGATGACTTTTAAAACTGGGACAAATGCCTGTCCGCCAGCGGGATTTGCACAGCGCCGGTTTTTGGCCGGTGGGAGATTTCAAAACCCTGCGGGAGCGGAAACAACGCCGCTGCCCGCCGATTCTCCGACCCTGCGTGGGGTCGGAGAATCCCGCCCCAGATTTCAAACAGGCCAAAAACGCTTCAATTGATTGAAACTGCCAATGTCGAAAACATATGAAGAATTTAAAGAATGCGTGGATTTTTTTACCTGTAATACACCTAATTTAAAGAGAATATAATTCAGTAAAGGTTTTTCAATCAAATATTAAATCTTGCATGTTAGTATGCAGCAATTTCCTTTCTGTATTCGACAATTTGTTACAAAAGTCTTGTTTTTTTAATTTCTGTTTATTTATTACCAAGGCATTGCAAAAACACATTTGGAGCGCAACCATGTGTTCAAAAGAAGACAGAGGTAACGATTCCTCTTTAGAGAACCCGTGGACGGCGCGGCAACACAGTGGTTAGCACAGTTGATTCATTGCGCCAGGGTACCAGGTTCGATTCCCGTCTTGGGTCCCTGTCTGTGTGGAGCCTGCACATTCTCTCCGTGTCTGCGTGGGTTTCCTCTGGGTGCTCTGGTTTCCTTCCGCAGTCTGAAGATGTGCAGGTTTGGTGGATTGGCCATGTTAAATTGCTCTTTGTGTCGAAAAAAAGGTTAGGTGGCCTTACCGTGTTATGGGGTAGGGTGGAGGTGTGGGCTTAATTTGGGTGCCCTTTCCAGGGGCTGGTAAAGACGTGATGGGCCGAATGGCCTCCTTCTGCACTGTAAATTCTATAATGACCACATAAGAGGACAAACCTATCCATGGATGAATTTGCACATTATTTTTTCAATTCAGGATACTTCCCCACCATGTGATCTCCTTAACCTTCTAGATCCCTCTAGTTACTTTATCTGTCTTTTGATTATCCTCTCTCTACATTGGCCATAAATGCTTTTCCAAAATTTTGTTGTAATACCTTTAGATTTTCATCCAATTTTGATATATTAGCCAAATAATTCTCATGGTAAAGCTCTTTAATTCTTCAGTTATATATTTTTTTCAGGATATTTTTTTCCAAACTCATTCAACAACATAACACAAGTTTAACATCCAATCAAAGTATACAGTTTGTACATTTTTAACTTTTTAATTTCCCGTCCTCCCCCTGCGACAAGCAGCTCCTCAAGTATCGGCATGAATGGCTTCCACTATATCTCGACACATCCTCTGACCTCCTTAAGGCAAATTTGATTTTCTCCAACCTGAGAAATTTATACTGATCCCCCGGCCAAGCTGTGAACCCCGGTGGTGTAACTGACGACTAATTCACAAGTATCTGTCGGCGGTTAATCAAAGAGGCGAAGGCCACGACCCTGGCCGCCTTTCCCTCCAGCAGCTCTGGCATCTCCGATGCCTCAAAGATTGAGACCATAGGGTCCCACTTCGCTTCAACCCCGACAATTCTCGATGGAGTCCAGAACGCCACCTTCCCAAAGGTTCCCCAACTCCTCACACCCCCAGAATATATGACCATGATTTGCTGTCCCCCCTCCCATACTTCACACACCTGTCTGCTAACCCCGGAAAAAAAACACTCATCCGAGCACTCGTCATGTGGACCCTGTGTACCACCTTAAATAATATTCTTGCGCAAGAGGAGGTTGAGTTGACTTGCCATATTACCTCACACCAACGTCTCCATGTTATCTCCCACCCCAACTGCCCCTCCCACTTCTGCTTGATTCTTTTCACTAATGTCTTGTCCTGCTCTCCCAACCACCCATATATATTCCCAATCCTACCATCCCCCACCTCATTCGGAAGTAGCATTTTCTCCAGAAGCATGTACTCCGGCACCTGAGGGAACAAAGGTAGCTCCTTACGCGCAAAGTCCCACTTCTGCAAGTACCTAAACGCACCCCCTTGGTAACTCAAACCTCTCTTACAGCTCCTCTAGCCCAACAAATTTCCCCTCTGCAAACATGTCCCTGACTCGCACTAATCCCTCCTCCCTCCGCTGCCTATATATTCCAATTCCATCCACCCCCCCCGGGTATGAACCCAAGGTTCCCACACAGTGATGCAAAACACCGACATGTGACCCAGTTAAATGTGCTGCCTCAGCTGGTTCCAGATTTTTACAGACAATTTCACCACCGGACTCCCTGAATATTTCCTCAGAGCGTGCGGCAATGGGGCAGGCACGCTTACAAGACTCCTTCTTTAACCTGACCCAGTCCGCCACCTCTCCCTCCCACCATCGTCTCACCTTCTCCACGATACTGTTCAATAATAATGGAATACGTTCAGGAGTACCAACCCTCCTTCCCGCCTCTGCCTTTGCAACCAATCCCTCTCCACTTTCTGTTATACTTATGGCAAACGGTTCTTTTTGATGGATGTCTATAAATCCTACTTGTCTGACCCTAGCTGGGATTTCTGGTTTGACACAATTGCTGAATAGGCTATGTGGCACACTCATAGCCACAATTAATTTTATCCTCATTAGTGCCTACACTCATTCAATTTCCCATATACACTGCCTTGGTGATGATTCTGTCAGTCTTTTCCATTCTCCGGGTGCAACTTAAGGTCCTTTCTGATTGATACTCGCATTCTGCCTTGTCTGTGCCATTTTTGGGATAGAGGCACACTGATGCACTGTTAGTCCTATGGCATTGATCCAGAATAGAACCCATCAATTGTCCATTCTTCTCTGCTCTATTTGGTAAAACACTCTCCAACATCATATGTACTTGAGGCTGCCATTTACTGGGTATTCTTATATTATTTACAGTAAATACCTTCATCCCTTTCTGATCCTTCGATATAATCGGTATCCCCAGTATCATACCTATAGTTCCACTAGTGGGTCCCGTACGGCCCTTATTGAACCACACTTGTATAAGTCCTTGGTACCGGCATGACAATATATTTGGACGCTCTGTTATGAAATGAAATGAAAATCGCTTATTGTCACGAGTAGGCTTCAATGAAGTTACTGTGAAAAGCTCCTAGTCGCCACATTCCGGCGCTTGTCCGGGGAGGTTGGTACGGGAATCGAACCGTGCTGCTGGCCTGCCTTGGTCTGCTTTAGAAGCCAGCGATTTAGCTGAGTGAGCTAAACCAGCCCCTGGTTATAATAATAATCTTTATTGTCACAATTCGGCTTACATTAACACTGCAATGAAGTTACTGTGAAAAGCCCCTAGTCGCTTTTCGGGTATACAGAGGGAGAATTCAGAATGTCCAAATTACCTAAAAGCACATCTGTCGGGACTTGTAGGAGGAAACCGGAGCACCCGGAGGAAACCCACGAAGACACGGGAAGAACGTGCAGACTCCGCACAGTCACCCAAGCTGGCATTCGAACCTGGGACCCTGGCACCGTGAAGCAACAATGCTAACCACTGTGCTACCGTGCTTAAGTTAATTGGTAACTCATTCAGGGACTATTCCTTTCTCTACCTCTCTTAGGTTTTCTCATAATTGCTCTATCATCCAATTTCCATATATAGCACACATAGTCAGATCTTGATCTTTATCCTTTATCATCTTGACTTGATCTATGATTCTATTAATAGACTTAGCACGACTATATCACCTTCGTGGCTTCTTGCTCAACTTGTATTTGTTGTTTTCCTCCTTTTGTGCTGATTCATACTCATCAAACCCCTTTTATCTGTCGGGTTAGTGTTTTCAGTTTGTAATCCAGATCCTGCAAATCTTAAGTATTCACTGTTGACATTCCAGCTCCATAAACTCCTTTGGATCCTTCTACAATTCCTCTCCTTTTCCTGTATTCCATTTGCTCTTTGTTTTCGTCAGTTTTTTTGTGTGAAAGGTACTTTAGTCAAGTCATAATATAGTTGTTTTAATCCTATAGAATAAGATCACGCTATTTCAGCTATTAGGTTATCTTCTGATGTAGCTGCAATCATCTCTAATCCGTATAGATTGTTGAGCCTGTGGCTTGTTATGTCTGTATTTGGATAGAGCCCTTGTATCCTCAGAGTTGGCCATAATTTGCCAGCATGCAATTTGATCTGGTTGCAACCATTACTTTATTAGTCTTACCAATAACAAATTGCTAATTAGCTTTACCAGTACATATATCATGAAAAACAAAAACAAAAGGCTACATTTATTTTATTGCTTTTGTGCATTATTGAACACAGAGTTGATTTAAATATCTCAATTCATATGTTGATGTATATAGATTCTTTTGTGCTGATGAAGTGATGTTATTAATATATTTTGATGTGTTAGGATTTTTATTGTACAATATCCAGTTTTGGAATACTACCCATAAAAATATAAAACAGTCAGAAGAACAATTCAGTACTGCAAGCTGCCATAAGGTTCAATGTGTACTCAGCCTAGATGTACACATTTTTAGATACAGGGGGATCATGTGTGTGATAATCGATGAAAACACCGAGTTTTTGGCAATATGGTTTTTAAACCAGCTCAGATAACTGGGACGGAAACCATCTATCACACAACGCCCTAACTGAAATGATTCAGCCAGTCTCAACTCTGCATCTGGATATACAAGAGTAATACTGCACTAATTGTGAATGAATTTCTACCTTTTACCAAGTGTGCAGGGTGCCACTTAACAATACCAATTACCTTTCAGACTAGTCTGCATTAATGACAATCTTAGCAGTGTTATGAATAATTGATCAAAAATGTACAATAAGTTGATACAAACCTTTGTAAATATTGTCATATCAGAGTTAAATAATATTCTAGCATCCTGTAGTTCAGACACCTCCCAGTGTTCTCCCAGTGGATTTCAGACAGATTCTAAAATTGAGGTAACAAGATTCCTTAATTGTAAATCATCAATTATCCATAATACCATGAAACAAATCTAATATTATTTTTATATTTTGCAAGTCAAATATCTGCACCATTTGAATCATAGAGCATTATGACACAGAAGGAGACTGTTGCACCATGAATCGGTTCTCTTGAAGCATCATCCGCTTTCAACCCTCTGTCCTTTCTTCAGACACTTCTTATTAACTTCTTCATTTTTTTTGTCTACTTCCTTTTTAAAAGTAATTGTAGGTCTTGCCCTTCCATTGATATTTTTCATGGGGTATTTCATTTTCTGACAACCTCTGGTGTACTAAAAATAAACTTGTCCTCACCTTTCCCTTCATTGTTTCAATTACGATCTGAAATGTATTCTCTCTAGTTATTGACTAACTGTAAATGGAAATATTTTACTCCGTCTACTCGGTCAAAATCATGGGTCCTGCTTATGGCTGTCTTTTTGTGGGTTATGTGGAACATTCCTGCTCAGGTTGCCTTCCCCCAGCGCTTTTCTTGTACATTGATGACTGGGCCGTGCCGCTTCCTGCACTCACCTGGAACTGGAAAACCTTTACATTCAGTTTCCACCCATCTTTCACCTTCACTTGGTCGATCTTCGGCACCTCCTTTCCCCCTGCTTAAATTCTCTGACTCCCTTTCTGCGGATAGGCTGGCTACTGATATTCATTATAAACCCACCGACTCCCACAGCTACCTCAACTATTCTTCTTCACACCCTACTTTCTGTACGACTCCACTCCATTCTCCCAGTTTCTCCATCTATGTCACACCTGTTCTCATGTTGCAACTATTCATGGCTATGTTTCTCACATGTCTTTTCCCTCAACCGAAGATTCAGTCTCTCCTCCCCATACCCTCCCCCCCACCCCCAGTGTGTATGACAGAGCCCTCAGCTGTGTCTGACGCATTTCTTGCACAGCTGCCTTACCCCTTCCCTTCCATCCAGAACCAGGATCCTCTTATCGTTATTTTCCTCCCCACCAGCCACCAACGCATCATTCTCTGATATTTCTACCAGCTCCAATGTGATGCCACCAGCAACCACTTCTTTCCCTCCCATGCCAGCATTCCAAAGGACCGTTCCCTCCATGACACCCTGGCCCATCCTCTCTCATTCCCTACACCACATTCCTTTCCACGGCACCTTCCCATGCAATCGCAGGATGTGCAACACTTGCCCTTTTAGAACCTCTGTGCTCACTGACCAAGGTCACAAACATTCCTTCCTGGTGAAAGAGTGCTTTATTTGTACTTACTTCAATTTGGTGCACTGTATGCGCTGCTCACAGTGTGGTTGCATCTACCTTGGGGAGATAAAACGCAGACTGGTTGACCGCTTTGTAGAACACCTCCACTCAGTCCGCAGGCATGACCCTGACCATCCAGCTGATTGCCACTTTAATTCATAACCTAGCTCTCATTTCAGTACCCAACTTGCAGCAATGATCCAGTAAAGCAAATGCACATATGAGGAACAGCACTTCATCTTCTGATGAGGCACTCCACAGCCTTCTGGACTCAGCATTGAGTTCAACAATGTCAAACTATAAATTTGGTCCTCCATCTTGATTTTCTCTTACCAAGTGTGAGTCTTTGTCTTGTTTTCATATTTTGGCTTTCACGTACGGTTGTCCTTTATTCTTACATTAAGACTTGCTTGGGACCAATGCTTTTCTCTTCATTGCAAACATTACCGCTCACTTTTGTTTCATGACATCTTCGTCATTTAATCTCTCCTGCCTTCTAACTTATTCCTTCCTTTTCATTCTACTTACCCCTCTCGATTTTTTGATAGCATAAAACCCATCACATTTCTACCTCTTGTCAGTTCTGATGAAGGGTCATATTGGACTCAGAAGTTTAATCCTGTTTCTCTCACCACTGATACTGTCTGACTTATTGAGTTTTTCCAACACTTTCTGTTTTTATTTCTGAAATGGGTTTTTTAATGACATACAAACTTCAGAATGATTGTTAAACTCCCAATGATTAGCCAAGTAGAATGTCACATTTTCCCTCAACAATAAAAAAAAATCACATTAAAAAAAAAAAGTTTGTCCAACTTTATTTTAGTTTCTATATTAATCCAATCATAATTTATTTTGCTATTTAAAATTTTTAATTAAACGTAAAGGGTTTTAAGTGCTTTTAATGTTCTAGCTTTTAGTATGACTTGGATGAGGAACCAAATGAAAGGCCAATACAAAAGATGTTATGTACTTCCCATGGCATTATGAAATACTATCGCTTAAGTTGTATTTGTGTTTACTGAAGTTAGTGATGACAACACTATGATTTGAAAAGGTAACTGACCATTTACCACCTGTGGTTCGCAGGTTACTATTTCTGGCAACTGGCTAGTTGTAAAGAGACAGAACAATATTGTGAGAAGATTAAGTATTCAGAGGCATTAGAGCAGATTATACCCTCGATAAAGTGTTCGTCTGCATCATACAATTTTGAAAGGCTAGCCCAATTTGAAATCCAGAGCTGATTCTGTGAAATGTCAGCATTGCTTTCGTTTTTTTCCTTGAAGTTTGGTAAGTGGTCATCTGCTTCGTCTATTTAAAATCTATTCAAATTTCAAAACAAATTTCAAAATCAAATTTCAAAACAGTTTTTTGAAATTGTGCTGAATATTTAAAGAACTCAGCCATCTGTTTATCTGTTTCAGATGCTAAACAGATGTCTGAGCTTTTGGCTGTCATCAGAGGCTCTAATGGATTCTGCATACAGGATTTATTGATACGATTGTTCAAGGTGTAGCCACCTCAGATGGCCACCTGCAAAAGACCATGGGAATTATGGCCAACCCAGGACTCAGACACACTAAGAGCTTGTGTGTGTATTTGCAACCCAGATAGCTAGACGTGATCGAAACCCCCTGCTCGTTTGCATTCTAATGGCCCATTTCCACAGAACAAAAGGACTGTACTCAGGTAATCGATACAGATGCAGACTAACCAGCGCCACTCCCTTTGCTAAGAAAGCCCAAACAGCCAAGGTTAATGACCGCTCAGGACATGCCCAGCCATCAAGGCACCCGCCCCTTTATTGGCCAAAATCGAAGGCAGTGATCAAAGCCTGTTGAATTATTGGGTCCAAAGTTAGGACCGCCCCAAAGACCGCGAAATCCCGAGGGATGAAAAGGGATGAAAAGAGACACAGCCATGTGTTCGGTCTCTCTTGGCCCCGGCCTACGCCTAAAGCCAAGTGTAGCATTACGACCAGAAGAGAAGTTCAAGACCAATAATCGCTACCAGACAGATGAGCCCAGCAGAAACGAAGCCACTTCTCCTACCCAGCCATGCAAAATCCGAACAAAGGCCTTGTTCATCTGCAAAGAGCCGGATGCCCTGAAGTTAAGTATAGGTTATTATAGATGTTAGATGTAGTTTAACTTGTAGTGTTTTATGTTGAATGTCGAAGTAATCCTTTTGTATAAATAAACTATCTTTGAACTGGAACTGACTAACTGGTTGTTTGGTCTTTGATCAATATCCGGTAAAGCCTTGTGGTGGTACCTGGCAACTCTGAAAAGCAATGTCATCATTAATAACTGCCATATATAGTTAATTTGGCAACAAAGGAAATCTGGGGCGGCATTCTCCCCTACCCGGCGTGACGAAGGGTGCCGGCGTAGGGGAGTAGCGCCAACCACTCAGGGGTCGGGCCTCCCCAAAGGTGGGGAATTCTCCCCACCTTTGGGGGCCAGCCCCGCGCCGGAGCGGTTTGCACCAGAAGACTGGCGCAAAAAACCGGCGCCCCTGGCAGCGGGGCTGGCCGAAAGGCTTTCGGCGGCCGCTGACGTCACTGCTGGCGCATGCGCGATGTGGGGTTCTCTTCCGCTTCCGCCTTGGCGGAGGCCGTGGCGGACGCGGAGGAAAATAGTGCACCCAGGGCACTGGCCCGGAGTCTGAGCGGGGGGCCCCCGATCGCGGGCCAGGCCACCGTGGGGGTATCCCCCGGGGTTCGATCGCCCCCCGCCCCACCCCCCCCCCCCCCCCCGGATCCCGGGACCCGCTCGCGCCGCTGATCCCGCCGTTCCAGAGGTGGTTTAAACCTCGGCGGCGGGAGAGGCCTCCCAGCGGCGGGACTTCGGCCCATCCGGGCCGGAGAATCGCCGCAGGGGCCTCTTCGATCGGAGTGGCGAGATTCCCGCCGCCGCCACTTCCCGGGTGGCAGAGAATCTCTGCCACGGCGGGGGTGGGATTTTCGGCAGCCCCAGGCGATTCTCCGACCCTGCCGGGGGTCGGAGAATTTCGCCCCTGAACTTGAATGCCTCACTGCTTCCAAACCAACAATGGATTTTCCTCCGCAGGATTTGTTTACACAACTGTCCAGGGGCACATGATCTTGTTCATTTTCATATGATTATGAGTTACAGAAGAGGACAATTTTATTAGGTAGATACCAAGTCATGTCTGTTTATTTTGACAAATTAATGGGTTTTTCAGTGCTTCCAAATGTTATCGTGGGGCTTGCAAGTTCTGTTTATCATGGTTACTATATGAGGAGGTTTTGGGGAAGGGATTAGGGGTAAAAGAGGATTGATGGGGTAGAGGATGAGTGTTAGGGGGCTTCACACTGATGTGCAAAAGAAAGCCAGTGCCTCTGTGAATAAAGAGGGATTCACATAATCTGGTCATCTTGGCATTAGCCTGCATCTGTCTCTACCTTCCAGTAACAAGCCTAACTTCACTGGATGAATATCTTACAGTGTGATTGCGACGTCAGGAAAATTATCAACTGCCTATTGCCACCTCAATGATGGACAGCTGGTTCATAGAATCACTACAGCACAGAAGAAATCATTCATCCCATCAAATCTAGACCAGCTCTCTAGAGCAATACAGCCAGTACTGTAACCCTGGTCTATCCCCATAACCCTGGACATGTATTTCCCTCAAGTGGCCATCTATTCTTTATGATATTTACAAAATCTAGGACCACAGATATCTTTTTGTGCATCCTTACTAACTTGTTTATCCACTCTTAAAGATTGACTTAGACTTGGAACATACAGTGCAGAAAGAGGCCATTCGGCCCATCGAGTCTGCACCGACCCATTTAAGCCCTCACTTCCACCTTATCCCCATAACCCAATAACCCCTCCTAACATTTTTGGTCACTAAGGACAATTTATCATGGCCAATCCACCTAACCTGTACGTCTTTGGACTGTGTGAGGAAACCGGAGCACCCGGAGGAAACCCAACGCAGACACGGGGAGGACGTGCAGACTCCGCACAGACAGTGACCCAGTAGGGAATCAAACCTGGGACCCTGGCGCTGTGAAGCCACAGTGCTATCCAGTTGTGCTACCGTGCTGCCCGTGTAGCTGGTGTAGCTGGCCTCAATTCTTCTGAACTCTCCAGTGGGTTGTTGAATATCTCACTTGTATTGCGATGTGGACAGATTGACAGAGCATACAGTTTCAAATGTAAGCATGGAATGGGATTTGTTTGCTGGCCAGTAATTTATTCTACTGATTCAAAGTCTCAATAAAGCCTATGTTGATGAAGGAGACTGCCTGCATTCAGAAAAATCATATTGTGTGCTTTGTGGCAGCTACAAGAATAAAGCAAAATTGATGTAAAACAACCTCTTGAAAATAGATTTGCCCATGTTGCTACTTTTATCATTGAATTTGCATTGTACTGCACTTTCCATGGTAGAAATGTTACTATGGCAACAGTGCAAAAGTGCTGTAGAATAGCATTACCCATTATCTACAAGATGTGTTTTTGAAGTTATTGTGAAATATGAGGAATCTCAGCTATGTTCAAAGTGCATAGAGACCACACATAAGGCCTTTGTATGGGAGGCTGCTTAATTCAGTTTGGTTGCTTACTTTGATATTTAATTGCAATCCCACTGCATGCATTGAGATTTTGTTCCCTGCTGAAAATAGAGATTGTTTCAGCTGTTTCTACCAGTTTGATCTCCAGCTTCAAATCCCAACGAAGCAAAGTTGTGGTTTTCAAATTGAATCACGATGCAGTAAATAATTTCACACTATTTGTACTTAATCACAAGAGTGCATTCAGCTGCGAATAGATAATCTGTGGAAATTATTCCGTAATTCTACAGCTGTGTCATCAGCTGTGTAATAATATTTTATTAAATTGTATACTTCCATTCTGGAATTTCTGTTCAGTTTCTAAGGACATGATGGGTTAACCAGAGATTTCCTTAATGTTGTAATGTTCAAAATGTTACATAAACTAGATTTATTGTCTGCAGATTGTTTCTTTAATTGAATATGATTAAAGTAACTTGATATTTTGTCAGATTGGCATCAGGGTTCAATATCTTGGGAATGCTTAAAGTGCATGATGGTACATTGCATCATATGGTAATTTACCATAACAACATGATATCAAAGATATTCTTGCTGAAATAATTTTAAGAAAACTAAACATTTGCAGAGATGTCTTGTGGCAAAGTGAGTAGCGTCCCTGTAGTGATCTGTACATCTGTACATACATCTGCACATACACCAAGGACTGCAGCACAGATGTAACAGCCACAGCATCACTAGAGGGCAGCATCAGAGACGGGTATAAAGAGTCCAGCCCAAGGGAGGATCCGCCTCTTTCAGAAGCACAGGGCTAGTGAGCAGCAGCAGACAGAGACAGCTCAGCACAGGCAGTTTACCTCAGCTTCACTGGTCATACATTTTGACTGTATTATATCTAGTTATGCTTTGGAAACAGAACAAACCCACTGAATAAAGTATTTGTGTTAATTGGAAGTCTACAATTTTTATTCAGACTTGGAGAATAACAAAGTCCCTGCCTCTGAGGCAGAAGCTCTGGGTTTGAGTCCCACTCTTGGTCTCGATGGCCATAGAAGAGGCATTCATAATGTGGCCAAACAGCTTGAATATCAACCTGTAAACCCCAGCGATATGCCTGTGGCAGGCAGTATGAATAGGAGAGTCTCCTGGTCTGCCATGCTTGATGCTGACTGCCTCCCCTCATGTTATAGCTTCTGGCGATAGGCTGGTGACCTTTTACAGGCAAACTAGATATGCAACAGACATAAGTAAATACTTTGCCTGCCTCATGGGCCACTAGGCACAGGAAAGGATTAACTTTTTAAAAATTCATTTCCGGGATTTTTCTGGTTAGGCCAGGAAGGGGCTGGTTTAGCTCACTGAGCTAAATCGCTGGCTTTTAAAGCAGACCAAGCAGGCTAGCAGCACGGTTCGATTCCCGTACCAGCCTCCCTGGACAGGTGCCGGAATGTGGCGACTAGGGGCTTTTCACAGTAACTTCATTGAAGCCTACTCGTGACAATAAGCGATTTTCATTTTTCATTTCATTATTGCCAATCCCTAGTTGCCCTTCAGAAGGTGGTGATGAGTTGCTTTCTTGAACTGCTGCAGTCCTTCAGGTGTAGTTGCACCCACTTTGCTGCTAGGGAGGGAGTTCCAGCATTTTGCCCCAGCAACAGTGAAGGAATGGCGATATACTTGCAAGTTAGGATGGTGAGTGACTTCGAGGGGCACCTCCTGGTGGTGGGATTCCCAGGCATCTGTTGCTCTTGTCGTTCTAGATGGTAGTGGTCGTGAGTTTGGAAGGTGCTGTCTAAGGAACCTTGGTGAGTTACCGCAGTGGATTTTGTAGATGGAACACAAGGCTGCCACTGTTCATCAGTGGTGGAGGGTTTGAATATTTGTGGATGGAGGAGTAATCAAGCAGTCTGCTTTGTCCTGGATGGTGTCAAGCTTCTTGAGTGTTGTTGGAGCTGTACTCATCCAGGCAAGTGGAGAATATTCCATTACATTCCTGACTTGTGGGAATGACTTGGGGGGGGGGGGGGGGGGGGGCAGTAGGTAAGTTACTCGCCATAGGTTTCCTAGCCTTTGACCTGCCCTAATCCATCTATGTACAGTATTAAAAGTTTTGCATCTACCTAGTTTCTATGAGGCAGAAAATGTTCATATGTCATGAGAGAGCCTGTCGGGATGAAGCATGCCCATTGGATCAAATGTCCATCAACTGAAAACAGAACAAAATAGGTTTTTCATGCTGTTAGCTCAAGAAATGAATCAAAAACCACAATCTGTAAAATGAGACAACGAATATATCTTTAACATTTTTTTCCAAGCACTGAAGAGCAACCAATAATGAGTTCTTAGACTCCATAAAAACAATCAGACAAATTACTGGAAATAAGTAAAACCCTGAGATGATGGTCGGAATAATGGCCTATTTCCCAGCGCATGGCGTGGCTTTAATGTAGGGTGGGGTTCTCTGTTGGCTTGATGACAAAATCATGAAACGCGATTGGGCAGAGAATCAGTTCCGGGCCAAAATTGCAGTGGTCGCCGATTTGATGCAAAATTGTAATTCTCCATCACCTCGATAGTAGGTTTGCTAATGTCACATGGAGGGTTTAAACTAGTATGGCAGGGGGGTGGATACCAAGCAATAGGTCGGAAAGTGAAAAAATTCTATCTCCACAGACTTGCCTTATTCACTAAGAACTAGTTTATTATGGATTCCATTCTAACTTATTTACTTCGTTTCTCCAGGATATTATGGATTTCATACTAACTCATGCCCCTTGCTAGGAAATAGTGTATCATGGATTCCACAGTAGCGAACGGGTTTAGCCGTGAGCTTCCCGGACGTGAACCTGATTGCATCATCAGGTAGGGCACAGGTAGATCATGTTCCAAAGTATTACCGCCACAAATCCTATTTTTGACATCTCGCAACATTTTGCAGCCATTATGGGATTTGCGCCCACAGCTAAGGGACCCACAAAATTGCGTCCCATATTGTGCTATTTTTGCATCTTTTCCAGATCAAACTTCCTACTAGAATGGCTTCTAGTACCTGCCCAGCCTAAATGGCACGGTAACACAGTGGTTAGCACTGTTGCTTCATTGCTCCAGGACCCGGATTCTATTCCTGGCTTGGGCCACTGCCTGTCTAGAGTCTGCACGCACTCACCGTGTCTGCGTCGGTTACCTCTGGGTGCTCCATTTTCCTTCCAAAAGTCTCAAACGACGTGCTGTTAGGTGAATTGGACATGCTGTATTCTCTCCCAGTGTACCCGAACAGGCGCCGTAGTGTGGTGGCTCGGGATTTTCACAGTAACTTCATTGCAGTGTTAACATGAGCCTATTTGTGACACGAATAAAGATTATTATTATTAAACGAACAAAGAACAAAGAAGTGTACAGCACAAGAACAGGCCCTTCGGCCCTCAAAGCTTGCGCCGACCATGCTGCCCATCTAAACTAAAATCTTCTACACTTCTGGGGTCCGTATCCCTCTATCCCCATCCTATTCATGTATTTGTCAAGATGCCCCTTAAATGTCACTATCGTAGATGGAATCTATTATTATTAGATGCAGTTTGGCTTTATGTAGTGCAGATTAATTTGAACATGTGCTAGCCCTTCATGGTTTTGCACCTCTGCTGAGGCCACTCGACATGCCCCTCTCGGTGGTTCCGTGCAGCTATCAATCAAATCAGTTTAACCCAATGCTCTGAAATCGCTTTAAAAGACACAGTATGGAGACTGTTGTGCCCTGCCCACATCGGATGCAGCAGGCGCAGGTTAATTGCGTGCAATGTCCATACCCATCTTCAGGGGTTATCATATTTCACAGCTGAGGTTTCCTTGCTGAACAGATTTCAAAATCTATCTTCCTATTTTCTTGTGGTACTTTAATAGGTGAGTTAATCACACAGTGTAATTCACAACAACCAAAGTTAATGAAGATTGCAGTTTGCATCAGGAGCTGTGATATTTTCACATGTTATGAGGTTGGGTTTAACAGATGTGAAAGAACAGTTGAGCAGCAACTGTGAAAAAAACAAATCAATTAACATTGGTGCCATGTTTCTTCATGGAACATTAAGAAAAGATTTTGAAGGTTGACGTGGGTTTTTACAAACATTCGAATGCAAGCAAAAATTCCAGCTGTCCAGGTCGGGTATCCTTTATCCGAAACCCTTGGGACCAATTGCATTTTGGATTTCAGATAATTTTAGTTCTCGGGTGCCGCATAAATATTTACATTGCAATAGTCTGAGCCTATGCCAGCTGTATGGTGGGAATGAGCCTATGCCAGCTGTCCAGTGAGAATTGCGTTGCCCAGTTCTTGCGTGACTTTCCATCAGTGCCGCCGATTCTACGCACGGCTAGTGCTGGCTAAAAATTGGCTGTACTGTCTAAATTAAATAAAATGGTTAGAAAAGTAAGATGTCTCACTGAATAATAAATACAGGTTACCTGAAAAAGTTTCTTCTTGATGTGTTCACCACAAAAGCACAAGCTCAACAGCACAGGAAAACAACTAGATTTCCCGTGCTAAAGTTCGAAGAGGTTCCGAAAAGTGCAGTATTTGGGATGCAGTTCATTTTCAGATTTATGGATAAAGGATACTCGTGCTATAATATCATAGTAGTGTGTCACTGTAAGTATTTAATTATCCTAATTTCCCAATGATTTTTATTTTCTGGGAAAATTGAAGAATAAACAAATGTCATACCTCTGAATAGCATTGGAATTTGTTCAAATGCTTTATTGTGAACCCCAAAACTTATTTCAATAATATGGTATAATGTGCTGCCTAACCCTTAGTGGGCTGACTCTGTTTGACTTTGTGTCATCCGTTTCATTTGCAGCCTGTGTGCATGTTCTCAGCCCCATGCTGAGTTTGGTGTTGGAAACTTGCCAGAGGGAATAGAATGGGCAATGATGAGTAAGCAGCCATCAAGTGCCAATGGGTTCATTTTAAAGTAAGAAGGATAACAACAATACCCAAAATACTGCAGATGCTGGAATCCGAAACAAGAACAGAGGATGCTTGAAAAACTCAGCAGGTCTGGCAGCACCTGTAGGGAGAGAAAACAGGGTTAGCTTTATGAGTACGCTTGACTTCTCAACAGAATTAAAGAGAGGGATAATTGTGTTTGATATTAAAGTGTAGCTGTGAGAGATTGCAACAAAAAGTAGCAACAAAAGACAGAAGGCCTGATGTGGAAGTGGCGGGGAAGGGTGAAGGGGAGCATTGTATTGGGACAATAAATGTATGGGATCTTTTTTAAAAAACAGGGGTTTACGATGTCGGAGAAAGGTCACAAAGTTTTTTTTTAGTTCAAAGTCAATACTATTTATTTACACACACAGTAAGGTCTACTCATGCACAAAGTACTACAAACTAAACTATCTCTTACGCTAACGCCTATACTTAACTTTGGGTGCCCACTCAGTCAGAGGAACAATGGCCGTTGTTCGGATCTGAGGTTGTTGGGTTCAAAGAGGTAACAGGAGAACAGCTAAGGTCGTCTGTCTGGTAGCGAGCGTTGACCTTGAACTTACTTGCTTCTGGTGATGCTGGTGGAAGGGTCTCTCCGCTTTGAGAGCCAATTCCAAGAGAGCGATTCTCTCGTTGGGGTTCCTTTTTATACCTGGAGGGGCTTTGCGTGCTTTTAGGTGGGCCTTAAACTTGGCCACAATTAATTGGGCCGCTTCTCAATCACTTATTGATCTTGACGAATAAAAGGGTGGGTGCCCTGATGGCTGGACGTGTCTTAGGTGGCTATTGGCCTTGCTTTGTTTGTGTCTTCGGTTGGGGAACTGGCGCCGGGATGTCTGAAACAGTATCGGTTGCTTGAGTGTGTTTCCTTTGATCCCGCAGATGGGCCATCAGTATGCTAATTGACCTATAGTTTCAATTCCGTCTGGGAGCTGTCTCTCCAATATGCATGCAGGCTCTGTGCCTGCTTGTTTTCCTAACATTGTCCACAGTTCCCTACATTCTTTGCGAGAGGTCACAGTCTAAAGTTGTTGAACTCAATGTTGAGTTGAAGGATCACAATGTTAGTAGACTTTACAAAAGCTGCTAATTATATACTTCAACCTTTGCAAAATGTAATGTAAAAATCAAGTGATGTGGTTTGAATGTGGAAACAGGAAGCCAAACCTACGGATACATGTTGTATATTAATGCAGAACAACAATCCAATGATGCCCGCTGAAATGAGGTTGGTCTAAAATGACAGCAAGAAAAGTGAATGTGCTCAGCCCTGCACTACTACACTTTCCTCACAGAATAGCAGTGCATCATGCCTGCAAGAATGTAGGGGGGGAATTTTCTGGCCATTCATGCCAGTGGGATCTTCTGGTCCCGCTGACGGCGAACTTGGCCAAAGGTTTCCCAGCGGCAGGGGATGGGTTGATTGAATCCCATTGACAGTGGCGGGACCCAAATATCCTGCCACAAGCCGACAACAGGCCACCTCCCGTGGGGGGGGGGGGGGGGGGGGGGGAGGTGATATCCATCCCATAATATCTAACCATTGCTTCCATTAAATGAGCCTGATGTATGTTATATATTTGGATTTGGATTTGTTTATTGTCACGTGTACCGAGGTACAGTGAAAAGTATTGTTTAGAATTTAGAACAGTACAGCACAGAACAGGCCCTTCGGCCCTCGATGTTGTGCCGAGCAATGATCACCCTACTCAAGCCCACGTATCCACCCTATACCAGTAACCCAACAACCCCCATTAACCTTAATTTTTTTGGATACTAAGGGCAATTTAGCCTGGCCAATCCACCTAACCCGCACATCTTTGGACTGTGGGAGGAAACCGGAGCACCCGGAGGAAACCCACGCACACACGGGGAGGACGTGCAGACTCCGCACAGACAGTGACCCAGCCGGGAATCGAACCTGGGACCCTGGAGCTGTGAAGCATTTATGCTAACCACCATGCTAATGTGCTGCCCAGCTCAGCGTGCTGGATGCAGCTCAGACAGATCATTCCGTACATGAAAAGAAAACACAGAAGGCAAACATAAAATACAAAATGTAAATACATAGACACAGGCACCTGGTGAAGCATACAGGATTCTAGTACTACTCAGTAGAGAGGATGTGTGAAGAGATCAGATCAGTCCATAAGTTGGTCGTTTAGGAGCTTGGTAACAGCGGGGCAGAAGCTGTTTTTGAGTCTGATAGTGCGTGTGCTCAGGCGTTTGTATCTCCTGCCCGATGGAAGAAGTTGGAAGAGTGAGTAAGTCGGGTGGGAGGGGTCTTCCAGTTCGGGTCGTTGTAAGAGTCCTGCCGAATCGGGTCGGGTTGGGTCATCTGATCCAATCCACGGACCTCTGAGGATCTTCAAACCTACAAGAGAACATAAAAGAGAGAGGTTGGTGATAACGTCAGTGATAGCATTAAGTTTTAAGAGATTAGTACGGTTATAGGCGATGTAAGAAGAGGATCTGTGTGAGAGAGCTCGCAGAGTCGCCAAGCTCCTGTGCCATCTTGAGTGCAGAAAATGAAAATAGTGCAGGAATCTAAAGTGGTTTTAAAGACCCTAATGTTGGGGCAAAAGGTGGGGGTCCCAAGTCTACACTTGCCAAGAACCAAACTGGGAGGAGCTTTTTTCCAGGAGGTGGCCTCCTAATTGGCTATTTTTGCACTCACTGTCCTTTAAGGATGCAGATGGATTCTCGATGTTGCTGACTCCATCACAACCGAGCAGCTCGAGAGCTGTGCCAGCCCTTCAAAACAGTGGTGCCTTTGGAGCCATAAACTGAAACTCTAAATTCAGAGGGGCCAAGTAGGCAGGCCCTGCGGAACAGATCAGAACCCACTTCCTAACCCTTGCAGTCACGTTTTGCCTTTTCTGCTGGCAGCACACTCTTTAGGGGGTGAAGTCACCAGCTCCAATGGTTCCACAACCGGCCACAGGGAAGCTGCCTCCATTAATGTCATGACCTTCCCCTGTAAGGGCTTTGCGCGGTGCCCACTATGCCACTGCGAAAATTACCCAGTGGGCACTACTGACCACTGTTAGTTGGGGAAATAAATTCACGACCCATCACCATTCAGTAAGCAGCTAATCCACATCCTGGACCACTTCTGAGGAAGCTGTCCCAAGACTGCTGCGCAATATATTCCTGGCCTCTCCTCCTCAAAACCTGCCACCCTGGAGCCCTGAAAACTCTGCCCAGTCTCAAATGGGACTACAAATCTTAATAAATGAATTTAAATGGACTTTCATAACCACTGTGCCCAAAATACTCATTTTATTTGAACAGATGAATCTCTAAGTGCTGTAATAATGTATACTCTGATAAACTGTGCAGTCAAATAAATTAATAATAATCTGTATTAGTGTCAGAAGCAGTCTTACAAGCACTGCAATTAAGTTACTGTGAAAATCCACTAGTCCCCACACTACGGCGCCTATTTGGGTACACTGAGGGAGAATTCAGACTATCCAATTCACCTAACAAGCACGTTGTTAGAGACTTGTGTGGAGGAAACTCACGCAGACACGAGGAGAACGTCCAGACTCCGCAAAGACAGTGACCCAAGCTGGGAATCTAACCCGGGTCCCTGGCGCTGTGAAGCAACAGTGCTAACCACTTTGCCACTGTGCTGCCCACTTTGCTGCCGTGCTGCCCATAACTGAGTAAAAGGTGGTTGATGCCACTGGCACAGTTGCAAAATCCAAACAAAGAAATAGATGGATGCTAAACGAATGAAAATCTGGTGTAACATCTTTGCCTACTTTTCAATTGATTATTTGCAAGTCTTGGATGCAACTGATAGGAATATCCAATCTGGCAGCTCCTAAATTAGAAATTATTGTTGGCCATTTATTGTGCTGAAACAAAATGGGTATGTGTTAGCATGTAAATTCTTGCTGTCACTGAAATAAATCAATATCTAAAATACAGTTTTTTAATTTGTTAGTGTCATCCATGAAGCAGATATGACCATTGCTCTGTTGTTTGACCAGTGTCTGTACAATGACCAATACGTTCTGACTATTCTATAATTTGTGATTCATACTATTTTATAATTAATGTAAGTTTAAAGAAATATCTTCATGCAGTTCCTCTTCAATTCTTCTGTTAGCATTGTTACCCTTATAATGCTGTAGGATATATGGAAAATGAATCAGTATTTGGCAAGAATGGGAAGAATTCCTTCAGACGAGCATTCACACTCTGAGGGAGAATTCAGAATATCCAATTTATCTAATAAGCACATCTTTCGGGACTTGTGGAAAGAAACCGGAGCACCCGGAGGAAACCCACGCAGACAGGGGGAGAACGTGCATTTGTGAATTTGTGGAAGTTGTGGAATATATTTTCTGTGCAGATAAATAATATTGTGTACTTGTTTTTGAAAAGTCAGATTATGTTTGTAGATTGCGTTACATTTATCATTCATTTCATGAGCATGGAAGCTCACTTTTTCTTATAATATTTACATCTTTATATTATGGAGTGCCTTAACATAAAATTAACATGCTATACGCAATAACTCAAGATTAGAAGACTTTTTCTCTAAGATAGGAAATTAACATGAATGCTGCATGTTAATAAAAGGAGAAAATTCTGGAAATACTCAAGAGGGCAAGGTAACATCAGTGCAGAGAAACAAGAGGGTAATTTATGTGAAATGTTGATTCTGTTTCTCTGTCCACAGATGTTGCCTGACCTGCTGAGTATTTCCAGCATTTTCACTTTTTATTTCAGATTTCCAGCATCTGCTGTATTTTTCTTCTGTATTAGTGCTGCATGTTAATGTTGTTATTTGATGTATGGTATTAGTGTATATTCACTGTCGGCAGTGGTATGGTAGCACAATGGTTAGCACTGTTGCTTCACAGTGCCAGGGTCCCAGGTTCAATTACTGGCTTGGGACACTGTCTGTGTGGAGTCTGCATGCTCTCCCCGTGTCTGCGTGGGTTTCCTCCGGGTGCTCGGGTTTATTCCCACAAGGCCTGAAAGACGTGCTTATTAGGTAAATTGGATATTCTGAATTCTCCCTCAGAGTACCCGAACAGGTGCCTGAGTGTGGCGACTAGGGGATTTTTACAGTGACTTCATTGCAGTGTTAATGTAAGCCGACTTGTGACACTAATAAAGATTATTTTTAAAAAGATTGACCTGAATCTCTGATTCTAAATGAGATTGAACATTATAAGCATAAATTTAGCCAATGATCTTTAGTGTGATATTGCTGCCAACTTGTAAGAATGGTGCCAAGGAAGGCAGCTGGTTATCAATCAATAATGTAGGACATTAGTCCAGATAGTAAATTCCCGAGTTTTACTTAATTTATCTTTAGGGTAAGGAAGTGGTATAACGTTTACAGCACCTTCCCTCAGGAGATTAAATTAATTGTGAAGTCTGTGATAGAACGATTTGAACATGCGTTGTGTAAAAATGAGAACTTACTAGTTTAAGATGCCTTTTCTAATTCTATCCTTAAAATATTACGAGGTAACAGAGGAGTTTTTACTTCCCTTGAAGTTCTATCTTAGCAGCAGGATAGTTAAGTGAAATAAGTTCTGTGCAAGAAAGATGTGAAAATAATGATATACTATTAATTGGATAGCTTTGTCATGATATGCTGGGTAATGTCCATTTTATTTTACATGATCACTTTGCTTTGTCAATTTTCTTCTTTATTTTCTTCTCCTGAAGATATTGGATCCGTGCCAGGGCGTTGTTCCACAGGCATATGCTTCCCTCAGAACATAGCTCAGAATTTGGTATTCTTGTGATTAAGGGAGTACATTATAGGTGAACATGGTCTTATCATAAGCACATTCTTCAGAGGTAACTGCTGAATAGTGATCTGGAGCTCAAAACTCTGAATAACTGTTTTCTTCCTTCTCCATTCCCTTTGATAGAGGCCCTTAGCTAAAATGTAAAGTCACATTAGTTGCCCTGGCTAACAGCAACCATTCTGTGTTTCTGACAAGGCATTACACAGGTGGGCATAGTAGACTCCATTATACTTTTTTCAATAGGAGCAGCTGAATTCTCCTTCAGGTCCTGGCCAATATTCATCCTTCAGTCAAAACTACTAAACAGATTATCTGGTCATTATCACATTGATGTTTGTGGCACCTTGCTGCAAGCAAATTGGCTGTCGTGTTTCCGACATTACAACAGTGTGACATTTCAAAAGTACTTCATTGGTTGAATTGTGGCTTAGGATGTTTTGAGGTTGTGAAAGATGCTATATAGAAACAAAGAAAAAATAGGGGCAAGAGGAGGCTATTCGTCCCTTCAAGCCCGCTCCGCCATTCATTATGATTATGGCTGATCATCCAACTCAGTAGCCTAATCTCGCTTCCCCCCATACCCTTTGATCCCTTCGCCCGAAGTGCTATATCTAACTGCTTCTTGAAAACATACAGTGTTTTGGACTCAACTATTTCCTGTGGTAACAAATTCCACAGGCTCACCACTCTCTGCATGAAGAAATCTCTTCGCATCTCAGTCCTAAATGGTCTACCTCATATCCTCAGACTGTGCCCCCTTCCTGCATCTACCCAGTCCAGTCCAATTAGAACTTATAGGTTTCTGTGAGATCCCAATCATTCTTCTGAACTTCAATGAACACATTAATGGACCAGATAGGCTTTTCTGACATTCAACAATGGACAATGGTTTCATGGTCATTAGACTTTTTAATTCCAGATATTAAATTCCAGCACCTGGTGGGATTTGAACCCAGGTCCCCAAATCATTACCCTGGGTCCCTGGATTACTAGTTCAGCGACAATACCACTATGCCATCACCTCCCCTCTGCTATAAAATCTTTGATAATGGATTCTAGAATTTTCCCCACTACTGACGCCAGGCTTACTGGTCCATAATTCCCTGCTTTCTCTCAACTTCCCTTTTTAAATAGTGGAGTTACATTAGCCACCCTCCACTCTGCAGGAACTGTGCTGCAGTCCATAGAATCCTGGAAGATGACCACCAATGCATCCACCATTTCTAGAGTCACCTCCTTGAGTACCCTGGGATGTGGGCCATCAGGCCCTAGGGATTTATCAGCCTTCAATTTCCTCAACACCACTTCTCTACTGATATCGATCACTCCAGTTCCTCATTCTCACTAAACCCTGCATTCCCCAACATTTCTGGTATCTTATTTTTGTCCACATTTGTGAAGTCAGAAGCAAAGTATGTATTTAGTTGCTCAGCCATCTTTCTGTCCCCTATAATACATTGCCCTGTTTCTGACTGTAAGGGACCTACATTTGTCCTCACCAATCTTTTTCTCTTCACGTACCAATATAAACTTTTACAGTCAGTTTTTATTTTCCTGCAAGCTTACTTTCGTACTCTATTTTCCCCGTCTTAATCAATCTCTTGCCCCTTTTTACTGAATTAAACAGCTCCCAATCCTCCGACCTGTGTTTTTCTTGACCAATTTATATGCGACTTCCTTGGATTGGATACTAGCCCTAATTTCCCTTGTAAACCATGGATTGACCATCTTTTCCATTTTACTTTTGTGCCAGACAGGAATAAACAATTGTTGCAGTTCCTCCATGCGCTCTTTGAATGTTTGACATTGCCTGTCCACTGTCATCTCTTTAAGTAATATTCCCCAATCGATCATACTCAACTCATCCCTCATTTTACTGTAGTTTCCTTTGTTAAGATTCAGGACCCTAGTCTCAGAATCAACTACTTCACTCTCCATTTTGATGAAAAATTCTATCATATTATGGTCACTCATTCCCAAGTAGATTGCCAATGGTTTCATTCTCATTACACAGTACCCAATCTAGATGATCCATTCTCTAGTTGGCACCTCAACATATTGATCCAGAAAACCAACCCCGCATACACTCCAGGAATTTCTCCTCTATGGCATTGTGGCTAATTTGATTTTCCCAATCTATATGCAGACTAAAATCACCCATAATTACAGTTGTTCCTTTACCACATGCGTCTCTAATTTCCTGTTTAATTCCATTCCCAAAAATATCACTGTAGTTCGGGTGTCTATTTATGACACCAACTAATGTTTTTTGCCCCTTGCTGTTTTTCCGCTCTACCACACAGATTCTGCATTGTCGGAGCTAATATAATAATAATCTTTATTATTATCACAAGTAAGCTTACATTAGCACTGCGATGAAGTTACTGTGAAAATCCCCTAGCTGCCATACTCCGGCACTAATCGGGTACACTGAGGGAGAACTCAGATTGTCCAATTCACCTAACAGCACGTCTTTCGGGACTTGTGGGAGGAAACCGGAGCAACTGGAAAAACCCACGCAGACAGGGGGAGAATATGCGGACTCCACACAGACAATGACCCAAGCCAGGAATCGAACCTGGGACCCTGGTGCTGTGAAGCAATGCTAACCACTATGTTACTGTGCAATTGTTCTTTTACATTCTAATTTCGCACTAACTGGGGATCAAACGACATGGTGGCACAGTGGTTAGCACTGCTGCCTTACAGTGTCAGGCAGACACGCAGACATGGGGAGTAGGTGCAAACTCCACAAGGACAGTGACCCAGGGTCACGATTCGAACCTGAGTTCTCAGTGTCCTAGTCCCTGTGCTAACCACTGCGCCACCGTTGTGCCTTTAGTTGCCAGAATTTAGCAGTGTCCTTCATTGCCATTGAGGACCTGATGATTTCTGGTCACTTTCTAGGGTCGTGGATTCAAATCCCTTGACATTCCCATTTTCACCACCTACTCCCTTTTAAAGGGTGGTATGGTGGCACAGTTGTTAGCCTCACAGCTCCAGGGACCGGGTTCAATTCCAGCCTCGGATGACCATCTATGTGGAGTTTGCACTTTCTCCCTGTGTCTGCGTGGGTTTCCTCCGGGTGCTCCGGGTTCCTCCCACAGTCCAAAGATGTGCACGTTAAGTGGATTGGCCATCATAAATTGCCTCTTATTGTCCAAATGTTAGGTGGGGTTACTGGGTTATGAGGATCGGGTGAAGATGTGGGCTTAGGTAGGGTGCTCTTTCAAGGGCCGGTGCAGACTGAATGGGCTGAATGGACTCCTGCTGCACTGTCAGGTTTCTATGAAACCCAGGGCTTCTTGTTTATAGGGTTCAATTGCCTAGTGTCTATGTTGAGTCCCTTGTGATAACATAATAAAATTTCTAAGCTTAGTTTCTACCAACTGAAACAATAGATTTAACATGGTTTCTTGTAAATTTTTAAACGTGGAAGCACAAAATAATTTATTATTTTAATTTTCTGTGGAAACACCAGGCAATTTCATATGAAATGTGCAAATTTGTAGAGATCAAGCTAAATAGAATATCATATGACATTTCCTGTGAAGTTGGGCTTGGAACATTGGGTAAAACTGATTAAAAGAATTTAAATCACCTTGTCAGAGATAATGCTGTTTAAAAATAATACACTGCTATATCTAGAAAGTAATCTTTGCAGTCAGCTTTGACAGTCATCTGTGGAGAATAAGTAATAGAATTCTCTCCCGACATAAAAGCAAAATATATTTGATATATCGTGGAATATTTTAATAAATTATCGGTAATGATTCTTGGGTGATACTTTGAAATCTTCTCATCATTAAACTGACTTGCACCAGATGTTACCTGATGTTTAAATATTTTTTGAACTATATTGTACCACCCACTCATAGTCAATGATCAGAAAAACGCATTTACACTTTTTAAACAAGCTTCCAATGATTTCTAATTATAAACAGTACCCCTTGATTTGTATTTCTGAACATGCAACAAAGCTTTTTTCGACTATCTTCAATAATGTTATTTAATCCATTTTTGAGGGAATAGAAATTCTCTGAAAAGTCCTAATTATGGACAAGCAATCTCTTCATGCATTTCACTACCTTTATGCATATGCAGTTTCTCCAATACGTTTATAAAATGGAGAAATCTTGTACCCATATATTTGGACCCAACCGTTAATTTTGTTTTTCAATTTGCTTCCTGCTTGAAAAGTATGCAGATATTTCTAGACTAAGCATGAGGGTTGCAAGTTGAACCTCTTGAGGCAGGCAACATTCTCATAGCTACGTTGAGTTACACATATTGGCCAGGATTCTAAGGCCCCGCCATGACATGTCTCCTCCCCCCCCCCCCCCCCCCCCCCTCCCCCCCCAGCGGATGAGGCAGGCCATTTAAATTGGTGTTTACTTCGGCGAGGCCATAATATACCACCAGGAGGGAGGTATGTAAAATCCTGCCCAATTTAAGGAAGCTGCTGTCGACTCTCTGTGCAGGAATGGGTTGCAAATAGAAACACCTCAAACAGAACAACAGACATGAGTAAGGCCTCCCAGGTTTTCCGGTGCGGCCCAGTGTCATCAGTGCACATGATCAAAAGAGGGGGGAAGCAATGTTTAAACATTAGGCCAAGAGATGCTCAAGGCAGACCCTAATAAGGCAATGAGAGCATGTTGATTCTTGGAGTCTTGCTCTGAGGAACTAGTACCATGGCCAAAAGAAGTTCAGTCACTTTATGCAAGTGGCCAAGGGTAACTGCGTGCATCTTCAAAGACAATTTCATAAACACTACACCAACAACTCTCACACTGCTCAATGTACTTTCATCAATTTCATCGTTTACTATCAACCATTTCTAATAACCAGGATTCAAGCCGAGCATTATAATACTTAACATAGAACATAGAACAGTACAGCACAGAACAGGCCCTTCGGCCCTCAATGTTGTGCCGAGCCATGATCACCCTACTCAAACCCACGTATCCACCCTATACCCGTAACCCAACAACCTTAACCTTACTTTTATTAAGACACTACGGGCAATTTAGCATGGCCAATCCACCTAACCCGCACATCTTTGGACTGTGGGAGGAAACCGGAGCACCCGGAGGAAACCCACGCACACAGGGGGAGGACGTGCAGACTCCACACAGACAGTGACCCAGCCGGGAATCGAACCTGGGACCCTGGAGCTGTGAAGCATTTATGCTAACCACCATGCTACCCTGCTGCCCCTAACTTAACTTCAACTTCACATATGTTCCAATGCTACCAGGCTCACGCGTACTTCTTGCTCCTTCCACATTTCTCCAACCATTCAGTCCAAACACCGACATGTTTTATTCTCTCTTGCAGGACAATGTGGCCATAACAACCATGATGCAGCCTGGTAGCCACTATCTCAACTTGCACTGCAAGAAGCCATGCAATGTTGCAGTGCTGCAGTAGAAACTAGGTTGGAGCTGTTTAGAAATAGAGGTCATGAGAATGATGCTTTTTGCTAGGCAGGCATAGATTGCTGCCATCATGAATGTGTGTCTCAGTACTCAAAGAGCGCTCTCAGCAGTCCAGAAATCTGTCCTTCAGCTGATCAGGAGGAATGCTTATCGATCAGTGCCCTTGCTGATGTCTCTCAGCCAGCCCGTCCAGACTATTGCCATAAATGCAGCAGTGGTAGTCTGAAGGCAAGCTCAAAGGTCCAGAGATGCTCGGTGGTTAGCCTGGAAGACCATCTGCAGTTTCCCCTAGCTCACCCATGCTGCAGCCACTGGGATAGCATCTCTAATAGTGTTCAACACGGCAAAGGCACCCACAAGCCAGACACTACGTTGATGCACAAGGCTAGTTGGGAAATCCACGGGCGTGAGTGCACTGCCGGCGAAGCGAAGGATTCCGCCAAAGGAGAATCCAGCCCCCTATGCTTCCTAGGTGGGAAAAATTCCATTGTGACTTTACATTTGGACCTCTTGTTTCAATCTAGAACTTAATCTGGCCTCCAAAAAGCAATTCAAATTGATTTACTTGAACTTATTCAAGTGAATTCACATAAACTGATTTGGTTTAAATTCAGTTCAGCAATCAGCAAGAATATAGTGCAGCATTAGTTAATGTACAATTTATCTCCATCCCCCTCAATGATATGAAAGAGTGATCAGGATTGAATCTGCTGCATTTTCAAAAGCGGTTTTTTTCACTGCACCTAAACATATGGATGCAAATGTAATTGTCACAAACAGCACATGTTTTGATTTCAGAATTAAAGCAATATCATATTGGTTGAGGTCATTCCAACACAACTTTTCAAAATTATAGTACTTCAGCCTTAAATGTGATAATTATAGTATGTTTAGTAAAATGAGTCTTTAGCATTATATGTATCAGGTTAACAATCATACAGTTACTGTTTGAGTCCCTGAGTGATTTTAGAATAAAGACATACAGCTATTTTGATCTGGTATCTGTTTAGCTAGGTTATAATTTTGATGAGTCATTAGTTATTTCTGGACTGTTTTCGATCTTCTTTCCCATTTTATTGCTGACATTTTAGCCCCGATTTTAACTTGGGGAAAGAATCAATGTGGTCAGACAGAGGCAGACAGTAAACTGTCTGGGCCTTGGCAATGTGATCCCCAGGAGGCTCTCACCCAAAAACACAGGATGTGGCAGTTGGCCAGTGCACAGAAGTGAATTGATAGCTGCCAGGAGGTTGCAACTAGAGATCTGAAGGAAAAGTGCCGAATAATTGGGTAAGTAGTTGAGGGGAGGTTTGAGAGGAACCCACAATTAGGGGAAGGGAAGGGAAACCAAGTCTTTTCGTGTGGTGCCCAGAAGAGTGCTTCAGGACTTAGTCCCAGATTCTATAATAACAGACAAGAGAGAATAAGTGCCCTAGTTGATATTGTTTGATAATAAAAGGATTAATTTGGCTCAAAGGGGTAAGACATGGCAGGAGAGCTCCAAGTCATGGTTTGCTCTCCTCGCTCCATGCGGGAGACCAGGAATGCTTCCAGTTCCCAGTACCAGCATGTGTGCAGGAAGTGCTTCCAGCTGCAACTCCTGGAAGCCTGGGTTTCTGAGCTGCAGCAGTGCCTGGGGACACTGTGGAGCATCCGCCAGGCGGAGAGTATCATAGATGGCACATATAGGGAGGTGGTCACACCGCAGATTCAGATTCCACAGGCAGGCAGGGAATCGGTGACCACCAGGCAGAGCAAGAGGAAGAGGCAGGCAGTGCAGAAATCTTCTGTGGCTATTCCACTGCAAAACAGATAAACCATTTTGAATACTGTTGAGGGGAATCATCCCTCAGGGGATAACAGGAGCAGCACAATTCGTAGCACCACAGTTAGCTCTGCTTCACAGGGGAGGAGTAAAAGGCGTAGAAATGCAATAGTCATAGGGGATTTAATTGTGAGGGGGGTAGATAGATGTTTCTGTGGCAACAATAGAGATTCAATGATGGTATGTTGCCTCCCTGTGCTAGGGTCAAGGATTACACAGAGCGGTTGCAGGATATTCTGAAGGGGAGTGAACATCCATTTGTTGTGGTACACATTGGTACAAATCCAACAGGTTTGTTTCAAACACGAGCTTTCGGAGCACAGCTCCTTCCTCAGCTGAATGGAGAGGTATGTTCCAGAAACATTTATATAGACAAAGTCAGAGATGCCATACAATGCTTGGAATGCGAGCATTTGCGGGTAATCAGATCATTACAGATCCAGAGATAGGGGGTGATCACAGGTTAAAGAGGTGTGAATTGTCTCAAGCCAGAACAGTTGGTGGGATTTTGCAAGTCCAGGCCAGATGGTGGGGGGTGAATGTAATGCGACATGAATCCAAGATCCCTGTTGAGGCCGCACTCATGCATGCGGAACTTAGCTATGAGTTTTTGCTCGGCAATTCTGCGTTGTCGCGTGTCCTAAAGACCGCCTTGGAGAACGCTTACCCGGAGATCAGAGGCTGAATGCCCTTGACTGCTGAAGTGTTCCCCGACTGGAAGGGAACATTCCTGCCTGGTGATTGTTGCACGATTGGATTGGATTGGATTTGTTTATTGTCACGTGTACCGAGGTACAGTGAAAAGTATTTTTCTGCAAGCAGCTCAACAGATCATTCAGTACATGGAAGAAAAGGGAATTAAACAATTCAAGAAAATACATGAGAGTACATAATAGGGCAACACAAGGTGTGGAGTCTGCACGTCCTCCCCCTGTGTGCGTGGGTTTCCTCCGGGTGCTCCGGTTTCCTCCCACAGTCCAAAGATGTGCGGGTTAGGTGGATTGGCCATGCTAAATTGCCCATAGTGTCCTAATAAAAGTAAGGTTAAGGGGGGGGTTGTTGGGTTATGGGTATAGGGTGGATACGTGGGTTTGAGTGGGGTGATCATGGCTCGGCACAACATTGAGGGCCGAAGGGCCTGTTCTGTGCTGTACTGTTCTATGTTCTATGTTCTAAGATATGCAATGTAACTACATAAGCATTGGCATCGGTTGAAGCATACAGGATGTAGTGTTAATGAGGTCAGTTAATAAGAGGGTCATTTAGGAGTCTGGTGACAGTGGGGAAGAAGCTGTTTTTGAGTCTGCTCGTGCGTGTTCTCAGACTTCTGAATCTCCTACCCGATGGAAGAAGTTGGAAAAGTGAGTAAGCCGGGTGGGAGGGATCCTTGATTATGCTGCCCGCTTTCCCCCGGCAGCGGGAGGTGTAGATGGAATCAATCGATGCCCGTTCATTCGTTGTTGCAGTGTCTGCATGGTCTCGTCAATGTACCATGCTTCGGGACATCCTTTCCTGCAGCGTATCAGGTAGGCTACATTGGTCGAGTCGCACGAGTATGTGCACGAGATGCCCTCGTACGAACGGGATATGGCGCTCGGCTCATCGATCGACAGCTCCAACGCGCCACAGCAAAAAACCGCACCGACCTCCTCAGAAGACAAACTCGGGACACAACTGACAGAGTATCCTTCGTCGTCCAGTACTTTCCTGGGGCGGAGAAACTAAGACATCTTCTTCGCAGCCTTCAACATATCATCATGAAGGTGAACATCTTGCCAAGGTCATCCCCACACCCCCACTACTTGCCTTCAAACAACCGCGCAACCTCAATCAAACCATTGTTTGCTGCAAATTACCCAGCCTTCAGAACAGCGACCACGATACCACACAACCCTGCCAGGGCAATCTCTGCAAGACATGCCAGATCATCGACATGGATACCACCATTACACGTGGAAACACCACCCACCAGGAACGCGGCACAGTCCCAGTACTGATGGTGGAGTGTAATTGGCCATCCTGCCCTTTGATTAATATTATTAATTTGCTTCAATTTTCCAGTGCTGCTGGAGGTGGTGTGGCCATGGTGAGGAGAGAGGCTTTCAGTGAGCTATTCCATTTGTTACTGGTGATAAAGAGAGAGAGACTTTTAGGCAAATACTGCATGTGGGGAAACCTGCTGAAGTTTGAGAGTTCCACCACAGGATCATAGTGAGGTTTAATTTTACTTAAAAATCAAGTCTCATCCAAAATATTCATGAGGGTGGCATGTCTGCAAGATGTATTGTCTCATCTAAAAACTCAAGCTATTCTGCTTTACACTGATATCTGTTGAGAAAAGAATTGTCTCTAAAATCCTTCATTATCAGTCATTCATTTAGATCTAACAGATCAGGAGGCTCGCATTAGCTAACAACGTTATGTAGGGGTTTCGTCCTGTTCAGATTTACCATGTGCCCTTTTACATTAACATATACACAAAAGTTTGATAGATATAAAAACACCAGTGTAAATGACCTAATACGGATTGAAACCTGGCATATCAACATTCATCACAAAGGCCATGGGCTGATTTATTCCGCTCCTCCCTCCACAAGATTGCCACATGCAGGATGCAGACCATGAAAAGGTCCATTGACATTAGGCGGGAATATCCAGTCACCGGGGTGGGCGTGGCCAGAAAATCCCACCCCATAAGTGTGAAAGAACAGCTCACTAACCTGGTTGCAATCGTAAACTGGTGGGGGAATGGGTTGGGGTGAGGGTGACGGGAGGGGGTGCTGTGGGTGGATTTTATGGAGTCTGCCAGCATATGGGAAGCGTGGAGTGCGGGCTGACTGATTATGCAGGAACTGAAATTTCAATTTCCCGACAGTGGGTTGAGATGCAGGGTTTAGGTTAGTGGCATGCTTGTGGCATGTTGGACATCACGCCATCCTGTGGCAACTTCCCGCTTAAAATACACTTACATTCCGTTAATATTCATTTGTGTAAAATTTGTTAAAAATACATCCTACCTTCAAGATAATCTCAGCAGCGCTAGAGAGTCTTGTGGCACTTGGTTCATGTTTGTTTAAAGGTGCCATGGTACAGTCAGCTTTGTGCAGTTTTTGTGCAGTCAGCGTTTTTCTTTGTTGAACTCTGTGGCACAAGGGAGGGGAACAGGAGAATGGCAGTTTATATGGAGATTCGGGATGGGCAAGGCTGAGTCAATGGTGGTGCTAAGTGGCGTCGGGGAAATGGGGGAGTTGTTATGCTATGCTGTTTGATTAACATAAATTGCTACTGACCACAGACGACGTTGAAAGACACTCCAGTCGTTTTAGTAAGTTGAAAGGATTTATTCAATAACAACAACTAGGTAAATGAGTTCAACACTCTGCTGATCTAACTGTAGTAACTCAGTGATAATGACTAACTGTATAACTGGGATCTAGGCCACATGTGGTGACCCAGCCTGAGATCTAAACTATTCTGGTGCTAATCCTACAGACCCTGCCAGGAGTGAGAGGCAGGGTCTGGTGTGTATCTGGTTGTATAATGAGTTGTGTAGTGCCATCTAGTGGCCGTGCCACAGCCGGGTGTTCTGATTAACCCCTTAGTTTGATGTCAGTCTACATATCTCTGATTTTTGTTCACATTACAGGTGTGGTACAAGGAAAATTGTGTGACAAAGCTAGATATAATGATATGATATGTACAATTTTGTTATATACAGAGCAAACAGGGAAGAGAAAATGCTCACAGATTCAGTCTTTGAGGCTTCCGCCTGGTCCTTGATGACCTCCTGAGAGGTGGTGGCGGCGACGTCGGTGGCTTGATCATTGTGTGTGTCTCACGACCAGTGGAAACGTCGGTCAGGATGTCTTGAGGGATTGCCTCAAAGACGGCAGTGAAGGGGTGATCAGTGGCGGCCGTATTTTCTGAAGTGCCCTTCGATTTCTGCGGACGATGGTACCATCAGCCGTTTGTATTACGTAGGATCTGGGTGGAGCTTGTCGAATAACAACAGCTGGAGCAGATCAGCCACCAAGAGGTATTCTGATTCTGACGGTGTCTGCTGGAGATTCCATATCAGTTGCATGTTTGCCATAGCGATGCTTCTGACCATCACAAAGCCATCACATCTTGTGCATCACCGGTAGGAGATCAGGATTAGGCAGTTGGAGGGCGGAAGCATTGTTCACAGGTCCCTGTTCATCAGCAGTTGAGCCGGTGACATGCCAGATGCTAAGGAAGCAGCACGATACGAGAGTAGTGCTGGATGAATGTCTGATGCAGAATCCAAGGCTTTGTTGATCAGCTGTTTGACTGTGTGCACCCACTTTTCCACCTTGCCGTTGGATTGTGGGCAGTGCGGACTAGTGGTGACGTGCTTGAAATTGTAGTACTTTACAAATGCGGTCCATTCTCGACTGTGAAAGCATGGTCCATTGTCAGTCATGACAGAGTTTGGATGCCATGATGAGAGAAGGTCTCTTTGCACGCATTGATCTTGATTTGTGAGGTGAGATCAGACAGTTTCAGTACTTCAGGGAAGTTCGAGTAGTAGTCTATGAGTAGTACGTAGTCATGACCATTGGAGTGGAAGAGGTCAATGCCTACCTTGGACCACAGAGAGGTTTCCACGTTGTGTGGCCTTACACTGCGCTGGTTGGAACTTCTGGCAAGTCTCACAGCTCAAGACCATGGCCGTGATGTCCTGATTGATGCCAGACCAGTACACGGCTTGCCAAGCCCTTCGTCTGTATTTTTCTATGCCCAGGTCGCCCTCGTAGCTCTGATGAAGTACTATGGGCCTGAGGCGCAGCAGAATCACTATTCCGTCCATTCTCAGCAGTATACCGTTGACTACTGTCAGGGCATCGTTGATGTTGTAGAATTGCGGGTATTGCCCTTTCGGTCACCCATGGTTTAGATTGTGAATTACTCATTGCAGCAAGGGATCTGCGCCCGTGTCTGCTCTAATGAGAATTATCTTTTTGCCCGTTTAAGGAAGGTTATCTGCGTACATTTGTAACCGTGCTTCAATTTGTTGCATCATCACTAGTGGTTCACTTGGTGAAGGGACTGAGCGAGACAAGGCATCGGCAATGATGAGATCCTTGCCAGGCGTGTATGTAAGATTGAAGTCATACCTTCCAAGTTGAAGAAGAATTCTCTGTAGCCAAGGTGTCATGTCATTGAGATTCTTCTGTATGATGTGTACCAGAGGTTTGCAGTCTGTTTCAACGGTGAATGTTGGTAGCCCGTAGACGTAATCATGAAATTTCAAAATGCTTATGAGAAAGCCGAGACACTCCTTTTCAATTTGAGCGAACCGGGTCTCTGTCGGTGTCATTGCACGTGATGCATATGCTATAGGGACCCATGACAGGGTGTCACCTTTCTGCAGCAACACTGCTCCAATACGATCCTGACTGGCGTCAGTCCAAATCTTGGTTTCACAATCAAGGACATAACACGCTAAAACGGGTGCGGTGGTGAGCTTTGCCTTCAACTCCAACCACTCGTTCTGATGATCTGTCTTCCATTCGAAAGAGGTGGATTTCTTAATCAGTTGTCGTAGAGACGTGGTGTGTGTGTGTGGCCAAATTTGGGATAAATTTGCCTGAAGAAATCACCATTCCAAGGAAGCGAAGTACCGCTTTCTTGTCTTCGGGGGCCTTCATCGCGTCAATGGCCTTTATCTTGTCTGTGTCGGGGCATACACCGTGTTCCGATATCTGGTCGCCAAGGAACTTGAGTGTGGACATTCCAAAGCTGCATTTGGATCTGTTTAATTTGAGGCCGTGCTCATGTATGCATCTGATTTCCTCTTCTGTCGCGACACATGTTCCTCCGGAGTCGAGGCCCAGATGATAACATCATCCACGTAAACACAAATTCCGTCTACCCCTTCCATCATCTGTTCCATGATGCGGTGGAAGATTTCAGATGCTGAGATGATCCCAAATGGCATTCAATGGCAGCAGAATCTGCCGAAAGGCGTTGTCATATGAGACTACCTTTAAGAAATGGGTGTTTATAAATGGGTGTGTATATAAGTATTTGGAGTGAGAGTACCTTTAAGAAATGGGTGTTTATTACTGCAGTGATGTCAGAGAGTGGGTGGAGCTGAGCTGTCTGTCAGCTTTTTAATTTTGTTTTAGGCTGTTTGCTCCAGGGTGTATTTTAGTTTCGTTTTCAGAGCTGGATAGCTGCAGTCACAGCCAGAATGTGTATAAGAGTCTCTCTTTGTAATCTAAAGACTGTAAATAGATCCTGGTGATTTAAAACTAATAACAGTAGTGACTTTAACCTGATGTGCTTCTGGTAAAAGGTGTTTTAAGTCTTATGGATGTTAAAAGGAAAGCTTAAAGGATTACTTGGTGTTGTATTCTTTGGAGGTTGTATTTGAATTAATGGTTGCTAAGATGTTCACTGTATGTTTTAAAAAGGTTAACTTGAGTTCATAGAATAAACATTGTTTTGCTTTAAAAAATACTTTTCCATTTCTGCTCTACCACACCTGTAGAGTGGGCCGTGTGCTCCCCATACCACAATCTAGTAAAAGTTGTGGGTCATGTGAACTCCATGATACATTTTGGGGTTCTCTAAACCCTGGCCCATAACAGCGTATTGAAGGTGCAGAGCTTTCTGCTGGATTCTTCCAGTTGGATTTGCTAGAATCCTTGGGATACATCCAGCTTGGTAAAGAAGCGCACATGTGCCATTTCGCTTGTGATCTCTTCTCTTTTTCGGATTAGGTAGTGTTCCCTCATGATGCTTTTGTTGAGATCCTTGGGATCGATGCAGATTCTTATGTCCCCCGAGGGCTTTTGACGCACACCATCAAACTGACCCAGTCAGTTGTTTCAGTGACTTTGGAGATGATGCCTTTCTTCTGAAGACTCGCATGTTCTGATTTTAGCCGTTCCCTCAGGGGAGCGGGCACTCTCCTGGGTGGGTGAACCACTGGTTTCGCATCAGCACGCAGCAAAATCTGATATTGATATGGAAGTATGCTAATGCCGCTGAAGACATCTGGGTATTGTTCCATTATTCCGACAATGCTGGCCTGGAGAGCGTGATGAGAAGACGTCATGGTGTGGACTCTTCGAATGACGTTCAGTTGCTTGCAGGCTTGCACACCTAACAGCGATGACTTGTCAGGTTGAACAATCTCAAACCTCAGGCTCGCCTCCCTGTCTTTGTTGGATACAGCTAAATGACATGAACCCAGTGAGGAGATCGCGTTGCCATTGTAGTCCTGGAGTTGGCAGGCAGCTAGTAGGATTTTGGAAGCGTTCTTGATCTTCGTAAAGTTGAGCTTCGAGATCAGGTTAGCGGAGGCACCTGTGTCCAGTTTGAACTAAATGGGGCCGTTCTTTACAGTTAACACTGTGTTCCATTCAGCTTCAGCGTCAATGGCATGGATTGACTTCACTTTCAAAGTGTTCTGTGTGGAGGTTTCAAACTTGGTGATGATTCCCACTTCGAATGGTTTATCCAGGTATTCCTTGTGTGGATCCGTGTGATCACACTCATCCGTTTGAAATTGCACACTTCTGCTGCGACTCTGCCTTAAGAGTGGTCTTTGATTTCTGAATTGATGTGTAGATCTGCACTGGGCAGCATAATGATTTAGGTTCCCGCAGTTGAGACAGTGTTTGCCGGTTGCAGGGCATTTTTTTCTAAAGTGGGCAGTTCCACAATTTGTGCATGTCATCGTGTCACTGTCATGATGTTACGTGCGTCTTCGCGCGTGCACGATGCGGTTTTCGGCCGTTTCGCACCTTTGCCTGTGGTGCGCCTATGCTGAGCGGTTCGCGGGCATTTCATACTTCTTGCCTGAATTCCCGTGTGCAAGATGGCTGCCGTCAGAAACATGGGGGCGCTGCAATCGGGAGATGGCTTGGACACACTCGACCTCGAGGGGGGCTTTTTCACCATGTTCAGCGCTCAGCGCATCAGATTTTTTGAGTGTTCATGCACCGTGCACGTTTCTAATGCGATTTCTAAAGTTATGTGTTTGACCTTTAGTAGTTGTTCTCTGAGAGGATCAGAGTGGATTCCAAAAACTATCTGGTCTCTGATCATTAAGTCAGCCAGTGCACCAATGTTACAAGCTTGAGCTAGCAGTCTGAGGTTAATAAGAAAACTATTGAAGGATTCATCTGTTCCTTGCATCCTTTTCTTAAAATGTAGTGCTCAAAGATTTCATTTTCCTGGACCTCCCAATGGCTATCAATTTTTTTAAGGATGGTTTCATACTTAGTTTTGTCCTGTCCATCTGCTTAGTTATACGAGTTGTAGATCTCTAATGCATGATCAATAAGAGAGCTATTTTCCGAGCATCGGTCGCGTTTGTTAAATCAGACGCCTCTACATACAGTTGGAATTTTTGTTTAAACAAGTGCCAGTTAACACTAAGGTTACCGTTGGTCCTGAGATGATGAGGAGCGTGGTTTGTCCACTGTGCCTGGATTCAACAGGGTCGTTCCGGATGCTTCTGTTGTCAAATAGCTGTCTTGTTTGTTTCCCTAAACCTACTGAATTTACCTAGGTAGATGCAGCAGCCACTACTGGTACCATGTTATGCTATGCTGTTTGATTACCATAAGTTGCTACTGACGTTGAAAGACACTCCAGTTCTTGAAGTAAGTTGAAAGGATTTACTGAGTAACAACAACTAGATAAATGAGTTCGACACTCTGCTGATTTAATTCTGGTAACTCAGTGATAATGAATAACTGTACAACTGGGATCTAGGCCACATGTGGTGACCCAGCCTGAGATCTAAACTATTCTGGTGCTAATCCTACAGTCCCTGCCTACAGTTGTGTAGCGCCCTCTTGTGATCATGCCACAGCCGGATGTTCTGATTAACCCCTTAGTTTCATGTCAGTCTACATATCATTACAGGAGTGATAAGGGGAAGGTCCCGGAATCCTGTGTGTGTGTTTTTGGTGGTGGTTGGGGAGGGGGGGGGGGGGGTGATGCTGTTGGGAGACTGATAGGAACAATCAGTCAAGGTGAAAAAATGAGGGCCCATAGGACAGTGCCAAAACTGTCCTAATGTGTGTCCAACTCAGGATGTTGATTGGCAGAGACCTTACAGGGTTTTGAGTTCACCCACAATTCAATTATCCCTGCTGAGATTGTTCTTTACAATGCATTGAAGGTATGGTCAGCTAAGCCCTCAGATTTGTTCCACAGAGTGACAGGTACAATACTGGACATTAACATGAACATTCAACAAAGAATGAATGCAAAAAAATTGATTTTTTTTCGCAAGGAAACAAATGTCCCTAACTTCCCTGTAACCATCAGTGCATGCAAAATCTGAGCCCTCCCAGTATACTTACCTGTCTGACTAAACTAGTGTCAAGAAATAATGATGGTGCACAAAAGAATAAAGGGAGATCAATGTCATGCTTAATATTTACAAGTGAAATTAAAAATTGAAAAATACCCATGCCACCTTCGTGCATATATTAACAATGTCAATACGTCTTATGTTAATGGCAATGTAATTAGGCTGGACAGTTGTGGTAGTGATGAAGATTCTCCCTGCTTCCCATTCTACCTGATCGTACATGTCTCCCATGCATGCCCCTGACACTTTAAATTTTGATTCTAATCGTGTGGGAAACAGGAAAAAGCGAGAGAGCAGGCATGGCCCTCACTTCCTGTTCTGCCATCGGGAGTGTCATGCCTTGTCTAAAATTGTGCCCCATGTTTGAGTGTAAGTGCACACAAGGCAGGCAGCTAAAATAAGGTGTAACTTGCCATTATAATGAGTCACTACACACCAGGGAAACAGGAAGATGAAGATTAAATTGTTTTTTTAATTGTGGTACAATATACAGAAAATACAAGGTGAAATTTGGTATTGATCGCCAAATTTAATTTTCCTCTTGTTTACCCTAATGCATGACAAGCTCCTAGAAACAGCAATGTTATAATGACCATGTAAACTGTTTTTATTAATGCTGAATGAGGGTCAAATATTGGCCAGCATACTGGGAGAGTTTTACTGCTCTCCTTTGAAATAGTGTTCTGGGATGTTTTATGTCCACTAAAGTGAACAGACATGGCTTTGATTTAACAACTCACCCGAAAGACTAGACTTCCAACAGTACAGTATTTCCGCAGTACAGCAATGGGGTCAACTCATATTTCTGAGCATGCCTGCACATAATCACATTTGGGATGTCTTGTGGCCGAATGCGTAGCGCCCCTGCCGCTGAGCCAGAACCTCTGGGTTTGAATTCCACCCCAGGACTTGATAGCCAAGGAATGTCCGTTCATAACACGGTCAAGTGGGTTGAGTGTACCAACCTGCAAATCCTTCCAAACACGCCAGTGGCAGGCAGCAAGAGTGGGAGGGACTCCTTGTCAGCTACGCTTGATGTGAAGTGAGTTCCCTCAAGCTATAAGCCCCTAGCGACAGACTAGTGACCTGTTCTGGTAATTACTGGCTGTGGAAACAGACAAAAATCTGCCTCAGTGCACCACTAGGTCTGGGAGAGAATTGGAAATAATCATATTCTGTTTCGATAATTGGCCGGAATTCTCTGGCCGGTGGGATTTTCTGTTCCCACCAGCAGCGCACCCTGCCCACGGGTTTCCCGGTTGCGTGCGTTGGCTTCAATGGGAATTCTCATTGACAAGTGGCAGGAGTAGAGAATCCCCCTGATAACAAAGAGCGTGAGGCTGAGAAACACACAGCAGGGGAACCAGAGAATCCAGCCCATTATTTTTAACTTTCCCTTTAGTTCTTTTTTATGATCATAAAATTTTGTTTTTCTCTTACCATCTCTCTATACAGGAGGAAAGGTTTATTAATAGTTACTGCACCGCAATGTGAGAAACGTAAATAAGATCATCCTTTAACCTTCTGAGTCGGAGATTCTCACGTTCCAATTCAAAAATGTAACGCACCCCGCCATTATCTTTGGCATCATCTTAATGATTCTACTTCGGTCCCCTTTGTGTTTATTTTATATCCTTCCTTTCAATGGATATTCAAAACTCTTCACCCTTTGTCTAGTTGCAGCCGAACTAATACCTTGTGCAAGTTCAACATTGCTTCTTTGATTTTGCATTCTATCCCTCCAGGCAAAGCAAAGGATATATTTTCCTCTGTGGCATACAGATCAGCAGTTATTTATGTTCTTCTGGTTACATGGGTAGGTGGTTACGTAAGACATAATGCATCTTAAACACAAGGCGACAGCCAAAGACCTCTTGCTATCTGCACTCATTCATTTGAAATGTGTGACTCACATTAGAGAAGCATCTGCCAAGTGATTATGAATTTAAGTGGATTAAGGTGTTTCAATTACAAATTACAACTAGAGTTAGTTTATTTTACGAACTGCATAGATCCTGTAAAATATCTTGTATTAACAGAAACTTTCACAAAACAAACATCAGGTACGACTATAATTGCAGTTGGATAAAGAGCTGTAGGCGTCAAGTGAGTGTTCAATGCAGCTTGTTGGTTGTGGGAGGGTGAGCAAATAGTTTTCTCCCATGCTGAACCAGACACAACCAGAGATGGGAGGGGCATTGGATGGGCCGGCAACAGACCAGAGCTCATTTTAAGCCCAAGAGGAGCATTCCTTATCCTGACTTTCCTGGCCTTACCAAAACTAATTTCCTGATTCCTTTAAGAATAAACGGCTAAGCTATTTATTATTTGACATAAATCAGGCATGTCCAACCTATGACCCATTGGCAACTATCCAGCCCGCCATGTCTCTATCCGGCCCGTCATGTCTCTATCCAGCCCGATAATATCTCCATTCGGCCCGCCATGTCTCTATCCGACCCGCCATGTCTCTATCCGACCCGCCATGTCTCTACCCGGCCCGCCATGTCTCTATCCGACCCGCCATGTCTCTATCCGACCCGCCATGTCTCTATCTGGCCCGCCATGTCTCTATCCAGCCCGCCATGTCTCTATTTGGCCCGCCATGTCTCTACCGTCTCACTATGTCTATATCTGGCAGGCCATGTCTCCATTCGGCCCGCCATGTCTCTATCCGACCCGCCATGTCTCTATCCGGCCCGCCATGTCTCTATCCGGCCCGCCATTTCTCTATCCAGCCTGTCATGTCTCCATCCGGCCCGCCATGTCTCTACCGTCTCACTATGTCTATATCTGGCAGGCCATGTCTCCATCCAGCCCGCCATGTCTCTATCCGGCCCGCCATGTCTCTATCCGGCCCGCCATGTCTCTATCCGGCCCGTCATGTCTCTATCCAGCCCGCCATGTCTCTATCCGGCTCGCCATGTCTCTATCCGGCTCGCCATGTCTCTATCCGGCCCGTCATGTCTCTATCCGGCCCGCCATGTCTCTACCCGGCCCGCCATGTCTCTATCCGGCTCGCCATGTCTCTATCTGGCCCGCCATGTCTCTACCCGGCTCGCCATGTCTCTATCCGGCTCGCCATGTCTCTACCCGGCCCGCCATGTCTCTACCCGGCCCACCATGTCTCTACCCGGCCCGCCATGTCTCTACCTGGCTCGCCATGTGTCTATCCGGCTCGACATGTGTCTATCCGGCTCGCCATGTCTCTATCCGGCCCGCCATGTCTCTACCCGGCCCGCCATGTCTCTATCCGGCCCGCCATGTCTCTATCCAGCCCGCCATGTCTCTATCTGGCTCGCCATGTGTCTATCCGGCTCGACATGTGTCTATCCGGCTCGACATGTGTCTATCCAGCCCGCCATGTCTCTCTCCGGCCCACCAAGTCTCTATCTGGCCCGCCACGTCTCTATCCGGACCGCCATGTCTCTACCGTCTCACGATGTCTCTATCCGGCCCGCCATGTCTCTATCCGGCCCGCCATGTGTCTACCCGGCCCGCCATGTCTCTACCGTCTCACGATGTCTTTATCCGGCCAGCCATGTCTCTACCCGGCACGCCAAGTCTCTATCCGGCCCGCCATGTCTCTATCCAGCCCGCCATGTCTCTATCTGGCTCGCCATGTGTCTATCCGGCTCGACATGTGTCTATCCGGCTCGCCATGTCTCTATCCGGCCCGCCATGTCTCTACCCAGCCCGCTACGTCTCTACCCGGCCCACCATGTCTCTATCCGGCCCACCAAGTCTCTATCCGGCACGCCAAGTCTCTATCCACCCGCCATGTCTCTATCCGGCCCATCATGTCTCTATCCAGCCCGCCACGTCTCTATCCGGCCCGCCATGTTTCTACCGTCTCGCTATGTCTCTACCCGGCCCGCCATGTCTCTATCCGGCCCGTCATGTCTCTATCCGGCCCGCCATGTCTCTACCCGGCCCGTCATGTCTCTATCCGGCCCGCCATGTCTCTACCCGGCTCGCCATGTCTCTATCCGGCCCGCCATGTCTCTACCCGGCCCGCCATGTCTCTATCCGGCCCGCCATTTCTCTATCCGGCTCTCCATGTCTCTATCCGGCCCGTCATGTCTCTATCCGGCCCGCCATGTCTCTATCCGGCTCGCCATGTCTCTATCCGGCTCGCCATGTCTCTATCCGGCCCGCCATGTCTCTATCCGGGTCGCCATGTCTCTACCCGGCCCGCCATGTCTCTACCCGGCCCACCATGTCTCTATCCGGCCCGCCATGTCTCTACCCGGCCCGCCATGTCTCTATCCGGCCCGCCATGTCTCTATCCGGCTCGCCATGTCTCTATCCGGCTCGCCATGTCTCTATCCGGCTCGCCATGTCTCTATCCGGCTCGCCATGTCTCTATCCGGCTCGCCATGTCTCTATCCGGCCCGCCATGTCTCTATCCGGCTCGCCATGTCTCTACCCGGCCCGCCATGTCTCTAACCGGCTCGCCATGTCTCTACCCGGCCCGCCACTTCTCTATCCGACCCGCCATGTCTCTATCCGGCCCGCCATGTCTCCATCCGGCCCGCCATGTGTCTACCCGGCCCGCCATGTCTCTATCCGGCCCGCCATGTCTCTACCCGGCCCGCCATGTCTCTATCTGGCTCGCCATGTGTCTATCCGGCTCGACATGTGTCTATCCGGCTCGCCATGTCTCTATCCGGCCCGCCATGCCTCTACCCGGCCGACCATGTCTCTACCCGGCCCGCCATGTCTCTATCTGGCTCGCCATGTGTCTATCCGGCTCGACATGTGTCTATCCGGCTCGCCATGTGTCTATCCAGCCCGCCATGTCTCTCTCCGGCCTACCAAGTCTCTATCTGGCCCGCCACGTCTCTATCCGGACCGCCATGTCTCTACCGTCTCACGATGTCTCTATCCGGCCCGCCATGTCTCTATCCGGCCCGCCATGTCTCTACCCGGCCCGTCAGGTCTCTATCCGGCTCGCCATGTCTCTATCCGGCCCGCCATGTCTCTATCTGGCTCGCCATGTGTCTATCCGGCCCGCCATGTCTCTATCTGGCTCGACATGTGTCTATCCGGCTCGCCATGTCTCTATCCGGCCCGCCATGTCTCTATCCGGCCCGCCATGTCTCTATCCGGCCCACCAAGTCTCTATCCGGCTCGCCATGTCTCTATCTGGCCCGCCATGTCTCTATCTGGCTCGCCATGTCTCTATCTGGCCCGCCATGTCTCTATCCGGCCCGCCATGTCTCTATCCGGCCCGCCATGTCTCTATCCGGCCCACCAAGTCTCTATCCGGCTCGCCATGTCTCTATCTGGCCCGCCATGTCTCTATCTGGCTCGCCATGTCTCTATCTGGCCCGCCATGTCTCTATCCTGCCCGCCAAGTCTCTATCCTGCCCGCCAAGTCTCTATCCGGCCCGTCATGTCTCTATCCTGCCCGCCAAGTCTCTATCCGGCCCGTCATGTCTACCGTCTCACTATGTCTGTATCCGGCCCGTCATGTTTCTATCCGGCTCGCCATGTGTCTATCCGGCCCACCATGTCTCTATCTGGATCGCCATGTCTCTATCCGGCCCGCCATGTCTCTATCCGGCTTGCCATGTCTCTATCTGGCTCGCCAATAATCCATCTGAAGCATCGGAGCGACTCCATTATTTAATGGCACTCTTATTTTTCTCGAGCCTCAGTGGGGAACGTCTCGCCGAGGCCGCGCTCAATTACATTTCCTACATTGAGGAGCTTTGTTTGCCTGTGCAGGAAGGGAAATGCTGCCCCGATCTCTTGACCTCCCAATGCACCAACTCACCTGTTGGGGGTGGGGGGGGGGGTCATTGAGACCACACACTCAACCTCATACAGGCAAGACACCCCCGGGCCCGATCCTAGATGGGCAGAATGGCACCATGGCACTACTAGCCTGGCACCCTGACAGTGCCAGGGTGGTATCTACGTGGCACTGTCAGAGTGCCAGGCTGGCACTGCCAAGGTGCCCTAGTGGCATCAACAGTACAGGGTGCCACCCTGCCAAGATGCCAGCCACCCAGGACCTCCAAATGCCTGGGAGACTCCCCCAGTGCCTGATTCCTGTTTATGGGACCAATGATAAACAGCGCCTGGTTGAGGTCTCCTCGGCAAGGCTGGTAGATCATCGGAGCCTGTTAGATCTGGCATCGGCAGAGTTAAGTTAACTTTTTAAAAAATATTTGTATTAAGATATTTGAAAATGTTTATAAAAATAACATTAACACTGACATCAACATGTTATAATAAACATTTCCCCCCTCCATCCCAATCTTCACACACCCCAACCATAAAACAACAATCCCCCCCCCCCCCTCCCCACCTTGCTCCTTGGAATACTGCAACTGCTGATATTTCAATTTTCGCCGAGAAAGTCGACGAGCGGCTGCCACTTCCGGGTGAACCCGACCCTTGACCCTCCAAAGGCAAAATTTATCTTCTCGAGACTGAGAAACCCAGCCATGTCACTAACCCAGGTCTCTACACTCGGGGACTTTGAGTCCTTCCACATTAACAAGACCTGTCTCCGGGCTACCAGGGAGGCAAAGGCCAAGACGTGAGCCTCTTTCGCCCCCTGAACTCGCAGCTCTTCCCACACTCCAAAGATCGCTACCTCCGAACTCGGCACCACTTATGTATTTAGCACCATGGACATTACCTTAGCAAAACCCTACCAAGGCCATCTAAGCTTCGGGCATGCCCAAAACATGTGGACATGATTTTCTGGGCTTCCCTCTACCCCGGAAAACTTACTCATCCTAGCCGCTGTCATGTGTGCCCAGTGGCCTACCTTAAATTGTATCAGGCTAAGCCTGGCACATGATAGAACATAGAACTCACAGTTTAGAAGGAGGCCATTCGGCCCATCGAGTCTGCACCAAACCAGTTAAGCCCTCACTTCCACCCCAACCCCGCAACCCTACTACCCCCCCCCCCCCACGTTTTTTGGTCACTAAGAGTAATTTAGCATGACCAGTCTACCTAACCTGCATGGCTTTGGACTGTGGGAGGAAACCGGAGCACCCGGAGGAAACCCACGCAGACAGGGGGAGAACATGCAGACTCCGCACAGGTAGTGACACAGCAGGGAATCGAACCTGGGACCCTGGCACTGTGAAGCCACAGGGCTAATCACTTGTGCTACCGTGCTGCCCTTAATGATGAGGAGGTGTTAACCCTGCTTATGGCATCCGAACGTAGACCCGCCTCTATCTCTCCTCCTAGCTCACCCTCCCACTTGCCTTAAGCTCCTCCACCGGAGTTTCCTCCGCCTCCGAAAGCTCCTGGTAAATATCTGAAACCTTCCCCTTTCCCACCCAGGTATTGGAGACTACTCTAGCCTGTATCCCCCATGGCGGCAGCAGCGGAAAGGCCGGCACCTATTTTCTCAGCAAGTCTCGCACCTGCAAATACCTAAACCCGCTTCCTGCTGGAAATTCAAATTTGTCCTCTAAGGCTTTCAAGCTGGGAAAGCTCCCATCTAGAAATAGATCCCTCATCCTTCTAATTCCTGCCTTTTGCCATCTCCGGAACCCATCATCTAGCCTACCCGGTACAAACTGATGATTATTATAAATCTGGGTCCAAACCGATGCTCCCTCCACTCTCTTATATCTCCTCCATTGCCCCCAGATTCTCAGAGCCGCCACCACCACCGGACTTGTGGAGTATCGGACCGGCGAGAACGGAAGAGGTGCCATTATCAGTGCCCCCAAACTGGTGTCTTTGCATGAAGCCACCTCCATCCGCTCTCATGGTGATCCCTCCCCCACTAACTGTTAAGTAATGGGTTAAGAGACATTCCAATTAGTTGTCTCATTTATGTTAAGTATCCAATAATTGACACTGATATGGAAAGGGGCTTCAAGTGGCCTTTGTATCAAGTGATGTGATGTTAGAGTTTTGTGCAGAGTCTGTGAAAGTGAAATATAGTGTTGGTGAAAAGGAGCAGAACTTTTGACTCTTTATGCAACAGCCTCTAAACATCTAACACTACCCACTTCTTAATCATGGCTACGTAACCCGCCCAGTGGTAATTGCAGACGTTCGGCAGCGCCAACCCACCCTCCCCCCGACTGCACTCCAGCAACACTTTCTTCACTTGCGGGGTTTTACTTGTCCACACATAGCCCAAATTAACCTCATTCACCCGCTTGATAAAGGCCTTTGGGATGCACAAAGAACAAAGAAAAGTACAGCACAGGAACAGCCCTTCGGCCCCCCAAGCCCATGCCGACCATGCTGCCAGTCTAAACTAAAATCTTCTACACTTCCTGGATCCGTATCTCTCTATTCCCATCCTATTCATATATTTGTCAAGATGCCCCTTAAATGTCACTATTGTCCAGGCACCCAATACCCTCTGTATAAAAAATGTGCCTTGTATATCTCCTCTAAACCTTGCCCTTCGGACCTTAAACCTATGCCCCCTAGTAATTGACCCCTCTACCCTGGGGCAAAGCCTCTGACTATCCATTCTGTCTATGCCCCTCATAATTTTGTATACCTCTATCAGATCGCCCCTCAACCTACATCGTTCCAGTGAGAACAAACCGAGTTTATTCAACCGCTCCTCATAACTGATGCCCTCCATATGAGGCAACATCCTGGTAAATCTCTTCTGCACCCTCTCTAAAGCCGCCACATCCTTCTGGTAGTGTGGCGACCAGATTTGAACACTATACTCCAAATCAAGCCTAAATAAGGTTCTATACAGCTGCAACATGACTTGCCAATTCTTGTGCTCAATGCCCCGGCCAATGAGGGCAAGCATGCCGTATGCCTTCTTGACTACCTTCTCCACCTGTGTTGCCCCTTTCAGTGACCTGTGGACCTGTACACCTAGATCTCTCTGACTGTCAATACTCTTGAGGGTTCTACCATTCACTGTATATTCCCTACCTGTATTAGACCTTCCAAAATGCATTACCCTACATTTGTCCGGATTAAACTTCATCTGCCATCTCTCCACCCAAGTCTCCAAACGATCTAAATACTGCTGTATCCTCTGACAGTCCTCATCGCTATCTGCAATTCCACCAATCTTTGTTTCATCCGCCAACTTACTAATCAGACCAGTTACATTTTCCTCCAAATCATTTATATATACTACAAACAGCAAAGGTCCCAGCACTGATCCCTGCGGAACACCACTATTCATAGCCCTCCAATTAGAAAAGCACCCTTCCATTGCTACTCTCTGCCTTCTATGACCTAGCCAGTTCTGTATCCACCTTGCCAGCTCACCCCTGATTGTGTGTAACTTCACCTTTTGTACCAGTCCACCATGTGGGACCTTGTCAAAGGCCTTACTGAAGTCCACATAGACAACATCCACTGCCCTACCTGCATCAATCATCTTTGTGGCCTCTTCGAAAAACTCTATCAAGTTAGAGACACGACCTCCCCCTCACAAAACTATGCTGCCTCTCACTAATACGTCCATTTGCTTACAAATGGGAGTAGATCCTGTCTTGAAGAATTCTCTCCAGTAATTTCCCTAACACTGACGTAAGGCTCACTGGCCTGTAGTTCCCTGGATTATCCTTGCTACCCTTCTTAAATAAAGGAACAACATTGGCTATTCTCCAGTCCTCCGGGACATCCTCTGAAGACAGTGAGGATCCAAAGATTTCTGGCAAGGCCTCAGCAATTTCCTCTCTAGCCTCCTTCAGTATTCTGGGATAGATCCCATCCGGCCCTGGGGACTTATCCACCTTAATATTTTTCAAGACGCCCAACACCTCGTCTTTTTGGATCTCAATGTGACCCAGGCTATCTACACACCTTTCTCCAGAAGATGAAGGTGGAGAGGCACTGAAAGACAAACAGAAATCTGGGGAGGACCGTCATTTTCACGGTGTGTACCCTCCCCGCCAGTGATAACGGGAGCATGTCCCATCTCTTAAAGTCCCCTTCCATTTGTTCTACCAGCCGGGATAGGTTTAACTTGCGCAGTACCTCGCATTCCCGGGTCACCTGGATTCCCAGATACCGAAAGCTCTTCCCTACCTTTCTAAGCGGCAGCTCTCCCAGTCTTTTCTCCTGTCCTCTTGCCTGGATCACGAACATCTCGCTTTTCCCCATGTTCAATTTATGCACCAAAAAATTGCCAAATTCCCCCAGGATTCGCATTACTCCCTCCATCCCCTTCAATGGGTCTGAAATATACAAGAGTAGGTCATCTGCGTAAAGCGAGACACGGTGTGCCACCCCCCCCCCCCCCCCCCCCCCCCCCCCCAACCAGCCCTTTCCAGTTCCTAGAGTCTCTTAACACCATGGCCAATGGCTCTATGGTCAGAACAAACAGTAACGGGGAGTTTAAAGTGTAGTTTAAAGTACTTCGACCTCAACAGGTTCGTATGCACACTCGCTACTGGTGCCTGATAGAGCAACCGCACCCAGTCAATAAAGCCCTCACCAAACCCAAACCTTCCCAGCACCTCCCACAGGTAATTCCACTCCGCCCAATCAAAAGCTTTCTTTGCATCCATCGCAACCACCACCTCCACCTGTCCTCCTTCTGAGGGCATCATAATAACATTCAAAAGCCTTCGAACATTGGCCTTGAGTTGCCTGCCCTTTACAAATCCCGTCAGGTCTTCCCCTATCACCCCCGGGACACAGGATATGGTCAGTATCTTAGCCAGAAGTTTGGCGTCCACATTCAGTCGGGAAATTGGCCTGTATGACCTGCATTGCTCCGGATGCTTCTCCCATTTCAGGATCAATGAAATCGAGACATGCGACATTGTTGGGGGGAGGACCTTCTCTCTTGCTTCATTAAATGTCCTCACCAGCAGTGGGCTCAATATATTTGAAAACTTCTTATAGAATTTCACCGGGTAGCTGTCAGGCCCCAGGGCCTTGCCCAACTGTATTCCCTCCAGCCCGTTGATTATTTACTGAATCTCAATTGGGGCTCCCAGCCCTTCCACCAGATCCTCATCTACCCTCGGAAACCTCAACTGATCCAAAAACTGCCTCATCCCCTCCGCCACAGCCGGGGGTTCCGACTCATATAATTTACTATAGAAGTCCTTAAACACCTCGTTCACCACCGCTGGGTTCAGGACAGTATTCCTGCCTCTACTCTTTACTTTACCTATCTCTCTGGCCGCGCCAGCTGGCGCGTCGCCAACCCATCCAGCGTCCACCTAGCCCCGGAAGTGCGGAGGATTCTGCGAGTTCCGGTCGGCCCGACACCGGAGTGGATTGCGCTGTTTTTGATGCCGGCACCGGGCCATCGCGCCGATTCTGGAGAATCCCACCTGTAAAATTTACAGTACAGAAGGAGGGCATTTGGCCCACCAAGTCTGCACCGGCCCTTGGAAAGAACACCCGACTCAAGCCCATGCCTCCACCCTATCCCCGTAACCCATGAACACCATCTAACCTTTTGGACAATAAGGGGCAATTTTGCATGTCCAATCCACCTAGCCTGCACTTCTTTTGACAGTGGGAGGAAAGCCACCCAGACACGAGAAGAAAGTATAAACTACGTACAGTCAGTCATCCAAGGCCGGAATTTGTGTTATCTATTTAAATAATTTTGACATATTTAGTCTGGTTTTGCATTCTGATTTGATAATGGCAAGTCTGTTGTTTTGAATAATTTAAGATGATGATTGCTTATGGACTATTGATTAGCAGATGTTTAGCAGCATGCCTTGTTTTTTCAGAAATTTACACCATGGTCAACATTGAAGCATTGTAAGATTTATTCTTTGAAACTATTTTTAGATAATTGAAAGCACCTGTTTAATTAGTGGCATTGTAATTGCCAACATGGATTTGAAGGTTGAAACCATATGGACTCTGAATTCAGATGGTGAATAAGAATTTCAAAGTTTCTTTTTTTTCACCATTAATAGGTTTTGGTTTCAATGGGGATAAAAAATATCTGGTTCAGTTTGATGTGTTTTGTTAAGTATTGTCTTCCCATCTCTTTTACTGTTCCCCTTATATATTTAATAATTATTGATCATTATGCCAGCTCGTTGAATGGTTCTTGAAGATGGCAATGATAATAATAATAATAATAATCCCTTATTGTCACAAGTAGGCTTCAATGAAGTTACTGTGAAAAGCCCCTAGTCGGCACATTCTTGCGCCTGTTCGGGGAGGCCGGTGGGGGAATGGAACCCGCGCTGCTGGCCTTGTTCTGTAATGACAAGCCAGCTGTTTAGCCCACTGTGTTAAACCAGCCCCAAGTTCTGATCTGTTCCCTCTTAATCATTTCTCCTCCCTTTTGCTATCTCATAGGCAAGCCAGAGAACGTCTTTCTCTGGGGGAGCGAGAACATCAGGTGCTTTGTTTTGCAAGATGAAATTAGATGTCACACAGCATGCGTAAACAAATCCATGAAGCTTCTTGGGCTATATTGCAGGATGCAGCCAGTTCTTAGTCATGTAGCCGAACCATTGCTTCAATATGCCAGTGATACGATGATTACTCAGATGAATGCCGATACTTCATTGTACCTATGTTCAGGTGATGCCCTGCGATACTGAATGTGTGTAATGAACTGTGGCTTGAGTGTAACTTTTGACTTCCTGGGAGTCACCCTGAGACTTGCCTTCTACATCAAACAGTGAAGGAACAGTGGACTGTCATGAAATGAAGGCACAGGGCTGGATTCTCCACCCCGCCATGCCACATTTCTGCCTTAACCTGCCGGTAGGATTCTCCGTTAGGCCGACCGGTCAATGGGATTTCCCACTGTGGGGCAGCCCCATTCTGCCGGGAAAGCCCCCGGGCTGCCAGCAAACCGGAGCAGCCCGCCGGCGGAGAATCCTGCCAATTGTGTCAGCGGTTTGCAAAATGAATGTGCAGAATCTGGTTAGAAATCACAGAGTCAAATTTTGACCTATTTATGAAGTCATTAATATTATGTAACTAAGTTCAGAGAGCAATAGAGTCACAGATTACAATGCTGTTGATGGTTCTCACTCGAGAAGATGATATAACAGCTTGCCTGAGCAAATATCAGTCGTTCACTTAATATACCTGAAGACAGCTGATTGACTTATATTACTCATGCTCCCAGTCATAACCTAAAATTATTCTGAAGCATAAAAACTCCTGGAGATGGTGACGTTAACTGGCAGAACGTTTTTGAGGTTGGCAATCATTGTGGCAAACAGCATAACTCAGTCATGGAATCCTTTGTCAATTCACAGCTTCCTCATTTCATGCAGTATTGTGTTTCCATGTCTGTGTATTCTGATTTGGGAACAGTGAGTGGATGCAGACCCCCTCTGGTGTAGTCTGACCTGCCTGCCATCTTCTTCCTTCATAAGATAGACATGTGCTGAAATTTCCACAAGGATACCCATTGTGACACAGAAGAAGGTATGAGGAAAGAAAGGCAGCAACACAGTTGTCACAAGGGCTCCTGTAAATCTAAAGACAACAGTGGTGTGGGGAACTGGGGAAATGCAAAACAGTTGATAAATGTCCGAACAGTCTGGCAATCTTCTTATTGATTCATAAACTTACTTCTGTCTACAATTCATTGCACAATGCACATTGCACAGGGGCTGGTTTAACACACTGGGCTAAATAGCTGGCTTTTAAAGCAGACCAAGGCAGGTCAGCAGCATTTTTTTCATTTCACAAAACTCTGAAGCCCAGTTCAACTCTGCAGTAAAAATGAAAACATCCTTACCCGCTTCACATAGGTCATGGCTTCATCAGTCATCTCAACCCCTCCCCTCCATGCCCTGTCTCTCACCCCTCCCAACACTTCTCCCCATCCCTTCCCCTTGCCTCCTCACCCCGCTACCCTCCTAGCCCCTTGGTGCCCTTTCTGTAATCCTCGACCTGCTGAGTCTTCTGTGCTCTACCGCTGTGTCTAGGCGTGTCCCCAAGATGCACTTCAGAGGTGGAGGCAGCCAGCTACTAATTGCGTCCTATGGTCTTCGATGCCTCTGACAGGCATCTTCCCAGGGCCCTGGGGCCGGAAGACCCTGGCCCTCATGCCGACGATACATGCCTTGCCATGCCACCCTGTTCCAGGGGCTGGCACGGAGACCTGCCATTGTCCAGGGATGGGGGTACTCGGGGACTGGTGGCCACCGTTGCCACTCCACAGAGTGGCTCCAGATTGGCACCCAGCACCCCCTCCTCCCAGACAGTGCCCGGAGGACCCTGGGAGTGACCTCAGTACGTGAGGGAGGGGGGGGGGGGGGCAGCTGGATTGAGCCACGGCTGCCCCTGCACCATCTGGCTCTGCTAGCCCTGGCAGCTCCACAATGTCTGCACCACAGTGTTGTCGCCCTCGGTGATGCTTTGCAGTGACTGGGACATGCTCGGGAGCACCCCTGCAAGGTCCACCTGTGATTGGGACTCGTCCCCCAGCAACTGGGACATGTTCTGTAGTGCCTCGACAATGCCCACCTGAGACTGGTCATACTGAGCAGCACCTCAGAAAATTCCACATGGGACTGGGACACATCCCCCTCAGCGATCGGGGCACCAATCACAAATTGAGAGTGCAGGCCCCTCAATCCCCCCCCACCGCCCCCACCACAAATATCGCTACTCTATGCCCTGTTAATTGTAAGATGGATTAAGAGGTGGATGTTTCTTTTCTTGTCATTTGATTTGATTTGATTTATTATTGTCACATGTATTAGTATACAGTGAAAAGTGTTGTTTCTTTCATGCTACAAAGGCAACGCATACCATACATAGGGAAGGAAGGATAGATTACAGAATGTAATGTTGCAGTCATGGCTAGGGTGTAGAGAAAAGATCAACTTAATACGAGGTAGGTCCATTCAAAACTCTGATGACAGTGGGGAATAAGCTGTTCCTGAGTCGGTTGGTACATGGCCTCAAACTTTGGTATCTTTTTCCTGACGGAAGAAGGTGGAAGAGAGTATGTCCAGGGTTCTTGGGGTCCTTAATTATGCTGGTTACCTTTCCGAGGCAGCGGGAATTACAGATAGAGTCAATGGATGGAAGCTGGTTTGCGTGATGGACTGGGCTACATTCATGATCTTTTGTAGTTTTCTGCGGAGCAGGAACCATACCAAGCTGTGATACAACCAGAAAGAATGCTTCCAATGGTGCATCTGTAAAAGTTAGTGAGAGTCGGAGCTGACATGCCAAATTTCCTAAGTCTTTTGAGAAAGTAGAGTCGTTGGTAGGTTTTCTTAACTATGTTGTCGGTATGGGGAGATCAGGATAAGTTGTTGGTAATCTGGACACCTAAAAACCTGAAGCTCTCGCCCCCTTCTACTTGGTTCCCACTGATGTAGACAGAGGCCTGTTGTCCTCTACGCTTCCTCAAGTCAATGACAATCTCCTTCATTTTGTTGACATTGAGGGAGAGATTATTTATCATCGCGCCAGTTCACCAGATTCTCTATCTCATTCCTATACTCTGTCTCGTCATTGTTTGAAATCCGACCCACTACGGTGGTGTCATCAGCAAATTTGAGAATCGAGTTGGAGGGGAGTTTAGCCACACAGTCATACATGTATAAGGGGTATAGTAGGGGGCTGAGGACACAGCCTTATGGGGCACCGGTGTTTAGGGTGATCGTGGAGGAGGTGTTGTTGCCTAACCTTACTGATTGTGGCCTGTGGGCCAGGAAGTTCAGGATCCAGTCACAGTGGGAGGAGCCGAGGTCCAGGCCACAGAGTTTGGAGATGTGTTTAGTCGGAATAATAGCGTTGAAGGCTGTGCTGTAGTCAATAAATAGGAATCTGACATAGGTGTCTTTGTTGTCTAGGTGTTTCAGTGTTGAGTGCAGGGCCAGGGAGATGGCGTCTGCTGTGGACCTGTTGCAACTGTAGTGGATCAAAGCAATCCAGGAGGCTGGAGTTGATTCATGCCATGACTAACCATTCAAAGCACTTCAAAGTGATGGATGTCAGAGCCACTGGACGATAGTCATTAAGGCACACTGCTTGGATATTCTTTGGTACAGGGATGATGGTCATCTCCTTGAAGCAGATAGAGACCTCAGATTGTTGTAAAGAGAGGTTGAAGATGTCTGCGATTACCCCACCAGCTGATCCGCGCAAGACGTGAGTGCTCGTCTAGGTACCCCATCCGGGCCAGTGGCTTTCCGTGGGTTGACCTTCGAGAAGGCTGCTCTGACATCTGCAATGGTGACCTCGGATACAAGTTCATCCGAGGCTTCCAGGATGGAGAGCGTGCTCTTGCTGACCTCTTGTGCATAGAATGCGTTGAGCTCATCAGGGAGGGGTGCATTGGAGCCGGTAATTTTACATACCTTCATCTTGTAGCCCGTTATGTAGGTGATTTGGAGTTGGGGACCAAAGGCAATGTGTCCAAGTTTGCAGATGACACTAAGATGAGTGGTAAAGCGAAAAGTGCAGAGGATATTGGAAGTCTGCGGAGGGATTTGGATACGTTAAGTGAAGTGAGGTTATCCATTTTGGTAGGAATAACAGCAAACGGGATTATTATTTAAACAATAAAATATTAAAGCATGCTGCTGTGCAGAGAGACCTGGGTGTGCTAGTGCATGAGTCACAGAATGTTGGTTTACAGGTGCAACAGGTGATTAAGAAGGCAAATGGAATTTTGTCCATCATTGCTAGAGGGATGGAGTTTAAGACCAGGGAGGTTATGCTGCAATTGTATAAGGTGTTAGTGAGGCCACACCTGGAGCATTGTGTCCTGTTTTGGTCTCCTTACTTGAGATAGGACGTACTGGCACGGGAGGGTGTGCAGAGGAGATTCACGAGGTTAATCCCAGAGCTGAAGGGGTTGGATTACGAGGAGAGGTTGAGTAGACTGGGACTGTACTCGTTGGAATTCAGAAGGATGAGGGGGGATCTTATCGAAACATTTACAATTATGCAGGGAATAGATAGGATAGATGCGGGCAGGTTGTTTCCACTGGCGGGTGAAAGCAGAACTAGGGGGCATAGCCTCAAAATAAGGGGAAGTAGATTTAGGACTGAGTTTAGGAGGAACTTCTTCACCCAAAGGGTTGTGAATCTATGGAATTCCTTGCCCAGTGAAGCAGTTGAGGCTCCTTCATTAAATATTTTTAAGGTAAAGAGAGATAGTTTTTTGAAGAAAAAGGGGATTAAGGGTTATGGTGTTCGGGCCGGAAAGTGGAGCTGAGTCCACAAAAGATCAGCCATGATCTCATTGAATGGCGGAGCAGGCTCGAGGGGCCAGATGGCCTACTCCTGCTCCTAATTCTTATGTCTTGCAAACCTTGCCATAGTCAGCGGGGGTCCGTGTGGCTAGCCTGGGACTTGAGCTTGGTCCGGTATTGTCTTTTGGCATCTTTGATGGATTTTCTTAGATCATCTCTGCCTTTCTTCTATAGGTCAGTGTCGTCTGACTTCAACGCCTCAGACATAGACTTCAGCAAGCAGTGGATATGCCTGTTCATCTAGGGTTTCCGGTTGGGGAACAAGCAGATTTGCTTCTTTGGCACACAGTCTTCTAGACACTTACTAATGAAGTCAGTTACTGTAGTGTCGTACTTGTTCACGCTGGTCGCGGAGTTTTTAAATACTGACCAGTCCACTGACTCCAAGCAGTCCCGTAGGAGATCATCCAATTCTTCAGAACAGCATTGCACGACTTTCTTTGACGGATTCTCCCGCTTCAGTTTTTGCTTATAAGCCGAGATCAGGATCACAACCTTGTGGTCAGATTTGCCAAAGTGTGGCCGGGCGATGGAGCGGGAGGCAAGTTTGATATTTGTGTAGCAGTGGTCCAGGATGTTTGGGCCTCTAGTGCAACAGGTGACATGTTGGTGGTAACTTGGTTGTACGCTCTTGAGCCTGGCCTGATTTGAAGTCCCCATCCACGATGATCAAGGCCTCAGGATGTTTCGCTTCAAGGCTATTTGTGGTGGTGTACATTGGTTTGCGCGATTTTCACGTTGGCATAGGGTGAGATGTAAGCTGCTGTCAGGATAACGGAGCTGAACTCCCGTGGAAGGTAGTAGGGGCGGCATTTTAGCGTCAGGCATTCTAGGTCTGGGGAGCAGAAACTCGCCAGTGTTGCCAGTAATGGGAAATTGTACAGTTGTGTTAAGGGGTAATTGTCAGCTATTCTTTTCGGATGTCAAGTTAAAAGTTTAACATTGTATTCACAATAAAGTTTTGTTTTAAAAATACCAAAGCCCTTTTTGATGCAAGGGGTGGGGTGGGATGGGGGCAGTGGCCATGAGCGAATCATTCTTTTGGTGCAGTCTTAAAATAAACTAAAATAGTGGGGTTTTGGTCCAGTATCCTAGCCACTGTTAGGGCTGGTCTGGGATCGTAATAATTGGGACAATAATTCAATTTGCAATGCAGTGAGAATCTTAAACTGCTCCATAACTTGGATGTGCATTAACATGTAACAAAAAATGCTTGATTTAACTTGAGACCTTTCCAAATTTAAAGTGCAAATTTGTGTTGTAAAAGTTACGCATTGCCATGTATAAACTGAGCCCATCAGCATCATAATTAACAATTTAATTAATAGCAGTGACCAAAGTAGCATTCATTCAGCAAAATCAGGATCCCTATTGATTTTAGTAGTGCTGGAGGTAATTATAATTAATGGTGCACTGTCCCAGGGAGGGAAATTACAGAGTAGTGTAAATGATCCAGGGACTTTTAGTGTGACAAGAATAATTAATAAGAATTATACCCTATTTTCTGTGACTTTTATGTTGCAAGTCAATCTCTTTAATGGTAAATGACTCTAGAAATTTTTGAGCCTTTGTGACTATTTCACCAGTGTGAGTTAAAGAAATTGCATTTATACTGTTACTTTCACGAACTCAGGATGTCCCAAAGCACTTCACAGCCAATGAAGTACTTCCGAAGTGCAGTCACTGTTGTAATGTTGGAAATGTCTATCATAGAATCTCTACAGTGCAGAAGGAGGCTATTTGGCCCATCGAGTCTGCACCCACCCTCCAAAAGAGCACTCTTCCGAGGCCCACTCCCCCACACTATCCCCATGCATTGTTCACGGCTAATCCACCTTACCTGCACATCTTTGCACTGTGCGCGGAAATCGGAGTACCCAGGGAAACCCACAGACACAAAGAGAATGTGCAAACTCCGCACAAACATTGACCGGAATTGAAACCGGGTCTCTGGCTCTGTGAAGCAGCAGTGCTAACCACTGTGCTAACCCATGTGATAACAAATCTGTGCACCACAAAGCCTACAGATAGCAGTGAGGTAAATGGGATCATTTGTTTCAGGTGTTGGTTGAGAGAACTCTCCTGAAGTCCTTTGAAAGAGCAACATGGGATCTTTTAAATCAAATTCGACATATAAATGGAATCTTAATTTTTATTTTATCCACAAGGCCACATCTCTGATAATGTAGTGTCCCCTCGGTATTGCACTGAAATGACCACATTCATAATGTGCTGATGTCCTGGAACAATGCTTTAATATACAACCCAGTTGTACAGCACGGTAGCACAGTGGAAGCACTGTTGCTTCACAGCTCCAGTGTCCCAGGTTCGATTCCCGGCTTGGGTCACTGTCTCTGCGGAGTCTGCACGTGGGTTTCCTCCAGGGTTACCTCCGGATGCTCCGGTTTCCTCCCACAAGTCCCGAAACTTGTTAGGTGAATTGGACATTGTGAATTCTCTCTCAGTGTACCCGACAGGTGCCGGAATGTGGTGACTAGGGGCTTTTCACAGTAACTTCATTGCAGTGTTACTGTAAACCTACTTGTGACTATAAAAGATTATTATTATAAAAAGTGTTACCATTGAGTCAAGGCTAAAATTCAGGCGGTTGAATGTCTGAATAGAAATTTTAGCTTGATATGCATTTGTCCCAAAGTTCACAGTATGTTTCCATGAATAAGGCCTGAACTTTCACAGAGTCGGAAAGGCTCCCCATCTGTGCAAAAATGCTGGCAGCGTCCCAAATCTGGAAGCCCCAGCCCTGAACCTAACCGTTGACAGGGGGGAGGTTCAAAATTGCACACCCATGATTCATGGAGACAGCTGCCCAAATAACTCAGCAGTAGCCTCCATCCATGTGGATTTTGATAAGGTAGGTGGCAGGAACCTGAAGGGTAAATATACCAGGTAGGACCAGGTCTGGACCTTTTGAATTCAGTTTGATAGCCAGTGTGTCCTTTTAGAGAGGTAAGATACCCCTTTGGATATGGTCCTGGGATACCTTTCAGTGAAGTGACCTCTGGGAGAGGTAAGGTACCCTTTGGTTCCTTGGGGGGAGCAAAAAGACAAGTGGTAGTTTAGATGATTCTATAATTAGGGGAACTGATAGCATCCTTTGTAAGCAGGACCAAAAATCCCGCAGGGAAAGCTGCCTGCCCGGTGCCAGGGTGAGGGACATCTCAAACTGGCTTGCAAGGATATTGGAGAGGGAGGGCGAGGGTTCAGTTATTGTGGTCCACGTTGGAACAAACAACATACGCACGATTTGGAAAGGGGAACTGTTTGGGGAATATCAGGAACTAGGAACAAAATTAAAGCACAGGTCCTCAAGAGTTAGAATCTCTAAATTAATATCCGAGCTACTGTCAAATTGGCATAGGGATGAGAAAATTAGGTAAGTAAAAAAAGTGGTTAAAGGAGTGGTGCGGGAAAGAGGGGTTCCATTTGATGGGGCACTGACATCAGTATTGGAACAGGAGTGATCTGTGCCATTGGGATGGTCTACCCTGAACCGATCTGGGACCAGTGTTCTCGTGAAATGGATAAATAGGCTGGTCATAATGACTAAACTAACAAATGGGAGGGAAGGGAAGGGTAAAACTACAAGAATGGGAATCAAAGCACCAGGTCAGCATGTGAGGAGAAGGTCGAGGTTATTAGGATGACCAGACAGGCCAGTTTAACGGCTATCGAGAGGAAGGGAAACGTAAAAAATCTAAATGTAAGGTGACTATGGGAGTAAAAGTTGGGAATGAGGCTGAGCGTTATCAGAGATTAATAAAGGAGGTCAGAATGTGTGAAAAGAGTAGTGCACAAGAAAATCCTGCAAGGGAAGGATAAATCAGTCGGACATATTTAAAAACCTTGCACCTAAATGCATACAGTGTTTGGAATAAGGTAAATGAGCTGACGGCACAAATAGAGACAAATAGGTATGATTTGGTGTGGATTACTGAAACATGGATGCAGGAGGACAAGGACTGGGAGTTGAATGTTCAAGGGTACTCAATTTTCCGAAAGGATAGACAGGATGGAACAGGAGGTGGAGTTGCTTTATTGGTTAAAGATGACATCAAGGCTGCATTAAGAAATTATATTGGCACTGAGGGCCAAAATGTTGAATCAATCTAGGTGAAAATAAAAAACAAGGGAAAAAACTCCTTGGTAGGAGTAATTTACAGGCCCCCAAGCAATACTTCCAAAGTGGGGCATAGTATAAACCAAGAAATATGAGGGCTTGTGAGAAGGGCACAACGGTAATCATGGGTGATTTTCATATGCATATTGACTGGATTAATCAAATTGGTAAAGGTAGCCTCGAGGGAGATTTCAAAGAGTGTATGAGGGATTGTTTCTTGGAGAAATATGTTATGGAGCCAACCAGGGAGCAGGCTATTTTAGATTTATTGTTATGAAATGAAGAAAGGTTGATAGATAGTCTTGCCGTTAAGGATCCTCTTGGAAGGAGTGATCATAGCATACTAGAAATTCAATTTAGATTGAGCGAGAGAAGACAGAGTGCCATACTAGAGTTTTAGCGTGAGGCAGAGGTAATTATACAGGCCGGAGGAAAGAGTAAGCCCAAGTAGACAGGGCATAAATAATTGAGGGTAGGACAGTTGAGGAACATTGGCAGATCTTCAGGGAGATATTAAATATATCTCAATTGAAATATATTCCTGAGAGGAAGGGAAATTGTGAAAGTGAGAAAAAGGTTCCATGGCTGAACAAGTAAGTCAAAGAGGACATAAAGGCAAAAACTAGGGCATACCATGCAGCAAATGTTAGTGGTAAGCTGGAGGATTGGGAGAACATTAAGGTTCAGCAAAAGAGCTGGGATGAACAACAAAAGGAAAGTAGCAGAAAACATAAACACTGATACCAAAAGCTTCTGTAAGTATATAAAGAGGAAGAGAATAGCTAAAAAACTGCAGCAGTTCAAGAAGGCAACTCAACCACCACCTTCTGAAGCACAACGAGGGATGGGCAATAAATGCTGTCCTAACCAGCGACGCCCGCATCTTGTAAATTAATTTTTTTTAAAGTTGGCCATTTAGAGGCTAATACTGGTGAGGTAATAATGGGGAACATCGAGATGGCGGGGGCACTGAACCAATATTTTGCGTCTGTCTTCACAATAGAGGAGAATAAAAATGTACCAAAAACTGCAGTTAATGCTGTGGAACTTGATGTAATAACCATCACCAGTAGGACAGTGTTGAATAAACTAATGAGATTAAAGGCAGATAAGTCTCTGGGAGATGATGGCCTACTCCCTGGGGTATTAAAGATGGTGGCAGCAGAGATAGTGGATGCATGGTTATGATATTTCAAAATTCCCTGTATTCTGGAAAGGTCGCAGTGGATTGGTAACATGCTAATGTGGTGCCTCTATTCAAAGTGGAGAGAGGCAAAAAGTAGGAAATTATAGACCAGTTAGCTTGACCTCTGTGGTGGGGTGGTTGCTGGAATAAATCATTAATGAGGAGATTACTGAACATTTGGAAAGACAAAGCTCAATCTTCCATTATCAGAATGGTTTTGTGAAGGGTAAGTCATGCTTGAAAAACTTGCTTAAGTTATTTGAGGATATAACCAGCAAGGTTGATAATGGGGAATCTGTGGGTGTGATATATCTAGAATTCCAGAAGGTGTTTAACAAGGTGCTAAATAAAAGACTGATCCAGAAGGTGAGATCACAGGGGATTGGGGGGTAGAATACTCGATTTGATTGAGGGTTGGCTGACTGACAGAAAGCAGAGGGTCAGGATAAATGGGTCCTTCTCTGGCTGGCGAAATGTAACTAGCGAGGTGCCACCAGGGTGAATCCCTGGACCTCAACTATTTACAATCTATATAAATGATCTGCAGGCAGGGACAGAGTGTAACATAGCAAAATTTGCGGATGATACTAAAATAGGTGGGAATGCAGGCAGTGAAGAGACGATAAAGAGTTTGCAGGCGGATAAAGACAGATGCTTGGAGAATGGGCCAAATTTTGGCAGATAGAGTTTACTGTGGATATCCATTTTGGTCAAAGAAAGAGAAAGGCAAATTATTATCTGAATGGAAACAAAATGCGCCTGGGCAGAGGGATTTGTGTGTCTATTCATGAGTCGCAGAAAGTCGATATGCAGGTACAGCATGTAATAAAAAAGGCAATGGAATTTTACTGTTTATTGCAAAAGGACTGGAGTATAAAAGTGGTGAAGTGTTGTTGCAATTGTATAGGATGTTGGTGAGACCGTATCTGGAGTATTGTGTCCAGTTTTGGTCTCATTATTTGAGGAAGGATGTGGTGGCATTGGAGGAAGCTCAGAGAAGGTTGACTAGATTGATTCCGGGGATGAAAGGGTTGACGTATGAGGAGAAATTAAACAGTTTGGGTTTATACTTGCTGGAGTTTAGAAGGATGAGAGGGAATCTGATTGAGGCATATAAAATACTAAAACGGGTTGATAAAGTAAACGTAGACCAAATGTTCTTCCTTGTCGTGCAATATAGGACGAGAGGTCACAGGTATAGGTTGAGAGACAGTAGATTTAAAACTGAGATGAGGAGGAACTACTCACAGAGGGTGGTGAATTTGTGGAACCTGCTGCCCCATAGTGCGATAGAATCGGAGTCATTAAGTGGTTTCAAAAAGGCGATAGATACATTTCTGATTTTTAAAAATGCGTTAAAGGGATATGTAGGGAGGTGGATTTGCGACCACAAAGAGATCAGCCATTGAATGGCGGAGCAGGCTCGAAGGGTTGAATTGCCTATGTCTGCTCATAATTCCTATTTTCCTATGTTGTGACTGCTCAGGTGCCCATCCTTTGGGATTGTTAAAAGCAAACATGAATATATGCAAGAAGTGCTGAAACTCACTGGAACTGTCCAGTTGTCAAAGAACTGTTGAAATGTCAAAGACCTGTCACAGCTCATTGGAAATGTCAAAGTTGTCAAGGAAATTAACTGTGCTGGCCTTAATTTTGTTTTCATATGTGAAATTTAAAAAAGATGAATGCTTACTAAGTAGAGGGTCGTAGGACGACCTAGGTGGGAATGAGGCACGCTAGGGTGGATATAATCCTTTACTCATTGCAGGTGCACAGGGACAAGTCTTCCAGCCAGCCTACCTCTGCATCCAGCAGCACCTGTACCCATTCTGGGGGTGCTGGGCCTGAATTCTAATTCACCCCCCCCCCCAACCTGGAATTCAAATCCCGTCTTCAGGACCTTTTTTTCCTGGTTTGGGTTCTCAGAGCTGATAAATGTCCTGATTCTAAGTACCTGGACTGGGGCCGAACATCTGGACCCAGGGTTATAAAATAATGATATGTTTCTTCTTTTTTTCTCCTGAATTAATGGATATGTTAAATTGTTTAAAATAGAGAGTTCAGACAAAATGACGGATAAAAGAATTGCAAATAAATGTACTTAGTGTTTGTAATAATACTTCACCAATGTGGTTTAAAGTATTTTAGATTGAAAAAGTGATTAGGTAAAGAGGATATTTTCCCCTCTTTGTTTCCAGGAATTCTTTCCCATGTGAAAAACAGGAAAAGATGCAGAGGCCCATGATCCTGTGTCTGTGTTCTCTGTGCATTGTGTGGAAATTTCCTATGGAACTGCGAATAAGGTGGAACACTTGTTATGCAAATAATCAAAGCATGGAAGTCCTATACAAATGAGCCTCGAAAAAGTACAATGACTTGCATTTGTGCAACTTCTTTAACATAATGAATCATCCTGAGGTGTTTCACAAAGTACTTGGATTTACCTGGATACCCAGTCTAGGAGAATATAACCAAATATATATACTAACAATGTATAATGATGCAGAGAAGGCTGACGGTCAACATGATATTGATTTATGTACAAGGGTCTGCATATCTCAGCATTTCATTCCCAGTGCATTCCGAATTGTCAGGATTTACCAGGCCCTCATCTGGGCCTGCTTTAACCTTTGCTCATAACAAGCTTCAAGTGGTAGGCATCCATCCCCTACCTGGAGAGCTCAATGAATGCTTCCCTGAAATGAAATGAAAATCGCTTATTGTCACAAGTAGGCTTCAAATGAAGTTACTGTGAAAAGCCCCTCGTCGCCACATTCCGGCACCTGTTCGGGAGGCTGGTACGGGAATTGAACCGTGCTGCTGGCCTGCCTTGGTCTGCTTTCAAAGCCAGTGATTTGGTCCTCATTGGGGTTATGATACAATGTTTTAGAAGGCTATGAAGGTAATTGGGGATTTATGTGAACAGCTGTCGAAGACTATCAGTCCACATTAATGAGGAGCTTGACCATGTCAATGACATGAAAAATCACTACAACCTTCAATTTATATGCAACTGGTTCCTTCCAGTCTGCCTCCGGTGATTTCAGTCACATCAATCAGTCAGCTGTGTATTAAGAAGATTATGGATGCCCTGTTAATGCAGACATCCAAATCAATCACGTTCTCAATGGACCCAGAAAAACAAAAGAATCAAGCAGTCAACCTCTGTAGATTTTCAGGACTCCCTCAGGTACAAAGTGCTATTGATTGTACTGTGGCAATAATTGCCGTGATAATCCACTTAGTTTTAATCCAGAAGAGATTCCAGTCAATTAGTATGCAAGTGTTGTGCAATGCCAATCACGTAATTTTGTACATCAGTGCCTCATACTCAGGAAGCTGCACATGCTTATTTCTACTGTCAATTAACCAGTGATCAGCAAGACTGTAAGGTCGATTTTGGCTTGGTCTGTAGGGTTGGAAAAGCTGTTGGTGGCCCTGGGACCAAATGCTGCATTTACTGCTCTGTTCCCGTTCCTCCCCTCCCCACCATTTCACCCTCAGCAAGTATGTGGATGCCAAGGCGCCTGGCTGAATCTGGCAGGAGTCTCATTAAATTGTAAAAATTGGAGTCCTATTATCCTGAATGCATTTTGAGTTAAAAATGGGACCGCACAAGCATAGAACAGAAGAACTTAAGAACTAGGTGCAGGAGTAATCAATTCAACCCTCGAGCCTGCTCCACCATTCAACACAATCATGGCTGATCTCATCTCGGCCTCAACTCCACTTTCCTACCTATTCTCCATAACCCTTCAACCCAATATTAATTAAAAATCTGTCTGTCTCCTCCTCAAATTTACTCAATGACCCAGAATCCATCGCAGTCCACGATCCTTTCAGATAATTATTTTCTCCTCATCTCTGTTTTAAGTCTGCTACCCCTTATCCTAAAACTATGACCTCTTGTTCTAGAATGGCCCAGTATGTATATATTTTGATAGGACCTACACTGGCACATTCAAGACACCTCAGGATGACCTTTGCTATTGTCTCCTTCGAGATTTCTAGACTCCAGTTGTCAGCAGCTAAGTGGAGAGTTCGCTAATTCACTGCCCTTCCAAATTGGGGAGCTGCAAGGTGGTGATATTTTGGTGCCTTAGGTTTGTGGGCAGAATGGAAGTGTATTGCAGACTTTTGAGTGCCCAGGCCTTCAGCTGAAGGGAATGGGTCGATGGTAGGATTACCTCCTGCCTGAATTTCTGTACTTGTATTTAACTAGTCTCTACTGTATCAGTACTGGGAAATGGAGACCGGGGAAACGTCCTCCTGCATTGGTTAATCGTGTTTTGAAAAATATATTGAGCTGACAATTGAGATGTCTGAGAGACCTATCCTGTAAAGTCTAATGATCTACATATTGCAACAAATTGATAAATCTTTGTAGTTGTGGTAAATGTAAAAGAGAACAAGAACTTTTTTGACATGTTTAGCAATGCTGGTCTTTGTGAAACTTGGCATTTCTGATATTTCCTCTGGCTAAACTGGCTTAGGGGCTGGTTTAGCTCACTCGGCTAAATTGCTGGCTTTTAAAGCAGACCAAGCAGGCCAGCAGCACGGTTCGATTCCCGTACCAGCCTCCCCGGACAGGCGCCGGAATGTGGCGACTAGGGGCTTTTCACAGTAACTTCATTGAAGCCTACTCGTGACAATAAGCAATTTTCATCTTCATTTTCATTTCAGATGATAATAGCATGAGTCAAACAACCTTCCAGTGATCTCTCTGGCAGATTTTAATTGACAACTTGATTCTAGCTGCTGACTGTGGAAGTTGATTTTTCAGTTTCCATGTCCTGAATTTACCTTACTAATTTGCCTTCATAGACTGCATCATCACTGGGAGATCGGTTAGCCCAGTTGGCTGGTTGGCTGGTTTGTGATGCAGAGTTACGCCAACGGCATGGGTTCGACTCCCAGACCCGCTGAGGTTCCCATAAAGGCTCCTGCCTTCTCAATCGTATCTCTTGTCTGATGTGTGGTGACTCTTAGGTTAAATCACTACCAGTCAGCTCCCCCTGTCAAAGGGAGAGCAGCTTCTGGGCTATGGCGAATTTTATTTCATTTCACTCACTTGATCAACTCAACTATTTAGATTGTGTATCAATTATATATTATGTGGGTGGTTGGTTTGTTTAAATTGCCATGGGTAGTGAAACTTTTATTGTTGATTAATGTGCTTTCTGCCTTCACCCCTGTAGTAATTAATCAGGGTTTAATGGCTTATTTGATAGAGCCTGCCTTTGAGAGTGCCTGTGGGAAAAAATAACGATTGGCAGAAATTACCGTAGTTAAGAATACTAACTGGAATACTTCTATTGATTAATTGCAAATAAATCAAAAATTACTTCTGTATACAAAGCAGGTAGGAAAGATACCAGTTGGCACTGAGCAAGTATCCCAAAGATATAGGGCGCGATTCTCCCAAAACGGGAGAAATCGTAAGGCTGGCGTCAAACCCGGGCGGGTTTGACGCCAGCGCGCCCCTTCCCGACCGGGAACCGATTCTGGTCCCCGGTCGGGGCTAGCAGCCCGACGCCGCAAGCTCCGGCATCACGGACTTAACGAATTTCGTTAAGCCCGCTTGCCGGAGTTAGCGCCGGCTGATGCGTCATATGATGTCAGCCGCACATGCGCGGATTGGAAGACTCCAACCCGCGCATGCGCGGATGACATCATCGCGTATTTGCGCGAAACTCGCGCATGCGCGGGCCGGGATACCCCTCAGCCGCCCCGCGAATGGATACTGCGGGGCAGCGGAAGGACAAATAGTGCACGGGCATCGGGCCCGCTGCCCGCGATCGGTGGGCACCGATCGCGGGCCCATGGCACCCTTGGCACGGCAGTAATCGGTGCCATGGTTATAAAAAGCGAGTTGTTCCCGCCGTTTTTACGAACGGCCAGACCAGGTGTGTTTGCCGTTTGTAAAAACAGCGTAAAGGGCTGGGACTTCGGCCCATCGAACAGCTGTGAATCGCTGCCGGCCGTAAAAAAACGGCGGCAGCGATTCGTGTCGGGAGTTGGGCGGGGGGGGGGGGGGGGGAGAATAGCGGGAGGGCGGGAAAAATGTCGGGAAGGCCCTCCCGCTATTCTCCGACCCGTCGTGGGGGTCGGAGAAATTCGCCCATAATTTTCTTTAAAAAGGAATCTGGAAACAACTAGCTAAAAACCTACTCAGCCAAGAAGGTGGCTACTAAAAGACCAGCTCCAAGGTTGCGGGAGTCGGAGGTGGATACCATTGAGGAGAGGAGGTATATCCTATTCCCTCGAGTGGGGCAGAGACTCAAGCCCGCCATTCTGAACCGAGCCTGGGATGAGGTGGCAGAGACTGTCAGTGCTACCAGCCTCACTTGGAGGACTGGTTTTCGCATCTTTCCTCACATTGTATACCAAGTTGCAAAATACAGTTGAGAGCAGATTTTCCAAACTTGCCTTCTGGGATTTGGAATACCCTGGCCTTTAACACCAGCTATGCTCTAAACAATAAAAGGGTTTTGGACGCCAGTGGGGTTTCTGATTGATAAGGGAGGGAGATTTGGCAATGGTAAGTTTAGAGTTCTGTGAACATCTGAACATCATGGCCATGAATACCACAGATGAAAGTGGTTAACAGCTTATAAAGGAGAAAATTAACTCGGGAACAGTGCAGTGTACAGATGATTTATTGAGGTATGGTTTTGCAATTGTGCCAATGCAAATAAGGATGCAAAGCCCAATTGTGTTATTTGCAGGGCCATACTGCCAAATGAGAGAAGTTTCAGATTTTGAAAGAGAAGTCGTGGGTGAAAAATTCCTTTTGATGTTGAAACACCAGAATCAGTTAACTTAGAGCTGACTCCAAATGAAAAGACCATGCTGCTGTAGCTGACCTATAATACCACATTAAAAACACACCAAAAGCCCATGAGGCTGTCAGCATTCTGGAGTAGGATCTCTCAAGAGTTTCCAATGCTGAGCAGAACAAGCATTTTGTTGCTATTGCCCTTCACGACGACCTACATGTGCGAGGTTGGATTTTCTGTTTTCATAAAGATGAAGTCTGCACCTGATATACGCATTACCCTCTCCTCCTTTGAACCTGATTCAAGTGTGATCGAGAGGACCAAGCAGGCTCCTCTTTGCTTTAAAGGCAAGTGAATGTGGCATGGCTCCCGAAGGTCAGTCAACGTGGGTCATGAAGGCCAGCCAGCATGGGTTGTGAAGGATTGCTGACATGGGTCTCAAAGGTCAGCCAGCATGAGTTGTGAAGGATTGCCAACATGAGTCTCAAAGGTCAGCCAGCGTGAGTTGCGAAGGTCAGCCGGCATGAAGTGCAAAGGTAAGCCGGCGTGGGTCTCAAAGGTCAGCCGGCGTGGGTCTCGAAGGTCAGCCAGCGTGAGTTGTGAAGGTCAGCCGGCATGAGTTGCAAAGGTCAGCCAGTGTGGGTCTCGAAGGTCAGCCAGCGTGAGTTGCGAAGGATAGCCAGCGTGGGTCCCGAGGTTCGGATGGTGTGGGTCCCGAAGGCCGGCCTGATGGCAAAAGTGGGTCACGGGAAAAAACGTTTGAAAAACACTGAAAAAATCCCAAATTGTCTTCTCTGGTGTGTGATAGACCTGCTCTATCAAGTGTTACAATTGGTTCAGTTTTTTATGCATATTTGAACGTTTTGCATACAATAAGGCTGAGGTCTCCGTGAAATCTCAGAGAACACTTAGACATGCCACACTATTTGAGACAGAGTTCAATTCAGGAGATTTATATTGTATGAAAGGGGCACAATGAATGTAAAGGCCCTAATAAAGTAAAAGGCTTTGATGGTCAGACACTACCTATCAAATGTGGCAATCAAGCTGTTACGATTAATGGGAATTAATTACAGAATCTCAGACTCTGAGCAGTTGGTATAAGTAAGCAGTTGCTAGAAGTAAACAAGATACCTTATACTTCAAATATTTATGTGTTTTATGGAGAAGGTCTTGCCTGCGGAACAGAATGTTGTAGATCAAGGGTTAATGGTGGCAAAATGAGTGATTGTGATATACATGAAAGGGCTATCAGATCCACAGGCCAATTACCAAGAATGGGTAATTGGGTGCTATATATCTCAGATGGGTCCTGTGAATGGAGGGATTTGAAAATTATGGGATGGACAGGAGAAGCTATGGAACAAGGTTAAATATGGATTGAATGTTTAGAATGATGGCCAATAAATAAGGGTCTTTTTCTGGCACAATAGGATAAATGAGTGGAGAGTATGAAAGCCCTGTGCAAGTCCTGACCATGAGTCTGGAAGCCACTTGTGCATTAGAAGATAATTACATCTTGGAGAAAGAGCCTTTGATTGTGCGAGAGGGCGACCTGACAGTAATGGTTCTAACGGACATAAAAGTGGCTGTAGCTTGAATGGATGAACAATGAAATCAAGGCCATAGAATAGCCTTGCAACATAACTAGTACTTTTTCTCTATATGAGATCTGTTTTCTTGAAAATAAGTTGTGTTCAAATAAAAATGGATCCCGCAATGTTTCATAGGTATCTTGTGGCAAAGCAGCTGCTGTCTCATGAGACAATGGTTTGCACCAAGATTGTCAACTCTATGTTAAACTTCAGCTGGTACTCTGGCATGGCAGTCTTCACTGCATTTGTGATTTTATTAGTAAGTTATCCTTGGACAGACCCCAAGTTGTTGGTGAGACCCGGTTCGGTATGAATGACGTTTTGTTCAAAGTAGACAAAGTTTGAGATCCAAAAGTGAACAAAGCGACAGGATTCCATGAATTTGGAAGAAACCAACATAAACATGACCAAAAAGAACAATTAACAATATTTATCATATATCCTGGCATTTGAGGTAAGTTTGAGGTACATGTGACATAGCAGGCAAACTGTGGTCAAACACACCACCCTGCCCAAATGCAACCAAAACTGATTCCATGGATTTATCAATAACCCACCCAAATGTCAGTAGCACTTTGAGCCAAATAATTTCACTGAAACTTTGTCTTTTTCATGAGAATTTCCAATCTCCACATTCAAAGATCACGCCTTGGAATTCACTCCAAATGTCGTTTCAACTCGGATGGCTTCAACGACGGCACACATCTCAGGGTTTTAATCAGGTCTTCCGAGATTCCATTTACCTGGATTTCTGAGTACACTAAAGCATCAACCTACAACCACAATTTCAGCTCTTTGACCATGCAAGGGAGAGCACCATTGCTCAAGAGGGGTATCTTTGCCCCATAGCCCACAGTGCATAGTCACCAACCTTTGACAGCCTTCCGGAAGCATAGTGGTTAGTACTATGGCTTCAGAGTGCCAGGGTCCCAGGTTCAATCTTGGGTCACTGCCTGTACGGAGTCTGCACGTTAATAATAATAATAATAATAATAATAATAATACTCTTTATTGTCACAAGTAGGCTCACATTAACACTGCAATGAAGTTAGTGTGAAAAATCCTAAGTCGCCACATCCCGGCACCTCTTCAGGTACGCAGAAGGAGAATTCAGAATGTCCAAATTACCTAACAGCACGTCTTTCGGAGCATGTGGGAGGAAACCAGAGCACCCGGAGGAAACCCACGCAGACACGTGGAGAACGTGCAGACTCCACGCAGGTGGTGACCCAAGCTGGAAAACGAACCTGGGACCCTCGAGATGTGAAGCAACAATGTTACCCACTGTGCTACCGTGTTGCTCCATGTCTGCATGGGTTTGCTCTGGGTGCTCCGGTTTCCTCCTAAACGTCCCGAAAGACGTGCTGTTAGGAAATTTGGACATTCTGAATTCTCCTTCCATGTACACGATAAGGTGCCAAAATGTGCCGATATGGGGCTTTTCACAGTAACTTAATTGTAGTGTTAATGTAAGCCTACTTGTGACAGTAAAGATCATTATTATTATTATTGGATCTCCAGGGCTTTTCATGAACCATCTTTGGCCACCTGGGTTTCTCCTGAGCCAATTCACTCAGTGTCTGTGCAGTTCTTTCTTTAATTAGAGGTTGTCTTAATCTGAACTGAACTGGGATCTGTTCCAGTCTCCTGCTCTTTTCCCTGCCTCTGGGACACCTGTTGGTATCTTTGCCTGCCTCCCCTTTGTTTCGCTGGGACACTTACTTGACTGGAAAGCCTCAGCTGTTTTGTTACCTGTTTGCAGGCATGTAGAGCCTGTTCTGGGCCTTTCCCAGCCTGGACATGGCACTGGAACTTCAAAGACTGTTGGGGCTTGAAGGTCCCGACTTCTGCCCTGACAAACAGGTAGTTTTGGGTTTGTTAACAAGTATCATAAAGGGAAACTTTAAGATGCCTTCATGATGTATGTTGATGATTTCTTATGGGGTGGTACTGCAGATTTGAGAAATGCTTTATTAATAAGATTCTAGGAGAATTTAAAATGAAGGATTAAGCTTGTGGAGCTTCTAAATATATTGCTTTATATTGGTCTCAAGGGGCAATAAGGCATGGGCAGTAAATCCTGGCTCTGCCAGCGATGCTCACTTCTCAGGAATAAAAAAGAAGTATTAAACAAAGTAGGTCTTAATAACATTGGGTCAGAATTCCTATTTTGAGAATGTTACTCCCATCCCAGTTAATTGTACAAGCTCATCACAGAAGGATGGTGTTATATTTAAAGGAAAGGCAAAGCAACTGCAAAGCTTCTTTGGTAAGTTGAACAAGTTGTGTATTCACAATAGACCAGATGCTAGTTTTGATCTGTTAGGGTTAAGTACTATGATGAAACACGTTAAGGCAAAGAAAGTTTTAAGGGCAAATAAAACATTAAGAAAGTGTAATCTCGACAATGCTTTTTGACTTGTTCATGGATGTGGACATTGCTGCTAAGTCCATCATTTATTGCCCATAAATAATTTCCTTTGAGAAGCTGGCAATGAGCTGACTTCTTGAACCATTGCAATTTATGTGGTATAGGTACACCTACAGTACTATTATGGATAAAGTGCCAAGATTTTGACCCAGCAACAATGAAGAAATAGCAACATTGGATGGTGATGTTACCATGCGCTTACTGCTCTTGTTCTTCCAGGTGGTCATGGATCTAGAAAGCACTGCTGAAGGAGCCTTGGCAAGTTGCTAAAGTGCACGTTATAGGTGGTACACATTACTGTCATGATGCATTGATGGGGTGGGGGGGGGGGGGGGGGGCGGCGCTATTTTTTTGTGGTGGATGGGTTCCAATCAATTGTACTTAAATATATGTGTACTTAAGTTCCCAACCTCAGGTGACCCAGAGAATTTAAAGTTTGTCTGTTTTGGCATGCTAATTATCCTAATGGATATTATAGTGCAGCTGGTTTGATAATATTTCTGATGGAGAGATTGGGAAATGTTGTCCTTTAACTTGGGAAGCTAAGAAAATAAAAAGGGTTGTGAAATGTTCTTTGGCCATCAAAACACTGGCTGTTGTGTAGGCAGTAGTTATAGGATTATACTTATCCACTCAGACTGTAACTGTGGTTTCCAGATGAGGAGGTTCACGTTTGCAATGTTTAAATCTGTATGTAGATGATATAAAACTGTGCAAAGTTTGGCTCATGTTGTATCTTTCACCACCTGCCTTTCTGGATTTTAACTCCCATGGATTAACATTGAAATCTGCTGGCCAAGAAGGTAGAGAAATGTTTCAGGTCACAGCCGACCATTGCTGTCATTATATGTGTCAGGCCTATGTTGTATGGCAGCTGCGGGTGTCATTGTAGTAGATGCTACAGCAGGGAATCTTTCAATCAGCTGACCTAGATCCTGAGAACGCAGTAACCCATACTTGATGACCTATGTATAATTTGCCTCTGTTTCTACTGCAGTGCCTCTATTGCTAGAAAGGGGGTTAAAGACAAAGACAAGATTTTATAGCGATGTTCTGCAAAAATGTGTGCTATTTGAGATCTTCATTTCGAAGAAGCTGTTTTTCAGCCACAACTGATATTTCAACAACAGGAGGCAGCTGTTGGGTTGGGAGATATGATGGTGAGGTTGAGCTAGATGTCGTCCACATGTATGTGGAAGCTGATGTATGTGGATGATACTGAAAGGGAAGTCACAGAAAACCCAGAGTAACACAAAGGAGTGGAGACTTGGATATTGGCCGCTCCACCTTTTTCCCATTCGTCGCATCTGGGAAATAAACGTGCCCCAAGGGAAAAGTTCAGGGAAACCAGCCACATCATGCCTGAGAACAAAGAACAAAGAAAATTACAGCACAGGAACAGGCCCTTTGGCCCTCCCAGCCTGCGCCGATCCAGATCCTTTATCTAAACCTGTTGCCTATTTTCCAAGGTCTACTTCTCTCTGTTCCCCACCCATTCACATATCTGTCCAGATGCATCTTAAATGATGCTATCGTGCCCGCCTCTACCACCTCCGCTGGCAAAGCATTCCAGGCACCCACCACCCTCTGCGTAAAAAACTTTCCACGCACATCACCCTTAAACTTTCCCCCTCTCACCTTGAAATCGTGACCCTTTGTAATTGACACCCCCACTCTTGGAAAAACCTTGTTGCTATCCACCCTGTCCATACCTCTCATAATTTTGTAGACCTCAATCAGGTCTCCCCTCAACCTCCGTCTTTCCAATGAAAACAATCCTAATCCACTCAACCTTTCTTCATAGCTAGCACGCTCCATACCAGGCAACATCCTGGTGAACCTCCTCTGCACCCTCTCTAAAGCATCCACATCCTTCTGGTAATGTGGTGACCAGAACTGCACGCAGTATTCCAAATGTAGCCTAACCAAAGTCCGATACAACTGTAACATGACCTGCCTACTCTTGTACTCAATACCCCGTCCAATGAAGACAAGTATGCTGTATGCCTTCTTGACTACTCTATCGACCTGCGTTGCCACCTTCAAGGTACAATGGACCTGAACTCCCAGATCTCTCTGTACATCAATTTTCCCCAGGACTCTTCCATTGACCATATAGTCTGCACTTGAGTTAGATCTTCCAAAATGCATCACCTCGCATTTGCCTGGATTGAACTCCATCTGCCATTTCTCTGCCCAACTCTCCAATCTATCTATATTTTGCTGTAAATATTTTGCTGTCAGCAGAGGCCCGACATTTTTCAGTGACTGTAGGTGGTGTAATATATTTAACTTAAGTCTGTATTTTTTGAGTCAAGACAATGTGGCAATGTTTTAAAAATGGTGAGTGGGACCCAGTTCTGGGATTTCTGCCCCCATTCCTGCTTCTGGCAATTTTGGGATAAGGATCCGTTTCGCCCACCCACACATAGCGCACACACATTGCTGGCTTCATTGTGGGGATGGTTAGTTTAAACACCCCAGCAATTTTAATGTACCTCGGTCTTTTCTGTAAGTAGACATGGTTCACAGCCTCTCACAGAAAGCTTTAGCCACAGGGGAACCCTAGTCCAAAGTTGATAACCACAAAAAAGTCACCTGGTCCTGAACTCTTTCATTCACAGGCTTTGAAATACACACACACACACACACACAAATCAGTTTCAATACTTAGATGCCAAGTTAGAAGTGTTTTTACTGTCATGATGGATTATATGGTTCTGTTCTACAAAGTACGTTACTGAACTAGGGATCCTAAGCAACATTTTCTTCAGTTGTGAATGCATATTAGCACTTTTCCCATTTCCTATGCATTCAAAGTTGAAAAAGCACTGCTTGTGATTTCCACTGAATTGAACTGATTTAAATGTCCAGAATCCTTGAAGGGAAAACCTTCAGTGGCTGTTGCCTGAGATTTAAAAAAAACACCTGCTCTTGGACAACTTTGATTGGCAGGCCATTTAGTGCAGCTCAGGAAGGCTATCTGTTCTTATCAATTTCAATGGATCCCATTGTTTACAATTCCCAAATTTCTTAACAATTCTACTTGAGCTTATTATGAATATTTGGCTGAATTTCAAAAAGCTTCAGAACAACTTATCTAAGTAGGGTGCTGTGTAGACATTTTGGATGATGGTTGTAAGAGGTTATTAAAGGGTTAGATGCTTTTGATGTGTCTTTGACTAGTGCAATTGTTTGTTTTTACAATAGATAGGCCACTTGAGGGCTTTAAATTTTTTTTGGCACGGCTTTTTTTGAAGGGACGTTTTCAGTATGCTGAAGATTAGATTTTTAGAAGTCTTTTTATGCCTTTTTCAAGTACATCCTGAGGTTGTGCATGATAAGTGGCTGTGGCATATACATGGAGGAATCAGGGAGCTTGGAAATGACATGGGAGGAGTGGTATGAGGGGACATTGGGGTATGAAAGGGCACAGGGGGATAGTTGGGGGTGAGAAGTGAGGGTTTGAGGACCTGGCACTCATCATTGAAATTGAGCTGATGTCCCAGTAAACGGAAGTGAGCGTTCTAGCCTGCCAGCCTAGCCATCTGCCCATCTTTGTTGCCACCCCATGCCTACCTCCAGAGAAGAGATGGTGGGCCTGAGTCCATTTTACCTCTGCCTCTCTGGGACGAAAATATGGTGGGGGTGGTGGGTGGTGGCTCTTTCAAAGGATAGACATGACTGCCACGTTGGGAAGTTTTCTGATTCGACCTTCCCACTTTCTCCACGGATTTCTGGCCCATTGTGTCACGTCAGTAAATTCTCTCTCCACATTCCAAAGTACCTGTGAACAATGCCGCCGGGGATTTGCTACTAAATTTAAAAAGAATTTGCTGATTTTCTTTATGATTATGCTGCTGCAATGGTTTTGCACGTGGATTGGTTTAAGTTTGCGGTGATTTGTTTTCCTAATATTTACAATTCTAATCGGGATTGTTACTTACAACTGACTAGCTAATAATTCTGTCTCTTACAGATCAAAAAGGCAAAAATTAAAGCCCCTTATTGTTAAAAAGTGAATAAACAAAGAGCATTGATTGGAATAGAAACAAAGATTATGTTCATAATTTATTCAATAGAAAATGTACGTTGTCATTTGATTGTAGAAGATTGTATTAAATCCTCACAGAAGCCCCATGATATGAACTCTACCTCTGTGGTGTCCACCATTTCTCCAGTATTCGGAAAGCTGTAATCAGGATGTCATTAAGCAGCCTTGTTAGCAATACTCCATAATTATTAAAGCCACATATGCAGCATTTTACAGGAATCTTTTAATAATGAATGCATTTTCAAATTGTCTGCTTAGTATGCTTCACAAAGCAATTGAGACTCATATTAAAACGCGTTCAGTTCTTTACATCAATGACGTGCAACATCTTTAATTGATGATATTTATGAAGAAATTCTATAGAAAGGGAATAAAAATGAAAATGGCTTATATATTTTATATGCTCTGAAGATTTTCAGCAGCAGTAACCAGAAATAACGCGAGGAACGTCTAATGGACAGACTGTATAGGATACCACTGAAAGAAGCCACAGAAATTGGTCAATTCTGCAAATGCCCACATTTGGCATGGTTCAGTTGCTTCTTAAAACATTTTATATTGAAAAAGCACATGCAGAAGCCGAACTGGCCCTTTTGCATGAAGTCACTTTTAGTTCTACAATTGTTTTTCAACATTAGTCTGTTTGGTGAGGTGAAGACTACAGGCACAACATTCGCCTTCAATTTGTAGTCAGCAGCAAAACAAGGGCACTCACTCCTGACTGCAAAGTAAGTCTTGAGAGATCGAGCAATCTCCCGGGTAAGAATTTCACATCTATCACTCTGCAATAGTACTGCAACAGATTGCAAAATTCTTTACTGTGGAATTTTCGGTACAAAGCTGGTGATGTCATCAAGCTGTCCAAGCAGCCAATCATATTGAAGGATTTCCACAGTCATCCAACCAGGGGACAAAATAAATCAGTTAAATAAAATCACATTTTGTCTGCAGAGACAAATTGGGACATACACATGGGGTTGAAGGTAGAAATCAAGTTTTAAAACATTATTTTAAAAATCCAATTTAAAATACTATTAATTAAACATTTAACAGTATTTCACAATTATGGCATTATTGTTTTCATGGTCAGTTCTATTGTTCGTAAAATTTTATTAATCACATCACTGTTAAAAACTCAGTTACACTTGATTGAACAAGGTCAAATGTTTTTGCAAGAGTTTCAAATGACAATCTGGGGATAGGAAAGTTGAATTTCTCACTAAATCAATGATTACCAGCTTTGTGGGAAGCCCATACCACTGCCTCTGGTAGGACTCTGAGTGATAGACCACACTTTCAGGATCTTTGCATGTCCAACATCCCAAATTTGTGGTTAGTTTCAGGTGGTTAATGACTTCAAATGGCAGCCCAATTTTTTAGTGTGCCAGTAGATCCCATGGTGTTGCTCATATTACATTTGATGATAAACTATGTCAAACACAATATGTGTTTTTAGATAATTAAAGTGCAATTGTGTTTAACTAATGTGTTCCTGGGCGGCACTGTGGCGCAGTGGTTAGCACTGCTGTCTACAGCACTGAGGACCTGGGTTCGATCCCGGCTCTGGGTCACTGTCCATGAGAAGTTTGCACATTTTCTCCGTGTCTGCCTGGGTTTTACTCCCACAATCAAAAGATGTGCAGGTGAGGTGGATTGGCCACACTAAATTGCCCCTTAATTGGAAAAAAATAATTGGGTACTCTAAATTTATTTTAAACAACTAATGTGTTCCTTTAAGTTCACAAAGTCTATTTGTGTAAGACATTTCAAGGTCAATTAGAAGTTAACACGATTGATGTTTGAAGTCTGCAGATTAAAAGGAAAGACATAAAAAGATTTATATTTTTATGGTCCCTTTCACGTTATCCCAAAGCACCATACCAATGAGGTACTTTTAAATGTAGTCACTGTTGCAGTGCATGAAACATGTCAGCTAATTTGTACACAGCAAGCTCCCACAGTGATGTCACAATGACCAGCCTCTTTGAAAAAGTCTCACAGAATCCTTTTTGTCCGCTTGAGTTGGCATCCAGGCTGCAAATTCTTCTTTCCCAGATGAGTTTGGCATTGGAGAGCTTTTTTGCTTCCCTGATTTGTTGGTCTTTCATTTCGGTCAGAAGATTGGCGAATCAAGGATTCCAGGAATATGCTCAGTTTAAATGCACCCTTAGTGCGCACAGCAGTTTGGAGTGTGCTGTCTAGAAAAATTCACTTGATTAAAAAAAAAATCACCTTTCACCCATCACCTCTCTCTCATTTTCGCTCTCTCTCTCTCACTCTCTCCCTCTCTCACTCTATCTCAATCTCCCCCTTTTCCCGCTCTGCCTCTCTTTTTTTTCTACTGTCAGTCTCACAAGGTGAGGTTATGAGGATAGGGCTTGGGTGTGGGGCACTCTTTCAGAGGGTTGGTGGTGCAGACTCAATGGTCCAACTGGCCTTCTTCTGCACTGTAGGGATTCTATCGTTTAGCAAACTGTCTGGAAATAATTCTGGGTAAAAATTGGCCACTTTCATTTGAACACAAAATGTTTGCAAAAGAATTGGGGGAAATGGTGGTGGTGATGGAAATAATTGGTGGCCAAGTATGGAACTTTCATAGGTGTTAAACGAGTTTGAATGAGAGATAGAAAGTGGGAAAGGAGACAGAGAAACAGAGTGGGATGAGTGGAGTGGGAGAGACGGTAGAAAGGTGGGAGAGAGAGGCAAAGTGGGAAAAGAGGGGGAGTGAGATAGAGTGGTGAAATGAGTGAGAGAGGTGACGTGGTAATGTTAGGGGACAGGATGAATTGATGGGATTTAACTCATAACTTTCTCAAAGAGTTGTATGTGCAAGCAAAACTGTGGGTGGAATCTTGTTGTGGCATTGGGGGCCTTGCCTGTTAACTGGAGAAGCAGTGAGACTCTGATGCTGCCTTATTTCGGGAAGATCCTCTGAACCAATCAGGCAATGGCAAGGCCAGTGGTTGGCTTTCCATTGGAATCAAGACACAAGTCTCAGCTACTGAGAGCTTCTGGCCAATCAGCGGCCAGCAGCCCTTATATTCAACAGCTCTCCTGGCAAGCATGTGGCTGGTTCTGTAAGGACTGGCACTGGAGCCACAGGACTGCAGAGTGACCCAGACCACAGGTAACTATTGGGAGGGGTTGCTGGGTGATGGGTGCATGAGGGTCCACAGCAAGGGCAGGCAGTGACCCTCACCAGCCCCCCAGAACTTCCCAGTATTAAGTCTCTCAATCAGGTACTGAGTGCTTTTAATCAAGGGCCCCCCTACGTTAGACTATCCATTCACATCGGCGTGACAGCACGCAGAAGTGAATCACAATGTTAAAAGAACCCACCGGAGGTGCATAGGCGAGGACAGCCCCCCAGGTAAGAGAGGATCATGCCCTGTCTGTTGCAACAGAACTCATCAGAGACATCACCCTGCAGCGAGCTGGCACATTAGTTCTCCTTTCCTGTTGGCCTGACTACAGGTCACTCAGGCTAGATGACCTATCGCATGTTGGTCCCCCCCTTCAAGATCTGTGAAGTGCCAGTATAATGGTCAGATCATGTGACAGTATTTATTCATCAGAGGTCTTGTGTTACTTTGGCCTTCAACCTGAGCCAGCAGTGGTTGGCTACGTGGCAAATATTGGGTATGTGACAGCAGAAATGAATGAGTGGAGGGGTGAGGGAAGTGGGGGGGGGGGGGGGGGGGTGGACAATAACACGTCTTTTGTCACACTTGATCTGCAGCTTGCACTTCATCCTAGATAACAGGATGAGGGTGAAGGGGCTGGTTTAGCTCACTGGGCTAAATCACTGGCTTTTAAAGTAGACCAAGCAGGCCAGCAGCACGGTTCGATTCCTGTACCAGCCTCCCTGGACAGGCGCCGGAATGTGGCGACTAGGGGCTTTTCACAGTAACTTCATTGAAGCCTACTCGTGACAATAAGCGATTTTCATTTTCATTTTCAAGTGGGATATGAGAAGATGCAGAAGGCAGGAATGTACTGTCTTCTTCCATGTTCTCGACAATGCTGGATGCAAGGCCTCGGTAATAACCAGCCCTATTATATAGAGAACCGACTCTTCCAAGCAACTCAGGAGATGCAGGTGTATCTTTTCCTGCAGACCTATTGAAATTCAGCCTCTAAAGTACATCCCTATGCTATACTAAGACGCCTTCATTCTTTCAGTAGTTTTTCAAAATATTCTGCACTTAATATCATGCCGCCCCATGACATTTTCTTTTATTGTCTCTTATCCAGCTCATAACCTGTTGCTGCTTGCCACCTCTCACACAAACCTATCCCTGAAAACCTTTGCCATTTCTCCTCCCACCATTATTTCCATCAACCACTTGTCACTCGAACATTCCTGCTCTGAGAACACATATTTTTCTGCCTGCTACTCTTCTACTGGCCCTTGTGGTGACATCATGGTTGTGTTGTAATTCACCGACTGAGCACTTAGAGTTTCATTAGCATATAAGTGAATGTTAGATTCAGGTGACCTCAGACTGACTGGAGAGCTGGAAGAAAGAGGTTGCTTGTGCATGTTCATACTGTTATTCGTCTGTTGTTTTGTGTATAGTTGACCCACAGTTAATGTTAATAACTCATTTATAGCTTTAGCTGCACGTGTTCTTGTAACATAAATCAGGCCATCCAACAAGGACATTACAGCCCTTAGGCTTCTTAATCATAAAAGCTGAGACCATTCGTTCAGCTGCATCTGTTGCATCTTCCCACTTTCTGTTGCCCAGCAACCTCCCCAAAGGATCACCCAACATTGTATTTTTGTTTAGTTCCTCTGCTAACTTCCCACATGCCCTCTCCAGGCTTTGTCTATGTGACCTACCTCCAGGCCTTTCGAATCTATTCACACTAAATGACTGATCAAATGACTTCCCTTCCCAGCCTCATTTTAGCTGACTTTGTAAATTGTTTCATCACCTCAAGTCCTATTAAATTTAAAAAATGCCACCCCTGAACCCATTGTCCTTGCGCACTAACCAAATCACGAACCTCCCTTTCTACTTTTAAGTCTGTAGATTTGCTGCCACCTCACTATTCCATGCCATCTTTCCCACAACTTCATGTTTCAATGATCAGCCAGCAAGTTTCCACCCTTGTCACAACATCGAACATCAAAGTCACAAATGACATACTCTGGGACTGTAACCATGATGCTCTTTCCCTCATTCTCTTTTGTGAATCTGCTGCCTTTTAAGCAGTCCACCACACCATGCTGTTCCAATGCCTTTTCTGTAAACCAGCTGATTGGAACTACCCTCTCACCACTTCATTCTTCCATACCCAGTCACAGCAAGGAAATCTTCTGGAATTGCTTCTGTTCCCACCTCTTCATGATTCCATCTGAAGTCCCCCAAGGATATATTCTTTGCCTCCCCCTATTCCTTTCCTACATTCTGTCCCTTACTCACATAATCAGAAGCCATGGCTTTCAGTTCCACATATGCACCGACAATACCCAATACTACCTATGCATCTGTTCTTTCAATCGTTAGACTGCCTCTGCGTTATCAGACTGTTTGTCTGGCATTCAGTCCTGGATGAGCTTCAGTTTACTTCAGTTAAACATGGGAAAGATTACTGAAAATATTGTCTGAGTTCATATGCTTCCTGAACACTGCCTCACACTGAACCAGACTGTTTGCAACCTCGCCCCTACCTTAGCCCATTACTCAAACCATAATTAATGCTTTTATCACCTCCAGGCTTAGTTATTTCAATGCATTTGTGAGGGCATTCACATTTCAATTATCCATAAATCTGGGCTGAGTCCAATTTCTGTTGCCATTATCCTAACCAATGTGGAACACCTTTCACTCATCACCCCTAAGGTCATTGATCTAGTTCTCAGATGCCTGCAATTAAAATTATAATCTTTCTGTTTAAATTCTTTCCCCCTGCCACTTTCCTATTACCTTCTCCTACCCTACAATAAGGAAATTACTTGAAGCTGCAGTGTGCAAGAAGCAAATTGGGAAGAAACATTTCCGAAGTCTTCCTCAGAAAAGATCTGGTTAAAAGTCCCGAAATACCATTGCTGGGCTGTTTTAATGTTGTGAATCTATAAATAGAACGTCCACTTCCTGACATTCTGCGTGTTTCTTTCACAGTCAAATATATGGATTTCAGAATGCAAGCATGAGCTGTGTTCATTATACTCAGAAGGCAAATATCCGTATTAAATTTGGAGCTTGCTGTAATTGATGCACCATGAACTGATTGGGAAGAATTAGAATGTTTACAGGAAAACCCAACTCAATACTTCAAGTTCACCCTCTACTAGGGTTCAGAATCATTTGTAAACAAACTGTGAAATAAAGAGGTAATTTTGACTCTCCACTGGAAAAATTTGACATTTGTTAATAAACAGTGCTAAATGTAATTTTTGTCGATGTTTTTAACTTCTATTCTTTATTATTAGAACCAGCATGGTAGGTATTTGCTCCTGAGAATTCGCAAAAGACTTCTCAAAGGAAATCAGTTCAGATCAGTTCCAGATGGCTGCTGTATTCTTCACAAGTGGGAATAGACAAGGCTGAGGACAATAGTAAATTCATGGTATTCAATAGTTGAAGCATCACATGTCAAGCATCTTTGCTATTTTCAGTTAATGCGTACACTCAATGTGGATGAATTGTTAATTATTCACTAGAAATTATAAGAGGTACAGCTGTCTCCTGGTTTGGTTTCAGCCACATGGGTATTCAAACCTACCTGAATACAGATCAAAGGCCCCAGCCGGGAGCAGTGACTTTGATTGACAGTTGTTTGAGACTTTCTTTCAGAGTAGAATCATTGATTGTCTAGAGAATCTGGGATGGACAACATGGGCTGTCATGAGTTCTCTTGCTGGAATTATATTTGCAGTCTACCACCAGTTGCAGTAAGTCTACGTTTCACAGCCAAGAGCCGTAAAGCTGAGTGCCTCTTTATAAGACATCCCAGCCAGTTCTGCAAGAAAAATAATGAATTTGCACTTATGTAGCACCTTTCATATCAACAGTATTTCCCAAAGCACTTCACAACCAATTACTGGCTTCTGAAGTATTAGCATAGAAATACAAACAAAAATGAGGAAAATAATCAGTTAATCTGTTTTGGTAGCTTTAATTAAGGCCTGAGCTCCACACCTAAATCAGTGGTGAACTCAGTCCAACGCATTGCACAAACTTGCCACCCCCACATTGATTCTGTATACACCTCTCACTGCCTCAGGAAGCATTATCAGAGACCCCTCCCACCCAGACAGCACTGTGGCTTCACAGCGCCAGGGTCCCAGGTTCAATTCCCCACTGGATCACTGTCTGTGCGGAGTATGCATTTTCTCCCCGTGTCTGCGTTGGTTTCCTTCGGGTGCTCCGGTTTCCTCCCACAATCCAAAGACGTGCAGGTTAGGTGGATTGGCCATGATAAATTGCCCTTAGTGACCAAAAAGGTTAGGAGGGGTTATTGGGTTACAGGGATAGGGTGGAATTGAGGGCTTAAGTGGTTCGGTGCAGACTCGATGGGCCGAATGGCCTCCTTCTGCACTGTATGTTCTATGGGCGGCAGCTCTCAGGTGGGGGACTTCATTCTACTGAGTCGAAGAAGTCCCACTCTTTGCATGTTAAGCTGGCTGGCAATCTGTTATTGCTGAAGGAGATCTTTTTTCAAGTCCGTCAGTTTGCACCAAGTTTTAGACCAGAAGGCCATAAGACATAGGAGCAGAATTAGGCCACTTGGCCCATCGCGTCTGCTCCGCCATTCAACCATTGCTGATATTTTCTCATCCCCATTTTCCTGCCTTCTTCCCATAACCCCTGATCTCCTTATTAAGTAGAACCTATCTATCTCTGTCTTAAAGACACTCAGTGATTTAGCCTCCACAGCCTTCTGCGATAGAGTTCCACAGATTCACCACCCTCTGGCTGAAGAAATTCCTCCTCATCTCAGTTTTAAAGGATCATCCCTTTAGTCTGAGATGGTGTCCTCTGGTTCTAGTTTTTCCTACTAGTGGAAACATCCTCTCCATGTCCACTCTATCCAGGCCTCGCAGTATCCTGTAAGTTTCAACAAGATCCCCCCTCATCCTTCTAAACTCCAACGAGTACAGACCCAGAGTCCTCAACCATTCCTCATATGACAAGTTCTTTATTCCAGGGATAATTCTTGTGAACCTCCTCTGAACCCTATCCAAGGCCAGCGCATTCTTCCTTAGATACGAGGCCCAAAACTGCTCACAATACTCCAAATGGGGTCTGACCAGAGCATTATACAGCCTCAGAAGTACATCTCTGGTCTTGCATTCTAGCCCTCTTGACATGAATGCTAACATTGCATTTGCCTTCTTAACTGCCGACTGAACCTGCACATTAACCTTAAGAGAATCATGAACAAGGACTCCCAAGTCCTTTTGTGCATATGATTTCCTAAGCCTTTCCTCATTTAGAAAATAGTCTATGCCTAAATTCCTCCTTCCAAAGTGCATAACCTCACACTTTTCAACATTGTATTTCATTTGCCACTTCATTGCCCACTCTCCTAGCTTGTCCAAATCCTTCTGCAGCCCTCTTGTTTCCTCAAAACTACCTGTCCCTCTACAGATCTGCAAACTTAGCAAAAGTGCCTTCAGTTCCTTTTTCCAGATCATTTATGTATATTGTGAAATGTTGTGGTCCCAGCACAGACCCCTGAGGCACACCACTGGTCACCGGCTGCCATCCTGAAAAAGACTCCTTTATCCCCACTCTCTGCATTCTGCCTGTCAGCCAATCCTCTATCCATGCCAGGATCTTATGCTTTGTAACAGAGTGGGTGAGCAGGAGACCCCCTTGCAAAATTCAAGCCAACATTTTATCTTGAAAACCCATTTGGGGAATGGTTTGTTGTTGGCCAATCAGCGGGGAGTCATTTCCTAGAACTTAGGCTGCCAAAATGTGATTTCCAAAATGTGACTGACGGCAGGGTGTAACTTTTTTATCATGTACTAGCAGATCTCCAATGGTGTTAGTCACACTGAGTCAGAGGATATGCTGTTTTATAACAATCCGGATATTATCAAGCGCAATGGGAAAAATGGGAGTGAAAGTGTCTCAAGTGTGATTTTTTCAGAATGCTTGTAGTATAATACTAGTTGATTTGCCAAATTGCAAAGAATGAGTTAGATTTTGGCTTTGTGCAGCACTGCAAAATGGGTGCTGGCCAGTCTTAATTTTTAATTTCCATTGACTTCAAAGATTTTTCTCAGAGCCGAAAATGTAGGGATTCATTTTTGAAACTGAATAAGCATATATCAGTACAGTATCTGGATATTGGATACAGAGGATAAAGATGAGGAAATTATGCTGAATTTGTACAAGTCAGTAATTAGGTTACAGTTCGTTTACATATGCTTGACTCTCAATGTTTGTGGATGTAAATAGCATGAGGAAAGCAACTGAAGGGTCACTATGAAACAAACAAAACTTTTGAAATAAAAGAGCCAAAATGAGGTGCGTATGGGCCACGACGGGTAAGAAGTGGATGGAATCCCCGGGTAGGACGGGATGTGCTCTACCCGAGCTTAGCTGACCAGAGGGGGGTCCTCAGGCAGGGCGGGGATAAGTGCCGTTTCTCCACTGCCTGAGTAACCGGCAAGAACGGGCAAGAATTTAGTGGTCGTGGTAGGTTGCAGTAATGCATCTTCTACCTTCAAATTAGAAGAGCAGTTACAAAGTGGTGTCTGGCCAAATTCTCAGAGGTTTCTGCGGACAAACTAGGCGGCTATCCGTGGACAAACTTGTTCCATTAACTGCCAGGGGGCGTTAAAGGAGTGGTGGCGTGGGGCTGTGAAAAGCTGGTTAAATTCTAAACACTGAACACTTAACAAACACATACAAACAAACATGCATCAAACATCGTCAGGTTCCATCAGAAAGGACACCGTATCTCTCTAGCAGTTCCTTTTTAAACCATCATGTGGACACTTCAGTTTTCAGTTGCGAACAGGGTCGCAAAGGGATTCGCGTGGTGGGAGTCAGACTCAATGTCATCATCTTCTCCCGGCTGCCATACTCTTGACTGTAGAAGTCTTGCCAAAGCTGCGTGGGGTGACTTGGGGTCCATCTCATTGTTCCTGATGAGTCTAAACGAATTGTCTCGGTGCCAGATTCGCGTGTCTAGGTTGGAGCTACTGAGTTCAGTCCGTAATCGTCGGAGGTTGGGTCTGGGTCAGAGGCTTTAATGAATGTGATCTCAATGGGATCACTTGAATTGTACTAGTAGTCCCTGGGAGTGGGGCCTGGTGCAGGGGGATAGTAACATGGTGTGCTGTGGCTGTCGTCAGTGCTTTTGCAGTCACTGTCGCTGTCACTGCTGTCAGGGGGCAGGGAGAGGCGGAGTCGTGTGTCTGGGGGCGGAGTCAAAGTTCAGTCCGAGGACGGGCTGGACTGGCTGGGGGAGGGTGGAAATGCGTTTTCTGTGGGCGGGGCGTGGTTGTCTGCTGCTGCGAGCAGGATGTGGTGTGTGTGGTTGTTCTGCGAGCCATAAGCTGGTTTATGTGAAACCACACAGATTTCCCATTAGGGTATTTTATTTTGTAGACAGAGGGGCTTACTTTGTCCGAAATGGAGTACGGACCTGAGTGTTTTGGTGAAAGGAATGTGCTGGGGCTGTATTGGGAAAGCCTCACTTGCTGCCCTACTTCAAACTCAGTGGCATGCACTGTTTTGTCGAAAAAAGCCTTGCTCTGTTCCTTCCTTGTTCCCAGTCTCACAGCGGCTGCGCGTTGGGCCGCTTTCACATTTGCTATTAACTGCTGTACAGCGTTTTCGTGTGTGAGGGCTGTCACTGTGGGGCTGGTCAGATCTAAACCTAATAAATATTCCATTCCTTTCATGGGGCGTCCGGTCATGAGGGTGTGGGGGGTGTATCCTGTGGACGTGGATACCGTGTTTCGTAAAAACATTAGGGCAAATGGGAGAACCGAATCCCAGGTGCTATTATTCTGCTGTACCATTTTCCTAAGGGTGGCTTTTAGTGTCCTATTCATACGTTCAACGATACCACTTGACTGGGGGGTGGTATGCGATATGAAACTTTTGAGTAATTCCGAAGATTGTGAGGACGTTTTTCATAACTCGTTCTGTAAAATGGGAGCATTGGTCGGACTCTATACTGCGGGGGAGTCCCCATCTTGTAAAGATGGGGTGGGTTAGTATTTTGGCTGTGGTCTTTGCCATATTAGTATGCGATGGAAAAGCTTCCACCCACTTTGTGAAGGTGTCGATGACCACCAACACATACTTGTAACTGTTCCTGCAAGGGGGTAGGGGTCCTATGAAGTCTAGTTGGAGATTGGTCCAAGGGCCATTAACGGGGTGGGTGTGGCTAAGTTGAGCCTTCTTCGCATACCTGTCCGGTTTGTTCTGGGCACAGATTAAGCAATTCTCAACGTAGTGTGTCACATCGGCTTTTAATTTTGGCCACCAACAGAGCGGTCTGAGGTGGGCTAAAGTGGATTCAATTCCCTGATGTCCGTGATTGTCGTGGAACAAACAAATGAGCTGGCTCCTATCCTGCTCTGGAACTACATAAAGGCTGTCCTTTAGAATCACACAGTCACGTGTGGTCATGGAATTATTAAATTTGTCATAAGGGGCTGGGAAGGTTCCCTTTAAAACTTCCCTGAGTTTCTCGTCCTGCTTCTGTGACTGGGCTAAATCCTGGATGTTGGTCTGTGAGAACTGCGTGTACTGGGGCGCTTTCGGTGGGGTTCCAAAAATATCCATATCTAGAACCTGCCTTTGCTAGGGCGTCTGCTTTAACATTTCCAGGTGGGGAAGAACGGTGGTGACTGCGAACTTTTACAATGCCATATTTCCTGTCCTTTGCCTGCTTTAAAATATGGCGGAGTAATGGGGCTGATGGTCGGGGTTTTCCGTCTGCGGAAACAAACCCTCTTGTTTCCCACAGGGGTAGGAATTCAGTTAAACTATTACAGACATACAGGCTGTCTGAATAGATGTCTGCTGGAGTGGGGAACGAGTCAGGGTGGTCTGCTATATACGCTATTGCTGCCAGCTCTGCTGCCTGTGAGCCTACGTGTCCTGGCAACTTCAGGGAAATCTCTTCTAGGGCGCGTCCTTGCGCGTCCTCTACATAAATACCGCATCCTGTTATGTTTTTGCCGTCTAACACTGTGGAGGAGCCATCCACATAGATTTTTAGGGGTGCGCACGTGTCTGTGGGCTGGGGTCCGTGGGGTGAAGTACCTATCTTCCTGGGAGGTGTCTTTGGAATGAATGGGCATGTGTTGTGCTGTGTGGAGATAATCTCACATTCATGAGGGGTGCCTGGGTATTGTAAATTGTCTGCAAGGAAAGTGTGTGTCTTTGTGCGTTTTACTGTGATGTCTCATCCCTGCAAAAGAAGGGTCCAATGGGCTGCTCGGATTTGGCTGACTGTGCCATCTTTAAATCGGCCGTCTAACAAAAGCTGTATAGGGGTGTGTTCTGTGAGGATGGTGATGGGGTTGAGTCCTGTGATGTATGAAAAGTACTGTACTGCCCAAAAAACTGCGAGCAGGTGCCTTTTGCAGGCAGAAAATCCTTGCTCGACAGGGTCTAACACTCGTGAGGCATATGCCATGGGTCTTAACTGGTCATGCCGTTCCTGGAGGAGCACAGCCGAAAGGGTTCGGTCGGTGCTTGCTACTTCAATAGCGTACGGGGAAAGGGGGTCTGGGGCCTGTAGTGCGTGGGCTGTGCTGAGTGCTCTTTTTAAAGCATCCACGGCACCTGTATGCTGCGGAAGCCATTCCCAAGGTGCCTTTTTCTTAAGAAGGCCGGATAGGGGCGCTTCTTTAGTGGCGAAACAGTGAATATGGTTTCGGCAGTAGCCAACCAGTCCTAAAAATGACCGGAGGGCTGCGACATTGTGGGGAAGGGACAATTTGACAATCGAGTCAATCCATTTCTGCTCGCTCTCGCGCTTACCATGTGTGATAACTGTTCCCAAGTATATCACTTTTTCTTCTAAAATCTGGGCCTTTTTGGGGTTAACCTTACATCCAATTTCTTTTAGGAGTCCTAGGAGTTCTGCTAGAAGCGAAATGTGCTCTGCCTTTGTGTCTGTCTGTAGTAGCAGGTCGTTTACATACTGGACCAGACATTCGGGGCGGGAACATTTTGCTAATACATTTGCCAGCTGTTGGTGGAAAATGGAGGGGGAGTTGTGGAAGCCTTGTGGAAGGCACATCCACGTATACTGCTGTCCTTTAAAAGTGAAGGCAAATTTGTACTCGCAGTTGGCCAATGGAATGGACCAGAAGCCGTTACTAATGTCCAAAACTGTAAAGAATCGTGACTGGAGTCCCTGCTTGCGCTTGGTCTTGGGACTTGTGGCTATGGTGGGGGCTGCTGCTGGGGTTACTTTGTTCAGTTCCCGGTTATCAATTGTCAGTCGCCATGATCCATTGGGTTTCCTGACGGGCCAAATCGGGGCATTGTTAGTGGAGGCTACTGATCTCAGTACACCCTGGTCTAACAAGCTATCTATCACTTTTGAGCTTTCTCCCTCTGTTTCCTGGGGAAATCTGTACTGCTTCTGGGCTCTGGGGTCAGGACCTGAGATCTGCACAGAGCTAGCCATTTTGCCACAGTCGTGCTTGTGCTGTGCAAATGCTGCTTTGTGTTCTTGCAGGACTGACCTAACCAGTTTGTCTGCACTAATGGTTCGCGGGTCGAACCAGTGATCTCCTACTGAGCTGATCCTATTTACATATTCTCCTACTGTGAGCGTGGCGGGAGCTCGTGATGCTTTTGCCATTTTCCAGACAAATTTGTTGACTGGATCAAATGAAAGATTGTGGGAGCTCATAAAGTCGATCCCTAAAATATGTTCTGCTGTGTGGGGCAGATCAACTAACACTGTGGGGTGCTTGGTTGTTATGTTGCCGATTTGTATGGATACAGGGGCTGTGATGTGTCCCTGCTGTAAGTGGCCTGTAAAGCCGCTGAGGGTGATGGTGTCTGTTGTGGGCCACATGTCCTTCTGAAACATCGTGGAGGAATTGAGTGTGGTGCGGGATCCTCCTGTGTCCCAAAGAAATTCAACAGGCTGACCCTGGACTCTGCCTGCTACGACCAGTCGGCTTATCCCAAAGGGTGTCACAGACCCAAGTTGGGGAGCCCGAACACCGTCAGTCTGTGCCATTCATGTCTCCATGTTCTGAACGGGCGCTAACACTATGTATCGGCTTTGCCCTATTCCTATTTATGGTGCCTGTCTGTTGGGCTCTCTGTTTCTGTGGTGCGTTGCACTCTCGTGCAAAGTGTCCTAACTGACCAGAGTTGTAACACTCCTGTGATTTGGGCTGGGGTGGGCTGTTAATACTCTCATTTATCCATGCGGGGTTCTGGTGCGCTTTAATTGTATGCATATCTGCATCTGCCTGCTCTTCCTCTGCTTTCTTAAATGTGGTCTTGTTCCGAACAGATTGCTCCCAAGCGCGGGATAACCGTTTCAAAACCCATTTCTCATTGTGGGCCTCATCTGAGGGGTCATAATTCGCGCAAGCTCTCCGTCCTGCCTCTGTTGCATGAGAGATCAAGATTCAAGTCCATTTTGCCGTGTTATCTGGGGACAAATGGGCGCGGGCTAATTCACCAAAAACTGCAGTGAAATGAATCCACAAGCGTCCAGCAAACGCTGTGGGGTGCTCCGTCGTCTTTTGCCTGGATCTATTTAGGTCTTTTTTTAAATAAATTTAGAATATCCAATTCATTTTTTCCAATTAAGGGGCAATTTAACGTGGCCAATCCACCTAACCTGCACATCTTTGGGCTGTGGGGGTGAAACCCACGCAGACACGGGGAGAATGTGCAAACTCCTCACAGACAGTGACCCAGGGCCGGGATTCGCACCCGGCTCCTCAGCGCCGTAGGCAGCAATGCTAACCACAGAGCCACCGTGCCGCCCTTATTTAGGCCTTCTACCGGGTCTCCTCTGTTATAGCCGATCGCATCAAGGATCACTGTGTGCATCTGTGTTAGGGTGCCTCCTCCTACATTCTGTGGGTCGGGAAGGGCCGCCACGACTGAAGGGTCGAGGCTCAAAACTGTGAGCTTTATCTGCTCTCTCTCGTCCAGGCCGTACATGGTGGCCTGCTGCTTTACCCTAGCGCAGAATTGGTGGGGGTCTGAAGTGGGGAGGAACGGTGTGATTTTCTCACATGCGTCCCGTAATTGGGTCACGGTTAAGGGGGTCGTGTAGAGGAAATCTGTGTCTCCTACTGCTGCGGCCCTGTGGTGTGTGGTTACTGGATTCATAGGGGTGTGTGCTGCTTGTTCAGTGGGGGGGGGTTGGGGTGCTCTCCTTTTCTGGGGCTTCTCCTGGGCACAAGCTCCATGTACGTATCTATGGGCTGTTTCTTTTAATTCCTGCCAATCTGGGCCGTTTTCCTGATCTAGTTGGGGTCCGAATGTGCTCTGAAAGCCATTTTGAGCTGAAAGCAGGGATTGCAAGTCTGCAATTTGCTTCCGGCACTTTGCGTGGTCTACCAAGCTCTGCCTTTGTTCCGTTGTGGAAGCATGCAGGACTCGTAGGGCTGCTTTTAAGTCATTGCACTGTTTCTGCAATGCCTCTACCTGCTGTTCTGTTTCCTGTCTTACCAAGACCGCACATTGTGTGTCCTGGTAGGCCTTGACAGACTGGGTCTGGAAGCTGCTTAAGTATGCCAGACAAGACTGATGTGCCCTCTTGGCATCATCCACCTCTCTGTCTTTTGCTGCTAGCTTCTCTCTTAACTCGCTGTTCTCTCTCTCTATCTCGCTCACATTTACCTTACTCGTTCTATCTCTCTCCTCTATCTCTCTACGGAGCGTCCTAACGACCTCCTCTGTGCCTCGCAATTGTGCCAGACAGGACACGATTGCCATTGGCTTGCAAGCTTTTCCCAAGCTCTTCTTGTGAATCTCTGTCAGGTTCTCCCACCAAGTATGTCCTAAACTCCCGGGACCTGTTTCTTCATTTGCGCGAAATTCACTCCAAAGGGGCCATCCTTTCCCTTTGAGGTACTTCCTAATTTCCGCTTCCCAAACAGGACACTGCCCTACTCAGCTGGTCGCTGCAAACTCGAATTCCTGTGGGTTCATAAGGTGTTCCATTGCCTTCATTGCCATTTTTCCTATTTCTGGGTTCTCTATTAAATTTGGAACAGGGGGTGATAAAGCGGTGATGTAAACTCTGGTATGGCTTACGCTAATTTCCGGCCTACAAAACTATCGACAGTTTTACGCAACAAAATCTCTCAGGTTTACCTTACATCCCTGTTAGTACGCATGCGTTAACATGCTTCCGAATTCTGGAGGATTGATTAGTACTGTTTAAACACTTGTGGTTCTTTTGTTTCCAATTGGATTTCTAATTCAAATTTTGGGTTCTCTCGGAGTGAGGGGGGGGGGGGGGGGGGGGCCACTTCTAAGTCGAATCCCGTCAGATGTCGCCAGTAAATGTTGCTCGTTATGCTTTCCCTTAATTTGCTCTGTTTTAATTACCTTTGCTCAAGAGTCGCCAAGTATCTTTTTGATACCACCACAAGGTTCAAAACCGAAAACTGATCAATGTCTCGATACACCAGTTAGTAAGTTTGAAATCAATGCACATTTATTTACACACACAATCAATTATTACTCATGCACAAACTCTACTCACTAAATTACAACTACCACTAAAAGCCTATACTTAGCTTCGGGTGCCCACTCAGTCAGAGGAACAATGGTCGTTGTCCGGTTCTGATACTGCTGGCTTCGAACTGGTATAGAATAGTAGCTAGGAGCGTCTATCTCGTAGCGTGTGTTGACCTTAGACTTACTTGGCTGGTGCTTGGCGGCCTCTCGTCGCTGAGAGCCAAAGGCAAAGGTGAAGTTCAAGAGTTCTTAAGAGTTCTTCTGAGAGACCGTTCTGACCTTGGGGACTCTGCTTTATAGTCCAAAGGGTTTCGCGCCCTTCTGGGCGGACCCTGGACTTGGTCCCAATTAATTGGACCATGTCCCAATCGTTTGTATTGATTCTCTCCAATAACGGGGTCATTCCCCGATCGCTGGGCTAGGTAACCGTTGGCCTGCCTTTGTTTTAGTCTCCACTGGCACCGGGGATTCTGTCCTGGTACCGATTGTTTCAATGTTTCTCTTTTGTCCCCGGAGATAGGTCATTACTATGCTAATGGCTTGTAGTTTCAGTTCTGTCTGAGCTCTGCAGGTTCCAATCTACAGGAAACCTTGTACCTGCTTGTTTTTCTAGTGCTGTCCATTTTTCCCTGCACTCTTTGCGAGTGTCCATTTTGGAATCGGGACGTGGCCACCCCAGGTGGCTACACCAATTTATATTTTTATTTGTATTTGTGGGTGTTAGAAATATGGTACAGCTTTAAGTTGTGTGCTGAGAGAGGGTTAAAACTTCAGTTTGCTCATGTTAAACAAAGGTGCCTGTATGTATGTGAATTTTTATTCCATTTGAAACCATGCCTGTGTTGTAATTAAAGGTTCACAACGTAAAATTAATAGAGGTTAAAAAAAACTAAGCTGTTATTTAGCAACTTGAGGCCCGCACTGAATAGCATAAGCACTTGTGGTTCAGTTGAACTCAATACCTGAAAGGAAGGCAGCTCTCACAGAAACCGCCCGCAGACAGGCAGGGCAATGGAATAAGGGGCAGAAAGCAAGTCCCTACAATAATGGGTTTGCTTCAAAGATGTGGGGCATTTTCGAGGTATCAGCTGAACTTGAGGAAAAGTGAGTACTTTGTGGTTTCTACTCCAGGGATGGGGGTTGGGGCAGGGGGGTTGCCATTCCGTGTGGCAGCGTCTTATTTTAGGTATCTGGGGGTGCAGGTGGCTCAGGACTGGGCAGATCTTCGGAAGTGGAAGATTTAAAATTTGGCAGGGAGGGTGAAGGCAGATTTGGTGAGTTGGAATAATCTTCCCCTGTCATTGGCGGGCCGGGCGCAAGCGGTGAAGGTAATCATTTTACGTTGGTTTTTGTTTTTATTTCAGTGCCTGCCAGTCTTTTTGCCAAAGGCGTTTTTCATGGTACAAGCCAACCTCGCTTTCGGTGACTGCTCTCTCCTTAGTCTACCCCGTGATTTTCAGGGCCAGTTCCACATAAGGGTGTGGACTTGGATCTCTGGGACTCCGCCCCTCCGTCTTGGCCCCTCATTTCCCACTTAATGTGGGCTATCTTCTCCTGCAGGGACAAAGAGGGCATTGTAAGCTGCACACTTGATGGGTCAGGATGGGTCTATAGAAGATGGCATGTGTGGGTACCTCACCTGCACATCAAGTGGTTGTGCTGGTGAGTGCCAGGAGGTTCTGAGGAAGAAGCATGAAGGTCAGATATGGGGAGGATGCGAGGTGTCAAACAGTGATTTGTGGAGGATGGGTATGGAAATTTAAGGGGTGGCAGGCGGAACTGATGCCAGGAGAGGGGTGTTAACTTACCCTTGCAGCTCAGTGGATGTCTTTCGTCTTCTTCCAACACTGTACAACGGTTCTCCTTGTCATGCTGCCTGCAATGACTGCCACCTACACTGCCTCCCAGGTGGCATTGCTGACCCTGCTGCTGGTCCTCTGACCCCCTCGGGGGAACAGGATGTCACCGCCTCTCATTCACAGCATCAAGAAGCCTGGCCAGGTTGGCAACCTCAAAGTGGGGAGTAGGTCTCCACGCTGCCATGCTTGTGTGTTGACTGTGAATGAGTGGTGAGGGACCATTTAAAAGTAATTCCCCCTTGTTAGTGGTGAGAAGCTGATACGCAAGTCCGGCAAATTAGACAATAAGTCAGGCAATAATGGGGAGAAGCATGTGGGTGCTCATTTTAAGGACTAAGTGCCGTTGAATATGGGCTGCAACTTGCCAAAACGGCTGTTGAGGAACACCCTACCAAATGCACCTAAAGTGACACTTAGGGCTGGATCCTTCCGCCTCGCCCACCGCAAGGTCGCCAGGGGCAAGACACAAACAACGGAAAAGTCCATTGACCACGGCGGGATTCCCCAGTTGCCAGGCGGGCGCAGCCGGAGAATCCCACCGTTAGAAATTTTTCCATTGAATCGCTCCCATGGTCAATTGAGCCAGTGTTACAATCTGGGACCTAACTGTCCAGCAGTAACATTAGCTTTGATCATAACGATTTCAACTCATTCAGTAGAAGAAGTGCAAGCCATATTGAATAAAGATTATTTACATATCCTGGTACATATCCTGGTATTATTATTTGTTCATCAAATGTGGGGTTGCCTGGCAAGGCCAGCATTCATTATGTATCCCTGAGTCCCCTTGAGTAGGTTGTGGTGAATTGCCTTCTTGGGACATGGCAGTCTCTGCGGTATAGGCACTCTCATGGTGCTATTAGGTAGGGAGTTCCAGGACTTTGACTTAGCAACGATGGAAGAATGGCAAAATATTTCCAATTCAATACGCTATGTAACTTGGATTGGAAGTTGTAATTGTTGGTATTCCCATTTGTCTTTTTCCCTTCTCTCAGGAGTTTAGAAGGTGCCTTGGCAAATTGTTGCGGTACATTTTGCAGATGGTATACATTGCAGCCATTATGTGTCAATAATGGACGAGTGAATATTGTGCAGAAAGTATAATTTGAAAATCTATTCATGACACCAAATTAGGGGGGGGGGGGCTGGGGCGTGGGAAGAATATAACAAAATGCAGGATGACATTAATAAACATGATATCATCAGGGGCTGGTTTAGCTCACTCAGCTAAATCGCTGGCTTTTAAAGCAGACCAAGCAGGCCAGCAGCACGGTTCGATTCCCGTACCAGCCTCCCCAAACAGGTGCCGAAATGTGGCGACTAGGGGCTTTTCACAGTAACTTCATTGAAGCCTACTCGTGACAATAAGCTATTTTCATTTTCATTTCATTTTTCATGTAATTGATAAATTAACTTCTATGTACATTAGTATGAAGTGGTGCATTTTGATAGGGAGGAAAATGGTAAATGTCTAAAGGGGATAGATGACCAGAAGGATCTGGGCATTTAGAAACACAAGTCACTATTATTAAGACCATTAAAAAACAAAGCACTTGATTTAATTTCTGGAGATGGAATAAAAAGAGTGAAGTCATGTTAAACTTAGAGATTTGGTTTGGCTGCACTTGGAGTATTATGAACAATTCAATATCTTGAGGCACCAGAGAAGTTTCAACAAGGGCTTAAGAGAATTGTATAAAAGGTGTGAGGTTATACCTTTCAAGAAAAAATGATCAGACTGGACCTCTTTTCTTAGAACTGAGAGGCCTTTAAGCTTGTGAGGGGTTTGGTCCGATCAACATGGAGAAAATATTTTGTAAGAGATCTTCCTGTTTATTTCCTTTGGTCCCATTTACTTTATGTTATTTATATTATTTTTGGTCTATGGGCCCATAATCAGAATGGGCCTTTAAGCAGAAGAGTGCTTGCCAGGAAAATGTGTTCCTAGGTTTTGTATTTTGGTGAGGAGGAACCAGACTTCTCGGTGCCGAATGAAACTTAGGAACCAGCTTTAGAGGAAGTTGGTTTGATTGGTTGGCTGGCAACCTGGGGATTGGCCAGGGACAGTGTTCTGCCTGACAACAGTCAGTGATTGGTTTCTGCCAGAAGTCTTGAGGCCATCGGAGGAAGAGGAGTTGTGTTTCTCCCTCTCTCTGCTGCCGGTTCCCTGCTGTCTCCATGAGTCTGCAATGAAGAATCCCTACCATGCAGAAGAAGGCCATTCAGCCCATTGAGTTTGCACCAACCCTTCGATTAAGCACTCAAACCATGTCCACTCCCCTGTCCAACCCATCCCATTACCGTAACCTAACCTGCATATCCCTGGACACTGAGGGGCAATTTGATATTGCCAGTCCACATAATCTGCACATTGTTGGACTGTGGAAACCAGAACATCCGGAGGAAACCCGTGCAGACACAGGGATAATGTGAAAACTCCACACAGATAGTGACCGAACGCTAGAATTGAACCCAGGTCCTTGGTGCTGTGAGGCAGCAGTGCTAACCACTGTGCCACCGTGCTTTCCCCCTCAAGCTGAAGGAAAAGAAAGTATCCAACTAATGGCCCAACCCTGAGAAAGAAACTAACTGGAAGACATCCATCTGAATCAAAGATCCTCTATCCTTTTAATTTATTAAGATTTTCTTTACCTTTCAACCACCCTTCCTCCTCTGAGTTGTTTGTCTGTGTGTATAGAGATCTGGGGTTGTTAGAAAGGGGGGATGGGAAATATGTATTGAATAGTCAGTTACATCTTTCTGGCTGTTTAATTGTAATTACAGCTAATAATAAAAGTTTATTTGTGTTTAAATTTTACACCAGCTGGTAACTGTAATCAATTTAACTTAACTGAAGCTACGGATATTAATATCCAATCTAATTTCACTCTGGATCAAGTGGGCTGGAATTGACCATACACTAGCCCAGAATGTCGTAACAATTTCCACTTGTGAGCTGGACCATAGATGCCAGAAATATAAGACAGGAATTAATAGCTCCAGCAGGAAAATCAGGAGAATATTCTGTACCCAGAATTGGTCAGAATGTGGAACTTGCTACAACAGGGGCTAGGTACAGTCAATAGCCTGGTTTCATTGATCTGGAAGTTAAAGGAACACATGAAAGGGAAAAGAATAGACGAATTTGGAGCTTTCAAACAGAAGGGAATAGTCAATCAAAACATGACAAGTGCTTGAAGGAGAAGGGGTACAATGATAGATTTAGATGAGAAAAGATGGGAAGAGGTTTGAGTGGACCATAAAGGCTGGCATGGACTAGTTAGGCCCAATGGCCCATTTCTGTGCTGCATATTCTATGTAATCTGATTTAACATCTTGAAATGGTTAGTTAAAGAAGGGTTGGTGAAAACTAACGTGAAACATTATCACCAGCGTGGAGCTGTAGTGCTGAATATTCCTTCCCTGTGTTATAAATACTATGCAATGTTACATAATTACCTATTTCTCATTGCCATGTGATTGAACAAAATATTAAGTACTCATTACAGCAAACATTCCAGTGATTTATTCTAACAATTTAGGAAAACATTATTTGGTTTTGTCACTATGTGTGTTCCCTATGACCAAGTGAGCTTATCTTCACCCTATTCCAAAATTTGTTCTACATGTTTTCTGCACTGTAAATGCTATATAATATATCTAATGTAAAATTGCTATGTAGTGGTATGTGATGTAACTTCACTGACCATCCCATTCACCCCATTACTTATTTCTATGTAAGGCAGCGTTGACTTTTCCTCCTTTATTCTACACTCTTTCATAGCCATGTTCAAGTATTTTTTAGCCAGATGTTGAACCTATCCATTGGCTTCCTTCACACTACAGTTTCTGTCTTCAAACATTCTTTCCATCCGAAAGCTGGATGATTTTCAATCAATTGGTTCCATTGTGTGGAGGTTGGTGGTGTGACCCTTCTGTTCACCAATGGAATTGATAAAAATCTTGACCAATTCTCATGGTTCGGCCTTATTTCCAAAATTCCATTGAGTTAGAAGAACAAAGAACAAAGAAAAGTACAGCACAGGAACAGGCCCTTTGGCCTTCCAAGCCCGTGCCGGCCATGTTGTGTGCACTGAAGCAGCATTCATCAGGAGATCATTGGTGAGGTTACAGGAAACCTTTTGGGAGGGCAAGGTAGGGAGTAAGAACTTTGTTAGAGACGGGGCCTGCCCCCTCATTCTACCCATCAGAAAAATTCACAGCATTTTTCTGTGGCTTCTGAATAATTTCCAAGGGCCTTGGGCAAAGAACTCAAAAAGAAAAATAAGGAGAAGTTAGTAAAATATTCCAGAACATGTCACAGGAATGTCATCAAACAGAACCTGATATTGAACCTCATAAAGAGATATTAGAGCAGGTGATATGGCAGGTTTAAAGGAAAAGTGATCGGTGGAAGGATTTATAGAAGGAAATCCAAAATGTAACTGTGAAGCAACTGAAGACTCAGCGAGCATTGGATGAACAACAGGATAGCGAGATGGAGAGAAGTCAGTAGTCAGAGAGTTGGAGGATTTAGGGGACATTTTAGAACTGCAGAAGAAATCGGAGCTCAGGAGAAGTGAGGCCAGTAAGAGACTTCAACATGAAGCATTGGGGAATCAGAGCCAGTGTAAGTGTACTTAGAGGCTAGAGGTGATGGGCAATTAGGACTTGGTGCCTGATAAGATACAGTGAATAGATTTTTGGATGAGCTGAAGTTTAAAGAGGATAATGATGGGGAGGTTTGCAAAAGAATAGCCCAGTATTGGAATATAGTATATAATATAGTATTGGAATAGCCAAGATGGAAAGTGACAAACACATAGATAGAATCATAGAACGGTTACAGCACGAGAGCGGGGCATTCCGTCCAACCTCTTGCCAGGGCAGCTCAGCTCAGCTGGTGCTAGCCGCTGAATTTACCCCCAAAGCCTTGCAAATATTTTCTCTTCCGGTAGTTATCCAATTTCCCTTTGAAAGCCACAGATTAATCTGTCTGCACCACATTCTCAGGCATTACCCAACCATGCGGAACTTGGATGTGGTTGCTGTAACGGAGATTTGGTTAAAAAAGGGACAGGACTGGCAGCTAAATATTCCAGGAAGCAGGTGTTTTAGGCGAGACAGGGAGGAAGGTAAAGAGGTGGGGGAGTTGCAATACTGGTTAGGGAACATATTACAGCTGTACAGAGGGAGGACACCATGGAAAAATCAAGTAACGAGGCACTGTGGGTAGAGCTCAGAAACAGGAATGGGGCAATCACTATGATGGAGGTGTACTACAGGCCTCCCAACAGCCCACGGGAAGTTGAGGAATAGATATGTAAGCAGATTCTGGATAGATGTAGAAATAATAGGGCTGTTGTAGTGGGAGATTTTAATTTTCCTCATATTGACTGGAAATCCCTTCGGGCTAGGGGTCTGGATGGTGAGGAATTTGTTAAGTGTATCCAAGAAGGTTTTTGGAACAACATGTGGATAGCCCGACCGACTAGAGAGGGGGCTATATTGGGCCTAGTATTAGGGAACAAGCCCAACCAGGTCATCAACGTTGTAGTTGGAGAACATGTGGCGAACAGTGACCAAAATTCAGTAAGCTTTCGGATACTATTGGAAAAGGACGAGTGTTATGGGTTAAGGTGCTAAACTGGGGGAAGGCTGACTACAACCAGATTAGGCAGGATTTGGAGGCTGTTGTTTAGGAGAGGTTATTTGAGGGTAAATCCAGCTCAGTGGACTAGACAGCTGGTTTGTAATGTAGAACAAGGGAATTGAACCCAGCAGCGCGGGTTCAATTCCCTTTCTGGCTTACCCGAACAGGCTCCGGAATGTGGTGACTAGGGGCTGTTCACAGTAACTTCCAACTTGTGACAATAAAAGATTATTATAATATTATTTGGCATGTGGGAGTCTTTTAAGGAGCAGCTGGGAGTGCAAGACAGGTATGTGCCAGTAAAAAGGAAGAGGAAGTACAGGAAAGGCAGGATTCAGGAACCATGGATGACCAGGGAAATTGAGAATATTGTCAAAAAGAAAAAAGATGCCTATGTGAGGTACAGGCAACTGAAAACAGATAAAGAACTTGAGGAATACAAGGAAAGTAGAAAAGAGCACAAGCAGGGAGTTAGGAGGGCAAAAAGGAGTCACAAAATGTCTTTGACAGACATGATTAAGGAGAATTCCAAGGCATTTTATACGTATATTAGAAACAAGAGTGCAGCTAGAGAAAAAGTTGGCCCACTCAGGAACAAAGTCGGGAAGTTATGTATACCAGAGGAAGTAGGTGAGGTCCTTATGAGTATTTTGCATCGGTATTCACAAAGGAGAGGGACATGTTGATATGTGGTGTCTCAGAAGGATGTGTAAACACTTTAGAACAGGTTGTTATTGTGAGGGAGCAAGTGTTAGGTGTGTTAAAAAGCATGAAGGTAGACAAATCCCCAGGGCCAGGTGGCATCTATCCCAGATTACTAAGTGAGACGAGAGATGAAATTGTTGGGCCTCTGACAGAAATCTTTGTGTCCTCATTGGCCATAGGTGAGATCCCAGAGGATCAGAGGATAGCCAGTGTTGTACCGTTATTTAGGAAAGGTTGTAAGGATAATCCGGGTAATTATAGACCAGTGAGCTTGACGTCAGTGATAGTAAAATTGTTGGAAACTTTTAACAGAGATCAGGGCCGCGATTCTCCGCTCCGGCGACAGAGTGCGGGCGCCGGCGGGAAAATGGGCGCGTTTTACCTCACTGTGGGCGCCCATGCCAAGACGGCATTCTCCGGCTGACAAGGGGGCTAGTAGGGGCATGACGGGAAGTGCGGGGGCGCGGCTTCGGTGCGGCGTTGGAGATCCGGCGCCACGTAAACGATGTGGCGCCGCGGCATCCGCGCATGTGCAGTTGACCAGCACCAACTAGTGCATGTGCACTGGCCGGCATCCCCACGCCTGCCCCTTCGCCAAATGGTGCAAGGATCCAGGGGCCCACGCAGAAGGAAAGAGGTCCGCAGCCAGAGAGGCCAGCTCGCCGATCGGTGGGCCCCGATTGCGGAGGGCCTCACCGGGGTTGGACCCCTCCTCCTCCCCCCCTCCCTCCCCCCCAGAGGTTGCCCCCGGACCCTTGAACCCTGAGGTCCCGACAGCCTAGAGCATGTTAGAACAGCACTGGCGGGACTCAGATTTTTTTTGGATGGCAGCTCGGCCCATCTGGGCCGGAGAATTGCGGCGCCACCGGAGAATCACCACGACGGCCTTTTGTGCCGATTCTCGATGCGGTCCGGTGCCATTTGCGCACGGCCGTTTTCACATGGGTGGGGAGAATGGCGTTGGGGCGGTGTGGCGTGATTCGTGCGGCACTTCGGCGATTCTCCCACCCGGGGGTAGGGGGGTCAGAGAATCCCGCCCAGGATCTATGCACATTTGGAAGTGAATGGTCTTATTAGTGACAGACAGCATGGTTTTGTAAGACGGAGTTCATGTCTCACTAATTTTATTGAATTTTATGAGGAGGTGAAAAAAAAGATTGACGAGGGAAGGGCTGTGGATGTTGTCTACATGGACTTTAGTAAAGCATTTGATAAGGTCCTTCATGGCAGGCTGATGCAAAAGATTAGATCACATTTGGTCAGAGGTAAACAAGCTGAATGGATCCAGAACTGACTTGGCCATAGAAGGCAGAGGGTAGCAGTGTAAGCAGAGGGTGTTTTTCTGAATGGAGGTCTGCAACTAGTGGTGTTCCACAGGGATAAGTTCTAGGACGTCTGCCCTTTGTAATATATATAAACTTGGAAAACTTACTTGGAAAAAAATGTAGTGGGTCTGATTAGCAAGTTTGCGGATGATACTAAGATTGCTGGAGTTGCAGATAGTGATGAAGATTGTCAGAGAATACAACAGGCTGCACAATTGGGCAGAGAAATGGCAGATGGAATTTAACCCGGACAAATGCGAGGTGGTGCATTTTGGTAGATCCAATTCAGATGGGTGCTATAAAATAAATGGCAGAACCATCAGGAGCATAGAGACACAGAGATCTGGGGTGCAGGTCCACAGATCCTTAAAAGTTGCAGCACAGGTGGAAATGGTGGTGAAGAAAGCATATAGCATGCTTGCCTTCATTGGATGGGGTATCGAGTATAAAAGCTCGAAAATGATATTACAATTATATGGAACGTTGATGAGGCCACATTTGAAATATGGGGCGGGATTCTCCCCTGCCCGATGGGGCGGGAGGTCCCGGCACCGAGGAGTGGCATGAACCACTCCAGCGTTGGGTCGCACAAAGGTGCGGAATCCTCCGCACCTTCAGGGGCTAGGCCAGCCCCGGAGTGTTTTGCGCCATGCCGGCCGGTGGGGAAGGGACTTGATGCCATGCCAACCGGCGCCGAAGGGCCTCCGCCTTCCGGCACGACTTGGCGCATGTGCGGGAGCACCAGCGTGTGCTGGCGTCATCCCAGCACATGCACGGGGATGTTCATCTCTGCGTCAGCCATTGCAGAGGAATAGCGGCCGCCGACCTTGGCAGCGCGATTCCTACCCCCGATAAATCTCCGGCGCCGGAGAATATGGCATCCGGCGGGTGCAGGATTCACGCCAGCCCCTGGCAATTCTCCGATCCGGTAGGTGGTTGGGAAATCCCGCCCACTGTGTCCAATTCTGGTCACCGCACTACCAGAAGGACATGGAGGCTTTGGAGAGAGTACAGAAAAGATTTACCAGGATGTTGCCTGGTATGGAGGGTATTAGTTATGAGGAAAGATTGAATAAACTAGGATTATTCTCCCTACAAAGACGGAGGCTGAGGGAGGACCTGATAGAAGTTTATAAAATTGTTAAGGGTATAGATAGGGTGATGAGTTGGAGGCTTTTTCCCAGAGTGGAAATGACAATTACAAGGGGGCACAGGTTCAAGGTAAGGAAGGGGGGAAGGTTCAGTGGAGATGTGCGGGGGGGGAAGTTTTTTACACAGAGGGTGGTGGTGGCCTGGAAGCACTGCCAAGTGAGGTGGTTGAGTCAGATACGTTTGCGACTTTTAAGACTTATGTGGATATAGAACGGGGATATATTACGGGGTATAGAAGGATACAGGCGGTTGGTCTAGATAGGACACGTGATCGGCGCAGGCTTGGAGGGCTGAAGGGCCTGTTCCTGTGCTGTATTGTTCTTTGTTCCAAGGCAACTCTAATATTGTGCTTCATTTAAATGATACCAGTAGCTAAAAACACAGGTTTAGTATCCCCAACTGGCTCACTGCTGAAGAATTTCCTGAATTCACCAGCTCTTAGGTAGGACATTGTAGGAGAAGAGTTACAAATGGAAGGGGGTAATCAGGAGAGACTGTGCAGGACTTCAGAACAAAGAGTGCTTGATATATTGGGATAGGAAGAAGATTGGAAGAGAGGTCGATTGGGAGAGTGTTAATCAGGACTTCAGAACAAAGTGCAATCAGTAAACAGAACTGGGAGTGGGATAATGGAAAGTGATCTAGGAGAGGATAATTCAGATCAGATGAAAGCAATCGAGATATCGGGACAGTGAGGACTGGCAGTGGCTTCAATTTTAATGTGGGGTTTTGGAGGAACACTTTAACAAATTTAATTTTGCGATGTGGTTAGGCCACATGATAACCCAGTTTTGCACAGGCAGCCTCAAACGGACGTTAGACCCCTTATTTGCAATCACAAAAGGACTGATACTCATTTTAGACATGGGCACTGGATGCCTTTGTTTTGTCTATCCCGATAGAGTAGCCTTTTGCTTACTATTGCGCGTGCACATCCTGACCCCTCTCCCTTCATATTGGAGATTTAGGTGACTGTTTAATGAGAGCGGCATATTAGGTTTCAGTGTGATTCCTCCATTTCATGCCATTTTTCTTTTCTGCCTCAGCTATTCATTCATTAATGCCTTTAATTTCACTCTGTATCTGATCTGATTAATCCACAGATGCTGACAAACATGCTGATTGTTTACAGCATTTCATGTTCTTAAACTTACCTGTTTGTCATTTCTAGTTCAATTTAAGTAGCACAGTTTCAACTGTTTTATAAAAGAACAGATAAATTGTAAAAATGTTTTAGTTGTGTAGAATTTCTCCCTACAGTTTTTCTTGACTCAACCTCTGTCCAGATATTTTGAGATTAATTTGATGTTATTGAGAAGCTTGGTCATAGCCAAGATGATTATAAGCCAGGATAACAATTTGTACAATAAGGCGACTGGTTGACTTACTGTTTATTGTGGACTGTTTGAAGGCCAAGGTTATGTAATACATGTTTTCTTCAAATCTTCCATTCAATACATAAACCTATATTTGATTTTTATTGAAGGCAATGACAACGGAAAAACAAGCGTGTGCCATGCTCTGTATCATTAGCAATAAAATTGAACAATTTCAGCTTCTGTTGACTGGCTCATTCGCACATTGTGCTGAGTCTCCAAAGCAAATTGTAAAACCTTGGGATTGCAGCAAACCTCATCAAATCTTCCTCTCAGCTTGGAAAATGGAACAAGGTGTAATTGTGCTGAGCGTACTGAAGAAAATCTAATTCTAAGCTTTCAGTAGGAATTTAGTAAGTGGGGTGGAAGGTTGCAGGTTATCAACATACGGCCAAACATTGACAATGTTCCGAATAATATACATAGTCATGTGTCTGTAATGAACACTTTAGCCAGTATTCATTAATTAATTTAATAAAACATGGTTATACCACAGCAAAGTAGTGTGATGGCAGTTTGATAATGTACTTTTTCATCCTTGTCGCTTGTCCCCCTCACGCAATGATTATGCAAGCCAAGTTTACCCCTGTCATATCCCACTCTATGTTGTTTTAATTCATTTATGGGATGTGGGCGTCACTGGCTAGGCCAGCATACATTGCTCATCCCTAATTGTCCTTGAGAAGGTGGTGGTGAGCTGCCTTCTTGGCTGCAGTCCCTGAAGTGCTGGCACCCTACAGTGCTGTTAGGGAGGGAATTCCAGCAACAGTAAAGGAACCGCAATATTGTTCCAAATCATAATAGTGAGTGGCTTGGAGGGAAAGCTGCAGATGGCGGGTGGTGTTCCCCTGTATCTACTGTCCTTGTCCTTCATTGGTCATTAGTGGTGGAGGGAGTAAATGTTTGTGGCATGGGTGTTAATCAAACGGGTTGCTATGTTCTGGATAGCATGAAACTTCTTGAATGTTGAAGCTGCACTCACCCAAGCAAAAGGAAAGTATTCCATCACACTCCTGACTTGTGTTTTGTAGATGGTGGACAGGCTTTAGGGAGTCAGAAGGTGAGTTACTTGCTGCAAGATTGATAGTCTCTATCGGTTCTTGTAACCAGAGTATTTATATGGCTAGTCCAGTTAAGTTTCTGGTTAATGGTAATCTCCAGGATAGTGAGGGAGATTCAGCAATGGTAATGGCATTGAAGGTCAAGGATTAGATTTTCTCTGGTTGGAGATTTTCATTGCCTGGCACTTGTGTGGCATGAATGTTATTGCCACTTGTCAGCTCAGACCTGTATATGCCCAAATCCGCATTTAACATGGACTGCTTCAGCATCTGAGGAGTCACGCGTGGTGCTGAAAATTGTGCAGTTGTCAGCATAAATCCCCACATCTGACATTATGATGGAGAGAAGGTCATTAATGAAGCTGCTGGAGGTGGTTGTGCCTGGGACACTACCCTGAGGAACTCCTGGAGTGATGTCCTGGAACTGAAATGATTGACCTCGAACAACCATTACCATTTTCCTTTGTGCTAGGTATATTTAGATTGTTTTATTCATTTCTGAGAAATGCTGGTTAGGCCAGCATTTATTGCCCATCCCTAGTTGCCCTTCAGAAGGGGATGGTAAGTTGCCTCCTTCAACCGCTGCATTCCTTCAGGTGTAGGTACACCCACTGGACTGTTGGGGAGGGAGTTCCAGAATTTTGCCCCAGTGACAGTGAAGGAACAGGACATATTTCCACGTCAGGGTGGTGAGTGACTTGGACGGGAATCTAAAGGTGGTGGGGTTCCCAGGTGTCTGCTGCTCTTGTCCTTCTAGATGGCAGTGGTCATGGGTTTGGAAGTTGTTGTCTAAGGAACCTTGGTGAGTTACCGCAGTGCCTCTTGTAGATGGTGCACATGGCTGCCACTATTCATCGGTGGTGAAGGGTTTGAGTGTTTGTGGATGGGGGAGCAATCAAGTGTGCTGCTTTGTCCTGGATGGTGTTGAGCTTCTTGAATGCTGTTGGAGCTGCATTCATCCAGGCAAGTGGAGAGTATTCCATTACACTCCTGACATTTGCCTTGTAGAGAGTGGACAGGATTTGGGGGGGTCAGGAGGTGAGTTACTTGCCATAGGATTCCTAGTCTTTGACCTGCCCTGGTAGCCACAGTATTAATGTGACTAATCCAGATAAGTTTCTGATCAATGGTAACCCCCAGGATTACCTTGTGGGGGATTCAGCGATGATAATGTCATTGCATGTCAAGCAGTGGTGGTTAGATCCTCTTTTGTAGGAGATGGTCATTGCTTGGCACTTGTTTGGTGCAAATGTAACTTGCCACTTGTCTGCCCAAGCCTGGATATTGTTCAGGTCTTGCTGCATTTGTACATGGACTGCTTCATTATCTGAGCAGTTGCGAATGGCGCTGAACATTGTATAGTCATCCACAAACATTCCCGCTTCTGACATTATGATGGAAGGGAGGTCATTGATGAAGCAGCTTAAGATGGTTGGGCCTAGTAAACTACCCTGAGGAATTCCTGCAGTGATATCGTAGATCTGACATGATTGACCTCCAACCTTTTTCCTTTGTGTCAGGTATGACCCCAACCAACGGAGATTTCCCCCCCTGATTCCCATTGACTCCAGTTTAGCTAGGGCTCCTTGATGCCATACTCGATCAAACGCTGCCTTGATGTCAAGGGCAGTCAATCTTACCTGACCTCTGGCTTTCAGCTCTTTTGTCCATGTTTGAACCAAGGCTCTAATGAGGTCAGGAGCTGAGTGACACTGGCAGAACCCAGACTGAGCATCCATGAGCAGGTATTACTGAGTAAGTGCTGCTTGATAGCACTGTTGATGACTCCTTCCATCACTTTGCTGATGATGGAGATTATCCTGATAGGGCGGCAATTGGCTGGGTTGGATTTGTCCTATTTCTTGTGTACAGGACACATCTGGGCAATTTTCCACATTGCCGGGCAGATGCCCATGGTGTAGCTGTACTGGAACAGTTTGGCTTAGGGTGCAGCATGTTCTGGAGCACAAGTCTTCAGTATTACTGCTCCAGCCAGCAGAGAGTTATGCTCCTGATTCCTATTGACTTCAGTTTTGCTCAGGTTTATTGATGCCACATTTGGTCAAATGCCATCTTGATGCCAAGGGCATCTCTGGAATTCAACTCTTTTTTCCATGTTTGAGCCAAGACTATAATGTGGTCAGAAGTTGAGTTCAAGTCATTAACCTCAGATGAGAAGGTACATTGATACATGGAAGATAGGAGCAGGAGGAGGCCTTTTGGCCCTTTGAGCCTGCTCCGCCATTTATCACGATCATGGCTGATCATCCAACTCAATACCCTAATCCTGCTTTCTCCCCATAACATTTGATCCCATTCGCCCCAAGTGCTATATCTAGCCGCCTCTTGAATATATTCAATGTTTTAGCATCAACTACTTCCTGTTGTAATTAATTCCACAGTCTCACCACTCTTTGGGTGAAGAAATGTCTCCTCATCTCTGTCTGAAATGGTTTACCCTGAAAGTTAGTGGAACTTGGATTTATTTAATGTCATCAAAACATAGTAAATGGTCCAAATAGTTTTTGCAAGAACATTACCAACAAAGTTTGACACTGATTATAGTGTCTCCTTGGTTGTATAGACTGACGATAAAATTAAGTCCAGATTTCATGGTTTTCACTATTAAACGGCACACAAAATTGTTGCCCAATTGACTCATGAAAGGCTGCTCGTTGGTCTCAGTTTCAGAGGGACAATGGAATTGCTTCATTGATGATAAATACTCAAAGTGAACACCTTTACCTTAAGATCAATGGCATTGTAATTGTTGTAAATGTTGAAAACATATTTGGAAAGCTTGTTAAACAAGATTAGAAAAGGGAGTGCCTGGCTGATCATGTGACATCAACTCAAAAAAGGTGATATTCAGGAATTAGAGTTGGTTATTAAATCTTAAATAACATTTTGACGGCACAATTTCAAATAAATTATGCCAGGTTGTACATTATGTTGTTCAGTATGATCATAAGACCATAAGACATAGGAGCAGAATTTGGCCAATTGGCCTGTAGCCACCTGGGGTGGCCACGTCCCGATTCCAAAATGGATGCCCGCAAAGAATACAGGGAAAATTGGCCAGCCACAGGAAAACAAGCAGGTGCAAGGTTTCCTGTGTATTAAGATTTGCAGAACCCAGACAGAACCGAAACCAATAGCCATCTACTTACTAATGAGCGATCCCCAGGAACAATTAGAAACATTGAATCAATCGGGACAAAGACAGACTCCCTGGCGCCAGCGGGAGCCAGGACAAAGGCAGGCCAACAGACACATAGGGCCCGCCCAACGATCAGGGAACAGCTCCAGTATTGGAGAAATCGATAAAAACGATTGGGACATGGTCCAATTAATTGGGACCAGGTCCGGGGTCCGCCCACAAGGGCGTGAAACCCCTGGGGACTATAAAGTAGAGTCCCCAAGTTCAGTTCGCTATCTTGGCAGCTCTCAAAGAACTCTTGACCGTGACTCTCAGCAAGGAGAGACCTGCCTAGCAGCTGCACCAACCACGTAAGTCTCCAGTCAACGCACGCTACGTGATAGGCGCTCCTAGCTACTATTCCATACCAGCTTGAAGCCAGGAGATTCAGAACCGGACAAAGGCCATTGTTCCTCTGACCTGGTGGGCCATTCGAAAGCTAAGTGTAGGCCTTTAGTAGCAGTGATAGTTTAGTAAGTAGAATTTATGCATGAGTAGTGATTGACTGTGTGTATAATAAATGTGTATTGATTTGAAACTTACTAACTGGTGTATTGAGTTATTGATCAGCACTTGGCCTTGAACCTCGTGGTGGTATCAGAAAGATACCTGGCGACTCTAGAGCAAAGGTTATTAAAACAGAGCAATTAAAGAGAAAGCATAACGAGCAACAGGCCCATTGAGTCTGCTCTGCCATTTAATCATGGCTGATATTATCTCATCCTCATTCTCCTGCCTTCTCCCCATAACCCCTGATCCCCTTATTAACCAAGAACCTATCTATCACTGTCTTAAAGACACTCAGTGAATTGGCCTCCACAGCCTTCTGCGGCAAAGGGTTCCACAGATTCACCACCCTCTGGCTGAAGAAATTCCTCCTCATCTCAGTTTTAAAGGATCGTCCCTTTAGTCTGAGATGGTGTCCTCTGGCTCTAGGTTTTCCTACAAGTGGAAACATCCTCTCTACGTTCACTCTATCCAGGCCTCGCAGTATCTTCTAAGTTTCAATAAGATCCCCCCTCATCCTTCTAAACTCCAACGAGTACAGAGCCAGAGTCCTCAACCGTTCCTCATATGACAAGTTCTTCATTCCAGAGATCATTCTTGTGAACCTCCTCTGGACCTTTTCCAAGGCCAGCACATCCTTCCCTAGATATGGGGCCCAAAACTGCTCTCAATACTCCAAATGGGTCTGACCATAGCCTTACAGCCTCAGAAGTACATCCCTGGTCTTGTATTCTAGCCCTCTTGACATGAATGTGAACATTGCATTTTCCTTCTTAACTGCCGACTGAACCTGCACATTAACCTTCAGAGAATCATGAACAAGGACTCCCAAGTCCCTTTGTACTTCTGCTTTCCAAAGCATTTCCCCACTTAGAAAATAGTCTATGCCTAGATTCCTCCTCCCAAAGTGCATAACCTCACACTTTTCTACATTGCATTTCATTTGCCACTTCTTTGCCCACTCTCCTAGCTTGTCCAAGTCCTTCTGCAGCCCTCTTGCTTCCTCAATACTACTAGTATGATCTCTTCTCCAATTTTGTATGACATCTGGAAAATAATTTTGATTTAATTTTACATGTACATTTTTAGATGTGCTGAGCTGAGGGGAATTATATGCAGCATGTCATGCCTGACATCAAAATAGGACTATAATTTCTATGGAGAACATTTTTGCACCTGCAGATATTGCAATCTAAGTAATAGGCAAAACAATTTTTAAAAGTAAACAGATTTTCAAGTGTAGTGCCTTTCGGTGAATTTTGTGCCTGTTCATTTTCCTGTGTTTCATTTTTGATGCTTGAATTTGGGCTGAGCTTGAGAAGTTATATCAGGGATAAACCTCAAAATGCCCAGCGGGCTGCTGAAAGATCTATCGCGTGCCACACAGAAAGTACAATGGGTAGGGCATGTCTCCTCCCACCAGACTTCCGTAGCACCGTACTGACGCTAAATGCTAAGGATAGGCCATTAGCAGAAATACGGTGGACACCATCATATAGGCATTCTTTTTCTCAAAGGAAATGAAGATGAGACTATCAGGAGTTCCAGCTCTCCTTCTGACATAAGCATAGGAGATGGCAGAAGAAAGAATCTGCACCTACCAGCCCCATTCCTGTCGGAATTTGGACAGGAATTTGAGCATCTTTTCTTCAGAAGCCAAAAATGTCTAAATTGGTGAATTTAACAGTGCCAAGTTTATTAAAAAAATATTCCAGATTTACCCATAATCAATATTCTAACTTACAAATCTTTCAATTATGAGATTTAGAAGTCTCTATTATAAGCGAATGCCAAATCTGAGTATTTATATTCATTATGATAAATGTAGCTTAAAGAGAGAAATATTATTTATAATTACATTTCTTATCATGTATTGAATTATTCTTCATTACTTTGGTCTGTTATTAGAATTCCTACATCAATAGGATCCTGTAAAACTTGCATGGTAGCTCATTTTGAATTGCTAGTTATGTCTGAGCTGAACACATGGGCATATACACATCAACCTGGTCTCTCTCTCCCTGGGTTTCCACAAAAACTTTGTCAAATAAGTCATCACTTTAAAAGTAAATCACTGTGGTTAGTTATCACCAGATAAGCACACAAAATCATTCCTTGAATTGAAATATGATGTAGTCTAGATTACAGTGCATAATCCATTCTGCGCTTCAGTCTTTAAAAAAAATATTTTTATTGTAATATTTGTAAAATTTTATAACAAAAACAGAAAAAGAACAATAGGTGTTAAACATTAACGTAGTGCAAAAATAGATATTTCCCTGAACGGCTCTGTCTTCACAGACCATCAAATAGCAAAAAAAACCAACACTAACCCCCCCTGCCTCGGACAGCTGCTACTGCCCACATTTTAAATTAAATTTCCCCAAGAAAGTCGACTAACGACTGCCACCTCCGGGAGAACCCTAACATTGATCCTCTTGAGGTAAACTTAATTTTCTCAAGGCTGAGAAACCCAGCCATGTCACTGACTCTGCACTTCAGTCTTTACGTCATCTACTTTCTTACAAATAGAACATAGAAAAATACAGCACAGAACAGGCACTGCGGCCCACGATGTTGTGCCGAACTTTTGTCCTAGATTAAGAACAAATTAATCTACACCCAGCATTCTACCGTAATCCATGCACCTATCCAATAGCCGCTTGAAGGTCCCGAATGTTTCCGACTCAACTACTTCCACAGGCAGTGCATTCCATGCCCCCACTACTCTCTGGGTAAAGAACCTACCTCTGACATCTCCCCTATATTTTCCACTATTCACCTTACATTTATGTCCCCTTGTAATGGTTTATTCCACCCGGGGAAAAAGTCTCTGACTGTCTACTCTATCTATTCCCCTGATCATCTTATAAACCTCTATCAAGTCGCCCCTCATCCTTCTCCTTTCGAATGAAAAAAGGCCATAGGCCTTCTTCACAGCTCTATCCACTTGAGTGGCAACTTTCAAAGATCTATGAATATAGACCCCAAGATCTCTCTGCTCCTCCACATTGCCAAGAACCCTACCATTAACCCTGTATTCCGCATTCATATTTGTCCTTCCAAAACGGACAATCTCACACTTTTCAGGGTTAAACTCCATCTGCCACTTCTCAGCCCAGCTCTACATCCTATCTATGTCTCTTTGTAGCCGCCAACAGCCCTCCTCACTATCCACAACTCCACCAATCTTCGTATCATCTGCAAATTTACTGACCCACCCTTCAACTCCCTCATCCATGTCATTAATGAAAATCACAAACAGCAGAGCACCCAGAACTGATCCCTGCAGTACGCCACTGGTAACTGGGCTCCAGGCTGAATATTTGCCATCCACCACCACTCTCTGACTTCTATCGATTAGCCAGTTCGTTATCCAACTGGCCACATTTTCCACTATCCCATGCCTCCTTAATTTCTGCATAAGCCTTCCATGGGGAACCTTGTCAAATGCCTTACTAAAGTCCATGTACACTGCATCCACTGCTTTACCTTCATCCACATGTTTTGTCACCTCCTCAAAGAATTCAGAAAGACTTGTGAGGCAAAACCTACCACTCACAAATCCGTGCTGACTATCTCTAATCAAGCAGTGTCTTTCCAGATGCTCAGAAATCCTATCCCTCAGTACCCTTTCCATTATTTTGCCTACCACCAAAGTAAGACTAACTGGCCTGTAATTCCCTGGGTTATTCCTATTCCCTTTTTTGACAGGGGCACGACATTCGCCGCTCTCCAATCCCCTGGTACCACCCCTGTTGACAGTGAGGATGAAAAGATCATTGCCAACGGCTCTGCAATTTCATCTCTTGCTTCCCATAGAATCCTTGGATATATCCTGTCAGGCCCGGGGGACTTGTCTATCCTCAAGTTTTTCAAAATGTCCATCACATCTTCCTTCCTAACAAGTATCTCCTCGAGCTTACCAGTCTATTTCACACTGTCCTCCCCAACAATATGGCCCCTCTCATTCGTAAATACTGAAGAAAAGTACTCGTTCAAGATCTCTCCTATCTCTTCAGACTCAATACACAATCTCCTGCTACTGTCCTTGATCAGACCCACCCTCGCTCTAGTCATTCTCATATTTCTCATATATATGTAAAAGGCCTTTGGGTTTTCCTTGATCCTACCTGCCAAAGATTTTTCATGCCCTCTCTTAGCTCTCCTAATCCCTTTCTTCAGTTTCCTCCTGGCTATCTTGCATCACTCCAGCACCCTGTCTGAACCTCGTTTCCTCAGCCTTACAAAGGTATCCTTCTTCCTCTTAACAAGACATTCAAACTCTCTTGTCAACCATGGTTCCCTCACTTTTGATTTGATTTGATTTATTATTGTCACATGTATTAGTATACAGTGAAAGGTATTGTTTCTTGCATGCTGTACAAACAATGCATACCGTACATAAGGAAGGAAGGGCACTTGACCATCTCTTCCCTGCCTGACAGGGACATACATATTAAGGACACGTAGTATCTGTTCCTTGAACAAGTTCCACATTTCAATTGTGTCCTTCCCTGACAGCCTATGTTCCCAACTTATGCACTTCAGTTCTTGTCTGACAGCATCGTATTTACCCTTCCCCCAATTGTAAATCTTGCCCTGTTGCACGTACCTGTCCCTTTCCATTACTAAAGTGAAAGTCACAGAATTGTGGTCAATATCTCCAAAATGTTCCCCCACTAACAAATCTATCACTTGCCCTGGTTCATTACCAAGTACCAAATCCAATATGGCCTCCCCTCTGGTCGTACAATCTACATACTGTGTTAGAAAAGCTTCCAGGACACACTGCACAAACACTACCCCATCCAAACTATATGATCTAAAGAGTTTCCACTCGATATTTGTGTCTTCAGCATTACACTAAAAATTACATTAAAATGTGATGCACAAAGATTAAAAATATAATTGAAAGGCTTATAATTCAACATATAAATTTTAATGTTTGATGTATGTCATGCCTTTTGTCAATCAAATAATGATTATGCAAATAGCATTTATTTAAAGGAAAGGTGGGGATTTTGCCAAGATATGAATGAGTAATTGGCAATCTAGTGAAAAAACAACAACTCTATTTTCATAAACAACTGGGAACGCCATCAAAATAAAAAGTCCGTCAAAGGGCAGACTGATTGCACCTAAATGAGAAGGGAACACAGAAACCTGTAAGGAGCTTCCAGACAGGAATCAACCACCATTTATGTTAGACAGGGAGAAGAAGAGCAGGAAGGAAATTTGGGGTAAGATTCTCCGGCTCCCCCAGCCGCGTGTTTCTTAGCGGTGCACCGGTCACTGGCGACGGGATTCTCTCCTCCCGCTGCTTGTTAATGGGATTTTCCATTGAAGCCACCCCATGCCACTACTAAACGGGGATGCATTGCCAATGAGAAAAGAGAATTCTGGCCCTGATTTCAGCTGAGGTTGATTGCAGGGTAGTTAGCAGGTGGAAATGGATATAAAGACAACATGGGCAGAATTTTTTAATGAATCCCATGTGCATGTCATGCAGCCACCGGCAGTGGCTCATGAACTATTTTATGCAGTGGTGGGCTTTGGCATGGCTGTTTAACTCAGTCATCGCATTAGCATCCTGCTTCTGAGTTTCTCTACCAATCACAGAGTACAAGCATGATGATGACCCATACCCACCCGTCAACTGAAAGATTTTTATTCAAAGGGACCGTGGCAGAAATCACAATGTCTGAATTCTACATTCATTCTTGAGTTTCACCTTCCACTGGAGTTGCAGTGAAATGTGGCAAGGCTGCCTGCTGGTTCTCTGACCCTTCTCTGAACTTAGCTGCTGTGAGGACTGCAGTTCCTGCAGACAGAAGGAAGGGACCAGCCTTTCAAACTAAACAGGCATGGACAGACGTGGCTGCGGAAATGAGGGACAGGAGTAGGGATCCTCAATCCTGGATACAGTGCACCAGGAGATTCAATGAACTCATATCGGCAGGCAAGATGATTGACATTCAGGCTGCCAAACCCCACACTCTTACATCTCAAGCATTCTCCTGTTGAGCACTCCTCAGATCACCACGTCTTGCAAACCCAGTCATTCCCCTCTCGAGGCACTTCCTCACATCATCATCTGAACAGCTAACATTGATACTCCAACATATCTTTTTGCCATGTCACAGCCATGTCTCATGGTCAGCCTCCACAACTGGTCATTCCTTTCTCTCCACACAATCAATTTCTCAAACTCACTACTTTCCGATTTCATTCCTTGCAGGAGAAGCTTGCACACTACTTCAGGGAGATACAACAAACTTGGGGTAGTTCTCCAGTGAGAGGGGCAGCACGATGGTACAGTGGTTAGCACTGCTGCCGCATAGTGCCAGGGACCCTGGTTTAATTCCAACCTTGGGTGGCTGATTGTGTGGAGTCTGCACATTCTGCCCTTGTTGGCGTTGATTTCCTCCGAGTGCTCTGGTTTCCTCCCACATCCTAAAGATGTACAGGTTAGGTGGATTGGCCATGCTAAATTGCCCCTTAGTGCCCAATGGTTGGGTGGGCTTACAAAGATGGGGCAGGGTGTGGGCCGAAGTAGGGTACTCTTTCAGATGGTTGGTGCAGACTCGATGGGTCAAATGGCTCCTTCTGCATGATTCTATGAGAGCAACCCCGATTGCTGCTGCTGCTGCTGCAGAGAAGGTCTCGGAGAACGGTGGGGGTGCATAAACCCCGGTGAGGGAAAGATAGAAGTCTCCCAGATATTTGATGACAGAATTAGAAATCACGGGCTGGATTCTCCGATCCCCGATGCCAAAATCGCGTTCGGCGATAGGGCGGAGAATCCCCGATGACAACGGAATCAGGGGCGGCGCTGCTTTCGCAACGCTCTGCCCCCTGAAATGTGGCTTACTCCAGAAGTACGCCGCATGCCGCATCCATGGCCTCCGAACGTTGGCTGAGGCCCGCCCCGCGATGCTCCATCCCCAACCAGCCGAGTTCCCGAGGGCATGGGTCTCCCATGGTCTCTCCTGTCGGGTACTCAGCGTGGTGGCTGCGGACTCAGTCCAGCACTGCCACAGTCTGGGGAGGGCCGATCCGCAGGCAGGGGTGCATTATTCGGGGCTGTGCTGAGGCAGTCCGGGGTGCTTAAGGCGGCCGAAGGCTGGGACTATTTTGTGGGCCGGGTTCGCAGGCTGCATCCGCTATGAAGCTCGACGCGGCCACTGCAGGCCGCAGCCTTGCACATGCGCGGCCATTGATCCGGCAATTCTCCAGGCCATATCGGCAGCTAGAGCTGGGAACTCTATGCTGCCTGGCTGCTAGCCCCCCCAAACAGGGAATTGGTGGCTATTTTGCGCCAGTTGTCCTGTCGTAAAACGTCACCGTTTTCACGCTGGCGTGGGGACTTAGTCTCCAGAATGGAGAATCCAGCCCTAGATTTTGCACGGAACACTAATTCAAATGTGAGCATCGACACGATTGTGACATCTTTTCCCCACATCAGTTCTAATTTCTGACTTCCATCTCCACAGGTCTATCAAACATGATACAGGACCTGGAACACGAGGAGGTTGGGGAGTCCTGAAAGGAGATCACGGACTCTGAGAAAACACATGCATATGATCCATGCGCACCTTCCACCAGTTCAGATATACATAGCTCATTGGGGACTACAAGTGAGACAGATAAGTTGTCGCATGGTGAGGTGCACATGACAAGTGCGCAGGGGCAGGTGTTGGAGTCAGTGTCAGCAATGGAGAATCCCTGTCAGAGGGTGTCAGAGTGTCCAAGCTGTGCTGAGCTGGATGTAGATGTTGAGACCCAGGTCATCTATGAAGAGGACTGTTCCGGAGCAGCTGAAAAAAACATCAGGATTTCTAGAGGCACTGAATACCGTTCAGAGAGATTGACAGAGTCCATCTCAAATGTGAGTGTCACATCCACTTCCATGAAAAAAGTGCCCTACTGCATGGGAAATCAGATGCAGGCAAGCAAGTGTATACGTGTCCAGTACAATAGTTTGCAAACTCAGTGTGCCACTTTCAAAGGTGTGAAGAAAAGTCTCGCCCTTGGCGATGTCTCACTGGAATGCTCCCAGCTTTTATTGATCGAAGAAGGGTTGGTGGGCCATGAGAGTGAAGATGGAGAAAGCGATCATGACATTGGGGATTCTGCTTAAAGGCATACCCACTTCTCATCCCTTGTTCCCTGCCTCTTAATCAGAGCACCAGATGCTGACTCCTGCACCAGTGAGTGAGTCTGCCCCTGCACAGGGGCAGGTGGGCAGGTAGAACATATTATCTAACTCAGAGGACCCAAACCCAAAAGATGGACATCTCAGCTGACAGAGCAGAAGAGTGAACAGCCTGTCGCTAGCTTTACCAAAGCTACAGCGATAGCCCCACACACAAATAATCAGAAAACAAAAGGAAAGATTTTTTTATATTGCACAAGGGATTCACTTGGGTGATCATAAAATATCAATGTCTTTATTGTAAATGTAAATGAAGAATACACTTTTTTTCAAGTTTCCATTGTCCATTTATCTCCACGATACCCTTCAGTCTGAATGGACAATAGCCTTCAGGAGACTGGATTACCAGAGTGGAAAATGAGCAAAGGTTTGGAGACAGATGTAGAAATTTCAGACCTTGGAATTGATTTGTGTTCGGGGGTGAGTGGAACACAACATTGTTGTGGCATGTCTTCACAAAGTCAGCTTATCTGAGATGTGCCTGGATCAGTCCTTCATGGGCTTCTCTGTGGTGTATGTGTTGCACTTAATAATAAACTTTATTGTCACAAACCTTGCGCGGGATTCTGCGGGAACCGGCGGGGCGGGCAACTCCAGTACCGAGGAGTGACGTGAACCACTCCGGCGTCGGGCCGCCCCGAAGGTGTGGAATCCTCCGCACCTTCAGGGGCTCAGCCGGCGCCGGAGGGGTTTGCACCTCGCCAGCCGGCGTGGAAGGGGCTTGGCGCCAAAGGGGAGTTGGCGCATGCGCGGGAGTGCCAGCATGTGCTGGTGTCATCCTAGCGCATGCACAGGGGGGTCCATCTCCACGTCGGCCATCGCGGAGGTCCTCAGCAGCCGACGCGGAGGAATAGAGTGCCCCCACGGTACAGGCCCGCCCGCGGATCCAGGTGGGCCCCGATTGCAAGCCAGGCCACCGTGGCCCCCCGCCCCCCACAGGGCCAGATCTCCCCCGCGCCCCTCTGAGGACCCCGGAGGCCGCCCATGGAGCCAGGTCCCGCCGGTAAGTACCTGTTGTAATTTATGCCGGCGGGACCGGCCGTAAACGGGCAGCCACTCGGCTCATCACGGGCCGGAGAATCGCCGAGTGGGCAGGTGCCAGCGGCCGCTGACTGGCGCGGTGTGATTCCTGCCCCTGCCAAATACCCGGCGCCAGAGAATTCGGCAGCCGGTGGGGGCAGGATTCACGCCGTCCCCCCGCAATTCTCCGACCCGGCGGGGGGTCGGAGAATCCTGCCCAATAACACTGCAATGAAGTTACTGTGAAAAACCCCCAGTCGCCACATTCTGGCACCTATTCAGGGCAAAGAGGGAGAATTCAGAATGTCCAAATTGCCTAATAGCACATCTTTCGTGTCTTGTGCGAGGAAACCAGAGCACCCGGAGAAAACACACGCAGACACGGGGAGAACATGCAGACTCCGCACAGACAGTGACCAAGCCTGGAATTGATTCTGGGACCCTGGTGCTGTGAAGCCACTGCATCAGTCCTAGGGGTCTTCATTGGTGTTATCAACCACAAGTGCAATCTATGACTCTGTGGGTGGCATTCCCCGTCCCGGGACGCCTGGAATCTCCTGATGGGATAGAGAATTGGAAGTCGGGGGAAAATCGTGATTGGCGCCGGGCATCAACATGAATGCGATGCTTCGACCCCCCCCCCCCCCCCCCCCTCTATCTGAATGAGGTCAGCGATGCGCACCGGTGTTGGGATGTAAATGAATGCAAATGGGTCTTAATGAGTATGGTTCACTTGTTGTCTCAGCAATTCTGAACCTGAAGTGGTGGACTTTGCATTGGGCCAAGAGCCCCCTTGGCCCAGTGCTAAGTCCACCGTGCCAGGACCATGCTATAGAGACCATCCGAGGGCCACCTCCACGACAATGCACTGCCTGCCCACGCCTCTGGCATTCCCCTACCCACCCCAAGATCCTCCCCCTCGGGACCCTATAACATGCAGACCCCCCCCCCCCCCCGAGGGACCCCTGGAATGGGGAGACCCCCACAGGGTCCACTATATCAGGAACCACTACAGGGACCCCTGTAATAAGGGCACTACCTACAGGGACCCATGCAATAGGGAACCCCTCACATGGAACCCTGTATACCCCCCCCCCCCCACAGGGAATCCTGAAATAAGGACCCCCCACTGGGACACCTGTAAAGGCCTCCCAACCAGGACCCTTGGAATAGGTGATTCCCCCATAGGGACCCCTCATGGGGGCCCCCTACCCCCCTACAAGGGCCCCTGTAAAAGCAGGACCTATACAGGGACTTCCTGCCTAAAGGAATCCACTCCACAGATCCCCACCACAAACAGAACACCCTCCCCAGAAAAAAGGCTAGAGGGCAGTCCAGACCGGAGCAGTGGGAAGCTTTATAGCCTTGGACACATGAACCTTGCAGCTCCATGTGTCCATTCCTCAAAGGAGAGCAGCTGTACCTGTGTCTGGTTCCCACAGATCCACTATCTGCAAACCATTCATAGCTTGCAAGTAGTGATCTGTGATTGACAGCTTATAAAAACCAGTTGCAGATTAGATGTATTCATATCCTTTCTCGCTTCAGTGGTCGAAGTGGTGAAACCCCAATGTCTGTGAACATCGACCACATTAAAGACATGCAAGTGCATTCCAAGCACGAATTACTTTCCAATCACTCAAACGTGTGATCTCACTGTGATTTTGACCAGGACAATCACATCAGCCAAACGGATTGCTCAACACTCACTGACACAGTTCCTCCTCTCTTGAAGGCAAGGTGACACACAAGCACAGGCAGCAGGAGCTAACTGGTGGAGGATAGGCATGACTTCAGGTCCTTACCCACAGCGAGGAAAATTGATTGCCATCATTGGAAAGCCATCATTGGGTCAGCATTGAGACTAAAACCACAGAAGATGACAGGGTTGTTCCTCCCTTATCCCACAATTGCCGGGATTCTCCGTTTGGGTTTGGATGGCTATGTTCGTCCGCCGTTGGTGAATTGGAACTGATTTGCGCTCCCATGAACAATTCACTATCCCTCACCATGCAGAAATTTGTATCCTGAGGGAATCCCATCGGGTTGCCAATTTTGGCGTGCGGCCTGTTAGCAAGGTCCCGTGACTGACCACCCCACCCCCCCCCACCCCCTAACCCCCCCCCACCATTGCAAAGCAGCCCCCTGCCAAATGTCTGAATTCTGCATTTGAAGTTTGTGGCTGCGAGGACTGCAGTTCCTGCAGACAGCAATTTTTCATTACTTACATAGAACACTGACTGAGGTGAGAAATCTGGCGTGCAGGTCGCAGGCTGCACAGACGGCTTTTCTTGTCACGTTTTGCAGCACAAATCTCCAAGTGTAACCAGGCTGAAATATAAATGTGGCAAAATGGACGACCGAACAGCGACTGAAAAAATACACTCCTTCATAAGACATGCCCACCAGTCCAGGCAGCATCCTGGTAAATCTCCTCTGCACCCTCTCCACAACATCCATATCCTTCCTATAATGAGGTGACCAGAACTAGACACAATATTCCAAGGGCGCGATTCCCCGATGCCGCGTGGCATCGGGAAAGCCGTCGTGAACTCGGCTGAGTTTCACGACGGCGTCAGAGGCTGCTCCTCGCACCCTATTCTCCCCCCCCCCCAAGGGGGCTAGGAGCGGTGTTGCGAGAAACTCGGCCGCCGTGCCTTTGACGCTTGCGTCAAAGCGGCGCGCTGAGAATGACGCGACGGCGCCGCCTAAGCGACGTCAGCCGCGCATGCGCAGGTTGGCCGGCTCCAACCCGCGCATGCGCGGTTGCCGTCTTCCCCTCCGCTGCCCCGCAAGACATGGCGGCTTGATCTTGCGGGGCGGCGGAGGGGAAAGAGTGTGTCTCTTAGAGACGCCAGCCCGACGATCGGTGGGCACCGATCGCGGGCCAGTCACCTCCTGAGCACGCCCGTGGTGCTGAATCCTCCCTCCGCCCCCCACAGACCCCACACTTACCTGTCGCGCGATGTTCACGCCGGCAATGACCAGGTGTGGTTGGCGCCAGCGTGAACTGGTCGGGTTCGTCAGGCCGCTTGGCCCATCCGGCAGGCCCTCCCGCGATTCTCCCACCCGGCATGGGGAGCGGAGAATCGCTCCCCAAGTGTGGTCTAACCAGGGTTTTATAAAGCTGTAGCAAAACCTCGCGGCTCTTAAACTCAATCCCCCTGTTAATGAAAACCAACACACCATACGCCTTCTTCAAAACCCCTATCTGACCTGGGTGGCAACTTTGAGGGATCTATGTATGTGGATCCCAAGATCCCTCTGTTCCTCCACACTTCCAAGAATCCTGCCTTTAACCCTGTATTCAGCATTCAAATTTGATCTTCCAAAATTAATCACTTCACATTTATTAAATTGCTGGGTATTTTTTCGAACATATTTTATTGAGGCATTTATAATTTTAACAATTTTACACATCAAACTTTCAACAAAAATAAAAATACAACAATATAACCAACAAACCCTCCTCCCCCCCCCCCCCCCCCCCCCCCCCCAGCACAAAACCCCAGCCAACATGTTGGTTCTCCTGCCCATACTCGTCTCTCTCATGCTGCCCCTTCCCACCCCACCCCTGCTTCCAGTTTAATTCTTCTCTTCTCAAAGAAGTCGATGAACGTCTGCCACCTCCGAGCAAACCCCTGCAATGACCCCCTCAGTTTAATTTTCTTGAGTCTGAGAAACCCCGCCATGTCGAAAACCCACACCCCTGACTTCGGGGGATCCGAGTATTTCCACCTCAGTAAGATTTGTCTCCGGGCCACCAGGGAGGCAAAGGCAAGGACATTGGCCTCTCTCACTCCCTGGGCCCCGGGTCTTCCGACACACCAAAGATCGGTGCCTCTGGACTCGGCACCACCCTCATTTGTAAGACCTCTTACATGGCGTCAGCAAATCCCTGCCAGAAACCCCTCAGCCTCATCCAAAACATTTGGACAAGTTTATCAGGACGCCCTGCACAGTGCCCACGCCTATCCTCCACCTCCTCAAAGAACCTGCTCATCCGGACCACAGTCATGTACGCCCTGTGGACCACTTTAAACTGTATAAAGCTGACCTGGAGCATGATGAGGTTGCATTAACTCTTCTCAGGGCCTCCTCCCCCAACCTCCCAGCCCCCAACTCCCCACCAAGCTCTTCTTTCCACTTTCTCTTCACCTCCCCTATCGGGGCCCCCTCCCACTCCATCAGCTCCTTATAGATTTCTGAGACCTTCCCCTCCTACTCCTGTTCTCAACACCACCTTATCCTATAGCCCCTGGGGAGGCAGGTAAAATTGCTGTTTAAACACTTGCCAGTTGCTGTCCACATTACCATGAAATCTGAGACTCATTGGTGGCTTAAACAACTCCCAAGTTTACGACTTCCGGGCGGCGAGCAAGGAGGTCGCAGGGAGAGGGGCTCCCGCAAGCGCCAAACAAGGAGAACACCCCCCCCCCCCCCCCCGACAGGCCGGACGGCGGAAGAGGAGCCGGAGCGCGGCAGCGGAGGAGCCGGAGGGCGGCAGCGGAGGAGCCGGAGGAGCCGGAGCGCGGCAGCGGAGGAGCCGGAGGAGCCGGAGCGCGGCAGCGGAGGAGCCGGAGGAGCCGGAGCGCGGCAGCGGAGGAGCCGGAGGAGCCGGAGCGCGGCAGCGGAGGAGCCGGAGGAGCCGGAGCGCGGCAGCGGAGGAGCCGGAGCGCGGCAGCGGAGGAGCCGGAGGAGCCGGAGCGCAGGAGCCGGAGCGCAGCGGAGGAGCCGGAGCGGAGGAGCCGCAGCGGAGCGGCGACGGCAGGGGGGCCGAACAGCAGCAGGTCCAACCCCTCTCCCTCCCCCCCCCCCTCCACGCGGGCCAGGAGCGGTGCGGTGGCGGCGGCGGCCCCTCTTCTCTTCCCCCCCCCCCCCACGCGACCCAGGAGCGGTGCGGCGGCGGCGGCCCCTCTTCTCTCCCTCCCCCCCCACGCGGGCCAGGAGCGGTGCGGCGGCGGCGGCGGCGGCGGCGGCCCCCCTTCTCTTCCCCCCCCCCCCCCCGCGGGCCAGGAGCGGTGCGGCGGCGGCGGCCCCTCTTCTCTCTCCCCCCCCCCAACCAGCAGCGGGACCCCCCTCCCAACCAGCAGCGGGACCCCCCCCCCCTCCCAACCAGCAGCGGGACCCCCCCCCCTCCCAACCAGCAGCGGGACCGCCCCCCTCCCAACCAGCAGCGGGGACAACCCCCCCCCCCCCCCAGCCAGCAGCGGGGACACCCCCCCCCAGCCAGCAGCGGGGACACCCCCCCCCCCCAGCCAGCAGCGGGGACCCCCCCCCCCCCCAGCCAGCAGCGGGGACACCCCCCCCCCCCCCAGCCAGCAGCGGGGACACCCCCCCCCAGCCAGCAGCGGGGCACCCCCCCCCCACAAGCAGAGGGGACACCCCCCCCCCCACAAGCAGCGGGGACACCCCCCCCCCCCCAGCCAGCAGCGGGGACACCCCCCCCCCAACCGGCAGCGACCACCGGCCCACTCGCCCCCCCCCCCCCCCAACTGCAGTGACCACCACGTGGCAAGGACAAAGAGACAAAGGGACTCTCTCTCTCTCTCTCCTGGTTGAGTGGGGAGAGAAGACAAAAGAAAAAAAAAAAGACTTGTATTTCTGTTCTTTTTTTTTAAAAAAAAAACCCAAAAGAAAACTGGTAAAGAGAAAAGGGGTAGGGGAAATAAATTTAAAAAAAAAATAAATAAATAAAAAAAAAAAATATAAATATATATATATATATATAGATATATAATAATAAATAAAATAAAAATAGGGTGCGGAAAAGGGGGAAAAGAAGAACAAGGAGAGAAGAAAAGATGAAGGGGAAGGGGGAGAAAAAAATGCCAGAAGGGAACCAAGAGAAAGGGGGCACCGGAAGTAGACGGGGCAAAGGGCAAGCCAACTCGGGCGAACGAGTCAACACGCGAAGCGGCGGGAAGAATGTTTCGCCGCATCCAGAAGAGCTGGACGGGCGGGCAACCTCTCCCCTGGGGTTATAGGGGGGCGTGAATTGGAAGGAAGCCTTTGCCGAGGTGGTGAGGGAGCAGCTGCAGGCAATCAAGGCAGAGTTAAAAGCAGACGCAGAGGCCGCAGCACAGGCAGCAGTGACCAGGGCCATGTCAGGGGTGCAGCAGGTTTTGACCAGATTGGAGAAGAAAGTGGATGCCCAAGGGAAGATACTGGAAGCCCAGGGGGCAACCATTAAAGAGCTGGAGAAGGCAGCGACTGACGCGAGCGACCGGGGCATATCCCTGGAGAGGGGAATGGTGAAACTGAGTGCAACACAGGGGAGCCTGAAGGGCAGGGTAGACGACCAGGAGATCAGCTCGAGAAGGCAAAATATTAAGATAGTGGGCCTGCCAGAGGGGATAGAGGGTAGAAATCCCACAACATTCGTGGCTGCGATGCTGGGCTCCTTAGTGGGGCGGGAAACTTTTCCCACCCCACCGGAAATGGACAGAGCTCATCGGTCACTGCGCCCGAAGCCCAAGGAAGGGGAAAAACCGAGAGCAGTTATAGCCAGACTGCACCGGTACCGGGATAGGGAGACAATCCTGCGCTGGGCCAAGGAGAATAGAGCCTGCAATTGGGACGGGCACGCCATCCGAATCTACGAGGATTTTGGAGCGGACATAGCTAAGAGACGGGCGGAGTTCAACAGAGCGAAAGCAGCTCTCTATAAGAACAAAGTACGTTTTGGTATGCTGTACCCAGCAAAACTCTGGGTCACATACCAACACAAGGAATATTTCTTTACAGCCCCTGCCGAGGCGAATAGATTCGTCGAGGAGCACGGGCTGGAAAAAATAAATGGGAAGTAGGGACGAGGGGCCCATGGCAAGGAGATACGTCATGCCGACGGGGGGGTGGGGAGGGGCGAGGCAAAGCCAGCCCCCTCCCCCCTGGCAGGAACACCCAGAACGAAAAACAACCCAATGCCCAAGGGCCCGCTCCAGGTGGGAGGCCAGGCCCCGGCACGAGGGAACGGGAGTACTGGAGAGGGGAGAGGGGAAGCGGGACAGCAACCTCCGAGAGGGGAGCCACCGTGCTAGCAGGAAAGCTAGCGAAGGGGGCGCGCAACAGAGCAGGGCCGCAGCGCACCCCCAACAGGGGGGAAGGCGCCAGGCAGGGGAGGGGGGGGATCACCCATCAAAGGTGGGAGAGCAAATGGGGACAGGAATGGGGGAGAGAGGGGCAATGGAGGGGTATACAGGGGTATCCCCGAAAGGGATAGAGCGGGGGGGGGGGGGCACTCGGGGGGCGAAAGACCAGGGAGGGGAAATGCAGGGACGAAGGGACAAAAGAGGCCAGTAAGGGAATAGGGCCACAAAGTGCCACAGACAAGGGCTCGAAACAGGGAACTGCTGCAAGCACCCACCCAGTACGGTCTGTGGGTGAAGGGGCCCCCCGGAGTGCAGGGGACTACCCGCGTGGCGGACACACAGTGGACGGCCATGGCGGGTGTCCCCGGGACAAGGGGGAACCCCGGAGCGCAGGGACCCGACCGCATGGGGAGAGCAGTGATAGTGGACATCCTGGACGGCCCCCTAACAAAGGGAAACCCCAGAGGGCAGGGGCGCGTCCACCGGACAAATATGGTTAACCCCACAGAAGCAAGGGGGCAGAAGCCCCCCACCAGAATAGTCACCTGGAACGTAAGGGGACTTAACGGCCCAGTGAAGAGATCTAGAGTCCTCACCCACCTTAGAAACATGAGGGCCGACATAGTCTTCCTCCAAGAGACGCACTTGAGGGAGCAGGACCAACTGCGGGTAAGAAAGGGCTGGGTGGGACAAACCTATCATTCCTGTTATGGGGCAAGGGCCAGGGGGGTGGCGATCCTGATTGGCAAGAGGACAATGTTTAGGGCGACAAAGACGGTTACGGACCCAGGGGGACGGTATGTCATGGTCAGCGGGGCCCTGGATGGGGCGCCGGTAGTTCTAGTTAACGTGTACGCGCCCAACTGGGACGACACGAGCTTCATCCAAAAGACCATGGCAGAAATCCCGGACATAGCGACGCACCGACTAATCATGGGGGGGGACTTCAACTGTGTACAGGACCCAACGACGGACAGATCAAACCCCAGAATGGGGAGAACCTCAAACATGGTAAGGGAACTCAGCCACTATATGGAGCAGATGGGAGCAGTAGACCCCTGGAGATTCGCCCACCCGGGGGAGAAAGAATTCTCTTTCTTCTCCCCAGTACACAACGTGTACACCAGAATTAACTTCTTTGTGGTGGGGAAAACGGTGCTTCCAGAGATAGACAAGGTGGAATACTCCGCAATTGTGATATCAGACCACGCTCCACACTACATGGATGTGCGGCTAGAGACGGGAAGGGCCCAGCGCCCCAAATGGAGGTTGGACGGTGCCTTACTAGCTGACAAGGCCTTCAGCGAAAGGATAGCGCAGGCCATAGCGGAGTACACTGAGATCAACCAAAACGGGGAGGTCTCACCCTCCACGTTCTGGGAAGCGCTTAAGGCCGTACTAAGAGGGGAAATCATAGCCTACAAAGCGCAAAGAGATAGGGAGGAAAGGGTGGCTAGGCAGAAGCTGGTCGACTCCATACTGGAGGTAGACCATAAATACTCCGAGGCCCCGACTGTAGAACTCCTGGCGGAGAGAAAAAAATTACAAAGGAACTTTGACCTGCTCTCCACCAGGAAAGCAGTACACCAACTCCGCCAGGCACGCGGGGCCCTATACGAACACGGAGACAAAGCCAGCCGCCGGGCCCACCAGCTGAGAAAGCAGGCAGCCAGCAGAGAAATTGCGCAAATCAGAGATACCAGAGGCACGTTGGAAACAGAACCAGAGAGGATTAACAAAACCTTCAAGGCCTTCTACCAAGAGCTGTACACCTCAGAGCCCCCAACGGGGAAGGCTGGGATGAACCGGTTTCTTGACGGACTGAACATACCAGTTGTGGGAGAGGGCAGAAAACGGGATCTGGAAGCACCACTAGCACTGGGAGAGATCATGGAGAGCATTAGCTCCATGCAGGCGGGGAAGGCGCCGGGACCGGACGGATTCCCGGCGGACTTCTACAAAAAATTTGCGACAGCGCTGGCCCCGCACCTGCGGGAGATGTTCACAGACTCGCTAGCTAGGGGCACGTTGCCACCCACGTTAGCACAGGCCTCAATCTCGCTGATACCTAAGAAAGACAAAGACCCAACGGAATGTGGGTCATACAGACCCATATCTCTGCTGAATGCAGACGCCAAAATACTGGCCAAAATCCTAGCCAAAAGGCTAGAAGACTGTGTACCTGAGGTGGTCACAGAGGACCAGACGGGCTTTGTCAAAGGTAGACAGCTGACCGCGAACATCAGGCGCCTGCTGAACGTGATAATGACCCCCTCCGGGGAGAGAACACAAGAGGTGATTGTCTCCCTGGACGCAGAAAAGGCCTTCGACAGAGTCGAGTGGAAATACCTCATAGAGGTACTGGAGCGGTTCGGGCTTGGAACAGGGTTCACCGCTTGGGTAAAGCTCCTGTACAACGCTCCCATGGCGAGTGTACAGACCAACAATACCAACTCCCAATACTTCCAGCTGCACAGGGGCACCAGACAAGGATGCCCACTGTCCCCGCTGCTGTTCGCACTAGCAATTGAACCGCTAGCAATCGCGCTCAGGGCAGCAAAAAATTGGAGGGGGATCCGAAGGGGAGGTAGAGAGCACAGAGTCTCACTCTATGCGGATGATCTGCTCCTCTATATCTCGGACCCACAAAGCAGCATGGACGGAATCATCGCGCTCCTGAAAGAGTTTGGAGCCTTCTCGGGCTACAAACTCAACATGAGCAAAAGTGAGATCTTCCCAGTACACCCGCAAGGGGGGGGGGGGGGGGGCAGCACTAAAGGGGCGGCCGTTCAAACAAGCCCGAAATAAATTCCGCTACCTGGGGATCCAAATAGCCCATGACTGGAAAGGGATCCACAAATGGAACCTCACCAGCCTGACGGAGGAAGTTAAAAAGGACCTGCAAAGATGGAACACACTCCCGCTCTCCCTCGCGGGGAGAGTTCAGACGATCAAAATGAACGTACTGCCCAGGTTCCTCTTCCTGTTTAGATCCATTCCGATCTACATCCCCAAGGCCTTTTTCAAAGCGCTGGACAAACTCATCATGGCGTTCGTATGGGGGGGTAAAAATGCTAGGATCCCAAAGAAGGTCTTACAAAAAACAAAAACCAGGGGAGGGTTAGCCCTCCCGAATCTACAATTCTACCACTGGGCAGCAACAGCCGAGCGAGTAAGAGGATGGATCCAGGAGCCAGAAGCTGAGTGGGTGCGTGCGGAGGAGGCCTCCTGCATGGGAACCTCCCTCCGGGCCCTCGCCACGGCAGCACTCCCATCCCCACCCAAAAAACACTCCAGCAGCCCAGTGGTGACAGCCACCCTCCAATCCTGGAACCAACTGCGGCAGCAACTTGGCCTGACCAAAATGTCGAACAGGGCTCCCATCTGCAACAACCATAGGTTCAAACCAGCACTGACCGACGCCACCTTCAAAAGGTGGAGGCAGGACGGGGGGACACTGACAGTCAGACACCTATACACGGACGACAGGATCGCAACACTGGACGAACTGACAGAGAAATTTCAGCTAGCTGGGGGGAACGAGCTACGGTACCTGCAGCTCAAAAACTTCCTACGAAAGGAGACAAGGACGTACCCACAACCGCCACGACAGACACTACTGGAAGACCTACTGGACGCAAGTATCCTAGAGAAAGGGAACTGTAGTGACATGTATGACCGACTGGTAGATAGGGACGACACCGTACTGGACGCAACAAGGAGGAAATGGGAGGACGACCTGGGGATGGAGATCGGGTGGGGACTCTGGAGCGAAGCACTGCATAGGGTCAACTCCACCTCCACGTGCGCAAGGCTCAGCCTGACGCAACTAAAAGTGGTACATAGAGCCCACTTAACAAGAACCCGTATGAGTAGGTTCTTCCCGGAGGTGGAAGACAGATGTGAACGGTGCCAAAGAGGCCCGGCCAACCACGCCCACATGTTCTGGTCTTGCCCCAGACTCGTGGAGTACTGGACAGCCTTCTTCGAGGTAATGTCCAAAGTGGTGGGAGTGAGGGTGGAGCCATGCCCGATAGTGGCGGTCTTCGGGGTTTCAGAACAGCCAGATCTATTCCTGGGGAGGAGGGCGGATGCCCTTGCCTTTGCCTCCCTGATCGCCCGCCGTAGAATCCTGTTTGGCTGGCGGTCAGCGGCACCGCCCAGAGCTGCGGACTGGCTGTCCGACCTCTCGGAATCTCTCCAAATGGAGAAAATCAAATTTGCCATCCGAGTGTCGGACGACGGCTTCCACAGAACGTGGGAGCCATTCATGCAACTGTTCCGGGACCTATTTGTGGCCAATGTACAAGAGGAAGAATAGTCGGGGGAAGGTAGCGGGAGGGGGGGGGGCTACAGGTTCGTTACGGGGGTTCGATGGCTAGCTAAGGCCCAAAACCAAACTAAATAAACATGTTGAGGGGGGGGGGGGGGGCGCAGTTACTACTACGAAGATGCTTACCTGTAAATATGTATGTTAATTTTTGCGTGTTTGTCTTTTTTTTTGTTTTTTTTTGTTTTTTTTTTCTTTCTCCTAACAATTTGTAATTTGTTCAATATAAAATATGAAAACTGAATAAAAACATTTATAAAAAAAAAACAACTCCCATGTTGTTAATTCTGGAAGTCTGCAAAATATTCAAATCTCTGTGGACCACATGGCAGGCTGATAGTTTTTAATACCATCCAGACCTGGTACCATATAATTTTCTTGTTGAATGGCCTGATTTATATTACAAGAACACTTGTCGCTAAAACTATAAACAATTTATTAACATTAACTGTGAGTCAACTATATACAAAACAACAGATAAATAACAGTATTTACATACACAGGCAACCTCTCTCTTCCATCTCTCCAGTCAATCTGAGGTCACCTGACTCTAACATTCACTTATATACTAATGAGACTCCTAGTGGTCAGCCGGTGAATTACAACACAACCATGATATCACCACGCTCATGTATTCAAAACAGGCTGATACTTCCAAGCAAAAATATTTACTGAAGGTATTAAAAGACACAAAGGGCATTAAATTGACAATGTTAATCGTATAATTATGTAATAAGTAATTTTTGGATTTAATTTTATTAATATAATTTTTGGGGCCAATACATAGTTTAATTAGTGAGAATCGCACAGGAGTTGAAGATAAACTGCAGAAAACATTTTAGGCAAGGGGCTAGAGTTTGCTTCCTCGCAGGACCGCAGTAGTAAAAAAGTCAGTTGAAACCAGCATTTTAAAAAAGGCTGTCCCACAGCAATGATACGCTGCGGGTGGTCCCCTGAACCAGGTGAATGCGGGACTTCCACCCTTCAGGGATAGAAAGTCCTGCCCTGGAGAGCTGCTGGTCAGCCTGTTTGGCTGGCGGCCAAGTTGTCCCCAGGAAGAATTTTCTGGATGCCAGACTGAGAGGAGTTGGGCCTTTTCAGGCAGGATGGGATTGCGGACCCAGGGAGGGGGGGGGGGGGGGGGGAAGGTGGGTTGTTAAGGTGCAGTGGGGGTTGGGATGTCACAGTTTCGAGGCCATGTGATTAGGCACGGTGGGGGGGGGGCGGCAACATCTTGGGGGTGCCCCAATGACACAGGACATCCCCATAATCGGTGAAAAACAGCCTTCCCACTCTCCTCCATCGTCCACCACCCATCGTATTGTGGCAGCAGAGTCAGAAATAGGCCCTTAATTGACTTTTAATTTGCAAGTTAAGCATCTCATTAGGTCTAAGGGCGGGTTGGCTAACAGGTCACTTACCTGCACATCATATTATGGGGTTCAGCTCAGGGTGGAGGGTTAAACAGTAAGCTAGCCACCAACCCCGTTTTTGCATGCCCCTGTTTCAAACCTGCTTGACAGATGTGGAAGCCGTAAAATTCAGCTCAGTGTGTGGGCACCAGGTTTCCATGTTGTGCTTTCACAATGTCAAGTTTACATAGGCAAAATCCATTACAAATCAAGGTACAGGATTCTAATGGGAAAACGGAGGACAAAAAGTTGTGAAATTGAGCACTTGCAGACAGCAAGTGCACAAACATCATTTTTTCAAACCATAAATTCAGTACAGTGAATGTGAAATGCAGCATGGTGGCAGTTAGCACTTATGCCTCGCAGTGCAAAGGACCCGGGCTCAGTTCCGGCCTTGGGTCTGTGTGGAGTTTATACATTCTCGCCGTGCCTGTGTGGGTTTCCTCTGGGTGCACTGGTTTCCTCCCACAGTCCAAAGATGTGCAGATTAGGCGTATTGGCCATGATCCATGTACTGTATCAAAAAGCCAAATGTTAAAGCTTTAATCACCTTACCCATGTTTTGTTGACATGTAGAAAAGATGAATTATACTGCAGTAATAATTAGGTTGGGTTGCTGCTGTGAACTTAAATTACATATTGACATGACCTTAAAATGTAATAATATTTAATTTCTAGATTAATGCTGCTCAGAGTAAAGTAAAATCATAAATCTAACCATGAAGAGGAATACACAAGGTCATTTATCATCGGGCTAAATGTTATGCACCCCGCCATGCATTTGAGGCAATGGAGGGGGGCATATAAATTAGGACACGTGGCTAGTCCATCGCCGCCTTCCCACCCCTGAGCGTTCCTCCATAATATAGCGGGCAGGTAAGATATCATCCAGCCCATCCATACTTAGGCATGTTAAGACTGTTAAGTGACCAATTAAAGTCCAACCTTCAGCTCCGTTGCCACAATATGAGGGGGCAGAGGAACGTGGGACTGCATTTTCTCCAACTCTGGTGAAAAGGCAGGAAGAAAGGGTGGATAGCTCCTTTGGGTTGTGCCCCATGCCCATCAGGGCTCCACCCCAAGATGTTACCTTTACCCTTTGTGCTTTCTTCCACTGGCCTCTAAAACCTGCCTCCCACCCCAGCCCCTCTCCTTAAGGTTCCCAACCTCTCCTCACCAGAAAATGCCCAACTACCGTTAGACTGGCATCCATGACACTTCTTCCTGGGAGCCCCCTTGTATTCCCAAGAGCACCAGAACCAATCAGATTAGTCTGCAGCTTTTGAGGGCAGGTCTTCCTGTTTCTGAAGGGCAGAGTCCAGCACTAACCTCGTGAAAGCTGTTTGGCTCATGCCTGACTTTAATGCCTTGACATCCGCCCTAGAGTTTGGTGCGCTGAATTGAACACAATGGCCGGGATTCTCCGATCCGAGTTCACCCCACCACCACTGCCAGCGAGAGCAGAGAATTTGCCGCTCAGCCAAAACTCCATTCACTGCAGCGGGACCAGAGATTTCCGCTGCCGTGAACCGATGGAGAATTCTGGTCAACACTTCAGCAAAGGTCAAGCCAATGTTTTATAACTGTTTCGCACAACCTTCTTGCTTTTGTACTCAATGCCTCTATTAATAAAGTCAATGTGAAAATACATATTCACAATATCACCTACTCTACCCTCATCAAACCTCTCCATTTACTTCATCAAATAACTCAATCCACTTAGTCAAAACATATTTGAATTTATCTGTGTTGACTTTCATTCATTAGCCCATATTTTTCCAAATGTTAGTTAGGTTTGTCCAGGATCTGGAGTACTGTGTATGGTTTTGGCCTCCTTACTTAAGAAAGAATATAATTACAGTGGAAGCAATTCAGACAAGGTTCACTCAATTTATTCCTGGGATGAATGGATTATCTTTTGAGGAAAGGTTGAGCAGGTTGGTCATATACCCATTGGGGTTTAGAAGAGTGAGAGGTGATCTCACTGAAGAATTGAGGCCAGGATTTCACGGCCCCATCACAACGTTTCTCCACCCTGGAGAATGTGGTGGACATTTAAATTTCTGTTTATTTCAGCAGGACCGTAATATCCCACTGGGCGGGATGGGCCATAAAATGCTGGCCTAATACCCTGAGGGGACTTGACAGGGTGGATGCTGAGAGGACGGTACGGCTTATAGAGAGGTCTAGAACTAGGACACACAGTTTAAATTTAGGGGTCTCCCATTTAAGACTGAGATTAGGAGATTATTTTTCTTTCAAGAGGGTCGTCAGTCTGAGGAGTTCTCTTCTACTAGAGAAGTGGAGGCTGCGTCATTGAATATATTCAAGGCTGAGTTAGATAGAGTTTTGGTCGACAAGGGAGTCGAGGATCATGGGGGCAGACAGGAAAGTGAACTTGGGGCCTCAATCAGATCAACCATGATTTTATTCGATTATGAGCAGGCTTGAGGGGCTTGATGGCATACACCTGCTCCAAACCCTTGTGTTCTTGAGGATTATTGCCTCAAAATGTTTCCACCAGTGACACTAGATGAACTGACCTGTATTTGTCGGATTTATCCTGGCACCATTCCCATAGTTGAGGAGGATTGGAGAATTGTGACAAGTTCCTCTGAAATTTCCACCCATGCTTCCTGCATAACCTAGAATGCATCTATCTGGTACTGGTTACTTTTCCAACTTGAGCAGAGATATATCAATTATAGATCACACTGCTTCCATTGATACAAGCACTGGGCTTTGTTTAATGATGACTGTCAGCAGGTTTACAGCAGGGATTATTTAATAGGGTATGAAGGTATCAACTGGGGACCCCACTATATTCCCAACTGCAAGTCTATGGCAGGAAGTATGTTGGACGGACTTCCTCTCCGGATGGTAATAGAGGCTCTTATGTGGGCAATGACTACCAACTTAAGGGGCTCATCTCCATATCATTGGTATGCAAGCAACACCAGGCAAGGGATTCACCATGTGTCTTCTTGTCACCTTTGCTTCTGGGCTCCCAGGGCGGGTTCGTTCATTCAAAGGCACAATGCCTGAGTAAGGGACTTGGCATTGTGAAGTGGGGTTGGGGAAGCAGACTGACATCAACCCCTTCCTTGCTTTGGACACACTTCAACCTTCCTCCCTGCTTTCCTGTAACTCCAATCTGGCAACCCCCATCTTGCCCTCACCTTTAGGCTTGGGTCCCTCATTGATCCTGGGCCTCTGGTGGATGCATTGCCAGCAGCTACCTTTGTGGCACTGACTGCAATAGCGACCTGCTAACCTCTGATTAGCTGGAGCTCAGGGGGTGGGATTTCCTCAACCAGTTCCCTAACTCCAGGGAAGATCTGACAGTGGCCACTTACGCCCCTGCTAGACACTTAATATTCGCCAATGTAGGATTTGCTGGGCTCTGACCAGCCCTTCAGCCAGCAGGTAAGACAAATTCTGTCCAATGTGTCAGTTCTTTAGATCTGTATGGAACAGATTTAAATGCAGTGTTCAGCAGTGTTTAATTTTTGAGATTGAGGGTTCTTTACAAGTGTGTAAGAGCCCAAAGTTCTGTTTCCAATTGATTGACATTGGAATGTTAATTAAGTGCCTGATTTTTGACTTTATGTAGTGGTTATCAATTATCCCCGATGAAATAATCAGATCAATATGGCATGTCAAGTTTAAATTCTGGCATAATCATTTATTTACATTTGTCTTTTCCCTCTAGGTATGACATGCCAAGCAAGGACCTCATACACAGAAGATGAAGTTCTTTGGGGTAACCGTTTTTTCCCAGTTATTTCTCTGGAAGAAGGATTCTTCAAAGTAGACTACTCACAATTTCATGCAACTTTCGAAATTCCGACACCACCATACAGTGTAAAAGAACAAGAGGAAATGTTGTTCATGACCTCTCCTTTGATGGCCCCAGCGGTTAATAACAGCAGGGGCACTATGCCAGATAGAAATGATTCTATGGACTGCTTCGATAGTCTTGATGATATAAGTACCAGGATACCACTGAAACTGCAGAAGATTACAGGGAGGGAAAACCTACCAAAAAAATTACTAAGAATGAGTTCTACCACCTCAGAAAAAATGTACAGTATGGGAGATCTGCCAATGAAGCTTCAACGAATCAGCTCAGTTCCTGGAAATTCTGAGGAAAAACTGGTGCCAAAGACCAGTAAGGTGAACTGTGACCTAATGAGTAAATCTGTGGCAGAGCTGCCACCAAAGCTACAGAGATTAGCAGGTGGTTCAAGGATTGAGGGAAACCTTCCTCCCAAACTGAGGAAAATGAATTCCGAGCGTTTTACGTAACTTCAGGAACTTTTTGATGGACACTAAAATCTAATTTTTGATCAAACACAATTCTACTGTAATTTTCAAAGATTAATGGGACAAATATACTGCATTTAATATCTACAAAATAGGGCAAAGTTTCATTAGCACTACATGCATTCTGAGATGTTAATTTACCAGCTGTAGTGAAATGTAATGTTTATTGCTTTGATACAAGACCTCAGCCATTTTAAAATCATTGTAATATTACCATCGACTAGCATGTAGTATCACAAATAGCATGCAATAATGATGTGCAGCTCTTGCATATAGTTTTATAGCATGATTCACATTAAATTTTTATTTATTCAGTAGTAGCAAAAAATATATATAAAGAGGTTTTGCTCTGCCTCATAAAATGTATTACAGAATAGGATCTTAAAGTCCAGCAGAATGTGTTCCTAAAGGAGAGTAGATATTTTTTGAGGATTGATTTCACGCTTTAAATTACAATTAAGATGATTATTATCTTCAATACTTATGTATGTCAAATTATAATATGTTCTCTTTAAACTAGTCCTTTTCAATGCATGTTTTGCTTACAAAATTAGAGAAGGCTATAGGCAATACAGAGCATACAGAGCTCTTATCAGAAAGTTTTAGCCTTAAATAATCTGATATCTTCCTGTTTTGTGTTTTATTGGCCTCACTTTTTTTTTGCTTTGTTTTAAAATATTGCTTTTTGGAGTGTACGCAGACAGTGAAGGTGGTGGTGCTGGCAGCAGTAAGGATGAGGGAATGGAAAAGATGTATTATGGTAACAAGACTGCACAGCAGGTCTGTGTTTAATCATCTCGAATAACACTTTTACTTCAGCCTGCGTCATATTATGAACTGTATAAAGTCAAACATGTTACCAATCTAGGAGCATCTTCAGGCATGCAGACTTTATGTGTATAAACATTAGTTTATTTGAATTACTAAAGGAATATGGAATACTTGTATTTATTCCTACTGCAGCCTCAGTTTTTAGCTGAAACTATATTAAATTTTTCAACTGTTTATGCTGTTTCATTTTTACAGACTCCAGTGTCCTTTGTCAATAATGTATGATAGCTTTTGCATCAGACTTTTGTTAAAATATATTTTAAAGTCTTTAGCTACTATGCAAAATAGTGAAACTAGTTTCAATAACACTAATGTATATGAATGTTGTTATCTAAGTACTCTTCTTTTGCTTCCATCAAAGATGGATTGTCTTTTGTCCAGAACAGGGAAGACATTTTGTTTTAATCACCTGTGTCTTTTTTTCCCTCCTCCAATATTAACTATTCCCATAATACCCCTTTTACTTTCCAGTTTCCCAAAATTGTTGTAATCCATTACAGTTGCACAATGATAATAGATTATTTACTGAGATTGTAATTTTAGATTTAAGGTAGATCAATGACATGAGGCCTAAAGAACTGTTTTTCATTATCAAACGAGGCCTCCAGAATGACAGTGATCACATTTTGTGATGTATTATGTTCAATCCCTGTAGCAAGGTAAGTGATGTGTGGATTTCAAATAATTTTACTTAGGTGGAACCCCTTTTGTGAGTTAAGAAATTGGGTTGCCACTGAAAACTATTTTAGTGTTAATATGAACACAAAAGGTCAATCTACCTGGGGAATGGTACATTTTACAAAGTAAGTTTCTAAATGGAAGTTTATACAATGATGTGCTTATAGGTAAATTTATACTTCTCTAACAAATGCTTGAAGTTGCACTAAGAATCGCTGCTTATTGAGTTATTTTGTTTTACAAGTAAAGGTGGTTGCTGCAAAAATATCTGTCCAGGAATAGGCAGTGTAAAAGCAAGTGGAGCAGATACTTTAGAGAGACAGATAAGTTAAAATAGAGCTTAGTCTGCTCACAAAACCTGAAATATTCAGTAGGAGATGAGAAAAAAAGGTTTTGAGGGTCCTGGCAGTCAAATTCTAGGTTAAATCTTCAACCTGCCAGGAAGGATGAACGCATACATATTGGCTTTCATTTGTAGGAATAAAGCTACTTGTTTTCTGTCACTGTCATGTTCAACTATTAACCATCATGATCACATAACAGCATTGCTTACTATTTCCAATACAATTCTGTCATTTGTTTCCTTCCCTAAAGAGTCAGTCACCATTATGAAAAATGAAAATCGCTTATTGTCACGAGTCGGCTTCAAATGAAGTTACTGTGAAAAGTCCCTAGTCGCCACATTCCGGCGTCTGTTCAGGGAGGCTGTTATGGGAATTGAACCGTGCTGCTGGCTTGTCTTGGTCTGCCTTCAAAGCCAGCGATTAGCCCAGTGAGCTAAACAGCCCCATTAGCACCACTTACTAAAACATATCTCTTGGTACAAATAACTGATCCATTTTGCCATTTTGGATGCTACGATAACCATGCTTTGGGGGTAATTTTGACTTTGGATGAAGTATAAAACAAGTGATAATAGCTCAGTCTCAAATTAAACATGTCTCCTAATAGTAGTTTCCATTTAAGCCAATGGAAATCGGGAAAAGTGATTAACTGGTATAGGCAATATCACTTGTTTGAAACTATCATCCATTGTCAAAATTGCTTCCTTTGTGTTTGAGCCTGGATGGTGAGTGTTGGCAGGATTTCCAACCAGGATGTCCACACATACACTTTCTGGGAGAGGTCATTGTATAGGTACAATAGCCTTGATTCATGTCCCCGTCCAATGCTGCCTTGACTAAAATCAAATTGTAGGATCACCCTAATTTATGTTCTGCCTTCATTCAATGAGAAAGGTAATTCTGTTTCTCTTTGTGGTAATTTAGTTAAAGTACAAAAAAATCACTGACAGAACTCATCTGGATTAATCATTGAGTCAAATAATGAAAATAATCAAATTAACAACACATTTGAAGCTAGTTATTCACTGGACATTGTTTTACATCTGGCGTGAATGCTGTCCTTTTAGGATATCAGCTGAACTGAACAACTCTAATTGAACAAAATATTTTGTCCAGGTGCACTCTTGCACTCATATAACTTTGAAATCTGTTGTTAGGCAATTTGGACATTCTGAATTCTCCCTCTGTGTACCCGAACAGGCGCCGGAATGTGGTGACTAGGGGCTTTTCACAGTAACTTCATTGCAGTGTGAATGCAAGCCTACTTTTGACAATAAAGATTATATATCCCAGAATTTCTGCCGGTGTTCTTCTAATTTCCTGCTGAAGTTCCAACGGGAGACCAGCAAAGACCCGATGAAACATGGAAATGCCTATTTGAAATTGTTTCCGCAACTTCCTTAGGGCTCCACAAGTCATAACTGAAAAATGTCAGGGACTTTCCTTCAGTGCTCTCTCTAGCTCCTCATCATTTGTGCTGTACATTTCTGGGTCATGGTTCCTTGCCTATCCTCATTTAATTATCAGTCATGGAACCCTACCCAATATTCCCTAACTCTTGAGTCTCAAAATTTTGTTCCATGTTTTCCTGTTCTGAGTTTGGTCTCCTACTGGTATTCTCCAGATACAGAATTAAGTTCACACCTGGTCCTTGCTTCCTGCCTTGCATTCTCCATCTCCATGCCTTTTCGGTTTCATGCCCGTAACAGTTGCACCTCTGGAAAATACCAACCATTAAAAGATGAACGAAAAAGAGCTACCGTCCTTGATTGCTTCAAATGGATATCATAACAATCAGACAAATCAGACTTTCACAAATCATCTAAGCAGATTAGACTATATTTATACTATTTTAATTCAACTCACACAAATAGTTGGGTTAATTAACACATCCTAGGCTAATGCCCAGGTACATCAATGGAACTGACTGTTCAAACAAAAATATTCAAAAATCAACATATTAAATATATTTAATGTGATACACCTTTGTGTATTAAAAATCTATTTCTTGCAAAATGTTTTATCAGCAATGAATTTCATCAAAGATATTGCACAAAAACTTTTTTTTTTCAGTTGTTGCTCCATTCAGTTTTAAATATACACCTGTGTCTAATCCTGTGACTATGCTATCAGATATTCTGTGAATAAAGTGTACATTTATAACATTTGCTATTTATATACTGTTCTTATTTCTTGAATCTTCTTTGTTGGAATTTAATTTTCATTGGTGTAAACCTCTAACCAGGATAACTGACAAACAGTAAACTTGACTTAACGACAGAGGTGGCACAGTGGCTAGCACTGCTGCCTCACAGCACCAGGGACCCAGGTTTGACAAAGAGGCATCCAGACTCGATACGTCAGCTCCCTTCTTTCTCCACAGATGCTGTCAGACTTGCTGTGTTTGTCCAATATTTTCTGTTTTCGTTTCAGATTCCAGCATTTGCAGTAATTTGCTTTTACCAAGGTTCAATGCTGGCCCCGGGTGACTGACTGTGTAGAGCTTGCACTTTCTCCCTCCTCTGTGTGGATTTCCTCCGGGTGCCCTGTTTCCTTCCACAGTCCAAAGATGTGCAGGCTAGGTGGATTGGCCATGCTAAATTTCCTCTTAGTGTCCAGTTATGAGCCATGATGTGGGGATGCGGGCATTGGGCTGGGGTGAGCACAGTAAGAAGTCTTACAACACCAGGTTAAAGTCCAACATGTTTGCTTCAAACAATAGCTTTCGGAGCATTGCTTCTTCCTCAGGTGAATGTTATGAGCAGGTTAGGTACGGCTGCGGGCAAAGGGTGTGGGAGTGGGCATAGGTAGGGTGCTCGTTTAGAGGGTCAGTGTAGACTTGATGAGCCGAATGGTCTCCTTCTAAACTGTAGGAATTCTATGAAATTAAAAATATTTATACTTTCTCAATGGGATGTTAATTTATGCTGACTGATACTTTTTGATGGGTTAAGATATTGTAAACACATTGGGCTGGATTCTCCGATTTTGCGGCTAAGTGCCGAAGCCGGCATAGGAACCATGGCGTTTTATGACGCCAAAATCAGCGCCGAACCCTCACCGATCTTGGGACCGATGAGAGGCGAGCAGCAGCGGCGGGTAAACACCCAGCTCCCGCGTCAGAAACGGCTGGGTCGGTGGGCACGCATGCGCACGGCAACAACCTGCAGTGGTCACGCCATACAACATGGCATTGGCTGTGCGCAGACCCGAACTGCCAAGTATTTCCCCTTGGCCACCCCCCACCAATCCCCCAGCCCTTGCGGAAGCCCCCTCCAGCCAGAACCACGACTCCCGGCCGACTGTGGCGGCGCTGTACTCAGTCCGCGGCTGCCATGCTGGGTTCCCGACCACTGAGACCACACATCAACCACGGTCGGGAACTCAGCCCCTCGGGAGGATGGGCTTCCAATGATGCGCCAACGCCTCTCCAACGGCATGCGACGTGCAATGCGATGATGCCATTTTGGAGGGGGTGGAGAATAGGAAACTAGGGTCAAACCGGCGCCACCCCCGATTTGAATGTCAGAAGGGATGCTCCACCCAATCGGCGATTATGATATCGAGGTCGGGCAACGGAGAATACTGCCCATTGGTTTCACACATGTTGGGCAGATTTGCAGATCAATAAGATGTGAACTGTGGCCTTAGAGGTGCGAGAATGCTTACAAATGTTTGCTTTCTCAAGTCAGAAATAAAAATGTATTACTTCCCATTCAGTACTTCTGAAGTGAATTGAAGATGCAAGGTTTCAAAGAACCCAACTAAGCCAATTTATTACAAACTAAATTAATTTAATAACCTTTTGTCTAATTCAAATAAGGCATAATGCCTGGACCTTTTGCCTGCTCTCTGCTTATGAGTATTTAGTTGATAATTGCCAAAGCTGTAAAATGCAACTCTTATTATGTTGAGTATTAACGTTGGCAGCAGCTTGCACATTGAAGCAGGAACACTGCAGCATTTCGGATTCCCCACTCCCTGTCCTGTCCCCAGTGGTGGGCAGCAGGCAGAACAGGGCCATGCCAGCTGGGACACCTGAGCAGCAGCCGGACCCATCCAGGCCTGATCGCACCTGAAGACGACTGCCAATGGGTGATAGCTTCCGTCTGCTGTTGAGTAAAGATTCAAGAGTTCTGCTCCTTTTCACAAACACCCTTTATTTTTCCTTGAACACACTCTGTACAAAACTCTATCACCACATTACATGCTCACAATGACCAGCTGCAGCCTCTTTACATATCAGCATCAATTATTGGATACTTAACATCAATGAAACATCTAATTGGAATATCTCTTAACCCATTCCTTAATAGTCTCACCATCCTTGGAGAAAAAAAATAATTTGGTGAAAACAAAATTACAAGAAATTCAAAAACACACGCAAATTCCACCCCCTTTTTTATTTTTGTTTTTGGAAGGAAACAAAAAACCCAAAACAGTCACAGAAACAGGCACCGTTCATTAACAATATTCAAAAGTTTCTGTGAACTACCTCCTTTTCATAAAACAATTGGACAATTAATAGCTACTGTTGACCCATTTAATTTTTGCTATCTCCCCTCTGTCCAACATCTGTTTCAAACCTGCGATGTCTATCCTTAACCTTATCTCATTCACACTTTTTGTAGAGTGCACATTTTCCCACAGGGATTTATTGTCAACGTGACACTCGATGGGTATGTTACCCAAATCCCCTAATCCCAAAATGTCTGTCAGTATCTCAGATATATAAAAGGCCATATCGACCGCCTCTACAAGGCTTAACATCTCAGCAGCCAAAGTGCTTTTGACCACTCTCCTAATTTTCTTTGTTTCCCACACAAGAGGGCAACATTTTCCATTGTTCCCCAAAAGGAAAATTATAAAACTTGTGCTTGAAACTCCATCACATAAATTTTTTTTTTAATAAACAATTTTATTGAGGTAGTTTTTGGCTTTGTAAACAGTTACAGACATCAACAGAAAGAAAGCAAAAAAGGCAAAAATGTGCAAATATCCACGTACATTCAATACTTAAATCGTAGCATACTGCACAAGCCACTCCTCTCCCACCGGTACTACCCACCATTTTATCCCTCCTACTCTACTCTACTATACCCCCCCCCCCTCATGTACCCATGTACAGATCCCCTCAAGGCGAACTTAATTTTTTCCATACCCAGGAAACTCGACATGTCCGCTAGCCACAACTCAGTCTTTGGGGGCTTTGGGTCCCTCCACGCCAATAGTATTCGTCGGTGGGCTATCAGGGAAGCAAAGGCCAAAACATCAGCCTCTTTCTCCCACTGGACTCCCGGGTCTTCCGAAACCCCAAAAATTGCCATCCCTGGACCAACCGCCACCCTTGTTTTTAGCACCCGGGATATGACACCCGCAAATCCCTCCCAGTACCCCCTGAGCTTAGGGCATGCCCAAAACATGTGAACGTGGTTCGCTGGTCCTCCCGCGCACCTAGTGCATTTGTCCTCTATCCCAAAGAATTTGCTCATCCGAGCCACCGTCTTGTGGGCCCGGTGAACGACCTGAAATTGAATCAGCCCGAGCCTGGCTCCGTCACATAAATTTATGAGTTTCAAGTGCTTAAGACCACCTAAAACTTGGAACCTCAAAACACACTCCTACATTTTTAATTTGACCAACACTTTATTTGCTCTCATTAGGTCTTCCACTTTAAGAACATTCATTTTTATACTCAACTCTATGACATCTAAACTAACGTCCGGTCTCATCGGTTTACCTAACCAATTCAGTTGCTCATTTAAACTACGCAGTTGCTCTTTTCCCATTTTGAAACCACTGCGTCTTTTTGTGAAAACCAACCACCGTTAATTGCTATTGGGCTGATGATTTCCAAATAAGATTGCTGATGTAAAGTTGGACCTAACTTAGTCTGTCCGATTTCCAGTCCAATATATTTAAATGCACCGGAAGCCTGACTTCCAACCCTGAATTCTTTCATCAACCCAGAGATTACAATAGCTTCGAAATCACTAGTCCCATCCCAAAAAAATCATCGACACGCATCATAAAGATGCCGGAAAGGTTTCCTTTATGCTGCCAGTAAAACATTGCCGGATCCGCTTTCAACTGGCAACAGCCTAACTTTAACAAAACTGACCTTACTGAAAAATACCAGACTCTAGACTCATCATTTAATCCATATACACATTTTCTCAACTTCCAGAGTACCCCTTCTGTGTTAGCTGCCTCTTTAGGAGGACGGAGAATAATGTCTCTCTGAAGCTGATGCCCCTGCAAAAAGGCAGCTTTTATATTTATAGATTTACATTTCCATGCCTTTGTGGCTAATAGAGCCAAGAAGATCTTTAAAATAACCTCTCTTGCCGTAGGTGAATCTACCCTTAAATCGTGATCTTCTAAGTTTTCTTCAAATCCCCTTGCCACAAGCCTGGCATTTGCCTTATAAGTTCCATCCGGAAGAACCTTTTCCGTGCAAATCCATTTGTGGAATAGAACTCTTTGTCCCCTATCCGGTACTTCCGTGTATACCCCAAATTCACTCCAACTACGCAGTTCTTGCTGTTTGGCATTTTTGATAACTTTTTCCTCTAATTTATTGGAAGCCACCAAAATCTCATGTGCATGTGGGCTTCTACTCCTAGTAATACTCGTAGTCTTACCCATGTTCCGAGACCTTGACAAATTATGTATCTCGTTCTGTACTGCTACTGCTTGATCTTTCCATTCTGCTGTGGGATGTCCTTTCAATAGTTCTAGACCTCTTCCTGCGCACCTCTTCATTATCCGATGTACTATCTGCACTGGCACTGCATTTCTGTGCCCTCCATTTTTGAACTACTTGTTCCCAATCCATTGTCTTGACATGCTCCCCTGAATGCTGTACATCCAACCAGTATTTATACTTTCCAGTGGCCTTCTCTGCTCTATTAATAACAGTTGCATCCTTCCATTGACTAGACCCTTCAGGCAAGTATCTCACTTTTGTTCTAACTTTTGGCAGTTGTCCTTTTGGAAAAGTGGCCTGTTCTAATTCATCAGAAGTATTGTGTTCCTCTACAGAAACCCTGTCTTTATCAGTTAACTGATCCTCATAATTCTGTAACATGTGCGTACCAAATTACCCTGGTTCCTCATCCCGTGACAGCCTCACCGAACAGGCGCCGGAATGTGGTGACTAGGGGCTTTTCACAGTAACTTCATTTGAAGCCTACTCGTGACAATAAGCGATTTTCAATTTTTTCATTTCATCATGTCTGCTCTGTCTAAATTGGAAAATTTGTAATCTGCACCCATTATCCTTGATGAATATACCCTAATAGTCTGATTGCCATGTTGCAAAACAATTGTTTTGTCATCTATGCCTATGATCTTCCCTGGGCCTTTCCATTCATTACAATTGTCTCTCTTATAGTATACTATGTTTCCTTGCTGAAAAACGGTATTCAATGGCTGCATATTATGCCTTAAAGCTCTGTGAATTCTGTCAGAGATTTCTGCTTCCAAAAAGGCTTTTCTACTGCTATGTAATGCATTTAAATGCTCAGCAAAGGCAGAGCTAATTGTGGTCCCTTCCCAAGCTGGAGGGCTGGTCATCCAAAATGAACGGAATTTTTGGATTTCTACCAAATACTAATTGATAGGGACTATAGCCCCCAACCATCTGTGATGAATTCTTTGCATATACCACCCATGTTAAAGCTGAATTAACTTGCAATTAGGTCTATCTGCCAAACTTTTCCGGAGCATGTCATATATAACAGCATGGCTTCTTTCATACACACCATTACTAAATGGACTTTCTGCAGCCGTATTCATAACTGTGATATTCACATATCCCTAAACTCAACATTAGCAAATTAGCCCCCGTTGTCTGTAAGCAATTTTGCCGATGGGACTATTCCTGTCCCAATCCATTTTTTCCACAATTTGATCCAAAATTACTCTCTTTTCTTTACTTTGTACAGTAGTTCATTGACTAAATCTGGTTGCTAAATCTATAAAATGCAAAATAAATATATTGTTGGCTTTATCCCAGATCTTAAGGCCCATGGTCACAATGCCGTTAAAATCCCTGGCCAAAGGTAGGGTTACTATCGGTCATGACGGTGTCCTTCTCTACATCCTACAAACCTCACAGCGAGCACTAACCTGTTCTATCAGCTTAGTATAGTCTTCATCCCTTATCCCAGCATCCTTTAATAAATTTTTCAGCCTCCATGGAGATGGATGTGCAAATTGCCTGTGCAGTTTTAATACAACAAGCTTATTATCAGCTAAAGTCCCATTTCCAGTTGCCAATAACACATCCTTAACAACTGCACCTGAAATATTATTTGCCAGTGATGGAATACAATTGTGTCCCAATTGTGTAAATTGTAAGTCCACCTTGATTCCAAAAACTGTTCCTTATCCTGTTCCACATCCAGTTTCATGTATGCTTTCTTCATCGATGGTCTGCTCGGAAGCAAAGGTATCTTACTTGATACAACATCTGTGCTAATGGAATGATTCACTCCGGCAATATTGCAAGGGATCAACATTCTTTTCAGTAACTTCAGAGTATTATCCTTCCCAAAACTAAAACTTGTGGAACTTCCAAATTCCTTCATCTTGTTACGATTTTCAGCATTCAAATATTCCAGTTAACATTTTAACCAGTCAATTCCACACACAGTAGATGTGCAGCCACTGTGCAATACAGCACAATTGAAGGATTCTGCAACCAACACTCTCATTACTGGAATAAAACTGCTCATTAATAGGACAATGCCTTCTTTCTGGGCACTATTTGTTTCCTCTTCCAACTCTTCCATGTCATGTGTAGCTTCAAACACTCCATTATAATGTGCTGGACAGTTGAAAGCATAATGGTATGGAGAGTCACACCGAAAACATCGATTTATCATACCCCGGCATTTCTGGGGTTCATTTTCCTATTCCCATTCTCCATGTCCCTCCTCCTGTTATAGGTTTTATATGGGTTTCTGTCCTCATAATTTCCAAGTCCCGATTTCCTTCCATACTCTCGTAACATGTTTGTAGCTGCATAATCTCACCATCATGTCAGTAATGCATCTTCCATAGTCTGCTTTATTTACAACTGACACATTTTTGTCGCAAGACCTATAGGAATTGAATGTTTCCCCAGAAACTTCTTTAAGGCTTCTATCATCTGATCGAATAGTATCATTGTCTGCAAACTTAACTCCTGTCAAAACTAGGAGCCTATCCCTATTGGTCCCTCTCGCACAGTCCAGTAACTTTAACGCTTATACGGACTGTGGAAATTCCAAGCGGTGTTTGTGCAGCCTTTTATATAGTCTGCTAAATTCAATTATATAGACCTCAATAGAGATATCCACTGTTGTTCGGAATCTATCAAATTCTGACCAGGCTTCATATGCACTTAACAAATCATCCTTTTGCTAAATCTTATCCATAAAACACAATAGAATCTCCAGACCTTCTTCTGGGTCTAACTCTTCCAATTCCAGCTCAGAAAACACTTTGTCCCGGATTTTACTCTCATAAGGTAGAGAAGGAGCCAATGCCATACCTTGTTTCCTCTTTCCCAAAGCAGTTACTTTCATCCACATAACAACTGCACTTCTCCATTGGTCGTACAATACCATTTCAGAAAATAATGGTGGTTAGTTATATCTTTATTCTAGGTTCAGCCACATATTTTTTTTTCTTTCCTTCACACTCGCTCCTTGGTTGATGCAGAATATTCTTTTTCTTCTGGAAAAGTATATTTCAACCCTTTACATTTGCACCACAACAATCCTCTGCTACCACTGTTAGCTTCCATCTACTGTTGAGTAAAGATTCAAGAGTTCTGCTTCTTTTCACAAACACCCTTTATTTTTCCTTGAACACACTCTGCACAAAACTCTATCACCATATCACATGCTCACAATGACCACCTGCAGCCTCTTTACATATCAGTGTCAATTATTGGATACTTAACATCAATGAGACATCTAATTGGAATGTCTCTGAACCCATTCCTTAACAACGGTGACCCAGGTCACAGGGTGGGAATCACAGCCGGCCACCTCCACTCCTGAAGTACTGTCTGGGGATCCACCTAGACGTGGCAAAAGGGCCTGTCAGGCCAGAAAAGTAGACACCAGCTAAGTTGGCACCATTGCAGGGCACAGTTTAGCGAAAGGGGCGAGGGTGTAAACCTGTACATATGTTGTCACATTAAACATGATGTGGAGATGCCGGCGTTGGACTGGGGTGAGCACGGTAAGAAGTCTTACAACACCAGGTTAAAGTCCAACAAGTTTGTTTCAAACATGAGCTTTCGGAGCACTGCTCCTTCCTCAGATTCACCTGAGGAAGGAGCAGTGCTCTGATAGCTCGTGTTTGAAACAAACCTGTTGGACTTTAACCTGGTGTTGTAAGACGTCACATTAAACACCTGCGCACAATGTTGCAACATGCCTCAGTGCTCTGTCAGAAGGGTGTTAGGGGTGGGCTGGTATGGGCTGGCCGCAGAGGGGGCGTGGAGAGTAGGGGGAATGGACGAACATTGGGGTTTTTCTTAGCTCAGGGACTGCAGTTCAGCCAGCGTACACCAATCCTGTGTTCCACTCCCATCCACAACCCACCCCCCCCCCCCCTCCCCCCGCTGTCCCCACTTCCGCCACCCTAGGGGACTCAATGGGACCGTGTGATGGAATGGACAGCTTGCAGGCAGGAATAACCAAATGAATGGTGGAAAGTGCTCCTGCGGGCAGGTGGCAGAAGTTGGCAAAGAACGAGGAGCACCAGAGCTGATCGCAGAGTGGGTTGTCATCATCCTCCATCCCATGGTCCAGACCCTCTGTTGCTGCCAACACAGGGCTTGCAGCCCATATTGCGGTAGGTATGCTTCCCAGAGTGGGTTGCAGGTGGGAGGCAGGAGGTGGGTGGGGTGGGATGCAATGTCCGTGCCCCTGGCCAGACCCCCTAGTCTGGGGCACATGTGTAGCCTCATCCTTGGCCTCCCCTGGCATCCTCATTGGAAGAAGCTTGCCATTCATCCTCCTCCTCTAGCACACCACCCCTCTGCTGCGCGATGCAGACATCCCTTCCAGCGCCATACTGGAAGGCCCCTCCAAAGCAGTGCAGGCTCTTGAACCTAATTTACAGGATGCCTGAGCACCGCTCAATCATTTCTCTGGTCTCTGCATGGGCGTCATTGTAGCGGGTCTCGGCGTCGTACTGTGGCCTCCGGATAGGTACGATCAGCAGCGATCACAGCAGATAACCTTGTCACCCGCCATCCTGGGGTGCGCCTCAAAGAGGCCAGTAGCCATCGAGTGTGCCACGATGAAGGTGTCACGCACACTTCCTGGGCATCGGGTGCAAACATGCATGATGCACTGTTCCACTGGTTGAGAGGGGGGTGGGGGAGTGGTAGGGTGGAGGGTGGGGTGCAGGGGTGTTAGTGGTTGTGTGGGGGCATCCGTAGGGCCAGTGCACTCTGCACAACCAGGGACCAAGGTGGGTGGTCAGTTAGGTGCACAACAAGATGGCTGCCTGGCAGGCCGTGGCAATGGTGATTCGTACCTCGACATCGTCCCAGTCCTGTGGGGGATCACCCCAGGCTCATGGCACGTCCATCCTTCACCTTCTCCCACACCTCACATCTCAACCAGACCGGCTAGTGTCTGGACCGACAGCCCATGGTGCCGCCACTCCTTGTTCGACCTCCTCTCTCTCACTCATCAGCCACGGCGCCTGTTTCTTGATTTTTAAAAACACAAGTGTATCGGGAATTTCGCCCAGAGGAGGCGGAGAATCGCGCAGGCCTCGGAGAATACCGGGGTGGGCCCACTAATGATATGCAAATGCCGTTTACAGTCCGCGCAGAGTGGAATGCATTGACGCCGCTGTCGAGGCACCGGAGAATTGTGATTTGGCATGAATTGCGATTTGTCCCCGCCATGATTTCGGCATCAAAACCAATTCTCTGTCCAATCATGTTTTGCGTTTCCAACGTCAGCCGACCGGAGAATCCTGCCTGCTTTGTTACAAAAACACAAGTTTCCCTTCAGCAAACTGGACGTCTCCATTCTCAAAAACTTAATTTGTTCATTTTCTAATAATGCCAGCCTTGATTACAAATTTGTATCTGCTGTCGATGCATCTTCAATCATTCAGATAACAAGCACTGAGTAGCTTAATTTCATGCAGTTTAAGATCATAAGAAAAAAGAGCTAGAGCCCTTTGAACCTGCTCCGCATTCAACAAAATATTGACTGATCTTCTACCTTGTCTCACAATCCCACACTATCCCATATCCCTTAATTCCCTCAGTACCCAAATAATTATTTACCTCAGTATTGCATATTGTCAATGACTGAACAAGACGGGATTCTCTCTGGACCGAGGCCAAAATTGGGAAAGGCGATTGAGCGGTAAAATCGGTTATGAAGCCAAGATTCCGGCGCCCGCCAATTTTTATTCCCGGCGCCGCAAAAGCGCCGCAATGCATTCTACACTGGGGGAGAGGGGGCATGCTGGGACAGGGGCTACAGTGCAGACCAGGTCTACCGTGTAGCCTGGTGGGCCAGTTGGGTATGGGGGTATGCATCATGCTAACATGTCTGCTTTTCACCCCTTGCAGACAATGGACTTTGGAATTCAACCAGGAATAGCGGCCTTCTTCCTAATCGCCGCAGTCCTGGCGGTGCACTGAGGCTGTATGAGCTGGAGCTGCTCAAGGAGGACACTGTAGCAGTGAAGCCTGCCCTAGAGGAACAGGAGGCAGCCGGTGAGGATCGGGAGTTGACCACCCAACAGACGAGGTGGAGGTGGGAAGGAGGTGCCACATGAGGCCGTCTGTGTACCGGCAGTGCCTATCATTTGAGGACCTGCTGGACTGGCCGAAGACTCCGGCTGAGCAGGGGGACCGTGCGCAATATCTGCCAGATCATGGAACAGCTGGCACCACGGGGGAATGGGGACGACACCTGCTCCCGATGGCCGTCAATGGACGGTCGCCCTGAATGTTCACGCAACGGGGGGACACCATGCCACCTATATTACCCAAACAGCTGCCGGGTCCATCCAAGCTCAGCTGCCTGTAGAAGACACCTGCTAAAGAGGACCCAGGTCACAGTGCGGAAATCGCAGCAGCCCACCTCCACTCCTGATGTACTGCCTGGGTGTCCACCGAAGCATAGTGTTAGGGCCTGTGAGGTCAGAAAAGTAGACACTAATAGGCGCCGAGTGGATACCTGTCCGGAATCTCACAGAGCTCATTGCACAGGTGCATCTGCGCCATCACAGAGGCCCTAAATGCCCGGTCACCACAATACATCAAATTCCAGGATTTAAATGTTTCAGGCAGGATAGAGGGGGATGTAAAAGGGGTGGCGGAGTTGCGCTATTGGTTAGGGAGAATATCACAGCTGTACTGCGGGAGGACACCTCAGAGGGCAGCGAGGCAAGATGGGTAGAGATCAGGAATAAGAAGGGTGCAGTCACAATGTTGGGGGTTTACTACAGGCCACCCAACAGCCAGTGGGAGATAGACGAGCAGATAGGTAGACAGATTTTGGAAAGGAGTAAAAGCAACAGGGCTGTTGCAATGGGAGACTTTAACTTCCCCAATATTGACTGGGACTCACTTAGTGTGAGGGGCTTGGATGGGGCAGAGTTTGTAAGGAGCATCCAGGAGGGCTTCTTAAAGATATTATGTAGATAGTCCAACTAGGGAAGGGGCTATACTGGACCTGGTATTGGGGAATGAGCCCGGCCAGGTGGTAGAAGTTTCAGTAGGGGAGCATTTCAGAAACAGTGACCATAATTCAGTAAGTTTTAAAGTTCTGGTGGACAAGGATAAGAGTGGTCCTCGGATGAATGTGCTAAATTGGCAGAAGGCTAATTATAACAAAATGAGGCAGGAACTGAAGAACCTAGATTGGGGGCGGATGTTTGAGGGAAAATCAACTTCTGACATGTGGGAGGCTTTCAAATGTCAGTTGAAAGGAATTCAGGACCGGCATGTTCCTGTGCAGAAGAAGGATAAATACGGCAAATTTCGGGAACCTTGGATAACAAGAGATATTCTGGGCCTCGTCAAAAATAAAAGGGAGGCATTTGTCAGGGCTAGAAGGCTGGGAACAGACGAAGCCTGTGTGGAGTATAAAGAAAGTAGGAAGGAACTTAAGCAAGAAGTCAGGAGGGCTAAAAGGGGTCACGAAAAGTCATTGGAATATAGGCTTAAGGAAAATCCCAAGGCTTTTTCCATAAAAAGGAAGAGCGTAGCCAGGGAAAGTGTTGGCCCACTGAAGGATAGGCAAGGGAATCTATGTGTGGAGCCAGAGGAAATGGGCGAGGTACTAAATGAATACTTTGCATCAGTATTCACCAAAGAAAAGGAATTGGTGATGTTGAGTCTGGAGAAGGGTGTGCAGATAGCCTGGGTCACATTGAGATCCAAAACGACGAGGTGTTGGGCGTCTTGAAAAATATGAGGTAGATAAGTCCCCAAGGCCTGATGGCATCTACCCCAGAATACTGAAGGAGGCTAGAGAGGAAATTGCTGAGGCCTTGACAGAAGTCTTTGGACCCTCACTGTCTTCAGGTGATGTCCCGGAAGACTGGAGAATAGGATAATCCAGGGAACTACAGGTCATTGAGCCTTATGTCAGTGGTAGGGAAATTACTGGAGAGAATTCTTCGAGACAGGATCTACTCCAAATTGGAAGCAAATGGACGTATTAGCGAGTAGCAACATGGTTTTGTGAAGGGGAGATTGTGTCTCACTAACTTGAGGAGGTCACAAAGATGATTGATGCAGGTAGGGCAGTGGATGTTGTCTATATGGCCTTCAGTAAGGCCTTTGACAAGGTCCCTCATGGTAGACTGGTACAAAAGGTGAAGTCACACGGGATCAGGGGTGAGCTGGCAAGATGGATACAGAACTGGCTAGGTTATAGAAGGCAGAGAGGAGCATTGGAAGGGTGCTTTTCTGATTGGAAGGCTATGACTAGTGGTGTTCCGCAGGGATCAGTGCTGGGACCTTTGCTGTTTGTAGTATATATAAATGATTTGGAGGAAAATGTAACTGGTCTGATTAGTAAGTTGGCAGAAGACACAAAGATTGGTGGAATTGCAGATAGCGATGAGGACTGTCAGAGGATACAGCAGTATTTTGATTGTTTAGAGACTTGGGCGGAGAGATGGCAGATGAAGTTTAATCCGGACAAATGTAAGATAATGCATTTTGGAAGGTCTAATACAGGTAGTGAATATACAGTGAATTGTAGAACCCTCAAGAGTATTGACAGTCAGAGAGATCTAGGTGTACAGGTCCACAGGTCACTGAAAGTGGCAACACAGGTGGAGAAGGTAGTCAAGAAGGCATATGGCATCCTTGCCTTCATTGGCTGGGGCATTGAGTATAAAAATTGGCAAGTCATGTTGCAGCTGTATAGAATCTTAGTTCGGCCACCCTTTGAGTATAGTGTTCAATTCTGGTCGCCACACTACCAGAAGGATGTGGAGGCTTTAGAGAGGGTGCAGAAGAGATTTACCAGGATGTTGGCTGGTATGGAGGGCATTGGCTATGAGAAGCGGTTGAATAAACTCGGTTTGTTCTCACTGGAACGACGGAGGTTGAGGGGCGACCTGATAGAAGTCTACAAAATGAAATGAAAATGAAAACCGCTTATTGTCACAAGTAAGCTTCAAATGAAGTTACTGAGAAAAGCCCCTAGTCTCCACATTCCGGCGCCTGTTCAGGGAGGCTGGTATGGGAATTGAACCGTGCTGCTGGCCTGCCTTGGTCTGTTTTCAAAGCCAGCGATTTAGCTCCGTGCTAAACCAGCCCCCTATGAATGGCATAGACAGAGTGGGTAGTCAGTAAATCCTGTCTCGAAGAATTCTCTCCAGTAATTTCCCTACCACTGACATAAGAAGCTTTTTCCCAGGGTAGAGGGATCAATTACTAGGGGGCATAGGTTTAAGGTGCAAGGGGCAAGGTTTTGAGGAGATGTACAAGGCAAGTGTTTTACACAGAGGGTAGTGGGTGCCTGGAACTCGCTGCCGGAGGAGGTGGCGGAAGCAGGGACGATAGTGATGTTTAAGGGGCACCTTGAAAAATACATGAATAGGATGGGAATAGAGGGATATGGACCCCGGAAGTGCAGAAGATTTTAGTTTCAACGGGCAGCTTGGTCGGCACAGGCTTGGAGGGCCGAAGGGCCTGTTCCTGTGCTGTACCTTTCTTTGTTCTTTGTTTGTTCTTTTGTTCAATGTAGACTGTGTCCACCAGGATGCCGGGGCAGTGGGGTTCGCCGTCATCGCTGATATGCCCCAGGTGCAGGGGATGATCGACAGGATGCAGGTTGCCCTACGAGCACCAGCAGTTAACAAGCCGCTCAACACCGCTCAACACCAACCAAAAGGGCTTCCACTCAATGAAGGTGGTGACAGCTGATATGTGACCATGAGCTATGCATCATATACCTCTGTGCCCGATGCCCGATAACCAGGCAGCATGCACGACACCTTAATCCTGGCACACTCGATGGCCCCTGACCTGTTAGAGGCCCCCCCCCCCCCCCACCCGTGGCTGAGAGGCTGGCTCCTGGGTGACAAGGGTTTTCCACTGCTGATAGTGCTTATCCAGGGCTGATAGTGCCTATCCAGAGAACACAAACCGAAGTGGAGTCCCGCTGCAACGATGGCCATGCAGCGATCTGTTCATGATCAAGTGGTGCTTCGCAATCCCAAAGGTGCTGTTCCAGTGCCTGAAATGCTTTGGAGGTGCCCTCCAGTATAGCACTAGGAGGATCTCCCACATCGTGTTGGCCTGCTGTACCCTCCACTACATTGCATAGCAGAGGGGCGACGTGCTAGAGGAGGGAGTAAAACGCCAGTTCACGTCTGATGAGGAGGATGTGGGGAGAGTGAGGATGGGCAAGACATGGGGCACGGGAGGCTGCATAATATGTGAGCCACGGCCGACGTCCATGGGACGCTCTAATCGTCTCCAGGTTCACCGACTAGGGGGACTGGCCAGCAGCAAGGACACCACATCCCACTCCCACACCCCTTCCTGGCAGGCAACCCCCTCCCATGAACAATCTCCTTGTGTCTGAACTGGGATCCCTGGCCAAGCTCACCCCAACGTGCGCCCACCCTCCAACCCCCCTCCCCCCACCCTGCGTCCCCTCTTTGGCCAGCGCAGACCAGCCTATCCCACACACCCAGAGCACTGAGGCAGATTGTCCTCAGGTATCCACAGGTGCTTAATGTGAACAAATACATACAGTTTTGTGCTCTAACATTATACTGTGCCCATGCCAACATAACTACTGTCAACTTTTCAGGCCTTACAGGCCCTAAGGCTATGTTTGGGCGGATACCCAGGCAGTACATCAGGAGCAGAGGTGGCCTGCTGCGATTTCTGCCCTGTGACCTGGGTCCCCTTTGGCAGGTGTCTTCTGCAGGCGACTGGGCTTGACTGGACCCGGCTGCTGCTCACCAGATATGCCAAGAATAGGAGGGAGTGGGAGGGGAGTCCGAGTCACTGTGATGTTCCGGCACCTCCTCTGCGAATTCACTGGATTGGGCCCATCTCTCCTCCGCCTTCAGGTGCCAGGTGGACCCCTGGCTACCCCATGGGATGGTGGTGCGAACTGATCTAATCCCTGAGGCACTCCTGCCACCTGCCACTGCCAGTCCTGGAGGCCCGCTAGAAGGCCGAAACCCATCCAGATGGCAACTAGTCCTCTGCTCCTCCACCCCTCGGGGGTTTCTAACTCCACCTGCTGTACCGCAGCATATGTGTGGTGCGCACCATAAAGTGCTCCATGAGCCTCTTCACTAAACCGAGATGAGTGTCTCTGGGATGGTGGAGGGTGTTGGAGACAGCTGTGATGGAAAGTCAGTGTAGACCCTGGACAGTGCTCTGGGGTGTCGCCAGCTGTGGGTCGAGGGCTCCTGTCCGTGTCCTTCTCCTTTCTGCTCTCCTCCTGGGGTTGAGGTTGGGTGGCACCATGGTGGGGTGGGTGGGGGGGGAGGGTGTGAGGCGGGTTCAAGGGGCAACAAAAATGTTTGGGGGTGAAAGAAGAGGTTGTGAAAGTGGTGTGGGGCGTGTGTAGAGATCAGGTCTACCATTAAAAATGGCGTCTCCATCTATGAGTAGACAGTCCAGGCCAGTGCAGGAAAAAAGCCCAAGTGTGGCATCGACGGAGAGAAACTCCCTGAGGCCCAAAAAAATGGCCAAGTGCCTGTGAATAGCGCGGTCTTTCTCGGCGCTGCTGGCACCAAGAAACACCCTGTTGAATGCGCCATTCAACGGGCTTTAACTTAAGTGGGAGGTGACCTGCCGTTGGCTGGTGGTGAGATCTCCTGGTCCCAGCGTTGTCAATGAGATTTCGAATTGAATCCACCCCCCATTCTGGGGAACCCACGGTGGAGATTCACCATCGGCTGCACCCTGAAATCCTGCTGCCGGGAACGACCAGGAAATTCCACCTCCACTCCCCCGTTGCATTGTAACCTAAATATTGCCAAGGTCACAGCGCGGAGGCATCATGGCAACAGATTACAAATATATTGTTCCCAATCCAAAATCATGGAGTCTTTTTTCCCATTGAAAAGCTGAGAAGAGAGTTAAATTGCCACCTCTGCACCTGAAACATGTGAGCACACGCGCCCCACGCCGTCGGGAAGTCGGCCCATCGGGGCCGGAGCATGGGAGAAAGGCCTCACGTGATGTCCTGAGGCCATACCAATATCGCATGGCATACTCAGCAATGATGCCATTTTTGAGGGGGGGGGGGGGGGCAGCAGGGTAGCATAGTGGTTAACACAGTTGCTTCACAGCTCCAGTGTCCCAGGTTCGATTCTCGGCTGGGTCACTGTGCGGAGTCTGCCCGTTCTCCCCATGTCTGCGTGGGTCTCCTCCGGGTGCTCCGGTTTCCTCCCACAGTCCAAAGATGTGCAAGTTAGGTGGATTGGCCATGCTAAATTGCCCTTAGTGTCCAAAAAATGTTAAGTGGGGGTTACAGGGTTACGGGGATAGGGTAGATACGTGGGCTTCAGTAAGATGCTCTTTGTAAGGGCCGGTGCAGACTCGATGGGCCGAATGGCCTCCTTCTGCACTGTGAATTCTATGATCCTTTGAAAAACAGCGCTGTCCCCGATTTTGGTGTAAAAACAGATTCTCCGGCCAATAGCCGGTTTTGCCGTCGGCAATCGGAGAATCCAGCCCATTAACTATGTTTCTCTGTCCACAGGTACTGCCAAACCTGTTGAGTTTATCCAGCATTTTCTGTTTTGATTTCAGATTTCTGGCATCTGCAGTATTTTATTTTTTATTTTAATTTTTTTTATAAATTTGGATTACCCAAATATTTTTTCCAATTAAGGGGCAATTTAGCGTGGCCCATCCACCTACTCTGCACATTTTTGGGTTGTGGGGGCGAAACCCACACAGACACGGGGAGAATGTGCAAACTCCACACGGACAGTGACCCAGAGCCGGGATCGAACCTGGGACCTCTAGGCCACCGTGCTGCCCTGCAGTATTTTACTTTTATTGATGAGATTTGAGCTGACTGGTACAAATTCATCGACCAGTGTGTAAAATAGGTGTAGCGAGGGCAGAGGGTGGTAAACATGCCACTTTTCCAGAGGGATGTGTTTGTGTAAATTTCTGGAATCTTCTTAAACTGCCAACATATCAGTAATAAGCTGAAGTAATTAGTCTTTAATATAGCCAATAGATTTATTATCTAATGTTATTAACTTTTCAGCTTTGAAGGAATATAATCACAAATTAATCTCAGCAATTTGTATCAATCTCAGGCACTGAGCTGAACCATCGGTTTGTAATCAGCAAATCAGATAATGCTGATTCAGATAATGCTAAATTACTGTGAGATAGCTGAACGACTTTGGAACTTCAATTATTCATTCCAATGGTTAACCATACCTATTAAATAATTTATGCAATTAATATTAAATGCTGATAATTTGGACAGTAAGATACTCATTGATAAATTCTGGGCACGATTCAATGGAAAAATGTCAAAGTCCGGTTTTGGATACATTTGTTGGGGTGTTCCATGACGGCCATTTGGGTGAGATCGCGGCCCGTATTGATTCATTTGATTCTTGGCATTACAGGCTCCCGTGCCGTCTGATTTGCGCACTTGAGCCTCAGGATCTCACCGTTAAAACGAGGGGGACCTCCTTTAAAATACTCACCCACCACTCACTCCCAGTCAACACACAGGCATGGTAGCACGCAGACCTGCTCCTCGTTTTGGGAATGCCGACCTGGCTGGGTTTCTCAATGTGTGGATGAGAAGCAGGCCACTCAGTTCCCCTGAGGAGGTCAGAGGACCAGCAGCTGGGTCAGAAATGCTGCCTACGAGGCAGTAGCAACGACTGTCACTGGGGAAGGATGACCAGGAGGACCGCTGTCCAATGTCAGAAGAGAAACGACCTCCACTGAGCTGCAGGAGTAATTTACCACTTCTCTGCTGGCATCAGTTTAGCCTGCCACCCCTTAAAATCCCAACCCCCACTTCTCTTTGCCCCTGGAGGAGAAGATAACACATAATAAACAGTAAAGGGTAAAGATGTGGAGCAGACTTCCAGAGGTTTGAGTCCTCACCCCCTGTGGGCCGTCAAGATTGCGGGGTTGATGAAGGAGACAGCAGTCACCGACAGCGAGGTTGGCCTGCACCAGAGAGGTGAGGATCCACTGCTCCTTCATAAGGTGACCTGTCTCAAGTGAGTAGTTCATGTCAGACAAAACAATCCTTCCCTCCCACTGACCTTGGGCGGCATTCTCCCCTACCCGGCGTGACGGAGGGTCCCGGAGTAGGGGAGTGGCGCCAATCACTAAGGGGTCGCGCCTCCCCAAAGGTGGGGAATTCTCCCCACCTTTGGGGGCCAGCCCCGCGCCGGAGCTGTTGCCACCAGAAGACCGGCGCAAAAAACCGGCTCCCCCGTCAGCGGGCTGGCCGAAAGGCTTTCACCGGTCCGCGCATGCGCCGGCAGTGACGTCAGCGGCAGCTGGCCGCTGACGTCACTGCCGGCGCATACGCGATGTGGGATTCTCTTCCGCTTCCGCCATGGCGAAGGCCGTGGCAGACGCGGAAGAACATAGTGCAGCCAGGGCACTGGCCCGGACTCTGAGGGGGGGGCCCCGATCGCGGGCCAGGCCACCGTGGGAGCACCCCCCGGGGTTCGATCGCCCCCCGCCCCCCCAGGAACCCGGGGGCCTGATCGCGCCGCTGAGCCCGCCGTTCCAGAGGTGGTTTAAACCTCGGCGGCGGGAGAGGCCTCCCAGCGGCGGGACCTCGGCCCATCCGGGCTGGAGAATCACCGCAGGGGCCTCTCCGATCGGAGTGGCGAGATCCCTGCCCCCGCCACTTCCCGGGTGGCGGAGAATCTCTGCCATGGCGGGGGCGGGATTTTAGGCACCCCCAGGCGATTCTCCGACCCTGCCGGGGGTCAGAGAATTTCGCCCCTTATGGCCATTGACTCGCAAGATCTCCATCTGATGGGGCTGGGCCATCGGGAGTCATTCTCCCCCTACCACCCAGAGACCATCTCTGAGGAGAGGTCTGAGGAGACCACCATCAAGGCATCACAGCTATCACCCCCATCTTCCATCAGCGCAGAGACACACATCTTGCTGGCAACATTAGTGGACAGGCTTCTGAATCACAATCTGGTGAGCACCACATAATTGCTGATGCACACCAGGTGGAGGTAGGAATATCCAAGAGAAACAGCAGTCAGAGGTCTGCTGGATCTCAGGACTCAGCTAGGTCACACTAGATGCAGGGCACCACCAGAGTGGTTCAGGTATTGAAACCACATTTTCAGCATGGACAACAGTGTAGGCCTCATTATAACAGGTCTCTGCCTTGGTCTCAGGCCTCCGCACTGACATCATTAGCCATGACCTTAGTGGGTAACCCTTGACCCCCATGAACCAAACCCTCATCCTGGCAGGTCCTTGAAGACACCGGGGATCTCTGAGTGCCCCAGGATGTAGCTCTCATGCATTCTCCCAGGGTTTCAGGTACACACATGCGTGATTCGGATGTGGTCTTCGCACATCATCTGAACATTCAGGGAGTGGATCCCCTTCATGTTAGTAATGGGCACTCCCTGATAACTCTGGTGCTCACAGGATGACATGCATTCCATCAATGGTCCCCGAGACCTGGTGCATCCCTGCAATGGCAGCAAATTCTGCAAACTGGGTATCTCGGTGGGCCTGAATCATCTGGGAGATGATATAGTCTGATGCCTGGCCATACAGAGCATCCATAACCTCTGCACCTGTGGGCAGAAGATTGGGACATGCCACACAGGTCACCGCCTGAGCTCTGGAGTGACCTGGTGTCATAAACTTTCAGGGCTGTAATGGCCCTCACGGCTCTGGGATTGAATGTCCTCCTCCTCTTCGGGTGCCAGTTCCTTGAAGACATGGCACAGGTGCTGCACCACGGGCGGGATTCTCCGACCCTCGCCCAGGGCCGGCGTCAATCCCGCCCCCGCCGTGTCCCAAATTCTCTGCCCACCAAGATTCGGTGGGGGCAGGAATCGCGCCGCACCGGTCGGCGGGCCCCCCGCGGCAATTCTCCGGCCCGCAATGGGCTGAAGTCCCGTCGCTGACAGGCCTCTCCTGCCGGCGTGGTTTAAACCACCTACCTGACCGGCGGGATTGGCGGCGCGGGCGGGCTCCGGGGTCCTGGGCGGGGCGCGGGGCGGTCTGACCCCAGAGGGGTGCCCCCACGGTGGCCCGGCCCGCGAACGGGGCCCACCGATCCGCGGGCGGGCCTGTGCCATGGGGGCACTCTTTTTCTTCTGCATCCGCCATGGCCTTCACCATTACGGAGGCGGAAGAGACCCCCTCCCCTGCGCATGCGCCGGTATGATGTCAGCAGCCGCTGACACTCCGAGAGCGCATGTGCCGTTCAGGCCAGCCGGCGGAGTGGGAACCACTTCGGCGCGGGCCTAGCCCCTCAATGTGAGGGCTTGGCCCCTAAAGGTGCGGAGAATTCCGCACCTCTGGGGCGGCCCGACGCCGGAGTGGTTCACGCCACTCCAACACGCCGGGACCCCCCGCCCCGCCGGTTTGGGGAGAATCCCGGCCTATGTCTCTATGTTAGTGGCCGGCCGGTCGATTGGTGGGCCCCGATCGCGGGCCAGACACAATCGGAGCCCCACCCCCGGGAAGGAGCCCCCACTCCCTCACCCACAGGCCGCCCCCCGACCCTTCGCGCAGAGTTCCCGTCGGCAGCAACCAGGGTTGAACGGTGCCGGCGGGACTCTGCCGTTTCCCGCGCGGCCATTTGGCCCATCCGGGCCGGAGAATTGACGGTCCAGCCACAGACAGCAGCCCGTGACTGGCACCGCGGCAAACGCACCGGAGCAAATGGCGCCAATTCACCGCACCTCGGAGAATTGCACACCAGCGTCGGGGCGGTGTGGCGCGGTTGCGGTGATTCTCCGTCCCGGCACGGGGCTCGGAGAATCGCGCCCGGTATCTTTCCATCAGTTCTGGTAAAAAAAATTCACCTAAAAAGCAGCAAAGATAGAAAAAAACTGTGCCCTCATAATAAAGTAAAGTGATAAGTGATTCTAATAAGTAATACAAGGATAGGTAGGCCAAAGTAAAATTAAACAAGGAGACAAAGTTAATGTAAGAGGAGTATCTTTTAAGATATGTAATTTGAAAAGTTAGCAAGTAAGACAAAATACATTTAATTTTAAGACATGGCAAGTGGGGTCAGCCGAGTGGAATATGTGACCTATCATATGTGGGAAGTTATGGACCCTACCGGCATCCTAAATGACCACATGTGCGGTAAGTGCTCCCAAGTGCAGAAATTTGACCTTCAGATATCGACTGGAGACACTGTTATGCATCCACAGCGTTTAGATTAATTCAGCAGGGGGAGCATGTTTGGAGAGATGGTCACACTACTGCACAAGGAAATGGAAGAAAGAAGGCAGTCCAAGAGAACCGGTCAGGTAGTGCAGGAGGAATCCCACTCTCAAATTAATTTTCTATTTTGGAAGCTGATGAAGGCGCTGACTCCTCAAGAGAGCTCAGTCAGATCCAAGCTCCTGGCTCCACAAACGGCCTGGCTGTACAGAAATGGAAGAAGACGAAAGGAAGAGTGATAGTGATAGGGAAATGATTAGTTAGGGGAACAGACAGGCGTTTCTGTAGCTGCAGATGTGACTCCAGGCTGGTGTGTTGCCTCCCTGGGTCCAGGGGCATGGATGTCACTGAACGTCTGCAGGGAATCCTAAAAGGGGAGGGTGATAAGCCAGAGGACCTGCTACATACTGGTACCAAAGATATAAGTTGAATGAAGGATGAGGTCTTGCATCAAGAATTTAGGGAGCGAAGCAGCAGATTAAAAAGCAGGACCATAAAAATTGTAATCTCTGGATTACACCCAGTGCTACGTGCTAGCGAGTACAGAAATAGGAGACTAGGGCAGATGAATGTGTGGCTCAAGAGTCGGTGCAGGAAGGAGGGTTTTAGATTCCTGGATCATTGGGAATGTTTCTGGGGAAGGTGGGATATGTAGAAGTGGGATGGTTTGCCCTGAACCAGAATGGTACCAACATCCTTTGAGTGGGTTTTCTAGTGCTGTTGGGAGGTGTCTAAACTAGTTTGGTAGGGGGAGGGAACACAGAGCGTTAGTACACTAGGGATACAGCATACTATAGCAAAGGAACCAAGACAGGGGGAGTTCAGCCATGTTGAGTTCCAAGGGAGTAAAGCGAGGCTGAATGGCCTCTACTTTAATGCTAGACGTATCATAGGTAAGAGTAAAGTATGTGGATTGACACGTGGAGCTGTGATGTTGCCATCACAGAGACGTGGTTGAGGAAAGGCAATTTAACATTCCAGGGTGAAGGAATGTCAGGTGAGACAGAGGAAGGTGTAAAAGAGGAGGTGGTTTTGCATTATTAATTAAGGAGTCAGTTAGTGCAGTAAGGAGGGGCGATACCATGGAAAGGTCTTCAAATAAGGCTTTGTGGGTAGAGTTTAGGAATAAAAAGGGGCAGTCAAATTGCTGCTAGTGTATAATAGGTCTGCAAATAGTCAGTGCGCAATAGAGGTGCATATATGAAGTCAATTCATGAGGTGTGTAAAATAATAATAGAGTTATTATATTGGGGATTTCAACTTCCCCAACATTAATTGGGATAGTCATAATGTAAAGTGTTTTGAGGGGGCAGATTTCTTCAAATTTATTCAGGATAGCTTTTTATATCAATATGTAGAAGGCCCAACAAGGGATGGTGCAGTGATGCATTTAATTCTGGGGAATGAAGCCGGACAGGTGTTCGAGGTGGCAGTGCGGACCACTTTAGTGATAATGACCATAACACATTACGACTTAGGTTTGTTAAGGGAAAGGAAAAAGCTGGTCTGCAAAAAGTGTTTTTGATTTGGGGAAGGCTTATTTTTTTTAAGAATGAGGCAGGATCTGGCCAAAGTAGACTGCAAATAGCTTCTTGAGGGAATATCTACAGCAGAGCAATTGTGGGGTGGGGGCCAGATAAAAGGAAATGGCTCAACATGCTCCCTTTAGGGTGAAATTTAGGAGCAACAAGCCCAGACAACGCTTGATGTCTAGGAATATTCAGGACTGATAAGAAAGAAAAGAGGCTTTGAGCAGGTACAAAGAGAGCAAATTAGTGGAGGCCTTCGTGGAGTATAGAAAGTGCAGGCAGTGTTTAAGAAAGGAATCGGAGAGCAAAATGTGGCAGATATTTGATTTATTGTTTTACTAAATTAGATTTTCTGTAACAAATTACATTATGTTCCAGTATACATTATTTTACAATTATATTTACATTAAAAATTAATGTAAATATCTTGTAAATATTTAATATAAAATTCCAATGCCAAACTATTTCAAGAAATACCTGCAAAAATGAAAACATTTTCCTGAAAGCATGTAATTTTTATACTACCCAAATGGTTTTAATCCAATAAGTTTGCAGAGACCAGTACTGGCACTAGTACAGGGTAGGGTGCACCCCTTCCATCTAGGGGTGAAAGTAACTTAAATTCCTCACTGATACGGTCGTAAGCATGGGAGCCTTTCTGGCGTCAGGATATGATATATATTTCATTCAACGAAACTCAGTGGAAAGAATAAATGTGCCAGACAATTATTCAATTGATTTTCTATTTGTCTTCTGCGAAATTCAGAGTTCCGTTTTGAACATTGAATCAGTGACAACTTATCAAAATTATTTGGCTGTAGGATGTTTTTGGATGTTCTTTTGTCCAGGAAGACCGCATAGAAATGCAATTTGTATTGTTCTCTCCTACTGCATCTTACTGATAAAAAGCAATACATTTTTAACAAGCTTTGAGAGATTGGAGTTGAGATTGTGACTTTCTATATGAAGGAAAGAGATTACATTTTTTTATTACCATAATACTGAACTCAAGATATGCAAACAATCCTTAAAATATACAGTTATGAGTGGGTTCCTGTCCACTCAAAATCTGAAGACATATATTCACAGAAGAAATAAAGATTATACCCAAGTTTCAGTCAACGTATGCAAGAAAGCAAAGCTGTCATTAAGTTTTGCTGATGTGTTTGTCAGCAGGTATAAAGTTGCCCGTCATGTGTATGCTTGCAATTCAGTTCTGTGGAGTGGACGTTGGTATGCTCTAACATAGCCACAGTCTGTGTCTTATCTCAATGGCACAAGTGATTGCAACCACGAATGTGCTGCAGTACCTGACAAAATGCCCCCGTGATGCAGAAATCACATTCCTACCCATATTAATGAAGCAAAGCTGATGAATGTATGAAGATCTGACAATTTAGCTGCTCCAAATATCACTTAGATCATCACTTAGAAAACCAATACTCAGCTCCAGAAAACCTCTTTGGTTACGCCGCTATTAAATCTAGTCTGAATGCTTTGCCCACTTTCTTACTGGTACGCTGTACCGGACAGTACCGGCTTACTTTAACTTTTGACTATGGGCTGGATTCTCCACTGCGACTCTGGAAACCCAAATCGCGATCAGGCTGAGAATTGGGCGCCATGCAAAAATCGATGTTTGTGCCCAAGGCTAATCCTGGCACCATGCTGTGATCCCTCCCTGGCAGCGAAAACAAGGTTTGTGCCCCCGCCCCGACGGGGAATGTAAAACCGATACTTGCATGCATTTAAATCTAATTAGTGGGTTGGACACAGTATACTTCGCTCTTCCAGGATGCTCTGCCCCTCTCAGGTGGAAGTCACATGGGTGCGAATTACTACAAGTATTTACAAATGAAGACTGGGTGCCATGGCTGCGGAGCAGACCGGGAGGCCTAATAAACACTGAAAAACCATTTAAAACTGTTAGGCTGGCTGGGCAGTGGCTGCCCAGGTCGGGGCAGAGCAGGGACTGACTTAGTACCAAGTCCATGGACTCGGGGTGCCCTTTTTGGGATTCGGGTGGCCTGGCTCAGACCTCCATTGCTGCAATCTGTCTTTTAAACACACCCCTTTAGTGCTAGTTACAGGCTCCTGTCTGTTCACACTGCTGAGAGCTGCCTGTGTCCTTTGAATGTTCAGAAGGCCTCTGATCATCTGAGAGCCCACCCAGGCCGCCCCTCTGGACACCCTCATACCCCAGCTGTTTCATCCAAGGGGATAGGCATGGCCAAGCTAACTTAGGTGGACCACCAGGTGTTGGCACGCTCCTGAAGCACTACCCCACTGCAGAGGAAACAGAGGATCAGCAGTGCTCACCACAACCAGAGGGCACCTGCACAGTGGCATTTGGAGTCCTTCCTGGTTCTCTGCTCCTCTCAGGGCAAAGCCCCTACCAGTGACCCCCACCCCCCCCCCCCCCCCCCCCCCCATCCAGATCAGCAGCTGTCTCCTACTGGTGAGGCAGGCAGCGTGGACTGCCTCTGCCACCACCTCCCAGGCAGCATCAGTCTGCGGCCCAGCCTGAGCAAGAGGGGGTATCTATGCTCCTCAGTTGCCTGGAGCTGTGGTCCACCTTGGACTTCCAACCTTGGGGCAGGTCTTTAGAGAGCCATCTTTGTGGCTGCAGTGAGTGTGTGGTAAGTAGAGTGCTTATGGACAGTCCAGCTTTCAAGCTATTTAGCGCTATCTCCAGACCCATTGGTTAGGACACCCACTGGGCAAGGAATTGGTCTGATTTCACGTTGGCAGAGTGCTGGTCCATTTCCATGTCCTGACTTGCTTACCGAATCGCACCCGCAATGGGAATGTGAACCACACGCAATTCAGTCCTGGCGTCAACATTTGGGGCGTGATTCTCCAGCCTTCATGTGCAGCAAGGCCCGTGAATAGCAGGAGAGGCCAAAAACGAGAACTGCGCCAGGCGCCAAACAGTTTGCGAGGCAACTGTCCCATTCCCGTAGGCGAAATCGGGATCTCGCCATAGCGTGGCGAGAAGCCAATTATCACAACTTTAGTCCTATTTCCATACAATTAAAGGGAAACACCCAATATCCAAAAGCCTCCCATGATTCAGCGGCCTCCCCAGAAAGTGGTCACGCTGGCGCTTATTCATACTCCTTTTTAAAAACATGAACCTGGCAGAAGGGCTTCTGTGGGGAGCCGAGGAGGTGAGTAGCCATCTTTGCTCAAAGGCAAAGAGGTCAGGGACAATAGGCTTACTGCCCCAGTGCCCTGGGGGACGGCGGGGGCATACTCTGATGGGGGGAGGGGCACCTTGGTGGGGAGGGGGCACCCTCGGCTGGGCTGCCATGGGTGGGGGGGGTGGGCCCTGGTGGGGGGCAACCGCACCCAGCTCCACCACGTCACCCCTGGATTGTGTGTACCTATTCTGGGGGCAACCCTACTCCCTGCCCGTCGTCATGCAAAACCACTTTTAGCCCCCACCAATTGCTGAGGCCTGTGGCTCTGCGGCTGAAGGCTATTGCTGAATTGGCAATCGTAGTTAAGTGAGCACTTCACACAACCCTAGTAGATTTCTGTGGGTGGGCGGGCTATGTAGCATGTGTGAGTCATTGTCTCGCATGCCAATCAGACCACGATGCTTAGACATTGTGCTTGAACTCATCGGGGGCCAACACTATGGCCGCAGCAGCTAACATCCAAACACCAGGGGTTGGACACAGCTCCAGGGACATGTCGTTGACCAGAGGGTGGGGGAGCGCTAAGAGAGGGGCCCAGCCCCTGGTCCAGGTGAAGGTATGTGTGGGTATTTGGGGTCCAGGCTCTGGAGTCCATTGAGGGGGTCCTGCTGCAGCCGGGAGTTCATGGGCAGAGTGTTCTGTGTGTGGGAGAGGTGGAGCTCAATGGAGGAATGGAGGGACCCAGGGTGGGAGCCATTGGTGTTTATCAGTCTAACACCCTCAGATATTGAACGTTATGGATTTCATTTAGGACTCCGCAGAACAGACTCTAGTGGTGCTGCTGGTAGGACGGGTGGCTAGACGCCGGTGATGGCTTCAGCAGCAGTGTCTGCAGAGGCTCGAGGTGGCGGTCAATGTGTCAGACCCCACCCCACACCCTGTGGACCCGGCTGCCCATTAAGCCATGGTGAGACCCACAGAGGAAGGCTCACGATGACCCAGAATGTTCAGGTATCACTGCTCCTTTGTACAAATGACAGACACCACATGCAGCAGGAGGCTGTGCCTCAACAAGGAGATGGTGTGGCACCTATGCCGTCCTTGCGGACTTGACACCACATGGAGGAGAGGGACACCCGCGCTCTGTGGCCATCAAGGTCAACGCAGCTCTGAATCTTTATGCCTCAGGACAATTCCAGGGCTCGAGCGGGGATTTGTGTGGCATCTCACAGGTCACGGATGCCCTGTTTGCCTGGGCAGAGAACGACATCAACTTTGACATGGGCCAAGCCCAATAAGATGCTTTGGCAGCAGGATTCTCCGCCATCGCCGGGATGCCCCAGGTCCAGGGGCTGATAGACTGCATACCTGTCGCCTTAGACTCACTGTGCCTTCCGGGAGAACCCTTCGTTAACAGGAAGGGTTTCCACCCACTGAGCATACAGCTTGTGTGTGACCACCACATGATAATCATGCACGTGGTGTAAACGCTTCCCAGGGAGTGCACACAACATTTACATACTGGCGCAGTCGGTCATCCCCGGCTGGCTGTTGGGGGATAAGGGGTCTCCGCGGAAGACCTGGTGATGATGCAGAACGGAGGCTGGAGACTGAAGCAGAGACCTACTACAACGAGGCCCATGTGGCCACTTGTGCTGTGATTGAGCGGTGCATCGGATTGCGCAAAATGCGGTTCCGATGCCTCGACTGCTCCGGTGGTGCACTGTAGTACATCTCCCCGGAGGAACGCCCGCTTTGTGGTCGTCTGCTGTGCCCTCCACAACCTGGCACAGCAGCGGTGTGACATTGTGGAATTGGGGGAATGAGGAACATGTGCCCATCTCTGAGGAGGAGGAGGGCAATGATGAGGCTGTTGAGGAGGTGCAGGACCAGCAGGGGGAGATGCATGCCTGGAGACATGGGCCAAGAGTTCGGATGTCGGCCAGCATTGCGGAAGACAGTGACAGAGGCATCATACTGGTTGGGTGAAGTATTTTTAATGTTTCAGAGGTGCCCAACAATGCCCCACTCTCCCACCAACCCCCCATCCCCTACTTACTTCCCTCCCTCCCCATGCCCTCAGTGACCCACAATGTGCTTAGCCTTCCTTGCTCTCCCGTTACGTCTAGATGTGGCAGATGCACAGCCGTCAGATGGAGGATCTGCGGGAGAAGGAACACAAGGTCAGTTAAAGGGAGTCTGTACAGCATTAACAACTCACATGTGACAGGTCCTTGGGTGGGGCCCGGTGGATCCGCAATGCGCTGACCTCCGCATTGGTGACCGCCCTGTCCTCGGCCACCCCTGTCACCACCAGGGCTCATTCCTTGAGGGTCATGAGTATTCTTATGTCCGGCATGCCTCTGACAGTCTGGGCCCTCTCCCAGCGATTGTGGGGGAGCATCTCCCGCGAAGACACAGAGAGGGCATCGTTGGGGCAGCACGGTGGTGCAGTAAGTAGCACTGCTTGGCGACGAGGTCCCAGGTTCGATCCCAGCTCTGGGTCACTGTCCATGTGGAGTTTGCACATTCTCCCCGTGTTTGCATGGGTTTCACCTCCACTATCCAAAGATGTCCAAGGTAGGTTGACTGACCACGCGAAATTGCCCCGTAATTGGAAAAAATAAATTGGGTACTCTAAATTTATTTTAAAAAAGAGAGCCATACCGGTGGGGATGGTGGCGAAGAAAGGGTTGGGGTCTGCATAGTGAGTTGGGGGTGAATGTTGGGGGTGGGGTGTGTGGTCCTTTGCTATCAACTCACCCGTGCGGCCTTGTGTAGGCTGTGACCGTCTTGCAGCACTGGTGGCCAATTCACCTGGTCCCCCTTTCTGAGCTGATGTCCGCTGCCAGTTCATCCGAGGCAGCACTGGCAGCACTGGTTCCCCGTGACCCTCAGGGGAACAGGACATCCCTCCTGGCCTCAACCGCATCTAGGAGCCCTCCCAGGTCCACGTCCCCACATCCTGGGGAAGATCATCGCGGTGCCATAGCTTCGAACTGAGTGGAGTTGGCTGTGCAAGTGCTGTTTAAGTGCTGCTCAACCTTGTTAGCAGGGGTCTGGGATCACGGTCCCAGATGGAGAATTTCACTCAAGAAATCACTCATTTAAGATGGAAGTTAGGACCTTTTCCTCAGAGGGTGGTTGGTATTTTCAACGAGCAACGGAGGCTTTATCATTGTGTTGTCCATAAAATTTCAGACCGACCAGTTTATTATTGAAATATTTTACCCAGGTGCCCTTATTTGCAAAATGAACAAAGAACAGACCCAGGTTCAACACAAGTTTATTTTCAAACACCATAAAATAGTTATTCCCAACTTATCCCAACTATAATATGCCAAGGGCAGCACAGTGGCCTAGTGGTTAGCACAACCGCCTCACGGCGCTGAGGGCCCAGGTTCGATCCCGGCTCTGGGTCATGTAGCCACCTAAGATGGACACTGGGCTACCAAAATGGAGAACTGCTAAGGCTGCAGGGAGAAAACAGTCTTAGTAAGGACAAGCAGTTTGCAGAAGGCTAATTAGCATTCTGCACGTATCGAAACCAGTTTATGGCCAGGTGCAGGATCTCAGCTTAAGGCGTAAATGGCAACAACGATTTGCATAGTAATGAGGTGATCCAGATCTAGGCCCACACAATAGAAACATTTGGGTTTGAATGGATACTTTGAGTGGACGCCCAGACGAAACGGCACCAGAAGTATCCATCACAAAGAACCCTAGAGACCACCCCACCCATCGAGAAGAGACCCTCAGATTGGGGGGTTTGGAAAATATCGATTGGGAGAAGACCCAATCGATATACAGCAGGTAGAGACCGCCCCGAAGAGGCACGGACTTTGGGGGGGACCTATAAAAGTAGACCCCGCACATGGTCCGTTCTGTTTTGCTCCGGCTCTGTTGTTTGGCTCCGACTCTCTGCTGTCTTCATCGCTTTGCTGATACATCGCATCCTGACTCCAGTTCCATCACTAGCCGTTGAGCACCAGCCATCGTTCAATAAGTGCCAAAACAACGCTCGCTACGTGACCCAGGCATTGCTTATACTCTAGCCGACTATTAGTGAACAGAAGGTGCAGTCCAGAAAGGAACAAAGGCCTTGTCCCCTGACCTTGCTGGTTCCTACTTAGATAAGTATTTAGTCGTTTAATAGTAGAAATAAGTATTAGTCTTTAGCGTATGCATGTGTATTTATTATATTTGTTATAATAAATATCAATCGTTTGAACTTACTAATCGGTGTACAGATTTATTACTTTGAACCTGACCTTGATATACTTGTGAGGTGTCTAAATACGGCACCTGGCGACTCCGAGCAGAATTACATACACAGAGCTGTAGTAGTGTTAAGCACACGGCCTTTAAACGGAGGCGTGTTAATACACTCCAATAAACGCGTAATACACTCAAGTAAAACGTGCAACAGTCACTGTCTGTGTGGAGTTTGCACATTCTCCCCGTGTCTGCGTGGGTTTCGCCCCCACAACCCAAAAATGTGCAGAGTAGGTAGATTGGCCACGCTAAATTGCCCCTTAATTAGAAAAAATAATTGGGTAATCTAAATTTATTAAAAAAAATTTTAAAAAAAAAACTATAATATGCCAAGATTCTAATGCTACCCGTGCTGATGAACTGGATCGAGCTGCGGATCCAATCTTAAGGCTCTTGTGTGCAAAGGTGCGTCTCGCACACTGCTTCCGTCTTTCCTCTGGGGCCACCGTTAAGTCTTCTCCACTGCCTGTGTCGAGTCTTTGCTGGGGAGGGTCTCTGTGTGTCCTGTTCTTATCTCGCTCTTCACACCCTCCCAGAAGTTTCTCTGGCCCTCAGCCAAGGAGGTCATGAGGCATGGGTCGCAACACTCAACAATTTTAAAGTCAGGCAACAGCAGGAAAACATCAGAAAATATTATTTTTGTCGGTGCTGTTCTGTCGTGATAAACTGTGCAATTGGTCGAAAATCTATGTAAGATTATTCGGGTGATTTAGTTTGTCCATCGCTTATGCAATAATAATTGATAATGCTGATAATTCTGCATTATTACCTGAAGAAAAGAGGATTGCCAAGTCTTGATATACTCAGAGACACTGCAAAAATAATTTTAGGCTTAATTGCGTTGTCCAACCATAAAATGTTTTCCAAATATATTCAAACTTACCGTTTGTAAAATGCTAGACAAAAAGATTGTAACCTTGCAATCTTTGAATTGTTGAATGCAACTCTGCAGGACACCAGGAACGTCCTTCCAGGGGATCATCTTCAAGTGCATTGTCTGAACGTAACCTTATTCCATACAGGGTAATGGCAGGAAATCTAGGTGCCCGAAAGCCTGTCTTCATCTGGGCAATCCACAACAATCAATCCATTTGAATGGGAACGATTATCTTCCGATGTCTTGTTCACAGGGCAGGCCCAATCTTGCCCTGGCATCTGTCTCTGCCCAGTGTATTTGAGTTTTACTTTCTGTTGCAGACAGCGGCAGAGGCTCCACAAGAGGCTAGGCTGACGGGATATAACTCTCTTTATTCTCACACTAGATACAGCAACCAGCCCTCTCCACTTCCCGCAGGGTCACCTTCCCAACCTGCTCCCAGGTTGGGGTTTATATCCTTTGGGGAGTTCCTCCAACAGGTAGAATGCTCTGCCCACTGGTCACCTGGGTAGCTCATACTCTGAGGCATAGGTGGGGTATCGGACGGAGTACAAGCCCTGTCCCTGCAGGGGATTGTAAAACTTACCATCAAGCCCTTCTGTGGTTTTAATTTAAGTGTCCAATTCTTAATTTAAAGTATCCCAATTCTTCGTTTACAGTGTTAAATCCTGCATTGGGCACAATTGACTGTATTCAAAGCTGAGTTGAGTAGACTTGATTGACGAGGGAGTCAAGGTCTATGGGAGACAGGCACTAAAATGGAATTAAGGCCATGATCAGATCAGCCATGATCTTATTGAATGGCGGATCAGGTTCGAGGGGCTGAATAACCTACCCCTGCTCATATTTCTTATGAAGCACAACCAGAATCAAGACACTTGAGGGTGAGATTCCAAATAAAAATAGGAGAATGCCTCTATTTTTGTGATTAGCGACCCACTGGGAAAAAGGCATTTTCAGAAACTGTATATTGCAAAGCTCAACACTTGCATGATTTCATTAACAGACCATTAATTGCAGAGAAAAATATGCAGTACCACATTTTTCCTGAATTGGATTTTGTTCCCTTAGTGTTGGTATGTGAGATGACTGAACGTATTAAACCTGTTCAAAGCATTTTAATTCCAAAGGTTAGTGGTATTTCCTGGAGTTGCAAAATCAATTAAAAAAATAAATGGTGCTACACTCAGTGGATGTGAAGCAACGTTTGTTAGATTTTACCATTGTCGATGCAATTAGCAGTAGCATGATGAAGTTTGCTCAGTAACAATATCTAATTGCACTGGCCATGTACAACAGCACTGTCCTTGTGCACATCCAGCAGACATCCTTTTTGACAGATATTCTCTAAAGTCAGAGAAGATACAAAGTAGTGGACAGCCAAAAGTCTTGAGCCTCTGTCAAGCTAATTACCCAATACCTTTGAATGCTATATCAGAGATAAAAGTCATGGACGCCTGGAAGCTTATGGCTTGTATGAGGCAGTCTTGTCACTCTAACTGAACACCAGTGTCTGTCAAGAAGCCATTGAAACAAATTAGCTGTCACAATAATAGTCCTATGTTTTTTTATATACTAGGGAATAATATGTCAGCTGCAAGGTTACAATCTTTTGGTCTAGCATTTTACAAATGGTAAGTTTGAAAATATTTGGATAACATTTTATGGTTGGACAACGCAATTAAGTCTAAAATTATTTTTGCAGTGTCTCTGAGTATATCAAGACTTGGCAATCCTCTTTTCTTCAGGTAATAATGCATTATTGCAGCATTATCAATTATTATTGCATAAGCGATGGACAAACTAAATAACCCGAATAATCTTACATAGATTTTCGACCAATTGCACAGTTTATCACGACAGAACAGCACCGACAAAAATAATATTTTCTGATGTTTTCCTGCTGTTGCTTGACTTTAAAATACAGTCTGAGAAAACAACCAACGTGATTTCGGCATCGGCAATTGGAGAACTTAGCCAAATGGCGTTTTGGGAAGGAAGGGGCATATGGCATTCCCAAAATGACCAGGGAATATTGGATTACATTCCTCTCTACCCTCAGACTTCCCAGACACTTAACCAGTCAGTGTAAATTGCTTTTTCTTAAAATTTAACCAGGACATAATTTTTAACGTGTTGTGCCATAAAACCAGAAGGAAGTCATTTAAATACAAATTTTGTTTGATGCAATAGAAACCTTGTAGTTACCAAGGCAACAGATGTCAGAAGTCTCAGAACGATTCATGAAATAAGCCTACAATGTCAGAACAAGCCACATCTATAAAGGATTTTAATGGAAATGAGTTCAGAAACCACTAAGTTGTTATTCAAAGATAAATTTTATGGATTTTTTTCTCCAAATCTGTTATTATTATGATTGTTAACCTGACTGGAGGGCAAACGAACAAGTTTGGATAATGTATAATGTCCAGCTTTTAGTTTGGTCTCTGTAATGTCAACAACATTATATCTTTTAAGTGGTAGGGATCAGCCGGGGGAGCTAAGTTTTTTTGGGAGGTCTCTCGAAAGGATCTCTTATTAATTACAGCTCATGTAGGCTTGATTTTCCTGAATGCTAATGGAGGCTGCCTCTGGGAAAACCAATTTTGCAGTGGGAGACTTCAAACAGGTTTTAGGCCCTTTATTTGCAATATGAAGAGGGATAAATGTCTGCTACACGCATGAACCATAGTTGCCGATGCCTTGGCCTTTACCGCCATGGTGCACTTTTGGTTAGTAATCAACATGTATTTCCTCCCTGCCATATTGGAGACTGTTGCATGTCCAAATTTCTCGGCCAATAATTTCAATGCGGACCTGTGAGAAAACAAGAAAATCAACAAAAGAAAAAAAATTAAAGTGAACCAAACTAAATGCAAACAAGGAACCAAAACACCTAGTTTGCATGTGCTTATCAATGGTCTATGTGTACTCCAAAAGGCCACCAAGGACGTTTGCAAACTCAGCTGGCACATTTGAGGCACTCCTTATAATATACTGTGTAAATATATACAGATTTAATTTACATCATTATTGAATACTTGATGAGACTTTCACACATGGCCATCACTGTCTGTGCAACCCTTTGGACACCTTCACTCCTGGTGCCGACGTCGTGCGCCAGGCTCTCCACTGTGGTCACCACCCTAGGAGTGTTTTCCTCAGTGTCATGCATTAACGACAACATCTCCTGCGCCTGTAGCCTCTGGGACTCCTCCAAGCGGCTATGGATCTGCTGGAGTGATGCTGATATCTCCCTTTGAATGACCCGGCTGCTCCCTATCGTTTACATCAGCTCCGGGTACCTCTGTACCACAGGCTCAACATCAAGCTGGGACCCAGCTCGGTCCTGGGATCCGGCAGTCCACCAACTGCTGTCAGGTTTAGGGGTTCCTGCCTCCGTCTGATGTGCATCAGCAGCAGTGTGGTGCTAACCAGACTGTATCCTTGAAACCTGTCCACGAACATGTCCCACAGAGGTGTGTGTATCTGCGCTGGTGGAGGATGGGGATGGCAGCCGTGCCACGACTATGGTGGCATCCTCGGACCTCCCCTCTGGGGTGGTCTTTTAGAAGGCAGGAGAGGGTGCTGCCCGGGATTGGCCGGCACCATCGGCTGGAGGACCGGCGGTAGAATGGACAGGTGGTCAATGGGAAGGATGGGTCAGTCAGTCAGTAAGGCAATGACCACTCACATTTGACACGTCCCCCAGATGGAGCCTGGTGGTTCCTCACCTCTGCGGCATCCATCAGCCTGCATGTGGGTGACCGCACTGTCCTTGATGACCCCAGTGACCTCCAGGGCATGTTCCTCGAAGGAGGGGAGGATTTTTAAGTCCAGCATCCCACCGCCAGTCTGGGCCCTTTCCTGACAATTATGGGAGAGCTTTTCCTGAGGGGACAGAGAGCATCATTAGTCACACGTCTGGTACACAGTGGTGGAGGGGGGGGGGGGAGGGGCTGTATGCTACCTTGTTGTGGGGGGGGGGGTGCGTGTTGGTGTCTATTCAGTCGTGCTGCCTGGTGTAGGTCATTGACCTTTTTCCGGCACTGGAGACTAGTCCTCCTGGTCACACCCCAAGCTCACAGCTGCTGCCACCTCAACCCAGGTTCACCCTCATGGACCCTCGTGGGAACTGGACATCCTTCTGTCCTTCACCACATCTAGGAGTCTCCCCAGGTTCACATTGCTGAATCTTGGGACCGGTTTCCTGGGCGCCATGGCTGTGCGCCGGCTGGGATTGGCTGAGCAAGTGCAGCTTAAGTGCTGTTCAACCTTGTTAGTGGGGGGCTGGCGAGTGGGGTCCCGACGAATCAGCTGGCGAGCTTTCATGTGCAGCAAGAAGCCCGTGAGGCTTTGTTAAGTGGACCAATTAATGTTGAATTGCATTGCCGGCCTCGCTGGGCCAAGCGGTGGGAATGTCGTGCCAATTTCCGCTCGCTACCACACTTTGAATTTTTTCCGGAGCATTGCACCCTTAGAGTCAAGAAAGAAAAGTGTAAAATTTATAAGTCTTCTTACCTGGGTCATATTATTGACAAAGATGGTTCACATAAAGAACCAAAGAAGAAGGCTGCGATCCTAGAACCTCCATGTCCACTGAACATGGCACAGTCGAGGTTGTTTTTAGAATTGCTCAATTATTTTAGCAAATTCGTTCCTAACTTATCAGCAATTTTGAAGTCATTACACACTTTGCTTTGTGGCAAACAAGCTTGACACTGCACCAAAGTATGTGAAAATGCTTATCAAAATGGCAATGAAGTTTTAAACAAGTCAGAGTTATTGGTCCATTACAATCCAAAGCTGAGGTTACAGCTTGCTTGCGACACATCACCCTATGGGGTTGGTGCAGTTGTCTCACACATAATGCCCTCAGGAAAGGAACAACCAATAGCATTTGCCTCTAGAACATGAATGAGTGCTGAGTTTGACAATGCTCAGCTAGAAAAAGAAGCTTGGAGCATGACTTTCAGCGTAAAAGGTTCCACCATTACCTTTATGGATATCATTTTAGACTTTTAACTGACCATTGACCCTTAACTACAATCTTTGGGCCATACAAGGGTTTCCTTCTTTAGCAGCTAGTCGATTGCAAAGATGGCATGGTAGCATGGTGGTTAGCATCAATGCTTCACAGCTCCAGGGTCCCAGGTTCGATTCCCGGCTGGGTCACTGTCTGTGTGGAGTCTGCACGTCCTCCCCGTGTGTGCGTGGGTTTCCTCCGGGTGCTCCGGTTTCCTCCCACAGTCCAAAGATGTGCGGGTTAGGTGGATTGGCCATGCTAAATTGCCCGTAGTGTAAGGTTAATGGGGGGGATTGTTGGGTTACGGGGTTACGTGGGTTTAAGTGGGGTGATCATGGCTCGGCACAACATTGAGGGCCGAAGGGCCTGTTCTGTGCTGTACTGTTCTATGTTCTATGGTCTTTGATTCTGTCTGCACATGCAATCCAGTATCGTAAGTCAGAGCAGCATACAAATGCTGACGCTTTATCCAAACTGCCTCCAAAAGTCCATCAAGATCAGGAAATTAAACAAGAATCTGATGAAAATTTCATAAACATCTTATATTTCTCTCCAGTTGAAAACGGACTGGTAACCTCATTTCAAGTACAAAGGTATACAGTGATCCAGTGATTGGAGGATTATGATATGGTCCAAAAAGGCACTTTAACAGTTGTGTACCAAAAGAATCCAGGCCTCAAGCCTTGCATCACTGGGCATCTTGAGATATTAATAATATATATCTTATTTTATAACAATAAGTTGGTCATTCTGCTGCATCTACAAAACAGAATCCTTGAACAGCTACATGAAGGACATCCTGGTGTAGGATGAAGCAGCTGACAAGCAGCTACTTCTGGTGGTTAGGATGAAATGCCCACATTGAGGAGAAGGTGGTGTCAATCCTGTGCTACATTAAGGAATACACCACTCCTGAAACATTGGCATTCTTGGGAATGATCTACACAGCCATGGAAGAGAATTCATGTGGACTATCCTGGCCCAATTGAAGGGCATATGTTCTTGGGGATGGTTGACGCACACTCAAAGTGGCCAGAAGTCACAATCATGCAGTCCACAATAACCAAACAGACAATTGAGAGATTAGATGAGGTAGTTGCAGGGTTCGGACTCAATTTACATAAAGAGCATTCAAAGATTATTTGGAAAGGGATTGCTATCTGCCAAATTAAATCTGCTCCTTTATCACCCAGCAACCAACGGGTTGGACGAACAATTTCTGGTATCGCTCAAACATGCAGTAAAGGCATTAAGAGATCAAGGTTCTTTATCCAGATGTGTTAACATCTTTCTAAAGTTGTACAGAAATTCCTCGCTTTCAACAACGCAAAGGTCACTGGCTATGCTACGATTCAAAAGTAAATTGAGAATGCAATTCTATCTCTTAACACTACTTACAAATCTGGAAATTACCAGGCAATAGAGATGGTTAGAAGAGAGCAGAATTCGAAGAGTATTAACTGTTAAGAACCTGTTCTAACTAGATATTATACACAAGTGAAAAATCGACTCCAGCCATCATTCGAGCCAACAGTTCAAAAAGACAACAAACGAGTTTGCCGTTGCCACGCTGACCAGTTATTAGCTTCACAAAATGAATGTACAGAATCTTTGTGCATGGACAGTGATACGACAGAACTGAGATCCACGGCTGATTGAATCTGTCAGCCACAAGTGAACAGGAAGACACTTCCATGATGTTAAAGAGCTAAAGTCTCTGTACATCAGTGATTACCTAAATGAGACAGATGTCCGCCGACTGTCTTCCTGATGATGAGGTCATGTAATGAATATTGTGTTGGATCTGTAGTTTAAGTGTTTAAAACAAAATCATTAGCACTAAAGGAGGAAAGGGGTATCATGTTCTCAAGTAACACTGATGGCTGGTGAAATGACATGTGTTATACAGTGACATCACCAGAACCTTTCACAGGTTTTGGGGAGTTCGCCATCTTAGCTGTGGAAGCAAAATTTCTTAACCCTGTAGAAACAACATCTCTTAATAAACCCTTCACCATGTTTTATGAACTTAAAGTGAGGCATCTCTAATTATCTTTGTCGCCAACAACACATATATAAGTGTTAAACTTGGGAGATTTCTTTGACGAGACAACCAATGTGGCTGTGGAAAATTCAGTAGCTGTGGTGTGTATAGACTTTCACATAGTTTTCAACAAAGTCCAATATCGGAGATCACTAAACAGCATTGAGTGAGGGTAGCAATTTAGATTGAAAAACTCGGTAGAAGGAAGAAAACAGTAGAAGTTAAGGACAATTTTGTAAAATGTTTGAAAATTCATAATGCTTTCTCTCAGAAGGTGATTATATTTATTATATTCAGTCATATTATGTGCATCAATTATTTGAATATAGAACAGGAATGAGCCAAATTTACAGATGATGTTAAAATAGGAGATATGGTAAATAATTCTGAGGCCCAAAGGAAGCTGTAAGGCAACATTGAGAAGTTGATAGAATGGACCAAAACAGTGGCAAATAAAATGTGTGGTGGGATATTATTCAGCTGCATCTTCCCAGCGTCTGGAGAATCCCGCCCGAGATCCATGGACTTCTCCATTGTCCGCCTCTCACCTGTGGCATTCTTGCAGTGGGCGGGGCTGAAGAATCCATCCCGTAATGTTGGGCAGATTCTCCGTTGCCCGACGGTGAAAGCGTGATCGGCGATCAAGTGGAGAATCGGTTCCGACGCCGGAATTGGGACCGCCGCCGGTTTGCGATTCTCCAAAGCCCCCAAACCAGTGTCATCGTGATGCACGCCGCGCACAGTCACAAGGCCTTTGGTGCCTCATCGGCCGGTCCATCCATGATGCTCCACCCCCGATAGGCCGAGTTCCCGATGGCGCGGGACATGTGTGGTCTGAGCCAGCGTGCCGGCTGCGGGCTGTGTCCTGTGCTGCCTCACTCGGCCGGGATTCGTGCCGCTGGCCAGGGGGTGGGCTGTGAGCTTGCGGTTGCAGGTTAGGTTTCACGCACGGCCGGCGCCATGTTGTATAGTGCAACCGGTACAGGTCATCAGCCATGCACATTCGCAGCCAAGGACCCGGCCATTCTCGGCATGTTCGGCGGGTATTTCACGTGGCGCCGGTGCTAGCCCCTCACTGGTAGCGGAATCGGTGAGGGGTTCACGCTGATTTTCCCGTCGTGAACTACCATGGATCCCACGCAGGCGTTGGCATTTAGCCGCAGAAACGGAGAATCCAGCCCTATGAGTTGGTACCCACTGATTAAAAAAAGGTAATAATACATTGAATAGAGCAATGTGGAATGAGAGAGGGATTTGGGAATTTAAGCTGACAAGACTTTAACCCAGTGATACTGAGGGAATGGCAACTTAATTCTAATCAGTGTGTTATGTGACTTGGAGGAACTTGCAGCTGGTGTCATTCTGATGCGTCTGGGTGTTGGAAATTGTGGGTTTGAATGGTGATACCAAAGGAAATTGGCAAGGTGCTGCAGTTCACCGTGTACATGGTACACACGGATAAGACTTTGAGCCAGTGACAAAGGGAATGATATTTAAGGTGGTGGATGCCGTGGTGATCCAGCAGGCTGCTTTGTCCTCCATGATGTTGAGTTTCTTGAGTGTTGTTGGAGCTGTACTCAGCCAGACAAGTGGAGAGTATTCCATCATTCCCCTGCCTTGTAGATAGTGAACAGCCTTTGGGGAGATAGGACGTGAGTTATTGACTGTAGAATTCACAGTCTCCGACCTGTGTTTGTAGCAACAGTATTTATCTGGCTGGTCAAGTTCAGTTTCTAATCAAATGTATCCCAAGATGTGATGGGGAATTTACTGATGGTAATGCCATTGAACATCAGGAGGAGATGGTTATATTCTCTCTTATTGGAGACAGTCCAAAGATGTGCAGGTTAGGTGGATTGGCCATGCTAAATTGCCCGTAGTGTCCTAATGAAAGTAAGGTTAAGGGGGGTGTTGTTGGGTTACGGGTATAGGGTGGATACATGGGTTTGAGTAGGGTGATCATGGCTCGGCACAACATTGAGGGCCGAAGGGCCTGTTCTGTGCTGTACTGTTCTATGTTCTATGTTCTATAAGTCATTGTTTAGCAGTTGTGTGGTGCAAATGTTACTTTCCACTTATCAGCCCAAGCCTGAATGTTGTCAAGGACCTGCTGCATGCGGGTAACGACTGCTGCAATATCTGAGGTATTATGAATGGTGCTGAAAATGATGCAAATACCAGTGAATATCCCCACTTCTGACCTTATGATGAAGTTGCTGAAGAGAGTTGGATCGAGGACACTGTCCTGAGGAACTCCTGCAGTTATATCCTGGAACTGAGATGATTGACCTCCAACAACCAGAGTCATCTTCCACACAATGGAGAGTCTCCCTCCCCACACGCCTCCCCTCCCTCCAATTTCTATTGACTTCAGTTTTGCTGGGCTCCTTTGATGCCACACTTGGTCAAATGCTGCATTGAAGTCAAGGGCAGATTCTCTTACCTCTTTACTTGGAAAGGTACAGAAGTAACAGAGTTGTTGTCATGGGTGACTTCAACTTCCCTAATATTGACTGGGACCTCCTGAGTGCAAATAGTTTGGATGGAGCAGATTTTGTCAGGTGCGTACAGGAAGGATTCCTGACTCAATATGTAGATAGGCCGACTAGGGGGAGGCCATATTGAACTTGGTGCTCGGCAACGAACCAGGCCAGGTGTCAACTGTCTTGGTGGGAGAGCATTTCGGTGACAGTGACTACAACTCCTTGACCTTTACCATAGTCATGGAGAGGGATAGGAACACACAGTATGGGAAGGTATTTAATTGGGGGAGGGCTATTAGACAGGAGCTGAGGAGCATAAAGTGGGAACAATTGTTCTTGGGGAAATGCACAACAGCAATGTGGGGATTGTTTAAGGAGCACTTGCTGCGAGTGCTGAATTGTTTTGTCCCACTGAGACGAGGAAGGAATGGTAAGGTGAAGGAGCCTTGGATAAGTGGAGCTTCTAGTCAAGAGGAAGAAGGAAGCTTACATAAGGTTGAGGAAGCAAGGATCTGACTTGGCTCTAGAGGGTTACAAGGTAGCCAGGAAGGAACTCAAAAAAGGACTGAGGAGAGCTAGAAGGGGCATGAAAAGCCCTGGCGTTCTACACTTATGTGAGAAATAAGAGGATGATCAGAGTGAGAGTAGGGCCGATCAGGGATAGTGGAGGGAACTTATGCCTAGAGTCTGAGGAGATGGGGAGGCCCTAAATGAATATTTTGCTTCAGAATTCACGAGAGAGAGGGACCTTCTTGCTCATAGGATCAGTGTGAACCAGATTAATAGACTCGAACAGGTTGATATTAAGAAGGAGGATGTGCTGGAAATGTGTATCAGGATAGATAGGTGCCCTGGACCTGACGGGATATTCCCAAGGTTACTATGGGAAGCGAGGGAGGAGATTGCTGTGCCGTTGACGATGATCTTTGCGTCTTCACTCTCCACTGGAGTAGTACCGGATGATTGGAAGGAGGCAAATGGTGTTCCCCTATTCAAGAAAGGGAATTGGGAAATCCCTGGGAATTACAGTCCCATCAGTCTTACGTCTGTGGTGAGAAAAATATTGGAAAGGATTCTGAGAGATAGGGGGCGGGATTCTCCGACCCCACGCCGGGTCGGAGAATCGCCGGCGGGCCACGCGAATCGGGCCACGCTGCCCCGATGCCAGCACGCGATTCTCCACAGAGCGGAGAATCGGCGCCATTGGCGCCGGCGTGGTGCCTGTCGCAGGCTGCTCTACATGGCAGGCCCACTGATTCTCCGCTTGCGCCGTTCTAACCTGCTCTGGGCCGGAGCACCTCGGCGTGTAAGGTTTGGGTAGCGGCCTTTGTTGGGGGAGGGGTGTCCGACCCTGGGGGGGCCTCTGATGTAGCCTGGCCCGCGATCGGGGCCCACCGATCGGCCGGCTGGCCGCTGTGGCTGGGGCCTCCTTTTCTATGCACCGGCCCCTGTAGTCCTGCACCATGTTGCGGCAGGGCCAGCGCGTTGAAGAAGGCCACTGCGAATGCGCTCGTTGGCGCCGGTGCAATTGCGCATGTGCGGGTCCCACGGCGCACAGTTCGCTCCGGGATCTGCAGCTGGAGCAGTGCAAACCACTCCAGCGCCATGCTGGCCCCCCGGAGGGGACAGAATTAGTCGTGGGAGCCACCCGTTCACGCCGTCGTAGAACGTGACGGTGTTTATGACGGCGTGGACACTCTGCAGCGGGATTGGAGAATCCCGCCAAGGATTTATGATTATTTAGAAAAACATAGTTTGATTAAAGATAGTCAGCGTGGCTTTGTGAGGGGCAGGTCATGCCTCAAAAGCCTCATTGAATTCTTTGAGGATGTGACGAGACACATTGATGAAGATCGGGCAATGGATGTGATGTATACGGATTTCAGTAAGGCATTTGATAAGGTTCCCCATGGTAGGCTAATTCAGAAAGTTCGGGGGCATGGGATACAGGGAAATTTGGCTGTCTGGATACAGAATTGGCTGGCCGAAAGAAGCGAGTGGTAGTGGATGGAAATGGCTGTCATGAGGGGACATAATTTTAAGGTGATTGGAGGAAAGTATAGGGGAGATGTCAGAGGTAGGTTCTTTACACAGAGAGTGGTGGGTGTGTGGTATGCACTGCCAGCAGAGGTGGTGGAGTCAGAGTCATTAGGGATTTTTCAGCGACTCTTAGACAGGCACATGGACAACAGTAAATTGAAGGGGTGTAGGTTAGGTTGATTTTAGATTAGGATAAATGGTCGGCACAACATCGTGGGCTGAAGGGCCTGTACTGTTCTATGTTTTCTTAAAATTCAGCTCATTTGTCCATGTTTGGACTAAGGCTGTAGTGAGGGTTGGAGCCAATTAGCCCTGGTGGAACCCAAACTGAGCTTGGTGAATAGTTTACTGCTGATTGCAGTTGATCACACTATTGATTACATCTTCCATCACTTTTCCATCCTGCATTTTGTGGACATACCTGGACAATTTTCCAGTCAGTAGATGCTAGTTGTACTGGAACAGTCTGGCAAAGATGTGGCCAGTTCTGGAACACAAGCCTTCATTACCACATCCAGGATGTTGTCAGGGCCCAGGTATGTCCTGTACCCAGTGTGTTCAGCTGCTCCTTGTTTTCATGTACAGTGGATTGAATTTTATGAAGACTGACATCTCTGATACTGGGGATGTCAGGAGGAGGCTGAGATGGATCATCCACTCAACACTTCTGGCTGAAGATGGTTACACATGCTTCAGCCTGACCTTTCTCTCTCTGCCTCTCATGCACACTCATTTCTCTCTCTGCCTCTCACTTCTCTCTCACGGAGACTAACTGTGTCGGGCTCATATATGTAACCAGTTGATGATGTAAACTGGCAGCCTTTTTTGCTGTACGCTTAGAGCAGAGTATCCCAAGGGAAAAGTGGGGGGGGGGAACAGGAGGCATGGTAACGTTAAATAAGGAAAGGGAACTCAGTACATGGGTAATTGAGGACAAGGCGGGAGAAGTGGGGAACGTGGTTTATTGTTTGTTGTTCGTTTAAGGGGTATTTTGTGCGTCGACCCGCGTGGTTGTTTAGAAATGTCAACATGTTAAATTGTGAAAATTACAAATGCTTCAATAAAATATGTTCTAAATAAAGAGCAGAGTATCCCAAACTATTGACCTCCCAAGAGTACGGACAGAACCCCTGGGAAACATTCTTATTATGTTGAACTAAACCACAAAACAATTTATTGCAATAGGTACAAGTATAAAAAACATAATTTATAGAAGTATTTTCCATTTCTGATATATATATATTTATTTATTATAATTATAAAGTTATTTTATTAAATAAAGTGCTTAGGTCTTACGTTTTGCAATTTTTAATGGGGAGTGATGCTGCTTCTTTGGTTCAATTGGTTAATGGGAAGAATGCTGCTGGAATGCTGGATTATCATATCACACTCACATACACACACACATAAACTTACCTCCTTCGCGCACACACACCTCTCTTTTTCTCACACACACACCTCTCTCCTTTTCTATCTCACACACAATCAGTTCTCTCACACACATGCACACTCCACACCTCTCTGTCGGTCTCATGCACACACACACTTCTCTCTCTGCCTCTCATGCACACTCATTTCTCTCTCTGCCTCTCATGCACACTCATTTCTCTCTCTGCCTCTCATGCACACTCATTTCTCTCTCTGCCTCTCATGCACACTCATTTCTCTCTCTGCCTCTCATGCACACTCATTTCTCTCTCTGCCTCTCACTTCTCTCTCACGGAGACTAACTTCCCCCTCTCTTCCTCTCACTCACCTCTCTCCCTCACCCACAATAATAATAATCTTTATTGGTATCACAAGTCGGCTTACATTAACAATGCAATGAAGTTACTGTGAAAATCCCCTGGTCGGATACACTGAGGGGGAAATTCAAGTACGTCTTTCAGGACTTGAGAGGAAACCCACGCAGACACGGGGAGAAGTTGCAGACTCTGCACAGACAGTGACCCAAGCCGGGAATCGAACCTGGGCCACTGGTGCTGTGAAGCAACAGTGCTAACCACTGTGTGGCCATGTGATCCAAACACACCCCTCTCTCAAAGATACACATACGTCTCTCTCAAAGACACACTCACCCCTCTCACTCTCTGACTGCCCTTGACATCAAGGCAGCATTGGACCAATTATGGCACCAAGGAGCCATGGCAAAGCTGAAGTGAATGGGAATCGGGAGAATACCTGCTGTTCATTGGAGTCATACCTGGGCAAAGGAAGATGGGTCTGGGGGTTGGAGGTCAATTATCTCAGCTCCAAGGAATCACTGCAAGTGTTCCTCAGGGTAGTGTAACATTTCAGAAGTATTTACATGTGCACTTACTTTGCCAAGGCATAAAAGGCTATGGGTCAAGTGCTGGAAAATGGGATTAGAATACTTCCCATAGTGGGACTGCATGGTGGCGCAGTGTTTCGCAGAGCTGCCTCACAGCGCTGAGGACCCGGGTTCGGTCCAGGCCCATTGTCCGTGTGGAGTTTGCACATTCCCCCCGGGTCTGCACGGGTCTTGTCCCCACCACTCAAAGATGCAAAGGGTAGGTGGATTGGCCTCACTAAATTGACCCTTTGTTGGGAAAAAAGAATTGGGTACTTTGAAATAATAGAACATAGAACACTACAGCGCAGTACGGGCCCTTCGGCCCTCGATGTTGCGCCGACCTGTGAAACCATCTGAAGCCTATCTGACCTACACTATTCCATTTTCATCCATATGTCTATCCAGTGACCACTTAAATGCCCTTAAAGTTGGCGAGTCCACTACTGTTGCAGGCAGGGCGTTCCACACCCCAACTACTCTCTGAGTAAAGAAACTGCCTCTGACATCTGTCCTATATCTATCACCCCACAATTTAAAGCAATGTCCCCTCGTGTTGGTCATCACCATCCGAGGAAAAAGACTCTCACTGTCCACCCTATCTAACCCTCTGACTATCTTATATGTCTCTATTAAGTCACCTCTCAGCCTTCTCCTCTCTAACGAAAACAACCTCAAGTCCCTGAGCCTTTCCTCGTAAGACCTTCCCTCCATACCAGGCAACATCCTAGCAAATCTCCTCTGAACCCTTTCCAAAGCTTCCACATCCTTCCTATAATGTGGTGACCAGAACTGCACGCAGTACTCCAGGTGCGGCCGCACCAGAGTTATGTACAGCTGCAGCATGACCTTGTGGCTCCGAAACTCAATCCCCCTGCTGATAAAGGCTAGCACACCATATGCCTTCTTAACAGCCCTATTAACCTGGGTGGCAACTTTCAGGGATTTATGTACCTGGATGCCGAGATCTCTCTGTTCATCTACACTACCAAGAATCTTGACATTAGCCCAGTACTCTGCATTCCTGTTACTCCTTCCAAAGTGAACCACCTCACACTTTTCCGCATTAAACTCCATCTGCCACCTCTCAGCCCAGCTCTGCAGCTTATCTATGTCCCTCTGTATCCTATAACATCCTTCAGCACTATCCACAACTCCACCGACCTTCGTGTCATCTGCAAATTTACTAACCCATCCTTCTACACCCTCTTCCAGGTCATTTATAAAAATGACAAACAGCAGTGGCCCCAAAACAGATCCTTGCGGTACACCACTAGTAACTGAACTCCAGGATGAACATTTGCCATCAACCACCACCCTCTGTCTTCTTTCAGCTAGCCAATTACTGATCCAAACCGCTAAATCACCTTCAATCCCATACTTCCTTATTTTCTGCAATAGCCTACCGTGGGGAACCTTATCAAACGCCTTACTGAAATCCATATACACCACATCAACCGCTTTACCCTGATCCACCTGTTTGGTCACCTTCTCAAAAAACTCAATAAGGTTTGTGAGGCATGACCTACCCTTCACAAAACCGTGTTGACTATCGCTAATCAACTTGTTCTTTTCAAGATGATTATAAACCCTATCTCTTATAAATTTTAAACAAAATACTTCTCATAGAATCCCTATGGTGCATAAGGAGGATATTCAGCCCATCGAGTCTGCACTGACCCTCTGAAAGAGCACCCCACCAGGACCAATTACCCACCGAAATCCCGTAACCTCACCTAAGCTTTGGGCATTCAGTGGCAATTTAGCATGGCTAATCCAGCCAACCTGCACTTCTTTTGACTGGGAGGAAACCAGAGCACCCAGAGGAATTCCAGGCAGACATGGGGAAAAAGTGCAAACTCCAGGGGTCGAAATCAAACCCTGGTCCCTGGCACCATGAGGCAGTAGTGCTAATCACTGTGCCGCTTGGTGGTTGCTTTTGACTGGCCAACATGCGATGGGCCGATGGGCTTTTAATGTGACGTACATAGAACATACAGTGCAGAAGGAGGCTATTCGGTCCATTGAGTCTGCACCGACCCACTTAAGCCCTCACTTCCACCCTACTCCCCATAACCCAATAACCCATCCTAGACCTCTATGACTCCACAACTTCTGTTCTGAGGCCCACATCTCCTCGTTCTCCCAATGATTCAGCTCTCCACCCTCACCGTTGCTCCAATTCCCTGTCGCTCTGTTGATTGCTGTCCTCATTGCTCCTCTGTCCATTCTCACCATCGCACTTCTGTCTGCTCTCCCCATCACTCTGCTCCCCATCGCTTTGAACTACCCATCACTTCACTGTGCACGCTCTCCGTTGTTCTGCTCTCTGTCGTCCACTCTCACCATCACTCTGCACTCCGCTCTCCCCGCCACTCCGCTGTCCACCCTGTATATCAGTCTTCTTTGTTCATCACTCTGCTCTGTCACTCCCTCCGCAGTCTGCTCCGTCGGTCCCTCCCTCCGCAGTCTGCTCCGCCAGTCCCTCCGCAGCCTACTCCTCCGGTCCCTCCGCAGCCCGCTCTTCCGGTCCCTCCGCAGCCTACTCCTCCGGTCCCTCCGCAGTCTGCTCCTCCTGTCTCTCCGCAGCCCGCTCTTCCGGTCCCTCCGCAGTCTGCTCCTCCGGTCCCTCCGCAGTCTGCTCCGCCGGTCCCTCCGCAGTCTGCTCCGCCGGTCCCTCCGCAGCCCGCACTTCCGGGCCCTCCGCAGTCTGCTCCGCCGGTCCCTCCGCAGCCCGCACTTCCGGTCCCTCCGCAGTCTGCTCCATCGGTCCCTCCGCAGCCTGCTCCGTCGGTCCCTCCGCAGTCTGCTCCGTCGGTCCCTCCGCAGTCTGCTCCGCCGGTCCCTCCGCAGCCCGCTCCGTCGGTCCCTCCGCAGTCTGCTCCGTCGGTCCCTCCGCAGTCTGCTCCTCCGGTCCCTCCGCAGTCTGCTCCGTCAGTCCCTGCGCAGTCTGCTCTTCCGGTGCCTCCGCAGTCTGCTCTTCCGGTCCCTCCGCAGCCTGCGCCGTCGGTCCCTCCGCAGTCCGCTCCGTCGGTCCCTCCGCAGTCTGCTCTTCCGTTCCCTCCGCAGTCTGCTCCGTCGGTCCCTCCGCAGTCTGCTCTTCCGGTCCCTCCGCAGTCTGCTCTTCCGGTCCCTCCGCAGCCCGCTCCGTCTGTCCCTGCGCAGTCCGCTCCGTCGGTCCCTCCGCAGTCTGCTCCGGCGGTCCCTCCGCAGCCTGCTCTGCCGGTCCCTCCGCAGTCTGCTCCGTCGGTCCCTCTGCAGTCTGCTCTGTCGGTCACTCCGCAGCCTGCTCTTCCGGTCCCTCCGCAGTCCGCTCCGTCGGTCCCTCCGCAGTCTGCTCCGTCGGTCCCTCCGCAGTCTGCTCTTCCGGTCCCTCCGCAGTCTGCTCCGTCGGTCCCTCCTCAGTCTGCTCCGTCGGTCCCTCCGCAGTCTGCTCTTCCGGTCCCTCCGCAGTCTGCTCTTCCGGTCCCTCCGCAGTCTGCTCCGCCGGTCCCTCCGCAGTCTGCTCTTCCGGTCCCTCCACAGCCTACACTTCCGGTCCCCCCGCAGTCTGCTCCGTCGGTCCCTCCGCAGTCTGCTCCGTCGGTCACTCCGCAGTCTGCACTTCCGGTCCCTCCGCAGTCTGCACTTCCGGTCCCTCCGCAGTCTGCTCCGTCAGTCCCTCAGCAGTCTGCTCTTCCGGTCCCTCCGCAGTCTGCTCTTCCGGTCCCTCCGCAGCCTGCTCTTCCGGTCCCTCCGCAGTCTGCTCCGGCGGTCCCTCCGCAGCCTGCTCTTCCGGTCCCTCCGCAGTCTGCTCTTCCGGTCCCTCCGCAGTCTGCTCCTCCGGTCCCTCCGCAGTCTGCTCTTCCGGTCCCTCCGCAGTCTGCTCCTCCGGTCCCTCCGCAGTCTGCTCCGTCGGTCCCTCCGCAGTCTGCTCTTCCGGTCCCTCCGCAGTCTGCTCCTCCGGTCCCTCCACAGTCTGCTCCGTCGGTCCCTCCGCAGTCTGCTCCGTCGGTCCCTCCGCAGTCTGCTCTTCCGGTCCCTCCGCAGTCTGCTCCTCCGGTCCCTCCACAGTCTGCTCCGTCGGTCCCTCCGCAGTCTGCTCTTCCGGTCCCTCCGCAGTCTGCTCCGTCGGTCCCTCCTCAGTCTGCTCCGTCGGTCCCTCCGCAGTCTGCTCTTCCGGTCCCTCCGCAGTCTGCTCTTCCGGTCCCTCCGCAGTCTGCTCCTCCGGTCCCTCCGCAGTCTGCTCCGTCGGTCCCTCCGCAGTCTGCTCTTCCGGTCCCTCCGCAGTCTGCTCCTCCGGTCCCTCCACAGTCTGCTCCGTCGGTCCCTCCGCAGTCTGCTCCGTCGGTCCCTCCGCAGTCTGCTCTTCCGGTCCCTCCGCAGTCTGCTCCGCCGGTCCCTCCGCAGTCCGCTTCGTCGGTCCCTCCGCAGTCTGCTCCTCCGGTCCCTCCGCAGTCTGCTCCGTCGGTCCCTCCGCAGTCTGCTCCGTCGGTCCCTCCGCAGCCCGCTCCGCCGGTCCCTCCGCAGCCTGCTCCGTCTTGACAAATACATGAATAGGATGGGAATAGAGGGATACGGACCCCGGAAGTGTAGAAGATTTTAGTTTAGACGGGCATCGTGGTCGGCAGGGCCGAAGGGCCTGGTCTTATGCTGTACTTTTCTTTGTTCTTAAGACTGAGTTAAGCAGGGACAAAAATTCCAACAAGTTCCCTCCATGGGTAAATGACCCATCTGCACCCAAACGGGTTACAGGCAACAACTTCGAGCCACATCACACCCACAGCTTAAAAATAGAATGACAGACAACAAAAACAATGCCCGAGAAACCAGTGCCAAGGGGAAATCGGCTAACTCCGACAACGGTATTTGAAATCTCCTCAAGACGCAGGCCTGAACAGGCATGTATCCTCACATTCGTAATGGCAAAAGTCAAAGACAAATTCAAGGAAAGGACCGGTACAACCAGACTCATGTGAACATTCCATGGTTTCCCACAGAGAGAGAAAAAAAGAGAACACCAAAACCAACAAGAATAGATATCTGTTTCTCCATGCCACCAAGGTTCACCTTTCAACACTTCCACAGCTGCTGGCAAGGACTTCAAAACTGGGAAGGACACTGTTAATACCTCGCCGGGATCGAAGAAAAATGAGGAGGAAGAAGAGTAAGAATTGTTAGAACCACCCCTCAGATCGACAAAACAAAGACCGACCTACCAATCACCACGTGAACCTCTCCACCCAACCCCAAGGTTAGCCCTGTCCAGTACCGTGCGATCCATAGCACCTAATGAAACCCTCCCAAGAGGGATCACTCCATTAGATGCACACTGAGATAATAATAATCACTTATTGTCACAAGTAGGCTTCAGTGAAGTTACTGTGAAAAGCCCCGAGTCACCGCATTCCGGCACCTGCTCGGGGAGGCTGGTACGGGAATTGAATCCACGCTGCTGGCCTTGTTCCCGATTACAAACCAGCTGTTTAGCCCACTGTGCTAAACCAAACCACACTCACCACAAAGGTTCTGACAGTAACAGTCTAAGAGGGAGACGAATTCAGGATAATTGACTGACTCCCGCCGAAAGGGGAGTTCGGCAAACTCCCATCCGCAACAGAATACAACACAGTCCACGTGGGGCAAAAGCCACTTTGAACATACCAAGCTCACACAAAGAACAATTTGACAATGACCAGAAAATCTGTTTCAGCGACGTTGGTCGAAGGATAATTATTGGTCAATGTCACCCAGGGATTACTCCCCTGCTCCGAAGAGCAATGAGATCAGATGTGTCTATTTGAGAATGTAGACATGGTCTCAATTTAACGCATCTTGGGAGAGATTACACCTCTGACAGTACAGGATTTCCTTAGTAATGCTGAGTAAAGCCTTTCGGGAATGGGACTTAAACCCTGCAACCTTCCGACTCTGGGCAGCACGGTAGCATAGTGCTTAGCACAAATGCTTCACAACTCCAGGGTCCCAGGTTCGATTCCCGGCTTGGGCCACTGTCTGTGTAGAGTCTGCACGTTCTACCCGTGTCTGTTTGGGTTTCCTCCGGGTGCTCCGGTTTCCTCCCACAGTCCAAAGATGTGCAGGTTAGGTGGATTGGCCATGCTAAATTGCCCTTAGTGTCCAAAATTGCCCTTTGTGTTGGGTGGGGTTACTGGGTTATGGGGATAGGGCGGAGGTGTGGACTTGGATAGGGTGCTCTTTCCAAGAGCCGGTGCTGTCGATTACAAGAGTCGATGGGCCGAATGGCCTCCTTCTGCACTGTAAATTCTATGAAATCTATGATTCAGAGGCAGGAGTGAAGCACTGAGCCATAGCTGACACCAATTTAATCAGAAAGGCCAAGTGAGCCTACCTTTCAACTTCAGAAAGTGATCCCATCAATGATTACCAGATAACCCCATTCCTCTAGGTTATATCAAAGGTAGAAGTCAACCCCATTGCTCTAACTTAGCATCCATTCAATCGAAGATCATTTTCAAACATTGGTCAGAACACAGTTGACTTCAATGGAATAAAAAACAGGCAGATTATATAATTTATGGTACAAGAATATCACCTAAATGATATAATTGCTCCCAAAGTGTTTGCAGTAATAAAAGGCGAATTGGTATGAATTGAAAATTAGAACTTTGGCTATTTGTTTTAAATAATGCAAGCAATGCATCAGAAGTTTCGGTAATTCATCATGAGGCAGCTATAAGCATCGTAAGTCAAGTGTTGTAACCAAAGTCCACAGGCAATTTGAAGCCAAGATTCTGCAGCTATCACTGAAAAATAAATAGTTAATCTTTGCGGATGTTTAACCTCCTGCTATTTGAGAGAGTTGAGACTGTGAGGCTCTGAAGGAGATTGATATCAAATCATTATGCCCCAGTGTGGTCTCAGAACCCCTGGGATAAACAATACATAGTGATGCATGCAGACATTATTCCCACAGGCAAAGCACACTTGATCCAGAAAAGATTGTTATGCTACAGTTCTTTCATTTCTAAAATATTTTCTAATTATAACAAAAACACTTATTTCTGATGGGCAGAACACTATGCTGAGTGACATAAATGTGTTGACCTCAAATGCAGTCATCGGAATTTAAATTAGTTTAATCTGCAACCTCCTCAGGCCTGCAGGAATGTTTTTACTAATTAATGTGGTGATAATTGATAAGTCAATCCAGGAAACCTTTTAATTATTTTGACTGAACTTCCATTTTTCTGATTGAAGAATGCAAATGGAATATTCTCAATAAATTAAAATTAAATTCTGATTGAAACAGTAGAATATATCCCATTCATCTTTGAATTGGGCCATGAATTGTTTTACGCTCATTGGAAAGCATAGATAGGATCTAACTGTAATGTACCATTGGAAAGGCAGTGGGCAGAATTTAATTCCCATCTCATGGCAGGTTTGATGACAGGGAGTCAAATCAGGCTGGAGGGGATGGGTTGGGTCATTCCCTTCCAAACGCTGTCTGCCTCCCCTATTCCCCGTGACCTGCATCCTCCCTCCCGCCCTTGCTTACCTGTTGCCTGGGATCCAATGGGCGATCCTAGATCTCAACTGGATGTCATACTGGCAGTCGCCACTGCCTCCCCAGTGATGATGCTGTTCCATAAAGCTGCCGGAATCTGATTGGTTGGCATCTCACCTCAGTAGGAGAGATTTCAGCTCCTGGGGTCCTTGAACTCTTTTGAGGTCAATCAACTAATTGTACTAAAAGAAACACACTCAGGGACAAATTAAAAGTGGGCACTCCTGATAGGGGAAACTGCCCAAGCAAAACAAAGATCAATGGAAAGTTAACAAACATCAAATCAAAGTGTGCCTGAGGTCCTTGATCCCAGGGACAGCTCACTGCTGTCCAGTTAAGTGCCGGATGAGCAACTAATTTGTCTGATCTTCCCTAAAAGAGACAGGCATTCTCACCTGCTAACAGAAAATTCTAGCATCAATTATCAAGGACAGGATAGGAGAGTACCTCGAGAATTAATTCTTAATTGGTCGCATTCAGGGAAAGGGAAGCCATGTCAAAGAAATGCATTGTAGCTCCAGGATGCCAGTTGAATCACATGTGCAGCTGAAAATCCTCCACTGACATTTCTGCAACAAGCCCAGAAAATCTGGGCCAAAGAGATAAAACGATAAGCAAAATCCTCTCATAAGAATTAGTTGCCAAGTTGGCTTCACCTGAAAGTTAACCTGGAGTTCTGGCCTGAGTTTTTTTGGGCCAGGAGTTGTGTTACTGAATAGGATGGAGAATGAAGGAGAGGAGTTGGTATACAAGCCCTGAGCTTTACTAACCAGTTTATGTCCCTCATTCTTACCATCTCATCCAGATTCCATAAACAGTGATCTTGCTCCTCAAAGGGATGCAAGATTTTAAGGGCTCCTCTTGTGGATATCTCCTTCAGTCATTGCACTTCCTTCTCCGAGAAAAGTAAAAACAAACAATACTTAGCTGCTGGTTACAGCATGGATTCTACTTACACCTGTGTATTGGGATGCTTTCTGTATTATTGTAAAGATAGAAAGGTACAGGACTTGGCAATGGGCTGCTCTGTTCAGTCTTCTACTATGGAAAGTGGTTTGAGAAGCTGAGAAGTTTGCAATGGTATGCATGAAAATGTGATGGGACAATGAAGCAATGAGTGAGATTTTCTGGACACTCCTGCCAGTGGGATCTACCGGTCCTTCCGACAGTGACCCCCCTACCCCTCCTCCTCCACTGTGGGATCCCTAGCGGTGGAGGGTTGAACAGCAGGAAACACTGTTGACAGCAGTGGGAACTGAAGATCCTGTCGCCGTTCAATGACAGGTCCTTCCACCACCGCAAAACAGGCCGCAATGGGGTACAGAAGTCCCCGGGTAGGGATCTCCTCTCCTCTGTGTTTTGTATGTAGAGGGTGGGGACAAGTTAAAGTGGGAAATTAGGAATTAGATAATAGTTAACCAGTTGTATTTACTGCATATTTCATTATAGTTCTTTTTATAATAAACAGTAATTGTGTTTACATTTACAAACCTGTTGACTGTAATTATTGGGCAGCAAAGGGCCAAAGACTTTGGGTATTTTTCTAAGAATTATTGGTTAATTCACTTGTGCTTTGACTCTGGGTCCAGTTGGGCTAGAATTGACCGTGCACTAGCCCAGGGTGTTGTAATACAGTCTGTAATGGTTTTCACTGTAGATTCATTCAGGTATCTGCAGTTTCAGAAATATAGCAACTCATAGTCTTGCTGGAGAGAGAGAGAAGAGAGAGAGAGAAGATCTTTCCTCTGACTGTCCATGACGCTAACTGAGTTCCTTGGGTCTCTGGAAATTATCCACTCTGGAAGGATCCAGTTACCACCTGTTACCGAGCAGTACATGGCCTTTTGGCCAATTAATTGACTACCAGCCAATCAATCGAACTGTGTCTCACAAGTCCCAAAAAGTCTGTAGGCGCGATTCTCCGCTGCCTACGACGGGTCAGAGAATAGCGGGAGGGCGTCCCCGACATTTTTCACGCCCTCCCGCTATTCTCCCCCCACGGCCGCCCCACGACACAAATCACTGCTCGCCGTTTTTTACGGCAAACAGCGATTCTCCCCAGGTCGATGTGCCGAGTTCCCAGGCCTTTATGGCCGTTTTTACGGCAGCAAACACACCTGCTTGCTGCCGTCGTAAAAACGGCCGCAACATGCCCGTTCTGGGCATCCAGGGCCCCGATTGGCACGGCAGTACCACGGCCGTGCCATCGGGGGCATGGGCCCCCGATCGGTGCCCACCGATCGCGGGCAGTGCGTCCGTAATGGACGCACTCTTTCTCCCTCCGCCGCCCCGCAGGATCAGTCCGCGGGGCGGCCGAGGGAGATGACAGCCCTGCGCATGCACGGGTTGGAGCCGTCCAACCCGCGCATGCACGGCTGACGTCATTGTGCGCATCAGCCGGCGTGACGCTTGGCGCGCGGACTTAGCGACGGTCGCTAAGGCCACGATGCCGTGCTTCACGGGCCCCCGCTGCTAGCCCCGCCAGGGGGGGAGAATCGGGACGCGGAAGGGGGCGCGGAGGCTGCCGTGAAACACGGCCAGTTTCACGGCAGCCTTTACGATTCGCCGCATTTGCGGAGAATCGCGCCCTGTGTCTTTCTGTACAATGCTAGCAGCACCATATACTATGTTGCAATGTCTTGAATCCCCCTTTCTCTCTGCTGCTTACATCATCCATGGATCAAAAACGATAACAGCAAAAATAAAAAATAAGAAGGAGGGGAATCAGCAGGAAGGACCCTTACACTGTAGAATCTCCTATCACTGTTGCTTTTCCCATCATGTCCCTACCACCATGAATATATGAGTCAACTGCGGTGTCACGAACTTGGCTCTGGCTACACTCCCCAGATGCACCATCACTTTCATCCACACTGGTTGGAGCATGAAATGCACTCAGGGGATTTCTGCACGACCTGCCTATTTCTGCTTGACTGAATGATGGTCACCCAATTTCTCCCTCCCTAAATATTCTTAAGCTGTGGGGTGACCACACCTATAAAAGGTGCTATCCCCAAAGATCATACCCTTGCAGATGCACAAAAGTGACGCTATTTGCTGCTCAAACTCTGAGAGCCAGAGCTCAAGCTGCTGCAGCTGATGACACTTCATGTGCATAAGGGTATCCAGGCCACAGAAAATATGCTAGAGTTTTCGAATGGAACAGGGGGGGGGGGGGGGGGGGGGGGGGGGGGGCGATTCTCCAATATGGAGACCAAGTGTTCACGTCGTCGTGAACGCCGTCGCGTTTCACGACAGAGCGAACCAGGCCCGGGTACGACCGATTCTGGCCCTACATGCGCGGGGGACTTCTTTAGCCTGCCGGCCCCAACTCAACATGGCGTCAGTGTTCAGATGCCGACCGCGCCAAAAATTAGGCCCTGGGGGGAGAGGCTAGCCCGCCGATCAGTGGGCCCTGATTGCGGGCCAGACTCCATCGGAGGCCACCACCCCCCCACCCCTGGTGAAGGACCCCCCTCCCACAGGCCGTCCCCAACCGTTTGCGCAGAGTTCCCACTGGCAGCGACCAGGGGTGAACGGCACCAGCGGGACTCTGTCGGATCCGCGCGGCCGCTCGGCCCATCCGGCCGGAGAATCGGCGGCCCCGCCGATTCCAACGGCCCGCGGCCAGCGCCGCACCTCAGACAATCGCGTGCCGGCATCGGGGCATCGTGGCGCTGTTGCGGCGATTCTCCGGCACGGGGCTGATAGAATCACCCCGAGGATATGCACTCCAGGGGTTGGAACTGTCTAGCCATTTCTCTATCTATTTTATTCACCGGCTACTCGTTTCTCTGCTTCTGTTGTGACTTAAATGTAAGGAGATAACCTGACCTTTGGGAATAATTTTTGCCCACTGCAATAAAACATTGGCTATTCAAACATAATAAAATTCAAATTAATAATAATGATCATTAGTTTCTACTCAATTCTTTTTTATTTCTGCTTCATGGAAGCAAGCAAATCAGTGCTGTGTCCTGACAACTGGTTTGAATTAATTGTGCATTTACCTAAGGTATAGCCTTCAACACTAACAGTTGCATTTAACATCATGTTTTCAGCTGCTTGTTGATTATGATTGAGGTATTATACAATTGTTATCAGCACTACACTCCTGTCCCCATCAGTGAGAGACACCTAGCCTGTGATGTGGGGATGATCTATCCTAACCACAAGTCCGTGTCAACAGGGGTAATGGTGGGTGCTGCAACATGTGGCTCCTGTTTCTGCCAAGTAGGGCATCCTGTGGGTCTTCTCACTGTGTGGGCCTTGTGTCATGCATCCAGCAGGTTGGCAACTGGTTGGGCAGTGGAGAGGATCACTGAGTGCCACCAATTGTCTCCATGCTTAGAGGCTTTTGTGTGTGGGCAGCTACTACCGATGGGGTGAGTCGGGAAGTGTGTGTCTGCTGGGAGTGCAGCTGCAGTGTGATGTGGGACTGGGGTATAACACATTGGTTATGACAGAGAGCTGGTCAGGTTTCCTGGCTGGGAGCATGGTGCACAGGCAGGGCTTGGCGACAGCTTGTGGTCCTGAGGGATGGGCTAGCTGATAGTGTCACTGCTGAGGCTTCCACTCTGAGAGGGGCTGTGTGCGAGGGCAGGTGCAAAAGGCCATGGTGCATGGCATGTGTCCATTGTTTTTTGGAATGAGCTCTGCTGTTTCCCTGCTTCTTGTGCAGTGGGGCTGACCTTCTAATGAGTGTACTGAGGAGTGCCAGCACCTGGTGCACTGGAGATTGAGCATGACCACGCCTGTCCCATTGATGATACTGCTGGGGTATGAGTTTCCAGAGGGGCAGCCTTGGTGGGTTCACACATAACCAGAGGCTCTCTGAACCTTTACAGGAGACAGTGAGCAGTCAGCAGTATGAATGCCAGAGGCCTAGAAGTAGCAGCAAAGGGGAGCATTTAAATCACGTACTGCAGCAATAGCAGTCTGAGCCAGGTCACCCCGATCCTGAGGAGGACACCCCGATTCCCTGCTATTCGCGTGGCCCAGTCAGCCATCTCACTACAAAATCAGTGGCAGGCACAAATCGATTTTTCCATTGCGTACTGTTCTCCACCCAATGGTAATTGCTGCCGCTGGCTGCGGGAAGCGGAGAATTAAACCCCGATATATTAATGACTTGGACGAGGAAGTGAATCTTTATTGTCAAGTTTGCAGGTGACACAAAAATAGGTGGCAAGGCAAATGGTGAGGATGACATGAAGGGCGGCATTCTCCATTCTTGAGACTAGCTGTCGATGCCGGGGCACGATTCGTGGACTTCTACAATAGCACTCCAAACAGTAATCGCATTCCAAATACACAACCATGTGATTGCATTGCACTTACCTCCCTTTGATGTGGTCAATGTTTGTAAATATTGGGATTTCACCACTTAGGCCACTAAACCATGAAGGGAGATGAACGGATCAAAGCTGCAGATGGTTTGTAGAAGCTGTCCGTCACAGCTAGAAAGCAATGAATGACTTGCAGGTAATGGATCTGTGGGAACCAGACTTAGGGTGAATTCCAGTATCCATTGTCTGCAGGTGGTGAAAGACTGACATGTTAGCATGGTGCATATCTCATCGGTGATATGGCGCAGTCCCATGCGGAGGTGGTCCAATCCATATGCTCCATGACCAGATCAACAGGCTACACAATGGCCCCAGTTGGCACTGCAGGCCCTGCCCCTCATATCCCCACCCCCTCCTCCCCATCCTTGTACCCCTAGCCACATTGGTGCCCGACACTGTGGGGGCTTCTGGCCCTGGCACCTGTCCCCACTGCCAGGGGTACCGTCGGCTGGCACTGGCCATGCCAGGGGTACCCTCCATGGCCCGCCTGCGGTGGGTCCCAGTAGGAGCTATTGTGGGTGTTGCCCTTGGGTGGGCCGCATGTTGTCCCACTGGCGGGTGGTGGCCAGTTGGGAGTGGTGGTATGGTGGAGGTGGGGTGCTGGGATGGTGGGGTGTGAGAGTGGAGGTTGCGGTGCAGGGATGGGAGTGACCCATACGGCCGGTGTCACTCTGCAGAATCAAGGCCAATGTGGGCTGGTCAGTGGGGTTTGAAACAAGATGGCTGCCTGGCAGGCCACGGCAATGGCGGTCCATGCCTGGATATGCCCCAGTCCCGTGGGGGCTCACCCCTGGCAGCACCCCTGCCCGTCCCACAGTGTGCCCGGCCAGTATCCAGCCTGGCAGCACACTTTTGTGCCTCTCCATGTCCCACCTCAATTTCTCTCCCTCATCAGCCACGGTGCCTGTTTCACGATTGTCGGCGGGCGGCACCAGAGTAGCGGGTCAGTCCCGCTAATGATATGCCAATGACATTTACTGCACGTGTGGATTGGAACGCATTGGCGCTGCTGTTGATGCTCCGGAGAATTGCGATTTGGCGTCAGAGCTGATTTTCCGCCATATCCCTGTTTTGTTATGCTCTTGACGTAGCATAAGCTGCTTCCTTGATGTGCACGCTGACAAAGAAAGGTTCAGACTTGGAGATAGCTTTAACACATTTATTGAACTGTTAATGATTCTCCTACTTGGATTCGACTCTCCTGTTAATCCTACTATAGCTACTCAGACTGACAAACCAGTCTGCTACAATCCATCGTAGAATCAACCCTGTGTACTCACTGAGAGTCTCCACTGGAAAGAGGAAGATCATGTGTGCTGTGTCCTTTTATATGGGTTGGTGTAATGCCCCCTGTCACCTCTGTGTGTATCGTGAATGCCCATTGGTCGTGACCTATCTCACTGACCTGTTGGTTGAATGTCTGTGTCTGTGTATCATGTCTCTGGTGCTCCCTCTAGTGTATAGCTAGTCTAAGTGTATTTACATTAACCCCTTGTGTATTTACAGTGATGCATATCACCACAATCGCATTTCCCGATTCTGGCTTCAGCCGATGGAGAATCTGCCCAACGAATCTACAGAGGGATATAGAAGGGTTAAGTGAATGGGAACAAATTGGCAGATGGAATTTAATGTTGTAAAATGTGAAGTTATTCACTTTGGTCGGAAGAATAGGGGAGCCGAATATTATTTAAATGGGGAAAGAGAGCAGAAAGCTACAAGGAATGTGGAGTTCTTGTGCATAAATCACAAAAATCTAGCATGCAAGTTCAGCAGGTAATAGGGAAAGCAAGTGGAATGTTGGCCTTCACTACACAAGGCACTAGTTAGATGACACCTGGAATGCTGTGAACAGTTTTAGTCCCCTTATATAAGCAAAGATATAATTCCATTGGAGCCAGTCAGGAACCTAGGTTTGATTCAGACCTTGGCTGACTGTGTGGAGTTTGCATTTTGTCCCCATGTGGGTTCGTCCCGGTGCTCCTGTTTCCTCCCACGGTCCAAAGATGTGCAGGTTAGATGAATTGGCTATTGCCCCTTTGTGTCCAGGGATGTGCAGGTTAAGTGGGGCTCTGGGAGTGGGGTTAGGTAGGGTGCTCTTTCAGAGGGCTGGTGCAGACTCAATGGGCCAAATGGCCTCCTTCTGCACCATAGGGATTCTACGAGAAGTTGAGTAGGTTGCACCTGTACTCACTGGAGTTTAGAAGAATGAGAAGTGACCTTTTTGGGACGTATAGGATTCACAGGGGGCTTGAGGTCCAGTCTGGCAGCATGTCCTTTAGGACTTGGCCAGCTCAGTATTGGTGCTGCTGAGACACTCTTGATGATGGATATGGAAGTCCCCCACCAAGAATATATTCTGAACCTCAAGTGATTCCTCCAAGTGGTGTCAAGTGGTGTTTTACATGGAGGAGTAATAATTCATCAGCTGACGGAGAACAGTAGGTAGTAATCAGTAGGAGGATTTTCCTTGCCCATGTTTGACCTGGTGTTATGAGAATTCATGTTGTCTGGAAACAATGTTAAGGACTCCCTCCTGACTATATCCCACTGTACCATTGCGCCTGCTAAGTCTGTCCCGGCACTTACCTATGGATGGTCATGGTGGCGTTCATGACATTGGCTGATGATTAATCAAAATACGTTCTGTGACTGTTGTGTATTCATGTATGTTCTTAGTTGGAACAAGGTCACTCTAGGAGTCTGATCACATGATGTATTGATGACATCATCAGTCATTTGCTCAGGTAACGGGCAGTCTGTCCGAACAGCCTGTAGAATAAATGCCTTTCCAATATAGCTCTTGGGCGCAAATCTCCCAACAGGAGTCTAAGTGCCGACTAAATGAAAACCGGCGTGTTTCACTCCAGCGTCGGAGCCCGCTCCCAGCCCCTATTCTCCTGCCCCCGGGGGTCTAGGAGCGACGTCGCGTCATTTACGTGCGCTGGGCCTTGGTGCCACGTAAAAAGTAGCGCCGCGTAAATGACGCGGCCGGCGCCGTGTAAATGACGCCAGCCGCACATGCACAGTTGCCACCCTCCCCGAGTCCACCCTGCAAGAAGATGGCGGATGGATCTTGCGGGGTGGCGGAGGAAAGGAGATCCTCCCTCAGAGAGGCCGGCCCGCCGATCGGTGGGCACCGATCGCGGCCAGACGCCATCGGAGGACCCCCCCGGTGCAGAAACCCCCCTCCCCCCCCCCCCCCACAGCCCCCCCCCCTCCCCACAGCCTCCCCATGCAGTACCCGCCGGCAGCGACCAGGTGTGGACGGCGCCAGCGGGAAACTGTCACGTTCGGCCGGCCGCTCGGCTCATCCGGGCCGAAGAATCGCCGCTCGCCTTTTGCAAACGGGCGACTAGCCGTGGTGGCTAGCCATGATTCTCGCTGCACTGGTTTGGGGGGGGGGGGTGGGAGAATCGCGTGCGGGTGCCGGGTCGGCGTGGCGGGACTCGCGCGGCACCCCAGTGATTTTCCCACCTGGCGTGGGGGGGGGGGGGGGAATTCCACCCCTTGTTTGTACCTTCATGGTAAAAATATCACAGTGGCAATATTGTTTTACATCTAGTATTATATTCGCTTTTTAAGTTGGTTTTTAAATTCATTTATTTGTTGTTGTTCAATAATGTAATTGCCTGTTAGTGTATTGTTTATTTGTCCATTTCTCTTCAGCCAACTGTTGTGCTCAAGACTCTTGCTATTTTTAGATTCCCTTCTTTATTCATGAGGAACATGTTTGACTAATGGATTTCATTTTGTTTATTGTTGTTCTCCTGAGATGTTTTTGCACAGGTTTTATATTTGCTGCTCTTTGTAGTGTACTTGCTGATTCAATATTGTGCTATTGTAACATTCTTGCAGGAAACTACCATCATTAATTTTGGAATACATTTTACATTGTGTTTTGTAGTGGAACGATTGGAAAAGCAAGTTAATGATGTGTTTTCAGATGGTCATTGTGTTGTATCATGGTTTCCTGTTAGGATTATTATTGGTTAGGATCATGGTGCTATGGTTGTCATAACAACAAATGTTATTTGGGAGTTGAAACTTGTATCAGGCCTTTACTAGTATTATTAAGCAACAGAAAATCCATCGGCCATCCATCCAGACATAATTGGCAGAATTAACCTTGTGCTGGCTTCCAGTGTTTATCAAAATCAAATGTGTAAGGTTACAGGGAGGTCACTTTGTTTAATTATATTGTGTTATGTGCCTGGATCACTGGAAGCGTATCTCAGCACTTACCAGACACAGGAGGCTGCAAAGCCTTCTGGAGTGTCACTACTGTGAGCAGAAGGTTACAATAATGCCCTGGAATAATTACAGAAGTGAGCTTGTCCGGTGACGTTCTTCCAAGCTGCGGGCGAAGAAACTGTGAATCTCCTGCAGCCAAACTCATCCTGACACCAATGTCCTTGTCTGGGTTTAAAAACAAATCCGCAACAAATACTTCCCCATGGAATCTTGCAAGAATGGTTCAGAACAGACAAGACTGGATCCTTGCCTAAATTCTAGCCCTTTTTCCACACTCCTGCAAGCATTTTTAATTTAAGACTGGGTTCATACTGCAGGCCTATAGAAGATCCAGCTAAAAATAATTCAAATTCACATGTGCAATGCTGTTAAACTTTTCAATACTTCTAATAGCTAAAATTAAAATTCAGCGTTTATGTATTATTCCTTTTTCTGTACAACCCACATTTAAATGGGACTGAACTCAATTGGTGAATAAGAAAAGCAAGAATTGCGCACATACAAACTGATACTTATCTTTTTCGGCCCTGTAGTGTAGATGCATCCAAGCATGTTTCCCAGTGACAGCTGTGCTGTCTCATTAGTTTTAAATTCATCAAAGGTTTTGAAAGAATGAAGGTAATTAGTCAAACTTGGGTGCAAATCTGTGGTGGATCTGCAAAGCCAGCACAATGCAGATTTCCTGCCTTCCAATGAAAATGGCATTGCTTTCTCCTCATTTTGGCCACTTCCCTAATGTGAATAGGGCAAGAAAACCTATGCCTAAATGTATGGACATGCATTGTAAAATAACAAAGTTCATCCATTGCACTTCAGTATAATTTTCTGTAAATTCTCAGTCTGAACCTTGAGAAATGCCAAGTGAATTAATTGAGTCTATCTATTCGATCCATGTTTCCGTTTTTGGGCGCTAGGGCTAGTGATTGATGATCTGCCCATTCTTGTCAAGGCAGAAGCGAGGCCGGCAACTCAATGCTACATTAATTGGTCCACTTAACGAGGCCCCATGGGTTTCACGCTGCAAATGAAGGCTTGCCAGCTCTGCGCCCCATCCTCCCAGCTGGTGCCCATAGGGCCTTAGGGTTCACCTCAGGATGGAGGGGCAGCTGGATCGATCCATTGCTGCCCCAGACTCTGGCAGTCCTGGTGGCTCCCCAATGTCTGCACCAAGGTGTTGATGTCCTCGACGATGCTCCTCAGTGATTGGGCCATGTTCTGCAGTGCCTCAGCAATGTCCACCTGCAATTAGGACAAGCTCTGCAGCGCCTCGCCCATGTCCCGCAGCACCTCAAGGTCCACCTGTACTGGTTCACATCCCCCAGCAAGTCGGAAGTTCTGCTGAGGTCCTCAGCCATGGCCTTCACCGCTTGCGCCAGTTAAGTTGGCACGGGTGCAGGGCACTGTTTAGTGATGGGGTAAGGGCACAAATCTGTAGGGGCTGATTTAGCACAGTGGGCTTACTAGCTGACTTGTAATGTAGAACAAGGCCAGCAGCGCAGGTTGAATTCCTGTAGCGGCCTCGCCGAACAGGTGCTGGAATGTGGCTACTGGGGGCTTTTCACCGTAACTTCACTGAAGCCTACTTGTGACAATAAGCGATTTTTATTACTGTACGTATGTTGTCACATTAAACTCCTGTTCACACTGTTAAAACCTGCCACAGTGCTTTGTCAGGTGGGTGTGAACTGGCTACAGAGGAGGTGTGGGCTGGGGTGGTGGGTGAGAAAGGACGGACGTTGTAGGTGGCATGGGCTCCCCATCTCACTCCCCCAACCGATTGGCCGGCGATATTGTGGAGGGTGCCGATTTGATGCCAAATCGCAATTCCTCGACAGCGGCGTCAATGCAGCCCGGAATGCAAGTTCCTCCTCCTCCCCCAAGGTGGCACCAGAATACCTGGTGGCAATAGCTGTGGCTTCATATTGTAGAAGTTGTGGAGGTTGCAGCAGACCAGCAGGAGCTTGGAGGCATACGTCAGCGAATATTTTAGAGCTTTGCCTCAATTACTCCGAGAAGTCCAGGCAGTGGAGCCTTTGCTTCAGCATATTGACGGTCTGCTCCAGGATGTTTTGGGTCGCTGCTTAGCTTTCATTAAACGTCGGCTGCCGTCTGTGGTCATATGGTGGAGATGTGGTCATTAGCCAAGTGAAAGGGGTTTGCCCATTGCTCTGAGTTGCCACCCTCTGGTTCTCTTGGAGACTTAAAGATGGGAATCGTACATTTTCTCATGATGTGGGCATTGCGGTTGTGCCAGGATGGTGGGCATTCACCGACATGATGGTTTGGGTATGGTTGCACACCAATTGCACATTGATGGGATGTAATACTTAACTATTCTGATACAGTTTTCTGTTGATATGTGGGGCCTGCAATCATGTGCCCTCTGTACCATTGGGACTGCCACTGCTCGCTCATCTGTGTTTCTTTCTGCGTAGAGAGAGCATGATGAAATTACAATGCTTCACAAATAGGGCGTTTGTCACCTGTCAGATGTATCAAGAGGCAACACACTGTAAGAATTTTAATGCAATTGTGATCTTTACAATCACTGGCAGCAGCATCTTCACTATGCTATGAGATTACATGTCCTCTTGGGGTTCTGTGATTATCTCCTTTTTGAATTTGAATTGCCTCATGCATTGGTCCTGGATGAGTAGGATGTATTAGAAAAGCTCTGCAACCTCTTTTCCATGTTGTAGATCCGAAATCACTGCAACTGGAGCCTCAATAACTTGTGCAGACATGCTGGGTACACGTGTTATGGTTCTCTGCCTTCTCTATGACCAGCACACCTAACCCACGAAAAGATCAACTCACCAGAAAGTACTTGCACAGACTTTGCCACAGCGGAAGCAATTCAAAAGCATTTCCTCTCTAAGTTATTTTGCCTGTCTCTGTAAGTAGTGTCAATGGGGCATTTTCAGCTGAGAGTGGCATTGAACTAACACAGTTTAAGTTTCGGAAATATGTGCCAAATCACCTGGAATGGCAATTGATGATTCGAGTGTATTCATGACCTGCTCATGACCCCACTCTTCCAAGCATGCATTGCCATGTGGGCCACATCAGAAGCGGCACCGCTACGAAACCCAATTTCATGGCTTCTGTTCCTCTAGGGACACACCCTATTTACTTAAATCTGGTGGGTTGTTTGGCAAGAGCTGGAGACCCCAAGCAACATGCACAAACACAACTAGTGAATATAAAACAGCAATAATAATCTTCTTATCACCTATTCTGCCAGGATCATTCCAACATTAATGCACTGGTTTGCAGAATTATCTGGAGCCGAGTGAAAAGAGTATCAGTTCATAGTGGGAGATTGGCCACTGTAGGCATCATTAATAAGCTTTTCTGCTTGATCAGTCACTACAGTGCTTTGGTGTACTGATAGCCTATCTGCCTCAGGCAGAGGATCATTGAATCTGATCCAGGAGCTGACTCATTTAAAATAATCCATCCCCAGATGTGTTAGCTGACTTACCCACAGCACAGCTTCATTATCACTGAGAGGAATAGTTACCAGTTGTTCATCAGAGAACTGACAAGCAGAGGTCTGAGCCCTCACCAGGCAAACAGCAGCAACCAGGCACTCTTTTTGAGAGGCGTAATAGCAGCTGCTATTTATCTTCCCAATTGTTCATCTATATCCCCCTGTAGTTTTCCACATCTTTCTCACGATACATTAGCAAGAAATTTCAATATTATTCTCTCAGTTCTTAAAACCGTCTGTGTTTATTTTGAAAAAGGAACAGGCCTAAAACAGAGCCCTGTGGAACACCATCCAGTGAATCTTTCTGGCAGGAAAAGCTAACTCTTAACCCTTTCTGTCTGCTCTCCAGTCAGTTCGAGAGGTGGCTTCACTGTTTTCAATTCATTGTGCCAATAATATCTTTGCCACAGTGTTTATCCTGTGCCTTTTATAAAATCCATAAAAAATCACATCCATTGCAATTCCTTATCTAATCCATTTTTCTTTAAAATACTGTACACTTGCTCAAGCATTACCTGACTTTTGAGAATTCACACCAGCTGGCTCTGAATAGGTCATAGTTCTCCAAGTGCTTAGTAAATTACACACTGTTCGAAACTTAGGACAGCACGGTAACATAGTGGTTAGCACAATTGCGTCACAGCTCGAGGGGCCCAGGTTCGATTCCCGGCTTGGGTCACTGCCTGTGCGGAGTCTGCACGTTCTCCCCGTGTGTGCGTGGATTTCCTCCGGGTGCTCCGATTTCCTCCCACAGTCCAAAGATGTGCAGGTTAGCTGGATTGGCCATGCTAAATTGCCTTTAGTGTTCAAAATTGCCCTTCGTGTTGGGTTATGGGGATAGGGTGGAGGTGTGGGCTTGGGTAGTGTGCTCTTTCTGAGAGCTGGTGCAGAATTTTGAACAAAATATTGTCAGATTTTCCTTCCTTTTTTCCTTAGCTTTCATTGACATTGTGGAACTATCAGGCCCCTGTGTTTTTCCAGGATTGCAGGTTACCAATGACAATCAGAGCATGGATCAACATCGAAAATCCACTAGCTCAGTTATTCCTGGCTTGTCAAATTTGATTTCTCTGGATAAATGTAACTTAATTTGGTTTGATTGAAATAATCCGCTATAATCTCTCCAGTGAAAGGCGTTTCCAGCACTAATAGTGGGTTAGGCATTTTATCTAATATTATATTTAACATTATACTTAAGTACGAAGCTTAAGTGAAGGCAAAACACAGCAAAAACTACTGTTTAAAATTTGTATTAAAGTCTTTGTCCAATGTTACATTAAAAATATATTGGAAAAGCATGAAAAAGACCAGGCAGATATCAAACGCCTATTAGTAACCTTTAAAACTACTTAAGCTATTGATCATACTGAGAACAAATTAAAATTGATTTTCCCTTCCATAAATCCTTCCCCATCTCTGCATCGTCTATATGTTTCTGTTCTCAGAAGCTGGCTTGATACATTATTAATCAGAACCCATTTTGGATGTCGTACAGACAGCATACTACATCCAACCCTCCAGCTATATGAGAAAGTTCAAAACAGCTGGACTAATAAGTGTTGCTATGGTGGTTAGATAATACTTCAGCCCTGTTCTTTTTCAGGTTTTATCAGCTTGCTTTAGTTTCTGTTGCAAGAGCGAATAAGTGAATTGGTGTAGGTTTAGTAGGGGGCAAGTTGCTTGTTGAAGAGGGGTATTCAATTTACTTTCGAGCACCAGACATTTTAGACAAATCAAGATACAAGTACAATAAGTACTAAGTTCCAAATAAGGAGAAAAAGCATCAGTACAGGAGATTAGCAATCAAAATGGAACATGTAGCAGATCAATCATCAGTTGGAAAAAATGTAGGTTGGGACTAGACTGATTGAAAGAAGTTGAGACATAAAGGGGGACTGCATAGACAGGGAAGGTGTGAGAGACAAGGGCTGGATTCTCTGATTTTGAGTGCTGACGGCGGCGTGGGAACAGTGGTGTTTTACGACCGGAAAAACGGTGCAACAGATGCACCAGTTCAGCAACTCTAAATGGAGTAGCACGTGGAAAGCAGCCGGATGGGCCGTGTGATGACCCACCAGTGGCTGGCAACTGGTTGGGTGGAGGTGGTGTGGGAGGTCTAGAGTGCGGGGGTTGGGGGGGGGGGGCGGGTTTGGGGGCGGGGGAAGGGGGGGTGGTGGTGGGGGCGGGGGAGAATTGCATATGGCATCCATATGGCCGATAGCACTCTGAATGATCATGGGCCACGGTGGGTGGTCAGTTGGGTGCACAGAAAGAGGACTTGGAGGCTGCGGAAAGGGCGGTCTGTGCCCGGATGCCTCGGTCCCATGGGGGGGGGGGGCTCACACGGCCCATCTCCAGGTCACCCCCGCGTGACGCCCCATCCCTCTCCCCATTCCCACCCCCAGCCAGTGCAGCCAATGTCAGGACCAGCAGTCCACAGTCGCACCTCTCCACGCCCTACCTCCTCTCTCTCCCTCATCAGCCATGGCGCCTGCTTCCTGATTTTTAAAAGGACAAGTTCACCTCACTGTCGGGAATTCCCCCGGGTGGAGGCGGAGTATCGTGGAGGCCCCGGGAGAATAACTGGTCAGGCCGGCTAATGATATGCCAACGCCATTAAATGCATTCGCACTGCTCTCGAGGCACCGGAGAATTGCGATTTGGCGTGAACCCGGGGCCCGCCATTATTTTGGGGTCAAGACCTATTCTCCAACCAATCACGTTTCATGATTCCGGCGTCGGCCAATGTCCCCAAATGTCTCCATTCATACATGAACAGGAAAACACCCATCTCTGGTCTGGCCCTCCTTTACTGGGAAGGAGTGGGGTGGGGATCCTATGTCTAGACTGGGGCCAATTTGCCTGCTGGCTTTTAGATGGAGGGATACCTGTAAAGGACATGCTCACTAAATGTATCACTTCAATTCATTCAGATATCCATGAGGCATCAATGGCATAAGCTACAGGCAGCCCTGCCTTTGCACTGGCTTTCATCCATATCAGAATGGGGGCCTGTCACTGTTTGGCATTGGGCCAAGAGTAGCAAGGGCCTGAGCAGCAAGAGGTAGTGGTTTAGAGCCTGCTGAACATAAATCACTGCAATGGCAAGCACTTCCCCGACCATGGGTGTATCGTCGGCAGCAGTCTTACTGAGGAATGAGCAAAATGCAATGCTGGTCATTCCTTCATAGGTCCTGGGATGTGGTTGCTCAAATCTGAGAGCTTCTCCAGTACGAGCTGTGGCTGCACATATTCTGGTGGAGCAGTGTGGAGGTCCTGGTCTACAATGAATAAAAGTGAATCCTGATGCTCTCTGTTTGGGTTTTCGAAATGTAATGTTGTACTCATTAACTGGCTTGTCATAATCATGTGATTTTGCCACTGGGGACAGACATCTTATGATCAGCTCAATAAAAACCTTACACAGATACACGAATGAAGACTACGGTCCTTATACTTGCAACATGTTGTCCGAGAGTGGCAAAAAATAGATTCTTGAAATCTCCAAAAGGAGCAGTGAAGCCACTGAGAACCTAGGAACACAGAAAGGTTCAAAATTACCAAATAGATGTGAAAAAGAACAAAGGAAGACAGGCAAAGGATGCAAGGCTGTAAGAGACAACAGAAAAGCGCACACAGCCTGTAAGTGAAATTACTGGCTGCAGAGACACAGGCTTCAAGTAAAAATTGAATAAAAATGGTTGCAATAATTTTCCCATCTCATCTCTTCTCCAGTTGAAAAACGACACATGGCAAAACTGGCAGTTTTTCCAGTTACAATGGTAAAGCTATGTGATTGCAACAGACTTACTGGAGATTGTGACTCCTGGAGGACTATGGAAGGGCACAGAAATGCTCCGCTTCAGTCTGTTGACATGCCTCTGGGGTCATCAACAAGGCAGCAGCTTCCGGAGCTGTAATGTAAGGTGCATGAACATAATAATAATAATCTTTATTAGTGTCACAAGTAGGCTTACATCAACACTGCAATGAAGTTACTGTGAAAATCGCCTGGTCACCACACTCCGGCGCCTATTCGGGTACACAGAGGGAGAATTCAGAATGTCCAATTCACCTAACAAGCAGGTCTTCTGGAACTTGTGGGAGGAAACCGGAGCACCCGGAGGAAGCCCAACAGACACAGAGAGAACGTGCAGACTCCGCACAGACAGTGACCCAAGCAGGAATCGAACGTGGGACCCAGGCGCTGTGAAGCAACAGTGCTAACCACTGTGCTGCTGTGCGACCCACTGTGATACCGTGCCGCCTACCTAACTTCCTAAACTACTGCTGCATGACCTTGTCACTCTTTCTGCCAATGTCGTTAATACCAATATGTACCCTGACCTCTGCCTGTTCACTCTTCCCCTTCAGAATGCCCCCTGATCATTCAGAGACATCCTGGACCCTGGCACCAAGGAGGCAACATGCCACCCTGGAGTTTCTTTCACGTCCATAGAAGCGCCTATCTGTACCCCTGACTATAGAGTCTCCTGAACTATTGCTCTTCTGTGCTTTGTCCCCCCCCTGCTTAACAACAGAGCCAGCCATGGTGCCATTGCTCTGTCTGCAGCTGCTGCTGTTTACCCCTGATAGGCTAACCCCCCAACAGTATCCAAAATGGTATACTTGTTAGAGAGGGGGACAGTCATTGGGGTTCCTGCACTGACTGCCTCCCCCTTCTATCTACCTGCACCTTGGGTGTAACCACGTTTCTAAAACTCCTATCTATGATGCTTTCCGCCACCTACATGCTTCTAAGTGTATTCAACTGCTGCCCCAACTAATCCATGCGGTCTGTGAGGAGCTGAAATTGGGTGCACCTCCTGCAGTTAATAAGAATAATAATAATCGCCTATTATCACAAGTAGGCTTCAATGAAGTTACTGTGAAAAACCCTTAGTCGCCACATTCCGGCTCCTGTTCAGGAAGGCTGGTACGGGAATTGAACCCATGCTGCTGACATTACAAGCCAGCTGTTTAGCCCACTGTGCTGAACCAGCCCCATGTAGTTGTCCGAAATGCTGGAAACTTCACGGACCTCCCACATCACACAAGTGAAGCATTTTGCCCCCTAACTGCCATTTCTAGAACTAATTAATAAATTAATTTAAAAATAAATTCTTATTAAATTAAAATAAGTTACAGTTAACTATATAATAATAATATTTATAAGTGTCATAAGTAGGTATACATACTTAGGCCAATAGAGGTGGCAGAAGAGGATTGTGGGAGAAGTCAACTTGACTGTACTGTGGGTAGTCGAAGAACCCCTCCAGTGACAAAAGGAGAACGGCGGGACACAGGATAAAAGAGTGCGAGGAGAGCGGTGGGGGCACAGTGAAAGAATGCAAGGAAAGCAATGGGGACACAGTGAAAGAGCGCGAGGAGAGTGGCGGGGGTACAGTGAAAGAGAGCGAGGATAGTGGCGGGGCACAGTGAAAGTGTGAGAGTGTCGCTCGGGAACTTGCCTTTACAGGAAGCCCAGGAGCAGTCGGGAATCACGGGAGCAGTGTCCGGGGGGTGGAGCCTAGTGACTGGTTCACAGGGCTGTATCTCAGCTACATCCTGTTAAGCAGGGAGAAAATCAGGGAGCATCCTGGGAAGGTAGGTGATATCAAAACCTACCTTGACATTTGTGGTGAAAGTGAAGGTAAGTGGTACGTGAAGGTAAGAATTTAAAGTTTAGAAATTAAAGTTTAAAAACTAAATCGGTATAATAAGGAGAGATATAAAAACAAGTTTTTAAAAATAGTAACAATAATATACAAGTTAATTTAAGGGTTAAGACATGTTAGGAGAACTCAGACCCGTGCCATGACCGCATGTGCGATGTGAGAGTTCAGGGACCCTGACTCCTTCACTTGCAGGAAGTGCATCCAGCTGCAACTCACGTTAGACCGCTTGACAGCTCTGGAGCTGCGGATGGACTCACTTTGGAGCATCCGCGATGCTGAAGGCGTTGTGGATAGCACGTTCGCTGAGTTGGTCACGCTGCAGATGAAAATTACTGAGGGAGATAGAAAATGGGTGACCAAAAGGCAGAGCAAGAGTAGGAAAGCAGTGCACGTGTCCCCTGAGGTCATCTCCCTGCAATACAGATATACCGCTTTGGATACTGTTGAGCGAGATGGCTCACCAGTGGAAGGCAGCAGCAGCCAGGTTCATGGCACCGTGGCTGGCTCTGCTGCACAGCAGGGCAGGAAGAAGAATGGCAGGGCTATAGTGATAGGGGACTCAATTGTAAGGGGAATAGACAGGTGGTTCTGCGGACGCAATCGAGATTCCTGCAGGACATTGGGGGGGGGGGGTGAAAAAAACAGCTGTCATGGTGCATATAGGCACCGCTGACATAGGTAAAAAACGGGATGAGGTCCTACAAGCTGAATTCAGGGAGTTAGGAATTAAACTAAAATGTAGGACCTTAAAGGTAGTAATCTCAGGATTGCTACCAGTGCCACGAGTTAGTTAGAGTAGGAATGTCAGGATAGATAGGATGAATAATTAGCATGGCTCGAGAGATGGTGCAAGAGGGAGGGTTTCAAATTCCTGGGGTATTAGAATTGGTTCTGGGGGAGGTGGGACCAGTATAAGCAGGATGGCCTGCACTTGGGCAGGACTGGAACCGATGTCCTGGGGGGGGGGGGGGGGTATTTTCTAGTGCTGTTGGGGAAGGTTTAAACTAATGTGGCAGGGGGATGGGAACCGATGCAGGAAGTCAGAGGGAAGAAAAACGGGGACAGAAACAAAAGGCACGAAGGGGGAAAGTGTAAGGCAGAGACGCCATCGTCAAAACTCAAAAAGGGCCAAACTACAGGGTACAATTACTGAGGAGAGCTCAGTGAATAGGTCCAGTAATATTAAAAAGGACTAAAATGGAAAGTAAAAACACAAATGGAAAGCGAAGCAGCAGGTTATTACATGAAGATACGGGTTCAACGATAAGGAAAATTAAGAGAAAGGGTAAAAGGAAAAATAACTTAGGAGAGGTTACTGATAGAGGTGTTAAGATTCAAAACGGAGGTATAAAAGCCAACATAAGGGTACTTCACCTGAACGCTCGTAGTATTCGGAATAAGGTAAATGAGTTGATGGCGCAAATCATCGTGAATAACTATGATTTAATGGCCATTACTGAAACATGGTTGAAGTCTGGTCACGATTGGGAGTTAAATATTCAAGGGTGTCACACTATTCGGAAGGACAGAATGGATGGTAAGGGAGGTGGTGTAGCTCTGTTATTTAAGGATGACATCCAGGCAGTAGAGAGGAATGACATCAGTGCTATGGAGGATAAGGTTGAATCCATTGGGTGGATATCAGGAATAGTAAGGCAAAAAAGTTACTGATAGGAGTAGTCTATAGGCCACTAAATAGAAACATTATGGTGGGGCGGGAATAAACAAAGAAATAACTGATGCATGTAGAAATGGTACGTCAGTTACCATGGGGGATTTTAATCTACATGTCGATTAGTTTAACCAGGTTGGTCAATGAAATGAAATGAAATGAAAATCGCTTATTGTCCCAAGTAGGCTTCAAATGAAGTTACTGTGAAAAGCCCCTTGTCACCACATTCCGGTGCCTGGTCGGTGTGTTGGGGCGGGGGGGGGGGGGGGGGGGGCTGGTACAGGAAAAGGCAGCCTTGAGGAGGAGTTTATAGAATGTATCCGCGATGGTTTCCGAGAACAGTATGTATTGGAATCTACGAGGGAACAAGCGATCCTAGATCTGGTCCTGTGTAATGAGACAGGATTGATAAATGATCTCATAGTTAGGGATCCTCTCCAGGGAAGGAGCGATCACAATATGGTGGAATTTAAAATACAGATGGAGGGTGAGAAGGTAAAATCAAATACTAGTGTTTTGTGCTTAAACAAAGGGGATTACAATTGGATGAGAGAGTAGCTGGTTAAGGTAGACTGGGAGCAAAGACTTTATTGTGAAACAGTTGAGGAACAGTGGAGAACCTTCCAAGCGATTATTCACAGTGCTCAGCAAAGGTTCATACCAACAAAAAGGAAGGATGGTAGAAAGAGGGAAAATTGACCGTGGATTCTAAGGCAATAAGGGAGAGTATCAAATTGAAGGAAAAAGCATACAAAGTGGCAAAGAGTAGTGGGAGACTAGAGGATTGGGAAATCTTTAGAGAGCAACAGAAAGCTATTAAAAAAGCTATAAAGAAGAGTAAGATAGATTATGAGAGTAAACTTGCTCAGAATATAAAAACAGATAGTAAAAGTTTCTACAAATATGTAAAACAAAAAAAGAGTGGCTAAGGTGAATATTGATCTTTTCGAGGATGAGAAGGGAAATTTGATAATGGGAGATGAGGTAATGGCTGAGGAACTGAACAAGGTTTTTGGGTCGGTCGTCACAGTGGAAGACACAAATAACATGCCAGTGACTGATGGAAATGAGGCCATGACAGGTGAGGACCTTGAGATAATTGTTATCACTAAGGAGGTAGTGATGGGCAAGCTAATGGGGCTAAAGGTACACAAGTCTCCTGGCCCTGATAGAATGCATCCCAGGGTGCTAAAAGAGATGGCTAGGGAAATTACAAATGCACTAGTGATAATTTACCAAAATTCACAAGGTGGTCCCGCTGGTTTGTAAATGAGCAAAACATTACACCACGTTTATAAAAGGAGGGAGGCAAAAAGCGGGTAATTATAGGCCAGTTAGCTTAACTTCAGTAGTTGGGAAGATGCTGGAATATGTCATCAAGGAAGTGATAGCAAGGCATCTGGATGGAAATTGTCCCATGGGTTCATAAATGGCAGTTCATGCCTAACTAATTTATTGGAATTTTTTGAGGACATTACCAGTGCAGTAGATAACGGGGAGCCAATGGATGTGGTATATCTGGATTTCCAGAAAGCCTTTGATAAGGTGCCACACAAAGAGTCGCTGCATTAGGTAATTATGCATGGCATTAAGGGTAAAGTAGTAGCATGGATGGAAGATTGGTTAATTAATAGAAAGCAAAGAGTGGGGATTAATGGATGTTTCTCTGGTTCCCAATCAGTAGCTAGTGGTGTCCCTCAGGGATAAGCATTGGGCCGACAATTGTTCACAATTTACATAGATGATTTGGAGTTGGGGACCAAGGGCGATGTGTCAAAGTTTGCAGACGACACTAAGATGAGTGGTAAAGCAAAAAGTGCAGAGGATACTGGAAGTCTGCAGAGGGATTTGGATAGTTTAAGCGAATGGGCTAGGGTCTGGCAGATGGAATACAAAGTTGACAACTGTGAGGTTATCCATTTTGGTAGGAATAACAGCAAAATGATAAAATATTAAAACATGTTGTTGTGCAGAGGAACCTGGGTGTCCTAGTGCATGAGTCGCAAAAAGTTGGTTTACAGGTGCAACAGGTGATTAAGAAGCCGAATGGAGGGCGGCAAATGGCGCAGTAGTTAGCACTGCAACTGCAGTGCTGAGGACTCGGGTTTGAATCCCGGCTCTGGGTCACTGTCCGTGTGGAGTTTGCACATTCTCCCCATGTCTGCGTGGTTTCACCCCCACAACCCAAAGATGTGCAGGTTAAGTGGATTGGTCCCACTAAATTGCCCCTGTATTGGAAAAAAAAAAATTAGGTACTCTAAACTTATATTGAAAAAAAGAAAGCAAATGGAGTTTTGTCCTTCATTGCTGGTGGGATGGAGTTTAAGACAAGGGAGATTATGCTGCAACTGTATAAGATGTTAGTGAGGCCACACTTAGAGTATTGTGTTCAGTTTTGGTCTCCGTAACAGAGAAAGACGGACTGGCGCTGGAGGGTGTGCAAAGGAGATTCACTAGGTTAATCCCAGAGTTCAGGGGGTTAGACTACGTGAGAGGTTGAGTAGACTGGGTCTGTACTTGTTGGAATTTTGAAGGATGCAGGGGGATCTTACAGAAACATATAAAATAATGAAAGGAATTGATAGGATAGATACAGGAGGTTGTTTCCATTGGCAGGTGAAAGCAGAACGAGGGGCCATAGTTTGGCAGCACGGTAGCATTGTGGATAGCACAATTGCTTCATAGCTCCAGGGTCCCAGGTTTGATTCCGGTTTGGGTCACTGTCTGTGCGGAGTCTGCATATCCTCCCCGTGTGTGCGTGGGTTTCCTCAGGGTGCTCCGGTTTCCTCCCACAGTCCAAAGATGTGCAGGTTAGGTGGATTGGCCATGATCAATTGCCCTTATTGTCCAAAATTGCCCTTAGTGTTGGGTGGGGTTACTGGGTTATGGGGATAGGGTGGAGGTGTTGACCTTGGGTAGGGTGCTCTTTCCAGGACCTGGTGCAGACTCGATGGGCCGAATGGCCTCCTTCTGCACTGTAAAATTCCATAGCCTCAAAGTAAGGGTGTAGCCACCTGGGGTGGCCACTGCCCAACACAAAATGGAAGATTGCAAAGAATGCAGGGAAAATGGGCATGTTGGAAAGCATGCAGCTTGCAAGGCGATTGTGTATTGGGATGACTGCAGAAACCGGTTTTGAATGCTGCAGAGACCAGACAACACTGTGAAAGAAAACACGTTAACATACTAATGAGGCAATACCGGGCGAGTCCCAGATACAATGCACACAAGTTAAGCACAAATCGATACATTCTATGGAAGGCCAGACCCAGTGGCGCGAGAGAAGCCCAAAACAAAAGGTCACAAGAACCGCCCCAGCAACCAAGGAACTGCCCTAGGATTGGGGGGTTCAAACATATCGATTGGGAAGAGACCCAATCGATTCCAAGCAGGTAAGGGAGTCCGCCCAAAGGGGCGCGGACCCCCTGGGACCTATAAAAGAAAGGTCCCACACATGGTTCAGTCTCCTGTCTCCGGGCTCCTGTCTTCTACTGCAGCCGTTGAGCAGCAGCCACCAACAAGTAAGTGCCTAACGACGACGACTGCTACCAGACATAGGCACTCCTGACACCCTTGGCAATTGATAGCAAATCCGAAGTCTGCAGACCAGAGCAGAGCAAGAGGCCTTGTTCCCTGACCTCGCAGTTCCTTCGAGATAAGTATTAGTTGTTTAGCGGTAGGAGTAAGTTTGATCCTTTAGCGTGTGCATGGGTAGTTATTATAATTGTATTATAATAAACTCTAGTTGTTTGGACTTACTAATTGGTGTACGGTTTTATTGCTTTGAACTTCACCTTGAAGCATGTGGCAGTGTCTTAATGGCACCTGGCGACTCCAGAGCTTAGAACGAGAAACAGAGCCAAGTGAGTGTTAAGCACACTCACCCAGAACAACCAACAAGGGGAAGTAGATTTAGGACTGAGTTTAGGATGAACTTCTTCACCCAAAGGGTTGTGAATCCATGGAATTCCCTGCTCAGTGAAGTAGTTGAGGTTCCTTCATTAAATGTTTTCAAGATAAACCTTTTTGAAGAATAAAGGAATAAAGGATTATGGTGTTCATGCGGGAAAGTGGAGCTGAGTCCACAAAAGATCAGCCATGGTGGTCTACTGCTGCTCCTAGTTCTTATGTTCATATTAACACCGCAAAAAAGTTATTGTTTCAAAGCATTAGATTTCTACTTCAAATGTAAAATGCAAAAATACAGTCATCTCCTGCCTCTGATACCACTCTGGTCATGATTAAACAATTAATTAGGTTTAATTAGTTTAACAATGTTTTAGTTTCAAAGTGAATGCAGTTTCCCTACCAACTAATCAGATAACAGCTTTCCTGTGATGTCATGTTTTCATTTTTCTCACCTGAGGTCAGTTACTCTGTTTTTCAAAAATGTTTTTATTGAGGATTTTTCAAATTGTACAATACAAAGGTCAGCATGACTGCACATCGAGAACAAAAAAAATGAAATATATACACATCTGTCGCCTTTTATTGTTTACATCAGTTCACATTTGTTATTTACAGTGGTTACGGCATCTTCCTTTACTTTCTCCAGTAGGTGTTCATTTTATCTGGGCCCCCTGCCTTCCTCCCCCCCTTTCCTCCTGACCCCCTCCTCCCTTTCTGATCTTCTGGCGTGCCCTCTCCCCTCCTCAGTTTTTATGTCCTGTTTCAGTTTGGTTGGCATGACGTGTGTATTATGCCATTTGTGGGCATGGTTGTGCTCCATGCCTCTTTATTCCCCCCCTTTCCCCGCCCCCTTTTGTTTCATTTGTTATTGTACCATTGCTTCCCTCTTGCTTTCTCTTTATTGGCTGTTGGCTACAAACAGGTCTTGGAACAACTGGGTGAATGGCTCCCATATTTTGTGGAAGCCCTCTTCTGACCCCCGGATGACGAATTTAATTTTCTGCACCTGGAGAAATTTCGATAGGTCGGCAGCCAGTCTGCAGATTTAGGTCGTGCTGCTAATCGCCAGTTGAGCAGGATCCTCCGGCAAGTGATTGGGGAGGCAAAGGCAAGGAGGTTGACCCTCCTCCTCATGAAGAGATCCATCTGGGCTGTTCTGAGACCCTGAAGACTGCCACTCTCGATATGGCTTCAACCATATCCCCAGCACCTTGGACATTGCCGCGGAGAAGGTTGTCCAGAACCCGACAAGTTTGGGGCAAGAACAGAACATGTGCATGTCGTTGGCCAGGCCTCCTTGGCACCGTTCACATTTGTCCTCCACCACCATGAAGAAACTGATCATTTGGGTTCTGGTTAAGTTGTGGCCTTATTTAAATGATAAAATATTAAAATATGCTGCTGTGCAGAGGGACCTGGGTGTCTGAGTGCATTAGTCGCAAAAGGTTGGTTTACAGGTGCAACAGGTAATTAAGAAGGCAAATGGAGTTTTGTCCTTCATTGCTAGAGGGATGGAATTTAAGACTAGGGGGTTATGGTGCAACTGTATGAGGTGTTAGTGAGGCCACACCTGGAGTGTGTTCAGTTTTGTTCTCCTTGCCTGAGAAAGGACGTACTGGCGCTGGAGGGTGTGCAGAGGAGATTCACTAGGTTAATCCCAGAGTTGAGGGGGTTGGATTACGAGGAGAGGTTGAGTAGACTGGGACTGTACTCGTTGGAATTTAGAAGGATGCTGGGGTGGGGGGGGGGGGGGGGGGGGATATCTGAAAGAAACATAAAATTTTGAAGGGAATAGATTGGATAGATGTGGGGATGTTGTTTCCACTGGCGGGTGAAAGCAGAACTAGGGGGCATAGTCTTAAAATAAGGGGAAGTAGATTTAGGACTGAGTTTAGGAGGAACTTCTTCACCCAAAGGGTTGTGAATCTATGGAATTCCTTGCCCAGTGAAGCAGTTGAGGCTCCTTCATTAAATGTTTTCAAGATAAATATAGATAATTTTTTTAAAGGATAAAGGAATAAAGGTTTTGGTGTTTGGGCGGGAAAGTGGAGCTAAGTCCACAAAAGATCAGCCATGATCTCACTGAATGGCGGAGCAGGCTCGAAAGGCCAAATGGCCTACTCATGCTCCTAGGTCTTAAGTTCTTATGTAAGTGTGCTCTGTGTACCACTTTCAGCTGCATTAGGCTTAGCCTTGTGAAGGTGGCAGTGGAGTTGACCCTAAACATTGCTTCACTCCAGAGATCCCACTCTATTTCAAACCCTCGGTCTTCCCCCCATTTTCCCTTGTCTCGTCTGGTTGTGTGCCTGCCCTACATTTTAGTCGCCCATGCAGTTCCCGCTCCCAAGTATATTCACGTCCAGTAGGACCTCTAAGAGCGTTTATTGTGGCGGTTATGGGTATGCTCTTTTTTCCTAAATAGGAGGTTTTTGACTTGCATCTATCTTAGCACGTCCCGTCTGTTGTCTGTGTAGAGGTCCCTAGCTGTCAACGTCTCCCCGACCTGGTCCTCATCTTTTGAAGGTGACGTCAATTACGGCTGGTGGGAAGCTGTGGTTGTTGCAGATGGGGGCTTGAAGGAACATTTTTGTTAATATGAAGTGCTGTCGTAGTTGGTTCCATGACCGGAGTGTTGCAATCACCACTGGGCTCATTGAGTGTTTGTTCGGTGGGGATGGGAGCACAGCCGTGGCCAGGGCTCAGCGGTAGGTCCCCATCCAGGAGCCCTCCTCCATTCGCACCCTCTAGGCTTCCAGCTCCTTTATCCACACCTTTACTCTTTCCGCAGTTGCAGCCCAGTGGTAATACTGCAGGATTGGGATGGCTAGGCTCCCCCCCCCCCCCATGGTTCTTGTCCTCTTTTTGGGGATCCTAGAGTTCGCTTTCTCCCTCCCCCCCCTCTTATACTGTCTGACTTTAGCCTCTGAAAACCGGCTTAATCCAATTATCTAATTGACAAGTTGCAGCTGCAAGCAGAGCCTGAGTGAACTCTGTAAAGCTGGTTTAAAACTTACCTTCTTTCAACCCACATCATGACAATCACAAAATCCTTCTGGGGCATTTTGAACAGTTCCACAAGATCTATTAAGGTATCTGAACTGCATTTTCTAAGCCCTGTTCCTAGCTCAATAGTCACTCAAGTCATCCAATGGCTACCATTGTACCTCTCATCTGCACCTATGCTGGGGTTCTGCATCAGCGTAAGGATCCATTCTTCAATGAATAGTCATTAGAACCCAGGATTGGTTTGTCCTGGGACTACCTGAGTATGTCGGCATCATGGTTGCTTCACAGGAATCATGAACACACCTGAATGATCTGGTTGTAGTGGCCATAGACACACTGAGTAAGTGTTGATGAAGACTATTGACTGGTTCGTGGGAGCCTTGTTGTCTACATGCATACAGTCAATTGCATGCTGTGACTGGGGAATACAGTTCTCTCTCTCTGTGATATTTTTCTCACTCGAGCCCCATTGAAAATTAATGGACTTACTTCCCAGGGCCTCACAACCCACTTAATCTGCACAGATGAGTGTCAATTCAGAGGCAACAGTCAATCTGAGTGCCTCCACTGTGCTTAACCAACCTTGGGTACCTTCATACTGCTCCTTCCACTATTTACGTTCCCTACAATGATATGTTATCCCCCGCAATGACTGACCTTTCACCGAGTTTTGCCTCCTTATAGTTGGCAATGCTCTGAAGCTGCATTGTTCTCATGCACTCTTTGCAAAATTCTAAAAGGCTGGTAAAATCGTGGTTAACCGACTGTTCAACAGGCTTAATTACCTTCCCACTGCCTTCAAGCACAGCCGCCACACCTTCCATCCATCAGCCCGACTGCCTTCAAGACATCCATTAGCAGTGCAAACAGGCTTCCCTCCTGCTCCATCCGCTGCTATTTTCTCCACGCCTCCTTCCTCCCAGACCATCTCCACAGTGCTGACAAAATTCCACCCATAACTTATCCTTTTGAGCATGTCCATTCATTCAAAACATTAACCCATCTTTCTTTCCAGACTTGTTCTGCAGTTCCAACATTTTCTGTTCCTGTTGCAAACTGCAGTATGAACCTGCGCAAGTATAAAATTAAACAGATCAGGAAATGGACTAGTGATTTCACCTGTCATGTGACAAATGCTTTACCTCACAAGACAAATATAACTAGCGCATCCTACTGTCCTACTGGAAGATTCAGCATACTAATTACATTAGCGACTTCACAGAAAATATAAGTCATGACAGCACATAATAAATATTCACATCATAATTACCAAACATTAGACAAAATTACATATTCAGACATTGCTATAAAACCAGACTGCCAACCAAAGTGCCAATTGTGATTTAGATGATGAATTTAATGTCAAATATAATAATTGCCTTAAATTAATTTCTTAATCTAATGTCCAGCAATATTAGAAATCTAACTATTTATATTATTTCCTCGTGACCTCCAAAGGCCTTAGCCAAGCTGGAAGCCTGTTATTGCTCATGTAGGGACCATTGAGTTGCTAACAATGGTGAATTATGAAGCTGAAGCCAGTGAGGATCTGAGTGCTGCACCTTGGCCATGGGCAAGGCATTCTAGTCCAGCTTGCTTCCTGGAACGTGCCCCCACCCCCACTCCACGGGGCTCGTTTAGCACACTGGGCTAAATCGCTGGCTTTTAAAGCAAACCTAGGCAGGCCAGCAGCACGGTTCAATTCCCGTACCAGCCTCCCCAAACAGGTGCCGGAATGTGGCGACTAGGGGCTTTTCACAGTAACTTCATTGAAGCCTACTCGTGACAATAAGCAATTTTCATTTCACTCCCTCCCCCCTGCACAGTGCCACTGCCATTCTTGCCACACTTACAATGACCTGCAGGAGAACAGGCTGAAGGTGGTGAGCGGATGCTCAAAACTCTTGATGACAGGGTGGCGCGGTGATGCTGTGGTTAGCACTACTGCCTCACGGCGCGAGGACCCGGGTTTGATCTCAGCCCGGGTCGCTGTCTGTGTGGAGTTTGCACATTCTCCCCATGTCTACGTGGGTCGCACCCCAAAGAATACAGGATGTACATGTGGATTGGCCATGCTAAATTGCCTCTTAATTTGATAAATTAAAAAGAAAAGAAAACTCTTGATGCCATGTTTACTATATCCATGCTGGAGTCCAAAGCTTCTAGGACCACTGTTTGTGCTTCGACTAAGGTCTCAACTGCATGCTGAAGAATATGATGGAGGGGAGGGATTCACTGAGGCTGGTGGTGAAAAAGTTGTGTGCGATGTTGTGTTAGCAATATTCCAAAGCAAGGAATACAACCTTGCTGTAAGACGTACACTCTCATATCAACATAACAACAACATTTACACAGTGTCTTTAATGTAGTAAGACACAATGCTATGCAGAAAGCATCCTCAAACAAAATTCAACATCAGATCCCATAAAGAGATATTCAGGAGCATTTTAAAGTGATAAAAAAACAGAGACGAAGAGGGAATTCCAGAGTTTAGCATTTGTGTAGCAAAAGACACAATCGCTAAAGAGGAAACAAATAAAATAGGGATATGGAATAGGCCAGAATTCGAGGAGTACATAGAGACCTTGTCTGCCAGGATCTGTGTAAAGAAATTGACTTCATACTGCCATCAGGCCCGTCATTACAGGTACACTCGCTCCAGCATTAAAATTGGGGCTACAGTATTATGTAATTGAATATTCTCCACTTCAATGATGTCAACATTAAAATATCCAATCATGATCCTGATCTTCCATGGAATCTAAGGGCATTGTTAGAATAGAAGCATTTGTTTTGAATTTGTAGATTTGAGTTGCACTCTGGGTCTCATATTACTTAACGCCCAAGGGCAATGGACCTTTCTGCATGTTCACCAGCTTCCAAATGCCAGTACAATTTTAATGCTCAGAGAAAACCTTCTGTTAACTGTAAAACATTAAAAATTAACTTGAAAATTCCCATGTGGCCCATTGAACACAGACTGTGTGGTATGCCGAGTCTGAAAAATCTCAGGTTCTGCTATATGAAATGACTGATGTGCCTTTTCTATTTCATTTTGGTATCAATCTTCTTGGAAGGGAACTCAGGAGCCGGAGCCTAAAATTTCACACATTGTGTTCATTTTGTAGTTGGTGGAGAATTAGAACCTGTGCCCATGTACTAGATAAACTGCAAATCACTAGAAAACTTTTGTTTCAACTGCATCAAAACTGGTGCGAACATCTTTCTCTGAGAGTTTCATTAAAAAACATGATTGAACAGTAAATTGGTTGAGTTGGGTAAGTATGTTTAGTTAGAGCATTGTGGTATTGAAGTTGTACTTGGGAGGAATACAATATCCTTGATGCATTTGGGAGACGATTAAAAATTTTAACACGCATCTTCCTGTTTAGATTTATTCACTTAGATCACCTTCTCCAGTGGGCCTTTTATTCTTTGAGGATGAATTTTCTCTTTGCTGAAGTGAAACAAATTAAATCAAGTACGAGTCATAACTAAAGAGAAGTCAACAAGACCACGAAGCATGGGTAATATGGCTGGTGGGCTGCAGGTGTAGATAGCCACCTGGGGATGTGATGGTGTTGTGATAATGGAGATCTGACTTGAAAAAAGACAGAACTAGGAAACAAATATTCCTGGACACAAGGAGCTTAAGAAAGATAGGGAAGGATAGAAAGATAAGGATTATTGATTAAGGACAATATTAGAGTCCTGGAATTGTCAAGGACCTATTTGGTTGGAGTTAAGAAAAAAGCAGGAGGGAGATTCTCCATTAGCTGGCGGCAAAATCGGGAAAGGCGATTGGCAGCCCAACCCGGTATTCTGTGGGGCCTCCGCGATTCTCCGCCCCCGATAGGCTGAGTTCCAGACGGTGTGGTTCGCTTGCGCTTTTAAAAATCATGAAACTGGTGTGGCGGCTGCTGAGAGAGTGAGTAGTGCCAAAGTAAAGAGCTAGCTGATATTTTCGATGGGATGAAAATTGATAGACTAGAGGTACCAACTATACTTAAAGTCACTATACTAAAAGTCACCAGGACTGATGGGATAAATCCAAGGATGCTGAAGAAAGTAATGGTGGAAATTACAAATGTGTTGTCCACAATCTTCCAATCTGCACTCCAAGCAGTAATTGCATTCCAAATGCACAACCATTTGATTGCACTGCACTTACCTCCCTTTGATGTGGTCAATGTTTGTAAATATTGGGGTTTCACCACTTAGGCCACTTAGCCATGAAGGGAGATGAAAGGATGAAGCTGAAGATGGTTTGTAGAAGCTGTCCATCAATGACCATGACTAGAAAGCAATTAATGCCTTGCAGGTAATGGATCTGTGGGAACCAGACTCAGGTCACAGCTGCTCTCATTCCAGGAATGAACACATGCCGCTTCAAGGTAAGTGTTACAGTTGTAATTCTTCTCACTGCCCCTGACTGGACTGCTCTCAAGCTTCCAAACATGGTTCTCTTTTCTGGAGAGGTGTCTTTGGGGGTCACATTGGGCAGGGTGTCCCTTTCTGGGGTTCTGCTATTGCGGGGTCCTGGTGGGGGTCCCTTTGGTCAGGGGGTTCCTGTGGGGGAATCCCCATTTTACAGGGTTCCCTGTGGGGGGGTCCCCTATTATAGGAGTCCCTGTAGGGGGTCACCCTATTTTAGGGGTCCATGTGGAGGGGGTGTCCCACTATTACAGGGATCCCTGGGGGTCTGCCGTATACAGGTGTCCCTGGGGTTGGGAGGGGGTGGTCCTGGAGTTGGGGTTGTCCCCTATTACAGAGGTCCCTGTGGTTGGGGGTTCCCTCTATTACAGAGGTCCCTGTGGTTCGGGGGTTCTCTCTATTACAGAGGTCCCTGTGGTTGGGGAGGGGGCAATGACAGGGGTCCCCCTATTATAGGGATCCCTGATGTTGGGGGGGCCTATTACAGGGGTACCTGGGGTTGGGGGTCCCCCTATTACAGGTGTCCCTGCGGTTGGGGGGTCCCCTTATTAGAGGGGTCCCTGGGGTTGGTGGTCCCCCTATTACTGGGGTTCCTGGGGTTGGGGTGTTTCTCTATTACCTGTGGTTGGGAGGTTCCCTTATTTCCTGGGATTGGGGGGGGCCTACAATATACCCCATATTGGGGAGGGTGGGGATCTGGCTGCGTGGGTGTGGGCAGGCAGTGCAATGTGGAGGGGGATAGCCCTCATTGGGTACGGATTCCAATGGTCTCTACCACCATTGTCCTGGCATGGTGGACATCGTGGTGGGCCAAAGGGGCTAACTCCTTGGGCGTTTACCGCTTTGATCCACCGCGGGGTCCACCATCCCAGAGCCGTGCTGGTAGAGACCACAAATGATCCGCACCCATGTGATGCCCGGCCACGGGACCAGAGACTCAAGTTGTGCTGGAGCATAGGGCGCCGGGCCCACAAAATGGATGAAAATGGGTTATTAAGACTCAATTGCATCCATTTACATGTTTCCTCTGGCATGGATCTCGATTCCGGTAGTCAGAGCATTGTGTTCGTTTTGGCACTTGGCATCAATCCCAATTTTTACCCACGCCCGATTTTCCAACCCACACAATCTGGGCGTCCCAGGATGGGGAATCTAGTCCATACCCCACGAGATGGTGAATCCAGCCCAGGATATTCAGCTTTATAAATAGAAGTATAAAGTACAAAAGCATGGATGTTGTGATAAACATTTATGAAATACTGGTTCAGTGTCCACAATAGTATTGTTATTGATTGTGGACATCGCACTTCAGGAAAGTGAAGGCTTCAGAGAAGGTGCAGAAAAGATTTACTTGAATGGTTCCCGGGTTGATGGACTTCCGTTTAAATTGAGCAGTTTGGGTTATTCTCCTTGTGGAAGTTTGATAGCGGTGTTCAAAATCATGAGGTATCTGAGCAGAATAGATAAGGAGAAACTAAGTGGCAAAATTGTCAGGAACTACAGGACACAGAATTAAAGTGACTGGCAAAAGAACCAAAAAGAATGCGAGGAGTACTGTATTTAGTGCAGTAAGTGGTTATGACCTAGTCTGCACTCCCTAAATTCAATTATGGATTTCAAAAGAGAATTGGATAAGCACTTGAAAAGAAAGAAATTGCAAGGCTAAGGAGAAAGGGCATTGGAGTGCGTATTAGAACATTGGAACATAGAACATAGAACGATACAGCGCAGTACAGGCCCTTCGGCCCTCGATGTTGCACCGACATGGAAAAAAAAACTAAAGGCCATCTAACCTACACTATCCCATTATCATCCATATGCTTATCCAATAAACTTTTAAATGCCCTCAATGTTGGCGAGTTCACTACTGTTGCAGGTAGGGCATTCCACGGCCTCACCACTCTTTGGGTAAAAAACCCACCTCTGACCTCTGTCCTATATCTATTACCCCTCAATTTAAGGCTATGTCCCCTCGTGCTAGCCACCTCCATCCGCGGGAGAAGGTTCTCACTGTCCACCCTATCTAACCCTCTGATCATTTTGTATGCCTCTATTAAGTCACCTCTTAACCTTCTTCTCTCTAACAAAAACAACCTCACGTCCATCAGCCTTTCCTCATAAGATTTTCCCTCCATACCAGGCAACATCCTGGTAAACCTCCTCTGCACCCGCTCCAAAGCTTCCACATCCTTCCTATAATGAGGTGACCAGAACTGTACGCAATACTCCAAATGCGGCTGTACAAGAGTTTTGTACAACTGCAACATGACCTCATGGCTCCGGAACTCAATCCCTCTACCAATAAAGGCCAACACACCATAGGCCTTCTTCACAACCCTTTCAACCTGGGTGGCAACATTCAGGGATCTATGTACATGGACACCGAGATCCCTCTGCTCATCCACACTACCAAGAATTTTACCATTAGCCAAATATTCCGCATTCCTATTATTCTTTCCAAAATTAATCACCTCACACTTCTCCACATTAAACTCCATTTGCCACCTCTCAGCCCAGCTCTGCAGCTTATCTATGTCCCTCTGTAACCTGCAACATCCTTCCGCACTGTCTATAACTCCACCGACTTTAGTGTCGTCTGCAAATTTACTCACCCATCCTTCTGCGCCCTCCTCTAGGTCATTTATAAAAATGACAAACAGCAACGGCCCCAGAACAGATCCTTGTGGTACGCCACTCGTAACTGAACTCCATTCTGAACATTTCCCATCAACCACCACTCTCTGTCTTCTTTCAACTAGCCAATTTCTGATCCACATCTCTAAATCACCCTCAATCCCCAGCCTCCGTATTTTCTGCAATAGCCGACCATGGGGAACCTTATCAAACGCTTTACTGAAATCCTTATACACCACATCAACTGCTCTACCCTCGTCTACCTGTTCAGTCACCTTCTCAAAGAACTCGATAAGGTTTGTGAGGCATGACCTACCCTTCACAAAACCATGCTGACTATCCCTAATCATATTATTCCTATCTAGATGATTATAAATCGTATCTTTTATAATCCTCTCTAAGACTTTACCCACAACAGACGTTAGGCTCACCGGCCTATTGTTACCGGGGTTATCTCTACTCCCCTTCTTGAACAAAGGGACCACATTTGCTGTCCTCCAGTCCTCTGGCACTAATCCTGTAGCCAATGATGACATAAAAATCAAAGCCAAAGGCTCAGCAATCTCTTCCCTGGCTTCCCAGAGAATCCTCGGATAAATCGCATCAGGCCCCGGGGACTTATCTATTTTCACCTTGTCCAGAATTGCCAACACTTCTTCCCTACGCACCTCAATGCCATCTATTCTAATAGCCTGGGTCTCAGCATTCTCCTCCACAACATTATCTTTTTCCTGAGTGAATACTGACGAAAAGTATTCATTTAGTATCTCGCTTATCTCCTCCGCCTCCACACACAACTTCTCACCACTGTCCTTGACTGGCCCTACTCTTACCCTAGTCATTCTTTTATTCCTGACATACCTATAGAAAGCTTTTGGGTTTTCCTTGATCCTACCTGCCAAAGACTTCTCATGTCCCCTCCTTGCTCGTCTTAGCTCTCTCTTTAGATCCTTCCTCGCTTCCCTGTAACTATCAAGCGCCCCAACTGAAACTTCACGCTTCATCTTCAGATAGGCCTCCTTTTTCCTGTTAACAAGAGATTCCACTTCTTTGGTAAACCACGGTTCCCTCGCTCGACCCCTTCCTCCCTGCCTGACTGGTACGTACTGATCAAGAACACGCAATAGCTGTTCCTTGAACAAGCTCCACATATCTAGTGTGCCCAACCCTTGCAGCCTACTTCTCCAACCTACACATCCTAAGTCATGTCTAATGGCATCATAATTGCCCTTCCCTCAGCTATAACTCTTGCCCTGCGGGGTATACTTATCCCTTTCTATCACTAATGTAAAGGTCACCGAATTGTGGTCACTGTCTCCAAAGTGTTCACCTACCTCCAGATCTAACACCTGGCCTGGGTGTAACATTACCCAAAACCAAATCCAATGTGGCCTCACCTCTTTTTGGCCTGTCAACATATTGTGTCAGGAAACCCTCCTGCACACATTGTACAAAGAACGACCCATCTAATGTACTCAAACTATATCTTTTCCAGTCAATATTTGGAAAGTTAAAGTCTCCCATAACAACTACCCTGTTACTTTCGCTCTTTTCCAGAATCATCTTCGCCATCCTTTCCTCTACATCTCTAGAACTATTTGGTGGCCTATAGAAAACTCCCAGCAGGGTGACCTCGCCTTTCCTGTTTCTAACCTCAGCCCATACTACCTCGGAAGAAGAGTCCCCATCTTGCATCCTTTCTGCCACCGTAATACTGTCCTTGACTAGCAGCGCCACACCTCCCCTCTTTTGCCCCTTCTCTGAGCTTACTAAAACACCTGAACCCCAGAACCTGCAACAACCATTCCTGTCCCTGCTCTATCCATGTCTCTGAAATGGCCACAACATCGAAGTCCCAGGTACCAACCCATGCTGCCAGTTCCCCTACCTTATTTCGTATACTCCTGGCATTGAAGTAGACACACTTCAAACCACCTACCTGAACACTGGCACCCTCCTGCGAAGTCAAATCTGTGCTCCTGACCTCTATACTCTCAATCTCCCGTACCCCAAAACTACAATCCAGGTTCCCATGCCCCTGCTGAATTAGTTTAAACCCCCCCAAAGAGCACTAACAAATCTCCCCCCCAGGATATTGGTGCCCCTCAGGTTCAGATGTAGACCATCCTGTCTATAGAGGTCCCACCTTCCCCAGAAAGAGCCCCAGTTATCCAGAAATCTGAATCCCTCCCGCCTGCACCATCCCTGTAGCCACGTGTTTACTTGCTCTCTCTCCCTATTCCTCATCTCACTATCACGTGGCACGGGCAACAACCCAGAGATAACAACTCTGTTTGTTCTCACTCCGAGCTTCCATCCTAGCTCCCTAAAGGCCTGCCTGACATCGTTTTCCCCTTTCCTATCTATGTCGTTAGTGCCAATGTGGACGACGACTTGGGGCTGCTCCCCTTCCCCCTTAAGGACCCGAAAAACACGATCAGAGACATCACGTACCCTTGCACCTGGGAGGCAACATACCAAACGTGAGTCTCTCTCGCTCCCATAAAATCTCCTATCTGTGCCCCTGACTATTGAGTCCCCAATTACTAATGCAATGTAATGCAATACTAATGTATTGTAGAGTTCTAGCGCAGAATCAAGAGGCCAAATGGCTTGCTTCTGTACTGCAACAATTAGATAATTCTATGGGTGGGACATTCCCATTTTTTGGTAGGGTGGTGCAGCAGGCAGGAAAAATGCCATTAAAGCTGCTGGCCCCGATGATTGCTTTCTCCGCTGTATCATTCGGCTCACAGCCAAAGTAAAATGGAAAGGGCAGGCCGCTCAATGTAACGCTGGTGGGGTGGGCTCAGTCAGCAACTCTGGACTTTAAAGGGCGCCCCCATACAAACAATTATAGATAGAACCCCCCTCTCCCAAACAACCTCCCCTCCCCCACGTAACTCGCTCCCACGGAACACCCCGCCATGGCTCACACACTCAGCATTGCCCCCTGGCACTTGCAGGAAGTGCCAGAGGCAGTGCCAAGGGTAAGTGCCTGGGCAGTGCTGGGGCAGTACTGAGGGGAGTTCCTGTGCAGGACCCCATCCCGATCTGAGGGATGTAGTCCCTGAACACCTCTGGTGGGTTCTGCTCGCCAGGTGCATGCTGTGGGACACTTCCTATTGACATGAATGGATAATCTGATGGGAGAAGGTTTTTCAGGCGGAGAGGCCTGATAATAAAATGTAATTTTATTCTAATGGGGATTGTGATGTTGAACGTCGGGGTTTTTGGTGGGGTTAGGGGGGTGGGGGTTGAGCTGCATGGGGCAATTGTGAGAGAAATCTTACCAGTGTGAATCGCGATTTGGGCCTCCAGCGGGATTTTCTGCTCCTGCTGCCGATACTGCTCACTGAAAACTGGAGTGGCAAATCCGTCCCATGATTCTATTGCATTCGTTTTAGACCCCAGGCATTTCTCACATCAATTACATGCATATACATTGTGCAGAAATATTTCCTATGTTTTTGTTTAATAAGCTATTAAGAAGCTAGATTTCTATTTGTTTTACATTACTTCAGAAAGAACATGCACAATTGTCTTGCATCTGAACAATTACACTCAGCAAATTGCATGATAGCCCAGAGGAGTTGAAGGCAGTTCCAGCATTTAAATTAATCTACTCAAACATTTTTCCAACCAATTAGTTACTTGTCTCAACTTGATCATGATCAAAGTACAACTTAAAATGAAACCTAGTTTATTTGATTCATCCGACTGCTGATAGTTATTTGTTTTTTTCTTGCTTAGTTTTATAATTCAAAAAAAACACTTGGTCTCCTTGAAGTGTGGTCAGGGGGATTTGAAATGAAGTACAAACTCTCAAATTTCATTTGTTCCATTGAGCAAACATTGCAGATTTTTAATGCAGATTTAGAATAATGCAGATTTTCTTCCTTTCATCTATACTTCTTCAAGGCTGTATGGATAGAAATATTTCAACTCCTGTTCACTAAGCTTTCCTGATGCTATTAAAATAATTAAGTCAATGGTACTTTAGCAAACAAGGCCACTTCTGTCATTCATCGGGTTTGGTTGAGATAATCTTAAATTAAATTGAATTGACCTGCATGTCTATTTAACACCAACTGAAGTGCATTACATTGACAATTATTCAGTGAAGAATTCTGATAATCAATACACATCTGTTTTAAAAATTGGATTGCCAATCATAACGGCAGACCTCTATCTGGAAGTCTGAATCAAATTTTCATCTGTCTCTTAAATGTTGAAGCTCAAGTAAGCAAATTTAAAAGGATCGGCTGGATCAAGTAGTGGAGTGCTCGATAGTTTAACCTTAATAGCGCACTTGTGAATTCTGACAAAAATATTTTTCTTTAATATTTGCTAATAGGATACAGATGACTGGCGAGCCAGCATTTATTACCACTGAGAATGGTGGAAAGTTGCCTTCTTGAACTGAAGTCTCTGTGGTGTAAGTATGCCAATAGTGCTGTTCGGAAGGGAGCTTCAGGATCTTGACTCAGTGACAGTGTGGGAATGGGTGATGTATCTCCAAGTCAGATTGGTATATCTCTTGCAGGTGGTGGTGTTCACATGTGCCTGCAGCTATTGTCCTTCGAGGTTGTAGAAGACATGGATTTGGAGATGCTGCCAAAGACAGCAAGTTGTTGCAGTGCATCTTGTAGATGGCACCAATGCTTCATTTGTGTGCTGGCGGGGGGAATCGGTATTTAAGGTAGTGGATGGGGTGGCAACTAAAGGGAGTGCTTTATCCTGGCTGGTGTTCTTGAATGTTGTTAGAGCTGCACTCTTCCAGGCAAGTGGGAAATATTTCATCACACTCCTGACTTATGCCTTGTAAATGGCATTGACGATCGAGTCAGGAGATGAGTCGATCACGACAGAATTCCAAGCATCTGACCTGCTCTTGTAGCCATAGTATTTATATTATAGAATCATAGAATGCCTACAGTGCAGAAGAAGGCCATTCAGCCCATTGTGTATGCACCAACCCTGTGGGAGGCACGGTAGCACAGTGGTTAGTACAATTGCTTCACAGCTAGTGACAATACTCGTGACAATAAGCGATTTTCATTTCATTTCATTTCAGTTCCAGGGTCCCAGGCTTGGGTCACTGTCTATGCGAAGTCTGCACGTTCGCCCCGTGTCACGGTGGGTTTCCTCCGGGTGCTCCGCTTTCCTCCCAGAGTCCAAAGATGTACACATTGGGTGGATTGGCCATGTTAAACTGCCTTTAGTGTCCAAAAAGATTAGGTTGGGTTACTAGGTAACTGGGATAGGGTGGAGATGTGGGCTTGGGTGGGGTGCTCTTTCCAAGGGCTGGTGCAGGCTTGATGGGTCAAATGGCCTCCTTCTGCACTGTAAATTCTATGATTCTATAACCCTTCTTTTTTAGATTTAGAGTACCCAATTTTGTTTTCCAATTAAGGGCAATTTAGCATGGCCAATCCACCTAACCTGCACATCTTTGGGTTGTGGGGATGAAACCCATGCAGACATGAGGAGAATGTGATTCTATAACCCTTCTAAAGAGCACTCTAGCCAAGTCCACTCACCCATCCACCCAGTCCTAACCCCATAACCTAACCCGCACATTCCAGGACATGAAGGGGCAATTCTATCATGGCCATTCCACCTAACCCGTACTTCTTTGGCCAGTGGGAGGAAACCGGAGCCAACTGGCGGAAACCCACGCAGACAAGGGGAGAAAGTACAAACGCCACTCAGCCAGTGACCCAAGGGCGGAATTGAGCTCGGGTCCCTGGCACTGTGAAACAGCAGTGCTAACCACTGTGCCATGGTGCCATCCAATGTATGGTTGATCCAGTTACATTTCTGGTCAATGACATCCCCCAAGGATGCTTATGGTGGCTGATTCAGCGATGGTAATGCAATTTAATATGAAGGGGAGATGGTTAGATACTCTCTTGTTCGAGATGGTCATTACCTGGCAATTCTATGGCACTTCCATTACTTGCCACTTTAGAGCCCATATCTGAATGTTGTCCAGGTATTGCTGCATGCAGACATGAACCTCGTCATTGTTTGTGGAGTTATGAATGTACGGAACACTAATCATCCAAGAACAAATCCTGTTCTGACTTTATGTCGGATAAAAAGCCATTGATAAAGCATATGAAGATGTTTGGTTCGAGGACATTCTTGTAGTAATGTTCTCATGTTGCAACCACAACCATCATCTTTTGTGCTGTATATGACTCTAGCCAGTGGAGAGCCTTCCCCCAATTGTATTTCACATCATTTTCATGAGGAATCCTGTGATATTAAGATTGCAGGAGTTGGGGATAATGATGAAGATTGCCAGAGAATACCGTGGGCAGCACGGTAGCACAAGTGGATAGCACTGTTGCTTCACAGTGCCAGGATCCCAGGTTCGATTCCCCGCTGGGTCACTGTCTGTGCGGAGTCTGCACGTTCTCCCGTGTCTGCGTGGGTTTCCTCCGGGTGCTCTGGTTTCGTCCCACAGTCCAAAGCTGTGTAGGTTAAGTGGATTGGCCATGATAAATTGCCCTTAGTGACCAAAAAGGTTAGGAGGGGTTATTGGGTTACGGGGATAGGGTGGAAGTGAGGGCTCAATTGGGTCGGTGCAGACTCGATGGGCCGAATGGCCTCCTTCTGCATTGTCTGTTCTATGTTCTATATCGATAGGCTGCAATATTGGGTGGAGAAATGGCAGATGGGATTAAACCGGACAAATGTGAGGTGAAACATTTTGGTAGATCCAATTCAAATGGGACCTATAAAATAAATTGCAGAGCGATCAGGAGCATAGACACACACAGCGATCTGGACGTGTAGGTCCACAGTTCCTTAAACGTGGCAGCACAGGTGGAAATGGTGGTCAGAAAGGCATTTGGCATTCTTGTTTACATTGGACGGGGTCTCGGGAAAATTATGTTACAATTGTATAGAACGTTGGTTAGGCCACATCTGGAATACTGTGACCAGTTCTGCTCACCCCACTACCAGAAGGACGTGGAGGCTTCGGAGAGAGTACAGAAAAGGTTTACCAGGCTGTTGCCTGGCATGGAGGGCATTAGCTTTGAAGAGAGATTAAATAAATTGGGATTGTTCTCCCTAGAGAAACTGAGGCTGCGGGGCGACCTGATAGATGTTTCTGAACTTAATTAGGGGTATAGATAGGGTGAACAGCTGGAGGCTTTTTCCCAGGGCGTAAATGACAATTACAAGGGGGCACAAGTTCAAGGTGAGGGGGGATAGGTTCAGTGGAGATGTGTGAGGGACGTTTTTTACACAGAGGGTGGTGGTGGCCAGGAATGCACTGCCAAGGGAAGTGGTTGAGGCAGTGGCGTTAGTGACCTTTAAGGCCCATCTGGATAGACACATGAACAGATGGGGTATAAGACCATATGACCATAAGACCATAAGACATAGGAGTACTCGGCCCATCGAATCTGCTACGCCATTCAATCATGGCTGATATTTTTCAGGGCAGCACGGTGGCACAGTTGTTAGTGCTGCTGCCGAGGTCCCAGATTTGATCCCGACTCTGGGTCACTGAGCGTGTGGAGTTTGCACATTCTCCCCATGTTTACGTGGGTTTCGCTCCCATAACCCTAAGATGTGCAGGGTAGGTGAATTGGCCACGTTGAATTGCCCCTTAATTGGAAAAAATTAATTGGGTACTCTAAATTTATATTTTAAAAAATGGCTGATATTTTTCTCATCCCCATTCTTCTGCCTTCTCCCCATAACCCCTGATCTTTTTATTGATCAAGAACCTATCCAAATCTGTCTTAAAGAGTTCCACGGATTCACTACCCTCTGGCTGAAGAAATTCCTCCTCATCTCTGTTTTAAAGGAACGTCCCTTTATGGGCTGGTTTAGCACAGTGGGCTAAACAGCTGGCTTGTAATGCAGAACAATGCCAGCAGCGCAAATTCCCATACTGGTCTACAACTATCCTGATCCGTATGTAAACTAGATTTTGTGTATAAGCTTCATAAGTAATGCTGGAAAACCTCAGCTGGTCAGACAGCCTCTGTGAGAAGAAAAAGAATTAATGTTTCAAGTCGATGACCTTTCGTCAAAACAGTTCTGATGAAGTCATCAATGTGAAATGTTAACTTCTTGCTTTCAGATGACCTGCTGAGTTTATCAGCATTTTTATTCCGTTTCTAACCTCCCATTTTTTTCCGGCTAACTTGGTCGACTGAACATTTCCAGCATTTTCCATTTTTACTTCAGATTTACAGCATTTGATGCACTTATGCTAAATCGCTGGCTTTTAAAGCAGACCAAGGCAGGCCAGCAGCACGGTTCAATTCCCGTACCAACCTCCCCGAACAGGCGCCAGAATGTGGCGACTAGGAGTTTGTCACAGTAACTTAATTGAAGTCTACTTGTGACAATAAACTATTATTATTATAGTCTGAGATTGTGTCCTCTGCTTCTAATTTTTCCTACAAGTGGAAACATCCTCTCCACCTCCACTCTATGCAGGCCTCGCAGTATTTTGTAATTTTCAATAAGATGCCCCCTCATTCTTCTAAACTCCAATGAGTACAGACCTAGAATCCTCAACCGTTTCTCATACGACAAACTCTTCATTCCAGGGATCATTCTTGTGACCTCCTCTGAACCCTTTCCAAGGCCAGCATGTCCTTCCTTAGATACAGGGCCCAAAACTGTTCACAATATTCCAAATGGGATCTGACCAGAGCTTTATACACCCTTAGAAGTATATCCCTGGTTTGGTATTCTAGCTCACTCGACATGAATGCTGATATTGTATTTGCCTTCCTAACGGCTAACTGAACCTGCAAGTTAACCTTAAGAATATCGTGAACAAGGACTCCCAAGTCCCTTTGTGCCTCTGATTTCCTAAGCATCTCCCCATTTAGAAAATAGTCAATGCCTCCATTCATCCTTCCATGTACATAACCTCACACTTTTCCACATTATATTCCATCTGCCACTTCTTTGCCCACTCGCCTCGCCTGACCAAGTCCTTCTGCAGCCCGCCTGCTTTCTCAATACTACCTGTCCCTTTACAGACCTTTGTATCAACTGCAAATGTAGCAATAATGCCTTCAGTTCCTTCTTCCAGATCATGAATGTATATTGTGAAAAGTTGTGGTCCCAGCACCGACCCCTGAGGTACACCACTAGTCACCGACTGCCATCCTGAACAAGACCCCTTTATCCCCACTCTCTGCCTTCTGCTGCCAGTCAGCCAATCCTCGATCCATGCCAGGATCTTACCCTTAACACCATGGGCTCTTAACTTATTTAACAGTATCCTATGTGGCACCTTGTCAAAGACCTTAGAATATAGAACATACCGTGCAGAAGGTGGCCATTCGGCCCATCGAGTCTGCACCGACCCACTTAAGCCCTCACTTCCACCCTATCCCCGTAACCCAATAACCCTTCCTAACTGTATTGGACACTAAGGGCAATTTATCATGGCCAATCCACCTAACCTGCACGTCTTTGGATTGTGGGAGGAAACCGGAGCAACCGGAGGAAACCCACGCAGACACAGGGAGAACGTGTAGACTCCGCACAGACAGTGACCCAGCAGGGAATTGAACCTGGGACCCTGGTGCTGTGAAGCCATAGTGCTATCCACTTGTGCTACCGTGTTGCCCAACTTTCTGGAAATTTAAATAAATCACGTCCACTTGTTCACCTTTGTCTAACTTCCTTGTTACTCCCCCAAAGACCTCCAACAGATTTGTGAGATATGACCTCTCCTTGACGAAGTGTTGCTGGCTCAGTCCTATTTTATCATGCACTTCCAAGTACTCTGCAATCTCATCTTTTTTTTAAAAAATAATTTTTATTGAAAGAGTTTTTCCATACAGACATTTACCCCTACTAATTTTTAAATTATTTACAACACAATCCCTCTAGGCAAAAATCCCTCCCTCGCCCGCCCTCTCGCGCGCACCCGTCCTCCCCCCCCCCCAATCAACAACTTAACAAACAAGGCAGCCTACAGTTTCAGACATGAGCAGCGAGCAGACTTGCCCGCGTTACAGTCGTGCATGTCCCCTCACAACCCTTGCTGCCCCCCCTCCCCTCCCCCCCTCCCTCCCCCCACCCCCGCCCCCCCCCCTCCCTCCCCTTCCCCCCCCCCTGGGTTGCTGCTGCCACGACCCCGAACGTCTATCTCTGATCTAAAAAGTCAAGGAAAGGTTGCCACCGCCTAGAGAATCCCTGTACCGACCCTCTCAGGGCAAATTTGATCCTTTCTAGCTGAATATAGCTAGCCATATCGTTAATCCAAGTTTCAACGCTTGGAGGCCTCGCGTCCTTCCATTGAATTAATATCCTTCGTCGAGCCACTAGGGACGCAAAGGCCAGTATTCCGGCCTCCCTAGCCTCCTGTACCCCCGGTTCTACCCCGACCCCAAAGATCGCAAGCCCCCATCCTGGTTTGACCCTGGACCCCACCACCTTCGACACCGTCCTTGCCACCCCCTTCCAGAACCCTTCCAGCACCGGACATGCCCAGAACATATGCACATGGTTCGCTGGGCTTCCCAGACATCTGACACACCTGTCCTCACCCCCAAAGAACCGGCTCATTCTTGTCCCCGTCATGTGAGCTCTATGCAGCACCTTAAATTGAATGAGGCTCAGCCTCGCACACGAGGAGGAAGAATTGACCTTCTCCAGTGCATCCGCCCACGTCCCGTCTTCTATCTGCTCTCCCAGCTCCCCTTCCCACTTGGCTTTCAGCTCCTCCCCTGATGCTTCTTCCGCCTCCTGCATTATCTTGTAGATGTCTGATATCTTCCCCCCTCCGACCCAGACCCCCGAGAGCACCCTATCACTCGCCCCCTTACTGGGGAGCAGGGGGAACCCCTCCACCTGCCGCCTAGCAAATGCCTTCACTTGTAAATATCTGAACATGTTTCCCGGGGGGAGCTCAAACTTCTCCTCCAGCCCTCCCAGGCTCGCAAACCTCCCCTCTATAAACAGGTCCTTCAGCTGCCGTATGCCCACCCTGTACCAGCTCTGAAATCCCCCGTCGATGTTCCCCGGGATGAATCTATGGTTCCCTCTTATTGGTGCCGCCAACAGACCTCCCATTTCCCCCCTGTGTCGCCTCCACTGCCCCCATATCTTGAGGGTGGCCGCCACCACCGGGCTCGTGGTGTACCTCGTGGGGGGGAGCGGCCATGGTGCCGTTACTAGGGCCCCCAGGCTTGTGTTGCCACAGGACGCCCTCTCCATTCGTTTCCAAGCTGCCCCCTCCCCTTCCATCATCCACTTGCGCACCATTGACACATTTGCCGCCCAGTAATACCCCGAGAGATTGGGTAGTGCCAGCCCTCCACTGTCCCTACTCCGCTCCAAAAAGACCCTCCTCACCCTTGGGGTGCCGTGCGCCCACACGTAGCTCATGATGCTACTCGTCACCTTTTTGAAGAAGGCCCTAGGGAGGAAGATGGGCAAGCACTGAAATAAAAACAGGAACCTTGGGAGGACCGTCATTTTGATTGACTGCACCCTCCCCGCCAGCGACAGCGGTACCATGTCCCACCTCTTAAATTCCTCCTCCATCTGTTCCACCAGCCTGGAAAAGTTCAACTTGTGGAGGGTCCCCCAGTTCCTTGCCACCTGCACCCCTAAGTACCTAAAGCTCTTTCCTGCTCGCTTGAAGGGGAGTCTCCCAATACCCTCTCCCTGGTCCCCCGGGTGTATCACAAAAACCTCGCTTTTGCCCAAATTTAGTTTGTACCCCGAAAAGTCCCCAAACTCTGCTAATAGTTCCATTATCTCCGGCATTCCCCCTTCTGGGTCTGCCACGTACAGCAGTAGATCATCCGCATACAGCGATACCCTATGTTCCTGCCCTCCCCTAGTCAGCCCTCTCCACCCCCCTGAACCCCTCAGTGCCATCGCCAACGGTTCAATCGCCAGTGCGAAACGTAAGGGGGATAGGGGACATCCCTGCCTGGTCCCTCGGTGGAGCCCGAAATACTCCGACCTCCTCCCGTTTGTCACTACACTCGCCATTGGGGCCGAGTAGAGCAACTTCACCCACTTAATAAACCCTTCCCCAAACCCAAACCGTTCCAACGTCTCCCACAGGTACTCCCACTCCACCCTATCGAATGCCTTCTCCGCGTCCAGCGCTACCACTATCTCAGCCTCCCCCTCCACTGCCGGCATCATAATTACATTCAGCAATCTCCGCACGTTCGTGTTGAGCTGCCGCCCCTTCACGAACCCCGTCTGGTCCTCATGGATTACCCCTGGCACACAATCCTCTATTCTAGCTGCCAGGATCTTTGCCAGCAACTTGGCATCCACGTTCAGAAGCGAGATAGGCCTGTAGGACCCGCACTGCACGGGGTCTTTATCCCGCTTCAATATCAGGGAGATCAGAGCCTGCGACATTGTCGGGGGCAGAACCCCCCCCTCTCGCGCCTCATTAAAGGCTCGTACCAGTACCGGTCCCACCAAGTCCACATTTTTCTTGTAGAATTCCACCGGGAACCCATCTGGCCCCGGCGCCTTCCCCGCTTGCATCTGACCTATTCCCTTGACTAGCTCCTCTAGCCCTATTGGCGCCCCCAGCCCTTCTACCAGCCCCTCCTGGACCCTTGGGAACCTCAATTTGTTTAGGAAGTCCTCCATTCCCCCTCTCCTCGTCGGCGGCTCAGACCGATACAACTCCTTGTAAAAATCCCTGAAGACCCCATTCACTTCTTGCCCCTTCTGCACTACCTTCCCGCCCCTCTCCTTCACTCCCCCAATCTCCCTAGCCGCATCTCGTTTGCGAAGCTGGTGTGCCAGCATCCTGTTCGCCTTTTCCCCATACTCGTAGACCGCGCCCTGTGCCCTTCTCCACTGCGTCTCTGCCTTCCTGGTGGTCAGCAGGTCAAACTTGACCTGCAGGCTGCGCCGTTCTCCCAGCAGCCCCTCCTCTGGTGCCTCCGCATATCTCCTATCCACTTCCAATAGCTCCCCCACCAGCCTCTCCCTCTCCTGCCTCTCCTTTCTTTCTCTGTGTGCCCTTATGGAGATCAGCTCTCCCCTGATCACTGCCTTCAGGGCCTCCCAGACCATCCCCACCTGCACCTCACCCGTGTCATTCAAGTCCAGATAGCTCTCAATGCTCTTCCGGACCCTTTTACATACCTCGTCGTCCGCTAACAGCCCCACATCCAGCCGCCACAGCGGGCGCTGGTCCCGCGCCTCCCCCATTTCCACATCCACCCAATGTGGTGCATGATCAGAGATCGCAATGGCCGAGTACTCAGCTTCCCGTACCCTCGGGATCAGCCCCCTGCTCAACACGAAGAAATCGATTCTGGAGTACACTCTATGGACGTGGGAGAAAAAGGAATACTCCCTCGCCCTCGGCCTACCAAACCTCCATGGTCTACTCCTCCCATCTGCTCCATGTACCCCCTCAGCACTTCTGCCGCTGCCGGCCTCCTATTGGTCCTTGAGCTCGATCTGTCTAGCCCGGGGTCCAGCACTGTGTTAAAGTCCCCCCCCATGATCAAGCCCCCTGCCTCCAGTCCCGGAATGAGGCCCAATAGGCGCCTCATAAAACCCGCGTCATCCCAGTTCGGGGCATATACGTTGACCATCACCACTTTCTCCCCCTGCAGCTTACCCTTCACCATCACATACCTACCCTCCTTATCCGCCACCACCTCCTCCGCCACGAACGACACCCTCTTTCCCACCAGAATCGCCACCCCCCGGTTCTTTGCGTCCAATCCAGAGTGGAACACCTGTCCCACCCACCCCCTTCTCAGGCGAACCTGGTCCACTACCTTCAAATGGGTCTCCTGTAACATTGCTACATCAGCCTTCAGTCCCTTCAGGTGTGAGAATACCCTTGATCTCTTGACCGGCCCATTCAGCCCCCTCACGTTCCAAGTGATCAGCCGGGTCGCGGGGCGACCCGCCCCCTTCCCCTGCCGATTAGCCATGTCCTGTTCCCTGCCCGCCCCGGGTCGACCCTCCCCTTCTGACCCACTCCCCATGACGATGGCCCCCTCCCCCCACCTCTCCAGTCCTCCACTTCCCGTTTCTGGTCTTTCCAGCAGCAACCCGGTGTCCCTCCCTAACCCCCCCCCCCCCCCCCCCCCCCCCCCCCCCCCCCAGGCTAGGACCCCTCCTAGCCGCGATGTACCCTCCATCGTACTCCCGTAAGTCAGCTGGTTTACGCTGACCCGGCTGCTCCTGCCACACTCCGACTCCCCCCGGCTCGGGGGGGGGGGGCCTCCCCCCCCTTTCCACTCCTCCCTGGCCCCGCTCCAACGCGGGAAAGGTCGCCATTGCTAGCCACGCCCCGCACTCCTCCCCTCCCCCCCTCCTCTGCCCCGCGCGCGGGAAAACAGAGGAAAGCCCGCGCTTTCGCCCTGCCACACCCCACCCCGCCATCTTCAGTTCCACCCCTGTCCCCGTCCATGCCTGTAAAGAACCCCCCCTAGGAGCCCATATCCCCGATCTGCTCTCCCCCCCGTCCCGCCTCCCCAACTTAACATTATAAATAACAGATAGATAACAAATAACAATGTACTTAACAGTCGCCCTCTACCAAACAGTATAAATAACCATAAATAACCATGAATAACCACAATAACAATAACTAAGGGAAGTTGGCAAAGTGGGGAAAAAACATCAGAAGAAAAACCCAAAGCAAGAGTTCAAGATCCAAACAAGGAAAGAAGAAAAAGAAAAAAGGAAACCGTTCCAATAAGAGTTGTCCAGTTCCGACCCAGCCGAAAAAAAAACGCTTGTTCAGCTGAAAGTACCCGAGCGGCTTCGGCCGCCAAGTATCCCCTGGGTCTAATTCGAGTCCAGTTTCTCTTCCTGTACAAAGGCCCACGCCTCCTCTGGGGACTCAAAATAGTGGTGTTGGTTCCTGTAGGTGACCCACAAGCGCGCTGGCTGCAGCATTCCGAACCTGATCCGTTTTGCATGTAGCACCGCCTTCGTTCGGTTGTACCGGGCCCGCCGCTTTGCCACCTCCGCACTCCAGTCCTGGTAGACCCTCACCGTCGAATTCTCCCACTTGCTGCTCCTTTCCCTCTTGGCCCACTCCAGCACTCTCTCGCGATCGCTGAGTCGCTGGAACCGCACCAGCACCGCCCTCGGGGGCTCATTTGCTCTTGGCTTCCTAGCCATGACCCTGTAGGCCTCTTCCAGCTCCAGGGGCGAAGGGACGGCCCCTGCCCCCATCAGGGAGCTCAGCATTTCTGCTATGTATCCCGGGAGGTCTGACCCCTCCAGGCCTTCTGCCAGGCCCAAGATCCTCAGGTTCTTCCGCCTCATTCGGGTATCCAGCTCCTCAAAACGGCTCTGCCATTTCAGGTGGAGTGCCTCGTGCACCTCTACCTTTCCCACGAGGACCGTGGCCTCCTCCTCCCTCACAGTCATCTCCTGCTGCAGCTCCCGAATCGACGCCTCTTGGGTCGCCTGGGCTCCCATCAGCCTGGTGGTCGCCGCATTCATTGACTCCAAGAGCTCCATTTTCAGCTCCGTAAAGAAGCGCAGGAGAGTGGCCTGCTGCTCCTCCGCCCATTTCCTCCATTCCTCGGGTGCGCCACTGGCCGCCATTTTGGTCTTCTTCCCCCGCTTTTTTTGGGGAGCTGCTGTTGCTTTCTTTACCACCCCACTCCGGGTACCGACCATAAAGTTGGTCTGGTTCTCCTCAGGGAGCCTTCCCCCACCGGGATTTGTCCTTACAGCGCCGTTGGGGCCCTCCAATCGGCCCGAAAACACCTTTGTAGCAGGAGCCGCCAAACGTGCGACTTAGCTGGTCATAGCCGCAACCGGAAGTCTGCAATCTCATCTTTAATAACGGATTCTAAAACCTTACCAATGACCGAAGTCAGGCTAACCAGCCTGTAATATCCCGCCTTCTGCCTCCCTCCCTTCTTAAACAATGATGTTACAATCACCACTTTCTAGTCCTCTGGGATCCTTCCTGTCTCCAGTGATTCCTGAAAGCTCATCACCAATGCCTCCACAATCTCCTCAGCTATCTCTTTTGGAAACCCTAGGGTGTAGCCCATCCGGTCCAGGTGATTTTTCCACCTGCAGAACTTTCAGTTTCCCCAGAACCTTCTCCTTAGTGATGGCCACTGCACTCACCTCTGTCCCCTGATTCTCCTGGAGCTCTGGCATCCCACTGGTGTCTTCCACCGTAAAGACTGATGTGAAGTAACTATTCAGTTTGTCTGCCATTTCTTTGATTCCTTTAATACTTCTCCAGCCACATTTTCTAGTGGTCCAATGTCATTTTCTGCCTCTCTCTTACGTTTTATATATTGACAAAAAAACTCTTCCTCTCTTCCTTTATGTTACTAGCTACCTTGCACTCATATTTCATCTTCTCCCCCTTTATTGCTTTTTTAATTGTCCTCTGCTTGTTTTTAAAGCCTTCCCGATCCTCTGGCTTCCCACTAACCCTCGCCACTTTGTATGCTTTTTCTTTTGCTTTTATACTGTCCTTGACTTCCCTCGTCAGCTATGGATGCCTTGTCCTCCCCTTAGCATGTCTCTTTCTCCTTGGGATGAATTTCTGTTGTGCCTCCCAAATAACCTCCAAAGCTCCTGCCATTGCTGTTCCACTGTCTTCCCTGCTAGCTTTGTTTTCCAATCAACTCTGGCCAACTCCTCCCTCACATCTTTGTAGTTACCCTTATTTAATTGTAATACCATTACATCTGATTGCAGTTTCTCCCTCTCGAACTGCAGGGTAAATTCCAGCATATTATGATCACTGCTTCCTAAAGGTTCCTTCACCTCAAGTTCCCAAATCAAGTCTACCTCATTACACATCACCAAATCAAAAATTGTCTGTTCCCTAGTAGGCTCTGTCAAAAGCTGCTCCAAAAAAAATCTTAGACATTCCATAAATTCCTTTTCTTGGGATCCACGACCAACCTGATTTTCCCAGTCCATCTGATATTGAAGTCCCCCATGATTATTGTAACATTGCCTTTTTTACATGACTTTTCTATCTCCTGAATTATTTTCTACCCCACATCCTGATTACTGCGAGGGGCCTGTATACAACTCCCATCAGGGTCTTTTTACCTTTGCGATTCCTCAACTCTACCCACAGAGATTCTATGCCTTCTGATCCTACATCACTCCTTGCTGTCGATTTAACTTCATTCCTTACTAACAGTGAAACCCCGCCCCCTTTGCCCATCTGCCTGTCCTTTCGATAGGACAAAAAATCCTTGGATACATAGATCCCAGCCCTGATATCCTTGCAGCCATGTCTCTGTGATGCCCACAACATTGTACCGGCCAATTTCAATGTGCGCAACAAGCTCATTTACCTTGTTCCGTATACTGCGCGCATTTAGGTACAACACCCTCAATCCTGCATTGACCATCTCCTTTGTATACAGTGAATGGTAGAACCCTCAAGAGTGTACAGGTCCACAGGTCACTGAAAGGGGAAACACAGGCGGAGAAGGTAGTCAAGAAGGCATACGGCATGCTTGCCTTCATTTGCCGGGCCATTGAGTATAAAAAGTGGTAAGTCATGTTGCAGCTGTATAGAACTTTAGTTAGGCCACACTTGGAGTATAGTCTTCAATTCTGGCCGCCACACTACCAGAAGGATGTGGAGGCTTTGGAGAGGGTGCAGAAGAGGTTTACCAGGATGTTGCCTGGTATGGAGGCCATTAGCTATGAGGAAAGGTTGAATAAACTTGGTTTGTTCTCACTGGAACGAAGGAGGTTGAGGGGCGACCTGATAGAGGTCTACAAAATCATGAGGGGCATAGACAGAGTGGATAATCAGAGACTTTTTCTCAGGGTAGAGAGGTCAATTATGAGGGGGCATAGGTTTAAGGTGCGAGGAGCAAGGTTTAGAGGAGATGTACGAGGCACGTTCTTTTACCCAGAAGGTAGTAGGTGTCTGGAACTCGCTGCTGGAAGAAGTGGTGGAAGCAGGGACGATAGTGACGTTTAAGGGGAATCTTGACAAATACATGAATAGGATGGGAATAGAGGGATACAGACCCCAGAAATGTGGAAGACTTTAGTTTGGACAGGCAGCATGGTCGGCGCAGACTTGGAGGGCTGAAGGACCTGTTCCTGTGCTGTATTTCTCTTTGTTCTTTGTTCTCCCACTTGTCACCTTTATCGCCCTTCCTGAAGGTGATGTTGTTCTCTTATTTTGGTTCACTGTTTCCCCTTCAGTTATTACACTTCTCAGATAACATTCTGGTTCCCAATCCCCTACCATATTAGTTTAAATCCTCCCGAGTGACTCTAGCAAACCTCCCAGCCAGGATATCGGTGCCCCTCCAGTTTAGATGCAACTCATCCTTCTTGTATAGGTCTCATCTGCCCTGGAAGAGATCCCAGTGGTCCAGAAATCTGAAACCCTCCCTCCTACACCACCAGTTTAGCCACATGTTTAGCTGCACTATCCTCCTATTTCTAGCCTCACTGGCATGTGACACAGGGAGTAATCCTTAGATTACAACCCAAGAGGACCTGCTTTTTAGTGTACTGCCTAACTACCTGAATTCCTTCTGCAGGACCTCATCACTCTTCCTGTCTATGTCATTAGAAGTGATGTGTACTACGATCTCTGGCTGTTCACCCTCCCTCTTCAGGATGTCCTATGTTTGTTAGGAGACATCCTTGACCCTGGCACCAGGGAGGCAACATACCATCCTGGAGTCTCTTTCTCATCCACAGAAGTGCCTATCTGTGCCCCTTACGAAAGAGCACCCTATAACTATCGCTCTCCTGCACTTTGCCCTCCCCTGCTGAGCAACAGAGCCAGTTGTGGTTCCACTGTTCTGGCTGCTGTTGTTTTCCCCTGATAGGCTATCCCCCTCAACAGTATCCAAAATGGTATACCTGTTTGAGAGGGGGACAGCCACAGGGGATTCTTGCACATCCTGCCTGCCCTTTCTCACGGTCACCCAGCTGTCTGCTTGCACCTTGGGTGTGACCACGTCTCTGTAATTCCTATCTATGACGCTTTCTGCTACCTGCAAGCTCCTTAGTGCATCTAACTGCTGCTCCAACCGAACCATGCAGTCTGTGAGGAGCTGCCCTTGGTTACACTTTCTGCAGACGTAGTCAACCGGAACGCTGGAAGCGTCACAGATCTGCCACATCTGACAATTAGAGCACTGCATCCAGCTGAGTGACATTCAAGCACTAGTAAGCTAATTTAAAATAAAAACTTAAATTATTGTTTGATTAAGTTCCAATTAACTATTTGGCCCTGGTGCTAAATTTTTACTGTAAAATTAAATGCTAAATACTAATCTCTGCTCTCAGGTTTAGTTACTCCTCTACCTAGTTAATTAATAAGTTTTAATTAGTTTTGTTCAACGTTTTCTTTCTCAAATTTAACAGATTCCCTCCCAGCCAATCAGGTCACACCTTTACTGTGATGTCACTTTAGTTTCCTCCCCCCCCCCACCCCCCACCACCACAATTTGAAAAGGTATTTGTATCACTTACCTTCCCAGGATGCTCTCTGGATCTCTCCCTGCAGATCACCAGTTAGAAAGCCAGAAGAAAGAAAACAAAACAAAAAGGGAAAAAGCACCTTGTCCCACACTAGTAAGAAGGGTCTAGGCAGTTGGTGTAGATCGGATACGTGATCAATGCAGGCTTGGATGGTCAAAGGGCCTGTTCCTGTGCTGTACTTTTCTTTGTTCTTTGTTGTGCCATGCATAGTGAAATGCTGACTTGATATCAAGGACAGTCACTCTTACCTCATCTCTGAAATCCAGTTCTTTTGTTCATCTTTGAACCAAGCCTGTGATGAGATCAGTCGCTGAGGAGGCTTGGCAGAACCCCAATTGTGCAGCTGTGAGCAGATTATTGCTGAACAAGTGCCACTTCACAATCAATGAGACCTTCCATCACTTTTCTGCTGATTGAGACGAGACTGATGGGCTGGTAATTGTCTCGATTGGATTTGTCCTCTTTTTTTCCATGCTGTTGGGTAAATGCCAATGTAGCAGTTTTGGAATAGTTTGGCTAGGGCCCCAGCTGGCTTTAGAATACAAGTGTAATAAGAAAATAATAGAAGATTAGAAGAAGGAACACAATGGTCCCAGGAATCTGTTGCCCTTCCGGCATCCACCCATCTTAATTTATTGGTACAATAGCCTCCTTGCAAACTTGGCAACATCGGTACTTGTAACATCTTTTTGGAAGGTGATTGCTGAACTCTCCCCAATCTGGTTAATCCAATTCCTTCCCAGACTTTTCTGTATGTTACCTATGCTGGGCAACCCAGATGGTCCCATTTTGGCAATGGTGACTGTCATCCTCTCTGGAATATCCATCAGGGCAATGGCAGGAGTTCATAGGAACATAGAAATTAGGAGCAGAAGTAGGCAATTCAGCCCTTCAAGCCTGCTCCGCTATTCAATCATATCATGGTTGATCTCTTCCTGGTCTCAAATCCACCTCCCCACCTGTTGCCCCTATCCCTTTAGCCACTTTTTGAAAGCAGAAATATATCTATCTCCCTCTTGAAATCATTTTATGACTCAGATTCCACCGCACTATGGAGCAGCGAGTTCTACAAATTCACCACCCTTTGCGAGGAGTTCCTGGCCATTAGATCACAACAGTTATGTCAGAATATGTTCCTTCACCAAGTTCATTTTGTTTCTGATTGCATAAAAAATTATGAATGTGATCAGACCACAAAACCTTCAAATGATTTGTAATTGCCCATGTTAGACATCAACATCATAATAATAATCTTGATTGTCACAAGTAGGCTCACACTAACACTGCAATGAAGTTACTATGAAAATCATCAAGTGGATGTCTGTGGCTGTGCAGGTTCCATATGTAAAAGAGGAGAGGTACAGGATTTGTGGTCTATCAATTTGCAGCTGATGTGTGACCAGAACCAGAACATTCTGCCTGTGAAAAACCACTGTCCTTGCAGCAGCCATGACACCTTAATCTTGAATCTTTGGCCCACCACCGTGAGGTTGGCTGTTTAATGACCAGGGACACCCTCTGTACACGTGACTTGTAACTCTCCACGACCAGTTGGCCACTTGAGGATAAAGCAGCCAAAAGAAACATCAAGCATTTGAAAGCAATGGTTCCATTGCCTGAGCTGCTGGGGGTGGGAGTGGTCGGCATCCTCTAGCAGTGACTAGACATTGTCAAGGGCATGGTCTCTGCCGCCAGGTGTCTGAAGGCCACCACAGAAAGAAGAGTCGGAGGCGAACTATGACAATGAAAGGGCCGAGGGTGTAAGAAGCATTCTGGATCTTTTCTCCTGAAACAAGCCATTTCCCCGAAGATCTCATTTCTCCATCAGCATTGCCCCACAATTAATCACCTTTAACTCCATCACACCATTGTCTTGACCAAAATCCTGAAATAAATGCCAACAGCAAAAAGCTTTCCATCATGACATTATCCAACAATATTTACAATAATACATACAAAATTCCCTGATCACCCTAGTGTACCACTTTGTGCCTGTATTTTCCTTTGCCTATCCCAGTCCTCCCGGGCAGAGCTATCCCAGCATGGCTGGTGGAAAGCTGCTGACATTCACTGGAGGATTTTGCAGATGGCTTTGCAGAAAACTCTCGAGCAACTCTAAGCTTCAGACCTCAGCATGGACAGAGTCTAGGATGGCTGGTTGACAGGTACCAGCAAGGTTACTGGTGGAATGGCAGTAATGGGAAGACAAAGGGTGTTTTCCTGAAAGGGGACATCTGGTTTGTGCACCACTCAGTCACTGCCACTCCCACAGTTTGTCACCTGTGCTATTCCATCTGCTGGAGAACAGTGTTGGAGCCTGTGAGAGTCTGCATTTCCCTTTGAGCACTGAGAGCTACAGCCTTGTTAGCAGCTTGCATAGGCAGCAGCCATAGAAGGAATGAAGGACGAGTATTTAATATCTCATCTGAAAGATGGCACCTCACAGTGAAACATTCCTGAAGTACTGCACTGCAGTGTCAACCTAGATTTTTGTGCTCAAGTCTCTGGAGTGGGATTTGAACCCATCTCTGACTCAGAGATGACAATGCTACTAACTGAACGCAGTTGACACACAGATTTTATAATCTCTGTTTGAACTTCTAAGGCAGCCGTGTGACATTGGATGGCTTCTGCCTGTGCTGCAGTGGAAGCTGAGACAGTGGCCACCAACCACTGCATCACATGTTGGTCAACAAGGCCTGTATGAAACTAAACACCACTTCCAAAGGAAAGCCTCCAAGCTGTCTGTGCACAATCTGTTCCAAGTTGGAGTTGGGCTACCCCATACTCCTTGACAGCAATCATAATAATCTTTATTATTGTCAAAGTAGGCTTACATTAACACTGCAGTGAAGTTACTGTGGCTTGGAGGTTCAAGCCTGTCTTTTATAGGTCCCAGGGCTTCGCGCCCTTTTGGGCGGACCCTCTATCTGCTGGGGATCGATTGGGTCTCTTCCCAATCGATTTGTTTGAATCTCCCCAATACTGAGGCTGTCCCTCGGCTACAGGGCCGAGGTTCCATTCCTGGCTTGGATCACTGTCTGTGCGGAGTCTGCACATTCTCCCCATGTCTGCATGGGTTTCCTCCGGGTGCTCCCATTTCCTCCCACAAGTCCTGAAAGATGTGTTTGTTAGGTGAATTGTACATTCTGGATCCTCCCTCTGTGTACCCGAACAGGCGCCGGACTGTGGCGACCAGAAGGCTCTTGGCAGGGCTTCCAGAGTACCAAGCATATGGGTATTGATGCTTGATAGCATTCTGCTGTATACCGTGGCATCAATATTCTCATCTGAGTATCCTGGACCAGAATCCATCTGTGACCTCCCCCTCTGGGGAGATGATGCTTGTACTGTCCTTTCAGCCCTGCTTGGCTATATTCCATACATGATCAGTGACTCATCGCATGCAGATCCTGACTTTATATAACCCTCAAAGGTACTTCAATTGCCAATATCTGAGCTGGTGGCTGCAAGTGTCAGATGTAGCCACCGAAGTTGGCCATTCCCTAAATACAAAATGGAGGAACGCAAAGCTTGCAGGGTAAAATGGACAATGTTTGCAGCACAAGCAGGCTGCAACAAGCCACTGTGTATTCTGTCTGCTAAGAGAGCAGACAGCACCGAAACGAACATTCCACATACTAATGAGGCAATCTCCGGGACAGTTAGCATAGTAATGGAACAATCCCAGGGACATAGGACACAAATAGGGAAGCGGTTGCAACATTGTATGGGAAGCCAGACACCCCGGCACCAGCGGGGTTCGATGACAAAGCACTTGAAGGCCCGCCCTGTAGCCGAGGGACAGCCTCAGTATTGGGGGGATTCAAACAAATCGATTGGGAAGAGACCCAATCGATCCCCAGCAGATCGAGGGTCCACCCAAAAGGGCGCGAAGCCCTGGGACCTATAAAAGACAGGTCCCAAACTTAGTTTGTTCTTCTTGACCAGCCCTCCTCTCTTGACCAGCCCTCTCGACCAGCTTTTACCGAAGAAGACCTTGACCGAGAGAGAGGAGAGGTTCGGACAGCAGCCGCCAGCAAGTAAGTGTCTCACAACGATCGCTACCAGAGATAGACACCCCTGACCCCTTTTAACCCGTACCAACCTGAAGTCTGTGGACCCAGTGCAGAGCAAGAGGCCGTTGTCTCCCTGATCCGGCAGTTCCTTATTCAGATAAGTATTTGTCCATTTAGTGGCAGGAATAGTTTAGTCATCTTAGCGTGTGCATGAGTAGTTTATAATTGTATTATAATAAACTCATTTGTTTGAACTTACTAATTGGTGTATGGTTTTATTGCTTTGAACTTGACCTTGAAACTTGTGGCGGTATCTTAACGATACCTGGCGACTCCAAAGCTAAGTAACGAAACAGAGCCAAATCGAGTGTTAAGCACACTCACCCAGAACGAGCAACACAGATAAAATAACAATGTTTCTTCATCAGAAGTCAGGTGCGTCTCTCACACTTCCTTGTGAGACTGCAGTGGCTGGTCAGGTGGTAGTGCTTGGGTATCTGGAAGCATAAATGCAGAACAGAAGTTTGAGATGAGGAAAGGTCTGTGTTGGTTGGAAACAGAAGATTCATCTTCACTCTATCTGCCACTTTTACTTCATCCCAGATTGCAGGCTGCAGGGTGGGATGGGATTTGAGAAGGATGATAAGACTGGAAAGCACCATGATCCTGAATGTTCTCAGTGACACTGGATCCAATGGACTTTGAAACTATTATCCTATGATATTATCTCTACAGGGTTCATGCATTGCAGGTGTGACTTTCCCATTTGCTTTTGGTCTGCTTCTTCCTGTTATGGATCTTCCTGTTATTTTCTCCAAGATCAAAAGAATATCAGTGATCATGTTTGCGTGATGTGTTTGCCATGCTGATCGGTGAATTTGTATGTAAGTAACTAGAGTGGATGGCTGACAGCAATGAAAAATGTCCTGAGGGTGAGCCAAAGTACCTGAATGTTTGTCCTAAGTTCTGGTTGCTGGAGATTGCTAATTGGTGAATGAATAAAGGTGTGGTGCATTGAGCAACATGAGAGACTGGTGATGCAGTGGGTAGGAAATGTTTGGAGATGCATTCACTCACCTTGACCACTCTTGTGAGGTCATTGAACTTCTTGTGACACTACTACCAGTTTCTTTGGGCCAGATTCAGGGAATTAAATTTCTTGACCACCTGCTCCCATTTTCTTCGCAGGGTATGCCTTGAATACTTCCCTGGCCCACTGCACAAAATTGCTTATTTTCTCTTTTCCACCTCCTGTACTAATACCTCCAACAGCGCATCAGAAAACCAGGAAGCCTTCTCTGATGCTGCTGCTACACCTGGGGTGTTCCAATAAATGTAGTTCCATTTTTGGGTGCCTCTCCTTGAAAACAATTCATGCAGTCAGTTAACAGTTCCACCTTTTAATGAGTGTAGCTTCTCCTCAAGAGAGGTGCGTTCTCTTTAAAATGAGCAGCATAACTGAACCATGTGTTAATCATGTACATTGCTGGGTCCTTTGCTGAGAGTCAAGCCAGCCAACAGTGTGTTTGGTTCAGGGCTACATGTTGGAATCACTGAAATGAGGAGTCAGCATGAAGATGCATCAAACAAGCAGATGCATTAATATTGGTTAAATGGAGTTATCAGCGTTTTCGCAGATAGTGACTATATTCTGAAAATATCACTTGCCTTTTAGTTTATTCATGTTTTTAAACTGTTTATAGCAGGGCAGCACGGGTGCACAGTGGTTAGCTCAGTTGCTTCACTGCTCCAGGGTCCCAGGTTTGATTCAAGGTTGGATCACTGCCTGTGCGGAGTCTGCACGTTCTCTCCGTATCTGCGTGGGCTTCCTCCGGGTGTTCCGGTTTCCTCCCACAGTCCACAGATCTGCAGGTTAGATGGATTGGCCATGCTAAATTGGCCTGAGTGTCTAAAAAGGTTAGGTGGGGTTACTGGGTTACAGGGATAGGGTGTAGACGTGGACTTAAGTGGGGTGGTCTTTCCAAGGGCCGGTGCAGACTTGATGGGCCGTATATTGGAAGAATAATGGGAAGAATAACGGAAACGTTTGGTGGGCTGTTTCTCAACGGGCAGTTTGGTGAGATCACAGCCCTTACACAACTGCACTTCGTGCCAAAAATGAGCCCCCACGAGATTCTTGCCATTATTGGCTGCCTCGCCATCTGATGCGTCGGACCCGTGCCTCAGGTACTCGCAGCTAACAAAGGGGGAGCTGCTTTTAAACGCTCCCTGATCACTTGCTCCATTCAACGCACAAGCATGACAGTCGCAAATCTGCTCCTCGCTTTGGGGCTGCCGACGTGGCCAGGCTTCTCGCTGCCGTTGATGAGATAGGCCACCCTGTTCTCCCGTGGGGGTTGGAAGACCAGCAGCAGGGTCAGCAATGCTGCCCGGGGAAGAGCGGGAGATAGCTTTCAGTGTGGGTAGCATGACCAGGAGGACCAACGTCCAATGTAGGAAGAAGACCAGTGACCTCCAGTGATCTGCAAGTGTAAGTTACCACCACTCTCCTGGCATCAGTTTTGCCTGCCACCCCACAAATTCCCAAACTGTCCCCCCCACAAATCACTGACTGACACCTCGCACCGTCCCCACATCCGATCCTCATGCTTGTTCTTCAGCACCTCCTGCCATCCATCAGCACAACCCCTTCATGTCCAATTGTGGTGCCCACACATGCCATCTGCTATAGACCCCCGACCCATTAAGTGTATGGCTAATAATGATGTATCTTTGTCCCCACAGGGCAAGATAAGAAAGGGCCACTACGGGGGGAGGGATGTCAGAGATCTGAGTCCTCACCCCTATGAGGAATGGGCCCGGTAAATTGCGGGGTTGTTCAAGGAGAGATCAGTCATCGACAATGAGGTTGGCTTGTGCCATAGACACGAGGATCCACTGCCCCTTCCTCCAGATTACCTGTCTCAAGTGAGCTGTTCATGTCAGACAAGGTGATCCTTCCCTCTCATTGACCACATGTCAGGATCTCCATCTGAGGAGGCCGGGCCATCTCGAGTTGTTCACACCCCCAGCCTCCCAAGAGACCACCTCAGAAGAGAGCTCCGAGGGGATCACATCACAGCTATCACCCCACCATCCACCAGCGCAGAGAAACACCATGGTGGGTGACATTAGCGGACAGGCTTCTGGGGCACAATCTGGTGAACACCACACAGCTGCTGATGCACATCAGGTGGCTGCAGGAACATCCAAGGGAGGCAGCAGTTGGAGGTCTGGGTCCCACTCAGATAAAAAGCCTCCGGACAAGGTTCTCCCAGAGATGATGCAGATGATAGGCCACAGCCATGACATTCAGGAGGGGGTGTCAGTGACTTCATAGCCGATTGGAGGAGTCCCAAAATCTTTGGGTGCAAGAGATGCTGCCGATAAGGCATGACAACAAGGCCAAAAACGCTAGCATGGTGACCGCAGTGAAAAGGCTGGAGCTTGACATCCACATCTTAAGTGGTGTGCCCAAGGCATGGCTCAGTCTGTGATATCCATAGCTGAGGGCCGCGACACTATGTTCCAGTCACTGAGGGGCATGCTCCACATGTAGCTGGATATTCTTAAGGCACTCCAGAGCATAGCCCCTTCACTGAGGACCGTCACTGAGGGCATCAACACCATGGTGCATACAATGGGGAGCCGTCAGGACTGGCTGAGTCAGATGGCTCAGAGGCCTCTAGACCTCACTTCAGTTGTCCCTTGGAGTTCCCCCAGGACCCTATGGGCACTGTGAGGGAGACGGAAGCACTGGAGACTAAACTAGGGCCTGCCACCAAGGAGATGCTAGCGGTCTCCAGTTCTTCCAAATCTTCCGCTGTGCATGTCACACAGTGCATGTCAAGGGCAGTAGGCAGGCCAGGGCGGCAGGGTGACACCTGTGACACTGATAAGCCGGCCAGTACCCTCTGGCTTCAGGCCCTCCAGAGGACGCCAACGAAGGACATCATAGGCCACAGGGCATGGAAAGAAGCAGGCTGCCTCCACATTTGATGTGCATCCTGGGGAACAACTAGACGTAGAACTGGACCACAAAAGATCAAGAAGAGTTAGGAACATTGAGCGTGTCATGGGGTTGACTATTTGTAGCTAGAATGAATGGATATGTAAAATGGTCACTATTAAAACTTGTAGTTTCCCCTGTTATGGGTCTCCACCAAATTGAAAGAGGGCTTGAAAGCCTCACAGGCGCAAAGCCCCTCACCCCCAGACTAGAGGCGGCCCCCGACACAGAACACTTGTGCCCCCTGACCAAGCCATGAGGGGTCCCCTCCCCCGCCCCACAAGCACTGGGGAAGCAGCTCTGGTATCCTTGAACTGCATGCCTGAAAAGGGAAATTGCTACTCACCTCCTCACTTCCCCTCAGTATCCATTGTACCAGCTTCACATTTTAAAAAATGAATGGTAAACAACACCCGCGTGGTTTCTCTTCTCGGAGTTGGGTTATTCCCAGGAGGCTGCTGCATCCGACTTCAATGTCGCCAGTGAGATTGAAATGAATGCAAATGAAGGTTAATGATACTCTCGCCATCTTTGAGCGAGATCCGGAACTTGCCATCAGGAGCGGGCGGAGTGAATTGCAACTCGATTTTGCCTTTCCCGCTATTTACCTGGTGAGCCTAGATCTGCGCTGGGCAAAATGTGGTGGTTAAATCGTGCTCAATGTGTCAAAACCATGAGGCTATAGTAATAATTATGGATGTGAAATTCCATTTTGGTGGGGGCACAAAATAGATGGCAGCAGATTGGTTGATCGCTATACACACCAGTTAATTCTCCTTTCCACTCAATTCAATGGAAATTGTATAAAGGATGTTCTTACAATGTTCTTGCAGGGAAATTAAACTCATATGTATCTCTGGACACCTCTTATACTCTCTGGATGATTTACAAGTCAGGAGATTGCATGGATATCTGAATTATGTCCTGGCGGAAACAGCATTAAATTGATGAAGGTTTCAACTGTTCCAGTTAGTGTGAAAGAATTTCTGACATCAATCCATTTGCCCTCCAGAATTATGTATGCTGCATGAAATGGACAGAAAATCAACATGATGATTTTCACTCCATTGTCCAATTATCAATGCGCATTCCTAAAAAAATAGGGTTAACAGGAGGAGCAGACAGTGGCAGATTCGTACTGTCACTGGACAATAATCCAGAGACTCCGAGTCATGCTCTGGGGACCTGGGTTTGAATCCCGCCATGGCAGTTGGTGAGAAACTGCAATTAAAAGTCTAACGGTGACCATTGTTGATTGGCGTAAAAAACCCATCTGGTTCACTAATGTGTGGTATGATAGCACAGTTGCTTCACAGCGCCAGGGTTTTCTTCTCCTGGGTTTGATTCCCACTTGGTTCACTGTCTGTGCGCAGTCTACCCGTGTCAGCGTGGGTTTCCTCTAGGTGCTCCGGTTTCCTCCCACAAGTCCCAAAAGACATGCTGTTAGGTAATTTGGACATTCTGAATTCTCCCTTTGCACCGGAAAAAGAGTGTGGCAACTAGGGGCTTTTCACAGTAACTTCATTGCAGTGTTTATGTAGGCCTACTTGTGACAATAATAAAAAGATTATTATTATTAATGTCCTTTAGGGAAGAAAATCTGTCATCCTTAACTGGTCCAGCCTACATGTGACTCCAGCAATGTGGTTGACTCTTTTAAAAAAAATTTTTAGAGAATCCAATTTTTTTTTTCAATTAAGGGATACTTTAACGTGGCAATTTAGCATAGACAATCCATCAAATTAACACCTTTGGGCTGTGGGGGTGAAACCCACGCAGACACGGGGAGAATGTGCAAACTGGTTGACTCAAATGTCCTCAGGAATGGGCAGTCAGTGAAGCCCACACCCCATGAATGAAGGCGCACCCCTGCCCGTGGGCTTCTCTGTGCCTGAGGTGGTTACGATGGGAAATCCCATTGACAAGTGGCGGGAAGATAGATTTGCACTGCCAATGGCTTGGGGACTGGAGAATCCAGCACTGTATTTGAGATAGTAGGCTGGATTCTCCGATTTTGAGGCTATGTCCCCACGCCGGTGTGGGAAAATTGGCGTTTTATGACAGACAAATGGCTTAAAACAGGCACCGATCCTCCGTTTGGCTGGGGGCTAGCATAAAGGCAGCATCAAGCCGCCTATATGGCGTGGAGAATGACCGTGTCCGTGGCCTGCAGCGGCCGCGCCGTGCAACATGGCGGCGGCCGCTCGTGGACCAGGCCTGCGAAATATTGCCCTCCCCTTTGGCCGGCTCACACATCCTGGACTACCCCCCAACAGTGCTCCCAGCCCCTGGCAAAGTGCCCCCTGCCCACAGATCGGCCCTCCCCCAACTGTGGCGGCGCTGGACTGAGTCTGCAGCCACCACGCCGAGTTACCGACGGATGAGACCGCAAGTGACCAATGGCATCGGAAACTCTGTCGATCGGGGGCGGAGCATCGGGGGGGTGGGCCTCAGGCAATGTCCTGAGGCCAATGAAATGGCATGCGGCGTATTCTCTGAGTGCACCGCTTTGGAGGAGACGGAGCATCGCAAAAGTGGCGCCGCCCCTGATTCAGTTGTGATAGGGGATTCGCCAGCTGATTGCCGAATGCGATTTTGGCGTCGGCGATCGGGGAATCCCGCCCAGTAACTCCAGTTGAGAATATCGAACACTTTATTCTGGCAATATCCTAAATCATTTGTTGGTACAGATGAACTTAAAAAATTATGGAAAGTCTGAAGACATTAATCTAAGCACATTAGGGGGCTACAAATTAATGGATTAAATGTTTAGATGTGGGCATTTATATTGTGGGAATTAGCCAGGTTTGGATTTATATGCTGTTATTTCACATTTTAAAAAATCTGTTGCCAAAATGAATGAATATTACATTTCTATGAGATAATGTGAATCATGGTACCATGGTAACCATTTCCAGCAGTTGAAAGCAAACAGAAACATTATTCTGGAAAAATACTTGGTGTACATTTTCTAATCCCATTCTTTTGTTATTGGAATAAGAGGCACATTGAGAGATTCTCCAAATTAATATCCTGTCATGTGTCAGATACTTGCCAACTGCATCTTCCATTAGTTTTAAGTGAGTGAGGCAAGAATTGAATTAAAGTTTCAACAAGAAGAATTGGATTGTGATTCACTGATTAGAGCGAAGGGGCGTGATTTAATCGGAAAAATCTATGTCTGGATTGGAAGCATTTAGTGGGGTGTTTCTCGATGGCCGCAGTGCTGAGAAACATCTAGCTATTTAACGGCACTTTGCTGTTTCATTTGGCCTCGGGGAGTTTCTCTCTGCCAACACTGCACTTAGAATCAGAATTTGGATTCATTTTGTCTGCCTCCCTCAACCCCGCCCCTCATCCCCAGTTTTTGACCCTTCCTCATCCTGAAACATAGAACATAGAACATAGAACAATACAGCACAGAACAGGCCCGTCGGCCCTCAATGTTGTGCCGAGCAATGATCACCCTACTTAAACCCACGTAACCCGTATACCCGTAACCCAACAATCCCCCCATTAACCTTACACTACGGGAAATTTGGCATGGCCAATCCACCTAACCCGCACATCTTTGGACTGTGGGAGGAAACCGGAGCACCCGGAGGAAACCCACGCACACACGGGGAGGACGTGCAGACTCCACACAGACAGTGACCCAGCCGGGAATTGAACCTGGGACCCTGGAGCTGTGAAGCATTGATGCTAACCACCATGCTACCGTGAGGCCCCAAAGGTTTGAAGAAACCTTGGGCAACCCCCAGGAACACCCCCTCACTTGCCCTCCACCTGGTAAGGTCCCCTAGGCTCGATCTCTCACAGTGTGATGGACCATCGATTGCACGCGAGGCGAGTGATTTACCAAAGTCTGGCTTTAATTAACTAGAACACAGCTCTGCGATCGTCTACAGTGGAAAGGGACGATCATCAGGCGTTTGAGCATTTATACCTCGTTAATAGAGGCGTGGTTAACTCAGCCTCTCGGCCAATCGGTCGAGAGGCACATGACCGACCAGGGCCAATGGTAAGCCGACGTTCTGGCCCAATGGCAGACGAGTATGCAGATCATATCATCACACAGTGCCAATCTGGCATCTGGGCACCCTGGCACCTTGGCAGTGCCCCTGCCAGTCTGCTGATGCTACCTGGGAACCCTGGCAGTGGTACTCTGGGAACCCTGGCCGAGTGCCTGGATGGCTGCCAGGGTGCCAATTTGACAGTGCCAAGGCACCAGAGTGCAAGAGGGAGTACCAGGGCGCCATCCTAACCTGCCCAGACCACCCAGGTGTCTCTAATGGCCTGGGAGGGGAGGCCCCCCGCCCCGGTACCATTACAACTCGTCCACGTTTGAAGAAACTAGTACTGAACAGTGAATGTCAATCATTGCCAATCCACATAACTTGCACATCTTTGGACTGTGGGAAGAAACCCACGCAGACTCAAGGAGAATGTGCAAACTCCACACATACAGTCAACCAAGGCCGGAATCGACCCTCAGTCACTGGCGCTGTGAGGAAGCAATACTGACCACTGTATAAACTCACATAAGCTGAGCTCTCTACACTACTTACACATTATACATGTGATGAGTTGCAGTCTACATTAGCACCATATAATCTGGCGAGCTTTCCCAGGCACAGCTGTTAGGACCCGGACCCTGGGTAATTCCCTCGAATGCATATTTAAATAAGCCTAATGGCTCATTTAAGATTTCTGCTCTGGATCTCACCCTTACTGGGCGAGATCCAGATTGCAAAGTCTCACGATAACTTGGTGAGGCGTTTCGAGCATCACAAACCTTGCCTGAAGCCAGTAGCGAGATTCAACAGCTTTTTCCCGATACCAAGTTGGGCGCAACAAGGCGGTTAAATTGTGCCCAGGACTCTGAAATGCAATGCCAAATGGATTGTGAGCTTTCCTATTTAAAAATGTACTTAAAGGGTTTGCTACTGGCTATCTGAATATAATGCAGGTGAGAAAATATTCACTATTAACTTTTGGAGGACTTCAAGGGCATACACAAAGCACAATTTAATACCAATAACTACCTGACTCAACACACCAACAATAAGCACATTCTGAGGCTTAAAACTTTGATTGGGTGCAATATTGAACAAATCTCCCTTTGTCTATTTTTAACTCTTGTCATAAATCGATAAGCCACATTTTGATAAGGTCCTGTATTGGATCTTCTAGTTTCTAGTTATCTCTGGCCTTCTGAAAAACAAATCCCCTATATTTCATTGAACAAAATATATACTGTATGTGAAAATAAATATACGTTGTGAAAGAAAAATGAGAGCCAAATCATTTTGCAGAGGAGTGGGGTTGAGGAAAAATCTGTTGCATTATTAAACTGGAAACTCAATAATGCTTAGTGCTTTCCCCGATTATTTATGTATGACCATAACAATATTTTTTTCCATTGCTATATTTAGGAAATTACTATCACCATTTATGAAGCAGATTATGTAGTGCTAATGTAGATTGCAACTCATCACATGTATAATGTGTAAGTAGTGTAGAGAGCTGACCTTATGTGAGCTTATACAGTGGCCAGCATTGCTGCCTCACAGCACCAGCGACTCATGGTCGATTCCGACCTTGGTTGACTGTGTGTCTGCTTGGGTTTCCTCCCACAGTCCAAAGATGTGCAAGTTATGTGGATTGGCAATGGTAAATTTCCCCTTAGTGTCCAAACATATGCAGGTCAGGTGAGTTGGCTGTGCTAAATTGTCTGTTAGTGTCTAGGGGTGTGTAGGTTTGGCTATGGGTTACGGGCATTGGGCAGGGTGGGTGGAGGAGTGGGTCTAGGTAGAGTGCTCGTTCAGAGGGCTAGTGGTGATTCAATGGGCTGAATGGCTTCCTTCTGAATTGTAGGGATCCTATAAACTGTAAGGATCCTCCTGTTAATCCCTATCTGTCCCTTGTTTTTTTCTCTTTTAATTTCTTTCGCACTGAAATTTCAATTTTTGTACCTGCCATGTTAATGGGACTTATGCCTTTAAGATGGACTTCATCTTTAATTTTTTTAAAAAGAACCTCCAGCAGGATGTGTTGTTTGGTCTGCTATCAATGATGACACATCTTGATGGACTTGGTTGTTGGCCAATGAAATGTTTCTGATTGCCAGCTTTATCAATGGATTGTGCTGATTCACAGGTTTTTCCCTGCAACGTACCTTCCTCTGTGAGATTGTGTCTTCAGCTTTTGTTTCATTTTGAACTCAGAGCTGAGGGAGGCCCTTTTGAGTTTCTCTCTCCCTGAAATGGTAAACACCCGGTTGGAGACTCTGTTTTCTCCTCAGTAAAGCTGCAGACATTCTGGTGAGTCTCGAAACCAAGTAAGAGTAACACCCAGGCTAAGAACTGGGTTTGAGGGGCGATAAGCCACCAGCTGAAAGCAGGGGCAGTAGTTTAAAAGCCTTTTAAAATCTCATGTGGGGATTTGTTCTTATCTGTTCTTATCTCAGAAAGGCTGTTGGTCATTCTGGTGGAGTTGGAAACTAATAAGAATTGCACAGGCCTGAGCCTGTGAGGGAATCCTACAGATGGGAGTTCTGACAGAATGCTGCTGCCTGAAGATCCTCGTTAGCGATCCAACCGGTGGTTCCAACCACTCGGCTTCCTTGGAGGACAGCCTGCTGCAATGAGTTCAACATCCGAAAGCCGGAACACTCATCTTCCATTTCATATTAATCCTCTTATTATTTTTCCCCCTTCCCCCTCTCTCAGTGTGTGTCTGTCTTGTGTGTGTTTGGGTAGAGGGTAGGGCGGTGAAATGGGGAGTAGTAGATTAGCTGGCTGTTATTCTCATGTAAGCATTACTTGCCACCTCTATTTTTATTACATATAAACAGTTGTTGTGCTTCACCTATAAATCTGGTGCCTATAAGTCATTGGAGCAGTGAAGGACCAAAGATCTCAGAAATACCATACAAATTATTGGCTAATTCACTTGTGTTGGGACTCCAGGGTCTGTGGGCCTGGAATGGATTGTGCACTAGTCCAGGGTGTCATAATAAAACACACTGTTGATTGGCTGTGTGAATGAGTAGGGGTTCAAATTCAATACTTGCCAGCACCACTTAAATCTTGTCTGTCTCTTTTAAAGTGGAGGTGCTGGTGTCTATTGAACCTTTGGGAAAGTTGAGTCTGACTTGGAGAAGACAGAAGATGGCTGAACAAGCGAGAGAGCAGGTTTTCCAATGTTACACTGGAAGTCTTGGGGATTAAGCCCTGAACACAGTGATAGGACATTGGGAGCACATTGCCATGGAGAGCAATGCCAGGAGTTTATTCCCAATGATCTGCGTGCTGAAAGAAGCTTAATGATTTCACTCGGGGCCAAGGTCAATCACGATCACGGACTTCGACTGCCATATTCTGCCAGCTACACCACTAACCTCAGCCAGGGCAACACAAGAAAATAAAAAGTAGCAGCAGGAGCAGGAGCAGGCCATGGGCTCCTTGAGTGTGCTCCCCCAGTCAATTAGATCATGGCTGATTTGAATGTCTTTAACTCCACTTTTTTGTCTGCTCCCCTAATCGTTGACTCTGTTTCAATCAAAAATCTAGATGACCCACACTTCATTGCTTACAGTGGAGAGTGAATTCCATACACTAATTACCTTCTGAAAGAAAGAAATCTCTTAATCTCTACTGTAATAAGTCCACGGAGGCCAAAGTCCCTTTTATTAACAAAACCAACAGCAGTACAACCACATGCATTCAGCTTGCTGTCTGCACTGGGAGTGCAGAGGATATGACACTACCTGTCATATACAAATAAGTTGTTCCCTGATTGGCCCACTAATAAGGGAACTCATATTCCAATTGGCCAATCTCAAAGGCCTGGTCTAAGTCATTACATCTATCACAGTTGGGAGAACATTTACTTCGAATCAGCGTCCACCCCTCCCATCTTGGTTCTGGACGCCCCTCTCAGCATCTACCCTGTCAAGCCCCTAAGAATCTTCGGTGGGATTGTCCATTTCTGAGACTGATGATGCCGCGCAGGATTCGTGGAATTCCACGAATAGTAAGCACTGGGCCCTGGCACCAATACCCATAACGAGGCAGCCCTCAACCCGAGACTCAGGACACCCAGGAGCTCAAGTCTGATGTTGGCACAGATCTCCCGTCACAATTGTGTTCAACACTATCCATCACCCCAGAGACATTCACCTCGGTTGGGCACTTTAGTGAAGAGGCTCCTGGGCCACTCTCTGGTTTGCACCACACAGCTGATCCGGTACATCAGGTGGAGGTAGGAACTTCCGAGGGGGCAGATGGTCAGAGGGCGGGCTGACCCCAGGAACTAGCTGCCATCCAGTTGGTTTTCGGGCTTCTGGAATGCACCGTTCCATCGATTGTGGAGATGCAGTCGCAAAGCCAGGTATTACATGAGGGGTTGTCGGGGAGCATCCAGCACCTGCAGGTGCAGTTGGAGGAGTCCAACTGCGTGCAGGAGCAGGAGGTGGTGCCGACCATATGTGCCACCTATGCCAACACCGTATGTGTGTCGTCCGCAGTGGAGGTATTAGGGGCGAGGGTTGCTGCCTCACAGACAGCCATGTGCCAGAGACGCCTGGAAATCACAGCGGCGCTTCTGAGCGTGGCTCAGTTACAGCAGGCCATGGTTGAGAACATCAGTGGCATTGCCCAGGCACTGGCCGATATGGTGCAGGAGGTGGCCCCTTCCCAGAGGGAGATGGCGCAGTCACTGGCTGATGTGACACAGACCAGAAGGTGGTGGCATAGTCAATGGGTGATGGTCCACTCCCTGTGCTCCATGGACGTGAGCATGCAGACCCTGGTCAAGACCAGAGCGGGCCTCCAGGACTGGCAGCGCCAGGTAGCAGGGAAACATCAGGAATTGCTCTACTTGCACCCCAATCCCATGGAATAGCACAGGGGCCCTCGGGCACCCCGAGAGAGGAGGAGGTTGGGGGGCCCATGCTGGTGGCTCCCACAGGAGAGGTGCCGGAATACCACAGCACCTCAGACTTCCCCCCCCCACCTGCTGTCCCTAGTGTGTCTGGTGGGCAGCAGGCTGAACACGGCGGCACAAGGCTACCTGAACACCTGAGCAGCAGCCAGGCCCATCCAGACCCAGATGCCCCAGAACACATCTGCCAATGGGGACCCAGGAAGCATGGCAGCAATCACAGCAGGTCACCTCCACTCCTGATGTACCATCTGGAGCGCCACCAAGATGTAGCCATAAGGCCAGAATGTTTGACACCGGATAAGTTGGCACGGGTGATCTGTCAGATGGAGGTGAGGGATGGGCTGGTCTGGGTTGGCCACAGATGGGTGCGGGGGGTTGTAATATGCGGATGTTGTGGGTGGCCTGGGCTCTGGCTCCCCCCACCCCCAACCGTCCCCACCACCGTTACCCCAAGGGTTCGGTGGGACCATGTGTTGAATGGCCAGCTCGCATGCAGGGATCACCCAGGTGGATGGTGGAACGTGCTACCATGGCAGAGTCAGACGTTGTCGTATGATGTGGAGCACCAGAACTCACGGCAGAGCGGGCTGTCAGCATCCTCCATCCCATGGCCCAGACCTGGTGTTACTGCCAACCCAGGGCACACACCCTGAAGTGTGGCAGGTCTGTATTATGGAGGGTGCCTGTGCCCCTGCCTCTGGCCAGTTGTCCCCCTGCCCCCCACCGCAAGTCGGAGCCAGCGGAGCATGTGTGGTCTTTTCTGACCAAAAACTTTGCGTGAAACCTTCACCGATTCCAGGACCGCTGAGGAGCTAGCACCGGCAACGGGTGAAACTCCCGCCTCCCGCACCGAAAGTGGCCGGAGGATGGCCGGGGCTGACAACCTGCAGTGGTGCGCCGTACAACATGGCGCCGGCTGTGCACGGACCCAACCCACCGTCCGCGACCCCACAGTCCATCCCCAGGCCAAACACGATTTTGCCATCGGGCAACGGAGAATCCCGCCCTTAGACTCAGAAAAGGAGAATCCGGCCCATGTATCAGAGCAGGGGAATGCGTCACTTCCTCAATCCAGCTCAGCTGGAAGCACAGAGTTGCTGCCCCTGTCAGTGTCACTGCTGGCTGCATTGAGCTGTATTTCTATTCAGAGCTCCAAGCTAATGCCACATGCTGCTTAAAAACCCATGGGCAAGAGGTTGCGATTCAGCACAATAGACTCAAAGGCACTTGAAAGTGAATTGATTAGGGTGAAATCCCCGAGGAAAGTCACAGATTCGTGCTGAAAGTACTGCTCCTGTCAGTCCTAGCCTTTCACTGTCACCGGCTCCGAGTTTGCCATTATATATGCCATCTGAATTCGCATTTATACTGTGGCTCGCAGTTTCAGTCAACAGTGACTTCTTGCTGTGCACTCGCAGTCTCTAACTTGAAGAGATGTGAAGCAGCTTGAAAACCATGCCGTGGCAGGAAAAGACAGAATGCAGGATTAAAGAAGGATTTCATATATTTTTTAATTGTCTTAAGTACTTTCCTGACAGACCCAAGTGGGTTTCCCACTGTACACAGAACCCCCCCCCCCCCCCCCCCCCCCCAGTGAAATCCTGAACAGGGCGGTATTGCATCAGGACCCGACCCAATGTCATTTTAGGAGTTTGAAACCTCCGCACCCACTCAACTATGCCACTCGTTGCCTGGGAAAATTCCACCCAATTAATCCAATATCTAGCATCGGAACACATACCTTACAGAAAAACATAAGTGAATGAAATGAAAATCGCTTATTGTCACAAGTAGGTTTCAATGAAGTTACTGTGAAAAGCCCCTAGTCGCCACATTCCGGTGCCTGTTCGGGGAGGCTGGTACGGGAATTGAACCGTGCTGCTGGCCTGCCTTGGTCTGCTTTAAAAGCCAGCGATTTAGCATAAGTGCATCAAATGCTGTAAATCTGAAGTAAAAATGGAAAATGCTGGAAATGTTCAGTCGACCAAGTTAGCCGGAAAAAAATGGGAGGTTAGAAACGGAATAAAAATGCTGATAAAACTCAGCAGGTCATCTGAAAGCAAGAAGTTAACATTTCACATTGATGACTTCATCAGAACTGTTTTGACGAAAGGTCATCGACTTGAAACATTAATTCTTTTTCTTTTCACAGAGGCTGTCTGACCAGCTGAGGTTTTCCAGCATTACTTATGAAGTTTATACACAAAATCCAGTTTACATCCGGATCAGGAGCAGGGGTAGGCCACTCGGCCCTCGAGCCTGCTCCACCATTAATTACGATCATGGCTGATCTGATTGTAACATTAACCCCACATTTCGGCACCCCCTTATAACTTTTTACCCCCTTGTTAATTAAGAATCTATTGAGCCCTTAAACATTGTTGCTCGTTATGCTCTCCTTAATTTGCTCTGTTTTAATTATGCTTGCTCAAGAGTCGCCAGGTATCTTTTCGATACCGCCACACGGTTCAAAACCGAATACAGATCAAAGACTCAATACACCAGTTCATAAGTTTGAAATCAATGCACATTTATTTACACACACAGTCAATTATACTCATGCACAAACTCTACTCACTGAACTACAACTGCTACTAAAAGCCTATACTTAGCTTCGGGTGCCCACTCAGTCAGAGGAACAATGGCCGTTGTCCGGTTATGAGGCTGCTGGCATCGAACTTGTATAGAATCGTAGCTAGGAACGCCTATCTCGTAGCGTGCGTTGACTTTAGACTTACTTGTCTGATGCTTGGCGGGTTTCTCATCGCTGAGAGCCAAGGCCAAGATGATGAAGATGAAGAAGAGGGCGATCTGTCTTGGGGGCTCCTTTTTATACCCCAAAGGGGCTTCACGCCCATTTGGGCATTCCTTGAACTTGGCCCCAATTAATTGGACCATGTCCTAATCATCTGTATTGATTTTCGCCAATAAAGAGGTGGTTGCTTGATCTCTGGTGACCGTTGGCCTGCCTTTGTTTTAGTCTCCACTGGCGCCGGGGAGTCTGCTCTGGTATCGTTTGCTTAAATGTTTCTCTTTTGTCCCCGGAGATAACTCATTACTATGCTAATGGCTTGTAGTATCGGTTTTGTCTGGGAGTTGCAAACTCTAATCCACAGACAAACCTTGCACCTGCTTGTTTTCTTAGCATTGTCCAATTTTCCCTTTACTCTCTGCAAGTGTCCATTTTGAAATCGGGACGTGGCCACCCCAGGTGGCTACAACATGTTCAAAGACTTTGCTTCCACTGCCTTTTGAGGCAGAGAATTCTAAAGGTTCACAACCATCTGAATGAAGAAATTTCTTCTCATCACTGTCTTAAATGAGTGCCCTTATTTTTGAACAGTGGCTCCTTCGTACAGATTCACCTATCAGAGGAAACATGCTCTCCACACCCGCCCTATCAAGAACCCTCAGGATCTTAAACATTTCAATCAAGTCACTTCTTACTCTTCCAAATTCCAGTGGATATGAGCCTTAACTATCCAGCCTTTTCTCATAAGACAACCCGCCCATTATTGGTATTAGTCTAGTAAATTTTCTCTGAACTTCTTCTCATGCATCAACATCTGTCCTTAAATAAGGAGACCAATACTTTACACAGTGTTTCAGATATCCTCTGTTTGGGAGACTATGGGCAGGAGTTTCCGTACCAGGATGCCTGGAATGCGTTCCCTAATGGGCCGGAGAATCAGGCACTAGGGTAAAATCAGAATTGGTGCCTGCAATGCTCCGACCCCCGCTGCCGGCGTGAACAAGGTCCACAATATGCACCGGCAGGGGGATGCATATAAATGCAAATGGGTCTTTACAAACATTTGGGTTTTGCCATATAGACAACTTGGGCTGGATTCTCCGATTGCCGATGCCAAAATCGCATTCGACAATCGAAGAACCTGTTTTTATGGCGAGATGGGGGCCGCCGCCGTTTTTCGGATGTCAGCTGAGGCCGTCCCCCGATGCTCCGGCAAGAAGGGCTGACTTCCCAATGGTGTCGGTTGCGTGTCCTCTCAATTTTCGGGGACTCGCGTGGCGGCTCTGGACTGTATCTTCCCCCCACAGTCGGCTGGGGGTGGGGGGGGATCGAGCGTCGGACCTCGGCGCTGTGAGGCAGCAGGGCTAACCCACTGCACCACCAAGTTGCCTGACATTTATTAAAATGAGGTTCACATCCTTTGTGGACGTGAATTTCATGATGTTGCCGGTGAGGGGAAGGAAAAATCCACCCTCGCCGTCGATCTTGTGGGTAGCAAGTGGGGACTCAAGATTCTGCCCTTTGACTTGGTGAGTGAAATGGCTGCACCATTGATTTTTGTAGTCTGAAATTCAGGGGAAGAAACAGTAAGGTTGATCGAACTGCTGCGCATGCTGTTAAAACATGGATTTCTTTATTCCCCTCTGGACTCCTGCTGGTGTATGTCTATGGTAGCCTTAAGTGGACAGAATGCACAATGCAATTTTCAATACACAACAGATGGGGAATGGGAAGGTAGCAACATGTGGCATAACCCAGGTTTATTGGGTTTACGTTCAGCTGAAAATCCTGACACTTCCGACATTGACTATTACTTTGATTTATTGGCCTATGTTCTACTGGTTGTCAGACTAATAATTGAGACTATCAATATGCATTTCAAATGTTATCACAATACTGAATACCAGCCGTACGTAAACAGGAAGAATATGTTCTGCTAAGCAATAACAAGGGATTTTATTGTGGGTGGATTTAATTTCATCTAATTGCCATGTTGTGACTGATGCATTTTTCTTGATTTTCAAACTCGGTGAATGCATTTTAAACACATATTTATGAATTGGGAAGAATGGTAATGATGTTACAATGCCATTTAGCAATTGTTTTGTGACAATTAGATTTTTGCTTTTCTTTCTCCTTTCCTTGCTATTTTTTTCCCATCTGGCCAAAAGCTGTCAGCAATGCTATGTTAAAACTGACACAGAGGGGATCTGTCAGAACCATTAATGATGAATCTGCCTTTAGTTTTTCATTTCTGTGGCACGTCTTGGTTTCTTCTCCACCTCTGCCTCAGTATGGCTGACAAACTCAGCTTTGCAGAAGATCACTGGAACGAGCCAGTGGGTGAGACTTCCAAAGCCTCAATTCTGCCCTGTTTATCTTCTTTACTTCTCATGTAAAAAATGAAATGAAATGGAAATGAAAATGAAAATCGCTTATTGTCACAAGTAGGCTTCAAATGAAGTTACTGTGAAAAGCCCCAGATTGCCACATTCCGGCGCCTGATCGGGGAGGCTGGTACGGGAACCCTGTATTCTGCACCTGTACCTGCATCTATTCTTATACTGATGGTGCTGCTTCCTTTATCTTTGGAGGTTCCATTCTCTTTATTCATGCATGAGACTTGGATATGTATTTGTTTTCATATGCGGTTAGGGCAGAGTAGAGAGGGAGAGAGCTTTACTTGATATCTGGCTGTCTTGTACCTGACTTGGGAGAAAAACATTTCATGCTCCAACAGTTACATCCCTCGCCTTGATGAGCATGAAAAATAAATCACTATGGATAGGATAATCTAAAATGAATATGTCATTGCAAATGAAACAGACATGTTGCCGGTATTACCAACACGACCTAAACTAAATGTCTGATTGACATATTTTACAGTAATTCCTTTGCCAGATATCTGAATTATTCCTCTAATACCCAAACACTGCAATAGCTCCTTTCTCCCAAACATTAAAATCATTCACTTCAAATTGTTTTCTCAGGAAACACCTGACAGATGTGTAAAGTTATTTTTGCCCAATCTGTGTTGAAATTCGAGCAGCTGGTCAGGAGAACACATTTCCACATGGCTGGGGATAGAGAGGAATCACGGCTCTGTAATATGCAGCTCTGAGGCCCACTATCTTGTGGGCCATGTTCAGACCTCAATTACAAGAGGCCATCAAGCTATTGGGTTATCTCAGATCACTTATCGCCAAGATTTCCATTTTATGCCTCAATGTTTGACCTGGGGAAGATAGGTAATAGGAGAGGGGAAAGTGATCAAGAGGGAGGTGGCCAATCAGGTTGGATGCAAAGGGAGTTGTTGTGGTAACCTTCTTTGACACTGTTTTGGCACCCTTCTTATACCTGAAAAACTGGTTGGCACCATTGAGTTCCATTTCCAATTCTCTTCCTGCACCTAGTGGTGCACTCAGGCAGACTTTAATCTATTTCCATAGCTAGTAATTCCCGGAACAGGTCGCCAAGCTGTTGCCAGGGGCCTATAGTTTAAGGGGGTGCCACTCCACATCAAATGTGGCTGACCAGGAGATCTTCCATTCTTACCGTCAGCCTTTGGCATGTTTGGAAGGATATGCAGTTTGACACACTCAACCTGTTTGACCATGTTATGAATGCAGCTTGAGATTCCAAGTCCATGTGTATTATTAGCATACTGTGAAACATTTATGTTCCCTCAATGATACAGCTCATGTGTAGCATTAACGTGGCAAAGACCAGTTGTACCAAATGGTCTATTGACACAATTTCCTGGATTTTAAATTTGAGATTGAGGGTTGGTGGCAGACAACAAACTGAGAAATAATTGCAGCTTGCTTGTTAGTGACTGTTTTACCCAGTCACTATATTGTAACATTATTTTCAGATTTCATGACCAATTAGCTTAAGTGTGGATGGTGACGATCTTCAATGAGTTGATTTCAACACCAGTAGTGAGAGGAACACTGCAAACTTGAAATTTGATAGGTTCTGGAGTAGTAGCAGTGTACAATGAATTATGGCAAAATAGAATGTGATCATTTTATTAACACCTCCCTAAATGTGATGATGGGGCTTTAAGAGCCCACAGGGCGATGCTAATCTCAACTGACTGAATTGAAACAAATAAGTCATGTTTGGAGGTTATTGATCAGGTCAGTAGCAGTAGTGTAGTGCCACACTCATGATGTAACATTGAAAATGGTTTCATGACATCAGTTGGGCTGGGAAATTGAGTAAAGCAGCATATTCACCTCCATCCTGACGTGTGTATTATCCCAATCACCTCACTGTGTATTTTCAAGCCTACTCCAGCACTTTAGAACAAGCAACAAAGAACATTACAGGTCACCCCTCAGCTTCTGTCTTTCCAACTAAAACAATCCATGTTTATTCAACCTCTCCTCATAGCTAACGCCCTCCAGACCAGGCAACATCCTGGTAAACCTTCTTTGAACTCTCTCCAAAGCATCCATGCCCTTCTGGTATTGTGGCGACCAGAACTGCACGCAATATTCCAAATGTGGCCTAATTAAAGTTTTATAGAATTGTATCATGACCTACCAACTCTTGTACTCAATGCGCCAGCTGATGAAGGCAAGCATGCTGTATGTCTTCTTGACCACATTATCCACCTGCGTTGCTATTTTCATGGAACTATGGACCTGAACGCCAGATCCCTCTGTGTGTCAATGCTCCTAAGGGTTCTGCCATTTACTGTATAATTTACACATGAATTTGATCTTCTAAAATGCATCACCTCGTATTTGTCTGGATTGAACTCCATCTACCATTTCTCTGCCCAACTCTCCAATCTATCTGTATTCTGCTGTATTTTCTGTCAATCGCCTTTACTATCTGCAACTCCACCTAACTTAGTGTCAAACTTTCTAATCGGACCATCTACATTTTCCTCCAAGCCATTTATATATTTTCCAAACAACAGTGATCCAAGCACTGATCCCTGTGGAACACCACTAGTTACAGATCTCCATTCTGAAAAACTCCCTTCCACTGCTACTCTCTGTCTCCTGTTGCCAGACCAGTTCTTTATCCATCTAGTTAGCACACCCCGAATCCCATGCGACTGTACGTTCTGTACTTGAGGGACCTTGTCAAACGCCATGTAGACGACATCCACAGCCTTTCCCTCATCAATTAATTTTGTCACCTCCTCAAAAAACTCAAGTTGGTAAGAAAACCCCGTAGAAAACCATGTTGCCTATCACGAACAAGTCCATTCACTTCCAAACGTGAACAAATCCTCTCCCTCAGAATCTTCTCCAACAGGTTCCCCACCACTGAGGTCAGCCTCCACCAGCCTATAATTACCTGTATTATCCCTGGTTCCTTTCTTAAACAAAGAGAAAACATTGGCTATTCTCCAGTCCTCTGGAACCGCCTGTGGTCAAAGGTGATTAAAATCACCCACCACAACAACCTGGCTATTTTCGCATGTTTCCAGAATCTGACTACATATTTGTTCCTTTCCATCCCCTTGGCTGTTGGGAGGGGGGGGGGGGGGGGGGGGGGGGGAAGGGGGGGGGGGGGGGTTACATACTAATGGCTCATGCGGGTAATTATTCCTTCTCTGTTCATGCACTCCTCACATCTCCATCTGTCGATTCACCGTTAACATTCACCCTTTTCTTTGTGCTACATCATGCCTCACCCTCATTTTCACCTACAAAAATAATCACCATCCATTCAATGCACAAAATTACTCTCACACATCTGGGGCGAAATTCTCCAACCCTCAGCAGGGTCGGAGAATCGCCTGGGGCCACCTAAAATCCCGCCCCCGCCGTGGCAGAGATTCTCCGCCACCCGGGAAGTGGCGGTGGCGGGAATCTCGCCACCCTGATCAGCGAGGCCCATGCGGTGATTCTCCGGCCCGGATGGGCCGAAGTCCCGCCGCTGGGAGGCCTCTCCCGCCGCCGAGGTTTGAACCACCTCTGTAACGGCGGGATCAGTGGTGCGAGCGGGCCCCGGGGTCCTGGGGGGGGGGGGGCAGGGGGCGATCGAACCCCGGGGGGTGCCCCCACGGTGGCCTGGCCCGCGATCGGGGCCCCCCGTTCAGACTCCGGGCCAGTGCCCTGGGTGCACTCTTTCTCCTTCCGCGGCCGCCACGGCCTCCGCCATGGCGGAAGCGGAAGAGAAACCCACATCGCGCATGCGCCGGTGGTGACGTCAGCGGCAGCTGGCCACTGACGTCACTGCCGGCGCATGCGCCAACCGGCGAAAGCCTTTCGGCCAGCCTCGCTGCTGGGGGCGCCGGTATTTTGCGCCAGTCTTCTGGTGCCAACCGCTCCGGCATGGGGCTGGCCCCCAAAGGTGGGGAGAATTCCCCACCTTTGGGGAGGCCCGACCCCTGAGTGGTTGGCGCCACTCCCCTACGCCGGGACCCTCCGTCACGCCGGGTAGGGGAGAATCCAGCCCCATGTCCTCCTTGCAGGAAGAGAGCACAGAACTGGAGGTGCTGCCCTCCCTCCACCCCAATAATCATTTCACAACTGATAGCTATAGAGGAGGAGCCACTGGATATGTATAGAGTCTTGACATGCCTGACGATGATTGAAGATGGATAGATGGGGGCCTCCAGTTATGTGGTGATGGAACTGAACTTCAGGGTATACAATACTCACTCATGTTGATATAATGTCAGCAGGTGAAATTTGATTTTACATTCTAACCTTGACGCAAAACCAGAAAATGCTGGAAAATCTCAGCAGGTCTGACGGCATCTGTGGAGAGAGAAGAGAGCCAACATTTTGTGTCTGGATGACTCTTCGTTAGAGCCTTGACAATTCTATTTCATGTCCATAATCTCCCACAGAGCCTTCAAATGTCCCCCAGGATGTGATTCGGGGGACAATAACAATTTCTCAGGAAGGTAATTCACTCTGAGGGTGCACTGTCACAGGACTCATGCAGACCAGCCACCAACTCAGATACTTGCACCTTGGTTGGGCGTATAGTTGAGTTTTCACATGGCGACTCAAACATTACAATTGAGCAAAAACATAGCAGTGGAGTGTTCATATCATAGACCAGAGAGTACTACAAGTTCTTTCTTAGATGGATGCAGTTGCAGAACCTTGGGGCCTGAACTGGGCACAGTATTCCAAGTGTGGCCTTGCTAATGTCTTGTACAACTTCAACAAGATGTCTCAACTCCTGTATTCAATGTTCTGACCAATGAAACCAAGCATGCCGAATACCTTCTTCACCACCCTTTCCATCTGTGACTCCACTTTTAAGGAGCTATGAACCTGTCCTCCTTGATCTCTTTGTTCTTTAGTGCAATGGCACTCTATACACTTGCAGAGAGATTAAAAGTGTGCATATCAAATATGAGCGCCATGATGTTGCAGGCATTAGTGTTGATGATTTTGTCCATGGAAAGATGGCCACCTGCATGAAGCATCAAATGTGGTAATGCAATGAGCACGTGCAGGACCTCACCAATGGTTTGCACACCGCAAATACCAGCTGAAATATAGATCATGAACCCTTCCATGTTGTTGTTTTCAGTGTTCTCCAGCTTGCCTGCAGGGAAGTGCAGTGGGACATGGGAGGGATAAAGGTAAATAAGGTGTGGAAACTGGTACTCTGTTCAGAGCAATTCCACTTCTCACCCAATCAGCTACACATCTCCAGCATTAAACTGGCAATGAGGTGCTACAGTTTGAGCAATCTAACACTGAAAGGACACAATGAAATCTGATGCCGGAATCGAACTGTATGAAATAGGAAGTATGGAATAAAGGTGAGCAAGTATTGAGAATAGTCTCAAGGTAGTATGTTTCTGAGCTAGTAATCCAGAGATCTGAAATAATGATCTGGAGATAAACTCCACCATAGCAGCGACAGAAATTAAATTCAGTTAATTCAATAAATCTGGAATAAAAATCTAACACCAGTAATAGTGACCATGTAATGAACAGATTGTTGTACAAATCCAACCGGTTCACTAATGCCTTTAGGGAGAGCCATTTGCCAGCCTTACCCAGTCTGACTTGTGTACTGATCTTGCATCGGCACTCACTTACTGTGAATTATTTTTTTTCTCAAAGTTCAGTATGGAGGTGAACATGGAGGTTGATTTTAGTTGCTGTTGTATAAGGTCTAAAAATCTAGTTTAATAATGTCCTTACTATAAAGGGTGGCCTGAACCGGGCACAGTATTCCAAGTGTGGCCTTGCTAATGTCTTGTACAACTTCAACAAGACATCCCAACTCCTGTATTCAATGTTCTGCCCAATGAAACCAAGCATGCCAAATACCTTCTTCACCACCCTTTCCATCTGTGACTCCACTTTTAAGGAGCTATGAACCTGTCCTCCTTGATCTCTTTGTTCTTTAACTCTCCCCAACATCCTACCATTAACTGAGTAGGTCCTTCCCCGATTCAATCTACCAAAATGCATCACCTCACATTTATCTCAATTAAACTCGAAATGGACAGATTAACCCATAAAATGTTAATGTTGCTCCATCTGCAAATATCAGCCACTTTATCTGCAAATATCAGCTATTAAACTTTTAAAGTATGTAGATACGTTGGTCACAATTGTATAGGTAGGCATTTTAGTCCAATTTTCCTCTATGCACTTTGCTTAGCTGCTCGGCAGCACTCCCAAAGTGCTTGAGAGGACAACAACAATAGCAAAGGCTGTCTTGGTTCGAGCATTCTGATTACTATTCAATGCCATCACTCAGAATGCCTCTGGAACCAATCCCCTTTCTCAATTTTGCTGTTGGTTCTTTTTAATTTTGATTGCACTTCTGTAGCCATCCAATCAGAATGAGTAGAGGAAAGGTCCTAAAACTCACTCCTTCATGGTGCCCCCCTAAGTAGTTGTCCACCAGCGACCATCCTATCCAACCTCACAAAACATAGCTGCTCTTGCCTGTGCTTACTCAAGGTGTAGGCAGTATGTATTTCTCTATGAGAAACCCTCAAAATCTCAAGACATCTTAGCACATTAGATATCTGTAATGACTGTTCACTCTCGACCCCAACATTTGTGCCCAGTAACAGGTGTTCACAACAGTTTTACAGAGTGAAATCTTTTTTTAAACTTGCCGAATATTTCTGGTTCTGTGATTAAAGAAAAATGCCAAGAGGCAAATTTGATCCTGAAAATGGTCTGAGGTATACTAAATGTGGACACGTCAGCTCTGAAGTAGAGTCATACAGACTCAAAATTTTAACTTTGTTCCTTCCTCCACAGATGCTGTCAGACCTGCTGAGTTCTTGCCAGCATGTTCTGCTTTTATTTTGTGCTAATGGTGGATCCTTGAAAATAGTATCAAAGTTCACAGTAACTTCCTTGCAGTGTTAATGTAAGCCTCCTTGTGACAATAAAAAGCTTATTATTATTATTATTAAAGTGTACAATCTCACTTACCATAGATATTGCTTGTTTACACTAAACCGAACTCTGACCATATCTGACCGAGGGAGGATTCTAGGCACAAAAAAAGGAAACTATCTCTATGGTTACTGTGCACTCCCTTTAAATTAGAACAAAAATTGCTGCAGATGAATGCCAGTAAGTTAACTATATTTAGAAATGAGCTGATCACAGACCATGAACAGGAACGATAAAATAATGCAAGCTGTTCATGATGATGATGTGCAAGGTGAAGTACTATCCACAATTACATTAGCATGAAATTGAAGAGAATCCATTTAGTAGAATGATATTGTAATACATATATTTGTCATTGTGGTGGTGAGCTTATTACAAATATTAATACCAATGTGACTGGAATACTCTTGCCAAAAATCACTGGCTAAGATGTTCATTCTTCTCTGAAATGGTGTTAATCACAAAGGTGAAATCAGTTAATAAAAGTTGGAGAAAAGTATGTGAAGGGCCAACTGACTCCAAACTGTCAAGCCACTGCAATCACTGGAAGCTGCTACAAGAGGTATGTGAGAAAATGAGGGAAGGTTGAAATGAATTTTCCCCAAGAAGTGACGTTGACGTGTGTGGAAATTGGTCAGAATCCTTTTAATGAGACCTTGCAAATGGCAGCTGACAGACTCAGGGTAGGCAGCTTAACCTGACGTGTCAGTGGACTGGTGGTGTGCTGGCGGGTTGATACAAGATTGTACTAGTTTTGACACTGATTCTTGTATGTGAAAGTATCTTGGGGTTTTCCCGAGAGATTTAAAAATAGAATCTAAACCAAAGTTTTTCCATTGTTCTGGGAAATGCATTGATTTTCTCAAATGCCCTGACCATCATTGATTACCTCCCAGTGGAGTCATTTTCTGCAGCTTGACTAACAACTGGAAAATATAAATCTGAGCAATACCTCCTGACAGCCTGTAGACCTTCAGGGAATTGTGCACAGTCATGACTGTTCTTCTAATCACTTCATATTTAATAAAAGTAGCTCACTGTATTCACTCACCATTAAAGAAATGGCACAATCATGGCTCAGAAAATGCTTTGGCAGAAATTAGAATTGGGAGCTGTTACATATTGCTAAACAGAACCTGTTCTCTGATTTCAAGCAGAGTGCTTATGGAATTATGATGAGATTCTTATACTAGGCATGGAGTTAATTCAATTATTTTGGAAATAAATGCGTGAGGATATTTCTAAGAATATGACACATAGAGCACCAATATATTAGCTTGTTTTCTGCGACAAGAAAAGAGAAACTATTACTCATATTACACACCTTTATGAAATCAAGCCCTAGTCAATTTTGTTGATTTAATTCCGACAAAATTAGTTTTCAGTAGTGCTGTGAGTTGTCAAGTAAATATTCATCAGTTCATGTTTGTCAAGAAAATTTGAACCACAACCTTGCTATTTGGCTAACATAGAGTCGGAAGAACTTCATTAAGTAAATGGATGTGGTCACAATAAACATAACAAATTAAAATCCATCTGCCACTTTTTTGCTCATTCCAACATATCAATATCACCCTGGAGCTTCCTTTTGTCCTCAGAATTAGTTATTCTATCTCCTACTTGAGTACCATCTCAAATTTAGGCATAAATTCTTCTAGTGCAACTATCAAAATCGTTGATGTAGACAGTGAAATTAAGCTGTTGTAGAACAGCACATTGTCACACACTGACAATGAAACTGCCATTAACTTTGTTTCCCCCCTGCCAACAAGTTTTTAATCCAACTTGCTATCCATCCCCGATACTATGTCCTAGAATCTTCTCCAGTGCTCTTCCGTGTATTATTCTGCCAAATATTTTTTGAAACTCCATACACAACACTCGCTGCATTTCCATCATCCACTAAATCTACCATCTCCACAAAAATTCAATCAGGACCACCCGTACACCCTCCCCAAACACCCAACGTCCCTCCCTGACCACCGATGCATCCCAAGACCCATCCTACCCACTTACTTACACTTACCTTCTCTCCTGTGGAAGGATAGAATCATAGAATACCTATAGTGCAGAAGGAGACCATTCATTCATCACATCGACTCTGCACCGACCCGCTGAAAGAATCCCCTTCCCAGACCAAGATCCACTCCCCTGTCCCATCCCTGTAACCACACCTAACCTTTGGACATTAAGGGGCAATTTGGCATGGCTAATCCACTTAACCTACACATCTTTGGACTGTGGGAGGATACCAGAGCAGCCGGAGGAAACCCACGCAGACACAGGACGAATGTGCAGAATCCACACAGACAGTCAAAGAAGATAAAGAACATTACAACACAGGAATAGGTAATTCAGCCCACCAAGTCAAATTCCGCATTTAGACTTACTACTTATTGCCCAAATGATCTGTATCCCTACATTCCCCGCCCGTTCATGTGTCTATCAAGATGCATCTTAAACGTTGCTATCGTGCCTGCCTCCATACGTCCATCAGCAATGGGTTTCAGGCATCCTCCACACTCTGCATGAAACACATTCCTCGCACACCTCCCCAAAAACATTCCCCCTCTCACCTTGAACCCGTGTCCTCTTGGTAATTGAGTCTTTCACCCTGGGAAAAAGCTTCAGACTATTCACCTTGTCTATACCTCTCGTAATTGTGACCCAAGATCAGAATCAAACCTGGGTCCCTGGTGCAGTGATGCAGCAGTGCTAACCACTGTGCCACCGTGTCTCCCTCGCCATGTTGGGACCATGCTGGGACCTTTAAACTTACCAGTTTTGGGAACCAAAATCCTGCAAAAAGGGGGCTTGGTTTCACTTTCCCGAACGGTCCTACACTGTACCAAAGGAACTGCAGGAGCAGTTAACACCGGATATTCCTTAACAGGTCTGGGTCGGTGAACTGGCCGAGAGACATGTATCTCCAGTCTAGGGTAAGTCAAGAGGAATGGAGTGGTAATCCGATGGTGGCTGCCACTCACAGATGATTTGGCCCAAGGAGAATGATTCATTGCTAGAAACTCAAATGGAGTAAGGACAATATTCTTTTGAAAACTATTTTTTTAAATTAAATTGTATTTAAATTGATCCTCTTGAATTTATGAAAATAAAATGACTAAATCATCATTCAGCAAATGCTTTTAATAGTCTATTTACTAGTTTTGTGGATAATTTATCACGATAGCTTGCTTGACACATAACATTTTCTCCAGAAGATTTACACTGAGCACACAGTGCATTTCAGGTGCTGTGTCGAGTGGACAATGGAGTAAATCGTGACTTATCGTGTGAGAAGAATACATGTACACAAGGGAGCCTGCTATAATTATAAAACTAAATGAAGGAGTATTTTCAATTTATTAAGTTGAATCATTTTACTTGTCAACAGACAAGTATTCCAGCCAAACTAATTAAACTAAATTTCAAGATAGAGTGTAGGTGATTAACTTCCATAATGGGTGAAATTGGTTTGATTTGCACATTCATCAATTTAGTATTTGTCATCCATTAAAGCACTTGAGATGTGCAGTGAATTGAAGTACTCTCTTTTAACCTTTGAAACCAGAATGACTACAGCCCAGAATGATTTGATGAACAGCTTTCTTTATCCATTCTTAAAGATATATGGGGCTGGACTTTACAGGGGGTCATGCTGCTCACCTACACCCCATCCCAGAACTGTCCCATTGCACTTTAGCAAAGAACAATACAGCACAGGAACAGGCCCTTCGGCTCTCCAAGCCTGTACCAGTCACGATACCACCCTTGGCTAAAACCCTCAGCACTTCCTTGTGTCGTACCCCACGAAACCCATCCTATCCATGTGTCTGGCAAGATGCCTTTTGAACGCCATTAATGTATCTGCTTTCACAACCTCCCCTGGCAATGTGTTCCAGGCACTCACCACCCTCTGCATAAAAAATCTGCCTCTTACATCTCCTTTAAACTTTGCCCCACGGACCCTGGGTGGAATTCTCCGATCACCTGCCTGGTCGGAAAATCGGCGGGGGCCGCGTCAATCCCGCCCCCGCCGTATCCCGAATTCTCCAGCACCGGAGAGTCGGCGGGAGCGGAAATCGCTTCCCGCCGGTCGGAGTGCCCCCCTCGGCGATTCTCTGGCCCACGATGGGCGAAGTCCCGTCGCTGTCATGCTTCTCCCGCCGGCGTGGATCAAACCACCTACCTTACCGGTGGGAGCAGGCGGCGTGGGTGGGAGCAGGCGGCGTGGGTGGGCTCCAGGGTCCAGGGGGGGGGGGGGGGCGTGGGGCGATCTGGCCCCGGGGGGTGCCCGGCGGGCACAGGCGGCGGGCGGGCCTGTAATGTGGGGGCACTCTTTTCCTTACACCTTCGTCATAGTCTTCACCATGGCGGAGGCGGAAGTGACCACCTCCCCTGCGCATGCGCGGGGCTGATGTCAGCAGCCGCTGACGTTCCCACGCATGCGCGGACTTCTGCCAGGCGGCGAAGTCCCTTCAGCCCCGGCTGGCATGGCGCCAAAGGCCTTCCATGCCAGCTGGCGGAGCACCAACCACTTTGGCGTGGGCCTAGCCCCTCAATGTTAGGGCTTGGCCCCTAAAGGTGCGGAAGTCTCCGCACCTTTTGGGGCAGCCTGACGCCAGAGTGGTCCACGCCATCCATCACGCCGGGACCCCCGCCCCGCTGGGTAGGGGAGAATCCCGGCCCTTAAACCTATGGCCCCTGGTGACTGGCCCCTCCACCCTGGGAAAGAGTGGCTGCCCATTCACTCTATCCATGCCCCTCATAATCATGTAGACCTCTATCAGGTCACCACTCAACCTCCGTCTTTCTAATGAAAATAGTCCGAGTCTATTCAGCCTCTATGCATAGCTAGCACCCTGCGGACAAAGCATTATCCTGGTAAACCTCCTCTGCACTCTCTAAAAGCCTCCACATCCTTCTGGTAGTGCGGCGATCAGAATTGTGTGCAATCATCCAAGTATGGCCTTACCAAGGTTCTATACAACTGTAGCATCACTTGCCAGTTTTTATACTCGATGCCTCGTCCAATGAAGGCAAGCATTCCATATGCTTTCTTAACTATGTTATCCACTTGTGTTGCCACCTTTAAAGATCTGTGTACCTGTATGCCCAAATCTCTCTGACGTTTGAGCAGAAAAGTTGATTTCAAACCGACCGACTTTAAAGCCCCTCAACCAGTGATAATGCAGACCAGGAGGCCTAAGTGAGCTGGAGGTCGGTCAGACTTCCGATCTGACTAGCCTGCAGCGTTAGCGATCCCAGCAGCATCAAAACTCAGTAGTGGGTATTGTTGTGTAAAGGAAATAACACTTTTAATGAAGCAATTGAGCTGTTCAGTGAACGAATAAGCAAATAATAACACAGCGCGGTATTTGAATCATTGTCAAAAAAACAGTCATTACAGAAATCGCAGGAACCTATATGTCCTTGGATTGCTTTTATTTTTGGGGGGCAGTCAACTAGCCAGCCATCTTATAAGAACAAATTTAGCATTCCTGGACTCCCAACATTGAATTTCACTCAAAGGGAATGTGGGCCAGAGTGCTGTACTTATGATTTGCATCCTGTTCATGTTCACGTTCTTGGCTCAGAACTGAATTGTGTACTGGGTTCCTGAATTTACCTAATATTACCAGATATATTGCAGAAGACTTCTGAACGCATGACATTAGTTTTGGTCATGGCCAATAATTGCACCAATGGATAATGTTCTATTCTCCAGCATTCCCTTGAACACAGAATATGCAAATACCATATAATTTTTCTCTTTGATAAGCAAGTCCACAGTCAAAACTCTTATGAAGAAATCCTTCTTGATTTAAACGTAAGAGTTCAGAACTGTCCATGTGCAAAGTCCTAAAACAGTCCTTCAAAAATGACCAACTCCTGATTGAGGACGATTCTGAGCATAAACCAAAGGGTGGATTTCTACCTTGTTGTTTAGCTTGTAAAATTGGTGCAGAGGTTTTAATGCTGCTGGAAGTCAGTACAAGTGGCTGAGACAGAAATGCAGCAATCATAATAAAAATGTACATTGAAGTGTTACCCTTTTCTATTTTGTCTTTGAAAGCTTTCATCAAAAAATTGACAGTAAAGATTTACATTACCACCTCTTCTAATTCTCTATGCAATTCTTTTTAAACTTTTTAAACAGTTTCTCCCCTTTGTCCTTGCAAACTTCCTCTAAATGTGTTCCTTCACTCTGTCATAAGCAGGTTAGGGACCAATAACTTTTTGTTTGAAGTGGACACAGTTTGAAATCCCAGTTACTCACTCAGAGAATAAAGCGGCAACATTTCACGGTTTAAATTAAACATATACTAAATTAAACATATGCTATACTATGCAAAGTCGGAAAAGCAAAATAAGTTACGATATCTACCTTATATGCTAACATTCAGAATTATTGTGAGTTAAATATGGATTAACAGTTGAATACATTTTCTTTTCCCAATTAAGAGGCAATTTAGTATGGCCAATCTATTTAAGCTGCACATCTTTGGTTTTGGGCGTGAGAACCACGCAGACATGGGGAGAATGTGCAAGCTCCACACAGACAGTGACCCGTGGTCAGGATCGAAGCCGGGTCCTCGGCGCCGTAGGCAGCAGTGCTAATCATTGTGCCACCGTGCCGCCAATCACACAGCACATTAAATGGCAGATGCGACCAAGACAAATCCCATGGGCCTCTCAACATCTTATCCAGAAGTCAGTGACAACTGGTAAGTCACAAAATCTAATTAAAACTCACTCACAAAATATTTCAGCTCTTCACTTTCAAAGATCTAGCGCCTGAATTCTTCGAAAGGCTACTCCAACTTAGACTTCTTCAATGACTGATTACTTCTCAATGGTCCACTCTCTCCTTCTGAGACTATGTTCCATGAGATTCACAAAGCTTCACTCCCACCTCTATTTTCTGGCATACTTCCAACTCTTCCACAGATTGCTAGCTTGACTAAGATGGCACTGCCCTAGCGTTCCTCTGAACTCCAGTCTTCCTGTTGCACTCACTAATAAATAGCTCCCAGGGCTTCTTTTGAGCCCTAACCCTTTTCAGAATGGAACCAACGACCTTTCAACACTTTCTCTTCTCCCCAGGACTTTGCCGGGGCCCTAACTATACAAATGGCTGCTGGGGCTTCTCTGCAAACCACATGAGGTCCAAACTGCAACTCTCAGGTACATCAGCGGGCTGCCAGAGCTTTTCTGAGCCGTAACTGTCTCGAGTTTGCTAACAGTTGCATTGCTTCTGTATATCATCTTCTCATGCATAACACTCAGATAAATTGAAACCAGGGAAATGACAATTTCAGCAGTGCTGATCTATCCTCAAACTGACCTCAAAGACAATTGTCTCTCCTTTACAATTTCTCCAGCTTACATAATAATAATAATCTTTATTAGTGTCATAAATAGGCTTACATTAACAGTGCAACAAAATTACTGTGAAAACCACACTCCGGCGCCTGTTCGTGTACACTGAGGGAGAATTCAGAATATCCAATTCACCCAACAAGCACGTCTTTTGGGATATGTGGGAGGAAACCGGAGCACCCAGAGGAAATGCACACAGACATGGGGGGGAACGTGCCGACTCCGCACAGGCAGTGATCAAAGCCAGGAATCGAGCCTGGGACCCGGGCGCTGTGAAGCAACAGTCCTAACCATTGTGCTACCGTGCTGCCCAACTTAAACACACATGCTATTTTATAGCTCTTTCTCTTTTATTCTGACTCTATTAAATAAGCATGAGAAACGTTCTAAAATTGACACTTTGTTTTCGGTGTCCTGGCAATCTTTTAGGCCCAGCATTTAGTAACTTCATAACAATAACCTTCCCAGAACTTATTATCTCTAAAATATTGACATGAACCATGAAGTAGTTATTCATAACACATCCTCTCTTGTTGCCCTCTGATCCAACAGCTGACCGATTATCAATTACTAATTTATTTGACTGTTAATGGTTCCTGTTTCACAGGTACAATCTGTCTCCGTCAAAATTACTGTTGATTTGTTTCACCTCAAAATACTTGTGCTCAGACCAACTGTCTTCTCTAACTCTACCCAGTCTTTGACTTCCTTTCCTGTTTCGAGTTCTTGCCAACATTGTCACCTTGCATTTTCTTGCCCCGATTTTTCTGAAAATTCTTTATTTGGATTTCTGCAAATAAATTTCACCACAGAACTGAGTGCACTGAAGATTTACCTGCCCTGTTGTTGTATTTTATATTTTCCCCGCGTCTTGACTGTGATAGAGAAATTCAAACAGCATTCATTAGATAAGCAAAACTGAACGTTATTCACTAATTAGAACTGATAGCAGAAATGGCAGAAACTTGGAAAGTCGGAAGGCAGTCAATTACAAACTGCGGAGTCCGTCCCAAGTCTGCGATATTACAGGAAAAGAAGGCGATTCTTATACATTATAGGATCAAGATAACATGAATACAGCTTGGTCAGGAATTTGATTGAAAGTAAAACATAAGTAATAATCGTTACAATGGCGTCACCTTGCTGACCTCCAGGGGACTTGAGTTTCATATCATTATCTTGTCTTTGTTTTAAGAAAGGGAAGAAGTTGTTTAGGAACAGGAAGAGACAGTTGTTCAGCTTGTTATGTATTAAGACTACTTCTAGTTCCAAGCCTTATCTAGACTCTCAGGACATGCTGTCTATGTGTATTCTGAATCTGTGTCTTAGGTTAAATTCAATTGTACCAAGAAGACTTGACTAGTTTTCCCATCATGCCATTATTTGCTTCACACAATACCACACTCCCCCCTTTTGTCATATCATGACAACTAGCTAAATAGGTATATCCATGATTCGTTTGAAAATGCATTTACACAAGCAGGAAAGCAATCCTATCCCTAATAGCATTAGTAGAAGTAGAATAAAGGCCTTAAAGATCCAGTCAAATAATCCATGACCCAACCACCCTAGCCAACCCGGCGGGTTATAGTCGTGAAATTCACTGCCAATTTCTTGAATTTGAGCAGCCTGTTTCTTAATATGGTCGGCCAGGTTAGTGATATTTTCAGAGCCATCTGGAATCTAAGTACAGCACTCTTGGCCTATGATAGCGCACGTTCCTCCCTGCAAGGCTAACAGATAATCCAAAGCCAGTCGATTTTGTAATGCCACGGTCCGGACAGCCACTAGCTCAGCTGAGACCTCGGCCAGTGCCTGTCTAGTGTCCCTGGCTTCTGTTGCCATTACGTTTGCCAGATGTTCCAATGCTGAGGCCATGTAGATCAGTTCGTTCATGCCTTGCCCGTTCCGTTTTAGAAATTATACTTTTTGCTCGTGAGGGGGAGTGCTTAAGGGTGCTTAAGGGTGGGTCGATGATGCATTTGGGGTATGACATATCACAAAAAGCAGGACCCTATCCAATCAATGGGGAGCCACGGATATGCTTTAGTGCCGCATATGAAATAGGTTCCATTGTAGGCTGTAAAATCATCAGCTGATGTCATCCAGGGGGTTATATTGGTAGGTTGCACCTACTTTGCCCCATTAACTTTCCTTTCCCTGATTTATTAAAACATATGGAACCTTGAACATTATACGAGTGGACAGTGAGGGAGGGTGGAGTTAAGGCATGATTACAGGTAGGTTGATACGAAGCTGAAAATTTAGTCATGTCATAGCCAACAGATCTCCATATTTTCATATTCCCCCTATCTCCCCTGATTCCTGTTTGATTTTGTCGTACAATCCATTCAACTGTTTCTGCGGTATGAAAGAGGAGGGATTGGAGAGGTATTCCTTCCCTTGAATGGATGAATTCTTCCTCCTGCTCCATATTTGATCTTTCCACATTATTTGACACAATTGATTGTGGTCTTGCCTCACTGAAGAAAGAAAGATGCTCATTTATACAATGCATTTCACAATCTCAGTATGTTTAAAGTGCTTTTTGACCGATAAAGCATTTTTGAAATATGGTCACTGTTGTAACATAGCAAATGCAGCAACAAATTTGGGCATGCCACCCTCCCAAAGAGAGCAACCTGATAATGATGTTATGTTTTAGTGATGTTAGTTGAGAGATAAATATTGGACTGGTGCAGGAGGGTGTGAAGAGAAGATTCACTCGGTTAATCCCAGAGTTGAGGGGGTTGGATTACGAGGAGAGGTTGAATAGGCTGGGACTGTACTCGTTGGAATTTAGAAGGATGAGGGGGGATCGTATAGAAACATAAAATTATGAAGGGAATAGATAGGATAGATGCGGGGAGATTGTTTCCACTGGCGGGTGAAAGCAGAACTAGGGGGCATAGCCTCAAAATAAGGGGAAGTAGATTTAGGACTGAGTTTAGGAGGAACCTCTTCACCCAAAGGGTTGTGAATCTATGAAATTCCTTGCCCAGTGAAGCAGTTAAGGCTCCATCATTAAATGTTTTAAAGATAAAGATAGATAGTTTTTTGAAGAATAAAGGAATAAAGGGTTATGGTGTTCAGGCCGGAAAGTGGAGCTGAGTCCACAAAAGATCAGCCATGATCTCATTGAATGGTGGAGCAGGCTCGAAAGGCCAGGTGGCCTACTACTGCTCCTAGTTCTTAAGTTCTTATGTTCTTATGAGAGCTCATTTGCTCTTCATTGAATAGTACCAATGGGCATTTAGCATCTACCTAAGAGGACAGATTGCGCCTCACTTTAGCATCTCATCTGAAAATGACATCTCCCATAGTGCAATGCTCCTTCAGTACGATAGAGGAGTGTCAAATTAAATTTTATGCTCTAGTCTCTGCAGCAGGGCAGAAACAACAAATTCTGACTCTGAACCAAATTAACCAGATCTGATACATAGGATAGAATGTCTTTCCTTTGTTGTGCAGTTCTGTGGGACTGGCTTCACATTGTCCCACTTCTGTGTATTTGGACACAGCAAATTCACATGTAGTTATTGTTTTCTTCTCCCATTCCTGACACAATGATGTTTGTAATCTTCCAAGGATCAATCCATCGACCCCCTCCTTTTCCTCATCACTATGGTGCCCCTCAGTGATGTCATTCAGTGAAACCAGGGCAGCTTCCAAATGTGTCCTGATGATACTCAGACCTACCAATTTATCACTTTTTACAATGCTGACTACCTCCACCGTGTCAGACTATCGTCTTTAATAGAGTTCAACATGAGTAACAACTTCTTTAACTTTGGGGAAACTGGACTAAAAATTCCAAAAGTCCACGAAAATTTCCACTCCCTGATTCAGTCACTGGGTTGACCCCGACGCAGAGCCGGGCATGAAGGGCAAAGCCTGATCGTGACTCAATTGATTCGATATGCCTGGTGCGATCTGGTTCATGTCCTCACTGGACATGATCATAGAGATATTTAAATTAGGTTCATTTAAATTTCCTTTAAAAAGGTTCAGTTAAACCAACGCCACATTCAACTGGCACCCGGGATTCAACATCCGTGCATGCAAGGCCTCAATCGGTTGCTGATTAGTAGTGGTTTCCACAAGCATGTACCAGGGTTGATGGCAACTTGTGGGTTCTTGGAGTCAAATAGCATCCCCCCTCTTCCGCCTTCCCCTCCCCCAGTTGTCAGGGACAGGGCAGGGTAGTATCCTGGCACTCCCCCTGACACTTGAGCACCCTGTCAGTGCCACGTGGGACACCTCTAATTTGACCTGGGGGACCCTGGCAGTGTCACCCGGTCACCCTAACAGTGCCACCAGGTGAGCACGACCATGGCACCTGGATGAAGAGGCAGCAGAAAGGTTGGGGAGGATGTGGGGGGATATGCAGAAAGGAGGTGTCCTGAAGGGGAAGGAGGTGGGTGGGTACCTCAATCTCAATAGAGATTCTATCACGGCGTTGGCACATCATCGGAAGGCCCTCCCGCGATGCTCCACACCCGATGGACCGACACATGGTCTGAGTAGTTGCCAATCCAACGTAGTGGTTGCAGACTGTGTCCAGCGCCGCCACACTCTGCCAGGGTGGTTTCCACGAGGGCTGGGGGAACTGGTGGGGAGCGGCCAGGGAGTGACCTGGGGGGTCGCATTTGGCGGGTCGGGTCTGCATGTGGCCAGCGCCATGTTGCAAGGCGTGACCACTGCAAGTTGCTGTCACGTGCATGCACGACCATGGAACAGGCCATTCTCCCGCCATTTATGGCACAGGAGCCGGGAGTTGCACCCGGTGCTGCTGCTAGTTCCTCACCAGTCCCCAAATTGGTGAGAGTTCAGCGCTAATTTTGGCGTCATAAAACACCCACACATTCTCCATTTCATCTGGCACTTAGCTGCTGAAATGGAGAAACCAGCCCCATGTTTCAGGTCATTGACCTTTCATCAGAACTTGGGAGAATCTATTAGGTTTGCAGCAAGTGAAAGGGAGAGAGTGTAAAAAGAACAATAGGGAACAGTCACTTAATCTTGCAAGACTTGATTATTACAGAGAAATGAGACTGGTGCTGAAACATTTTCCCTTGTGCTCATCAGGATAAATGGAAGAGTGACATATTTCAAATAATTAGAACAAATTATGCCACAGAAGAACAAGGGCACTGATAGGTTGGCAGCTTAATTCCGATTAGCCTGAGGTGTTGCCATGGAGAAAGCAACTGGGAACTATAGGCCCTCCATGATTCTAGATAATTTAAAAAAAGATGCAAGGCTTGAACACATTCAATTTGTTAGCAGAGAATGAGAGCGGGATTGTCCGTTGCCCCACGCCGATATCGTATATCGTAATCGCGATTGGGCGGAGAATCCTTTTTTCTACCAAAATGGGGGCCTTGTCACCACCCCAGTATTGTGAGGGGTCACCCTGGCCCCACGACCTATCCCACAGTCACCCCCGTTCCCCAGCCAGCCTGGTCAGTGTCAGGACCAGCAGCCCACGGTATCGCGCCTCTCCATGTCCTACCTCCTCTCTCCCTCAGCAACCACGCCGCCTGCTTCTCGATTTTTAAAAGCACAAGTGAACCTCACCGTCGGAAATCCCCCCAGTGGAGGCAAAGAATCGTGGAGACCCCGGAGAATACCGGGTCAGGCCCGCTAATGCAGTGATTACTGTACCTGCAGAGTGGAATGCATTGACACCGCTGTTGAGGCGACAGAGAATTGCGATTGGCATAAACCCGGCGTCTGCCACGATTTCGGCTTCAATATCAATTCTCCGCCCAATTGCCTCTCCCAATTTTGGCATTGGCCAACGGAGATTCCAGGCTGTTTGAATATGGTTTGTATTCTGCCTATTACAAACAGGAAGAGGGACATGTTGTTTGATTTGATCAGCCAGTCCTTGTGATGTATTGCCTACGCACATGGCATCACAATGACTCTGAGGGCTGGATTCTCTGATTCTGCGGCTATGTCTGCAGGATCCGTCTGGTCTTACAACTAAAGTGGCGGCATCGCCCCCATACTGATCCTTCCCACAGTGGGGGCCGGCAGCCATGCCACGTAAAGCCCCTTTACCTGAGGATACGGTTGCACATTGCCTGGGTCTGTGGCTGCATATAGGCACGGTGACGGCCTGTGGTGGCTGCACATGAACATGGCGACGGCCACGCACGGATCCGACCAGCCAAAAGCTGCCCCCTTGTTACCAGCCTCGCCATCCCCAGACCACCCTCACCCTCCCCCCTCCCCCACCCGACTGTGGCGGCGTTGGACATAGTCCGCACTCACCACGCGATGTCCCCAAAAGTTGTGAGGACACAGTTGTGAGAATCCAGCCCCGAATTTTCCCCTGATAGCATTATGCTGCCAGTCCAGACAGGCATTCTCCCTCCTATATGATTCAATAATGTTGTGTTTTAATTACAGTGCTGATTGCTCAAGTTAAACAAAACGGGCAGGATCCTTCTTCCTCCGCACCTTTTCCTGCTCCGGCGTGCCCCCACTGGAAGCAGAATTCTCCGCCCTGGCAGTCGGGGCATTCTGTATTTTTTGAATTGCCTGTGAGCATTGAGAGCCAACCATTCTGCATTGCTTTCTCCATGCCAATGTCTTGACCAACCAGAGTCAGCTTTCCAAACAATCATCATCTCGTTTCTCCTGATGTATAATTCGTTGTGGTAATTTGAAATTTGGCATTCTTGTGTTTGTCTTGCTGTGTACAAGATGTAAAGATTCAGCAATATTGTCTCTTTTCAGCAATAAAGGGGAAGGTCCATTACAGGATGGAAGACATGAGATGTTGAATGACAACAGAGTCGGTGGTACAGGGCCAGAGGGAATGGTAATGGGACAAGAAAAGAAACCAAAGATATTTCAAGAAAAGGTGCAAATGGCAAATGGCAGCTTCCATCTAAAATCAAAAACAAGAGGAAAAAAACAGCGAGCTTTCAATCTTAATCTAATTTTCCCCTTGTTTTTGCATTTGGATGGCAGCTGTTCTTCAGTCTGCAGTTCGTGCCTTTTCTAGAAACACCTTGGGTGGGATTCTCTATCCCGCAGACCTGTTTCCTGGTACGACATTTCCCTGTCGGCAGCGTGATCCCCCATCCCCACAGCTGGCTAATGGGGTTTCCCATTGTGGCCACCGCCCACGCCATTGGGAAATCCGCGGGCGTGAGTGCGCTGCTAGCAAAGCGGAGGATCCCGCCAATGGAAAATCCCACCCGATTTGTTTCTTTACTTGTCCCATTATCACCCTGTGTGACTTTACACCATCAACCTTATTGCCATTTAATCTCTTCCACCCACCCAGGACCATCGCTTTAATTATTTTTCCAGACTCCCCCCGCTTTTCATTTTCCAACTATATTTCCAACATCTCCCACTTCTGCGTAAAGGTCATTGACCTGAAACATAGGGCAGAATTTTGTAGGCCCCCTCCTGCTGCTGTCAATAGAGTTTCCCATTGTTTGCACCTTCCGCCAATAGGGATTCCGGGGGGAAGGGGGGCGGTCGCTGTTGGTGGGACCAGATGATTCCGCAGGTGGGAATGACTGGAAAACCCAAACTGGTGCCTTTTTTTAAATCATCAGTAACTCAAAATACTGATGATGTTGGCATCACTCCACAGATGCTGTGTGAGTATTTCCAGTATTTTCTACTTGACCTATTATTCCCATCTCTGTAACACTGTTCAAAACTATTTATTTGAATCCCTGTTCATTTGAGTCTCCATCTACCACTGAAACGCTTAACCACGCCTTTGAGTCACCTCCAATTGTGGTTATCCCAATATTTTTCTTGCTGGCTTTCTTTAGCCCAAATCATAAATGCCAACTTGTTCTTAATGCAGCTTTGGGTTTCAGTCCTATAGTAAGGCTTCTTTGCTTATCACTCCCATCATCACAGTTCGACATTGACTCGTTGTCCTGCAATTCATTGCATTTAATATTCTAATTTTCATTTTCAAATCATCCCATGTTTTCACTCCATTATTTGTCTGCAACTATTGTTGATTGTGGTAAAAACCCATCTGGCTCACTAATGTCTTTAGGGAAGGAAATCTTCTGACCTTGCCTGGTCTGGCCTACATGTGACTCCAGACCCACAGCAATGTGGTTGACTCTTAATTTCCCCCTCAAGGGCAATTAGGGATGGGTAATAAATGCTGGCACACCCTGCGACACCCACGTCCCATGAATGAATTAAAAAAACTTCTCCAAATGTTACAGTCCCTCATAAACATTGTGACTGAATTCCTTCACCCTGCTTTCCTGAACCTCATTAGCTTTCCTACTTTGTCACCTTCTTTAAAAATATCTCAAAATCCATTCTTTTGCTGAAGCATTCAAACGTTCCTCCTAAATTCTCTCGGTGTTCTGTTTTCCCTGCCACTCTAAAGTTGCTTGGAATGTTTTGTATGTTAAAGATGTCTGAGAAATGTTGCACAGCTGCCTCATACCGCAAACCAGCACAGGGACTGGCTTAGCACAGTGGGCTAAACAGCTGGTTTGTAATGCAGAACAAGGCCAGCAGCGCGGATTCAATTCCCGTACTGGCCTTCCTGAACAGGCACCGAAATGTGGTGACAAGGGGCTTTTCATAGTAACTTCATTGAAGCCTACTTGTGACAGTAAGCAATTATTATTATATATGACAATGTGGTTTATATTCATCGACAACTTTAAGCAGAAAGAATTTCGATATATAAAGATGTTAGCGAATAGCTCATCTACACCTAAAGTCAAAAGAATAGATTTCACCAAGATAATTATTCAACTTGGTTAATTATCTTGGCCTCACATCTGCCTGCATGAACATGTTAATTTGTGTTTGTTCTTTGGCTCGATGCCACCATCAGCAGAAAATATAAATATCACGATTGAGACCAAGTGGCCTTGACCGAAAGTTGGTTTTATAATTCAGATGACTGATAACACAGGTTTCATTAGTGCATACCTAATTAAATTTCACGCCAAAGTAAGTCAATTATAAATCAAACATGCCAGCCTTTTTCCTGTCACAAATGCTCATTTAAGTCATTCACTAAGTAATTCCATCAACAGGCTGAAATAAGTGTTTTCCAGCTCTCCCAACATCTTAGATTAGGAGCAATGTCAAATCATACATTTTATAATCAATGAGTTGGAGGAATATATTATAAATTGCCTATCTGGTATATCTACTATTGCTGTACATCATGATTCATAACATAGGAATGCATATCTTTTGAAAACTCTATTCTGTTCATTAGGCTGTTTTCAAAGCCATAAATCCCATAACCCACTTTGGGCCTGATAATAACCTAAGGTGCATTCAGAGTGGGATGTTGGACAAATGGGACATGATATTGGGTAGGATATTCATAAGCTTCAAATAATCGATCTCTATAAGCTTGGAAAGCGAGAGAGAGAGAGAGGGAGACCAAGGACATATTACAAATGCAGAAAGCATGCTGAAGCTGCTTCAAATGCAATTGCTGACAGGTTGATGTCAAGGAGGATCTTCAAGTGGTGAAGAGCCCGCAGGTATCACTCGTTGCTCTGGAGACGCCCATCTTCTGGTCCAGCTAAGTCCATTTGGTGGAGCAGGATGAGATGTGCTCATGTTTCTTCTTCCAAAAGACACACAGGGAGTTCTGTGATCAGCAACCTGAAGGAAGAAGATGTCTCAGTAATGTCACCACCTTGACAAAATAACGATGAGCAAAATTTTTTTTGCTAGACTATATGATGTGAACCCAAATACAGCATGACCTTCTCAACTTTCCTATCCCCAATCATGAAGAGCTTAGATGACAGAAAATGTGAGAGTCTGGACAAACTAACTTTATATGAGCTGACAAAGGTCGTCAGGCCCTTCAGGATCTCATGTCTTCACCCATCCCAATTTGGCCCCTCCTACCCTCCATGTTCCTCTGTCCACTTCCATGTTCCTGTGTGTATCTGGTTCACTAGTGTCCGTTAGAGAAGGAAATCTGCTGTCCTTACCTGGTCTGGACTACATGTGATTCCAGACTCGCAGCAACATGGTTGACTCTTAACTTCCCCCTCAAGGGCAACCTGTGCCCCACTGCACACTCCAACTCCTTTGTACCTTCATGAGTATATATGTCCCTCATTCTACCCGCTCCCCATGGCACCTCAAACACTCCAGGCCAACCTCTACACATCCCCTCTGTCCCTTTGTCCCCTCCTTGCCAACCTATTTCCCTCTGTTCACCACAGTGACACTTTTTGGCCCATATGCTCTGACATTAGCATGCTAACTCACCCAACTCACCCAGTATCCACCATGGATAGACCCTAACATTAATGCTGAGATTAAACAACATCAAGGTACATTGGCAAATGCACCAACATCAGTGTTCTTGCTCAGGCCAACATCCCCAGCATCAAAGCATTGACCATGCTCATTCAACTCTGCTGGGTGGGACACACCATCTGCATGCCCAACATGAGACCCCCGAAACAAGTGCTCTACTCAGAGCTTTGGCATGGCAAGTGAGCCTCAGGAGGGCAGAGGAAACGCTTCAAGGACTGCCTCAAAGCCTTCTTGAACAAGTGCAACATCCCGACTGAAACCTGGGAATCCATGGCCCAAGATCGCCCAAAGTGGTGGAAAAGAATCTGGGAAGGAGCTGAACACCTCGGGTTTCATCACCACGAGCAAGCTAAAGCCAAGCGTTGACAGCACAGTGCATGGCAACCCAAACACCCCGGGTGGGATTCTCCCCAACCCAGTGGGGCGGGTGATCCAGGCGCCAAGGAGTGGCATGAACCACTCCGGCGTCAGGCCGCCCTAAAGGTGTGGAATCCTCCGCACCTTCTGTGGCTAGGCCCACCCCGGAGTGGTTTGCACCCCGCCAGCTGGCAGGAAAGGGACTTGGCACCATGCCTACCGGTGCCGAATGGCCTCCGCCGGCCGGAGCGAGGTGGCGCATGCGTGGGTGCATCAGCGTGTGCTGGCATCATCCCTGCGCATGCGCAGAGAGCTTTGTTTCCACATCGGCAATGGCGGACCACTACAGCCGACGGTGCGGAGGAATAGAGTGCCCCATGGCACAGGCCCGCCCGTGGATCGGTGGGCCCCGATCGCGGGCCAGGCCACCGTGGGAGCACCTCCCGGGGCCAGATCCCCCCACACCCCGCCAAGAACCCCGGAGGCTCCCCGCGCCGCCTGGTCCCGCCAGTAAGGGACCTACTCTAATTTACGCTGGCGGGACTGGCAAAAAACAGGCGGGACTTCGGCCCATCGCGAGCCAGAGAATTCGGGCAGTCCTGGGGCGCATTGAGTTGCACCGGTCCTCGCCATTCTCTGAGGCGGGTGACGCGATGCACGCCGGTGCAATTTTTGGGGGGTCGGAGAATTCGGAGGACGGCGGGGGCAGGATTCATGCTGACCCCCGGCGATTCAGCGACGCGGCGGAGGGTCAAAGAATCCCGCCCCCAGCTCCTCCAACCACTGCCCCACCTGTGACAGAGACTATACATTGTGCATTGGACTCCTCAGTCACCTAAGAACTCATTTTTAATGTGGAAGCAAGTCATCCTCAACTTCAAGAGGGAAGAGAAAATGGTGGAAAATCTCAGCAGGTCTCGCAGCATCCGTCGGGAGAGAAAGGAGCTAACAGATGCTGCCAGACCTGCTGTGATTTTCAAGCATTTTCTCTTGTGTTTCAGATTCCAGCATCCGCAGTAATTTGCTTCCATCTCAACCCGTAACCCTGCATTGGAAGCAGTTGGCATGATTATGTAAGAGAGTGAGAGAGAGAACCTTCCCATTAAGGGCTGTAGGTTGGTTTTAAGTGGTGTTTAAAGTGGCGCTAGTATCTCGCAGTTGCATAGATACATAGAGTTCCCACAGTACAGAAGGAGGCCATTCAGCCCATCGAGTCTGCACAGACCCTCTGAAAGAGCACCTCACCCAAGTCCAATCCCCTGCCCTATCTCTATGACCTGATGTAAGGGGCAATTCAGTATGGCCAATCCACCTAACCTGCACATCTTTGGACTGTGAGAGGAAACCGGAACACCCGAAGGTAACCCACGCAGTCACGGGGGAATGTGCAAACACCACACAGTCACCTGAGGCAGCAGTGCTAACCATTCTGTCACTGTGCCACCCATTTGTCTATTTAGTCAGGACTCATCAACACTTTGGGCAAGATACATTTCAACAACTCTAAGGAAATTAAGTCATTTTGACCCATTTTCCTTTTGGCAGCCCAACCTGACTCTCCATTTTCAAACCTAACAACAATGAAGTTTCCATTTGAACTCTGCGCCTCTGTTAATTAGTACAGCCTCACAAAAGCAAGGTTAATGCTGACTGTACACTGCAAATCATATTAATTAGCAGAAGCATAAATTTGATGTGCTGCCTGCATTGGAAGCAGTTGGCATGATTAAATTCACGTTGTGATACTGTCATGGGAATGCCAATTTAAGAAATGTTTGTCTGCTCAAGTGGCTGCAGTGATGTCAGAGTGTGGGTGGAGCTGAGCTCTGGCCCTGCTTTTTAGTTTCGCTTTGAGGAAAACCTTGGGTGTGCCTGTGTTTTTTTTAGTTTTGTTTCAGTGTTGGAGCTGGAGCAAGCCAAAGAAGGTATAATTTTGATCTCTCTGCCATCTAAAGACTATCTCTAGATCAATTAGTGAATTCAGAGTGATAACTGCTTTCAGTAGAGCATTTAAACTTGATGTGCTTCTGTAAAACATTTTTATTTGTCTTATGGATGTTAAAAGGAAAGTTTCAGATTACTTAGAGTGTTATATTCTTTGGGAGTTATATTTGAATTGATGGTTGCTAAGATGTTCACTGTATGTTTTAAAAAGGTGAACTGAGTTCATAGAATAAACATTGTTTTGCTTTAAAAAATACTTTTAGATTTCTGCTGCACCACACCTGTAGAGTCGGCCGTGTGCTCCCCATACCACAATCTACTAAAAGTCGTGGGTCAGGTGATCTCCATGATATACTTTGGGGTTCTCTAAACCCTGGCTCATAACAATATACACACCCGGTTTTGGTGGCAATTCGTTACCCCATGCTTTGCTGGGATCAGGAGGGAGAAACCTGCTGCTGCCACAAAAAAGGCTCCTGTGGGTGCCCAAGAAGGTCAGCAGCAGGACCTTTGTGTCACCCTCCTCGATTCAATACGTGAAGTCATTTAAATGAGAAGGGAATAATTGCCAATCTGGTATCCGATACAAGGAAGAAGCATACAGACTGGCCAAGAAACATAATAGGTCTGAGGATTGGAAGCACTTTAGAATTCAGCAAAGAAGGACGACGGGATTGATTAAGAAGGGGAAAGTACAGTACGAAAGGAAGCTTGCAGGGAACATTAAGATTAATGTTGGGTGTTGGGTGGGGTTACTGGGTTATGGGGATAGGGTGGAGGTGTTAACCTTGGGTAGGGTGCTCTTTCCAGGAGCCGGTGCAGACTCGATGGGCCGAATGGCCTCCTTCTGCACTGTAAATTCTATGTAATTAACACTAAGAGTTTCAAAAGATATGTGAAGAGAAAAAGATTGGTAAAGAGAAATGTAGGCCCCCTGCAGAAACAGGGGAATGCATCATAACGGACAAAGAAATGGTTGAGCAATTGAATGCCTACTTTGGTTCTGTCTTCACAAATGAGGACACAAATCAGATCCCAGAAATGTTGGAGAATGAAATGTTTAGGGAGAGGGAAGAACTGAGGAAGAACTGAGTAGAGAAATGGTGCTGGGAAAATTGATGGGATTGAAGGCGGATAAATCCCCTGGGCCTGTGAATCTGCACCCCAGAGTGCTTAAGGAGGTGGCTCTGGAAATAGTGGATGCATTGGGGGTCAACTTCCGGGATTCAATAGACTCTGGCACTGTCCTTGCAGATTGGAGGGTAGCTCACATCACTCCAATATTCAAAAAGGTTAGGTAGAGAGAAAGGGAATTATAGACCAGTAAGCCTAACATCGGTAGTGGGGAAAATGCTTGAATCCATTATCAAGGACTTTATAGCGGAACATTTAGAAAGCAGTGGCAGGATCAGTCAGAGTCAGCATGGATTTATGAAGGGCAAATCTGTAGGAATTCTTTGAAGAGGTAACCAGTACAGTTGACAAGGGGGATCCATTCAATGTGGTATATTTGGACTTTCAGAAGGCGTTTGACAAAGTCCCGCATAAGAGATTATTGTGCAAAATTAAAGCACATAGGATTGGGGGATATGTATTGAGATGGATAGAAAACTGGTTGGCAGAGAGGAAACAAAGAGTAGGGATTAATGGGTCCATTTCAAATTGGCAGGCAGTAACTAGTGGGGTACCACAGGGATCGGTGCTGGGACCCCAGCTATTCACAATATATATTAATGATTTGGATGAGGGAACAAAATAATTCAACAACTTCAGATGATCAGCTCTACCCCACCTCAACCCATTTGTTTTCATCCCACTTCATTTTAACTATCTTTTACCATTTATTTCTTTCATAATATATATTTAAATACCCCCAATCTTATCCGCCTTTCCTTAATCTTTCTCTTCTTTGCTTCCCCCCCCCCCCCCCCATCTATAGTTCATCCTCTGATGTTAGTTTCTCTGATGATGGCCTTTCACATCTTTTGTTCTCTCTGGGGACTGCTAATAGCCCTCTTTCCTCTTGGTTTCTGTAGCTATTAGCACCTGTGTTCCCTGTGTTTCGGTGGCTATGACTCATCTTTCATTCTCACTCCACAGTATAAATATTTCCCACTTTCTCTGTTTGTTCGCTTTGACAAAGAGTCATCAGACTCGGAACATTAGCACTCTTCTCTCCCTACAGAGACCTGCTGAGATTTTCCAGCATTTACACTTTCGTTTTGAACAAAATAATAATTACTTACTGTCACAAGTAGGCTTCAATGAAGTTACTGTGAAAAGCCCCTGGTCGCCACATTCCGGCGCCTATTCGGGAGGCCGGTACGGAAATTGAACCCGTGCTATTAGCATTGTTCTGCATTACAAGCCAGCTGTTTAGCCTACTCTGCTAAACCAGCCCCAAAATGCAACATCTCAAAGTTTGCAGATGATACCAAATTGGCTGGGGTGAATTGTGATGAGGATGCAGGGATCCGCCAGCAAGATCTGGACAGGTTGGGCGAGTGGGCAAATCAATGGCAGATGCAGTATAATTTGGATAAGTGTGAGGTTATTCACTTTGGAAGCAAAAACAGGAAGGCAGATTACTACCTGAATGGTTGTAAATTGGAAGAGGGGAGTGTGCAGTGGGACCTGGATGTCCTTGTTCACCATTTGCTGAAGGTAAGCCTGCAGGTGCAGCAGGCGGTAAAGATGGCTAATGGTATGTTGGCCTTCATTGCGAGAGGTTTCGAGTATAGAAGCAGGGATGTGTTGCTGCAATTGTACAGGGGCCTTGGTGAGCCACACTGGGAGTATTGTGTGCAATTCTGGGCTCCTCCCCTGAGGAAGGATGTTCTTGCTCTTGAGGGAGTGCAGCAAAGGTTTACCAGACTGATTCCAGGGATGGCGGGGCTGTCATATGAGGAGAGATTGACCAGGTTGGGATTGTTATCGCTGGAGTTCAGAAGAATGAGGGGGGATCTCATAGAGACTTATAAAATTCTAACAGAACTCGACAGGGTAGATGCAGGGAAGATGTTACCAATGGTGGGTGTGTCCAGAACCAGGGGTCACAGTCTGAGGATTCAAGGTAAACCATTTCAGACAGTGATAAGGAGACATTTCTTCACACAAAGAGTGGTGAGCCTGTGGAATTCATTACCACAGGAAGTAGTTGATGCTAAAAATGTTAATATGTTCAAGAGGCGGCTAGATATAGCACTTGAGGAGAATGGGATCAAAGGCTACGGGGAGAAAGCAGGATTAGACTATTGCATTGGCTGATCAGCCATGATCGTGATGAATAGCAGAGCAGGCTTGACGGGCCAAAGGCCTCCTCCTGCTCCTGTCTTCTATGTATCTGTGTATCTATGTAAATGAACTCGCCAGGTCACCAAAGGTGAGTAACATTACACATTCACTTACATCCTGTTATACAAATCACAGCATGTACTTCTCTCCTTCCCTTCCACTGAGTTTGTTTGTCAAGCCCATTGTCAAGCATTAGTCTCAGTCCTATTTATAAACAAAGAACAAAGAACAAAGAAAAGTACAGCACAGGAACAGGCCATTCAGCCCTCCAAGCCCGTGCCGACCATGCTGCCCGACTAAACTACAATCTTCTACACTTCCTGGGTCAGTATTCCTCTATTCCGATCCTATTCATGTATTCGTCAAGATGCCCCTTAAATGTCACTATCGTCCCTGCTTCCACCACGTCCTCCGGCAGTGCGTTCCAGGCACCCACTACCCTCTGTGTAAAAAACTTGCCTCGTACATCTACTCTCAACCTTGCCCCTCGCACCTTAAACCTATGCCCTCTAGTAATTGACCACTCTACCCTGGGAAAAAGCCTCTGACTATCGACTCAGTCTATGCTCCTCATAATTTTGTAGATCTCTATCAGGTCGCCCCTCAACCTCCGTCGTTCCAGTGAGAACAAACCAAGTTTATTCAACCGCTCCGCATAGCTAATGCCCTCCATACCAGGCAACATCCTGGTAAATCTCTTCTGCACCCTCTCTAAAGCCTCCACATCCTTCTGATAGTGTGGCGATCAGAATTGAACACTATACTCCAAGTGTGGCTGAACTAAGATTCTATACAGCCCGCAACATGACTTGCCAATTTGTATACTCAATGCCCCGGCCAATGAAGGCAAACATGCCGTATGCCTTCTTGAATACATTCTCCACCTGTGTTGCCCCTTTCAGTGACCTGTGGACCTGTACACCTAGATCTCTCTGACTTTCAATACTCTTGAGGGTTCCACCATTCACTGTATATTCCCTACCGGCATTAGACCTTCCAAAATGCATTACCTCACATTTGTCCAGATTAAACTCCATCTGCCATCTCTCCGGCCAAGTCTCCAAATAATCTAAATCCTGCTGTATCCTCTGACAGTCCTCATTGCTACCCGCAATTCCACCAACCTTTGTGTCGTCTGCAAACCTACTGATCAAACCAGTTACATTTTCCTCCAAATCACTTATATATGCTATGAACAGCAAAGGTCCCAGCACTGATCCCTGCGGAATACCACTCCAATTAGAAAAGCACCCTTCCGTTGCTACTCTCTACCTTCTATGACCTAGTCAGTTCTGTATCCACCTTGCCAGCTCACCCCTGATCCCGTGTGACTTCACCTTTTGTACCAGTCTACCATGAGGGACCTTGTCAAAGGCCTTACTGAAGTCCATATAGACAACATCCACTGCCCTACCTGCATCAATCATCTTTGTGACCTCTTTGAAAAACTCTATCAAGTTAGTGAGACACAACCTCCCCTTCACAAAACCATGATGCCTCTCACTAATACGTCCATTTGCTTCCAAATGGGAGTAGATCCTGTCTCGAAGAATTCTCTCCAGTAATTTACCTACCACTGACGTAAGGCTCACCGGCCTGTAGTTTCCTGGATTATCCTTGCTACCCTTCTTAAACAAAGGAACAATATTGGCCATTCTCCAGTCCTCCGGGACATCACCTGAAGACAGTGAGGATCCAAAGATTTCTGTCAAGGCCTCAGCAATTTCCTCTCTAGCCTCCTTCAGTATTCTGGGGTAGACCCCATCAGGCCCTGGGGACTTATCTACTGTAATATTTTTCAAGGCGCCTTACACCTCGTCTTTTTGGATCTCAATGTTACCCAGGCTATCTACAAACCCTTCTCCAGACTCAACATCCACCAATTCCTTTTCTTTGGTGAATACTGATGCAAAATATTCATTTAGTACCTCACCCATTTCCTCTGGCTCCACACATAGATTCCCTTGCCTATCCTTCAGTGGGCCAACCCTTTCCCTGGCTACCCTCTTGCTTTTTATGTACGTGTAAAAAGCCTTGGGATGTTCCTTAACCCTATTTGCCAATGTCTTTCCGTGACCCCTTCTAGCCCTCCTGACTCCTTGCTTAAGTTCCTTCCTAATTTCCTTATATTCCGCACAGGCTTCGTCTGTTCCTAACCTACTAGCCCTGACAAATGCCTCCTTTTTCTTTTTGACGAGGCCTTCAATATCTCTCGTTATCCAAGGTTCCCGAAATTTGCCGTATTTAACCTTCTTCCTCACAGGAACATGCCGGTCCTGAATTCCTTTCAACTGACACTTGAAAGCCTCCCACATGTCAGATGTTGATTTACCCTCAAACATCCGCCCCAATCTAGGTTCTTCAGTTCCCGCCTAATATTGTTATAATTAGCCTTCCCCCAATTTAGCACATTCACCCTAGGACCACTCTTACCCGTGTCCACCAGCACTTTAAAACATACTGAATTGTGGTCACTGTTCCCGAAATGCTCCCCTACTGAAACTCCTACCACCTGGCCGGGGTCATTCCCCAATACCAGGTCCAGTACAGCCCTTTCCCTAGTTGGACTGTCTACATATTGTTTTAAGAAGCCTTCCTGGATGCTTCTTGCAAACTCTGCCCCGTCTGAGCCCCTAGCACGAAGTGAGTCCCAGTCAATATTGGGGAAGTTGAAGTCTCCCATCACAACTACCCTGTTGTTTTTACTCTTTTCCAAAATCTGTCGACCTATCTGCTCCTCTATCTCCCGCTGACTGTTGGGAGGGCTGTAGTAAACCCCCAACATTGTGACTGCACCCTTCTTATTCCTGATCTCTACCCATACCCGTACCAGCCTCCCCGGTCAGGCGCCGGAATGTGGCGACTAGGGGCTTTTCACAGTAACTTAATTGAAGCCTACTCGTGACAATAAGCGATTTTCATTTTTTTTTCATATAGCCTCGCTGCCACCTGAGGTGCCCTCCCGTAGTACAGCTGTGGTAAGTACATCCTCACGGCCTGGGAAGGATTCTCTGTTTGGGAGGCAATGGGCGGGATCCTCCGTTGTCCGACACCGATATCGTAATCGGCTATCAGGCGGAGAATTGACTCTGACACCCAAGTTGGGACCAGCGCCGGTTTAACACTGTTCAGCCATGCTCCGCCCCCTCGGAATCGGTGACGGTTTCACGCAGATATTTTGGTCATAAAATACCACACATGCTCTGCTGGCGTCAATACTTAGCCGCATCATCGCGTCGCGTCCCATTGCACTGACGTTGGCGCGTCATGGGCTGGCCCTCCAACGATGCTCCATCTCCGAGGGCTAAATTCCTGAGGGTGCAGGAAACATGCTGTCTCAGCATTACGGGAACCCGGCGTGGCGGCTGCGGTCTCACCCGGATCAGTGTCGCTAGCTGGGGGGGGGCTTCTACGAGGGCTGGGTGGACTTGTGAAAGGTGGCCAGGGGGTGGCCAGAGAATGGGCTGTGGGCTTGCGGATGGCTGGTGGGGTCCACGCATGGCCGGAGCCATGTTATACGGCGCGACTGCTGTAGGTCGCCAGCCATGCACCTCCGCGGCCAGGGTCCCGGCCATTCTCTGGCCTTTTATGGTGCGGGAGTGCGAGTTTCACCCAGCGCTGCTGCTTGGCCCTCACCAGTCCTGGAATCAGTGAGCATTTCACGCAGATTTTGTGGTCGTAAAAGACCACACGTGCTCCGCTGGCATTAACAATCTGCTGCTGAAACCCAGAATCTAGCCCTATATTCTCCAGCCGGTCCTGGATTGCACCTGATTTCCGCTCATGCTGGGAGTACAAATCACGAAGCGATTCTGAATCCTTAGCCCTTCAAATTTCTGCATGGCAAGGATTGCAAAGAATTCCGTCAGGAATCCCACTCCCGGGCCACCATTTGTGCAGGCAGCCCATTAGCGAGGTCCCTTGGCAGAGGGACCCCCCTCCAATAGTGCAATTCAGATTCCCCTCTGCAACATAATTCAGCTCCCGCTGGGATGTTCTGTGCCATCCCCTGACCCCTCTCCCACCCCACTCCCACCAAAGACCCTCTTCACGCTTAAGTGACTTTGAAGTAGTCAACTGTGAAACTAACTGCAATGTTCATGAACATGAAACTTTGACTGACAGCTCCTGGACCACATCAATGAGAGTTAAGTGCTTTCTGTTAGTTTCACAGCTGTCTCCTTCAAAGTCACTCAAGCCTGAACAGAGATGAATGGAATAATATAAACAATAAAATCAATATCCAAAGAGAAATGAATGAATGGCTGTCAGATTAAAGATCTGACAGGGTTTAAACCCAGCTGATTTGTTTTCTCTCTCCAGGAATTGACAGGTGCCTGAGACAGCAGATGTATTGAACAGGTGAGTTTTAAAGCAATGTTTTTTTTTACACTCTCTCTTTCTGCAGTGCTCTCGATCTTCCAGACAGGGAGTTCTCTTCCAGGGGGCTTCCAGACAGGGGTCTCTTCTGGGATCTTCCAGACAAGAGTTTCTCTTCTGGGGGGTCTCTTTAATTAAGAGGTTTCTGGTGGGCGATGGAAGGAGGGTCTGGTGGGGGTGGAGTGGTCAGGTCTTGCATTGTGGGAGGTGAGGGTGGCCCTCTGATGGGCTTTGGGGGCAACTCTCTTAAAATGTTACTCCCTTGACCCACCGCGATGTGCACTGTGTCAGGTACACACTTATCAAGACCTGCATCAATTGTCACCCACGTGATTCACGGCCAGAAGACTGGACAATCACGAGGGCCCGGCGAATATGGTGCCCAACCTGTTGATAGGACGCAAATGGGCTTTATTGACCTATTTGCCTCCTCCTCCTAGTGTGGGGCATGAACATCGATTGGGGACCGAAGCATTAGAACAGGTTTGACGCTGGCCTCCGATCCCATTTTCTGCCCAATGTTGGATTCTATGTCGGCGGAAGGGGAGTTCCCGATGCGGTGAAGAATCCAGCCCCATACCATTCAATCCACCACTGCCACTCACACTAGTCCTTATGCAATTTAATGCCTCTTTCTCAATAGTCATTCCATTAGTCAGGTATAAGTCTGTTCTTACCCCTGGTACAGTTCAGAATTCAGAGAACAAGGGCAGCACGGTAGCATAGTGGTTAGCACAATTGCTTCACAGCTCCAGGTTCCCAGGTTCGATTCCCGGCTTGCGGAGTCTGCACGTTCTCCCCGTGTCTGCGAGGGTTTCCTCTGGGTGCTCCGGTTTCCTCCCACAGTCCAAAGATGTGCCGGTTAGGTGGATTGGCCATGATAAATTGCCCTTAGTGTCCAAAATTGCCCTTAGTGTTGGGTGGGGTTACTGGGTTATGGGGATAGGGTGGAGGTGTTGACCTCAGGTAGAGTGCTCTTTACAAGAGCCGGTGCAGATTCGATAGGCCGAATGGCCTCCTTCTGCACTGTAAGTTCTATGATCTATGAACAAGGCAGCGAATGAGGACCGGAGGTGATTCTTCACAGACTTCCCATTGACTGATGCAGAAAGGGGAGTACTGAAGATCAATGGCAACTTCATGTCCCTGACCATCGGAGATAAGAAATTGGACCCTCTCATCAATCTGGTGACAGAAATAAATACCAATGACGGACATGTCATTAAATATTCAGCTGTGCTGCAAGTTAATGCTACGCATTGCCAGCTGATTGGTAGCACTCTTGCCTCTGAGTAACAAGGTTTTCAGTACAGAGCACAGTGCAGGACTTGAGCACAAAATCAAGGCTACACTCCCCAGCAATACTGAGTGGGTTCGGCACAGGCATAGAATTCATAGAATCCCTACAGTGTAGAAGGAGGCCATTCAGCCCATCAAGGGCCTGCACCAACACTCAAAGAGGGGCCCACTCCCCTGCCCACTTGTTTCTTTCCTTTTTATTCATGTCGCAAGTAGGCTGACATTAACACTGTCATGAACATGCTGTGAAAGTCCCCATGTGGCCACATTCTGGCGCCTGTTTGGGTACACTGGCTTTACCTATTACAGAACAAGGTGTGACAAAAGCAAAATCAGCAGCAAATATTTTTTTGTGAACTGACTTCTTTTCAGTTAGAATCTAATGAAAGTTTGGATATTTTATTAAGTTTCACGGATAAAAATTATAAGCAAGAGGATCAATTAAATGCATATGAATTCAGAATGTCCAATTTACCTAAAAAGTACGTCTTTTGGGAATTATGGGAGGAAACCGGGGCACCCGGAGGAAACCCACGCAGACACGGGGAGAACGTGAAGACTCCGCACAGACAGTGACCCAAGCTAGGATTTGAACCCGGGTCCCTGTCGCTGTGAAGCAATAGTGCTAATCACTGTGTTACTGTGCCTTAAACCTAACCCCCCTAGTAATTGTCCACTCTACCCTGGGGAAAAACCTCTGACTATCCACTCTATCTATGCTCCTCATAATTTTGTAGGCCTCTATCAGGTTGCCCCTCAACCTCTGTCGTTCCAGTGAGAACAAACCGAGTTTATTCAACCACTCCTCATAGCTAATGCAAACCGAGTTTATTCAACCGCTCCTCATAGCTAATACACGGGGAGAATGTGTGAACTCCACACGGACAGTGATCCAGGGCTGGGATCGAACCTGTGACCTCGGCGCCGTGAGGCAGCAGTAATATCCACCATGCTGCCCTGATCAATCCCTTGTCTTAATGAATGGTGCTGAAGGGTACGCTCTCTTTCAATTTAATATTGGTGTACCTTTGATTAACTTTTCAAATGTCTCTCCATTTTTTGTAATTGATTTATCCACACCATTGCCAATGTCTTTTCCAGAAGACCATAAGACCATAAGACATAGGAGCATAATTAGGCTATTCAGCCCATCGAGTCTGCTCCACCATTCAATTCTGGCTGACATGCTTCTCATCCCTTACTCATTTCTTACTTTTTTTCGTGCAGTTTCTTTCATTTCTGTGTAAGTTTCTTAATATTTCATGAATAAACCATCATCATTGAATTCATTTTTTGCTTTCTATTTTTGGCAATGACGTCCTGCTCCTATCCCCACTCCTTTATCCTTTCTCTCCCCTCTTTGCCTGTCCTTTTCCTCTTGTGAAGAAAATGTCATTTTTAAAAATTTCCAGGATCTACTGTGATATTCCGTGAAGCAGGCTTGTGGGGGTAGGGTGTGTGACTAACTTAATTAAACTAATGACAGAGCGTCTACATGAAAAGATAGAAGGCTTGAAAAGCGGGCACGTGAAATGAATAGTGTAAAGTTGGATGGTCTACAGTGACATAATGATGGAGAAAACCTTGACATATTAACATGTGAGACAGATTAAATTTTTAAACAGGACATGTGTTTTAAAAATGCACATGACATCCGTTGGCGGCCATGGTGATAGCGGTCAAATATTTGGTACCTCCTTCTCAAGGTGGTGTTTTTTGGTCCTTTCCCTATCTGAGGGGCAAAGGTTTGAATGTAAAGAGGTGTAGGAGTGCCAGGAGAAGGTCTAACTCCTCTGGTGTCTGGTGGATAGATTCACAAACCAGGAGTGGGTCGAAAAGAAAGGAGCTGTTGGAGCAGGAGATTCTTCGTGGTGCGCCGCAGGCTAAGATGATGGAGGGCAAAGGGCCTGTTCTGCCCACCCAGTGATCAATGGCGAAGCTGTTGGAATTTCTAAACATGAAGTTCATCCAGGAGAGGAGGGAGGCCCTGGAGGACCTGGCCAAGGTGGTGTAGCCGGTTAAAGCAGGCATTGAGGGAGTGGAGCAGTGGCTGGAGTCCCAGGCCCGGGTGATCCAGAAAGCGGAGGAGGCGGTAAGGGAGCACGAGGGGCAGCTTACCTCGTTGGTGCTGAGGTGGGAGGGCACCTGTTCTGCAGGGATCAGTGCTGGGACCGCTGCTGTTCATAGTGTATCTAATGACTGGTCTGATTCGTAAGTTTGCGGACGAGGCCAAGGTTGGTGGAATTGCGGATAGCGATGAGGACTGTCAGAGGATACAGCAGGATTTAGATCATTTATGACTTGGGCGGAGAGATGGCAGATGGAGTTTAATCCAGACAAATGTGAGGTAATGTATTTTGGAAGGTCTAATAAAGGTAGAGAATATATAGTGAATGGTGGAACCCTCAAGAGTATTGACAGTCAGAGAGATATAGGTGTACAGGTCCTAGATACTGAAAGTGGCAACACATGTGGAGAAGGTAGTCAAGAAGGCGTATGGCATGCTTGTCTTCATTGGCCGGGGCATTGAATATAAGAATTGGCAAGTCATGTTGCAGCTGTATAGAACCTTATTTAGTCTACACTTGGAATATAGTGTTCAATTCTGGTCGCCACACTACCAGAAGGATATGGAGGTTTTGGAGAGGGTGCAGAAGAGATTACCAGGATGTTGCCTAGATGGAGTGCATTAGCTATGAGGAGAGGTTGAATAAACTCGGTTTGTTCTCACTGGAACGACGGAGGTTGAGGGATGACCTAATAGAGGTCTACAAAATTATGAGGGGCATTGACAGAGTGGATAGTCAGAGGCTTTTTCCCAGGGTAGAGGGGTCAATTACTCTGGGGCATAGGTTTAAGTTTGAGGGGCAAGGTTTAGAGGAGATGTACGAGGCAGATTTTTCACACAGAGGGTAATGGGTGCCTGGAACTTGCTGCCGGAGGTGGTGGTGGAAGCAGGGACGATAGTGACGTTTGAAGGGTGTCTTGAAAAATACATGAATAGGATGGGAATAGAGGGATACTTTGGGGGGGGGGGTTTAAACTAATTCAGCAGGGGCATGGGAACCTGGATTGTAGTTTTGGGGTATGGGAGATTGAGAGTATAGCGATCAGGAGCACAGATTTGACTTCGCAGGAGGGTGCCAGTGTTCAGGTAGGTGGTTTGAAGTGTGTCTACTTCAATGCCAGGAGTATACGAAATAAGGTAGGGGAACTGGCAGCATGGGTTGGTACCTGGGACTTCGATGTTGTGGCCATTTCAGAGACATGGTTAGAGCAGGGACAGGAATGGTTGTTGCAGGTTCCGGGGTTTAGGTGTTTTAGTGAGCTCAGAGAAGGGGACAAAAGAGGGGGAGGTGTGGCGCTGCTAGTCAAGGACAGTATTACGGTGGCGGAAAGGATGCTAGATGGGGACTCTTCTTCCGAGGTAGTATGGGCTGAGGTTAGAAACAGGAAAGGAGAGGTCACCCTGTTGGGAGTTTTCTATAGGCCACCTAATAGTTCTAGGGATGTAGAGGAAAGGATGGCGAAAATGATTCTCGAAAAGAGCGAAAGTAACAGGGTAGTTGTTATGGGAGACTTTAACTTTCCAAATATTGACTGGAAAAGATATAGTTCGAGTACATTAGATGTGTCGTTCTTTGTACAATGTGTGCAGGAGGGTTTCCTGACACAATATGTTGACAGGCCAACCAGAGGCGAGGCCACATTGGATTTGGTTTTGGGTAATGAACTAGGCCAGGTGTTAGATCTGGAGGTAGGTGAGCACTTTGGAAACAGTGACCACAATTCGGTGACCTTTACGTTAGTGATGGAAAGGGATAAGTATACCCCGCAGGGCAAGAGTTATAGCTGGGGGAAGGGCAATTATGATGCCATTAGACATGACTTAGGATGTGTAGGTTGGAGAAGTAGGCTGTAAGGGTTGGGCACACTGGATATGTGGAGCTTGTTCAAGGACCAGCTATTGCGTGTTCTTGATAAGTACGTACCAGTCAGGCAGGGAGGAAGGGGTAGAGCGAGGGAACCGTGGTTTACCAAAGAAGTGGAATCTCTTGTTAAGAGGAAGAAGGAGGCCTATGTGAAGATGAGGCGTGAAGTTTCAGTTGGGGCGCTTGATAGTTACAAGGAAGCGAGGAAGGATCTAAAGAGAGAGCTAAGACGAGCAAGGAGGGGACATGAGAAGTCTTTGGCAGGTAGGATCAAGGAAAACCCAAAAGCTTTCTATAGGTGTGTCAGGAGTAAAAGAATGACTAGGGTAAGAGTAGGGCCAGTCAAGGACAGTGGTGGGAAGTTGTGTGTGGAGGCTGAGGAGATAAGCGAGATACTAAATGAATACTTTTCGTCAGTATTCACTCAGGAAAAAGATAATGTTGTGGAGGAGAATGCTGAGACCCAGGCTATTAGAATAGATGGCATTGAGGTGTGTAGGGAAGAAGTGTTGACACTTCTGGACAAGGTGAAAATAGATAAGTCCCCGGGGCCTGATGGGATTTATCCTAGGATTCTCTGGGAAGCCAGGGAAGAGATTGCTGAGCCTTTGGCTTTGATTTTTATGTCATCATTGGCTACAGGAATAGTGCCAGAGGACTGGAGGATAGCAAATTTGTTCAATAAGGGGAGTAGAGATAACCCCGGTAACTATAGGCCGGTGAGCCGCACGTCTGTTGTGGGTAAAGTCTTGGAGAGGATTATAAGAGATACGATTTATAATCATCTAGATAGGAATAATATGATTAGGGATAGTCAGCATGGTTTTGTGAAGGGTAGGTCATGCCTCACAAACCTTATCGAGTTCTTTGAGAAGGTGACTGAACAGGTAGACGAGGGTAGAGCAGTTGATGTGGTGTATATGGATTTCAGTAAAGCGTTTGATAAGGTTCCCCACGGTCGGCTATTGCAGAAAATACGGAGGCTGGGGATTGAGGGTGATTTAGAGATGTGGATCAGAAATTGGCTAGTTGAAAGAAGACAGAGGGTGGTGGTTGATGGCAAATGTTCAGAATGGAGTTCAGTTACGAGTGGCGTACGACAAGGATCTGTTCTGGGGCCATTGCTGTTTGTCATTTTTATAAATGACCTAGAGGAGGGCACAGAAGGTTGGGTGAGTAAATTTGCAGACGACACTAAAGTCGGTGGAGTTGTAGACAGTGTGGAAGGATGTTGCAGGCTACAGAGGGACATAGATAAGCTGCAGAGCTGGGCTGAGAGGTGGCAAATGGAGTTCAATGTAGAGAAGTGTGAGGTGATTCACTTTGGAAAGAAAAACAGGAATGCGGAATATTTGGCAAATGGTAAAATTCTTGGCAGTGTGGATGAGCAGAGGGATCTCGGTGTCCATGTACATAGTTCCCTGAAAGTTGCCACCCAGGTTGATAGGGTTGTGAAGAAGGCCTATGGTGTGTTGGCCTTTATTGGTAGAGGGATTGAGTTCCGGAGCCATGAGGTCATGTTGCAGCTGTACAAAACTCTGGTACGGCCGCATTTGGAGTATTGCGTACAGTTCTGGTCGCCTCATTATAGGAAGGACGTGGAAGCTTTGGAACGGGTGCAGAGGAGATTTACCAGGATGTTGCCTGGTATGGAGGGAAAATCTTATGAGGAAAGGATGATGGACTTGAGGTTGTTTTCGTTAGAGAGAAGAAGGTTAAGAGGTGACTTAATAGAGGCATACAAAATGATCAGAGGGTTAGATAGGGTGGACAGTGAGAGCCTTCTCCCGCGGATGGAGGTGGCTAGCACGAGGGGACATAGCCTTAAATTGAGGGGTAATAGATATAGGACAGACGTCAGAGGTAGGTTTTTTACGCAAAGAGTGGTGAGGCCGTGGAATGCCCTACCTGCAACAGTAGTGAACTCGCCAACATTGAGGGCATTTAAAAGTTTATTGGATAAGCATATGGATGATAATGGCATAGTGTAGGTTAGATGGCCTTTAGTTTTTGACTTCCCATGTCGGTGCAACATCGTGGGCCGAAGGGCCTGTACTGCGCTGTATCGTTCTATGTTCTATGTTCTATGATACGGTCCCTGAAAGTGTAGAAGATCATAGATTAGATGGGCAGCATGTTTGGCGCAGGCTTGGAGGGCCAAAGGGCCTGTACCTGTGCTGTGCTTTTCTTTGTTCTTTGTTCTTTGTGGGGGTGATGCGGGAGACAGAGAGTAGGCTGCTGGAGAAGGTGGATGACTTGGAGAATCGTGCCAGAAGGCAAAATTTGGGGATTGTGGGAATGTCTGAAGGCATCAAAGGTGCGACTACCGGCATGTCTGTGGTCAAAATGTTGAAGCAGTTGATGGGGGACGGGGCCTTTGACTGGGCCCTGGCTGTTGACCGAGCGGACAAGGCACTGATGCAAAGGCCGCAGGCGAGTGAGCCGTCAAGGGCGATGGTGGTGTGGTTGCATCACTTTTTGGATAAAGAGAAGATTCTTTGGTGGGCGAGGCAGACGAGAAAGTGCAGCCGGGAAGGGAATGAGCTGCCGGTGTATCAGGACCTGGTGCAGAACTGGCAAAGAGGAAGTTTAGACCATAAAACCGTAAGACATAGGAGCAAAATTAGGCCACTCAGCCCATCGCGTCTGCTCTGCCATTCAATCATGGCTGATATTTTCTCTTCCCCATTCTCCTGCCTTGTCCCCATAACCCCTGATCCCCTCATTAATCAAGAACCTATCTATCTCTGTCTTAAAGACACTCAGTGATTTGGCCTCCACAGCCTGCGACGGTAAAGAGTTCCACAGATTCACCACCCTCTGGCTGAAGAAATTCCTCCTCATTTCAGTTTTAAACGATTGTCCCTTTAGTCTGAGATAGTTTCCTCTGATTCTATTTTTTCCTACAAGTGGAAACATCGTCTCCACGTCCACTCTATCCAGGCCTCGCAGTATCCTGTAAGTTTCAATAAGATACCCCCTCATCCTTCTAAACTCCAACGAGTACAGACCCAGAGACCTCAACCGTTCCTCATATAACAAGTTCTTCATTCCAGGGATCATCTTTGTGAACCTCCTCTGGACCCTTTCCAAGGCCAGCACATCCTTCATTAGGTACGGGCTAAAACTGCTCACAATACTCAAAATGGGGTCTGACCAGAGCCTTGTATAGCCTCAGAAGTACATCCCTTGTCTTGTATTCTCACCCTCTTGACATGAATACTAACATTACATTTGCCTTCTTAACTGCCAACTGAACATGCACATTAACCTTAATGGAATCGTGAACAAGGACTCCCAAGCCCCTTGTGCTTTTGATTTCCTAAGCATTTCCCCATTTAGAAAATAGTCTATGCCTAAATTCCTCCTCCCAAAGTGCATAACCTCACACTTTTCCTCGTTGTATTTCATTTGTCACTTCATTGTCCACTCTCCTAATTGTCCAAATCATTCGGCTGCCCACTTGCATCCACAATACTACCTGTGCAGCCATCTAAGATGGCCACCTGCAAAGGACCATGGGAATTATGGCCAACCCCGGACTCAGACAGATACAGAGCCTATGTGTCTCTGAAACACAGGCAACCAGGCCTGATCGAAACCCCTGCTCGTTTACATTTTAATGGCCCATTTTCCCAGGACAATAGAACTCCAATCAAGCAACCTGTACAGCCACAGACTGATCAGCGCCACTCCCTTTACTCAGAAAGCCCAACTGCCAAGGTCAATGACCGCTAAGGACCCTCCCAGCTACCAAGGCACCCGCCCCTTTATTGGCCGAAATCGAAGACAGTGATCAGAGCCCTGTCAAACTATTGGTTCCAAGGTTAAGAATCCAATAAGAGGGCGGAATCCCAGAGGGATAAAAGAGGACACAGCCATGTGTTCTGTCTCTTTTGGATCTGGCCTGTGCCAGCCCAATTGCAGCAGGAACAGCCAGCTAAGTTCAAGACCAACGATCGCTACCTGACGGATGAGCCCAGCAGAGACAGAGCCACTTTCTTCGAACCAGCCAAATGAAATCCAGATAAAGGCCTCATCCATTTCAGGTTCGATTCCCGGCTGGGTCACTGTCTGTGCGGAGTCTGCACGTCCTCCCCGTGTGTCCGTGGGTTTCCTCCGGGTGCTCCGGTTTCCTCCCACAGTCCAAAGATGTGCGGGTTAGGTGGATTGGCCATGCTAAATTGCCCGCAGTGTCCTAAAAAGTAAGGTTAAGGGGGGGGGGGGTTGTTGGGTTACGGGTATAGGGTGGATACGTGGGTTTGAGTAGGGTGATCATGGCTCGGCACAACATCGAGGGCCGAAGGGCCTGTTCTGCTGCTGTACTGTTCTATGGTCTATGGTCTATTTGCACAGTGCTGGTCGCCCTGAAGTTAAGTATAGGTTATTGTAGCTGATAGGTGTAGTTTAACTCGTGGTAGATATTGTGTTCACATGTCGACATAACTCTTGTGTATGTAAATAAACCATCCTTTGAACTAACTAACTGGTTGTGTGGTAATTTGATTGATATAAGGGAAGGCTTGTGTTTCACCAACATTATTAATAGAGTAACATTATTAGCGAACTCTGACGGGACTTGGTTAGAAGTGACTTTGTCACTCCGAGAGAACTCACAAACTTTGAATCGAATTGCGAGAAAGAGAAGAACCACAAGTGCAAGTCCCATATTGACCAAATAACCGAATTTCAGAAGTGTGGACTGACCTGCATGCGTACCTAACAGGAAGAGTAAGGTAAACTCGTCAGAATAGTGTACAACTATCGAGGGATTGTGAGCCGGAAAATAGCTTAGGCCATGCCCGCTGTTCAAATCGCTGCCTTATTCCCCTGTCCCAAATTAAAAGTAGAGAAAGAGATAAGAGAAGTAATGGCCACTAAAGCAATGGAAAGACGGATGAATCCACAGGAACCCGAGGTCGCAGCGACCAACAGAGCAGAGCAATGTCCCATATGGCAGGAAGAGCTGAGGAAATACTTAAAAGGGAAATGATGGCCCCTTTGTTCGAAGTTTTGCATTAATGATGAGTCAGGTCCAGGAAAGATAGGACAAACTTGGTGGGAGAACCTAAGCGAGGTCCTCAAGAAAAATGTAGGGAAAGTCAGAAAGCCGATGGCAATAGTGTCCATTTGGCACAGTTGCGAGGCACAGAGGAAGTCGTGAAGACGCTCCGTAGGCAGTTAATTGAGAAGGAAGAAAAGAACGAGGGAAACAGTAACGAAAGCAAGAAGATAATTGAGTAACGCCGGGAACAGTTAGCAGCTAAGGATAAGAAAATGGCTGATGTAAAACGCGCACATCAATCATGTCTAGTTCACCTTAGTAGCTTCCAGACCCAGTACGATAAAGCCTACCAAGATACGCAGCGCGCAGTCCTGGTAAGAGAGGAAACAGAACAACAGGTCGCCCAGCTAACTTGCAAATGCGCAAATTTAAAAGCAGCTTTGAGAGAGCACCACAGCTCCGCTAAGGAACAGAGGCAGAGTACCGTTGACCATGCTAAATGCTGACAGAAGATAGAAAAGTTACAGTCATTGCTCTCAGTACAGAATGGCTTCAGGTACACTTTCGAGCAGGATTTAGATGAGGAAGATGCTCCCGATTGGCAAGAGTTAAACAAAAGCGCCCAAAGATATGTAGAGGTCACAGGAAAACAAAATCACGCCCCGAAAAGAAAAGCACCTGCACCACTGACTGCACAGGCAGCACACACCCCCACTTACAATTCGACCCCCATGAATCCAGTTACCACACAAAGCAAGTTACCGGATCAGGATGAGCCTGACATCGTTTACTCCACCCCACGATCCATAAGCCAATTAAGAGAGGCTTGCACGAAAATTAGTCCATTCCACAACTGCCCAAGGCCGCAAGAAACTTCAGAGAGTCTTGAACACAGCCCAGTCCACCACACGAACCTGCCTCCCATCCATTGACTTCATCTACACCTCCCACTGCCTGAGGAAAGTGGGCAGCATAATCAAAGACCCCTCCGACCTAGCTTGCTCATTCTTCCAACTTCTTTCATCGGGCAGGGGATACAAAAGTCTGACTCAAAAACAGCTTCTTCCCTGCTGTTACCCGACCCCTAAACGACCCTCTTATGGACTGACCTCATTAACACTACACCCCTGATTGCTTCACCTGATGTCGCTGTTTATATAGTTACATTGTGTACCTTGTGTTGCCCTATTATGTCTTTTATTTTATTTTATTTTCATATACTTAATGATCTGTTGAGCTGCTGGCAGAAAAATACTTTTCACTGTACTTCGATACACGTGATAATAAACAAAATCCAATTCAATCATCGATAGGTGAGGATGGAGAATCCAATGCAATTTCATTTGGAGAGCTTCTGAGTGGGGTCTTTGTGTATTAGGTAACCTTGCTTTGAGAATCCTTCATTGTATCTTGGGTCAAAAGAATATTCCATTCACCAACACTATTGTTGCTTACCTTAATGTGTACATTCAGCATAAAAATAAGTAGCAAGGGCCAATGATGTTGCAGTGCGCTGGTATACGGATGTAATGTAAAACATGAAGAGATCTCAGTCTCAGATGGGAGGTTAGGGGAGGCACTTCCTTCCAGCAAGGAACAGATAGGCACACTTACAAGGGTGGTTGTTCAGCAGAACAGTCAAAGACCGTGAATCGGGATATTAGCTTCTCCCTTAGCCAGAGAATGAGAGACATACAGGGAAAAATAAAAAATGACGAAAACAAAAATTGTTTCGAAACAAGTAATATTTTACTACTAGATAAATGATCAGGCAGCTAGTTAAGAATTCCAGAGCAGTCGAGGCATTTTACACTTGCTTTTGAATTGTAAGTCTGTTTTTGCTCCTGCAAATCCCATTTTGTATTTTGCAACTTGCAACTAACACTTGAATGCTGCATAAAATAAACAGCAACTTGCAAAATGTGCATTTTTCTCACAAGTGCTTCTATTTTCTAATCTGCTGTTAATACCCATTTGGAAGATTACACATTCTTCTGGAACCAGAATCAATGAGAGTATAATACGCCTACAGTAATCCCTACGTGCTTGACAGAAGTGGTACAGTGTGATAAGTGCGAACCACAGCAGAATGTAGATGAGACGAGATGTCGGTAAAGTTTTCTCAGAAGCGATATGGAAAAATAAACAAACCTGCAAATTGGCCAGAGGCATAACCTTCAAATGCTCAAATAATCTTTTCACAGCCATTTCTGCCAACACCAGGTGGTAGAGTTTCCACAATATTCATTCAAATCAACCAAAGTGCAAGAGAAATTAGAATTTCAACTGTACGTCATGTTTAGCACAAATTGATTTTCTGCAATCTTTTGCACCAGTTTAAAAGGCATCGGAGTGGACGTTTGACCATGATCCCAGGTCAAATTAGTTAAAATGGCGCATTAATTCCATTAATTAATGGACGGTAGCACGGTAGCATGGTGGTTAGCATAAATGCTTCACAGCTCCAAGTTCCCAGGTTCGGTTCCCGGCTGGGTCACTGTCTGTGCGGAGTCTGCACGTCCTCCCCGTGTGTGCGTGGGTTTCCTCCGGGTGCTCCGGTTTCCTCCCACAGTCCAAAGATGTGCGGGTTAGGTGGATTGGCCATGCTAAATTGCCCGTAGTGTCCTAAAAAGTAAGGTTGGGGGGGGGGGGGGGTTGTTGGTTTACGGGTATAGGGTGGATACGTGGGTTTGAGTAGGGTGATCAATGCTCGGCACAACATCGAGGGCCGAAGGGCTTGTTCTGTGCTGTACTGTTCTATGTTCTATGTTCTAATTGCAACCATAAGCAGAACTTTGAGGACATTCTTAAAATTAAGCTGGGCACTTTGTAGAACAATTAGATATTTAAAATTTTTGAAGCCCCGATCTTCATACCCTGGAAGATGTAATAGGGGTACAGGACCCCCGGATGTCCCCACTCTAGATTACATGGGAGCAAAAGAGAAAATGACCAAAATCTCAGCAGGTCTGGCAGCATCTGTCGGGAGAGAAAAGAGCTAATGTTTCGAGGGTCATCTGGACTCGAAACGTTAGCTCTTTTCTCTCCCTACAGATGCTGCCAGACCTGCTGAGATTTTCCAGCCTTTTCTCATTTGGTTTCAAATTCTGGCCTCCGCAGTAATTTGCTTTTATCCAGGATTTCATGGGATTTTCCCAGGAAGATATTGCCTTTGGGGGTTCTTATTCAAGACACTAGCCAGACCTCAGCTGACGTATTGTGCACATTTCTGGGCACCACACTTTAGGAAGGATGTGAACGCGTTGCAGGGAGTGCAGTAGGAGTTTGCAAGAATGGCTCCAGCGATGAGATACTTCAATTATGAGGATAGATTGGAGAGGTTGGGACTGTTGTTGTGGTATTCTTAAAGGGTAGGCTTGCAGACCACGAAGGTACAAACAAACTGATCTTTATTGGAAATGTGTTTACACTACCGGCTGTATAGACAGACTGCCCATTTGCCCACACAAATGGCTGATGGACTCTCAGGTGACCTTGCTCCAACGAGGAACGAACATGACTAGACAACACTTTCCTCACCCTTTAAATGAGAGGCTCTTGCAATGAAACACAATATGACATTGACAATCAGAATTTACAATATGAACAATTAGTAAACACAACAGTCAATAAGTTAGATGTTTCAGAGGACGGTGATTTCTTTGTGGTTGTCGTGAATCTTAGGTGTCTGCTTTTTTGTGTTGACCGCAAAATCTGTGGTTTGTGGTTTAGTTTGGACATCACTGGTAGTTGTCCCTACCAGAGTCGACATAGTGTTTGCACGTTGACTCGGTGTTGAAGTGACATCAACTGGGGTGCTGTCTGTCACAGTTGTTTCTGGTATTGTCAGGTTCTCAGATATGTACAGGGCTTCATTTGGCACAGTTTGTGTGGACTCTTGGTTGATTCTGTCTTTGATAAACTAGTTTTTTAAAAATAAATTTAGAGTACCCAATTTATGTTTTTCCAATTAAGGGGCAATTTAGCGTAGCCAATCCACCTACTCTGCACATCTTTGTGTTGTGGGGGCGAAGCCCACGGAAACACGGGGAGAATGTGCAAACTCCGACGGACAGTGATCCAGAGCTGGGATTGAATCTGGGACTTCAGCGCCGTAAGGCAGCAATGCTAACCACTGTGCACCGTGCTGCCCAGGTAAACTAGTCTTAGTTGCTAAAGGTTGATCAGCGTGTCTCCCCCTCACTACATTGTCGTGGGTTTGTACAGTGTCGGAGATCGGTCCTGTCTGTGCAAAGGCTAAGGCTGGTGTCCACTTCTCAATGGTGGTATAGTTCCTTGCCAATATTTCCTGACCCTTTGCCATGTTGTCACATCGCAAAACCTGACTTTGCTGCTTCTCTCAACAATTAATCTTGTCTTAGGCGGCTTTAGCAAATCAAACGCTGTGCATAACTGATGTTTTATCATGAGTAATATCAGTGAACTTTGAATTGTCAAATGTGTTGTATTCCTCTGTGTCAACGGGAATTGGCTTAGTCGTTTTGACAATGACCTTGCTCATGAGTTATCTTCAATGAATATTTCATTGTCTGAACAAACTATTCAGCCAGTCCATTTCTAGCAGGATGATAAGGAGCATATCAGATGTGTTGGATTCCATTGTCCTTTAGATAATTTGTGAATTCTTGTGAAATTGAACTGTCCCCCAATGTCAATCGCAAATTGTTCAGGGTAACCGATTCTTAAAAAATCTCGCTCAGTTTTTCTATTGTTCTCTCAGAGGGCATAATCTTCATAATGGCGACTTCAGGCCATTTTGAGTGCATATCTACGACAATGAAAATCATTCAGCCCTCAAATGGTCCGGCATAATTTATATGAACTTTTTGCCATGGCCCTTCTGGTCATTCGCTTTGGTGTAATGGCGGTGTGATGGCAGCTTTTGAACCTTTGCACAATCTGAACACATGCCCACCTTCTCCTTGATTGTGCTAAAATAATAATAATAATCTTCATTAGTATCACAAGTAGGCATACATTAACTTTGCAATGAAGTTACTGTGAAAATCCCCTAGTTGCTACACTCCAGCACCTGTTCGAGTACACTGAGGGAGAATTCAGAATGTCCAATTCACCTAACAAGCACGTCTTTTGGGACTTATGTGAAGAAACCAGTGCATCCGGAGGAAACCCATGCAGGTAGCACAGTGGTCAGCACAGTTGCTTCACAGCTCCAGGTTTGATTCCCGGCTTGGGTCCCTATCTGTGCGGAGTCTGCATGTTCTGCCCGTATCTGCGTGGGCTTCCTCCGGGTGCTCCGCTTTCCACCCAGAGTCCAAAGATGTGCAGATTAGGTGGATTGGCCATGATAAATTGCCCTTAGTGTCCAAGGCTGTGAGGTGGGGTTCCTGAGTTACAGGGATGGGTGGAGGTGTGGGCTTAGGTGGGATACTCTTTCCAAGGGCCGGTGCAAACTTGATGGGCAGAATGGCCTCCTTCTGCACTGTTGCTTCTATGACACGGGAGAACATGCAGACCCAAGCCAGGAATCGAACCTGTGACCCTGGCTCTGTGAAGCAACGGTGCCAACCACTGTGCTATACCATGCCGGCCTGGCCACGAAAAATATTTTCTGGCCATCACCTTCCTTCTTACTATTCCACAATGATATTCATGAGATTGGATCAGGACACCATAAGACCATAAGACATAGGAGCAGAATTAGGCCACTCGGCCCATCGAGTCTGCTCCGCCATTCAATCATAGCTGATATTTTACTCATCCTCATTCTCCTGCCTTCTCCCCATAACCACCAGATCTTTCAGTTTCCCCAGAACCTTCTCCTTAGTAATGGTCACTGCACTCACCTCTGCCCCCTGAGTCTCCTAGAGCTCTGACATCGCACTGGTGTCTTCCACCATGAAGACTGATGCAAAGTAACTATTCAGTTCGCCTGCCATTTCTTTGTTTCCTATTATTACTTCTCCAGCCATGTTTTCCAGTGGTCCAATGTCTATTTTTGCCTCTCTCATACCTTTTATACAGTGAAAGAAATTCTTCCTATCTTCTTTTATATTATTAGCTAACTTGCACTAATATTTCAACTTCTCCCACCTTATTGCTTTTTTAGTTGTCCTCTGCTCGCTTTAAAAAGATTCCCAATCCTCTGGATTCCCGCTAATCCTTGTCACTTTGTATGCTTTCCCTTTTGTTTTTATGCTGTCCTTGACTTCCCTCGTCAACCATGGATGCCTTGTCCAGTCCTTCGCATGTTTCCTCCTCCTTGGGATGAATTTCTGCTGTGCCTCCTGAATAACCCCCCAGAACTCCTGCCATTGCTGTTCCACTGTCTTCCCTGCTCGGCTCCTTTTCCAATCAACTCTGGACAGCTCCCCCCTCATGTTTTTGTAGTTATCCTTATTGATTTGTAATACCGTTATATCTGACTACTCTCAAACTGCAGGGTCATATTGTGGTCATTGCTCCCTAAGGGTTTCTTCACCTTAAGATCCCTAATCAAGTCTGCCTCATTACACATCACCAAATCCAGAATTGCCTGTTCCCTAGTGGGCTCTACCACAAGCTGCTCCAAAAAAACATCTGACATTCCACAAATTCCTTTTCTTGGGATCCACTACCAACCTGATTTTCCAAGCCCACCTGCATATTGAAGTTCTCCATGATTATTGTGATATTGCCTTTTTTACATGCTTTCTCTATCTCCTGATTTATTTTCTGCCCCACATCTTGACTACTGCTAGGCGGCCTGTACATAACTCCCATCAGGGTCTTTTTACCTTTGTGATTCCTCAACTCTATCCACAGAGATTCTATGCCTTCTGATTCTATATTGCTCCTTGCTATCGATTTAACTTCATTCCTTCCTAACAATGTAATCTCGCCCCCTTTGCCCATCTGCCTGTCCTTTCGATAGGACATATATCTTTGTAGATTTAGATCCCAGCCCTGATCGCCTTGCAGCCACGTCTCTGTGATGCCCACAACATCTTACCGGCCAATTTCAATGTGCGCAACAAGCTCATTTACCTTGTTCCGTATACGACGCGCATACAATACCCTCAGTCCTGCATTGACCACCTCCCTTCTCACACTTGTCCCCTTTTTTGCTCTGCCTGATGTTGTTCTCGTATTTTTGTTTTTTATTTCCCCTTCAGTTACGACACCTTCTAAAGCTGTGGTTCTTACCCCCCTGCTGTATTATTTTAAATCCTCCCGAGTGACACTAGCAAACCTCCCAGCCAGGATATTGGTGCCTCGCGAGTTTAACCCATCTTCTTGATCAGGTCGCACCTGCCCCAGAAGAGATCCCAATTGTATGGAATCTGAAACCCTCCCTCCGACACCAGTAGTTTAGCCACGTGTTTAGCAGTGATATCCTCCGATTTCTAGCCTCACTGGCACGTGGCACAGGGAGTAATCCTGAGATGACAACCCTAGAGGTCCTGCTTCTGAGCTTCCTGCCTAACTCCCTGAGCTCCTTCTGCAGGACCTCATCACTCTTCCTGCCTCTGTCATCAGTACCTGTTGTATCTTAGGATTTGATGAAGTTTTGTTTAATTTACGGTTGCCGGTTGTTATTGAGACATTGCTGAAACTCAGTAGAAATTCAAGTTAAAAACTTGTCAGGTGCAAATAAGAATTGTTTTATTGAAGTTCATTGGTTACAACTTGAAAATGATTTAAAAGTTAGTTTGTAGACAATTTGATTTTCTTCAAAGAATCACAGGAATTATCTTCCGAGACAATAGCCTGAACACAACTTTAAAAGTCAAAGGCTGAAGTCAAAGTATGAAAATGAAATAGGAATACAGAACTCTTTTCTAATTCTCTTCCTTTACTCTCTCTCTCTCTCTCTTTCTGTCTTGTTCTCTTTGTCTCTTTCCTGTCTCTTTCTCTCTGTGTCTTTCTGACTTTCTGTCTTCTTGTCTTTTCTCTTGTCTTTCTGACTTGTCTAAAATGGTGGCCAAATCATCCATGGATATACTCTTTGATATCTGTCTTAAGCGATCCGATCACACCCCAATATAATCCTAATTGGTTTAAGCTATATTCAAAACACATTTGATTTGATAACAAGCCATCCATCCTCCCAATGCAACGCCACTTCCAATTGTTGCTTATCTGCAACAATTAAGACATTATGTCATCTCATCATACTATAATTTAAACTGTTTTTTTGACACAGTTCTAAAATGTTTCGGTTTGTATACGTTATGGAATGTGGTTCAGGCTGTTATCACAAGTGGCTTTTGAATCAGAACAATGGGTCCTTTGAAATACCACCTTAAAACCCATGGGATTTTGCTGCTGCCCTTGAAAGAATGTGATGTTTTTATCAGTGGCTCTGTTTTTCCCAAACACATGTCTGAGTTTGGAAGTTGTATATTTCTTTCATTTTAAAACTGGGATTTAATATTTCTGTCTTAAACAGCCTTCTTACCTATATTAAGTGTATTTAAAATACCTGACTTCTACAGTACCTATGTGTATTATGACCTCTGACTGTTCACCCTCCCCCTTCAGGATGTCGTGTAGAGAGACGATTCCTTAACACATCGCAGATTGGTGACCCTCATTCCTCAGAGGAGACAACCTATCCTGTACGGATAGTTGGCGAACACATGGCTTCAACTCTGGGTTTGCTCCCCGTCTTGTAATGAAGTACCATGTCCGTAACTTCTTAACTTGCCCTACAGTTACAGGAAGCTTATCGACTTTTTTGAAATAGAAAATGTTATCATTTGAACTATTCATTGATGACTTATTAGGTTTATGCACCATCTATTGGACTCGAGTCGTAGTGAAGTTCCAAACAACAGGCTTTAATACGCTAGATGTGAGCCCGGCAGTGGTCGTGCAGAGTAAGGCCGACTGCCAGTCAACACAAGCTCTTATACCCCGCCTTGTAGGTGGAGCTAACAACCTCTCAGCCAATCGGCTAATCGAGGTAACGATGGCTGCCCACTGGCCCGTGATGAACGTGCAAGAAAACAATGCTATATACAGTGTACAAGAGAAAAAAACAACAATAACCATAGTAATAATTATAAAAAAAACATCGGCAAGGAACATTTGCAGAACAAGAAAGGCCATAAGGTCCATCAACTTGACTCAATCAGCCGGATGGGTGCTTTCGGTGTCCTGCCGGACCTGCGCTGCAGTGCTGGTGACGTTGGAGCGGTGGTCGTCCGTGACTCCGGAAGCTGTGGTCGCGGTCCTGTGTCCGTACCCCTGGTCGGAGTTGGTGGTAGCCGGGCCGGGGGAAGGGGTTCCTGTGCGCTGGGTTGCGGGGGCGCCGGGGGCGGTCAGAACTGGGGGGAGGGTGTTGGTGTTGGGGGGTGTGGCCGCACTCCGGCGGGTTCCAGGTCCCGAAGGGAGACCGTGTCCTGTCGTCCGTCGGGATACTCCATGTACGCGTACTGTGGGTTGGCGTGGAGTAACTGGACTCTGTCAACCAACGGGTCAGACTTGTGCACCCGCACATGCTTCCGGAGCAGGATGGGCACGGGGGTGGCCAGCCAGGTCGGGAGTGGGATCCCAGAGGAAGACTTCCTGGGGAAAACAAGAAGACGTTCATGAGGTGTTTGATTCGTGGCAGTACAAAGGAGGGACCGAATAAAGTGGAGGGCGTCTGGGAGAACCTCTTGCCAGTGGGAGACACCTGGACCGCAGGGCCAGTAGGACGGTCTTTCAGACCGTACCGTTCTCCCTCTCGACCTGACCGTTACCCCAGCGGTTATAACTGATCGTCCTGCTAGAGGCGATGCCCCTGCTGAGCAAGGATTGACGCAGTTCGTCACTCATAAAGGAGGACCCCTGGTCGCTGTGGATGTACGCGGGGTAACCGAACAGGGAGAAAATGGAGTGGAGGGCTTCGATGACAGTCGAAGTGGTCATGTCGGGGCAGGGGATGGCAAAAGGGAAGCGGGAGTACTCGTCAATCACATTTTAAAAATATATGTTGCGGTTGTTGGATGGGAGGGGACGCTTGAAGTCCATGCTGAGACGTTCAAAGGGGCGGGAAGCCTTTACCAGATGCACCTGCTCGGGGCGGTAAAAGTGCGGTTTGCACTCTGCGCAAATGTGGCAATCCCTGGTCACGGTCCTAATCTCCTCGATGGAGTAGGGCAGGTTGCGGGTCTTAATGAAATGAAAGAGCGGGTTACCCGTGGATGGCAGAGGTCCGCGTCGAGGGAGCGGAGGCGGTCTATCTGCGCGTTGGTGCAGGTACCGCGGGACAGGGCATCAGAAGGCTCGTTGAGCTTCCCAGGACGATACAAGATATCGTAGTTGTACATGGACAAGTCGATCCGCCACCGCAAGATTTTGCCGTTCTTGATCTTGCCCCTCTGTGCATTATCGAACATGAAGGCTACTGACCGTTGGTCTGTGAGGAGAGTACACCTCTTGCCGGCCAGATAGTGCCTCCAATGTCGCACAGCTTCGACAATGGCCTGTGCCTCCTTTTCCACCGAGGAATGGTGGATTTCGGAAGCATGGAGGGTCCGGGAGAAAAAGGTCACGGGTCTGCCCGCTTGGTTGAGGGTGGCCGCCAGAGCTACATCGGACGCATCGCTCTCGACCTGGAATGGGAGGGACTCATCGACAGCGCGCATCGTGGCCTTCGCAATGTCAGTTTTGATGGGGTTAAAGGCCTGGCGGGCCTCCATCGACAGGGGGAACGTGGTGGATTGGATGAGGGGACGGGCTTTGTCGGCGTGGTTAGGGACCCACTGGGCATAATAAGAAAAGAAGCCCAGACAGCGTTTGAGGGCTTTGAGGGAGTTTATAAGGGGGAGTTCCATAAGGGGGCGCATGCGTTCGGGGTTGGGGCCTATCACTCCGTTACGCACTACGTAGCCGAAGATGGCTAGACGGTCGGTGCTTAACACGCACTTATTCTTAATATACGTGAGGTTAAGGAGTTTTGCGGTTTGGAGGAATTTACGGAGGTTGATGTCGTGGTCCTGCTGGTCATGGCCGCGGATGGTGACATTGTCAAGATATGGGAAGGTGGGTCGTAAATCGTATTGGTCAACCATTCGGTCCATCTCCCTTTGGAAGACCGAGACCCCGTTCGTGATACCAAAGGGAATCCTTAAAAAGTGGTAGAGTCACCCATCCGCTTCGAACGCAGTGTACTTTCAGTCACTCATGCGGATGGGGAGCTGGTGGTAGGCGGACTTAAGGTCCACCGTGGAAAAGACTTTGTACTGCACGATCCTGTTAACCAGGTTGGAGATAAGGGGGAGAGGATATGCGTCCAGCTGCGTAAACCTGTTGATGATCTGGCTGTAATCGTTGACCATATGGTTTTTCTCCCCAGTCTTAACAACCAGCACTTGTGCTCGACAGGGGCTGTTGCTAGCCGCTATGACCCCTTCCTTCAGGCGCCTTTGGACTTCGGACCTGATGAAGGTCCGGTCCTGGGCACTATACTGTCTGCTCCTGGTGGCGACGGGTTTGCAATCCGGGGCGAGGTTCGCAAACGAGGAAGGGGGGTCGACCTTGAGGGACACGAGGCTACAAACAGTGAGAGGGGGAATAGGGCCGTCGAATTTAAAAGTTAGGCTCTGCAGGTTGCACTGGAAATCCAGTCCAAGAAGTGCCGGTGCGCAGAGGCGGGGGAGGATGAGGAATGAATAATTTTTATAAACCCTCCCCTGGACCGTGAGGTCCGCTACGCAGCACCCGATGATTTGGACGGAGTGCGAACCAGATGCCAGAGCTATTTTGTGCTTTACGGGGTGAACGGGGAGCGCGCAGCGTCTTACCGTGTCGGGGTGGACGAAACTCTCTGTGCTCCCGGAGTATAGTAGACAGCTTGTTTCGCGACCTTTGAGGTGGATCTGTGTGGTCGCCGTGGAAAGCGTGCGGGGCCGTGTCTGGTCCAGTGTCACCGAAGCGAGTCGTGGCAGGAACGCGGAGTCGTCATCCAGGACGGAGTTATCGCTTGCGGGGTCCTCCGTGCCGATCCAAGATGGTGACGCCCGTCGGCCGCACGTGGTGGTGGATGAACAAGATGGCGGCGCCCCGGGGTCACACGTGGAGTCAGGGGCCCAAAATGGCGGCGCCCGGGGCTCGCACGTGGCGTCGGGGGCCCAAAATGGCGGCCGCCGTGGATCACTCGTGGCGGTGGGAGGTGGAGGCAGCGAGGTCCACTGGCCGCACGGGGCCCGAGAGGAGTGCAGGGAGGGGGCCCCGCGGTCGCTGTCTGGAATGGCAGTGACCGACTTGGAGAGGCAGACGGCCGCGAAATGGCCCTTTTTGCCGCAGCTCTTGCAGACTGGGGTGCGGGCCGGGCAGCGCAGGCGGGGGTGCTTGGCCTGCCCGCAGAAATAGCAGCGTGGGCCCGTGGGCTTATCTGGACGTCCTGCAGCGCAGGTCTGGGGGCCCGAGTCGGCGGGGGTGAGGGGGCTGTGCCACGCTGCCCAAGGGGCTGCCGCGTGGCCGGGGGCATACGTGCGCGCGTTGCGGTCAGCGACCTCCAAAGAGGATGCAAGGGTCCGTGCCTCAGTGAGGCTGTGAGCGTCCTTCTCTAACAGTCTCTGCCGTATTTGGGGTGAATGCATGCCCGCCACAAAGGCATCCCTAATCAAGAGTTCTGTGTACTCCGCAGCAGTGACCTGCGGGCAGGCGCAGTTTCTCCCTAGGACAATGAGGGCCCGATAGAATTCATCGAGGGACTCACCGGGGAATTGTTGCCTTGTTGCCAGGAGGTGCCGCGCGTATACTTGGTTTACTGGCCTGATGAAGTGTCCTTTTAGGAGATCCATGATGACATCATAGTCCAGTTCGTCCTCTATCATCGAGTAAACGGCGGTGCCCACGCCTGAGTGGAGGATATGGAGTTTCTGCTCCTTTGTTGGTTGATTTTCTGTAGTAGAGAGGTAGCTGTTGAAGCACGCCAGCCAATGTTTAAAAGTTGCTGACGCGTTTGCAGCATGCGGGCTGATCCGAAGGCATTCTGGCTTAATCCGTAGTTCCATTTTAAAAATCTAGCGTATTAAATTGACGCACCATCAATTGGACTCGAGTCGTAGTGAAGTTCCAAACAACAGGCTTTAATACGCTAGATGTGAGCCCGGCAGTGGTCGTACAGAGAAATGCCGACTGCCAGCCAACATGAGCTCTTATACCCCGCCTTGTAGGCGGAGCTACCAACCTCTCAGCCAATCGGCGGGGAGTCACATGACCAGCCACAACCAATTGGCAGAGAGGCACATGACTTGCCTGGGCCAATGGGCAGCGAGGCTGCTGTACCAATGGCAGCCTGGTTCTCCGGTAATATGATCTCTCTAGGCATACTACCACATAGGTAAAGATAATCCAGAGAGTCCATCAACATTCCCATGCAGATTTGATTAGAGATATTTTATCATGTATGTATGTGCTATCAGCAATACCCATCTCTCCATCTGGCTCAAGGAAGAGATGCAGTTCAAGAATCGTTGTCAGTGGTCGATGATCCACTCGTATAGTAAATCTAGATAGGGATTGGTAAAAATGTTTGATTAAAAATGTGATGTCTAGAGCATCCTTCTTTTTCTGTACATAATTCATGTCTGCTTTGTTCAAGAATCTTGCTGCAGGGCAGCACGGTGGCCTATTGGTTAGCACAGCTGCCTCACGGCGCTGAGGTCCCAGGTTCGATCCCGGCTCTGGGTCACTGTCCGTGTGGAGTTTGCACATTCTCCCCGTGTCTGCGTAGGTTTCGCCCCCACAACCCAAAAATGTGCAGAGTAGGTGGATTGGCCACACTAAATTGCCCCTTAATTGGAAAAAATATTTGGGTAATCTAAATTTATTAAAAAATAAAAATAAAAAAGAATCTTGGTGCAAATGCTATTGGCTTCTTTAAACCATTGAGCATTATGTGAGAAAGTACTGCTCCTATCCTATGTGGTGATGCATTGCAAGCCAGTTGTAAAGGCAGCTTCAGATGATAGTGTGTCAAGACTTCTGAGTTTGCCTCTTTAGCTTGTATGAAGGGTTTCTCGCACTGATCTGCTCATTTCCATTTCCTGTTTTAACACAATAGGTTGTGTAACTGCTTGAGAATAGTTACTAGATTAGGGACAACCCGTCAATAATAGTTTAATGAACCCAAAAAAGATTGAAGTTGATTTACATTTTCAGGTGTAGGTGCCTCAGTTATGGCTTTTATTTTTGAAGGCGATTTCTGCAGTCCGTTTTCATTGATGACATGCCCCAGGTATTCGATATACGATTTGAAGAACTCACATTAATCATCCGTACTCACAGCATGTAATCTTCTAGTCTTTGAAGTGTAGTATCAAAAGTTTGAAGATGATCTTCTTCATTCTTTCCAGTAATGAGGGCATCGTCGAAATAGCACTGAACTTCTTTTAGTCCATTTAGAATTTAATCCATGGCATTTTGGAACAACGCAGGTGCACTTGTGATGACAAATGTAAGTCTTGTAGTCCCTTGTGTGTCACGATTGTCAAATATTGTTGTGAATCTGGGTCCACATTTATCTAGAGTTAAGCTTAACTAAGGTCAGCTTTACTGAAATGCTGGCCTCCAACCAACCCAGCAAATAAATTATTAAAGACAGAGGGGACTGCCCTGCACACAGTACTGAATTGATAGTGACTTTAAAATTTGTATTGAAGCATCTTTTTTCATCGGGGATACTATAAATGCGGTCTATGACTTGCGTTCATGGGCTTGAGGACCCTCGTTTTGACTAGCCTATCCAACTCTGCCTGGACCTGAGGCCTGATGGCATACGGCACTGATCTAACATTTAATCATCTTGCTTGGCTCTTATCCTTAATCTTTAGCTACGATCTTTTTCTTGCTTCCCAGCTCTCCATTAAACACACTGGCATGTTTCTTTAAAATCTTTGCTGAAACCTGCTTCCAACCCCGACATTCACCTTGGCCCAGTTTAGCTAAATTCTTTACAGCCAGGTTCTCCCCATTTACATTGATATTGCCTCTTGATGGAACAATTTCCCCAGTGTCGGTGCTCAGCATTAACTTTGAAGGTTTTAAGGCAATATGTTGTAGTTTCTCTCGGTAAGTAGTTTCTGGTACGACAAAAATGCCGTTCCAGTGTCCACCAGTATTTATACCGGTTGTCTGACTGTAAAGGAGTGGCCCTGTAATGCTTTGCGGTGCCTGCAATAGCCAGTAAGTTCAGTCATATTTCATCATCTGAGTGTGACTCCGGTCCTTCCATGTGCCCTTTTTGTATCGCGTGGATCCTTTTCCCTGTATAAATTTTTCCTGGGATACACTTGGTTCTTGTTTTTTTATAGTCCTTGTTGGAACTTATTGTTTCTCTCCCCAACACACATGTTCAGTGTGCCCTTTTTTACTACAATTCCTGTAATTTGCACGTTTGCACCAGCAATCTGCCACTGTGTGCCCAGCTTTTGCACATCGGTGGCAACTTTGAACTGATGCCTGTGTTCTGGTCTCAGCCGACATTTTGTGGATTCTAGTGTGAGGGTCCTTCCTGTTTACTCCCTTATTACCCCTTGCTTTTATTTTGCCGTCATCATTTTTGATCAATGGGTGATTAACGTTCAGGTATCTTTAAGTCAAGCAGTGGAAAGAATTAGGAATTCAGATGTTACAGGAGAGAACACTGTGCTAGTCTCTACTAGTTTAGACAGGAGCTTCAGACCTTTCAGCACCAGTGAGAGATGGGGTAGGATTCGGTTTGATTGATTAACTGGGGGCCAATAAATTGACCCAAAAGGGCAGACTCTGCCCGGTAACAGGTGGTGATTGGATCTTGCCCCAGTGGAATGATTTTCAGACTCCCAAAGAGCTCAGTTTGACACCGAGAAACACAGAGACAAGTCTCACTCTCCTCTATCTTCTCTCCAGGATGGCTGTGAGTGCTGTATTTCTGAAATAACGTAGACTTAAATGAATCTACAGAAAAACCTCCAACTGACAGCAAAATGTGAAAAGGCGTAAGGTGCTAAGAACCACCATCTGAAACAAAGACTCTTTCCCTTTTCCTTATGATTTTTTAAACCTTTTTTCCCTCTGTGTTTTTCTGTCTTGTGTGTGTGTGTGTAGAGGGCGGGGAACAATTTAAAGTGGGGAATTAAGGGCGGGATTCTCTGACCCCTGGCCGGGTTGGAGAATCGGCGGGGCTGGTGGAGGCTCGTTTCAAGCGATAATGCCCCGACGGCGGCATTGGCGCCGGAGCAGTTGGAGCCGCTCAATGCCCCCCCCCCCAGCCCCCACCCCCCCCTCCCCCCCCACCGATTCTGGGCCGAGTGGCCACTGAGACAGGCCGAGTCCCACTGGCGCCATTCACATGTGGTCCTACCCGGTGGGATCTTGCCATCCATCTTGCCTGGTAGGGGGAGGGGTGTCTGACCCCGGAGAGGGCCTCCACTGTGGCCTGGCTGGCGATCGGGGCCTACCGATCGGCGGTCCGGCTTCTCCCCGCCCTCTACACACACACACACAAGACAGAAAAACACAGAGGGAAAAAAGGTTTAAAAAATCATAAGGAAAAGGGAAAGAGTCTTTGTTTCAGATGGTGGTTATTAGCACCTTACGCCTTTTCACATTTTGCTGTCAGTTGGAGGTTTTTCTGTAGATTCATTTAAGTCTATGTTATTTCAGAAATACAGCACTCACAGCCATCCTGGAGAGATGTTGCATCTGGGCCGGCGCGGAGAAGGAAACTAGTGTGCATGTGCGTGTTTGCCCCGGTCACAGTGCGCATGCGCAAATTCGCACCGGCTGTAGCGCGCATGCGCAGACCTGCGGCGCCCGTTTGACATCGGTATCTGCAGCTGGAGCTGTGTGAGCTGCTCCAGTGCTATGCTGGCCCCCTATAGGGCGCAGGATCGCTGATCCTGGGGGCCTATTGACGCCGACATAAAACGCGACGGAGGTAACGACGGTGTCAACCCTTAGCCTCAGGTTCAGAGAATCCCGTCCTAGGAATTTGAGAATAGTTAACCCCATTGTAGTAAGGAAAGTCAGGACTATAATATCTGCTGCAATTTAATTTGCAGGGACAAAATAATCGAATGTTTCAGTAAATGAGCTACAACCCTCAGTGTTCTTATCATATGTTCCCACGCACTCAAGTATCCCTAACAGTTTTACTATGGAATGGAACACCCCAGCTCTAAGCTATTGCAGCAGGGTAGTTGCTACTCACAGCACCCCCTGTATTGTTCCATATCTTTCTGGGTGAGCCTCTTTTCGATGTTGATTCCTCTGAAATCTATGTTTCAGTCTTGGTTCCTTCGATGGTTGCGATCGATATTTGGCACCCCTCTGTCACCAGCTTTGGCGGAGCAACATTTTTAGCTTCTTAATCCTTTTTCGGATGCACATGGATGAACAATTTTTCTATTTATTTTCACTTCACGGGAAGTTTGCCAGCGTGGTTCCAACCTCCTTGTCTCCAGTTATCTTTGTGGTATCTTTAAAGGATGAATTTGCAACCACGGAGGTACAAACAAACAAGAGGTTTATTGGAAAAGTGTCACTCTACAGGCTGTTAAGATAGACTGCCCACGTTAACAGCCGATGACATCCTTAATAAGTCACGTGATCGGACTAAGTGACCTTGTTCCAAATAGGAATAAACATGAATACATGACAAGTCTCCTTGGAGAGAAGGAGGCTAAGACATGGTAGCACAGTGGTTAGTACTGTTGCTTCACGTGCCAGGGTCCCAGGTTCAATTCCTGGCTTGGGTTACTGGTTGTGCGGAGTCTGCACGTTCTCCCCGTGTCTGCGTGGGTTCCTGCGGGTGCTCCGGTTTCCTCCCACAAGTCCCGAATGATGTGCTGTTAGGCAATTTGGACTTTCTGACTTCTCCCGTGATGTGCCGAACAGGCACAATGTTGCGACTCGGATTTTTTCACAGTAACTTCATTGCAGTGTTAATGTAAGCCTACTTATGACAATAAAGATTATTTTTTAAAAAATGATGTGATGGAGATGTTCAAAATTATGACAGGCTGGTCAGAATAGATATGACGAAACTGTTCTCGCCTGTAAGAATGATATGGCACACTTGAAATGAAATGAAAATCGCTTATTGTCACGAGTAGGTTTCAAATGAAGTTACTGTGAAAAGCCCCTAGTCACCACATTCCGGCACCTGTTCAGGGAGGCTGTTACGGGAATCGAACCGTGCTGCTGGCTTGCTTTGGTCTGCTTTCAAAGTCAGCGATTAACCCTGTGAGCTAAACAGCCCCTATTTAAGAGTTAAGGTGAATTGCAAAATAAGCAAATGTGAAGTGAGAAAAAATGTTTTTACACAACGAGTGGTTCGGGTGTGGATGCGCTGCCTGGAAGTGTGATGGAGGCAGATTCAATCGAGCCTTTTAGGCATTCAAGATGCTTACCTGAATAGAGACAATGTGCAGAGGTGTGGGGGAAAGGCCAGGAAATGGCACTAAGCCATGATGCCCATTTGGAGACCCAGTGCAGGCATGCAGGGCCAAATGGCTTCCTTCTGCACTGTAACATTTCTGGACGGAATTTTCCACGAAATTCAGAGTGCTGGCTGAGTCAGGAAAACCGATGTGCAGTACTCCAGCGTTCCCCTACCGCCACCGCCCCCCCCCCCCCCCACCCACCCACCCTGCCATGGATAATGGGAAGTCCACCCCCACCATGCACCAGGGCAAATCCCCCCCCCCCCCCCAAGCACTGCAAAACCACTCACACGTAAGGGAGACCCTCTCTAATGGAGCTGTCGTAGGGCAATCTGAGAGTGCCACCACGACAGTACCATTTGGCAGTGCCAGGTTGCTCGGGGGCACTGGCAGTGTACTGTCTGTGCATGTCTCTCTTCCTGATGGGTTCCCTTTAACTGCAGTTGTAAACTGCCAGGGGGAGTTCTAATGTGGGGGGACAATTTTGCAAGAAAGCCTGCTAGCCATATTAACATTTATTACAATGAATTGTAGTGGCGGGAACCTTGTTGTGTCACTGGGGAGGGGTGTGGAAAATTGGAAAAGATCTTTCTGGTGAGAAACGCTGTTTTCTGATTTTCACCAGATATTGCACCCATGTCAGACCTGGGGGCAAATTCGCATCTTCTGTGATTCTGTGAAGTTTCAATTTTCATCGGGCAATTCCTCTGCTTCTGAAACACTCTGAAACTCTGGTTTAAATTGTAGACTTCAAATGACTGACTCCAACTCCGACCCAGGGGCTGGTTTAGCACAGGGCAAAATAGCTGGCTTTTAAAGCAGACCAATGCAGGCCAGCAGCGCAGGTTCAACTCCCGTACCAGCCTCCCTGAACAGGCACCAGAATGTGGAGACTTTTCACAGTAACGTAATTTGAAGCCTACTTGTGACAATAAGTGTTTTTCATTTTCTTTTTTCTTTCATTTTTCTTAGCAGAATTATTATCCAGGATGTTTTAAAAGCATTCAAACCAAATCTAACTTCTGGTTAAATTTGCTAGTGACCGCTGAATTCTTCAAACCCCACACCACGCCAACTATCGCTCCCACTCGGATTACACTCTCCCCTCCCCCAAAATGCCCCAATGCTCCATCCCCCTCTCTTGACTACGCCACCCCTAAACTACCCACACCCCAACTACCCCACCTCCAACCCCTGACTACCCCATCACCCCCTGGCTACCACTCCTATGTCCAATTACCTTCCTACATTCAGGTGATTCCCCCCCACCCTAAACTACCGCCACTCCCCCAAATCACCAACTCCAACAATTGCACCACCCACACTTTTGAATACCTAATCAACCCCGCCCTCCCAACTACTCCCCCTGACTACACTTACAAATCATTATAACCCCAAGCTGTCGGTAATCGTGCAGAGATACCACTTTCACATGGCTGGGTGACCCATTGGGGAATCAGTTGCGGAGTTTTTGACATGCCTTCACAGATTAGCCAAGCTCCATGATTATGGCCCATCCCTCCCTGTGAGGTTGGTAGATTCCTTGGTGTCTGGCATAATCAATATAACGACCCAGAGGAAGATGTTAGCGGAACCATCCTTGGATCTGAAATGGGCCATAGAGTTGTCGCTCTGCCGCGGGAATGAGGAAAAGGGGGTTCAGGAAATCCAGGATTCTGTGGACTACGACGTGCACAGCATTGGCCGGCTCTCTTTCCGACACGTGACACCCCCCAAAGATAGAACTTACATGACACTGATCCCCTCTAAAACATCACTGTGGACCGGTCCACTGTCCAAGCGCTGCCACAGCCTGATGGGACATCTCCCCAGGGGATAGTGAGGAATACCCACATCTATGCTGCACTTGCAGTTGCAGGAACCATGGCAGTCGAGGCCACCAGTGAGGGCTTTGCTCTGGCCAGGTAACACAAACACTCCGAGCTAGGGCATTACACATTGCCCCGCCCGAGGAAGACATCTTCATGCAGTTAAACTGCACTAAGGCTCCCAAAGTAGCCCCAATAAGAATAACGGTCCAAGTTAATGATCACCGCTTACACGTGGAAATTCATACAGTTGTTGTTTTAATTATTGGACAACAGACATAATATTATTATTATAATTATTATTCCATAAGCTCCGTTTGTGAATCCAGCACTTGGGCTTGAAGGATACCAAGGCTCGGCTGGCAACAAACACTGCGGGACCATTGACCATCATTGGAATCACAGTGACCCATGAACAACAGTCGGTCCAGCTACCACTAGTAATGGTGCAACGACCCGGACCGAGCCTCATAGGCCATGATTGGGCAGCACCAGTGGTCTCGGTGCTGAAGCCAGACGAAGTCTGTTCAGCTGTGCGGCGACCATAAGATAACTGTCAACAAGGCCTGCTGTCGAGAGGTCACGCTGGCAAAGTGGTTAACCCATTGCCTCACAGAACCAGGGACCCGGGTTCAATTTCTGCCTCGGGTGACAGTCTGTGTGGATTTTGCACTTTCTCCCCATGCCTGCGTGTGTTTCCTCCGGGTGCTCTGGTTCACTCCACAGTCCAAAAATGTGCAGGTAAGGTGGATTGGCCACGCTAAATTGCCCCTCAGTGCCCAAAGGTCAGGCCAATTGGTTGCAGATGATTCAGCATCCGATATGAACATGGACATGATTATAATAATTATTATTATTTAATACTCAGTACTTTCGTAGCACATTACAGTCAGAGACAGACCTCTGGCAGGACGCCCTTGGCGTTCAGCATGCAAAGGGCTCTCCCGAAATGATACATGCCCCCGCCCCCCACCCCCCCAACCCGCCGATCCAGACTTACAGTTGCAAGAAGCACAGCCATGCGCAAAACGGTGAAGGAGACCACTCTACAACTGCTACAAGTGATGTAGTAGCCCTCACGAGACCCACAGGGACACCGCCATTAATCTCCCTGTGGGGCTTGTGGGATACGAGCTCCCCCATTAGTGGGCGGAGGCCCATCGACTGTTTTTTTTGGAAATCGTCTTCAAAAAGCCTTCCCGTTTGGGACCTTGAAGCTGTAAACTATGTTGCGGCCTTTACTTTTTCTGTTGAATAAATCTTTTTTGAATTTACCTTGTCGGGTCTTCTAAGCTTTTATACAGGCATTTTGTTCGGGCCAGCCTTACAGGTCCCAGCAGGAGTAAGGCTGGAGGGGGTTTCAGGTTTTAGAGTCCAGGGGAGAGGCATAAAGAGGAGATACAAGCTTGGAGGGCTGCCCATGATGAACACAGGCCCCCCACCCCCACCCCCCACCAAAGGTAGCATGCCCCCTTTTTCTGTCCAACAGGAATGAAGAAGAGTCATTTTGAACTCAAAATGTTAACCCTGTTTCTCTTTCCACAGATGCTGCCAGACCTGATGAGTTTTTCCAGCATTTTCTGTTTTTATTTTATCATGTTGACTCTACCTGATTAAGTTATGATTTTCTCAACGCCCTGCTACCACTTCCTTAAAAATGCTTCTTCTTTAAAATAATAATTTCCCAATGACATTTGTTAGGCCAAGTGGCTCCTGCTTTCTGTTTCCCTTCTTTCTTGAATATCCACTGGGACATTTCTCGAATCTAGGCCCGAGATTCTAGGGAATTTTGGGAGATTGCAACCAATGTGTCTTTTATCTCTAGTCATTTCATTAAGATGGTAGGATGCAGAGCAGCTGGTGCACAGGACTCGGCAGCCTTTCTACCGAAAATATTTTGATGACTTCCTGTCTTAATCTAAACTTTTTCTCATATCAAGAATGTCTACTATTCAATCAAAAAATCATTTTGATAATTTGTTTCTGCTCATCCAAGTAAAGAACGTTGGCCGGGATTCTCTGTTTCAGAGACTAAGTGCTGACACTGGGATAGAATCGGTGGACTTATATGGCAGCAGAATTGGCATTGCTCCCAGAGCAATTCATCAACCATTAATAGGTTAACAGCTGCACCATGTGGAACACAAGCGATTCATGATTGGCACTCGAGAGGCAAACAAGCTGCAACCGCATATTAGCACGCCACTCTCCACACACACTCATCCCAGCCAACAAGATGGCATTGGTTGCGCTGGAGAACATCCATCTCATTGATGGGTCGGCTGAGGCGAGAGGATACCTAGGTGTCTGGCCTGGGGGGATACCCTTATGACTTTGGCACTGACGGGCAGCACGGTAGCACAGTGGTTATCACCGTTGCTTCATATGCCAGGATCCCAGGTTCGATTCCCGCTTGGGTCACTGTCTGAGCGGAGTCTGCACGTTCTCCCGTGTCTGCATGGGTTTCGTCCGGGTGCTCCGATTTCCTCCCACAAGTGCCGAACGACATGCATGTTAGGTGAATTGGACATTCTGAATTCTCTCTCTCTGTACCCGAACAGGCGCTGGAGTGTGGTGACGAGGGGGTATTCATAGTAACCTAATTGCAGTGATACTCTAAGCCCACTTGTGACAATAATAAAGATTATTATTAGATTATTATTACTAGTAAGTTCACAGTGGACAGACAGCGGTGTGCACAGCCTCATGGCTGCCTTGCAGGCTGCGGCAATAGTGTTCTGTGCCTGTTCTCCCCGACCCCGTGACCCACCTCCTGGCCACCCCCCTCTACTTCCCCTGGACCTAACATAAGCCGCCACCCGCCCAGCAGTACATCTGTCAGGACACCAAAGTGATGCTGGACACTGGTTGTACACCCGCCCCCGCTCAGCAGCTACGTTACCTGTTTCTTGATTTTTGAAACCACACGTAAAATTCGCCATCGATAATTCCTCCTGGTGGAGGTGGAGCATCGCGGAAGCTCCGGAGCATACTGAGTCAGGCCCGCTAGTGATATGCAGTCACGGTTTACTGTACATGCGGAGTAGAATGCATTGATGCTGCTATCGAGGCACTGGAGCTTTGAATTCTGGCAGATGGTGGGCGCTGCCAGAACTTTGGCCTTACGACCAATTCTCCACCCAATCACCTTTCCCGATGTCAGTGTCAGGCAACAGAGAGTCCTGCCTATCATTTCTGGGTAACGTAGCTCTTGTGGCCTGAAGCATTCCTATGTTCTAAGTAAAGGGTTTACTTGGAAATGAAACTTTTTTCTTTAGCTTTAGCATGGCACAAATTTGAACTTTAGCAATCCAACATGATAAGAAAGATGGCCAATTGATGTGTTGTTCTGTGTCTTGTTGCTATTAGAGGAGCTTTTCAATCTATCAACCTACTGTGGCAATCTGTCAGTGGACTAAATTGAAACCATTTGTTTTTCTCTGAAGTGAACTTGATGTTTTATGATATATTCCAACTTTTCTGATGACCATCCTTATCTTTATAATTACAAATAACAAGTGATTTAATTATTTTGTAAATGATATGAAATTACTATTGGTGATGTAATCCAAAAAAATGTTTGAACTCAATTTTAAGTTTATACAAAGAATATAAAAATATTTTCAGTCAAATTATTTTTTGTTAGTCTATCTGGCTTTGTAATACTTAAGCAATTCTGTTTTATTATTTTCAGTTAATTACAGACAGCATGAAATGAGGCAAATTCAAAAATTATTTTATTACCCGTGGGCTTTTGGTCTTTACGCATTTGTTTAGGCTATCCTATCTGGGGTTGTTTTATGCAGTTTCGGAATTTATTTTCCAAAAGGATCAACTGACAGGAAACATTGCTGAGGGGACGCCTGGATTTAAACTCATTATTTACCTTCATTTTTCCTGTTTGATCTTAAATTGCATTTCTGATTCAGGGCAACTGGTCAAACCAGCAGATGACCTTCTTTTGGCATATCCATATTTTCCTCAGGTTTAGCACCACTTATTCAGCTATCATTTCTATTTTAACCATTTCATGATCCCATTAAATGGTTAGTGAGGTTCATCTTCAAAATTCTGATGGTCTTGAACTTGGAGGATTCCTGTATAAATAGCATTATTATCCATGCTTTCCATCTCTCTCCGAGCACAGCTCAGGCAAGTTTATTGCTTCCTTGAGTTTTATGTTTGCTTAGCGTAATCCACTCTTAATTCTCCACATACGACATTTTTATTAATGTGGCCTCTTGCCAACAAGTTCTTGATGATGAAATTTGCACAACAGCAAGTTCTTCATATCATGCATTGCAGCATTTTTCTCTTTTCGTGAGCAGTCTTGTGACCTGACTCTTAAAAATAAAGGATTGACAATTTAAGGGAGCCAGGCAGTTTAATTCTGTACAAGGGGCAGCACAACGGCACAGTGTTTAGCACTGTTGCATCACTACGCCAGGGACCCAGGTTTGATTCTGACCTCTGGTGACTGCCTGTGTAGAGTTTGCACATTCACCCAATGTCTTCATGGATTTCCTCCAGGTGCTCTGATTTCCTACTACAGTCCAAAGATGTGCAGGTTAGGTGCACTGGCCATGCTAAATTTCCCCCAAGTATCCAAAGGTTGTGTGGGGTTACAGGGATAGGGCCCAGTTAGGGTGGTCTTTCGAAGAGTCGGATGCAGACGTGATGGGCCAAATGGCCTCCTTCTGCACTGTGGGGATTCTAAGTCATTGGTGTAAGTTATGACTTGTGCCCTTTAACGTAAGCATTGGTGACAACATTTTAGTGTTACTATTTGCAACTCATTTTGGGAATTTTATTGAACTAGCCATTCTTGCCTTATAGTTTCACTTATGTAGAGCCTATCAGAAATGCAACCTGGCTGTGCTATCCGATTGCTCCATATTGCTGTTAATTGCTGTCGGTCTGCATGCCATTGTAACTGTTCGAGTTTCTACATGTTCATTTCCTGAATCCTCCTGATACCATTCATTGAAAACCATTTGTTGCTGGAAGCCATACTAAAGTGCATAAGTTTGTTACATTTTGCAAGGAATTAATCAATAATTAAACAATGAACATTCAAATACTGAAATGATCACAGCTACTCTTTAGATTTTTCCTAAATATGTTAGATGCCCTCAGAACTATTTTGCTTTATTCTTTGCAGCAACTTGTAGTGAGCAGTGGTTATCACTATTGCTTCACAGCGCCAGGGTTCCAAGTTCGATGCACGGCTTGGGTCACTGTCTGTGCAGAGTCTGCACTTTCTCCCTCTGCCTGCGTGGGTTTCCTCTGGGTGCTCTAGTTTCCTTCCACAAGTCCTGAAAGATGTGCTGTTAGGTATTTTGGACATTCTGAATTTTACCACCATGTGTAACAGGTGCCGGAGTGTGGCGACTAGGGGCTTTTCACAGTAACTTCATTGCAGTGTTAATGTAAGCCTACTTGTGACAATAAAGATTATCATTATCATCATCACTATTATTCATATTCATCTTCCATACATTTAACACATGACCATTCTCAATTAGAATGTAATGGTTTCCTTGAAGTCTATTTATCAGGAGGGCAGATTCTATAATTGTTTGCTGGAAGATGGAATGGAGGAGCTCAAAGATCTATGGAGTTAAAGCCTACAATCTTCTATACAATTTCCAGAAGCTAGGCTGGGGTTCAACATGGGCTGAACTATTCGGCTGAGAGAGCAATGAAAACATTGACAGGTGCCACGCCTATTAGTACAATTGCATATTGTTAACTAAGAGCAATAAATTTGATTGAGCTGGGCTTGGAGAGACGTAGAAAGCATTGATAAAATGCTGTTGACTAAAAGACATACAGAAGTTTAGGTGGAGATTGAGAAGCAAGTTATTTCCTTCTCAGTTAGGCAAAGTGTTACAATGCAATGTAACAGACGCATGGGAACATACATGCATTTATTCTAATATTTTCATGCAGCTCATAATTTTTGGTCTTTCTGCTGAATTTATTTTTCTTGACCTATCTCCACAAACTTCTATCAGTTAAACACATTTTTCCTGGAGGATTCACAACTTAAGTCGCTGGGCTGCTACACATGCGTGGCGCAATGATCAGGAAGTGCAGACGCACGGGATTCAAACTTTGGACAGCTGGACCTTCTGCATTTCGCTCGATCTGCTGCATTAAAAATCCAGAGACTGCGCTAACTTGGTTGATTTGTCCCGATGTTCAGTAAGTTTTTACACCTTTATATTTGCACTTTTATTTCTTGGTCCAGGATCATTGAGCAGAGGCAGTAGACATCGGAAAACATTCTTTTAGTAGGTTAATGTTTTATATTATTTAGCATTTATAAATATGTTTATAATCCAAATAAAGGGAAAGGAGGATTTTTAAAAAAACTTTGGTTTGTCTTGAGAATGTTATTCCATTAAAGGAACTATAATGAATAGAATGCAGTGATCACTTGCTAACGAGTATGATTGTCCACCGAAGCTACTCAGTGTTACTAGCCACAGGTTCTGTGGGTCCATGCATGGCTGATGAGCCCGATCCTGGAGCTGCATCTTCAATCACTCACTTGGCTGGAGTTTCTAAAAGGGGAGACCGATGCTTGGACACTAAGTGGCAGGCATTCCTTTCTCAGGCTCCTATTCTGAACTTCCTCCTGTCGTCGGGTGTTCTCGAAGAATTATGTCCCTTTCATCATGAGGATCATCCAAATAGGTCTCTGCTGAGCAAAAGTCTCCTAGAGATTGACGTCTGTGTTTAATTTCTTGAGGTAAGCTTTCAATAATTTTAGCACATCTGTCCTGTCAGCTGATTCAGAGTTAAAGTACGTTTTGATTTTGCAATGTCTTTTAAGTTTTGTTGTTTAAGAGTCTCCCTGATGTAATTTTCATCCTTACAGCCTTAGTGATTACTTCAAATGCTTTATCAAAGTTTTTTAAATTAAATTTAGAGTACCCAATTCATATTTCCAATTATGGGGCAATTTAGCGTGGCCAATCCACCTACCCTGCATGTCTTTGGGTTGTGGGGGCGAAACCCATGCAAACACAGGGAGAATGCGCAAACTCCACATGGACAGTGACCCAGAGCCAGCCCTGCCTTTGCATCTCCAGCAACTGAGTGATCGAATGTGTACAGATGCACAGCTGACTCCTGGGATCAAGCAAACCTCTGGCAGTCCGATCCCTGGGATGTTCCAGCCTCCATCTGATGTGCATAAGAAGCAGTGTGGTGCTCACCAGATAGTGAAACTGAAGCCTGCCTGCTAAGGTTGCCCACGGAGGTATGTACCTCTGCAATGGTGTATTTCATGGATGATAGCTGTGATACTTTAACCGTGTCCTCCTTCGAAGTCTCCTCCAAGGCAGTGTCAAGCGTGGGCAATAAGATACTGCTGGTAGATGGGCCAGGCTCTTCGGTTGATGTTTCTGCAAGGCAAGGGACATGTTTTAGTACATGTCCTGGTCAAGAGTTTGAACTGCACAGAGCTCACTTGAGACTGGCCATCTGGATGAAGGTGCAGTGTTTGGTCAGTTTTCTGCCGCAGGCCAACCTTCCTCTCAGCACATGCCTGCTCATGCTCCTCCCCTACAAGCTGCACGTACGGAGTCAGTATCTTCAGCTCAGGCCCGTTTTCTCTCACTAATGGCAGTTGTAGGCACACTTCTCCTGCAGGAACATAAATGGGGATAATGTGAGCTGGGTCAGAGTTCAATGACAACTGGCAAGTGTGGGCACTGTGCCTAAACAGGGAAGGGTTCTGATGAGGAATGCCAGTGGAGTTTCAGAATTCTGGTGGGAGTTGGTGGCCTCACATTCTTTTAAACTCCAACCTACTCAATTTCTCCTCATAAGAAAATCTCTCCATACCCAGGATCAACCTAGTGAAGCTTCTCTGGACTGCCTCCAATGCTAATATAGCTTTCCATAGATAACGGGACTAAAACTGTTCACAGTATTCCTGCTGTGATCAAAGTAGTTCCTTGTATAATTTTAGTAAAACTTACCTATTTTTTTCTCCATTCTCATTAAAATAAAGGCCAACTATCCATTTGCCTTCCCTATTACCTGCTGAACTTACATGCTTTTTGTGATTTGAAGCCATTGAAATATCCAGTGTCTTCAGCTGTTTCTTGATATCGCATGGAGTGAAATGCATTGACTGAAGATTACTATCTGTAATGCTGGGCACCTCATGAGGAGGCTGAGATATACTCGGAATTTCATGCTGAGGATGATTGCAAATGCTTCAGTTTTGTATTTTGCCCCAATCTATTGGACACTCCCATGATTGAGAATGGAGATATTTGTGGAGCTTTTTCTTCCTGTCGGTTTTTTAATTGTCCACTATCAGTGAGGCAGGACTGCAGAGCTATGATCTGATCAATTGGATATGGGATTCTATGTATTAATAGAGACATAAGGGAACATGCGAGGGTTTGGGAAGAGGCATGCATTAAGTGCATGGACAGCAGAAGAGTGCATGATGGTAAACAATGTGAAGAGATTAGGAAAGAAATAAAAAAAACAGTTCGGAAGGCAAAGATGAAATAACTTAATGAACTCAGGGAAATTATATAAAATAGTAAAATATTTTGCAGGCATATCAATAAAAAAGAAGTGAGTTCCAGAAACATATGTGTAGACAAAGTCAAAGATGCAAGACGATACTTTGAATGCGAGTCTTTGCAGGTAATTAAGTCTTTACAGGTCCAGATGGAGCAACTGGAGAGAGAGATAATCACAGGTTAAAGAGGTGTGAATTGTCTCAAGCTCGGACATTTGGTAGGATTTTGCAAGCCCAGGCCAGATGGTGGGGGGGTGACTGTAATGCAACATGAATCCAAGGTCCCGGTTGAGGCCGTACTCATATGTGCGAACTTGGCTATAAGTTTCTGCTCGGCGAATATGCGTTGTCACGCGTCCTGAAGGACACATTGGAGAACGCTTACCCGAAGATCAGATGCTGAATGCCCTTGACTGCTGAAGTGTTCCCTGACTGGAAGGGAACATTCCTGCCTGCCGATTGTCCGTTCATCCATTGTTGCAGCGTCTGTATAGTCCCGCCAATGTACCCTGATTCATCCAGACACTTGGAACAGTGAATGGGACCAAATTCGCACCTCAATATGCCAACATCTTTATGCACAAGTTTGAAAAAGATCTCCTCACCACACGCGACCTTCAACCGACGTTATACACCAGATACATCGATGACATTTTTTTCCTTTGGACACATGGCGAAGAATCACTGAAACAACAATGACATCAATAAGTTCCATCCCACCATCAGACTCACCATGGACTACTCTCCAAAATCAGTTGCATTCTTGGACACACTCATCTCCATCAAGGACGGTCACCTCAGCACTTCGCTTTACCGCAAGCCCACGGATAAACTCACAATGCTCCACTTTTCCAGCTTCCACCCTAAACACATTAAAGAAGCCATCCCCTATGGACAAGCCCTCTGCATACACAGAATCTGCTCAGACGAGGCGCGTAACAGACATTGCAGATGCTGAAAGATGCCCTCATATGAACGGGATATGGCGCTCGACTCATTGATCAACAGTTCCAATGCGCCACGGCAAAGAACCCCACTGACATCCTCAGAAGACAAACACGGGACACAACCGACAGAGTACACATCGTCATCCAGTATTTTCCCGGAGTGGAGAAACTATGACATCTTCTTTGCAGCCTTCAACATGTCATCGATAAAGACAAACATTTTGCCAAGGTCATCCCCACACCCCCGCTACTTGCCTTCAAACAACCGCGCTAGACCATTGTTTGCAGCAAACTACCCAGCCTTCAGAACAGCGACCACGGCACCACACAACCCTACCATGGCAATTTCTGCAAGACGTCCTAGATCATCGACATGGGTACCACCATTACACTTGAGGAAACCACCCACCAGGTACACGGGGCGCGATTCTCCCAAAACGGGAGAAATCGTAAGGCTGGCGTCAAACCCGGGCGGGTTTGACGTCAGCGCGCCCCTTCCCGACCGGGGACCGATTCTGGTCCCCGGTCGGGGCTAGCAGCCCGACGCCGCAAGCTCCGGCATCACGGGCTTAACGAATTTCATTAAGCCCGCTTGCCGGAGTTAGCGCCGGCTGACGCGTCATATGACGTCAGCCGCGCATGCGCGGATTGGAAGACTCCAACCCGCGCATGCGCGGATGACGTCATCGCGTATTTGCGCGAAACCCGCGCATGCGCGGGCCGGGATGCCCCTCAGCCGCCCCGCGAATGGATACTGCGGGGCGGCGGAAGGACAAATAGTGCGCGGGCATCGGGCCCGCTGCCCGCGATCGGTGCCCACCGATCGCGGGCCCATGGCACCCTTGGCACGGCCGTGGTACTGCCGTGCCAATCGGTGCCATGGTTATAAAAAGCGAGTTGTTCCCGCCGTTTTTACGAACGGCCAGACCAGGTCTGTTTGCCGTTCGTAAAAACAGCGTAAAGGGCTGTGAATCGCTGCCGGCCGTAAAAAAACGGCGGCAGCAATTCGTGTCGGGAGTTGGGCGGGGGGGGGGGGGGGGGAGAATAGCGGGAGGGCGGGAAAAATGTCGGGAAGGCCCTCCCGCTATTCTCCGACCCGTCGTGGGGGTCGGAGAATTTCGCCCACGCTACATACTCGTGCGACTAGGCCAACGATGTCTACCTCATATGCTGCAGGAAAGAATGTCCCGAAGCGTGATACATTGGCGAGACCATGCAGACACTGTGACAACGGATGAACGGAAATCGTGCGACAATTGCCAGGCAGGAATGTTCCCTTTCAGTCGGGCAACACGTCTGCAGTCAAGGTCATTCAGCCTCTGATCTTCGGGTAAGCGTTCTCCAAGGTGGCCTTCAGGCCTTCAGGCCACGCGACATCGCATATTCGCCGAGCAGAAACTTATAGCTAAGTTCCGCACACATGAGTACGGTCATGTCGCATTACATTCACCCCTGCACCATCTGGCCTGGGCTTGCAAAATCCTCCCAACTGTCGTGGCTTGAGACAATTCACACCTCTTTAACCTGTGATTATTCCTCTCGCCAGTTGCTCTGTCTGGACCTGTAAATACTTAATTACCTGCAAAGACTCGCATTTAAAGTATCGTCTTGCATCTTTGACTTTGTCTATATATGTTTCTGGAACCCATCTCTGCATTCACCTGAGGCAGGAGCTGTGCTCCGAAAGCTAGTGATTCAAAACAAACCTGTTGGACTTTAACCTGGTGTAAGTCATCTTACTGTGCTTACCCCAGTCCAACGGCGGCATCGCCACGCAATAGAAAAAGAGGACAGGGATGTGAATAGGATCATTGAGCGATACATAGGATAATATGACAGGTAATGATAGAGAAAAAGCAGAAATATCAAACAATTATTTTGCTTCAATATTTATACAGGATATAGAACAGGTGGATATAACATTGAACGATGAGAAGAGCAATGCGATAAGCATTTTTCAAATAAAAAAGGGGATGCACTGAATAAATTAATTAAAGTCAGAGAGGATACGGCGTCTATTCCAGATGGATTAATTTACTTGTTTCTAAAGAATCTGAGGAAGAAATAGGAGAGGCATTACCAAACTCATTAGATAATTTATCAGAATATGCAGCAGGGAATTATAAATCAGTCATCTTAACATCAGCAGTTGGAAGAAAATAATGGGATCCCTGCTCAAGGAGAGAATAGAAGAACATCCATGGCATCAAAAGATAATAGTGAATAATCAGCCTGGATTTCAAAGGGGAGGATCTTGCTTGACCAAGCTTACTGAACCTTATGAGGAGTTAACAGAAAGAGTAACTTAACTGGGTTTTGAAAAGATCTTTTATAAGGTGCCCCATAACATATTAATCAATAAGGACAAAGAATGAAGAATCAAGGGACAAATGGCAGAATGGTTTGTTGGCTGGCTTTAAGTCAGAAAAGAGTGAGTTGGAGTAAAGGGTAGTTTTTCTGATGGCAGAAGGTGGGAAGTGCTGTTCCACAAGCTGGATCAGTGCTGGTACCACTGCTGTTCACAATTTACATTTATGATTTGGACATTGGAATCAAAAACAGAAGTTTGAAATATGTGGATGATACAAATTGGAACAGGGATAGTCAAGACTGAAGATGGCTATAATAATTCCAGGAGAACATCACTAATCTTGCAGAATGAACAGATAATTAGCAAATTAAGTTCACCTCAAGTAAAGGTGAGGTAGTGCATTTTGTTGTCCTGAAGGCTGAGGATTTCCAAAAGGCTTGATGCAATATTGGCTTTTACTGCTGTGCTATTATAAATGGACTTAAAGGACTTAAACTCCCTGTACTTCAGTGCTGAGTTAAAATAGGTGTGAAACTTCTACTCACTCAGCAGTATTCTAACTCTGGTCTGTGTTTATTTTGATCATTACTCTCCTTCTTTCAGAATATTTTGTTATTTTAGCCACACTGGACATTAAACTCTCTTCCACACTATTTCAAAATTAGCACCGTAGTCTCCACCTTTCCACTCACTGTCACAGAGAGTGGTTCAAGCAAACAGTAAAACATGCATGCAAGATCAATAATATACAAAGGAGAAGGGAATAAAGGGTGACAATGAGAGGTTTAGATGTGGAAAGATGGGAGGAGGCTTGAATGGTGCAGCAATGCCAGCATGGACTAATTGGGTTGAATAGCCTGTTTCTGAGCTGTAGATTTTATATCATCCTGTGCGGATCTCAGTTTTCCCTCCAGAATAGTAAAGGATTTGTTGCTGACACAAAAAGGGAAAATAATTTTCTTCTGACAGTTCTTTGGTTCTCAACTGTCCTGTGGCAAAGGTATTGGGTGGGATTCTCCATCCAGCAGCGCCCAAAACGCGATTGGGCAGAGAATCACACGCTAACTGAAAATCGTGGTCAGCGGCAGGCGCCCGAATGCCATTCTTTGGTGTCTCGACAATGGCGTCAATGCATTCTACTCCACTAAACGACATTGACATATCATAAGTGGGGTATTCTCTGGGGCTCCTGTGATGCTCTGCTTCTGCCAGGAGGAATTACCGACGGCGAGGTTGACTTGTGGTTTTAAAAATCAGGAAACAGGCATCATGGCTGCTGAGGGAGAGAGAGGAGGTAGGGAATGTTCCCAAAGGTGCGACCGTGGGATGCCAATCCAGCCGCTGGCAGAGCTAGCTTCGGGGGGTGGGGTGCGGCCGGGGAGCAACCAGAGGATAGGCTGGGTGGTCTGCCTTTCATCCCTTGCAAACAAAGGACCTCGGAATCCAACCAGGAATGTTGGCCATCATCCTAGCCGCCGCAGTCCTGGGCATACACTGAGGCTGTACGATTAGGAGCTGCACAAGGAATACCCTGCAGCAACGCAGCCTGACCCAGGGGAACAGGTGCTTGCTTGAGTGGATGGAGAGCTGGCCACCCAACAGGCTAAGGAGGAGGTGGGAAGAAGATGCCGCATCAGGTCTCTTGTGTGTCGGCAGCGCTTGTCATTCGAGGACCTGCTGGACTGGGCATGCCGTCGAAGACTCCACTGAGCAGGGAGACAGTGCAACATGTATACTCAGTATGGAAGCAGCCCGTGGCGTGAATGGCGCACCTAGCACCTCGGGGATATGGGGGAGGACACCCGCTCCTGGTGGCCGTCAAGGTGATGGTCGCTCTGAACATTCACGCCACGGGCTGCTTCCAGACTGAGTGGGGATCTGTCTTGGATCTCACAGACCTCGGTGCACAGGTGCAGCCATATTGTCATGGGGGCCCCATATGCCCGGTTGGCACAATATATAAAATTCAAAGTGGACCGAGCCCACCATGGTGCCCAGACATCAGGATTTGCTGCCATTGCCAGAATGCCCCAAATCCAGTGGATGATCAACGGGATGCAGGTCTCCTTACGAACACTGGCTCATGTCGGACCAGTCATCACAAACTGAAAGGGGTTCCACTCAATGAACATGCAGCTGGTGTGTGACCAGGAGCTGCACATCATGCATGTCTGCGGCCAATACCTGGGCAGTGTGCACACGCCTTCATCATGGCACACTTGACGGTTCTGACACATTTGAGGTGCAGCCCAGGATGCGGGGTTTGCTCCTGGGTTACATGGGTTATCCGCTGCAGTCTAACTGATGATGCTTATCTGGAGGCCGCTGACCGAGGCAGAGACCCTCTACTACGACACCCATAAAGCAACCAGATGTGTGATCGAGCAATGTATCAGCATCCTGAAGATACGGTTCAGGGGCCCTCCAGAATAGCACTCGGAGAGTCTCCCACATTGTGGTAGCCTACTGCATCTTCTACTACATTGCACAGCAGAGGAGCAATGTGTTGGAGGAGGGGGATGATCGCCAGGCTTTGTCCAACAAGGAGGATGCAGGGGAGGGCCAGGATGGCAGGACAGGGAACCCAAGTAGGCACAGGAGGCCTCGGTTCACTAGCTAGTACACTTGGCTGACGGCACAAACATAGCATCCCACTCCCACAAACCCTCCCCCCACCTTCCCACAGCCGACCACCCCCTCCCATGCATCAAACCCACCCCCACTCCCTCCTACCGCAACTCTCTCCGTGATTCCTACCTGCCTCACTACGGGGTGCGGGCCCCCGGGTTCTGACTATGAGCATGGAGACCATATCCCATGGGATGGAGGGTGCTGACTACCCGCTCTGCAATGAGCTTGTGTGCTCTGCATCGTTTGACAATGCCTAACTCCTGTGTATTGTAACATTTTCCACCAGCCACCTGGGCGATCCCTGCCATTCCATCACACTGTCCCACTGAACCCTTAGCGTGGTGGAGTTGGGGTCGGGAGTGTGGGGTGGGGTTGGGGTCGAGAGAGAGCAGGAGGGGTGGGGTACCAGGACGGTGTGTTGTAACCGACCTGCACCCACTCCCCCCGCAATGCCAGCCCATCCCTCACACCCTTCTGAAAGAGCACCGAGGATGTTTGGAACTTTTGTGTGTTTATTTTGAACATAACAGGTGAGCATCTCTATAATGTTTTGTACCCCAGAACCTGACGCTATCCTGTGTGCCGCACCTGTGCCAACTTAATTGGTACCCACATGTCTGGCCTTGTGGGTCCTAACTACACATCTAGGAGGATCCCCAAGTGGTATTTCAGGGGTGGAGGTGGATTTCTGTGATTCCTGCCCTTTAGCAGCTGCCCTTTGCAGCAACTGGGCCAGGATGGGCCCAGCAGCCGCTCAGGTGTGGCATATGGCATCGTGCCACCCTGTTTCCCTGCTGCTCATCAGGTGTCGCAGGACAGGTGCGGGGGAGTTTGAGGTGCTGTGGTGATCAGGACCCCCCCTGCGGGTGTCACCGCCCTTCACGTCGTCATCCCTCATGGTATCCTATGGGCACCGGGCTACTCCTTGGGATGGGGGTGTTACCGGAGCAAACTCCTGGGGTTCCTCCACCACCTGCTGTTGTCAATCCTGGAGGCCTGCTCTCGACTTGATCATGGTCTCCATGCTCATAGCCTCGGAGTACAAGGACTGAGCCACCTCACTCTGGGACTGTGCCAAATCACTTCATGACGGTGCCATTTCCCTCTGGGACTCAGCCAGTGGAAGGGCAGTACCTTTGATGTCTTCAGCCATGGCCCGTTGTGACTGGGCCAAGCTCTGGAGTGCCTCTACAATGTCCACATGGCCCTGGTACGTAGCTTCCTGTGACAGGGCAGCCCTGACCTGTGCCTCAGCCACTGCTTGCACAGAATGCCCCAAGCCTGAAACATGCTGATCCATGGCCGATACCATCACCCTCAAGGCCTCCACCACGGAGCTGACGGTGTTAGCCTGAGGAGCACGCATGGTCGGCACCTCCCCTGCAGGCAGTTGGGGGGAGATGGGGTTAGGGGTGGGGGGGGTGGCGTTTGAGACAGAAAGCACACAGTGTTCGGCTGTGATACATGTACAGCACAGGGGATGGGCAGCTGGTGACCTTTGTAACCAGGGCACTCAGCCATCGCAGGTGATATGGGTGCTGGCATGTGGTGCAGGGTGGGGTGCGCGCGCACTGCCTGAGGGTGGGGTTCGATCACGCTCATGTTTGGGGGGGCGGGGGGTTTACGGGTGTGTGGGATGGGTGTTGATGCCAGGAGTACGTTGCTGCCTATCTCACCCTGGCCCCCCTGAGGTGGTTGTGCAACCTGTTCCGGCACTGCCGTCCGGTCTTGGCGGTGGGGCCCATGGCACTCACGGCCTCTGCCACCTGCACCCAGGTCTGGTTTATGGCAGCGGGTGACAGCCTCCTTCCCACCCCAGGGAATTCGTGGCCCACCTCTCCGCTACGGCAGCCAGCAGGTTCTCAAGCTCTGCATCTGTGCACTGGGGTGCCATTCTCCATGCTGCTGTCTTATTGGCTGGGCTGAGTGACTGTGGGGTGTGGATGGCTGATATGCAGTCTCAGCTTGTCAGCCTCTCACGTGGCAATCCCGACCTCATCGAATTGGACACAGTTGCTGATTTGCTCTGGGACCGGCGCCAATTTAGATGTCGTGGAAGTCCACCAATTCTGTCCCAGCACCACTGGATTAGTTCCTGAACCAGAGGATCCCGCCCACTGTGTCTGCCATTGGTACGATTAAAGAGTTTGGAAACAAATAAGTACTGCTGATCACTATTATTGGCAGCCAACTTATGCTTTTCCATGAATCATAGTAGTAGGGGTGGCAAGGTAGCATAGTAGTTAGCACAATTGTTTCACACTTCAGGGTCCCAGGTTCGATTCCCGGCTGGGTCACTGTCTGTGCGGAGACTGCACATTCTCCCCGTGTCTGTGTGGTTTTCCTCCGGGTGCTCCGGTTTCCTCCCACAGTCCAAAGATGTGCAGGTTAGGTGGATTGGCCATGCTAAATTTTACTTGGTGTCCAAAAATGTTAGATGGGGTTACTGGGTTACGGGAATAGGGTGGAGGAGTGGGCTTAGGTAGGGTGCCCTCTCCAAGGGCTGGTGCAGACTCGATGGGCCAAATGGCCTCCTTCTGCACTGTAAATTCTATGATTCTGTGTAAATTCTATTATTCTAGTCCTGTACTGTCGGTAACATGCAGTAGGGCTGAATGCAGGTGATGATAACTTTGATAACTCAGCTTTGACAAAGAGTCATCCAGACTTTAAATTCTAGCTCCCTTTTCTCTCCATAGATGCTTTCAGACCTGCTGTGATTGTCCAACATTTTCTATTTTTGTTGTTGATGATAACTTAATTTTCATTAAAATTATATTTTAAATATTACCATTGCTGATATCCTATAGACTGCTATAGGGACCATTTTATTTATGATAAAACTGATTGAAGGACAAAATTCTGTTTATTTCTTACATTTAACATTGATAATGCCATTAAAGAAATATGCATATTTTACTTCAAGTTCCATTTTAAAGTCAAATAGCTTAATCTTCTTGAATTGCATTGTGACAGAAACTGACCTAATAAAAGCTCCATAAATGCAACGACAATGTACAACTGTTTGCATTTGTGCTTATACTGTAAAAACCATCTCTAGGCCACAAAGCTTTGATGATAGTCAGTGTAAGGGGTTTTCTGTAAAATACTAGTGTATAATTTGGGGGTGAGCAAAAATTCAAACGTTTTCAATTGCACGTTGAAGTCAGTTTTTCTGCACATTGCAGCCCAGGTCTGGTTCCTCTGCAGACCCCTTTCCATATCAAAATTAAACCTATTTCTGCGCCATCATTTTTACAATGATTGCCTTATAATTTGCGGGCACTCATATAACACCAGTTTACTTCAGTATTGCATCACCAACACTACAGCCTGGAAATGAATGCCAATGACGTTATTGTACAAATACTTCATGCATTCATATCCTCTTGTCTCTGTTTTATTGGAGGTGTTAGCCTTGGCACAGTGGTAGCACTCTCACCTTTAGTCTGAGACTTGAACACATAATCTAGGCTGACACTTTAGCGTAGCATTGAAGCAGTGTTGCACGGTTGGAACTGCTGTCTCTGGATGAGAGGTTAAAAATAAACTCCATCTGCCCCTCAGATTGATGTAAATGATCCTGTGACATTATACAAAGAAAAGCAGGGGAATTATCCTGGGTCCTAGTCAACATTTATTCCTCAATAAATTCTACTTGTTAACAGATTACCTGGTCATTTATCTCATTGTTGTTTGGGGGGACTTTATGCAAGTTGGATACTACCTTGACCTACATTGCAGCAGTGATTAGATTTAATTAAAAAAGTACTTCATTAGCGATGAAGCATTTTAGGTGTATCCTGGAGACATGAAATGTACCATAAAAACACCAGTTTCTTTTTTTCTTTCCATTAATCCTCTTAACATTAGTTAATACCTCATCAAAAATGGCAGAGAGAAATTTGATACAAACGCATTTAGCTTTCATTCAATAATATTCAAATAATTTCCAAGTTTAAATAACAGTTTCACATAAGTGATGTTGAATGTCAATATTCTTTATTGGCTATAATTCAAGCTGTGCAATCAATATACATTATTTTAAAGTAAATCGTATGTTGCACTATGTTAACTAATAGACATAAACAACTTAATGAGATGTGGAGCCCCTATTCCCAAAATCACCCTGGATTGCATGCACACTGACCATCCACTATTCTGTTGGCAATATGATAGCTGCGTTCCAGAGTAATAGTCAACCCCATCCTTAGACAGCAAACTTCATGGGCTGGATCCTCCGATTTTGAGGCAATGTCCGGAGCATGTGTCTAGTCTTATGATGAAAAGATCGGCGCCTCCCCCGCACCGATGCTCCACCCGGTGGAGGGCTAGCAGCCACGCCATGTAAAACCCCCAGTGTTACCAACAAAAATGGCCAGAGAATTGGCGGGTCTGCAGCCACGCATGTGCACAACGGTGACCTTCAGCGGTTGTGTCGTACAACATGGCGCCGGTCACGCACGGACCCAGTTTAGCGATAGTGCCCTCCGTAACCCCCCTCGCCATCCCCAAACCACCCCCCACCAGTCCCCCCAGCCCCACTGAAGTTCCCCTGGCCAGCGAAATGGCTCCCCGTCCCTGACTGTGGCGGCGCTGGACACAGTCCACAGCCGCCACGCGAGGTTGACAAAACCTCAGACCACAAGTGAGCCACGCCATCGGGAAGTTGGCCGGAGCATCGGGGAAGTGCCTTCAGGTGAAGTTCTGAGGCCCTTAGAACGGCGTGCGACGTACTCACCTATGATGCCTTTTTGGAGGGGAGGAGCATCTGAAAACAGGTGCCGCCCCTGATTTCGCCATGAAAAGGGATTCTCCGCCCAATCGCTGAATGCGCTTTTGGCGTCGGCAATTGGAGAATCCCGCCCACTTTCTTTTAAATGTGCTTTTGTTGGCCTCTGCTAATAATAGACACTTTAAAGAACATTTCTATTTTTCAGTACATTTCAAATTATAATCAAAATTACATTATTCACATGATGCATATTATCACTCCATTGACTTGATATTGAGAATAAATTCATGGTTGCTAGATGTAAAACAATCATAAATGTGATTTCTAGACATTTCACCTGATTCTTCATCAGTTCAAATTAGTTCGAAGTCTGACTTCTTTCCAACAACAGGCCTGACAATCTACATTCCAGTTTATGGTGGAGATATTTATTTTGTTAATGTACACATTGTTTAACGCTGTTCATTCACAAATCTTGTGAAAAGCACATCGAAGAGATACATGCTGTCAAATGGTTAAAATACGTACGTGCGAGTTTTGGAAAAAATTGAAAGAAAGACATTTAAACATTAAAAAGTGACATTTAACACATATTAAGAGAGATCACCAAATGTTTGGTCAAAAAAATAAGTTTTAAGGAGTGTCTTAATGGAGAAAAGAAGGCAATTTAGCAAGGATTCTCTGTTTGCGAATCTAGGTGCTCCCGACAGCAGAGAATTGGGATTGGTCTGCTCTGGCACGAGGAGCATCCTTATATGCAATTCCATGGCATGCTGGGATCCACGCTGCAACTGAGAGGGGTGTGGTGTAATCTTTCAGACAGATACTGCACTCAAAATGGATGCCTCAATCTCCATTAGCTGCTGAAGTCCACCCGCAACCCTAAATCGCAAGCAGGGCACCACCTCACCCTAATCGCTGGCAAGTCCCCTGATCAGAATCTGCCTTCAGGCCCCCATTCAGCCCCCCTCATCCTATTCAGATCATCCTTCTTCCGCCATCATTCCCCACCCTCATTCCGCTCCTTCAGGCCCTTCCCATTGGCAGTGCCAACCTGGCACCTTGCAGTCCGAGGAGTAGCAAGGTGATAAGTATCTTCCCAACAATAGTCATCAGGGTGTCGAGAGGAGTCCTTCCTGGGAGGTGAAGGTCAGGGGCCTTATGCTGCGCTGGAGGGACTCAGGTCGGGGTCTTCCCTGGAATAGGGTTCCTTTGGCTGATCATTGCTTTGACGTTCCAGCGAGCTATCCATCATGATAATTTTAGCAGGCAATGGAGTGTGAATTTTAATGTAAACAATCCATTGTTTACATTGTCCACTGGAGATGGAGGAAAAATAAATCCACGCGAAGGCCCGACCGGGCCTACTCCAATACCCAACCCCAGAGACGCCCAAGGAGGGAACAGAACACGGGACCCCGCCCAACCTGCCTCAGGAAGCCGCTGTCCATGACCCAGGACCCCCGCAACGGTGGAGACCCGACGCGAGGACCCCATGCTTGCAGAATGGCAGGACCCAACCGGATTGCAAACATGCCCCCCTGGCAACCCCAATACCACAACCAGACGCGACCCCGGAAACGTAACCAGCGCCCTGGTTCCTGCCAGTGCCCCGGCCCCCGCCAGATGCAATCACCCACCTTCCACAAGGGCAGACTTCTCCCATCAGATTCCGGGACCATCCATCCACAGCCGCCTACCGAGGAAGCGAGGGAAATGTGGCAGCCTACAGGTGAGACTGAAGCAACGCGGTTTCAAGACTTCTCTCCCCAGCTACTCCTGGCAAACGTACACGCGATCGAAAACAAGCTGGATTAACTTAACGCCAGGCTTAGCACTCAGAGGGGTGTAAGAGAATGCTGTTTGCTCCGTTTCACAGAGACATGGCTCACCGGACTGTGCCATACAACCTGAAGGCTTCTCAATTCATCGGGCAGACCGCACTTTGTCATCAAGGAAAGCGAATGGTGGAGGGTTTTGCCTCCTCATCAACTCCTCTTGGTGCTTGGGTGTGGCGACCGTGGCAACCTACAACTTCCCAGACCTGGAATACCTGACCGTGAAGTGTGCCCATACTATCTTCCACGTGAGTTTACTTCAGCCATATCACAGTGGCCCACATCCCACCCCAGGCAGAAGTGAAGAAGGTGCTGGATGAACTGTACACAGTTATAAACAACTATGAAACAGAACACCTGGCGGCCTTGTTCATCGTGGCTGGAGACTTCAACAAGGCCAACCTCAAGAGTGTACTGCCAAAATTCCACCAGCACATCTTCTGCCCCACCAGGGGCGACAACACTCTTGACCACTTCTACTCAAAAATCAAGGGTGCCTACCGTTCCATCCCCCACCGCACTTTGTAAAATCAGACCATAAGATGGTGCTACTTCTCCTGGCATACAAGGAGAAACTCATGTGGGAGAACCCAGCTAAGAAGGTTGTGCAGTGCTGGTCCGAAGAAACAGAAGATCTCCTCCTGTTCAGAGACAGTGGACTTGTCCATATTTAAGAACTCTGCGACCAACTTAAATGAGTATGCCACCACCGTCACAGACTTCATTGACAAATGTGCAGACGACTGCATGCCAAAGAAAGCAGTACGTACATTCCCCAACCGGAAACCATGGCTCTCTATCAAGATTGACTCCATACTGAAGGACAAGTCTGAGGCATTCAAGCCAAGCTCATATCAAAGCTTCAAAACCTAGGACTTGGTCCTCACTTTGCAACTGGATCCTCGGCTTTCTGACCCACAGACCACAATCAGTAAGAATATAGTCCTCAATACTGGGGCCCCGCAAGGCTGCGTACTTAGCCCCCTACTATACTCCCTGTACACACACGACTGCATGGCAAAATTTGGTTCCAACTCCACCTCCAAGTTTGCTGACAATACGACCATAGTGGGCTGGGTCTTGAATAACAATGAGTCAGAATACAGGAGGGAGATAGAGAACTGAGTGGAGTGGTGCAGCGACAACAATCTCTCCCTCAATGCCAGCAAAACTAAAGAGCTGGCCATCACTTAAGGAAGCAAAATACTCTACATACCCCTCTCAGCATCAACGGGGCCGAGGTGGAGATGGTTAGTAGCTTCAAATATCTAGGGGTGCACAACTCCAAAAATCTGTCCTGGTTCACCCTCATCGACACAACCACCAAGAAAGCACAACAGCGCCTATACTTCCTCAGGAAATTAAGCAAATTCCTCATGTCCACATTAACTCTTACTAACTTTTACAGATGCATCATAGAAAGCATCCTATCTGGCTGCATCACAGCCTGGTATGGCAATTGCTCGGCCCAAGACCACAAGAAACTTCAGAGAGTCGTGAACAGAGTCCAGTCCATCACACAAACCTGCCTCCCATCCATTGACTCCATCTACACCTCGCGATGCCTGGCGAAAGCGGGCAGCATAATCAAAGACCCCTCCCACCCGGCTTCCTCACTCTTCCAACTTCTTCCTTTGGGCAGGAGATACAAAAGTCTGAGAACACGCACGAACAGACTCAAAAACAGCTTCTTCCCCGATGTTACCAGACTCCTAAATGACCCTCTTATCGACTGACTTGATTAAAACTACACCCCTGTATGCTTCACCTGATGCCGGTGTTATGCAGCTACATTGTGTACCTTGTGTTGCCCTATTATGTAGTTTCTTTTCTTTTCTTTTATTTTCTTGTACTTGATGATGTGTTGAGCTGCAGGCAGAAAAATACTTTTCATTGTACCTCGGTCTTTCATTACATTCCTGTATCATCTTTTATTACACTTATTTGTGTGTTTTGATATACTATGGAGTGTAATATGTGTTACTCAAACCTTGGTTACTGATGAGGTCTTCTGAGTCTCGATGAAGAAGACTCTAACTCATCCAGTAGTAACAAAATGTTTATTGAGTAACTATAACAATAATTGCATGAGTTCCTTACTTTAACATTGATACGAGTGAGAAAGTCAACAAGATCTAACTACAGTGACTATGCTTGACTACACTAACCATCTGAGCTAATCTGATACTCCTGTCCTGGTCACAGTACATCCAAAAGAGAGAGAGAGAGAGAGAGACACAATGTGGTTGCTTTTATACCCCTGTTGGTCCGGCCCTCTAGCGATCATCTGGTGCTACTGATTACACATTGACCCCTTATGTACATGCACATACAGAGATCACTACACTCGGTACACGTGACAATAAACAAAATCCAAATCCAAATCCAGTTCAAGGCAGTCAGCCTCCTAGCCATACACAGTGCCTTCCACACTTCAAAAGGCAATGGAATTGACTGCGTGAAAACCTCTTCAAAGGTATCCACCACTTAAAAGGCATAACTTTCACTTTCATCTCAGACATTTAAACTTGGCATACTGACTGCCTTTTTAAAGGGTTTAGGGATGCAGTTGGGAATATTTTTATTTATTATTAGGGATGTGTATTTATGAGATGAGTGACTGTTTAAATGGTATAAGGGTATGGATGAGCAAATTTGCACTTTATTCGGGGAAAACTGTTACTGAATGACTAACTATTTAATGGTCTTGAAGGCTGCAGATGGGGACAGCAGCTAAAGGATCCCCATCCCAGGGAAGCCCCTGACCTGAGGCCCTACAGCCCAACATAAACCCCCCTGACCTCCATCTCTCAGGAAGGAAGTATCTCGTCACCTTGGTGGCAATTGTAGGGAGGTTACGTACTCCCTTGTCACCCCTCGGTGGTCCATGCTCTGCAGGACTTGCACTAATTCATGCCAGCAGGAATCTCGGCTGGGTGGGTCGGAGCATCATACCTGACTTGTGAATGGTGCGTCCTGCCCACCAAAGACATGCAAAGTAGTTTGAATGTGCTATTTGCATGGTCCCACCGGGCGTGAAGTCTGATTGAGCTTTCGGGAATCCCACTATGGCCGGCAGGGCGGGCACAAAGATTCGCGACCAGATTGCTGCCCGATTCGAATCCCGATTTTGCGCTGCCGCAGGATTCTCCGCCCAATTGGGATTCCCAATCTTAGAGGCGGGGAATGGAGAATCCCAGCCTCAGTGAGGATATTCCATAGATTATTTCCCAGGAATCTAAAAGTATCGGCACCAATAGTAGAAAAACTAAATTCAGAAATTCTCAAAGTGCCATATTTAAAGGAGGGCAAAAATCTTGGAGAGTTGTGGGCAGAAATCGAGTATAGAGATAAGAAGGGGAAAAGCCATTGAGGGGTTTGAAATCAATTATGAGAATCTGAAGATTGAGGTATTGAGGAACTGGGGAGTCAATGTAAATCAGGTTGATGGACAAATGACAATAAGATCACAGGCAGCAGATTTTTGGATGTTCTCATGTCTATAGAGAGCAGAATGTGGACGGTTGGCCATTTAGAGTATCATAGGCAATGTTGAGGATTTCAGTTGCAGATGAGCTGGGCAGGGACAGAGTCAACAGATGTCAATCACCTTCATCTATGGTCTTCAGCGGTGATCTACATCCTTGGGCCTACTGCAGTACCAGCTGTGGCCACCACTCCTAATGGTGCTGTTAGTACTGGAGAGCTGCTGGTCTCTGATTGGCTGCCTAACTGAGATTTAATCCTGATTAGGCTCCTGGAAATGACCATGGAGCGGAGGGCTTGTCACCAGCTCTCCAGCCAGTGGACGGCCCACCACGGCAACCATTAAATTCAGCCTGATAACTGTTAATAACTACAAAAAAAACTCTTTCCCAGAAATTTTACAATTAATTGTATGCCTTAATCCTGCAAGAAATGAATTGTTTTAAGCTATATTAAAAATATCAAAATTACATTTTTAAAAATCTTGAATTTCATTTGTCTTTTTTGTTTCTTTTTCTTGATCCAGACTTTCTGTCCCTTTATTTGTCTTTCTGTACATCATTAGGAATTGAATTCACCCTCTTTAATTAACTTTCCTTATCAGTTCTTCCACTGTTCATTTCTCAATCCTTAAATCTTATTGGTTATGGGGAGCAATCCAGAGACCCAGTGGAATGCTCTGGGGACCTGGATTTGAATCCTACCTCAGCAGATGGTGAAATTTGAATTTTTAAAAAATCTAGATGATGACCATAAAACCATTCTTGATTGTCACAAAAGACCATCTGGTTTACATATGTCCTTTAGGGAAGAAAATCTGCCATGCTTACCTACATGTGACTCCAGAACCCCAGCAAGGTGGTTGACTCTGAAATTCCTTAGCAAGCTACTCAGTTCAATTAGGGATGGGCAATTATATCAAACATAGAAAGCAGGAGTAGGCCATTCATTTTGATCATAGCTGCTCATCCAACTCAGTAACCACTTCGTGCTTTCCCCCATACCCTTCGACCCCTTTAGCTCAAAGAGCTATATTTAACCCCTTCATGAAAATATATGTTATGGCCTCAACTGCTTTTTGTGGTAGAAAATTCTACAGGTTCACTATTCTCTGGGTGAAGTAATTTCTCCTCATCTTAGTCCTAAATGGTCTACCCTGTATCCTCAGACTGTTATCCTAGTTCTGGACTCACCTTCATCAGAACACCCTTTCTATATCTACCCTTCTAACCCTATTCGAATTTTATAGGTTTCTATGAGATTCCCCCTCATTCTCCTAAACTCCAGCAAATATAATCCTGACCAACTCAATCTCTCCTCATATGCCAGTCCTGCCATCCCAGGAATCAGTCTGGGAAACCTTCGCTGCACTCCCTCTATAGCAAGAACATCCTTTCTCAGAGAACGAGATCAAAACTGCACACACTGTTCCAGGTGTGGTCTCACCAAGGCCCTGCATTACTATAGTAAGACATCACTGCTCCTGTACTCGAATCATCTCACTATGAAAACCATCATACCATATGCAGTCTTTACTATCTGCTGCACCTGCTCATTTTCAGTGACTGGTGTACAAGGACTCCCAGGTCTCATTGCACATTATCCCCCTCTCAATATATACCCATTCAGATAATAAACTACCTTCCTGTTTTTGCACCAAAGTGGATAACCTCACATTTGTGAACATTATACTGCATCTTCCATGCATCTGCCCACTCACTTAACTTGTCCAAATCACACTGAAGCACCTCTGCATCCACCTCGGAGCTCACCTTCCCATCCAGCTTTATGGCATCTGCAAATTTAGAGTTATTCATCAATATGCATTGTGACTAGCTGGGGTTCTAGCACTGATACCTGCAGAATTCCATTAGTTACTGCCCGCCATTTGGAAAAAGACCCGTTTATTCCTACTGTGTGCAGTTCTGGTCACCTCATTTTAGGAAGGATGTGGAAGCTTTGGAAAAGGTGCAAAGGAGATTTACCAGGATGTTGCCTGGAATGGAGAGTAGGTCATACGAGGAAAGGTTGAGGGTGCTAGGCCTTTTCTCATTAGAACGGAGAAGGATGAGGGGCGACTTGATAGAGGTTTATAAGATGATCAGGGGAATAGATAGAGTAGACAGTCAGAGACTTTTTCCCCGGGTGGAACAAACCATTACAAGGGGACATAAATTTAAGATAAATGGTGGAAGATATAGAGGGGATGTCAGAGGTAGGTTCTTTACCCAGAGAGTAGTGGGGGCATGGAATGCACTGTCTGTGGTAGTAGTTGAGTCGGAAAATTTATGGACCTTCAAGCGGCTATTGGATAGGTACTTGGATTAGGGTAGAATAAGGGAGTGTAGGTTAACTTCTTAAGGGCAGCACGGTAGCATTGTGGATAGCACAATTGCTTCACAGCTCCAGGGTCCCAAGTTCGATTTCGACTTGGGTCACTGTCTGTGTGGAGTCTGCACATCCTCCCCGTGACTGCGTGGGTTTCCTCCGGGTACTCCGGTTTCCTCCCACAGTCCAAAGATGTGCAGGTTGGGTGGATTGGCCATGAAAAATTGTCCAAAATTCTATGATTAACCTAGGACAAAAGTTTGGCGCAACATCGTGGGCCGAAGGGCCTGTTCTGTGCTGTATTTCTCTATATCTATATATCTTTCTTTCCCGTCTGCGAATCAGTTTTCTATCCATCTCAAAACACTGCCCCCATCCCATGCGCATTAATTTTACATGTTAATCTCTTATGTGGGACACTGTTGAAAGCCTCCTAAAAGTCCAAATAAAACACATCCACTGGCTTCCCCTCATCAACTCTACTAATTACATTCTCGAAGAATTCCAGTAGGTTTGTCAAGCATAATTTCCCTTTCATAAATTCATGCTGACTCATTCTGATCCTGCCACTGTTTTCTAAGTGCTCTGCTATAAACCTTTTATAATGGACTCTAACATTTTCCACTTTACCGACATCAGGCAGACTGGTCTATAAATTCCTGTTTTCTCTCGACCTCCCTTTTTAAGAGTGGAGTTACATTAGCTACGCTCCAGTCTGCAGGAGCTGTTCCAGAGTTTGTGGAATCTTGGAAGATGATCACCAATACTATTTCTAGCATCACTTCCTTAAGTGTACTGGGATGTAGATTATCAGGCTCTGGGAGTTTATTGCCCTTCAATCGCATCAATTTCCCCAACACCATTTCCCTTCTAATACCGATTTCCTTCAGTTCCATCCTCTCACCTGTGTTCCCAACATTTCCGGTATGTTATTTGTATCCTCCTATGTGAATACAGACCAAAGTATGTATTTAAGTTGGTCAGCCATTCATTTGTTCCCCATGATAAATTCCCCTGTTTCTGACTGTAAGGGACCTACATTTATCTTCACCAATCTTTTCCTCTTCACATACGTATAGATGCTTATACAGTCAATTTGTATGTTCCAGCCAAGCTTACTCTTGCGCTCTACTTTCCCTTTCTAATCAATTCCTTTGTCTTTCTTTGCTGAATTTTAAACTGCTTCCAATTGGGCGGCACAGTGGCCAGTGGTTTCCACTGCTGCCTCACAGCGCAAGGAACCTGGATTCGATTCCGACCTCGGGTAACCGTCTGTGTGGAGTTTGCACTTTCTCCCAGTGTTTGTTTGGGTTTCCTCCGGTTGCTCCAGTTTCCTCACACAATCCAAAAAGTGCAGGTTAGGTGAATTGGCTATGTTAATATTGCCCAAAACGTGGGGTTACGGGGATGGGAACGGGGATTGGTCCTAGATAGTGTGCACTATCGGGACAAGGGCTGGTGAAGACTCTATGGGCCGAATGGCCTCCTCCTGCACTGCAGAGATTCTATGGAATCCTTAGGTCTGCTGTTGTTTTCTGGCCAATTTGTATGCTTCTTCCTTGGATATAATACTATTTCTATTTCTTAATCTCTGATTACTGTCCCAACCCACATCCTGTGACTGAGTTAAAAAAAAAAATCTTACTTGCCTTTTCATTCACCAAATTCCAAGGTATCATATTGCCTGATTATGCCAATATAGCTTGCACATCCAACAACTTTGTTGGAAAATCTTTCTGACTTTATTGCACAGGACCAAAATTAACAATCAGGGTGTGAGATGCTCCGTTCCAGCAAATCCAGGGACAATGCAATTTTTGTGAAATAATTATTCACTATTCATGACCAGGAAAGGTTGATTTGGGCCTCAGATTTCAGTTTCATGTGGTTATCACCTTCCAAGAGCTTTCAACCTGTTGGTTGATTGAATACATTTGCGAGTTTGGGTCAAGTTTGCAATTTTTCTTCCAATACGAACACTGATATCCTTGTTTTGCTGCGTTGACGTTCCGTTCTTGCTGCTTTACTTCACAGACATGATGTGGAGATGCCGGCGTTGGACTGGGGTGAGCACAGTAAGAAGTCTTACAACACCAGGTTAAAGTCCAACAGGTTTGTTTCAAACACGAGCTTTCGGAGCACGGCTCCTTCTTCCCATTCACCTGAAGAAGGAGCCGTGCTCCGAAAGCTCGTGTTTGAAACAAACCTGTTGGACTTTAACCTGGTGTTGTAAGACTTCTTACTGTTACTTCACAGAAGATGCAGATTTTTCAGCTGTGGTACGTGATAAATCTGTAACTAATTTTATCTTAAATGCAAGAAAATGGTTCCAAATAAAGTTATTGAGGGACTGTTCGTGAGCAGGCGAATCATTGCTACATCTTTTTCTCATCTACAGTTTGTAAGGGATTTAGAATTGCAGAAGCTATGTAAAACAAAAGCACTCCATCTGGTGATCTGGCTGAGGAGTGAAGTAATGGACTGCCAACAGTGACAGGCAAACTTCAGTGACAAGTAGTTTTGGAGCCCAAAACTGTGACCATCTGGTTGGAAGGAAATGTTTTGCCATCTGGTCCATTCAGTGCAACAAAAGTGGTGGACACAAAATAGAGATGAGCATTAGCTACATGCTGGTATGTTTTGTCTTCAGATAAATTCATACATAGATACAAAAAGTGTTAACAGTGGTTTAGTGATAGAAGGCTTGCCTTTGAGTCCGCAGTTGTGGGATCAAGTCCCATTTCAGAAACTTGATTACAGCGTTTAGAGATAATGGACTGCATTTAGTATTTCCTGATCTGGAGTTGCCAGCATTGGACTGGGGTGGGCACAGTAAGAAGTCTTACAACACCTGGTTAAAGTCCAACAGGCTTGTTTGAAATCACTAGCTTTCGGAGCACAGCTCCTTCATCAGATGAGACCTAACCTGGTTTAGTATTTCTGATGTGGGTCCCAACCACCTGTTGGAAAACTAGTGGGAGACTTGTGTAGCTTTGGTGGAGGAGGCCTAACTGAATCAAATGCCTGGTCATCGTTAGACCTTCCTGGGATCTAGGATTCTGGCGGGGGAAATCCTACTCTGCCAAGAGCTGGTGGCCAAACAGGGACCAGCAAATTTTCAGTGAAGGCATTGCCACTGGGAGCTGTGTCTGCTCTCAGTAATCCAGTGAGGCCATCACCAGGGATCATTTCAAAATAAATTTGAAAGAAGCACGCCCAATAGAGTTTGCTGGAATGCCTTCGGGAAACCTGTATCAGTTTGGGAGAATTGCTAAATCCCTTTGGGCTCAGGGATATTGGCCTTTAAGTTATGAGTTCATAAGCCTATTTCGGTGATGAATTTGCTTGCACTGGTTGTTATTAATAATAATAATAATCTTTACTAATGCACATTAACACTGGGCTTACATTAACACTGAAATTAAGTTACTGTGAAAATTCCCTTGTCGCCACACTCCGGCGCCTGTTCGGGTACACAGAGGGAGAATTCAGAATGTCCAGTTCACCTAACAAGCACGTCTTTCGGGACGAGTGTGAGGAAACCGGAGCACCAGGAGGAAACCCACGCAGACACGGGGAAAATGTGCAGACTCCACAGAGAAAGTAACCCAAGTTGGGAATCGAACCTGGGACCTGGCGCTGTGAAGCAACAGTGACATATTATTGCTTAACTCATATTGCTGAAATCTCCACGAAAACTTGTAACACATTAACGGCCGGGATTCTCCTCTACCCGGCGGGGTGGGGGGTCCCGGCGTGTCGGAGTGGCGTGAACCACTCCAGCGTTGGGCCGCCCCAAAGGTGTGGAGTTCTCACATTGAGGGGCCAGGCCCGCGCCGGAGTGGTTACTTCTCAGCCGGCTGGAGCAAATGGCCTTTGGCGCCCCGCCAGCCTGGGCCGAAAGGCCTTCGCCGGCCGGTGGATGTCCACACATGCGCCGGTGCGTCAGCGGCTGCTGACATCATACCGGCACATGCGCAGGGGAGGGGGTCTCTTTCGCCCCTGCCATGGTGAAGGCCATGGCAGGGCAGAAGAAAAAGAGTGTCCCCACGGCGCAGGCCTGCCCGCCGATCGGTGGGCCCCAATCGCGGGCCAGGTCACCATGGGGGCACCCCCCAGAGTCAGATTGCCCCGCACCCCCCCCCCCAGGACCCCGGAGCCCATCCACGCCGCCAATCCCGCCGGTACCAGAGGTGGTTTAAACCACGCCGGTGGGAAAGGCCTGTCAGCGGCGGGACTTCGGCCCATCGCGGGCCGGAGAATCGCAGCGGGGGGCCCGCCGACCGGTGCGGCACAATTCCCGCCCCCGCCGAATCTCGGGGGGAGTGAAGAATTCAGGACACGGCAGGTGTGGGATTAACGCCGGCCCCGGGCAATTCTCCGACCCCCAGGGAGTCGGAAAATTCCGCCCAGGTCTCTTTTAACCTTACCTGCCATTGACAGTGCAATCCATGTGGTGGAGGTGGTCTATGATGTCAACCCTATTACTGGGTCCGTGGTGAAGAATAACCAGTAAGGGTAATTTTTCTGGGTCATTCCTAATTCGGATTGTCCTTCAGGCTTTCGACCCTTTACATTGTTTTAGAGGGGTACAATCTGCTTCAGGTACAGGCAAGTCTCCCGAACATCCTTTCTCAATTCTCTTTCCCCCTACATAACAGAAAAAAAGAGTAAATAATTTTTGTACCTTCCACATCCAAACTTTAGGTTATAGCAATGTGAATCTGCCAAAAGTCTGAGGCAAAAGTCACGGAAAATGAACTCACTGGCAGAAGGATATTTTTCTCTATTCAGCTCCAATTAAATGTGCATCATTTAAATAAAATGGAGGCAAAAATGGGTATTGAAAGAATTGAAAAGACAATACGATAAGGAGGAAGAGTCTGCAGAAGAGTCATATGGGCTCGAAGTGATAACTCTGTTAACGTTTATCTAAAAATTGGGACCTCACACGTCACGCACCCAAATTTCATGTCCATTTTCACATGGTCCAAGTATGCAGCTATCCGTTTGAAAAGATACTCACCCCAAACTGATCTTGACCATGAGCAACAATTTTGTGCAGATGCTCTGAGCGTGTACTCTCTTGAGGAAATTGGAGAATTGTAAGCATCAGCATAAATTTCAGATCATTGAAACTTTCCTATGAGCAACAAAAAATTCGCAAAGTGAACAACTGTTATTTACTGTCCCTCTTATTATTAAAGCAAAATACTGTGGATACGGAAAATCTGAAATAAAAGCAGAAAATGCTGGAAAAACAAAGCAGGTCTGGAAGCATCTGTGGAGAGAGAAACTGAGTTGACATTTCCAGCTGTTCTTACTCTTCTTCAGACTTTTCCTCCTTATCATATTATCTTTTCAGTTCTTTCAATCTTAATTTCTGCTTCCATTTTCTTTAAATGATTTACATTTGATTAGTGCTGAATGGGCATGCTTTACAGAAGAGAAAATAAATAGGAGTGGACACAAAGTTGTGATGATACCAAATTTGTATTCTCAAGAGTCTGGGAGAGTTAGATGGAAAACTTAATTGAATGGAACATAATGGAAAGTGCTGGAAGGACATTGACAATTAACAGTCAGCAGCATTGACAAATAACACTGGGGGGTGAGCAGTAGAGCCTAATTGGAGAGATTCAAAGCGTGCTTTGGGAGTGAAGGCATGGAAGAGGGAGACATCATCACTTTCAAAGAGTTAGAGAGGAAAAGAAAATCAGAGAAGGGTAATAGTTAGGGCAGAATCTTACTGCCTTTGTTTTTTATCAGTGGGTGGATGTTATTGATTATATAATATGTAACGAGCTAGGGACTAATTGTTATAAGAATATATATCCCGGGGTACCACATTCACTGCTGTACCGCAGTCCATGTGCTGAATAACAAGGCATCTACCAACCACATGTGTTGTGTTATGTACTCTGGGATAACACAGGCTGCGACTCGATGCAGCTTTGACCAAAAGATACTCCAGACTTTGAAGTAAGTTCAATGTGATTTATTGAACCATTAGCACAGTTCTCTATCAGTTCGACTCTCCTGCTAATCTTGCTACAGTAACTCAGTCTAACTAACCAGTCTGCTCTAAGCCACGTGGTGGGTGTGATGCTTCTGATTTGCCCCTGTCCTACTCTCTAAGTGTCGCCTGTGGAAAGAGGCAGAGCATGTGTGCCCTGTCCTTATATATAGGTTGTGTAATGCCCCCTTGTGGTAGTGTCACCTCTGGGTGTCTTGACTGCCCATTGGTCGTGTCCTATTCTCTGTGTTCATTAGCTGTATGTCTGCATGTCATGATGTCTCTGGTGCTCCCTCTAGTGTTTACTTAGTCGTAGTGTATTTACATTAACCCCTTGTGTATTTACAGTGATGCATATCACCACAACATGGAGATGTAAGAAATACATATAATGAAGTTCCAGCACTTTGAGTCGGAAGTGTAATTTTCTTTTACCTTATGGAATGAGATTGGTGGCAATGGGCATCTACGAGGAAACATCCCAAACGTTTTAAATTAATTGATGCTGAAGTAGATTGAAAAATCAACCCAAATTAGTGCCAGAGAGAGAGAGAGAGAAACTGAGTGAATCATGCAATTCTTAATGCCCACCACAGCACAACTCCATGATGAAATGGGATGTTGATCATGTCAGTGAGGCATTTGAGAAGCTACTGACAAAAAGCTTTCCAAAAGACACCAGTGAAGAGAAAAGTATTTGCTGCATCCTTTTACTTGTGAGCAGGTGAGGAAGGGTTAAACGTGTTGGATCGCAGGGAAATGAGTGTAGACAACAGCAGAAACCCAGACAATATTCTGAAAAATTCAGAACACGTTTCCAGCCAAATGCAAATCATCATATTCACTGACTTACTCATAATCGTACATGGAATGTGAGTGTTGCTGGCAAGGCCAACATTTGTTGCCAATCCTTAATTACCCTTTAGAGCAATCGAGAATCAGCCATGTTGCCCTGTGCCTGGATTCAATTGTTTGCAGGTACGGATTGCAGATTTCCTTCCCTAAGGGATACAAGTGAACTGAATGAGGTTTAAAACACAAAAGTCTCGCAAGACTTAAAAATGTAGCCAGAAAATGTAAACTCAAGGACACAGACGGGCACGGTGACACAGAGGTTAGTACTGTTGCCTCACAAAGCCAGGGACCTGGGTTCGATTCTCACCATGGGTGACTGTCTGCGTAGAGTTTGCACTTTCTCACCATGTCTGCATGTGTTTCCTTCGGGTGCTCCGGTTTCCTTCCATGGTTCAAAATGTACAGATTAGGTGGATTGATCATGATAAAATTGCCTCTTAGTGTCCAAACATGTTCAGGTTAGATGGAGTTATGGGATGAAGTGGATAGGGCAGGGGGTGAGCCTAATGGGTGTGTTCCTTTGCAGGTTTGGTGCAGATTCGATGGGTCGAATGGCATTCTTCTGCACTGCAAGGATTCTAGGGATTTCTATGGAAAGGTGGCTAGACCAGCTCATTTTGGGCTTTGCACACCTGAACAACAAAAACAATTGATTGGAAAGGATAAGCTCACATTATATCAGACTACAAAAACTGTCAGACCACATAAAGACACGAGCAGACAAATAAATGCACACCCGACAGAGGGAAAGATGTGCAAGAGCTGTGGAGAACAAGTTCACCAACAGAAGGAATTGTCCTTTATAGTGGTCAAACTGCCTAGCTTGTGGACAGCCCAATCACTGGGAAAAGATGTGCAGAGCAAGAAAGATGGTAAATGAGAAGTAAAATCAAGCAAAACATCCATACGGTGGAAGATGGCAATGAGTTTGAGGACAAAAGGCACAGAAAGTATACAACTGCAGAAAATGGCTGCAAGTGACAGTTAACAGAAAAAAGAAATTCACTCAACCATTCAGATCAGGAAGAGGGTGAGGAATAAGCTCACAAACATCAATCTGAAGCTGAAGTTTGTTACTGAAGCACAGAGTAACATCCTATTGAGACTATATCAGAAGATCATTCCTGAAAAATTGGAAGTCAATGGGCACTCAAAGAAAGGAACTCCAAAATCGTGCAACATCAAGCTAACAGTGTATGGGGGACATGAGATTCAACAGCGAGGGGCAACACAAATCAAAGTGATATGTTCTTATGTTCTTATGATATACACCTGAAAAGATATTAATTGTAAGTTCTGTGTCACTGATGGTACTGCCATCCTGGAGTTGAGGAGTTGTGATAACTGGCAGATTATGTCAGTCAATCAAGAGATAAGAGACCTAGGTATAAAAATCCATCACCTATTAAATGTAACACGAGAAAAACTGAGTCAAATTAGAAATGAGATCGGCAAAGATAAAGAGTTGTAGATGTTTTCTCAGCAAGTGATCCAGGGATGGCCTGATAAGATTCAGCTCACATAACCAGCTATACGGCAGTACTCGTCTATCAGAGGTGACATCACAATAGAAGTTTTATTCTGCTAGTTGTATCCAGAATCATTATACTTAAAACATACAGGAATAGCTTTTGCAAAGGACACATGAAGGCCATATTGGTATGGAGAAGTGAAAGCTACGAGCTAGATTAGCTGTGTATGGGACAGGCATTGAAAGAACTGTATCTGTGTGCAATGTATGCCAAAAATTCACAGCAGAAGAGATGATAGCTCCTGAAGTAGCACGCACAGCATGACATATAGGGAGCTAATTTATTCACGCACAATCAAGAATGGTATCTCATGGCTAGAGACTATGACTCAAAGTTTCCTTTTATCCAAAAGGTATTTGAGAGCTACTGCAATCCTCCCAGCAGTACAAGTTCTGTTCGCTGAGCGAGGGTTTCCTGAAATAATATGTTACAATGGATCCCAATTGAGCTCCAGATAATATAAGAGATTCACTCAATAGAGTGGGCTTAACATCACCACATTCCCTCAGGGGATATGGGTTTATCGAAAGACCCATGCAGATAGACAAGCGAACCCTCACAAAATAGTGAGAGACAACGGAAGACCCTAACCTTACCTTATTGTCACTACAATCTGCACCTCTCAAGACTGACATGAAATCACCGACAGAGCTATTGAATGGAAGAAAACAAATAACAACTCCCTGCAAGTGACCAAGTGGTAGGAAGGCAACAGGTAAAAGGTCAACAGTTCTACAAGCATACTAAATTCCTACCTGAGTTGTTCAAACAACAAACTGCAGATGTTAGGGGCTGGTATAGCACAGGGTTAAAGAGCTGACTTTTAAAGCAGACCAAGGCAAGCCAGCAGCACGGTTCAATTCCCGTACCAGCCTCCCTGAACAGGCGCCGGAATGAGGCGACCAAGAGCTTTTCACAGTAACTTCATTTGGAGCTGATTTGTGACAATAAGAGATTTTCATTTTTTTTCATTTTCAGATGCCAAAGACCTAATCATGAAAATCTGGAATCATTTATCATTTATAAAGCTTCTTTATTTTATCAGAATGCAAAAATAAAAGCCAACACCAAATAAATATTCCAAACCAAATGTTTCACTTCTTTCATCATCATGTGGGTCATCACAATGTATGTGGAAGTTTACGTTTCAAAAATTAAACCCTCATTCCCACTTGATTCACAACTCTACCCAAATTTTTGAGTCCTTCCTTCTTTCCCAAGTTGTCTTTTGTGCTTATGAATCTTTTCATTCAGCTCTGCAGCTGCTCTGGTAAGTTGAGTTGTGTTTGTTTCAGAGTTATCTGCATAACTCTTATAGCTTGACATCTTCACCTTAGCTTTCAATTCTGCTTTGAATAATTTTCATGGTCACCCACTGCACCTTGGAATCTCAATTAAATAATTTCTTCGATTGTCAAATTGTTTGGTAGAATTTTTCGTATTTGCTTTCGAAGACTGGATTTGCTCTTCCATATTGTTTATCACAACCTTAATGTTCAGACTGGACCAAAGTTCAAGAAGTTGAAGCGTTTTTGTAGCATTAAATCAAATATTTCGATCCATCAGCAATTCTCTCTCCTCTTCCAGCCTTTTCCACGAGGCTGATTAGAAACAGATGCTTGAAGTTCATCAAGTTTTAATTGACGATCTATCTTTGTTTAATTTGCTGCTACATGTTCAGTATTTAAGTGTTTCAAGTCCGCTTTTAAGTGTTCTATTTCCTGTGAGTGATATTCCAGTGTTCTCATCAGTTCTAGTTTTTCCTTTACTAACTCATCTTTCGTATGTGAAAATTGCTTTTCTACACTGATCAGTTTTTCTTTCGTAGTGCCGAATTACCCTGCGTCATCCTTCAAACTCAAATTTTGTATTGCACTTCTGCCAATTGTTTCTGAGATCCTTAATGCTCTTTCGTGAGAAATTCAAGCCATTCTAGGTTCTTAATTTTCATCTCTTCATATATATCTTTGGAAATGTAATGGTTTCTTCCAAATGTCCACCCATTTTTCTTCAGCTCTACAGTGTCTTGTTTATACTCTTTTGCTTCCTCCTGGAATACAGAATGTTCCTGAGTATCCTCTGTAATGGTGTAGCCACCTGGGGTGGCCACTGCCCAACACAAAATGGAAGATTACAAAGAATGCAGGGAAAATGGACATGTTGCAAAAGCAAGCAGCTTGCAAAACCGCTTGTGTATTCTGACTGCTGCAAAAACCAGACAGCACTGTGAAAAAAACAAGTTAGCATACTAATGAGGCAATACCCGGTGATTCCCAGGTACAGTGGAAACAAGTTAACTCAAATCACTACAGTGAATAGAAGGCCAGACTTCTCGGCGCCAAGAGAAGTCCAAAACAATAAGCCCCAAGAACCGCCCAGTGATCGAGGAACTGCCCCGTTATTGGGGAAATTCAAATCAATCGATTGGGAAGAGACCCAATCGATTGCGAGTGTATAGAGGGTCAGCCCAGGTGGGAGCGAGACCCTGGGAGAGGCATAAGACAGAGACCCCGACCCCAGCTCTCTCTCTCAGCCAGCCTCTCCTTGACCAGCTCTCTCTGCCGGCCCTCCCAACAAGAACACCTTTGTAGCAACTCTCGAACTTGACCACGGAGAGGAGAGGCCTGGCCAGCAGCTGCCATCAAGTAAGTGTCACACAACGCACGCTACGAGAGTAGACACTCCTGACCCCTTTAGTCCACACCGACTAGAAGCCTGCAGATCCAGGACAAAGCTAGAGGCCGTTGTTCCCTGACCCGGCAGTTCCCTTATTCAGATAAGTATTGGCCTGTTAGTGGTAGGATTAGCCTAGTCTTGTAGTTTTATATGCATAATTAGTAGATAACTGTATGATAATAAACGTATTTGTTTGAACTTACTAACTGGTGTATGGAGTTATTGGTCTGAACTTGAACTTGAAACTTGTGGCGGTATCCTAACGATACCTGGCGGCTCTAGAGCTAAGGAATGAAACAGAGCCAAATTGAGTGTACAGCACACTCACCCAGAACGAGCAACGATGGGTTTGCCAGTTCCTTCATAGCAATATTAAATTCATTTTGCTTCACTTCATAATTTTCTAGAGGAATAAACTTTGACCTGAGAGATCCTGATATCAAGTGAAGTTCCTTTGGAAGGTTTTCATTTTCTTTGCAAAGTGCAAAGAAATTTCTTGTAATTTAACAGACATATCAAGTTTGTTCTGCTGTTCCTTCATTCTGTCGTTAAAGGTAGCCTTTATTCCATCATGCTGATGAAGGGTTATGTTCTGTTTTTGAATTTGATCTTAAAGGATAATTAGCTGGTCTGTCATCTGTTTATTTTCCAATTATTTTCCATAAGGCACCTTGGTAGCACTGTGGTTTCACAGCGCCAGGGTCTCAGGTTCAATTCCCTGTTGGGTCACTGTCTGTGCGGAGTCTGCACTTTCTCCCCGTGTCTGCGTGGGTTTCCTCTAAGTGCTCCGGTTTCCTCCCACAGCCCAAAGACATGCAGGTTAGGTGGATGGCCATGCTAAATATCCCTTTGTGTCCAAAAAGGGTAGGAGGGGTTATTGGGTTAGGGGATAGGGTTGGTCGTTGCAGGATCGATGGTCTGAATGGTTTGCTTCTGCGCTACATGTTCTATGTTCAAATTCATCCCTGAGCGTCTCACTCTGAATTTAAGTGCATTGCATTGTTACTCTGGTAGTTCTAATGCAGCATTGGCAGGTATTGTTTCCTCAAATATTCTTTCAAGGTCAGAACTTGTTCTTTTAAAAATATTTTTGTTAGAAATTTCCAACTTTAGCAATTTAACAATTAGACATATAAAACACATAATATTTACAGAATAAGACAGTTCGCATGTACAATTTACATGCTCCGCTTTCATCAGCCCCCCGCTTCCTTTCCTCCCCTTTCCCCCCTTCCCCCTTCTCCCCCAATTGTTATTCGGGCTCCATCTTGTGCCCTTTCTTCCGCCGTGGGTGTTGGTGTCTCTCTTTCATTTTTAAATTGTTGCTATTGCCCCTATGGCTTTGCCTGGGGGGGACGGGGGCAGAGGGGGACGGGGGACGGGGGACGGGGGACGGGGGGGGGGGGGGGGGGGGTGGTAGATGGCACTCTGACTCCCCCCAGGTTATTTTCCCGTGACCCCTCCTGATATTTCCCTGGCTTCCTTCCTTGCTGTCTTAATTCCTATCTGCTCTGTGTGGACGTGTCTGCCCTCATTGGTTCCAGGAGCTTCATGATTACCTTCCAGCTGTTCTGCGGGTCCGATATGTAAAGGAGCAGGTCATCCGCATAGAGTGAGACTTTGCTCTCTGCCTCCTCTTTGGATGCTCTTCCAGCCTCTCGCATCTCACAGAGCGATCGGCAGGAGTTTTATTTCCAGGGCGAACAGGAGTGGGGACAGTGGGCATCCCTGCCTTGTGGCTCTGTGCAGCTGGAAGTATTCAGGGCTAGTGGTGTTGGTCCGAACACTCCCCTTGGGGGCGTTGTACAGGAGTTTCATCCAAGAAGTGAACCCTGTCCCTCGCCCAAACTGCTCCAGAACCTCTATGATGTACTTTTGGCTCTGCCGAAGGCCTCTTATGTGTCCAGGGAGATGATCACCTCTGGTGTTCGCTCCCCGGATGGGGGCAGTATCACATTCAGCAGCCATCTGATGTATTCAGTTAGCTGCGTACCCTTTACAAAGCCCATCTGGTACTCTGCAATCACCTCTGGTATGTAGTTCTCCAGTCACTTAGCCAGGACTTTTTTCATCTACTTTGATCCTCCCAGGGTCCTGATACCGATGCAATTTGGCAATTATTGCCCTTGGCTGTTCCTCCACTAGGTTGCCCAGCATCTGAGCCACATAGTCCATCAGGTCCCTGCCCTCGATCCTCTCTGACAGGCCCATGATCCATATATTTTGGCGCTGGGACCGGTTCTCCTGGTCCTCAATCTCCCCTTTAGGCTCCCCTGGGTTGGCACCAACCTTTTAATTTCAGCCTCCAGAGCAATAATCCAGTCACACTGGTCCGTTGAGGCCTTTTCCAGCTCTTGAATCCCCTTCCCTTGAGCTCCCAGCTTCTCTTCCCCATTCTGCCGATGGCCCTCTGCATGGTGACCAATGCCTCCGTCACTGCCACCTTGAATGCCTCCCTCATTGACAACATTTCCATCGTCAGAAACGTCTTCAATCCATCTCCAGGTTGGGTGGGGTGGCATTGTTTGGGTTGTCAGTCTCCCTCTCTCTCGGTGGCTGGGTCCTCTTGCCTCGTAGGTCTGTTGACTTGTCCACCCGCTGCTGTTTCCCTCTGCTCCTGCCATCTCTATGGCCTCTCAAGCTCCCATTTGCTGACATGTTATTCCTATTCTCTCGGTTTCTTATTTATGGTTACAATCGACTAAAAGTACCGGTTTGTTTTTATTCTGGAGTGGAACCCCCTGATGTATGACTGCCCAGGAGATCACCGACAGAACTTCTTTGAGTGCATTTTGTGCCTGCTGTTGTACTTGATTGTACTTCTGGTTTAATTGACGAATTCCCACTTTAATTTGCTGACAATGGAATTCAGAATTGTTATGTCCTTCTTGTACCTTTGTGATGACTCAGGAACATGTTCTAATCTTGAACAGATAGGTTCATTTACAATTTTAATTTATCACATATTTTCAAAAGTATAGACTCAGCCTGAATTTTGAGTTTTAAATCTTTCAATTCAACTTTAATGCAATCTTATTTTGTTTTCTTTTTATAGAGTTTGTGTGCTTTGGACTTCATCAGGTAGCATTCCTTCATACACTGCCAGCACTCCACAATACCACCTGCGCTGAAGTTGGGTAACATATCAGGGTTTCCAAAATTATATATTTTGGGGACTTCTGTAAAATGATTTGCCTTTCAGGTGCCCTCCTGTCATTTGTTTGGGAGATGTATTTTTTCCTATCATAGCTTTACTTGGCGGTTTTCTATCCCTCTATTTAAGCTCTGTGTGCTCCACAATTTGAAGGTTAAAATATCTGTCAAAGGCTTTTATGTTTCATCGTAGCTGGTTGAAGATTCACCCATGCCTTACATTAGAATTGCTTCATCTGCAAGTTCACCAAATTGGTACAAAAATGTATTAATGTGTACCTTTTCTAATTTCTTACTTAATCTTGGAGAAACCCTGAAATTTTAAATTTCTCCTCGCTAAGACTCCAATTTTGGATCTGATTTGACCCTCGCCTTAGCCTAAATGGATCTGATAGTTTTAATTGACGAACCATGCTCACATTATACAGCAGGTGAGCATCTCTTCAAATTTATTTTCTTCCAGGATGGCGCCATTGTAACCATTTATCTTCTGCTCTTTCCACGCTGGTCAGGGTTCAATTAGCTCCCATTATGCTGACATAGCTTTTTGAATTTATTCTTTCTGCGGGATACTTTTAAAACAAGAAGCCTGGGTCATTGGGTGGATTTTTCAAATCTGAGAAATATATACTGGAAGCTGATTTTTAAGCTCTGCCTTCAATTTTCAAACTATTTTTTTCTCGTTCTGTCAAGCTCAGCCACTGTCTATATGGTGCCAACCACAGGACTTGCTGCTGGAGCTTTTTGAATTTCAAGATGACATTGCCGTTCAGTTAGAGGCAAAAGGGTTTCCCAGACTTGCAGGTTTTGGCGGGCTCTGTTACAATGGTGATCACACTTAGGTTGAGAGCATTGGCTGCCTGGACTGCCTATCTGCAGGGTCCTCTTGCTCAGCAATTATGTTTCAAATGCATTGGATCCTGCCATTGAATGCTTGCCTTTCGTTGGGTTTAAAAAGTCATGATTCTCCCAAACTATTCAACTGTGCATTAGCAATTTTCAGAGAAAGCCTGGATGCCATCAGGATTTCTGGGATGGAGATTTTCAATCGGCACTTCTGACTGACAGTTTCAAAGATTTCTCAGGACTTGTTTCAACCCTGGAATTTAAAAAAAGATTTGCTAGATCTGCTGACTCTATTTTGGATTTGGAAATGGTCTTCCAAAGGCCATGCAATGCAGTTTTCTGCTGCAGTGATGAATTTTAAATCTCTGCATTCAGCTTCCAAGCCTTTCTTTGGAGATTCTTCTTGGCAATCTTTCCTCTGCGCCTAAGCTTCTGGAACTTCTTTTCAGGTCAGGCTGCTTTGCTAAGTTGTTTCTTAGTCTTCCAGCATTTTTGTTTTTCTGTATGTTTTCTGCAAGGTCTTGGGTTTTTTAATAAGCTGCCACGCTGCTGTGGGGCGTGGTTACAGTTTGGTAGGTCTGAAGAAGTCTTCCTCATCATAAATGAAAATGAAATGAAAATCGCTTATTGTCACGAGTAGGTTTCAAATGAAGTTACTGTAAAAAGCCCCTAGTCGCCACATGCCGGCGCCTGTTCAGGGAGGCTGTTACGGGAATCAAACCGTGCTGCTGGCCTGCTTTCAAAGCCAGCGATTTAGCTGTGTGCTAAACAGCCCTTAGTTTAACAGTAAATAGTTTAACTGTAAGTCTTTATTGCTCTTAGAACTATTTATAAACACACAGCAAAGGTTACAAGCTAGGAACTATGTCAATGTTTGCAGATACACACGGCTCTGTCCAACACTTGACTGACCTTGAGTGTGGGTCATGTATTCTCTTACCTCACTGTGTACTGTGTACTCAGTACCACATGAATCCTGTATGTGTCAGACCCTTATACGACTCAAACCATGCCATATCGCATGAAAGCACAAACTAACCATACTTGTGAATTCCCTTAATGCCTGTCTTCTGTTTAATTTTGCCTGGCCTAGTGATCCTACACATTGCTACCAGTGTGGCTGCAGCATGGCTGATAGAAATGGCTGTAGCCTTGGAGGATGACACTGAACAGCTCACGGCCCAAAGTATCCGGATTTGCACTGTACTATCTTGGCATAGTGGCAGTAATCTGGGCTGGCTGGTCGACAGACAACACCAGGAGCACTGTCAGGGGAGCATGCAGTGTCCCACAACATGCTGAGCCTCTATTTTCACCTTTATATTAGATGTTGAGTCAGTGGGTGAAATTCTCTAACCCCCAGCAGGGTCGGAGAATCGCCTGGGGCCGCCAAAAGTCCTGCCCCCGCCGTGGCAGAGATTCTCCGCCACCCGGGAAGTGGCGGTGGTGGGAATCTCGCCACTCCGATCGGCGAGGCCTCTGCGGTGATTCTCCGGCCCGGATGGGCCGAAGTCCCGCCGCTGGGAGGCCTCTCCCGCCGCCGAGGTTTGAACCACCTCTGGTGGCGGCGGGATCGGCGGCGCGAGCGGGCCCCGGGGTCCTTGGGGGGGGGGGGCGGGGGCGGGGGGCGATTGGACCCCGGGGGGTGCTCCCACAGTGGCCTGGCCTGCAATCGGGGCCCCCCGCTCAGACTGCGGGCCAGTGCCCTTGGTGCACTCTTTCTCCTCCGCGGCCACCACCGGCTGGCCGCTGACGTCACCGCCGGCGCATGCGCCGACCAGCGAAAGCCTTTTAGCCAGCCCCGCTGCCGGGGGCGCCGGTTTTTTGCGCCAGTCTTCTGGTGCCAACCGCTCCGGCGCGGGGCTAGCCCCCAAAGGTAGGGAGAATTCCCCACCTTTGAGGAGGCCCGACCCCTGAGTGGTTGGTGCCACTCCCCTACGCCGGGACCCCACGTCACGCCGGGTAGGGGAGAATCCCACCCAGTATCTGAGCTATTAGCTTCACATGTTGAGTCAGGTGTTTCTTCACCATCAGTGACTTGTTGCCCTTCCACTTGAGGCTCCTTCACCGCTGCCTGAATAGGTGACAGCTCTTGAATAAAAAAAAAGTGGAAATCCTCAGCTGGTCAGGTAGCATTTGTGTAGAGACAAAGGGAGTTACGATAACTTTTGCCTGAATCTGCAGCAGTTCTGCGGCAACATTAGATTTTGGTAAGGAAAAAGGTACCAGGAGAAATATATATTCTGCAGTGTAGGTTTCCCTGAATCATCAATTCTAAATGGGTATTTAACAACTGAAGCAGTCATATATTTTAAACATTGATGAGCTCGCACATGGTTAGTATGTAGGCTTGATGTCGGCCTCAGGCATGATAATACAGCATCACAGGCAGATCTAATGACCCCACAGAAATTAGACTATAAGTCAAGAAGTTGTAAAATTCTTAATGCTTTCACAAAGTTGCTTGTTTTGTTCTGTGTAAAGTCCGCTGAGCCTAAGGAGATTTTACAAGTTAATGACACATGGATCTGAGCTTTTCCAATTTAGGTTTTTTGAATGCGTGTATTTAAAAATGTTAACTGGAAATAACCAAGATCAACCTATTTAATTGGCCAGATCACTGTGTTGTGTCTTCCTATGTCCATAAGACTATAAGACATAGGAGCAGAATTAGACCGTTCAGCCCATCGAGTCTGCTCCGCCATTCAATCATGGCTAATATGTTTCTCATCCCCATTCACCTGCCTTCTCCCCATAATCCCTGATCCCCTTACGAATAAGAACCTATCTATCTCTGTCTTAAAGACACTCATTGATTTGGCATCCACAGCATTCTGCAGCAAGGAGTTCCACAGATTCACCATCCTCTGGCTGAAGGAATTCCTCCTCATCTAGCTTTAAAGGGTCATCCCTCCTGTGCCCTCAGATTCTAGTTTTTCCTACTAGTGGAAACATCCTCTCCACATCCAAGGCTTTAACGTCAAAGAATAGAAGAGCAATATACACAGTCAACAAACAAGCATAACATTTTAAATCTATGGATGCCTGTCTCCTATCCATTGCCATTCCCTATGCCCTGCCATTAATGGCCATGCTTCAGTCATTCACGATCCAAGCTCTAGAATTTCTTCCCAAACCCCTCGACCTTTCTACCTCAGGCCCTCCTGAAAACATAACTATCTGAATACCTTTTTGTCACCCCTTCTGATTTTATTTTGCCTCAGTGCCAGCTTTTGTTTGATTAAAATCCTGCGACTTGCATTGTGAACATTTCCTACATTGAAGGTATCATATAAGACTAAAAAATTGAGTTCTTCATCTGATAGAGGGAACCTAGTTTCCAGCTGAGAAAGCTAAGGTTTGTTGACAGCCGAGTTTGTACGAAATGATGACACCAAATGGAGCGACATTATACAGAAATTGATTTTAACTCAGGCAGGTGTCCAATTGTGAAACACTCAGCAATCCCATTGTAAATTGAATCCGATTCAAAGGTTAGACAATAATGTATTGGGCAGCAAGGTAGCACAGTGGTTAGCATAGTTGCTTCACAGTTCCAGGGTCCCAGGTTCGGTTCCCGGCTTGGGTCACTGTCTGTGCGGAGTCTACACGTTCTCATTGCGTCTGCGTGGGTTTCCTCCGGGTGTTCCGGTTCCCTCCCACAGTCTAAAGATGTGCAGGTTAGGTGGATTGGCCAGGCTAAAATTGCCCTGAGAGTCCAAAAAACATTGGGTGGGGTTACTGGGCTACGGCGATAGGGTGGAGGTGTGGGCTTAAGTGGGGTGCTCTTTCCAAGGACTGGTGCAGACTCGATGTGCTGAATGGCCTCCTTCTGCACTGTAAATTCTATGTATCACTGTGGAAGATAAGAGAATCAAGGGATATGGGGAAGAGGGTAGGAAGGGGCAACACGGTAGCACCGTGGTTAGCACAGTTGCTTCACAGCTCCAGGATCCCAGGTTCGATTCCCGACTTGGATCACTGTCTGTGTGGAGTCTGCACATTCTCTCTGTGTGTGCATGGGTTTCCTCTGGGTGCTCCGGTTTCCTCCCACAGTCCAAAGATGAGCAGGTTCGGTGGATTGGATATGCTAAATTGCCCTTAGGTTAGGTAGAGTTGCTGGTTTACACGGATAGGGTGGAGATTTGGGCTTAAGTAGGGTGTTCTTTCCAAGAGCCAGTGCAGACACAATGGGCCTAATGGCCTCCTTCTGCACTGTAAATTCTGTGAATTCTACAAATTCTATGAATTCTCTGAATTGAATCGTGGGGCAAGATTCTCCGCAAATGCGGAGAATCATAAAGGCTGCCGTGAAACTGGCTGTGTTTCACGGCAGCCTCCGCGCCCCCTCCCGGGACCCGATTCTCCCCCCCAGGGCGGGGCTAGCAGCGGGGCCCCGTGAAGCACGGCATCATGTCCTTAGCGACCGTCGCTAAGCCCGCACGCCAAGCGTCACGCTGGCTGATGCGCACGATGACGTCAGCCGCGCATGCACGGGTTGGACGACTCCAACCCGCGCATGCGCGGGGCCGTAATCTCACTCGGCCACCCTGCGGACTGATCCTGCGGGGCGGCGGAGGGAGAAAGAGTGCGTCCATTACGGACGCACTGCCCGCGATCGGTGGGCACCGATTGGTACGGCCGTGCCAATCGGGGCCCTGGATGCCCAGAACGGGTATGTTGCGGCCGTTTTTACGACGGCAGCAAGCAGGTGTGTTTGCTGCCGTAAAAACGGCCGTAAAGGCCTGGGAACTCGGCCCATCGGTCTGGGGAGAATCGCTGCTCGCCGTAAAAAATGGCGAGCAGTGATTCGTGTCGTGGGGCGGCCGTGGGGGGGGGGGGGAGAATAGCGGGAGGGCGTGAAAAATGTCGGGGACGCCCTCCCGCTATTCTCTGACCCGTCGTGGGCAGCGGAGAATCGCGCCCGTGGAGTTTAAGCCCAAGATCAGCCATGAATTGATTGATTGCTGAAGCAGACTCGATGGGTCATATGGTCAACCACTGCTCCTATTTCTTGCGTTCTTGTGACACTAATACCGTTATACTGACAGAGTGCTGTGTTGAAGGTGCGTCTTGCTAATGAAACATTAAACCAAGGCACCACCTGCCCTATCAGGCGAAATCTAAAGATCCAGTGGTGTATTTTGAAGAAAAACAGGCTTCTGTCCCTAGTGCCTCAGCTAATACTTACACCTCAATCAACATCATTACAATTAGCGTGGCACGGTAACGCAGTGTTTAGCACTGCTGCTTACAGCGCTGAGGGCCTGGGCTCAATCTTGATCCCGGGTCACTGTCTGTGTGGAGTTTGCTCATTCTCCCCTTGTCTGCATGGGTTTTATCCCCACAACTCAAAAGATGTGCAGATTAGGCAGATTGGCCACACTGAATTGTGCCATGCAGCCCTTATTGTGGTGATGTTGATTGAGGTGTAAATATTAGCACCAGGGACAGCTGCCTGCTTTTCTTCAAAACAGCACTGGATCTTTAGCCTCAGAGGGTAGATGACGCCTTGGTTTAATGTTTCATTAGCAAGAGGAACCTTCAACACAGCACTCTGTCAGTATATGGTAACGTATCACAAGAACGCAAGAAATAGAAGCCGTAGTAGACCATACGGCCCATCGAGTGTGCTCCAGCAATCAATAAATTCATGGTTGATCTTGGGCTTAAACTCCACGACCCAGGGCCGATCGCCCGGGTCCTTGGCACCGTGAGACAGCAGTGCTAACCACTGCGCCACTGTGCTGCCGCCCAATTTATTACTTTCTTACCTGATTGAAGGATATGGAAAATGTATTTTAGTTCTCACTCAGGTTCAAATTTCCCAAGACTGACAATCCATCAATCAATGAAACAAACTTTTATGTAGCATTGTAGATGTTGGTCCAGCTCTGTTGGTGTTACTGAGAGGCCTAGTGAAATGTTACATCATTTCCGATTATACATTGAGCAGGTGTCATTGAAGTTCTATTATCTTTGCAATCTGGGGCGGATTCTCCAACTCCCCGCCGGGTCGGAGAATCGCTGGTGGGCAGCGTGAATCCCGCCCCTGCCGGCTGCCGAATTCTCCTGCACCAGAGATTTGGCAGGGGCGGGAATCGCGCCGCGCCGGTCTGCGGAGTCCCATCCGTTCAATGCAGGTCGTAAATTGGAGTTGGTCGCTTACCGGCAGGACATGGCAGCACGGGCGGGCTCCGGAGTCCTCGGGCGGTGGGGGGGGGGGGTGATCTGGTCCCGGAGGGTGTCCCCACCGTGGCCTGGCCCGCGATCGGGGCCCACCGATCCGCGGGCGGGCCTGTGCCGTGGGGGTACTCTATTCCTCCGTGCCGGCCGTGTAAGCCTCCACGATGGCCGGCGCGAAGGTGAACCCCCCCTCCACATGCATGGGGATGATGTCAGCAGCCGCTGACGCTCCCGCGCATGCGCGTACCCGCGCTGGCGGGCGGAGTCCCTTCGACTCCGGCTGGCGCGGTGCCAAAGGCCTTCCACGCCGGCTGGCGGGGTGCAAACCACTCCGGATGAGAGGTAATTTAAGTATATTGTCAGGGTGACCATTCTTGTAGTTAATTCTAAATATTGTTCTTCACTGTTGCATTTCTTGTTGCATATTTTAAACTTCAATAAGAGTTTTGTGATTTGAATATTTAAAATAAGACTGACCACTTTCCTCATTGGGTTTAATATCTTTTCTCACACTTTTTCAAAATCGCAAAAAGAAATCGTCACGAACTGATGCTTGGGATGCCCTCACACTGAACATTAGCAGTGTTTAATAAATATTTTATTCTTTTGTTGAAAGTTCCTCAGCAGTCCTGTGACTCTGTTCATCCATGTTCCCAAACAAAAACATGAAAGTTAGGATCTATCAAGCCAGATTTCATCCTGACTTGCCCAATAGTAACATCAGCTAGGATTGTAGTATTTCCCTTGCAATGTCCTGCCTTTTCTGCATGAGGTTCCTACCTCAGGTTATGCACAGTAATGTTGGAGAGGGCTTCCTTTTCCATGCATTAACAAACAACAACTGTAGTCACTACCGAAGTAGAAGTAAAATTTTAAGAGACAACTCCAGCAACAGCATAATGAGAAAAACTTGCACTTGTATTGTGCCTTTTATGATCTTATGATATCACTAAATGTTGAATTGATTTGTAGCCAACAAAACACTTGCAGGAGTGTCAGAAATTTCACCCATTTCTAAACTGAGATCTAATTTTAAGATTATTGCCACTTTTTGTATTCATTACGAAAGGAAATAGGTAATTTTGCTCAGGTAATTAGCCATAGTCCATTAGAGACCATTAACATGTCTCTCTATTCAAGAGAGAGAGAGAGAGAGAGACAATCGGTTATATAGATTGAGGGGCACATTCCTACATCAAGCGACAGGCAACTGAAGGGGGAAAGCCTCCATGGACTAGGGGTCAGTATCTATCCTATTTAATTGCATCACGTGGGCAGCACAGTGGCACAGTGTTTAGCACTGCTGCATCACAGCATCAGGGACCCGGGTTCAAATTCGGCCTCAGGTGTACGTTCTCCCCTTGGGTTTCCTCTGGGTGCTCCAGTTTCCTCTCAGTCCAAAGTTGTACAGGTTAGGTGAATTTGCCAGGTTAAATTGCCCCTTAGTGTCCAGGGATGTGCAGGTTATGTTATGGGGATAGGGTGAGATGTATGGGGGAGTGAACATGGATTGTAGGCTGCTCTTTCGGAGAGCCGGTTCAGATGGGCCTTCTGCACTATAGGAATTCTATGAACTCTCATTGTCACTTCCTCATCTTCCAAACTCAAGGGAATACAAAACCCAGGCCAAGGATTTTCATCAGGATAGAGATACCAAAATCCAGTGAGTGGCCAAAATTTCTAAATCCCACTCCCAAATTCAGAATTTTCCATCTTTGTGGGATGGGGCGAGAGTCAAGTTGGAGTTTACACATGTGTATTTGCAGAGGCAACTGGCCTCTTAAATCACCAGCTGCCTCTACTGAATTGGGAGTTGGACGTGGTCTGAACTTGGCGGATTTGTTTGGATAACCCCTTTGGAGAGGTAAAGTACCCCTTTGCATAGCATCCCACGCCACATTTGGGAAAAGTATGGCAGCCTTTGAGAGATGTAAGGTGCCTTTTGGAGATGAAAAGTTACTACAACTGGTCTTTATCATTTAGCCCTCGAAGCCTGGATATCATCTTGGTTAATCTGCACCACACTCCTCCATTGGAGAGAAGTAAGTATTTTCTAAAGTTCAGTGTCGAAAACTGAAAACTGCACAAAGGGGAAGAATATTAACATAGAGTGGCCAGCACTTGGTCTACCTTTTGTTTTGGTATGAATAGATGATACTGACTTGCATAGAGGGAATCCAATCTTAACTTGCTGATGGCAAAAAACATGCAAGTCCCTCTTTATCCAGACATTAGGGGATTTAAACATTAAGTCTTAAAAGAATCTTGTGGTTCCAATGAAGTAGCTCGAGGGAAAAATAAAAGCTTAGTTTACTCATGGCTCATGAAAGTTTAAATGGGAGTTTAAATGGAAATTAAACAAAAATAAAAATTACTACAAAAAGAGCCAGGCGGGATTCTCTCAGCCCACACCGGGCCGGAGAATTGCCGTGCCGGGCGCGAATCGCGCGATGCCGCCCCGATGCTTCTCCGCCGATTCTCCGGAGAGCTGGTCGGGGACCGCGGGGGGGTGCCTCCGCTATGGCCTGGCCCGCTATCGGGGCCTACCGATCTGTGGGCCCGCCTCTCGGGCAGTGGATCTCTTTTGCTCTGTGCCGGCCCCTGTAGCCCTACGCCATATTGAGTTGGGGCCAGCACGGAGAAGGGAGCCACCGCGCATGCGTGCAACTGCGCCGGTCGCACTGCGCATCCGTGCATTGGCACCGGTCACAGTGTACATGCGCAGACCCGCGGCGCCCATTTGACGCTGGCATTGGCAGCTGGAGCGGCGTGAGTCGCTCCAGTGCCATGCTGGCCTACTGAGGGGCTCGGAATTGATGCTCCTGAGGTCCTGTTGACACCGTCGTAAAACGCGGCGGCGTTTACAACGGCGTCAACACTTAGCCTCAGGATCAGAGAATCCCGCCCCCAATGAAAGTGTATGGGCCCTTTAAATGCCCTTTTGCCTGTCAGGCTGCTTGAATCTTTCCCCTTCCCCCCACCACCACTACCAACCACCACCGCCAAATCAGGTTTTACTGGTGTGGTAGATATTTGGTATCCAGCATGTCTGAGACCGAAAATGATTTATTCCTGTCTTTCCCCCTTCTGCATACATTAAAGTTGCCTCCTCCTGTTTCAGCTCAGTATCAAGCAGGGCCTTATCCCAGCAGCAATCTGCTGAAATAATTCTCACTCCTCTTTTGTACATCAATTATTTCTCCACTGCCCTGGTTTTGGGGTGACAACACCAGGAACACATCTCTAGAACATCTCTAGAAAGAGGAGCCGAGAAGGTTGAGGGAAGTTAATCAAGATCTTATTTTGAAATTATAAACAGTTCTATTACAGTGAATAGGGCAACATCATTTTCTCTTGTTGAGCAGTTGATGGTGAAGGAGTCAATTAAAAAATATTTACTGGGTGTGAGGAGAGAGGCAGAAGAAATGTCTTCACTCACAGGGTTTTTGGAGCATGGAGCGCTATTTGCCAAAGGGAATTGTTAAGTCAGATAACATTGCTTCTTTTAGGGAAGAATGAATAACTTGCTTAAACAAAGAAAGATACAAGATTATGGGGAGAGCATGTTCAGGTATGTCTTGTCCTATTGAAGAATTAGGCTTAATAGTGTGAATGGCTTCATTCTGTGCTGTTCTCTGGTTTTAATTCAATTCATTCTACCTTCAATGCATTGCAAGCATAATAAATGATTTGTCAATATTCATCTATTTGGATAGCTCTGAATTAAAGCAGATTTTATTCTGCAGGAAATTTTCATTAGTAGACAGAGTTGTGTGATGAGTGTTCATGCTGCCTATATTAATATTCTAATGACATATTTTTTATGGGGACACAGCAATAACAATGAGACCTGGCAGCTTCCAACAATTAATGCACTTATGTGATGATTGTCTAACATTTTTCTGACAAAGTCATGAGGGCATTAGGCTGAACAGGTCCACATGAGCCCCCTCTTACCCAAAATTTGTCATGTGCTTCAATAATTCTGTGAACAACAACATATTTATACAGCACTTTTAACATAATCGATCCTTCACTGGAGCATTAAAAAGCAAAGCATCACACCAAATCACAGAAGGAGATATTACTTCAGATAATATCAAAGAGATGTGTTAGAAGTGACTTAAAGGAGGGGAGTGAGGTAGAGCGGTGTAAAGATGTAGGGAGTGTGGTAGTCACCACTGATTGTATAGTAGTTGTAATGATGATTATTAGAACGGTGAGGCTCCTGTACTATAGGTATGGGGATAAATCCCTGCCTGCTGGCTCCACCCAGTAGGTGGAGTATAAATATGTGTGCACACCCGAGCTGCTTCCATTCTGGTAGCAGCTGCAGGAGGCCACACATTTCTGCTTAATAAAGCCTTGATTATTCTCTACTCTCGTCTCATAGTAATTGATAGTGCATCAGGGAGTGAATTCCAGATCTCAGGCCTGGGGTGACGGCACAGCATTCAAAGTTGGAGAAATTATAATTGGGAATGCACAAGAAACCAGAATTAGAGGAATGCCGATGTCTTGGAGGGTTTTGGGGTTGGTGGAAATTACAGAGAGATCGGGAGGGGTGAGACCATGGAGGGAACTGGAAGCAAGAATGGAAATTTTGAAATCAAGTCTTTGTTTGATCAGGAACCACTGTGGGTCAGTGAGCACAGGAGTGATATGGGGAGTGGAACTTGCTACAAGTTAAGACATTGAAAGCAGATCTTTGGATGACCTCAAGAGGGTAGAATGTGGGAGACCATTGAAGGACACATTGCAATAATCAATCCAGAGGAAAGGAAGACATAAATGAGGGTTTCAGCAACAAATGAGGTGGGACAGGGGTGAAGTCAAACAATGTTACGGTGGTCTTCATCGCGCAAATATGAAATAGTTTGGAAGGTCATCTTGGGATCAAAAGTCACACAAAGGTTGTGAGTTTAATCTCATTCCACCATCAAGGAGAATGTGGAGTCAGTAGCAAAGGAACAAAGTTTGGGGCGGGGACAAAAACAGTGGCTTCAGTCTATTCAATACTTCATTGGAAGAAAGATCTGCTTATCCAGCACTGGATGTAGGGGTAAGAGTCTGATAATTTAGCAACAGTGGAGGGGTCGAGGGAACTGGGGATGAGGTGAAGCTGAGTGTCATCAGTGAACTTGTGAAAACTAACACCATGCGTTCAGATAATGTTGCCAGGGGGAAGCATGCAAATGAGAAATGGAGGCAGGGTCAAGCTGGATCCTTGGGAGCACCATTGGTAACTGCAGGAGCAGAAGATATCTTAATTCATATTAATTCATATAGGATTGAAATGAATTTTTCTCATGGGTGAATGTTTCCGCTCATCTTTGATAGCTTTGTTGCCAAATCAGTAGTTATTTAAAATATCACTTTCAGCGAGAGGGAGGAGAACCTCTTTTACACACTATTATTGGACCATGGAATGCATTGACTCAGGGAATAGCTGAGGCAGAGTTTTGATGATTTGAATGGGAAATTGAATACATTTCAATATGGGCTGAAAAGCCCACATTGATGACGTAATTGATTAATTTTCAGTTGCATGTTATGAAAATATTGATGCCTATTATTCCGTGAGAATGTATATAAGACACAATGGGATTCAGTCAAATTTACCACTGTTGAATTTGCTAGCTTGATCTTTGTGGAACACAAGGATTGAGTGAAATTAGTAATTCGCGTGTGAAGCAAGCACTTAAACAGAAATGTATTCTTACAGCAGGAGTTACACGAGAAATAACTAAATGGTTAAAAGGGAAGCATTCCAATGGTGCCGATACCTATCATTATCAAGTCACTTACAATAAGGATCTCATTCAGCAAAAAAGGAGGGCAGGATTCTCCAACCCTCCACATCGGAATCGCACCCGGCACAGGGTCGGAGAATAGCCATTCACAATCCGGCGTGATGGCGCTTCCGCGATTCTCCGCGGACCTACCAGTTGCATGCGGTCGATGCGGCGCCGAGTCCCGCCGATGTGGTTCCAACCTGGTACCTGCAGCCGCGGTGCACATACTGGTGGGTGGGCTGGTGGATCTGACTCCGGGGGGCCTCCATAGAGTCCAGGCCCATGATCGGGGGCTTCTGATCGGCGGGTGCCCGCGATCTGGAGGGAGCCTCCCTCCTTCCCTGCGGGCCTGCTATAGGTCTTTGCCATGTTGCTCGGCTCTGGCGCAGAGACGGCAACCATGTGCTTGCGCCGGCGTGGAGATGGCTGTCACGTGCATGTGTGGACCTGCGTCGGCCATGCAGGGCCGCCTTTCGGCGCCGGAGCATGCACAGCTGGCCCCCTGAAGACCGCTGAATTGTTGGGCCATGAGGCCTGTTGACGCCGGCGTACACCACTCCGGTGTATACGCCAGCATCAACACTTGGCCGGGATTTCGGAGAATTCCGGCCAGAAACTTCTTTTGATTTTGTGAGGCCATCATTAAAATCAGGAGAGTGAGAAACCTTGAAACAGTGTGAAGATACACCTGTGTGATGCTTATTAAACATTTGGAATGTTTGAGAGTCTTGAAGCAGTTAATAAAAGCATTTTGAAACAGTTCTTCGGGACTTTGTCCATGAGGGGTGACTTTGCATTTGACCACTCACTGAGTTGACCATGCAGGGAGTAACACATTTCTGATCGCCACAGGTCTTGAACACATGTACAGAGAGGTATTTCCTTTGTTCCTTACAGTACAGCAAACATTGGCCAACACATCTGAAGTTACATCGTTTCCCTTGGGCATCTGATCAATGTTGCAGGTGTGAACAGAAACTAAGATATTGTGAGTATCATTCATGGAATGCATAAGGGAAGCACTCCAATGGTGCCGATACCTATCATTATCAAGTCACTTACAATAAGGATCTCATTCAGCAAAAATGGAGGGCGGGATTCTCCGAACCTCCACATCGGAATCGCGCCCGGCACAGGGTTGGAGAATAGCCATTCACAATCCCCTGGTTGAGTAAAAATAGAGGGCGCGATTCTCCCAAGTTACGAAAACTCGGGAAGCTGGCGTCAAAAACGGGCGCGTTTGACGCCAGCCCCCGCCCCCCCGACCGGGAACCGATTCAGCTCCCCGGTCGGGGCTAGCATTGCGCGGCCGTGAACTCCGGCATCGCGGGCTTAACGATTTTCGTTAAGCCCGCTAGCCAGAGTTAGCGACGGCTGAGGCGTCAGATTACGTCAGCCGCGCATGCGCGGATTGGATGACTCCAACCCGCGTATGCGCGGATGACGTCATCACGTGCGCGGGCCGGTATGCCCCTCAGCCGCCCCATGAATGGATCCAGCGGGGCGGCGGAGGGAGAAAGAGTGCGCAGGTTAAGTACCCGCTGCCCGCGATCGATGCCCACCGATCGCGGGCCCATGGCACCCTTGGCACGGCCGTGGTACTGCCATGCCAATCGGTGCCATGGTTCCCCAGATCGGGACTTTACGGTGGTTTTTACGAACGGTCAGACCAGGTGTGTTTTACGTTCATAAAAACGGCCGTAAAGGCCTTGGAAATCGGCCCATCGGCCAGGGGTGAATAGCTGCTCGCCGTAAAAAAACGGCGAGCAGCGATTCGTGTCGGGGGCGGCCGTGGGGGGGGGGGGGGGGGGGGGGGGGGGAGAATAGCGGGAGGGCGTCGGACCAGCGTGTCCGTAAAAATTTACGCCGCCCGCTATTCTCCGAATTTTCGTGAGCGCGGAGAATTGCGCCCAGAGAGCCTGGAAGAAAGAGAACTGTAGCTTTTCCCTGGGTTAAATGGAACAAGTAAAGAGATTGAGAGGCAAGGCTGTGAAAGATTGTGCTTTGTGGGTATCATCCAGATAACTGGATGTGTAAACCATTTATCTCATGATTTAAAGTAAAGGAGGAAGCTGGATGAAAGAAGCCAGTTGCCTGCAGTTTAAAAGGTAAAACATAAACTAGAATGGCGGGCTTTTATAAAGTGAGGACACATGGAACTGCAGGAGGTCTGCTTATGAGTTTTGTTTCCTGTTGTTGGACCTGCATAATGTTATTTGCCTGTTCATCAGCTATTGGTGTGCTATTCATATCCATATAATTTTGAAAGATGGTTCAATAAAATTGTTGAACTATTTTATAATCCTATATCTTCACTGGCAACTTATTTATTATTTTAAGGAAGGATCATAGAATCATCGGATTAACAGTACAGTAGGAGGCCATTCGGCCCATCGAGTCTGCACCGGCCCTCGGAAAGAGTACCCCACTTAAGCCCACGCCTCCACCCTATCTCCATAACCCAGTAACCCTATCTAACCTTTTTGGACACTAGGGGCAATTTATCATGGCCCATCCACGTAACCTGCACAGCTTTGGACTGTGGGAGGAAACCGGAGCACCCGGTGGAAACCCACGCAGACACGGGGAGGAACGTGCAGACTTCGCACAGACAGTGATCCAAGCCGGGAATCGGACCTGGGACCCTGGAGCTGTGAGTCAATTGTGCTAACCATTGCGCTACCATGCTACAAGGATGTAAATGATTTGGAGGCTGTTCAGAAGAGGTTTACTAGATTGATACGTGGAATCAGCAGTTGTTGCCTGAGGAAAGGTTGGGCAGATTGGGCTTGTTTCCACTGGAGTTTAGAAGAGTAAGAGATGGCCTGATGGCAGTACATAACATTCTGAATGGTCTTGACAAGTTGGGTGTGGAAAATATGTTTCCTCTTATGCACAAGCCAAGAACTATGGGGCACTGTATTAAACAAGAACAATGGGGCACTGTATTAAACAAGAGCAATGGGGCACTGTATTAAACAAGAACTATGGGGCACTGTATTAAAATTAGGAGTTGGCCTTTGTCTCTCAGAGAGTTGTGAGACTTTGGAACTCTCTGCCTCAGAAGCAGTGGAGGCAGGGTCATTGAATATTTTTCAGGTGGCGGTAGATAAATTCTTGTTAGGCAAGCAAATTAAAGATGGGGTTTTCTGGTCCTTTCCACTGGTTAGATCTTCCTGTCTCGCTGAAGAATAACCCCCACGGCCAGGTTCCCTGGTGTCATGACTGGCGAGCAATGCGAATTGCCATTGATCTCAGCAGGACCAGCAGACCCCACTGGCGGCAAGTCGTGAGCTGCCACTGCTGTGGGAAAACCGACCATGGTGGTGGGGGTGGCGGGCGGAAAATCCCGGCCAAAGGTTATTGGGGTAGATGGGAATGTGAAGTTCGAAGCACAATCAGGTCAGCCATAGACTTATTAAATGGAAGGATGTTGTACCTAAATGCGCGCAGCATACGGAATGAGGTAAATTAGCTTGTTGCGCACTTTGAAATTGGCCGGTACAATGTTGTGGGCATCACAGAGACGTGGCTGCAAGGGGATCAGGGCTGGGATCTAAATGTACAAGGATGTGTGTCCTATCAAAAAGACAGGCAGATGGGCAAAGGGGGTGGGGTTGCATTTTTAGTAAGGAATGAAGATAAATCGATAGCAAGGAGCGATATAGGATCTGGAGGCCCAGAATCTGCGTGGGTAAAGTTGAGGAATTGGAAAGGTAAAAAGACCCTGACAGGAGTTATGTACAGGCCTCCTGGCAGTAATCAGGTTGTGGGGCAGAAAATAAATCAGGAGATAGAAATGGCATGTAAAAAAGGCAATTTTACAATAATCATGGGGGACTTCAATATGCAGGTGGACTTGGAAAATCAGGTTGGTAGTGGATCCCAAGAAAAGGAATTTGTGGAATGTCTAAGAGATAGTTTTTTGGAGCAGTTTGTGATGGAGCCGACTAGTGAACAGGCAATTCTGGATTTGGTGATGTGTAATGAGGCGGATTTGATTAGGGATCTTAAGGTGAAGGAACTCTGAGGGAGCAGTGACCACAATATGATAGAATTTACCCTGCAGTTTGAGAGGGAGAAGCTGCAATCAGATGTAACGGTACTACAATTAAATAAGGGTAACTGCAAAAACTTGAGGGGAGCTAGCCAGAGTTGATTGGAAAAGGAGCTTAACAGGGAAGGCAGTGGAACAGCAATGGCAGGAGTTTTGAGGGGGTTACTCGGGAGACACAACAGATATTCATCCCAAGGAGGAAGAAACATGCAAAGGGGAGGACAAGGCATCCATGGCTGATGAGGGATGTCAAGGACAGCATAAAAGCAAAAACAAAAGCATACAAAGTGGCGAGGATTAGTGGGAAGCCTTTAAAAATGAGCACAGGACAACTACAAAAGCAATAAGGGGGCAGAAGATGGAGTATGAGTGCAAATTAGCTAGCAATATAAAGGAAGAAGGAAGAGTTTTTTTTCAAAATATAAAAGGTAAGAGAGAGGCAAAAATAGACATTGGACCACAGGAAAATGTGGCTGGAGAAGTAATAATAGGAAACAAAGAAATGGCAGATGAACTGAATAGTTACTTTATGTCAGTCTTCATGGTGAAAGACACCAGTGGGATGGCAGAACTCCAGGAGAACCAGGGGGCAGAAGTGAGTGCAGTGACTATCACTAAGGAGAAGTTCTAGGGAAAAGAAAGGTCTGAAGGTGGATAAATTACTTGGACCGGATGGATTACACCCCATGTTTCGAAAAGAGATAACTGAGGAGATTGTGGAGGCATTGGTGGTGATCTTTCAGAAATCACTGGAGGCAGGAAGGGTCCCAGAGGACTGGAAAGTAGCTGATATAACACCGCTGTTTAGGATGGGAGGGAGGCAGAAGACGGGAAATTATAGGCTGGTTAACCTGACTTCAGTCATTGGTAAGATTTTAGAGTCCATGATTAAAGGCGCAATCGAGGAGTATTTGGAAGTGCATGATAAAACAGGACTGAGTCAGTACGGCTTTGTCAAGGGGAGGTCACGTCTGGCAAATCTGTTGGAGTTCTTTGAGGAAGTAACAAGGAAGTTAGACAAAGGAGAAGCAGTGGAAGTGATTTATTTAGATTTCCAGAAGGTCTTTGACAACCTGCCGCATAGGAGACTGTTAAATAAATTAAGAGCCCATAGTGTTAAGGGTAAGATCCAGGCATGGATAGAGGATTGGCTGACTGGCAGAAGGCAGTTGGTGGGGATAAAGAGTCTTTTGCAGAATGGCATCTGGTGGCTAGCGGTGTGCCTCAGGGGCCGTGCTGGGACCACAACTTTTCACAATATACATTAATGATCTGGAAGAAGAACTGAAGGCAATGTTGCTACGTTTACAGATGATAAAAATGTCTGTAAAGGGACAGGTCATATTGAGGAAGTAGGCGGGCTGCAGAAGGACTTGGGCAGGCGAGGGGAGTGGGCAAAGAAGTGACAGATGGAATACAATGTGGAAAAGTGTGAGGTTATGTACTTTGGAAGGAGAAATGGAGGCACAGGATATTTTCTAAATGAGGAGATGGTTTGGAAGTCAGAAGCACAAAGGGACTTGGGAGTCCTTGTTCACGATTCTCTTAAGGTTAACGTGAAGGTTCAGTCAGCAGTTCGGAAGGCAAATGCAATGTTAGCATTGATGTCGCGAGGGCTAGAATACAAGACTAGGGATGTACTTCTGAGGGTATGTAAGGCTCTGGTCAGACCCCATTTGGAGTACTGTGAACAGATTTGTGCCCCGTATCTAAGGAAGGATGTGCTGGCCTTGGAAAGAGTCCAGAGGAGGTTCACCAGAAATCCCTGAAATGAAGAGCTTGCCATATGAGGAATGGTTGAGGACTCAGGATCTGTATTCATTGAAGTTTAGAAGGATGAGGGGGGAATCTTGAATGAAATAAAAATGAAAATCCCTTATTGTCACAAGTAGGCTTCAAATTAAGTTACTGTCAAAAGCCCCTGGTCGCCACATTCCGGTGCCTGTTCGGGGAGGCTAGTACAGGAATTGAACCCGCACTGCTGGCCTTAGTCTGCTTTACAAGCCAGCTATTTAACCCACTGTGCTAAACCAGCCTTTGAGATTTTATTGAAACTTAAAGGACAGGATACTATGGGGCCTGGGTAGAGTGGATGTGGAGAGGATGTTTCCACTGTAGGGAAAACCAGAAGCAGAGGACACAGTCTCAGACTAAAGGGACGATCCTTTGAAACAGAGATAAGGAGGAATTTCTTCAGCCAGAGTGTGGTGAATCTGTAGAACTCTTTTTACACTGAGTGTCTTTAAGACAGAGATAGATAGGTTCTTGATTAATAAGGGGATCAGGGGTTATAGGGAGGAGGCAGGAGAATGGAAATGAGAAAAATATCAGCCGTGGCGGAGCAGACTCGATGGACCGAGTGGTCTAATTCTGCTCCTATGTCTTATAGTCTCATGGTCTTATGGAAGAGAAAGCCCGAGAGGTCAAATGGTGTACTTGTGCTCCTATTTTGTATATTTGTCTGTTCAAAGGTTACACCATAGATTGATCCAGTTATGAGGAATTATTTAAAAGACTTGCCTGAGGTAAAAGGCAAAATGTTAATGACCATATGAACATCTTTGATGATTTGTTTACATGTCTAATCGGCAGCTTTTTTAAAATTTAACGGTAATGGTTAGGAGAGGCTTCAGGTTTCCACTAAAATTCATATGCATAATCACAAATGTAAAACCTACATGTATCTGTACCATTGGTAAATCAAGTAGAACACAGTTGTTTCTGTATATTTTTTCATTTAAAAAATATTCCTTGATGAATATATGAGCCTAATGCAATTTTTATTAATACACTGAAAATGGGTTTATCACCAAAAATCACCTCCGAATAATCTGATTTAAAATCACGGAAAATGACTGAAAATACTTTACTAAACCAATTAATAGTTAATTGGTGTACATCAATCATTTTAATATTTTTTGAGATGATCATTTTTTAAAAACATGTCCATGAGTCTCTGTGTGCCAGAAAATTAAACACAATTTGACAAATTTTCCCAAATCATCACAATCTCGATTTTTGCCTGGGGCTTGGCCACTTTTGTGGCTGTAGATTGATTTGGGCACATTGAACCTTGAACCAGTGCAAACAATTATGGACAACATGAGAGTCAATGCTTTTGTGCATAATGAAATGAAAATGAAAATCGCTTATTGTCACGAGTAGGCTTCAATGAAGTTACTGTGAAAAGCCCCTAGTCGCCACATTCCGGCGCCTGTCCGGGGAGGCTGGTACGGGAATCGAACCGTGCTGCTGGCCTGCTTGGTCTGCTTTAAAAGCCAGCGATTTAGCCCAGTGAGCTAAACCAGCCCCTCAGGTTTGAAATTCCCCAATCTACATTGTGTCTTTAATGTAATAAAACCCAAGGGCAGCACGGTGGCCTAGTGGTTAGCACAACCGCCTCACGGCGCTGAGGTCCCAGGTTCGATCCCGGCTCTGGGTCACTGTCCGTGTGGAGTTTGCACATTCTCCCCGTGTCTGCGTGGGTTTCGCCCCCACACCCAAAAATGTGCAGAGTAGGTGGATTGGCCACGCTAAATTGCCCCTTAATTGGAAAAAATAATTGGGTAATCTAAATTTATTAAAAAAAAAATTAAAAAAAATAAAAATGTAATAAAACCTCCCAAGGTGCTTCCGGGAGTGTATAAAACAAACTATTGCACCAAGCCACGGAAGCAGGTATTCATGTGGATGAGCAAAACTTGGTCAAAAGATTTAAAGAGGGAATTCCGGAGCTGAGGGTCTAGGCAGCTGAAGGTCCAACGAACAATGGTGGAGCAATTAATATTGGAGATACGCAAATGGTCAGAATTTGAGCTGCACACTTATCTTATAGGACTGTACATCTGGAGGAGGTGACAAAGACAGGGAGGAGAAGGCCATGAAAACAAGGATGTGAACTTTACAATCAAGGTGTGGCTTAAATGAGAGCCATTGTGGATCATTGTACATGTTGGCGATGGGTGAATTGGTCTAGGTGTGTGTAAAGACATGATGGGCAGCAAAGAAAAAACATATCAGAAACCAAACTCAACCTCCAGCCAGTTAGGAGCTGACATGGGGTAAAATCACAGGCTGTGACTGCCCCTCTCCCACCCCCACCCAGTTGCTGTGAGACTGGGATCAAAAATGGTTCCAGCATTGGATTCCCAACTTCAGAGGCAAAATGCTATTGTCACTATGGCAGATGTTGGGGGAAGCATGGCGTTGAAACTGTCAGCTACACTGCTGTCGACCAATTTTCTTGCTCAACAGGGGTTGGGATTGGGGATAGGTTTGCATGGTGGCGCACTTCAGTCCCAAATCTCATATGTTTGCAGCAAGAATGGAGCACATTTTTCTTCTTCAGATTTTTGACTGAGCAGTTTCCAATGAGTGCAACAGTTTCAATCACCTCTGCTGCAAGAAATCAAGCGGCATGAATAAGGTCCATGATGTTTCAAACCCATCTATTGCAGGTGGATTGTAGGAAAATAACATTTATGAGATGGAGGAGAAAGGTCTCTGGTTGGTCATGGCTAGTTCACAAAGGATGATAGTGCAGGGATGAGGGAGTGAATCTTTGAGTTATGTGTTTTGCTGGTTCTTAAGTAGGTTTTCCATGTAGGGCTTACTTGATAGTCAATTGTCTAGAGAAGGTGCTTCCTGTAAGCATTTCCAATATGTTTTATTATAGGGTGGTGAGTGGAAGGTGTGGGGTGGGATAAAATCTTTGTGGTTTGTTGGCCAGCTTGTAAGGCCATTCAGCATTGATAAGTTGGTTTTCATGTTTTGTTTTCAGAGAATCAGGATTTCTTTGAAGGAGAAATTTGAACCGAAAGGTTAAGCTTTCTTAATTATTTATCCTTAATGACAATGTTTTTATATCATCCTGTGAATTGTGTTCAAACCTAAAAACCTTTCTTGCGAAGAATACTCAGGGTGAATGGTGTCAGCTTTAATGTCAACAAATAAACAACAACTGAGAAATTACAAAATAAATACATGCTAATTCAGATTGGATAATCTGACTGAGTCATAGGTCTTCACAACTAAATCTAAACACACAGATGCGGTAAAGCCACATTATAACAGTGTACTGAATCTGGCAGAGCCAAGCAATATATAAACATTGGCTGTAAGATTCCTTGGGCTGGTTTCTGCACTTCACCAGTTCCAGGATTAAATATCTCACTGGAATATGATTCTGGAGGCGTAGGTTAATGCTGGGTGTGAGGAATGTGGCCAGTCTTGTGGTGGGCTGTCACAGGAGGGACTGTGATAGATCATAGAATCATAGAAATGTTACAACACAGAAGGAGACCATTCAGCCCAAATTCTCCATGCCAGCCCGAATACACACATGTGCCCTTTCTAATCCCACCTTCCTGCACCAGGTCCATAGTCCTGTAGTTTAGAGCACTTAAGGTGCAGATTTAATTACTTTTTAAAAGAGTTTAGGGTCTCTGCCTCCACCATCAACTCGCGCAGAGAATTCCAGGCTCCCACTACCCTCTGCATAAAAAATTCTTCCTCATGTCCCCTATACACCTTTTGCCTCTTATCTTGAATCTATGTTCTCTGGTTCTAGAATTCTCCACCATGGGAAACAATTTTATCCTGTCCACCCTATCTCTTCCCCTCATCATTTTTACACGTCAATTAGCCTTCTCAGCCTTTGTCAGCCTTCTTTGTTCCAAGGAAAATTACCCCAACCTATCTAATCTTTCCTCGTAGCTACACTTTTCTAGCCCTGGCAACATTCTTGTAAACTTCCTCTGCAATCTCTCCAGAGCAATTTTGGCCTTCCTGTAATGTGGTGGCCAGAACTGCCCACAATACTCCAGTTGTGGCCTCGCCAGTGTCTTACACAATTCTATCAATATATCCTTACTTTTATATTCTATAGCTCTGCCAATGAAGGAGAGCATTCCATATGATTTCTTAACAACCTTGTTTACTTGAACTGCTGTATTTAGGGACCTGTGTTCTTGTACACCAAGATCTCTCACTTAATCAACCTGTTTTACTATATTCCCATCATCTCCAACATCGGGATCAGAAGCACAGGAGGATACTGGAACTGGGTCTGTGGCACAAATGACAGATGACCATCATTCAGGGATTCAGCCAGTGGCTGGATCAAATGCTGAGGATAGTTAAATAGGAACTAACTAAGGGCCACTTAGGTCAAGAACATTGCCGCATTGCAAACTACATAGATTTTCCACAATTACCTTCAGATAGCAAGAAATTCAATATCAGTGAAAAGTGCCTCTGGGACTCAGGTGGAACCCAGTTTCAATAGCTTTGATAGTCATGGAGGCATTAAACTTCTATACCAGCTGCTCCCTCCATGTGTGGTGTTTCCCGAGCAGCCGCTAATTGCTGCACCAAGAAAGTGGCAAATGCTTTGTTCAAGAAGGCCAGAGAGTTTGTACAATACATGATGGACCCTAAAGCCAGGTCAGAGGAGCTATGGGTTTTGAGGCCATTGCAGACTTCCCACAAGTGCAGAGGGCTAACAATTGCAAACGTGTCAAGGCTCCCTGGGCAAGCCTGGGGAATTTAACAACTGAAAGAGGTTTTACTCCATTTATGTGCAATTGGTGTGCCACCACAGGAGGTGTATCCTCCAGGTGTGTGCTGGGTTTACAGGGAGCTTTCATGTTGCTTATATTTTATGCTAATCGCTGGCTCCACATCTCTCAGGAATGCATGGATGGATTCTCGATGACAGTGTTATTCACTCAAAATATGGCTGATGACATTGGTGAGGCACTCTTCAGCTCCAACTAAGGAGCGGGTGAATTCTTGGATCAACGAGGCCAGCAATTGAGCATACCATGAGGGTGGCACCGTGGTGCATTGGTTAGCACTGTTGCCGCACGGTGCCGAAGACCAGGGTTTGATCCAGCGGGTCACTGTCCGTGTGGAGTTTGCACATTTTTCCCTTGTTTGCGTGGGTCTCACCCCCCACAACCCAAAAATGTGCAGAGTTGGTAGATTGGCCACACTAAATTGCTCCTTCATTAGAAAAATTAAACAAAAAAAATTGAGCATACGATTGAGTTGTTGAAAATGCGTTTCCACTGCCTGGGCCATTCTCTGCAATATGAGTCTCGTGCAGAAAAGTGGGGAGGGCTTGCTGACTGCTGGCCAGGAGCAGCTACATTCCTTATATGATGAGGAGGGCAACAGAGAAGGCAGGCCAGCAGATTCAAGCTCCTGGACCAGATGTTTGAGCAGTTTGAGGGTTGTTCGTAAGTCTCTCATTCACACCGGACTCCAGCAGGCTTGATGCTTTAGACTCTACACCTACAGGACTTCTACATCTCCTCCCAAAAGCAACTTGAACTGTCCCTCAATATGCCACTGTGTTCTTACCACCCCAACCACGGAATGGCCAATATTCTGCCTTTGCCCCTGTAGGTTTGCAACTTATTCTGCAGGCATTTAGACAGCTAATCAGGAGATGGCATTAAAAACATCCAACATATGACTAAAGCAAACACAGCTATTTAATCGCACACTATCATAAATTAGCATGTAAACATTGATGACATATGCTACCCTGTTATGCCTATGTGTGCTTTCTCTTGTAATTCTGAACACTACAACATGCTGCGATCCTGATATGTGCCGCTGAGGTTTAGGCAAGCTGCTGATTGTGATATCCAATCGCCTGAAATTAGCCGTCCTCTGTTCTGGGGCCAGATGGCCCCCGGCTTGCTGAGGGGCTACTACACAGGTGTAGGTGCCTCCTTTGTGGCCATAGGTGCTTGAGATGGTTCGGTCACTGGCAGCATGGCTGTTCAGAAGCACAAATGGTTCGGGCTTGTAATCTTTTTTCCTCGTTTTACTATCTTTTCCTTCTGGGTGAGGAGCAGCTGCTCACTCTCGGAGTTCCCTGAATGGCGTCCCCAAGACTGACAGGCTGGCAGCCCTCCCCCCTCTCTGTATACGATAGCACCACCCTGACCACTGGAGTGCTGACCAGGCACCTTATCCCTTTACATCTGACCACAGTTGCATAGCGTTTCTTGCGAATGGGATGGTATGCAAGTCTTCACGAATATCCTGTAGCCATTGGGTGGTCCACTGGATTGGTTCTCCATGATGGCTGCTAACCTCTGGATAGAGGAGGCCATATGCTATTGAGACATGGGAGAACACATGGCCTACTTGAACTCCTCCATTGTGCAGAAATGGCTATGCATAAACTCCAGATGTTCCCTTATCTGATGGCGCACCTTCAAAAGTTTCATATGGTCATGGGCAGAGGTCCGTCATCAGCCTGAATGGAGTACTGCATTGGCTTGAACGCCAGCCATCCTCCAAGGGTCAGGGCCTTCGGCTATGACAGCCTCCATAAGCTGCAGTGACTGTGATGTGTTCACAAGAGTATGATCCCAATTCTACATGCATTTGCATATCCCCCAAGATGACTGTGTCTGTGCTGGTAGAGGGACAATAAGGACAGGGTTGAACTGTGGGAACATATATGGATGGATACTAGTCAGGACAAGACTACCACTCAATGAAACAAGAAGGCAATGGGGACGGAAGTGGGTTGGCGGTTCTGGAGTGAAGCACTAAATAGGATAAACTCCACCTCCTCCTGTGCTAGGCTAAACCTTATGCAGTTCAAAGTGGTGCACAGAACCCACCTGGCTAGAACCCGAAAGAGCAAGTTCTTCGTGGAGGTGGAGGATAAATGTGAACGGTGCCAGGGAGGCCTGGCCAACCACGCCCACATGTTCTGAGCATGCCCCAGACTTGTCGGATTTTGGACAGCCTTCTTCGACGCGATGGCCAAGTTTGTGGGGGGTGAGAGTGGAGACGTGCTGAGAGTGGCAAAGTTCAGGGTATCGGACTAGCCGGTCCTTCATATGAGGAAGAGTGCTGGCGCCCTCGCTTTTGCATCCCTGATCACACACCGGAGAATCCTGCTCGGCTGGCAATGGGCTGCATCACCCACAGCTGCAGACTGGCTGGCAGACCTGGAGAAGATCAAGTACACCATCCAAGGGTCGGGCGAGGGTTACCACAAAGTGTGGGGGCTATTCATAAGCCTGTTCGAAGACATGAGGCAAACAGAGTCTCGGAGCAGATGGAGTGGGGGGAGGGTGGAGAAATAGAAAGACAAAGGAGGACACGTACACGATACAGAGGCATGGGGGGTAGGAAAAGGATCCCACTGATGGTACAACACGAAGCACGGAGGGCAAGGGGAGGAGGGGAAGGTCCATGCAGGCCTCCCCCTCCCAACAACAAAAAAGAAAAAAGGAAAAAAACAGATCATGCCTCCAACTGGGGAGGGGGGGGGGGGGGGGAGGAGGTGGTGAATGAAGGGAGGGGGCAGGGACCGCTTGTAAACACTGTTGTGCACAGGACATGAACTGGCTTGTAAATATTAGACAGACCTGAACTGCTACTTTGTAAATGTGCCTTACACGTCAAACTGTTCTCCTGTTAAAGTTGAAAATGCCAATAAAAATATTTCTTAAGAAGTCCTGAAAGACGTGCTTGTTAGGTGAATTGGACATGCTGAATTCTCCCTCAGTGTGCCCGGATATGTGGCGCAGTGTGGCGACTCGGGGATTTTCACAGTAACTTCAATGCAGTGTTAGCTCACTTGTGAGGCTAATAAAGATTATTATTATAAAACCAGTTCCAACACCTCCTCATCAGCTGGTGCAAGCGACATAATCGGGGCCATAATTAGGGGCTGGTTTAGCTCGCTGGGCTAAATCGCTGGCTTTTAAAGCAGACCAAGCAGGCCAGCAGCACGGTTCGATTCCCGTACCAGCCTCCCCGGACAGGCGCCGGAATGTGGCGACTAGGGGCTTTTCACAGTAACTTCATTGAAGCCTACTCGTGACAATAAGGGATTTTCATTTTTTCATTTCATATTGGACACTCCTCCACTTCTGTCCTTGCCCATTCTTTGACGTTGTGGGCCAATTTCTCCTGCAGTCAGAAGGGGAGGATGAATCTCCTCTCATAGATAACGCATCCCTGATCAGCGTGCATTTTTCTAACAGATGATGGGGCCTCACAGATGTTCCATCCACATTTCCATTCTTCTGATGCTTGAACAATGATGAAGGCAAGAGCTTATAACTTTTTGCCCTCATGCATCGCAACAAAGCCTCATGATGCATCTGCTGCTGGGCCTGACATTTCTTTACTCCACCTGTCTGCTCACCCCGTTTAGTGAGATTTATTGCATGTTGCCTCATGATATACACACCCTGGCAGTGCAGGGGATGTCACTGACCCTCTTTTTACATTAGCAGCCTGTGGACTCATGGCTGCTAATCTCTTCTGCAATCTCTAGTCCAGCCTCCATGGTCAGGCAGGAGGACCCGATGAGGACGCAGTTGTAGGACAGCACGCACCGCCATTCTGGGCAGCCTGGTGGAGAACCTGCAGATTGGCGTCACTGAATCATGGGGCCAGTTCTGGGACCACTGCTGGATCCCTTGCTAAGTTGACTAAATTCTGTCCTGAACCTTTAAAAGCCCTCATAGTGAGTTACACTCGATATCCATCAATTTCCATCTAAACATTTTGATTGTCAAGGTAGAACAGTGAGATCCAGGGCGGCACACTGGTCAATGGTTAGCGCTGCTGCCTCACAGTGCCAGGGACCTGGGTTCAATTCCGGCCGTGTGAGGCTATGTAGAGTTTGCACATTCGCTCCCTGACTGTATCGGTTTCCTCCCGCAGTCTAAAAATGTGCAGGTTCGGTGGACTTGCGGGGATAGTATGGGAGAGTAGGTTTCAGTAGAGTGTTATTTCAGAGGGTCAGTGTAAAGTCAATGAGTCAAATAGCCTCCTCCTGAACTATAGGGATATAAGGAATCTTTTGAGACAGTTCTTGATGCGTAGGCTGGGTTTGGGTAGGATTTGTGGCCTGAAGAATTCTGGTCCGAGCATGTCTTTTTGAAAATATTTTATTCAAGGCGTTTTCATATATGAAGCAGAATCAGAAGAACAACCAAACAATTCAGTAACAACCAACAACCACTCCCCCCCTGTTCCCCTGAAGCCAACTCCTCCTCACATCCCACCTTCCCCATTTTAACCCCCCCCCCCTCCCCCATGCCACACCCCCCCCCCCCCATCGCTGACCTCCTTAAATAAATTAATAAATGGCTTCCACCTTCAGGTGAGCCAGTCTATCAACCCCCTCAAGGCAAACTTAACCTTCTCCAGCCTCAGGAATTCTGCCAGGTCGGGCATCCACACTCCGGTCTTCGGTGGCTCCAAGTCTCGCCACCTGAGCAAAATCCGTCTCCAGGCTACCAGGGAGGCAAAGGCCAAAACATCAGCCTCACTCACCCCCTAGACTCCAGGGTCTTCTGACATTCCAAGGATTGTCACCTCTGGACTTGGAAGCACCCCCACACCCAAGGACCCCGGACATCACATCCAAGAGCCCCTGCCAGATCCCCTCAGTCTTGGAAAGACCCAGAACATGTGGATGCGATTCACGGGCCCCCATGCACATCGCCCACATCTATCCTCTACCCTCTCAAAGAACCTATTTATCCTCACCACTGTCCTATGAGCCATATGTACCACTTTGAACTGGATGAGGCTTAAGCTCATACATGACGAGGACACGTTTATCCTCCGCAAGGCCTCCATCCAGGTCTCAGCCCCCACCTCCTTTCCCAGCTCCTTCTCCTATTTCCTCTTGATATCCCCTGCCAGGGTTCCCTCCCACTCCATCAATTCCTTATAAACATTCTGACGCCTTTGGAGGAGCAGAAGTTGAAACGTTGCGTCCAGCCCCGCCGGCACAAACGTATGGTTATTACAAATCGGCAGCCATACTGAGGCACCCTCCAGCCGCAGATGCTGCCGCCACTGCAGTAGTTGAGTTTAAAATATAAATCGTGGTAACTCTTCAAATCATAATACACAGTATAAAAAGTCTGAGTGACTCAAACAAAAGAAAGATGGTGATTTAGCAAAAGCAAGCCAAGAACATAACTTTCAGAAAGAGATAGATTGATTCCAGAATAAAGTTTTCCACCCCGACAGGTGATTTTTAAGAAGATTATTATCTTAAGGTTTTGTCTTCTTTACAGCTGTGATTGGCTTTAACTAATTTATAATTCACTCAATTCAGTCAAAGTGTCTGTCCATTAATTTAAGAGAGATATGTATTTAAATATACAGGTGTGAATTTCCCATACCTTTGCTTGCCAATTTCCCAAATTATTGACACCTGCATCTCAACATAGACTGGCTGTTACCATAGAAATGGAACTGCCCAGTTTTTACTAAACAATTGGGTCTTTTAGCTAGTCGAGTCACTGACCTTGCAGGCCTCAAGCAACTTGTGAAATGTGAAAATACAGTCTTATCTGATTAATTCCCAGCTATAATTGCACTGAATTAATGCTTAATATGAATTCAGTTAATTATTCTTAATGACTTCGCAAATAAACCTTTTACCTATATCATCTATAGCTAACTAGAAAAGCCAATTTCTATCACTCCACCACAGCCCACATCCTAGCCATAGCAATATTCGCAGCCCAGTAATAATTCATCTTATTCGGCAACACCAGCAACTACCCCCACCATGCCCCCGCTCCAAGAAAGCCCGGTGCACCCGTGGGGTCTTCCCCGTCCATACAAACCCATTGAGCTTCCAAAAAAGTGACTTGGCGACAAAGATTGGGAGATTCTGAAATACAAACATAAACCTTGGCAGGACAATCATTTTCCCTGTCTGCACCCACCCTGCCAGCGACAGCAGCAGCACATCCCACCTCCTAAAGTCCCCCTTCACCTGCCTCACCAACCGAGCCAGGTTCAGTTCATGCAACTGCGCCGAGCTTTGTTCCACCTGGATATCCAAATAACCAAAACTCACTCCCACCACCCTAAATGGCAGCTCCCCGAGTTTCCTTTTCTGTCCTCCAGCCTCAATCAGGAACAGCTCGCTTTATCCCATATTCAATTTGTATCCCGAAAACCAAGCAAATTCCCCCAAGACCTCCATGATGCCTCCAATGCTGCCCACTGGTCCAAAATATACAGTAGCAGACCATCCGCGTACAATGAGACCCTGTTCTTGATGCCCACCCACCCCCACACTGCTCAATTCCTCTCCAGTGCCTCAATGTCCTCAGCTCCATTGCCAGTGGCTCTATCGCCAAGGCGAATAGCAACAGTGAAATCGGGCACCCCTACCTTGTCCCACGATGGAGCCCAAAGTACTCCAAACTCACTCGGTTCACAGCACACTTGCGACCGGCGCCTTATATAACAGCTGGACCCAATCTACAAATCCCTGCCCGAACCTGAACTACCCCAGCACCTCCAACAAATATGCCCACTCCACCCAATCAAATGTCTTCTCTGCGTCCATCACCACCACTACCTCCAACTCCTGCTCCTCCGAAGGCATCAGAAATATTTTGAGTAGCCTTCGCACATTCGCTGACAGCTGCTTCACATTCACAAAACCCGTTTGATCTTTGCCTATCACCCCCAGGACACACAGTCCTCAATTGTTAAAAGGTACTGCACTGTGAAATTGAATGAGTACTTGGCACGTCAAAGGATATCAAGGGATTTCAAGCCTTTTCAAGTGTTGTGGGCTTTCCAGTCCGGCTTTGTCACTTCAAAAAACATCAGTTTGTAAAGCATAGGGCTAAGAGAGCAAATGTGAGGAAAGGGGAAGTGTTCCTAGCCTGATTCTTCACTGAACTGTCTGGTCTGCTTATCAGCTGTCAGGCAAAGCAGTTCAGAGTGAGGAGACCACTTCAGAGTTGCAACAGGTCAGACAAGCATGAAGAGTATCTGCGTGGGTTTTCTCTGGGCGCTCTGGTTTCTTCCCACTAAGTCCCGAAAGACATGCTTGTTAGGTAAATTGGACATTCTGAATTCTCCCTCTGTATACCCGAATAGGCGCCAGTGTGGTGACTAGGAGGTTTTCACAGTTGCAGCATCAATGTAAGTCTACTTGTGATACTAAAAAAGATTATTATCATTATTATGTTGAACAGAAGGCTGCCTGAGATCACCATGCCAAGAGTGATCTTCAGGTTGGCTCGGACTGGAAGGAGCAGTCCAGACTGGGGGTATCCCCATCCCAGGGGAGAGCATCCGGGATTAACCCGTTATCCACATCTAAACCCACCAGGCCCCAGGACACTCAGGTTACACTCCCTCTGCAGCCTTGTAGCAGCAGAGAGGAATATAAGTGTGGTCCCTTTGTTCAAGAAGGGGAGTAGAGATAACCCCGGTAACTATAGGCCGGTGAGCCTAACGTCTGTGGTGGGTAAAGTCTTGGAGAGGATTATAAAAGATACGATTTATAATCATCTAGATAGGAATAATATGATTAGGGACAGTCAACATGGTTTTGTGAAGGGTAGGTCATGCCTCACAAACCTTATCGAGTTCTTTGAGAAGGTGACTGAACAGGTAGACGCGGGTAGAGCAGTTGATGTGGTGTATATGGATTTCAGTAAAGCGTTTGATAAGGTTCCCCACGGTCGGCTATTGCAGAAAATACGGAGGCTGGGGATTGAGGGTGATTTAGAGATGTGGATCAGAAATTGGCTAGTTGAAAGAAGACAGAGAGTGGTAGTTGATGGGAAATGTTCAGAATGGAGTTCAGTTACGAGTGGCGTACCACAAGGATCTGTTCTGGGGCCGTTGCTGTTTGTCATTTTTATAAATGACCTAGAGGAGGGCGCAGAAGGATGGGTGAGTAAATTTGCAGACGACACTAAAGTCGGTGGAGTTGTAGACAGTGCGGAAGGATGTTGCAGGTTACAGAGGGACATAGATAAGCTGCAGAGCTGGGCTGAGAGGTGGCAAATGGAGTTTAATGTGGAGAAGTGTGAGGTGATTCACTTTGGAAAGAATAACAGAAATGCGGAATATTTGGCTAATGGTAAAATTCTTGGTAGTGTGGATGAGCAGAGGGATCTCGGTGTCCATGTACATAGATCCCTGAAAGTTGCCACCCAGGTTGATAGGGTTGTGAAGAAGGCCTATGGTGTGTTGGCCTTTATTGGTAGAGGGATTGAGTTCCGGAGCCGTGAGGTCATGTTGCAGTTGTACAAAGCTCTAGTACGGCCGCATTTGGAGTATTGCGTACAGTTCTGGTCGCCTCATTATAGGAAGGACGTGGAAGCTTTGGAACGGGTGCAGAGGAGATTTACCAGGATGTTGCCTGGTATGGAGGGAAAATCTTATGAGGAAATGCTGATGGACTTGAGGTTGCTTTCGTTAGAGAGAAGAAGGTTAAGAGGTGACTTAATAGAGGCATACAAAATGATCAGAGGGTTAGATAGGGTGGACAGCGAGAGCCTTCTCCCGCGGATGGAGGTGGCTAGCACGAGGGGACATAGCCTTAAATTGAGGGGTAATAGATATAGGACAGAGGTCAGAGGTGGGTTTTTTACGCAAAGAGTGGTGAGGCCGTGGAATGCCCTACCTGCAACAGTAGTGAACACGCCAACATTGAGGGCATTTAAAAATTTATTGGATAAGCATATGGATGATAAGGGCATAGTGTAGGTTAGATGGCCTTTAGATTTTTTCCATGTCGGTGCAACATCGAGGGCCGAAGGGCCTGTACTGCGCTGTATCGTTCTATGTTCTATGTTCTATAAGTAAAGGGTTGACCTCCTGGGCTCAAAATCCATAGCGCCATGTTTGGGAGTCATTGCCAGGGTGTCAGTCCCAAGGTTCCAGGGGGAAGTGTACCATTTGCATTTTCTGGGGGAAGTTGAAAGGGAGGTGAGGGGGGGCTGGAGGAAGTGAGGGGGGCTGGAAGGGTTGAGGTGTGTGCTTAGGGGGCTGAGAGAGTCATGAGGGGGGAATGAGGGGGGCTGAGGGGCCAGATGGGGAGGGGCGGCTGGTTACCCTCATATGTACGTGATGAGGGAGGAGGTGGCCCATTATTCCTGTGGTGGGGGGAGGATGCACCTCCTTGATGAGGGGTTGATGTTGCTCTTCTTCTCAGCGGGGGTTCAACATTTACATATTGGGGGGGAGAGAAGACTGTCCCTGGATGCTGGGATTGGAACACCTGTTCAAAATGGCAGCCCATACTCAGTACCTGCAGGGAAACCGGCGTGTTCGCCATTATGCATATTTTTACATAGTCAGACCTTGAGACTCCCATCCCAATTCCAAGCACCAGCAGGAAACAATTCCAATTCTCTGCTGGCAGGAGCATTTAGAATCTGGAATGGAGAATCCAGGCCACTATTTGGCGACGGCACTTCCCTCAATCTTGGCTAACTCCCATTGTCTTGAATTGATGAATTACACATCTGTCAACATTGGAAATATATTAGAACAAGGAGAAATATTTGATAAAGATTATTCTTGGGTGCAAGCCAAGTCAAATACATGGGATAATGTTTTAGCAATTTTTTTGTAAAAATAGCTTACTTTCTGAATCAAAATGAGGTCGATCTAAGTTTTATATTTACATTTTCCTCCCCCTTTTCATTTGAAGCCATCTGCCGCTTCAACCCACCAACATTTTCTCTCCGTGTGTGGGTTATCCTTTGCCATTAACATACCTTTACAGCAAAGCAGCACCACCTTTCTCTCATGTGAATCGAAGCAAATGTATTAATCTGCTACTGGTTCAATTCCCATTCAGAGCAGTTATTAAATGTGATAAAATCAGCCCAAGGTCCACATTGATGGCACCCAGTTCAGTGTCGGGAAGAAGATTTAATGAGGATCATGTGTTCAGTAAGGGGCGGAGAAGGCAAGGGGCAGGAGGACAACATTCAGGGAGACCGTACAATGAGTGGCTATTCTACAATTGTTAATTTTCCAGGACTGCTGAGAGTGAAAGTTGCTCTAAACCTATCCACAGGATGTCATCATGTAAAGGTTAGTAGGACATGCACACAAATGCAGAGGTTTAAATGTGTTATAGACAATAAGCGATTGCATATTACCTTTCAGAATGCAAACAATTGCTTGATAGTACAGAACTTGAATATTTCTGAAAAGAGAGACAGATTGCTAAACCTTTTCATGTTGCAGTCATCAGGACAAAGACAAGAATGGCAAATTTCAAACCATCATCTCAATTTATACCACAGGAGGAAAGGGTGCTGGTTGGTTGGCAAGTTAGCTCTGATTGGCTGAGGTGTTGCCATGGAGAAATCAACACAGAATTATAGGCTCCCCATCCTTCTGGATAATTCAAAAAAAGTGCAAGGCTTGACCATATCCCTTCTGTGCTTGTAGAGAATGGGTCCATACCTATGAATGCATGACACTTCTAGAAGTGTAACAGTAAAAGCTCAACTGATTACCTTAGTTTTCAGAATGTAATTTTAAGATCATACAGTTTACAGTTTAAAATTGCTGAGCTGACCCATATACTACTTAAGTTACTAATGTGAGAAGAAAAATTGTTGGCTTTTTCTCAAATTAGAAATTTCAGTGGAAGTCAGAAAGTGGTGAGCAGAGCTTGTTGCAGACATTTCTAAAGCCTTGCTTTCCCTGATTTGACAGGAATGAGATAAGCAGACAAATGTGGGCTGCTTGCTCATACTGCCTTCAAATTCTCCAGGTACTGCAGCAGATGGTGTGGGCAATCTAGTGCATTATGTAAGTCCAGCAAATTAAGAGAATTTATATTGAAGACTATAGAATTGTTATTATTGTGAAAATATCTGAGAAGCTTGTGGCCGATGGCAGTGATCTGCAAGTTGAATCCAGCTCAAAGGTAAATAGCAAGCAATCTTTTCTCTCCAAATAGCTTTTATTACGATATTACTCAGTTTGATTGACTGATTATTTAGTTTACATCAGCAAAAGAAGAGGCTTCACCCTTTTTATTAGTACATTATTTTCCTCCCTCACTAACAGCAGGGAATCAATCAAAAGAAACTCCACCCCTGCATGTATATGGTTTGGTTGGGTTGTAAAAAGATGGGGTTCAGGAGCATGGATATTTATAGGGAGATGTGGAGAGAGTGATGGGTGTGTTTCTACTATCAGGGATACCCTGGAATGCATTGGTTAGGGCAAAATAGGTTCAGATTGTGGACTTGTGTGAATTTGCTAAAATTCAAACCTGAATTCGTTGGCCAACTTTGAATTTTTTGGAGTTAATTTGCACTCTGACAATCCAAAATAACACTGTAAGGAAATAATTAACTGTTGTCTAAAACCCATTTTGTTTTCTAGCATAATTGTAGAGAGGTCTCATATACGTTTTAAATTGACACTGAGGGAAACTGTGCATTTAAAGTATGCATTTTTTGAAGCAGTAAACAAAAACAAACAGATTTGGAAACCAAAACCTCTTGACAGACTAAACCAGGGTGAAAGATGTAAAAGGACACAGATCAATCCAAGCTGGGTAGTAGTAGTTGATGTGTCCAATGGTGTAACACAGGCAAATTAATGAAGGGAAATTCCAGATCCAGAAGCTGTGAATCAGATGCTGCAGTTGGTTTGGATTGGATTTGTTTATTGTCACGTGTACCGAGGTACAGTGAAAAGTATTTTTCTGCAAGCAGCTCAACAGATCATTAAGTACATGGGAAGAAAAGGGAATAAAAGAAAATACATAACAGGACAGCACAAGGTATACAATGAACGACATAAGCACCGGCATCGGAGGAAGCATATAGGGGTGTAGTGTTAATGAGGTCAGTCCATAAGAGGGTCTTTTAGGAGTCTGGTAACAGCAGGGAAGAAGCTGTTTTTGAGTCTGTTTGTGCGTGTTCTCAGACTTCTGTATCTCCTGCCCAATGGATGAAGTTGGAAGAGTGAGTAAGCCGGATGGGAGGGGTCTTTGATTATGCTGCCCACTTTCCCCAGGCAGCGGGAGGTGTAGATGGAGTCAATGGATGGGAGGCAGGTTTGTGTGATGGACTGGACTGTGTTCACGACTCTCTGATGTTTCTTGCGGTCCTGGGCCGAGTAGTTTCCATACCAGGCTGTGATGCAGCCAGATATGATGCTTTCTATGGTGCATCTGTAAATGTTGGTAAGAGTTAATGTGGACATGCCAAATTTCCTTAGTTTCCTGAGGAAGTATAGGCGTTGTTGGGCTTTCTTGCTGGTAGCATCGACGTAGATGGACCAGGACAGATTTTTGGAGATGTGCACCCCTAGGAATTTGAAACTGCTAACCATCTCCACCTCGGCCCCGTTGATGCTGACAGGAGTGTGTACAGTACTTTGCTTCCTGAAGTCAATGACCAGCTCTTTAGTTTTTCTGGCATTGAAGGAGAGATTGTTGTCGCTGCACCACTCCACTAGGTTCTCTATCTCCCTCCTGTATTCTGACTCGCCGTTATTCGAGATCCGGCCCACTATGGTCGTATCGTCAGCAAACCTGTAGATGGAGTTGGAACCACATTTTGCCACACAGTCATGTGTATACAAGGCATAGAGTAGGGGGCTAAGTACGCAGCCTTGCAGGGCCCCGGTATTGAGGACTATTGTGGAGGAGGTGTTGGTGTTCATTCTTACAGGTTGTGGTCTGTGGGCCTGAAAGTCGGGGATCCAGTTGCAGAATGGGGAGCCAAGTCCTAGGTTTTGGAGCTTTGATATGAGCTTGCCTGGGATTATGGTGTTGAACGCGTTCTGTTACTTGTTTCTGTTACTTGAAAATAACATTAATGGATCTACAGCATCCTGACAAGTTGAGGATTTTCTGTAGACCTGTGTAATTTTTGATGAAGATCATTTTCATTGAACCCAGGTTGGTTGTGACTGCTGTTGGTTGGGGCCTCCTCGAAGAAGAGGAGCTGAAATTGTTGATGAGGAAGCCAGAGTTTTGAAGGACTTTGTGACTGGGTTTGATGACATAAATGCTATGTGGACTGTCAAGTGAATCATAAGATTTGTCTCAGCTGTATTTAAATTTAAAGTATAATTCATAATTTACTGTAATTTGTCTGTTAATTCATAGAGTTATAGAGCCAGTATAGAAGAGGTCCTTCGTCTCATCGAGTCTGCACCAACTGAACTACTCTAATCCCACTTTCCAGCACTTGGTTCATAGCTTTGAATGTTATGGCATTTCAAGTGCTCATCTGTGTACTTTGTAAAGGTTGAGATTTCCAGTACTATTACCTTCCCAGGCAATGCATTCCAGACTTCCATCACCATCAGGGAGAAAAACATTTTCCTCAAATTCCCTCTAAAACTTCCTGCCTTAAAGTTCTGTCCCCTCATTATTGATCCTGCAACTAGGGGGAACAGCTGCTACCTATCCACGCTGTCCATACCCCTTGTAATCTTGTGCACATCAATCAGGTCCCCCCCCCCCTCCCCCCCCTCAGCCTTCTCTGCTTTAAAGAAAACACCCCAAGCCTATCCAGCCTCTACTCATAGTTCAAAATGCTCCGGCTCAGGCAACTTCTGGTGGATCTCCTCTGCACTCTCTCCAGTGCGATCACATCCTTCCAATCATGAGGCGACCAGATGATTCTGGAATTTAGAGTATTGGAGATTATCTAGCGTTTGTTTTGTTTAGTGTAGCAATTAGCAATGATTCAGAATATTTGTCCACTGAAGAGTTGTCTTAACTTTGTTAACTTAGACTGTATCACAGTGTCAATGACAAATTCTTCACAATGTGAATATGAAACCATATGCAGTTAGAATTCTAAGAGGTAGTACATTGTGGAATACTGTGCCTTAATAGTTATTATGTTATTAAATGTTCTGAAGTTGTGCGCAATGTCAAAACATCCTTCATGATTAATTTACAGAATCTATGACTAACATTCAATTCACGAACAAATCAGAATATCTGTGATCACAATTTCCTTCAATGAACCATCCATTCTCTTGTGCAATGAATAAATACAGTATTTAATTCTGCACCAATAAAATCATTGCATAGTGGGACAAACTACTTCATATTTAGTGTAAAATTAGGATTGATAATATCTATAATTTACACACTACTGTTGCTGTTTGGCATCCAAAATGGCAAGCATGGCAGGTGGGCACATATTTAGAGTTTTTAACAAAGAACAAAGAACCAAGCAAAGTACAGCACAGGAACAGGCCCTTCAGCCCTCCAAGCCTGTGCTGACCATGCTGCCCATCTAAACTAAAATCTTCTACACTTCCTGGGTGCGTATCCCTCTATTCCCATCCTATTCATGTAGCATTCACGGTAGCATGGTGGTTAGCATCAATGCTTCACAGCTCCAGGGTCCCAGGTTTGATTCCCGGCTGGGTCACTGTCTGTGTGGAGTCTGCACGTCCTCCCCGTGTGTGCGTGGGTTTCCTCCGGGTGCTCCGGTTTCCTCCCACAGTCCAAAGATGTGCGGGTTAGGTGGATTGGCCATGCTAAATTGCCCGTAGTGTAAGGTTAATGGGGGGATTGTTGGGTTACGGGTATACGGGTTACGTGGGTTTAAGTAGGGTGATCATTGCTCGGCACAACATCGAGGGCCGAAGGGCCTGTTCTGTGCTGTACTGTTCTATGTTCTATGTTCCAAATGTCACTATCGTCCCTGCTTCCACCACCTCCTCTGGCAGCGAGTTCCAGGCACCCACTACTCTGTGTGAAAAACTTGCCTCGTACATCTCCTCTAAACCTTGCCCCTCACACCTTAAGCCTATATCCCTTAGTAATTGACCCCGCTACCCTGTGAAAAGCCTCTGACTATCCACTCTGTCTATGCCCCTCATAATTTTGTAGACCTCTATTAGGTCGCCCCTCAACCTCCATTGTTCCAGTGAGAACAAATCGAGTTTATTCAACCGCTCCTCATAGCTAATGCCCTCCATACCAGGCAACATCCTGGTAAATCTCTTCTGCACCCTCTCCAAAACCTCCACATCCTTCTGGTAGTGTGGCGACCAGAATTGAACACTATACTCCAAGTGAGGCCTAACTAAAGTTCTGTACAGCTGCAACATGAGTTGCCAATTCTTATACTCAATGCCCCGGCCAATGAAGGCAAGCATGCCATATGCCCACTTGACTACCTTCTCCACATGTGTTGCCCCTTTCCGTGACCTGTGGACCTGTACACCTAGATCTCTCTGACTGTCAATACTCTTGAGGGTTCTACCATTCACTGTATATTCCCTACCTGCATTAGACCTTCCAAAATGCATTACCTCACATTTGTCCGGATTAAACTCTATCTGCCATCTCTCCGCCCAAGTCTCCAAATGATCTAAATCCTGCTGTATCCTCTGACAGTCCTCATTGCTATCCGCAATTCCACCTACCTTTGTGTTCTCTGCAAACTTACGAATTAAAAAATAGTTTTAGAACATAGAACAGTACAGCACAGAACAGGCCCTTCGGCCCTCGATGTTGTACCGAGCAATGATCACCCTACTCAAACCCACATATCCACCCTATACCCGTAACCCAACAACTTTACCCTTAACCTTACTTTTTTTTTTAGGACATTACGGGCAATTTAGCATGGCCAATCCACCTAACCCGCACATCTTTGGACTGTGGGAGGAAACCGGAGCACCCGGAGGAAACCCACGCACACACGGGGAGGATGCGCAGACTCCGCACAGACAGTGACCCAGCCGGGAATCGAACCTGGGACCCTGGAGCTGTGAAGCATTTAAACTAACCGCCATGCTACCATGCTGCCCCTATTATTGGCTCCTTTAATATTTTATCAAGGATATTTTGTATTATACAGAACAAAGATAAGCGTGAACATATATCAACAGCAAAAATGTACGTACATCGGTTGTCTTCTAATAATTACATTGGTTGCTTTTCATTATTTACAATGGTTACAGCTTCTGTAGGTGTTTAGTTCCAGTTGGGTCCCCTGCTTCCCTCTCCCTTTTTCCTTCCTAACCCCCCCTCCCCTTCTAGTCATCTGGTGTGCCATCTTTCCTCATCTAATCTTATATCCTGTTCGTGTTGGGTTGGCGTGATGCTGTGTGTTTTGTTATTTGCTGGCCATGGTTGGGTTCCATGCCCCTTTATTCCCCCCTCCCCCTACTTTTGTTTGTGTTTGTTGCTATGCCATGGCTAACCTTTCTCTTCACTAGATCATTGACTGTTGGCAACAAACAGCTCTTGGAACAACAGGGTTAATAGCTCCCATGTTTTGTGGAAGTTTTAGTCCGACTCCCAGTTGGCGAATTTAATTTTCTCCATCTGTAGAAATTCTGATAGGTTGGACAACCAGTCTGAAGCTTTGGGTGCTGCTGCTGATCGCCAACCGAACAGGATTCTCCAGCGGGCAATTAGGCAGGCAAAGGCAAGGGCATTGACCCTCCTCCCCATGAAGAGATCTGGCTGTTCTGATACCATGAAGACTGCCATTCTTTGGCAAGGCTCCACTCTCATCCTCAGCACCTTGGACATTGCCTTGAAGAAGGTTGTCCAGTACCCGACTAGTCTGGGGCAAGACCACAACATGTGGGCATGGTTGGCTGGGCCCCCTTGGCATCATTTGCATTTGTCCTCCACCTCTGGGAAGAACAGTTCTGGTTAAGTGGGCTCTGTGTACCACTTTCAGCTGCATTAGGCTTAGCCTTGCGCATGTGGATGTGGAGTTAACCCTGTGTAGTGCTTTGCTCCAGAGTCCCCACCCTATTTCAAATCCTAGATCTTCCTCCCACTTTTCCCTTGTCTCGTCCAGTGGTAAGCGTGTCCTTCCTAGAAGTCGCCCATACAGGTCGGCACAGTTTCCCCTCCCTAAGATGTCCGCGTCAAGTAACTCATCGAACAGCGATTGTTGCGGTGGTTGTGGGTATGTCTTTGTTTCCCTACATAAGACGTTTTTGACCTGCATGTATCTTAGCTCATTTCCCCCTGTCAGCTGGAGCTTCTCTGTTAGTTCCTTTGGTGTTGTCAGTCTGTTGTGTGTGTAGCAGTCCTTAAATGTTAATGTCCTCCCGTCCTGACTCTACCTTTTGAAGGTGGCGTCCATTATGGCTGGCACTAACTATGGTTGTTGCAGATGGGGGCTTGAAGGGACATTTCTGTTAATCCGAAGTGTAGTTGGTTCCATGACCGGAGTGTGGCTGTCACCACAGGGATCAATGAGTGTTTGTTCAGTAGGAATGGAGGCGCAGCTGTGGCCACGGTGTGGAGGGAGGTCCCCATCCAGGAGCCCTCCTCCATTCACACTAACTTGGCTTCTGGCTCCTTTAATAATAATTTAATAATCTTTATCAGTGTCACAAGTAGGCTTACATTAACACTACAATGAAGTTACTGTGAAAATCCCCCAGTTGCCACACTCCGGGGCCTGTTTGGGTACACTGAGGGAGAATTCAGAATGTCCAATTCACCTGACAAGCACGTCGTTCGGTACTTGTGAGAGGAAACCGGAGCACCTGGAGGAAACACACGCAGACACGGGGAAAACGTGCAGATTCCTCACAGATTGTGACCCAAGTGAGAATTGAACCTGGGTCCATGATGCTGTGAAGCAACAGTGCGAACCACTGTGCTATTGTGCCACCCTATTCATTCCTTTACCCTTTCTGCAGTTGCTGCCTATCGTGTTATTCACCCTGGGGTAACACGGAGTGCAACACGATGCAGATAAACGATAAACCATACACCAAACGTAGGCGTTGATTCAATAAGATTTATTGAACTTCAGTAACGAAACACACAGCTGCCTGTGGGTTGACTCTCTACTACTCTAAGTAAACTAACTCAAACGATCTAGCCCAGGCTAGCTCTGATCCACGTGTAGAAGGTGTTGAATGATTTGTACACCTTGACTGCCACTACAGTTGTCACCAGTGGAAAGAGGCAGAGTGCTAATGCCTCGTGTGTTTTATAGTTGGAAGCCCCCCTCTGGTATTCTGTCTGATAATTGGTTGTGTTCTGTTCTGTATATTGATTGGCTCAGCTGGGTGTCTGTCACTGCCTGTTTTTACCTCATGATGTGCATGGGTGCACATTATGACACTGCCCAATGGTAATATTGCAGTTTCGAGAGGGCTAGCCTCCCCATTGTTTCTCATTCTCTGCAGGACCTTTTTGGGGATACTGGGATTCTTCCCCCCCCCCCCCCCCCCCCCCCCCCACCCACACACAAACGCCATGATCAGTTTTTCTGATGAATTGAAGAAGGCCTTGGCGGTGTTGATCGGAATGGAACTAAATGGGAAGAGAAACCTGGGCAGTACTTTTATCTTTATTGTCTGTCTCTGCCAGGGAAAGTGGGAGCGTGTTCCATCTCTGCAGGTCCTTTTTAACTTAATCCACCAGACTGGTCAGGTTCCATTTGTGGATCCCTGTCCAGTCATGGAAGATTTAGATCCCCAGTTAGTGGAATTTGTGTTGCGCCTGTTTAAATGGCAGCCCCTCCAGCTCTACCCCTCTCCCTTGAAATGAAAAAAATTAAATGAAATGAAAATCGCTTATTGCCACAAGTAGGCTTCAAATGAAGTTACTGTGAAAAGCCCCTAGTCGCCACATTGCGGCGCCTGTTCGGGGAGGCTGAAATGGTAATTGAACCGTGCTGCTGGCCTGCCTTGGACTGCTTTAAAAGCCAGCTATTTAGCCCTGTGCTAAACCAGCCCCTGCTTGGTTCACCTTGCGGGTTCACCGAGAAGATCTCACTTTTGCTGAGCTTGAGTTTGTAGCCCAAGAAGGCTCCAAACTCTTTCAAGAGTGCCATGATTGCCTCCATGCAGATTTGCGGCTCCAAGATGTGGAGGAGCAGGTCATCCGCATAGAATGAGACTCTATGCTCTCTGTGTCCTCTCCGGATCCCCTTCCAATTCATTGCCTCACTGAGCGAGATCGCGAGGACAAACTGAAGCAGGAAAAATGGCATCCCTGCCTTGTGCCTCTGTGTAGCTGGAAGTTAGTGAGCTGGTCGTATTTGTCCGTATGCTTGCAGTGAGGGCACTGTACAGGCAGTGAACCCTGCTCCAAGTCCGAACCGCTCCAATACTCTATGAGCTACTCCCATTTGGCTCTGTCGAAGGACTTTTCTGTGTCCAGGGAGATGATCACCTCTGGTGTTCTCTCCCTCGATGGGGTCATTATCACGTTCAGCAGGCACCTGATGTTCAATGTTAGCTGCCTACCTTTAGCAAAGCCCGTTTGGTCTTCTGCTACCACCTCTGGTATGCAGTCCTTCAGTCTCCTGGCTAGAATCTTGGCCACTATTTTCGAGTCCACGTTTAGCATTGAAATTGGTCTGTAGGACTGGCATTCTGTTGGGTCTTTGTCTTTCTTGTGTATCAGCGAGATTGAGGCTTGTGCTAATGTAGGCGGCAGGCTGGCCCTCACCAGCGAATCTGTGAAAATTTCCCGCAGGTGTGGGAGTGCTGTTGCGAATTCTTTGTAGAAGTCCGCCAGAAATCCATTTGGTCCTGGCACCTCCCTGGCTACATGGAATTAATAATTCATGACTTCTCCCAATTCTGATTGTGCTTCCAGCCCCCATTTTCTATCTTCCCCCACAATTGGCATGTCATAGAATCATAGAATTTACAGTGCAAAAGGAGGCCATTCAGCCCATTGCGTCTGCACCGGCCCGAGGAAAGAGCACCCCACTTAAGCCCACGCCTCCACCCTATCCCCTTAACCCAGTAACCCACCTAACCGTGTTTTGGACACTAAGGGCAATTTAGCATGTGGGAGGATACCGGAGCACCTGGAGGAAACCCATCCAGACACGGGGAGAAGTGCAGTCATTGGACAGACAATGACCCAAGCCAGGAATCAAACCTGGGACCATGGAGCTGTGAAGCAACAGTGCTAACCACTGTGCTACCGTGCTGTCCAGTCCATCGACAAACTGTTTTAACTGCCGCGCCTGGCGGAGTTGGGGCACTGCTTTCCTCGTGGAGAGCAGGTCAAAGTCCATTTGCAGCCTTTTTTTCTCTGCCGGGATCTCTACGGTCAGGGCTTCGGAGTATCGCCGAGGTCTACCTCCAATATGGAATTGACTGGTTGTTGCCTAGCCGCCTTCTCTTCTTGTAGGCAATAATTTCACTCCAGATCACAGCTTTCAGTGCCTCCCAGAAAATGGTGGGTGAGATCTCCCCATTCTGATTATTAGTAATGTATTCACCTATGGCCTGTAATATTCTTTCACAGAAAACCTTATTGGCCACGAGGGCTGTGTCCAACCTCCATGGGGGGGGGGGGGGGGGGGGGGGGGGGGCATTGAACATAGCCCATCTCCAACCTCACATCCAAGTCATGTGGAGCACGGTCTGAGATCACCATCGAGGAATATTCCGCTCTTATTAGCCCTGGCCGGGCCCGCGAATGATATGCAAGCGGAGTCTACTGTATGTGCGTTCTGGACCGAATTGACTCTGCTGTCGAGGTGCTGGAGCATTGCCATATGGCATCAAATCAACATCTGCCGCGATTTTGGTGTCGGAATCAATTGTCCGCCCAATTGCCTTTCCCAATTTCAGCATTGGTTAACGGAGTATCCTGCCCAAGATCTGTGCTTCTGCAAGGGTGTCTTCAATGAAATCTGCCAACTGTCTGCAATCACCACTGCAACCTCAGAGCAGGTCAAGGATAACTTTGTCAATGGCTGCAAAGGTGATCATGGAATCAATATATCTGGTTCCTTCTAAGCTGGAGCTACAGATATTTACAACATCCCACAGTATATTGTCCACTGTTACATGAGGGATGTGATGATACTCTCTGTTCTCAGAGAGGAGTGGGCAGCAAAAGCACACAGTTCCACTAGCATTGTGACCCACCCCATGATGCAGCATACCGTTGCCTGCATGCAGATCACTTTATGGGCACCACTTGTCAACTCTGCCCAATACCACAACTAAAGGAGACCACAAGGAGAAAATCATGCAGGCTAGTGTTTGGTATCCTGACAGCAGGAGTGACGCCATTCAGGGGCTGGTTTCGCACAGTGGGCTAAATCGCTGGCTTGTAACGCAGGACACAGTCAGCAGCGCGGGTTCAATTCCCGTACCAGCCTCCCCGAACAGGTGCCGGAATGTGGCGACTAGGGGCTTTTCACAGTGACTTCATTGAAGCCTACTTGTGACAATAAGTTATTATTATTATCATTCTCTGCTAATCCACTGTGCCATTGTATCTCAACTTTCATGGCGAACAAAAGGGCGGCTGCTACAGGACAATGGTTTACCACATGGCTGATGACTCTGGTGTACACCTAAGGCACACGTGGGCAAATGGCATGTAATGATATCCATGCAGCCATATGAAGTAATAGTAAAGCAGACAATTGGCATGCTGAAGCAATGCTTCCACTGCTCAGAGCACTTTGGAAGAGCAATACTTGGCAAAGCTGGTGTCATGATTCATGGTGGAATCATGCTGCACAACATTGCTATCCTGAGAGTACAGCACTTGCCACCAGCTATATGGCAAGCAGCTGAGAAGGGGGAGCACAAATAGGTGGAGCAGAAGGAGGAGGAAGCGTGGAGACAATCTGTTATGTCTTCAGCTTCCCATAAGTTAGAAATAATCACATTTTTGACTCAAAATGCTGGAACTTAACGAGTTCATTTCTTACAGTTCGTCTTGTGGCTGGGAGACTGATAGACTGATACAGGTGAAGTATTTTCCATCTGAAACCCTCAGGGCTGATTGCATTTCCCATTTCCGATAATTTTGTTTCTTGGATACTGCGTATAAACTTACATTATAATAGCTTAAGTTATCTACAGTCAAAAGAAAAAAAAATGGCTAGAAAAGTTTAGATTTTAGAAGATTTAGAACAGTACAGCACAGAACAGGCCCTTCGGCCCTCGATGTTGTGCCGAGCAATGATCACCCTACTCAAACTCACATATCCACCCTATACCCGTAACCCAACAACTCCCCCTTAACCTTACTTTTTTTTAGGACACTACGGGCAATTTAGCATGGCCAATCCACCTAACCCGCACATCTTTGGACTGTGGGAGGAAACCGGAGCACCCGGAGGAAACCCACGCACACACGGGGAGGACGTGCAGACTCCGCACAGACAGTGACCCAGCCGGGAATCGAACCTGGGACCCTGGAGCTGTGAAGCATTGATGCTAACCACTATGCTACCGTGTAGCTACCGTGCCACAGTAAGATGGATGACTGAAAAAGAACTTCCTGGTACCTGTAATTCATTTCTTATTGACATATTCACAACAAAAATCACGAGGTACACAGTACTGACAAACAACTCTACTTCCCATGCTAATCAAGTTCAAAGAAAGTGTTGTTTGTAGATGTGTTCAGTTTTTGGATTTACGGGAGAGGATACTCGACCAGTACATTTTTACTCAGCACATAACTGCAGTACAGCAGTCAATATGGCACCCCCAATATATATATTCATGTAACAATCATCATGTTTATGCAGGAAAAGCCCTGAATTACCTACGAAAATATTACATAGAACATACAGTGTAGAAGGAGGCCATTTGGCCCATCGAGTCTGCACCGACCCACTTAAGCCTCACTTCCACCCTATCCCTTTTACCCAATAACCCCTCCTAACCTTTTTGGTCACTAAGGGCAATTTAGCATGGCCAATCCACCTAACCTGCATGTCTTTGTACTGTGGGAGGAAACCGGTGCAAACCGCACTTCTACCGCCCCGAATGAGCGCATCTGATCAAGGCATCCCGCCCCTTTGAATGTCTCATTATAGACTTCAAGGGTCCCCTCCCCTCCAACAACCGTAACACATATTTCTTAAGTGTTATCGACGAATACTCTCGCTTCTCTTTCGCCATTCCCTGTCCTGACATGACCACAACAACCGTCATGAAGGCCCTCCTATCCATCTTCTCCCTGTTCAGTTACCCTGCGTACATCCACAGCGACCGGGGGTCCTCTTTTATGAGTGACGAACTGCGTCAGTTCCTACTCAGCAGGGGCATAGCCTCTAGCAGGATGACCAGTTATAACCCCCGGGGTAACGGTCAGGTCGAGCGGGAGAATGGCACCATTTGGAAGACCATCCTGCCGGCCCTACGGTCTAGAGATCTCCCTATTCCCCGTTGGCAAGAAGTCATTCCCGACGCCCTGCATTCAATCCGGTCTCTCCTCTGTACTACCACTAATCAAACACCTCATGAACGTCTTGTTGTTTTCCCCAGGAATTCGTCCTCAGGATCCCCTCTCCCGACCTGGCTGGCCACCCCCGGGCCCATCTTGCTCTGGAAGCATGTGAGGGTGCACAAGTCTGACCCGTTGGTTGAGCGAGTCCAGTTACTCCACGCCAACCCGCAATATGCGTAGGTGGAGTATCCCGACGGTCGGCAGGATACGGTCTCGCTCCGGGACCCGGCACCCGCCGGCGTGCGGCCTTCTCCCCCTACATCAACACCTCCCCCCAGCGCCCCCAGCACCCCCACGATCCAGCGCACATGCCCCCTTTCCCCCGATTACAGCGTCTCCACCACCGGCCCGGGGTATGGAAACACATCTACGACCGACGCTCCCGGAGGCAAGGACAACCATCGGCCCGACGTCACCGGCTCCACTGCGAAGGTCCTCCAGAACACCACAGGCACCCGACAGGCTGATCGTCTCCATCTGATGCAGCCATGGGACTTTTTTGGTCATTTTGTGTTATTCTGTTATTAGTAGTAGTATTGTTTTGCCACGAGCCAGTGGGCAGCCCACCCTTATCGATTTTCGCTGCTCATACCACCAGTCCTCGGACCCCCCCCCCTCTCTCTCTCCCACTTACACCCCCCCCACCTTCTTTCTCCACAAGGGGTGAATGTGGTGGTATGGATATGAGCACTGCCATTGGTGCAGAGCACTGGCTTCCCATTGGCTCTGGCTGGTCATGTGCCTCTCGTCCGATTGGTTGGGACTAGTCATGTGACTGCTCTCCAATTGGTCGAGAGGCAAGTAGGCCCCGCCTCTGAGGCGGGGTATAAGTACCCAGAGTTCCCGACGGTTGGCCATTCTCTGTAGTCGACCACCGGGCTAACAACTAGCTGATTAAAGCCGCAGTTCGGATCCTAATTGTGTCTTGAGTCGAATTGATGGTACATCAGTCTAGGGCGCTGATCTCCCAGATCCTGAAGCGGAATAAGGATCCCCTACAGTGTGGGTCATATCAACCAATTTCACTCCTAAATGTAGACGCAAAGTTGCTTGCAAAGATATTGGCCATGAGGATTGAGGACACCGTGCCGCAGGTCATACAAGAGGTTCAAACGGGTTTTGTGAAAGGGAGGCAGTTGAATGCTAATGTACGGAGGCTCTTAAATGTTATAATGATGCCGGCAGTGGAAGGAGAGGCGGAGATAGAGGCAGCGATGGATGCGGAGAAGGCCTTTGATAGGGTGGAATGGGGATACCTATGGGAGGTGTTGAAAAGGTTCAAGTTTGGAGAGGGGTTCGTTAGGTGGGTGAGGCTGCTATACGAGGCCCCAGTGGCGAGTGTGGCTACGAATGGAAGGAGGTTGGAGAATTTCTGACTGTACCGGGGACGAGGCAGGGGTGCCCCCTGTCTCCTCTGCTCTTTGCGCTGGCGATTGAACCGCTGGCCATGGCGCTGAGGGGGGGGGGGGGGGGGGGGTGGAGGAGCATCGGCTGTCGTTTTACACGGATGACCTACTGTTGTGCGTGGCGGACCCAGTGGGGGGAATGCCGGAGGTGATGAGGATCCCTAGGGAGTTCGGGGATTTCTCCGGGTATAAGCTCAATGTGGGGAAGCATGAGCTGTTCGTAGTACACCTAGGGGACCAGGAGAGGGGGATTGGGGCGCTCCCGCTGAAGAGGGCAGAGAGGAGTTTTAGGTACCTGAGGGTACAGGTAGCTAGGAGCTGGGGGGCCTTACACAGGCTTAACTTCACGAGGCTAGTGGAGCAGATGGAGGAGGAGTTTAAGAGGTGGGATGTGCTGCCGCTCTCCCTAGCGGGTAGGGTCCAGTCAATCAAAATAACGGTGCTCGCGAGGTTTTTGTTCTTGTTCCAGTGCCTCCCTAACCTGATTCCTAAGGCTTTTTTCAGGCGGGTCAATAGGAGCGTTATGGGGTTTGTGTGGGCGCAGAAGACTCCGAGGGTATGAAGGGTGTTCCTGGAGCGGGGCAGGGATGGGGGGGGGGGGGGGGGGGGGGGGGGGGTTGGTGCTGCCTATCCTCTGTGGGTACTACTGGGCCGCCAACGTGGCGATGATACGTAGGTGGGTGATGGAGGGGGAGGGGGCGGCATGGAAGAGATTGGAGATGGCGTCCTGTGTGGGCACGAGTCTGGAGGCACTGGTGACGGCACCGCTACCGCTTCCCCCAACGAGGTATTCTACGAGCCCGGTGGTGGCGGCTACCCTCAAAATTTGGGGGCAATGGAGGCAGCATAGGGGGAAGTGAAGGCTTCAGTCTGGTCCCCGATATGGGGGAACCACCGGTTTGTCCCAGGGAGAATGGACGGAGGGTTTCTGAGCTGGCATAGGGCAGGTATTAGGCGGTTGGGGGACCTATTTGTAGATGGGAAGTTTGCGACCCTGGGGGAATTGGAGGGGAGGTTTGGCCTCCCTCCGGGGAACACCTTCAGATATATGCAGTTAAGGGCGTTTGTCAGGCGGCAGGTGGCGGAGTTTCCACTGTTGCCATCAAGAGGGGTTCAGGACAGGGTGCTCTCGGGGACATGGGTTGGAGAGGGGAGGCTCTCGGAAACCTATCAATTCATGCAGGAGGGGGAGGAGGCCTCGGTGGAAGAGCTGAAAGGTAAGTGGGAGGAGGAGCGAGGAGAGGAGATCGACGAGGGGACGTGGGCGGGTGCCCTGGGGTGGGTGAATTCCTCCTCCTCTTGCGCAAGGCTCAGCTAAATTCAATTTAAGGTGCTGCATAGGGCGCACATGACTGGGGCAAGGCTGAGCCGGTTCTTTGGGAGCGAGGACGGGTGTGTCAGGTATTCAGGGAGCCCAGCAAACCACAGCCACATGTTCTGGGCGTGCCCTGCACTGGAGGGTTTTTGGAGGGGCGTCGCGGAGACGCTGTCAAGGATGGTTGGTTCCAGGGTTGAGCTGGGCTGGGGGCTCGCAATATTTGGGGTAGCAGTGGAACCGGGAGTGCAGGCGGCAAAGGAGGCCGGTATTCTGGCCTTTGCATCCCTGGTAGCCCGGCGCAGGATTCTTCTACAGTGCAAGCCCCCTGGGCGTAGAATCCTGGGTCAACGATATGGCTGGGTTGATCAAACTGGAAAGGGTCACATTTGCCTTAAGGTGGTCGGTATAAGGTTCTTCCGGCAGTGGCAACCGTTTCTAGACTTCCTGGTGGAGCGTTAAGTGATGGTCAGCAACAGCAGCAACTCGGAGGGGGGGGGGGGGGGGGGGGAGGGCTGGGAGGGGGGGGGGGTTTGTTTGTTTTTCTATATTGGCCGTGTATATTTGCTTTCATGTTAATTATTTCTGTTAATTTATTATCTGTGTATTATCTGTGTAAGAAATAAATCACTTGGTTGCATGGTGTACCGATAACAACCTCTCTAAGTGTCGGAAAGACCAAGGAGCTGATCATCGATTTCAGGAAGTGTAGAACGACTCACACTTCCGTCTGCAACAATTGCTCCGAAGTGGAGATGGTCGATAACTTTAAGTTCCTGGGGGTCACCATCAGCAACAACCTGTCCTGGTCCACTCACTTTGATGCAACAGTCAAAAAAGCCCAATAACGTCTCTATGTCCGACGGAAACTAAAGAAATTCGCCATGTCTGCATCGATTCTCACAAACTTCTACAGATGTGCCACCGAGAACATGCTATCCGACTGCATCACAGCTTGGTATGGCAACTAACTCGGTCCAAGATCGCAAGAAACTGCAGAGTGTGGTGAACTCAGCCCAACGCATCACACAAGCTTGCCACCCACACATTGATTCTGTCTACATCTCTCGCTGCCTCAGGAAGGCAGACAGCATTAGCAGAGACCCCTCCCACCCAGGCATTGCCTTCTTCCAGACCCTTACACCAGGCAGAAGGTACAGAAGTCTGAAGACCCACACATTCAGACGTAGGAACAGCTTCTTCTCCATAGCTACTCGACTCCTCAACGACTCCCCCTCGCACTGATCTGTTCCCTGTAAGAACACTATTCACAATGCCATATGCTGCTCTTGCTCATGTATTTGCTTTCTTTAGCCCCTTGTTCTGCACTGTAACCAATCACTGTTTGTTGATATACCATTTGTCAATGTTCTCTGTTGATTATTCTTTTGCCTACTATGTACGTACTGTGTACGTTCCCTCGGCCGCAGAAAAATACTTTTCACTGTACTTTGGTGCATGTGACAATAAATCAAATCAATCAATCAATCAATAGCATGTTGAACCTACATGGCAACAAACTGACCTTGCATGACTTCAGGGTGAGCTTCCTTTGCAGCACTCAGATGTTGGATGACTTCTGCTCAAGTTGCAGTGGAAACTGAGATATTGACTATCAGACACTGCATCATAGTTGAGTCCACAAGTATGCTGATGAAGTTGGCCACCATTTCCATGGTTATGGGCCTGGGTTTAGAGAACCCCAAAGTGTATCATGGAGTTCACTTGACCCACAACTTTTACTAGATTGTGGTATGGAGAGCACACGGCCCACTCTACAGGTGTGGTGCAGCAGAAATTTAAAAGTTATTTTTAAAGCAAAACAATGTTTATTCTATGAACTCAGTTAACCTTTTTAAAACATACAGTGAACATCTTAGCAACCATCAATTCAAATACCCCCCCCCCCCCCCCAAAATAATATAACACTCTAAGTAATCCTTAGACTTTCCTTTTAACATCCATAAGACAAAAATTATTTTAACAGAAGCACATCAGGTTTAAATTCTCTACTGAAAGCAGTTATCACTCTGAATTCACCAAATGATCTAGAGTTAGTCTTTAGATGGCAGAGTGATCAAAATGACACCTTCTTTGGCTGGTTGCATCTCCAATACTAAAACAAAACCAAAAAAACACAGACACACCCAAACTTTTCTCAAAGCAAAACTAAAAAGCAGGGCCAGAGCTCAGCTCCACCCACACTCTGACATCACTGCTGTAACTTGAGCAGACAAACATTTCTTAAAGTGACATTCCCATGTCAGAAAGATTGGGTTCCACATTCCATACACAGCTCTGCACCAAGTTGGAGTTGGACTCCTTCATGCTCCTTGACATTGATTGCAGGCCTTCTGGCAGGCTCCCCCATGCACCAGGCATTTCTTTGTACGTATCCATCAGCCTTCTTCTGTACATTTCTCTATCAGGCACTTTTCTGATCCTCTCCAATAGAATATATATGCAACCTTGGTAAACTGCCTGGTACATTACACTTGTTTAGTGCTCAAGCTGCCTAGTATCTAGTTATGCCTGAGTGCTATCTTTTAAATTATGTGCAGCGTCAGTATTGGTGCTGTGATATGAAATCAGGTTAAGGTCTTTCTTCATCATTACTACCTTCTTGCTGTTTCTCCACTGCCCAGCCAGATTACATTTCTTGAGTATTTGAATCGAGAAAGGCACAGGGGTAAGGTTGTGAAGATGGCAAGGCAGGTGGCGGGATGGGAGGGGTATGGGGGGTGATGGGTTTTGTATTGTTGCACCATACAAACCGTGGAAATCAGAAGAGTGTGGGCTGGGGATGCGGGAGGTGGAATGCAAGAAGGAGGATTAGATATGAGGATACCATCAGCTTTAATGGCTTCAGCACCTCTCCCAACTGCCACCTCTGTAATAAACATCCCAATAGTGGCCAACAGTGTCTCCTCCCAGATTGGTTAGGACATGGAGGCATATCTGTCTCTCTAGGGATAGTTCCTGCTGCCTTTGTTTGTGTGTCACCTTGTTTGCTAGAGAGAAGAAAGTGTGTAGTTGAGAACCTTGCAATTTGGTTAGCTATACAGCTGTCAAGGTTGAATAGCTGGCTGTGCATAGAAGCTATAAGATGCAGGTGCAAGGCTTGCAGCAGTGCTACATATGTGAGGGTACAGTGTAGCATATGAATGTGAGAGCCCTGAGTCTGTTAGCGATTAATGATAGGATTATGGTGAGTTGAGCTGTACCTGAGACGAGTGGTGCAATTGGATATGACATTTGAAGATATATTCACTGAGCTTGACCACTCATGTGAGATCATTGGATTTCTTGTAGCACTGCATCCAGGTCCTCAGAGCTTGATACTTGGCATTGACCTCCACAACATTCCGTTCTCATTGCCTTCCGATTGTTTGTTTTCAGGCCCTTCTGAACCAATGTGGATATGGGACATGCTTCCTCCTTTACACCTCCTCCACCAAGGCCCCTGTGCAATGTCTGAAAACTTTGGAAGACCATTCTCTCTCATGTTGAGCTGTTCTTCTGTCTTATCCATGTAAGATTCAACTCCCACAGGGCTGCCAGCATTCATCCCAGTCAGAGCTTCATGGAACATCCTGCCGCTTGCTACCAAGTATCTGTGAGCAAGAATCAGCCTGTTCAGTCACAAGAAGGCCTATGGCAGAAACGTGCGACCCTGAGAAGGTGTCACCCTCGAATCGAGGCACAGCCAATGATGACTGCAGCCAGATGCATTTACACTTTTAGAGATGCAAGGTAGTTTTAACTGGTGCTAGGTATTATTGATATTGGTCGCCTCGTCAGGTTTCCAGTCAATCGATGCACAGTCGTGAGGATAAGAGGTAGCAGATGTAACATGGAGTTGAGGAGAAAGTATTTCTCCCAAATGTTTGTGAATCTGTAGAATTCACTACCACAGAGTGCAGTGGATGCTGGGACAGTGAGTAAATTTAAGGAGGAGTTAACAGGCGGCATGGTAGCACAGTGGTTAGCATTTTTGCTTCACAGTGCCACGGTCCCAGCTTCGATTCCCAGCTTTAGTCACTGTCTGTGTAGATCCTGCACGTTCTCCCCGTGTCTGCGTGGGTTTCTGCCAGACACTCCAGTTTCCTCCCACAAGACATGCTTGTTAGGTAAATTGGACATTTTGAATTCTCTTTCAGTGTACCCAAACAGGCGCTGAAGCATGGCGATTAGGATCTTTTCACAGTAACTTCATTGCAGTTTTAAACGTAAACCTACTTGTGACCATAACAAAGATTATTATTATTATTTATTTGGTAATGGGTTGAAGGGTTATGGAGAACAGGAAGGACAGTGGAGTTAAGGCCAGGATGAGATCAGCCATGATCGAAAAGCGGAGCAGACTCAATGGGCCAAATGGCCTAATTCTGCTCCTATATCTTATGAACTAGTAGTGCTGGCTGGATGCCGAAATCATTGAAAACAGCAAGCAGCACAACATCTGCATTTTGCTCCAGTGCAGTAGATGGGCCTGATTAATTGTGTCTTGTCATCCCTACCATTGGGGGTCAGAACATTCAGGGGTACAATGGCCTTGATGGGGGGTGGGTGGAAATCTGCTCATTCGATATTTCCAATAAGTCTTGAATCATTTTACCTCTCCAATGTGAGCTGACCGATCTATGAACCATTGCTGTTGGTTTTGTAAATGTCTTGCAAACATTAGCACAGAAGTTTCAAGCACCAGTTGATAAGGTCATGATTTAAATGCATTAATATCAATTTGAAGCTCAGAACTGTTGTGTGCAGTTTATTTGTTACAATCTCCAGCATCTATCATTTAGTACCAATGCTTTACCAAGGATATTAATTTTTAATATGTACCAAGTCCTCTGGAGGGTCTGCGGTATATTGTTTTATTGTCTAATGCTTATCGTTGGTGAATTACATGAACACTGTGGCTATAAAACATGTAGAATGTCTGTTCATCTGCGAGTCAACCATTGTGAGTTCAAGCCCCACTCTAGGATCTGAGCACGTAATCTCAGCTGATACTTCTGTTCAGCACCAACAAATTACTATGTTGCCTGTGATATTGGAGGTAGAAATTCAGCTTTGGCAGTTGTGAAAAATTGGTATTATTGGATTGCTCCACTATTTTTTTGATGAGTTTGGGGTCAAGTCAGGGTTTCTTTAGAGTTAACCTGTTACACTGAGAATGTTCCATTGACTGTTATTCGTAAAACCATTTTTGTTTATTTACAGGTCTATGTAAATCGCAGTACTGTATATGAGGTTGTACTTCTGCCCCTCACATGATTGTAGTCTCTTGGTCATGTGACACTGTAGCATAGTTATATCAGAAATTATATCAGCTTGAGGTGCATCTGATGTTAATATCTTATTCTATATCTCCTCCCAAGTCTTTGCTCCAATTATATACATCCCCGTACAGTTACATACAGAACCTGCACTCAGTTCCATATCAGGCACTTTGTACCATAAGCAGCCAATTCAAGACCGGGGGGCGGAATTTTCTGATTCTTTTCAAAGTGTGGTTTTGGGTGGGAAAAGCAGAGGGCATTCCACCAGCCAGCTTACTGGTTTTTCCTGCCAAACATTCAAGAACCTCAAAAAGATATGGAATCGGAAGAACCCACGACATCATGCTGTCAGAGCCTGCACCGCCAGCATCATCAGCTCTTGACAGATCAGGGCACCCTTTAATATGAAAAAATATAAATAAATAAAAAATTTCCCTACGGAAAGATATACCCACCCCTCCCTCACGGACATGGGACCCCATCCTGTGGGGGTGGAGACAATGGCAACGGGACATCCCACCAATGTAAAGGTTGTTTGGGGACTCCTCGTGGATTCGCTGTTCCCATCGGCTTTGCTGTGCACCGAAAAATTGCATGGAATATTCCCCACCCCTGCAGTTCTTCGCTCTGCATCCCGAAATGAATTTCTACCATGTTGTCTTTTGGATGAAATGGTAAACCACCATCTTAACAGTCTGCTGGTTCAAATTGGCACGAAAGACTCCAATGCTTAACTTAAAAAAAAGGTAAGGAATTCATTCCTCTGGGATCCAGGCCAATGTTCTCCATCAACGGCAGAGACGTATTAAGTTTTATCAAATTTGCTGTTTGTTGAATTTTGCATTGCGTAGGTTGGCTCTGTATTTGTTTATATAAAACCAGTCACCGCACCTCAAGAATAATTCATTGCCTGTTAGCGCTTTGGCAAATAAAAAAAAAAAATTTAGATTACCCAATTATTTTTTCCAATTAAGCAGCAATTTAGCGTGGCCAATCCACCTACTGTGCAAGTTTTTGGGTTGTGGGGGAGAAACCCACGCAGACACGGGGAGAATGTGCAAACTCCACACGGATAGTGACCCAGGGCCGGGATTCGAACCTGGAACCTCAGCGCTGTGAGGCTACAGTGCTGACCACTAGGCCACCGTGCTGCCCTATGCTTTTGCAATGATGAGGAATTCAATTAAGTCCAGTCCTTAACCTAACTGGTGAAGAACTTGAGTCTTGATCAAGAGCAGGGAGAACAACGTGACAAACAATTAGACACAAAAAATAGCAGAGCTGATCTCGAGACTGGATTTTGCAAACTAGAACACCTTGAAAGTGATTGTCGCAAGCTGAAAAAAATAATTGCATGACAGACTGATTGCTCCTCAAGAATTCTGGGAATAAAAAATCCTCAGAAAAGCTGATAACATTTATCAATGATGAGCTTGTTCCGACCCAGTAATTTTATTCAGACAAAACATTCTCTTTAGATATAGCCTCAAGCTAAGCCTGGGGTCAGAATCTTCCATCTTGATCAGCAATAAATAGAGATCTTAGGTAGGTCTTGTGCTGAGCTGAGACAAGATAAAACTATGCTTTATACTTTGTTGTGAGTATACACCTAGTATTTTCTTTGTTTGTGATATCCTGCATTTACTTTTAGGTGGATTTGATCCGACATCAAGGTGGAATTCATTATTTAATTATTTTAGCATTTTGTAATGTTGTGACCATTACTTAATCTAATTCGGTCATGACCCTAATTTCTCTAGAATTCTTAGAGGGGAATTCTAGGTTATGAGGCAGGTAAACTCAAGGGTGCTAATTCCACTATAATATATGTAATAATATCCTGCGATATCTTTGTTTTGCCTATGTACGGTTGGGAGGGAGAACATTTTATTTTAGGACCAAGTCGATACCTTGTATAGCTGACTAAGCTCTTATAATTATTATAATTACACCTAGTAGGAGATCAAGACTAACAATAAATTACCCGGAAGGGTAAAGATAGTAGAACTATCTATGTGCGTGGGTTTCCTCCGGGTGCTCCGGTTTCCTCCCACAGTCCAAAGATGTGCGGGTTAGGTGGATTGGCCATGCTAAATTGCCCGTAGTGTCCTAATAAAAGTAAGGTTAAGGGGGGGGTTGTTGGGTTACGGATATAGGGTGGATACGTGGGTTTGAGTAGGGTGATCATGGCTCGGCACAACATCGAGGGCCGAAGGGCCTGTTCTGTGCTGTACTGTTCTATGTTCTATGTTTATCATAGGGGTGTCCTGAGAACAGTATATCAGATTCTGCAAATTATGCAAGTTTGTTCTTGTACATCATTCACTATAGGCAAGATGCTTTATTCACTTTCAGAGCTAAAATGGAGACTTGATTTTTAAAAACCCAGCTCGTTCACTCATGTCCTTTGAGGAAGGAAATATGCTCTCCTCATCTCGTCTGGCTGACATGTAACTCCAGATCCACAGCAATGTTGTTTACTCTTAAATACTCTCTGAAATGGCCTAGCAAGACAGGCATTTGTATCAAACCACTACGAAGTTAATGAAAGGAAAGAAACTGGATGGACCACCCATCAAGCAATAGCCTGACATAGTTATAATGACAGAATATCTTATTGATAACGATCGAGACACCATTATCACTATTATTGGGTATATACTGTCCAACTGGCAGGACAGACTCAATAGAGGTGACGGCACAGTAGTATAAAATTCACAGAATCATAGAATTTACAGTGTCGAAGGAGGCTATTTGGCCCAATGAATCTGCACCAGCCCTTGGAAAGAGCACCCCACTTAAACCCACGCCTCCACCCTATCCCTGTAACCTAGTAACCCCACTGAACCTTTTTGAACATCAAGGGCAATTTATCATGGCCAATCCACCTAAACTGCACATCTTTGGACTGAGGGGGACTTCCGGTTGCGGCCATATGGAGCTAAGCCGCATGTTCGGCAGCTCCCGCTTTAAAAGGACTTGTGGGCTCTTTTAAGGGCCCCAAACGGCGCTGATTCGACGATTCCCGGTGGATAAAGAGCAAAACCCTCCGGGATTTATGGTTCGGACTCGAAGTGGGGCGAGGAGAAAAACGGCAGCAGGTCCCCTGGAAAAGCGGGGGAAGGTGGACAAAATGGCGGCCGGTGGAGCCCCTGAGGAGTGGAGGCAGTGGGCTGAGGAGCAGCAGGCAGCCCTTCTGCTCTATTTCATGGAGCTGAAAGGGGAGTTGTTGGAATCCTTGAAGGTGACGACGAGTAAGCTGCTGGAGACCCAGACAACCCAGGGTGCAGCGATACTTGAGTTGCAGCAGCAGGTCGCTGAGCGCGAGGAGGAGGATTCGGCCCTCGTGGGGAAGGTGGAGATACACGAGGCACTTCATAAAAAGTGGCAAGATCGGTTCAAGGAGATGGAGCTTCGGTCACGGAGGAAGAACCTGCGGATCCTGGGCCTCGAGGATGGGCTGGAGGGGTCGGACCTGCCGGCCTATGTGGCCGTGATGTTGAACTCGCTGGGGGGGACAGGATCCTTCCATCTGCCCCTGGAGCTGGAGGGGGCCCACAGAGTGCTGGCCAGGCGGCCTAAGGCGAATGAACCCTCGCGGGCGGTGCTGGTGCGGTTCCATCGGTTCAGTGACCGAGAGTGTGTTCTCCGATGGGCCAAGAAGGTGAGGAGTAGTAAGTGGGAGAATTCGGTAGTGCGTATCTACCAGGACTGGAGTGCGGAGGTGGCCAAGCGGAGAGCTGGGTTTAGCCGGACGAAGGCGGTGCTCCATGGAAAGCAGGTGAAGTTCGGCATGTTGCCGCCTGCGCGCCTGTGGGTCACCTACAAGGACCGGCATCACTACTTTGAGTCCCCGGAGGAAGCGTGGGCCTTTGTGCAGGCTGAAAAGCTGGACTCGAACTAGACATTGGGGGCCGTGGGAGTTTTTCTATTCTATTCATGTATCATTGTTTATGCTGTAGCGGGTTATTCTGTTTGTTTTTGTTTTTTCTCTCGCTTTCGGATGATGTGGGTTATGGTTCTGTGTTCTAAGGGGGGTACTGGGGTTTGTGGTTGATCTGTGTCTTTGTTTGTACGGAGTTGGTGGTTGGGTTGGGACTGCGGTTTGGGAGCTGCATTGGTGGGGTGGGGCAGTGTGAAAGCGCGGGCTTTTCCTGGTTTCCCGTGGGAAACAGGCCGAATGGGTGATGGCCAGGGGCGAGCAGTCGATTGGTTATGGCTAGTCGACGGGGGAGGGGGGCGGGGTGCCCCCTGATCCGGCTGATTACGTGGAACGTGAGGGGGCTGAATGGGGCGGTTAAGCGGGCCCGGGTGTTTTCGCATCTGAAGGGGCTGAAGGCGGACGTGGCCATGCTCCAGGAGACCCACCTGAAGGTGGCGGACCAGGTCCGTCTGAGGAAGGGGTGGGTGGGGCAGGTTTTCCACTCAGGGCTCGACTCGAAGAACCGGGGGGGTGGGGAACTTGTGGGGAAGAGGGTGACGTTTGAAGCGTCTGAGGTTGTGGCTGATAGTGGCGGCAGATATGTGATGGTGAGCAGTAAGCTGCAGGGGGAGAGGGTGGTGTTGGTTAATGTGTACGCCCCAAATTGGGATGATGCTGGTTTCATGAGGCCTATGTTGGGCCGCATTCCTGGCCTGGAGGTGGGGGGCTTGATCATGGTGGGGGACTTCAATACGGTGCTGGATTCCCTACTGGATTGTTCTAGTTCAAGGACAGGCAGGAGGCCAGCGGCAGCCAAGGTATTGAGGGGGTTTATGGAACAGATGGGAGGAGTGGATCCCTGGAGGTTCGGGAGGCCGAGGACTCGGGAGTACTCCTTTTTCTCCCATGTGCACAGGGTTTATTCCCGCATTGATGTCTTTGTTTTGAGCAGGGGACTGGTCCCGAGGGTAGAGGAGGCCGAATATTCGGCTATCGCAATTTTGGACCATGCTCCGCATTGGGTGGATCTGGAGATGGGGGAGGCGCGGGACCAGCGCCCGCTTTGGTGTCTGGACGTGGGGTTGTTGGCTGATGAGGAGGTGTGTAGGAGGGTTCGGGGATGTATCGAGAGGTACCTCGAGGTCAATGATACTGGGGAGGTCCAGGTGGGGATAGTGTGGGAGGCTCTGAAGGCAGTGATTAGGGGGGAGCTGATCTCCATCCGAGCCCATCGGGAGAGGGGGGGGGGGGGGGGGGAGAGGAGGGAGAGGGAGAGACAGGTGGAGGAGCTGTTGAGTGTGGATAGGAGGTACGCGGAGGACCCGGAGGAGGGATTGCTGGGGGAACGGCGTAGCTTGCAGGCCAAGTTTGATTTATTGACCACCAGAAAGGCGGAGACACAGTGGAGGAAGGCGCAGGGTGCGGTCTATGAGTATGGAGAGAAGGCGAGCAGGATGCTGGCGCACCAGCTGTGTAAGCGGGATGTGGCTAGAGAGATTGGTGGAGTGAAGGATAGGGATGGCAATGTGGTGCGGCAGGGGGCAGAGGTCAATGAGGTCTTTAGGGACTTCTGTAGGGAACTGTACCGGTCGGAGCCGCCGGTGGTGGGAGGGGGAATGGAGAATTTTTTGGACAGGCTCCGATTTCCAAGGGTGCAGGAGGAGCAGGTGGAGGGACTGGGGGCAAGTATCAAGTTGGAGGAGCTGGTCAGTGGGGTTGGCCACATGCAGTCGGGGAAGGCGCCGGGACCGGATGGGTTCCCTGTTGAATTTTATAAGAAATATGTGGACCTGCTGGGCCCCCTGTTGGTCAGGACCTTTAACGAGGCATGGGAGGGGGGTGTTCTGCCCCCGACGATGTCTCGGGCGCTAATTTCCCTGATCCTGAAGCGTGATAAGGACCCCTTGCAGTGCGGTTCATACAGGCCGATTTCACTGCTGAATGTAGACGCCAAGTTGCTGGCGAAGATCTTGGCCACTAGAATAGAGGACTGTGTGCCGGGAGTGATACATGAAGATCAGACGGGCTTTGTGAAGGGGAGGCAGCTGAACACTAATGTGCGAAGGCTGATAAATGTGATAATGATGCCGGCAGCAGAAGAAGAGGCGGAGATTGTGGTGGCATTGGATGCGGAGAAGGCCTTTGACAGGGTTGAGTGGGGGTACTTGTGGGAGGTGTTGGAGAGGTTCGGGTTTGGGGTGGGGTTTATTAAATGGGTGAGTTTGCTGTACGAGGCTCCGATGGCGAGTGTAGCGACAAATGGGAGGAGGTCCGAGTACTTCAGGCTCCACCGTGGGACGAGGCAGGGGTGCCCCCTGTCCCCCTTGCTTTTTGCGCTGGCAATAGAGCCTCTTACCATGGCTCTCAGGGAGTCGAGGAGGTGGAGGGGTTTGGTGCGAGGTGGGGAGGAGCACCGAGTGTCGCTGTATGCGGAAGATTTGTTGTTGTATGTAGCAGACCCGGTGGGGGGAATGCCGGAGGTGATGGAGATTCTTGCTGAGTTCGGGAGTTGCTCGGGATATAAATTGAACCTGGGCAAGAGTGAACTGTTTGTCATACACCCGGGAGATCAGGAGGAGGGGATTGGTAGGCTCCCGCTAAAGAGGGCAGTGAGGAGTTTTAGGTACCTGGGGGTTCAGGTGGCTAGGAGCTGGGGGAATCTGCACAAGCTCAATTTTACTAGGTTGGTGGAGCAGATGGAGGAGGAATTTAAAAGTTGGGACATGCTGCCGTTGTCGTTGGCGGGTAGAGTACAGTCCGTTAAAATGACGGTGCTCCCGAGGTTTTTGTTTTTGTTTCAGTGCCTCCCCATTTTCGTTCCGAGGGCCTTTTTTAGGAGGGTGAACAGTAGCATTCTGGGATTTGTTTGGGTGCATGGAACTCCGAGGGTAAGGAGGGTCTTTTTGGAGCGGGGCAGTGATAGAGGGGGGCTGGAGCTGCCCAACCTCTCTGGGTACTATTGGCCGGCTAATGTCTCGATGGTACGCAAGTGGGTAATGGATGGGGAGGGGGCAGCATGGAAACGGATGGAGATGGCGTCCTGTGGAGGCACGAGCCTGAAGGCACTGGTAACGGCTCCGTTGCCGCTCCCTCCAATGAGGTATATCACGAGCCCGGTAGTGGCGGCCACCCTCAAAATTTGGGGGCAGTGGAGGCGACACAGGGGGAAAGTGGGGTCTCGGTGGAGGCCCTGCTGCGGGCGAACCACCGGTTTGTCCCAGGGAACATGGATGGCGGGTTCCTGGGGTGGCACAGGGCGGGCATTAGGAAGTTGGGAGACCTGTTTATTGACGGGAGGTTCGCGAGCCTTGGTGAACTGGAGGAGAGGTTTGCGCTCCCCCGGGGAATATGTTCAGGTACCTTCAGGTCAAGGCGTTTGCTAGGCGACAGGTGGAGGGGTTCCCTTTGCTGCCCCCGTGGGGGGTAAGGGATAGGGTGCTTTCGGGGGTGTGGGTCGGGATGGGAAGGTGTCTGACATCTACCAGGTAATGCAGGATGTGGAGGAGGCGTCGGTCGAGGAGCTGAAGGCTAAGTGGTAGGTGGAGCTGGGGGAGCAGATTGAGGAGGGGACATGGGCAGACGCCCTGGAGAGGGTGAACTCCTCCTCTTCATGTGCGAGGCTTAGTCTCATCCAGTTCAAGGTGCTGCACCGGGCTCACATGTCCGGATCTAGGATGAGTAGGTTCCTTTTGGGGGTGAAGACAGGTGCGTCAGACGTTTGGGGAGTCCAGCGAACCATGCCCATATGTTCTGGGCATGCCCGGCACTGGAGGAGTTCTGGAAGGGGGTGGCGGGGACGGTGTCGAGGGTGGTGGGATCCAGGGTCAAGCCAGGCTGGGGTCTCGCGATATTTGGGGTTGGGGTGGAGCCGGGAGTGCAGGAGGCGAAAGAGGCCGATGTCTTGACCTTTGCGTCCCTAGTAGCCCGGCGGTGGATCTTGTTGCAGTGGAAAGATGCAAGACCTCCGAGCGTGGAGACCTGGATTAATGACATGGCGGGATTCATTAAGTTGGAGAGGGTGAAGTTCACCCTGAGGGGTCGGTACAAGGGTTCTTTAGGAGGTGGCAGCTTTTCCTCGACTTTCTGGCTCAACGATAAGGTACTAGATCAGCAGCAGCAGCAACTCGGGGGGGGAGGGGGGGAAAGGGGGGGGTTTAGGGGGATAGTGTTTAAGTTAATTTGCTTATTGTTAAGTTATTCTGTTGTTTATTGGGGTTGGGGGGTGTGGGGGGGTTTGTTATATGCGTTGTTATGGGTGCCGGGGGGTATTTATTATTATTATTATTGTTATTGTTATTATTATTGTTGATATATTTTTCAAAAAATTCCAATGAAAATTATTTTTTAAAAAAAATCTTTCGACTGAGGGAGGAAACCGGAGCACCCGGAGGAAACTCATGCAGACGCGGAGATAAAGTGCAGACTCCGCTTAGACAGAGACCCAAGCCAGGAATTTAACCTCGGACCCTGGAGCTGTGAAGCAACTGTGCTAATCATTGTACTACCGTGCTGCCCCAGTTGGCAGGGAGCTGCCCTGGGAGACCTCACCATCGACTCTGGACCTATGAAATTTCATGGCTTCGGGTCAAAAATGGGCAAGGAAACATCCTGCTCATTACCATGTACCATTCACCGTCAGCTGATGAATTAGTACTCCTCCATGTTGAACACCACTTGGAGGAAGCAATGAGGGTGGCAAGGGTATCTGGGTGGGAGACTTCAATATCCAACACCAAGAGTGGCTCAGTAGTACCACCACTGACTGAGCTGGCCGAATCCTAAAGGATATACCTGCTAGACTGGTCTGCGAAAGGCGGTAAGGGAACTAAGAAGAGGGAAAACATACTAGACCTGCTCCTCACCAACCTGCCTGCCTCAAATGCACCTGTATATGACAGTGTCGGTAGAAATGACCATAGTCCTTTTGGAGACAAATTCCATCTTCACATTGAGGATTTTCTTGTGTGGTACTAACATCATGCTAAATAGGTTAGATTTAGAACAGATCCAGCAACACAAGTCCGGGCATCCATGAGGCGCTGTGGGCCATCCAAAGCAGCAGAATTATACCCTCAATGCCCGGCATATCCCCCACTCTATCATTACCACCAATCCAAGGGATCAATCCTGGTTAAATATAGAGTGCAGGAGATCATGCCAGGAGCAACATCAGGCACACCAAAAAATGAGGTGTCAATCTGGTGAAACTTCAACACTGGACTACTTGCATGCCAAACAACATAAGCAGCAAGTGATAAGCAGAGCTAAGTGATCCCACAACCAACGGATCAAATCTAAGCTCTGCAGCCCTGCCACATCCAGCTGTGAATGGTGTTGGGCAATCACTGGAGGAGAAGGCTCTAAATATCCCCATCCTTAATGATGGAGCCCAGAACGTCAGATCAAAAGACAAGGCCAAGTGGATGATCCATCTCGGTCTGTTCCAGAGGTCCCCAGCATCACAGATGCCAATCTTCAGCCAATTTGATTCACCCCATGTGATTTCAAGAAACATCTGAAGGCTCTGGATAGTGTAAAGGCTATAGGGCCCTGACAAATTTCCGACAATAGTACTGAAGACTTGTGCTGCAAAACATGCCATGTCCCTAGCTAAGCTGTTTAAAAACAGCTCCAACACTGGCATCTAGCTGGCAATGTGGAAAGTTGCCTCGGCATATCCCATACACAAAAAACAGGACAAACCCAAAGATGTGGAGGCAGATTGGCCATGCTAAATTTTCTCTTGGTGTCCAAAGGTTAGATGGGGTTATGGGGATAGGGTGAGGGAGTGGGCCTGGATAGGGTGCTTTTTCAGAGAGTGGCTGAAGACCCGACGGGCCGAATGGCTTCCATCAGCACTTTATGGATTCCGTGGAAATCCAACCAGGCTAATTATTGCCCGATCAGTCTACTCTCAGTCATAAAATGATGGACGGCGAAATCAACAGTGCTATCAAACAACACTCACTTAGCATGGGCAATTAGGCACGGGTAACAAATGCTGACCTAGCCAGCAAAGCCCACAGCCCATAAAAATTCATTTTAAAGACTGGTTCGGAATTCTCCACCAGCAGGATTTTCCGTTTTGCCGAAACCCGGGGGTTTCCCGATGGCGTGGAGCTGCCCCACAATGGGAAACTCCATTGACCGGCCAGCGTAACAGAGAATCCTGTCGGCGGTCGGGGCAAAAATGTGTCGCAGTGGGGTGGAGAATCCAGCCCCCAGTATTAAACTTTCAGATTTTCTTTACAGATTTGATTTATAACAGTAAAGGCTCGGGTGAAATATTTGTCACTCAATTTCTATAGATTGCACAGAATCCATTAAATTAATCTCCAGTGTGCACTCCTTTGAATTGTCTGCTTTCAACCTTTCAATTAATTTATCTTCTAAACGAAACAGTCTTCTGTTAGCATCTGAGATCATTGTATCTGCGTTTCAATGTATTACCTTGGTTAGATAAGCTTTCAATGTGTTTCTGTCTTTGTTGCTATGGTTTCCATGCAACTGTACAACATGACTCAATGTTTTCAGACATTTTCAAGGATATAATTCCAAAATACCTCTGTCATACACAAGTGCTTCAATATTAGGTATGTTCTGATTGTGGCAAAACTATTCAGACTACTGTAGGTTGACAGTAAAAACATTTCCAACTAATCAGCAACTTATAAAATTGATTTACCTTTGTTTTAAAGTTATTTAATAATCTAAATATTGGAAATTTAGATAAGCACTGAATTGTAAATATACTTTTCCTCGTCCACAGTTTAAAATGTGGTACCGATTTCATATGTAGATGTGACCTTCAGTTTGATATTACATAATATATAATTACCGCAAGAAATATTATATGATATTGATAATCCAATTAATAACTTACATTGAAGGATGTTAGCAATATTCAACTCAGAAATTAGCTTCAGTTTGCTTTCGAATTTTATGTGGCTCATGTTTCAATGTAGAACAGCTTTATAAAAGGTAAGGCACAGGTATGTATCTCAGGTTTTGCCAAACAAATCTGAGGCCTGATATATATATTTAAGCACCTGTAGTAAAACATCACTGTATGTTTGGTAGTTATTGCTGGACAATTGTTTTTGTAATAAAATTTCACCATAAATATTTAAATCCATGGATCCACACACGTATGCGTAGACTACATATGTGTTCTTCAGTTCATACATGCATGCGAAAGGGTCTTTAACATCCTTGGATACTCACAAGCATTTCAGTATCCTTCTTTAATCAAAGATCCTTTATAATCCTGATGTTTGTTATGAATATGTTACATTTAGCTTTTACAACAAGTTTTTATCTCCACATCCAAGAATTCACTATTGGCAGAAATATGCAAATAGTATTCCAATTATGCATTATTAACATACTATATTTTATACAATTAATTGTCTTATAGTTCAATTCCCACATTAAAAAAAAACTGACGGTGCCAGATTTTTCTGTTCAGCTTTTCCTAATGTGATAGGAAGATAAGATACAATTCCTTATCTGAAAAGCAAATTAGTTTCTCATGGGGTTTAAAGGAAGCAATAATGCGAGCTTGTCAGAAATTGCGGTGATAATATTGGGGAGTTTTAACTTGCATATGAACTGGAAAAATCAGATGGGCAAAGAAAGGCTAGATCAAGAACTCATTTTGGAGGCTAGATCAGGAATGATTTTGAGATAGTTTCTCAAAAAAGCATATTCCGGCACCAACCAGAGAGCAGGCTACATGAGACCCGATATTGTGCAATGAGATAGGATTAAATAGTGAAGGTACCACTCGGTAGCAAACCTAATGGGCATGATTCAGCCATCCCATTGCACCTGACCCGCAAGAGCCCCAAATCGGGCTCCACACCAGGCTGATCGTGAGTTGTGGCACCCGGCGCAATTTGGATTCACATCCTCACTGGGTGTGATCCAGACCAGCATATTACAATGAGCCATTAGGCTTATTTAAATACCCGAATGCCGTACACATCTGGAGCCCGGGAATCAACGGCCGTGCCGATCAGACATTGACCAGGCACTGTTTAGCATTGGTTTCCACAAATGTGGGCAAGGCATGACAGCACTTTGGGGGTCTCGCTGGCCATTAGAGACCCCAGGATAGTCGGAGAAGAGTAGTTCCCTGGCACTCCCCTTGGCACCCATGCACCTTGATACTGCCAGCCCAGCCTCCTGGCAGTGCAACCTGGGCACCCTGCAGTGCTACATGGCACCACCAGGTTGTCCAGGTGGCACTGCCAGGATGTACAGGTGGCACTATCAGGAGGCAAGGCTGGTAGTGTAGCCACCTAAGATGGACACTGGGCTAACAAGATGGAGAACTGCTAAGACTGCAGGGAAAAAGCAGTTTAGCCAAGACAAGCAGTCTGCAAAGACTGATTAGCATTTTGCACGCAGCAAAACTAGTTTCTGGCCAGGTGGAAGATCTCAACCAAAGGTGTTAATAGCAAAACGCTTTGCATATTAATGAGGCAATCCAGATCTGGGCACACACAATGGCAACATTTGGGTTTGAATAGATACTTTAAGTGGATGTCCAGACAGAGCGGCACCAGAGGTATCCACCACAAAAGACCATAGAGACCGCCCCCTCCATCGAGGAGAGACCCTCACATTGGGGGATTCGAAAGATATCGATTGGGAGCTGATCCAATCGATACCTGAAGGTAAAAGCCCGCCCCAAAAAAGGCACGGACATTGGGGGCCCTATAAAAGATGGACCCCCACACATGGTCCGGTCTGTTTTGGTGCTCCGGCTTTGACTTCGACCCAGAACTTCGACTTGTATCCTGACTCCAGCCGTTGAGCACCAGCCGCCGAACCGTAAGTGAAAATACGACGCTCGCTACGCGAACCAGCCCCACTAGACCCCCAGCGACCAGCACACTCTCTGAAGGTTACATACCAAGATCGGAACGAAGGCCTCGCTCCCTGACCTTGCCTATTCCTGTTTAGTTAAGTATTCTGATCGCTTAGTTTATTTGTAGCTTAGTCCCTTAGCGTGTGCATGCGTATTTATTATATTTGTAATAATAAATACTAATCGTTTGGAACTTACTAATCGGTGTATCGTTTTATTACTTTGAACCTGACCTTGGAATATTTGTGAGGTGTTTATACGACACCTGGCGACTCCCGAGCTGAAAATTCACATACAGAGCCTAGCAGTGTTAAGCACACGGAGGCGTGTTAATACACTCCAATAAACGCGAATTACACTCAAGTAAAACATGCAACAGTAGTGCCAAAGTGCTCAGTTTCCAGTTTGGCACTGTCAAGTGTAGAGCCGGGGTGTGGGAGGTGGGGGGGGGGGGGGGGGTGGAGGGAGCCTTTCGCATTTGAGGGAGAATGAGTGGAGGTTCCAGGGGCCAACAGAAGTTTGGGGGGGTGAAGGGCGACGTTCAGAAATGGGGGAGGGTGCCTGAGAGGGAGGGGGGCTGCAGAGATTGGGGCAGCCGGTCAAAATGGCATTCGATCTGCAAAGAGTCAGTCCTGTGCAGGAAATTGATGAAAGTATGGCCTCTGTGGGGCGAAGTACCCCATTGCCCAAAAAACAGCAAAGTGCTGATGAAAGCGGGGTGAATGACAGCACTGAAGCTGCCAAGAAACGCCCCACCAAACATGCCTGAAACCAGGCCTTGGACATGATCCAATGGCCACGTTGCGTCCTAAATGCAGCTTGCCATGGGGCAACGTGGCCAATAAAAGACAGGAGACCCCACTCCCGGAATCCACCCAGCTTGCAACACCTCGCATGATCCAATGCGATCTGACGAGACATTGTGATGTAATTCCCGCCCATTGTGGGCAGGGTCACTTTTTGGGGAAATCTGCATATTAGAGCAAGACAGTTAGTCTCACTGTAATGTGTAGATTCCCAATGTACCTGAGGCTTAAATCAAATAGCCTGATAAAGATTTCTTAAGCGACAATTTGGGATCATTGTCGAGGGTGCAGAGGAGATTCATTAGGTTGATTCTGGAGTTGAGAGGATTGGTTATGAGGAGAGACTGAGTAGACTGGGACTCATTGGAATTTAGAGCGAATGAGGGGTGATTTTATCTAAACATATAAAATTATGAAGGGAATAGTAAAGATTGAAGCAGGGAGGTTGTTTCCACTGGTGGGTGAAACTAGAACTCGGGGGCATAACCTCAAATTAAGTCGGAGCAGATTTAGGACTGAATCGAGGAGGAATTTCTTCACCCAGTGGATTGTGAATTTATGGAATTTCCTGCCCAGTGAAGCAGTTGAGGCTACCTCGTTGAATGTTTTTATGGCAAAGGTAGATGGAATTTTGAGCAGAACATGAATTAAGGGTTATGGTGAGCAGGCGGGTAAGTGGAGCTGAGTCCACAAAAGGATCAGCCATGATCTTATTGAATGGCGGAGCAGGCTCGAGGGGCCAGATGGCCTACTCCTACTCCTGGTACTTATGTTTCAATGTTCTTATAGCAAGATGTAATGAATGGTGTGCCACCATGATCAATGTTGGAGTTTCAACATTTTACAATTTATATAAGTGACTTGGATGAAGGGGCTGAAGGTATGCTTATGCAATTTGCTGATGACTCAAAGATAGGTAGGATAGTAAATTGTGAACCGGTCACAGATGGCTGAAAATGGATGTGGATAGGTTAAGTGAGTGGGCGAAAACCTGGCAACTGGAGTATATTGCGGGAAAATGTGAAATTGTCCAATTTGGCAGGATGGATAAAAAAATAAGCAAGGGAACCAAAGGTTATTTGGGGTAGATGAGAATGTGGAACTCAACACAAACAGATCAGCAGTGAACATGTTGGGTGGAAGGCAGGCTCGAGGGGGTGAGCGGCCTACTTCTACTCCTACTTCATATGTTTGTATTATCTAAATAGTGAAGGATTACAGAGTTCTGAGATGTAGCGTGATCTAGGTGGCTGAGTGCATGAATCGCAAAGGCTAGTATGCAGGTACAGAAAGTAATCGGGAAAGCTAATCAAATGTTCTCACTTATTGCATGGAGAATTGGACACAAAAGTATAGAGATTATGCATCAGTTATACAGGGCACTGGTGAAACCACATCTTAAGTACTGGTCTCCTTATTTAAGGAAGGATGTAACTGTGTTGGAAGCAGTTCAGAGAAGGTTTACTAAAATAAGGGGTTAGATTCTCCCAACGGGAGACTAAGTGCCGACGCCAGAGTGAAAACCAGAGTGTTTCACTCCGGCATCGGAGGCCGCTCCTCGCCCCCTATTCTCCCACCCCCGCGGGTCTAGGAGCGGCATTGCGTCATTTACGCGCGCCGGGGCAGCATGGTGGCCTAGTGGTTAGCACAACCGCCTCACGGCGCTGAGGTCCCAGGTTCGATCCCGGCTCTGGGTCACTGTCCGTGTGGAGTTTGCACATTCTCCCCGTGTCTGCGTGGGTTTCGCCCCCACAACCCAAAAATGTGCCGAGTAGGTGGATTGGCCACACTAAATTGCCCCTTAATTGGAAAAAATAATTGGGTAATCTAAATTTAAAAAGAAAAAAAAAAATTACGCGCGCCGGGCCTTGGCGCCGTGTAAAAGCGGCGCTGCGTAAATGACGTAACCCGCGCATGTGCAGGTTGGCCAGCGCCAACACGTGCATGCACGGTTGCCGTCCGCCCCACGGGCGCCCCGCAAGAAATGGAGGAGTGATCTTGCGGGGCGGCGGAGGAAAGGAGTGCGTCCTTCAGAGATGCCTGCCCACCGATTGGTGGGCACCGATCGCGGGCCAGACCCCTTTTGAGCGCCCCCCCGGTGCTCAATCCTCCCTCCCCCCACCACAGGCCGCCCCCGCAGCGTTCGCACACTGTTCACGCCGGCAGCAACCAGGAAAATCGTCTACAATGGCTTCTCTTTCCACTCGCATATTTTTACCCCAAGGTGCGCCTTTCATACCCTTTTATTTCTCATCTACATGCCACCTCTTGACAATATCATTCAAAAACATACCAGGGGCGGCGTCAATCCCGCCCCCCGTGTCCCGAATTCTCCGCCCCCCCGAGATTCGTCGGGGGCGGGAATCGCGCTGCGTCGGTCGGCGGGCCCCCCGCAGTGATTCTCCGGCCCGCGATGGGCCGAAGTCCTGCTGCTGACCACCTACCTGACCGGCTGGATTGGTGGCGCGGGCGGGCTCCGGGGTCCTGAGGGGGGGGCGTGGGGCGATCTGACCCCGTGGGGTGCCCCCATGGTGGCCTGCCCCACGATCGGGCATGACGATGATGCACCGACGCATGCGCGGAATTACGCCGGCCGGCGAAGTCCTATCGGCCCCGGCTGGCGTGGCGCCAAAGGCCGTTCATGCCAGCCGGCGGAGTGGGAACCACTCCAGCACGGGCCTAGCCCCTCAATGTGAGGGCTTGGCCCCTAAAGGTGCGGAGAATTCCGCACCTTTGGGGCGGCCTGACGCCGGAGTGGTTCACGCCAGTCCGACACGCCGGGACCCCCCGCCCTGCCTGGTAGGGGAGAATCTCGTCCCAAGTTCCAAGTTTATGCCAATGACAGCTTTATCTCATGACCATCACATTCAGCCCCTGCACTCTCTCTTATTTGTCGCAAAGCTTGTCTGATATCTAATATTAGTTCATCAGAAATTTCCTGTAAATAAGACTGAAGCTATTGACTTTACTCACAAACTGCTCACCTTTTCTATTCCTGGCTGCTGCCTTAAGCGGAACAAGAATGATTGAAGCCTTGATGTTATGCTTGTCCCTGAGCTGAGCTTTCAGTAACCTATGAGCACCTTCACCAAGACTGCTTACTTCCATATCCAAATGTCCCTGGGCTCCAAACCTGCCTCAGCTCATCTGCTGCTGAAATCATGCCTTTGTTCCCTATTGGCAAGACTGTACCAATGTTCTCTCAGCTTACCTCTGGTCTTCCATGTGATGGAAACTTCTGTTCATCCAAATCTCGACTCCCTATATTATAGTACACTCTAAATTCCCATTTCCCTATGCTTGCTGATCTTCACTGGTTCCCCACCCAACAATACCTCAGTTTTAAAATCCTTGTGGTGATCACAAGTTAACTAGATGCAATACAACTGAGCAAACACTAGAGGGAGCACGGGAGAGCCATATAAATAGACCGGGACAGGAAGTGAGGACACACTTCACGGAAGGCAGAACTTGTAGCAGGACACAGACACACAAGCAGGCAGGCAGGCAGGCAGCCAGCCAGCACTTGAGGTAGCCGTATGTTAAGCTCTGAAGAGAGAACGAATTCACAATAAAGCATCTTCTCCACATTTGAGACTACGAGCTTTATTAAGACACGAGGAACAACACAATCCTCATCCTTGTTTTCAAGTCCCTATGTATCCTCACCCTTCCTGCCTTCTCCAAGTCTTCCTAACTTTGAAATGTTGGCCTCCTGCACATCCCTGAATTGAATCACTCCATCATTGGTGGTCATGTTTCCTGCTGCCGTGATGCTAAGCACTAAGCTTTGACAAAGAGTCATTGGACTCGAAACGTTAGCTCTTTCCTCTCCCTACAGATGCTGCCAGACCTGCTGAGATTTTCCAGCATTTTCTCTTTTGTTTCATGCTAAGCACTGTAATGTCCTCCCTAAATCTCTCCTCTTGCAACCTCCCTCTCTTCATTTAAAATTCTCCTTAAAGCCTTTCTGTTCAAACTTTTGGTAATCTCTTCTGATATCCCCTTCTATGGTTCAAAATGTGAAAATGTATTCAAATTAAAAATGTTTTTATTTGACATTGCTCTTGTTAATTCCTTGCAATGTGTCAAAGAACAAAGAGCAATACAGGACAGGAACAGGCCCTTCGGCTTCCAAGCCTGCGTCGACCATGGTACTTGCCTAAACTAAAACCGCATGCACTTATGGAGTCAATACTTCAATTACGCTATATAAATGTAATCTGTTGTTCTTACGAATGAATATACAAACATCTAAATTAGGAACAGCAGTAGATCACTCGGCCCTTCAAGCCTGCTCTATCATTGAAAAAGATCATTGCTGACCTCAACTCCACATTCTTGCTAACCTTTCACCACTTCTCTGTATTGTGTAATGTCTCCTTAAATGTCCACCACTGCACCTCTACTGACCTATCCCTTAACCTAATTTGCCAGTTCACTTTCATGTCCTCATAATTGTCCTGATTTAATTTTAAAATACTAGTCTTGGACTCATTCATCTCTCCCACAAACTGAATGTAAAATTAAGCCATGTCATGTTCTTGTTTACGAAATATGTTGCCAGTGCAATTTAAGAAATGCTGAGAGGCAACATCTAGCTCGCGCAGGTGATAGATCCTAGAAATTCTGTGACATCAAATCATTAAACTAGAATGATATACATTTTGAAGGCAAGATAAGCGGAGATTGATCTCCTTAGAGCAAAGAAGGTGGAAGGAAAATGTGGTAGAGGTATTCAAAATGGCGATAAGTTTTGATGGAACAAGTAGAAAGACGGCTTACATTGGTAAGAGGAATTGTAAGCAGAGAACAGCGATTTAAGATAATTGGCAAAAGAACCAGATGGAAGATGAGGAAATTTCCTTTTTTATACAGTGTAGTGTTATGATCCAGAATGTAGTGGTTTAAAGGATGATGGAGACAAATTCAACAGTAACTTTCACAAGGGACTTGGACGTGTACTTAAAAAAAGAAAATCAAATGGAAAGCTGTGGGGAATGTGCACTAAATTGGATAGCTTTTTCAAAGGGCTTGCACAGACATAATGGGTCAAACAGACTCCTTAAGCACTGGAAGATTCTATGATTTTATAATTCTGATTCTCATTCTACATAAAGATGTATCTGGAATACCTATCTTCACATTAAAATGCTATGTCACTGAAGCAGGTCTGAGACCAGAAAAGGACACAAAAAATATTATCCTGGATCTGTGTGGGTATTTAAATTGGAAGTTTTAATGATTAAAACAATGATCCGTTTTTACACTTCTACTTAATGTATAGGGTGAATCCTAAGTGTAAGTGAATTATTAGAGCATACTTGAAAAGGATTGTCCTGAGTTAATTATAACGGAAGAACTAATAATTGTAAAAGAAATTGTGAGTGGTTTAAAATAAAGGAATTGTCAAGGGGATATGATTATCCTCTCAGGAAATAGGATGGAGTTCATATTGAGTAGTATCATGCTCAAGTATTGTGATGGAGTGTGAAAATGTATTCAAATAAAAAATTATAATTATATCAGGGATTTATTGCTGTTGTTAAAAATGGAAGTTGGAAACCTATAGAACCTAGGGTGCCAAGTTACTTTTGTGTTGGCGTAATCCTCAGTTGTCTTATCTGAACTGCCAACATTAGCTAGCGTGCTTGCCTCCAAGTCAGAAGGGTGAGGGTTCAAGTTCCACTGCAGGAGCATGTATTCTTGGTTAACTCTCCAGAGCAGTATTGAGGAGGTACTGCACAGTTAGTATTACTTTGTATTCAAAATAAGAGCATTTGACCCAAGCCAATACCCCTATTTACAGTCCACAAAGCTACCTCCCACACTTCTTGGTCTCAACCCATCAACATACCCTATTGTTCCTTTATCTCGCTTCCTCTTAAATGCCTCAATGTTAGTCACCTGAACTACTCATTAGACACATTCTAACTGGACAAAGGCATAGTTTATGAATCCCCTCATTGATTTATTCATAATATGAACCCTATTTCTGATCTTATTAACAAGTAGAAACATTTTTTTACATTTACTCTATCAAATATTTCCATAATCTTCCAGTTTTGGTCCAGTATGATCTTAGTAAATCCTTTTGCATCTACATTGGCGCTTCTATATACTTATTACAGTTTGGAAACAAGAATTATTCACAATACTCCAAGGATGGTCTCACCAATGTTCCCTGCTTTTCAAGTCTCAGGGTTAACTCTCAAGCTTTGCTTGTTTTCTTATTCTGCTCTGTTGCTACATTTAGTAATCTGTGTATCTGTACCTGCAGATCCCTCTGCTTCTAACCCCATTTAGACACTAAAAGAGGAGTGTTAATGAGCAAGTGGACGCGATCATAAATAGGTTGCAAGGTGAAATCCCTGAAAAGTGGTGTTGGGAATGTGACATCATCTTGTCACTTCTGGGTTTGACCAAACCAGCTGCCTTTGACAATCAGTGATTTTGCCATCACTGAATCCCCCATCATCAATATCCTGGGGGTTACCATTCAGCAGAAACTGTACTGAACCAGCCATATAAATACTGTGGCTACACGAGCAGGTCAGAAGCTGAGAATTATTTTTCTTTATTCTTTCATGGGATGTGGATGTTGCTGGCAGCGCCAGCATTTATCACCATCCCTAATTGCCCCTTGAACTGAGACGCTTTCTCAGGCCATTTCAGAGGGTACTTAAGAATCAATCACATTGCTGTAGATCTGGAGTCAAATGTATACTAGATCACTTGAGAATGGCAGGTTTCCCGCCCGAAGGACATCAGTGAACCAGATGGGTTTTTATGCCAATAGATTTTAGTTTCATGGTCACCATTACTGAAGCTAGTTTCCAATTTCAGATTTTAATAATTGAATTTGAAATTCCACCAACAGCGTGGTGGGATTGGAACCCAGACTCTTATCCTGGGCTTCTGGATGACTGGTCCAGTGATATTATCACTGCATCACTATTGCCCGACAATTCTGCAGTGAGTAACTTGCCTCTTCACTCCCCAAACATTGTCCACTATATACAAAGCCCAAGTCAGGATATGATAGAATACTCCCCTTGCCTGGCTGAGTGCAGTTCCAATCGTGCTCACGAAGCTCAACCCTATCCAAGTCAAAACAACCTGCTTGATCGGCACCCCATCCAACATCTTAAACATGCACTTCCTCTGCCACCGCGTGTAGTGGCAGACGTGTGTACAATGTCCAAGATGCACTGCAGCAACTCAGCAAGGTTCCTTTGATAGCACATTGAAACTAGGCGAATTCTCAAATATCAGAGATCCCTATGGCATTGTGATGCCATGGGCAGACAGTACGGGAGATTTTATCCAAGGGGATGCTTGTGCCAAATGATTGAACTCAGGGGAGATAGGGCTGGTGCCTCCCTTCAGGCCCCTCCAAGATTTCCCCATGCCTCTGCATTTCCCCCCCTGGCCCTAATGAGATTGCAGACTTACCTGAAAGTCCCAACTTTATTAGCTCTTTCTGACTGCATATAGTCAGAACAGTGACCACCACTCTCAATGGAACTGATGGTGCAACAGAGCTGCCGGTGATTTGATTGGGGCTTGCCAAATAACAGTCAGACAGATATAAAATGGCTGCGAGCAGGCTGTCAAGTGCAGGTAGGCTTGCAACTGCCTTTTATATTGAGTGACATGGGCCCCACCCTCAGCATAAAATTCACTCCTTGGGACTCTTATGCCAGGGTGTGCTAGATGCATGCAGCATCCTGGAATAAAATCTCCTCCCAAAAAGACCAGGCATTGCTAGTGTCTGTACATACACCTGACTTTCTTTTTGCCTCCTGCTCCTTTCGAGGATTCTCTTGAGACAGCTCCAGGATTCACAGTCTGCTGTCCATAACTGCATGAATATTAATATGGTTGTAAGAGTGGCAGGGGGAATGGACTGAGAACACCAGTTTGAAGGAGGTGATAGGTTCGACATATGTCTTGTTAATCGATTGATCGAGAGATTTTTTTGTCACATGTACCAAGGTACAGTGAAAGGTAATTTTCTGTGGCCAAGGAAACGTACACAGTACGTACATAGTAGACAAAAGAATAATCGACAGAATACATTGACAGTGGTAAACAACAAATAGTGATTGGTTACAGTGCGGAACAAGGCCAAACAAGAGCAGCATGGCATTGTGAATAGTGTTCTTACAGGGAACAGATCAGTCCAAGGGAGAGTTGTTGAGGAGTCGAGTGGCTGTGGGGAAGAAGCTGTTCTTATGATCCTAAGCACAAAGGGACTTGGGACTCCTTGTTCACGATTCTCTTAAGGTTAATGCGTTGGTTCAGTCAGTAGTTAAAAAGGCAAATGCAATGTTAGCATTCATGTCAAGAGGGCTAGAATACAAGACCAGGAATGTACTTCTAAGGCTGTATAAGGCTCTGGTCAGACCCCATTTGAGTATTGTGAGCAGTTTTGGGCAGGATGTGCTGGCCTTGGAATGGGTTCAGAGGAGGTTCAGAAGAATGATCCCTGGAATGAAGAACTTGCCGTATGAGGAACATTTGAGGACTCTGGGTCTGCACTCGTTGGAGTTTAGAAGGTTGAGAGGGGATCTTATTGAAACATACAAGATACTGCGAGGCCTAGATAGAGTGGACATGGAGAGGATGTAGGTGTGGTGATATGCATCACTGTAGATACACAAGGGGTTAATGTAAATACACGTAGGCTAGATAGACACTAGAGGGAGCACCAGAGACATGACACACAGACATTCAACCAATAGGTCAGTAAGATAGAACACGACCAATGGGCAGTCGCAATACACACAGAGGTGACACTACCACAGGGGGGCATTACACCAACCCACAGCACACATGATCTTTCTCTTTCCAGCGGAGACACTCAGTGAGTACACAGGGTTGATTTGAAGCACATCACACCCACCACGTGGATTGTAGCAGACTGGTTCGTCAGTCTGAGTAGCTATAGCAGGATTAACAGGAGAGTCGAATCCAAGTAGGAGAATTGTTAACAGTTTAATAAATGTGTTAAAGCTATCTCCAAGTCTGAACCTTCCTTTGTCAGAGTGCACATCAAGGAAGCAGCTTATGCTACGTCAAGAGCATAACAAAACAGTAGGAAAAACTAGAACCAGAGGACACCATCTCAGATTAAAGGGACAATCCTTTAAAACAGAAATGAGGAGGAATTTCTTCCACCAGAGTGTGGTGAACCTGTGGAACTCTTTGCCGCAGAAGGCTGTATCCAGGGAGATGATCACCTCTGGTGTTCACTTCACGGATGGGCTAAGTATCACATTCCGCAGCAGTCTGCTGTTTGCAGTCACCTGTTTATCCTTGACAAAGCCCATCTGGTTCTCTGCCACCACCTCTGGCATGCAGTTCTCCAGTCACTTAGCCAGGACCTTTGCGAGTATGTTTGCATCTACGTGAAGCAGTGAAATGGGTCTATATGATCCGCATGGGTCCACTGCCCCCCATCTGCTCCATGAACGCTCCCAGTTCCCTAGCCATGCCTGTCTTTTTCCCCGTTCTGGAGTTTGATCGGTCCGTCAGTGGGTCCTGTACACAGTTAAAGTCCCCCCACGCCCCCTCCCCCATGATCAGTTGGTGTGTGTCGATGTTGGGGATTACTGCCATGGTCTTCTTTATGAAATCATTGTCGTCCCAGTTGGGAGCGTACACGTTTACCAGGACTACCGGTGCCCCATCCAGAACACCGCTGGCAACGACGTAACATCCCCCTTGGTCCATAACTGTCTTTGTAGCCGTGAACACCATCCTCTTACTTCTCAAAATAGCTATCCCTCTAGCCCTTGTCCCGTAGCAGGAATGGTAGGACTGTCCTAGCTAGCCCTTCCTTCCCCACAGTCGGTCCTTCTCCGTCAGGTGCGTCTTTTGGAGGAAGACTAAGTCAGCTTTTAAACTTCTCAGATAGGCAAAGCCTAGGATCTTTCGCTGGCCGTTAAGACCCCTAATGTTCCAGGTGATAATCCTGGTGGGGGGGAGTTCTCCCCCCTTTCTGTGTGATCAACCATCCTGGTGGATGCACCCCTGCACTCCGGGATTTCCCTTTGTTGGGAGCCGTCCAAATGGCTACAGTTGCTGTTCTCACCATGAGGGCATGCCCCTGTGCTCCAGGTTTCCCTTTGTCCAGGGGGGACCCAACATGGCCGCCAGTTTTGTGTACGCCACGTGGATGCTCCCTGCACTCTGAGGCTTCCCTTTGTCTACGGACACTCCAAAGTAGCTGCTTATAGCACCATATTGTTCCTTCAACCCAAACCTTACCTGCTGAAACAGTCTAGAGCCATTCCCTTGCTTCTCATTATGTTCCCCTCGTAGTCTCCCATCCCCTGTCTGTTCCCCCTTCTACTCCCATCTTCCCCTCTGTCCCCTCACTCTTTCCCTCCTTACATTCCACATTCCTACCCCTGTGCCACCCCCCCACCCCAGCTTGCCAGGCGCTCCCTCCCCACCGGGAGGTGCACTGCGTCCCCCTTGCTTTCTTGCTTCCAGGCGCCAGCTTTTGCTGCTAGTATGGTGGCTCCCCTCCCGGGGCTGGTCTTATCCCTTTCCTATGCATGATTAATAACGTTTCTCTCTGTCTCCTCTTCACCCTCACCTGTGCTGCGCTGACCTCGCCCTTTCCTGTGAGCTTGTGCTCTTGCACAAAGCATGGCAGTACTGTCCCATACAAAAATTGTTCTTGTCCATCGCTTTTCTTTCTCCTTTCTTTCTCTGCCTCTTTCTAATTGTTGCTTTGTCTGCCCCTTGTCCGGGCCATTTGTCCACACAAACTTATTTTCCTCTGCTGGCGTGTTAAAATAATGTTCCTTGTTTTAGAATGTAACCCAGACCTGTCTGGGAATAGCATCCCACATTTTACACCGCTTTTGGACAGGGCAAATTTTGCATGGTTGAACTCGGCCCTACGCTTTGCCAGGTCTGCTCCAATATCCTGATACCCTTATATTCTGTGTCCTTCCCAACTGCTCGCCTTTGTCTTGCCCATCGCAGGATCTTCACCCGATCCTGGTATCTGTGTAGTTGGCCATTATCGCCCTTGGCTGTTCCCCGGCCTTGGCCTTCGGTCGGAGTGACCTTTGCGCCCTGTCAATCTCCAGCGGCTGGGGGAAGCTATCCCTCCCGACTAAGCTGCCCAGAATCTGGGTCACATAGTCTGTCAGCTCCCTGCCCTCGGTCCCCTGGCAGGCCTACGATTTGGATGTTTTGGCGCCGAGACCAATTATCCTGATCCTCGACTTTCCCCTTCAGGCTCCCCTGGGTCACCACTAACCTTTATATTTTGGTCTCCAGAGCAACTGGTCCATCAACTCCTTTTCAAGCTCTAGGATTGTCTTTCCCTGAGCTTCCAGTTTCTTCCCCATTTCATCGACTGCCATCTGTATGCCGACCTGTGCCTCCATCACGGCCACCTTGACCGCCACCTGGATCTCTACTTTAACCAACTCTCTCAACACCGTCAATGTCTTAGGCAGGAATATCTTCCATCCATCTTCAGGAGGGGGGGGGGAGGCCATTGTTCGGGTCGCCAATCTCCCTCTCTCAGGGGTGGCTGGGGCCCAGTCACCTCGTGGGTCCGCCGACTTCTTCGCTGCTCCTGATCTTTTCCTCTGCTTCTAGCTTCTCTGCGGCCTCCTGAGCTCCCATTCGCTGGCATACTGCATCTTTCCTCTTCCTTTCTTGTTTGTGGGTAAAATAAGTCCACATTTTCGGGCTATATTCATCCAAAAGTGCCAGTTTTATTATATTCTGTAGGAGAGCTGCCTGATGTACGGTAGCCGTAGCACGGTAGCATTGTGGATAGCGCAATTGCTTCACAGCTCCAGGGTCCCAGGTTCGATTCCGGCTTGGGTCACTGTCTGTGCAGAGACTGCACATCCTCCCCGTGTGTGCGTGGGTTTCCTCCGGGTGCTCCGGTTTCCTCCCACAGTCCAAAGATGTGCAGGTTAGGTGGATTGGCCATGGTAAATTGCCCTTAGTGTCCAAAATTGCCCTTAGTGTTGGGTGGGGTTACTGGGTTATGGGGATAGGGTGGAGGTGCTGACCTTGAGTAGGGTGCTATTTAAAAGAGCCAGTGCAGACTCGATGGGCCGAGTAGCCTCCTTCTGCACTGTAAATTCTATGTGCGACTGCTCAGCACATCCCTGTCACCAGAAGTTTATTTGGTGCATTCTCGGTAGTTTTTTTAACCGGTGCAGATGCGATGGGCCAAAGGGCCTTTTCTGTGCTGTAGACCTCTATGACTTAATTTTACTGTAATATCATGCATTCGTGTTGCAATTTTGTATTTTGGGCATAGTACGGTGTGGTTGGCAACAGAAAAAAATATTCAAAAAGACGTGTTATTTGCTGGAAACGTGACCATTCTCTTTGTGGTCTTTAATTGAATTTCCCCAATCCAGGCTCCTGTATCAGGGGTAACAATCCCAAACCAAAGCATGAAACTGCCAGAAGCATTTAATTTGTAGTACATTTCAAATAAGGTTTACAATGTACTGAAATTAGTTTCAAGTTCCCCGATGGGAAATATGTAATTATTTCTTGGAAAGGATGTAGAAACAGCCAATTTCCACTTTATGTACAAATACCTTTACAGCTGTGAGAATAAGTTACACCAATGAAAAATAGAAGGCATTCATTTCCCCCCACCATAAACATTCCCACTGATATGATCATAATTAACTATCCTGTATACAGTAGGAAGCTGAAGGAGTATAAACTAGTTTAGTGAATCTGGGTTTACATTTCGGAATTACCCACAGATAGAGATCGCTTCCACAAAGATGTTTCTGATATGTCCCGTATATGATTTGCTTTACCCATTTAACAACTGAGCTCAAGAAACCTTGGATAAATGGCATTTATGCTTCTTAGAGTGGTGTGGGGGAGTTGAGTCCATAACCCAGGGGTGGGCAAACTTTTCCGTGCAAGGGCCACATTCAGAAATTCACAATTTTAAAGGGCCGCATAGTGTATTAAGTAAAATAATTAATATTTAAAATAGCCAAAATAAAAGGTCTTTAAAGAAAAAAAAAGCACATTTATTTGAAAAACAAAGTAACTCAGTAAGTAACAGAACAATGTCAATGAGAATGATGCATCTGACTGCAGTCATTTACCAGTTTGTTGAAATCAGGTGTCAAGTTGCTTGTGCTGATCCTTAACACTGACAGAAGCACAGCCTGGTCGAGTCAACGATAAAAACGCGCGTAGTGGGGTGGATGAGTGGGGCTGCCTTATTGGTCGGTTTAGTTGGGTGTGCGACCAATAGGAGTCCAGGTTACAAACAATAATAAGGCTTATTGTTTGTAACCTGGACTCCTATTGGTCGCACACCCAACTAAACCGACCAATGAGACAGCCCCACTCATCCACCCCATTACGCGCATTTACTTCAGCGGCTTTTCCCCAGCGGCTTTTCAAAAATGCCGGTTATGATTCCGGGCACCTCATTGGCGGGCCGCATAAAAACCTTTGTCGGGCCGCATGCGGCCCGCGGGCCGTAGTTTGCCCACCCCTGCCATAACCCATCCGCAAGAGGTAAGGCAGAGGAGCAGGAGGACCTCTGCAGAAATTCAATCCCAGTGTGCCAGCACTCCTATTTCAAACTAAACCAAGGGCTACTGGATGAAATGACATACTTGACTCAGCAGTAATGCGCAAGGACTCTAAATGACCAGTAATCTTTGATTGCCCCTTAGTCCTAAACACTAATGTTTTTTGTGCCAGAGGCCAGCACTATTCCTAAAAAGTTAAGGAATGTACTTGGGATTAAAAATGAACATCTAAAACCAAGATGGATGAATTACATGAACAGTGTGTGGAGTTGTGACCTTTTGGTCAGTTTTATAAATAAAATCCCAAAGGATGTTGGAATCAAACTTTATTGCATTGCTGTTTAAAAGAAGCACTGAAGCTTCACAGTGATCAATATGTCTTGTGTTTACAAATAAAACATTCTGGCCAGGCGGCTGCTCACAGTACTCATTAAGAGAGGTTACCATAGCAACCTAGCTGTGAGGGACTGAGGCATATAGTGTGCTCAGCAGTTGGTGAGACTGTTGAAACTTGCAAAGTGATTGTGTAGCGACATACATGGCCATATCATTTTAAAATCAAAAATCTTTAACCTATTTTTGTTTTTCAGACATACAAGACAATATTGTACCCTATCTCCAAATATATTATTACATTTCTTGTGTATAATATTAGGATTAAAAATATGAGTCCTCTGATTCATAAATTCAAAAGGCTTGTCATTTAATCTTGGATTCATAGAATGCTTGCAGCACAAAAGGAGGCCATTCATCCTGTTATGTCTGTGCTAACTCCTGCAAGAACAACTTGATTTTTGTTTACCTCATTTCATGATGGTTCCTTTTTAAAATTGGGTTGGAGTTGAAAGTACATGTGAGTAATTAATCATCATAATTGTATTTTAACTATGTGTGTCTATCTGAATAACTCTATAGGGCCAAGAGCTTCCATTATCCATTCTTTATCTAATTTCCCTTGGTATCTGCCATTGTATACAATCTAAATGCGAGTAAACCATATGCTTGACCTATTTGGGGCAACATTTAGGCTATAATCATGCTTTGGAATGTCAGAGGGTCTGATCAACAAGGCTTACTCACTGCCGGAAAACACAAACTCCTGTAAACAGGCAGGCAGTTGATAACAATCTAATAATAATAATCTTTTTATTAGTGTCACAAGTAGGCTTACATCCGCACTAGAATGAAGTTACTGTGAAAAAGCCCCTAGTCGCCACATTCCGGAGCCTGTTCGGGTACACAGAAGGCGAATTCAGAATGTCCAATTCATCTAACAGCACGTCTTTCCTAACTTGTGGGAGGAAACCGGAGCACCCGGAGGTAACCTACGCAGACACGGGGAGAACATGCAGAGTCCACACAGACAGTGACCCAAGCCGGGAATCGAACCCAGGATCCTGGCGCTGTGAAGCAACAGTGCTAACCAATGTACTACCGTGCCAACCTCTCAGTGCTTTTGTGACTTGTTTAATTCACTTACCTGAAACATGTCAAAAAGCCCATCTGCAGTAACACTCCTTGTCATAAGACCAATAAGAAGTCTTACAACACCAGGTTAAAGTCCAACATGTTTGTTTCAAACACTAGCTTTCGGAGCGCTGCTTCTTCATCAGGTGAATGAAGAGGTAGGTTCCAGAAACATATATATAGACAAATTCAAAGATGCCAGACAATGAAATGAAATGAAAAAATGAAAATCGCTTATTGTCACGAGTAGGCTTCAATGAAGTTACTGTGAAAAGCCCCTAGTCGCCACATTCCGGCGCCTGTCCGGGGAGGCTGGTATGGGAATCGAACCGTGCTGCTGGCCTGCTTGGTCTGCTTTAAAAGCCAGTGATTTAGCCCAGTGAGCTAAACCAGCCCCTGTGAACCAGCTTAGAATGTGAGCATTTGCAGGTAATTAAATCTTTACAGATCCAAAGATAGGGGTAACCCCAGGTTAAAGAGGTGTGAATTGTCTCTAGCCAGGACAGTTGGTAGGATTTCGCAAACCTACGCCAGATGGTGGGGGATAAATGTAATACAACATGAATCTCAGGTCCCGGTTGAGCTCCCAGAGCGGAAAAACTATGACATCTTCTTCGCAGCCTTCATTACGTCATCGATGAAGATGAACATCTTGCCAAGGTCACCCCCACTACTTACCTTCAAACAACTGCGCAATCTCAAACAAACCATTGTTTGCAGCAAACTACCCAGCCTTCAGAACAGAGACCACGACACCACACAACCCTTCCATGGCAATCTCTGCAAGATGTGCCAGATCATCGACATGGATACCACCATTACACGTGAGAACACCACCCACCAGGTACGCGGTACATACTCGTGCGAATCGGCCAACGTTGTCTACCTCATACGCTGCAGGAAAGGATGCCCTGAAGCGTGGTACATTGGCAAGCCCATGCAGATGCTGCGACAACGAATGAACGGACATCGCACGACAATCACCAGGCAGGAATGTTCCCTTCCAGTCGGGGAACACTTCAGCAGTCAAGGGCATTCAGCCTTTGATCTCCGGGTAAGCGTTCTCCAAGGCGGTCTTCCGGATGCGCGACAATGCAGAATCGCTGAGCAGACCCTTACAGCCAAGTTCCACACACATGAGTGCGGCCTCAACCGGGACCTGGGATTCATGTTGCATTACATTTATCCCCCACCATCTGGCCTGGGCTTGCAAAATCCTACCAACTATCCTGGCTAGAGACAACTCACACCTCTTTAACCTGGGGTTACCTCTATCTCTGGATCTGTAAAGATTTAATTACCTGAAAATGCTTGCATTATCAGCATTGTCTGGCATCTTTGAATTTGTCGATATATATGTTGTGCTGATATTCATCACTGTAAACACACAAGGGGATAATGTAAATACACGTAGACTAGATAGACACTAGAGGGAGCACCAGAGACATGACACACAGACATTCAACCCATAGGTCAGTAAGATAGGACATGACCAATGGGCATCCACGATACACAATTCTGCAAATGAGGGACACTGTTACTGCTCAGCTCAGTACAACGACATACCATGGCAGGACGATGCATTTTTCCAATTCACGTCTGCTGCACTACCAACAGGCAACAGATTGCATACATCGCTACCATAAGCATCGGAAGAGAAAAAAAGACTCCAAATCAGACAACAGTGATTTTACCACTTCTTGGTTCCTTATGCACAGGGACACTGACGGCGTTTCCAAAGCAATGCCACCATCAACATCACCACCTCACCAACCAAACAAGAAAGACACTCGACCATAATAATTAATGAATTTTGGACTCATACATATGATTTGGACTTATTGTTTAATGGTCACTGTCATCATAACTTGTACATAGCATCACTTATCCACCTGTTTTTGTTCAATTTTCTTTAACACTGTACAGAAAATATGTAACACGTAAAAAAGGGGGATGTGGTGATATGCATCACTGTAAATACACAAGGGGTTGATGTAAATACACGTAGACTAGCTAGACACTAGAGCGAGCACCAGAGATATAACACACAGACATTCAACCAATAGGTCAGTAAGATAGGACATGACCAATGGGCAGTCACAATACACACAGAGATGACACTACCACAGGAGGGCATTACACCAACCCATATAAAAGGACACAGCACACATGATCTTCCTCTTTCTAGTGGAGACACTCAGTGAGTACACAGGGTTGATTTGAAACACAGCACACCCACCACGTGGATTGTAGCAGACTGGTTCGTCAATCTGAGGAGCTATAGTAGGATTAACAGGAGAGTCAAATCCAAGTAGGAGAATTGTTAACAGTTTAATAAATGTGTTAAAGCTATCTCCAAGTCTGAACCTTCCTTTGTCAGAGTGCACATCAAGGAAGCAGCTTATGCTACGTCAAGAGCATAACAAAATATATGTTTCTGGAACATACCTCTTCATTCACCCGAGGAAGGAGCAACGCTCTGAAAACTAGTGTTTGAAACAAACATGTTGAACTTTAACGTGGTGTTGTAAGACTGTGCTCGCCCCTGTCCAACGCCAGCATCTCCACATCATGTCATAAGACTATAAGACATAAGAGCAGAATTAGGCTACTCGGCCCATCAAGTCTGCTGTGCCATTCAATCATGGCGGATATTTTTCTCATCCCCATTCTCCTGCCTTCTCCCCGTAACCCCGATCCCCTTATTAATCAAGACCCTATCTATCTATGTCTTAAAGACACTCAGTGATTTGGCCTCCACAGCCTTCTGCGGCAAAGAGTCCCACAGATTCACCACCCTCTGGTGGAAGAAATTCCTTCTCATCTCTGTTTTAAAGGATCATCCCTTTAGTCTAAGATTGTATCTTCAGCTTCTAGTTTTTCCCAATCTCAAAACAGGTTTACACTGGGATGGGCAATGCCTCGGATGGGCCACTCACGTTTTGCCCCAATCGAGGCCCTGAAGTCATCCATTATTGACAACTTAATTTTAGGCTGGCAGGAGGATTTACTTGGCATGGAGAAAGCACAAAAATGAACGGGTTTAGATCTTGGGTGGAAAGAGTGGTGGGTACCTCCATCAGAAGCCAGCTCTGACATTGGGCCCGACTAAGATCTGGTGGTCCCTGGAGCCCTTTTCTCTCAAGCCTCTCCTCTATAACCCCAAATGCTTACTCCTCAATCACCCCCACCACCACCCTCCCAGACCTTCCTTGCACTCTCGCTCCAGCCCCCCTCCCTCCAACCCCCAAAGCTAACCTTGCAGTCTGATCCTGGGACTGAGGCTCTGACAATTTGAAGCACCTCTTCTGTCCACTGCAGCTCCTATTGCTGCAGGGACTAGAGAACTGCAAGACAATCTGATTGGCAGGGTTTCCTCCCAAGTGAGGAGTCATCCATCCTGCAACCAATTAATGGTCATTTCAGCATAAAATGGCTGCGGGGCACACAACCGGGGAGGGGATGTGTTCCATGCTGACTCTTTGGGTGGTGGGAAGGGAAATCTTGCCATCCAACATTTGCAGGCCCGAATGCTTGTCACAGGTTGCTGCCAGGGATGGCTGAAAAAACTGCCCAACAATATGTGGGGTCATATATCTTCCTGGCATCCTTGGGACATGAAATCTATTTTTTAAATCCCACCTGTAAAACAGTAGCAACGAGGCCCAATTTATTTTAATCCGAGGTGTACTATTTTACTAAAATGGATATTTCTTAAAGAGCTCAGAGCACCCTGAATTAGGTCACTTCTTCGGCTTTGCAATTCAATTCGAGACTCAATGCTACCAAGCCCGAAGCAGACACTAAAAAGCTGAATGGGATTGAAGCACATAGTTGGCTATTTGAAGACAAATCAAGTGTGGTAGTGGTTCAGTATGTGAGAATATAATGGCTTAAATAGCACAGAATAATGAAACTGGTCTGGCACTTTATTGGGTTTGACTGCACATGTTTTTTTTTTCACTTGTCGAACAAAGAAAAGGAAATACTGTAAAATGCAGTATTGAATTGAACAAAAGCCATCATCAGGCACTTGTTTTGCTTTATTACAGGCCATTTGAGAGGTAAGTATCACTAACCCCCTGATATTACATATGACAAGTGCAAATTGGTGCCCTGAAGCCTGAAGTCATCACATTGGTTTGAACAGCTTTGTCGCACCAACTCCATGTACTGCTTTAATTCTGTACACATGACTAATTGTACTTTCTGGCATTTTTTTCACCATAAAATATGTAGAGGGTTGCACTTGAAAAATGGCTAATGAGGATAAACATTCTAATGAGATAACTTTCAGGGCCCTTCAGCTTGCACTTGTAGAAGGAAAACATTACAGTAGGTGTTAAAAGAAAATTGCTTCCAATCCTTATTCAGCTGTACCTTTGATTACTTTATGGTCTGTTCTGGTATTCATCAGTAAATTAATTGGATGGATAGAAAAATAGAGATTGCTGCAGCATTTTCTTCCTGGTTCTCTTAAAAAAACGAATCAACAAGGCATCAGTTTGCAAAGCAGCGTGAGGACATCCATGTAGAAAAGCTTTAATTAGCAGTACAATATAAAAAACGAGAACTGTTGCTTCAACAAACTGTATCCTCAAGGATTCCAACAAATTCTTATGATGAACCTTGATTTGTTTTCTTTGTTTATTTCAGGAGGCATTATAATAGACTTTCCAAGCTTTTTAAATACGATTTTCTGCATAATAGTTTTAATCATTATTGCTGTGCTTCAGGAATCATTGACAATATTAAACTGCACATTCTATGCCCAAGAACAAAGTGACTATTCTCAAAAGGTCACATGCACTCAGATGGTGTTTAAACTGACAGACCGTGTACAACCAAGTGCATCTCCGTCTAAATAGCTGTGTGTAATTTGTCTGTACTTAATTGCATGCTGTTGGCTGGCGCCATATGAATATGAGAAAAATAACAGAACGACACCCAGTAAGATCACAGGTAATTCATCTTTTCTTCCTGACTATTTCATCTGCCAGTGCTGACCAAATGGAAAATGTGTGAAAATTCACTTGCAGTAACAAACTGACAGGTTTATTAGTGAATATGCTGGTTTTTTTGAGCTCTTATGAAGACCCAAGAACCGGGAACAAAAAACAACCGTCATTAATGATTTATGGTGTTCAGAAACTTGGAGGAGACCTGTGAACTAGCTATACCTCACAACTCACTGCTGTTCTATACCTGCCAAGTTCAGTGAAAATGGGACATGCAATCAAATGTTCTTCATTCATTCATGAATGGAACTTGTCATCATTGTTAGTACCTTGAAGAAAGGGCTGCCAGTCTTCCTGATTTGTATGTTTTCAGATGAGTCAGCAGCACAATTCTGATGCCAGAGTCCTTGGGTAGAAAGGAAAAAAGTTGCCCTGAGATGTGTGGGGGGTTCTGAAGACACGGTTTTACTTTCTCTTCCACTTTTAAATGTAACTATGCAATTATTAACTATGAAGGTGAGAAAAATGAAACTTGGTATCGGGATCAGGCCGCTGAATCTTGCCGACAAATATTCTGCTTCACGCGCCCGAAACTAGACTTAGAAATTTTTGGGTTGAATCATGTCCTGTATTTTTTAACTGATAGACAAAAATATGGAAGGGGAGGGTCCCATGACTTAACACTGACAGGGCTCGCCACCAACAAATTAGGTTTTTAAAAGATTGGGGTGTCTTTTTTAAGGACACCCCAATATAAAAGAATAAAAGTAGGAACAACTGTGCCTCCCAACATGAAAATCCTCCTCCCCCCCCCCACAGAACTGCAGAACTTTCGCACCCCCACCCAACCCCCCAACCACTCACCATGGAGCCTCTCCCTTCAAGGAAATGGAACCCCTCCTCACGTAACACCTATCCCCACCCTAGCATTACCTGGGCAGTACCAGGGGACAGTGCCAGGCTAGGGGTTGGCATGCACTCTCCTCCCTGGGAACTATACTCATCTGTGCACCTCCAGAAGGATCTGCACGTCAGGTGCATGTCATGGGGACCTGTTGCTATTCATGTCAGTGTGCCCTCACATCATATGTAAAGGCCTGATAGGATATTTAAGTGTATTTAAATGGAGATCCCAATTTTTAAAGTTGGGACACCCATTACATCATTGGAAGGTGGAGCTAATATATTGGTGAAATCTCTCTGGTGTAAAAGTTACACCAGAGAAATTTGGTGGCTGCAGATGCCTGGAGGCTGCTGTTGCAGTTTTCCTTCCTTTTCTGTAGCCGGAAAGAAGGAAACATTTTCCTAAGATACCAGGGTCCTGGAATAACGGGTTCATGGGGATGTATGAGTCCAGAAGGCAATCTGAGTTAAAACAAGAAGGCGCTGCAAGACGTGGCGTGTGACGTGCTTTTGTTGCTGGTGTGATGAGTGCTGCATGTAACTGGCATGTTGCCACGGATTAAACACACTGCAGGTCAAGGATGTTCAACTGCACCTTGAGCACCAGCAGAAAATGTGGATGCCAGGATTTGGTTCCAGTGAAATTGGGCTGCGTGGGAGGACCTGCACAGCTGCGGCTCTTGGACAGAGAATGGCACTGATACGTGAAACAAGTAACACACTGATGGACAGATCATTTCTACCACACAGATCTGGACATGAGCACACATTCTCAGGCTTATGCGCCAGTCCGTTGAGGATCCTGTGAGGGGTGATATCTTGGGCGGGATTCTCTGTCACATGGCACCAATTTTCCGGTGCGGCGTGCCCTTGCCGGCAGTAGGATGCTCCATCCCGGCAGTCGGCCGATGGGGTTTTCTATTGTGTGGGCACCCCCACGCCGTTGGGAAATCCGTGGGTGTGAGTGCGCTGCCGGCAAAATGGAGGATCCCGCCGATGGAGAATCCAGCCCCTTGTGTTTGTTTTTTATGTGACAATGAGTTGATACAGCTTTTTATAACAATATGGAACAGTGATGTTTCCTTGCTGTTTAATAGTGAGTGTCATATGTGGAATGTTACAAAGATTTTCAAATCTTTGTTACTGTTGACCTTTTAATAAACAAAATATTCTCAAGTGCATTTCCGTGGGTACACGGGCCATGTCTCAAACGATAATTATTGCATCACATTGCAAAAGAACGTTGAAGCAGCACCACAGAGGCAGCAGCCAACAATCAAACACTCAAGAACTTGGCGTCAGCCCTGGGGAAATCCTTGTGACTATATGGTGAGTGTGTGTATCAGGGGAGGGCACCTGAGCACAATCTCTCGAATATTCCTGGGAGGGGCCTGGATTTAGGATCTAGGGGCTCCCGTTGTGGCCGGGAGGCCACAGATGCCCACGCAGGTGGTGATATAACTGTGAGCTGGACCACGCCCATCAAGATGCCCGGGCAGCAGATTCTCCGCCATCATTGTGATGCCACAGGTCCAGGAGGTAACTCATGGCATGCATGTCATCTTGTGCACACCGGAACATCAGGGATTGCCCTTCACTAACAGGAAGGTGTTCCATTCCCTGAATGTTTAACTCATGTGCGACCACACCTCCAGATCATGCGTGTCTGTGCACACTTCCCGGGGACTGTGCATGACAGCTACATTCTCGGAGATCCCCAGCATCTTCGAACATCATCCCAGGATGACAGGTTAGGTCTTGGGGGATGTCATGATATGCAGACACACACATAATGACATACAGACAAGCAACTAATGGACACAGAGAACAGGACATGACCAATAAGCAGGCAGGACACTCAGGAGTGGGATCTGACTATGAAAGACACAAGGCACTCACATTCTGCCTCTTTCCACTGATGAACATCTGGAGAGTCAGTTAGGGTGTTGTTACAATCTCACACCTCCACCATGTGGCTAAGAGCTAGTCTGGTTCAGTCAGACAGAGTAACCACACTTAAGTTAGCAGAGAGTCGAACTCACAGAGAACTGTGGTAACTGTGCTATTAGTTCAACAAACCTGATTGAACTAACTTCAAGGTCTGGAGTATCTTTCTGATCTAAGCTGCATCCAGTTGCAGCCAGTGTTAGACCAGTGTACCTAACACGACAGGGGATAAGGAGTATGCACTGAGGTCCTTGTTGATGATGCTAGTGTGGAGGCCGGAGGCCGAGGTGGAGACCCGATATAACAATGCCCATGCTGCCACCCATGCTTTCATTGAGCGGTGCACCAGACTGCTCAAAATACAGTCACGATGCCTGGACCGCTCTGGTGGTGCATTGCAGAACACCCCTCAGAAGTTTGCCCGTTTTGTGGTGAACTGCTGTGCCCTCCACAACCTGGGAAAGCAGTGGGGCGACATGTTGAAGGAGGAGAAGGGGGCACATGTGACCTCATCTGAGGGGGATGAGTAGGGGTAGAGGGAGAGGCGGACCAGGAGGGTGATGTGTTGCGTAGGCTGGGTCTATGTGGACTGCGTTTGATGCAGTGTAGCAAGAGACAGACTTCCAACATTTGATGAGATGCAACACGATTTTATTTAACATCTAACTATTTTACATGATCAACTGTGGGTTGACACTATGCTGACTTGACTGGAGACCTGAGGCAAGCTTGACCAGACTAACTGACTACCACATGGTGTTTGTTCTAGTTGCTGCTCACGAGCTCCGACTGTCTCAGAGGCTGGGTCCCGAGAGAGCGGGAAAACTGGTGCCCTCTGCCTTTATAGTGGTCGTGTCCTGTCTGGTGATTGGCTGCTGTGTTCTGTGTGCTTACTGGTCATCCTGTGTGTCAATCACTGCCTGTCTGCACTCCATTATATACATGGATGTATATTATGACAGAGGGGTTGAAAGAAGAGCACAGGGAGGAGCCACAGAGGATGGAGGACAGGCGCAGGTCAGGGTCTGGTATGCCCAGAAGACATGTGAGGCCTTCATCCTCACCTGCTTCTCATAGGACAAGCATTTGTCCATCTGCTCCCCCTTCCCACCCCTTCCCTTTCCCCTCCTTCCTCCTTCCCCCTTCCTTTTCCTTCCTTTCTCCTCTTTCCCCCCACTACCCTGTTCCACCCTCCAAGGGTCTGTGTTACATCACGCTAGGTTGACGGGCCTGTGTCGGTACTGCCAGTGGATTAGTATGCATGGCAGGAGAGTGATGATAACTATCTGTGAGATAAGCTTTGGTGCTCCTCAGTTTATGCCAAAGTCTGATTCCTGTCTTTCTGCTGACAGCGCACTTGCACCCATCCTCGTCTTCTGACTAGGACTCAGCTGAATCCTAGGAACCACCAGACCCACGACTGCTGATTCCCTTGGATGTTCCTGCCTCCATCTGATGTGCATCAGCAATTGTGTGGTGCCGAAAACACCATGCTATTGAACAACCATTCGGGTTGATCGGGGGCCTCAGCAGGGAGTGTGCAGCTGAGGCCGCACTCAGTCCGTTTACTTCATTCAGGTGCTTCGCTTGACTGAATTCCTCAGCACAGGGAGAGATCAGGAGGTCACTTTTAAATGGCTTCCTGATCTCTCGACCCCCCCCCCCCCCCCCCCGACATGATCCCCAAACCCCTTCCAAGCCCCAACTCACATATATGGGTTGGCCTTGGTCCCATGCACCCGTGTAGGGCACCGCCAGACCGGATTGCAATCCCACGAAAATTGCCAGCTTGGCACCTTGGCTATGCCAACCTTGCATGCTGACAGTGCCCTTGCCAGCTGGCAGTGCCACCTAGGAAGCTTAGAAGTACCTGGTTGGCATCAAGGTGCCAGGCTGGCAGTGCTAGGGTGCCAGGGTGGTGCCAGTAGTGCCATCCTACTTAGTGGGCAAGCACCTGGGACCTCCAATCCCCTGGGACTCCCCCATGTGTGCCATTCCATCTGGTTCCTGTTTGTTGGAACCAGCACTGAATAGTGCTCACTTGAGGTCTGCAAGGCATTGGAGTTAGATCCCATGCCTTGGTTAGATTCCGGAAGTGCATATTAAAGTTAGACTAGCTGTCTCACTCTAACATGCCGATGTGTCAGAAAGGGATCCTGCCCATATGTGCGGGATTCACATTGTGATTTGATCCCGCGAGGAGTTGCGAGCCAGGGAGATCCTGGAAGAGGGAGCTCCCGGCATCTGCTGGCTCTGCTGCGCTGCTTTTTAGGCGCAACGTGGCTGATAGCTCTCACCTTTAGAACTTTTTGTAGTAAATCACACCTAGCATGCCTTCCAGATGGAATTTTCCATCTCCTGTCGCCATGTGTTGTTGAGCTGACCTCATGTCTCTTGGAGTATTTATTTGTTTGCCTGCTTCATGAGACAAATAAATGGAGGACCCAACTGTGGAAATAAAATTCTTATAATCCTCTACATTTTGATTTTGACCAATGGCAAATACACTTGAAGCTTCGGGTTTGTTACTAGTTCCACCTACTGACCAACATTTTCTATACTCACACCACGGATGTTTCAAAATGCTACCGTTTTGAGTTTTAGGGCTGGGTTTTCATGCAGTTGTGGAGGCTCCATGGAGGTGAGAAAATGCAGGCCGGGATCTGATTCCCTAATTCCTGACCCCATTCATCAGTGTTGTTTAAGGATACGGCTGGTTCAGGTCACGAATCCACATTCTGCACTCCAAACCTGGCTGGCTCCATAGTAGGTTCACGCATGTCCTAGTTCTTTGCATTTTTCATGGAGTTGAGCCAGCTTTTAAAGGGCCAATGGTTCACGGCACTTCTGAGGTGTCATGAACCATAGTCTGGAGGAGGGAACCTTGTTAAAGGTAAGCCTTACCCATGCTCATCATGCCAAGCCATGTCTGTCACTCATCCCCATATCCCCACACACCTTCCATGCCAAGCTATGACACGTTCATGCCCATTTACTGGCTCTATACTTGGTTCGGCACCAATGAATCCAATAGTGACAATGGAATGTGTTAAAAAAGTTTAAAAATTAATTTGTTCATAAAAATAGCTTTCATCGTAGCCCAATAAAAGTATTACTCATCTTTCCCTTTTAAAACATCAATAGTTAAAACCTCTTTACTTGTATAAATAAACATTGTACAATTAACAAAGTAGATCAAAGAACCAGAGCAGTAAATCAAGCCATGTTTCAGAGCAGCACGGTAGCACAGTGGTTAGCACAATTGCTTCACAGCTCCAGGGTCCCAGGTTCGATTCCCGGCTTGGGTCACTGTCTACGCGGAGTCTGCACGTTCTCCCTGAGTCTGCGTGGGTTTCCTCTGGGTGCTCCGGTTTCCTCCCACAGTCCAAAGATGAGCAGGTTAGGTGGATTGGCCATGCTACATTGTCCTTAGTGTCTAAAATTGCCCTTAGTGTTGGGTGGGGTTACTGGGTTATGGGGATAGGCGGGGGTGTGGGCTTGGGTAGGGTGCTCTTTCCAAGAGCCGGTGCAGACTTGATGGGCCGAATGGCCTCCTTCTGCATTGTAAATTCTATGATCTATGATTCCCTGGGGCACAGCTGTTCCAGCACTCTAATGGATTTCCTGGCTCTCAGTCAAGCTTCATTATGCATTCTTTGTTTCATTTGCAGATGAGTCCTAGCTAACTCAACCTATATTTTATCTGGATTAATCTTTTCTTCTTCAAAGTTCAGAGCGGAGCCAATGCTTTAACTATTTCCTACTTTTCTGCTATCATCATATAATGCGATTGTTTCTCAAAATCAACACACCTCTGAATTTTTAAGGCAACATCTTCTTTCAGGCCACAACAGCGGGCATCAGCCACATCTCCCAGGCATTAGCCAGGTGCCTATTGCCTTTAGTGCTCGTGATGAACAATACATCAACATCTCCACTGGCCTTGGCAGTAAACAAAAGAGTTGGCTGCTTCACTTGCATGCATACTGAGAGGCTCAGTAATGTGCAGTTGTTGAGGCATCTGTTATTGTTACTCTGAGTCTTCCTCCATTCAGAGGAAAGAAGCAAGAATGGCTCCTCTGGTTCACAGAGAAAGCTGATTAAAAGATTACAAGGCAAAATAAGTATAAAAGCCGCGATTATGGAGCTAGAAGCACTTGTAACAACTCAGACAGCAAAGGATCTTGTGATCTAGTCAGCTGTAGCTTAAAGGACTTTTTATACCCTGTCAGGAACTCTCAGTCACCAAACACTCTCAATTTTTCTGATGGGCCTGACACCAAACAGGATATGAATTATTTTGAGTAAACTGCTGCCAGAAGCAGATGAATTAAAATGGTGGGGATTGGGCAGTGTGTGGGTAGGCCCCAGATATGAGCCTAATTCCCTGCCAGCTGTGTAAAAATCAGCTTTCTGTATATTAGAACATTTCACAGTGGGCATCGCCTTCCAGAAAATTTGACAGGAACATTTATGAAGCAAACCTTAAATACTGGCACAAGACTACATAACGAGGGGGTTTATCCAGCATCTCAGTTGATCTGAAACACTTCAGCCACAATTTGTTTTCATAATTTTGATCTCAACTTTCAATGTGACAGCAGTGCTTTATTATTCCTTTCATAACAGTATTTTCTCCAGTCTGACTAATAGATAACTAATCACTTCCCAACTAGAAATATCAAAAAAAATCATTGCGGAAATATGTTGATGCAAGGATACAGTCAAATAAACATAATACTTAAAAATGTTTGCTTCAACTATCATCTATGCTTTAATTTGATCTTTCATTATTCTAACTTCCAAAATAGATTAAGTCTTTGTTGTCAAACAAACATTAACTGTAAAAAATGTTCCCAAAAGCCCGTTTTGTGCACTTGTTTGTGGTTATATATGTTGTGTAATATGTAGTTTTTGCTGAGAATAGTGGTGAATACCTTTATCTTCCCTTCAGCTTTTGCTGCTATGATGGACATCCGTTCGGGATTCTTCTTGTCCGAAGAAAGCTTGAAAATGGGGAGGGATTTTAGAGGAACAGAACATAGAAAAATACAGCACAGAACAGGCCCTTCGGCCCTCGATGTTGTGCTGATCATTGTCCGAAACCAAAATCAAACTATCCCACACCCAGTCATTCTGGTGTGCTACATGTGCCTATCCAATAACCTCTTGAAAGTTCCTAAAGTGTCCGCCTCCACTATCACTGCAGGCAGTCTATTCCACACCCTAACCACTCTTTGAGTAAAGAACCTACCTCGGACATCCCTCCTATATCTCCCACCCTGAACCTTATAGTTATGCCTTGTAACAGCTACCTCCACCTGAGGAAATAATCTCTGAACGTCCACTCTATCTATCCCCCACATCATCTTATAAACCTCTATTAAGTCACCTCTCATCCTCCTGCGCTCCAAAGAGAAAAGCTCTAGCTCCCTCAATCTTTCCTCATAAGACCTATCCTCCAAACCAGGAAGCATCCCATAAATCTCCTTTGTACCCTTTCCAATGCTTCCACATCCTGCCTATAGTAAGGTGATCAGAACTGCACATAATACTCCAAATGTTGTCTCAACAGGATCATGTACAGTTGCACCAAGCCCCCTGTTAATAAACGCTAACACACTATAGGCCTTCTTCACAGCTCTATCCACTTGAATGGCAACCTTCAGAGATCTGTGGACATGAACCCCAAGATCTCACTGTTCCTCCACATTCCTCAAAACCCTGCCATTGACCCTGTAATCCGCATTCAAATTTTTTCTACCAAAATGAATCACCTCGCATTTATCAGCGTTAAACTCCATTTGCCATTTTTCGGCCCAACTCTGCTTCCTATCAATGTCTCTGCCGCCTACAACAGCCCTCCCCACCTCATCCACTACTCCACCAATATTGGTGTCATCAGCAAATTTACTGACCCACCCTTCAGCCCCTCCTCCAAGTCATTGATAAAAATCACAAATAGCAGAGGACCCAGCACTGATCCCTGTGGTACACCGCTGGTAACTGGTCTCCAGTCTGAATATTTTCCATCCACCACCACCCTCTGTCTTCTATATGATAGCCAGTTACTTATCCAATTGGCCAAATTTCCCGCTTTCCCACACCTCTTTACTTTCTTCATAAGCCGACCATGTGGAACCTTATCAAATGCCTTACTAAAATCTATGTATACGACATCAACTGCTCTACCTTCACCTGCACACTTAGTTACCTCCTCAAAGAATTCAATCAAATTTGTGAGGCAAGACTTACCCTTCATGAATCCATGTTGCCCATTCCAGATTAAGCTGCATCTTTCCAAATGGTTCTAAATCCTATCCTTCATGACCTTTTCCATTAACTTACCGACCATCGAAGTAAGAATAACCAGCCTATAATTACCAGGGTCATTCCTATTTCATTTCTTGAACAGAGGAACAACATTCACCACTTTCCAGTCCTCTGGCACTATCCCCATGAACAGTGAGGACCCAAAGATCAAAGCCAAAGGCTCTGCAATCTCATCCCTTGCCTCTCAAAGAATCCTTGGATATATCCCATCTGGCCCAGGAGACGTGTCGACCCTCAGGTTTATCAAAATTGCTGATACATCCTTTCTCAGAACATCTACCTCCTGCAGCTTACCCACCTGTATCACACTCTCATCCTCAAAAACATGGTTCCTCTCCTGGGTGAACACTGAAGAAAAATATTCATTCAACGCCTCTCCTATTTCTTCTGACTCCATGCACAAGTTCCCACCACTGTCCTTGACCGGCCCTAACCTCACCCTAGTCATTCTTTTATTTCTCACATAAGAGTAAAATATCTTGGGATTTTCCTTGATCCGACCCGCCAAGGACTTCTCATGCCCCCTCCGAGCTCTCCTAAGCCCTTTTTTTTTTAGCTCATTCCTTACTACCTTGTAACCCTCAAGCCACCCAACTAAACCTTGTTTTCTCATCCTTACATACGCTTCCTTTTTCCTCTTGACAAGACATTCAACCTCTTTTGTGAACCATGGTTCCCTCACACGGCCATTTCCTCCCTGACTGACAGGGACATACCTATCAAGGACACGCAGTATTTGTTCCTTGAACAAGCTCCATTTTTCATTTGTGCCTTTCCCTGACAGTTTCTGTTCCCATCTTATGCTCCCTATTTCTTGCTAATTGCATCATAGTTACCCCTCCCCCAATTATAAACCTTGCCCTGCCGTATGGCCCTATCCCTCTCCATTGCAATAGTGAAAGACACCGAATTGTGGTCACTATCTCCAAAGTGCTCTCCCACAAACAAATCTAACACTTGGCCCGGTTCATTACCCAGTACCAAATCCAATGTGGTCGGCCTATCCACATATTGTGTCAGGAAACCCTCCTGTACACGCTGTACAAAAACTGCCCCATCCGAACTATTCGACCTATAGAGGTTCCAATCAATATTTGCAAAGTTAAAGTCACCCATGACAACTACCCTGAGACCTCCACACCTATCCATAATCTATTTTGTAATTTCTTCCTCCACATCTCTATTACTATTTGGGGGCCTATAGAAAACTCCGAACAACATGACCGCTCCTTTCCTATTTCTAACTTCGGGCCATATTACCTCAGTAGGCAGATCCCCTTCGAACTGCCTTTTTGCAGGAATGATCAAAAAGAAGTCCATCTATATTTATGGTAAATGCATGGGTATCCAAAACAATGGAAGCACCCGCCCTCCCCCCACCAACCCCCATCACAGCTACTTGGGCATGTCAGGAAAGGTGTGTATTTATCAGAAAATAGCCCCCCCCCCCCCCCCCCCCTCCCACCACCACCACTGCTGACAGCTTAATTTTTCCCACAGAAGTCGATAAACGGCTGCCACCTCCGGGCAAACCTAGCATCGATCCCTTCAGGTCGAACTTGATCTTCTCAAGATTGAGAAACCCAGCCATGTCACTGTCCCACACACCCACCTTTGGGGGTTCCGAGTCCCTCCATGCTAGCAAGATCCGTCTCCGGGCTACCAGGGACGCAAAGGCCAAGACATCGGCTTCTCTCACCCCCTGGACTCCAGGGTCTTCTGGCACAACAAAATCGGCACTTCTGGACTCGGAACCACCCTAACCTTCAGTATCTCTGACATGGCGTCAGCAAAGCCCTGCCAGAATCCCCCAAGCTTCGGACATGCCCAAAACATGTGGACATGATTTCCAGGTTCACCCGCACACCACCCACACCCATCCTCCACCTCTTCAAAGAACCCGCTCATCCAGGCCACAGTCATATGTGCCCTGTGGACCATCGTAAATTGTATAAGATGCACATAATGAGGATGCATTGATTCGCCTCAGGGCATCCTCCCATAACCCAGCCTCCAACTCCCGCCAACTCTTCCTCCCACTTCCGCTTTATCTCCCCTATCGGTGCTCCCTTCAAATCCATGAGCTCTTTATAGATTTCCGATACCTTCCCCATCCCCACTCACACTTTTGACACTACCTTATCCTGTAGTCCCTGGGGCGACAGGTGCAGGAAGGTCGATACCTGCCTCTGCACAAAGTCCCTCACCTGCAGATCAAATTCCTCCTCCAACTCTTCCAAACATGGAAATAAACAAATCTTCCAAATAAACAAATCCCCAAACCACTCGATACCTGCCTGTTGCCATCCCCGAAACTCCCCCATCCAGCCCCTCTGGAGTAAACCGGTGATTGGAACATATCGGTCCTCCAGCCCCATGTGCTGCCGCCCAGTTCTCACACGCTCAGGGCCGCCACCACCACCGGGCTAGTGGAGTACCTGGTCAGCGAGAACAGCAGAGGTGCTGTTAACAGTGCCCTCCTTCTGCTCCCAAACCGACGCCCCCTCCCACCCCCCCCCCTCCCCCTCCCACCCACCACTACCCATTTCCTGACCATCGCTATATTTTCTGCCCAATCATAACTTATAAAGTTCGGGAGAGCCAGAAACCCCCCCCCGCTCTAGGACCTCGCTCCAGCAGCACCGTCTTCACCTGCAGGGTTTACCCGCCCACACAAACCATGAGATCTCCTCATTCACTTTCCTGAAAAGCGCCTTAGGAATGAAGATTGGGAGGCTCTGAAATACAAACAAGAACCTCGGGAGGGCCGTCACCTTCACCGTCTGAACCCTCCCCGCCAATGAAATCCCATCTCCTAAAGTCCCCCTTCATCTGCTCTACCAATTGCGCAGATTTAATTTATGCAGCTACTCCCATCCCCGCGCCACCTGAATGCCCAAATATCAAAAACTCCCCCCCCCCCCCCCCCCCCCCAATATCTTGAACGGCATCTCCCAGTCTCTTCTCCTGCACCCTTGTCTGGATCAGAAAGACCTCACTCTTCCCCATGTTCAATTTATACCCTGAACACCGGCCAAATTCCTCTGAGATCCCCATAATCCCTCCAATATCACCAAACGGGTCCGAAATGTGCAGTAACGGATCATCCACATAAAGCGAGACTGTGTGCTCCACCCCCCACCCACCCACCCCCCGTACTATCCCCTGCTAGTCCCTCGACACTCTCAACGCCATCATCAACGGCTCTGTAGCCAGAGCAAAAAGCAGTGGGGAGAGTGGACATCCCTGCCTCGTCCCCCCGTGCAGCCTAAAATAGTCCGAGTTCACCCGGTTCGTTCACACACTCGCCACCAGTGCCTAATACAGCAACCGGACCCAATCCACAAAACCCTGCCCAAATCAAAACCGCCCCAGGATCTCCCACAAATAGTCTCACTCCACCCGATCGAAGACCTTCTCCGCGTCCATGGCGACCACCAACACTAACTTTCGTCCCTCGGGGAGGGGCATCATTATCACGTTTAATAACTTCCTGATATTAGCCGCCCATTTGCTCCATAAACCCCCTCAGCTCCTTCGCTACCGTCAACACCCTCCCCGACCTCGAACTCGACCGGTCCAAACATGGGTCTAAAACAGTATTAAAATCCCCTCCCCCAACCATTATCAACCGATGTGAGTCCAGATCGGGCATCTTACCCAACGTCCGCCTCATAAACTCGTCCCGGTTTGGAGCATTAATATTCACCAGCACCACTGGCATCCCCTCCAATTTCCCACTCACCATCACGTATCTCCCCCCAGAGTTAGCCACTATACTTTCCCTTCACACACCCCGTCTGGTGCTCCCCTATCACCCCTAGCACACAGTCCTCAATTCTCGAGGTCAAGATCTTGCCAATAACTTGGCATCCACATTTAACAGTGAGGTCGGCCAAAATGACCCACACTGTTCCGGATCCTTATCCTGCTTCAAAATCAAAGAGATTGAGACCTGCGACAGTGTTGGGAGTAGCACCCCCTGCTCCCTCACCTCGTTAAACGCACTCACCAACAAGGGCCTGAGGGCCCCCAAGAACCTTTTGTAAAACTCCACTGGATATCCATCAGAGCCCGGGGCCTTGCCTGACTGCAAAGCCTCCAGCCTCTCCACCACTTCTATCAGCCCAATGGGGGCACCCAGCCCCTCCACCAGTTCCTCTTCCACCCTCGGGAACTCCAACCCTTCCAAAAACTGCCTCCAACCTCTCCACCCCGGCCGGGGGTTCCAGTTCATACAGCCTACTTTAGAAATCCCTAAACACCCCATTCACCCCCACCACGTCCAAAACCACATTCCCTCCACTGTCCTTCACTTTCCCGATTTCCCTTGCTGCCTCGAGTTTCCTCAATTCGTCCACCAGCATCCTGCGCCTTCTCACCATATTCATAAACCGCCCCTCTCGCCCTCCTCAGCTGCCCAACCGCCTTCCCCGTGAATAACAACCCAAACTCCATCTGCAGCTTCTGCCGCTCCTTCAACAGCCCCGTGTCCGGGGCTTCCGAGTGCTTCTTGTCCACCTGTTGAATTTCCTCCACTAGCCTTTCCATTTCCAGCCGCTCCGCCTTCTCCCTGTGTGCCCGTATTGAAATAAACTCCCCTCTTACCACTGCCTTCCTTGCTTCCCACAACATGGCCGCCGAAACCTTCCCAGTGTTGTTTAGCTCCACATACTTGCGAATGGCCTTCCTCGCCCGCTCGCACACCTCCTCATCCGACAAAAAACCCACATCTAGCCTCCATTGCGGGTGCTAGCCCCCACCCTTATTCACCCACAAGTCCACCCAATGGGGAGCATGATACAACACCACTATTGCCGAGTACTCCACATCGACCACCCCCACCAACAGTTTTCTATCTAAGATAAAAAGGTCAATTTGAGAGTACACCCTGTGCACTTACAAGAAGAAGAAAAATTCCTTCACCCTCGGCCTCCCAAACCTCCACGGGTCTAACCCCTCCATGAGCTCCATAAACCGCCTCAGCTCCTTCGCTACCGCCGACACCCTCCCCGACCTCAAACTCCAACCTTGGGTCTAGAACCGTATTAAAATCGCCCCCCATTATCAACCGGTGCGAATCCGGATGGGGGATCTTCCCCAACATCCACCTCATAAACTCCACATGGTCCCCGTTCAGAGCATAAATATTCACCAGCAACACTGGCATCCGCTCCAATTTCCCACTCACCATCATGTATCTACCTCCCGTTTATTAATCAAAACTGCCACCCCCCTCATTTTAGAATCCAATCCCAAATGGAATACGTGCCCTACCCACCATTTCCTCAACCTAGTCTGATCCACCACCTTCAGATGTGTCTCCTGCAACAGAGCTACATCCGCCTTTAGACTTTTAAAATGTGCGAATGCACGGGACCTCTCGACCGGCCCACCCTCGCATGTTCCATATGATCAGCCCCCCTCCCTCCACTGCCGATTAACCATAGCCTCTCCTGGGCCTCCAGCCTGCGTCCTGCATCTCCTCAGGCCCGCCCTCAGGCACCCACCATCATCGACCCACCCATACCACATTTTAGAAACACCTCCCCTGTCTGCAGATCCCCCCTCCCTCCCACCACCAAACAACAGCCCAACCGCCATCAACACACTTACCACCTGCTCGCCCCCCCACTGCACTTCTGTTAATTAGCCTGCCCAGCTAGCCTGGTAGCCCCTCCCCAATGCGCCTAGCATCCTACCCCCATTGATTCACCTGCCCCCGCTCTAACATTATCCCGGTGCAAACATAACAACACCCACCAAACGCAAAGAAAACAGCAACCCACTATCTCCCACCAAGAACAAACACAGAGCAATGGCCCCAAACACAATAGAAAAATAACTCAAGCAAATCCAAAGGAACAGAAAGGGAACATCTGTTCAAAAGTTCAGAGTCCTCCATCTCCTGCCAGTTCATTGTCCCAGACAAATTCCATCATCTCCTCAGGCGTCCCAAAATACAGCTCCCGACCCTTATAGGTCACCCAAAGACGCGTCAGGTACAGCATGCTAAACTTCACCCCCTTCTTAAAGAGGGCCGCCTTCACTTTGTTGAAGCTGACTCTCCTTTTAGCCAACTCCGCACCCAGATGCACCTGGGTACCTCCGCACCTGGTATACCTTCCCATGTACAGTGCCTTGTCTGCCTGGTCCACCTTAGGATCCGTTCTATGTCCCAGAACAGATGCAGGCGCACCACTTTCGCCCTGGGTGGCTCGTTCCCCTGCGGTTTTCTCACCAGTACCCAGTGCACCCGGTCCACCTCCAAGGCAGTGCAAATGGTCCTCTCCCAGCAGCTTCCTGAACATTTGAGCAACATACTCATCGGCGTCCGCTCCCTTGCTGCCCTCCGGCAGTCCCACGATCCTCAGGTTTTGCCTGCTAGACCGATTCTCCAGGTCCTCCACTTTTCCCTGCAGCCGCCTCTGTTGATCCCACATCATCCCCATCTGCGCTGCATTTGAGGCAAGGTGCTCCTCGTGCTCTCCCACCATCTCCTCCACCTTCTGGATCACCTGGCTCTGGGCCTCCAGCCTCATCTCATGCGGTTGATCCCTGCCTTTATTGGGTCCACCACCAGATCCTTCAGATTGTCCTTCCTCTGCTGGGTGAACTTCTCGTTAAGGAAGCCCTGTGTCGCAGGCACAACTCCAGCTATCTCCAACTGTTCTCTTGTTTTTCGGCCACTGCTGGTCCACGAATCCATCCACCGGTGGGATACTCTCTCCTTCCACCCCTCCTGCACCTTTTAAAATCAGCAAATCCAACTGTGAGCCAATGAAAAGGTCCGCAAATTCCACCACGGGTGGGAGCCACCAAATGTGCGACCCCTCACACCATGGCCGCCACTGAAAGTAATAATAACCCTTAATTTAAATATACTTTTGCGAATCAGCACAATACTAACTAAAGCAGCATGAAAGCATGGACAAATATGAGTTTTCTAAACATTCTGGAAGTATTCTGAGTCTATTCCATCCTCTATCATGTGCTATTTTTAAAATAGCCAAAATTAAAATATACTCCATGTCAAATATGAAACAAAATGATGGATACAGAACTGGCCAGGTCATAGAAGGCAGGGAGTAGCAATGGAAGGGTGCTTTTCTGATTGGAGGGTTGTGACTGGTGGTATTCCGCAGGGATCAGTGCTGTGACCTTTGCTGTTTGTAGTATATAGCAATGATTTGTAGGAAAATGTAACTGGTCTGATTAGTAATTTTGCAGACGACAAAAAGGTTGGTGGAATAGTGGATAGCGATGAGGACTGTCAGAGAATACAGCAGGATTTAGATTGTTTGGAGACTTGGGCGGAGAGATGGCAGATGGAGTTTAATCCGGACAAATGTGAGGTAATGCATTTTGGAAGGTCTAATACAGGTAGAGAATATACAGTGAATGGTAGAACCCTCAAGAGTATTGGCAGTCAGAGAGATCTAGGTGTACAAGTCCACAGGTCACTGAAAGGGGCAACACAGGTGGAGAAGCTAGTCAAGAAGGCAGACGGCATGCTTGCCTTCATTGGCCGGGGCATTGAGTATAAAAATTGGCATGTCATGTTACAGCTGTATAGAACCTTAGTTAGGCCACACTTGGAGTATAGTGTTCAATTCTTGTCGCCACAGTACCAGAAGGATGTGGAATTAAAGCCTCCACATCCTTCTGGTAATGCATTTTGGAAGGTCACCATCAGGGTGCAGAAGAGATTTACCAGGATGTTGCCTGGTATGGAGGGCATTAGATATGATGAGAGGTTGAATAAACTTGGTTTGTTCTCACTGGAATGAAGGAAGTTGAGGGGCGACCTGATAGAGGTCTATAAAATTTTGAGGGGCAAAGACAAAGTGGATAGTCAGAGATTTTTTTCCAGAGCAGAGGGGTCAATTACGAGGGAGCATAGTTTTAAGGTACGAGGGGCAAGGTTTAGATGAGATGTACGAGACTAGTTTTTTTACACAGAGGGTAGTGGGTGCCTGAAACCTGCTGCCGGAAGAGGTGGTGGAAGCTGGGATGATGGTGACGTTTAAGGGGCATCTTGACAAATACATGAATAGGATGGGAATAGAGGGATACGGACCCGGAAGTGCAGAAGATTATAGTTTAGACGGGCAGCATGGTCAGCGCAGGCTTGGAGGGCCAAAGGGCCTGTTCCTGTGCTGTACTTTACTTTGTTCTTTGTCTTTTGTAAAATAACATGGCTGGATTCTCCGCACCGCCGCACCACATTTCTGCCCCGACGGGATTCTTCGTTACTCCAGCTGATCAATGGGGTTTCCCATTGTGGGGCAGGGCCACGCCGTCGGGAAACCGTCGGACGTCGGCAAAACAGAGAATCCCGCCGGTGGAGAAGCCTGTCCCATATTGCTCATGTATACTGATATGTAACAGTTACATAACTATTGGTGTAATTTTGAAATTTTCCATTTTTCTTTCATCAGTAAATGTAAACTTAACAAATAGAAAGTGCAAACATAATTGTTTGCATCTGAACTAGGAGCGGTGGTAATTTTCAAATAAGATAAATATCACAAGCTGAAAATATTGCAGCCGTATCATTGAAGTCTAAATACATGAGGAAAGATTAACCTGCAAAAAACACACTTTGATTGCAAGAAAACAATGTTCAATTTGCTAATTATTCTAAGTATTACTGAAATTGTTGCCAATAGTATCTGCAAATAGATCTGAAATGCTCCAGTCAAATAATTATTTTTTAGGGAGAAATCCTCTAGTCACATCAAAGGAAAAAATTGGAATTGAGTCAGAATTATAAATCTACTGTGGTGACTAAGAATTGTGTTGCTGATCATTTGAACCTTTCCGAATTGCGAAGGTAAATATAACTGTAATTAGACGCTACTTAAAAATGATTTTAAGTTGTATAATTAAATATGTTGCTGAATCTGTTTGGAAACCAAATGCGCATGTTACATTTTATCTTGTGACAGTGTTAAAAATTATGCTACAATATCACTCATTAAAGGGAATATTTATCGAAACCTAACTTTCATATTGATCATTTTACAAGAAGAATGTTATAATAACTCAAATGGAAAGTTGGGGTCCTAATATGGGAGTTTTGGATCTATGGGCCACAAAGTTTAGGGGCGCGATTTAACGAATTGGGAACAAAGTCTCATCGCGAGCATGTTTAGCTCGTGTTTCCCAGCGCTCACAGCGACTTGTGTTGTGTAAGGGGCCTCAGCCGGAAATGCGTGGCCGAGGCCCGTTTTGTACACTGAGGAACCTTGCTCGCCAGAACTCCGCAGTCTAGCAAGAGATCGAGATGCCAATTTTAAATGGCATCCCCATCTCAGAGGCCTCTGAAGTGAACCCCAATCCTTCCCCCCCCCCCTCCCCCAGCCCGGACGCATTTAGCACCCCCCACCCCCAACACCAGCCCAGGGCACGATGGTCTGAATGCGCGTATGCAAAAAATGACAGCTTGGCACTGCCAACCTAGCACCACCCATGCCAGCTGGCACTGACACGGTGCCAGGTTTACACTGCCAGGGTGCCCAGGGGACACCAGCAATTGTTCCAGAGCACTACCCTGACCAATGGGCATGTGGCTGGGGTCCACCAATCCCCTGGGAGATGAGTGCCATTCCTTCGGTCCCCATTTTTGGAGACCAATACCAAAAGGCGCTTGCCCGAGGTCTCCGAGGTGAATTGGACAGTTTCCAAAGCCTCAGATACCTCGCCAATCTGCACATTAAAGTGAGACGAGCAGTTTTGCTTTAATATGCAGATTTGCCAATCAATGATCCCGTCCACAATGGGGAGGATAAACATCGCAATGTCTCACAAGATCACATTGGATCCTGATAGCGGGGTCTCCCGACTTTTATTGGCCAGACTGTGCCGCCGCAAACTGACTTTCAGGCGCAGCGTGGCAATTGGATTGCGCTCCCTATATCTATTTCCCTTTTGTGGTTTGGTGATTTTCTTTGGTAATCATTACTCTTCGAAATGAGAACAGGGAGACAACAAACTGAGAACAACTGAGAACAGGGAGACAACAAACTGAGAACAGGGAGACAACAAACTGAGAACAGGGAGACAACAAACTGAGAACAGGGAGACAACAAACTGAGAACAACTGAGAACAGGGAGACAACAAACTGAGAACAGCGATTTTGTAGATCATAGCAACTGCAGATTGTTTCACATGAAAATTAGTGTTTTCGATTCTTCTGATCTCTCGATGTTGTTGCTTTTTTAGGCTCATCAGTGATGAAGAACATCTGTGACTGAGAGTGAACATATAACTACACTTATTATCATATTTGTTATTGAAGCATTCGGAAGTCAGATATATCAGAGTAAAGTCCATTCTTTATCCCCAAAACACACTGTAATCTCTACCTGAGAGGAGAATTCACAGGGTACCAAGATTTTTCTTTTTCATTTCCCATTTTTGTGGCAGCAGTGACTGACTTTGGCTATTTGTACTCAATTAGGTGAAACTTTTGTGAATTCTCCCAGAATATATGGTACTAATTGAACTTGTATAATTTTAATTGAAACTTTTCACTTCGCTTATCATAACATTCTTGCTTTCTTTCAATGAGCTGGAGAAAAGCTAAAGGGCAAATCCCCAAACTAGATTAAGTCAAGTACATTAATATCAACTTAATATTGTACCAAGGGGCACAATGTTGACTCCATTTTGACAGCATTGTGAGCTTGGAGCTGTGTTTTCACTTTCTGCTCACTTCACTGTGAATTTGCAGTCAGGAAAGCTCCGGGCATATAAGATGATCCGCTCTTTCCAGTTGTTTAAATATGAAGAACTGCCATTTGCTCTTTACTTTAAAAAGATTTTGCGAGGAAATTGTTCTGCGATTTTCCAAATCAGTTGCTCCAACGTTGGTGTTTGGTTCCAACTTTGGTGTTTGGTGTAAACCCAAAGATTACAGAGAACTCTTGTTCTGAGAGAACCTCACATGCTGATTGTCTTCTGAAGTTATAATAGCCAATTGAAATCACCAACAAGGAAGTTCATAGAATCAGAGCAACCCTATAGTGCAGAAGGCGGCCATTCGCCCCATCGAGTCTGCACTGACCCTCTGAAAGAGCACCCTGTCTGGACACACGGCCCTAAGCTAACCTTTGGACATTGAGGGGGAATTTAGCATGGCCAATCCACCGAAGCTGTCCATCTTTGGACTGTGGGATGAAAGCGGAGCACCTGGAGGAAACCCACACAGACACACAGAGAAAGTACAAACTTCAGACAGACAAGGTGGCAATTGAGCCTGGTCCCTGGTGTTGTGAGGCAGCAGAGCTAACCAGTATGCCACTGTGCCGTTCTTGTATTTATTTTTTGAAGTGACCACAGCAAAAGCCTGTTCAAAAATCTATCTACCAAGCCTTCACCAATAATGCATTAATGTGCATTTGCCATTGGACCACTGCCCAAGAATATACCCCATTAGTGCCAAAATCATTGGGCTCATTTTCCCATTTTGTGGCAGGGTGGCGAAGCAACAGCGGCACTCTCCACTGTATCATTCAACTCGTAGCCAAAAATTATGAAGTGGCAGGTCCCATGATGTAACACACTTTGGGAGAGTTCCAGGCACTCCTTTGGGAGAGGTAAGTTGCCATTTGAGAGGTAAGGTGCCCTTTTGGATTGTTAAGACATGAATGTGTGCAAAAAGTGGATAACGCAGTGGAACTGTCAAACTGCCAAGTCATTTAAATCCCCAAGTGCAATATTCTTGAATAAAAACAAGCTATTACGTCTGCTTGCACTTTCACCAGCTGCATGTTGATATAAGCCTGACAGTTATCAGTATAGGATTAGTGCAGCATAACTGATTCCACAACCAATCATTATCATGGTGGGATGCCTGGAAGTTAGGGGGCGGGATTCTCCAATAATGGGGCTATGTCCCCACTCCAGCATTAAAATGCGGATGTTTCACTCTGGACTTTCCAGAAGAAAGTCCAGAGTGATTCTCCGACCTGACGGGGGCGAGCAGGGCCCACGCAGCTCTGCCTGCCGATATGGGGCACTGCACTTCCGGTCGGGACTCGGCGCATGCACATGGCGGCGGCCTTCGGCGGCTGCCCCATGCGACACGGCGGACTCGCTCCGCGGAGCGGCCCCAAAGTTATAGGCTTGGAGAATTCCGCCCAGGGTTTTGGCTCACAGCTCCAAATGGTTAGAAAGACTTTGATATTGGGCTATGAATACAGATGTTTGTTTTCATAAGAGATTAAAGATGGGATTCTCCGTTGGCCTGCGCCAGAATCGATTGATCGATTGGGTGATTGAGCGGAAAATTGCTCATCAACCAAAAATCGTGGCCGGGGCCAGGCGCCCAACGGAATGCCATGCTCTGGTGCTTCAACAGCAGCGTGAATGCGTTCTATGCCACACGTTCAGCAAACAGTGTTGGCAAATCATCAACTGCCCTGTCCCAGTATTCTCCGGGGCTTCTGCGATGCTCTGCCTCCACCAGAAGGAATTACCATGGCGAGAGTCACTTGTGGTTTTAAAAATCGGGAAACAGGTGCATTGGCTGCTGAGGGAGAGAGAGGAGGTAGGCTACTGGTCCTGCCACTGACATGGCTGGCTGAGGTGAGGGGAGTGTCTGCCAGGGACGGGGGGAGTAGTGGGGGCTGACCAGGGAATGGGAACAGTCATCAACCAGATGATTGGCAGCTGGGACCCCCTCCCGAGACCTCATTGGCTGGAAGCCAGAGAAGTTTCTGGGAAAAAAAGTGAAGGGGATAAAGACAGGCATCTCAGGGCAGGGCAAGCAGAAGAAGCAGAAGACAAGCAGAAGACTCGAAGCAAAAGACTCGAAGCAAAAGACTCGAATCAAAAGACTCAAAGCTAAAGACTCAAAGCAAAAGACTCAAAGCAAAGACTAAAAGCAAAGACTCGGTGTGTGAGGTGACCCTGACCAGACCAGAAGGAAGCAAGCAAGTCAGAAACAGACAGCAAGAATCACCTTTGCAAAGAAGAACCAGAGGAACTCAGGGATCAGGGGCGGAATTCTCCGACACCCCAGGGGGTCGGAGATTCGCCCGGGGCAGGCATCAATTCCGCCCCGCCGTGGCCCGAATTCTCCGCCACCCGGGTATCGGCGGGGACGGGAATTGGCCCATGCCGGTCGGCGGGCCCCCCGCGGCAATTCTCCGGCCTGCGATGGGCCGAAGTCCCGCCGCTGACAGGCCGTTCCCGCCGGCGGGAATCAAAGCACGTCTGATGCCGGCGGGATTGGCGGCGCGGGCGGGTGCTGGTGTCCTGGGGGGGGGGGGGCACGGGGTGATCTGGCCCCGGGGGGGTGCCCCCACAGTGGCCTGGCCCGTGATCGGGGCCCACTGATCGGCGGATGGGCCTGTGCCGTGGGGGCACTCTTTTTCTTCCACCTTCGCCATGGCCTGCACCATGGCGGAGGGGGAAGAGACCCCCTCCCCTGCGCATGCACCGGTATGACATCGCAGCCGCTGATGCACCGGCGCATGCGCCGGCTTCCGCCGCCTGGCGAAGGCCTTTTGGCCCCGCCTGGCGGGGCGCCAAAGACAGTTGGCGCTGGCCGGCGGAGCGGAGCCACTCCGGCGCGGGCCTAGCCCCTAAAGGTGCGGAGAATTCCGCACCTTTGGGGAGGCACGACGCTGGAGTGGTTCACGCAACCCCATCCCTCCGGGACCCCCCGCACCACCGGGTAGGGGAGAATCCCGGCCCAGATCTGCAACTTAACCAACCATCTTTGCGGGTAGTATAGTCGAATCCTGGGTGTTTTTTGTATGTATTGGGACCGGTTCTGGGGGAGGTGGAACCAGTACAAACCGGACGGTCTGCACCTGGGCAGGACTGGAACCGATGTCCTGGGGGGGTGTTTGCTAGAGCTGTTGGGGAGGGTTTAAACTTTTGTGGTAGGGGGATGGGAACCGATGCAGGAAGTGGAAGGTAGTAAAACAGGGACAGAAGCAAAAGGAAGTAAGGGGAAAAGTGCAAGGCAGAGAAGACATAGTCAAAAATCAAAAACGGCGACAGTTCAAGGTACAGTGACTGAGGGGAGCTCAGTGAATAGGCCCAGTAATACTAAAAGGAATAAAACAGGAGATGTTAAGATTCAAAACAGGTAAAAAAAACCAACATAAGTGTACTTTACCTTAATGCTCGTAGTATTCGGAATAAAGTAAATGAATTGATGGCACAAATCATCGTGAATGGCTATGATTTAGTGGCCATTACTGAAACATGGTTAAAGGATGGTCACGACTGGGAGTTAAATATCAGAGGGTATCAAACTATTCAGAAGGACAGAGTGGATGGTAAGGGAGGTGGTGTTGCTCTGTTATTTAAGGGTGACATCCGGGCAATAGTAAGGGATGACATCGGTGCTATGGAGGATAAGGTTGAAATCAGGAATAGTAAGGCAACAAAGTCACTGATAGGAGTAGATCGGCCACCAAATAGTAACGTTATGGTGGCTCAGGCAATAAACAAAGAAATGACTGATGCATGTAGAAATGGTACAGCAGTTATCATGGGGGATTTTAATCTACATGTCGATTGGTTTAACCAGGTCGATCAAGGCAACCTTGAGGAGGAGTTTATAGAATGTATCCGCGATAGTTTCCTAGAACAGTATGTAATGGAACCTACGAGGGAACAAGCAGTCCTAGATCTTGTCCTGTGTAATGAGACAGGATTGATTCATGATCTCATAGTTAGGGATCCTCTCAGAAGGAGCGATCACAATATAGTGGAATTTAAAATACAGATGTAGGGTGAGAAAGTAAAATCAAATACTAGTGTTTTGTGTTTGAACAAAGGAGATTACAATGGGATGATAGAAGAACTAGCTAAGGTAGATTGGGAGCAAAGACTTTATGGTGGAACAAAAAGGAAGGACGGTTGAAAGAGGGAAAATCGACCGTGGATATCTAAGGAAATAAGGGAGAGTACCAAATTGAAGGAAAAAGCATATAAAGTGGCAAAGGTTGGTGGGAGACGAGAGGACTGGGAAATCTTTAGGGGGCAACAGAAAGCTACTAAAAAGCTAAAAAGAAGAGTAAGATAGAGTATGAGAGTCAACTTGCTCAGAATATAAAAACAGACAGTAAAAGTTTTTACAAATATATAAAACAAAAAAGAGCGGCTAAGGTAAATATTGGTCCTTTAGAGGATGAGAAGGGAGTTTTAATAATGGGAGATGAGGAAATGGCTGAGGAACTGAACAGGATTTTTGGGTCGGTCTTCACAGGGGAAGACACAAATAACATGCCAGTGACTGATAGAAATGAGGCTATGACAGGTGAGGACCTTGAGAGGATTGTTATCACTAAGCAGGTAGTGATGGGCAAGCTAATGGGGCTAAAGGTAGACAAGTCTCCTGGGCCTGATGGAATGCACCCCAGAGTGCTAAAAGCGATGGCTAGGGAAATTGCAGATGCACTAGTGATGATTTACCAAAATTCACTAGACTCTGCGGTGGTCCCGGTGGATTGGAAATTAGCAAACGTGACACCACTGTTTAAAAAAGGAGGTAGGTAGAGAGCGGGAAATTATAGGCCCAGTGAGCTTAACTTCGGTAGTAGGGAAGATGCTGGGATCTATCATCAAGGAAGAAATAGCGAGGCCTCTGGATAGAAATTGTCCCATTGGGCAGACGCAGCGTGGGTTCATAAAGGGCAGGTCGTGCCTAACTAATATAGTGGAATTTTTTGAGGACATTACCAGTGCAGTAGATAACGGGGAGCCAATGGATGTGGTATATCTGGATTTCCAGAAAGCCTTTGACAAGGTGCCACACAAAAGGTTGCTGCATAAGATAAAGATGCATGTCATTAAGGGTAAAATAGTAGCATGGATAGAGGATTGGTTAATTAATAGAAAGCAAAGATTGGGGATTGATGGGTGTTTCTCTGGTTGGCAATCAGTAGCTAGTGGTGTCCCTCAGGGATTCGTGTTGGGCCCACAATTGTTCACAATTTACATAGATGATTTGGAGTTGGGGACCAAGGGCAATGTGTCCAAGTTTGCAGGTGACACTAAGATGAGTGGTAAAGCGAAAAGTGCAGAGGATACTGGAAGTCTGCAGAGGGATTTGGATAGGCTAAGTGAATGGGCTAGGGTCTGGCAGATGGAATACAATGTTGACAAATGTGAGGTTATCCATTTTGGTAGGAATAACAGCAAACGGGATTATTATTTAAACGATAAAATATTAAAGCATGCCGCTGTGTAGAGAGACCTGGGTGTGCTAGTCCATGAGTCACAGAAAGTTGGTTTACAGGTGCAACAGGTGATTAAGAAGGCAAATGGAATGTTGTCCTCCATTGGTAGAGGGATGGAGTTTAAGACTAGGGAGGTTATGTTGCAATTGTGTAAGGTGTTAGTGAAGCCACACCTGGAGTATTGTGTTCAGTTTTGGTCTCCTTACGTGAGAAAGGACATACTGGCACTGGAGGGTGTGCAGAGGAGATTCACTAGGTTAATCCCAGAGCTGAAGGGGTTGGATTATGAGGAGAGGTTGAGTAGACTGGGACTGTACTCGTTGGAATTTAGAAGGATGAGGGGGGATCTTATAGAAACATTTAAAATTATGAAGTGAATAGATAGGATCGATGCGGGCAGGTTGTTTCCACTGGCGGGTGACAGCAGAAGTAGGGGACATAGCCTCAAAATAAGGGGAAGTAGATTTAGGACTGAGTTTAGGAGGAACTTCTTCACCCAAAGGGTTGTGAATCTATGGAATTCCTTGCCCAGTGAAGCAGTTGAGGCTCCTTCATTAAATGTTTTTAAGGTAAAGATAGATAGTTTTTTGAAGAATAAAGGGATTAAGGGTTATGGTGTCCGGGCTGGAAAGTGGAGCTGAGTCCACAAAAGATTAGCCATGATCTCATTGAATGGTGGAGCAGGCTCGAGGGGCCAGATGGCCTACTCCTGCTCCTAGTTCTTATGTTCTTATGTATAGTGGGTAATTTATGGTTAACTGTATTTAATAAAGTGTGTTGCATTATATCCATGTCCGTACTTTGTTCAACTCATAAATAAAGACATCAATGTAAACCTCAAATAAGTAGCTAGTTGACGTATCTGAACTGGACAGATACAACATGGGTGACAGTTGCGGTCCTAGCTGGTTAACCCTGTCCGGAGGCCACAGACCAATGCGGAGACCTGCTACAACAACATCCATGCCGCGACCAGGGCCACGATGGACCTGTGCACCGCCATCCTAAAGATGCAGTTCAGGTGCCTGGACCGCCATGGAGTGGCCCGTCCTTATAGCGTTAGTAGAGTCTCGCACATTGTGAAGGCCTGCAGCAACCTCCACAACATCACACGGCAGAGGGACGACGTGCTGGAGGAGGGGGATGAATGCCAGGACTTGTTTGACGAGGAGGATGCTAGGGGAGGGCAGAATGGGCAGGGCATGGGGCCCGGGCAGGCACAAGATGCCGCACACGGGACCCTATAATCGCCTCGGGTCTGCCGACAAGGGGGCCTGGCCAATGGCGGCACAAACATCCCCTCTCAACCCCACAACCCCACTTACCCCCTCCCAAGTCCACGCTGCCTGCACCTGCACCCCCCTCCATGATCCCGACCTGTGTCATTACTGGATGGGGGCCTGTTGGCAGGAACAGCGGGTCTGGTCCAAGGGATGGAGGATGATGGCGACCCACACTGCGATGAGCTCTGGTGCGCTATGTCATTGGAGAATGTCTGACTCCTGCCCGCAATAGCACTTTCTATTCCACCTGGATGATCCCTGCATGCGAGCTGGCCTTTCCATCACATAATCTCACCGAACCCTTGGGGTGGCAGAGGTGGGGTCGGAGGGGGGAGCGGGGGTTGCAGTTGGGGAGGCGAGGGATGGGGGTGGGGTCGGGTACTGGGTCGCTGAACGATGGCTGATTATGGAGACCCTGGCTTTACAGAGGAAGTCAAAATGTTTGTGAACTTGCGTTTAGTGTAATCAGGTGAACAGGGATTTGTGCCCGAGCCCCTAATGAATAAATGAAAAAATGAAAATCGCTTATTGTCACGAGTCGGCTTCAATGAAGTTACTGTGAAAAGCCCCTAGTCGCCACATTCCGGCGCCTGTCCGGGGAGGCTGGGACGGGAATCGAAGGGAGGGAGTCTGATCTGCTGTGGCATTCAAGCACTTTGCCTGCGGGTGTCACTGGCACAGGCCCATCGCCCACTCCTCACTTTGGGTGCCCGGTGGCTCTGTGACTACTCTTTAGCCTGGGGGTGCAGCCGGAGCAAGCTCCAGGGGTGCCCCTGCCACCCGGTGCTGCCAGTCCTGGAAACCCCCTCTTGTCTCGGCCAGGGTCTCAACGCTCGGGCCATGGAGCACAGGGACCTCCCTTTGTGATTGGCTCAGGTCAGCTAGCGCCCGAATAATGCCGTCAATGCTGAAGGGGGTCTCCAGCAATGAGACCTCTTAAAACTGAATAGCTAGAATGCCACTAGAGTAGTTTTACATAAATGAGTTTATTAAGGATTGAGATTAATTATAGAAAGCATACTGGGTAATCATTATTAACCATTAAACCTGTATTTTAGGACATAGTAATGATAATCATGCAAACTCTAGCTACAAGCAGTGGCCACAATGCATGATGGGATTTAGGCTAGATAACCTACCTATGTTTTTGAGACACAGGAAATGTGTGGTGAGCAGATTATAGTGGGCATAAACAAGTTCTATAAGTGGCCCCGAATATCCTCTGAAACAATCCAGGGAGTAAAGAGGATGCCAGTTCTGCCATCCCGTCCCTAATAAACAATGGGTGGGCAGGATGTTAGAATGGGGAAAACAACTTAAAATGGACATAAAACCTTTGGCAAACAACAGGTGACAGGATGAGGCTCAGTCATGGGTTGATCACAATTTTATTGGATATGCTTGAACATGACAGCTTTAGGGATTGGAGCGAGTCCAACTGGGATGGGCTATTGATTTTTGGAAATTGTATAATTGATGTGTTTAGTGGATCGATCTTGGCATTATCCAGGTCCATCTCTCGTGTACACAAAACCAAGCTTAACCAGGTTGTGTGTCTGCTCTATTTATTAAGCTAAGGCCTACCAATGAGGGACAAACACCACTTTAAGGCTGGCTTAATACTCAGGCCTTGGAAAACGCTGCTACAAACGCCTGCAGCTATGACCCGTTGTGACTGAGCCACGCTCTGGAGCTCCACTGCAATGTCCAGGTGGCCCTTTTACATAACTGCCTGTGACAGGCCAGCCCTGTCCTGTGCCTCAGCACCACATGCACAGTGTGCTCCGGGCCTTGGATATCCTGACTCATGGCCGATACCTTTGCCACCCCCCCCCCCTCCCCAAGGCCTCCACCGTGGACGCCACCCATGTGGTGTTGGCTTTTGTGGCACGCATGTTGAAACCGCCTCCAGCCCCTCCAGGTGGTTGGACTTCTCCAACTGCACCTCCAGGCGCTGGATCATTGCTGACAACACCTCACGTAGTCCCAGGCTCTGTGTCTGCATCTCTAGCAGTGGCTAACAGTGACAACTTCTGTAACTTTCCGTTTCTGACACTGTTTCACCATGGAATGGAATGTAACAGCTGTAAATTGAGGTTTTTTTTTGGATCTTAAGAAAATTAAGGGGAATGGGGTAGGGTCAGAAAGTGGAGTTGATATAGAAGGTCAACCATGATCTTAACTGAATAGCAGGGATGGCATGAGAGGCTGACTCTGCTAATTTTAAAAATGTATTTCTGTATTTTCGTTCCAAAATTTCTCACCATCATTCAGCCAATCAGTATAACGTTGCAAATCAGGACTATAATTTATTTACAATACTGTGGCTATGGAACCCTTATTAGACTTGATGGAAGTAAGTATTTTCTTTTATGGCCAGATTAAAGATGTCATTGAGTGAATCTTCAGGTCGTTGACAAATTTCATCACCTACACTGAGCTATTATCCACTCACTTCATTCACCATCTTTTCCTTTTCACTCAATGAACGAAGACGGAAACCTGGCTGTTTTTAAAGAGTTTCATTTTCACTGTTTGGAACGGTTAGAGATTTTCCATTTCTCTGCTGTCGGTTTAACTCTGGAGATCATAAAGCTAACAGTGAGAGGATAATTGATAATTAAATGTATTTTTTACAGTCAGTTCTTTTGATGCCTGCATCTTCCCAAAAGGAGGTTATTTTCAACAACTGCCACGTGTTGTATTGAAATGTGTCAAGACAAAACTTGTCATGTCCTATGTGACATTGCAATTTTATCTGTAGACTATTCTTCTCCAGCAGCCATTGTAATACCACTTTAATGTTGATAAGATGTTGCTTCATCTTTGCAATGATACAGATTTGGCAGTATAATTCTACTCACATATCTCAAGATCAAAACTGAGTGGCTGGCCAACTCATTGAATACGTTACATTAATCATCAAGTCAGACATTGTTGGCAAAGGATTTAGGAACAATTGAAACCATTTTTGAATAAAGTTCACGGTTTGACACCAAGTATGTTGGACAAGCTTTAGCTGCATTAGCCATGGGCGCAAATTCCGTAATGGCAGCAAAATCTCAAGGGACGCTAAAATGGGATTTGCGGCAGCAATATTTCATAATGGAATCTTTCTGGGCCACGCCCCAATAACGTGATGAGGTTCACACCCAGGAAAGGCACAAACTTGATTGGCATAAATTTGGATCCATCATAATATGCTTATCATGGATAACTTTGCATCTTCAGCCTTCATTCAATCTCCCCACCAACCGGTAATGAGTCAGTCTGGGACACAATTCTACTGCTTTTTTAAAATGGGAACCAGACGCCCTGACCTCCGAGAGAGAGTAAGGAGGTGCACACCACTGTCGCCACCGAGCAGCAGGGGGCCCAAGGGGACAGAGCCTGCTGGCCAACTCTAGAGGGGGAGGTTCTCATGGGTGTCTGGGGTGGTTGTGTGGGAGGAGGGGGATGCGAGGATCGGGGATTCCGGGATGGGGTTGCAGCTGGTGTGGGTGGTCCTGCAGTCTGCTACCTGTGTTGTTTCAAAGCTCTTACAGGGCTGTGATAGCCTGACCTCTGTAGAATGGGGGTGTGGGGAAGCTGTGGCTCTCGGCCACGTGGCGTGGGGTGTCATGAGAGACAAAGAGGCGAGCCTAATGAACTGGGTGGTTGAGACCCCGAAAGAGAAGGCAACACGGTCTCCAACCTGGGGAGGGAAGGGGGTGTGAGTGCCATGAGTGGAAAGATCTCTTGAGTGCTGTCCAGGAGTCTGGTGTGGAGAGCATGACAGCAATGATTTCTTGTCATGATGCAGCCTGAGTAAGAAGGGTGCTTATTAGCTTTACCTTTCCCTGAAGCAGGAAGCAATTGTGACTTTAATATTCCAGAGACTCATGCTTATCAAGCTAATTGGCCATCAAAAGTGAACCTTTAATAATATCAGCTGCTCACAATCTTAAAATCAAGGAATGGGATTAATACTCAAGGCTCAGGGCTCAATGATTGGGTACCTGGGTTCGAGAGGCACTGGGCTTGCTTATGTGCTAGACCCCAATGCCTGCCAGAGAGGATCCATGAGCCCCCAAGGCTGATATCCTCCAGTTGACTCCGTGTGGGCATATAAACCTCCTGTCAGAATCCCCAGTGATATAGAGAATAAGGGAGGGGAGGCCAAAGACAACGCTAACTGGGTGAGGGCATAGGCTGGGGGCAGTCATACAATAGAGATGGGAGGACAACTGAGCTGTGAGTGAGTGGTAGCTGTTGGATAAGGTGTGGAACTGGCTACTTACAGGTCTGGGAGACCAATGGGTCCCTGCATCCTCGTGGTCTGCTGTGCCCTACATAGCCTGGCTCTAAAGTGGGGTGGCGACCTGCACGAGAAAGACCTGGAGGAGAGGCACCTGTCCTCAGATGAGAAGGACATTCAGGAGAGAGTTGAGGAAGAGGCCATTGAGGATGGAGGCTAGCCATAGAGAGTGCCCACAAGGACAGGGCGGCTAGGGATACCCCCATCGCCTCATGCTTCATAGAGTAGGACCAGCATGTTGCACGACAGCACAACACCACCCCCACCTCCCCCACAGGACATCGTAACCCCTCTGTGACCAGGGGATGAAGGTTGCAGAGATCTTTCTCATCAGGGCGAAGGATATGTGGAGACCTTGAGTGCCTGCTACCCGGTCATTGCAGGAGGGTGATGATGACTCACAGTGAGGAATGGTCTGTGATGCTCATCAGCCACTGATTATGTCTGACTCCTGTTTGTCTGTGTGAGCATGCTGACTCCCCAGCCCCTGTCTGAGTGAAGTTCTGCCCTACATTGGGCAGTGATGCTATGCCACTAGGAGGAGGGTTATAGAATGTGAGGCATTAAGATGGTGAAGAACAATAATATTTAATTCAGCAACACGTGCAGATGTTACAAGTGATAATGCTCCACAACAGGGCGGCATGGTGACGCAGTGGTTAGCACTGCTGCCTCGTGGCGCTGAGGACCCGGGTTCGAATTGCGGCCCTGGGTCACTGTTCATGTGGAGTTTACACATTCTCCCCGTGTCTGCATGGGTTTCACCCCCACAACCCAAAGACGTGACGTTTAGGTGTATTGGCCATGCTAAATTGCCCCATAATTGAGAAAAAACAATTAGGTACTCTAAATTCATTAAAAAAAGATAATGCCCCACAACTACTGATGTATAACTTCACCCATGTCCATGCTGTGCCCTGCAATTCCTTACACTTGAGAACCCTCACACTATGTTTTCCCAGGATGCACATCAGAGTTGGTGGTGGCCTCCTGTCTTCCACATCTTAATGGCTGAGATGCCCTTGATGGGCATCCTCTGGAGGGCCAGGACCTGGAGGGCCCTTTAAGGTGGCACTGATGTTGCCTCATCATGTTCTGCCTGCTGCACGAGTTGCACCGGTTTCAGAAAAGGAGGATTCAGATTGGCTGGTCACTCCTAGGGTCTCCTGCGTGAAGGCCCCTTGATGTAGTGCAGTGGATCCTCCTGCCTCTGGCTGCTTGTGGGGCCCTGGGTTACCCTATGGGTTGGAGGGGCAGCTTGTGTGATCTCCAGAAACCTCAGTGCCATCTGGTGCTGCCAGTCCTGTGTGCCTGCCACTGTCTGAACCATGCATTGAATCCCTCAGCCATGGTCCTCAGATACTGAGCCATGCTTCGGACTTCCAGTGCTGGCCTGGGTGGCATGCATCGCCAGCAACATCTCCTGTGACAGAAGGCTTTGTGACTCCTCCATTTGGCCTTGCAATCACAGGAATGTCGCTGACAATCCATCCTGGTATACCGAGCTCTGTCTTTGCATCTTCAACAGCTACGAGACAAACGTGTGCAGAGACACAACACCTGGCTGGGGCACAGCTGCATTCTGGGAATGAGCAGACCTCTGACTGTCCAATCCCTGGAATGATCCTGCCTCCACGTGCTGTATATCAGAAGATGTGTAGTGCTCACCAGATAGTGACCCTGAAGCTTGCTGAATCATCAGCTCAAGCATCCCACTGCCCATTTTCTCTCATTCTTAATAGTTGCAGGTGAGTTTCTCCTGCAGGAGTACAAATGGGGATAATGTGAGCTGGACGTCTGGGGTGTCTGAGCCGATGACACCAAGCATGTGTGAGCACTGTACCTAAGCAGCGAGGGGTTGTGATGAGGAGTGCCGGTGGGGGTGGGGTTGGTTGAGGATGCTTGTGGGGCCCTGCAAGGAGGCAGCATGTATGATCGAGGTGACATTCCAGGGAGTGACAAAAGGGTGGAGTGCTTGTTGTATTAAAACTGCATAGGCAATTTGTGCATCCATCTCCTCGGAGGCTGAAAAATTTATTAAAGGATGCAGGGGTAAGGGATGAAGCTACTAAGCTGATAGAACAGGCTAGTGATCATTGTGAGGTTTGTAGGAAGTACAGAAGGACACCATCAAAACCGGTAGTAACCCTACCTTTGGCCAAGGACTTTAACAACATGGACCTTAAAATCTGGGATAAAGCTAACAATATATTTATTTTGCATTTTGTAGATTTAGCAACCAGATTTAGTCAATCGACCATTATATGAACTAAAGAAAAGAGAGTAATCCTGAATCAGATCATAGAAAATGAATAGGGACAGGAATGGGCCCACCGGCAAAATTCATTACAGACAATGGGGGAGAATTTGCTAATGATGAGTTTAGGGATATGCGTGAAAACATAAATATCACAGTTATGAATATGGCTATGGAAAGCCTATTTAGTAAAGGTGTGTGTGAAAGAAACCATGCAGTAACAGATGATAGGCTCCGGAACATTTTGGCAGATAGACTAAATTGCAAGTTAAATTCAGCCTTAGCATGGGCGATACATGTGAAGAATTTGTTGCAGATGGTTGGGGGCTATAGTCCCTATCAATTAATGTTTGATAGAAATCCTAAAATTCCATCCATTTTGGATGACCAGCCCTCAGCTTGGGAAGGGATGCAAATTTATGTGATGGGGATTCAAGTGCAGGAGGTTTTATAATTTTCCTTTTAGGGAACAATGGTAAAAGTTGCCCTCTTGTGTGGAAAACAACAAAAAAGGACCGTGGTCAAAAGCACTTTGGCTGCTGAGACTTTAAGCCTTGTCGAGGCGGTGGATATGGCCTTACATATATCTCAGATATTGAGAAACATTTTGGGATTAGGGGATTTGGGTAACATACCCATTGAGTGGCACATTGACAATAAATCCCTGTGGGAAAATGTGCACTTTACAAAAAGTGTCAATGGGAAAAGGCTAAGGATAGACATCGCAAGTTTGAAGCAGATGTTAGACAGAGGGGAGATAGCAAAAAATAAATGGGTCGACAGTCGCTATCAATTGTCTGACTGTTTAACGGAAAGAAGGACTAGTTCACAGAAACTTTTGGATATTGTTGATGAAGGGCACCTGTTTCTGTGACTGTTTGCTTTTTTTTTCCCTTTCAAAAGAAAAGAGAAAGAGGGGATGAAATTGTATGTGTTTTTGAGTTTCTTGAAATTTTGTTTTCACCAAATTATTTTGTTTCTCAAAGGAAGGGGAGACTTTTCAAGAATGGGTAAAGAAACATTCCGATTAGATATCTCATTGATCCAATAATTGGCACTGATATGTAAAGAGGCCACAGGTGGCTTTTGAAGCATGTGATGTGATGATAGAGATTGGTGCTGAGTGTGTTCAAGGAAAAATAAAGGTGTTTGGGAAAAGGAGCAGATCTCTTGACTCTTTACTCAACAGAAGCCAGAGGTTAACACAGGAGACAGGGAGTACTTACCCTGGCAGATCAGAGTATGTCATTCATCTTTTTTCTGCATTGCCCACCCATCTTCTTGGTCAGGCTGCTGGTACTGACACGTGCTGACACCATCTCCCAACGGGGATTTGTTACCTTGCTGGAGGGCCTCCTGCCAGCCCGAAGGTATATTCTAGCCCGCCTCGGCTCCATGGCATCCAGAAAATGGCTGATGTCCCCCTTTGTAAATCCAGGAACTGGTTTCCAACTTGTCATCCTCCCGGCCTGAATGAGACCAAGTGCTATCGAGCTGTTTAAATGTTCATTGAAGTGTTCAGAGACTCCCCGAGGCGGCCGAATCCGGTGTTTCGTGCCTCAGTTGCAGCGACTTTCACGTGGGGGAAAAGAATGTTAAAAGTGCCTGAGAATTCCAGTGCGGACTGCATAACTGGGGCTGACAGGAATCACACTGGTTTTCTCACCAAAAATTACATTTTGTAATTTTTCGGAAAATTGCAGTCATTGCATCTATTCTGAAGTGAGAATAATACAAGGTGATACCAAAAAGTTACAATTTCAGGTCTAAATTTGGAGCCTGTAAGATTGGCTTTTAAGATATTTATTTTTATTTCAGTTACTCAGGGCCCTGCTGAGCCCACACAATGGAAAGTAACTCAATGAGGAGTGCAAAAGTAAAGGACACAGGTGGTGTTTAAAACAGGAGCCGAGAAATTTGCATGTGGCTTTCAGAATTATTTCAGTGGTTAATCACAGGAAGTAATCTCTAGTTGGAAAATGAGGTGGAAGCTGTTTATGATTATTTCAATCTAAGAATTAATCCCCTTTCAAGCATTTTGAGTTCTTCCTGTGACAACTCACCGTCTAGTCGAATATAATGAGCTAGGAAATACATTGAAAAGCAGGTCTTCACAGGAAGTAATCTCAGGATTACTCCCAGTGCTAAATGCTAGTGAGAGCTGGAATAGCGGAATAGACCGAGGGCCGGATTCTTTGTTTCTGAGACTTATGGCTGGATTCTCCGATTTTGAGGCGATGTGCGGAAGAAGTGTCTGGTTTTACGACGAAATAAATCGACGAGGCCCCAGCATCGATGCTCCGACCGGTGAGAGCCAGTCACCATGCCACGTAAAATGCATGGCCTTCCCGATATAAACGCCTGGATAATTGCCGGGGCCATGGCTGCGCATGCGCATGGCGACGACCTGCAGCGGTCGTGCTGTACAACATGGGGTCAGCCGTGTGCGGACCCGGCCTGCCAGATAGTGCTCCCCTGGATCAACCCCCCCACCATTCCCCCCAGCTCTTGCCGAAGCCCCACCCCCGACCAGCAGCACAGATAACCCCCCCCCCCACCCCGACTGTGGTGGCGCTGGACACAGTCCGCAGCTGCCACGCCAAGGTCACGAAAAGTGAGAGCACACATGACCCGTGTGGTTGGGAACTCGGCCCATCGGGATCGAAGCACGGGGAAGGGCCTTCAGATAATGTCCCGAGGCTGTCCCAATAGCCCCCAATTTGGCCCTAAACAAGGATTCTCCACCCAATTGCCGATTACGATATCGACGTCGGGCAACGGAGAATCCCACCCTAAGTGTTGACACAAATGCAGAATTCATGGACTTTCACGACAGTAAATCTGGCGCCGCACCTGGAATGATTCTGCTACTGTTAAGGGGCTGGCACCAGTGCCACATGGAACACAATCGATTCTAATGGGTAATGGTGCCGAATTCGGTGGTTGTGCGATTGACACTCAGGAGGCTGACAAGCTGCAGCCGCATATACACACTTCACTCCCCACACACACTGTCCCAGCCAACAAGATGGCAGCGAGGAGAGTGGCCCCTGAACTGGAGACCCCCTTGGATGCTGTGGAGGAGAGGAGGGTGACCATGTACCCCAACCCCGGAAGGAGGTTGCCAGTCGCGCCGTTTGTCATGCCTCGGCACAGGTTGCAGAGGCAGTCAGCGCAGTGGGCAATACCGTCCGGACCGGCCAGCAGTGCTGGAAAAAACTGTAGTACCTCCTCAGGGTGACCAGGGTGAGTAGACAGCACTGTGCCCCTGGCACCAACCCCCGTCACATATGCCCTACCCCCCTTCAGCACCTGGAGGGTGGCCGAACTCCCACCTTACACCACATGCCGGCACCCATGCTGACCATCATGGCCGGGTGCCCTGGCCATTGAAATCACCAGCTACCCACCCACGGGGATATGCACCATGCTAACATGCTGTCCTTTCATCCCCTGCAGACCATAATCTGGCCTGGATTATCCCTATAAATACAAGAACAGGTCAGAGACTAGGAATCCTGAGGCAAGTAATTCACCTCCAGATGCCCTAAAGCCTGTCCACCATCGACAAGGCACAAATCAGGAGAATGTTGGAATACTTCCCACCTGCCTGGATGAGTGCAGCTCCAACAACACTCAAGAAGCTCACACAATCCAGGACAAAGCAGCCCGCTTGATTGGCGCCCCATCCACAAGTATTCACTGCCTCCACCACAGCAGCAGCAGTGTGTACCATCTCCAACTTGCCCACTTGGAAATTATGAACGCACTTTAGGCAACACCTTCCAAACAAATGTTCATGGCCATCTAGTAGGACAAGGGCAGCAGATACATGGGAACACCACCACCTGGAGGTTTCCTTCCAAGTCACTCACCATCCTGACTTGGAAATAAATCACTCTTCCTTGCTGGGTCAATAGCCTGGAACTCCCTCCCTAGTACCACGGTGGATGTACCTACACCACATAGAACATAGAACATAGAACGATACAGCGCAGTACAGGCTCTTCGGCCCTCAATGTTGCACCGACATGGAAAAAAAAACTAAAGGCCATCTAACCTACACTATGCCCTTATCATCCATATGCTTATCCAATAAATTTTTAAATGCCCTCAATGTTGGCGAGTTCACTACTGTTGCAGGTAGGGCATTCCACGGCCTCACCACTCTTTGCGTAAAAAACCCACCTCTGACCTCTGTCCTATATCTATTACCCCTCAATTTAAGGCTATGTCCCCTCATGCTAGCCACCTCCATCCGCGGGAGAAGGCTCTCTCTGTCCACCCTATCTAACCCTCTGATCATTTTGTATGCCTCTATTAAGTCACCTCTTAACCTTCTTCTCTCTAACGAAAACAACCTCAAGTCCATCAGCCTTTCCTCATAAGATTTTCCCTCCATACCAGGCAACATCCTGGTAAATCTCCTCTGCACCCGTTCCAAAGCTTCCACGTCCTTCCTATAATGAGGCGACCAGAACTGTACGCAATACTCCAAATGCGGCCGTACTAGAGTTTTGTACAACTGCAACATGACCTCATGGCTCCGGAACGCAATCCCTCTACCAATAAAGGCCAACACACCATAGGCCTTCTTCACAACCCTATCAACCTGGGTGGCAACTTTCAGGGATCTATGTACATGGACACCGAGATCCCTCTGCTCATCCACACTACCAAGAATTTTACCATTAGCCAAATATTCCGCATTCCTGGTATTCTTTCCAAAATGAATCACCTCACACTTCTCCACATTAAACTCCATTTGCCACCTCTCAGTCCAGCTCTGCAGCTTATCTATGTCCCTCTGTAACCTGCAACATCCTTCCGCACTGTCTACAACTCCACCGACTTTAGTGTCGTCTGCAAATTTACTCACCCATCCTTCTGCGCCCTCCTCTAGGTCATTTATAAAAATGACAAACAGCAACGGCCCCAGAACAGATCCTTGTGGTACGCCACTCGTAACTGAACTCCATTCTGAACATTTCCCATCAACTACCACTCTCTGTCTTCTTTCAACTAGCCAATTTCTGATCCACATCTCTAAATCACCCTCAATCCCCAGCCTCCGTATTTTCTGCAATAGCCGACCGTGGGGAACCTTATCAAACGCTTTACTGAAATCCATATACACCACATCAACTGCTCTACCCTCGTCTACCTGTTCAGTCACCTTCTCAAAGAACTCGATAAGGTTTGTGAGGCATGACCTACCCTTCACAAAACCATGCTGACTATCCCTAATCATATTATTCCTATCTAGATGATTATAAATTGTATCTTTTATAATCCTCTCCAAGACCTTACCCACCACAGACGTTAGGCTCACCGGCCTATAGTTACCGGGGTTATCTCTACTCCCCTTCTTGAACAAAGGGACCACATTTGCTATCCTCCAGTCCTCTGGCACTATTCCTGTAGCCAATGATGACCTAAAAATCAAAGCCAAAGGCTCAGCAATCTCTTCCCTGGCTTCCCAGAGAATCCTAGGATAAATCCCATCTGGCCCCGGGGACTTATCTATTTTCACCTTGTCCAGAATTGCCAATACTTCTTCCCTACGCACCTCAATGCCATCTATTCTAATAGCCTGGGTCTCAGCATTCTCCTCCACAATATTATCTTTTTCTTGAGTGAATACTGACGAAAAGTATTCATTTAGTATCTCGCTTATCTCCTCAGCCTCCACACACAACTTCCCACCACTGTCCTTGATTGGCCCTACTCTTACCCTAGTCATTCTTTTATTCCTGACATACCTATAGAAAGCTTTTGGGTTTTCCTTGATCCTACCTGCCAAAGACTTCTCATGTCCCCTCCTTGCTCGTCTCAGCTCTCTCTTTAGATCCTTCCTCGCTTCCTTGTAACTATCAAGCGCCCCAACTGAAACTTCATGCCTCATCTTCACAAAGGCCTCCTTCTTCCTCTTAACAAGAGATTCCACTTCTTTGGTAAACCACGGTTCCCTCGCTCGACCCCTTCCTCCCTGCCTGACTGGTACGTACTTATCAAGAACATGCAATAGCTGTTCCTTGAACAAGCTCCACATATCCGGTGTGCCCAACCCTTGCAGCCTACTTCTCCAAACAACACATCCTAAGTCATGTCTAATGGCATCATAATTGCCCTTCCCCCAGCTATAACTCTTGCCCTGCGGGGTATTCTTATCCCTTTCCATCACTAACGTAAAGGTCACCGAATTGTGGTCACTGTTTCCAAAGTGCTCACCTACCTCCAGATCTAACACCTGGCCTGGTTCATTACCCAAAACCAAATCCAATGTGGCCTCGCCTCTTGTTGGCCTGTCAACATATTGTGTCAGGAAACCCTCCTGCACACATTGTACAAAGAACGACCCATCTAATGTACTCGAACTATATCTTTTCCAGTCAATATTTGGAAAGTTAAAGTCTCCCATAACAACTACCCTGTTACTTTCGCTCTTTTCCAGAATCATCTTCGCCATCCTTTCCTCTACATCCCTAGAACTATTAGGTGGCCTATAGAAAACTCCCAACAGGGTGACCTCTCCTTTCCTGTTTCTAACCTCAGCCCATACTACCTCAGAAGAAGAGTCCCCATCTAGCATCCTTTCCGCCACCGTAATACTGTCCTTGACTAGCAGCGCCACACCTCCCCCTCTTTTGCCCCCTTCTCTGAGCTTACAAAAACACCTAAACCCCGGAACCTGCAACAACCATTCCTGTCCCTGCTCTATCCATGTCTCTGAAATGGCCACAACGTCGAAGTCCCAGGTACCAACCCATGCTGCCAGTTCCCCTACCTTATTTCGTATACTCCTGGCATTGAAGTAGACACACTTCAAGCCACCTACCTGAACACTGGCACCCTCCTGCGAAGTCAAATCTGTGCTCCTGACCTCTATACTCTCAATCTCCCGTACACCAAAACTACAATCCAGGTTCCCATGCCCCTGCTGAATTAGTTTAAACCCCCCCAAAGAGCACTAACAAACCTCCCCCCCAGGATATTGGTGCCCCTCAGGTTCAGATGTAGACCATCCTGTCTATAGAGGTCCCACCTTCCCCAGAAAGAGCCCCAGTTATCCAGAAATCTGAATCCCTCCCGCCTGCACCATCCCTGTAGCCACGTGTTTAATTGCTCTCTCTCCCTATTCCTCATCTCACTATCACGTGGCACGGGCAACAACCCAGAGATAACAACTCTGTTTGTTCTCGCTCTGAGCTTCCATCCTAGCTCCCTAAAGGCCTGCCTGACATCCTTGTCCCCTTTCCTACCTATGTCGTTAGTGCCAATGTGGACTACGACTTGGGGCTGCTCCCCCTCCCCCTTAAGGACCCGGAAAACACGATCCGAGACATCACTTACCTTTGCACCTGGGAGGCAACATACCAAACGTGAGTCTCTCTCGCTCCCACAAAATCTCCTATCTGTGCCCCTGACTATTGAGTCCCCAATTACTAATGTTCTACTCCTTTCCCCCCTTCCCTTCTGAGCAACAGGGACAGACTCCGTGCCAGAGGCCCGTACCCCATGGCTTACCCCTGGTAAGTCGTCCCCCCCACAAGTATCCAAAACGGTATACTTGTTACTCAGGGGAACGACCGCAGGGGGTCCCTGCACTGACTGCTTCTTCCCAGTCCCTCTTACAGTTACCCATCTATCTCCAGTCTTTGGTGTAACTACTTCCCTGAAGCTCCTATCTATGACCCCCTCTGCCTCCCGAATGATCCGAAGTTCATCCAGCTCAAGCTCCAGGTCCCTAACACGGTTTTTGAGGAGCTGGAGTTGGGTGCACTTCCCACAGATGAAATCAGCAGGGGCACTGACGGCGTCCCTCACCTCAAACATTCTGCAGGAGGAGCATTGTACTGCCTTCCCTGACATCACCTCTAGATTAAAAAAAAACAAGAAAAAGAAAAAGAAAGGAAGAGCTTACCTGATATTACCTCAAACCCTGCTCCCGCTGAAAGTTAAGCAAATTTAAAGGCACTCACTCACCTTCACGACAGGCCCCTGCTCCCGCTTCCCAACCACCGTGGGGCGGGGGGGTTGGTTAGAGGAGGAGGTAGAGTGGGAAACACTCACAAAGTGTTTCGGGTTTAACTGTCACTTGCCAACAGCCCCTCCACAAACCACCTTCAACTTAGGCTGACCGCACTGCACGTATGCAAATTCCCCCAGAACAGCTGATCAGTAGCTCTGCTCTGCTGCCCTCTGCTGGATGGGCTGCAGCTCACCTCCACCTTCTCAAGGGCAATTAATGATGGGAAATAAATGCTGGACTAGAAAGCGAAGCTCACATCCCAAACAAAATGAATTAATAACGATCATTCTGGCCATTATGTTTGTGCTGACTGAAAAAGAGCCACTCGTCTAATCCTCTTGCTAGTTCTTGGGGCGGGGGGGGTCGGAGAATCGCCCGAGGCCGGCGTCAATCCCGCCCCCGCCGTGTCCCGAATTCTACACGCCCCAAGATTCAGCGGAGGCGGGAATCGCGCCGCGCCAGTCTGCCGGCCTACGTGCCGGTTTTCCGGCCCGCGATGGGCCGAAGTCCCGCCGCTGACAGGCCTCTCCCACCGGCGGGAATCAAAACACCTACCTGAACGGCGGGATTGGCGGCGCGGGCAGGCTCCGGGTCCTGGGTGGGGGGGGGCGCGTGGGGTGATCTGACCCCCGGGGGGTGCCCCCACGTTGGCCTGGCCCGCGATCAAGGCCCACTGAGCGGCGGGCGGGCCTGCGCCGTGGGGGAACTCTTTTTATTCCGCTGCGCCATGGCTTTCACCATGGCGGGGGCGGAAGAGACCCCCTCCCCTGCGTATGCGCCGGTATGACATCAGCAGCCGCTGACACACCGGCGCATGCGCGGACTTCCGCCGGTCGGCGAAGGCCTTTCGGCCCCGGCTGGTGGGGCGCCAAAGGCCATTCGCACCGGCCGGCGGAGCGGGAGCCACTCCGGCACGGGCCCAGCCCCTCAATATGAGGGCTTGGCCCCTAAAGGTGCGGAGAATTCTGCACCTTTGTCGAGGCCCGACGCTGGAGTGGTTCACGCCACTCTGTCCCGCCGGGACTCGCTGCCCCGCCGGGTAGGGGAGAAACTCAGCATTGGTTTGTAGTCCCGTAGGCTTGGCATTCAAGAATTGCATATTCACGGCCTGTAACTTCCTGCTAGCAGCATGTAGCCCCATGGGCCGCCGTTTTTAAAAGAGAAAGATGTGCACTTACCTACACTCCGATAATGCGTCCGTCCTTCCTTCTTGGTACCCTGCGCAGGCTCCAGAATGGTACAGGGGGAGTGTCGGCCAGCCTGGGAACGCCCATTGAGGACAGGCATTTAAACAATAAATTTAGATAGAAAATAACAGGTTACATTTTTAACAATTGTTTTAAAGATTTGTAGATCATTTGTTTAACAGTTTTTTGCTCTTTCTTTTAAACAGGCATTAGTGTTAATTTTTTGAAAATAATTGTTAATTTTATTTTTTAATGATTAAAGATGATTATTTATAAGTGAACATAAATTTGGTTATTTGTTTACATCTGTGAAACGAATTAAATCTGCACGATAGTATTGTATAATTTTACAGGTGGCTTGCTTAAAAATGTTTGTATGTTTTAATGAAAATTATGATCATAAGATTTTAAAAGCTCCCCAAGTCTTTTTGCTGTCAATGTCCTTGTAACATCTGATTTTTGTTTTGATTGGTGTTTATAGAATCAGTGCAGAAGAATGCCATTAAGCCCATTAAGTATGCACTGACAGCATCCTTCCCAGGACAACACCCCCGCCCTATCCCCATAACTCCCCTAACCTTTGGACACTGAGGGGCAATTTAGCATGACTAATCCATCTAGCCTGCACATCTTTTTACTGCGAGAGGAAATCAAAGAACCTGGAGGAAACGGCAGTGGCAGGTGGTGCAGTGATTAGCACTGCTGCCTCACAGTGCCAGGGACCCAGCTTCAATTCTGACCTTGGGTGATTGTGAGAACCACTGCCAAGATATACAGTGACGATCCAGCTGGGGGTGCCCTAATTGAGTGTTGGAGGGGTGGGAGGGCCTGGGGACCCTCCCATAGTTTCAGAGACCAGAGCTCCTCAGTGCAGAAAGTGGAGCTATTTGTGGCCTCAGCCGGCCGTTCCCTGCTGATGCCCCCTATCTGATGTGAGTGCCATTTTATAGTGTTGTGTTTCTCGTGCTGTGAACGGTGGGAAACATGCGGCTAAACGCGCTCGCTATGGGACTTTGTTCCCATTTAGTTAAATCCCGCCCAACACACATTAACCTACAAAACAAATGTCTCCCGATGTCTCCTGCCTCTACTAGACTGAAATTTTCCATGTGAATAAAAAGGTGTAAAAACTCAGTAACAATCCAGGAAAGTGGCCCAAGTTAGCGCTGCAGCTGGATTTTTCATTCAGCAGCTGCAGCGCAGCCCAGGGCTTCAAGCATTCAAAGAAAAAACTGGTCAACAGTTTAAACGGCACGTGCTCCCAGCGCCCAGGCCTGAACGCCCGCACTTCCAGGTTGTCATGCCGTGCATGTGCAGTGCATCAGTGACTTAAGTTGTGAATCATGCAGGAACCTACGGGCCCAAGTATTTTAAAAACGCGATGAGGGTTTCTTTCACGACCATCCTTTCAGGTTAGGAGTTCCAGAGTCTAACTACCCTCTAAGTCAAAAGATTCCTCCTCAACTCCCCTCTAGTGTTTCTGAGAATTACTAAGCCCCCAGGTTATTGACCTCTTTGCTGAGGGAAATAGATACTTCCGATCAAATCTTGCGATGTACACAACTCAATTAAATGTTCCTTTGTCCTCCACTGTTCCAAGAGAAAAAAAATTCCAGCCTATCCAATCTTTCCTTGGGGTTCAAATTCTCCATTCCTGAATCACCCTCATGCATATCCTTTGAACCCTATCAAGAATGATCACATAATTTCTGTAATATGGAGACCAAAATGGAATGCAGTACTCTAGCAGAAGCCTAACAAGTAGTTTTATGCAATTCTAGCATAGGGTCCCTGCTGTTATATTCCATGCATCGGCTAATATATAAAACATTCCACCTGCTTTCTTAAGTACCTTATCTACCCACCTTGCTATCCTTAGGGATCCTTTGGGATCTGTGGATTTGTTTGATATCCCCCTGCAATCTAGTGCTTGCTTCTTCATTATCAACTGCACAGCCAATTTTTGTATCATCTGCAAAAGTCTTTTAATCACATTCCCCACTTTGAAGTCTCCACAGAGAAACATGTCATGAAAAGCAAAGGCCCTTTGAAAACAACCTTCCAGTCACAGAAATACCTGTCAACTATTACCGTTTGCTTCCTGACTAAGCCGAATTTGATTCCAATGTGCCATTTTCCCTTTGATTCCTTTTTCTTTTTTTTCTTTAAAAAAAAATTTTAAGTGCCCAATTCTTTCCAATTAAGAGGCAATTTAGCATGGCCAGTCCACCTCACCTGCACATCTTTGGGTTGTGGGAGTGAAACCCACGCGAACACGGGGAGAATGTGCAAACTCGAAATGGACAGTGACCCAGAGCCAGGCTCGAACCTGGGACCTCGACGCCGTGAGACAGCAGAGCTAACCCACTGCGCCACCATGCTGCCCTTGGTTTACTTTTCTGACCAATCTTCCAACATGGCAGCTTATCAAAAGACTTGTTAAAGTCCATGCAGCCAACAAAAAATGCCCCAATCTCATTTAGCCTGTCAAAAAAATTCAATCAACTTAATCAGACACAACCTTTCCTTCACAGATCCATACCAGCTGTCCTTGATTAACTTGTGCCTTTCTGAATGCTGACCAATGTCACCCTCAGAATCTTTTCCAATTAGTTGCCTATCACTGAGGTTTGACTGACTAACTTGTAATGACTGTCTATTTCCTCTCCTTCCAAACAACGGTACAATATAGCCGTCTACAGTCCTCTGACATCACACCTGTAGCCACAGAGAACTAGAAAGTGAGGGCCAAACCCTCTTATTTCCTCCTGTGCTTCTTTTACCAGCTTGGGATACATTTCATAGGGGCCTGGTGATTTATCCACATTCAATAGTGCTAAACCCCTCAATATTTCCTCTCTGATTATACATATCCCATCCAATATTTCAGATTCCTCCTCCTCTTGGCAAATCAAAATGCCTGCACCATCCTCCACTTTTGTGAAGACAGACACAAATATTTATTGAGAACCTTATACCTTCACAGACAAGTTAACTGGTTGGACTCTAATTAGCCTTAAACCTTCCTTTGTTAACCCCTATTTTGTTTATGTATTTATGGATTTCTAATACAGCCTTGGGTCCATATGGTGTACCATTGTATATTAATCTTATGGAGGCGAGGAAGGAACGACACTAGAAAGAGCAGTGGTGTGTTAGACAGCATTTCAGGAGATGGAACCCCATTCAGGTACTGAATTTATTTATACAAGTTATATGAGAACCTGATAAGGAGATATGTATAAGAACCATGCAATTCACTAAAGAGGTAAAAGGGCACCACTGCCATGTACTGCATGAGGGCCTTGTGGTGAATGTATTCACCTGAATATGATCTGTCTGTATAGTACTGTGACCTATGACCAGGAAATGATAATACGATCCACTTCCAGGTATAGTACTGGAACCCCGTTGGGCTCCGCCTCTGGCTCTGCCCTCTCCGGGGCTATATATAGACCGGCCACCTGTGGGCGGCACTCATTTGTACAGTAGACACTGGCAGGCAAGTTCCTGGATAATAAAGCCTTATGTTCACTCGTTCTCACAGTCTCGCAGTGAATTGATGGTATATCAGGCCTGCAGCCATATTCATCCCCCACAGTGCTAACTACATGTCGATGAAGATGGCAACAATAATCAACTTTTATGACTCTGTTCATTTTAGGTTGTTACAGGAAGTCTGTGATATCAACCAAAGAATTGTGTGGACTTACATTTGTCAGATGGTTGGCATACTTTACAGGCGAGCTGGGGAATTCATCACAGCACTGAAATCTAGCTTTATGAAATTGTTGACTTCCCGATAGTGCTTGATGTTACCACAAAAATGTCCTTAATTTCCTCAATAGGGAGCAGCATTTCCACTCCCTGAATGTATCAACTTGAGTTCTTTTTTTTTGGAGAGACAAGAAAGAACAGAGTTAGCAACACAAAAATAACAAAAATGCTATGCATGTAACTTGCCTTGTCAGTGTTACCAAAAGCAAAAAAAATATTGTATTGATTAGCACATTGACACAGACGCCAATGCTTTGTTCATGGACACCATACATTCGAGCTTTCAACTTTATAAATCTTCTATTTTATAAGGTCTTCTTTCTGCGCTTTTTTTTACTTCACTGGGTAGAAATACCTTCCTTCTTGAAATAATGCTTTGCATATTTAATTCAACAAATGGCTGGAAGTTTCAAGAAAAGTGTTGGTCATTTGATATTTATGTTTAGCACTCAACTTATTTCTGACTTACTTGCAATGGTTTCAATAAATCCTTTTTAATGCTTGGTGTCATTACGTCTTCAAAATTTGTAGATATTGTAACTGTGTGTTACTCACCCTAGGTGTGCGGCTGCAGGTGTTGCAAAACAGGATCTTCTCCAGCAGGAGCTCAGAGAAACATCTGAATGCCTGGGCAGCATTGCAACTTTTGTAATTCGGTCCAACACTATTCCAACTAAAGCCTAAAGCAGCAGATGCAACTTCTCTTCAAGAGGTGCTTCCCCAATGTAATCTTGGAAACTGCATTGTAAAAGTTGACAGGTTGCTTATTTCCCAAGTGATTGGCTTAGCAATCGATCCAATATATTAAATTAAGCCTCAGCCTTTGTTTTAAAATGACAAGGGCTTTGTGCTGTCAGTATCAGAGAGTCTTGCCACCTTGGGGATCAGGGGTTATGGGGAAAAGGCAGGAGATTGGGGATGAGAAACATATCAGCCATGATTGAATGGCAGAGCAGACTCGAACGACCAAATAGCCTAATTCTGCTCCGATGCCTTATGGTCTTATGTCTTACTCCCCACCTGTCAATTCGTGCCTTGAGCTGAAAAGGGGGCAACCATTTCAGTAAAGTAGGACTTCAGATAAAGCCTCTGATAGATTGCTTTTCTTTAACTCATTTGAACAGAGAATGTAACATGTCACTTCATTCAGATTGCATACTTAAAGACAGAGCCGGGCAGGTTTTCAACAGCTCGTTGTCTATTTTTTCTTAAACAGTCACAAATGGAAATGGAGGGAATGAGGCAACTCAACCATTCCACCGAAGCCTTGACCTGCCCATTGCACCTATTGAAATTGCCAGGCCGTTGCTTGAAAATACAAAGCATTTAGTTTATCGTGAATGTGAAGGACAACAGTCAAAACAATTTTGTTCAACCTCACTTCTCTCTTTGAAAAATAAGAAGAATAGGAAACCCTGTTCTGTTCATCAGTTGACTTACTTGTCGTTGCCATGATCTTTTTTCCGAGACAAATTCTGAATGAAACAACTGACCTTGGCTCAGATGAATAGAAACATTCGAATTTCACTAGGTATAAATGGCTGGGTTTTTTTTTTAATTCCTGGGAGCCAGTGGTGTTCCCTGGGATTATTTCCATTGCCAATACCAAAGCAATATACTGCGGATGCTGGAAATCTGAATTATAAACAGACAAAAGTAGAATCATAGAATAGCCTCATAGAAAGAAGCTATTTAGCCTATTATGTTTGTGCTGGCTCCCTGAAGTCAGAAATCCAAAAATGTTACTTCAAAACCAACTTCCTGTGACATTGGTTGGAATTTTTTACCCCTTCAGAGATTGAGTGATTGATTGATTTATTATCACATGTACCGAAATACAGGAAAAAGTATTTTTCTGCAGCCAAAGGATGTACACAGTATGTACACAGCAGACAAAAAGAATAATCGACAAAGTATATCAACAATAATAATAATACTCTTTATTGTTACATAAACACTGCAATGAAGTTAATGAAAATTAGTTACAGTGCGGAACAAGGGCCAAATAAAGCAAATACATAAGCAAGAGCAGCATAGGGTGTTGTGAATAGTGTTCTTACAGGGAACACATCAGCTCGAGGGAGAGTTGTTAAGGAGTCTTGTAGCTGTGGGGAAGAATCTGTTCTTATGTCTGGATATGCAGGTCTTCAGATTTCTGTATCTTCTGCCTGATGGAAGGGTCTGGAAGAAGGTAAAGCCTGGGTGTGAGGGGTTTCTCACAATGCTGTCTGTCTTCCTGAGGCAGCGGGAGGTGTATGCAGAATCAATGGGAGGGTGGCAAGCTTGTGTGATGCGTTGGGCTGAGTTCACCAACTCTGCAGTTTCTTGCGATCTTGGACTGAGCAGTTGCCATACCAGGCTGTGATGCAGCTGGATTGGATGCTCTCTATGGCACATCTGTAGACATTTATGAGTGCAAATGCAAAAGTGCCGAATTTCTTTAGCTTCCTCAGGAAGTAGAAACGTTGTTGGGCTTTCCTGATTGTTGTGTTTGCATCTTGATTGTCAACGTGAGTGGACCAGGAAGGAATGGTGGTGATGGTGACCCCCAGGAACTTAAAGCTACCGACCATCTCCACTTTGGAGCTATTGATGCAGACAGTGAGGGGGGGGGGGGGGGGGGGGGGGGGCTGATTTGTGCTACGCTTCCTGAAGTCACTGATCAGTTCCTTGCTTTTGCCGACATTTAGAGAGAGGTGGGCTGAATTCTCGGGTCGTTGACGCCGGAATTGCGTTCGGCAACGGGCCGGAGAATCCAAATTCCTGACAGAATCGGGGACGGCACCCGTTTGCAGTGCTCCGCCCCCTCAAAAGCGGCATACTCGCAGAGTACACCGTGCCACGTATCCACGGCCTCAGGTCAGGTCCGCTCCCTGATTCTCCGCCCCTGACTGGCCGAGTTTCCGATGCTGTGAGTCGTGTGTGGTTTCACCTGTTGGGAACTCAGCGTGGCACTGCGGTCTCAGCCCAGCGCCGCCACAGTCGGGGGAGGGCCGATCCGTGGGTAGGAGGGAACATTATTCGGGGCTGGGGGCACTGTGGTGGGGAGGTCCGGGGAGCGCGAGCTGGCCGAAGGCGGGGACTATTTCACAGGCCGGGTCCGCGAGTGGCTGGCGCCATGTAGCACAGCGCTGCCGTTGCAGCCGTGCCATGCGCATTCGCGGCCACCAGCCTGCCAATTCTCCAGGTCATATCGCAGCTAGAGCCGGGTGCTCTACGCTGCCACCCTACTAGCCCCCAGAAAAATGGGGAATCGATGGCCGTTTTGCTCTGGTTTTCCTGGTCTGGGGACATGGTCTCCAAATCGGAGAATCCAGTCTGTTGTTTTCGGTACACCATGCAACCAAGTGATCTATTTCCCTTCTGTAGTCTGATTCGTCATTGTTTGAGATACGACCCACCACAGTCGTATTAACCGCAAACTTAAGGATCAAATTTTAGTTAAATCTTGCCACACAGTCGTGTGTGCATAGGGAGTACAGTAAAGGTCTGAGCGCACATCCTTGTGGGGCCCTGGTGTTGACGACTATTGTGGAGGAGGTGCTGTCACCTATCCTGACAGATTGCGGTCAATTGGGGAGGAAGTCAAGGATCTAGCTGCACAGGGAGACGTCAAGTCTAAGATTGTAGAGTTTGGTTATTAGGCTTGTTGGGATAATGGTGTTGAAGGCAGAGCTGTAGTCTATGAACCACAGTCTGACATCGGTGTCCTTGTTGTCAAGGTGATTGAATGTTGATTATAGGGCCAGGGAGATAGCATTTGCTGTGGACCGGTTGCGTCGATAAGTGAACAGCAATGGATCAAGACCGTTTGGGAGGTTGGCATTGATCTGTTTCATGACTAGCCGCTCGAAGCATTTCATGATAACAGGCTTAAGGCCACTGGTCAGTAGTCGTTGAGGCACACTACCTTGTTCTTCTTTGGTACTGGTATTATATTGGCCTTTTTAAAGGAAGTGGGAACCTCGGAGTGGAGAGGTGAGGTGTTGAAGATGTTTGCGATTACACTCGCCAGCTGGTCTATGCAGGATCTGAGTGCTCGCCCAGGGACTCCGTAGGGGCCCATCGCTTTCCATGGGTTCACTTTCAAGAAGGCAAATCTTACCTCTGTGGTCATAATAGTGGGTATGGGTGTGTCCAAGGCTGTTGAGTCGGGTGGCATTGATGTCTTGGCTGTCTGTTCAAAGACGGCATAGAACTTGTTCAGTTCTTTGGGAGGAATGCTCCAGCCCCAGAGATTCCGCCTGGCCTTGCTTTGTAGTCCGTAATCTCGTGTAAGGAGAGGTTGAATAAATTTGGATTGTTCTCACTGGAACGAAGGAGGTTGAGGGGCGACCTGATAGAGATGTGGTAGTCACCACTGCTGTATATAGAGGATGTTGATGTAGGTGCTTTATGGTAAGGCACTGTACTACAGGTACGGGGGTAGTTCTCTGCCTGCTGGCTCCACCCAGTAGGCGGAGTATAAATATGTGTGCTCCCTGTACAGCAGCTATTTCGCCAGCTGCTGTAGGAGGCCAGACATCTTAGTGTAACAAAGCCTCGATTGCATCCAACTTTCGTCTTTGTGTAATTGATCGTGCATCAAGAGGTCTGCAAGATTATGAGGGGCATAGACAGAGTGGATCGTCAGAAACTTTTTCCCAGTGTAGAGGGGTCAATTACTAGGGGGCATAGGTTTAAGGTGCGAGGGGCAAGGTTTAGAGGAGATGTATGAAGTATGTTTTTTACACAGAGGGTAGTGGGTGCCTGGATCTCACTGCGGGAGGAGGTGGTGGAAGCAGGAATGATAGAGACATTTAAGGGGCATCTTGACAAATACATGAATAGCATGGGAATACAGGGATACGGACTCCGGAAGTGCAAAGAATTTAGTTTAGATGGGCAGCATGATCGGCGCAATCTTGGCGGGCCAAAGGGCCTGTTCCTGTGCTGTACTTTTCTTTGTTCTTTGTTGTAAGCCCTGCCATAGACGTGGGTTTATATCGTTAGCCTGGGACTCTAGTTTGATGTGGTATTGTCTTTTGGCATCCCTGATGGTTTACGTACTTCGTACCTGGATTTCTTATATAGGTCAGGGTCGTCAGACTTGAATGCCTCCGCCCGGGACTTCAGCAGGGAGTGAACCCTTCGATTAAGCCAGGGTTTCCGACTGGGGAATACCCGTATTGTCTTCTTTGGTACACAGTCCTCAACAGACTTACTGATGAAGTCTGTGACAGTGGCTGCATACTCGTACAGGTCAGCTGTCACGGCCTTGAATATGGGCCAGTTCCCAGACTGCAAGCAGTCGTGGAGGATGTTCTCTGGATATCCTCCGGATAGCAGGTGTGGGGAGGTTGTAAAATTGGATACCACAGCAATGATGCTGTGCTTGGCTATCCATGCTCACAGCAATTTTTCAAAGAGCAGGAGAGGTGTCGGGCTGCCCACTCTCCCATGACCAATTGAGGCCCCTTAAGGGCTTGTTCCCACTGTTGCTGGGATGTTATCCAGGACAGGGGAGGCCAGCACCAGTCGAATCTTGATAGAAGGGTGGCTGTAAATGGGAGCCTCACCTCCTTTTCAGACTCCCAGGGTTCAGTGAACACACCCCGGCTTTCCCCCCTTCACCTATCACACTGTGTACCCCCCATCTATTTGCTAACTTCACTGGAGTCTCCCAGCATGCCCGAGCGAAATACCAGACTTACTACACAGTCCAGCTCCATCAATGAATGCCTTCCTCAGGGACTGTTGTAGTCCCAGCAACGGCCATTGCTCCTGGTGGCACTGCTGGGCCAAGAGATCTGCCGGACATTTGATTGGCCAGTAGCTCTCTGAGTCAAGACTTCCTCTTACATAGCGGTGGAAGTCTTGTCTCGAGCTAATTAACGGCACAACGGGACCCTCACCCCCAGTGTAAAATTCAGTCCATTGTTGGAGTAATGCCTGGTAACATAGCTGGTTGCCATGCAGAATCCAATTGGTAGGGGATAAAATGGAGATATGAAATTATGAATCATAGAAAAATTCTGAAAAGTGGTATTCAGTTAGGCCTTGATAAATACAGATAAATTCTTGTTAAACTACAAAAATGTGGCATTGTGTTAATTGAACGATTTCCAATTGTACAACCCCACTTAGTACTAAGAACTGGGGCGGGATTCTCTGACCCCCGCCCCGCCGGGTCGGAGAATCGCCCGGGGCCGGCGTCAATCCCGCCCCCCGCCATGTCCCGAATTCTCCGCCACCCGAGATTCGTCGGGGGCGGGAATCGCGCCGTGACGGTCGGCGGGCCCCCCGCGGCGATTCTCCGGCCCACGATGTGCCGAAGTCCCACCACTGACAAGCCTCTCCCGCCAGCAGGAATCAAAACACCTACCTGACCGGCGGGATTGGCAGCGCGGGCGGGCGCCGGGTCCTGGGGCTGACCCCAGGGGATGCCCCCACGGTGGCCTGGCCCGCGATCGGGGCCCACCGATCAGCGGGTGGGCCTGTGCCGTGGGGGCACTCTTTTTCTTCCGCCTTCACCAAGGTCTTCACCATGGCGGTTGCAGAAGAGACCCCCTCCCAGGCGCATGCGGGACTTACACCGGCCGACGAAGTCCTTTCGGCCCCGGCTGGCGTGGCGCCAAAGGCCGTTCATGCCAGCCGGCGGAGCGGGAACCACTCCGGCATGGGCCTCGCCCCTCAATGTGAGGGCTTGGCCCCTAAAGGTGCAGAGACTCCCGCACCTTTGGGGCGGCCTGACGCCGGAGCAGTTCACGCCACTCCAACATGCTGGGACCCTTCGGGTAGGGGCGAATCCGGCCCTGATTCTTTTTTGGTGAAGTGATCGGGTGAAAATTTGAAACTCTTTAAATTTTGTAATTATGAATGTTCTGGAATTGCCATTTGCAGCAGAGTGCCGAGATAGGTTACTGGCGCAGCAATTGAGTGTCCATCAGATTGATGCCTCTCTGTAAGAGTATGTAACTGTTTGACTGACTTTTGCACATAACCTATTTTAACTGCAGCATCATACTTTTAACTGCTTTGGGCCTAAACACTTTAAACCAATAAGGTGCTCATCAATACCTAACTCTTTGACAACATTTTTTACTCTGACCAAACAACTCCTTATGTGGCTGAGGGTTACATTTTGTTTGGTTACACTTGTGTGAAGCGCCATGGCATTTTTTACTACATTAGAGGAGCTATATGAATGCAAATTATTGTTGTTATATTTGGAACAATAGCAAGTTAAAAGGAAACTTTGTAGAAATGAAGATGCTAATCAGATCATTGTGCAGAAGTGCATCATTGTACAGATACTAGTTTAACTCAACCTTAGCCATCATCAAGGACATTTCTCACTGATGACAATGCAGTTGTATCCCATAATGGAAAGGTTATGCAAACTGCTGATACTGTCAAGTATAGGATTGAGTGGTTCATATTGCAAATGATTTAAACATCTGCTTATGTCGTCATGCTGAAAAAACAGAAACTTTCAAGGTTGATATGTTACCAGTTGACAGTGATGTACTATTCCAGTGTACTGGAAATTAACCAAAGAGGCCAGACATCAACATTGTCAGGTGGAGGAGAATGACATTTCTTGCTATTGGCAACAGATTGGGTTTGGATTAAATTCACTGAATATTCCAAATGTACGAGACAAATTGGAAAACTCTGGGAAACAAAATAATTCACAGGAAAAGTATTGTCTGAGGCACAAGAAACCATTTATTGCAGTAGGATTAGATCAGCTGCAACAGAATTATTAATACAGTAATCTGACTTTTGGGGATAAAATTAGAATATTATGCAGAAGCAATTGTAAAGCAGAATTAATGTAAATACTCTGTTGATTAGTATTTAGTAACAGACAGGAAGCACTGATTACTAAAAATATAGAGGCCACAAAACGTGGTTCCATAGTGACTGTAGTTTAAGAGCTATGCATGCCATTTTGGTTTCAAAGTGATGGGCACGCCACATGCGCGCACTTCAAGTGTGGCTCATGACGAATGCCATTTAGGAAAGGTCGGCAATGTGACCTCTGCAAGCCTGCCTTGGTAGTTAAGCAGAACAGGCATGTTGTGATGTCAGTCAGTGTTGAATGCTGATTTGAACCAGCACTGTCATTTGTAACCTCACCACACCAGTTAAAGCTCTCTTTTAAACATGCTCAACTGAACATGGGTTCAGCAGCAGGAAGAAACCCCTCACAGAGCTATTTAAAAGGGACTAGTGTTCCCCATGGAGATGTTCTTGGTTCTGATTTTAAGGGTTAATGTCAGACGATTTGCTCCGAGTTAAGGGTGCAATAGTTACCATTCCTTTCAGCCTGCAGCGTGTAATCGATTGAGCGGAGGCAGCACAAATGAAGGCAAGGTTCTTACAGAGACAGGAGGAAGAGGGGGAGAAGGGCTTTATATACCCAACTTCGAGCAGGAGAATTTTTCTTATCCTAAGGGACAGTGTATGTGTTGCCACCATTTATGAAGGCAGTGCTCACAGAAATATGCCATCTCATGCAGCAGATCAGTAGATTTAGAGGGGCAAGGACAGCATGCTCATTGACCTTGAAGGTGACAGTGGCTGTGGATTTATTTGCATTTCTCCATATTGAGATCTTTGCAGGCTGGAGCAGGCAACATCTCTAACATCACTCAGTTGGCCAATCACTGGTGTACAATGGAAGTGCCTGACGTTCTTTATTCCAGAAGAGGACAGGGGTGCATGTGGCATTGTCCATCATGCAGGGTGCTGTCAACTACACAGTGGCACAGTGGCATAGTGGTTAGCACTGGTGCTTCACAGCACTAGTGACCCAAGATCAATTCCTGGCTTGGGTGACTGTGGAGTTTGCACTTTCTCCCATGTGTGTGTGGGTTTCCTCCGAATGCTCCTGTTTCCTCCCAAAAATGTGCAGGTTAGGTGGATTGGCCATGTTAAATTGCCCCATAGTGTCCAGGGATTTGTGAATTAAGTGGGGTTGTGGGTTGCAGGGAGCCTGGTTAGGATGCTCTTTCAGAGGGTCGGTGCAGACTTGATGGGCCGAATGGCCTACTTCTGCACTGTAGGGATTCTATGATACACATCTATGGCTTTTTGTGCATTAAACCTAAATGCAGAAATGTACTGCAACTGCAAAGGGTTCCACTACCTGAAAGTGCTATTGCATATGCTCATGCTCAATACATCCTGTAAGTGAATGCTGATTATCCTGATGGCAGCCATGATGTCTTTATTTTGCACACGTTTGCGGTTCCTTCACTGACTCCTGTGGCACACCACTCATTACATCCTGCCAACCAGAAAATGACCCATTCATGCCTACCCTCTGTTTCTTGTCCATGCCAATATGTTACCCTTGACACCATGAGCTATTATTTCTCACAGTAACCTTTAATGTGGTACCTTATGAAATGCCTTCTGGAAATCTAAATTCAGTACATCGACATGTTCACCTTTATTGGCAGCATATGTTGCTTCATTAAAGAACTCCAATAAATTGGTTAAAGATGATTTATCTGTAACAAACACATGTTAGCTTGTTGCTTACCCTAAATGTTTCCAAGTGCTTTGCTTTAACGTCTTTAATAATAGCTTCTAACATTTTCCTTTTGACAGATGTTAAGCTAACTGACCTGTAGTTTCCTGCTTTCTGTCTCCCTCCCTGAATAAAGAAGTTGCATTTTCTATTTTCCAATCTAATGGAAAGTTCCTTGAGCCCAGGGAATTTTGGAAAATTAAAACCAATGGATCATCTATCTCACTAGGCAGTTCTTTTAAAGTGCTAGGATAAGTCTACCTGGACCCGGAGATTTGTCAGCTTGCAGCTCCAACAATTTGATCAGTACTATTTCCCTTGTGTTTGTAATTTACTTGAGCTTCTCCCTCCCTTCCATTTCCTGATATGCAGTTAATCCTGGGATTGACTTGTATCCTCGATAGTGAAAACCAATGCAAAATATCTGTTCAATCCATCCGCCATCTCCTTATTTTCCATTATTCTCAGATTCCCTTTCCATCGGACCGAATCTCACTTTGTTAACTTTGTTCTTTTTTATCTATAGAATCTATAGAATTATACATATCTATATGTATCTATTGAAAATCCTCTTATCTGTCTTTATATGTTTTGCCAGCTTTCATTTGTACTCTATTTTTCCCTCATTAATAATCTTTATGTTATTCTTTGCTTTTTTAAAAATATTCTTCCCAATTTTCTGATCTGCCACCCACCCTTGTGCAATTAGATACTTTTTCTTTAAGTTTGATCCTATCTTTATTTTCTATAATTAACCATGGGTGGCAGTTCCTCCCCACAAAAATGTTCCTTCCTTATTGGAATGCATTTACTCTGTGTATTTTGAAATGTCCCTTTAAATGTTTGCCACCTTGTCTCTACTGACCTATCCCTTATCCTAACTTGCCAGTTCACTTACACTAGCTCTACTTTCATGCATGCATAATTACCCTTATTTTAAGTTTACAATATAGTCTGAGACCTTCTTCTCTCCCTCAAACTGGATGTAAAATGTAATCGTGTCATGATCACTACTGCCACGGGCACCTTCAATAGAACATCATTAATAAATGATATCTCATTGCACAATACCAGATCTAGTATAGCCTGCTCTCTGGTTGGCTCCAGAATATGCTGTTCTAAGAAATTACACTGAAAACATTCTATGAACTCCACAAGGCTACCTTTGTGCATTTGATTTTTCCAGTCTATATGTAGATTAAAATCCCCCATGATTATCACCATTGATGAATTTTTCATCAAGGTGGAGAGTGACGTAATTGATTGAGGCTTGGGTCCTGAATCATAATAAAGGAAACTATGATGACATTATGTGTGACTTGGCTATGATAAATTAGGATACATAACTGAAAGGGATGATGGTGGATAGGTAATGTCTAACATTCAAGGAACACGTGGGTGAATTACATTAATTATTTATTCCTGTCTGAAGCAAAAGTAAAAGAGGAAAGATGGCCAAACCATGGCTCGCAAGGGAAATTGGAGATGGATTAGATCCAAGGAAGCAGGATAAAATTTGACCAAGAAAAACAACAGACCCAAGGATTGGGAGCAGTTTAAAATTCAGCAAAGGAGGACAAAGACATTGATTAAGAAGGGGCAAATAGAATACGAGAATAAGCTTGCGGGAAACCTAAACACTGATAGTAAAAGTTTCTGCAGGTATGTGATGAGAAAAAGATTGATGAAGACAAATGTAGGTCCCTTACAGTCAGAAACAGGGGAATTTATAATGGGATACAAAGAAATGGCTGACCAACTAAACACATAATTCGGTTCTGTCTTCACAAAGAAGGACATAAATAAGGGCAGACGGTGGCACAGTGGTCATCAATTATTTATTCCTGTCTGAAGCAAAAGTAAAAGAGGAAAGATGGCCAAACCATGGCTTACAAGGGAAATTGGAGATGGATTAGATCCAAGGAAGCAGGATACAATTTGACCAAGAAAAACAACAGACCTGAGGATTGGAAACAGTTTGCTGCCTCACAGCGGCAGGGACCCGGGTTCGGTTCCGACCTCAGGTAACTGTCTGTGTGGAGTTTGCATGTTCTCCCCGTGTCTGCGTGGGTTTCCTGTGGGCACACCAGTTTCCTCCCACAATCCAAAGATATGCAAGTTAGGTGGATTGGCCATGACAAATTGCCACTTAGGATGGGCTTACAGAGTGGGGATTGGGCCGAGGTAGGGTGGTCTTTTGAAGTGTCGATGCAGACTCAATGGCCCAAATGGCCTCTTTCTGCACTGTAGGGATTCTATGATTCTATGAAGATAACAGAAATGTTGGGGAACACACGCTTTAGTGAGAGGGAGGAACTGAAGGAGATCAGCGGTATTAGTAGAAAAATTGTGTTGGGGAATCGAATGGGATTGAAGGCCGATAAACACCTTGGGCCTGATAATCTACATCCCAGAGTATTTATGGAAGTGGCCCGAGAAATTGTGGATACATTGGTGGTCATCTTCCATGATTCTATAGACTCTGGAACAGTGTCTATAGATTGGAGGGTGGCTAATGTAACTTTACTATTTAAAAAGGGAGGTAGAGAGTAAACAGGAAATTATAGACCAGTAAGCCTGATGTTGGATGTGGGGAAAGTTCTAGAATCACTATCAAAGATTCTATAGCGGAGCACTTGGAAAACAGTGGCGGGATCAGACAGAGTGAGCACAGATTTATAAAAGAGAAATCGTGCTTGACAAATCTACTGGAATTCTTCAAGGATGCAACTAGTAGACTTAATGAGGGGGAGCCAGTGGATGTGGTTTATATGGACTTTCAAAAGGCTTTCGACAAGTCCCACATAAGAGATCAGTATGTAAAATTAAAATGGATGGAATTAGTGGTAGTGTTATAGATGGTTGAAAACTGTTCAGCAGACAGAAAACCAAGAGCAGGGATGTCTTGCTGCAATTATAAAGGGCCTTGGTGAGGTCCACACCTGGAATATTGCGTGCAGTTTTGGTCTCCTTATCTGAGGAAGGATGTTCTTGTTCTGGAGGGAGTGCAGAGGAGGTTCACCAGACTAATTCCGCGGATGGCAGGACTGATGTATGAGGAGAGATGGAATCAGTTCGGATTATATTCACTGGAGTTCATAAGAATAAGAGGTGATCTCATGGAAACATATAAAATCCTAACAGGACTAGGCAGCCTCCTTCCGGGCTGGGGTACAGGGACACCCGCCTCTCCTCCACGGAGTCTATCAGGGTCTCAAGCCTGGCATTCATAAAACGGGGTGCCGCTCTCCTCGCTACCATCTTGTTGGCTGGGATGGTGTGTGTGGGGAGTGAAGTATGCATATGCGGTTGCAAACTGTGAGCCTCCTGAGCATCAATCATGAAACCGGCAATTCCTGTACCATTGCTCATTGGAATGGATTGTGTTCCACGTGGTGGTGGTCCTAGCCCCTCAATAGTCGCTAAATTGGTCCATGTGCAGCACCAGTTTTGCTGTCGTAGAAGTCCATGATTCCTGGCCCGCCATTAACACTTACTCTCAGGAATGGAGAATTCCACCGCAGGACTTGAAACTTTGGGCTGGATTCTCTATTGGTGGGATTCTCCGTTATGTTGGCAGCGCACCCATGACCCTGGGTTTCCCAGCGGCGTGAGTTGGCCACAATGGGAAATACCACTGGCAGGTGGTGGGAACGGAGAATCCTGCTGCTGGCGAGGGCGCTCCACCCACGATAAATGCGGCTGGCGGTTGGGAAAATCCTGCCCGTTTGCTCGGTTTCTCTCCCCACAGATGCTGTTAGACTTGCTGAGTAATTCCAGCATTTTCTGTTTTTATTATGAATAATGCAGGTTAGCTTCAAGTGCAAACAGATTGTGTATCAATATTTGAATCCTTCGAACATACACCAATGGCCAGTGATGAGTAGGAGCGATTCCTGGTCAGTCATGTGATGGAAAGAGAATCGGAGCCGCTTCCATCGCTTTATATGTAAAAGTGCATGTTGCTACAGCAGTTTAGCCTCCTTGGGGAGCTAGTTGTCTGGACACGTGGTGTAGGTCAGATTGGCACCAACTGCACAGAGTTCCATCCCCATCCCGGCTGGGGTGGATTTGAGACCTGCCTCCTTGCTCTTCCTGTGCTCTTACACAAAGAGTGGTGAGCCTGTGGAATTCATTACCACAGGAAGTAGTTGATGCTAAAACATAGAATATATTCACGAGGCGGCTAGATATAGCACTTAGGCGAATGGGATCAGAGGCTATGGGGAGAAAGAAGAATTAGGCTATTGAGTTAGATGATCAGCCTTGATCGTGATAAATGGCGGAGCAGGCTCGAAGGGCCAAAGGGCCTCCTCCGGCTCCTATCTTTTATGTATCTATGTGATAGAGACTGTGGGTTGGATGTGTCTTCGGGCGGAGAACTGAAGGCGAAGCTTTAAGTGGTGTTAACTTTGCACTAACTTGGACTTGTTGCTTGAATCAGAAACACAATTAGCTCTGGGCTCCATGCAGCTAATACTTCAATTAGAAGCCAGTACAATCTGCAAGCTGCCTGTATTGTTAAAAATGGATGCTGGTTAATGGTGCTTCTCAATCCCTGAACCCATCTTCAGGCCTTATCCTGGTGAAAACATTTAAGGAAATAATTGTTTTATGCATCTTTTTGCCACATTTAATGTAAAAGTTTTGCAAGGATTGGATATTCCAGCCATTTACCCATTCTGAAAGGGTGATGGATCTAGCCTGAACTAAATCATTTTGAATTGCAAGTGCAATCTAAATAAATGGCCCTATCCATTATAATGATCACTTTTGTGCCATATTTGTGCTATTTTCTTTCATGTCTGCCACTTGCAGTAACAAGATCTATAGGATATTGTCATTGATGTGAAAAGCTGTTGACAGCAAGCAGTCAGGTAACTTGCACCTGGTTTCAAATGTTGCCATTTTTTAATACAGAATTTCCTTGCTTCTTTAATAGCACCAGAGACATTGGTTCTGAATGTGTTGGAATGAGGCATCTCATGGTAAGCACTATGAAATTTTCTTCAGATCATATTACTTCTGCACCTCAAATGACTAGAAATATTAATTGATAATGGCTGTAAAACTCAATCATGGCATGAGTATTCTGCTTCCCATTACAGAGTGAGAATTTAAGATGAACCTTAAATGAAAATTGCTTATTGTCACGAGTAGGCTTCAATGAAGTTACTGTGAAAAGCCCCTAGTCACCACATTCCGGTGCCTGTTCGGGGAGGCTGCTAGGGGAATCGAACCGTGCTGCTGGCCTGCCTTGGTCTGCTTTCAAAGCCAGCGATTTAGCCCAGTGTGCTAAACAGCCCCTAATACATGTCAATAGAAAGATTTCTATTTAAAGGGATCTTGGTAGGGATCAGGATGGCTGCATCTTGCACTGGTTCTGTGTCATTCTGCAAGGAAAACAATGGGAATAAGACTTGGGAATGTTGCCTATCACCCGGTTCTCCGACTCTGCCCTTGAGGTGATACTGGAGTCAGTGAGAGACTGCGGTGAAGTGATGTTTCCTGGAGAAGACAGCCTCTCACATCAAATAGATCTGCATGGAATTGGTGGACAAAGTGAACAAAATGATGCTTTGAGCCTGCATTCTGTGCTGCAAGAAATGAAATAATCTCATGACGTTATTCGGCTTTCAGATGCCACGCTCCACACTCTGGCTTTTTCAGCATTCCACTGCACAACATTCCACAGAGAAAAGCACTTGGCAGCTCCACTCATTCAAATCTCCCAGGGATTTCCTCACATCCCTATCTGAATAAACAACACCCATATTTACCTTCATCTTATTGTACAGCAATCACTGCCACCCCGACTGCTGTGAAGAAGGAGGTATTGGCGATTGCGAGAGTGGTGGAGCCTTTGGCCAATGACAATGGAGAGATGGGTTTCCCAGATACTTGGTGACAGAATGCCCTCTGAATTCTATTTGAATTATGGGCATCACAGGCTGTGACATCATTTATTGCCCATCCCTTATTGCCCTTGAGGGGCAGTTAAGAGTCAACCACATTGCTGTGGGTCTGGAGTCACATATAGGCCAGACCAGATAAGGTCAGCAGATTTCCTTCCCTAAAGGACATTAGTGAACCAGATGGGGTTTTACCACAATCGACAGGGGTTTCATGGTTTCACTCGACTTTTAATTCCATATTTTTATTGAATTCAAATTTACCATCTGCAGTAGTGGGATTTGAACCTGGAACGCCAGAGAACTCTGGGTCTTTGGATTATTAGTCCAATGACAATACCACTATGCCTCCGCCTCCCCAAGTAATGGTATTGCTATTTACTATTTAGAAAGTTCTCTCATCTATTCTTTTTAGGTCTAGATTACCTTACACCTCTATTTTGAAATCCTTTTGCAAAAGCTTAATCCATTCACTTAATCTATTCAGGTCAAAAGACTGAATTTTATTCTCATGGCAGGGTCTCGGCGATGAGCTGGAAAGCCGGGGTTTATCCACCCTCAGTCATACCCAGGACCCCTAATTGCATTTTACAGGGACCAAGCAACTAATTTGTTGCCTTGGGAGCTGTCATCTTTTTATAGGGCAGTGGCCCCCTGCACCAAATCAGCTGGCCAATCAGGGGGCTGGCAACTCAGTAGCATCATTGGGTGTCCCGGCCACTGCCAGGACTACACTTAGAAAATGAAGATGCCATGGATGGGTGCTACCCTGCCAATCAGGTGAAAAGTGGGGTCTGAGGGCACTGGGGTCAGTCAACCAGGAACTAACAAGCAGGGAAGGGGTTGGTGATGATCGGAGATTTGCCAACCTGGCTATCATTGCCTTTATGATGCCACACCTCGGGCCATAGAGTGCCCAAAAAGGAGGAGCCTCTCCCCTGAGACTGCAGCGAGGCTGTCTGGCTTTACCTTGTGATCTGCCCAAGTGGCACTGGACCTATCCGATGCTGTAAAAACTGCAACATAAAGGTGCCATATTTGTTCCTCTCTGATTCTCTGGTGTTTCCACTGAATCAAGGAAAGATTTGAAGTTCTGGCAAACCTTTGCTTTAGCTCCACTCCCAACTTCAGTTGCAACCTGAGATGCAAGCCATCTGCACCAGGCTATTTATCCATGCTGAATGTGGTCAGCCTTTCCCATACATCCTGCTTCTCAATTTTGACCCCATCCATTATCTCTACCGCCTCTGCTTCCATCCATATTATATCAGCATCCTTTCCTGAGAAAACACTAGGGCAACATTTTCCGAAATTTACTCTTAAGTGCTGGCTCTGGTGAGAAAACTGGCATGTTGCTCCCCGGCTGCAAGGCCGGCTTTTCTCACCAGATAATGCAGCACTCAGAGTAGAAAAATTCTGCAGGCATCTCTGACCCAATCATGCTGGTGAGGCAGGGCCTGATGGAGTCAGAAACGCTGGCTCCACAGAGATTTTAGCATGGCTTTTAAATGATGTCCCGATCTGTGCTAAAAAACTCCCCTCAGCCCACAGATAAGGGGAACACCACCCCCCCCCCCCTCCCCACCACCACCACCACCACATGCCCTGGGGAAACGAATAAGGGGCAACCCCCACAGAAACACTGAGGAACAGCCATCACTCCACGCACCAGGGAAACCCACCCACTCTAATGGACAAGGGAATCCCTCCAAACAAGCACCGGGGAACACCTCCCACACGCACTGAGGCAACCACCCCTCCCTGCATGGATAATGGGAACCCCAACCCCACACAAGCACCAGGGCAACCCCCTCCACTCATAAGGGGAAACCACTCCTCTCAACTGAGCTCCCCAGAGGGTCGCCCTTTGCACTGCCCCCTGACAGTGCCAGAATGCCAGGTGTCAAGTGAGATAACCTTTCAGAAATGAGTGCTTATAAATGGGTGTGCATATAAGTATCTGTAAAGGGAGTAACTTTTAGAAATAGGTGTTTATTACTGCAGTGATGCCAGAGAGTGGGTGGAGCTGGGCTGTCTGTCAGCGTTTTACTTTCGTTTTAGGCTCTTTGCTGCAGGGTGTGTTTTAGTTTTGTTTTCAGAGCTGGACAGCTGCAGTCACAGCCAGAAGGTGTATGAACCTCTCTCTGTAATCTAAAGACTGTAAATCGATCCTGGTGATTTAAAACTAATAACAGTAGTGACTTTAACCTGATGTGCTTCTGAAAAAAGGTGTTTTAAGTCTTATGGATGTTAAAAGGAAAGCTTAAAGGATTACTTGGTGTTGTATTCTTTGGGGGTTGTATTTGAATTAATGATTGCAAAGATGTTCACTGTACATTTTAAAAAGGTTAACTTGAGTTCATAGAATGAACATTGTTTTGCTTTTAAAAATACTTTTCCATTTCTGCTGTACCACACCTGTAGAGTGGGCCGTGTGCTCCCCATACCACAACCTATTAAAAGTTATGGATTAGGTGAACTCCATCATACACTTTAGGGTTCTCTAAACCCTGGCCCATAACACAGGAAGTAGTGCCAGGGCACTGCCTGGGTATGTACCCTCCCACCAGGGGCTAGCTTTACTTACCTGTGAACCCGGACGGGTTCCATTCGAATGCTCAACATTTTAAAATACTTGCCTCTACAACGTGACTTCATATTGGCGAGGGGGGGCGAATTCTAAGTATGCGGGGAACATGTGGCAGGGTCGCCTGTTGATCACATTCAAATTTATTAACATGTAGTGAAAGGAGGTTCCTGCCTTTCCAGGGTGGGAATATTGTTATGTTATTGAAAATCAGAAAATTAAATCTCGCCGGCAAGGATCTCATTTTCTGATTCTTGCGAGATTTTGTGCCCAAGTTGCCATTTGCGCTCATGGAGAACACAGACACCAAATCGCTGCAAAGTATTCATTAAGCATTCTCGCCTTTCCCTACGCCTCAAAGCACATCTTACTCTGCTTGTCCATAAAAGGCCCCACCACTCCTTTTACCACCTGCTTGTTATGTATGTGCCAGTAGAAGGGTTTGGACTTCCCTTTTATGGTAACTGTCATTCCACTCTCATCTTCTCTCTTTGCAGTATGATTTTTCCCCTTTGCTTTCTCTTCTCAGCTTATTTAATGGGAAATAACTTCCGAGCTCCAGGGCATTGTACTGGAGTAGGGCGGGGTGGGGGTTGGTGGGGGAGGGGGGGGGGGGGGGAGGGGGGAGGGGTGGAGACGAGTATCCCAAACATGTGCTGGAATATCCCCTTCAGAGGGTCACAGGTAAAGTTTACACACGTATTGACCAGAAGTGCAAACTTCCTTGGACAATTGCCCTGAACTGTGAACCGTCCAATAATGTGATTTAATTTTGGCTAACTGGCAGGGTTACACCAATAGTTACCTAGAAAATGTTAGAGGAATTACAAACTCTACTAACTTCTTAATAATTATTGGACCGGCCCACATCAACAGCCCATGGAATTCCTTCCACACCCCCAAACGCCAGGGGTCTCCCCCCCCCCCCCCCCCCCCCACCCTCAGCATGGGACCGCCCCACATCCCCAAGCCTGCAGTAACTTTCCTCCAACCCTCCGATCCCCAACACCCTCCCCACCCCATGGCCCAATCCCTATCTGTCCCCGAGGCCCAACACCCACATCCTGACCTGGCCCGAAACCCCCCTACTCCACATCCCCCAAAATCATAGAATCATAGAATCCTAACAGTGCAGAAGGAGGCCATTTAGCCCATCGAGTCTGCACCCTACCAAGGCCCACTCCCCCGCCGTATCCCTGTAACCTGCACATCTTTCAACACTGAGGGGCAATTTAGCTTGGCCAATCCACCTAACCTGCGCATCTTTGCAGGTGTGGGTGGAAACTGGAGCACCCGGAGGAAACCCAAGCTGACATGGGGAGGATGTGTAAACTCCACACAGGCAGTCACTCAAGGGTCCTTGGCGCTATGAGGCAGCAATGCTAACCATTATGCCATTGTGCTTCCCCTTATCTTTTGCACGCATTGTTCCCCTGGCCTGACAATGACCTTGCAACTTCACTCGACCTTTAACTTACCTGCTTTGTGGCAGCTAGTTCTGTAAAAAAGAACATGGCTTCCTTCCCTTTGACACAGCTGCACATCGACACGAGGGCCCGGGGATGTGCTGAACTATTCATATCTTGTCCACTTTCAGTTGGAAGGCTGGGCGAGACAGGTAAGAAACTAGGAGCAGAATAGCAATCAGACGCTGATTACCACTCCCAAGTAGTTCAGATTTTTGGGAGCTGTTTTAACTCAATTAGCTGGACAGCTGGTTTGTGATGCAGAGCGAGGCCAACAGCATGGGTTCATTTCCCGTCCGGACTGAAGCCATTCATGAAGACCCCGCCTCTTCAAATCCCACCTAAACATGACGAGCAGATCATTCACTCCAATTAGCACCAATCTCCATATTATTAGTGATATAGAAGTCTAATCTAACAGTCTCCTGGGAAGTAACCGGCTCACCAGCGAGAAATCATGCAGGAATTGCTTCGCACTCCTTTCAAAAACATGAATCTGGCGTAAAGGCTATGAGGGGGACTGAGGAGGTGAGTAACCATTTCCATTCTCCGGCATGTAGCCCAGGGGCACTGGACCAGCTGCCCCAGTGCTTGCCCAGCGGGCAGGAGGGGGCTATACCTCCAGAGGGGATTGGCCTGGTCAGGGGCCTGGGAATTATATGTCAGGGCTTGCCCTGTGCTGGGGAGGGAGGTGGGTGAGGGGCTCAGTTCCTGTGGGGCCTACAAGCCATTCTCCAATATTGTGGATACCCATAACATTGCCAACTGCAGCTGCTGCCTGTCTGTCCTGCCAAACACTTCCAGGATGGAGCCCTGCTCTTGGTTATATGCTGCGGGTCACTTTAATTCCCTCTGACTGTGAGCAGTCCCCAGCTTCACAGCTGAAGGGTATTGCTAATAAGGAATTGGCATTGCAAGTTATGTGAGCATTTCACAGCTCCCAAGTGCATTCTTGTGAGTACAGTTGCCATGACTCAGACGAGTGTTATTGGCAAGCATTCCAATCCAACTGTGAGCCCGGGACACTTTGTCTGAGGCATCAGCGCGACAGAGGCCGAGGCAGGGGGCAACTATCAGATGCTCAGGAGCTGGGATTCTGCACTGGGAATGTCCCCGTGACCAAAGGGTGAGTGTGTGGATCAGGAGAGGGCACCTGAGCACTGTCTGCCTAATGTTCCCAGTAGGGGTTTGGAGTCTAGGGGGTTTGGAGAGTCTCCCTGCTGTGGCTGGAGGTGAGTGGACAGAGCAGGGTTCTCCAGCACAACTGGCTCAGTGGATGGCACTCTGAGAGAAGGCAGGACATGGGAGGGTTAGCCCTCTTCCAATTTAGAGCACTAAAAAATGATTGAAAAAACTCAGGGGGTAAGATAGCATCTGTGAAGTGAAACAGGGTTCACTTTTCATCACATGGGCAGCACAGTAGCATAATGGTTAGCACAATTGCTTCACAGCTCCACGGTCCCAGGTTCGATTCCCAGCTTGGGTCACTGCCTGTGCGGAGTCTGCATGTTTTCCCCGTGTGTGCATGGGTTTCCTCCTGGTGCTCCGGTTTCCTCCCACGGTCCAAAGATGTGCAGGTTAGGTGGATTGGCCATGCTAAATTGCCCTTAGTGTCCAAAATTGCCCTCAGGGTTGAGTGGAGTTACTGGGTTATGGGTATAGGGTGGGGGTGTGGGCTTGGGTAGGGTGCTCTTTCCAAGAGCCGGTGCAGACTCGATGGTCCGAATGGCCTCCTTCTGCACTGTAAATTCTATGATTCTATGATATGCTCCGATGAAAGGTCATTGACCTGAAATCCCGCCGTTGTGTGATATATGCAGGGAAGCATTGGCAAATGAAAGTTTAAAACCCTCAAAACTTCAAAGACATTTCATAGATTATCATAGAATTTACAGTGCAGAAGGAGGCCATTCGGCCCATCAATTCTGCACCGGCTCTTGGAAAGAGCACCCTACCCAAGGTCAACACCTCTACCCTATCCCCATAACCCAGTAACCCCAGCCAACACTAAGGGCAATTTTGGACACTAAGGGCAATTTAGCATGGCCAATCCACCTAACCTGCACATCTTTGGACTGTGGGAGGAAACCGGAGCATCCGGAGGAAACCCACGCACACACGGGGAGAAAGTGCAGACTCCGCACAGACAGTGACCCAAGCCGGTATCGAACCTGGGACCTTGTAGCTGTGAAGCAATTGTGCTATCCACAATGCTACCGTGCTGAACTCCTTGTATTCATGAATTTGCAGCACCCAAATGTCATCATTTATAGAATCATAGAATTTACAGTACAGAATGAGGCCATTCAGCCCATTGAGTCTGCACCGGCTCTTGGAAAGAGCACTCTACCGAAACCCACACCTCCACCCTATCCCCATAATCCAGTAACTCCACCTAACCTATTTTTTGGACACAAAGGGCAATTTAGCATGGCCCATCCACCCATACTGCACATCTTTGGACGGTGGGAGGAAACCGGAGCACCCGGAGGAAACCCACGCAGATACGGGGAGAACGTGCAGACTCCGCACAGACAGTGACCTAAGCTGGGAATTGAACCTGGTAGCCTGGAGCTGTGAAGCAACTGTGTTAACCACTATGCTACTGTGGTCCCCTTAAACGTCATGTTACAATCATTGCCACTGTACCAAGTGCCGGATTCTCCATTTGAGAGACTGAGCTGGTGTGAATTGGAAGCAATTCTGGCCCAGTAGGTAGTGTAACCACTGGGGTTGGAATCAGCACTAAAGAACCTGACACTTGGAGCTGCTTTTCAGCGCTCCATTCACCACACACTCATTGCAGCTACGAAGATGGCTCAGAGAAGACCTGCCCACTGATTTTGGGAGTCTGAAGTAGACACACTGCTTGATGCCAGTGAGGGGAGGAGAGACACTCTCTTCCGCATGGTGGGCGGTAGACCTAAGCCGTTCCTCCTGAATAGTGCATGGGAGGTGGTGGTGGTGGCAGTCAGTGCTTCCAGCCTCACAAGGAAGAGACAGCTTGTGATCCTGTGGAGTGGGGGCCACTGATGAAGCCTCTGCCCTGAGAGGGGCGGAGTACTAGGGAAGATTCCAATGGCTTTGGTAGAGGTCTGCTTGGTTTGGGCTGAGCTCTGCTAATATCCTGCTTCCTCTGCAGTGGGCCAGCGCTTCTTAGAGTGCCAACACATGTAGGGCCCTAATTGAGCATGGCCACGCCCATCCCCTTGATCATATGACTGGGCTATGAGGGTTTCCACAGAGGCGGCCTGGGTGGGCTCGCATATTACCAGAGGCTCTCTGAGCATTTAAAAGAGACAGTGAGCAGTCAGTAGTGTGAGCAGCCAGGAACCTGTACGTAAAACCAAAGGGGTGTTTTTATGTCCCCATACTGCAGCAATGGCAGCCTGAGCCAGGCCATTCGATCCCAAAGGAGACTCCCCAAATCCACAGATTTGGCAGCAAGTTGTTCCCCGCTACTCCGCCCTGTCTGGGAAGGCACAGTTAGTTTGATTGATTTTGAGAGTTGTTTTTGCCACTCGATCCCCTTCAACAGTCATGGCGACCAGGACCTACTTTTAAATACTTGCACCAATTCGCGGCAGCGTGACTTGCACCGGAGAGGGGCGGAGCATCGCAGAGAGGTGGAGAATGAAGTGTTCAACCTGATAATGAAATTTAAATCCATGAAAATGATGGTTTTGCATGGAACCACCGGCGTGGGGCACAAACTTCAATAACACCGTAAGCCAGCAAGGGACCGGAGCATAGCTTCGGAATCGGTTCTCGGTGCAAATCAATATTTTTCACTTGCGAGCTATTCCCCGCCCAATCACAATTCTCGGGGCTGGCATCTGGAAGCGAAGAATTTAGGCCCACCTTATTTAGGACACTTTGTGCCATTACGTATGTTCATTCTAATCTGTATTATTTATTCTGAAAGAAAAAGCCTTATTTTGGTCTCCTGCTGTCTAATGTGATACCACCTCCTTTTCGAGTACGACCCAATGCTCACTTCATTATTCCACTTTTCAGTGGATACCACTGGGACTACGGCGCTGAGACCCGGGTTCGAATCCTTGCCCTGGGTCACTGTCCGGGTGGAGTTTGCACATTCTCCCCATGCCTGCGTGGGTTTCACCCCCACAACTCACAGATGTGCATGTTAGGTGGATTGGCCATGCTAAATTGCCCCTTAATTGGAAAAAAAACTAATTGGGTACTCCAGATTGATTTAAAAAAAAGAATTATTCCTCTTTTCTACTTCTGTATGCGGATGCCCATCTCCCTTTCAATTTAGATTCAACCCTCTATAATCAAACCTGTGCACCTCGATGTGAGCGTAATGGTCCCAGTTCTGGTGAGATGCAACCAGTCTGTTTTGAATAGGTGCCGCCTGCCCCAGAACTGGTTCCATCCCCCAAAAATCTGAAACTCTTCCTCCTGAACCATGCCTCAAGCCTCCCTATCTTTCAATCTCTGCCGTTGCTAGCGTGTGATAATATGGTCTGCATTTTTGTGCTGAAGTAAAGGCTCTCTGTCTTTGCAAAATAAATGCCAGAGGACTAAATCCAGAAGCCCCATCCCTGAATCCAGCCCCCAACACTTTAGCAGAGGGGAGGTGGAGGGAGGAATGTGAGTAGGTAGAAATTTAGACATCTGTGATTCATTGAGGCAACTGCACTTATTAAAATGCAGTTGTTTTCAGTTTGATCTGATTTTCACAAGAAGGGAGTGGGAAATCTGACTTGTTCACATTAGACTTGAACGAAGAATGTATAAACTTACCAGGGGTTCTTTCGAGAGGCAGGGTGTTCTGCGGCGAGGAGCCTTTGGATATGGTCCCGGGACATATTTGGGAGAGGTCAGGGTGTTTGTTTGGGTTGCAAGGTGTCCTTTGGCAGAGGTCAAGTGCCCTTTGAGATTGTTACTTGAATGTGCATAAGAGATTGATAAACTCACTGGAATTGTCAAGGGAGTTGTCAATGGGAGCTATCAAGCTGTTAAGGTATTTAAATCACTGTCCTTTAAATATTTGAAATAAAAACTGTCCACAGTGTTGAAAAATAATCAGAGCCTTCTATTTAATTCTTCCTGTTGAGAGAGGCCTCGGGGTTGCCATTACAGGATTAGTATTGCATTACTGAGTTCACAATCCATTATTTTCATAGTGGGGCCAGTTCATAGTTTGTTTGACATTTCCAAGAACTTATAAAGCCTTTGGAGTAGGGCTATGATTACAAATGCCTGTTTTTGTAAGGGTGTGAAAGGCATAAGTATAAAGAGCGATGGGTGAGGGCATGGGTGGTCATGAGGTGACACTAAGTTGGCAATGGAACTATAAAGGACCATGGGGGGGCACGGAATTGGGTACATGTTGACATGAAGGATATGAAGGGCCATTGAGGGCGGGTAAAGGGGCATGGGTTAGTATGGAGCGTATGAAGGAACATAGGGGTGGGTCGGGTCATGGGTTGGCCTGAATCTGGCATGGGAAGTGTATGGAGGAGATTGAGGGGGTATGATGGGTGAGTGCTGGAAGACTGTGAGCCAATTCTGTGGTTGCTGACCAACTCTTTCTGTGTTTGGTGGGCACGACTCCCTTAAATTTGGTCACCCCGGAATGAAAATCCTAACTTGAGGGGTACTTTTTCAACGGTTAGGTTCAGTGAATCAGGAATTCTCCCGGCATTATGCAGCCAAAGTGGGAGTGAAAATTTAGGCCAGTGCGTGGGATGTTCCGCACTCCCCCCTCCCCCCCCCCACCCAACAGCATATTTTCTGGTGCCAGAGGTGAAGTGTTATCTGTGTTGGTCTCACATCGACTGCAACTGGATGCAATAAAACGAGAAACAGGCTTCCGATGCAGGCGATGGTCCAACGCTGTTATATTGAACCTGCTGATTGATGTACACTCTATTAACCTAACTGATAACCTCCTACTGGCTTGACCACTGGCTTGTGCACTGAGACTATCTCCTTAACCATGTCCTGAGAGAAAGGGGGAGCCTTAATATCCTATGGACGTTATAGTGCTGGTGTACTGTCGGGTGATTGGTGGTTCTGTGTCGTGTGTGTACATTGGTTATCCTGTGTGTCAATCACTGCCTGTCTGAATCTCATGCTATACATGAGTGGATATTATGACAAGAGGTAGACCCTCATTGGCCGGTGGTGGGATCTTCTGACCCTGCTCAAATCTACCAGGTTATGCGTGCCCCACGTCCTCCGCCGTCGGGGAATGTGCCATGGGAAATCACCATCATCATGACTGGAAAGTCCCATCTGCAGGAAGTGTCCGAATACTTTGGCCTATGTCTTTTTTATTCTTTCATCTACACTGCTGAGAATGCAGCTTTTCTTTGCATCAAGAGCAAACTTAAATATATGGAGCTGGATTCTACGATTTGGAGACTATGACCCCACATTGGCATGGGAACGGAGGAAACTGGCGCAAAATGGCCATCAATTCCCCGTTTTGCTGGGGCTAGCAGGAAGGCACCGTAAACACCCATCCCTAGCTGTCAATACGGCCTTGAGAATTGGTAGGTCCGTGGCCGCGCATGCGCATGGCGGCAGACTTCAGCTGCCGCGCCGTGCTTCATGGCAGAGCTGCTCGCGGACCCGGCCCACGAAAGAGTCCCCCCTTCAGCTGGCTCACGCACCCGGGACTGCCCCATCACAGTGCCCCAGCCCCGAAAAATGTCTCCCCCCTACCTGCAGATCGGCACTCGCCCGACTGTGCAGAGCTGGACTTATTCCGCGGCCACCACGCTGAGTTCCCGACTGGCGATACCACACTCGACCCATGCCGTCGGGAACTTGGCCGGTCAGGGGCCGAGCATTGGGGGTGGACCTCAGGCAATGGCCTGGGGCCATGGATATGTGGTGCAGTGTACTCCGCGAGTACTCCACTTTGGAGAGGGCGGAGCATCACAGAAGCTGCACCGTCCCTGATTCTGTCGGGAATTTGGATTCTCCGGCCCATCGCCGAATGCGATTTTGGCGCCGCCAACCGGAGAATCTAGCCCATGGTTCTCTATTCCATCATCTAAGGCATTAATAAATGAGAGTAGACTGATCTGTTCCCCGAACGTGAAGAACACCGGGGACGAAAGAAGGATAAATAAAATGATGGAAAAAGGCCAGGCTGGAAGCCGCATGGGGACCAGAAGTAAAAGGGGTCTGGAGCGGAGGCAGTAGGACCAGCAGACCAGCGCACAAGGCAGCGGAGCGCAAGTCTCGCCTGAGTGAAAAGGGCAGAACAGCCAAATACAAAATCCTCCCTCACCGGGTGGGAATTGGATGGTGACATCATTCTCCCAGGCAATGGAAGAGCACCATCAAGAAATCAAAATGGACATACAGGCCGCGATGAAAAATGCATTTGCTGAAACTCTGACGCAAATACAGATTGCTCTGAGCAGGGTCGAAAAGAAACTGGAGGCCCAGGAAGCCACCATCAAAGACCTTGAAAGAGCCTCAACTGACCAAAGTGACCGGATTGTAGCACTGGAAAAGGAGGTGGAGAGACTGGTCGCAATGCAGGGTAACCTGAGTAGGAAGGTCAAGGATCAGGAAAATCAATCAAGGAGGCAGAACCTGCAGATTGTTGGGTCGACCAGAAGGAACCTAAGATAGAGACCCCACGAACTACATGGCCCAAATGCTGGACAAAATGGTGGGAAGGGTGACCTTCCCTAACCCACCAGAAATAGACAGGGCTCACCGGTCGTTGCGACCTAAACCCAAGGCCGGGGAACAACCAAGGGCCATCATAGCCAAAATACGCAGATACCAGGACTGGGAAACAATCCTGCGCTGGGCCAAGCAGTCCAGGAACTGCATTTGGAAAGGACACAAACACCGAATTTATCAGGACATAGGTGCTGACGTGGCCAATCGCAGGGCTGAATTTAACAGGACGAAGGCAACGCTGTTTAAAAGCAGCGTATGCCTCAGAATGTTGTACCCAGCCAAGCTCTGGGTCACATACCAGGGCAAAGAACATTTCTTTATGGCCCAGGCTGAAGCAGATAAATTTGTCGCAGACTGTGCGCTGGGGCAGGAACAAGAGGAGAGGTAGGGAAGTGACCAGACAAGGAACGGCAGCATGGTAGCAAACCAACTCCTCCTCTCCCCTCCTCCACCCCCCTCCCCAATACAACCCGACTGACGAACAATGAACCGCCACCCGAATGACCGCCACAGGCGGAAGAGGGTGGCCCTATATGTGCCGACGAGGGCAACAGCAGAAGGAAGGCGGAGGAACAAGCGTAGGGCAAGAGGGGGAAAAAACAGACAGGAACCACAGAGAGTGAGTGGGAGGACAGCGGGAAAGTAACTCCCGGGAGGAGGGTCACCACATTGTTGATTTTGCGACAAAGCACGGACGTACAGGGCGCGTGATGTCAGTGTACTTGCCAGGCACTTGACCTACTCTCTGCTGCCCTTTCTGTTGGAAAGAATCCATCATTCTTGTATAAAGGCTGGGCATGGCTGGCAACTTAAAAGCTGGTTGCTGCCATTAGGCACTTCTCCCGCGATTGGGAACACCGGGAACAATCGCTCCGCGGCCCTCCCGACTGCCAGATTAAAAAACTCTGCTCTATTGCCTTCTGATCACTCAATCGCCTAACCAGTTCCATACTTTTGCCTGCAGGGATGCACACCATCAAGCCTGTCTCGCCACGGAATATGGCACCAAACCTCCTGATGCATAATTAATGGAGCTCAGGGCTGGAAGATATGGCATCATCTCCCATCTGCTTCCATGGCGAGAAACTGTCCCTGTCCTCAACCCACCACAAGGCCGAGACCCATGGATGCTCTGGACTTGCTGTTATTTTTCCAGCAAATTCAAATGCTTTAGATTAACCAGCCAATCACCAATCTTTGTTCAGCCCATCTAAGACTTGTATGCATTAAGGACTATTCTTTCGTCCCACACAAAATTATCATGCCAATACCCATTATGCTTTTTTAAAAATGCCATGCTGTATTTTGACTCTCTATTTCTGGAGTGAAGCAGGAAGTCAAATCCATCGGCATTAACCTCCTACCAAAAATAAGTTACATTTGTTGGTGATGCACTTATTGCCAATGACAACAGATCTCCTTTCGTAAAACCAGCATATAGTTATAACAGCTCCTATTCAGAGCTATCAGTTAACATTCTTTCATTTATTTATTCGTTGACAGTTGAAGTGGTGACAATGAACAAACACATTCTAACATTTCCATACATTTTTGTTTAAGTGCAGTAATGCAATGATATAAGATTTAAAAGCTTTAGCCAACCGTCTGCTTGTCACTACAGAAAAGCATTTACCATATATCGAAACTTGTTTCAGTAAGTGCCTGAGGTGTTGGTAGTAGAAGCAGAGACCAGTGTCACAATGGATGATTAATGTACCTTGACTTTAGCTGATAGCAGTTTCTTCCACTGAATTATGCAATATCAATAGCAATTTTGCTGGTATTTTACAGACCTGATTTCATTGCTTATGTGCTTGAAAGATGTCTTTATGTAGTTTTCAAAAGGGGATACATTTTAAATAAAGTTCACCCCCCACGGTTAACCTCTGTGGCTGAGAATGATGGGATTGAAAATTGTTCTGCCCATTATGATACTGTGTAGTCAGCACCTGAGCTTAAAAATAATTAGTTTCCAGGCTGCACAGTAAGTACAGTCAATTACCTCAACCACCAGCAAGTATATGATTCGACATCTTACACTTCCTCCTGACACACAATAAATTAAACAGTCATATTATTTTAACATAGAGGCCACTCACTTGGACTATCCCATTCCTGTTGCTGCTTTATGACTGAATATTTATTAGGTATTGGATGATCTGATTACAAACAAATGTGCATCTTACTTTGTGCTCGGGTCTAGTTAACAGCTTTAGATTTATGAACTTTTAGAAGTAAGAAATGTTTCAGTTCAAGATATAATAGGAGTAATTTTAAACTGAAAGGTCATCACTATAGGACACCGTAAAATATCACAATTTCTCAATCAAATATGAACTGATAACTTTAGGTCTGGAAGTGCCTATCAAGGAAACAGAGCACTGAAAATGTGTCAGCTTTTTACCCTCTAATGATATTCAATCGGCCTGTCCAATTAATTCACCAGTCTTTATCCTGAGCCTCAGTCTCAGACTCTATGGGCTGAATTTTATATGAGGGTGTATTGCTCGCCCCCTGCCCCGGTAGAAAAGTCAGTCACAAGCCAACCTACTTGAGAAAAGACTTCGCCACAGAGAATATACACGAGGGTGGGCCTTATTGGGGTAATTATGGGGCTTCCATGCCTCAGGGAAAGGAACAGTAAGAAGTCTTACAACACCAGGTTAAAGTCCAACAGGTTTTTTTCAAACACGAGCTTTTGGAGCGCAGCTCCTTCTTCAGGTGACTGGAGAGGTATGATCCAGAAACATTTATATAGACAAAGTCAGCGATGCCGGACAATGCTTGGAATGCAAGAATTTACAGGTAATCAAATCATTACAGATCCAGAGAGAGGGATAATCACAGGTTAAAGAGGTGTGAATTGTCTCAAGCCAGAACAGTTGGTGGAATTTTGCAAGTCCAGGCCAGATGGTGGGGAGTGGATGTAATGCGACATGAATCCAAGATCCCGGTTGAGTCCGCACTCATGCGTGCAGAACTTAGCTCTAATTTTCTGCTCGGCAATTCTGCGTTGTCGCGTGTCCTGAAGACCGCCTTGAAGAACGCTTACCCGGAGATCCGAGGCTGAATGCCCTTGACTGCTGAAGTGTTCCCCGACTGGAAGGGAACATTCCTGCCTGGTGATTGTCGCACGATGCCCGTTCATTCGTTGTCGCAGTGTCTGCATGGTCTCACCAATGTACCAGGCTTCGGGACATCCTTTCCTGCAGCGTATGAGGTAGACTACATTGGTCGAGTCGCACGAGTATGTGCCGCGTACCTGGTGGGTGGTGTTTCCACGTGTAATGGTGGTATCCAAGGCGATGATCTGGCATGTCTTGCAGAGATTGCCCTGGCAGGGTTGTGTGGTGTTGTGGTCGCTGTTCTGAAGGCTGGGTAATTTGCTGCAAACAATGATTTGTTTGAGGTTGAGCGGTTGTTTGAAGGCCAGTAGTGGTGGTGTGGCAAGATGTTCAGCTTGATTGATGATGTGTTGAAGGCTGCGAAGAAGATGTCGTAGTTTCTCCGCCCCAGGAAAGTACTGGACGACGAAGGGTACTCTGTCAGTGGTGTCCTGTGTTTGTCTTCTGAGAAGGCCGGTGCGGTTATTTGCTGTGGCACGTTGGAACTGTCGATCGATGAGTCGAGCGCCATATCCCATTCGTACGAGGGCATCTTTCAGCATCTGTAGGTGTCTGTTACGCTCCTCCTCATCTGAGCAGATCCTGTGTATACGGAGGGCTTGTCCATGGGGGATGGCTTCTTTAATGTGTTTTGGGTGAAAGCTGGAGAAGTGGAGCATCGTGAGGTTGTCTGTGGGCTTGCGGTAAAGCGAAGTGCTGAGGTGACCGTCCTTGATGGAGATGAGTGTGTCCAAGAATGCAACAGAATTTGGAGAATAGTCCATGGTGAGTCTGATGGTGGGATGGAATTTATTGATCTCATCGTGTAGTCATTTCAGTGATTCTTTGCTGTGGATCCAAAGGAAAAAAATGTCATCGATGTATCTGGTGTATAACGTCGGTTGAAGGTCCTGTGCGGTGAGGAAGTCTTGTTCAAACTTGTGCATGAAGATGTTGGCATATTGAGGTGCAAATTTGGTCCCCATGGCTGTTCCATGCGTCTGGATGAAGAATTTGTTGTCAAAGATGAAGATGTTGTGATCTAGAATGAAGCGGATGAGTTGCAGAATTACGTCTGGAGATTGGCAGTTGTCAGTGTTGAGGACTGAGGCTGTTGCAGCAATGCCGTCATCATGGGGGATGCTGGTGTAGAGTGGCGAGACATCCATTGTGACGAGGAATGTTCCTGGTTCAACTGGTCCATGGGTGCTGAGTTTCTGAAGGAAGTCCGTCGTGTCGCGACAGAAGCTGGGTCCTTGTACGATGGGTTTCAGGATGCCCTCGATGTGGCCAGAGAGGTTCTCACACAGGGTCCCATTGCCTGAAACGATAGGACGGCCTGGTGTGTTGGTCTTGTGTATTTTTAGGAGTCTATATAAATGTTTCTAGATCATACCTCTCCAGTCACCTGAAGAAGGAGCTGCGCTCCGAAAGCTCGTATTTGAAAAAAACCTGTTGGACTTTAACCCTGTGTTGTAAGACTTCTTACTGTGCTCACCCCAGTCCAACGCCGGCATCTCCACATCAGGGAAAGGAAGTCCAACTCTCAAGAACTGCCGGCAGATGCAATTGGCTAGCAGCTGATTAGTCCGAGCAACACCATGTAGTCAAGACTACAAGGAAATCCCAAGAAAGAAGACAACATTGAGGCTGGACTCAATTAATTATTGGGTTTTTGTTCGGGGAGGGATCGGAGATGCAAAGAAGGGGGTGAGGAACAGGGGTGGGAGCTTGGGTTTTGGAGGGAAAGGGGGAGTCACAGAGGATGTGGAACATCTTGGGGAGGGGTTCCCCTGATGGCCCATATTCACACCCGAAAGGAGGTGCTCCCTCTTCCTTCCAACTTTTTCACCTGTGACAGCGCAAAAGCAGCGTTGCCTCCTTCAATGTGCCTTTTTCTGTCCACCATTTACTTGCAGGGGTCGGCACAGATGGGGGTGGTGGGGGTGGTGGGGGGTGCAGGGGGGGCCAGAGCAGGTAGTGGAGAGGAAGAATCAGACCTAAACTGGTCATTAATTGGTCAGTTAGAGGTCTCAATATGCCTAAGGATGGACAGGATGGCTGATGCTTTACCCACCCTCAATATTACGGAGACAGTTCAGGAGTGGGCCCATCCCACATTCCCTATCTTAAAACTATCTCACCACAAAGTAAAATATATAATGGATGGAACAACTTATTTCCATTAAATTATGTAATCTTTTTCATAAAGTTTATTAAAAATAAGCGTTTTTCTTTATTTCCTTCGACTCCTCGTGTTTCTTTGAATAACATCACAATTTCCGTTTGAACTTCTGGCGACACAGATGTGTATTATCATAAACTAACAACTGACACCATCCTATGAATTATAATGATAAATATAAAGATCAAAATCACAACAAAAAAATTCTGTTGATAAAGTGAATAAATGTTTTCAGCGACATCAGCAATCACAGTAATATTTACCATTCAAATGCCCAGATGATAATCTTAGGTTCAATCCTATAATTCTTCTCCACTGTTCCTCCTATTTCAAGAATCTTCAGACATAGCTTTCCCCCGTTAGACTTCATCTGTTCAGCACAAACCACAGTGGGGCAGAGAGGCATTGATTCTATGTGTTAAATAGAATGATTACATTTGAGAAGTGCTTCATAAGTTTAGGCAGCGTCTCGCTCCTTAAGTGCTTTCCACACCAGGCTTTTCCTTCTTCTTGCTTCGTTGATGCAGTCAGCCACTGATACTGTGTGCTTGTGTACTGGCATGATGCTCCTTTTTTGTTGTGCCATCATTGCTCCTCAGATACATGCATCTTTAGAATCACCGCTGCAAAATATTGCCAGAAGCCACATTTTCACTGCTGTCTGGACTTGCCTTGCTACTCGGGAGGCACAGAAAGCCACAGGATCGTAATGATAAAATACTTGACCAAGAGAAAATAGATGTTTTAGCTATTATTTGTGCTATTTGCTAATTTTAGCATTATTGGATTACTACTGGATTGCTACTGGAATATTTTTAGTTTTAATTCTATACTTTGCTGGGACCTTTCCCAAATTATTTTGTTCTTTTTTTGATTAGTGAGGTGAATGTTTGTTGATGTTCTTCTGCCTGTTTTTACCGTACTTCTGGAGTTTCCATGGCACTTTCATTGAAGTTACATTGGACAAGCATAACGGCTTCCAAGGAAATTCATCCCCAATTTTCTGAAGGGTCATTGGATTTTTTTTCTTGGAAAGTAATTTGTTTCTAATTATCATTTACTTGTTTGACTATAACGCAGACTTGAGTCATTTGGTTAGCCCTGTGCCTCAGCTTTCTCCAAAGTACTGATCTAATTGTGCATTCTCCCCTACACAGAAGACTGGCACATAAAACCGGCGCCCCCGGCAGCGGGGCTGGCCGAAAGGCTTTCGCCAGTCGGCGCATGCGCGATGTGGGGTTCTCTTCCGCTTCCGCCATGGCGGAGGCCGTGGCGGCCGCGGAAGAGAAATAGTTCACCCAGGGCACTGGCCTGGAGTCTGAGCGGGGGCCCCGATCGTGGGCCAGGCCACCGTGGGGGCACCCCCCGGGGTTCGATCCCCCCCCCCCCCCCCCCCCCCAGGACACCGGGGCCCGCTCGTGCCGCTGATCCCGCTGTTCCAGAGGTGGTTCAAACCTCGGCGGCGGGAGAGGCCTCCCAGCGGCGGGACTTCAGCCCATCCGGGCCGGAGAATCACCACAGGGGCCTCTCCGATTGGAGTGGCGAGATTCCCGGGTGGCGGAGAATCTCTGCCACGGCGGGGGCGGGGTTTTCGGCGGCCCCAGGCGATTCTCCGGCCCTGCTGGGGGTCGGAGAATTTCGCCCCAGATGTTGGACTCCTTCACTTTGGAACCAGATTGCCAAATCGCTACCTTCCCCTCTCCTCCATCCATCTTTGATTCTGGTTTCAATTACTTAGTGCCCACTGCTTGTAATTTAAAGTACCTTGTGACTTTTCAGGGTTTCTTTTTGTACACAAAACACTATACCATTAAAATTCATGTTGTAAACCAGAAAATTCTTGAGTGAAGGGTAGTTTTGTTATCCTTATTCTTGTTATACTCAAAGTGATTAACTTTTAATTTTTTATTTATTCATGAGATGTGGTTGGCACGTACAAGTCCAGCAATTGAGATAAATCACTTGGTTGCATGGTGTACCAAAAACAACCTCTCTCTAAATGTTGGAAAGACCAAGGAACTGATCATCGACTTCAGGAAGCGCAGCATTACACACACTCCCGTCTGCATCAATGGCTCCAAAGTGGAGATGATCTATGTTGTGTTATGCTGCTTCGGATAACACAGGCTGCTACTTGATGCAGTCTTAACTAAAGGATGCTCCAGACTCTGAAATGAGTTCAACGTGTTTATTGAGCTATTAACACAGTTCTCAAATGAGTTTGACTCTGCTAATGAAATGAAAATCGCTTATTGTCACGAGTAGGTTTCAAATGAAGTTACAGTGAAAAGCCCCTAGTCGCCACATTCTGGTGGGTACCGATCGCGGGCAGCGGGTCCGAACCCCGCGCACTCTTTGTTCCTCCGCCGCCCCGCTGGATCAGTCCGCAGGGCGGCTGAGGGGCATACCGGCCCGGGCATGCGGGGGTTTCATGCATATGCGCGATGATGTCATCCGCGCATGCGTGGGTTGGAGCTGACCAATCTGCGCATGCACGGCTGACGTCATCGTGCGCGTCAGCCGCCGTTAACGTTGGCGCGTGGGCTTAGCGAATTTCGCTAAGCCTGCAATGCCGAGGTTCACGGGGCCCCGCTGCTAGCCCCGACCGGGGAGCAGAATCGGGTCCCGGGAGGGGGCGTGGAGGCTGCCGTGAAACACGGCCGGTTTCACGGCAGCCTTCACGACTCTCCGCATTTGCGGAGAATCGCGCCCACTGTCTCTACTTCCTGCAGAAGCTAAAGAAATTTGGCATGTCTTCATCGACTCTCACAAACTTCTACAGATGTGTGATAGAGAGCATCCTATCCGGCTGCAACACCGTCTGGTATGGCAACTGATCGGCCCAAGGTTGCAAGAAACTGCAGAGTGTGATGAACTCAGCCCAACGCATCACACAAGCTTGCCACCCCCACATTGATTCTGTCTGCACCTCCCGCTACCTCAGGAATGCAGACAGCATTATCAGAGACCCCTCCCACCCAGGCATTGCCTTCTTCCAGACCCTTCCATCAGGCAGAAGGTACAGAAGTCTGAAGAGTCGCACATCCAGACATAGGAACAGCTTCTTCCTCACAGCTACAAGACTCCTCATTGACTCCCCATCGGACTGATCTGTTCACTATAAGAACATTATTCATGACGCCCTACGCTGCTCTTGCTCATGTATTTGCTTTGTTTGGCCCCTTGTTCCGCACTGTAACCAATCACTGTTTGTCGATGTACCATTTGTCAATGTTCTCTGTTGGTTATTCTTGTTTCTACTATGTACTTACTGTGTACGTTCCCTCGGCCGCAGAAAAATACTTTTCACTGTACTCCGGTACACGTGACAATAAATCAAATCAAATTAAATCAAATTATTGCCCATTCCTATTTTTTGTTGACGAAGCAATGGTAACCCACCTTCTTGAACCGCTTCAATTCACATGGTAAAGTTACACCCACAGTTGAGTTCGGTAAGAAGGCCCGGGATTTTGACACAGTGGCAGTGAATGAATGACAATAGAGTTCTAAGTGAGGGTAGTATGACTTTGAGGCGAATTTACAGGTGGTGATGTCACCATGGACCTCCCTTGTCCTTCTAAGCGGTAGACATCATGGATTTGGGTGGAATTTGTGAAGAAGCCTTTGTGAGTTGTATCTTTGCGTCTTGTAGATGGGACACACTGTAGTTACGGTGCACCAATGATGGAGGGAGTGACTGTTAAAATGGTAAATGGAGTTCTCTTCAAGTGGGCTGCTTTGTCCTGGATGGTGTTGAGCTTCAAGAATGCTGTTACCTGCTTGGAATTGATTGGGTCTCTTCCCAATTGATATGTTTTAATCCCCCCAATACGGAGGCTGTTCCTTAGCTACTGGGCGGGCTCTCAGGCTCTTTGTTTTTGAACCCTGTTGGTGCCTGAGTGTCTGGTATCCTTTACAATGTTGCAGTTGCTTCCCCATTTGTGTCCATTGTATCTGGAATCGTTCCATTAACATGCTAATTATCCCGGTGATTGCCTCATTAGTATGCGGAATGTTCGTTTCGGTGCTGTCTGCTTTCTTAGCATTTGTGTTCCTCCATTTTGCTTTGTGCTTTGTGTTCCTCCATTTTGTATTCAGGGAAATGGCCAACTTCGGTGGCTACACTGACCATACTCCACATTCCATGTGAAGACAGTTGGAGACAGGCCATGCCCAACGCCCCACATGGAGGTGAGACACGGACCTCCTGGCTAACAAGATCTTCTACCAGAAACATGGGTAGCTCAGTAGCACAGTGGTTAGCACAGTTGCTTTACAGCTCCAGTCCCAGGTTCGATTCCTGGCTTGGATCACTGTCTGTGTGGAGTTTGCACGTTTTCCCTGTGTCTGCGTGGGTTTCCTCCGGGTGCTCCTGTTTTCTCCCACGGTCCAAAGATGTGCAGGTTAGATGGATTGGCCATGCTTAATTGCCCTGAGATTAGATGGGGTTGCTGTGTTACGGGGATGGGGTGGGGCTTAGATAGGGTGCTCTTTCCAAGAGCCGGTGGTGACTCGATGGACCACAGGACGGAGGCGAGTACATTACTAACAACCAGAATGGGGAAGTTTCACCTTTCACGTTCTGGAAGGCGCTGAAGGCAGTGATTAGGGGAGAGATTAGTCTACAAGGCTCACAGAGACAGGGAAAACCGGGCGGCCAGGCAGCAGCTAATTCACTCCATCCAGGAGTTTGACAGAAAGTACTCTGAGGGAGAGGTCATGGAGAACATCAACTTCATGCAGGCGGGGAAGGTGCTGGGACCCGATGTGTTCCCGGCGGACTGCTATAAATAATTTGCAACAGCTCTGGCCCCGCACCTATTGGAGATGTTCGCAGACTTGCTAGCAAGGGGCACTTTACCTCATACACTAACACAGGCCGCAATATATGAAAAGAAAAACCTGACGGAATGCAGATCATATAGACCCATTTAGGTGCTTCACATAAAGTGGAAATACTCAAAATCTGTGACCAAGAGACTGGAGAACTGTGCACCAGAAGTGGTCGCAAAGGACCAGGCGGGCTTTGTCGAGGGTAGATAGCTATCTGCGAACATCATCAGACGGCTGCTGAATATGATACTGACCCCATCTGGGGAGAGAACTCCAGAGATGATCGTCTCCCAGAGCGCAGAAAGGGCAGAGTTGAATAAGTACCTCATAGAGGTACTGGAGCGCATTGGGCTAGAGAAGGGGTTCATCTCGTGGGTGGAACTCCTGTACAATGCCCCAAAGCTGAGCGTTCAGACCAACACCACCAGCTCTGAATACTTTCAGTTGCACAGAGGCACAAGGTAGGGATGCCTGCTGTCCCCGCTCCTGGTCGTCTTGGCAATTGAACCCCTGCAAGAGGCTGGAAGAGTATACAAAGATGAGGTGGGAGAACACAGAGTCTCACTCTATGCGGATGACCTACCACTCTACATCTCGGACCCGCAGAATGGCTTGAAGGAAATTGTGAAGTTCCTGGAAGCGTTTTGGGCCTTCCCGGCTTCAAACTCAACCTGGACAAAAGTGAGGTCCTGGTGAACCTGAATGGGGGAGTAACAGAGCGGGAGCGTCTACCATTTAAACCAGCTCAAAACAAATTCAACTACCTGGGGATCCAGAAAGAAATTTAAGCAGCATGCCTTAATGACTATCGTCCAGTGGCTCTGACATCCATCATCATGAAGTGCTTCGAAAAGTTTAGTCATGGCACGAATCAACTCCAGCCTCCCAGATTGACTTGATCCACTATAGTTTGCCTACCGCTGCAAAAGCTCCACAGCAGATGCCATCTCCATGGCCCTGCACTCTACCCTGGAACATCTAGATAACAAAGACACCTATGTTAGATTCCTATTTATCGACTACAGCTCAGCCTTTAACACCATCAGTCCCATAAAACTCATCTCCAAACTCTGTGGCCTTGGCCTCGGCTCCTCCCTCTGTGACTAGATCCTGAACTTTCTAACCCACAGACCACAATCAGTAAAGATAGGCAACAACTCCTCCTCCACGATCATCCTCAACCCCGGAGCCCCACAAGGCTGTGTCCTCAGCCCCCTACTATACTCCTTAGACACCTATAACTGTGTGGCCAAATCCCCCTCCAACTCAATTTTCAAATTTGCTGATGACACCACCGTAGTGGGTCAGATTTCAAACAATGACGAGACAGAGTATAGGAATGAGAGAGAGTATCTGGTGAACTGGTGCGACGACAATAATCTCTCCCTCAATGTCAACAAAACAAAGGAGATTATCATCGACTTCAGGAAGAGTAGTGGAGAACATGCCCCTGTCTACATCAATGAGAACGAAGTAGAAAGGGTCGAGAGCTTCAAGTTTTTAGGTGTACAGATCACCAACAGCCTGTCTTGGTCCCCCATGCCGACACTATAGTTAAGAAAGCCCACCAACGACTCTATTTTCTCAGAAGACTAAGGAAATTTGGCATGTCAGCTACGAACCTCACCAACTTCTACAGATGTACCACAGAAAGCATTTTTTCTGGTTGTATCACAGCTTGGTGTGGAGCCTGCTCTACCCAAGACCACAGGAACTACAAAAGGTCGTGAATGTAGCCCAGTCCATCACGCAAACCAATCTCCCATCCATTGACTCTATCTATAATTCCTGCTGCATAATTAAGGACCCCACGCATCCCGGACATACTCTCTTCCACCTCCTTCCATCAGGTAAAAGATACCAAAGTTTGAGGTCACATACCAACCGACTCAAGAACAGCTTCTTCCCTCCTACCATCAGATCTTTGAATGGACCTACCTCGTATTAAGTTGATCTTTTCTCTACACCTTGCTATAACTGTAACATTATATTCTGCAGTCACTCCTTCATTCCCTATGTACGGTATGCATTGTTTGTACAGCATGCAAGATTCTCCCAACGGGAGACTAGGTGCCGACGGCGGAGTGAAGACCGGAGTGTTTCACTCCGGCGTCGGAGGCCGTTCCTCGCCCCCTATTCTCCCATCCCCGCGTAATAGCGGCGCCCCGTAAATTAGGCCGCGTAAATGACGTCACCCGCGCATGCGCGGTTGCCGTCCTCGCCGCGGGGGCCCCACAAGAAATGTCGGACTGGTCTTGCGGGGCGGCGGAGGAAAGAAGTGCATCTCTCAGAGAGGCCGGCCCGCCGATCGGTAGGCACCGATCTCGGGCCAGACCCCTTTTGCACCACCCACCCCCCTCCCCCCCCGCCCCCCCCGGAGCTGGATCCCCCCCTCCTCCCCGACAGGCCGCCCCCCCCCCCCAGCGTTCCCGTGCTGTTCACTGCAGCAGCGACCAGGTGTGGTCGGCGCCGGCGGGAACACGTCGTATTGGGCAGGCTGCTCGGCCCATTCGGGCCGGAGAATCGCCGCTCGCCCGTTACAAACGGCGAGCCGCGATTCTCCGAGCGGCCATCCGTAAATCTCGGCACGCCAGTTTGGGGGGGTTGGGAGAATCGCGTGCGGGTGCCGGGGCAGCATGGCGGGACTTGCCCGGTGCCCCCGCGATTCTCCCACTCGGCATGGGGGGGGGGGGGTAGAATTGCGCCAAATACTTTTCACTATATACTAATACATGTGACAATAATCAAGCAAATCAAATCAAATCGCACACGACTGAACACGGATCCACAGCTGGAACCTGACCAGTCTGGCGGAGGAAGCTAAAAAGGACCGACAGAGATGGGATGCATTCCTGCTCTCTCTGACAGGGAGGATGCAGATCATAAGACCATAAGACATAGGAGTGGAAGTAAGGCCATTCGGCCCATCGAGTCCACTCCGCCATTCAACCATGGCTGATGGGCATTTCAACTCCACCTACCAGCATTCTCCCCGTAGCCCTTAATTCCTCGCGACATCAAGAATTTATCTATCTCTGCCTTGAAGCCATTTAGCGTCCCGGCCTCCATTGCACTCCACGGCAATGAATTCCACAGGCCCACCACTCTCTGGCTGAAGAAATGTCTCCGCATTTCTGTTCTGAATTTACCCCCTCTAATTCTAATACTGTGCCCACGGGTCCTCGTCTCCTCGCCTAACGGAAACAGTTTATTTGCGTCCACCCTTTCTAAGCCATGTATTATCTTGTAAGTTTCTATTAGATCTCCCCTTAACCTTCTAAACTCCAATGAATACAATCCCAGGATCCTCAGCCGTTCATCATATGTTAGACCCGCCATTCCAGGGATCATCCGTGTGAATCTCCGCTGGACACGCTCCAGTGCCAGTATGTCCTTCCTGAGATGTGGGGCCCAAAACTGGACACAGTACTCCAAATGGGGCCTAACCAGAGCCTTATAAAGGCTCAGTAGCACATCGCTGCTTTTATATTTCAACCCTCTTGAGATAAATGACAACATTGCATTCACTTTCTTAATCACAGATTCAACCTGCATGTTTACCTTTAGGGAATCCTCGACTAGCACTCCCAGATCCCTTTGTACTTTGGCATTATGAATTTTCTCACCGTTTAGAAAGTAGTCTATGCTTGGATTCTTTTTTCCAAAGTGCAAGACCTCACATTTCTCACGTTGAATTGCATCAGCCATTTCCTGCACCACTCTCCCAAACTGTCTAGATCCTTCTGCAGCCTCCCCACTTCCTCAGCACTACCTGCCTGACCACCTAACTTCGGATCATCGGCACACTTTGCTAGAATGCCCCCAGTCCCTTCATCCAGATCATTAATATATACGGTGAACAGCTGTGGCCCCAACACTGAACCCTGTGGGACACCGCTGGTCACCGGCTGCCATTCCGAAAAAGAACCTTTTATCCCAACTCTCTGCCTTCTGTCAGACAGCCAATCCTCAACCCATGCCAGTAGCTCACCTCGAACACCATGGGCCCTCACCTTACTCAGCAGCCTCCTGTGTGGCACCTTATCAAAGGCCTTTTGGAAATCCAGATAGACCACTTCCACTGGGTTTCCCTGGTCTAACCTACTTGTCACCTCCTCAAAGAATTCTAGCAGCTTCGTCAGGCACGACCTCCCCTTACTAAATCCATGTTGACTTGTTCTAATCCGACCCTGCTCTTCCAAGAATTTAGAAATCTCATCCTTAACGATCGATTCTAGAATTTTACCAACAACCGAGGTTAGGCTAATTGGCCTATAATTTTCCATCTTTTGGCTTGATCCTTTCTTGAACAAGGGGGTTACAACAGCGATCTTCCAATCGTCCGGGACTTTCCCTGACTCCAGTGATTTTTGAAAGATCTCAACCAACGCCTCCGCTTCAAGAAGAATGTACTGCTAAGGTTCCTCTACCTGTTTAGATCCATACCGCTCTATATCGGCAAGACCTTTTCCCGAGGAATAGATAAAATGATCATGCTGTTTGTATGGAGCGGTGGGGCGAAAGTATCCAAGAATCTCCAAGACAACACTGCAGAGAAGAAGCATGAGCGGACTGTCCCTTCCGAACTTTTAATACGACCACTGGCCAGCCATAGCCAAGTGGTCCAGGGGATGGGTAAGTGAGCCGAGGAAGCAATGGGAGTAGATGGAGGAGTCCTCCTACATGGAAACAACCCTCCAAGCACTAGCCACTAGCACTCCCATTCCGCCGCCGCCCCCTCCCTCCCCCGGCAAAGTACATATCCAACCCAGTGGTAGGAGCAACGCTGAAAACTGATAACCAGATGAGACAACACTTCGGCTTAACCGAGGTGTCCTCCATGGCCCCCATCTGCAGTAACCACAAATTCCCACCAGCCATGCTAGATGCTACTTTTAAGAGGTGGCGGCAGGACGGGAGGGACGCTCACGATCAGGGACTTCTACACAGCGGACAGACCCACATCCTGGATGAGCTGATGGAGAGACTGGAGCTACCGAATAGACAGAAGCTCCGGCCTTTACAAATTAAAACCCTTCTCCGAAAGGAGATGACGAGGTACCCTAGGGTCCCGAGAGGCACAATGTTGGAGAAACTGCTGGACGAGGACTGTATGGAGAAAGGGAAATGGGGACATTTACAGACAACTTTTAGAAAGGGCGAGAACAACATTATATGGAACAAGACAGAAATGGGAAGACAAACTATGGACGAAGTAGGGTGTGGACTCCAGAGCGAAACACTAAGTAGGGCCTACTCCATCTCCTCGTGCAAGGCTAAACCTCATGCAGTTTAAAGTAGTGCACAGAGTACACATAACGAGAACCCGAATGAGCAGGTGATTCCCGGAGGTGGAGGACAAGTGTGAATAGTGCCAGGCAGGCCCAGCCAACCACACCCACATGTTCTCAGCTTGCCCAAAACTTGTCGGGTTCTGGACAGCCTTCTTCGAAGCGATGTCAAAGGTTGTGGGGGTGAGGGTGGAGCCGTGCTCGAGAATGGCAGTCTTCGGGATATCGGACCAGCCAGAACTACATATGGGGAAGAAGGTTGATGCCCTGGCTTTTGGTTCCTCAATCACACGCTGGAGAATCCTGCTCGGCTGGCGATCAGCAGCACCTCCCACAGCTGCAGACTGGTTGGCAAACCTCTCGGAATTTCTCCATTTGGAGAAGATCAAATACGCCATCCGATGGTCAGATGAGGGCTTCCACAAAGCGTGGGGGCTATTCATCAGCCTGCTTCAAGACCTGTTCGAGGCCAATAGCGGATCGGGAGTGAGGGGGGCAGGCGGACGAATAGGTGCCAATGAGACCACACAGAACAGACAGGAGCAAAGAGGCGTCAGCAAGGCAAGGCAGCAACCAAGGGAAATATCTGAAGAGGACATGAGGAAAGAGGGGGCCAGATGGTGTCCGCAAAAAGCCAGAGGAACAACAACAAATACAAGACAGAAAATAGACTGTCACAACTAAGGCGGTAGAAATGGCCGAAGACGGAGCACGAATAACAAAAAGGGGAGTGGAGGATGTAGGGGAGCAAGCGGGGAGTAGGCTGATGAAAGGAAAAGATGTAACTTGTACATAATAACGATATAACTGTCTCAATCACCTGCTATATTGTGTAAAAATGTCAAATTCAATAAAAATATATATTTTAAAACATGCACAGAACATTGCAAAGCTTTCTGCCCCCACAAGGAGCAATGCCAGGGGTACTGATATGGGGCACTGAAAGGGGATTACCCTCCTCCAGGGAGGGATATTTTCCTTCTGCATGGGGTGGGGGATGTTCCTCTGATTCGCCGGAGGATTCTCGAAATCCATGGAGGGGGGTTCTCGATATCCGTTGAGAGGGAGGGAAGCCTTGCATGTAACTTGGAGATTGAGGATGCATTGCTGCCGTGTTTAGGTCCTGCCGCTCCAGCTGGCTGTGTGGTCCGTAACAGCACTTGTTTAGCTATGATCTGCATTGGGTATTGACTGGTGGTTATCTTGAAACAAATCAAAATACTGACATACCTCCATCCCTTCAGTATTATTCATGAACCAGGCTGAGAGGTTACCCACCAGTCGTGTGAACATCAGGGGCGAAATTCTCCGACCCCCAGCAGGGTCGGAGAATCGCCAGGGGCCACCAAAAATCCCGCCCCCGCCATGGCAGAGATTCTCCGCCACCCGGGAAGTGGCGATGGCGGGAATCTCGCAACTCCGATCGGCGAGGCCCCTGCGGTGATTCTCCGGCCTAGATGGGCCAAAGTCCCGCCGCTGGGAGGCCTCTCCCGCCGCCGAGGTTTGAACCACCTCTGGAACGGCGGGATCAGCGGCGCGAGCGGGCCCCGGGGTCCTGGGGGAGGGGAGGCGGGGAGCGATCGGACCCCGGGGGGTGCCCCCACGGTGGCCTGGCCCGCAATCGGGGCCCCTCGCTCAGACTCCGGGCCAGTGCCCTGGGTGCATTCTTTCTCCACCGCGGCGCCATGGCGGAAGCGGAAGAGAAACCCACATCGCGCATGCGCTGGTGGTGACGTCAGCGGCAGCTGGCCGCTGACGTCACCGCCGGCGCATGTACCGACCGGCAAAAGCCTTTCGGCCAGCCCCGCTGCCGGGGGCGCTGGTTTTTTCCGTCAGTCTTCTGGTGCCAACCGCTCCGGCCGGGGGCTAGCCCCCAAAGGTAGGGAGAATTCCCCACCTTTGGGGAGGCCCGACCCCAGAGTGTTTGGCGCCACTCCCCTGCGCCGGGACCCCCCGTCACTCCAGGTAGGGGAGAATCCCGCCCCAGATACCAATTCTGCAGTGAAAGTTGAACTTGGTTCCAATGTTCCATCATGCTTCTACACTCTTGACTTCAAAGGGAAGCATTCTCAAATACAGCCACTCTTTTTCTTCATATATTATACAATGTTTTGGTCACCAAATGCTTCAGATGTTCACATAAAATTATTCAGCTCCAAAGTGGCCAAATCATGCACTCCATTAATCTGAAAGCAAAAAGTAGACATGGATTAGAAGGGTAGCTAATCATAGCAGCAGTGAATTGCAGTAAAAAGGAAACAAAGCAAGGTTATTTGGCCATTGACACACATTACTGTTATGAAATGATGTAGATTAACTATTTTGAAAACCAAATATGTTTTTGGAACTTGTATCGTAGTGCTGGGCTGATTTAGCTCACTGGGCTAAATCGCTGGCTTTTAAAGCAGACCAAGCAGGCCAGCAGCACGGTTCAATTCCCGTACCAGCCTACCCGGACAGGCGCCGGAATGTGGCGACTAGGGGCTTTTCACAGTAACTTCATTGAAGCCTACTCATGACAATAAGCGATTTTCATTTTCATAGATCATGGCCACAATCTAGCAGCCCCTTTAGCCGCGGGCACAAATCCCGTAATGGCTGCTAAATCTCATGAGGGTCCAAAAATGAGATTTGTGCCGGTGAGATCTCCGTTTGAGGTCTTCGCCGCCCTCCACCGATGGTATAATCAACTCCACCCTAAACAAGGGTGTGAACCCGATTTCCATAAATTTTAAGAAATTATAATCTACATACTAGGTTTGATGCCGTAATGTTCACCCACAACGCCCCTTCCACCTGGGAATGACTGGACATTGCCCTTTAGCACCCTGTGGGAGCACTGCCAGGGGTACTGGCATGGGGCACTGGAAGGGCGATTACCCTCCTCCACTGAGGGATATTCCCCTGCTGCATGGGGTGGGAATGTTCCTCTTATCTCAGACTCTCAAAATCCGTGGAGGTTGGGGGGTGTCTCCATGTCCTTTTGGGGAGGAAGAGAGCCTTATACTTGGAGATTGGGAAAGCATTGCTGCCATGTTTAGGCCCCGCCCCACCAGCTGGCTGTGTGGTCCGCGCCAGCACTTTGAAATTGCACAAAGTGCTGTTTAATCAGATGAAAAGGTGATTGAATAGCCAATGGGTTTCACACAGAATTTCTCACCTGACGCAACACTCTGTGCAACTTTGGGAAAATTCCACACCCTGTGTCCATAAATAATATTGATGTGAGGACTGCTGGATTCCAAAAATTATATCAATCAACTTTAGTGAAAGTTCAAAAAGTTGACTTCAGTTGGTTAAGGCATTAAATGATAAAATAATTCAACATTCCCCAATTGTACAGTCACAATGGTGAAATTAATAGTGAAAATAATCATAGAACTGCTCATTATAGTCCAAATAGTAGACTGAAAGGGATGTGGGTGTTCTGAAAAAGCATACGGATAAGCAGAGTGAAGGAAAAAAGAGAGGACTTATAGGACCTCTAGGAATCCACTCCCAAACAACATTGCGTTAGTGATGCAATTTCACATTGGTTGGCCTATTAAGTCTTGCCTTGTGTAAAACACATCCCATAAGTGGTTGTGATTTCCGGGCAGGGATAGAAGTTGGTTCGGCACAACAGAGGCTTTAAAAAGTTAACATCTCTCTGAAAAATGTCTGGAGTTGGGGAGGAGCCTCAAGGAACTTTCTGGAAGTGAACTGCTGACCTTATCATTCTCAGCAGTCGTGACCTCAGCACGGGGTGGGCACTTGCAGGCAGGAGAAAAAGTCCTCTGAGTCCTGTTCCCCCTGTTCTTTTGATGAAAGGCTTGGAATTACTGGTGGAAGTCAGTGCCAGGTGGGACATTTTGAAACCACACTTTGGCAGGAGGAGGGCACCGCACCTGACCAAGAAGCCATGGGCAGGAGTGACAGCCCAGGTCAGTGGCATGATTTGGCTCGGTGCACATGGCTCCAATGCCACTGCACCAAGATGCAGCTCTCGTAATGGAGTCATAGAATTTTACAGCACAGAAAAGGCCCTTTGGCCCATCATTCCTGCACCGGCCATCAAACACCTATCTATTCGAATCCCATTTTCTTGCACTTGGTCCGCCGCCTTGTATGCTATGGAATTTCAAGCGCTTCATCTAAATGCTTCTCAAATGTTGTTAAGAGAATTTTACCATCTGCCATGGTGGGATTTGGTGGGATTTGAAACCAGTTCGTCAGACCTTGGGTCTATAGAGTACAGATCCAATAACATTAACACTACGCAATCGCCTCACAGCAAGCAGGACTTTTCACGGGTGATCTTCCATTTTGCCATTATTTGTTACTTTATTAACAGATGTAACTGTTAACACCTACAATGTGTTATTGTCTGTAAGTGCCCAGAACATATAAATGTTGCTTTTGTGTTACTGACATTAGTATGGTCCACTTGGTTAATAGATGTAGGACACGCTAGTGTCTCATGCTGGATATGAGGGTCTGTAAACCTCATTTCACAGATACTGACTGGATTTGGGGTTCAATGGAATGGGTCACTATAAACGGCTGGTAAAGAGACAGGTACCCTTGGCATGAGTTGGAAGCGATGCCATGGCTGCCTAATTGAAGGTGTGTTGAATCAAGGCCTCCTTGAAGGTTCCAGAAATCATCCTCAGCATGTTCTTCTTCCCCAGGCTCCTCTCCTGATTCACCACTGGAGTCATCACCTGCAGCTTGTGGAGCTGCCTTGATATCTTCATTCTTCAGTGGGCCTCGTTGGCAGAGCCAGATTGTGGATTGTGGAGCAGACCATGAGTATAAGCGACACACGCTGTGGAAGACATTGCAATGCTTCCAATGAATGGCTCAGCCGTCTGAATTTCATCTTCAGCAGACCAATAATCTGTATCATAGCTCTTGTGGAGGCGTGACTCCTATTATAACTCCCGGACAGTTCTGTCCTTAGGTGCCGGAGAAGCCTCATGACCCATCTGTTCAATGGATACCTTGTCACCCAGCAACCATCCACCCAGCCAAAGTTGAGCAAAAACAACCTTGGCACCTATGAGTGATGGTGAATGTAGGCATCATGGGTGCTGCCTGGGTACCTTGCACAGACTTGCAGAATCTGTATCTCATGGTCACAAGCTATCTGCATGTTCATGGAGTGGAAGGCACCTCACTCAACCGTTTGCACCTTGATGGCCACATGAGTGCTGTCATCTGCCATGTGGAGGTCACTGTCCCCCTGGAGAGGTGGAGTCTCCTGCATCTCTGACATGTTGACGGAGCTGGATCACTGTATGTACGCTGCAGCAGCAGAATAATAGTGTCTTTGTTGCCCCTTCCGGTTGCACTCCTTGCAGGCCCTGCACTGCCTTGCCTACACAACCTCTCCCACAGGTCGCTCCCTTGGACATTGCCTGTGGGCCTTAGCTACCTCTGCCTTCTGTCCCTGTCTTTCTCCTCAGGGAGCTCCCAGCACTGGAGTACTCAATCTCAATTCCCAGAGAAACAAAAGCTGCCTGGTATAAATCCTTCAGGAGCCTTGGAGACACCAATGATTGCTGAAATGAAGGCCATCAATGTAAAGATTGAAGCTAAAAACAGAGATAAAGGCGTCATGCTTCATTAAGCAACCAGCAGCAAACCATCTCCTAAACTTCTCACTACTCACAATGGCAATGCTCCAGGCCTCTTATATCCCACCCTTGGGTGACATCACGAAAATGACAAATTATCCACCTGCCCATTTTGCCTGTGTGACAAGCACAAAATCACCAAGGCAGAGCAAATTCTTGGTCAATAGGCTTTAGAATGGCCGTAATTGGCCCTTTAATTGTCAGCAGGGGACACCCGCTCATGTTTCCCCGCGGACTTTGATATTGCACACAAGTGCAAAGCCATTGGGACGCATACCTGACATGATTTCATGCAATTTTACATGCGCTCGGGTCAGGCACACACCTGACTGCAGAACTATAAATTCAGGCCTGTTTTGTGGGGAAACAGGAATGGCGAGGGGGTGAGGGTGAGGGTGAGAGTGAGGATGATGAGTGAGAATTGAACAGTTGACCTAAAACAGCTTTCACGCGAGTGTAATATCCTTCCTGAATTCCCCCCGCCTCTCGTCAATGACTTAACAAGGATCCCAACTTGATCCTGAGTGGGTAATTGTTGGATAGGCCGAAGGCTGGGGTGGGGGGTTGGATCTTGACATGTCCAGTCTGTGAGAGAAGGGTGCCCCTTGTCAGAAACCTGAGATTGAGACCAATGATTTTTTTTCTACATCCCACCCTCAGCTAATTGGCTCCCGCCAGCCTGAAAATTGAAGCTGTGTGGGAAAAGGTCCTTAATTGGTCATTTAAAGACCTTAAAAGGGAGCTTCCTATCAAAACCTCCCTACTCCACCATCAAATCGCATCTGGGGCGGGGCGGGCGGCATCCTGGAGGGAATCTTGCTGTGCAATTTCACGCATCTCCCTGCCCTCCTCCTCCCCCACCACCACATCACTTCCAAACCCATTGGGGTGGACGTAAAATTGCGACTTAGTGAAAAAGGCCAGCACCGACTTCAAGGGTCAAATGTCTTGCTTTTGTGCTGTGACATTCTGCAATATTCCATAGTATTAGTTTCTTCAGCAACTACAATGATATTTACAAGATGTTTTTGCATTGCTTTTCAATTTTTGATGCATTCTCGAGAGTTTAAATATGCTGTAAAATAACCAGATGCAAGTACTTTCAGAATATCACTTTCCCTCTCAAAACTATTCCACCCCGTCATCCCAATAAGCCGATGACAAATGAGATTTTGGCATGAGGCAATGCCACATACGTGTGGCTGATTTATGACAACATCTCTCATCTAAGCATTTCCTTGACATTAGCAGGCTGTCTTCTCCGATTGATAATGACGGATGATGTGAATGAAGGGGAAAGTTACAACAGGAGAATAAAAGGAGAACAGAAAGAAGATTTTTGAAGGACAAAACCCCAATGAGCTGGACAACATCAAGGTTGAATTTATTAAGGTCAACAAGTCATGGTTAGGTGACCAAAATAATGATGTAGATTTATATAGTATCTTTAATGTAAAGAAATGTCCGAAGGCATTTCTCAGGAGCTCTATGATATGAAATATATCGTCGAACCATATTTGTTCAGTCTGATGACCAAGGTTTGGGTAAAGGATGTAGGTTTTAAGTGAGGAGGAGAGGGAAGAGATTTACAGGTGACATTTTAGAACAAGACCAACAATAGTGGAGTTACATTGAAGGCAAAACCAACAATAATGGAGTTATTAAAACTGGGGATGCACAAGAGGCCAGAGTTAGAGGAATGCAGTTTTCTCAGAGGGTTTGCAGGACTGGATAGTATTACAGAAATGGGGAAGGGTGAGGCCATGGAGGGATTTGAAAATGAGGATGAGCACTTTAAAATCAAGATATTGTTTGACTGGAAACCAATGTGGGTTATCCAGCACAGGGGAGATAGGGGAATGGAAGTTAGGGCGTGAGAAGCAGGGTTTTAGCAAACTTCAGGTTTACAGAATATAGAATGTGGGAGAACAGGCAGGAGAACGTAAGAATTGTCAAATCTAGAGGTAACAAAGCCATGAATGAGGGGTTTAGCCCCAGATGAGCTGACACAGGAAAGAAGTCAGGTGATATTACGGAGGTGGAAATAGGTGATTTAATGATGGCATAAATATCAGGTGGAAGGAGATTTGGTTGAGCGAGGGACAGGATTGGCAGCTAAACGGCCCAGGATTTAGATGCTTCAGGCAGGATAGAGGGGGATGTAAAAGGGGTGGGGGAGTTGCGCTACTGGTTAGGGAGAATATCACAGCTGTACTATGGGAGGAAACCTCGGAAAACTCATGCAGCAACGCAATATGGGTAGAGACCAGAAATAGGAAGGGTGCAGTCACAATGTTGGGGTTTACTGCAGGCCTTCCAGCAGTCAATGGGAGATAGAGGAGCAGATATGTAGGAAAATTTTGGAAAGGAGTAAAAGCAACAGGGTTGTTGTGGTGGGTGATTTTGACTTCCCCTATATTGACTAGGACTCCCGTAGTACTTGGGGTTTGGATGGGGTAGAGTTTGTAAGGGGCATCCAGGAGGATTTCTTGAAACAATATGAAAATAGTCCAACTAGGGAAGGTGCCGTTGTGGACCTAGTATTGGGGAATGAGCCCAGCCAGATGATCGAAGTTTCAGTAGGAAAGCCTTTCGAGTATCGTGACCATAATTCCATTCAGCGCCAGGGACCCAGGTTCAATTCCAGCCTTGTGTGAAGTTTTTACGCTCTCCCCATGTCTGCATGGATTTCCTCTGGGTGCTCTGGTTTCCTCCTACGGTACAAAGATGTGCAGGTTCGGTAGATTGGCCTTGCAAAATTGCCCCTTAGTGTACAAAAGGCAAGGTGGGGTTATTGGGGTATGGGGATAGGGTGGGGGCATGTTTCTGGGTGGGTGCTCTTTTGGAGGATTGGTGCAGACTCGATGGGTCGAGTGGCTCGTTCTGCACCATAGGGATTCTAAGGTACTCGCGGATAAGGATAAGAGTAGTCCTCAGGTGAAGGTGCTAAATTGGGGAAGGCTAATTACAGCAATATTAGGCAGGAACTGAAATATTTAGATTGGGGGCTGCTGTTTGAGGTTAAATTAAGCCTCTGACATGTGGGAGTCTTTCAAAAATCAGTTGATTAAATTCAGGACTGGCATGTTCCTGTGAAGATGAAGGGTATGTATGGCAAGTTTCGGAAACCATGGATAACGAGGGATAATGTGAGCCTAGTAAAAAAAAAGGAAGGGTTCATAAGATCTAGAAGAATGAGAACAGGTTGGACGGGGCATCAAGTATAAAAACTGGCAAGTCGTGCTACAGTTGTATCGAAACTTGGTACTGCCGCACTTGGAATATTGTGCACAATTTTGGTTGCCTCACTACCAGAAGGATATAGAGGTTTTGGAGATGGTGCACAGGTGGTGTACCATGATGTTGCCTGGTCTGGAGGATGTTAGCTTTGCGGAGAGGATGAATAAAGTTGGATTATTTTCATTGGAACAACGAAGGTTTGGGGTTGGGGGGGGGGGGGGGGTGGGTGGGGGGCGACCTGTTAGAGGTCTGCAAGATTATGAGAAGCATAGATAGAGTAGATGGGCAGGCATTCTTTCCAGGGTGGAGGTTTCGTCACTAGGGGCCATAGGTTTGAAGTCTGTGGGACAACGTCTAGAGGAGATGTGCAAAGCAGATTTTTTACACAGAGCGTGGTGAGTGTCTGGAACGCGCTGCCAGGGGAGGATGTGGTAGCAGATTCATTAACGGCGTTCAAAAGACATTTCCATAAATTTCCATTCACGTATAGGATGGCTACAGAGGGATACGGCACTAGGAAGTGCTGAGGGTTTTGGCGAAGAGTGGTATCCTGACCGGTATCGGCCTGGAGGGCCGAAGGGCCTGTTCTTGTGCTGTATTGTTCTTTGCTCTTTGTTTTTTTTTTTCTTCTAAAATTTAGAGTACCTAATTCATTTTTTCCAATTAAGGGGCAATTTAGCGTGGCCAATTCACCGAGCCTGCACATCTTTGGGTTGTGGGATCAAAACCCATGCAAACATGGGGAGAATGTGCAAACTCCACATGAACAGTGACCCAGAGCCAGGATCGAACCTGGGACCTTGGCGCCGTGAGGCAGCAGTGCTATTCACTGCACCACCATGCTGCCTGTTTTTTGGTCTTTTGACAATGTCCCTCATGGCAGACTGGTACAAAGGGTTAAGTCACATGGGATTAGAGGTGAGTTGGTAAGATGGATATAGAACTGGCTCAGTCATAGAAGACAGAGGGTGATGGTGGAAGAGTGCTTTTCTGAACAGAAGGATGGGACTAGTGGTGCTCCGCAGGGTTCAGCGCTGGGACCTTTGTTGTTCGTAATATATACAAATAATTTAGAGGAAAATATAGCCGGTCTGATTAGTAAGTTTGCAGACGACAAAAAGATTGATGGAGTTTTGGATAGTGACGAGGATTGTGAGAAGATACAGGATATAGATCAGTTGGAGACTTGGGCGGAGAAATGGCAGATGCAGTTTAATATGTACAAATGTGATGTAATGCATTTTGGAAGGTCAAATACAGGTGGGAATTATACAGTAAATGGCAGAACACTGAGCAGTATTGATAGGAAGAGAGATCTGGGCATACAGGTCAACAGATCACTGGAAGTGGTAACGCAGGTGGATAAGGCGGTCAAGAAGGTATATGGCATGCTTGTCTTCATGAGCCATGGCATTGAGTATTAAAACTGGCAAGTAGTGCAGCTGTACAGAACTTTGGTTAGGCCTCATTTGGAATATTGTGTACAAATCTGGTCACCGTACTACCAGAAGGATGTGGATGTTTTGGAGAGGGTACAGAAGAGGTTATCAAGATGTTGCCTGGTCTGGAGGATATTAGCTACGAGGAGAGATTGGATAAACTCGGATTGTTTTCACTGGAACAAAGAAGGTTAAAGGTTTACAAAATTATGAGTGGATAGTCAGATGCTTTTTCCCAGGGGGGAAAAGTCAATTACCAGGGGACACAGGTTTAAGGTACAGGGAGAAAGTTTAGAGGAGATGTGTGAGAGGATATTGAGTGCCTGGAACGAGCTGCCAGGGGTAAGAGGCATCTTGGTGTATACATAATAGGATGGGAATAGAGGAATACGGACCCCGGAAGTGCAGTAGGTTTTAGTTTAGACAGGCATCATTATCGGTGCAGGCTTGGAGGGCCAAAGGATCTATACTGTTCTTTGTTCATTGAAAACATATCAAGGGATCAAATATAACTCCAAGGTTGCAAACAGAGTGGATTAATCACAGATATTTCCAGGGAGAAGAACAGAATTGGCAGCAAGGAAACAAAGTTTGTAGCGGGGACAGAAAGCAATGGCTTCAGTCTTCTCAATATTTAATTGAACAGTGCAATAGATTTCAGGAAGCTGGTGGAGATAGCAGTTTAAGAATACACAGTTAACATTTATGTGTCAGTAATTTTTTTCACATCTTTCTTGCAACAACTTTTTCTCATGCATTTATGTCTTCGTGCAATGTAAAGAAAGAACGCAAAGGAAAAAGTGAGGAAAAAGATTATCTGCCTCATTAACCATGCTCCAGCAATCATCTGCATATGATTATTCCATTGTGAGATTTCCATTTCCCATCTGTTGTCTCTATTACAAAGACATTAAAAATAAGCACTACTAGTAACACCTTCATAATCCTCAATCCACTTCTTGATCGATATCGAAGAATGTTTCTAAAAAGGCAAACAAAGCAATTTTATTGAATAAGTGCTGAGCCTGCAGGACAAATACTTGGATAGAAAAACAATAACCTTAATTGTGTCGACAAATTACTGAAAGTAAAATAAGGAATTAGAAATCCTGCTGGAAGAATGGTGAAAAGGTGAGTTGGAGGCGATACAGCGAGGGCTCACTAGATTGGTTCCTGGGGTGAGGGATGTTATAACCCGCACGAGACCTGTGGGATTGGGGCAAACAGTCTTCCCGTGAGTCGCGCCAAGTACGCGCTCCCCCACTAAGGATTGAGTTCTGTATAAAGTCGGCCAGGTATGGAACCGACAGCAGAGACCCGGCTGAGATCTGATGTGTATTGTAAATATAAATGTTTCACAATAAACATAGTTTTCTTTCACCTACTGGATTAGGACTCATCTATGGCTTACTAAACTGGTGGCCAGGATAAAAGTGGACTGCTGTCGATGCTGCTACAGCTCCTGAAGTAACCACCTTTATCCCCCTGCTGGACTAAGGTCGGAGTAAAAAATTGTTCCTGTCACAAAAATGCCTTTGTTTGGAAGGTTGTACGCATTTGACGCAAGCATAGAGGATTGGACACAGTGTGCGTTTGTTACTTTTTCCGGGTGAACACTATCACCATTGTGGATCAACATCAGTGATATTATTGACTGCCTGTGGAGGTCATACTTATGCGGTGATAAAGAACCTTACATATCCCACAGCTCCGGACACTAAGACTTTTGAAGAATTGGTAACCATAGTAGCTCATGGTGGGTCGCAAGGTAGCACAGTGGTTAGCAAAGTTGCTTCACAGCTCCAGGGTCCCAGGTTCGATTCCTGGCTTGGGTCACTGTCTGTGCAGAGTCTGCACGTTCTCCCCGTGTCTGCATGGATTTCCTGCGGGTGCTCTGGTTTCCTCCCAAAGTCCAAAGAAGTGCAGGTTAGGTAGATTGGCCATGATAAATTGCCCTTAGTGTCCAAAAAGGTTAGATGGGGTTACTGGGTTATGAGGATAGGGTGGAGGTGTGGGGTTAGGGAGGGTGCTCTTTCGAAGGACTGGTGCAGACTCGATGGGTTGAACGGCCTTCTTCTGCACTGTAAATTCTATAATTCAGCACTTCAACCATAAATCGTCTATTTTGGTGCAGAGATTCCATATTAACAAGGCAGAGAGGATCCCCAGGAGAATCCATAACCGATTTTCTGACAATGCTATGATGACTAGCCAAATTTTCTGAATACGGAAATTTCTCTTTCCAAAATGCTGCGAGACCGCATGGTCTGCGGCATCGACAACATTGCTATCTTCAGCAGGCGGTGCAAATTTTGCTTTCCGGTGAAAGCACTGAGAAAGGCATGCAAGAAATCCAGGGGATGGAGTTAAACATCCCAGGCGCGCCCCTCCCAGCGAGCGCCTGCCCTCAAAGACCGAAACCCCACCCTGGGTGGAGCACCAGAGAGGCCAGGTTCGCTGATCTCGGGCTGAAACATCCTGACGGGATATCTCCCAGAGTCTGTGCAGGGAGAGTCCTCTATGGAGCATGTGGCTCAGGAGCCGCCGGGAGTACAAGGCACAAGTCAACCAGTACCGGCGCCCCAGTAGAGGGACGCGGCACTCGAGGATTGCACTTTCCACCTGGACTAGACAGAGGAGGAGTGGATGCAGCTGCATTGCATTGCAGCATCCCAAGTGGCCTCCATCAAGTTAAACATTCAGCTTAATGGTCATTCATTAGACATGGAACTTGACAATGGAGCTGCGATTTCAGTTATTGGAAAGCAGACCTTCGACAGGACAAGGACGCGAGTATAACAGTTAGATTTGTGGGACACTGATGCAAGGTTAACGACGTACACCAGTCAATGGTTGGCCATAACGGGTACCCACACCTGGTCGCTGCCAGCGGGTACTCATCACAAAGGCTTTGGGTGGCGGCCTGTGGGTGGGGGGGCCACCTTCACCGGGGGGGGGCCTCCGAAGGGGTCTGGCCCGCGATCGGGGCCCACCGATCGGCGGACCGGCCTCTCCCCCCTCCCGGGCCTAATTTCCGCCGTGGCTGGCCCCTGAACACCGATCCCATTTTGGGTCGGGGACGGCGCACGTAAGAAGTTCCCTGCGCATGCACAGGACAATGTGGCCCAACTGCGCATGCTCAGGATTGAGCTGGCCCAACTGCGCATGCAGGGGTTGGCGTGGCACCCCTTTGGTGCCGTGTAAGGAGGCCCCCTGTGGGCTGCCAGAATAGGTTGTGCAACGGCCTTCGCGACGACGCGAACACTTAGCCTCAATATCGGAGAATCGCCCCCCTAAGTGTTGACGCTGGGGTAGGATTCGTGCAAAATTGGCGCCGCATATGGATCGAATTAGCAACTGTGAAGGGGCGAGCACCGGTACCACGTGGAACATAATCGATTCTATTGAGAAAAGGTGCGGGATTCACCAGATTCGCGATTGACACTCACGAGGCTGATTAGCTGCAGCCGGATATACACATTTCACTCCCCACACACATCATGCCAGCCAACAAGATGGAGCGAGGAGAGCAGCCCCGAGATTTATAGACACCGAGATCAAGACTCCGAGAGGAGTCTGCCAGCTGCGGTCTTTACCGTGTCTCGGCGCAAGTGGCAGAGGCGGTTAGCACCACCAGTAACATCGTTCGGACTGGCCAGCAGCACCGTAAAAAGCTGCACAACCTCCTCAGGGCAGCCAGTGTGAGCAGGCAGCACTGTGCACCTGGCACCAAATCCGTCTCGCACACCCATAAACCTAAACCAAACCCCCCCCCCCCCACTCCTCCCAGGCTGCCCTGGCCACTGAAACCCAGCCCCTGGGCTGCATATATTGGACTTTATTACACTATGTGGTTTCTGTTCCCCCCCCCAGGAGAAGGTCGCTCATAACAGCAGGAATGGGGAAAAACTGGAGGGAGACCATCGGCCCTGTAGCCCCTCACCGTGGCAGAACAGTGGGCCTTGGACATGGTCAGCGGGCCCGAGTAGAGGGAAGTCGCTGGGGTAGAGATTGGCCTCGGACGAGGAAATGAGACCCCGTTTAGTTGCACTTCCCTTTGACACGTGTTCCAACCCTACCCGCCCCCAACACCACCCTCACCCCACACCAACCTCACACCCACACTATCCTCACCTCACCCCAACACCACCCTCACACCATACCACCTTCACACCCTGGCCCACTGTCTAATCATGCCTCATGCGTCTGGTCTTGTGTCTTGTAGGAGCTGCTGATGATGCCGCTGGTCCATCTGGTGTCACCCGCCCCCAGCCGCAGTCACAGCCAGAATCCCCCCTTGTGCTGAGCAGTGATGTCGAAATCAAGAAGGAGGGGTGTCATCTGCTTAAGTTCCAAGACACCCCGGTGCTCGAATGCGATGCTGACACAGATGTCCCGTAACAGCTGTCTCTAACTCCCTCCACCATCCCAGAGACACTCAGCTCAGTTGAGCACTTTCGTGAAGAGGCTCCTGGGACACTCTCTGGTGCTCACCCTACAGATGCTCCAGTACTTCAATTGAGGTAGGAACTCCCGAGGGGACAGACGGTCAGCAGGCACACAGTCCCCAGGGACTAACTGCTGTCCAGATGGGTTTTGGGCTTCTGGAACAGACAGTCCCATCGATTGTGGCGATGCATTCACAGAGCCAGGGGCTGCATGAGGGGTTGTCGGCAAGCATCCAGCACTTGCAGCCGCAGGGCGAGGTGGTGCTGACCATGCGTGCCAGTCAGACCAACAATGCATATGTCGCGTCCATGGTAGAAGCCTTGGGGCGAGGGTTTTGGCTATGGATCAGCATGTCTAAGGCATAGGACAATCTGTGCAGGCTGTGGCCGAGGCCCAGGACAGGGTCGTCTTCTCACAGGCAAGATGTAACAGAGCCACCTGGACTTTGCAGCAGTGCTCCTAAGCTTGGCCCAGTCACAGCGGACCATGTCTGGGAGTGTCGACAGCATTTCCCAGACGCTGGCCGTTGTGGCTAAATGGAAGTGGCCCAGTCACCGAGGGAGATGGTGCAGTCACTGGTTGATGTGGCACAGAGCCAGAAGGTGGTGGCACAGTCACAGCTTGATGCAGCGCAGTCCCAGACTGAGATGGTCCACTCCCTGTGCTCCATGGCCATGAGCATGCAGACCCTGGCTGAGATGGGAGCAGGCCTCCAGGACTCCAGGTGGCAGGAGTGCCTCAGGGGATAGCTCAGCTCGCACACCTGTCCCATGGAGTATCCTGAGGGCCACCAGGCCCCCCGTGGGAGGAGGAGGTGATGGGGCCCATGCCAGTGACTCCAGCAGGGGAGGTGTCGCAACACTGCATAACCTCAGACACTCCTCCCCGCTCCTGCCCCTGGTGCATCTGGTGTGCAGTGGGCAGAATAGGGTGGCACCACGCCACCTGGGACACCCGAGCAGCAGCAGGTGCCATCCAGGCCTGGTCGCCCCAGAAGACTGCTGTCTACTGGGGCCCAGGTTGCAGGGCGCAATTGCAATAGGCCGCTTCCACTCCTAATATACCATCTGGGGACCCACCTAGATGTAGCATTAGGGATCCTAAGGCCTGAAATTTAGGCACCAGTTAAGTTGGCACGGGTGCAGGGCACAGTTTAGTGATTTGTTCACATTAAATACATGTGCTCAATGTTACAACTTGCCTCGGTGCTCTGTCAGAAGGGTGTGAGGGGTGGGTTGGTCTGGGCTCGCCGCAGAGGGAGCGTGGGGGCTCAGGAATGGGCAGACATTGGAAATGGGGATTCTCTCAGAGACCGCAGTTCAGCCAGCGCTCACCACTCCGGTGTCCCTTCCTGCACCCCCCCATCCCCTCCCCATTCACCCTCCCCACCTCCGCCATCCCTGGTATTCAATGGCATCATGTGATGGAACGGCCAGTTCGTATGCAGGGATCACCCAGCTGGACTCTGGAAAACGATACCGTGGGCACGAGTCAGATGTTGTCAATCGATGCGGAGCACCAGAGCTCATCACAGAGCAGGTTGTCATCATCCTCCATCCCATGGACCAGACCCGGTGTTACTGCCAACCCAGGGCACACACCACATAGTGAGGCAGATATGTATCTGGCATGTACAGGTACAAGTTGTGGGGGTGGATGGGGGTAGGTGGCTGGGACGGGGTGGCTGGGACAGGGTGGTGGTGTGGGGTGGGATGTGGTGTCTGTAACACTGGGCATGTGCCCACACCAGTCGGTGAACCTGGACCTGGAGGCGGTCAGAGCGTCCCATGCGGGATGGCCCTGGTGCACACATTGTGCGGCCTCCCATGCCTGCCTGGGCCCTATGTCCAGACCACGGATCAATTCCCGTACCAGCCTCCCTGAACAGGCGCTGGAATGTGGTGACTAGGGGATTTTCACAGTAACTTCTTTGAAGCCTACTTGTGACTATAAGCGATTTTCATTTTCATTTTCATAACCACGGCCACTGCGAATAACCCTTGTCCACATTGAAATGGATGTATTTGGCCAAATGGGCATATAGGGCCTCCGTGACGGCACAGCTATACCTGTGCATCGAACTCTGAGAGATCCCAGACTGGTCCTCATTTGGCACCTAGAAGGACCCCATGGCGTAAAAGTTAAGGGCATCCGTCACCTTAACGGCTATCAAGAATGGTTGTCCTCCCCAATTACGAATGGTGCCAGGTGCGCCATGATCTGGCAGGTATGTTGCACTGTCTCCCTGCTCAGCCGGAGTCTTCAACGGTATTCCCGGTTCGGCAGGTGCTGCCAGTAAACACGAGGCCTTATGCGTCAACTCTTTTGCAGCTCCCCCTCCTCGGTCTGTTAGGTGGGGTTACTGGGTTACAAGGGCGGGGTGGAGGCATGGCCTTAAAAAGCGTGCTCTTTCCAAGAGCCGGTGCAGACTCGATGGGCCGTATGGCCCCCTTCTGCACTGTAAATTCTATGATTCTATGATCCTATAATTCTCACCGGCTGCCTGCTGTTCTGCTGTTGCACGCTCCGCTGCTGCAGCTTCCTCCTCCTCGAGCATCTCCAACTCGTACAGCCACTGGGTATCCCCAGGCCTGCGGCAAATAGGAGGACGTCCACTCTCGCTGGTTGAATTCCAATATCCATTGTCTGCAGGGGGTGAAAGGCCCACATGTTAATATAGTGCGTATGTTAGCATAGGGCGGCATGGCAGCACAGTGGTTAGCACTGTTGCTTCATAGCTCCAGAGGCTGAGGTTTGATTCCCGGCTTGCATCACTGTCTATGCGGAGTCTGCATGTTCTCCCTGTGTCTGCATGGATTTCCTCCGGGCGCTCCGGTTTCCTCCAACAAGTCCCGAAAGAAGTGCTTGTTAGGTGAATTTGACATTCTGAATTCTCCCTCTGTGTACCTGAACAGGAGCCATAGTGTGGCGACTGGGGGATTTCCACTGAAACTTCATTGCGGTGTTAATGTAATCCTACTTGTGACAATAGATTATTTTTTTAAAAGATTAAGATTATCCCCTTGCCAGCCAGGACACTGCAGACCCTCGCCGTCAGGAATTCACCCCAGTGGAGGCCCCGGAGAATACTGGGTCAGGCCCTCTAATGATATGCCAATGCCGTTTACTGTACTGCGTTCTGAAATGCATTGTGCCACTGTCGAGGATACAGAGAATTGCGATTTGGTGTGAAACCGGCGCCCGCCACGATTCCGGCGTTGGAACCGATTCTCCACCCAATCGCGTTTCCCGAAACCAGCGTCGGCCGACAGACAATCTCGCCCCTGGACTGGCAACTAATTTTCCAATTGGGTTCTGGGGGCCTATACGAAGTGCTAGAGAAATACCCCAAGATGTTTCAGCTCAGACTAAGAAAAATAAAACCTAGGTAGACTCGGAAATACCACAGAAATACTTTAGGGCTTCATGCCATATTGAGGCGTAACTAAACTGGGTCAAATGCCTTGGGATCATTAAACCTGTGCATTCGCTGACTGGGTGGCACCGGTATTCGAAAAATAATGTAACGGGCATTTCAAAGTTCAACATCAGGACCCCCATTAGAATAAATATCATTGTTATTGTCCCACACCTCTCACCATTAGGTTGTCCATAATGGCAGTTCAAATCAGACAAGATAGTCAGACTGTGTAGGGACTACAAGTTAATGGTCAACAGGTCTTCCCAGCTGGATTGTTACCCGATGGACCGCATCAAGGATCTATATGCAAAACTGGTCGGTGGACACTCATTTACGAAGCCATGCATACTTGCAGTTAGAAGTGGACCCTACGACAAGTGATGTCAGACAGTGATGAAAAACAGACTGAGAGGATTTTCGTGAGTGGCAGTGTATCTGGACGATGTGTTAGCCACAGGGGCAACAGAACAGGAGCATCTAAGTAATTTGGGCGAGGTACTTCATTGTTTCGCAAAGTTGGGCGTTCGACTACGGAGAGAAAAATACTCATTTCACGTGAAGGCAGTAGTGTACCGGGCTATCGAGTGGACCATGAGGGGGTCACATCCATTTGCAGAGAAAGTACTGGAAATTCAACAAGCTCCAACATCAGAAAATACCATGGAGTTGCGGGCTTTCTTGGGATTGGTGAATTAGTACTCAATTCGGACTCATCTGTGGCCCAGTAAAAGTGTTGTACTTTGAAGAGAAGTTGAGTAAATTGGTCTGTACTCTCTCTAGTTGAGAAGAATGAGAGGTGATTTCATTGAAAGAAGGGTCTTGACAGGGTAGACACTGTGGTTCTCCACAGTCCCGCGCCGCAATCACGTTCGGCAGAGAATACAATTTCACACCGAAATCGGGCACGGTGCCGGTCCGGTGATTCTCCGGGACCCGAGAATCGGCATGATCACTGAGTACTCCCCGCAGCTGGGGTCCCATTGACAAAGGCCAGCCCAGCAATCCTCCGCTCCCGACCGGCAGAGTTACCGACGGCATGGAACTAACCTGGTATTGCCGGTCGTGATGCTGGCGCGGCGGCTGAAATGAAACGAAAATCGCTTATTGTCACAAGTAGGCTTCAAATAAAGTTACTGTGAAAAGCCCCTAGTCGCCACATTCTGGCGCCTGTTCGGGGAGGCTGGTACGGGAATTGAACCGTGCTGCTGGCCTGCCTTGGTCTGCTTTCAAAGCCAGTGATTTAGCCCTGTGCAAAACCAGCCCCTACGCGGACTCAGTCCACAGCTTCCCTGGTGGGGGGGGCGGGGGATCAGACACCTGGGGGAGGACCTTATAGGTGGCCGGGGCTCAGATCTGCGTGGTCAGATGCTTGGGTGCGTGACCAATCGGGGGGGTCTAGTTTTTATGTGTGGCTCCGTGGTCCACGTCCACCATGGCACTCGGTGCGTCCGCTGGAGGTTGCTCCCGTGCACATGCGCAGACTCAAAACCGGAAGTGGTGGGGGCCCGTAACCGCAGCTAAAGCTGCATGAATTACTCTGAGTCCCTGCTAGCCCCCTGTAGGTCATTGAATCAGCCTATCGTTTTTGCAGGAATCTCCGGCGTAAAACTCTAGCATTTTTAACGCCAGTGTGGGGGACATAGTCCCATTTTGGGAGAATCCAGTCCTGCATGTTTATTTCTCCTTGTTGGGTAATCTAGAACAAAGGGGTACGTTCTTGGGATGAGACGGTGATCATTTAAGACATCATTCAAAGGATTGTGAATCATTGGATATCGGTTTCATGTCAGTGTGAATTTTCAGTGGGAGGTTCCACTGATGCCTGTCATTTGGGACAGAAAGTGCACTGGAGACTGGCAGGAGTCTCGGGCAGAATCCTCCGACCCCCGCAGGGTCGGGGAATTGCCCGGGGCCGGCGTAAATCCTGCTCCCGCCATGGCCGGAATTCTCCGCCACCCGGGAGTCGGCGGGAGCGGGAATCACGCCGGGCCGATCGGCGTGCCCCCCGCGGTGATTCTCTGGCCCGCGATGGTGCGAAGTCCCGCCGCTGACAGGCCTCTCCCGTCGGCAGGAATTGGAGCACCTCTGGTGCCGGTGGGATTGGCGGCGCGAGCGGGCCCCCGGGGTCCTGGGGGGGGCGATCGGGCCCCGGGGGGTGCCCCCACGGTGGCCTGGCCCGCGATCGGGGCCCACCGATTGGCCGGCGGGCCAGTGCCGTGGGGGCACTCTTTTTCTTCCACCACCGCCACGGCCTCCACCATGGCGGAGGCGGAAGTGACCCCCCCTACCGCGCATGCGCCGGTGGTGACGTCAGCAGCCGCTGACGCACCGTCGTATGCGCGAACCAGCGAAGGCCTTTCGGCCAGCCCCGACACCAGGTGGCGGGCGTTAAAGGCCCTTGGCGCCGGTTTTGGCGCCAGTCGGCATGGCGCCAACCACTCCGGCGCGGGCCTAGCCCCTAAATCCCACACCTTTGGGGAGGCCCGACGCCAGAGTGGTTGGCGCCATTCCGCTACGCCGGGACCCCCCGCCCCGCCGGGTAGGGGAGAATCCCGGCCCTCATTTGCATTCGATGGGCCCTCATCCCGGCCCTCATTTGTTCACTGGGCTAAATCACTGGCTTTTAAAGCAGACCAAGCAGGCCAGCAGCACGGTTTGATTCCCGTACCAGCCTCCCCGAACAGGCGCCGGAATGTGGCGACTAGGGGCTTTTCACAGTAACTTCATTGAAGCCTACTCGTGACAACAAGCGATTTTCATTTCATTTTTTTAAAATCCGACTTCCTGTGAGCTGCTCGTTCCCCTTCAGAAAGAAAGTCAGCAGCAGCTGCCTGAGATCTGGTGTGACACAACATTAAATATATTTTTTTTAAGCTAAGGTATGAAGAAAATATAAACAACTTGATGAGCAAAAAAGAAAAATTCAAAACAATAAAATGACGATTTAAGAAAAATTAGTAATCTGTGTGTATGTGCCTGACTTACTCCCAGTCTCAGGGCTCTCAAACACGCACTCTCATGCGCTCATCAGGCCCACATCTCCGCATTTGGGTTGGATGCGCAGAGACGGGAGAATTCTTGACACTGTGAACCCAACCTTTAAAAAAGGCCATGCCCAGTCCTGATTTTCATTCTGAGGGAGACAGTTTGGATTAGACAATGATCTGCCACTCCCAGAATGGGTGTGGAGGTTGCTGGATGCAGAAGCGGTCAGGGTGGAAGGCTTGCCTCTGTGCTATGGCACTTCTTAAATTTAAATTCAAAAAAAGATTGAAACAAAACAGTTCTCCAGCCCTCACCCCTTATACCCTTGCCTCATCCATGCCAATTAATTCCACCTAATTCCCCCCAATCCACCCCCATGGTCCCCATACACTTTATGCCAATCCTTATTCCCTCTACACAAACCCATGACCCCTGATTTTCACTATACCACCCATGTCCCTGTGGCCAAATTGCCACCTAAGATGATGTTCTGCAAAGTATACTGGGAAAATTAGCCAAGTGTAAAGACAAGCAGGCTTCTGTATAAATGAATATTTATGAGTAGGCGGCATTGGACATTGCAATATACAGGAAATAGGCCATCTCCAGGCCATCCCAGGGACAATAGAACTGTTGAGTCAATCACGCTTGTTTACCAGACTGAGAGGCACCTAAACTCCTTATTTGGAAGGGATACACGCCCCCAACACTTGCAGGCATGGTCATTGAGTTCCCGCCCAGAAATCAGTGTTGCAGCCCCTGATTAGACTTAATCAATCAGGGTGATTGAACACTGATCAATTGATTGGGGATGATCCAAAGACCGCCCAAAAAGGTGCGAAACCAACAAAGGTTAAAGGTGCCGCACCACCTAAAAAACTCTGCATCAGCCCACAACAGGAACAGAACAATGGTGATCTTCATTGGCCACCACGAGGAGGACCATCGCACCATCAACAGAAGGAAGACAAGAGCCAGAATATCAGATCAGACAGAGGACTGCAGAAGCCGACACACAGATAAAGGCCAATATCTGTTTGGGTACTTGTCAGTCACTCAAAATTAAGTCAAGGTCTAGTATTGAACTTTAGCACACTGTAGGTTAACTTATATTGATAGTGTGGTTGATGAACATTAACATTGTGTGTGTGTGAATAAACATTATTAAATTAACACAAAGTTGACTTGCAGTTATTTGTCCAACGTATAAGGGTTTAAAGGAAATGAAAATGAAAATCGCTTATTGTCACAAGTAGGCTTCAAGTGAAGTTACGGTGAAAAGTCCCAAGTCACCACATTCCGGCACCTGTTCAGGGAGGCTGGTACGGGAATTAAACCCGCGCTGCTGGTCTGTCATGGTCTGCTTTAAAAGCCACCTATTTAGCCCTGTGCTAAACCAGACCCTAAAAGGTTAAAGATGCACTGTGCAGCAGGGACGCAACACCCCTCTGCCACCCTCTCAGGAGTTCTCTTTCTACCCATGCTGCTGACATCACCATGGCCCTTTATAGTCCCTATACCAACTTAGTGCCACCTCAAGCCAACCAGTCCATTCATCCACCCACCACCTTTATCCTTTACCCCTCCATACCAACTCACATAATAGACTTTTTGACAGTTCATTGACAGCTTTGACAGCTCTTTGACAGCTTTGATAGTTTATATACTTTTTATATGCAATAATGTTTACTTTTATCTAACTTACAGGATGGCTTACCTCTGCTAAAGATGTCCTGAGACTATAATTGATGGGACACCTTACCTCTTGGATACCCGAATGAATCCAGAAAGCTCAGAAAATCTCTTACCTGGTATGATCTGCACACCTGGTATGATCTGCACACTTTGTGTTTCACGCCTCTGGCCTACCAAACTCCCACTTCAGTGGAAGCAGCTGGTGATTTAAATGGCCAGTTGCCTTTGTAAACTGCACATGCTTGAACACTTGCCCAACTCCAGTTCTGCTTCTGGGAAAATAATAAATTATGTCATGCCAAACATCTGGGCCTCACTCTGACTCTCTCACACACTCACTCTCACTTACTCTCACACCCGCCCACCCGCACACTCACCCATTCTTTTACTCAGCCATTCTCACACTCATGCATTCCCTCCTTCTCCCTAGGAGGTTTGGAGATTAATATTACCATGGAGTTTGGCATTGTACCCAGAAAGAATAACCAGAAAAACTTGGAAATGGCAAGTACAGGTCTGAGCTGGAGTTCCATTTTAGAGTTCAGACAAGTTTAGACCAGAACCAGTTACTTCTCAGCTTTCCTAGTATTTTGTCTCCACCCTATCTAACTCTCCCCCGGGCTTCACTGTTGTTGCAGTTGCCATTCCTCATGGCCGCCCCTGCCCGCTCTTCCATCTTGTCTCCAGTAGTCTTATAGTGGGCTACAGCCTTTGCTAGAGGGGGAAAGCACAGCCAAAGGTGGGCTACATCATCCAGAATGCACCCTGGTTGTCAAAACAAATGGCTGAATTGATAGGGGCTTTTGGTCCAATAATTCCTTATACTACAGAATGTTTAGCCAGAGTGCAGCACCCATCACACATTTGTGTGTAATGACATTTAGGCATGAGGTGGCCACTTGAGCTGTAGAGGGGCACTGCTGCTGGTAAAGGTAAAAACTGAGAGCTGAGCCCATGCCACCCCCACCCCCCCCCCCCCCCCCCCCCCCCCCCCCCGGCAAAAAAGCACAGGCCCCAGCATTTAGAACTTTGTGCATTCTCGTCTCCTGGGTTTGAGAAGGTGGCAATACCACTACATCTCTATCAACCGCAAATACTATCAAAGCTATGACACTGTTTCTCCTGGAGCAATTACTATCTAGTTCTCCAATTTTGAGTTGGACTCAACCACAGCTTTGACTGAAAAGCCAGAAACCTGTTATCGCTCAGAGTAATACTGTTGGTTTATCACCAGAAACTTCCAAAATTAATTTCCTCTTCTTCAGTAAACTGAAAGAGATTTCGCAGGCCTGCGCCATTTCCATCCAACCACCATCTTGAAGAACGAAAGTACTGCTGATTTTTATGAACTCTTCTTAAAGATATCAGTGCATGCTACATTTTTTCTTGATGTCTGATTGGTTGTGGTTATTTAAATTTATTTCATTTGTTCGGAAATAAACACTTCGGTCTTATGACAAGTATAACAACAAAATAATATACTGACTACATTTACTGTTTTGCTAACTCATTGCTAAGGTCGACGTTTACTATCTGACGACTTATTCAACTCAATGCAATTGAACAAAAGGCTTCAAAAAATATGTTTAAAATTGTTTGAAGTGAATGATAAAGAGCGTGATTTAAACACTATCTTGCAGAACCCCATATTTATATTAGAATTTTCCAGTTATCCTATCAAGGTCAACACCTGCTCCATTGTTACTCTGAATTAAAATCCTACACGTTTGTTGTTCAGAAAATGATATAATTAATTTTGAAGTCGAAAACTATTTAACCCAATTTACCTGTTCAGAGAACTCCCACACTGTGTGACTCATTTGAAGCAGTACACATAAAGGAAATATTATTGCCATGATAAAGTGAGTTTAATACTATATAATTTAAAACAAATCCATTTTATTTTAAAAGTAAATTGAAAGATGTCTCCATCTGTTCCTATACTTCTCTATGCTCAGATGGAGAGGAGAGAAAAGTCTACAATTCAGGCAGCTGTTAATTCCACCCTATTGGCTAACACCGGTGAGATTGAAGTAAAACAGAGGAGGATTGATGAATATTCAGTCAGAATAAGGCTTGCACGATAGTGAAAAGAGTGGCCAAATTGAAAGAGTCTGGCGAGATTCACTTTAAAATACAGCTGAAGTGATAACAACAATTGGTTCTGGAATGTGTTCAGGATCATTTTGAAAACAATGGACTTCGTTCGAACTCTGAGTGGGTGGGGAGCAATGGTGAGCTTGCGACTAATCTTTTACTCGCAAGGTAATATTTCTTCATTACAGAGGCTCAATCACAACTTTGACTTGACAGAAACCGTTGTTGCTCAGAGTACGACCGTCGGTGTTCACCAGAAACCTGCAACCTTCATTTCTTCTTCTTCAGTAAACCGAAAGAGAATTCCCAGGCCTGCACTGTATCCAAACACTATCTTGAATACTAAGGTATTGCTGATTTTTATGAACTCTTCTTAAAGATATCAATGCATGCTACATCCTTTCTTGATGTCTGATTGTGTGAGTGAGTGGATTTTTGTTGTATTTTGGGTGCTGTGAGTGTTAGGATATCAAAGGTAGTTTTAAGGGATTGATATTTGTATGGATTAAATATTAGAAATATGGTATAATTTTAGGTGGGTCTAATTTATTGTTTCTGTGCCTGGAAGGGACCTTTAGTTAGTTTCATGTTGGACAAAGGTATTTGAATGGGTCCAGGTTGGTTTTAATTCCAACTGGGGTTCCATTGTGCTTAGAGAGGGCTAAGATGCGAGAAAAATAACAGCCTAAAGAAGGATAAGTAGTTGCTTAGCAACCGGGGCCTTTTAAGAGTATAAAAAGGCTTTCCTTTGTTTTTAGCTTTTTTAACGGAAAGCCATACTGGTTGAAGCCAGATCACTGAGATGCGGACAGTTCTTTACTCTGCCAGGAGAAATTGGACAGGATAAGTAGAATTCCAATGATGCAAGTTTTCTAAGGAACAAATTGCAGCCCAAAAGTTCATGGAATTGGCATAGAAATCGTTTCTTACAAAGTTTGGCGTTAAACAGAACAAAGAAAACGGTAACAAAAACAGATTACTGTCAGTAAAGTCACAGAGAGTTGAAAGGGCATTGGATCTTGGGCAGCCAGAAAGATATCTGCAGCGATACTAATGTTTGCAAGACATTATTGCACAGTATGTGAGACATTACTTGAAATAATCAAGTAAATCAGTGGCTGGGTCTCAGAGGTTGTGTAGAAGCCTTTAAGACCAAGAAATCCTGGCCTGGATTTGCTGGTAAAAGTGGAACAGAAGCTCTGTTCACAAGAGTCTTTTGGAAAACGTGCATTAGATTTCAGAATGCACCACCTATTGAGGAAGAGAGTTTCAAATACCCAGTACCCTCCAGGAGAAAAATATTTCTCCTTATCTCTGTCTTAAATGGGTGACCCCTTATTTTTAAACCATGACCCCTAGTTCTAGATTCTCCAACAGGAGGAAACATCCTATCCACATCCACCTGTCAAGGCCCCTCAGGATCTCATATGTTTCAATCAAGTTATCTCTTTCTTATAAACTCTAGTAGACTCAGGCTTAGCCTGTCCAGCCTTCGCTCATAAGGTAACGTCCCATTCCAGGCATTAGTCTATTAAACCTCCTCTGAATAGCTTCCAATGCATTTACATCCTTCGTTATATAAAGAGACAAATATAAAGAGTATAAAATACTCCACATGTGGACCAGGATTCTTCAACCCGGCGCCAGGTCAGAGAATCCCCATTCTCCGGCGCCGATTTTCGGGTGCCCTCAGGATTGCTGCCACGCCAGTCGGGTGCCGTAGACAATGACCCTCCCGGCAATTCTCTGGGTCCCGATGGGCCGAGTAGTCGCTGAGTTTGGCTGAGTCCCACCGAGTCCCGCCGGTGTGGGTTACTCAGGTCCCACACGGCGGGACCTGGAAAGTGAGTGTGCGGGGGCTTCCTGGAGGCGGGGGATCAGACCCCGGGGAGGCCTACCGATCGAGCGGCAGGCTGGTTTTGTGCATATTTTACTCCGCGCCGGGACCCTGTAGGGCTTCGCCATATTGCCCGGGGACCGGCACGGAGAAGGGAACCCCCACGCATGCGCGGAAATACGCCGGGCATTCTGCGCATGCGCGGAAATACGCCGGCCGTTCCGCGCATGGGCGAACTCGCACAGAACGTTCCGCGTCGGCTGGAGCTGCGTGGATCACTCTGGCGCCAAACTTGACCCCTGTGAAGGGGAGAATTCCTCACTTTCGGAAACCATTGACGCAGGAGTGGTTGGCACCGGTTTTCACACCGGCGTGGGGACATAGCGACATTATTGAGAATCCCGCCCTGTCTTTTACCAGTGCCCTGTATCAGTGAAGCATAGCCTCTCTACTTTTGTGTTCAATGCTCCTTGCAATAAATGACAATATTCTATTAGCTTTCCTAATTATTTGCTGCATTTGCGTGCTAACCTTTTGCGATTCAATTATAGGTGCACCCAGAGCCCTCTACATTTCAAAGCTCTGCAAAATGAAAATGACCCATTTATCCTGTTAATTAGCCAATCTTCTATCCATGCCAATATGTTAACCCTACACCATGAGCTTTTATTTTCCACAATACCCTTTGATGTAGCAACTTATCAAACGCCTTCTGGAAATCTGAGCACAATACATCCTCGTTATCCATAGCACATGTTACTTCTTCAAAGAACTTAAATAAATAGTTTAAACATGATTTCCTTCTCACAAAACCATGTTCACTCAACCTGATTAGCTGTACTTTCATGCCTTTTTATAACATCAGTTTCCCAACGACAGATGCTAAGCGAACTGACCTGTCGTTTCCTGAATCTCAATTGGCGTAAAAACCAATCTGGTTCACTAATGTGCTTTAGGGAAAGGAATCTGCCATCCTTCCTGTGATTCCAGACTCATAAAAATGTAGTTGACTCTTAAAATTGACAAGGAAACCTCCTGTTGATTACCACGTGTACCCCGCCGCACCGCCCTCCACCACCACCACCACCGTCACCACCACTCCCCCATGGTTGGTGGGTGCAGTCCATACCAGTTGGTGTACAGAGAATTCCAAAGGTGCCTTCCGAGCTATCAGACGCTCCCCTACATTCGAAGGGACTAGCATTAGTTCTACTTTTTCTGCTTCTCTGAATGCCTTGCATGCAGGCAAAAAAGCTTTCCTTCTAGCTGAGGTTTCGGAGAGAATTTAGCGAGCCCTATGGCATCGCATAAGACCATCATTGATAAGCCTAATAAGGCAGGAGTGACACAGAATCAGCAGTCTTATTTTCAAAGTGTTAATCATATCACCATAACTCGAGTTAGATCCTCACAAAAAGAGGATCCAGCTGCCAAGGAAGAAACAGAACAACTGACTCAGCTTTGACAAAGGGTCATCTGGACTCGAAACGTGAGCTCTTTTCTCTCCCTACAGATGCTGCCAGGCCTTTTTACATTTTCCAGCATTTTCTTTTTGGTTTCAGATTCCAGCATTCACAGTAATTTGCTTTTATCCAGTGAACAACTGAGAAGTTTGAACTGGTTGTGCACTCAAACTAGACCTAATGCGAGCTGCGATGTGGCAGAGTTGAATACCATGATGAAACACGTTTCAGCTGAGGAAACTCTGAAAGCAAGTAAAACATTAAAAAAGTTAAGTTAGGAAAGATGCATGCTCAAATTTCCAGTCTTGGGTCAGCCAGGGGTGGGAGAAGTAGGGGTGCAGGGGGATGCAGTGAGGGTGGGGGGGGGGGGGTGAGGGGCGAGGGGAGGGGCGAGGGGCGGGGTGGGAGAGAGAGTGAGGGAAAAGATGTGAAGTCTTGTCCATTGGCTTGGGAGGCCAAGAAAATAAAATGTTGAACAAAGCACATTAGCTACGGAAAAATTGGTATTGATAGATGTTGTCATGTGAGAGTACCTTTGAGAAATGGGTGTTTAAGAAATTTACCTTTAAGAAATGGGTGCTTATCAGCGATGTCAGAGTCTGGGTGGAGCTGGGCTGTCTGTCAGCTGCTACTTTCATTTCAGGCTGTTTGCTGCAGGGTGTGTTTTAGTTTTGTTTTCAGTGTTGGAGCTGAAGCCAGACTAAGCGGGTGTACTGTTGACCTCTCTGCCATGAAATGACTATCTCTTGATCATTTGGTGAATTCAGAATTATAAATGTTCTCAGTAGTGAATGTAAACCTAATGTGCTTCTGGGAAAAGGTGTTTCTTTTTACTTCTGGTTGCTGTTTGGGAAGTTATTAAGGATTACTTAGTGATGTATTCTTTGAGGGTTGTATCTGAATTGATGGTTGCTAAGATGTTCACTATATGTTTTAAAAAGGTTAACTTGAGTTCATAGAATAAACATTGTTTTGCTTTAACAAATACTTTTCCATTCCTGCTGTACCACCCTGCTCCCCATCCCACAATCTATTAAAAGTTGTGGGTCAGGTGAACTCCATGATACACTTTTGGGTTCTCTAAACCCTGGCCCATAACAATGTAATGACCTAGACTAGGCCTTTGACATTGGTCAATTAGAATACGAGTTGCCTGATTAGTGGGCCAATCAGGGAACCTCTTCTTTGTATATAACAGGGAGTGTCAGATCCTCTGCACTCCCAGTGTAGACAGCAAGCTGAATGCACATGGTCGGTTTGCTGTTGGTTTTGTTAATAAAAGGGATTCTGGTGAAGGAACGTCTGCCTCCGTGGACTTATTACAATAGGAAGCTCTGAATATGAGGGTTTACTTGTCCAATTATTATATAAAGGGCAATGTGAAAAACATTTCCCCATAGAATGTTATGTTGACAACCGGTCTCTTTGGATGATGTTCATTCAACAAAGAATGTAACTGAGAAAAGGCTAAGAATAGATCTAGCCACCATAAAAGAAATGTTTGAGAGAAGGGAATTCTCTAAAACACAATGGGTTGACACAATCACCAGCTCTCGGGCTGTTTTACAAAAATAAGTGCCCGCTGTCAGAAATTACTAAATGCAACAGAAGAGGGGTGTCTTATGTTATAATGTTCTGTGTGGGGTGGGGAGAGAAACAATTTCTGTTTCTTTTCCAATGGCTTATGTACATTTGGAAAAGGAATTACAGATTTGAAAATATGGGATCATTTATTTCTGTTTAGTTTCAAAAGAAGGTTCTTTAATTTTTTTTCAAAACTCAAGGAAAAGAGGTAGAATAATGAAGAAGATATCAGTGCAACTTGCCTTTAATACATCCAGTCTAGCTGTCTTTTGATGAACCCATGCATTAAATCAAATTAAGAATTGTAAGGTTTTGTGCAAACTGACAAAAGGGTTTACATTTACCCAGTTAATCTTTCCTCCCTTTGAGGTGTAACTTGGTTCCTTTTCAATTCCATGCTATAATGTAATTAACTAAACTGGAGTGAAGAATTGTGTTGAGGGCCTGTATTATTTCCCACCTACTTTCCTTCAACAGGCTAGGTTGCAGGCTATTGGGGTCTGGACATACTGAGTTGTTTAATAACAAATGACATTTTTCAAACATCAGAAATTCCTGCATAATAACAAGAGTTTGAGTCTCGGGTTGGAAATGTGGCCCAGTGAGTGGGCTGCTCATTTAGGTGGAGCACAGGAAGTTTGAGTCAAGTTTAAGGCCAGACATAATTAACATAATGCTCCCCGAATGCCTGACCAGCAATTGTTGCCCAGACATTAAAATCAGATCAAATCCAGGGACCAGAGGTACATGTTCGCTGGCACTAATGTAAGCAGCCAGGTGTGGGGTCCGGAATAGATCTTGCTTGGAGGAAGGGGACAGAATCCTGGCGTGGGAGGTGAAAAATTTCTTTGTCAGGTCAGGAGGAGCCCTTTGGCTCCTGGGGACCACAATAAGGAAAATGCAAAAAGATGTAAAATAACTTTACTGGTCCTGAATCCACATTTTTTTTACATGATTGTCCAGGAAGGAAAACCAACTAGTATTTTCCCACTGATACCTTAGATTAAGATTACAATGAGATCCTGTCAACAGAGCCTGACCTGTACTTTTTTAAATGTAAATTTAGAGTACCCAATTATTTTTTTTTCCACTTTTGGTTTGTGGTGGGGGGGGGGGGGGGGGGGGGGTGCGCACATAGGGAAAATGTGCAAACTGCACACGGCCAGTGACCCGGTGCCGGGATTGAAACCGGGTCCTTGGTGCCATAATGCAACAGTGCTAACCACTGCGCCACCTTGCAGCCCCTTGACCTGCAATATAAAATTGCAATCAGCTTAATTGTGGCAGCCGGCTACTCCACTTTAATTGACACCTTACCAGTTTCCGTTTCGCAAAAGGCATTAAAATTTCTCTCATCATCGGGCAATGTCCACAATCCCCATCTCTTCCCTCAGTTTGTGTGGACCAGTACCAAACAGCACACTGACCAGGTCTCCCAGGGTGCCATTTGGTTCCAGGCACCGGGAGAATCCAACGAATGCCAGTGAGCCAAATCAGGTGCAACATGATTTTTAAATTGCGCCCACTATCTATGGTGTGGTCTATGATGAGGTGTGGTGGGCAATAAGAGCTTCATAAGGGTGCTATTGCATTTCTGAAGATGCAATTCAGTTGCCTGGCCAGATATGTAAATGCCCATTAATTTGCATCCATAAGAATAACAAGAATGCTTGTGATTTCCTGCGTCTTGCGCAATGTCATGTTGCGGAGAGGAATGACTGCTTGGCATCTTCGGATATAGAATAGCAGAAACAGGAGGAGGACAAGGACCCAGATGTGGCAGGGTGAATGCAGCTGTTATCTGGCTGCTAGGGAAGATGTGACAGCCTCATTTAGGCATGCTTCTGCTTGTTTGAGTATATGAGACCATATGGCAGTTCAATCATAAACCCTCTGGCCCTTGGCCCGCCAACACAAATCATTCCCACAGTGAGAAATCTCTCCATCACATTTATACACTTTGCCTGTCTTCCATCCCAGTCAGACCATTATCTTGAAGGCTACTGTTCATTTAGAATTCATCAAAGTAGATGGCAGGAGAATGAAGAGTTCAAATTAAGTGCTTCATTCATTTAAATAAGCATGTTGATAACGTGTTGCATACTCCCAAGTGCATCCCTTTGCGCTGTTAATAAGTCTTCCTCATCTGTTTTCAACAACTCCTACGTGACGTATCTTCCGTTGCTTCAACAGAACTAGACACATGCTACTTGTTCCCCTGCTCTGACAGATAAGGTGCTCTTAGTTGACACCCTCTGGCTCAGGAGTCCGTGAGGACTTTGCCAAAGGCTGCCCCATCGGGCAGAGACAGACTCACTCACTGTTAAAGGAGGCAGCATTTGGAGATCTAACTGGGGCTGAAGGCTATGGGGATGGGATGGGACGAACAGCGGGGGTGTTTTGAGAGGAATCCACACTTCCAAGTGACTTTTCTCCATCTTCATTTTCTACATCTTCATTTTCATGACCCACCCACACTGCCCTGCTGGCCCAGCACTGGGTTTTGTTGAGCCACAAGGCACAATCTCCCTGGTGCCTTACTGGCAGCTTTTGAGGCAGTGTTGTACAGAAGGAATCAGAAAATCCTTTTGACATGGCTTCCCAACTCTGCCCCACCTCTGGCTGGGTTTCCTGTGACCAGACTGCCAAGGGAATCAAAAGCTGCCTCACAGAAGTGAGTAACTAAACAGCTACTCGAAGGTGGCCTCCTGGAAGTAGGTGAGTGGGCCATGGTAACCTCCTCTTAAATCCCTAATGGTGGAGCCGCAAGGTTAAAATGGCTGCTGTGGCCACAATAATTCCTGTGGAGGACATCTAAGGACTTCATAGTTTTTAAAAATAAATTTAGTGTACCCAGTCATTTTTCCAATTAAGGGGCAATTTAGCATGGCCAATCCACCTACTCTGCACGTTTTTGGGTTGTGGGGGCGAAACCCACGCAGACACGGGGCGAATATGCAAACTCCACACGGACAGTGACCCAGAGCCGGGATCGAACCCGGGACCTCAGCGCCGTGAGGCGGTTGTGCTAACCACTAGGCCACCGTGCTGCCCGAGGACTTCATAGTTTAACAGTATTCTGATCCTGTCTAATAATTTAACAATCAACTCATGACTAACTATGTTAAATGCTTTTGTTTAATGTACAAATGGAGGACTTGTGGCACAGTCGGTAGCATCTCTGCCTCTGACCTGGAAGGTTTAGCTTCAAGTCCCACTTCCGGACTTGATGACCAGGTAAGGCACTCATAACATGGCAAAACAGGCAAAGCATTAACTTGTAAATTCTTCCAATACACACCAGGACGGGTAGTAAGAGTGGGAGATATTCTTGTTCAGCCTTGCGATAGAAGGAAATTGGAACTTCTGCCATCGCTATCCATAGCTCTATGTCAGTGTATGTTGCCACAGCAATTTAAACTTGCTGGGAAGACATTTGCTGGACAGTCAGTGAAAATCAGTTTGGTGCCAACAGCATGGGATTTGATTTCTGTTCTAGATGAGGTGGACTCAGGACTTGCCTCCTTGCTCTACCTGTGGTGGAAGTGAGGGTGCAGTGGGGTGTACAGGGGCTGGTTTAGCTCACAAGGCTAAATCGCTGGCTTTTAAAGCAGACCAAGCAGGCCAGCAGCACAGTTCGATTCCCGTACCAGCTTCCCCGGACAGGCGCCGGAATGTGGCGACCAGGGGCTTTTCACAGTAACTTCATTGAAGCCTACTCGTGACAATAAGCGATTTTCATTTTTTTCATTTCACTTGCCTATGAAAAAAGAACAAAGAACAAAAAACAATACAGCACAGGAACAGGTTCTTTGGCCCTCCAAGTCTATATGGGTCACGATACCACCTTTGCCAAAACCCTCAGCTCTTCCTTATGCTGTATCCTCTATACCCATCCTATCCATGTGTTTGTCAAGAAGCATTTTGAACACCATTACTGTATCTGCTTCCACAACCTCTCCTGACAACGCGTTCCAGGCACTCACCACCCTCTGTGTAAAAAGCCTGCCTGGCACATCACCTCTAAACATTGCCCCACGGACCTTAAACCTTTGTCCCCTGGTGACTGACCCCTCCACCCTGGGAAAGAGTGCCTTCCCATCCACTCTATCCATGCCCCTCATCATATTTTTTTGAAAATTTAGAGTAGCCAATTATTTTTTCCAATTAAGGGGCAATTTAGCGTGGCCAATCCACCTAACTTGCAAATTTTGGGCTTGTGGGGGTGAAACCCACGCAGACACGGGGACAACGTGCAAATTCCACATTGACAATGACCCAGGGCTGAGATTCAAACCCGCGTCTCAGCGCCGTAAGTAGCAAGGCTAACCACTGTGCCACCGTGCTGCCCTGTCCCTCGTAATCTTGCAGGTCACCCCTCAACCTCCATATTTCTAATGAAAACAGTCCGAGTCTATTCAGCCTCTCCACATAGGTAACACCCTCCAGACCCGGCAAACCTCCTCTGCACCCTCTCCAAAGACTCCACATCCTTCTGGTAGTGTGGTGACCAGAATTGTGTGCAATATTCGAAGTGCGGCCCTACCAAGGTTCTGTACAACTGTAGCCTGACTTGCCAGTTTTTATACTCGATGCCCTGTACAATGAAAGCAAGCATTCCATATGATTTCTTGACTACCCTGTCCACTTGTGTCGCCACCTTCAAAGATCTGTGGACCTGCACACCCAGATCTCTCTTACTTTCTTTTTTCCGAAGCGTTTTACCATTTATGACATATTTCCCCTCTATGTTAGACCTACCAAAATGCATTACCTCACATTTGTCTGAATTAAACTCCATTTGCCATTTCTCTGACCAAGTTTCCAAACTATCTATGTCCTGCTGTATCTTCTGACAATCCTCAACACTATCTGCCACTCCACCAACCTTGGTTTCATCCACAAACGTACTAATCAGACCGGCTACATTTTCCTCCAAATCATTTATGTACACTACAAACAACAGAGGCCCAAGCACAGATCCCTGTGGAACACCACTAGTCATAACCTTCCATTCAGAAAATCACCCTTCTATTACTACCTTTTGCCTTCTGTGACCGAGGCAGTTCTGTATCCATTTTATCACCTGACCTCTGATCCCATGTGACTTCACGTTTTGTACCAGTCTGTCATGAGGCACCTTGTCAAAGGCTTTACTGAAGTCCATGTAAACAACATCCACCACCCTCCCCTCATCAATCATGTTTGTCACCTCCTCAAAAACTCAATCAAGTTAATGAAGCACAACCTCCCCTTTACAAAACCATTGCTGTCTATTGCTTATGGGTCCATTTGTTTCCAAATGGATATAAATTCTCCCCAAAAATGTACCTGCTACCGATGTGAGGCTCACCGACCTATAGTTTCCAGGATTACCCCTGCTACCTTTCTTAAACAGCGGTACCACAATAACTATTCTCCAGCCCTCTGGGATCTCATATGTAGCTAATTAGGATATAAAGATGCCAGGCAAGGCCCCAGCAATTTCCTCCCTTGCTTTCCTCAGTATTCTGGGGTAAATCCCACCTGGCCCAGGAAACCTATCTACCTTAATATCTTTGAAAAGACCCAATACCTCCTTCTTTTGGATGTTAACATTATCCAGGCTGTTTACACACCCTACCCAAGAATCATCTGTCACAAAGTCCCTTTCTTTGGTGAATACTGACGCAAAGTACTCATTTAGTACCTCACCCATTTCCTCTGGCTCAACACATAGATTCCCCCCACTGTCCTTAAATTGTCCAATCCTTTCCCTGGCCATCCTCTTGCTTTTTGCATATGAATAAAAAGCTTTGGGATTCACCTTAATCCCACTTGACAAGGACTTTTCATGACCGCACCCCCCCCACCCCCCCCCCCCCCCCGCCCCCAACCCTCCTAATTTCACGCTTCAGTACCTTCCTACTTTCTTTATACTTCTCAAGGGTTTCAACTGTCCCCACCTTTCTAGACCATACAAAAGTCTCCATTTTTTCCCGATGAGGTTCACAATATGCCTCGTTATCCAAGGCTCCCCAAACTTTCCATACTTATCCTTTGTTTCTCAGGAACGTGACTTTCCTGAATACTAATCAACTGTCACTTGAAAGACTCCCACATGTCCGATGTTCATTTACTATCCAAAAGCCGCACCCAATCCAAATTCTTCAATTCCTGTCTAATGTTATCGTAATTTGCCTTTCCCCAGTTTAGCACCTTAACAGCAGAGAACTCGAAAAAAAATTACGTATAATAACTACTACCAATTCATGACATATTTTTCAAAACAGTGTTTTTATTGTAACACAAGGGCATATGTTTTGTCACAGGTTAAAACATACCTTCATGCCATGTTACAAAGGAAAACGAAATGGATGAAACCAGGTATGTACTTCTGAGGCTGTATAAGGTTCTGGTCAGACTCCATTTGGAGAATTGTGAGCAGTTTTGGGCCCCGTATCTTAGGAAGGATGTGTTGGCCTTCGATAGGATCCAGAGCAGGTTCACAAGAACGATCCCTGGAATAAGAACTTGTCATATGAGGAACGTTTGAGGACTCTGGGCCTGTACTCGTTGGAGTTTAGAAGGATGAGGGTGGATCTTATTAAAACTTAGAAGATACTGCGAGGCCTGGATAGAGTGGATGTGGAGAGGATGTTTCCACTTGTCGAAAAAAGTAGAACCAAAGGACACCATCTCAGACTAAAGGGACAATCTTTTAAAACTGAGATGAGGAGGAATTTCTTCAGCTAGAGTGTTTGTGCAGTGTGTCCAGGAAGCTTTTCTAACACAGTATGTAGATTGTCCGACCAGAGGGGAGGCCATATTGGATTTAGTACTTGGTAATGAACCAGGGCAGGTGATAGATTTGTTAGTGGGGGAGCATTTTGGAGGTAGTGACCACAATTCTGTGACTTTCACTTTAGTTATGGCGAGGGATAGGTGCGTGCAACAGGGCAAGGTTTATAATTGGGGGAAGGGTAAATACCATGCTGTCAGACAAGAATTGAAGTGCAGAAGTTGGGAACATAGGCTGTCAGGGAAGGACACAAGTGAAATGTGGAACTTGTTCAAGGAACAGGTACTGCGTGTCTTTGATATGTATGTCCCTGTCAGGCAGGGAAGAGATGGTCGAGTGAGGGAACCATGGTTGACAAGAGAGGTTAGACAGGGCGCTGGAGGGATACAAGATAGCCAGGAGGGAACTGAAGAAAGGGATTAGGAGAGCTAAGAGAGGGCATGAAAAATCTTTGGCGGGTAGGATCAAGGAAAACCCCAAGGCCTTTTACACATATGTGAGAAATATGAGAATGACTAGAGCGAGGGTAGGTCCGATTCAGGACAGTAGCGGGAGATTGTGTATTGAGTCTGAAGAGATAGGAGAGGTCTTGAACAAGTATTTTTCTTCAGTATTTACAAACGAGAGGGGCCATATTGTTGGAGAGGACAGCGTGAAGCAGACTGATAAGCTTGAGGAGATACTTGTCAGGAAGGAAGATGTGTTGCGCGTTTTGAAAAACTTGAGGATAGACAAGTCCCCCGGGCCTGACGGGATATATCCAAGGATTCTATGGGAAGCAAGAAATGAAATTGCAGAGCCGTTGGCAATGATCTTTTCGTCCTCGCTGTCAACAGCGGTGGTACCAGAGGATTGGAGAGTGGCGAATGTCGTGCCCCTGTTCAAAAAAGGGAATAGGGATAACCCTGGGAATTACAGGCCAGTTAGTCTTACTTCGGTGGTAGGCAAAGTAATGGAAAGGGTACTGAGGGATAGGATTTCTGAGCATCTGGAAAGGCATTGCTTGATTAGGGATAGTCAGCACGGATTTGTGAGGGGTAGGTCTTTCCTTACAAGTCTTATTGACTTCTTTGAGGAGGTGACCAAGCATGTGGATGAAGGTAAAGCAGTGGATGTAGTGTACATGGATTTTAGTAAGGCATTTGATAAGGTTCCCCATGGTAGGCTTATGCAGAAAGTAAGGAGGCATGAGATAGTGGGAAATTTGGCCGGTTGGATAACAAACTGGCTAACCGATAGAAGACAGAGAGTGGTGGTGGATGGCAAATATTCAGCCTGGAGCCCAGTTATCAGTGGCGTACCGCAGGGATCAGTTCTGGGTCCTCTGCTGTTTGTGATTTTCATTAACGACTTGGATGAGGGAGTTGAAGGGTGGGTCAGTAAATTTGCAGATGATACGAAGATTGGTGGAGTTGTGGATAGTGAGGAGGGCTGTTGTCGGCTTCAAAGAGACATAGATAGAATGCAGAGCTGGGCTGAGAAGTGGCAGATGGAGTTTAACCCTGAAAAGTGTGAGGTTGTCCATTTTGGAAGGACAAATATGAATGTGGAATACAGGGTTAATGGTAGGGTTCTTGGCAATGTGGAGGAGCAGAGATCTTGGGGTCTATGTTCATAGATCTTTGAAAGTTGCCACTCAAGTGGATAGAGCTGTGAAGAAGGCCTATGGTGTGCTAGCGTTCATTAGCAGAGGGATTGAATTTAAGAGCCGTGAGGTGATGATGCAGCTGTACAAAACCTTGGTCAGGCCACATTTGGAGTACTGTGTGCAGTTCTGGTCACCTCATTTTAGGAAGGATGTGGAAGCTTTGGAAAAGGTGCAAAGGAGATTTACCAGGATGTTGCCTGGAATGGAGAGTAGGTCATACGAGGAAAGGTTGAGGGTGCTAGGCCTTTTCTCATTAGAACGGAGAAGGATGAGGGGCGACTTGATAGAGGTTTATAAGATGATTAGGGGAATAGATAGAGTAGACAGTCAGAGACTTTTTCCCCGGGTGGAACACACCATTACAAGGGGACATAAATTTAAGATAAATGGTGGAAGATATAGAGGGGATGTCAGAGGTAGGTTCTTTACCCAGAGAGTAGTGGGGGCATGGAATGCACTGCCTGTGGAAGTAGTTGAGTCGGAAAAGTTAGGGACCTTCAAGCGGCTATTGGATAGGTACATGGATTAGGGTAGAATAATGGAGTGTAGGTTAACTTCTTAAGGGCAGCACGGTAGCATTGTGGATAGCACAATTGCTTCACAGCTCCAGGGTCCCAAGTTCGATTTCGACTTGGGTCTCTGTCTGTGTGGAGTCTGCACATCCTCCCCGTGACTGCTTGGGTTTCCTCCGGGTACTCCGGTTTCCTCCCACAGTCCAAAGATGTGCAGGTTGGGTGGATTGGCCATGAAAAATTGTCCAAAATTCTATGATTAACCTAGGACAAAAGTTCGGCGCAACATCGTGGGCCGAAGGGCCTGTTCTGTGCTGTATTTCTCTATCTCTATCTATCTAGAGGGTGGTGAATCTGTGGAACTCTTTACCGTGGAAGGCTGTGGAGGCCAAATCATTGAGTGTCTTTAAGACAGTGTTAGATAGGTTCTTGATTAATAAGGGGATCAGGGGTTGTAGAGAGAAGGCAGGAGAATGGGGATGAAAAAATATCAGCCATTATTGAATGGCGGAGCAGACTTGATGGGCCAAGTGGCCTAATTCTGGTCCTATGTTTCATGGTCTTATGGAAGTGCTATAGGGCGAAAGAGAAAATGCTGAAAAATCTCAGCAGGTCTGGCAGCATCTGTAGGGAGAGAACAGAGTTAACTTTTCAAGTCCGATGACTCTTTGTCAAAGCTAACAGAGAAAGTGGGAAATATTTATACTGTGGAGTGAGAATGAAAGATGAGTCATAGCCACAGAGACCCAGGGAAACCGGGTGCTAATGGCCACAGAAACCAAGGGGAAAGAGCGCGAATGGCTGTCCCCAGAGAGAACAAAAGATGTGAAAGGCCAAACAGCAGAGAAACTAACATCAGAGGGTGAACTGTAAATGTGGGGGGGAGGGCAAGGGGGAAGCAAAGAGTAGAAAGGGTAAGGAAAGGTGGATAAGATGGGGGGGGGGGGTTTAAATATATATTAAGAAAGACAAGAAAGAAAGAAATGGTCAAAGACAGTTAAAATGAAATGGGATGAAAACAAATGGGTCGAGGTGGGGTAGAGCTAATCATCTGAAGTTGTTGAATTTGATGTTGAGACCGGAAGGCCTAACCGGAAGATGAGATGCTGTTCCTCCAGTTTGTGTTGAGCTTCACTGGAACATTGCAGCAGGCCAAGGACAGACATGTGGGCATGGGAGCAGGGTCTTTTGTCAAAATGGCAGGCAATGGGAAGGCCAGGATCCTGGATGTGCACAGACCGAAGATGCTCAGCAAAGCGATCACCCAGTCTGCGTTTGGTCGCTCAGACATGGAGGAGACCACATTGGGAGCAGCGAATGCAATAGACCAAATTGGAAGAGATGCAAGTGAAATGCTGCTTAACCTGCAATGAGTGTTTTGGGCCTGGAATGTTAAGCATGGAAGAGGTAAAGGGGCAGGTGATACTCCTTCTGCGATTGCATGGGAAGGTTCCATGTGTGATAGGAGAGGCACTGGGTATGGTGAAGGAGTGGACTAGATTATTTCGGAGGGAATGGTCTCTGCGGAATGCTGACAGAGGGAGTGAAGGGAAGATATGTTTGATGGTGGCATCACGCTGGAGTTGGTGAAAATGGCGGAGGATTATGCTTTGGATACGGAGGCTGGTGGGATGAAATGGGAGATTTTCTCGCATTTTATCTTTCGTTTCAGATTCCAGCATCCACAGTAATTTGCTTTTATGAAGTGCTATAGGGAATATTCTCATTTGTTTCCACTTGTTAATGACCCAAAACATTCCATGTTTTTCATTTATGATATCAATATGGTTTTGCAGGTTTTTACACTGTCTCGAATGATCTATGTAACTAACCATAACAAGTACAGTTGATGTAAAACTTTAATCTCTGATATACTTTGAGATCTTTTACTCACTCTCTATTCAGGGATGTGGCAGAGTTAAGTTAAGTTATGTTAGGGCAGCACGATGGCACAGTGGTTAGCACTGCTGCCTCACAGCTCCAGGGTCCCGGGTTCAATTCTAGCCTCAGGTGACTGTATGGAGTTTGCACTTCGGCAGCACGGTGGCACAGTGGTTAGCATTGCTGCCTCATGGTGCTGAGGTCCCAGGTTCGATCCTGGCTCTGGGTCACTGTCCGTGTGGAGTTTGCACATTCGCCCCGTGTTTGCGTGGGTTTCGTCCCCACAACCCAAAGATGTGTGGGGTAGATGGATTGGCCATGCTAAATTGCCCCTTAATTGGAAAACATGAATTGGGTACTCTAAATTTAAAAAAAAAGAGTTTGCACTTTCTCCCCATGTCCGGGTGCTCCGGTTTCCTGCCACAGTCCAAAGATGTGCAGGTTAGGTGGATTGGCCATACTAAAATGGCCCTTAGTATCAAAAAGGGTAGGTAGAGGTACTGGTTTATGGGGATAGGGTGGAGGTGTGGGCTTAAGTAGGTTGCTCTTTCCAAGGACCAGTGCAGACTCGATGGGCTGAATGGTGTTCTTCTGCACTGTAAGTTCTATGATTCTATAATTCTTCCTGCATTCTATTCTCATCTATCAATATTAGAATTTCAAATTTAGTTATTTTAGTACCTTTTCTAATTTCAAGAACTGGATATACCCTCTGTCAAGAACCATGTGTCTGTTGAGATGCAACGGCATACCCACATTAAAAGATGTCCCGCACCAGGTATCTACACAGAGGAAACCAACACATACCCCAAGCAGTCCTGCGGTGATAAGTGATGGTGTCAGGACCATGCGATCTGGAAGATCCTAGCTTTGGATCGGCACGTAGGCAGTGGAGTTTGATTCAGTCACCTTGCTCTGAGAATAGAAACAGGAGAGCATTTTTGCAGCATTCTTCACGACTCAGCAGCCCTCTTCAGGATCCGCCTGCTCACCCCACATGGCAAATGCGCGAGAAAGGTGCCCCAAAAATCTGTCCTTCCCCAGCCAGCTTGTTATCACTAACACTGTTCTGCCAAAAAGTAAAGTTCAAGACTTCCTGGAGACATTCATGACCAAAGCACTGGCACATAATCGGCTTCATCACCAAAAGGCCAAGACCAAAAGGATGCCCTTATCACCTAAGCAATGACCAGTGCAGTGACTGCTGGATAGACCACTGGTTCATCCATCCATCAAACTTCACCAGAAGCAACGAAAGATGAAGAAACAGCTCAGAAAAGAGACCATCTTTGAGTGACTTCAAGAGCCAAGCATGATGGTGAACCTCCAACAATATCTTCTCCAAAATCTCCAGTGTTTGCTCTAATGGAGTGGAGGAAAATTGGAAAGAGCTGAATTCAGCCATCATCTCAAGCTGTGAAGAAAGCATCGACCACAAGACAGGAAACGCCATGGTTGGTTCAATGAGAATGGCCACACCACCCAAGACCTCATTGACAAGAGGAAAGCTCTCTGAGCCTGGCAAAATAACATAACCAGCAAGGCAAAGAGATAACCTCGTCAATTAGCCAAGCTAATAAAGAAGAACTAGGGATCAAGAACCAATGGTAGCCTAAGAAAGCTAAGGAGCTACAATTTCTCACCGACAAGTACCATACCTGAAAATTCTTCAGTGCAAAGGCAATATATGGACACAGTACCCTACGCCTCAAACTTGTGCAGAGTAAAGATGGAATTCTCTTGAGATACAGAGAAAACACCTGCCTTCATTGGAGAGAACACTTCAAAGAATTCCTAAACCATGATAGAATCAAAGATGAGGATGTGTTGAGGAAATTCCCCAACTCCCCATCAAAAATGATCTTGGTCTCCCATCAAGTGTAGATGAAGTTGAAGCAACCATTAAACACATGCAGAATGGAAACGGCGTAGGAGTGGATGGGACTACAGCTGAGATTTCCATATTTGGAGGAGAAAAGATCACTTGTCAACTCCATCAGCTGTTGCTGAAGATCTGGCACAGAGAAGAAATTCCTGCTGACCTCAGGGACGCCTTCATTGCCACTATCTTCAAGAAAAGAGAAAAAGTGGACTGTAGGAAATGCCAAGGAATCGCCTTACACTCCATCACCAGGAAGATTGTCACCCGAATCTTCGCTAGCTGCCTTCTCCCAGTCTCTGAAGGAATTTTCCAGAAAGCCAGTATGTCTTCCGACCAAACTGTGGAACAGCAGACATGATTTTCATTGCTTGGCAACTTCAAGAGAAACGCCAGGAACAACATCAACCACTCTACATGGCCTTCATCGATCTGACCAAGGCTTTTGACTCAGTTAATCGGGAAGTAGTATGGAAGACGCTGTCAAAGGCTGGCTGTCCAGAGAAATTCATCAACATCCTCTGAATCCTCCACGACCAGATGTGATGTCAGCGAAAGTTGTCACCGAGAGAAATAAGACAGAAAGATTTGAGGTTCAGTTTGGAGTCAAGAAGGAATGAGTCATCACCCCTACCTTTTTTTCCATTTTCTTCACCACCATTATTCACCTTGGCAAGGGCAAGCTTCTCAGTGAATCAAGTTGTCCCGCATGAGAGGAGGTCAAAGGAAATGCTTCAAAGACATCTGAAGGCTTACCTTAATAAATGCAACATAGACATCAATGCCTGGGAGACTTTTGCTCAGAAGAGGCCTACTTGGAGGAACCTCCTGATTGATGGGACACAATTCTTTGAGGGCATCCGACGTCAAATGGAGGCCCGGAAAAGGAGCTTAAGAAAGGAATTTCAGCAAACGAGAATCCAAGGACCAATCCCACCTCCCTGAAAAGTGTGCAACCGAAGATGCAGTTCTAAGATCAGGCTCCTCAGCCACTCAAGGACCCAACAGAACCCACGACCAGTAACATGGAGATTCGTAGGTTCTCTTCAGCAGAGGCATTCTAGAACTCGCTGCCGGCATGCTGCTGCCCTTGTAGATCCTTGTGAATAAATCATTTGTTGTTCACTAATGAAGTCCCTGAACATGCATCATTGCATCTGGATATTAAATTCATTATTAACAGTTGATTATTTCCAGCAGAACTTTCAATTCTTCCTAAATATGAAGAGAATTAATCATTGAGGCAACAATATGATGCTGGTGTTTTTTAATCCTTCTCGTGCACTATGTGGATTTCCTTAAAAGTTGTCACCTCAGCTGCATAACGGTCCTATATTAACATAAGTGAGTTTAATAGATCCCATAAATGTGCTGATAAGTTTATTACCCAAAGCTTTCTTTTCCATTTGTTGGTTCCAGATTAAATCTTCCGCATCTATGATGAGGTTGGAACTTTATCTCAACTAGACTACATGTTGATGTGTCTTTATGTATCATTTCGATTGATCTGGTGTTTGAGACTTTCAGTGCTGTCGAACAAAGCTCTTCCAACCTGAGTTTTTCTTTCTGACAGTACCTGCAACGGCCCTAACTGAAAGCAACATTTTAACGAGCCTCAGGTTTTTCTATTTATCACATCCCTGCTGTTTTGTCTTTTCATCTGACATTTAAGCTGGGGGCACATTTGTATTTCATAACACCACAAATTCTCTTTCCAGTTACTGTAACCTGTCAGCCTCTTTCTCAGAAAATGTCAAACCAGCCCTGCACTGCTCCTTCAGCTCTCCTCTTCCTTCCGGTACCATGCCCAAAGAAGTGCCCTGGTAACCATGGACTTCTGTTGGATTGGTTCATGATTCTGCTCAGCAAAGCCACTGCAGTGTGACTGAGCAGGAAACTCTCCTGTACTTTACTGTCTGACATCAGACATTTGGCAGGATTCACAGTCTGATAATCAACCTGTTTGGCCACATTAAGAATGCACATTCTGTGGCTATTAAGTCCTGGAGTGAGAATTTAACCCAGAATTTCTGGCCCAGAATAAGGACACTACTACTGCATCACAAGGCCCCTTTGAGACTCCACCTCCCTCATTATTTTCTTGTTAGCTAAGAGCAGGAAAATTATACCAATTTGAAATTTGGAAGAAAAAACTGCTGAACAAACTTGACAGGGAACATTGTTTTTGGTCAATTTCAGGGTCGAAGTAAATGTTTAACATAGTGAAATGCTAGTGATTGGACCGTGCAGAATTACTGAACTGTGCGGTCTACACTGTAGTCCAAAGGATTTGCAAATGAACTACAAACTAAACCACAGTTGGCTTCTCCAACTTCAATGATTTCTAATTCTTGAAACTAATTTCTAATTTCTTAGAAATCTTGACAATAGGATAGCACAGGACCTCCAACTAAGCAAATATAGTATTTCAATCAAAAGAATGTTGAAATGCCAAGTTTAAATGGCAATAGACTTCCCGATTGCATGTTGTTCAAGCAGCCAACTTAATAGATGGACCACACTCAAAGTACCACTTGGTCATGCTGCCCTTAGCAGACTGATGGAAATATATTGATCTGGGTGTTGGTTATGATTGGGCAGCATGGTCGCATAGTGATTAGCACAGTTTCTTCACAGCTCCAGGGTCCCAGGTTCGATTTCCGGCTTGGATCACTGTCTGTGCGGAGTCTGCACGTTCTCCCCGTGTCTGTGTGGGTTTCCTCTGGGTGCTCCAGTTTCCTCCCACAGTCCAAAAATAATTGAAGAGGCAGAAATAGTATGCAGCAAGTCTGTGAGGAAGGATAGACAGTTGATAGGGCAGAGTTGCACTCAGTGGAATGGGTTAAAGTGTGTCTGTTTCAATGCAAGGAGTGTCAGGAATAAGGGAGATGAACTTAGAGCATGGATCAGTACTTGGAACTACAATGTTGTGGCCATTATGGAGGCATGGATTTCACAGGGGCAGGAAAAACCCACCACCACTCACCACCCAATCCGCCCAGTGACCAACTAACTCCCCCACCCCCAACCATCCGATTAACCCACAGACCATCTGATACCCCTCGATGACCACCCAACTCACCCACCACTGAGCACCTGACTCACCCCCCACTGACCATCCAACCATAACATTGACCTCCCAAATCGTCTAATGCACCTAACTCCTCCCATTCACCACCTGACCCTCCCTACCATTCCACCACCCCCCGACTATTCTGCCCACTTACACACTTATGCCTTCCCTTCATGGGCAGCACAGTAGCACAGTGGTTAGCACAGTTGTATCACAGCTCCACGGTCCCAGGTTCGATTCCCAGTTTGGGTCACTGTCTTTGCGGCGTCTGCACGTTATCCTTGTGTCTGTGGAGATTCCTCCGGGTGCTCCGGTTTCCTCCCACAGTCCAAAGATGTGCAGGTTTGGTCGATTGGTCATGATAAATTGCCTTTAGCGTCCAAAAACTTTTGGTGGGGTTCCTGGGTTACGGGGATAGTGTGGAGGTGTGGGCTTATGTACGGCGCTCCTTCCAAGGGCCGGTGGGAAGTTGATTGGCCGATTAGCCTCCTTCTGCACTGTAAATTCTATGATTCTCAAAGTAGTTGGATCTTTGAATTTACATGCTTTGCGGCAGCTAATGCCATAAAAAGAAGACTTTGTCTTCCTTTCATCTGATTATATGGCAGGCGTCTGAGAGGGTCCTGGAACATTGGGATCAGGGGGATGTGTGAGTCCAGAAGGCAATCTGATTTGAAGCAAGAAGACTCTGTGGGACCTGGTGCACGACATTGATCCAAATGGATCATCTGATGATGCCGTTGAAGAAATGCTTCCACAGATTGCTGATGCTTTTGTTGCTGGTGTGGTGAGTGCTGCATGTAATTGGCACATCACGGCAGGTTAACCAAGGATGTTCAATTTTACTTTGAGCGGCAGTGGAATATGTGGATGCCAGGATTTGGTTCCGGTGAGATTGGGCCATGAGGGAGGGCCTGTGTAGATGCGGCTCCTGGACGGAGGATGGCACTGATACGTGGAACAAGTAACACATTGGTGGACAGATCATTTCTATGACAAAGTTCTCGACATGATAACACATTCTCAGGCTTATTCTCTGTTTCTATTGAGGACCCTGTGAGGGGTGATACCACATGTGGTTTATTTTGTGAAAATGAGCTGATATAGCTTTATAATGGTACCAATATGGAATGGTGACGTTTCCTTGTTATTTAATGGTTAGTATGATATGTGGAATGTTACGTAGCTGACATAATTTTTGTTTCTGTTGACAAAATATTCTCAACTCTCAAGTGCCTCCTCGAGGGCACGCATGCCATGTCGCAGAGGGTGATTAGTGCTTTGCAGGTCCAGCTTTGATTCCTGTACAGTGTACCTGAACTCCAGGAGCATCAGCACCATAAGAGCAGCTACCAACAATCAAACATTAAAGAGCACGGCTTCACCAATGTGGATCTTCTCACCACCGAAGGGTCAACATGTGAGTGAGCGGAGGGCAGCTGAGTGCGGTCTCCCTTATATTTCCGTCAGAAGACTGGGGTCAGAGGCTCCTGATGTTATCGGGGTGAGTGTTCAGAGCAAGGTTTTCCAGCACAACTGGCTCGCTGGATGCCAGTCTGAGAGAAGGTGGGACACGTAAGGATATTGGGGAGGGGTGCTTGGGTAATTTGAAGGTCCCGGAGCGGAAGCCCAAACTGATTTTTGGTCTCTCTCTTTTTCCAATTCCTTCCAAATAATACGATGGCTGCTGGTATGGATCTCACAGCGGCTGCCCTTGTGTTGCTTGTGGCAGACGAGGGGGGCATTTACCAGAGAAGGCAGCACCACTAACACTTGTTGGAGGCAACACCCCATGTGCAGAAGGTCACTGCACACTCTAAAAACAGGGCCGCCCATCAGGCTGTCAAGGGACCCAGAAGGGGAGGCCAGCGACGGCCCAAGCTGTACAGGCAACGTTGGTCATTCAATGAGTAAATGAACACCATGTGCTGCAGAAAATTGTGTGGATAGTCTGGGTCACACAGAAATCAAAAAGTAGGAGGCTTTGGGTGTCTTGAAAAACATTAAGGTAGATAAGTCCCCAGGGCCTGATGGATCCAGCCCAGACTACTGAAGGAGGCAAGGGAGGAAATTCCTGGAGCCTTGACAGAAATCTTTGTATCCTCACTGGCTGCAGGTGAGGTCCTAGAGGACTGGAGAACAGCTAATGTTGTTCCTTTGTTTCAGAAGGGTAGCAAGGATAATCCAGGAAATTATAGACCAGTGAGCCATTTATCAATATTCGGGAAATTATTGGCGAGAGTTCTTCGAGACAGAATTTATTCCCATTTGGAAGCAAGTGGACGTATTAGCGATAGGCAACATGGTTTTGTGAATGTGAGGTTGTGTGTCACTAACTTGATCAAGTTTTTCGAAGAAGTGACAAAGATTAAAAAATAAATAAATACATAATTCCTCCTGGCGGAGGCGGAGCATCTCGGAAGACCTGGAGAATATCGGGACTGGCCTATTACTGATATGACAATAGTTGTGCATGCGGCATAGACCGCATTCATGCCGCTGCCAAGGTACTAGAGCATGGCATTTCGTTTGGCACCCGGCGCCGGCCTTGATTTTCAGCTGACTCGCGTTTCTCCACCTGATCATGCCTCGCGATTCTGGACATCGTCACTGGATAGTTTCCCAAATGGAGAATTCCGGCTGAGATGTTAAACCAAGGCCCCATCTGCCTGCTCAGATGTATGTAAAAGATCCAATGGCATGGTATTGAAGAAGAGCAGGGGCATCATCCCTGGTGTCCTGGCCAATATTTTTCACCATTGCAGGAAAAACAGATTATCTGGTCATTATCTCATTGCTGGTTGTGGGAGTTTGCTGAGCAGAATGAGTGGTCAACTTTCCTACTTTACAACGGGGATTACACTGCAAAACGTACTTCATTGGCTGTGAAACACTTGAGGTGGATAATGGCTGTGAAAAGTGCGCTATAAATGCACGTCTGTCTGTAAAACCAATAGCTATAATTTATACTTACTGGAAGATATAGTCGCGTCAAGTAATTAATGTTATTTGCATTCACAGTATTCCTTACTTTTTTAATTAATAGATTCCAAAATTCTATCACACATCGGGCCGCTGTTTAGGGCTTGGGAGGGAGCAGGGGGTTTGGTTGGCGGTTGGGTAGGTGAGGTGTAGGATTTGCATGTTCGGAGATGGGGATTCAAAGACAAGGGATGGGGGGGATCGAAGGTCAGAGTGGGTGAGGGGATCAGAGGTCGAGGGTGGGTGGGACAGAGGTCGGGGCGGTGCAGCCGGGGTGGGTGGGGTATCGGACGTCGGTAATGTGGGGAATGGAGGTTGAGCTGAGCGGAGGAATCGAAGGTCGGATGGGTGGAGGAATCGGAGATTGGGTTGGGTGGCGACGTCTGAGGTCAACTGGGTGGGGGAGTGGAGATTATGGGTAGGCAGTTCAGAGGGGTGGGGAATAGAGTTTGGAGGTTTGTAGGTTAGATCGGTGGGGGTGGTCTGGAGGTTGGGGGGAGTGATGGTGTGTTGGAGGTTTCGGAATAGGGGGAGATTGAAAGTCATGTTGGAGGTTGGGTGGGATGGGGGAAATCAGAGATCGGGTGTTGGGGGTGTTTGGTGCCATGAAGGGGGTCAAACATTGAGGTGGATGGTGCGGTGTCCGGGAGTTGGGAGTTGCATCAGGAGGGTTCTGGTGGGGTCAGAGGGGTTGGATTCGGTCGCGGATGAGAGTCGGGCCCGTGGGCTGTTGGAGTGTTGTTTAGGGGGTGGGGGGAATCCCATGCAGTGTTCAGGTGGTGGGAATAATGTGTGGAGGGGTAATTAGTCAGGGGTGTGGGGGAGTTCCATGGTGGGATTGGTCTGGGTATATAAAATAGTTACACATATGTGGGAAGCGGTTTTATTTCTTTCAACTTTTTCTGAGTAACAATTTGAGCAAACCTGGCAGAACCATCCAAAATTTATGATTTCAATCACTTTGAGGAATGGATCCCAGTGCAGCGCATTTGTCCAGGGGAAGTTAGCACTTCTGGACAGTTGCTGTGCAAATGTTTACTTGGGAAGTTCCAAAAGGGGAACTTTGGGGTACTTCAAATCTCCAAATTCAACACTGGGGAGCCAGGAATCTATGGGGGATGCATCATAAAATCAGAGGCATACTTTGGAAATGTGATTACCAAACGTGACAACATAGACCCCTTTGTATTTCTCGGCTCAAACATTCCCACTTCCATAAATCAGCTTTTCTCTTTTCCGACAGCTCTTTCTGCCTAGAAATATCTGCAATGACTGGACAGCTGAATACAATGTGTCATTTCCTGATTGTCCTGCTATCATTTTTTTTCTAATCTCTTTTTCCTTTTTATGATTTTTGGACATTACAGTCAAACACCTGACAGCCTTCTCCCACGTTTCTCGATGGTGCATTTCTTTGACTATTAAATGCCAGTTCCAAGAAACTCCTGGCCATAATCATTGCAAAGAGCTCACCATTTGCTCAGCAAATTGCTATTCCCTGGATCCTTTTTTTCTCTCTGGTTGTCATTATATTGTTAGCTCGGTTGGTGGTACCAGTGGATTATAAGTTGTAAAAGCTTTATTTCTGGCTTGTTCAGGTGCTGAGCTGTGATTATTATTGATCCTTAAAGACCACAAATCTTAACCTGCGGCTAATGGTAAGTTACAGTACAGTATGTCAGAATATTCAACATTAATTGTTCGGAAGGAAAATTGTCCAAAACATTTTATCTTCCAATATTCTCAAATACTTTTATATCAGAAGCTAACTGGACGTATATTTCAATTAACATTGAGAATTGCATAATAATTATATATATTTCAACACAGCACCAATTAGTTATAAATGTGTATTAAATTAGGTGGCTCAAGACAAAATCTGGTTCATGATGGTTGCCATGGAAATTAGAATGCTGGCATGTAAAAACAAATTGATAGAAGTCCGAGGAAATGTTTCATACATTCCCTTTCAAAAGGAGGGATGAGTTAACTGATGGACTGTGCCTAATGTTGAGATTGTATTTGTTAGAATAGAATGAAAACAATTGAAAATAGAGAAACTTGAATAGACTCGAATCTGAGAATATTAGATGGGAGATCATTAATATATAGAAAACAAGAACACAATCTATTCTGATTAGGCACTAAGTTTGTGTTGCAAGATCCAATATTGAACTCTTCGAATGAATAACTTCTGTTGTCAGAATGAGCACTTACAATGCAATCTTTCATATGTGACATGCCTTTATAGCTTGCGATTGCTTACAAATTATTAAATACATACATTCTGCAGGATCAGTTCTTGTCAATCAGGGAGCATGATAGAAATGGAGTTTAGGCAGAAGATGAACCATGGTTGTATTGAATGACAGAACAGGCTTTAGGGCCGGCATGGACTACTTCAGCTTCAATTACTTACGCTTTTATGTTAAAATAACTTGCAATGCAGCAGAAAGATCAATTATACTGGATAGTCTTCTACAGCCGCTGGAATCAGAGTGGCTGGTAGAGCCTGGGAGATGCCTCCCCCAGGGTTCCTGATGGTTGTTGTGTCTCGCGAGATCTAACCAAATCTCAAGAGACGTCGCGATCAGTCTCTCAGGATGAAGTGGTCTTGGAAGCTCACTTACCTTACCTCTACCTCTCCTACTTAAGAGGTAGTGCCTCCAGTAACGAACAGCCTCCATAATTGCTTGTGCTTCTTTCTCGACTGAGGAGTGTCGGAGTTCTGAAGCGGAGAGGGTTCGGGAGAAAAATGCGACTGGTCTCCCTGCCTGATTTAAAGTAGCTGCTGGAGCTACCTCTGAGGCGTTGCTCTCAACCTGGAAAGGGATGGATTCATCCACCACCCGCATGGCCGCTTTGGCGATGTCCTCCTTGATGCAGTTGAAAGCCTGGCGTGCCTCAGCTGACAGGGAAAATCATGTGGCCTTAAAGAGTGGGCGGGCTTTGTCCGCATATTGAGGGACCAACTGGGCGTAGTAGGAGAAGAAGCCCAAGCACCGTTTGAGAGCCATGGGGCAATGGGGGAGGGGGAGTTCTAAGAGGGGGTGCATACGGTCCGGGTCTGGGCCCAGGACTCCGTTTTCCACGACGTAGCCGAGGACGGCCAGTCTGTTTGTGCGGAAAACGCATTTCTCTTTGTTGTAGGTGATGTTAAATTTCTGTGCCGTCCGGAAAACATGGTGGAGGTTGGCGTCATGGTCCTGCTGGTCATAGCCGCAGGTGGTGACATTGTCCAAGTACTGAAACGTGGCCCGCAGCCCGTACTGGTCCACCATTCGGTCCATTGCTCGTTGGAACACCGAGACCCCATTAGTGACGCCGAAGGGGACCCGGAGGAAATGGAAGAGGCGGCTATCGGCCTCGAATGCCATGTAGTGGCGGTCCTCCGGGCGGATTGGGAGCTGGTGGTATGCAGACTTCAGATCCACCGTGGAAAAGAGCCGATACTGGGCGATCTAATTTACCATGTCTGAAATCCTGGGGAGGGGATACGCGTCGAGGAGCGTAAATCTATTTATGGTCTGACTATAGTCGACAACCATGCGGAATTTTTCCCCGGTCTTAACGACCACCGCCTGAGCTCTCCAGGGACTATTGCTGGCCTCTATAATCCCCTCACTGAGAAGCCTTCGGACCTCTGCTCTGATAAATACCCTATCCTGCAGGCTATACCGCCTGCTACGAGTGGCTACGGGTTTACAGTCCTTTGTGAGGTTGGCGAAGAGAGGAGGGGGGGACATTCGCAGTGTAGCGAGGCTGCAGATAGTGAATGGGGGCCCGCCGAAGCTGAGGGTGAGGCTGTTAAGGTTACACTGAAAATCTAGGCCTAATAAGAGTGGCGCGCAGAGGTCGGGCAAAACGTAGAGTTGAAATTTTGAGTATCTAGCGCCTCGGATTGTGAGTGTCGCGGCGGTGCGCCCCTGGATCTGTACAGAATGGGAGCCTGAAGCGAGCGAGATAGTTTGCCGCATCGGGAAAACGGGGAGCGAACAGAGTCTTACCAGGTCTGGGTGTATGAAGCTCTCAGTGCTCCCGGAGTCAAAAAGGCATGGCGTGTTGTACCCGTTGATTTGGACCTCTGCCATCGAATTTCGCAGATGCTTCGGGCGTTATTGATCCAGGGTGACTGCGCCAAGTTACGGGCCGCATGACGAGCGCCCGGGGAAGTCGTACTCTTCCGATGAGTTGTCTGAGCGTGGAGATGCAGGTCGGGCCCGTGGATCGCATGTGGCGGGCGGCGAGGAAGATGGCGTCCAAGATGGCGGCCCCCATGAGTCGCACGTGGCCGGCCGCGTGGTGGAGGTTTGCCAAGATGGCAGCCCCCATGGATCGCACGTGGCGGGAGGGGGCGGGGTCGGGGCATAGGCCGCAGCGTTTTCGGGCCCCGCGGGCCTGCGGGTGTGGGGAGCGATTACTTCGTGCCGCTGGGGAGTTGGAAGCTGGGGCCCTTTTTGCGAGGGACACTCTCGCGTAGTGGCCTTTCCGCCCGCAGCTGCTGCAGGTCGCGTTGCGGGCCGGGCAGTGCTGCTGCGGGTGCTGATTCTGGCCGCAGAAATGGCAGGCCGTGTTTAGTTGCGTAGAGATTCTGTGGCTCACCCTCGCGTGCAGTAGACTTAACTTCTGTTCCTCTGTTGTTTCGGCTGTGCTCGCTTCTGCCAGGTAGGCCTTAAAGCACCGCAGCCAGTGGGAGAAGATTTCTTTTGCCTCTGCATCCTGTGGGTCGAGTTCCAGCGTCCAGGCTTGAGGGCTGATTCCAATATCGATCCTGATTGTTCTTAAGTAGATTAAATTGATGGAACCATCAATTCACGAGACACGTGCTTTAAGATATGAACAGTGGTTTTAATCTACTTACTACAGAGCCAGCCTGTTACCCGTTGAACTCTCGATGAACTGCAGGCTGGCTCTGGACACGGTTATTTATACAGCAGTCAAGGGGAGGAGTCGTGGGCGGAGCCAAGGGTGGAACCCTGTACAAACTCCTAAGCATTCCCAGAGCTACTCCCCCTAGTGGTCGGATAACGCTACTGCGCTTACAATGGTATTGGTAAATACAGTGTGAATTACTACGTTACATTCACCACATTACTCAAAGGCGCCGGAATGTGGCAACTTGGGGCTTTTCATTTGAAGCCTACTTGTGACAATAAGCGATTTTCACTTCATTTCATCTCCATTTTTGTGCCAGGAACTGCCACCCAGGCTATTGATAAGAAAATGTAAAGGGTCATTGGTAGGCACGAAGCATGTGCAGACATGTGGTGGAGACAGATTACTTTTGGAGGATCCCATTCTCAATTTACAGTTCAATAGATCTGGGCGGGTATAAATTTAAATTTGTAAATAGAAATTTAACTGGGAATTCTCTCCATTGATGGGATCTTCCGCACCGCCGGCAGCGCACTCATGCCCGTGGGTTTCCTGACTGCGTGGGTGGCCACAATGAGAAATCCTATTGACCGGCTGCTGGAACGAAGGATGACGCTGCCGGCAAGGGATCTCTGCACAGAAAACCGCAGCTAGCAAACCGGAGAATCCTGCCCCGTTATTTAGAATAATGGCCGATGATCTTAATTTTTTAATATAAATTTAGAGCACCCAATTATATTTTTTCCAATTAAGGGGCAATTTAGTGTGGCCAATCGACCTAACCTGCACATCTTTGGCTTGTGGGGGTGAAAACCACGCAGGCATGGAGAGAATGTGGAAACTCCACACGGACAGTGACCCAGGGCGGGCCGGGATTCAAACTTGAGTCCTGAGCTCCACAGTCCCACTGGGAGGGTCATTAGTCTGTGCAATCCTCTTCTGAGAGAGGAATAGATGCAGGGTTGTTGAATTTATCCAATTTAGTTGGTTGTTTCATAGACAATGGAGTCAAGAATTATGGGAAGCAAACAGGGAATGCAGTTGAGATTTCAAACAGATCAGCCATTATTTTATTGAATAGTGGTGCAGGCATGAAGGGCTCCATGGTCTAAACCTGTTCCTAAGTCCTATGGGTGGGATTTTCTAGCCACGCCCACCCCGAGTCTGGAAATCCCCGCTTGTCCATTTTCCCCAAACCCCCACCCCCACAATGAGTCCAATGGTGGGTGGGACCAGAAAATTTAGCCCCATGTTCCAATAAAGCCAGCTTCTCCCTCAGGCCATGAAGGAATGGAGGGAGGTGATCTTCCTGAGCAATGACAACCGGAGACACACCGTGGACAGAGATTGCAGAGGATTTACCAACCATGTGGTCCATCCAAGATCACAGGTGGAATGGTATCCCTGGCACATGTCTCCATGGTCCTGGCATCCATTGAGGCTCATACACATTATTGTCCTCTTCCTGAGGCTCATCTCATTCATCTTCATCTGAGCAGTGAGATGTTCTACTCCTCCCGTTATCCACACTCAACACTCCACTCACCCTCACTGGCCCCCTCCTACTTAGATATGTCCTCCTGATAGCTACATGTGTATGGCCAGCTTCAGTGTGTGAGTGACCCTCCTTTACAACACCTGGCCTTGCACCCTACCCCTGTCACCTTTGACTTTGTCCCTCGCGCCCTTAACCCTCCTGACATCACTGTGCCCTTTCCCTTAATAACCCTTGACCCTCTCTCCATTACCCGAGAAACTGTCAAATGTGTACTCATTGGAGTTTAGAATAAGATGACCTTATTCTCAGGGGGCATGACAGGGTAGATGCTGAGGTTATGTTTCCTTTTGTAGGTGAGTCTGGAGGGCATAATTTCAAAGCAAAGGGCTGTGCATTTAAGATAGAGATGAGGTAGAATTTCTTCTCTCAGAGGATAGTAAATCTGTGGTATTCTTTACCACAGAGAGCTTCAGAGATGGGTTGTTAACTATGTTCGAGGCTGAGATAGATGGATTTTAATCAGTAAGGGAATCGGGGATATGGGGATAGAGAAAACACAGTTTAGACATGCAAGGCCAGACTCCCAAGGTGAAGGCGAGAAACAAACAAATCCCTTTCAGGGGAGTGTGAAGGGAGACATTTCCTATAATCCAGACACCCATCAAAACTCGTAATTCTGAAAAATAAACATTGAAAAAATATGAAGTATTGGCTGTTAAAACAATAACTGACAGTCATGCATAACCAAAACATCTTGGAAAATCACAATGGGTAAAATATTTCAAGGCAAGCCTGCCCAGCCACTTGGGAGAAATTGCAAGCGACACAGATAGTGTCAAGAAAGTCTTCGGCAGAGGAAACAGACTAAAAGTGTCTCTCTCTCTCGTTTGCTCTCTCTCTTGGAATAAGTGTGTCACCTGGTTTGAGAAACCAATTCTACCAGAATCTCACCAGCGAACCAAGATCTCACATTAATTGCAGCATCTTCTACATCTAACTGCATCCAAGAAACTGGCTAACCCGAATCAGCCACAGCAATTAAAATCGATACCTCCAATCATGCTCACGGTAGCATAGTGGTTAGCATCAATGCTTCACAGCTCCAGGGTCCCAGGTTCGATTCCCGGCTGGGTCACTGTCTGTGTGGAGTCTGCACGTCCTCCCCGTGTGTGCGTGGGTTTCCTCCGGGTGCTCCGGTTTCCTCCCACAGTCCAAAGATGTGCGGGTTAGGTGGATTGGCCATGCTAAATTGCCCGTAGTGTAAGGTTAATTGGGGGATTGTTGGGTTACGGGTATACGGGTTACGTGGGTTTAAGTAGGGTGATCATTTCTCGGCACAACATCGAGGGCCGAAGGGCCTGTTCTGTGCTGTACTGTTCTATGTTCTATGTTCTATGTTCTAAAGGACACTTACTGTGTGTGTATGTATGTGTTTGTGTGCACACATGTTGTGCGCACACGTTGTGTGTGCATGCATGCACGTGCACTCGGGTCCGCTTCCTTTGACTAACAAAAACCATGGCCGGGATTCTCTGATCCCACGCCGGGTCAGAGAATCGCTGGGGGGGGGGGGGGGGTGCAAGAATCGCGTCACACTGCCCTGATGCAGAATCTCCGGAGAACCTCCGCCAATTGCGCTCGCGCGGTTGTTGCCCCGCCGGTTGGGGGCCTTTGAAAGCGCTCAGCCCCCGCCGATTCTCTGCGCTCGAAGGGCCAAGTGCCCACCGAGTCCCGCCACCGTGGGTAACTTATGGTCCCACCCGGTGGGACCTCGGACTTCTGGCTGCGGGGGCCATCCGAGTGGGGGGGGGGGGGGTGCGGACACTTCTGACTCCGGGGTGGGCCTCCACCGTGGCCAGGCCCGCGATCGGGGCCTACCGATTGGCGGGCGGGCTCATTTCAGGGGGAGACCTGTATTCCTCAACGCCGGGCCCCTGTAGGGCTCCGCCATATTGCCCGGGGGGCGGCACGGAGATGACAACCCACACGTATGCACAGACCCGTGCCGGCCGTGGCGCACCAGCTTCCGCCGGCAGACCAGCGGACAGCACTCCGGCGCCATTCTAGTCCCCTCGGAAGGGGTGAATGCCTGGGCCTGGAGGCCCGTTGACGCCGGCATCGCTCGGGCCAGTTTTGATTCCGGCGTCAACACTTGGCCGGGCTTTCAGAGAATTCCGGCCCATGTTTAATTGGCTCCTCATTGCTCACAGCTTAAATCTGGTTTGGAAAAGGGCACATCCCCATGAAAAAGAATCTTAAACCTCTGTTGTGATCGACTGAGGAGATTTAATCGAGGATAGCAAGTTTACTCCTTCTCATTTTGTCATAAAAAGACACAACTGCACAAACCGGCTGGTGCATGTTACCTTGAAACAAACATGAATGTGCCACTGGGTTCTGGTGTGCTGCTGAGTTAATATTGAAGGTAGGATATTCAGGGTTAGCCTCTGTGCTGGGGCAAGTAAGGCCAGACCTGCCACATCAGCAAATTAACTTTTCCTTCTGAACCCGCCATTGTGATTTCACATTTTGTCTTCCTGTCGGCTAACACGTGCAACTTGCCATGTTTCTACCTTTGGAAACTCTTCATTAAACTCCACCCATTTTTTCACCAAATCTCACCTCCTTTGCAGAACTTCACAGCCAATGACTGCCAACAAAACTGAAGTGTTTGTCAGACAAATATAATCTCCCTGGGCTGACAGTATCCTAGGTCAATAAATACTCTGTTCAGTGAGTCTTGTAAATTAGTAATACACAGAATGCTGCAATATCTGAGAAAGCAGGCATTAGATGCTTGAGCTAATACATGTAATTTAGTTGTATCTCACTAAAACACAGTATAATTACTAGGGCTACTCATGTTTGTCATTGTGAAGGTAATTAATCATATCCCAGCTACACAATGTGGAGGTTTATGCCAATGTTTGGACAGCAAGGTTGTGTGAGGTGCTGTCATGGTTTCATGCTTGCTTTGAGTTCATTTTTAAAAAAAATTATGCATCAGCTTTGCCACTCAAAATTGTAGTAGGAAGAGCCAAAGGGCGTGAGGCAACCTGGCCAGGTTTAACAAGAAATTGTGAAAAACAGATTTGTTAACATCTGTTCACAAGGGCTGCAGACGTAATGGAAAATTCAGTGCCGAACAGTCAAACGCTTTTCCTTGTTTGCATTGTGTGCACCATTTAACTGCACACACCATATGTAAGGACATATAATTAAGTCAGCATTGTTATGCTAAAATAAATGTAACTATCTGGGAGGCAAAAGATAATCTAATCTTGGAAACCCCGTAGGATGAGGGCAGAATGAGTAAGTGAGGGGTCATGAAGCATTCGGCCAGTTTTGGAAAGACTGATTATTTTATTACAGATTTAACACAGAAGGCTGATGCCTACAAATAAAATTACTGAGCGAACTAAGGATAGATAAAGCAGAACAAAACACATTCACTAAAAAGAATATCTTAGTAGCCACGTACTTGAATAATGAACCAATCTTTTTTTCATTTGTAGCTCTGTAACGATGCCAGCTTTGTGTATGTGTCATGATGGTAGGATATTTCCACAATATTTTAAATAGTTTTTCCATAAGATCTATTTTATTTCTGTACTGAATCTTTAGGCCAGAATTTCCTTATTTCCATTATTGATGTATATTTCTCTCATGAATATTGAGAGAGGCGAGGAATATATTCTGATATTAGTCTTGCCATCAGTTTATCCATCTGCCAGTCCTTCCACACACCCATGGATATTGGTTTAATTCAGTGGAAATTTGTTTGACTACAGTAGAGGTCAAGGAGAAACTTCACATGGCTTTAACTGCGTGGAAGATTAATTTTGGCTGGTTGCATTATTTGGAATGGTAAAATTAATGCAAGGTCAAAAGATCACTGAAGAACATAGGCTTAATGAAATCATGGCCTTATTTTATTCTGTACACGACAGACTTAATGTAGGAATATTTCATTTCTTCCTGTAAAGCAATGGGCCATAAAATTAATTCTTTGTCTTGATTGACCGCATCGGTTGGACATTGTGGTGAATGTAATTCACACTGTATTGTATTGCATTATGTCCTTGTGGGCTCTGTCTGTGAGCCATTGCACGGCTCTGCCCATAGGGGGAGATGAGGAGCTTGTACAGGGCTCCACCCTTGGCTCCGCCCATGGCTCCACCCATGGCTCCTCCCACTACCGGAAGTATAAAGTGCTGCAGCCGTGTGAGCCTGCCCTCAGTTCTTCTGGTCGCAGGCAGGCTCAATTGTAAGACTATTAAAACCACAGTTTACTTCCAATCGTGTTCCGAGTGAATTGATGGTCTCATCAATTTAATAGTCTAAGAAAACTTGACGAAAACTACTGTGGAATCAGCCCTCAAGCCTGATCGACTAGAACTCGACCCGCAGGCTGCAGAGGCGAAGAAAATCTTCCTACACTGGCTTCGGTGTTTCAAGGCCTACCTGGCTGAATCAAGCACATCCGAGACTACAGAGGAGCAGAAACTCAGCCAACTGCACGCACGGGTGAGCCATCGCATCTCGACGCAACTCAATTGTACCACCTTCTATACTGAGGCCTTTGCTATGCTCGACCGACTGTACGTGCGGCCGATAAACGAGGTCTACGCGTGGCACATTTTCTCTTCCCGCCGCCAGCGCCCCGCAGAGTCGCTAGAGGACTTCCTACGCGACTTAAAAGCCCTTGCTCGGGACTGTAACTTTCAGGCTGTAACGGCCACCCAGCATATGGAACTCGCTGTTCGTGATGTTTACGTTGCGGGGATCCGATCTAACTATGTGCGCCAGCGACTACTCGAGAAAGGGGCCCAGAACTTGGAGGACATGGCAGAGCTAGCAACTACTATAGAGGTCACGTTCCGAAGTTTAAACTCATTTCCCGTGGACCAAGCAACCCCATCGTGGACCCCCGACCAGCGACTGCTCCAGGCCTGCGCCGCGCGGCCACCCACTCACTATGGAGCGCCACCGTGCCATTTATGTGGCCAGCCCCAATACCCATGGCAGCACTGCCCGGCCCGCAACGCGACCTGCAGCAGCTGCGGTCACAAACGACACTGTGCCAGAGTATGCCTGGCAAAATCGAAACTCTAACTCTAACTCCCCCGCAGTCCAGAGCACTCGCCCCCCCCAACTCGCAGGCCCGCAGACCCCGTAATGTTGCAGCGTGTCTGCCGACTCCGCCTCCGCCCGACATGTGCGACTCATGGGGGCCGCCATCTTGGCAATCCTCCCCCACGCGGCCGGCCACGTGCGAGTCATGGGGCCGCCATCTTGGGCGCCATCTTTCTCGCTGCCCGCCACGTGCGATCCAGGTGGGCGGCCATCTTGGGCGCCATCTTCTTCATCACCTGCCACATTCGATCAATGGGGGCCGCCACCTTGGTCATCAACCGAAGTTCACCTCGACGACTATGACCTCAGCGGACAGTCATCACGGGGCCACTCCAGCACTGCTGATCGAACCGCCGACTACCCGCAACTCAACGCAGTCACGTTGTACCAGTCGCGTCCGAAGTACCTCCAGAGCTCGATGATGTCCGTTCAAATCAACAGGTACAGGACACCATGCCTCTTCGACTCCGCGAGCACCGAGAGCTTCGTACATCCTGACCTGGTAAGACGCTGTTCGCTCCCTATCTTCCCTGCACGGCAAACTATCTCCCTCACCTCGGGCTCGCACTCGGTCTATATACAAGGGCGCACCGTCGTGACCCTGACGATTCAGGGAGCCAGCTACTCTAATTTCCAGCTTAATGTACTACCCGAACTCTGCGCCCCACTCTTACACGGGCTCGATTTCCAGTGTAATCTCAAGAGCCTCACACTCAGCTTCGGCAGACCCCTACCTCCACTCACTATATGCAGCTTAGCGACTCTAAAAATCAAACCCCCCCCCCTCCACTCTTCGCGAACCTGACAGCTAACTGTAAACCAGTAGCTACTCGCAGCAGGCGGTACAGCCTGCAGAATATAGTATTCATCAGAGCTGAAGTCCAGCGGCTCCTACGTGAGGGAGTCACAGAGGCCAGCAACAGCCCCTGGAGAGCTCACGTGGTGGTCGTCAAGACCGGGGAAAAGTTCCGGATGGTGGTTGATTATAGCCAAACCATTAACCGGTTCACGCACCTCGATGTGTACCCCCTCCCCAGAATTGCAGACATGGTCAACCAGACCGCCCAGTACCGCATATTCTCCACGAAGGATCTGAAGTCTGCTTACCACCAGCACCCAATCTGCCTGGAGGACCGCCATTACACGACGTTCAAGGCAGATGGCCGCCTCTTCCATTTCCCCCGGGTCCCCTTTGGCGTCACGAATGGGGTCTCGGTGTTCCAACGAACAACGGACCGAATGGTGGACGAGTTCGGGCTGCGGGCCACGTTTCCATACTTGGACAATGTCACCATCTGTGGCCATGACCAGCAGGACCACGACGCCAACCTCCACTGATTTCTCCAAACCGCCCAGAAACTCAATCTCACCTACAATAAGGAGAAATGCGTTTTCCGCACAACCAGACTAGCCATCCTCGGCTATGTCGTGGAAAACAGAGTCCTGGGCCCGACCGGTACCGTACGCACCCCCTCTTACAACTCTCCCTCCCTCATTGTCCCAGGGCCCTCAAGAGGTGCCTGAGATCCTTCTCTTATTACGCCCAGTATGCGGACAAAGCCTGCCCACTATTTAAGACCACACTCTTCCCACTGTCAGCCGAGGCCCGCCAAGCCTTCAACTGCATCAAGGAGGACATCGCCAAAGCCACCATGCGGGCGGTGGATGAATCAGTCCCCTTTCAGGTGGAAAGCGACGCCTCAGAGGTCGCTCTCGCCCCACACTCTGAATCAGGCAGGGAGACCAGTAGCCTTTATCTCCCATACCCTCTCCGCTTCGGAACTTCGACACTCCTCAGTCGAAAAAGAAGCTCAAGCCATTGTGGAAGCCGTACGGCACTGGAGGCACTAACTCGCAGGTAGGAGGTTTACCCGCATCACCGACCAAAGATCGGTTGCCTTCATGTTCGACAACTCGCAAAGGGGCAAAATAAAAAATGATAAAATCTTGCGGTGGAGGTTCTAACTCTCCACCTATAATTATGATATCATGTATCGACTGGGGAAGCTCAACAAGCCCCCAGATGCCCTGTCCGCGGCACATGCGCCAGCGCGCAAGACGACCGCCTGAAGGCTATCCACAACGACCTCTGCCACCCGGGGGTCTCTGCTACCCGGCTCACCCACGACTTCAAAGCCCGAAATCTGCCTTTCTCCACCGAGGAGGTAAAAGCCATCACCAGGGATTGCCCGATTTGCGCGGAGTGCAAACCGTACTTCCATAGACCAGACAAGGCCCACCTGGTAAAGGCTTCCCGGCCCTTTGAACGCCTGAGCATCGATTTCAAAGGGCCACTCCCCTCGACCAATCGAAATGTGTACTTCCTCAACATCATAGATGAATTCTCCCACTTCCCCTTTGCCATCCTGTGCCCCGATATGATCTCCCATACAGTCATCAGAGCCCTGCACAGTGTCTTCACCCTGTTTGGTTTCCTCAGCTACATGCACAGCGACAGGGGTTCGTCCTTCATGAGCGATGAGCTGCGTCAGTACCTGCTCGACAAGGGCATCACCTTGAGCAGGACTACCAGCTACAACCCCAGGGGGAACGGGCAGGTGGAGAGGGAGAACGCGACGGTCTGGAAGATCGTCCTACTGATCCTCCGGTCCAGGAATCTCCCAACCTCCCACTGGCAGGAGGTCCTCCCAGATGCGCTCCATGCAATTAGGTCCCTCCTATGCACCGCCACCAACCAGACTCCTCATGAACGATTATTTGTTTTCCCTAGGGGCACTAGCACGGGGGCTTCGCTCCCATCTTGGTTGAGGACACCGGGCCCGGTTCTCCTCCGGAAGCACGTCCAGGAACACACAACGGACCTGCTAGTAGAGAGGGTGCTACTGCTTCACTCGAACCCCCACTACGCCTTTATTGAATACCCCGACGGCCGTCAGGACACCATTTCCCTCCAGGACCTGGCGCCTGCAGGACCCAACACTACCACCACCACCGCCGAGGGACCCTTCACACTACACCCCACCCGACCCTCTGCCTATAGGTTTCCTGCCCACGCCCCGCGCCCCTGCACCTATAGGTTTCCTGCGCCCCCCTTCCCCCGTCGCACCAGTCAGGAATGAAGCTTGGACCGAAACACCCCCGGAGTCCACTCTCATACCCACACCGGCTGTCGCCACCCGGTGCTCTGCCGATCCCAAAGGACGATTCGGCCACCGGACCAGCTCAACCTTTAGAGCCGTCACCCCCGCCGGACTTGATTTTTTTTACAGGGGGTGAATGTGATGAATGTAATTCACACTGTATTGTATTGTATTGTATTATGTCCTTGTGGGCTCTGTCTGTGAGCCGTTGCGCAGCTCTGCCCATAGGGGGAGATGAGGAGCTTGTTCAGGGCTCCACCCTTGGCTCCGCCCATGGAACCGCCCATGGCCCCTCCCACTACTGGAAGTAGTCTCATCAGACATCGATAGGGAAAGCACTAATCAGAATCCATGCATCTAACTTGGAGACTAAGGCCATCTCTACGTATTGTAGCTGAGCCAGGTCAAAGATATTCAATAGTGCAAACTTTAAACTTTAAAATGCTTGCATCCAGTATTTGTATGGCATCCAGTATTTGTATGGCAGCCGTTTAAAGTTCGCACTACTGAAAAAAAGTTTCCGACCGAAATGGACTAACTAGTCCACTGAACCTCTCCCAACTAAGCAACATGACATTCAATATCCTACACCGGCCAGAGCCATGTAAACTGAGAGAAGCATAAAAAAGAGCCATATGCACCTTGGGGTGAAAGGGTTCTCGGAATTCTACCCACTTCTCTCATTGCGCTTAACCCAAAGACAATTAAAAATGAATTGTTGGAGATAACATTGAACAAGAGATATTCGGGGAGGTTACACAAGTTCAAATCGCCTGTCAAAATATGCTATCATCTCAGATTTATACACGTATCTTGGGCAGCAGGAATATTTAACATGTTGATTTGAAAGGTTCAGAGTTGCCACTTTATGTAAGTTTTATTCAGCTTCTCAGAATTGAGAAATATCCACAGGAACTCAAGAGGCTGAACTCATTTCTGGAAGCCTTATGAGTGTGTCTGAAGGGTTGGCAAGCGTATTAGTGGTTGAATAGAATTGTCATATGCAGTAAAATATACAGATGAAGAACGATCATGGGGCTAGAACCTTTTGAATTGCTGATTACTCATAATTCCTGCTCTGCTTTTTGAAGACAGAAATGATTGGGCTCCATTCTGCAGCCCTGTTGCCTGGAGGGTCAGTGTATTATTGTTCCTTGGATGTTCTTATTTTTAACATGAGCAACTTTTCAAGCAAAGCGGAAGCTCTGCCTTATTAAGTAAGGTAGTGTGCAGGTGAAAACAAACCTTTATAAATATTCTTATGAACTGCGGTGGTGGCGAAAGATTCACATTGTCAGATTAATTGTAGTGTATCATGTTCAATCCTCATGATGAAGTCTAAATTCTGTTAATGATCCTCCTCCTCATGTCTCTGTTTGTTTTTTTTTCTTTTATCTCTTGAACTGTCATTACATACACTCATTCCTGACTTTGCACCCCTCCACTACACCCCCACCCCCTACACACCCAACTTATCCCCACCCTTTATTATTCTTTTTCTTTCTTATCGCTGCTGGTCCTACAGAATCACAGAATAGTTGCAGAACAGACCATTCACCCATCATGACTGTGCTGTTTCTCCAAAAAAGCAATTCACCTGGAGTCACTCCTCTCCAAACCCGCCTCTCCCCAATGCACCCGAAAGCCCGACACATATTCTTCCTTTCAACATTAAGATATAATTACCTCTTGGAAGCTACAATTAACCCTGCCTCCACCACTTTCTCAGTCACTATATTGCAGATCCAAACCATTTTCTGCGTGAAAATTTTTTTTTTTAATGTTACTGTGGTACCGTTACCATATGTGTTATCTAACAGCCTTTGCCTTTCATCAATAAACCCCTTTTGTTTCTATTGGAAGCGTCCAGCGTATGTCTCGAGTCACCACAGTTGCCATTGCTTCCTTTGCCAATTGCCTTAAATCAAAGAACAAAGAACAATACAGCAGAGGAACAGGCCCTTTTGCCCTCCAAGCCTGCGCCGATCACGTGTCCTATCTAGACCAACCACCTGTATCCTTCTCTGCCACATCTGTGATCTGCCTATCCAGATAAGTCTCAAAAGTCGCTAACGTATCTGCCTCAACCACCTCACTTGGCAGTGCATTCCAGGCCACCACCACCCTCTGTGTAAAAAAACTTTCCCTGCACATCTCCGCTGAACCTTTCCCCCCTCACCTTGAACTTGTACCCCCTTGTAATTATCATTTCCGCCCTGGGAAAAAAGCCTCAAACTGTTCACCCTAACTATACCCCTAATAATTTTATAAACTTCTATCTGGTCGCCCCTAAGCCTCCGTCTTTCCAGGGAGAACAATCCCAGTTTACTCAATCTCTCCTCATAGCTAATACCCTCCATACCAGGCAACATCCTGGTACATTTTTTCTGCACTCTCTCCAGAGCCTCCAAGTCCTTCTGGTAGTACGGTGACCAGAATTGGACACAGTATTCCAAATGCAGCCTAACCAACATTCTGTATAACTGTAACATGATTTTCGAGCTTTTATATTTGATACCCCGTCCTATGAAGGCAAGCATGGCATATGATTTCTTTCAACCTGTGCTCCAATGGGAACAGTTTTTCACTGCTTACTCTGTCCAGACCTCTCAAGATTTTGAATACATCTAGCAAATCAGCCTATATAAAAGCAAATTACTGTGGATGCTGGAAACTGAAACAAAAACAGAAAATACTGGACAATCTCAGCAGGTCTGACAGCATCTGGGGAGAGAAAAGGGAGCTGACGTTTCGAGTCTGGATGACTTTCAAAGCTGGAGAGAACTGGAAATGTGGTCAGATTTATGCTGTCGTGTGTGGTATGGAGCGGTGGGGCTGGATAGGGGGCCAACGATAGGTGGAGATTGACAAAGATGCCAAGGACTGAAGACAAAAGGAATGTGAATGGAGGTGATTAAGGCTAAGAATGGTGCTGATAGTGGCACATACAGAGATTAGTTTGTGTGAATGGCAGAGCAATGTTGAGCAGTGTACTCAGCCTTCTCTTCTCTAAGGAGAATAGTCCCTAATTCTCCAATCTTCCAATGTAACAAGTTTCTCGGGCGCGATTCTCCCATATGGGGAGAAATCGTAAGGCTGGCGTCAAATCCGGGCGGGTTTGACGCCAGCCCCCCCCTTCCCGACCGGGAACCGATTCTGGTCCCCGGTTGGGGCTAGCATGCCGACGCCGTAAACTCCGGCATCGCGGGCTTAACGAATTTCGTTAAGCCCGCTTGCCAGAGTTAGCGCCGGCTGACGCGTCATATGACGTCAGCCGCGCATGCGCGGATTGGAAGACTACAACCCGCGCATACGCGGATGACGTCATCGCGCATTTGCGCGAAACCCGCGCATGCGCGGGCCGGGATGCCCCTCAGGCGCCCCGCGAAGTGATACAGGGACAAAGAGTGCGCGGGCATCGGGCCCGCTGCCTGCGATCGGTGGCCACCGATCGCGGGCCCATGGCACCCTTGGCACGGCCGTGGTACTGCCGTGCCAATCGGTGCCATGGTTTTAAAAATCGAGAGTTTACGGCCGTTTTTACAAACGGCCAGACCAGGTGTGTTTGCCGTTCGTAAAAACAGCCGTAAAGGGCTTGGAACTCGGCCCATCGGCCAGCTGAGAATCGCTGCCGGCCGTAAAAAAACGGCGGCAGCGATTCGTATCGGGAGTCGGGCGTGGGGGGGGGGGGGGGAGAATAGCGGGAGGGCGTCGGAACAGCGTGGCCGTAAAATTTTACGAGCCACGCTATTCTCCGCACCGTCGGGAGTGCGGAGAATCTCGCCCCTCATTCCTGGAACCATTCTCATTAATCTTTTCTGCATCCTTCAAGCCTTCACATCCTTCCAAAAAATGTTACTCCCACAACTGAACACAATACTCCTGTTGGGCCTGAAACAGTATTTTATACACATTTAATATAACTTTCTTGCTTTTGTACTCTATGACCCTATTAATAAAACCAGAGATGTCGGTTTATTAACTTTATTAACATTTCTCTCAATATGTACTGCCGCTTTTAGTGACTTATGCACACACACACCTAGATACCTCTGTTCTCATGCTCCCTTCAGAATGTTATCCTATGACGTCTCTCTGCACTCTTTGCCCCATTGGTCTGCATTAAATTTCATATCCTACTTGTCTGCCCATTCAACTAATCTATCTATGCTGTTTTGAAATTCTATATTCTCCTCTGTAGAGTAAAAGGTTAACTCTAATAATAGTGACTGAGCATGTGTGTAAAGAGCTATCTCAAAGTGATGCTACACACTGGGAGAACATTGAGTGTGAAGCACCTAAAAGAGGGGCTGTAGCTATCTCCTGATATAATTAGTTATGTAAAAAGGAGTTTTGAAGGGAAGACCCTTGTCTCCAGTGAGATCCCTTTTAGGGTAAGAAAACCAACATCTCCTGAGATAAGTCAACTATAACAGATCATGGCAGCAGTGGCTGCACGCATAGAGCAACATTAGGAAAGGGTGGGAAAGTGCCCAAAGAGAAACCTAGCAGCAGCAGCAGAGAGCAATGGGTGAAGGACTTCAAAGCCAACCCAGCAACCACACAAGAGAAGTAAAAGATTAGGTCAGCCCAGAGACTAGCAAGGAAAGCTGCACTTGGAAACAGCAGCCTTGACCCACAGTCGTTACTTCAATCCTACCTCTTCTATAGTCATTCCTAATCATAGCGGACCCGAGACAGGCTGAGCGATGGCAAAACTAGAGAAGGCATTTCACCCAGTCCCACAACGCTTCAGGTCTTGCAAGCAAAAATAATAAGGGAAGGTTAGCACTTTGTTATATGCTGTTGATAGCATTGTGTACAACATGCTCGCCACATGGGGTGAACAAAGAGACCACCTCCTACAATATAGAACATACAGTACAGAAGGAGGCCATTCGTTCCATCGAGTCTGCACCGACCCACTTAAGCCCTCACTTCCACCCTGTCCCCCGTAACCCAACAACCTTTTTGGTCACTGAGGGCAATTTATCATGGCCAATCCACCTAACTTGCACGTCTTTGGACTGTGGGAGGAAAGCAGAGGACCCGAAGAAAACCCACGCAGACACGGAGAGAACGTGCAGACTCCGCACAGACAGTGACCCAGCAGGGAATCGAACCTGGGACCCTGGTGCTGTGAAGCCACGGTGCTATCCACTTGTGCTATTGTGCTGCCCAAGAATGTCATCAGTGCCATTGACTCATACGAAACATCGTAATAGAGAGTGCAAAATTTAATCGAGGCTGTCAAAAACAGTGGAGAAATTGATTAATTCATCAATGATCTCTACCGTTTGGATGATAATTGAGAGGATGAACCATTGAAAGACTACTTGATCAGAGAACAAATAGTTGTAGGTGGTGTTTTAGATGAAAATGTCTCTGACTTCTTACTATCTTGGGAAGATTTAACACTAAAGGCTCTTAACTTTTAACTCACTATGCTCCCGAACCTCCAACTATTATAACATCAGATACAACAGCAACCAAACTGGAAGCAGTGCTATTCCAGGTGCAGTGATGGGACATGGAGATATGTCTATTATGGATCAAGGCCCTTAACTGATACTGAATAGCTATATGTTGTCATGGAGATGGAAGTCCTCGCAGGTACCTGAGGAATTTTCTAATTATGTCTTTCACTACAGTTTATGATTGAAACTGATCACAAGCCACTGGTAATTTTGTTAGACATGATAGAAATTGTGAAAATGCCACCCTTCAATCTAAAGATTCAGACTGAGGCTCGTGCTACCTTACGCTATTGTGGAGTATATGCAGGGTAAATACCAGACTATGGATAAAAGCAAATTACTGCGGATGCTGGAATCTGAAACGAAAGGGAAAATGCTGTGACAAAGAGTCATCGGACTCGAAACGTTAGCTCTTTTCTCTCCCTACAGATGCTGCCAGACTTGCTGAGATTTTCCAGCATTTTCCCTTTCGTTTCAAATACCAGACTATGGTTGACTCTGCCACTCAGACCAGGGAGATAAAACTTTCATTGAGGATATCAAAGCTTTTAATGCCTGAATTACTCAATGCTTGTCTACAACAGAGTGGAAGTTGCAAGAATTTCAAGAGGTTCAGAGACGAGATGAAGAATGTACGCAGATTCGCAAATACTGCCTTGATATGTGGCCACAGTACATTTTGGGCAATCCTGTCCTGTGGCAGTTCTTTGAGAAATATTGCCACATTAACATTGTAGATCAACTCTTTGTCTCTGATGGACAATTGGTGGTACCATGAGCTCATTGCCTGGAGGATTCATCATGGACATGCCGGTATTTCTAAGTGTCAAGCCAAGGCACAACAGCCCAATAGGCCAGGTATTTTATAGCTCATCGAAGACATGGGTCCAGACCTTCTGTTCTCTGGGAGATCATACCCCACAAGATGCACTGGGATCCCCCCCGCAGACGTCCCCATGCAAGGAAAACACGGAACTGCTGGGAAGTTTCAACTTTCAATGGGCAATTACCCTGCATCTGGAACCATCCGAAACAATGATATAACTCAGAAACTTTGTATGGTACTGACTCTCTTAACAAATTGGTTACCCAGGTGAAGTTAGAATGATTAAAAGCACTTCCAACTCCTGGGTGACTCCCTCCCCTGACCACCCCCCCACCCCCATTTTATTTCTACTCCCTCACTCCTCTTGACCACCTGATTCTCCCAATCACCAAACACCCCCAACTATATCTCCACCCATGATGACGAATCCCTACACCCTCAAGCACCCATTTCTCCCTAACATGCCCTTTGATGCACATTCCACTGTGACCCATCTACCCACTTTCTTTCCACACTTAACTTCTCTCCTTTTAAAGTAGCTGGGACCTTTAAACTCCGCTGTTTACAGCTACTATTGCTATAAAAAGGGGGTATGGCTTCATTTCCCCCAACTGCACTGCACTGAAGGCCTCCTGGAGTAGCAATGCTGCACATTTCTCAACAGACCAGAATCAGATGTCAGCTCCCAACTAAGGTAAATAAAAGGAGTGGAGTGGCAATCAGATAGGGATGCCACACCTCAGAAGATTCAGAACCTGGTCTGCAGTAATATCACCTTCACCATTCACAGCAGAAGCAGGCAGAGTGAGTTCTGCCCTCCTCTTTCCCATCCAGGTCTTGGGAGCCCTTCGGTAGAAGGGAAAGTATTTCTCATTTTAATTGACGATTTTTCCTGCTGGATAGATGTGCAAAAGCTGCATAGCCTCACCTCTGAAGCCGTTATAACCTCTCTGAAGAAGAGGATTCGACTCATGGAGGAATTCGGGTCATTTTCATCCCTGACAATGTGTCACAATTGGAGGGAGGAAGAAGCCCCGATGGCGGTGATGGTGTTGGGGGGAGGGAGAAGCCCCGATGGCGGTGATGGTGTTGGGCGGGAGGGAGAAGCCCCGATGGCGGTGATGGTGTTGGGGGGGAGGGAGAAGCCCCGATGGTGGTGATGGTGTTGGGCGGGAGAAGCCCCGATGGCGGTGATGGTGTTGGGGGGAGGAAGAAGCCCCGATGGCGGTGATGGTGTTGGGCGGGAGAAGCCCCGATGGCGGTGATGGTGTTGGGCGGGAGAAGCCCCGATGGCGGTGATGGTGTTGGGTGGGAGAAGCCCCGATGGCGGTGATGGTGTTGGGGGGGAGGGAGAATCCCCGAAGGCGGTGATGGTGTTGGGGGGAGGGATAAGCCCCGATGGCGATGATGGTGTTGGGGGGAGGGAGAAGCCCCGATGGCGGTGATGGTGTTGGGGGGAGGGATAAGCCCCGATGGTGATGATGGTGTTGGGGGGAGGAAGAAGACCCGATGGCGGTGATGGTGTTGGGGGGAGAGGGAGAAGCCCCGATGGCAGTGATGGTGTTGGTGGGGAGGGAGAAGCCCCGATGGCGGTGATGGTGTTGGGGGGGGGGGGAGAAGCCTCAATGGCGGTGATGGTGTTGGGGGGGGGGGGGGGGGGGGGAGAAGAACATAAGAACTAGGAGCAGGAGTAGGCCTTCTGGCCCCTCGAGCCTGCTCCACCATTCAATGAGATCATGGCCAATCTTTTGTGGACTCAGCTCCACTTTCCGGCCCGAACACCATAACCCTTAATCCCTTTGGGCGCGATTCTCCGCCCCCCACGACGGGTCGGAGAATAGCGGGAGGGCCTTCCCGACAGTTTTCCCGCCCTCCCGCTATTCTCCACCCCCCCCCCCCCCCCGCCCAACTCCCGACACGAATCGCTGACGCCGTTTTTTTACGGCCGGCAGCGATTCACAGCTGATAGATGGGCCGAAGTCCCAGCCCTTTATGCTGTTTTTACGAACGGCAAACACACCTGGTCTGGCCGTTCGTAAAAACGGCGGGAACAACTCGCTTTTTATAACCATGGCACCGATTGGCACGGCAGTACCACGGCAGTACCCCGATGCCCGTGCACTATTTCTCCTTCCGCCGCCCCGCAGTATCCGTTCGCGGGGCGGCTGAGGGGCATCCCGGCCCGCGCATGCGCGGGTTTCGCGCAAATACACGATGACGTCATCCGCGCATGCGTGGGTTGGAGTCTTCCAATCCGCGCATGCGCGGCTGACGTCATATGACGCGTCAGCCGGCGCTAACTCCGGCAAGCGGGCTTAACGAAATTCGTTAAGCCCGTGATGCCAGAGCTTACGGCGTCGGGCTGCTAGCCCCGACCGGGGACCAGAATCGGTTCCCGGTCGGGAAGGGGCGCGCTGGCGTCAAACCCGCCCGGGTTTGACGCCAGCCTTACGTTTTCTCCCGTTTTGGGAGAATCGCACCCTTTATTCTTCAAAAAACTGTCTATCTTTACCTTAAAAACATGTAATGAAGGAGCCTCAACTGCTTCACTGGGCAAGGAATTCCATAGATTCACAACCCTTTGGGTGAAGAAGTTCCTCCTAAACTCAGCCCTAAATCTACTTCCCCTTATTTTGAGGCTGTGTCCCCTAGTTCTGCTTTCACCCGCCAGTGGAAACAACCTGCCCGCATCTATCCTATCTATTCCCTTTATAATTTTAAATGTTTCTATAAGATCCCCCCTCATCCTTCTAAATTCCAACGAGTACAGTCCCAGTCTACTCAACCTCTCCTCATAATCCAACCCCTTCAGCTCTGGGATTAACCGAGTGAATCTCCTCTGCACACCCTCCAGTGCCAGTACATCCTTTCTCAAGTAAGGAGCCCAAAACTGAACACAATACTCCAGGTGTGGCCTCACTAACACCTTATACAATTGCAACATAACCTCCCTAGTCTTAAACTCCATCCCTCTAGCAATGAAGGACAAAATTCCATTCGCCTTCTTAATCACCTGTTGCACCTGTAAACCAACCTTCTATGACTCATGCACTAGCACACGCAAGTCTCTCTGCACAGCGGCATGCTTTAATATTTTATAATTTAAATAATAATCCCGTTTGCTGTTATTCCTACCAAAATGGATAACCTCACATTTGTCAACATTGTATTCCATCTGCCAGACCCGAGCCCATTCACTTAACCTATCCAAATCCCTCTGCAGACTTCCAGTATCCTCTGCACTTTTCGCTTTACCATTCATCTTAGTGTCATCTGCAAACTTGGACACATTGCCCTTGGTCCCCAACTCCAAATCATCTATGCAAATTGTGAACAATTGTGGGCCCAACACGGATCCCTGAGGGACACCACTAGCTACTGATTACCAACCAGAGAAACACCCATTAATCCCCACTCTTTGCTTTCTATTAATTAACCAATCCTCTATCCATGCTACTACTTTACCCTTAATGCCATGCATCTTTATCTTAAGCAGCAACCTTTTGTGTGGCACCTTGTCAAAGGCTTTCTGGAAATCCAGATATACCACATCCATTGGCTCCCCGTTATCTACTGCACTGGTAATGTCCTCAAAAAATTCCACTAAATTAGTTAGGCACGACCTGCCCTTTATGAACCCATGCTGCGTCTGCCCAATGGGACAATTTCTATCCAGATGCCTCGCTATTTCTTCCTTGATGATATTTTCCAGCATCTTCCCTACTACCGAAGTTAAGCTCACTGGCCTATAATTTCCTGCTTTCTGCCTACCTCCTTTTTTAAACAGTGGTGTCACGTTTGCTAATTTCCAATCCACCGGGACCACCCCAGAGTCTAGTGAATTTCGGTAAATTATCACTAGTGCATCTGCAATTTCCCTAGCCATCTCTTTTAGCACTCTTGGATGCATTCCATCAGGGCCAGGAGACTTGTCTACCTTTAGCCCCATTAGCTTGCCCATCACTCCCTCCTTAGTGATAACAATCCTCTCAAGGTCCTCACCTGTCATAGCCTCATTTCTATCAGTCGCTGGCATGTTATTTGTGTCTTCCACTGTGAAGACCGACCCAAAAAACCTGTTCAGTTCCTCAGCCATTTCCTCATCTCCCATTATTAAAACTCCCTTCTCATCCTCTAAAGGACCAATATTTACCTTAGCCACTCTTTTTTGTTTTACACATTTGTAAAAACTTTTACTGTCTGTTTTTATATTCTGAACCCCGATGGCGGTGATGGTGTTGGGGGGGGGGGAAGGGAGGGAGGAGGGAGAAGCCCCGATGGCGGTGTTGGTGGGGGGGGGGGGGGGAGGGAGGGAGGGAGGAGGGAGAAGCCCCGATGGCGGTGATGGTGTTGGGGGGGGGGGGGGGGGAAGGAGGAGGGAGAAGCCCCGATGGCGGTGATGGTGTTGGGCGGGAGAAGCCCCGATGGCGGTGATGGTGCTGGGGGGAGGGAGAAGCCCCGATGGCGGTGATGGTGTTGGGGGGGGGGGGTGGAGAAGCAGTGATGGTGTTGGGGGGGAGGGAGAAGCCCCGATGGCGGTGATGGTGCTGGGGGGAGGGAGAAGCCCCGATGGCAGTGATGGTGTTGGGAGGGAGGGAGAAGCCCCGATGGCGGTGATGGTGCTGGGGGGAGGGAGAAGTCCCGATGGCGGAGATGGTGTTGGGGGGGAGAGAGAAGCCCCGATGGCAGCAATGCTGTTGGGAGGGAGGGAGAAGCCCCGATGGCGGTGATGGTGTTGGGGGGAGGGAGAAGCCCCGATGGCGGTGATGGTGCTGGGGGGAGGGAGAAGCCCAGATGGCAGTGATGGTGTTGGGAGGGTGGGAGAAGCCCCGATGGCGGTGATGGTGCTGGGGGGAGGGAGAAGTCCCGATGGCGGAGATGGTGTTGGGGAGGAGGGAGAAGCACCGATGGCAGCGATGCTGTTGGGAGGGAGGGAGAAGCCCCGATGGCGGTGATGGTGCTGGGGGGAGGGAGAAGCCCCGATGGCGGTGATGGTGTTGGGGGGGGGAGAAGCAGTGATGGTGTTGGGGGGGGAGGGAGAAGCCCGATGGCGGTGATGGTATTGGGGGGAGGGAGAAGCCCCGATGGCAGTGATGGTGTTGGGAGGGAGGGAGAAGCCCCGATGGCGGTGATGGTGCTGGGGGGAGGGAGAAGCCCCGATGGCGGTGATGGTGTTGGGGGGGGGGGGGGGGGGAGAAGTAGTGATGTTGTTGGGGGGGGAGGGAGAAGCCCCGATGGCGGTGATGGTATTGGGGGGAGGGAGAAGCCCCGATGGCAGTGATGGTGTTGGGGGGGAGGGAGAAGCCCCGATGGCAGTGATGGTGCTGGGGGGAGGGAGAAGCCCCGATGGCAGTGATGGTGTTGGGAGGGAGGGAGAAGCCCCGATGGCGGTGATGGTGCTGGGGGGAGGGAGAAGTCCCGATGGCGGAGATGGTGTTGGGGGGGAGGGAGAAGCCCCGATGGCAGAGATGCTGTTGGGAGGGAGGGAGAAGCTCCGATGGCGGTGATGGTGCTGGGGGGAGGGAGAAGCCCCGATGGCGGTGATGGTGTTGGGGGGGGGGAGAAGCAGTGATGGTGTTGGGGGGGGGAGGGAGAAGCCCCGATGGCGGTGATGGTATTGGGGGGAGGGAGAAGCCCCGATGGCAGTGATGGTGTTGGGAGGGAGGGAGAAGCCCCGATGGCGGTGATTGTGCTGGGGGGAGGGAGAAGCCCCGATGGCGGTGATGGTGTTGGGGGGGGGGGGGGGGGGGGGAGAAGCAGTGATGGTGTTGGGGGGGGAGGGAGAAGCCCCGATGGCGGTGATGGTATTGGGGGGAGGGAGAAGCCCCGATGGCAGTGATGGTGTTGGGGGGGAGGGAGAAGCCCGATGGCGGTGATGGTGCTGGGGGGAGGGAGAAGCCCCGATGGCAGTGATGGTGTTGGGAGGGAGGGAGAAGCCCCGATGGCGGTGATGGTGCTGGGGGGAGGGAGAAGTCCCGATGGCGGAGATGGTGTTGGGGGGGAGGGAGAAGCCCCGATGGCAGCGATGCTGTTGGGAGGGAGGGAGAAGCCCCGATGGCGGTGATGGTGCTGAGGGGAGGGAGAAGCCCCGATGGCGGTGATGGTGTTGGGGGGGGGGGGGAGAAGCAGTGATGGTGTTGGGGGGGGAGGGAGAAGCCCCGATGGCGGTGATGGCATTGGGGGGAGGGAGAAGCCCCGATGGCAGTGATGGTGTTGGGAGGGAGGGAGAGGCCCCGATGGCGGTGATGGTGCTGGGGAGAGGGAGAAGTCCCGATGGCGGAGATGGTGTTGGGGGGGAGGGAGAAGCCCCGAATGGCGGTGATGGTGTTGGGGGGGAGGGAGAAGCCCCGATGGGGATGATGGTGCTGGGGGGAGGGAGAAGTCCCGATGGCGGTGATGGTGCTGGGGGGGGAGGGAGAAGCCCTGATGGCGGAGATGGTGTTGGGGGGGAGGGAGAAGCCCCGATGGGGATGATGGTGCTGGGGGGAGGGAGAAGTCCCGATGGCGGTGATGGTGCTGGGGGGGGGAGGGAGAAGCCCTGATGGCGTTGGGGGAGGGAGATGCCCCGATGGCGGTGATGGTGTTGGGGGGGGGGAGATGCCCCGATGGCGGTGATGGTGTTGGGGGAGGGAGATGCCCCGATGGCAGTGATGGTGTTGGGGGGGGGAGGGAGAAGTGGTGATGGTGTTGGGGGGGAGGGAGAAGCCCCGATGGCGGTGATGTTGCTGGGGGGGGGGGGGGGGGGGGGGGGGGGGGGAGGGAGAAGCCCCGATGCCGGTGATGGTGTTGGGGGGGAGGGAGAATCCCCGATGGCGGTGATGATGTTGGGGGGGGAGGGAGAAGCCCTGATGGCAGTGATGGTGTGGGGGGCGAGGGGGGGGAGGGAGAAGCCCTGATGGCGGTGATGGTGTTGGGGGGAGGGATAAGCCCCGATGGCGATGATGGTGTTGGGGGGGAGGGAGAAGCCCCGATGGCGGAGATGGAGTTGGGGGGTAGGGAGAAGCCCCAATGGCAGTGATTGTGTTGGGGGGGAGGGAGAAGCCCCGATGGCGGTGATTGTGTTGGGGGGGGGGGGGCGGGAGAAGCCCCGATGGCGGTTATGGTGGTGGAGGGGGGAGGGATAAGCCCCGATGACGGTGCTGGTGCTGGGGGGAGGGAGAAGCCCCGATGGCGGTGATGGTGCTGGGGGGAGGGAGAAGCCCCGATGGCGGTGATGGTGTTGGGCGGGAGGGAGAAGCCCCGATGGCGGTGATGGTGCTGGGGGGAGGGAGAAGCCCCGATGGCGGTGATGGTGTTGGGCGGAAGGGAGAAGCCCCGATGGCGGTGATGGTGTTGGGTGGGGGGGAGAAGCCCCGATGGCGGTGATGGTGTTGGGGGGAGGGAGGGAGAAGCCCCGATGGTGGTGATGGGGTTGGGAGGTGATGGAGAATCCCCGATGGCGGTGATGGTGTTGGGGGGAGGGAGGGAGAAGCCCCGATGGTGGTGATGGGGTTGGGAGGTGATGGAGAATCCCCGATGGCGGTGATGATGTTGGGAGGGAGGGAGGAGCCCCGATGACGGTGATGGTGTTGGGAGGGAGGGAGAAGCCCGATGGCGGTGATGGTGTTGGGGGGGAGGGAGAAGCCCCGATGGCAGTGAAGGTGTTGGGAGGGAGGGAGAAGCTCCGATGGCGGTGATGGTGTTGGGAAAGTGGGAGAAGCCCCGATGGCGGGGATGGTGGTGGAGGGGGGAGGGAGAAGCCCCGATGGTGGTGATGGTGTTGGGGAAGTGGGAGAAGCCCCGATGGCGGTGATGGTGTTGGGGGGAGAGGGAGAAGCCCCGATGGCAGTGATGGTGTTGGTGGGGAGGGAGAAGCCCCGATGGCGGTGATGGTGTGGGGGAGGGGGGGGGAGGGAGAAGCCCCGATGGCGGTGATGGTGTTGGGGGGGAGGGAGAAGCCCCGATGGCGGTGGTGGTGTTGGGGGGTGGGGCTGGCGGTGATGGTGTTGGGGAAGTGGGTGTCCCGATGCCAGCGATGGGGGTGGGTCACTAAAACTCCAACTTCAGCGATGGTGATGTGTGGGGGGTGGGGCATTAGGGTGAAGCCCCGATGCTAGTGATGGTGGTGGATGTGGGGGGGGGGTGTTGGGTCTCTGAAGTCCATTGTTGCCGGTGATGGTGTTGGTGCTGGGCAGGCACTGAATCCTTGACACTGGCAATGGTGGTGAGGGGGTACTGAAGCCCTGATGTCGGCGATGTTGGTGGGGGGGGGGGGGGGGGTTTGGGCATTGAAGCCCCTATGGCAGTGTTGGTGATGGTGGTGGCGACACCGAAACCCCGATGCCGGTGATGGTGGTGGGGCAGGGGGAAGAAGCCTCCATGCAGGCAATGGTGGTAGGGGGTGGGCACTGAAGCCATAATGCCGCGATGGTGGTGGAGGGTTGGGGGCGGGGGTTGAGGGGGGGGAGGTTGTGCAGGGGTGGGACTGAAGATCCGATACCAGTGATGGTGGTGGTGACTCTGAAACTCTGATGGTGGCAATGCTGGTGAGGATGGAGACTGAAGCCCTGATGCTGGTGTTGGTGGGGGTGGGGGTGGGGGGGGGGTTGTTGTTGGAGGGGGGAAGGTTGGGATACTGTAACCCAGATTCCGGTGATGGTGGTGTGGGCCTCAAGTCCCAATGGGCGGGGCGGGGGGGTGGTGGTGGTGGGCACTGAGGCCCTGATACCAGCGATGGAGGTTGAGGAGGTGGGTCGTGAGGCCATGATACCAGTGATGGTGGTGGGGTTGGGGCAAAAAGCCCTGATGCCGGCGAAGGTGGTGGAGATTGGGACTGACACCCCAATGCCAGTGATGGTGGTGGGGTTGGAGGAAGAAGCCCCGATGCCGGCGAAGGTGGTGGAGATTGGGACTGACACCCCAATGCCAGCGATTGTGGTGGGGTTGGAGGAAGAAGCCCCGATGCCGGCGCAGGTGGTGGAGATTGGGACTGACGCCCCAATGCCAGCGATTGTGGTGGGGTTGGAGGAAGAAGCCCCGATGCCGGCGAAGGTGGTGGAGATTGGGACTGACGCCCCAATGCCAGCGATTGTGGTGGGGTTGGGGGAAGAAGCCCCGATGCCGGCGAAGGTGGTGGAGATTGGGACTGACGCCCGACTGCCAGCGATTGTGGTGGGGTTGGGGGAAGAAGCCCCGATGCCGGCGAAGGTGGTGGAGATTGGGACTGACCCCCGACTGCCAGCGATTGTGGTGGGGTTGGGGGAAGAAGCACGTGCTGGCGATGGTGGTGGGCAGGCACTGAAGCTCCGATGCCGGCAATGGTGGTGGGGCTGTACCGAAGCCCTGATGTCGGTGATGGTGGTTGCTTTCCTTTGAGCTTGCATTCAGGGTGCCCTTTATCTCAGTTGTGCCAGGCTTGCTGACTGTTTGAGGTCCCATCCCGCCAGAGTGACGGCTGAAAGCATACCCCCTTGCTTTTTTTTTTGACCAAGTGCGAGAAGATTTGGAGAAGAAACCTGACTATTTACCTATGGGGAGACACGTTGGCTTTCAGTCAGACCCTAATAATGACGTAAGTCAGAACCTAATACTTTGCCATTTTTTTGAAAATTACACCCAAAGACCATCCATCTGGTCGCCTCATTATAGGAAGGATGTGGAAGCTTTGGAACGGGTGCAGAGGAGATTTACCAGTATGTTGCCTGGTATGGAGGGAAAATCTTATGAGGAAAGGCTGATGGACTTGAGGTTGTTTTCGATAGAGAGAAGAAGGTTAAGAGGTGACTTAATAGAGGCATACAAAATGATCAGAGGGTTAGATAGGGTGGACAGTGAGAGCCTTCTCCCACGGATGGAGGTGGCTAGCACAAGGGGACATAGCCTTAAATTGAGGGGTAATAGATATAGGACAGACGTCAGAGGTAGGTTTTTTACGCAAAGTGTGGTGAGGCCGTGGAATGCCCTACCTGCAACAGTAGTGAACTCGCCAACATTGAGGGCATTTAAAAGTTTATTGGATAAGCATATGGATGATAATGGCATAGTGTAGGATAGATGGCCTTTAGTTTTTGACTTCCCATGTCGGTGCAACATTGTGGGCCGAAGGGCCTGTACTGCGCTGTATCGTTCTATGTTCTATGTTCTATGTTCTAAGACTTTGAGCTACTCCTGCTCAGTTTTCACCCTGCATCTTTGCAGAATGGTTTTGACCATTTGGGATTTTGATGGGCAGCAGGCTAAGTACTCAATTTTCTTTTCTTCCGCACATGTCGATACCAAGTGTCATGGTAAAAGTCCGTAGTTGTGTCAGGAAAAAGGAAGAAATTGACCAAACAAATCAAGCTCACACTTTCAACCAACAACACTAACAGAGATAGCAGTTATATAAATGTGGTCACACCCGAGGTGCAGGCAGAGAAATGGGTGACCACCAGAAAGGGCAGGCAGTCAGTGCAGGAATCCCCTGTGGTTGTCCCCCTCTCGAACAGGTATACCCCTTTGGATACTGTCGGGGGGGATAGCCTATCAGGGGAAAACAGCAGCAGCCAGACCAGTGGCACCCAAACTAGCTCTGATGTTCAGAAGGGAGGATCAAAGCGCAGAAGAGCAACAGTCATCGGGGACTCTATAGTCAGGGGCACATATAGGTGCTTTGTGGACATGAAAGAGACTCCAGGATGGTATGTTGCCTCCCTGGTGCCAGAGTCCAGGATGTCTCCGAAAGGGTAGCAGGCATCCTGAAGGGGGAGGGCAAACGGGCAGAGGTCGTTGTACAAATTGGTACTAACGACATAGGCAGGAAGGGGCATGAGGTCCTGCAGCAGGAGTTCAGGGAGCTAGGCAGAAAGTTAAAAGACAGGACCTTTAGGATTGTAATCTCAGGATTATTCCCTGTGCCACGTGCCAGTGAGGCTAGAAATAGGAAGATAGAGCAGCTAAACACGTGGCTAAACAGTTGGTGTAGGAGGGAGGGTTTCCGTTATCTGGACCACTGGAAGCTCTTCCGGGGTAGGTGTGACCTGTATAAGAAGGACGGGTTGCATCTAAACTGGAGAGGTATAAATATCCTGGTCGCGAGGTTTGCTAGTGTCACACAGGAGGGTTTAAACTAGTATGGCAGTGGGTGGGCACCGGAGCAATAGGTCAGAAGGTGAAAGCATTGAGGGAGAACTAGGGAATAGGGCCTGTATGGCTCTGAGGCAGAGCAGACAGGGAGATGTTGCTGAGCACAGCGGGTCTGGTGGCCTGAAGTGCATATATGTTTTAATGCAAGAAGTATTACGGGTAAGGCAGATGAACTTAGAGCTTGGATTAGCACTTGGAACTATGATGGTTTTGCCATTACAGAGACCTGGTTGAGGGAAGGCCAGGATTGGCAGCTGATGCACGATCAATTGTACAAAAGGCTCAGATTGGTACAACTGTGGCTTTCTTGCAGTCAGATGCGTGGCCTCCTACTGCAGCTGGCAAAATGGCAGCTCAGAGGAGTACACGCATATTTATATGGCTCCTTGTGGGCGGAGCCAGCTGGCAGGGGCTACTGGTGAACCTGTAGTGCAGGTCCTACCTTACATCCCCTATTACAGGTGCACACAGTGGTTCACCACAGCAGCTAAACGTTCCAGGATTTAGATGTTTCAGGCAGGACAGAGGGGGATGTAAAAGGGGCGGCGGAGTTGCGCTACTGGTTAGGGAGAATATCACAGCTGTACTACGGGAGGACACCTCAGAGGACAATGAGGCTATATGGGTAGAGATCAGGAATAAATGAAATGAAATGAAATGAAAATCACTTATTGTCTTCAATTAAAGTAGACTTCAATAAAGTTACTGTGAAAAACCCCTAGTCGCCACATTCCGGCGCCTGTTCGGGGAGGCTGGTACGGGAATTGAACCATGCTGCTGGCCTGCCTTGGTCTGCTTTAAAAGCCAGCGATTTAGCCCAGTGTGCTAAACCAGTCACAATGTTGGGGGTTTACTACAGGCCTCCCAACAGCCAGCGGGTGATAGAGGAGCAGATAGGTCGACAGATTTTGGAAAAGAGTAAAAACAACAGGGTAGTTGTGATGGGAGCCTTCAACTTCCGCAATATTGACTGGGACTCACTTAGTGCTAGGGGCTTAGACGGGGCAGTGTTTGTAAGGAGCATCCAGGAGGGCTTCTTAAAACAATATGTAGATAGTCCAACTAGGGAAGGGGCTATACTGGACCTGGTATTGGGGAATGAGCCCGGCCAGGTGGTAGAAGTTTCAGTAGGGGAGCATTTCGGGAACAATTCAGTAAGTTTTAAAGTGCTGGTGGACAAGGATAAGAGTGGTCCGAGGGTGAATGTGCTAAATTGGGGGAAGGCTAATTATAACAATATTAGGCGGGAACTGAAGATTGGGGGAGGATGTTTGAGGGTAAATCAACATCTGACATGTGGGAGGCTTTCAAGTGTCAGTTGAAAGGAATTCAGGACCGGCATGTTCCTGTGAGGAAGAAGGATAAATGCGGCAAATTTCAGGAACCTTGGATAACGAGAGATATTGTAGGCCTCATCAAAAAGAAAAAGGAGGCATTTGTCAGGGCGAGAAGGCTGGGAACAGACGAAGCCTGTGTGGAATATAAGGAACGTAGGAAGGAACTTAAGCAAGGAGTCAGGTGGGCTAGAAGGGGTCACAAAAAGTCATTGGCAAATAGGGTTAAGGAAAATCCCAAGGCTTTTTACACGTACATAAAAAGCAAGAGGGTAGCCAGGGAAAGCGTTGGCCCACTGAAGTATAGGCAAGAGGAAATGGGCAAGATACGAAATGAATACTTTGCATCAGTATTCACCAAAGAGAAGGAATTGGTGGATGTTGAGTCTGGAGAAGGGTGTGTAGATAGCCTGGATCACATTGAGATCCAAAAAGATGAGGTGTTGGGCATCTTGAAAAATATTAAGGTAGATAAGTCCCCAGGGCCTGATGGGATCTTGCCCAGAATACTGAAGGAGGCTAGAGAGGAAATTGCTGAGGCCTTGTCAAAAATCTTTGGATCCTCACTGTCTTCAGGTGATGTCCCCGGAGGACTGGAGAATAGCCAATGTTGTTCCTTTGTTTAAGAAGGGTAGCAAGGATCATCCAGGGAACTACAGGCCGGTGAGCCTTACGTCAGTGGTAGGGAAATTACTGGAGAGAATTCTTCGAGACAGGATCTACTCCCATTTAGAAGCAAATGGACGTATTAGTGAGAGGCAGCATGGTTTTGTGAAGGGGAGGTCGTGTCTCACTAATTTGATGGAGTTTTTCGAATAGGTCACAAAGATGATTGATGCAGGTAGGGCAGTGCAAGTTGTCTATATGGACTTCAGTAAGTCCTTTGACAAGGTCCCTCATGGTAGACTGGTAGAAAAGGTGAAGTCACACAGGATCAGAGGTGAGCTGGCAAGGTGGATACAGAACTGGCTAGGTCATAGAAAGCAGAGAGTAGCCATGGAAGGGTGCTTTTCTAATTGGAGGGCTGTGACTAGTGGTGTTCCGCAGGGATATGTGCTGGGACCTTTGCTGTTCGTAGTATATATAAATGATTTGGAGGAAAATGTAACTTGTCTGATTAGTAAGTTTGCAGATGACACAAAGGTTGGTGGAATTGTGGATAGCGATGAGGACTGTCAGAGGATACAGCAGGATTGCGATCGTTTGAAGACTTGGGCGGAGAGATGGCAGATGGAGTTTAATCCAGACAAATGTGAGGTAATGCATTTTGGAAGATCTAATGCAGGTAGGGAATATACAGTGAATGGCAGAACCCTAAAGAGTATTGAAAGTCAGAGAGATATAGGTGTACAGGTCCACAGGTCACTGAAAGGGGCAACACAGGTGGAGAAGGTAGTCAAGAAGGCAAACGGCATGCTTGCCTTCATTGGCCGGGGCATTGAGTACAAGAATTGGCAAGTCATGTTGCAGCTGTACAGATCCTTAGTTAGGCCACACTTGGAGTATAGTGTTCAATTCTGGTCACCACACTACCAGAAGGATGTGGAGGCTTTAGTGAGGGTGCAGAAGAGATTTACCAGGATGTTGCCTGGTATGGAGGGCATTAGCTATGAGGAGCGGTTGAATAAACTCGGTTTGTTCTCACTGGAACGACGGAGGTTGAGGGGCGACCTGATAGAGGTCTACAAAATTATGAGGGGCAGAGACAGAGTGGATAGTCAGAGGCTTTTCCCCAGGGTAGAGGGGTCAATTACTAGGGGGCATAAGTTTAAGGTGCAAGGGGCAAGGTTTAGAGCAGATGTACGAGGCAAGTGTTTTACACAGAGGGTAGTGGGTGCCTGGAACTCGTTGCCGGAAGAGGTGGTGGAAGCAGGGACGATAGTGACATTTAAGGGACATCTTGACAAATACATGAATAGGATGGGAATAGAGGGATACGGACCCAGGAAGTATAGAAGATTATAGTTTAGTCAGGCAGCATGGTCGGCACGGGCTTGGATGGCCGAAGGGCCTGTTACTGTGCTGTACTTTTCTTTGTTCATTGTTAACACAGTTTATGGCAGTCCCAGTCTTGAAAGAGGAGAGATGGTGAAAATCAGCAACTGCCAGCGAGAAGGCATGGTAATAAAGAAGTTGTAACAACCGACATCTTAACTGGTCCAGACACAAACAGACATCATTCAAAGGAACAGGACTCCCTTCATTTCGATGGACAGGAAATCGATGGGGCGACACGGTGGCACAGTGGCAGCACTGCTGCCTCACAGCGCCATTGCCCATGGTTCATTTAAAGCCTTGGATGAGTGTCTTTGTTGAGTTTTTAATTTTCCCTGTGTCTCCGTGGGTTTCCTCCAGGTGCTCATGTTTCCTCCCACAGTCCAAAAGTGTGGATTAGGTGGATTAACCATGCTAAATTGGCCTTAATGTCCAAAGGGTGGGTGGGGTTACTGGATTACGGGGATAGATAGAGTGCTCTTTCAGAGGGTTTATACAGACTTGATGGGCCAAATGGCCTTCTTCTGCACTGCAATGATTCTGTATGAGTTGCATACCCTGATATTCAGGAGCACATCAAACCTACAGAACCGCAAAACAGGGAAACAAGGATTGACATCTCTCAGGGAATGAGTTCAGAACAAACAGATCCTCAATTATCTCAAAAAGAACTCCGCGCTTGTTCAGGAAGACTGGTGAAAGCACCCAGCTGACTATCCCATTAAAAGCAGAGACTTTGACGTAGGCGTAGGGGAATGTGTATATAATAATAATGGGGATACAGACTTTGTTGAGATGTGGAGTGAAGGGTTGACTCGAATAATAGATACTGAGAATCTTTGTAAGGAGCTATTGCATTGTAATGTCACTAATTGAGTGAAGATGAGTGAGAAGCACCAAAGAGAGGAGTTGTATCTCCTGATATTCTGTAACTTGTGTATAGTTAGTTTTGTAAATAAAAGAGTTCTGAAGGAAAGACCATTACCTCCAGCAAATCTCTTCCAGAGTGAGAAAACCAAAAGCTTCTGAAGTAACCAAAAAATAACAACAAATTAATCCTCCTCACAGACTTATCAGTCCCAATGCATTTTCCATTAAACACTGAGAGAAAAGGAGAATGGAAAAAAAGTAAAACCATTGATGGAGCTTAAGAAACATTAAACAAAGTATAACGTTGATCAATAAAATGGAAAAAAGACAATGTTGACAAAAATCATAAACCAATTTATCACATTTAGGATTTTGGCCTTCAAAAGAAAGGTTTGGTCAAAAATTATGCTTGAGTTTGTGTTTTAAAACAAAGGGTTGAATTTTACCAGCTAAATGGCTGGGAGGCATGAGGAGTGGTCAAATTGAGACAGAAGGCATCGGGATGGAAGCTGACACGTTGTGGTCGCAATCACGTATTTGTAAGTTGTCAGGATGTGAATATTGCTTGCAAGAGTAGAATTTATTGCCCATTGCTAATTGCTCTTTAGAATGTGGTGTTGTGCCACCGTCTTGAACTGCTGCAGTCCATGTGGTGTAGGTACACTCATAGTGCTGTTAGTAAATGGAGTTCCAGGATATTGACCCTGCAACAGTGAAACACCAACAATATAATCAACAAGGTGTTGGAACTTGCAGGCACTATTGTTCCTCTGCAATTTCTGCCCTTGTCCTTCATCATTGGCTGGATTTTCTGTCCCGCCGTGCCACATTTCTGTTTCACCCCACCGGACGGATGCTCCGTTACGCCGACAGATAAATGGGGTTTCCCATTCTGGGGCAGCCCCACGCCTTCGGAAAACCCCCGGACTGCCGGCAAAACAGAGCATCTTGCCGGCGGAGAATCCAGCCCCATGTGTTTAAATGGTGCTGTTGAAGGATCCTTGGCAAATTGCTCCAGTGAAACTTTCACGTGGTTCACTGCTGTCATTGTGCATCAGTGGCGGAGGGAGTGAATGTTTAAGATAGTGATTGAGAAAGCAATCAAGTAACCTGCCTTGTCCTGGATGGTGCCAAACGTCCTGAGTGCTGGAGCTGCACTTATCCAGGTAAGTAGAGAAGTCCCTCTGTTGACCTGCACCTTGTAGATAGCGGACAGGCTTTGGGAGACAGGAGGTGAGTTACTCGCCGTAGGATTCCTCATCTTTGACCTACTCTTGCAGTGGTTTTTATATGACTGGTCCAGCTCAGTTTCTGTTGAATGGTAATCTCCAGGGTGTTAATAGTGAGGAATTCAAAGATAGTAATGCCATTGAATGTCAAGAGGGCAGGGTTAAATTCTCTCTTGTTAGGGCAGCACGGTGGCCCAGTGGTAGCACTGCAGTCTCACGGCGTAGAGGTCCCAGGTTCGATCCCGGCACTGGGTCACTGTCCGTGTGGAGTTTGCACATTCTCCCCGTGCTTGCATGGGTTTCGCCCCCACAACCCAAAGATGTGCAGGATAGGTGGATTGGCCACACTAAATTGCCCCTTAATTGGAAAAAATGAATTGGGTAATCTAACATTTAAACAAAAAAATTCTCTCTGTTTGGAGATGGTCATTGCCTTGCTCTTGCACGGCACAAATGTAATGTGTCACTGAGCAGCCCAAGCCTGAAAGTTGTCCAGGTCTTGCTGCATACAGCTTCAGTGCCTGCGTAGTTGTGAATTATACTGAACATTGCAAACATCAACAAACATCCCTACTTCTGACCTTATGATGGATGAAAGATAATTCATGAAGTAGCTGAAGAGAGTTGGACTGGGACACCACCCTGAGCAACTATTGCAACAATATCATGGGACTGCGATGATTGACCTCCAACAACCACAACCATCTTCCTTTGTTGTAACTATGACTCCAACCAGTGGAGAGTTTTCATCCTAATTACCACTGATGTCAGTTTTGCTCGGGTTCCTTGATGACACGTTCAGTCAAAGGCTTCCTTGATGTTGAAGGCAGTGACTCTTATCTCACCTCTGGAATTTAGCTTTTTTGCCCATGTTTTCATGGCTGTAATGGGATCAGAAATCTACCAGAGCACAAACTGAGGATCATTGAGCAAGTTATTGCTGTGTAAGTGCCACTCAATTGCACTGTTGATGGCCCATTCTATCACTCTGCTAAGGATTTAGAGAAGACTGCTGGGTGGTAATTGACCAGATTAGATTTGTTCTGATTTTTGTAGTCTGGACATACCAAGGCAAATGAACACAAGTTTTTTACTTGGACAGGAGCTGCTTGGCTCGGAGCACAGCTATTTCTGGAGCATGAGTCTTTCGTACAACTGCCCATCACCTTTCCAATATCCAGTGCCTTCAACTGTTTCTTGATATCAGGTGGAATGAATCGAATTGCCTGAAGACTGGTATCCACAATAATGGAAACCTCAACCCAGACTATCTTCCTGTAGATTATTACAATTGGTGCAGCCTTGTCCTTTGCACTAATTTGCTGGATTCCCTCATCGTTAAAGATGGGGATATTTTTGGACACTTGCCCTCTGGTTAGTTCTTAAGTTGTCGACCACCATTCATGAATGTAGGTGGAAGGCCTGCAGAACATTGACCTGATCTATTGACTGTGTGATTGTTTATCTCTGCCTTTAACATGATGTGTGCCATCTGAGCATGCATGTCCTGTGCTGGAGCTTCAGCTGGTGACACCTCATTGTTAGGTATGCCTGGTACTGCTCATGGCATGCCCTCCTACACTAACTTCTCATTGAACCAGGGTCACTCCCAGGTTTGATGGTAATGTCGGAGTGGGGATGCACTGGGCCATAAAGTTACAGATTGCGGTTGAATACAATTCTGCTGCTGCTGGTGGCCCACAGCACCTTGTCTTTTTTAAAAATAAATTTAGTGTACCCAATTAATTTTTTCCAATTAAGGGGCAATTTAGTGTAGCCAATCCACCCACCCTGCACATCTTTGGGTTGTGGGGGTGAAACCCACGCAAGCACGGGGAGAATGTGCAAACTCCACACGGACAGTGACCCAGAGCTGGGATCGAACCTGGAACCTCGGTGCCTGAGGCATTAGGGCTAACCCACTGTGCCACTGTGCTGCCCCCACAGCACCTTGTCTTGAGCTGCTGTGTCTCTTCTAAACCTGTTGTATATTCATGTTTGTTCCTAGTTGCAACAGGCTCACTGTAAGAGTTCGATCACATGATGTGGACATACTGATGGCATCATCGGCAGTTTGGGCAGGCTATCCGTCAGTCTACTCCAGTAGACTATGTGAAAACACCTTCACAATAAAGCTCTTGCTTGTTTTGTGGTCTGCAAGTTTCTCTTTTAAAATACTACAAAGAAAACTGACAATGCATCCACACTGCAAACAACTCGAAAATGAGCTATGGGAAGCTGGTGAGGAAGAAAAGAATCATTGATCCACGCAAAAAGCTTTAAGATGATAAAAGCGCTGCTACACCAAAGCTGTCACTGGAGGGTTGCCGGATAAAAGTCAAAACCATCGAAGAAACTGAAGTTTAAACAGATTTCGGAAGAAACAGTATCAAAAGAAAAAGAAGCTGCCATGTGCTTTGCTCGGAGCATCTTGGAACTGTGCTGAAGTGCTCCCTGTACTGTGAGTAGCAAGTATACAAATTAATTGAGAGCAGAGGAAAGGAACAGGCTGAGCTCGGGATTACCTTGTTCGAAAAAGAAACCAGTTCATGCTAAAATCTTCATGGCACATTTATGCTTATGCAAGCCCTTACCATAATAAAAATGATGGGAGTAATTGGCACTATGGGACCATATGATGCAAGCACCGAGCGCTGGAGTTCATACAGTGACAGATTCGAATATTTTGTCCAGGCGAACAAAACTTTGGCCAACATAAGCAGTTTCGGCTTTCCTGAGCACGATGGAGGGGAAATCTTTCAACTTCCTGCGAAGTCTGGTGCAACTAGAAAAAACAGGCTCAAAGACATATGATGAGATTGTGGGGATATTGTAGGGTCACCTCTCGCCTAAACCTTTGTTCATTGCCGAGAGGTTCCGGTTCCATAAATGTAACAATGAAGATGGCGAATCAATCACACTACTTTTACAATATTAGCTGAATACTGTGAATTGGGCTCATTGTGGTTTCACCATTCAGGCCACTGAAGCTTGAAAGGATCAAAGCTGCAGATGGTGCTGTCAATCACAGACCTGTATGTGTGACTCTGCACCAATCCGGGCAGTCAGGCTGAGAGGGCCACAGCACTTAGGCCATCGCTGGATTCTTCCAGGAACAAGATGTTATTGGCTGCATGCAAGTGACAATTAAAGGCTCCCACAGGCCAAACAGCAGCTTCCATCAACAGGAAGTGCTTCCCCTCACTCAATGTACAACGGGTCTGCCAGCACCACAAATGGACCCTTTGGATCTGTGTAAGATTCCTGGGGAACAGTCACAATGCTGACTTACCAAGCCAATCTCAGGTGCCTAAACTATTCAGGCCCTCTGTGCATTTTCAATGTTGGACACTGGGTGATAACAGTTAACCACTGACTTGACAACTTATACCTGTGAGGAATTCCAGTGTCGATGCAGATGTGAGATGCTGCATCTTCCTTAGTGCAGCTCAGTGGACCATCGAGCAGATCATTAGCCTTCTGAAGATGTGGTTCTGATGCCTGGATAAGTCTGGAGTCCTTCAATATATCTCAGCAGGAATCTCGTGGCTTGTTGGGCATTGCACCACCTGGTGTTGCAGAGGGGCAAACCTTTGAACAATGAGAACATCCTGGAGCACAGTGCCTCATCGAATATGAAGGGAAATGTTGAAGATGTGTAACAGGATAACGATCTCGAAGGAAAGAAGGCAAGTTACAATGAAATCGGCAGAAGATAGGCTCAAGTGGCACTAATGAAAGCACCTGACCCTTACCCAGTCAACCCAATAAATCTTCTACCTTCTGCAGACCTGTGCACATCACCTTGATTGACTTTGCAATTTTCCTGCACCCGTTTTCATGAGACAGCAGTGAGGGAAACTGCTGTGACCTCAGTCAATTTTCTCCTTTCCATCACACTCTTTATATGAACCAATAAGCTCTTAATGGCCTAACAGCGTTTCAAAAAGCAAACTATTTTACAATTTCACAAGGGCCCATCAAGATGACCTCTAACATCGGGATCTAACCCCTTGCAACCGAAATGCAGCTGGGTGACCTTTTCCATGTGTTTGCCTCTGGGACTGCAGCTTTATCCTGGGATGCAGCTTTTTAAAGTGGCACCAGCTATTGATGCTTTGGACCTTCCCTCGGCTTGCCCTTTCTCACTGGATACCTCCCATCAATTTTAAAAGTGAATTTCCACAGAATTATTAAGACAAAACAAGTTATAGGCATTGAAGATGAATATGACAACAAGAAAAGCTATTTTGTTACATGCTTCACCCTCAACCTCAACCTGATACAAGAAGAACTGTTTGAGTCCTCCCAAGCTCAATGCTCAGTCACCAAAATCACCAGTTTCCACATCTATTTCATGAGCTGACTCGACCCCTGCCTCTGTTTATCTTTTGCTGGAATTCTCACCCATGGCTGCACATTCTTCTTCAGCGATTACTCGCTACTGAATATGATTGTCCACCTGAGAAACTCTGTATCACTGGTCATGGGTTCTATGTGTCCTTATATGGCTGATGAGCCCGATCCTAGAGTTGCATTTCCGACTGTACTTGGCAGGTGTTTCCAGGAGTTGGGATTGGACCTTGGACTCAAGATGACTGGTATTCTTCTCTCAGGCTTCTTTTCCAGACCTCCTCTTTCTATTGGATGTTCTTGAAGAATTGTGTCCCTTTAATCTGGAGGTTCCTCCAAGTAGGCCCCTTCTTAGCAAGGGTCTCCCAGGCTTTGACATCTATGTTGCCGACTTTCCATCTTCTATGAACATGAGCTCATCCAAAACTCTGCTACTCATATTTTAACCCACACATGTTCCTCTGCTCACTGATCTATATTGGCTCCAGTCCAGCCAGATCTCAAATTTTCAAATTCTTGCTTTTTGGTCTGATGGAAGCCTTTCCCCGCATATCCACTTATTTTCAAATAACTGAAAATATCGGCTCTTGAACATCCCCAATTTCAATCACTCTGCATTGGTGACTGTCCCTTCAGCTGCCTAGCCCCTCAGTTCTGAAATTCTTTCTCTCATCCTCATTGTTTTCCACCTCATTCTCGTTCTCTTTAAGACATTTTTCAAAACTATTTCTTTGACCAAGCTTTTGGTTATCTGTCCTCCCATCTCTTTTTGTCGGTCAGTGTCAAATATTGTTCTTGTGAAGTACATTGGGATGTTTCACTGCACTGAAAGGGCTACACAAATGCAAGTTGTTCATCAATTTGTGTATGGTATGCTTGACCTGTGTCCATTTCCTTCTGACAGCTAATGATAGAACTAGTTCATAGAGGGATTTTTTTTTGTGAGAGAAGATGAACAAACACATTGCAGATAAAGAGCAGATGTGACAAACAGCGACTGTCATTTATTTATACAGCATCTTTAACACAGTAAAAGATTCAAAGATGTTTCACAAGAGGGTAATCAAATAGAAATTGACTTTGGGCCAAGGAAGGAGACATTAGGAGAGGTGCAGCTTGGCCAAGAGGGTAATTTTTAAGGAGGATCTTAAAGAAGAAGAGATTTGGAGAAGTTTAGGGAGAGAATTCTAGAGATCAGAAGAAGGAAAACATTGCCTCAAATGGTGGGACGAAGGAAATAGAAATGCACAACAGACCAGAGTTGGAGGAGTACAGAGATACCAGAGGGATAAACTATGGAGATAGTGATGGAAATAAGGAAAGCTGCAGCCATGGAGGGATTTGAACACAAATTTTTAAATTGTAGACATTACTGGATTGGGAGCCAACTTAAGTCACCAAGCACAGGGGTGACGGCTGAACAGGATTCACTGCAAGTTAGCATTTGAACAACAGAGTTGACAGAGTTTTTCAAAATGCTGAAAGGTTTAGATAAGATACACAATGGGCCACAAATGCGATCCGCACTCAGACGGAGAATCGGGTGTCCGGCCAAAATCAAGGTCTGTGTCCAGCACCGATTCGGGCACCATGCTCTGGTCCCTCACTCGTGGCAATAATGAGGGTGGCATGCAAAACCAGCATTTGCATGCATTTAAATGTGATTAGCGCCTTTGATCTATGATGCTCAGGGCCTCTGCGGTGCTCCGCTCCTCTCATGCGTAATCAACGTGTGCACTGTTTATTACAGGTATTTACAAACGGAGACTGGGTGCTATGGCTGCTGAGCGGAGGAGGGAGAAGCTAAGCAACATTTTTTAAAATGTCCAAAATTGTAGCGCTTGCTGGGGGATGGCTGCCAGTAGCGGGTGTGTAGCAGGTAGCAACTTTCTGAAAGCTCTGTGTTTTCGGGATGACCCCTCAGGATCAGGGTGGCCTGGTTCGGAATGCCATTGCTGCCGTATTTGTTTTCAATGCACCCATTTGGTACAAGTTATAGTCACCTGGCTGCTCATGCTGCTGACTGCTCACTGTGTCCTTAAATGTTCATAGACCCGCTGGTCATTTGGGAGCCCACCCAGGCCGCCAGTCTGGAAACCCTCAAACCCCAGCTGACCCATCAACAGGTTGGGAGTGGCCAAGCTCAATCAGTGGCTCACCAGGTGCTGCCACTCCTCAGTGCTCTCACCAGAAGCACAGCCCCACTGCAGGGGAAGGAGGGGAATGACAGAGCTCATCCCAAACAAAGGACACGTGCACCATGGCCTTTGCACCCTCCGTGGCACACTGGTCCTCTCATGGCAGAGGCCTCAATAGTTGCAGAATCATATAACCTATTCCGCAGAACCTCCAGCTGCCTCTAAGTCCTGCCTGCCCACCCCGCACCTGCTCCCATTCATATCGTCCCCGGGCAGGTTGCCACAACCTGTGTATCACACCCAGGACCCATATCTCACTGCAGCTATGCTCCCAGCAGATGCAAACTTCCCTGCCTCAACCCCATCTGTAGGACCTGTGCTCACAACCAAGCCTCTAAGCATGGAGGCGATTGGTGGCCCACCATGGCCCTCTCCACTGCACAAGCAGGTGCCACCCTGCTGGCAGGATAACACAAGGCCCACCCAATGAGGACACCTACACCTAGGAGCTTTTCACGGTAACTTCATTGCAGTGTTAATGTAAGCCTACTTGTGACAATAATAAAGATTATTATAATTATAAAAGACCCCACAGGGAAGACAGGTCAGAGGGGCTGCAGAGGCTATGGTTGACACTGATTGTGGCAGCCACCAGTATCCCTGTTGACAGGGACGGGTGATGTGGATTGAGGCTCCCCACATCACAGGCCCGGTGCCGCTCACTGATGGGGACAGGGGTGAAGTGTGGAAGCCAAAATATCAGAGGGAATGGCTAAGGGATGGGGGTGGGTTTAGGGGGGACACGTAGAGGGTGGATCTGAAGTGTAACTCAGGGTCACTATGTATTCTGTTGGATCTGGATGGTCAATGGAATACTAATCTTGCTAACATGTATTCTCTCTGCCCCCAACCCCCACTCCCACCCAACCCACAAAGAACGATTTTCAGAGTGCAGCCAGGAATGCTTGCTCATTTGGCCACAGCTGCTATTGCGGACACGCAGAAGCTGGATGCACGGGGCTTTCTCGGAGAGGGCCCTGCACAAGACCGGGGACCAGCTGGTAAGGCTCCAGTACTTGCCGGCGATCCGACAGGATAAGGAAGAGGTGTGAAGGAGGTGCTACATTAGGGCACGTGTATACTGGCAACGCCTGTCCTTTGAGGAGATTCTGGACCACCTATACCACAGAAGACTTTGGCACACCAAGCAGACTGTGTGCCACCTGTGCCAGATGATGGCAGCCTGGCACCAGAGGGCTATGGAGGAGGATACACACCCCCGGTAGCCATCAAGGTGATGGTCGCTCTGAACCTTTATGCCTCTGGATCTTTCCAGGGGCCAAGCGGGGACCTGCTGGAATCTCACAGACATCCGTACGCAGGTGCATCCGCGCCATGATGGATGTCCTGAACGCCTAAGTAGTAGACTATCTAAACTACAATCTGGAACAAGCCCACAGAGTGCCTGAGCAGAGAATTTGGTGCCATCACTGGTATGCCCCAGATCAAGGGGTGATCGATGGAACTCATGTCCCCCCCCCCCCCCCCCCCCCCCCCCCCCCCCCCCCCCACGGGCACTGGCTCATCAGGGCATGCCCTTCATCAATCGGAAGGGCTTCCATTCCCTGAATTTGCAGCTGGCATGCAACCATCAGCAGCACATCATGCAGGTCTGTGCCTGATACCCCGGCCGCATGCACGACGCATATATCCTGGTGCACCAGCCGATTCCCCGCACCTTCGAGCCGCTCCCTTCGGTGAGAGGTTGGCTGTTGGGTGACAAAGGTTCTCTACTGACAGCTTGGCGAATGATGACTGTCCGGAGGCCCCAGACTGACATGGAGAACTGTTATAATGATACCAATAAAGCAACCAGGAGCATTATTGAGCGGCTCATTGGCATCCACATGATGCATTTCCGATGCCTGGACGACTCCGGTGAGGCATTACAATATAGCCTCAGAAGGGCCTATAACATTGTGGTGGCCTGCTGCATCCTGTGCAACATTGTGCAGCAGAGGGGGGACATGCTGGAGGAGAAAGAAGAACCTCAGGCCTCATCTGACGAGGTGGATGGCCAGGAAGAACTGGACATGGAGCCGACAGGCCGCCCAACATGTGCTTCAGGGCCACTGCATATGGTGCAACCTCATCACCTCCTGATTTGTCAATGAAGAGGCCTTGCGACCAGAAGCTCAACCATCCTGTCCCACCTCTCGATAATCTCTCCCCTCACCACTCCCTTCCAAGTGCTGCCCCCATCCCCATAGCTGCTCCCTCCTCCCTTCACCGTATCCCACCACCCCAGCTCTCTCTCTTCCCTCTGAGGGTCCTACCAGCATCACTACAGGACAGCCAGTATCAGCAGGTTCTGTCCATGGAATGGTGGATGATAACAACTTGGTGCGAGATGAGCTCTGGTGCTCCTCGTTTGACAAAGTCAGACTCCTACCTTCAGGGTCACCTTCCACTGTTTGCCTGGGTGATCCCTGCATGTGTACTGGCCATTCTATCTCGCAGGCCCATATATTCTTTGGTTGGTGGGTTGGAGGTGGTGAGTGGCCACTCACTGGGTAAGCTGTCTTACAAGGCAGCCTCACACTTCTGGCCCCATTCCCTGTCACATCTGAGAGTGACCACAGGTGTAAAGGTTGATTGTCCAGTGGCCCTGCCCCGTTCCATCCTCCAACACTCACCCCCACACCACTAACATCCTACACACCCCCACCCGGCACATCTTCTACAACCAGCCCAACCCATTCCTCACACCCTTCAGACAGATGTTTGATGTCGGTTGGAATTTTGGTGAAAGGGTATTTAATAGTACTTATATATATTATTGTGCCCTGACCCCTACCTCTAACCTATATGCTGCACCCGTGCTAACTTAACTGTTGTCTAACTTTCCTATCTTACATGGCCTATCGCTCCTTCTAGGTGTGACACCAGGCACATAAGATGTGGAGGCGGCCTGCTGCATAGCTCGCCCTCTGACTTGAGATGGCTTTGGCGACCGTCCTCTGGAGGGCCTGGACCTAGATGGGCCCAACCAATTTTCCGGTGTCACAGGTGACGAGATGCCACCCTGCTCTGCCTGCTGCCCATTAGATGCGGCAGTGTCAGGTGTGAGGGATTCAGAAGTAAGACTAATTATGATACTAATAAAGATTATTATTATTGCTTTCATCCCAACCAGGGTCTCAATGTCCTCAACGATGGAGTACAGAGACTGGGCCACGTCCTAAGTGAGTGAGTCATGCTACTCTGTGCCTCGTTATTGTCCCTCTATGACTGGCCCAGGTCAGTCAGTGTCCAACAAATGCTCTCACCACCCCCCTTTGTGACTGGGTCAAGCTCTGGAGCACCATGTGAGCCTGGTACGTGATTACCTGTGACTATGTCTATGCCTCATCCAATGACCGCACAGTGCGCCCCAAGCTTCGGATGTCTTTGACCCATGGCTATTACTTTTTACCCAAGGCTTCCACTGTGGACACCACCCATTCAGTGTTGACCTGGGTACCATGCATTGTCGGCACGATCTACTGAAGCTGAAGGCTGTTAAACTCCTCCAACTGCACCTGCAAGACTGGAAAGTTGCTGATACTCCCTCCTGTAGATCCTTGCTCTACATCTGCAACTCCGCCAGTGCTGGAATCTTACTTTCCAGAAGAACAAAACCTGTCCAGCATACAGATGGTTTCTGGGATTGTATAGCCCTCCGATCGCCCGCCTCAGGAGTTCCTGCTGCAGCATGTGTGATGTGAGCAATAGAACATGACCCAGGAGCCTCTTGACTAAAATGTCCCACTGATGTGATAGTCCCTGTGATGGTGGAGGGTGCAGGTGAATGCAATGCTGAGAAGTCAGTGTTGTCCCTAAATTGCTCTTCTGGGGTGTGCTGGAGTTATGGCTGGAGGAGCCCTAGACCGGCCAGCATGGTCCATTGGTGATCCCGCAAGCCAAAAGACAAGAACACATGGTGAGATCTTGGGAAGGGGTGGTCTGGGGGAGAGGGGTGACTCACTTGCTCTAGGGAAATCATTTTGCATTAGGTGTTCACTTGGTTGCCGCATGCTGACTTCGCCTCAGAAATAGCCCTTTCCTGCACCTGCCTGGAAAATGCCATTGCCCTCTGCTTGGCAGGGGTGAGAACCCCGAGGTCTGGAATGCCACCTCTAGTCTTCTCCTGCTCTCTTCTGTGATGAACCATCTTTTCCTCGGAGTTACACAGGTGGTCTATAGCTGGTGAAATGTGTGTGCAAGGCACCTGGTCGAACTCTCCAGCACCAATTCTGGCCCCAGTGAGTCCAACGCTGGCTCTAGATTCATGAGGGCAGAGTGCTGGCTCATTAGCATGTCCCAAATTGCTCTGAAATCGCGCCCCCTACGGGAACCTGAACCGCACGCAATTCAGTCCTGGCATCAACACTTAGTACCCAAAAAGGAGAGTTTTAATATATTTCTATTTTATTGAGTAGGTGAGTGGGCAAAAGTAAAGAAATAATTTAAGATCATCAAATGAGTGAAGGAGAAATTTTGTCAAATAGAATGTTGCTGGAAAATAAAGGAAGCTAAATTAGATGGCCCATGAAAACAAGTGCAGAGATTGTTTTGCGGTATAATCAGAAAGCACCCCTTGAATGGATTTAGTATCCCTTCCCATGGGTCACTCACCTTCTGAATCGGATTTAGAGACAGATTTTGAAGCAGTGGGAGTGAGCGAAGATGGGCCGAGGACATGGGCAGGTAGATGCAGAGTGGAAATCCTGCCACCTTCATACTGCCTCCGATTTAATCCAGGGTCTCACCTGCTGCCGCTATTATTTAACCAGCAGCTGGTGGGGGTCACATCATGCGGGTCTGCTGCGAGTAATACCCACATGGATAGTCCTGGGACCTGTTTGTAGTTTGGGTGTGGGGTCGGGGGGGGGGGGGGGGGGGGGGGGAGGCGCACCGTGCCTAAGGAAGACACCCACCAGCTGGAACAGAGGACCCAGCCCCTCATCCCAGCAAACCCTGGGTCTCCATCGTCAAATCTTTGCCTTGACCTCGGGTTGACTAGCAGCATTTTGGGATGGGACAATGCTAGAATTTCTTGGGCACATTCTCGTCACAGGAACCTTGATGTCTGATGGCAGAAGGATACGTGCCTGATTGGGGTAAGTCCCATTAGACCTCCCAAAAATGGTCACGGCAGGGCTGCCACCCGTATCCAGCCAATGCTGTGACCATTAAGAAACGTAGAAATATGGAAAATAGGAGCTGGAGGAGGATACTCAGCCCTTTGAGCCTGTTCCACCATTCAATATGATCATGGTTGATTCTCTATCCCAACACCATGCTCCTGCGCTTTCTCCATATCCCTTGACCCCTTAATCGTCAAGAAATCTATTTATTTCATTAAACATATTTTCAGTGACTTAACCTCCACAGACCTCTGTGGTAGAGAATTACACAGGTTCACCACCCACTGAGTTAAGACGTTTCTCCTCATCTCAGTCGTAAATGGCCTACCCTGTATCCTGAAACTGTGACCCCTTGTTCTAGACCCTCCAGCCAGAGGAAACATCATTCCTGCATCCAGTCTGTTCAGCCCTGTCAGAATTTTATCTATTTCAATTATACCCACCTCATTCTTCTAAATTCCAGTGAATAGTTATTAATTAAAATCTTGACAATAATTAACTTAGGTTGGCTCCCAATCCACTAATGGTTCAACAATTGTTTTCAATTTTTCCAATTATGGGGAAATTTAGCATGACCAATCCACCTACCTTGCACATCTTTGGGGGTGAGACCTACGTAGAGAGGGGCGTGACTGTGCAAACTCCATACGGACAGTGACCTGGGGCTGGGATGAAACTCCGGTCCTCGGCGCTGTGAGGTAGAAGAACTAATGTTTCAATATTAATAGTAATACTTAATAATTAAATTGTATCCATCATCTTGGTGCCGCTTGTTTATTGTCTTGATTACTGCGTGCAATCACGTTAAATTGCACTGCATTAGCAAAAGGTAATGAAATGTTTTTAGTTGCAAGCCCGCACTGCTTTAAACTCTTCTGCACCTCTTAAAGTGACAGTTTATTGGGGCTGCTGGAGTTGTTTACATCATTTGGAATTGTGCTGTGTAATGCAGAACAATGATTGACCAGTAGAGGGAGTCTGCAGTTAGGTGTTTAACAATATTGCTCTGGAGGACTTGGAGGAGGAGCTGAAAAGGAGACATGTCCTTACCTTGAAGGGACAGAAGGCCTTTCAGACACAATGAGAAGGCCAGGGGATAAAGTAGGTGTGGACGTAGCTGCCAGGTGTTTGGCCTCGAGGACCTAGATGCAATGCTACAAGTTTAATGAGTGCACATGAGTGACCCAGGTCAGTGAATACATCTTCAAGTGTCACATTCTACCAACTGCAACATTAACCTCAACCACTGCTCAATTCATCACATCCCCATCAATCAGCTACTGACAATGTGACATTTATATGCTTCACTTCATTCTCACATACAAAAGCTTGCGAACATGCACCAATAGATTCAAAAACAACTTTTTCCTCGCTGTTACCAGACTCCTCTGAGGATCCGAACTGATTATATGGACAGAACTGTTCTTTCTACACATCTCCTCTACACTATAAACCATATACTTCACCCGCTGTCTATGTTTAAGTATTTTCATTACGTATCATCGTGTATTCATCGTATGTTTTATGTTTCCATGTTTGGAACGATCTGCCTGGACTGTATGCGGAACAATGCTTTTCACTGTACCTCAGTACACATGCCAATAAATCTAATCTAAATCTAATCTAATTTGTTCTCCAGCAGATACTGGGATTGCTGAGGCAATCGGGAGAGTGGATGTCGGTCTATGGAGCTTGAACCTGCTATCTTCTCTCAGAGTGCCAGCATTCATAATCCTATCAGTCATTTTGCCATTGCCCTTGCTTTCCTTTCTGTGAGCCAAAACAGACGGCTGCTGCCCAGGCCCAAATGGTGCAGTCTGAAGTCAATCCTTCCAGACCCTAGAACTGCTCAAGGTTCTCCTGCAAGGCTGTTTGCAGTCTTCTCCACTGAAAGTCGAGCAGTCTTTCACCAGCGATATGACAGCCACCATGGTAGCAGTTTGTAGGATCAGGGAAGGACACTAGAACAGGGAAAGGCTCAGGGAAGACAGAAATGAAAGAAAGACATGAGCTTGATTCGCTGATTTTTATCTGCAATATGCCAGGTTTTCATTTATAGTTTTGATCTGGAACATTTATTTAATGTTCATTTATGTATTGTGGGCAAGAGAACAATGTGCAGGTCAGTGACAGAGTGGGTGAATGGGGAAATGCAGTTGCAGCTTCGGAATTTGTTTTCTTTCTCCCCTTCTGCCTCCTCCTATTCCTTCTCCTGCTTTTCATCTTCTTGCCCAAGGCAAGGCTTGTTCCCTCAGGATGGCAATATTGTTTAGCAGGCATCATGCCAGTACTAATCCTGAGACCTGTCCCTCAGCGGATATAACCCAGCTCCTCTGGAGATGTCCAGGAGGTGGAATCAGTGCTCCAGTTTTCCAATGGCCTGCTCCATCACATTTCCTGCGACAGCATATTTCTAATTCATACATGCACTACTAGCGTGCATAGGTTGTGAACCAGAGTCATGAACAATGTCACCAGCAGATATCCTTTGTCATCCAGGAGCAATCCTTTAGTTTACCATAGTGGCTGAAATAGAGCTGGCACAGTGGACTGCCTTAGAATGAAGGAATCGTGACTGCTGCCAAGGTATCAAGCTTTGACTTGCAATGATATGCTGCCTATAGTCAGGCACCAGCTGGACGTTGAGGGAGTGGAACCCCTCACCACTTCAGTGCATTGGAAAGTTTACAATCAGTGCCACAAAGCAATGTGCATGCAGTCAATGGCATCCTGCACCATAGGGAAGTCTGCCACCCTTGCAAACCTTTGTACTGAGCTCCATCTGCTCCCCTCTGACAAGAGAGAATAAAATGAAGTTAACTCTCTTTGAATAGGACCCTTAATGACCTCGCTTATGCAACAATGGATGGCAAGCTGTGAAATGTTAAAAATATCTCCAGTACTATCCTGGAAGTAACTAGACTGATATAAAATCATCATCAGGGTCACCTTCATAGCCACTGGAAATACAATCCCCGTCTTGGTATGAGGTTGCAATTGTGGCTGTAGTAGTTGGCAGATTTCGGTGACAACCTCAATAGTGAAGGGCAAAGGTCTCACTATTTGTCATGATGAGATTCAGGCAGGAGAACTGCCCCCTAAATACCCTGGGCTGATTTGGTCTTCTGCTGAGTGTCCTTTCTCCCCTCTTTCCCTCCATCTTCCAGCAGCTTGCCTTGCTCTGAGCTGTTTTCAACATCAGCTGCATTGTGGAGCTTCAAATTAGCAATGATCTGCCTGGACTGTTTGCCGAACAATACTGTTCACTGTACCTCGGTGCACGTGACAATGAATCTAAATCTAAATCAGCAGTGCATACTGATTGACATCATAATCTGTCTACTCAGCATACTTCCGACAGAAGTTAACTCCTTTGCTAAGATACAGCCTAGCATCAGAATAACACCATTTTGGAACCTAAAAAATGGATATTGCCAAGGCTAATTTTGTCCTCACAATAAAATAACTTTTAAAATGGAGGTGAATATTCGATGATGATAAACAACTATGAATGGCCAAATGGACTCCTGTGTCATTTGATTAAAGCTGCGCAATTGGGCTTCTGTGATACAAAATCTTCCAAGTGAGAAAATTATGGCCTTGATTTTTCTTGTCAGCATCAGAACCCTTGTACTTAATGCTGACCAAACAATCACCTACCTGCCACATTGTGACAGGCCACACATCTGATTATCCAGCGCAGCTACCCAGGAATCAGTCAGTGTAGGGGAGGCAAAGCCATGTTCCCTATGATATCCACTAGGTCTGGCAGCAGCTGGCTTTGGAGTTCAAACAGTAAGGTTAGTGGTTGAAACATTTTCAGCACTTAATATGTATTATATTTTTAAATATATATTTTGAAACATTTAATGTTATTTAATAATTTTAAGTGTAGCCTAATGAAATGTACTCTAGTATTTGCATGTTGAAAATGTCAGCGCGAGTAGCAAAGGAGTCAACACTTCTAGGATGCAGAGATGAATATTCTTATAAGTGAGATGGGAACCAATGTCATTGCATCTTAGGAGATGGAGAAACTAACACCCGGGAAAGTGATCTCCTTCGTCTGGAAGGAAATTAGAATGTAACCCGCTCCCCTTGACATTCAATGACATTACCTTCACTGAAATCCCCACGATCAACATTGTGGGAGTTACCATCAATCAGAAACTCAACTGGACGAGGCATATAAATACCATGGCTACAAGAGCGGGTCATAAGCTAGGATCCTGCGGTGAGGAACTCACCTCCTGATTTCCCAAAGTGTGTCCACACGTCAGGAGAGTGATGGAATATTCTCTGCTTGCCTGGATGAAGCCCACATCCGTAAAAAATAAAAATAAAACATTCAGTGAGAGCAACTATTGGCTTGTCATGTATGGTGGTTCAGTGTTGAAGAAAATGTAATGATTCAACAGGTTCTGCCCGGGTATGTATATAAAACTTATTTTGTTAAATTTAAAATCCTAGTTGTTAAGTTGAAAATACAGAAAGGTCATGAGATTTATTTTACTAATTTTACGTGGAGTTGTAAAATATAGTTGCCTTGGAGATCGTGCTGACTTTGTCATTCGTGTTATCTCTAATTACAGCACTCCACCACCCCAACATTCCCCCACCACCGCCCACATCACCCTTGCTCCCTCAAGTGCCGTTTTCAAGCTGTCTCCAGTAGTCATAAAACATTAATTTTAATTTTTTCCTTAAGGTAAAGCTAGTTCACAATTCCCGGATGCATTGGTTGATGGGGGGTGGTGTGACATATGTGTAGGACCTGGCAGAACACGAGGACCTGCCTCGGCAGCTATCTGGTATTTTCAACCATGAAAACCAGTGAGAGATCATCTTTGTTTTTATTCATTTATGGTATGTGGGCATCGCTGGCTAGGTTGGCATTTGTTGCATTGAAACATAGGAAATAGGAGCAGGAGGAAGCCATTCGGCCCTTCGAGCCTGCTCTGCCATTCATTATGATCATGGCTGATCATCCAACTCCATAGCTTATTCCCACCTTCACCCCATATCCTTTGATCCCCTTCACCCAAGTGCTATATCTAACTGCTTCTTGATAACATACAATGTTTAGGCCTTAATTACTTTCTGTTATAAAGACTTCCACAAGCTCACCACTCTCTGGGTGAAGCAAGTTCTCCTCATCTCAGTCCTAAATGGTTTACCCAGACTGTGACCCCTGGTTCTGGATACCCCATATCGGGATATCCTTCTTGCATCTATCCTGTCTAGTCTTGTTTAAATTTTATAGGTTTCCATGAAGTCCTCCCTCATTCTTCTGAACTCTAGTGAATACAATCCTAATTGACTCAATCTTTCCTCATGCGTCTTCCTGCCATCCCAGGAATCAGTCTGGTAAACCGTAGCTGCACTCCCTCAAGAGCAAGAACATCCTTCTTCAGTTAAGGTGACCACGGGCGGCACGGTGACTCAGTGGTTAGCACTGCTTCTTACGGCGCTGAGGACCTGGTTTCGATCCCAGCTCCGAGTCACTGTCTCCGTGGAGTTTGCACATTCTCCCTGTGTCTGCGTGGGTTTCACCCCCACAACCCAAAGATGTGCAGGTTAGATGGATTGGCCACGCTAAATTGTCCCTTTTTTGGAAAAAAATATTGCGTACTCTAACTTTATAAAAAAGAGTTAAGGATACCAAACCTGCACACAATATCACAGTTGTGGCCACAGCAAGGCCCTGTATAATTGTAGCAAGAACATCCCTGCTTCTGCACTCAAATACTCTTGCTTTGAAGGCCAACATACCATTTTCATTCTTCACACTTGGTATACGTGCATGCTTACATTCAGTGACTGGTGTATGAGGACACCTAGCTCTCATTGAGCATGCCCCTCTCCTAATTTATGACCATTCAGATAATAGTTTGCCTTCCTGTTTTTGCTACCAAGGTGAATAATCTCGCATATATCCAAATTATGCTGTATCTACCATTCATTTGCCCACTCACTTAACTTGTCCAAATCACACTGAATGATCTCTGTATCCTCCACACAACTCATCACTCAATTTTGTGTAATCTGAAAATTTGGAGATGTTGTATTTCATTCCTTAATCCAAATTATTAATATACATTGTGAATACCTGGAGTCCCAGCAGTGATCCCTGCGGTACCCCACTAGTCACTGCCTGCTAATTTGAAAAAGACCCGTTCATTCTTAATCTTTGTTTCCTGTTTGCCAACCAGTTTTCTATCCATCTCAATAAACCACTCCTAATCCCAAGTGCTTTAATTTTACATGCTAATCTCTTATGTGGGACTTTTTTGAAAGCCTTCTGAAAGTCCAAATAAACCACATCCACTCGCTCCCCCACAGTAACTCGGACAGGTACATACTCAAAGAATTCTAGTAGGTTTGTCAAGCATAATTCCCCATCATAAATCCATGCTGACTGTCTGATCCTGCCATTGCTTTCTAAGTGCTCTACTATAAAATATTTGATAATGAATTCTAGAATTCAGCCCACTACCGATGTCAGGCTGACTGGTCTATTATAATTTCCTGTTTTCTCTCGACCCCCTTTTTAAATAGTAGGGTTACATTAGCTACCCTCCAATCTGCAGGAACTGTTCCAGAGTCTTTGGAATTTTGGAAGATGACCACCAATACATCCTCTATTTTTAGGGCCAGTTCCTTAAGCACTCTGCACATTCATAGTTGCCCTTCAGTAGGTGGTGGTTGCCTTGATGTGAAAAGCAGTCACTCTCACCTCACCTTTGGAATTCAGCTCTTTTGTCCATTTTTGAAACAAGGCTGGAATGAGGTTAGGAGCTGAGTGACCCTGGCAGAACCCAAACTCAGCATCTATGAGCAGGTTATTGCCGCATGGTAGTGTTGTTGATGACTCCTTCCATTACTTTCTGATAGACAGTAGACTGACGGAACGGTAATTGGCCAGGTTAGAATTGCCTTGTTTCTTGTGTACAGGACATATCTGGGTAATTTTCTACATTGCCGGGTAAACGTCAGCTGTACTGGACCAGCCTGGCTAGGGGCACGGCAAGTTCTGGAGCATGTGTCTTCAGTACTATTGACGGAATATTGTCAGTGCCCATAGCTTTTGCAGTATCCAGTGCCTTCAGCCATTTCATGATAACACATGGTGTGAATCGAATTGGCTGAAGACTGGCATCTGTGGGGCTGGGGAGTTCTGGAGGAGGCTGAGATGAATCATCCACTCAGCACTTCTGGCTGAAGGTTGTTGCAAATGCTTCAGCCTTATCCTTTACACTGATGTACTGGGCTCCTCCATCATGAAAATAGGGATACTTATGGAGCCTTCTCTGGTGAATTGTTTAACTGTCCAACACCATTCATGCCTGGATGTGACAGGACTGCAGAGCTTAGACTTGATCTGTTGGTTGTGGAATTTCTTCGCTCTGTATATTACTTATTGTTTGGCATGCAAGTAGTCCTGTGTTATAGCTTCACTAGGCTGACACCTCATTTTTAGGTATGTTTGGTACTGCTCTTGACATGCCCTCATGCACTCTTCAGTGAACCAGGATTGATCCCCTGGCTTGGTGGTACTGGTAGAGTGGGGCGATATGCTTGGTCATGAGGTTACAGATAATGGTTGACTAAAATTCTGCTCCTGACGACCCACAATGCCTCATGGATACCCAGTTTTGAGTTGTTAGGTCTCTTCGGAGTCTACCCCATTCAGCATTGTGGTAATGCCGCATGACACGATGGATAGTATCCTTCATGTGAAGAAGGGACTTTGTCCCCACAAGGACTTTGTGGTGGTCACTGCCATCATTACTGTCATGGACAGCGATATCTGCGACAGGCAGGGCGGTGAGGATGAAGTCTCATAGCAAGACAAGGGTGGCACTACCAGTAGCTGTTGAGGTAACTCGTGCTCTAAATCTCTATTCAGCCAGATCCTTCCATGCCAGATTAGGTGACATTGCAAACATATCCCAGTTCACTATCCACTGCTGCATCCGAAGGTGAATGAGGCCCTGTATGTGAGATGAGGTAAATTCATAATTTTTTCTTTAAGAGTGCAGGATGACCAGACATGTTTCATAGACAGGATAGTGGGATTCTCAATGGTGCACTGCAAGCACATGGTCGACTATAAGCGCATGGTTCCCTGGGCCCCAAATGTCAATGGGGAGCGGTGCAGAAATTGTAGGGGGTTCCATTCCATTAATATGCAGCCAGTCTGCAAATGTGCTCAAAGTCATCGTGTCAGTGAATACTTATTAGCCTTTCAGAAATGGGGTGGAATTCTCCGACCCCCCGCAGGGTCGGGGAATCGCCCGGGGCCGGCGTAAATCCCGCCCCGCCAGAATTCTCTGCCGCGCGGGAATCGGCGGGAGTGGAAATCTCGCCGCGCCGATCAGCCGGCTCCCTGCGGCGATTCTCCGGCCCACGATGGGCCAAAGTCCCGCCGCTGACAGGCCTCTCCCGCCGGCGGGAATTGGAGCACCTCTGGTGCCGGAAGGACTGGCGGCACGAGCTGGCCCCAGGGGTCCTGGGGGGGGGGGGCGCGGGGCAATCGGACACCGGGGGGTGCCCCTACGGTGGCCTGGCCTGCGATCGGGGCCCACCGATCGGCAGGCGGGCCAGTGCCGTGGGGGAACTCTGTTTCTTCTGCCGCCGCCATGGCCTCCACTATGGCGGAGGCGGAAGAGACTCCCCCCCCCCCCCATCGCGCATGCGCCGGTGGTGACGTCAGCAGCTGCTGATGCACTGGCGCATGCGTGAACCGGCGAAGGCCTTTCAGCCGCCCCAATGCTGGGCGGCGGGCGTCAAAGGCCACTGGCGCCAGTTTTGGCGCCAGTCGGCGTGGCGCCAACCACTCCGGTGCGGGCCTAGCCCCTAAAGGTGCGGAGAGTTCCGCACCTTTGGGGAGGCCCGACGCCGGAGTTCTTGGCGCCACTCCGCTATGCCGGGACCCCCCGCCCCGCCTGGTAGGGGAGAATCCCGGCCCTCGTTGTCACCCTGAGACACTCTGCTGTTGCCTTCATGATTAACTAGTGATTGGCTGCTTGAGGACAAGAGATACCCTCTATGCACATCGCTGATAACACCAGCATGTAACTTTGTTTAGCTTCAACTTGCAGCGAATTGCATTCCAGGTAGTCAGCAGCAGCTTTCTTCAGTAAGTACAGCTCCTGTGTAAGAAGAGAAGACTGACTTTAAGAGGTGCAAGCTAACTGGAACACATCCTAGTCATGCATGCTGTAAGGCCCTTTATTGATCATTCAGCCAGCAAGACACTCAGCTTATGCTCAGCACTGTTGCCATTGATATGAGGAGGCAGCACAGCATTTGTCGGCTCATGTCCACCTGCTGAACACAGTTTAATTGGAAATCATGAGCCTTGCACTTGAAAATGAGAGTTAACAAACGTTTAGCTATATATGATTTGGAGCATCTATGTCCATTATTAAATGAATCAAACATACATTTATATAATAATCCTAATTTTAGGCTTCTGCAGCAATGATTTAAAAATTAAACTGGCCAACCACATTCAGAAAACAATAATCTATGTAGGTGGACGTGTGGTAGTAATATGTAAAAGTGAAAGCGGTCCACGAAAATAAACACTGTGGCCTGAAACATGTGTTCATCAGGCGCATGGGACCCCAATCGCGATTTCCTGCTGTCTGGCCAATGAACTGGCAGTCAGCATGAACCACGCGCTGAAGCACTGACACTGGGGAGGGAGCCGGGTGCAGTTAGAGTGATGGTGGACGTTTGCAGTGAGCTCCCTGAAAGCTTACAGCTGCCATGGAGCTGCCTTGGGGAGCTGTAGTACTTCAAAATTAAATGAGCTGCAAATTGTGGGTGGAATCCTACCAAACACGGCAGTTCTTGGTGTCAGTTCTGGCAAGCAAAAACAGAATTTTGAGCCTTCTAAAAAAAAAGTTTTTTCTCCCCACTCTTGGGGAGAGTGCCGCACTCTTGGCGCTGTCCCACTGATTCGCCTATTCTGGGGAAACTTCATCTCTGGGGAGCTCCACAAAAGCACTACCCAGCACTTGTTCCAGATCCAGTCAGAGGGGTTATTGCCAGGAAACCAGCATTGCATTTTTCTGAGGGAACTTTGACCAGATTCCTGGCGGGATGTACTCTCGCCGTAATCTGGGAGATGGTCCACCAACAAGGTCACCTTCCCAGGCTGGGAGGCTATAGCTGAACTGGTGAGTGCCAGCTTTCAGCAAAAGAGAACGGGGCAGCAATGGCGCAAAAAACTGAATAACGTTCTTCGTGCGGCCAGGGTAACTGGTAGACGTGACAGGTTTGATACTTCGCGAATAGCCTTGACTGATTGACTGGTTTGAAATTTCCTATGTAGCTATGACTATGAAGCTTTGACAGCTTCAACTCTTCTTGGATAGCTTTGACATGTTTGACAGGTGGATAACTTCTTAACATTTACTTGACAATTGGCTAGTCCCTTAATAGCTGGACAGCTTTTGAACATTTCCTTAACAGCTGGACAGTTCTTTGACAGCTTCAATCTTCTTTACAGCTGGCCAGCTCCTTAACATTTCCTTGACAGCTGGATAGTTCCTTGACAGCTAGATAGTTCCTTAACAATTCCTTGACTGCTGACCAGTTCATTGACAGCTGATGAGTCGCGTAACAACTGGACTGCTCCATGACAGCCAGACAGGCTCCTTAACATTTCCTTGACAGCTGGACAGTTCCACGATTTCAATGGAAACAGCTGGTGATTTAAATGTCCAGTTATCTCTGTGAATTGCTTTTGCGTGAACCCTAGCCCGATTTCCAGACTACCCCCATGAAGATGGAAAATACTCGGTTCAGGAGAGGGAATTAGAATTATCAGCTATTCCCAGATTTTTCAGCAGGGTGGAGAGCCACATCATGGAGTAAAACTGAGCCATAAATTTTGGAACCCCATTGAATTTGAATCTGCAAACAATAAAAGGTGCATTTCCACAAATGTTTTTTGACTTGTTATGTCCATTCAGGGGTTCACCCTATCCATGATCAATCAATTTCAAACTTTCTGGAGACTTAAGTTAGTCGGGACAGCAATTGCAAAAATCACCTGACCCTCAGCAGCCACCATAGCACCCTTTTCATGTCCATTTTAAAAGAAATGGCAGTTGCACAACATTCTATACTGAGTACAGTCAATCTTTAAAGCTATGAAAATGATGTCTTTGTAGGCAGAACGCACCTCCACCGCATGGGAAAATTTGAACCTAATTACATTTTACTTTGCTTTCCTGTTAAAGTCCAAGAAATGTTAACACATTCTTCTCACTCACTTTGGCCTCCACACATTAATATTTTCATGTTTTACTGCAGTCATCTGTAAAGATCAGCCATGATCTCATTGAATAGCGGAGCAGGCTCAAGGGGCCAGATGGCCTACTCCTGCTCCTAGTTCTTATGTAACAGCCTGTTTTGTTTCAAGATTAGGTTTCTCATAATCCTTTTCAGTGAGGCACATGTGTATGTGAATTTATTCTGATGTTGGGGTCTGGCCTCAAGGATATTTGCGTTCAGGAATCTAGTGCCTTTTATCCATTTCTCCTTTTAAAAAATGTTCATTTATGTGCTTTCTGGGAGTCAGGATTTTCATGAACATTTGTTTGCATTGCTTTGCGAATTTTGATACCAATGGGTCTTTGGTGATCTTTGTGTTTTTTGGAATTTCAAGTTTAATTCTGGAGTCCTAGAGGGAATTGAATTTCACTGGCTGTTGAAGAGCTAGATTTGTAAAATGAAAATTTCTCTTCCTGCATGGTTACAATGTCTGTTAAGCTCTTAAACCTGTAACTGCTGTTTGTGCAACCCTTGCGTTAGATAGTTCCGGCACATTGATAGTTCTTACGTCGAGAGTGATGGTGCACGGTCAGCTCTATGTAAAACCTCCGAAAGGTGTCTGGGCTTTCCTCCTGCACACTGTCTTCAGTGAGTTCTGAAGTTGAATTAAAACAAAAACAGAAAATACTGGACAATCTCAGCCGGTCGGGCAGCATCTGTGGAGAGAGAAGGGAGTTAATGTTTCGAGTCTGGATGACTCTGTCGAAGTTACAGAGAATTGGAAATAGGATCAGAATTATACTGTTGTGGGGGTGGGGTGGGGTGGGGGTGTTGGAGAGTGTGGAACAGTGGGGTTGAATTGTTGGGTTTCGTGAGATTTGAATTTTGAACGTGATAATTTTATCATTAAATGGTAATACCACACTGAGTGCACTTGTATTTCCCTTATGGGTTTCAGAAGTAGTGCTCATCCTAGGCCATGTCTTCTTTCCTTTTCCCTTTAGTGCAGGGATGTGTTTTTACCCCAGTTTTCTTCATGTTCTCTGGGACAGCAGTCCGGCTTCCTCTACACTCCCCTGTGGTACTTCAACTCAGTGAGGCACCTTCCTCAATTTCTGCTTGGCTGCTTGAGAACTGTTGGCCCCTACTTAGATCTTGGACAAAGGTTTTTGTTAACCACAACCATGACCACCCCTGGTGTATTGTAAATTTTGAAGCAGACAGTGTAGAGCTTCAAAAAGACATAGACCAGTTGCAGGGGTATGGGGAAAAGACAGGGGAATGGCACTAAGCTACGATTCTCGTTTGGAGAGCCGGTACCGACACAATGCCCCAAATGACCTCCATATGCACCATGACAATTCTATTGATTCTGTTTCTCCTTTTAAAACTCGGGGACTAATCTGTCTATTCTTCCCTACCCTCCTTTTCTCTGGACCCTTTTCTGTCTCATCTAGTTTATTTTGAATTAGAGGTTTGTGGGTTATGTCATTCTCTTCCACTAATAGGAGGCTGCTTCACTGACTTTTGAGACTCTTTATTCCTCTTTAGTGAGTTTTAAGGGCTGCACTGGAGGCGATTTTTAAGCTCTTGTAACAGGATTCCTTCTCTTAATCCCTCAGCAATGCGATGAATTTTGATTACTTCGCATCCACCGGTTGAATGTAAGTTGTTTAAGTCTTTCGAATTCGTCAAAGGTTTGTGTGTGATTTTTGTGCGAGTTCTGAAATTTCTGATGGCATGCTTCCAGCACTAATTGATAAGCACTCAGGATAGCACTTTTCATATGTTCATAGTTTGCAGAGCTCTCTGCAGGCAGCAGGGAATAAACCTTGTGCACTTTATTTTGTTGGAAAGTTCCAAATCTCTTTCGGCCACTTCAATTCATCTGCAAGCTTCTCAAAGAACATAAAGAAGGTTTCAATGTCATCTTCCAATCTCAGAACCAACTGGGAATACTTTAAGAAATCAATGATTTTCTCCGATCTGGGGTTATTTGAATTATCAGCAGCTTCCTCACAACATAACGACAATTTCTCGCCAGCTAATTCATTCTGTCTCATTTCACTGCCATTTTGGACTTGCGAACCTTCCATAATGTATTTCTCTGGAAGGTTTTCTCCCCTCCACCTTGAAATCCTCCTTTCTTCCTTTCCTGCCTTTCACATTCCTCTTCTCGTGCTTAAAGCTCTAGTTCCAGCTCGTTGAGGGGAATTTTTAAGAAAGTAATAGTGTCTGTTTCAGGTTCTATCTCTGCTTGTTCTACTTCTGGGGTGAGGGAGATATGCTCATCCAGCATTTTCAACACCTCAAGTCTTCTTGGCTTTTTGCTCATCTACAGTTCCACCTGGTCAGCTACTGCTCTAAGCTGTTCTGTTGTTCAAGTTGCTAACTTATGCCAAGTTAAATCCTCTTCTCTGAATGATTTCACATTAAAGGCGCCCATTCTATTTTCTAGTGTTAATCTACACAAAGTCTGCTGATGTAGTCCTCTTTTCTTCAATAAACAGATTCCCGGCTGGGTCACTGTCTGTGCGGAGTCTGCACGTCCTCTCCGTGTGTGCGTGGGTTTCCTCCGGGTGCTCCGGTTTTCTCCCACAGTCCAAAGATGTGCGGGTTAGGTGGATTGGCCATGCTAAATTGCCCGTAGTGTTCTAATAAAGTAAGGTTAAGGGGGGGGTTGTTGGGTTACGGGTATAGGGTGGTTACGTGGGTTTGAGTAGGGCGATCACGGCTCGGCACAACATTGAGGGCCGAAGGGCCTGTTCTGTGCTGTACTGTTCTATGTTCTATGTTCTAGTTGCTTTTGCCTCCAATTTATTCTTTTAGTGTCAGATTTTAGCTTGTTTATTCTAATTGGTTCAGATCTCGATGCAGCTCAGAATTATGTTATAGAGATGGAGAAGAGAGTGTCAGAATATCCACTCATGTATATAATGAGATGCAGATAGGCAGTGATTGACACATAGGTTGACCAATGAACACAGAACACAGAACAACCAATCACCAGACAGGACACCACCACTATAAAGCCCACAGGGCATTAAGACTCTCGCTCTTTTCGGGACCCAGACACTGAGACAGTCAGAGTGCACAAGTCAGTGGACATTATTGCCATGTGGTAGCTAGTAAATCTGGTCGAGCCAGTAAGAGGTCATCAGTAGGATTAGTAGAGTGTCAACCGACAGCTGAACATGTCTAGCCGTTCACAGTTTGAATAAAACCGTGTTGGATCATCTCCGGTGTTAGACGTTTGTTTCTAGCTTCCCTGCATCCAGTTGCAGTCAACGTCAAACCAACCCACCTAACACATCAGAGAGAACTGAAGTCCTTGTTTCAATTTCCGTTTCAGAGGTTAGGGGTGGGGTTCCCCGCTTGCTGACTCCGAAATCATGTTCGGTGATTATGAAATGGGTGGTGGCGCCTCTTTTCAGTTGCTCTGCCCCCTCCAAAACGGTGCCATCGATGAGTACGTCGCACGCCATTGGGATGGCCTGAGGACGTCACCTGAAGGTCCTCTCCCAATGTTCGGCCCCCGATGGGCTGACTTCCCGATGGCATGGATCACTTGTGAGCTGAGTTTTTGTCAACCTCACATGTGTCCAATGCCACCACAGTTGGGTGGGAGGGATTCTATTGGCCGGTGGGGTTGGGGGGGGGGGGGGGGGGGGGTGATACTGGGGGGACTAGACTGAGTGGTCCAGGGGTGATGAGGAGGTTATAGGGGGCACCATCTGGCTGGCCGGGTCCGCACTCCGCCGGCGCCATGTTGTACGGCACGACAGTTGCAAGTCGTCACCGTGCGCATGCGCGGCCACGGCCTGGCAATTCTCCGGCCGTTTCTGTCAGGAATGCTGGGGGTTTTACATGGTGCAGCTACTTGCCCCCCACCGGGCAGAGCATCGGTGCAGGGGCGCCGCTGACTTTTTCATCGTAAGACTTGACACGTGCTCCAGACATAGCCTCAAAATCGAAGAATCCAGCCCTAAGTGTTAACGCCAATGCAGAATTTGTGGACTTCCACAAAAGAAAAACTGCTACCCTACCTGGACCGATTCCACCACCTTTAAGGAGCTAGCACCAGTGCCATGTGGAACACAATCAATTCTAATGGGAAACGTTGCCGGATTCACCGATTTCGCGATTGACACTCAGGATGCAGACAAGCTATAGCCGCGTATACACACTTCACTGCCCACACACGCCATCCTGCCAACAAGATGGCAACAAAGAGAATGGCAGAGTGGCACCCATTTCACCGATGCCATGCAGGAGATCCTCCTGGTGCCTGGTTGCAGGTGACAGCTGCACACCCTGGACTGCAAGCGGCGGACTGCCTAACACTGTTGTTTTCTGTAACCACCCCCCCCCCCGCCCCACGTACAACCACCTAGAGCAGGAGAATACAGGAGGGGGACCGCCAAACCTGCGGCCTCTCACTGTGGGCGAGCAGAGGGGCCTGGACTAGGTCGGCGGCCCAGAAGAAAGGGAGGTTGCCGAGGTGGAGCTCTGCCATGGGCGAGGAAGTGAGACCCTGCTGAGTTGTGGTTCGAAATGACACATGCGCCAACCCCCAACCCCTCTCCCCCCATACCACCCCCACACCACCCTCACCCTACACCACCCGCATCGCCACCCTCACCCCCACACCACCCTCAGCCTACATCACCCGCATCCCTATACTGACCCCCACACCACTCTCATCCTACACTACCCGCATTCCTAACCGCATCCCTACATTCACCCCAACACCACCCTCACCTTACACCACCCCACCCCCACCCTACACCACCCTCACCCCCACACCACCCCTCTCCCACCACTACCTCCCCGGCCCGTGGTCTAATCATGTGTCTTGCCTTGTGCCTCACAGGACCTGCTGGAGATGGGGCGGGCCTTTGAAAAAAAAATGAAATGAAAATCGCTTATTGTCACAAGTAGGCTTCAAATTATGTTAATGTGAAAAGCCCCTAGTCGCCACATTCCGGCACCTGTTTGGGGAGGCTGGTACGGGAATTGAACCGTGCTGCTGGCCTGCCTTGGTCTGCTTTCAAAGCCAGTGAGTTAGCCCTGTGCTAAACCAGCCCCTCAATAATAATCGCTTATTGAAATTGGCTTCAATGAAGTTACTGTGAAAAGTCCCTAGTCGCCACATTCCGGCGCTTGTTCGGGGAGGCCGGTACGGGAATTGAACTGCTGGCCTTGTTCTGCATTACAAGCCAGCTGTTTAGCCAACTGTGCTAAACCAGCATTCCCCACTCACAGTCTGTACCACAGCTGGAATCCCCCCTTAGCGGGGCACCAATGCTGAGAGCAGCTCGGACACCAACCCTCCACTGAAGCCTCAAGGACCCCGGAGCTCGGGTCGGAGGATTACAATGACTTTCCATCACAGCTGTCTCCAACATCCTCCACCATCCCAGAGATACTCACCTCGGTTGGGCATGTTGAAGAAGAGGCTCCTGGTGCTCACCACACAGTTTACCCGGTACAGCAGATGGAGGTAGGAACAACCGAGGGGGCGGACGGTCGGAGGACAGGCCGACCCGAGGAACTAACTGCCGTCCAGATGGGTCTTGAGCTTCTGGAACAGACAGTCCCGTCCATAATGGAGATGCAGTCACAGAACCAGGGACTGTATATGGGGTTGTAAGCGAGTTTCCAGCACCTGCAGGTGTGGTTGGAGGAGTCCAACCGCATATAGCAGCAGGAGATGGTGCCGACAATGCCTGCCATTCAGGCCAACACCCAGTCAACGGTGGAGCGATTGGGGCCAACAGTTTTGGCTGTGGATTGGCATGTCCAAGGCCTGGGCAATTCTGTGCAGTCGCTGGCCGAGGCCCAAGTCAGGGTTGCCACTTCACAGGCGACCATGTCCCAGAGCCACCTGGAAATTGCAGCAACGTTCCTGAACGTGGCCTATTCACAGCAGGAACATCAGCGGCATTGCCCAGGCTCTGGCCCACATGGTGCAGAGACAGAGGGAGGTGGCACAGTCACTGGTTGATGTGACACAGACCCAGAAGGTGGCACAGTTCAGCATTATATGGCGCAGTCCCAGACAGAGATAGTCCATTCTCTGTGCTCTATGTCCACGAGCGTGTGGACCCTGGTCAAGACCAGAGTGGGCCTCCTGGACTGGCAGCGCCATGTGGTGGGGGTGCCTCAGGGGATGGCTCCCCCTGCACTCCTGCCCCCTGGAGTAGCCGCGGGCCATCAGGCACCCCGAGGGAGGAGGAGGTGATGGGGCCGGTGCTGGTGACTCCCGCAGAGGAGATGCCTGAACACCGCAGAACTTCGGACCTCCCCTTCCTCTCCCTGATGCATCTGGTGGGCAACGGGCAGAGCGTAGCAGCAACATTCCACCCGCACCATCTGAGCAGCGGCTGGGCACATCCAGGCCGGGTAGCCCAGAAGACGGCCGCCAACGGAGACCCAGGTTACAGGGCAGGAATTACAGCAGGGCACCTCCACTCATGCTGTACCATCTTGGGATCCACCTCGGCGGAGCGTTAGTGCCCATACATCCAGAAAGTTAGATACAAGTAACGTTGGCATGTGTGTAGTGACAAGCGCTGGGGCAGAAATCTAAATTTTTGTGAACATCAAACACCTGTTACCACCTTACAACCTGCCTCATGATCTGTCAGATGGGTGTGAAGGATGGGCTGGTCTGGGCTGGTCGGGGGTGTGGGGGAATAGGTGGACATTAGGACATTGGGAGTGGAACTGGGTGGACCCTGTGGATGGCCTGGGCTCCACCCCCCACCACCACTGTCTCCACCACCGCCACCTCAGGGATTTGATCGGACCGTGTGATGGAATGGCCAGCTTGCATGCAGTGATCACCTAGGTGTACGGTGCAAAGTTCTACCATGGGCAGCTGCTAGACATTGCTAAACAATGTGGAGCACCAGAACTCATCGCAGAGCGGATTGTCATCATCCACGATCCCATGGACCAGACCCACTCTTACTGCCAACCCAAGGCCAGCATCCCGTAGTACAACAGATATGTATCATGGGGGATATTGCAAGCGGGGGATGGTGGGTGCAGTGGGGGGGCTGCGGTGGGAGGGGTGGGTAGTGAGCGGGTGTGGGGGTGGGATGGATGTCTGTGACCCTGGCCAGTCCCCCTGTAATGCTCTTGTCGGATGGCCTGATTTATATTACAAGAACAAGCACAAGTAGTTAAAGCTATAAACGATTTAATAATATTAACCGTGGGTCAAATATATACAAAACAACAGATGAATAACAGTATAAACATGCACAAACCACTATCTTTCTCTCAGCTCCCGAGTCAGTCTGAGGTCACCTGACTCTAACATTCACTTATCTACTGAGTGGGCAGTCGGTAAATTACGACGCAAGCATGATATCACAACATCTCCTTTCCCTTGAAGAAATAAATTAATACATTATCATCAGACAAGGCCTGGTGTTCTACCTCCTCCTCCAGCCCATCGCCCCTCTGCTGCGGAATGTTGCGGAGGACGCAGCAGGCTGCCATGATGCAGGCAACCCTCTCAGCATCATACTGGAGGGCCCCTCCAGAATGGTTCAGGCACCTGATATTCATCTTCAGGAAGCCGACGCACTGCTCGATCAAGGACCTGGTCACTGCATTGGTGTCATTGTAGCGGGACTCCACGTCGATCTGTGGCCTCCAGATAGGCGTCATCAGCCATGACCGCAGTTGATATCCCCTGTTGCTCAAGAGCCAAACGCCCAGCCGGGAGCGGGGAGTGCATCTCAAACATGTCAGGAATCGTTGAGTGTGCCAGGATGATGGCATCGTGCACACTGCCCGGATATCAGGCACAGACATGTATGATGCGCAGCTGATTGTCACATATCAGCTGCACGTTCATCGAATGGAACCCCTTTCAGTTTGTGTAGAGCGGCCTGTTATCTGCAGGTACTCGTAAGAAGACATGCAACCTCTCGACAGAGGCAAAACCGTGGTAGGGGTGGTGGGGGGGAGGTTTGGAGGGTGGGGTACGGGGGTGAGGCGGCACTCATATGGCTGGTGTCTTTCTGCAGAACCAGGGGCCAAGGTGGGTGTTCAGTGGGTGTGCAGCAAGGTGGCCACGGTAATGACAGTCCATGCCTGGGCACCACCCCAGTCCCATGGGGGGGGTCACCCCGGCCATTGTCAGGGCCCCGCTCAGCTCCCCCTCCTCCTCCTGGGACCTGGCAGGGCCGCCCTTCCCCCTCACCCCCCCCACCCCAGCGTACCCAGCAGTGTCCGACCCAGCAGCCTGCAGATGCTCCTCTCTGTGTCCTACCTCCTCTCTCTCTCCTTCATCCGCCACGATGTTGGGCTCTGTGGTGATTGTGCATCAGTGTAGATGCAATACAACTGAGCAAGCACTAGAGGGAGCACGGGAGAGCTATGAATACAGAGGGACAGGAAGTGAGGACACACTTCACAGAACTGGGAGCAAGACACACAGGCAGGCAGCATTTGAGGTAGCTGTAAGTTAAGCTCTGAAGACAGAACAAATTCACAATAAAGCATCTTCTCCACCTTTGAGACTACGAGATTTATTAAGACACAAGGAACAACACATTGTGCCAGATCGAAAGGAAAAGGTAACTTACAACTTTCAGAAAGAAAAAACGCTGAAATCCGCGATAAAATGGCGTCGGAGCACATTTTACAGTCTCTGGGGCACAAAGAACGAAAGTCTGCGTCTGCGCATGCGCAGGAAACAGAAGCCGCGCATGCCCAGTTACAATCACCTGTTTTGCATTCTTGCAGTGGACACAAAACCGCACAGTAAAGGAAGGCCGATTTGCGCATGCACGATTGATTCCTACGCATGATGTCACGAGCGTCATGACGTCTGAGGATCACGCCCACTTGAAAGGGAAATGCCCGAAAATTGAAAACAAGATATTTAAAGCTGTAAAACCAAATTTTCTTGCCTCAGAAGACAGAAAAACGCCTGAACTTAAACCAGCAGTTGAAAATAACTCTCACAACACCCTGGAAAAAGCAATCTGCACCACCCAAAGTGAAGAGAACAAAAAAAAATCCGTAACAAAAAAAGATGATTTGTTTTTCGAACAATATTACTCAGACATGGCTGAGTTATTCGGATATGCAAAAAATGATGAAGACAACGATACCAAATCCGAAGCAAAAGAAGATGATTTGGTTTTCGAACAATACTACTAAGACATGGCTGAGTTATTTGGATATGCTGATCACAGCATCAGTGACACGGTTGCAAAGCTCAACACGAATCTACTCGTTGTAGATGAATCCAACACCATGGTGCCATGGCAGATCGTCGATACATTGGATGACAGCAATACCCAAGACGAAGACGACGCCACACAGAGAGCACAGAAAGACTCCACAGAGAGAGTGATGATAGGCTCTACAGTGAGAGTGATGAAAGACTCCAAAAGGGAAGCAAGCAAACACTCCCTGGCGAGTACCATGCATGAACAAGACCATGAAGGTCAACCCACCATATCTGAGCAACCTCAAGCAGACTATGAAAGTCTACCAAGCTCACATAATCAAGAAGAAGACAATGTACATCTACCCACTGCATGCAAAAACAGTGACAAGGTGATCACACTCGACATACAGGAGGTACAGGATCACAGCGTGACTGACAGTTCTCAGCTTGTCTGTACAGAAGCACAGAGTAGGGCCACCCAAGAGTCCAGAGAGACCACACCAATAGAAACCATGCAGATTTTGACTCCAGAAGAGGAGCACCAAGAGTCCACTGAGACCACGCCAATAGAAACCATGCAGATTTTGACTCCAGAAGAGGAGCACCAAGAGTCCAGAGAGACCACATCAATAGAAACCATGCAAATTTTGACTCCAGAAGAGGAGCACCAAGAGTCCAGTGAGACCACGCCAATAGAAACCATGCAGATTTTGACTCCAGAAGAGGAGCACCAAGAGTCCAGAGAGACCACATCAATAGAAACCATGAAGATTTTGACTCCGGAAGAGGAGCGCCAAGAGTCCAGAGAGACCACGTCAATTGAAATCATGAAGAATTTGACTCTGGAAGAGGAGTACCAAGAAAGCAAAGACGAGGAATCAAATCCACCAAAAATGACTGATGTCACCAGCATCAATGCAACATCAGATCATTCTCACCATTCTCGAGACGAAACGTTCAATGTAACAGATTCCACAAAGGACACTCGCACCAATAACTGGGACAATTACTCAAATTATCCACACAGGACACTCATTGAGCATAACAAGAAAAACAAAAGCTACAAGAAGCACAGCAGAAACAAGAACAACAACAGCACCAACAAAAACTACAAGCACAATGACAAAAACTACAAGAAAAACAACAAAACCAACAAGAAGCATAACAAAGATAGCGACAACAACAAAGACAGAAACGACAAAAACAGCAACAAGAACGGCAACAAAAACAACAAAGACAGGAACGACAGAAACAACAGCAATGAAACAACGACGTGTACAAAATGGTACAATTCTGCACATGAAGGACAATGCCACAGCACACTGCAAAGCAATGACAAGACTACAAACATGCCATGGGATTACAACGAATCGCACAAACTCACATCTGCTCCAGAACAAGCAAGCACACCAGCTTTCAAGGCAAATGACATACTTAATCGATACCACAAGCACAGAAAAAAGTCCATGTCAGTCAACATCAGTGGTTCGACCATGCAAACACAATGGGATGATGTATTGGTTACTTAAAATAACAAGAACACCGACAGCATTCACAACGAAGTTGCAATATCAATATCACCACGTCAACAATAAAAAGAAAAAACTCAGTGAACAATTTCATCAAGTTTGGACTCATAAATGTTTTTATTAAGGTTGGACTCATAAATATAAATTGGCTGTTTAAAATATGCAATAGCACCATCACTTGTATAGATACACATATCATAAGTAATCTAACTGTTTTGTACAATTTTCTTTAATGATGTACAGAAAACATGTAAAGAAAAAAGGGAGGATGTGGTGATTGTGTATCAGTGTAGATGCAATACAACTGAGCAAGCACTAGAGGGAGCATGGGAGAGCTGTGAATACAGAGGGACAGGAAGTGAGGACACACTTTACAGAACTGACTTTAGTGTCATCTGCAAATTTACTCACCCATCCTTCTACGCCCTCCTCCAGGTCATTTATAAAAAGGACAAACAGCAGCGGCCCCAAACAGATCCTTGTGGTACACCACTAGTATCTAGACACCAGTCAGAACATTTCCCATCACACACCACCCTTTGTCTTCTGTCAGCTAGCCAATTTCTGATCCAAACTGCTAAATCACCCTGAATCCCATGCCTCTGTATTTTCTGCAATAGCCTACCGTGGGGTACCTTATCAGACGCTTTACTGAAATCCATATACACCACATCAACTGCTTTACCCTCATCCACCTGTTTGGTCACCTTCTCAAAGAACTCAATGAGGTTTGTGAGGCATGACCTACCCTTCACAAAACCATGTTGACTATCTTTAATCAAATTATTCCTTTCCAGATGATTATACATCCTATCTCTTATAAACCTTTCCAAGACTTTTCCCACAACAGAAGTAAGGCTCACTGGTCTATAGTTACCGGGGTTATCTCTACTCCCCTTCTTGAACAAGGGGACAACATTTGCTATCCTCCAGTCCTCTGGCACTATTCCTGTAGACAAAGATGACTTAAAGATCAAAGCAAACAGCTCAGCAATCTCCTCCCTAGCTTCCCAGAGAATCCTAGGATAAATCCCATCTGGCCCAGGGGACTTATCTATTTTCACACTTTCCAGAATCGCTAACACCTCCTCCTTATGAACCTCAAGCCCTTCTAGTCTAGTAGCCTGTATCTCAGTATTCTCCTCGACAACTTTGTCTTTTTCCTGTGTGAATACAGATGAAAAATACTCATTTGGCACCTCTCCTATCTCCTCGGACTCCACGCACAACCTCCCACTACTGTCCTTGACTGGCCCTACTCTTACCTTAGTCATTCTTTTATTCCTGACATACCTGTAGAAAGCTTTAGGGTTATCCTTGAACCTACCTGCCAAAGACTTCTGATGTCCTCGTTTGGCTCTTCTTAGCTCTCTCTTTAGAGCCTTCCTAGCTAACTTGTAACTCTCAAGCGACCGAACTGAACCATCACATTTCATCTTCACATAAGCCTCCTTCTTCCTCTTGACAAGTGTTCCAACTGCTTTAGTAACCCATGGTACCCTCGCTTGACGACTTCATCCCTGCCTAACAAGTACATACTTATCAAGGACACGCAGTAGCTGTTCCTTGAACATGCTCCACATTTCCATTGTGTCCATCCCCTGCAGTTTTCCCCTCCAGCCGATGCATCCTACGTCTTGCCTCATCGCATCATAATTGCCTTTCCCCCAGCTATAACTCTTGCCCTGTGGTGTATACCTATCCCTTTCCATTGCTAAAGGATGAAGGATGATACTGGAATCAATTGTTTCTCAGTCTTACATTTGTTTACAAAGTGAACATCACAAACATATACCTCCCAACTGAAACCTCTGTCGGTTTCAGTGATTGCCTCTTTTTACATGACTAAGTCAAACCCAATGTGCCCTTCTCCTGCACATAATCAAACACAATTGATTTATCATTAACATTCTGCCTATCTGACATCCAATGCTTGTAGAGCGGAAATTTCCTCCAGCTAAATATTGGGAAGCACAAAGATGTTTGTCTTCGATCCTGCCACAAGCTCCATTCCCTAGACACCCACTCCATCACTTTCCCAAGCAGCCATTTAAGGTTGAATCCACACTGGGCGCGATTCTCCGCAAATGCGGCGAGTCGTAAAGGCTGCCGTTAAACTGCCCGTGTTTCACGGCAGCCTCCGCGCCCCCTCCCAGGACCCGATTCTCCCCCCCAGGCGGGGCTAGCAGCGCGGCCCCGTGAAGCATGGCATCGCGGGCTTAGCGACAGTCGCTAAGTCCGTGCGCCAAGCGTCACGGCAGCTGATGCGCACGATGACGTCAGCCGCGCATGCGCGGGTTGGACGGCTCCAACCCGAGCATGCGTGGATGACATCATCACGCAGATCCGTCAAACCCGCGCATGCGCGGGCCGTCATGCCCCTCAGCCGCCCCGCGGACTGATCCTGCGGGGCGGCGGAAGAACAAATAGTGCGCGGGTATCGGACGCGCTGCCCGCGATCGGTGCCCACCGATCGCAGGCCCATGCCACCCTTGGCACGGCCATGGTGCGGCCATGCCAATCGGTGCCATGGTTGTCCAGGACGGCACTTTGCGGCCGTTTTCACGAACGGTGAGAGCAGGTGTGTTTGCTGCTGTGAAAACGGGCGTAAAGGCCTGGGAACTCGGCCTATCGGCCTGGGGAGAATCGCTGTTCGCCGTAAAAAACGGCGAGCAGCGATTCATGTCGTGGGGCGGCCGTGGGGGGGGGGGGGGGAGAATAGCGGGAGGGCGTGAAAATTGTCGGGAAGGCCCTCCCGCTATTCTCCGACCCGTCGTGGGCAGCGGAGAATCGCGCCCACTGTATTTCATCCTGAGAGGATTCTCTGATCATTGATCAACTCGATTCATTAATTCTTTGACATCCACGTCTGTATCATCATCACCTCTATACCTGCCCCAGATCACCAGCTGCTGAAATCCTCATTCATACATTGTAACTTCTAGACTTGACTATATCAATACTCAAAAATGCTACACTTGACTATATCAACCATCGAGCCCATTGAAAACTCTGCTGACCATATTGTAACTGACTTCATGTTCTGTTCACCCATCACGCTGTACTTGCTAGAATTGGCTCCTGGTCCAGTAATGCCTTTATTTTTAAATTCCCATTCTATTTTTCAAGTCCATCCATTCTCTCACCCATTGCTCTCTCTGCATATCCATCCTATGTTGTGTTTGGTGTTCGTTGTCTGGAAAGGAATCTACAGAACTGCTGGTGACTTGTCCAAACCAGGATTGTATTAATGCACACGTGGTAAGGTAACAATCAGACACAGTTAGCAAGTTGTCACAGAGTTTCATCAGACACCCCTGGATTGGGCAGCACGGTAGCACAGTAGTTAGCACTGTGGCTTCACAGCACCAGGGTCTCAGGTTCGATTCCTGGCTGGGTCACTGTCTGTGTGGAGTCTGCACGTTCTCTCCGTGTCTGCGTGGGTTTCCTCCGGGTGCTCTGGTTTCCCCCCACTAGTACCGAAAGACGTGCTCTTAGGTAATTTGGACATTCTGAATTCTCCCTGTGTACCCGAACAGGCGCCGGAATGTGGCGACTAGGGGCTTTTCACAGGAATGTCATTGCAATGTAAGCCTACTTGTGACAATAAAGATTATTGTTATAATAACCCGTAAGCACGACTGTCCTCATGTATGTTTTACAAACTTCTGAGGATCACCGGATCTGCCCTGACATATCTGACGCCACCTGCTGGTGTGAGGTCACACTGCTGCATACATGGCCATCTGCTGGTGTGAGGTCGCAGTGCTCCATATATGGAATATTATCCACAGGCATATCACCACATCCTATACTGCTACCTTTTGAGATCTTGGTGCTTCTACAGTTCTGGCCTTTTTTGCATCCTTGGTTTCATTTGCTCCATTAACGGTTGAGCCTTCATTTGCTTGGGCATGAATCCCCTCCCTAAACCTCTCCACCTATTGAACCCCCTTTCCTCCTTTAAGAGGTTCTTTAAACCCAACCTCTTTTATTATTGTAATCATTGCTTAATATACTTCTGGTAAGCGCCACGATTGCTTCCAGAATAGCCTGGTCCAGTATTGTGGGTGACACACCTCTGGAGGAGAAGGAACACGCATGCCACCTGTCAGTATCTGTTTTGTGCCTGAAACCATCAACAAATTCCTAGATGTCAGACTCCCCTCCAAGATATTCACCATCCTGACCTGGAAATATATCGCCATTCCTTTACTGTCGCTGGGTCAAAATCCAGGGACTCCTTCCTAAACAGCACTGTGGGTGTACCTCTACCATATGGACTGCAGCGGTTCAAGAAGACAGCTCACCACCGCCTTGTCAAGGGAAATTAGAGATTGTCAACAAATGCTGGCCGAGCCATCGAAGCCCACGTCCCATAATAATGAATAAAAATAAATCCCCTTGTTTAGTTTAACCTTGATTTTCATCTCTGCTTCTGTCTCTGTGAAGCACCTTGGCATGTTTTCTAATGTTAAAACGAATGCAAGTTGTTAGGTTGCCCTGAGATACTGAGGTGATAATGTCTGAGACGTGTCAGGAAATCTCTTGCCACAGCTGCTGAAGATGACTCAAGTGCACTATGTTTTCAACACAATTATAATTAAAGCAATTTTTAACATTCATTTGAAAACAAGAATTTGATTTCTCTGGATTTTTTTGCTGAAACGCTGCCTTCGACTAGCTTTGCCATGAAAATGAAGGCGAATAATATAATAGTGCTGATAGTGATTGGCGTAAATCAAGGTAATTCTTACAGTGTTAGAGAATGATATAGAAACAAAGGTTTTGCTCAATTTCAATTCCTTTTTCACAATTTTCTTCAAACCTAAACAGTTTCCCTCTGTTAAAGTTATATATATAAGATAATTTGGGGAAATAACAGCTCCTTCCTACAATGATAATATACTGTTGGAAATACAAGAGGCACAGAGGCTAAATTATTATGAGCAAACTATTTTTAAAGTTGCTCATGTTCCTCATATTTAATTGCTCTAAACTGAAAAATGTATTGAGGACACACAGAGGTACATACAAAGAGTCACAGTAATATGTTGTGTGTTTTCCATATCTTATTATTTATTCACGATATTATTTTGCAATGTGCATTATTTAAAATGCTAAACTATCATCAGATCAGAATGAATGCCTCTTCGCATTTGTCAATCTGAAACCCAGTTTTGAATGTGTCAAGACAAATGAGACCTGAGTCATGTGATCTGGAGTTGGGGAGCACGGTAGCATAGGGCAGCACAGTAGCATAGTGGTTAGCACTGTGGCTTCACAGCACCAGGATCCCGGGTTCGATTCCCCTCTGGGTCACTGTGCGAAGTCTGCATGTTCTCCCCATGTCTGCGTGGGTTTCCTCCAGGTGCTCCGGTTTCCTCCCACAGTCCTAAGACGTGCAGGTTAGATGGATTGGCCATGCTAAATTGCCCGTAGTGTCCAAAAACGTTAGGAGGCGTAATTGGGTTGGGGATAGGGTGGAAGTGAGGGCTTAAGTGGGTCGGTGCAGACTCAATGGGCTGAATGGCCTCCTTCTGCACTGTATGTTCTCCGTATTCTATGTAAATTTTCAAAATCCTTCCCAATTAACAGGATTATGATAACATAGGCCAGAGTTTTATGTTCATCAAGCGATGCGCGTCCCACCTGGAAGTCCATGAAATTGCACGAGTGGGCATCAGGTGCTCCAGAGACTGAAGTGCACCCTCCAATGATTAAGCAGGCACTGTAGCCCTTTAAAGGGGCAATTGAGAGTGGTTTTGCATGATCGGTCCATTTTTATGCCTGGTGGGTGGATCATTCGGCCAGGCAGCCGTCACATTTTCACAACAAACACTTTCCAGGGTGGGATTAAATGTTTGGAGTGCTATAAAATGAAAGAAGTTATTCTATGACGTCTGCTGTCAGGTGCTTGAGTTTTCAGTGTGGACACAGGAGGCCTTCTGTCAGGTGTATACAAGGGGGTCAACAAAGGTGGAAATCCAGGATTGAGCAGTTGGAGAAGGAGATGCTCGAGTCACTTCTCGGCCAGCCTGATGAGGACCCAGCCCTGCGGCTGGCATATGAAGAGAAGACAGGTGTGCTGAGGAGCCTGCAACTCATCATGTCCCGCAGCCGGTACGTGAGGTCACAGATTTAGTTCCTTAAGGATCTGGACCGCGGCTCCTCTTTCTTGTACTTGTATGAAAAAAGACACGGGGTCCGCAGCAGTTAATCTGCTGGCCAACGAGGGATTCCTCATCTCGGGTCCAAAAGGGCATCAGGACCAGCGCCTGGAATTTTTACACTGCCTGTTTCTCTCCGGATCCATCCAGCGAGGAGGTTTGCAGAGGTTTCGGGGAGGACATGTCGGAGGTCAGTCCCGAGGGCATCGGAAAGCTCAATGCCCTTAGCAGCCTGTGGAACTGACCAGCGCCCTTACAGCCTCTCCGGGACAAGATCCCGTGGCTGGATGGGCTGACAATGGAATTCTTCTGGGACGTCTTGGAGAACAGCTATGTGGAGGTCCTAGTGGAGAGTATTGCAACCGGGGAGATGGCGCTGGGCTCTTATTACTCTGCTGCCCAAGAAGGGAGTTCTTTGCCTGCTACAAAACTGATGCCCAGTCTCCTTCCTCAGCACGAACAACAAATTCTTTGCCAGGGCAATGTCTTCCCACCTTGGCACCACACTGGACATACATGATCCACCCTGAGCAGTCCTACATGGTCCCCAGCTGAATGACTTATGGCAACATCCACCTGGTCCGGGATCTGATCCACCATTCCCAGAGGGCTGGTCTGTCGAGCACTTTCCTGTTACTTGATCAGGAAAACATATTTGACAGGGTGGATCATGAATACTTATTCAGACCTGGTACTCAGGTTCAGTTTGCACTATGTGGTCCAGACCCAACTTCTGTACGCTGCCGCAGAGTGTCTTGTTAAAGTTAACGGGGCCCTGATAGGACCCCTTTGGGAAAGGAGTGTGCCAGGACTGCCCCTTGTCTGGCCAACTGTCCTTTATCTGTGTGGAACCTTTTCTGCACCTCTTGCGGAGGAGATGTGAGCCAGGCATTGGGGTGGTCCTTTCGGCCTGTGTTGATGATGTGCTCCTGATGTTCGTGGGCCCTGTTGACCTGCAGAGAATGCACAAATGCCAGGCTGTATACTCTGCTGCGTCCTCTGCCAGGATCAACTAGGCCAAGCATTCTGGACTCCTCGTCAGTCCGTGACAGTTGGAGCACCTCCCAGAGGAGCTCAGGCCTTTTATCTGGAGCAGGACCAGCATCCTCTACTTGGGAGTCTATCTTTACCCAACTGAGGAATCCTGCTCAGCAAATTGGCAGGAGCTGGAGGCCAAGGTCGCCGCTCACCTGAGACACCGGGTGTTGTCCTATGGGGGTCGAGTATTGGTCATAATCCAGCTGATTGAATCCACGTTGTGGTACTGGCTGATCACTTTGACTCCTCCCCATGATTTTGTCACGAAACATCCAACTCTTCTGAGACAGAAGACTGCACTGGGTCACTACTAAGGTTCTGAGTTTCCCGCTCAGGGAGGACAGTCAGGCACTGGCCTTCACAACCAGGTGGCGACCCTCTGCCTTCACACCCTATAGAGATACCTATACATCGGGCCCCTTCCAGATGCATTCCTTGGCAATGTATTTTTCCCACCAGGTGCACAGCCTGAACTATGATGTGCAGTTCACGTTCATAGACTTGACAGGTCTTTGTAACTCCTTGCAGATGCTTCCCTTTTTTACCAGAACCTATTCAAAGTCTGGAACATGGTTGCCTCGCATCGTAGCTCCCCCCCATCTGGAGTAGCGGCTGTCATCAGGGAGCTGCTGCTTAGGAATCCGCACCTCCACCTATACCATTTCAGGTGGCTGGTGGAGGGGTGAGCTGTGGCTGCCGGAATGAGCGGGATTGGGGATGTGTTGGGGGAGGAGGAGTGAGCTGCATGATGCCCCATGCGTTGACACATTGTGCGACAGTAGGTGTTCAGCTCGCGACCAATTCCATCGATGACAGTCAACACGGTTGTGCTCGGATACGATGCCACTTGTGGTCTCGAGGCGGTGCAGGTGTGAGGTGAACTCTCTTCTGAGCACACCACCGCTCAGATGGAATTTCACATTGGCCCCAAGCCATAATTCCCCCCCCCACTTAAACACATCCCCTCGGGAGCCACAGTCTGAGCCACCTCATGGAATTGCCCTCTCTGCCCTTTCCCACTGCATGGAGGGGTTTCCGTTCGGGCTGCTGTACACTCTTCACTTCCTCACCTGTCATTAAGACACGCCTTGGTGGTCTTTGTTGCTGTCCGGTGGCGGAGATACCCAGTGGAGGTCCGTCCACAGAGGAGTCCTCCCTCTTAAAATCGGGAACATGGGGTGGAGGAAGTTTCATGAAGCAGTCCCATACAACAATCGACCACATCAGTTCACGGACTCCCAAGGTGCATGCCCATTTTGCAGCCTTGTGGAGTCTCTGGACCATGGCCGGGATTCTCCCCTACCCGGTGAGGCGGGGGTCCCGGCGTGATGGAGTGGCGTGAACCACTCCGGCGTTGGGCCGCCCCAAAGGTGCGGAAGTCTCCGGAGCCCGCCCGCGCCGCCAGTTCCACCGGTCAGGTAGGTGTTTCGATTCCCGCCGGCGGGAGAGGCTTGACAGCGGCGGGACTTCGGCCCATCGCGGGCCGGAGAATCGGCGGGTGGGGGGGGGGGGGGGACGCCAACCAGTGCGGCGCGATTCCCGCCCCCGCAGAATCTCTGGTGGTAGAGAATTCGGGACACGGCGGGGGCGGGATTGACGCCGGCCCCTGGCGATTCTCCAACCCGGCGGGGGTCAGAGAATCCCGCCCCAGGTGTATATAAGTTGCATTAGACTGCATTTCCTTTTTGCTACTTAAATAACCTTTCATTCCAGTTTTGTTTGCACTTCAGCCCCACGTTCCTGATCTGTGGGCATCTGGTGAGGAGTGAGGAAGGAAGAGGACTTCATCGTGAATCTGCTCTTGGGTCTGGTCAAACTCACCATCAACAGGTCCAGGCAGCGGGCAACCAAGAGCATCGTCTGACCGACTGTCTGCCTCTCTACCACGACTACATTTATGACCCGTGAGAGGAAGCTTGCGGTGTTCATGCCTGCTGGGCACCTCTGGGACTGGAGTGCCTTCTTGACCCTTTTAATCACATTTTAGTTTATTGTTTTAAGTTTAATATGTGATCAGCTTTTGTTTAAGACAGTGCCCCTTTAAGGGCCTTCCCTATTACCCTGTCCCTCCGTTCTCTTCATTTTGTTTATTTGGTTACATCAAAAATAATTGGAGTCCCAAGCATTGAACCCCAATGCTCAATCAAGTGTTTACAGCACACAGGATACACTGATATGACCCCCAATGCAAGGTTTCATGGCAAAGTCACTCACCTCATTACATGTCATGACGGGGGCTTCTTTGAGGTGCCCCTGAGGATATAGACACTGGTCCCATGCGTCCACTCAATGGACCTGTCACCTATTCAAGGAGTGCGATTGGGGGGGTTTTGGGATAAATATGCCAGTGAGACTCTCGAGTGTCCAAGTGCGTATTCCTGGTGGAATTGATAGGATAAGCCAGTGTGAGAGGGGAGGGATTAAGGCTTGGTGGAGAGGCAGTCACTAAGGGGGAAGTGCATGGTGAAGGTCCCAGAGGACTACAGGGCTTACGGCCAGGCCTGTCTCAGGAATCCTCACCACTCACTTTGGTTTCCTTCTCTTTTCAGTGCATGATTCTGGAGAATCGTGGAGCCTGCTGAGTTGCCGTTTCTACTCATAGCAATAGAACAGCAGCAGAGACAGAGACATGGTGCTGCACATGGTCAGGAGGAATCACATTGGGGAGGTTCCATATGCCCTTTTGGCAAGGCCATCTATGGATATTAGGCCCAGGAGAGTCAAGACGTCAGGGCCATTGGCTTCACCTGCTCCAAGTTCAGGGTTTGATGATTGGACACAGATGGTCCCGTGGTTTCCATGGCATCATATGGCACCATTTATGAACAGCAACGGATTCCAGTCCATCAACATGCAGATTGTCTGTGACCACACAATCTGTTTCATGCAGATGTGTGGCCGGGGAGCATCCATGACATTTAGGTCTTGGAATGCTCGCAGGTCCCAGATGTCTTTGAGGGAGAGCAGCACCTGGAGGAATGGCTCCTAATAAGGAGGTGACTGGTGCCTCCAGTACGGAGGCCACAAATAGGCAGAGACTCGTTACAACAAGGCTCATGTTTCAATGCACGTGCTGGTGAAACAGGCAATTGGACAGTTGAAGGTGAGTTTCCTGTGCCAGGACTGGTCAGGGAGTGCCCTCCAGTACAACCCTCAGAGGCTGTTTGCATTATTATGGTCTTCTGCATTCTCCACAACTTGGCACACTGCCGAGGGGAGACCACCTGGGCCCAGAGGGGAAGGACAAGTGTCACATCTCCTCAGGTGGGGGGGGGGTTAGGGGGTGGGGGGGGGGGGGTGTGGGGGTGGGGGTGGGGGGTGGGGGGGTGTGTTACTGCTGCCAGTAGTAGCATGCCTTCACAGAATCATTTGTGTGGGCGGTGGCAGAAACACAGCGCTGCCACTCCCACACTGCACAGGGATGAGGTGCCTAGTATGCGCAGGGGTTTGCAGAGCATGGTGCCATGAAATGACAAGATGGAGAATCTGGTGGTGAACAAAGTGATGTTTATTTACATTTGCTTTTTTATAATGATAAACTATCTTAACTCGGTCCCACATTCACCCATGCCCACTCAGTGCATCCACTTTCCTACTCTTCTTCATTGTCAAACTACATCTAGGTAGGGGTGGTTTTACACTTTTGAAGGCTGCATTGCAGGAGCCCCACATCATGCCCTTCCCCCGGTGAGGTGGCAGGTTGTCCTCAATGACGTCGGGCCCCACCCCCAATGATGCTGAATACCATCCCAATGACGTCGAGCCCTACCCCAATAATGTCAAATCCCACCCACAATTACATCAATCCCACCCCGAATGACATCAATGCCCTCCTGACCCTACCCACTCTCAACTCAAACAATGCAAGGCACAGGAACCCAAAATCACTGCTTGACAGGCTGCTGTAGTGCTCTTTAACTTATGATAACAAGAAGTCTGTATTAATTGATGAAATTAAATCCAAGCCTACCTTTTGTAAGCACGACAGTAGAGGTTAATATTGTGATATTTTTCATCTTTATTAGTGTCACAAGTAGGCTTACATTAACACTGCAATGAAGTTACTGTGAAAATCCCCTAGTTGCTACAGTCTGGAGCCTGTTTGGTTACACTGAGGGAGAATTCAGAATGTCCAATTCACCTAACAGCACGTTTTCGAGACTTGTGGGAGGAAACCAGAGCACACGGAGGAAACCAACACAGAAACGGGGAGAACGTGCAGACTCCACACAGACAGTGACCCAAGTGGGAAACGATACTGAGACCCTGACGCTGTGAAGCAACAGTGTTAACCACTGTGCTACCATGCTGCTCTGCATCTTGATATCTGTGTCTGTGCCTTGAGGCAATCAAACATGAACTGGCTGATGAGCAACAGAATGGAGAAATCAGCAAATGATCCAACTGCAGCACAGGCCAGTGCATGACAGAATATAGAGATATAGATATAGAGAAATACAGCACAGAACAGGCCCTTCGGCCCACGATGTTGCGCCGAACTTTTGTCCTAGGTTAATCATAGAATTTTGGACAATTTTTCATGGCCAATCCACCCAACCTGCACATCTTTGGACTGTGGGAGGAAACCGGAGTACCCGGAAGAAACCCACGCAGTCACGGGGAGGATGTGCAGACTCCACACAGACAGTGACCCAAGTCGAAATCGAACTTGGGACCCTGGAGCTGTGAAGCAATTGTGCTATCCACAATGCTACCGTGCTGCCCTTAAGAAGTTAACCTACACTCCCTTATTCTACCCTAATCCAAGTACCTATCCAATAGCCGCTTGAAGGTCCATAAATTTTACGACTTAACTACTACCACAGGTAGTGCATTCCATGCCCCCACTACTCTCTGGGTAAAGAACCTACCTCTGACATCCCCTCTATATCTTCCACCATTTATCTTAAATTTATGTCCCCTTGTAATGGTGTGTTCCACCCGGGGAAAAAGTCTCTGACTGTCTACTCTATCTATTCCCCTGATCATCTTATAAACCTCTATCAAGTCGCCCCTCATCCTTCTCCGTTCTAATGAGAAAAGGCCTAGCACCCTCAACCTTTCCTCGTATGACCTACTCTCCATTCCAGGCAACATCCAGGAAAAGTCCAGTGCAGGAGAAAATGGGGAGGCATGGTAACACAGTGGTTAGCATTGTTGCCTCACAACTCCAGGGTTCCAAGTTCAATTCCCGGCTTGGGTCACTGTCTGTGCGGAGGCTGCATGTTCTCCCCGTTTCTGTGTGGGTTTCCTCCGGGTACTCCGGTTTCCTCCCACAGTCCAAAGATGTGCTGGTTAGGTGGATTGGCCATGATAAATTGCCCTTAGTGTCCCCCAAAAAAGGATAGGTGGGGTAACTGAGTTACGGGTTACTGGGAGGCGAGGGCTTCAGTTTCCAAGGGCTGATGCAGACTCCATTTGGTCGAATGGCCTCGTTCTGCACTGTAAATTGAGCTGCACTACGATCTAAAATACTCCAATGTTCTGTCCAAGAGCAGTATCAGTGGCTTTGGTGGCAACGGCCTGACAAAATTCCATTCATTAATTGTTCAGAAGAGTAAGAAGAGACCTTTCTGAAGGCCAGTAAAGAGCGATGGTAGATGGCAGTTACTCACCGGATATAACTGCCCACATGTGACCAGCAGACATTATCAGCGGGATTCTCCGACCCCCGCCGGGTTGGAGAATCCCGGGGGGGCGGCACCAATCCCGCCCTGCCGCCCCGACGTGTCTGCCGTATTCTCCGGCGCCGTTTTTCAGGTGGGGCGCGGTTCACTCCATGCCGGTCGGGGGCCGTTGGCAGTGGCCCCCGTCCCGGCAATTCTCCGGGCCCCGATGGGCCGAGCGGCTGTCCATTTTTGGTCAGGTCCGCCGGCAGGAGTTCGACATGATCCCACACGGCGGGACCTGGCAGGTAAGTGGGCAGGGGCGGTCCTCGAGGGGGTGGGGCGCGGGGGGATCGTTCCTTCCATGCCGGCCATGGCAGAGCCTGACAGGGGCCGGTGCGGAGAAGGGAACCCTGCGTATGTGGCAAAACACGCCGGCGGTTCCGCGCATGTGCGAGATCACACTGGTCCTTTGGCGCAAGCGCAAACTCACACAGCCCCTTTGGCGCCGGTTGGCGTACCGCCAACCCTTCCAGCGTCCACCGAGCCCCCGGAAGTGCAGAGAATTCCGCAACGTTTGGGGGCTGTTGACGCCGGAGTGGTTCGTGTCAGTTTTCCTGCCGGCGTGGGGACTTAGAATCCTGCCCCTTATCAGACCAACATATGTTCTCTCTTGAAGAACAGAATTGAGACTGGAGAACATGGTAGAGGGTCAGATTTTCTAGATTTCCTTGCTTCATCAGTTGCTTGCAATCCATGACAACTTAGATGGCATTCCTTCTGCACTTTTTCTTCAAAACCATCAATTACATCATCGTAGATATAATCTTGTAAGGATGCATTTTCAACTGTCAATATTGCTGAATTTGTCAAATGTTCCTGGCTCATCGTATTTCGCAGATCATTTTGTGACAGGTATTGTTAAAAATATCTTCAGAATTCTTTCCAAATTTGGAAAGATTGCCTGCAAATCATCACGTACAAGTCTGTACAAATCAGCTGGTGAGCTTAAAGCACAGAGGTCATCATTATTGATAAAATGAATTAATTGTTTCACTTCAACTTCAAAACAATTAGTGTGTCTATGGCCTCCTGATAGAATTCAATTAACGTCCAATGCAGCAGCTCTAAGCATTCTCATCCAAACTTTTGTCGAAATGCACGCAAAATGGTTCAACAACCTTCTTCAGAGATTCACTTCTACTCTGCAATTACACCATCATTGTGTCACAAATAACATTGACAGTCTCAACGTTGATCTATTCTTTCCCTTATAAAGTGACTTCACTGTCTCTAATTTCATCAAAAAATAACTTTATGTCTTGTATGCTTCTCATCATCAGAGGGACCTGTATTGTTTGTTAATGTTAGTGCCTCTGCTTCCACTGAGGTATAGTCATTTTGAACCTCCATGACAAAACATCTAACTGAGGCTAATGATTGTGAAGCACTCAATAAAGTTGTATCAACATTTTGCAGCGATTTGCTGACAGTATTAATTCTTTGAAGTAAATGATTCAACAAAACTGTAAAAACTACAATTTAGCACTTTTCAAACGTCTCTGTAAAAGATTTTGCTTTAGCTTTCACATGTGGTTTCTCTGAATTTGATGTGGCTATGTCTGATAAGCATTCCTTTATATCAACAAAGTTCAGTCTCAAAGCAAGAACAACATCTGCATGAGCGGGCCATCTGCAGTCACAAATTCTGTTGACCGTCAAATGTTTTCCATGTGCCTGCTCCAAGCCTGATTGCATTCCCATTTCAAAGTCCACATATTGTTCCAGTTTTTCAGGCAATGTGTTGACTCTGGAAATTGACAGTTCAAAGTCATCAGACACAGCAGCACAACATTTCTGTGATTATTGTTGAGGAAAAATCTGCAGTTTGGGTTCTGCTCAATATTCCAAATTTTAAAATATAAAGTACCAAACTGTGTTTTTGCCTAGTTTCGTCTTCTTGCCCCACCTGCATTTATGGTGATGATCCGTCCTGATTTCAATGATTCACAAGTCTTCTGTTGAGTGAAGCCTGGCTGGTGTCTGGCTCTGCTCAAGTTGCCCCGCTCCCACTGGCCACTGCTCCCCGATTCCCTGAGACACAATGCCGGTGCTTGCCTTTCCTTCTTCACACCTCACGACTGCTGGTCTGCTCACCTCTTGGCTCTCGCTCAGGCCTCAAGCCTCGAGCCTCGATGACCGTGTGTGCTTCTGGATGGCTGCCTGGCTACTGCTATTGGCTATCTGGCCTGGTGGCTTCTGTTCTTTTTAGCTGGTTTTCCACCCTTCTCATCCCTGGCCTGGAAGCTGAGAATTGCTCCCATGCTCCCTTCAACAGCCGTTGGCCAGTGACTCCTCCTCGCCTCACTGAAGGCTTTGTAGGCTCGAAGCCCGATGTTAGGTTGGCACCCTAGCTTTTGCCCCAGGCTACCTGCCAGACCAAATACCAGAAACCTGGCTACTCCTTTGCATCTTGACTCAACGAACGTTCAGTGGAAGAATTCTCCATTCCTGAGACTAAGCTGTTGATGCTGGGGCAGGATTCTACAACAGCAAAACTGGTGCCGCACCTGGACCTTGGTTGGGTACTTTAGTGAAGAGGCTCCTGGGATACTATCTCATGCTCACCACACAAATGCTCCAGTTAGTCAGGTAGAGGGAGCAACTCTCAAAGGAGCAGACGGTGTCAGAGGGCAGGCAGGTCTCAGTAAACCACCTGCCGTCCAAATGAGTTTCGGGCTTCTGGAACGGACAGTCCCATCGATCATTGAGATACAGTTAGTTGCAGAGCCAGGGACTACATGAGGGGTTGTCAGCGAGCATCCAGCATTTGCAGAAGCAGGTGGAGAATTCCACCTGTGTGCAGGAGCAGGAGGTGGTGCCACTATGCATGCCACCCAGGCCAATATTGCATGGGTGGTGTCTGCGGTGGAGGCCTTGGGGCGAGGGTTTTGGCTATGGATCAGTATGTCCAAGGCCTGGGGCAATCTGTGCAGGTGGGAGCGAGGCCCAGGACAGGGTTGCCCTTTCAGACTCAGCCCTGTGCCAGGGCCACCTGGAAGTTGCAGTGGCGCTCCTCAGCATCTATTCAGATATATGGGGCAGGGTTCTAAACGGCGTTGCGTTTCTCGACGGTGTCAACATGGCCTCAGGAGCAGCTATTCTGACCCCGACAGGGGGCCAGCACAGCACTGGAGCCGCCCATGCCACTCCAGCTGCCGATCCTGGTGTCAGATGTGAGCCGCGGGTCTGCGCATGCGCAGTGGGACTGGTACCAAACCGCGCATGTGCTGCGGCTCCCTTCACTGCACTGGCCCCAAGGCAACATGGCGTAGGGCTACAGGGTCCGGCGTGGAGCGAAAGAGGCCCCCACCCCAAAAGGCCCTCCCGGGGTCGGCCCCCCCCCCCCCCCATCCAGGCCGCCCTCGGATCCATTAACGCCGAGGTCCCGCCAGGTAAAACCAGATTAGAACAGCGCCGACGGGACTCGGGTTTTTTTGTACGGCCGCTCAGCCCATCGTGGCCCAATAGTCGCTGGGGCTGCCCCATAGAGCGGCCACCGACCGGCGCCGCGCCAACCGCATGATTGCCAATGGCGTCGATTCTCCACTCTCCCGAGTATCGGCGGACCTGCGTCGTTGCGCGATTCGCGCCAGTCCCAGCGATTCTACGGCCCGGCCAGGGCTTAGAGACTCCCGGCCCCATTGTCTGCAGGGGGTGACAGGCACACATTTTGGCATGGTATGCATGCCTGTGCCCAACCAGCCCTAACAGGCTGCACGGTATCCCCAGCCTGCATTGCAACCCCGGTGCCACATTGTGGTGATCCACTGTGTAATTGTGTGTGTACCTGTATTAGGGGATGTACAGCAGTACCTGTACTACAGGTTCGCCGGTAGCTCCTGCCGGCTAGCTCCGCCCACAAGGAGCCGTATAAATATGTAGGAGTTCTCCTGAGCAGCCATCTACCAGCTGCAATCGGAGGATAAACATCTAACTGTAATAAAGCCTCTCTTGTACCCATTCGTGCCTTTAGTACAATTGATAGCGCATCAATTTATTACAGTTATATTTTCAGCATCATGGACATCAGGATCAAACCAGATCGCTTGCAGCTGGATCTGCAATCGGTGAACACCAGAAAGGACTTTAATCAACTCAGCGACTCCCGAGCCGATGGAAGCTCAGAAAATCCAGGTTCTCTACTCAATGTTGAGCTCCAGCGTGTTGCCGCTGATACAGGACGCGCCGAATTACACAGGCACCGTGGAACTCCTTAAAGAAAACTACGTCCAGAAGACGAACACTCTATTTGCAAGGCATGTACTCGCCACTCGCTTACAACTACCTGGTGAGTCGGTTGAAGACTTCTGCCGGGCCCTTATCCCTCTCATACGGGACTGCGGCTGCCAGGCCGTCACGGCCACCGGAACATTCCAATATCCTCATGCGTGGTGCATTCGTGATGGGGATTACATTGGACCCCATCCGGCAATGACTGCTGGGAGGGGCCGCGCTCGACCTAACGGAGACGAAAGCTTTAGCGCTCTCCATGACGGTCGCTTCTCATAATGTTCAGTCCTACCCCGCTCGCTGCGCGGCCCACCCATCCTACCCCTCGTGGACCCCGCAACCGACCCCCCCCCGACTGGGGCCGCTCCTGCACAATATGCCTGCGCTGCCTGCCACACCGCGCACTCTGGGGGTCCCCGCTGCTACTTCTGCGGCCAACATAAGCACCACGGCCAGCGCTGTACAGCCTGCGCCGCCACCTGCAAGTCCTGCGGCATGAAGGGCCACTTTGCGGCGGTGTGCCAGGCCCGCGCCGTTGCCGCTATCGCGCCCGATTTTCTCCCTTCCCTCAGCCGATCGCACAATGGGCGCCGCCATCTTCTCCCCCCCAAGTCCACGTGCGGCCAGTGGGCACCGCCATCTTGCCCCACCCACACAACATGCGCACCATGGGCGCCGCCATCTTGCCCCGCGCCCGCAACGTGCGCTGCATGGGCGCCGCCATCTTCTCCCCCACAGGTCCTTTGGACGCCGCCATTTTGTCTCCCCCTCGGGACTGGACCGCTGGACCCGGGTCGCTGCCGCTCCTCATCGGACTCCTCGGCCGATCGCCCGCTGCTTGCCTCCATGACACTGGACCAATCCCGTCCTCACAACCTGGCTACTGCTTCGACGACGGTGCTAATCAACGGCCATGTGACCTCCTGCCTACTAGACTCCGGAAGCACCGATAGCTTCATCCACCCGGACACGGTAAGGCGCTGCTCCCTCGCGGTCCATCCGACCAACCAGCGGATCTTCCTGGCCTCCGGATCCCACTCTGTCCCAATCCGGGGTTTCTGTGTGGTCAACCTCACCGTGCAAGGCATTAAATTTAGCGGTTTCCGCCTGTACGTTCTCCCCAATCTCTGTGCTACACTATTACTGGACCTGGATTTTCAATTTAACCTCCAGACCTCACGACCCTCAAGGTTGACCCTCCCTCCCTCTTTGCCAATCTGACTGCAGATTGCAAGCCTGTCGCCACCAGGAGCAGACGGTACAGCGCCCAGGACAAGACCTTCATCAGGTCCGAAGTCCAGCGGCTGCTTTGGGAGGGTATTATCGAGGCCAGCAATAGCCCCTGGAGCCCAAGTGGTAGTGGTTAAAACTGGGGAGAAACACAGGATGGTCGTTGACTACAGCCAGACCATCAATCGGTACACGCAGCTCAACGCGTACCCCCTCCCTCGCATATCTGGGGTGGGATTCTCCCCTACCCGGCATGACGGGGGGTCCCGGCATAGGGGGGGTGGCTTGAACCACTCCGGGGTCGGGCCTCCCCAAAGGTGGGGAATTCTCCTTTGGGGGCCAGCCCCGCGCCGGAGCGGTTGGCACCAGAAGACTGGCGCAAAAAACCGGCCCCCCCGGCAGCGGGGCTGGCCGAAAGGCTTTCACTGGTCGGCGCATGCGCGATGTGGGTTTCTCTTCCGCTTCCGCCATGGCGGAGGTCATGGCGGCCGCGGAAGAAGAAAGAGCGCACCCAGGGCACTGGCCCGGAATCTGAGCGGGGGGCCCTGATCGCGGGCCAGGCCACCGTGGGGGCAGCCCTCGGGGTTCGATCGCCCATCGCCCCCCCCAGGACCCCGGGGCCCGCTCGCGCCGCTGATCCCGCCGTTCCAGAGGTGGTTCAAACCTCGGCGGCGGGAGAGGCCTCCCAGCGGCAGGACTTCGGCCCATTCGGGCCGGAGAATCACCGCAGGGCCCTCGCCGATCGGAGTGGCGAGATTCCCGCCACCGCCACTTCCTGGGTGGCGGAGAATCTCTGCCACGGCGGGGGCGGGATTTTCGGCGGCCCCAGGCGATTCTCCGACCCTGCTGGGGGTTGGAGAATTTCGCCCCAGATATGGTCAATCAGATTGCACAGTACCGGGTCTTCTCGACGATTGACCTTAAATCCGCCTACCACCAGCTCCCCATCTGCAAATCAGACTGTCCATACACAGCCTTCGAGGCGGACGGTCGCCTCTATCAATTTCTTAGGGTTCCCTTTGGCGTCACTAACGGGGTCTTGGTATTCCAAAGAGAAATGGACCGAATGGTTGACCGGTACGGACTGCGGGCCACGTTTCCGTACTTATATAATGTCACCTTCTGCGGCCATGACCAGCAGGACCACGACGCCAACCTTGCCAAATTTCTCCACGGCGCATCTCTCCTCAACCTCACTTACAATAAGGAGAAGTGCGTGTTCAGCACTAACCGCTTAGCCATCCTCAGCTACGTAGTCCAAAACGGACTCCTGGGGCCCTATCCCGACCGCATGCGCCCCCTCATGGAGCTCCCCCTTCTCCACTGTCCCAAGGCCCTCAAACGCTGCCTGGGGTTCTTCTCCTACTACGCCCGGTTGGTCCCATAATACGTGGGCAAGGCCCGCCCACTGATACAGTCGACTCAATTTCCCCTCACGGCCGTGGCACAAGGGGCCTTCTCCCGTATTAGAGCAGACATAGCCAAAGCCAGGATGCATGCAGTAGGCGAGACACTGCCCTTTCAAGTAGAGAGCGATGCTTCAGATGTCGCCCCTGCCGCCACTCTAAATCAGACAGGCAGACCCGTGGCATTCTTTTCCCGCACCCTCCATGCCTCCGAAATCCGACATTCGTCCGTTGAAAAGGAAGCCCAGGCGATCGTTGAAGCTGTGCGGCACTGGAGGCATTACCTGGCCGGCAGGAGATTCACTCTCCTCACTGACCAACGGTCGGTAGCCTTCATGTTCAACAACACGCAGCGGGGCAAGATCAAAAATGATAAAATCTTGAGGTGGAGAATCGAGCTCTCCACCTATAATTACGAGATCTTGTATCGCCCCGGCAAGCACAACGAGCCTCCAGACGCCCTCTCCCGAGGTACATGTGCCAGCGCACAAGTAGACCAGCTTCGTGCCCTGCACGACAGCCTTTGCCACCCGGGGGTCACTCGGTTGTACCACCTCATCAAAGCTCGCAATCTGCCCTACTCCATCGAGGAAGTATGGACAGTCACCAGAGACTGCCAGGTCTGTGCTGAGTGCAAGCCGCACTTCTACCGGCCAGACCGTGCACGCCTGGTGAAAGCGTCCCGCCCCTTTGAACGCCTCAGTGTGGATTTCAAAGGGCCCCTCCCCTCCACCGACCGCAACACATATATCCTTAGTGTGGTCGATGAATTCTCTAGCTTCCCATTCGCCATCCCATGCCCGGATATGACATCTGCCACCGTCGTCAAGGCCCTCGATTCCATATTCGCTCTGTTCGGTTTCCCCGACTACATCCACAGTGACAGGGGATCCTCATTCATGAGTGCTGAGCTGCGTCAGTTCCTGCTCAGCAGGGGTATCGCCTCCACCAGGACGACCAGCTACAATCCCCGGGGAAACGGGCAGGTAGAGAGGGAGAACGGGACGGTATGGAGGGCCGTCCAGCTGGCCCTACGGTCCAGGAACCTCCCAGCCGCTCGCTGGCAGCAGGTCCTCCCGGATGCATTGCACTCCATCCAGTCTCTACTGTGCACTGCCATGAATAACACACCCCATGAACGTGTTTTTACCTTCTCTAGGAAGTCCACATCCGGGGTGTCGTTCCCGACTTGGCTCGCAGCTCCATGGCCGGTTCTACTGCGTAGGCATGTCCGACTCCACAAGGCGGACCCCTTGGTGGACAGGGCACGCCTGCTCCACGCAAACCCCCAGTATGCCTACGTGGAGTTCCCCGTTCTTGCTGGCAGGGCTACCGGTAGCTGGCACGACGCATGCATGTCAACGGTACGGTCTGCGCACCCCCCCCCCCCCCCCCCCCTCCCCCCCCCCCCCCCCCCCCAGACGCCCTTCTGTACGAACTCCTGTGGGCTTTCACCTTGGGTGGGTCACATGATGCTCTGCTGGCATGTGCCGCCTTGCTGTGGGGGGGAGCAGCTAGTCGGGTGGGTGTGGGGATGGGGGCGCTCATATGGCCGTTGCTGCTCTTCTTAACCATGGGCCACAATGGGCATTCATTGGGGTGTGCAGCAAGATGGCTGTCTTGCAAGCTGCGGCAGTGGTGGACAATGCCTGGTCACCTGGTCCTGGGGGGCCCAACCTCATGGCCCATCCGCTGGTGAACCCCCTCCCTACTCCCTCCGGCCCTGGGACTACCCATGCCCCCCCCTCCCCCCTCACCAGCCAGCCCTGTTTGTGGCAGGACCAGCATCCCATGGCCAATGGGAAAACATCCTGCCTCCTCCCAATTTTCAGCAGCCACGGTGCCTGTTTCCCGATTTTAAAAACCACAAGTGAACCTCTTGGTAATTCCTCCTTGTAGAGGTGGAGCATCACAGGAGGCCCAGGGAAAACTAGGGCAGGCGTGTTAATGATATGCCTTACTGTTTACTGTACGTGCGGAGTAGAATGCATTCACACTGCTGTCGAGGCACTGGAGCATGGCATTCAGGCCGCCCTCGATTTTCGGCTGCCCAAAGGCAGGACACGTTGTACAGTTTAAGGTTGGTTCTTCAAAGAATTCGAGCATGGGTGACTGATCATCTTTGCTCAAATTATAGTTCCTTGGGATTAGGAAATGAATCATAGAATCATAGAATTTACAGTGCAGAAGGAGGCCATTTGGCCCATCGAGTCTGCACAGCGCTTTGAAATAGCACCCTATCCAAGTCCACACCTCCACCCTATCCCCATAACCCAGTAACCCCACCCAACACAAAGGGCAATTTTCGACACTAAGGGCAATTTAGCATGGCCAATCCACCTAACCTGCACATCTTTGGACTGTGGGAGGAAACCGGAACACCCGAAGGAAACCCATGCACACACAGGGAGAATGTGCAGACTCCGCACAGACAGTGACCCAAGCCAGGAATCGAACCTGGGACTCTGGAGCTGTGAAGCAATTGTGCTAACCACCATGCTACCGTGCTGCCAAATTAATGTTTTTCAAAAAGATTTAAATAAAAGTTGCCATCTAATTGCAGAAAGGTCAAGTTCAAAAAGTAGAGGCAGACAATTTTAGTTTGAACCTTTTCTAACTGAGCTCGTAAGGATAATTGGCAAATTTACATTCACAAAATCCTGCAAAAAATAAATCTTATTCTAATAGCTTTGTGTGATTAGGATAATTACAATCTTCCTCAGTAAAATGCAAATTTAAAAACTACATTTAACGTGTCAGCCTTCAGGAACATTGATTATTATGGCTCATGTACTCACTAAAATAATCGATCAGCAAAGACATATTAGAAAGAATCTACATGCTTTGTGTCAGAAGATGAATTAAGATAAATAAACAAAGGGGAATACTGCCACCAAAACTATGGGCTTGATTTTCTTCTTTTGCTGCCCTGGGTGTTCCTGGATCAGGGTAATCACATATTTATAGTGAGCCTCTGGCTGGGTTCCTGCCAGCAATGTCTCACCATAATCTTGAGCAGAACTTAGGAAATGGTACAGCAGGATTGCTGCCTATTGGAAGAGGCAACAGTTAAATTAAAAGGACAGACGAGCCTGAAAATTGTAGAAGCCCTTCCATTGAAGGTCTACGATGAGACTAAAGCTTCCAAATATTTGCTGAAATGGAGGGTGCGAGAAGGCTGCGAGCCGCTCCCTTTCTGCCAACCATTACTGCAGGGCCTGCTGTAAAGCTTGACCTGGCAGTTCAAGGGAGCAAGGCTAGGAATGCTGGATCTGGATGGTGGTTAAACATGCTGGAACATTGTTGAGGGAGGTATAGGACCGGCAGCTCAATGTTCCAGGGTATAAATATTCAGGCGAGATGGCGGGGGGTGGGGGGGGGGGGGGGGGGGGGGGGTGGGGGGGTGGGGTGGTTTAGAAAAGAAGAGATGGTGTTGCAATATTGATCAAGAGGTCAATTACAGCAGTGAGGAGAGATGATATGTTAACAGGCTCCTCAACTCAGGCCATATGGGTGGAACTTAAAAACAAAAAGGTGGGCAGTCACATTGCTGGGAGTGTACTATAGACCCCCCCGAACAGTCAGGGAGAGATAGAAGAGCAGATATACCTACAAATCTCAGAGAAGTGCAACACTAATAGGTTAAGAGTATTAGGGGATTTCAACTTCTCCAATCGTAATTGGGATAGGCAAATTGTGAAAGGCTGAGAGAGGACAGAATTCTTAAAGTGCATCCAAGTGAGCTTATTGAGCCAGCTTGTAGAATGTCCAACAAGCGAGGGATGGTACTGGACATAGTTTTTGGGAAGGGAGCCAGGGAGGTGGTCGAAGTTTCAATGGGGGAGCATTTTGGTGATAGTGACCATAACTTGAGAATATTTAAGATAATTATGAAAAAGGACAATGATAGACCAGAAATAAAGGTTCTGAATTGGGGGAAGGTCAATTTTAACATGGTAAGACAGGATCTTGCCAAATTGGACTGAGAGCAGCTATATTGAAGGAAGTCCACATCAGGGCAGTGGGAATCATTCAAAAAGGAAATAGAGTACAGGGCCAACATGTGCCTGTAAAGGTAAAAGTTGGGACCAAAAAGTCCGGAGAACCTTGGATGTCAAGGGATATACAGGATTGGATCAAGAAAAAAAGGGAAGCTTATGGCAGTGACAGGGGGCTGACAACAGTGGAGGAAGGTAGAACGTGCAGGGAGGTACTTCAAAAAGAAATTAGGATCGCAAAGAGGGGGCATAAAAAACAGTGGTGGGCAAGATAAAGGGAAATCCCAATGTGTTTTATCAGTACATTAAGGACAAGGGTAGGGCCCATTATGGACCAAAGTGGCAATCTGTGGAGCCAAAAAACATTGGTAAGGTATGAATTATTATGCAGCTGTGTTTACTGTGGAGAAGGATGATAAAGGTATATAAAGTAGGGAGGGGGACTCTGATATAATTGAATAGATTAGCATTGAGACGGAGATGGTGTTATTGGTTTTAGCAGGCTTAAAAGTAGACAAATTCCCAGGCCCAGATTACATGTATCCCAGGCTGTTGTGTGAGCCAAGGGGGGAGATTACAAGGGCTCTGGTGCTAATTTTCATATCCTCTCTGGCCACAGGAAAGGTGCCAGAAGTCTGGAGGACAGCTAACGTGGCACCATTACTCAAGGGGGGAAGTTAGCATAAACCAGATAAAATCAATATAAATAATTGTTATTGTCACAAATAGGCTTACATTAACACTGTAATGAAGTTGCTGTGAAAGTTACATGCTGTGAACTTACATGCCAGTAAGCATCAGTGATAGGGAAATTATTGGAAAAATTCTGAGGGACAGAATTAATTTCCACTTGAAGAGGCAAGGATTAATCAAGGATAGTCAGCATGGCTTTGTCAGGGGGCTGTCATATCAAACAAATTTGATTCAACTTTTTGAGGACTGGCTTCCAGTGCAAGATAAAGGTCAATGACCTAAACTGGACAGCATGGGTGAGTGGACACCCCCTCCCCGCCCGAGACCTTTCCAGCCCCAGGTGTGACTATGTGCATAGATGAGGGCAGTGCAGTTGATGTAGTCCACATGACTTCCATAAGGCTTTTGACAAAGTCCCACATGGAAGACTGATTACTAAAGTAAGAGCCCATGGGATCCAGGGCAATTTGACAAATTAAATCCAAAATTGGACCCTTTACAGGAGGAAGAAGGTCATGGTTGAAGGTTGTTTTCTGTGACTGGAAACCTGTGTCCAGTGATGTACCGCAGGGATCAGTGCTGGGTCCTTTATTACTTGTAGTGTACATTAATGATCCAGACATGAATGTGAAAAAATGAAAATGAAAATTGCTTATTGTCACAAGTAGGCTTCAAATGAAGTTACTGTGAAAAGCCCCCAGTCGCCACATTCCGGCGCCTGTTCGGGGAGGCTGGTACGGGAATTGAACTGTGCTGCTGGCCTGCCTTGGTCTGCTTTTAAAGCCGTCAATTTAGCCCTGTGCTAAACCAGCCCCTGGGATGTATGATCAGTAAATCTGCAGATGATATGAAAATTGGTGGTGTGGTAAATACTGAGGCGGAGAGCTGGTCAGATGGGCATATCAGTGGCAAATAAAATTTAACCCAGATAAATGTGAGCTGTTGCATTTTGGAAGGTCTAACGAGGCAAGGGAATACACAATGAATGAAAGGACGCTGGGAAGTGCATGTCCAAAGATCCCCTGAAGGCAGCAGGACAGGTACATAAGATGGTTAAGAAGACATATGGGATACTTGCCTTTATTAGTCAAGGCTTAGAATAAAAGAGCAGGTTATTATGGAGCTCATAAAATACCTCTGAGGATACAGTTTAGAGCACTATGTGATGTTCTGGTTGTCACACTATAGGAAGAAGGTGATTGCACTAGAAAAGATGCAGAAGAGATTCACCAATATGTTGCCTGGGCTGGAGCATTTCAGCTATGAAGAAAGACTGGCTCGGCTGTGCATGTTTTCCTTAGAGCAGAGAAAACTGAGGGGGCACCTGATTAAGGTGTCCAATATTATAAGGGACATAGATAGGTGGCATAAGTCTCCATTCCTGAGACTAAGGTCAAGATTCTCCGGGAAAATTTCAAAGTGTGATAGTGAACAGGAACAGCCGTGAGCTTCTCGTTGCTCAGCCTGGCAAGGCCGACAACGCTATTCAACGTTAATTGGTCCACTCAATGAGGCCCCATGGACTTCTCGCTACAAATGAAGGTGCGCCAGCCGATTCGCCTGAACCGTCCCTGATAACAAGTTTGAGCAGCACTTAAGCAGGACTTGCTCAGTCAACCCCAGCCAGCTTGCAACAATGGCGCCCAGGAGACAGGCCCCAAGATTCGGTGATGCAGATCTGGAGAGGCTGCTCGATGCAATGGAGGCCAGGAGGGATGACCTGATCCCCCGAAGGCCCCAGAGGGTAAGCCATTAGGCAGTCATTGCTGCCTAGGATGTGGTGATGGTGGCTGTGAGCACCTGGAATGTGACCAGGAGGACTGGCTTCCAGTGCAAGATAAAGGTCAATGACCTACACTGGACAGCACGGGTGAGTGGACACCCCCTCCCCTCCCGAGACCTTTCCAGCCCCAGGTGGGCATTCACTCCCAACTCCCCATGTGACCCCCAACTGTCCCTCCACCCCCTCTTCAGCCCTCCCAACCCTACAATCATCCCCCACCCACCAATGTGAACTACATTTGACTAATGCTGCCCTCTCTCTGTGTCCTCAGGAAAAGCTCTCCCACAATCGTCGAGAAAGGGCCCAGACTGGCGGTGGTGTGCCAGGCATAGGAATCCTCACCTCCTTCAAGGAGCATGCACTGGAGGTAACTGGGGTGGCCAAGGACAGGGCGGTAACCAACATGGAGGCTGGCAGACATGGCAGAGGTGAGGAACCAGCCGGAGGACCTGTCAAATGTGAGTTGTTATTGCTTCACAGACTGACCTATCCCTCCCACTGACTACATGTCCATTCTCCCTCAGGTCCTCCAGCCGATGGCACCGACTCATCCCTGGTTGCTCCCTCTCCAGCCTCCCATGAGACCACCTCAAAGGAGAGCTCCATGAATGCCACTATAATAGTCCACTGGACACTGTGCCTGAACACTACAAGAGGCAACACCACACATGCAGCAGCCAACATCCGAACACCCAGGGGATGGGACACAGCTGGGTGGGAAATGTTAGTGGACAGGCTTCTGGGGCACAATCTGGTGAGCACCACACAGCTGATGATGCACATCAGGTGGAGGCAAAAACCCCAGGTGAGACAGCAGTCAGAGGTCTGGTGGTTCCCAGGACCAAACTGGGTCCCACAAGTAAGGCCCCCAGTAATGCTGACAAGTAAGCTGGGGCCCTCCGGCTTCAGAGCCCCCAGAGGATGCCCACCAGGGGCATCGAGCCACAGGACGTGGTAAGCAGTTGGCTGCCTCCACCTCTGATGTGCATCCTGGGGACAGGTAGCGGTAGAGCTAGGAGGGCCAAGCACATCTAGGATCACCGAGGGCACCGGTGGAGGGGGATCGGGGGTGGAAGTGGGGTCAGGGGGGAGAGGGGCGGTGCTATTGGGAGAGTGGGGAATTGTTACACACAATAAACATCTTTGTGCCCAATTAGTATGATGCCTCTGTCACTTCCTTCCATAATGCGAGCCGATCTCTGAACCCTTGGCCCACCTCTCCAGGCATCTCCCCCTCCCCATTGCACTCGCCCACTCTCCAGCCGGGAGCTGTGTCCCATCCCCTGGGTGTTCGGATGATGGCTGCTGCATTTGTGGTGTTGCCTCTTATAGTGTTCAGGCACAGTGTCCAGTCATCAATGTGTGATTGGGATGCTAGGCAATGAGCTGCACATGCTACATAGTCTGCCCAGCCATGGGAATCCACTTAACAATAATAATCTTTATTGTCACAAGTAGGCTTACATTGTCGCTGCAATGAAGTTACTGTGAAAAGCCCCTCGTCGCCACATTCCGGCACCTGTTTGGATGCACGGAGGGAAAATTCAGAATGTCCAAATTACCTAACAGCACGTCTTTCGGGACTTGCAATTGGGAAACTGAAGCACCCGGAGGACTTCGCACAGACAGTGACCCAAGCCGGGAATCGAACCTGAGACCCTGGTGCTGTCAAACAACAGTGCTAACCACTGTGCTATATGCCACATGAAGTGCTCACTTTCTTTTTATAAATTTAGAGTCCCTAATCCATTTTTCCAATTAAGGGGCAATTTAGTGTGGCCAATCCACCTAGCCTGCACATCTTTGGGTTGTGGGGGTGAAACCCACACAAACACGGGGAGAATGTGTAAACTCCAGGGCCAGGATCGATCAATGCTAACCACTGCGCCACCATGCTGCCCGTGAAGTGCTCACTTAACCACAATTGCTAATTCCCTATCAGCAATAGCTTTCAGCCGCATGGCCAGAGGCCTCGGCTGTTGGTGGGGGTTATGGGTAGCCGGTGGGGCAGAAGGGCAGGGATAAGGGTTGCCCCTAAATGGGTACACATGATCCAGGGATTGGCATGCTTGTGCCGCTTGTGGTTTTGCCCCAGTTGCCCTCCCCAGCTCCCCCCCCAATGCTCACATGGGGGCCATCCCTGCGGAGGGTCCCCACCCTCAGTCGAGTACCCCCCACCTCCTGCTGAGCATTGGAGTGGCATGCCCAGCACCCCCAGGCTGTTCGGTTGTCAGCAAAGATGGTTACTCACCTCCTCGGCTCTCCACAGAAGCGCTTCCTCAAGTTCACGTTTTCAAAAGGGGTACTAATCGGCGCCAGCGTGATCACTTGCTGGGGAGGCCACTGAATGACAGGAAGCTGTTGGATAAGGGGTGACTCCTGTTAGTACTATAGAAATAGGGCTTAAGTGGTGATAATTTGTTTCTCGCCATGCTTCGAAGAGATCCTGATTTTGCCTACGGGGCCGGTCGGTCGCTAAGTGTTTGGCGACAGGCGCAGTTCTCGTTCTCTGCCTCTCCCGCTGTTCACCGGCCTCGTTTCGCTCGAGGGAGAGTGCACCGAGGTCAGAGAATTGGCTCTCAATGTTGATGCCGGGGCAGGATTCGTGGACTTCCATGACATTAAAATTGGCACCGCGACCATTGAGGGGTTAGAACCGGCACCACGTGGAACACAATCGAATCCAATGAGAAACGGTGCCGGATGCGCCGGATTTGTGATTGACACTCAGGAGGCTGACAGGCTGCAGCCACATATACACATTACAATCCCCACAGACACTCATCCCAACCATCAAGATGGCACTAGTTGCAGTGGAGCACGCCCATCCCGCTGACGGCTTGGCTGGGGCCAAAGGGCACCTTGGAGTTGGCCTGCGGGGACACCTATACGACCTGTGGCCCTAGGTTCACAGTGGGCAGCCAGCAGCTGCCTGGCAGGCTGCTGCAATGGTGTTTTGTGCTGTCCACCCTGACCCCACAGCCCACCTACTGCCACCCCTCACTACTCCCCCCTGTCCTGGCAGAAGCTTCCCAGCCAGCAGCACAACTGTCAGCGAACTATGGCGATGTTGGACACTTCCTGCACCCCTGCCATCTCACTCAGTAGCCAGGCGCCTGTTTCACAATTTATAAAAGCACAAGTGAACCATACCATCTGGAACTCGCCCCAGTGGAGGCGGAGAATTGCAAAGGCACCGGAGAATACCAGGTCAGGCCTGCTAATGATATGCCAATGGCGTTTACTGCATGTGCGTTCTGGAACGCATTGCCACTGCTGCCACGGTGACGGGGATTTCAGCATCAAAACCAATACTCCGCTTAATCGCGTTTCCCGATTCCAGCGCCGCCGACGGAGAATTCCGTCCAGGATAGATAGGTAGAAACTTTTCCCCTTAGTAGAGGCGTCAATAATCAGGGGCATAGATTTAAGGTAAAGAGCAGGGGATTTAGAGGGGATTTGAGGAAAATCTTTTTCACCCAGAGGGTCCTCTCCAAATCCTCCACATCCTTCTGATAGTGTCCCGACCAGAAGTGTGCGCAATATTCCAAGTCCGGCCTTACCAAGGTTCTATACAACTGCAGCATGACTTGCCAGTTTTTATACTCGATGGCCCGTCCAATGAAGGCAATAATTCCATGTGCTTTCTTGATTACCATCTCCATTTGTGTTGCTACGTTCAAAGATCTCTCGACCTGTACGCCCAGATCTCTCTGACTTTCTATATTCCCAAGAGTTTGCCATTTACTGTATATTTCCTCTCCATGTTTTTAGAATTTTTAGAATTAGAACAGTACAGCACAGAACAGGCCCTTCGGCCCTCAATGTTGTGCCGAGCAATGATCACCCTACTCAAGCCCACGTATCCACCCTATACCAGTAACCCAACAACCCCCATTAACATTATTTTTTTTAGGACACTAAGGGCAATTTAGCCTGGCCAATCCACCTAACCCGCACATCTTTGGACTGTGGGAGGAAACCGGAGCACCCGGAGGAAACCCACGCACACACTCAACGCCAACGTTGAGCGGCGGTGTTTGATGTACCAAAGTGCATTACATCACATTTGTTCGGATTAAACTCCATTTGCCATTTCTCTGCACAAGTCTCCAGCCTATCTATGTCCTGCTGTATCCTTTGACAATCCTCAACACAATCTGCCACTCCACCAACCTTGGTGTCATCTGCAAACTTACCAAGTAGACCAGCTACATTTTCCTCCAAATCATTTATGCATACTACAAGCAACAGAGGTCTCAGCACTGATCACTGTGGAGCACCACTCGTCATAACCTTCCATTCAGAGAAACATCCTTCTGCTGCTACCATCTGTCTCTGTGACCGAGCCAGTTCTGGATGCATCTTTCCACCTCACCTCTGATCCTGTGTGACTTCACCTTTTGTACCAGTCTGCCATGAAGCACTTTGTCAAAGGCTTTACTGAAGTCCATGTAAACAACATCCACCCCTCATCAATCATCTTTGTCACCTCCTCAAAAAACTCAATTAAGTTAGTGAGGCATGACCTCCCCTTCACAAAACCATACAGTGTATCGCGAATGAGTCCATTTGTTTCCAAATGGTATAAATCCTGTCCCTGAGAATTCTCTCCAATAATTTACTGCTACCAACATGAGGCACACCGGCCTATAGTTTTCTGCTACCTTTCTTAAACAGCTGTACCACATTAGCTATTCTCCAATCCTCCGGGATCTCACCTGTAGCCAATGAGGATACAAAGATGTCAGTCAAGGCCCCAGCAATTTTCTCCCTTCCTTCCTTCAGTATTCTGGGGTAAATCCCATCTGGCCCAGGAAACCGATGTACCTTAATCTATTATAAAACACCCAATACCTCCTTTTTGATTTCAACATGACCCAGACTATCCACACACCCTAACAAAGAATCATCTTCCATAAAGTCATTTTCTTTGATGAACACTGAAACACTTAAGTGGTCCAATCCTTTCCCTGGCCATCCTCTTGCTTTTTACATATGAATAAAAAGCTTTGGGATTCACTTCAATCCAACTTGCCACAAACTTTTCATGACCCCTCCTAGCCCTCCTAATTTCCCGCTTAAACACCTTCCTACTTTCTTTATACTCCTCAAGATTTTCGACTGTCTCCACCCTTCTAGACTGTACAAATGTCTCCTTTGTCTTTTTGACGATGTTCACAATATCCCTCATTATCCAAGTCTCCCTAAACTTCCTATACTTATTCTCTCAGGAACGTGACTTTCCTGAATCCTAATCAACTGTCGCTTGAAAGAATCCCAAATGGCCAATGTTCATTTACCCTCCAACAGCCGCACCCAATCAAAATTCTTCAATTCATGTCTAATTTTATTGTAATTTGCCTTTCTACAGTTTAGCACCTTAATGCGAGGGTTACCTTCATCCCTATCCATAAGTATCTGAAAACCTACCGAATTGTGGGGCGAAATTCTCCGACCCCACGCAGGGTCGGAGAATCGGCCGGCGGCGGCGTTATTCCCGCTCCCGCCGGGTTTTTAATTCTCCGAGCGGCCAAAAACCGGCGTTGTGCAAATCCCACAGGCAGCCTCTGAAAACAGCTGGCGCCGGCGGGATGTCATTGATTTTTTACTTTCAACAAATCTCCGGCCCAGATGGGCCGAAGTCCCGCCGACGTGGCCATGGGTCACGTCGGCGAAAAACGCAGTAGCTTTAAAACGGCGTCAACCATTGATGATGGTTGACGCCGTTCAGTGACCTAGGGCGAGTGCGGGGGGGGGGGGGGGGGGAGGAGGAGAGAGTCCCGGCGTTTGTGTGGGGGGCGTTTGGGGGGTGGATGGGGGGGGAGAGAGAGTGTCCCGGCGTTTGGGGGGGGGGGGAGAGAGAGTGTCCCGGCGTTTGGGGGGGTAGGGGTGGTGAGGGGGTAGGGGCGTTGGAGGGGGGTAGCGGCGTTGGAGGGGGGTGGGGTGGTGAGGGGGGGGTTGGGGTAGGGGGCAGCGGCGTGCAGAGGGGGGGGCGACGGTGCGTTGGCCCCGGGCATCCGTCGCCCCCCCCTCTCTGCACGCCGCTGCCTCCTACCCCAAACCCCTCCACCACCCCTATCCCCTCCAACGCCCCTACCCCCCTCACCACCCCTACCCCCCTCCAACGCCCCTACCCCCCTCACCACCCCTACCCCCTCCCCACCACCCCTACCCCTTCCAACGCCGCCCCCCCATCTCTCTCAACGCCGGTACCCCCCTCTCTCAACGCCGCAACCCCTCCTCTCATCGCCGCAACCCCCCCTCAACGCCGCAACCCCCCCCAACGCCGCAACCCCCCCTCAACGCCGCAACCCCCCTCTCAACGCCGGGTCCCCCCCCCCTCTCCTCTCAACGCCGGGTCCCCCCCCCTCCTCTCAACGCAGGGTCCCCCCCTCTCCTCTCAACGCCGGGTCCCCCCCCTCTCCTCTCAACGCCGGATCCCCCCCCTCTCCTCTCAACGCCGGGTCCCCCCCCTCTCCTCTCAACGCCGGGTCCCCCCCCTCTCCTCTCAACGGCGGGTCCCCCCCCTCTCCTCTCAACGCCGGGTCCCCCCCCTCTCCTCTCAACGCCGGGTCCCCCCCCCCTCTCCTCTCAACACCGGGTCCCCCCCCTCTCCTCTCAACGCCGCGTCCCCCCCCTCTCCTCTCAACGCCGGGTCCCCCCCCCCCTCTCCTCTCAACGCCTGGTCCCCCCCCTCTCCTCTCAACGCCGGGTCCCCCCCCTCTCCTCTCAACGCCGGGTCCCCCCCCCATCCTCTCAACGCCGGGTCCCCCCCCTCTCCTCTCAACGCCAGGTCCCCCCCCTCTCCTCTCAACGCCGGGTCCCCACCCTCTCCTCTCAATGCCGGGTCCCACCCCCTCTCCTCTCAACGTGCCACTTCCGCAGCGAGTGAAACTGACGCGTATCGCGTCAGTCCGCTGCTGGCCCTTTCGGGAACGGAGATTACCGGCTTAAAAGAAGGCCCCGACGCCGGAGTCATCCGCACCGCTTTTGGCCGCCGGAAATGGGCGTCACGCAGGTCTTCGGAGAATTTCGCCCGTGGTCACTACTTGCAAAATGTTCCCCAACTGAAACCTCAACCACCTGTCGATGTTCATTCCCCAGTACCAGGTCCAGTACTGCCCATTCCCTAGTTGGACTATCTGCATATTGTATCAAGAGGCCTTCCTGGATGCATCTTACAAACTCTGCCCCATCCAAACCCCTAGCACTAAGTGAGTCACAGTCAATATGGAGGATGTTAAAATCCTCCACCACAACCACCCTGTTATTTTTTGCACCTATCCAAAAATCTCTCTACCTATCTCCTCCTCTATTTCTCGCTGGCAGTTGGGGGGCCTGTAATAAACTCCCCACACTGTGATTTCCCCCTTACTGATACTCAGCTCTACCCAGATTGCCTCATTGTATGAGCCCTCCGAGGTGTCCTTCCGTAGTACGGCTAAACCAGTAATGCTACTCTCCCTTTCCTTTTAAATCCCCCTCTATCTCTCCTGAAGCATCTATATCCTCCAACGTTCAGCTGCCGATCTTGCCCTTCCTTTAACCACGTTTCTGTGATAGCCACAACATCATAGTTCCAAGTACTAATCAGTGCTCTAAGTTCATCTGCCTTAACTGCTCTACCTCTGGCAATGAAACAAATACCCTTCAGACCACTGCGTTTGAGTAGACAGGGTGACGTCGTTGTTCTGTTACTTTTGTTCTCTATTTCCCCTTCAGTCATTACACCTTCCAATCTAACACTCTGGTTTCCACCCTCTGCTATACTAGTTTAAATGCTCCTGAGAGACTCTAGCAAACCTCCCAGCCAGGATATTGGTGCCCCTCCAGTTTATTTATTTATTTTTTATTTTTTTAATATAAATTTTGATGATCCAATCATTCCTTTTTTCCAATTAATGGGCAATTTAGCGTGGCCAATCCACCTACCAGGCACATCTTTGTGTTGTGGGGGTGAAACCCACGCAGACACGGGGAGAATGTTCAAACTCCACACGGACAGCGACCCAGGGCCGGGATTCAAACCCAGGTCCTCAGCGTCGTAGGCAGCAATGCTAACCACTGTGCCACATGCCCCCCCCCCCTCAGTTTAGATGTAGTCCGTCCTTCTTGTATAGGTCCAACCTGCCCCGGAGGAGATCCCAATGGTCCAAAAATCAGAAACGCTCCCTCCTACACCACAAGTTTAGCCATGTATTTAGCTGTACTATCCTCCTATTTCTGCCTCACTGGTACGCGGCACAGGGAGTAATCCTGAATTTGCAACCCTAGAGGTCCTGCTTTTTAGCTTATTGCCTACCTCCCTGAACTCCTTCTGCAGGACCTTATTGCTCTTCCTGCCTATGTCGTTAGTTTCTATGTGTACTACGACTCCTTGCTATTCACTCTCCCCCTTCCGGATGTTCCTTCAGAGACATGCTTGAACCAGGCACAAGGGAGGCAACATACCATCGTGGAGTCTCTTTTACATCCACAGAAGCGCTTGTCTGTGCCCTTTACTATAGAGTTCCCTATGACTATCACTCTCCTGCACTTTGCCCTCCTCTACTGATCAACATAACTAGTTGTGGCCACTGTTCTAGTTGCTGTGGTTTTCCTCTGATAGGCTATCTCCCCCCCTAACAGTATCCAAAATGGTATACCTGTTAGAGAGGGGGACAGCCACAGGGGATTCCCTGACTGCCTGCCCTTTCTAGCGGTCACCCAACTGTCAGTTTGCGCCTTGGGTGTGACCACGTCTCTATAACTCCTGTCTATGACAGGGCAGCACGGTAGCATGGTGGTTAGCATAAATGCTTCACAGCTCCAGGGTCCCAGGTTCGATTCCCGGCTGGGTCACTGTCTGTGTGGAGTCTGCACGTCCTCCCCGTGTGTGCGTGGGTTTCCTCCGGGTGCTCCGGTTTCCTCCCACAGTCCAAAGATAGAGATAGAGAAATACAGCACAGAACAGGCCCTTCGGCCCACGATGTTGCGCCGAACTTTTGTCCTAGGTTAATCATAGAATTTTGGACAATTTGTCATGGCCAATCCACCCAACCTGCACATCTTTGGACTGTGGGAGGAAACCGGAGTACCCGGAGGAAACCCACGCAGTCACGGGGAGGATGTGCAGACTCCACACAGACAGTGACCCAAGTCGAAATCGAACTTGGGACCCTGGAGCTGTGAAGCAATTGTGCTATCCACAATGCTACCGTGCTGCCCTTAAGAAGTTAACCTACACTCCCTTATTCTACCCTAATCCAAGTACCTATCCAATAGCCGTTTGAAGGTCCATAAATTTTCCGACTCAACTACTACCACAGGCAGTGCATTCCATGCCCCCACTACTCTCTGGGTAAAGAACCTACCTCTGACATCCCCTCTATATCTTCCACCATTTATCTTAAATTTATGTCCCCTTGTAATGGTGTGTTCCACCCGGGGAAAAAGTCTCTGACTATCTACTCTATCTATTCCCCTGATCATCTTATAAACCTCTATCAAGTCGCCCCTCATCCTTCTCCGTTCCAATGAGAAAAGGCCCAGCACCCTCAATCTTTCCTCGTATGACCTACTCTCCATTCCAGGCAACATCCTGGTAAATCTCCTCTGCACCTTTTCCAAAGCTTCCACATCCTTCCTAAAATGAGGTGACCAGAACTGCACACAGTACTCCAAATGTGGCCTGACCAAGGTTTTGTACAGCTGCATCATCACCTCACGGCTCTTAAATTCAATCCCTCTGCTAATGAACGCTAGCACACCATAGGCCTTCTTCACAGCTCTATCCACTTGAGTGGCAACTTTCAAAGAACAATGAACATAGACCCCAAGATCTCTCTGCTCCTCCACATTGCCAAGAACCCTACCATTAACCCTGTATTCCGCATTCAGATTTGTCCTTCCAAAATGGACAACCTCACACTTGTCAGGGTTAAACTCCATCTGCCACTTCTCAGCCCAGCTCTGCATTCTATCTATGTCTCTTTGAAGCCGACAACAGCCCTCCTCACTATCCACAATTCCACCAATCTTCGTATCATCTGCAAATTTACTGACCCACCCTTCAACTCCCTCATCCAAGTCGTTAATGAAAATCACAAACAGCAGAGGACCCAGAACTGATCCCTGCGGTACGCCACTGATAACTGGGCTCCAGGCTGAATATTTGCCATCCACCACAACTCTCTGTCTTCTATCGGTTAGCCAGTTTGTTATCCAACTGGCCAAATTTCCCACTATCCCATGCCTCCTTACTTTCTGCATAAGCCTACCATGGGGAACCTTATCAAATGCCTTACTAAAATCCATGTACACTACATCCACTGCTTTACCTTCATCCACATGCTTGGTCACCTCCTCAAAGAATTCAATAAGACTTGTAAGGCAAGACCTACCCCTCACAAATCCGTGCTGACTATCCCTAATCAAGCAATGCCTTTCCAGATGCTCAGAAATCCTATCCCTCAGTACCCTTTCCATTACTTTGCCTACCACCGAAGTAAGACTAACAAAGACTAGATGTGCGGGTTAGGTGGATTGGCCATGCTAAATTGCCCGGAGTGTCCTAAAAAGTAAGGTTAAGAGGGGGGGTTGTATGGTTACGGATATCGGGTGGATACGTGGGTTTGAGTAGGGTGATCATTGCTCGGCACAACATTGAGGGCCGGAGGGCCTGTTCTGTGCTGTACTGTTCTATGTTCTATGTTCTATGACAGTATCCGCCACCTGCATGCTCCTAGCTGCATCAAACTGCTGCTCCAACTGAACCAACTTACCTTGATAAAATTTATAAACGATAATTGGCTTGCATAAAACATGGTAGCATGTAATTTCTCAGAATTTGTTTCACGTCCCATTAAGTGCTGATTTAATATAGAATAAATTGTATTTATTTAATTAGCATGGAAGGGCTTTATTTTACTCCACTGAATGAGCTGCAGTAATTCAGTGAGAAATCTTCTGTTTAATTTCACTCTGCATTTACTGTTTGCAAACCGAAGCTGACCCGGTTTTCCTGTTCATTTTGAGTCATAGATTTTCATTATCTTGAGTGGTCTTTCTCTCCAGTCTACTCCAAGGTCTCATTAGAAATCAGTACATGGGGCAAACAGCAACAGGGAGAGTAGCCAATGAGGAGTTGGAATCATGTATAATTGGAATAGGAGTTTGACAAAGTTGTTGGGCGCGATTCTCCGACCCCCCTCGCCGGGTGGGAGAATCGCAGGAGTGCCGGGTGATTCCCGCCATGCCACCCTGGCATCCGCATGTGATTCTCCCAACCCCCCCAAAACAGCGTGCCGCGTTTCACGACAGGCCGCTCGAAGAATCGCCGATCGCCGTTTCTAACATGCGAGCGGCGATTCTCCGGCCCAGATGGGCCGAGCGGCTTGCCCAATCTGATGGGTTCACACGTGCGCCAACCACACCTGGTCGCTGCCAGCGTGAACAGTACGCGAACGCTGCATGTGCGGCCTGTGAGGGGGGGAGGAAGGATCGAGCACCAGGGGCATGCTCAGTAGGGGTCTGGCCCGCGATCGGTGCCCACCGATCGGCGGGCTGGTGTCTCTAAAGGACACACTCTTTTTCCTCTGCCGCCCCGCAAGATCAATCCTCCATGTCTTGCGGGGCGTCCGCGGGGAGGACGGCAACTGTGCATGCGCGGGTTGGTGCCGGCCAATTTGCGCATGCACGGGTGACGTCATTTAAGCGCCGCCGGCTGCATCATTTACGCGGCACCGCTTTGACGCGGCGCCAAGGCCCGGCACCGCAATTGACGCGGCGCCGCTCCTAGCCCCCTGGGGGTGGGAGAATAGGGGTCGAGGAGCGGCCTCCGATGCCGGAGTGAAACACTCCGGTTTTCACTCCGGCGTCGGCACTTAGGGCGCGATTCTCCACTCCCCACGCCGGGTGGGAGAATCTCGGGAGGGCCAGGCGAATCATGGCACGCCACCCTGGCACCCCCCGCAATTCTCCCACCCCCCCAAAATGGCGTGTAGCGTTTTGCAACAGGCTGCTCGGAGAATCGCCGCTCGCCGTTTCTAATAGGCGAGCGGCGATTCTCTGGCCCGGATGGGCCGAGCGGCCTGCCCAATCCGACGGGTTCACGCCGGCGTCAACCACACCTGGTCGCTGCTGGCGTGAAGAGTGCGCGAACGCTGCATGTGGGGCCTGTGGGGGGCGGAGGGAGGATCGAGCACCATGGGCATGCTCAGCAGATGTCTGGCCCGCAATCGGTGCCCACCGATCGTCGGACCGGTGTCTCTAAAAGACGCACCCTTTTTCCTCTGCCGCCCCGCAAGACCAAGCCGCCATGTCTTGCGCGGTAGCGGAGGGGATGACGGCAACCGCGCATGCGCGGCTGACGTCACTTAGGCGCCGCCGGCCGCGTCATTCCGGGCGTGCCGCTTTGACGCAAGCGTTAAGGCCGGGTGCTCATAATTCACGTGCCGCTGCTCCTAGCCCCCTGGGGGGGGGGGGGGGGGGGTAGGGGGCGAGGAGCGGGCTCCGATGCCGGAGTGAAACACTCCGGGTTTCTCTCCGGCATCGGCTGTTTGTCTCCCTTTGGGAGAATTGCGCCCTTAGTCTCCCGTTGGGAGAATTGCGCCCGTTGTTTTTCAACAGCCGTCTACAAAGTCTAAGTAGAAACAACAGGCGGAATTTTCCCATTTTCTTTCACTGTCAGTCTCTGACTGACTCTCCAGCTGTACAGCCAAGTTTTTAGTCCAGTTTTTGAGCCTCGCTGAAAATAGAAATTCAGGGGGAGTGATTTACTCCCCCTGAGTGGTGGGGCGGACCTCGAGGTGGACTTACAATGATACACATCACATCTAGGCACAGGGCCCTGACCAATGGGGCAGCCCCATGCCAGCCGGTGTCTGTGGGCATGAATGAGAGCTTGATGGCTCTGCATTAGTTGATAGGCTCAAAATGAGCCTGTCAGCAGGCCATGCAGAACGCCATCAACGAGGGAAGCAAGTTCAACCCGACCACCAGGGATGAAGAGAGCAAAAAAAAGTCTGCTTTTCCAAAAAAGTATTTTCATTAAAATCAAGAAAGATCAGTTAATATGAAGCAGTACCATCAATCTGACAGTCAAAAATGCAAAAAAGTGAAGGCGAAGCAAGAGGACCAAGCTAGACAAAAGGACAGTGGGCTGGATTCTCCGTTTCTGAGACTGAGGGCAGGATTCTCCATTATCTGACACCGATTTCGTAATCGGGCGGAAAATCCCTTTTGACACCGAAACCGGGGGCGACGCCTGTTTGATGTAGGCTTCGTATGCTCCATGACAAGCAGTAGCTGCACATAAATGATTCTCCCCCAACCCACACCATCCCAGCCAACAAGATGGCTGTAAGGAGAGCACGTTTCACAGACGTAGAACTGGAGACCACCTTGATGCAGTGGATGAGCAGCGGATGACCCTGTACCCCAGCCCAGGAAAGCTGCTGTCAGGTGCCGCCATCTGTCGTACCTGGGCACAGGCAGCAGAGTTGCTGAGCGCCATGGGCAAAATCGCCCGCACCGGCATGCAGTGCCGGAAGAAACTCCACAACCTTCTCAAGGCAGCCAGGGTGAGTAGGCAACACTGTTCACTCCCGACATTAATCCCGCCCCCCATACACCCCCCACCCCCCTCCCCACCCCACCGGAGAACAGCTGAATCCCCAACCTGCTCCACATTCCAGCACCCATGCTAGCCGCCATGACCTGGTGCCCTGGCCACTGAGACCACCATCTACCCACCCCCTGGGCTGCATGCGTGGACTGTCTAACACTGTCGTTGTATGTGTGTGTGTCCGCCCCCCCCGGCAGGAGAAGGCCATACATCACCACAGGGAGCGGGAGAAGACAGGCAAGGGAACCACCAGACCTGTGGCCCCTCACCGTGGCAGAGCAGAAGGCCTTGGACATACCTGGAGGGCTAGAGGAACGGGAGATTACCAATGTGGTGTGTGGCCACGAGCGAGGAAGAGAGACCCCACTGAATTGTGGTTCTTCATGACACGTGTCGATACCCTACCTTCACCCGACACCACCCTCTCCCGCCCATCCACGGTCTAATCATGCATGGTGTCTTGTCTGTTGCAGGACCTGCCGGAGATGGGCTAGGTCCATCTGGCAGCCCCCTCCCCCCCCCCCGCCAGTGACAGAGCGGAGCCCCCCAGTGAGCCAGCCCACCGTCTAAGACTCAGGATACCTTGGAGCTCGAGTCAGAGGTTGACACAGATTTCCCGTCACAATTGTCTCCAACACCCTCTTCCATTCCAGAGACACTCACCTCGGTTGGTCACTTCAGTAAAGAGGCTCCTGGGGCACTATCTGGGGCTGATCCGGTACAGCAGGTGGAGGTAAATAAATAAATAATCTTTATTGTCACAAGTAGGCTTCCATTAACACTGCAATGAAGTTACTGTGAATTCCCAACCGGTATGGGATTTGAACGCACGCTGCTGGCCTTGTTCTGCATTACAAATCAGCAGTCTAGCCCACTGAACTAAATGAGCTCCTCAGGCAGGTGCACCTGAGGGATCGGAGAGTAGGCCGACCCCAGGAACTAGCTGCCGTCCAGGCCGGATCCGAGCTTCTGGAACATCCAGTCCCAACTACAATGGAACTGGAGTCACAAAGCCAAGGACTCCATGGGGGATTGTCAGTGAGCAGGCACAGGTGGAGGAGTCCAACCACGTGCAGCAGCAGGAGGTGGTGCCGACCATGCATGCCACCCAGGCCAACACTGTGGCGTCGGCAGTGGAGACATTGGGGGCAACTGTTTTGGCAAGTCCAAGGCCTGTGGCATTCTGTGCAGGCAGTGGCCAAGGCCCAGGACAGAGTTGCCATCTCACAGGTAGCCATGTGCCTGAGCCATCTGGATACTGAAGCGGCGCTCCTCAGCATGGCCCACTCACAGCAGGCCATAGCTGAGAACATTGGCAGCACTGCCCAGGCACTGGTCGGCATGGTGCAGATACAGAGCGAGGTTGTCCAGTCCCAGAGGGAGATTGTGCTGTCACTGGTTGATGTGACACTGTCCCAGAAGGTTGTGGCCACAGTCGCAGCATGATGTGGCGCAGTCTCTGACAGAGATGGTCCAGTCCCTGGGCTCTATGGCCAAGAACATGCAGACCCTGGCCGAAATCAGAGCAGGCCTCCAGGACTGGCAGTGACAGGTGGAAGGTGAGACTCAGGGGATAGCTCAGCTCGCACCCCCGTCCCATGGATAGCCCTGGGACCATCGAGCATCTTGAGGGAGGAGGAGGTGATGGGCCCATGCTGGTGACTCCCGCATGGGAAGTGGCCAGAACAACGAATCATTTCGGACTCCCCACTCCTGCCGCTGGTGCATCTGGTCAGCGGCAGGCACGACAGGGCGGCACCATGCCACCTGGGTTACCTCAGCAGCAACTGGGACCATCCAGGCCTGGTCACCCCAGAAGACACCCACCAAGGCAGACCCTTGTTGCAGGGCAGGAGTCACAGCAGGCCACCTCCATTCCTGCTGTAATGTTTGACAAACCACCGAGATGTAACATCAGAGCCCGTAAGGCCAGGAAGTTAGACACCAGTTGAGTTGGCACGGATGCAGGGCACAGCTTAGTTTTAGGGCTAGGGCACAAACTGTATATATTTGTTTATAATAATAATAATAATAATAACCTTTATTATTGTCACAAGCAGACTTACATTCACACTGCAATGAAGTCACTGTGAAAATAACCTGTTCACACTGTTACAACACGTCCCGGTGCTCTGTCTGATGGGTGTAAGGGGTGGGCTGTTCTGGAGTTGGTCCGGGGTGGGGGGGGGGGGAGTGTAATGCTGCAGGATCCGTGGGAGGCCCGTGCCATTTGCACTACCCCTCCCCCATCCCTGTCCCCATTACTATCGCCCCAGGGATTTGATGGGACCGTGTGATGTACTGGCTATCTCGCATGCAAGGGTCAACCAGGTGGAAGGTGCTACCGTGGGCATGAGTCAGACGTTGTCATATGATGCTAAGCACCAGAGATCATCGCAGAGTGGGTTGTCATCACCCTCCTTCTGATGGACCATACCGGTGTTACTGCCAATTCAGGGCCCGCGCCCTGTAGTGCGTATGTATCACGGAGGGGGTGTAGGCGGGAGGGTGGCCCGCAGTAAACATCTTAACAACTATCAACACCAATCATCCTCACAGATACAATGTTCTATAAATAACCCCTAATCTTTCTTTGCAACACCCATTAGACAAACAACCCTTTTTAACACAGAGATCAGGTTTAAATTCTCTACTGAGAGCAGTTATCACTTTGAAATCATCCAAATGATCTGGAGACAATCTTTAGATTGCAGAGAGATCCTTATACAGCTGCTTGCTTTTCCTGCAGCTATCCAGCTCTTAAAATAAAACATAACCCGCAGACACACACCAGCTTTTGTTCAAAGCCAAAGTGAAAGACAGCCAGCCCAGCTCCACCCACACTGCAACTATTCAATAAATACCCATTTCTTAATGGTACATCCACTACAGCTATTTAATAAACACCCAGTTCTTAAAGGTACTCTCACATGACCCAGTTCTTAAAGGTACTCTCACATGACATGAGGCTGTATAAGGCTCTGGTCAGACCCCATTGTTGTGAGCAGTTTTGGGCCCCGTATCTAAGGAAGGATGTGGTGGCCTTGGAAAGGGTCCAGAGGAGGTTCACAAGAATGATAGGGTCGGTGTCACTTTGAAGAACCAGGGACCAAGGTGGATGATTAGCGGGTGCGCAGCAAGGTGGCCGCCATAAATGCGGTCTGATGAGATCAGCTGATTTTTCATTGCTCGTCAGTAAGTTCCATGTTTGCTTGCGTGAAGAAGTCATAGCAGTATTGCCCATCTTTGCCACCATTCTGACAAAAGGTAAACATGGATTTTAATTCAACAATTATTTGTACAGGTGTTTTAACAAGTCAAAAAGCACTAAAGCAGTTAAACAGTGATCAACTTATGTATTTTTGTGTCTTGCACCTTTGCGTTCTGAGGGTTGGGCGGGGGTTGCACAGTTTGAGGTATCCAAAGGTAGCTTTCAGAAACATCCAGCAGATTTTTCTGGCTTTCCAACAGCCACTGACCAAGATCCCAGCTGCATTTGGCATTGCCCCATCTGTTTTTGGCACACAATATGGTCAGTGAGTGCTTTGGAGATACTCCAGGACATTCTGGAGCACTGAGGGCAAGTCAGGCATTATTGCACATGTTTTATTCAAAGCTCTGATGGATGCAATTTCAGTTCTGGTTATTCTCCACTTATATTGCTTTGCATTCGTTTGGAATATTTTACTGGATTTTATTTGGGCAGGAGACACTTCCTCTATCATGGCTTGAAGATTATAGGCGATTCCATAAATCCAAATAAACATTCTGCCTTTTTCCTTATTAAAAAAAAATTCTCGAGCCTAGATAAGGGCTTTGATTTTTAGCAGATGATTACTTTTGAGATTGATATGAAGATGCGTCTCAGGAAATTAATATTCATGCTCTGTACAGAAAAAAATCAAAGTACTGTGAATTATATCTTAATAACAAATTGAATTATAATGGATATAATGGACACACAAATGGACTGTGCTGGACCTTTCAATGAGCTGATCTTGAGGTTAATACTTCATGAGTCATAGACTTCCAGTGCAGCTGGAGGTTGTAACTGCATTATCCTTTTATGTGTTCAGTTAATTTCAGCCCCAGTGGGAATAGTTTACAAATTACAAATGCAGCTGTCAGTTTTTATAGTTCAACACACGACTTAGAAAAAACTGACTTCCTCTGCATTGGCATTCAGGTTTGATACAAAAAAGATTTATATATGAATAGCTGTCAGACACACATTATTCTGGCTAGTTTGCTGTTTATAGGAAGTATCATTTCATTTACTGCTTTATCTTAGAATGGGCAGTTGATATAACAATTAACTTTCGTATTTGACCCCAATTGCCCGTCTTAATTCTCGACAGAGGCAGTCATGAGAATGCACAGTTTTATTTGATCATGAAGGCAGCAGACCACTTGTTCCACATACGATATAATGTTTCAGACATCCAGCTTCAGATCAAGGAGGATAAGAGAGTGAAAATATGGGAGAATCCCCCAGCAAGCCTGTCTCTATTACTGTATAATATGATCATTTATAGATGCCCCTGTACTTCAGTGGGTGACAGTTTCATTTCAGATTGAGTGTATAACTTAGAGGCTTTAATATCCAATATCTGATAATATATCAACTAGATAAGAACAAAGAACAAAGAACAATAAAGCACACAAACAGGCCCTTCAGCCTTCCAAGCCCGCACTGATCATGATACCATCCTTGGTCAAAGCCCTCAGCACTTCCTGCTGCCATATCTCTCTATACTCATCCTATCCATGTATTTATGTAGCTTGAAGGCTGATGTTTCAGTCAGAATATTGACAACTGAGTTCTGTTGTCAAAAGCAAAACTACTGATGTACACAAGGATATACAATTTTAATAACGTTTTCCCTTTCCACTAGATCCAGAGCTGCAGTTGTCCACACCACACCAGCACCCCCCCCCCCCCCCCCACCCCAAACTCCCTGCCCAACCAGCCGAGGCCACCCAGGGCAACACCCACAGAAGCCCTTGGTGAGGGCAGTGCCTGCCAATGGTACTGCTGGCATCAGGGACGGGTACCAGGGCCGGGGCCTCCCATGGTGCCGTCCACCGATGGGGCAGGTGTGAGGGACTGGGGGGAGGGAGATGTGGGGCGAATCCTGTAGTGCCAACCTGTAGCCAGTGGACCTGGTTGGGCACAGGGGTATGCACCATAAGACCATAAGACAAAGGAGCGGAATTAGGCCACTTGGCCCATCGAGCCTACTCCTCCAATCAATCATGGATGGTATTTTCTCATCCCCATTCTCCTGCCTTTTCCCCAGAACCCTTGATCCCCTTATTAATCAAGAATTTATCTATCTCTGTCTTCAAGACACTCAGCGATTTGGCCTCCACTTCCTTCTGCGGAAAAGTTGTCATAATGCGTGAGACTGTGCGAGCAAGAGGATTAATTAGAAATGGAAGGCAAGGCGGCCAACCATCCTGCTTGCTTTGTCTCTGGGCAGGACATCGTAAAAGCTCCCTACCTTGTCTCTGCCACTGACCTTGAAGGCTGTCTCTTTTATTCGTCTTTGTATACAAGGCAGGACCCCCTCCTGTTCTTGTATTTTTCCTTCAGGTGTGAGCCATATTGAGGAAAGTGTATGAGGCAGTTTATCACAGTGTGCATGAGAACAGGACGGATTTATAGTGCTGGACCTTTGATTGAGTCATGCAGACCCATGCAGAGAGATATGGCAGTCTTGAAAAAAACATTACATTTATTCCTGCACTGCCAGCAGGTCCACAAAGCAATCTTTCGGAGAGGACTTCTTGTGGCGGCCATGGAGTGAGTGGTCGCACAGTTGCAGCTCCCGCTCAAGGCAGTTTTTTTGGACCTTTTCCCCAGATGCTGGGTGGATGTTTTGGAGAAAAAGGTGGTGGAGGAAAGTTATAGTCCACTGGTGAGGTCAGTGGATGGATCCGCAGACCAGAAGTGGGTCTAGAAGGAAGAAGCTGCAAGAGCAAGAAACTCTTTGTGTGACTGGGGGAAAGATGGCAGAGAGTAAGGGATCCGCCCTACCAACCCAATTGCCGAGGGAACAGTTGGTGGACTTTCTGAAGGTTATGTTCAGCCAACAGAGGAGGGAAGCTCAGGAGGACGTGGCGAAGGCGGTGGGCCCGCTGAGAGATTGGCCATGTGGAGCTGAGGCTGGAGACCCAGAGCAAGGCTATCCAGAAGGTGGAGGAGGTGGTGGGGGAGCACAAGAAACAGCTTACCTCATTGGCAGACAGAAATGGAATGTTGAGGGAGACCCAGTGCAGCTTAAGGAGAAAGTGGAAGATCCGGGGGAACTGCTCCCGGAGGCAGAATTTGAGAATAGGCGGGATGCCGGAGTGCATCGAGGGAGCGGACGCAGACTCTTATGTGGACAAGATGTTGGAGCAGCTAATGGGGGAGGGAGCTTTTGACCGGCCGCTGGCGGTCGATCGGGTGCATAGGACTCTGATGAGGAAGCTGCAGGCAAATGAGCTGCTGAGGGCAATGGTGGTGAGCTCACACCAGTTTTTGATTAAAGAGAAGATCTTATGGTGGGCCAGGCATACAAGGAAATTTACCTGCGAAGGTAACGAGCTCCGGGTATATCAGGACCTGGGCGCAGAACTGGCAAAGAGAGCTGGATTCAATCTGGTCAAGGCTGCCCTCTTTAAGAAGGGAGGGGAGTTCGGGATGCTGTTTCTGGCCAGCCTTTGGATGACCCACAATGGTTGCAAGTATTATTTTTGAATACCGGAGCAAGCAACGGAGTTTTTGAGAGACAATGGACTGGCAGGAGAGGGAGGAAATTGAACTTTGAAGGAAGTGTGAGGTGGTTGGTTCTCCCTGCCCCTCTCTATGTTGTATTGCTTTGTGCTCTTTTTTGGGTGATGGTCAGGGGAGAACCTATCTTCTCTTAGGGGCCGTTTAGCATTTATATGGGGTTCGTTGTTGGGGGGCCGGAGGACCGTGGAGGGTCGGTGCACCTTTCTTCTTCTTTTCATTGTTATTGCTTTGCACTATGGAAGTGTACGAGCAGGGGGAGGGGAATCAGTTGGGGGGGGGGGGGGGGGTAGGATGCTTGGCGCATGGGTGGGGGCTGCCAGACTAGCTGAGCGAGCTAGTTCATGCGGGCGCAGTGGGGGGTGAACAGGTGGCTGGAGTGCTAGAGAGGGATGGGATCATTATTTTGTGTAGGGAATGGGAAGGAGGGAGACTGCTGGTGGGGGTGGGGCTGTTGATGTGCAATAAGGAGGGATTTGGATACCGGGTTCCGGGGCTGGCGGCCGGCAGCTATTGAATGGTTTGGGGACCTATTTGTGGAGGGTAGCTTTTCAAGCTTAGAGGAATTGGAAGTGGAGTATGACCTGCCCAGTGGGAATGGGTTCCGGTACTTACAGGTACAGGATTATGTCAGGAAGCAAGTATTGCCCTTTCCCGACCTGCTGATGCACTATCAATTACGACGAGACGAGAGTAGAGAGTAATCGAGGCTTTATTACGCAGAGATGTGTGGCCTCCTGCAACTGTTCCCAGAATGGGAGCAGCTCGGCGTGCACACACATTCATACACCGCCTACTGGGCGGAGCCAGCAGGCAAGGTTTTACTCCCGTACCTGTAGTACAGGAGCCTTACCTTATTACCGCTAATATCAACTATTATTCAATCAGTGGTGACTACCACATTCACCCCCTGTTAAAAAAGAGTCCAGCGGGGGTGGTGGAAAAATTTACAGGAGTGTGAAAAATTAAAGCTAAAGTTTGGTGAAAATTTACAAATTCAGCCGGTCGGGTGCCTTGATCCTCCGCTGTGAGCGCCTCGGTCCCAGTGGTGATGTAGGCGGCGACTTAGTCGCCTGTGACTCCAGGAGCGGGTTGTCCTCATCTTCATCCCCGGGTGGAACCAGTGGGAGGACAGATCGCCCTGGGGCGGGCACTGTAGATGCACTGGGGGGAGGATGAGTGGCGCCGGGGCAATCGGAGGGGGGGTGGGGTGTCGGGTGGTGGGCCGTGGGTGGGGATCCAGCTGGTGCCAGGTCTCGGAGGGAGACTGTGTCCTGGCGCTCGTCGGGGTACGCCACGTAGGCATACTGCGGGTTCGCATGCAGTAGTTGTACCCTTTCGACCAATGGGTCCGCCTTGTTGATCCACACGTGTTTGCGGAGGAGGATGGGTCCAGGAGCTGCCAGCCATGTTGAGAGCGAAACCCCGGAGGTGGACTTCCTGGGGAAGGCAAAGAGACGTTCATGGCGGGTTTCATTAGTTGCCATGCAGAGTAGCGATCGAATGGAGTGGAGCGTGTCAGGGAGGACCTCCTGCCAGCGGGAGACCGGGAGATTTTTAGACCGCAGGGCCAGCAGGACGGCCTTCCAGACCATCCTGTTCTCCCTCTCCACCTGCCCATTTCCCCGGGGGTTGTAGCTGGTCGTCCTGCTCGAGGCAATGCCCTTGCTGAGCTGGAACTGACGCAGCTCATCACTCATAAAGGAGGATCCCCGGTCACTGTGGGCGTAAGCGGGGAAACCGAACAGGGCGAAGATGCTGTTGAGTGCTTTAATGACCGTGGCAGACATCATATCGGGGCATGGGATGGCGAAGGGGGATCGGGAGTATTCCTCGACCACATTCAGGAAGTACGTGTTTCGGTCGGTGGAGGGGAGGGGCCCTCTGAATTCCATGCTGAGATGTTCAAAAGTGCGGTTGGCCTTCACCAGGTGCACTCGGTCTGGCCGGTAGAAGTGCGGTTTGCACTCCGCGCAGACCTGGCAGTCTCTGGTGACAGCCCTGACCTCTGCAATGCAGTAGGACAGGTTGCAGGCCTTTATGAAGTGAAAGAACCAGGTGACCCCTGGGTAACAGAGACCATCGTGTAGGGCCCGGAGTCGGTCCACTTGTGCGCTGGCACATGTACCTTGGGATAGGGCATCGGAGGGCTTGTTGAGTTTCCTGGGACGATACAAAATCTCGGAATTGTAGGTGGAGAGCTCAATCCTCCACCTTAGGATTTTATAGTTTTTGATCTTGCCCCGCTGCGTATTGTTAATCATGAAGGCAACCGACCGTTAGTCAGTGAGGAGAGTGAATCTCCTGCCAGCCAGGTAATGCCTCCAATTCCGGACAGCTTCCATGATGGCATGGGCCTCCTTTTCGACAGAGGAGTGCTGGATTTCGGAAGCATGGAGGGTGTGGGAAAAGAAGGCCACGGGTCTGTCTGCCTGGTTGAGGGTGGCGGCCAGAGCGACGTCCGATGCATCGCTCTCGACCTGAAAGAGGAGTGTCTCGTCGACCGCGTGCATCGTGGTCTTGCCGATGTCGGCCGTGATGCGGTTGAAGGCCTGGCGGGCCTCAGTCGTCAGTGGGAAAACGGTGGAGTGGATGAGTGGGCGGGCCTTGCCGGCATAGTTCGGGACCCACTGGGCACACTGGGAGAAAAACCCCAGGCATTGTTTCAGGGCCTTGGGGGAGGGGGAGTTCCATGAAGGGGCGCATGCGGTCGGGGTCGGGCTCCAGGACTCTATTTTCCAAAACATAGCCAAGGATGGCTAAGTGGTTAGTGAGGAACATGCACTTCTCCTTGTACGTGAGGCTCAAGAGTTTGGCGATGTGGAGAAATTTGAGAAGGTTAGCATCATGGTCCTGCTGGTTAGGGCCGCAGATGGTGACATTATCTAGGTACGGAAAGGTGGCCCGCAGCCCATACCGGTCAACCATTCGGTCCATCTCACGTTGGAAGACCGAGACCTCATTAGTGATGCCGAAAGGAACCCTAAGGAAATGGTAAAGGCGGCCGTCTGCTTTGAACGCAGTGTATTGGCGGTCCGCCTTGCGGATGGGGAGCTGGTGGTAGGCAGATTTCAGGTCCACTGTGGAAAAGACCCAGTACTGTGCAATCTGATTGACCATATCAGATATGCGTGGGAGGAGGTACACGTCGAGCTGCGTGCACCGATTGATGGTCTGACTGTAGTCAATGACCATCCTGTGCTTCTCCCCAGTTTTTACTACTACCACCTGGGCTCTCCAGGGGCTGTTTCTGGCCTCAATGTTGCCTTCCCGCAGCAGCCGCTGGACCTCCGACCTGATGAAGGTTTTGTACTGGTGGCGACGGGTTTGCAAACAGGGAAGGTGGGTCGATATTCAGGGTCGTGAGGCTGCATACGGTGAGGGGTGGTAGGGGTCCGCCGAATTTTAGAGATAGGCTTTGGAGGTTGCATTGGAAGTCCAGGCCGAGTAACAGGGCAGCGCAGAGGTTGGGGAGGAGGTAAGGCCGGAAGTTGCTGAACTCTACGTCCTGGACTGTGAGGGTCGTGATGCAGTACCCCCGGATTTCCACGGAATGGGATCCGGAGGACAGGGAGATTTTCTGGGTAACGGGGTGTACCACAAGGGAGCAGCACCTTACCGTAGAGGGTTGGATGAAGCTTCTCGTGTTCCCGGAGTCTAGAAGGCAGGCGGTCTTGTGCCCATTGACTTTCACCGTCGTCGTCGCGGTTGCGAGATTGTGCGGCCGGGACTGGTCGAGCGTGATGGAGGTGAGTTGCGGCTGGTGTCGGTAGGCCCCGGGCTGGTTGGCGGTGGTGGCAGTCAATGAACGGCCAAATGAAGTCCCCGACGAGCAGGGGTCCTGAGGCGCCGTCCAAAATGGCGCCGAAGATGTCGGCGCCCAGGGGGCGCACATGGCGGGCGGCGTTAAAGATGGTGGTGCCCACGGGCCGCAGGTGGTTTGCTGGGAGGAACATGGCGGCTCCCACGGGCCGCACATGGTCTGCGGGGACGAAAATGGCGGCGCCCACAGGTCGCACGTGGGTGGTGCAGGAACGCTGGGCCTAGATACAGCAGCAATCGATCGGGCCTTGCACACAGCAGCGAAATGTCCCTTCTTCCCGCAGGTCTTGCAGATTGCTCTCCGCGCTGGGCAGCGCTGGCGGGGATGTTTGGTCTGCCTGCAGAAATAGCATTTGGGCCCCCCGGGGCTGGCTGGCTGCTGCGCGGTGCAGGCTTGGGGTGGTCTGGGGGCAGCAGCTGGTGGGGCCTACAATGTCCATGATGGCGTCGTGCGGTTGGGGGCGTACGACTGTACATTACGGGAGACTACCGTTAGCGAGTTTGCGAGCAGCCTAGTCGCCGCGAGGTTGAGTATATTCCCTTTTAATAGCGCTGGCGGTTGTACGCCGACCCCATGCCCGTAACAAAAGCTTCCCTAATTAACAGTTCTGTATGTTCGACAGCCGAAACTGCCTGGCAATCGCAGTTCCTCGCCAGGATTTGCAGGGCACGCCAGAAATCGTCTAATGATTCACCGGGGATTTGCTGCCTCATGGACAGGAGGTGCCTGGCATAGAGTTTGTTGATTGGCCGGATATAGTGTCCTTTCAGAAGCTCCATAGCTTCAGCATAAGTGGGCGCATCCCGGACAAGGGGAAAAACCTCGGAGCTCACCCGCGAGTACAGGATCTGGAGCTTCTGTGCGTCCGAGGGTTGTTTGGTCGATGATCCGAGGTAGCTTTCGAAGCAATCTTGCCAGTGGTCGAAGGCCGGCGTGGCATTGGCTGCTTGAGGGTGGAACTGTAGGCGATCAGGCTTGATGGGTAGTTCCATTGCTGTAATATCTCTGCTTAATAAATTGATGCACAATCAATTACGACGAGACGAGAGTAGAGAATAATCGAGGCTTTATTAAGCAGAGATGTGTGGCCTCCTGCAGCTGCTCCCAGAATGGGAGCAGCTCGGTGTGCACACACATTTATACTCTGCCTACTGGGTGGAGGCAGTAGGCAGTGTTTTACCCCTGTACCTGTAGTCCAGGAGCCTTACCGTATTACCTCTAATATCAACTATTATCCAATCAGTGGTGACTACCACACCTGCCACCCCCAGGGTTGCAGGACAAGGTGATGTCGAAATATGGAATTGGCAAGGGTAGGGTGTTGGAGATTTACAAGGAATTAATGGATTGGGAGGGAGCCCCGATAGGAGAAGTTAAACAGAAGGGGGAGGAAGAGCTGAGGAGGGAGGGGAAGGCTGGTTTGTGGGAGGAGACTCTGAAGAGAGTGAATGCATCCTCTTTGTGTGCTATGTTTAGCCTTATTCAATTCAAAGTAGTTCATGGGGTGCCTATGACGGTGTCCCGGATGAGCAGGTTCTTCGAGGGGGTGGAAGATAGATGTGGGAGGTGCGCGGGGAGGCCCACGAACCATGTTCACATATTTTGGGCTTTACCAAAGCCGAGAGGATTTTGGCAGGGGTTCGCTGACGTTATGTCCGAGATACTGATGGTGAAGGTTGCCCCAAGTCCAGAAGTGGTGATTTTCGGAGTGTTGGAATTCCAGGGGGCAAGAGAGGTCGACGTGTTGGCCTTTGCCTACCTGGTAGCCCGGAGACGTATTTTGCTGGAGTGGAGGACCTCGGGGTTGCCGAAGCCAGGGATGTGAGTGAGCAACCTCGCTGAATTCCTCAGGCTGGAGAAAATCAAGTTGGTCTTGAGACGGTCTGCGGGGTGTTTGCCCGGAGATGGACGACATTTATCAACTTCTTCAACGATAAGTTAAGACATTAGCAGTGTGGAGGGGTGGTGTTAAAAACGGGGGAGGCAGGTTGGGCAGGAGGGAACGTCAGAGAGGGTGAGAATTGGGGGGGGGGGGGAGCGATTTATTTGTTATGAGATCTCCTGTTTGTTCCCTTTTTGGTTTTGGTTGTTTCATGTATATATTTATAAATGCATTAATAATTTTTTTTTAAAAAAGCAATCTTCTAGCATCTTCATTCTTGGCAGCTGTTTCGTTGTGTGCTCGGAGTCCAGATGGGGTTCTTCGATGTTGGTCTACTTTCCTTAAGCAAGCTATTTATTCACAGCTCTATGGACCTCTTTGGAACTCTGCATGAAGTTGGACTTCTCCTCTCTTCCAGGTCTCTGTTACTTGGTCTTATGTCACTAAATTATAGTTACATCAGCATTGCGTGCTTCTGATGTTAACCCTTTACTCTACACCTGTGTGCCTCCATTCCTGCTGAAAATATTATCCAGGCACTTGTCCATTGAGAAGGAAGAGTACCTCTTTTACAACTGTCTAGCCCTAGGAACATCTGAACCAATGCCTTCATAGATCGGTGGGTAGTTTGAATAGAATAACGCTGCCTGCTGTCCATATCTAAAACGTGCCTTTTCTTCAGGGTGTTGCAGGCAGCTTTTAAATTCTGACCTGCCTGTCCGATTTACCACCTTCCCTACCAGCAACCTGTAGGAATACAATTGATGTTGACAACTTGCTGATTCCATTTAAATTGTGTCTCACCTTAAAGGTTAGATGGGCCTCATACCAATTCCTTTGATCAGGGAGCAGTCATCTCCACCCATAGCTGGCCCGATTTGCATGATGTCGGAAAATGAGCCTGAACAATGGTTCCTATTGCATCCTGACGAATGTTTTCAGGAGATTTTGCCTGTGATATTCTCTCAGGAAGAATGTGAACTTTGCCGCAGGGACTGGCTGAAGCAAATATTTAACGGGAAACTAAACAAACGTGAGGGATAGGGAAAATGGTTTTGATGGAAGATTTTGATGAGAAAAGATAGGTGGTGGTTTAAATGCAGCACAGAGACCAATGTGAGTTTTTGAGCTGAATGATCTGTTTCTCGGCCCTATATCATATGTAATCTTATGTAAGATCTTTCCAGGTACAATCATCCTTTGTTGAAGAATCTATTTGCTGATTCCAGTTCTTAACATTCTTTTCCCAATTTGGCAACTACCCAACTTTATTTTCTTTGATAGGGCATGCCTAATTTGTAATTGAGGGAATATTTTAAGTCGATGGAAATGATTAAATGAACATCACATTTTATTTACTTTAATTTCCGTTTTAGATCCTTGACATTTTGGGGGGATTTAGTGTCTGTGATCACTCCTTGAGGTAAGGTTGAGCTGCCACAACGAACACAACCAGTAATAGCCAGTTAGATTTGGACAGTGTCTAGGGATTGAACAAAGGGCCTTTTATAATTTATTTCAGTTTACTGGTTTTATTATTTAAACTGTTAACTTCAGAAGGTGAAAGAACAAAACTGCAAAATATTAGCTGTTAGCAGCCAATCAAATTTATTAAATAGCCGAAGAGTGAGTGAATGGTAACACTGGTATACTATATAGATTTTACAATAGATTTTAAATCAGCAATTTTCTCAAGTCAGCAAAAATTGCAAACATTCACCTGAGTCATACACACTTTTTATGTGACCACTCACAGAAACCCTTTGGTTTAATCTTCTTTCTGAATGGCTTAGACAGATTCACCAAGGCAAGCTAAGAAAAGCTTTCAAAAAAATAACTGGAGCCAAGCAAATCAAAATAAAAATCTCTGAAACTTAAAAACACCTGCTGATTAAATGCATGCATATGGGGGAAATGGTCATGTAGTGTTAATGTCACTGGACGAGTAATCAAGAGATCAGACTGTGAGGTTTCAAATCCCAACATGGCAGCTGGTGAATTTAAATTCAATCAATAAAATCTGGCATTGCATGGCAGTCACAGTAATGTTGATTATAAAACTATCATTGATTGTCACAAAATAAAACAACTGATTGCATGCAGTTCTGGTCACCACATCATAGAAGGATTTGGAAGCTTGGAGAGCGTGTGAGATACCCTCAATCATGACACAGGAGAGAAGATAGATGATTCAAAGGCTTTAATCATCTGAGAACTGTACAGCTGCCGAGAAGTGTGCTCATCACATGTTGCCTGAGTGAGCCTTATCTTATATACCGTTTCCTGGGGGCGGAGCCAGAGGCGGAGTCCCCCAGGGTTACAAGCCCGGTCTTAAAGGGCCAATGCATTAAAGATAAGGTACCATTTTTTCAGCTACTGATAACATTCATCACATTCACCCCCTGTTTAAAAAAAGAACACATAGTCCGTCAGGGGTGAAGTGGAGTTACAAGTTCAGTCTTGCGGGTGGTTTGACCGTCCATGCTGACTTTCTCTGCTCCGGTGGTGGTGCCGTGAATACGGTCGGTATTGATGGTGGTATGTCCGGGAGCACGGTTGACTGAGCCTTTGCCCACCTTGGAGGGGGGGGGGTATCCGGGATGACTAGGGTGATCGGTGCCGGCGACGGCTGGGGGGCAGGGGGCTCTATGGGGGGGACGCTGTCGGGGGAGAAAGGGGGGAGTCAGTGGGGATAGCGTCGGGGTCGGTGGGCGAGCCAGCGGGGTCAGTGGGAGAGCCAGTGGGTGCCAGGTCTCGTAGGGAGACGGTGTCCTGCCTGCCGTCGGGGTGCTCGACGTAGGCGTATTGAGGGTTTGCGTGTAGCAGTTGGACCCTCTCGACTACGTGATCGAATTTATGGCTCCTCACATGCCTCCGGAGTAGAACTGGTCCCGGAGTCGTCAGTCAATGTGAAAGCGAGACCCCAGAGGTGGACTTCCAATGGAAGACAAACAAACGATTGTGAGGGGTCCCGTTCGTGGCCGTACAGAGGAGCGACCTAATGGAATGTAGGGAATCCGGTAGGACCTCCTGCCAGCGGGCAATTGGGAGACCCCTTGACCGTAGGGCCTCACGGTAGCATGGTGGTTAGCATCAATGCTTCACAGCTCCAGTGGTCCCAGGTTCGATTCCCGGCTGGGTCACTGTCTGTGTGGAGTCTGCACGTCCTCTCCGTGTGTGCGTGGGTTTCCTCCGGGTGCTCCGGTTTCCTCCCACAGTCCAAAGATGTGCGGGTTAGGTGGATTGGCCATGCTAAATTGCCCATAGTGTAAGGTTAATGGGGGGATTGTTGGGTTACGGGTATACGGGTTACGTGGGTTTAAGTAGGGTGATCATTGCTCGGCACAACATCGAGGGCCGAAGGGCCTGTTCTGTGCTGTACTGTTCTATGTTCTATGTTCTATGTTCTATGTTCTATGTAGGGCTAGGAGGACGGCCTTCCAAACTGTTGTGTTCTCCCTCTCCACTTGCCTGTTTCCCCGCGGGTTATAGCTCGTCGTTCTGCTCAAGGCGATGCCCTTGCCGAGCAGATATCGACACAGCTCATCGCTCATGAACAATGTACCCTGGTCACTGTGGATATAAGCAGGGAAACCAAACAGTGTGAAGATGCTGTGCAGTGCCTTGATTACGGAGGCCGAGGTCATATCGGGGCAGGGGACAGCAAAAGGGAAGCGGGAGAACTCATCGATCGCGGCGAGGAAATAGATGTTGTTGTCGGTAGACGGGAGGGGCCCTTTGAAGTCCACACTTAGTCGCTCAAAGGGCCCAGAGGCCTTTATCAGGCGGGCCCTGTCTGGTCGATAGAATTTCGGTTTGCATTCCGCACAGATCTGGCATGCCTTAGTCATGGCCTTGACCTCCCCTGTGAGTAGGGAAGGTTGCGGGACTTGATGAAGTGGGCAAGCCGGGTGACCCCCGGGTGGCAGAGGTCATCGTGGATGGCTCTCAGGCGGTCTTTGTGCGCGTTGGCGCACATGTCGCGGGACAGGGCATCTGAGGGCTCGTTGAGCTTCCCCGGGCGATATTTAATATCGTACGTGTAGGTGGAGAGCTCTATCCTCCACCTCAGAATTTTGTCATTCTTTATTTTGCCCCGTTGTGCGTTATCGAACATAAAGGCAACCGACCGTTGGTCGGTGACGAGGATGAACCTCCTACTGGCTAGGTAGTGCCTCCAGTGCCGCACGGCCTCCACTATGGCTTGTGCCTCCTTCTCGACTGCAGAGTGTCGAATTTTCGAGGCGGTGAGAGTTCGGGAGAAGAACGCTACTGGTCTGCCCACCTGGTTGAGGGTAGCAGCCAGGGCGACGTCTGATACGTCGCTTTCTACCGCATGCATGGCGGCCTTGATGATGCCGGCCTTGATACGGTTGAAAGCCGACTGGGCCTTAGCCGTCGGGGAAAAAACTGTAGTCTTAGTGAGTGGCCGGGCTTTGTCTGCATATCTGGGGACCCACTGGGCGTAATAGGAGAAAAGCCCCAAGCACCGTTTGAGTGCCTTGAGGCTACGGGGGAGGGGGAGTTCCTTAAGGGGACGCATGCGGTTGAGGTCTGGGCCTAGGACCCACCCCGTTTTCCACGACGTAGCTGAGGATGGCTAGCCGGGTTGTGTGGAACACACATTTCTCTTTGTTATATGTGAGATTGAGGGCCCGGGCGGTCTGGAGGAAGTTCCTCAGGTTTGCGTCGTGGTCCTGCTGGTCATGGCCGCAGATGGTGACGTTGTCCAAGTACGGGAAGGTAGCCTGTAAGCCGTACTGGTCCACCATTTGATCCATCGCCCTCTGGAAAATGAAGACTCCGTTTGTTACACCAAAAGTGACCCTGAGGAAGTGAAACAGCCGACTGGCTGTTTCAAACACCGTGTCGGGGCGGTCCTCTGGGCGGATAGGGAGTTGATGATAGGCCGGTTTGAGATCGACCGTGGAGAATACCCGATACTGGGCGATGTGAGTCCATGCAGGGAAGTGGGTAAGCATCGAGTTGCATAAAGCGGTTTATGGTCTGGCTATAATCCACAACCATTCGTTGCTTTTCCCCGGAGCGGACTGCCAATACTTGAGCCCTCCAAGGGCTGTTGCTGGCCTCTATGACCCCCTCTTTTAGTAGCCGCTGAACCTCTGACTTGATAAAAGTCATGTCTTGGGTACTGTACCGGCGACTCCTGGTGGCGACGGGCTTACAGTCGGGAGTGAGGTTCGCGAAGAGGCGGGGTGGCGCAACTTTGAGTGTCGCTAGGCTGCATACCATGAGTGGGGGCAGGGGTCCGCCGAACTTCAGTGTCAGGCTCCGGTGGCTGCACTGAAAGCCAAGACCAAGGAGTAGGGGGGCGCAGAGTTGAGGAAAGATGTAAAGTTTAAAACGGGTGTTTTCAGCGCCTTTAATTGCGAGGTCAGCGACACAATACTCCGTGATTTGGACCGAATGGGACCCAGAGGCGAGGGCGATAGTTTGGGAGGCGGGGTGGGTGCGCAGGGAGCAGCGTCTTACCGTGTCTGGATGGATAAAGCTCTCTGTGCTCCCGGAGTTGAATAGGCAGGGAGTGTCGTGGCCGTTGATTCGCACTCGCATCATCGAGTTACGCAGGCGTTTCGGCCACGATTGATCGAGCATTATCGCTTCTACTTGCGGGTAGTCAGAGTCCTCGGTTAACTCGGACTCACAAAATGGCTGCCTGTAGTCACAAAATGGCCGCCGCCGTTGGTCGCACGTGTCGGGGTTCGAAGATGGCCGCCGCCAAGATGGCCGCTCCCATGACTCGCACAAGGAAGTGGGCGTGTCCGGGTGCCGTGCAGCCGCGTTGGGGGGCCTGTTAGACCGGGAGCTTGATTTCTGGGCCTGGTGAGGATTTTGTTTGTGGCCCTTGGGGCCAGCCAGGCAGACTTTAGCGAAGTGCCCTTTCTTCCTGCAGTCGTTGCAGATGGCGGAGCGGGCCGGGCAACGCTGCCGTGGGTGCTGACCTTGCCCACAGAAATAGCATGGAGAACCCCCGGAGTGAGCGGATCACCGCGCGGCGCAGGCCTGTAGTGTGGCCGAGTCTGGAGGGGATCGAGAGGGGTTCGCAAGGTCCGTGGAGTATGTACGGAGGTTACGGTGAGCCATTTCTAGGGAAGAGGCGAGCATTACCGTGCCTTGCAGATCCTTTGCCCCGTCTTCTAGGAGCCGCTGCCGGATGTACGAGGACCTGATACCAGACACAAAGGCATCGCGAACATGCAAGTTCATGTGGGTTTCTGCTGTCACTGCTTTATGGTTGCAGTTCCTTCGTGAGCACAGTGAGTCTCTCCACCTACTCATCCAGAGTTTCCCCGGAACGCTGGCTGCAGGTTGAGAGCAAATGTCTGGCGTGTACCTCATTAATCGGCTTCACGAAGCGTTTCGTCAGTATCTCGACCGCAGCTTCGTAATTTGCAGCGTTTCCGATCGCGGAGGAGAGTCGGTGGCCCACCCGGGCATGTAGTAAACGCAGCTTGCAAGCGCCGTCGACCTCAGTCGCTGAGGAGTCAATATAGTCCTCAAAACACCGCAGCCAATATTTAAACATTTCCGGGGCTTCCGGAGACTGAGCGTCTAGGTTGAGTTTCTCCGGCTTTAGAGCGCTGTCCATCTTGATCTATCAGATGATTAAATTGAGATACCCTCAATCACGACACAGGAGAGAAGATAGATGATTCAAAGGCTTTAATCATCTGAGAACTGTCCAGCAGCCGAGAAGTGTGCTCATCACATGTTGCCTGAGTGAGCCTTATCTTATATACCGTTTCCTGGGGGCGGAGCCAGAGTCGGAGTCCCCCAGGGTTCCAAGCCCGGTCTTAAAGGGCCAATGCATTAAAGGTAAGGTGCCATTATATCAGCTACTGATAACATTCATCACAGCGTGCAAAGAAGGTTCACCGGGCTATTGCTTGGTTCCGAGGGTGTTGGCTATGAGGAAAGGTTGAATAAACTAGGATTGTTTTCACAGGAAAGACGGAGGCTGGGGGGAGACCTGATAGAGGTTGACAAAATTATGAGAACATAGACAGGGAGGATAATCAGACACTTTTTCCAAGGGTGGACATGTCAATTACAAGGGGGCATAGGTTCAAGGTGAGAGGGGGAAAGTTTAAGGGAGACGTGCAGGGTAAGTTTTTCATGCAGGGAGTGGTGGGTGCCTGAAATGCACTGCCAGAGGATGTGATGGAAGCAGGCACATTAAGAGGCATCTGGATGGATATATGAATAGGGAGGAAATAGAGGGATACAGACAGAGTAAGGGCAGAAAGCTTTTTACTTAGGGCATCATGATCGGCACAGGTTTGGAGGGCCAAAGGGCCTGTTCCTGCTGTACGTTTCTTTGTTCTTATTCCCAAGTTTCCTATCGGGAAGGAAATATGCCATCCCTATCTTTTCTAGTGTATATGTGATTCTAGACCTAATCAATATGATTGACTCTTAACTGCCCTCTGAAATGACCAAGCAAGCCACTCAGTTAAAGAATAGTGAGGAAGGGGAAACATATTCTGGCATTGCCAGTGATGTTTACATCCATGAAAGAATGCAAATAAAAGTCATGACTACTAGACATTATCAGAGGGTTATTTATGTTTAAAACTGTGTCCTTTCATTCAAAGTAAAATGGAATAGTGGAAGGAGGCGAGAGACCTCCTCCTCCTAGTTTTTCCCAGCAATAAGCCCATGTGACCGGGTTGCCATGGGGAGAGGGTGTTATAGTACCCCAATTTATATTAGGAAACTGATAAGGCCCCAATAATTTTTCAATTTGTAAAATTGTGAGGAAAAAATGTGCAAACTCGACACAGACAATGACCCAGGGCCGGGATTCGAACCCTGGTACTCAGGTAACAATTACTTTTGAGGCCTTTTGTTGAAATAACTTTTAATTTTGTAAATCTGGAGTCACTTTTATCTTAAAGATGGTGCTTTCACTTGTTGGTATCTCAAGGACATTTTGAGGCACGCAGGAAAACGTCTTTCGATTTAATTTTGTGTGAATGTATCAAAATGAGTTCTTAAAGAAATAAACATTGCTTTACATTCATTCAACTGGACTGAGACCTTATCTATGAGGGAGAGATAAGGGGAATCTTACTCTGGTAGTCTTCTTTTTCTTGTTGATCTTCTTAACGGTATCTTCAAGGTATGCAATTGCTCTTTCATATCTTCTTGCTGTATTGGTGTCAAGTAAGGATTGGGAAAGTCAATGTCCTTGAAGATGTTATCTGGATCAATAACATTGTGAGGTTGAGATTTAACATGATGTGCAACAGTGCTCTTCTGTTTCATCTGAACAGAGATCCATGTTCAGTCTGAACGAAGTACGATCTTGGTGCAACGTGTCTTAGAACTTTTGCTATTTGTTGCCATCCACCATCAGAATTCTGAATGCGTACAAAGTCACCTTCATTTAATTCAGGTAGAGATTCTGTTCATTTGTTATAGTCCTCTTTTTGCTTATTTTTTCTTGATCTGGTATGGTTGTGTATCTCTTGATGATCCATATCTAGAATGGTTATCCCAGTTAATGTGGTGCGAATTTGTCTACCCATTAGCATCTAAGCAGGAGTAGGCCATCTGGCCCCTCGAGCCTGCTCCACCATTCAATTAGATCATGGCTGATCTTTTGTGGACTCAGCTCCACTTTCCGGCCCGAACACCAAAACCCTTAATCCCTTTATTCTTCAAAAAACTATCTATCTTTACCTTAAAAACATTTAATGAAGGAGTCTCAACTGTTTCACTGGGCAAGGAATTCCATAGATTCACAACCCTTTGGGTGAAGAGGTTCCTCCTAAACTCAGTCCTAAATCTACTTCCCCTTATTTTGAGGCTATGCCCCCTAGTTCTGCTTAGTGATGACTTATCATCTTCCACTATCTCAAAGTTGAGATTTCAATGTCACCATTTCTAACAATGGGACAGCAGGATTCTCTTGTGACTATAGTGTTACCATTGTAATCGATCAGCCGACAAGTAGATTTCTTTATTAGTGGCGTCCTGTAAGATTATCTAAAACATTTTCTGTGATAATATTTGCGTATGCTCCTGTGTCAATTTTAAATGGTATATCTTTGCCATTAATTTCTAACAATACAGTCCACTCCTTAATTATCTTTGAGAGCTGTTGCACAGGTCTGTCATTGTGATCCAGGTAAATTAATCCTAGTGACTGTTTCAATCATGTATGGTGAGAAATCCTCTCTACCTTTCAAGATATTAGTTTTTAATCTTCACTCTGAAGTCATTGTAGGACTTTTAAAATTTGGTCATTGGAGAAGCTGTTGACAAACACTGTGCTGCAAAGTGGTTGAAAGTGGAACATTGTTTGCGTTTTACCGGACAATTCTCTTTTACTGTGGGCGTGGCCACAGCATGTGCACATCATCACACTTATGACGTCGTTCTTAAAATGGCCACCAGCAGTTGTACGCAGTTTTCTTTGCTGACGGCATCAGCCACGTTTCCCGATTTCGCACTCTTTTCATTTGAACTCTGCATATTCAGACGATGCATGTTCACTGGCTTTGCATACATTAATCGCTTCGTCTGGTGGTAAAAATCAGTGTTCTTAGAATTTGTTCGCGCAAACGTTGTCATTGATCCCCAAAACAACTTGATCAAGCAACATTGAATCGTATGCTGAGGAAACGTTACAGGACTGCGCTCTTAACTTTAAAGCTGTTATGAAAGAATCTACTAACTCCTCTCGTAACTGCAGCCTTTTTCTGAACATGTACCGCTCATAGGTTTCATTCACCTGCTTCTTGCAGTGTGTTGAACTTTTGTAGCAAAGTCCAAGTGACACCTACCACAATATTATTCCCCAACTGCGAGTAAAGTCGCTGACCCCCGACGGCTGACTACTTTGCCTTTCTCCTACCTCTGCCCAGTGACCTCTGGTGCTCAGTAGAGACAGCAGTGCTCACCTCCATCCTCCCTTTCGGAGGTTGTGGCACCTTTAAAGATCGGTCGTGATACGTGGCGTGATGTCATGTCTGGTGGGTAGGAAAATTTATTCTGCATGGAAGAAGCGATGTTAAGCCCATGAAGTATACAATAATGCATTCCAATTCATGCTAATCAGGTTTGTGCCCTTACTGAGCGTGAACCTGGTTCCATCATTGGAGAGGGCCTGGACAGATCATTAAACTCACAGGCGCAAATCCCGTTTTTGGCATCCTATGAGCTTTAGCGGCCTTTACAGGATTTGTACCCCCTGGCTAACGGGGCCGTTAAATCGTGTCATTGAAATTAGGAGATCTTTCGAGTCTGTCCCGCCATTCAGTATGATCATGGCTGATCTTCAATTTCAATACCATATTCCCGCTTTCTCTTTGTACCCCTTGATGCCATTAAAATCTAAAAAAAATCTATCTCTGTTTTTAATAGGTTCAGTGACTTGGCTTCCACACCCTTTTGTGGTAGAGAAAACTAAATTGATTCCTAACTCCAAGGCCCCCCGAAACAATCCCCGACCTCGCCCCACCCCACCCTGAATGCAGTATAGGAGGGTCCCCGCTCCCCCGCCAACATCCATGCTGGCCAACCCCAGCCCAATCACGCACACTCAGAAAATGCCAACTGGCAGCGCCACCTGAGCACCTTGGCAGTGCCAGGATGGCACCCAGGTGGTACTGCTAGGGTGCAAGGCTGGCAATGCCACAGTACCCAGATGGCACCAGCAGCGCCAGGGCACCTGAACAAAGAGCATGTAGCTGGGGATCTTTGATCCCCTTGGAGATCCCCATGAGTGCCATTCCATTTGGCCCTGTTTGTGCTGAACAGCACTTGCCCAAGTTCTCGTCGGCAAAGGGGTTGAATCCCAAAACCTTAGGTACATCAGGAATCTGCACATTGAAGTGAGGCTTACTGCCTCTCTCTAATATGCAGACTAAAAAGTCACCCCGCCCATTGTGGGCGGGAATCACATCGAAACGTCTCACGAGATTGTGTTGAATCTCGGGAGGCATAGCAAGCCGGCTGGAACCTAGCTTTCAGTAGCGCCACGGCAAGCTGCTTTTCAAGCTCAGCATGGCCATTGGATTGCACCTAAGTGCTGTGGCAGGGGTGGGAATGTGGAGTGTTTAGCGCTGCAGCGGCAGGCAGGAAAATACACCAGGTCATCCGGCCCCGACATCATAAGCTATGCATTCAGGTGTTGTATGCTATAATCAGTAGTGGGGAAGGCCTGGATGGCATCTAGTCCATCATCATGTCTGGCTGCCATGTTGAAAAAGTGCCCAACACCACTGGCCCACTATTGAAGAAAGAAGGTGGGCCTCCTGAAAGTGAAGATAGACCTCTGGAAGCACTCTGCGACTGGAAGGTGAACCTCCTCAGAACAAAGATAGACCTCCAGGAACATTCTCAGGCTGTAAGATAGGCCCCTTCCAGGAGACCGGACCTGGAAGATTGCCTGCAGAGAACCCCCAACCACTGCTGCTGTATTCCAGGGCCCAGGATTGTGGGTGGCCTTGGATTGCGGGGGGTCTCTATCGCAGAGTCTGGAGGCAGCTCCAAGCGTTGGTAAGACAAGTCCCGACATTTACATTTTATATTATGTTTCCATTCAACGTGTTTTTCTGTCGGCATCGCAGGGTATCAGTAATGGGGAGGGCGGGACAGGCCTTCATCTGCATGCTACAGTATTAACAGGATGCAAATGAGGTTCATACATCCTCTGCCAGGTTTTCAAATCTACCATGGCAGGCACCAACAAAAGTTCCTGCTGTCAATTCACGTCAATGTGAAACAGATTTCTGACCATCCCACCATATTCTCCCACCATTCTTGCCATGAAACATGCTGAACAATTTAATATGGCTAAATAAAATATGTTTCAGGGCAGCATGGTGGCATAGTAGTTAGCACAGTTGTTTCACAGCTCCAGGGTCCCAGGTTCGATTCCCGGCTTGGGTCACTGTCTGTGTGGAGTCTGCACGTTCTCCCCGTGTGTGCGTGGGTTTCCTCCGGGTGCTCCAGTTTCCTCCCACAGTCCAAAGATGTGCAGTTTAGGTGGATTGGCCATTCCAAATTGCCTTTCGTATCCAAAAAGTTCAGGTTGGGTTAGTGGGTTAAAAGGATAAAGGGGATAGGATGGAGGCTTAAGTAGGGTGCTCTTTCCAAGGGCCGGTGCAGACTCGTTGGGCTGAATGGCCTCCTTCTGCACTGTAAATTCTATGATTCTATGTTTTATGCTTGATTACGCTCACTTGACGTAAAGGAACTGATGTATTGAAGAATATTTATGAAAAACATTAATTATAGAATTTCAGTTACAGAAAATGTCAGCTTGTTGTTAAAAATATAGAACTACAGCTGCTAACTTATACTCTCAGGTATTTCACGTTCCTCTGCATAAAGAAAACATGATGGCAGTGACTTTCTGGAGGGCCTCCACTACTTGTCTTTCTGAACGTCAGTAGTGATGAAATGAAAATCGCTTATTGTCACAAGTAGGCTTCAAATGAAGTTACTATGAAAAGCCCCTAGTCGCCACATTCCGGCGCCTGTTCGGGGAGTCTGGTACAGAAATTAAACCGTGCTGCTGGCCTCCTTGGTCTGCTTTAAAAGACAGCTATTTAGCCCTGTGCTAGACCAGATCCTGGTAGAACAAGAAACCCTGAGAAAATAGTGTAAACATTTATTTATGTCATTTTTATGGGATCTCCACAGTTCTTCCACTGAACATATGGCACAAAGCAAGAGAATTCCTGTGTAAATTCTCCCTCTCTTCTGAACCAGAATATATTTTACAAATTCTGCACGAGATCTGCCAATCTTAATTGACTTAATTTTAATTTGGAAGTTAGATCACCTTGTAATTCATTGACCACTGTCCTCTTATGGATCATACAAGACATGAATGAGTTACTAGCTCATCCTTCATTCACTTCTTACTGTGGTTGGACATGTCCGCTTTCCGTGTATAAATTGGGTCATATTGGGCCGGAAAGTGGAGCTGAGTCCACAAAAGATCAGCCATGATCTAATTGAATCTAATTGAATGGCGGAGCAGGCTCGAGGGGCCAGATGGCCTGCTCCTAGTTCTTATGTTCTTATGTTCTTATCGATTGGTACATTTTGAAACTCATACAAGAAAGTTAAGGTTGTGAATAGAGACCCTGTTTATATTAAAACAAGTTGGTTATGCTTTGGCACAGTAAAGACTGATGGAAAATTCTAATAGAATAATGAGTGATCTTGAATTATTTGGATGAAAAGTAAAAGAACCAAAGCCAGGTTTCCTTGGATGATGAGGGAAATAGAGAATATGCTGAAATAAAAGAAGGTGTACGATGCAAGTCTGATGAATTCTTCACAACAAGAATCAGATCAAATACAATGAGAAGTGCAAGTGAAGAGGAAAGTAAGACAGGTAAAGAGAATATATGAAAATAGAATGACAGTTAAGATAAAAGGGAACCCAAAAATCATCCACTGGTATGTAAATAGTGGGAAGAATTTTCCAGTCCTTCCCGCCAGTGGGATCTTACAGTCTCGCCAATAGCCAGTCAACACTGCCTAAAGCACCCCCACCCTCTGACTGTCATTGTAGGATACGGTATATTAAGTATTAACCAGGGATTGAGTACATTACCGCGCGCCAGTATAGCAAGATGCTCAAGGGAATAAAATGGCCTATGCCTGCTCCTACATTGCTGTAGTTCTACATTGCTGAAAGCTGCGCTGATTTCTGAATATTCCTGAACAGTGTTTTGATGTTTCTAATGTTGGACTTATGATAACAAGTGAGAGATTATCACCTTTAAGCGAAACATTAAAGTTCAATATGCCCAAATTGGACAATGAGCAATTCTATTGACACCATCCTGTCAGAGATGCTTTCTACTGGCCGATTGAAATGCCAAAAGCTCATTGGCAAAAGCTTGAGACCAGATTGCCTGTCCATCCGGCCAGCTGAAGCAGGAAATTTTTGAAAGAAAAGTATGTGTCGAAAGGGCACAAATACATAAAATACATGATGTATATAAAAGGATGCAAACACAGAACATATGAGAAAAAGGCAAGAAAATTAAGCCAAAATTATACACAGTACGTGAAAACTCAAAAGGAATATTTGGAAATTTGACAAGAAGAAAATATTCAGAGTAAACAATCAGGACGAATATAAAAGGTAAATGAAAATGGTCAAAACTCAAAGACATAAAATCAAAAAATGCTGGAAAGAAATGATGGGGCAGGCTGACCTATTTTTGCTTGGGCACTTTTCTGAAGCTGTGAATCAGAAGAATATATTTTTATGTTTGTAAGCTCCTGCTTGGTCACAGGTGCAATAAATTCATTTGGCACTGAGGGAACATGTAAGTCCCAGGTGGTATAGAAAAAACATGGGGATGGAGACCTGCTCCATTAGGTCTCTGCTGTCTGTGCATTGCCTTCGAATTTGCCTCACTTTTGTAAATGGGTGGGCCTGCTTCTGCAATTGCTTCAGATTCATTGTGCTGATTAAAGTGAGGTGGCAGTAATATTTACAGCCCTCCCTCTTCAGTTTTGTTATCTGCCCATTTTACGCCATTGCTCAAGGTTAGAGTTACCTTGAAAGTTCCAAGTGGTGCTGTATTTTACAAAGAATCGGCAAACTTTTCCCATTTTGTTTTCAGACTGTTATCTCAGGCGGGAACAGTGGACGGCAGCCCAGCAGCTGCCTTGTCGACTGTTCCAGTTTTTTAAGCACTTTGAGGGGAAAAAAATGGAAGGGGCAGGTCCCATGACATAGAGCACGCCGCGCCAACAATTTTGTTTTTCAAAAGGATACCCAATTTTTAAAAAATAAACAAGAACACCCCCCCCCCCCCCCCCCCCCCCCCCCCACCACCCCAGTAGCTCGGGGAATATAGTTAATAGTGCGCATACTGGCAAAGGGTGTTCTATACAAAGCTGTCCATATTGTTACAACACCCTGGGAAACTGTGCGGTCAATTAATAATAATAATAATCGCTTATTGTCACAAGTAGGCTTCAATTAAGTTACTGTGAAAAGCCCCTAGTCGCCACATTCCGGCACCTGTAACAGGAATTGAACCCGCACTGCTGGCATTGTTCTGCATTACAAGCCAGCTGTCTTAGCCCACTGTGCTAAATTCCAGCCCCACCTGTCCCGGTGTCACAACACAAGTGAATTAACCAATATTTTTTCCACCAAAACTGGAATTTGTGCCCCCTGGCTGTCCAATAAGTACAGTCACCAGGTTTGTAAGTTTGAAGACAATTACTGTTCATTTATAACAAGAATTATGATGAAATACAAAGCAGATACAGTGGTTAATGATAAACTAATACCTGACTCCCAATTTAACTTGCCCCCGCCCTCTACATACACATACAAGACAGACAAACACAGAGGGGTGGAAAGGGTGAATTGTGAAAGTGAAAGGGGAAAAAAAAGAGTCTTTATTCCAGATGATGGTTTTAGCACACATTTCTTCACAGTAAGCCTGCAGATTAAAGTCTTTGGTTTTCAGCCCGCAATTACCTTATCTGTAGATCCATTCATTCAGGTTCTCCTCAGTACAGAAATACGGTACTCACAACGTTCCTGGAGAGGCACCTTACTTTTCTTCAAACCTTGCTTTCCATCTGGGATTTGTGTTCAGGCCTCTGTAATTTCATGAATACATCCTCCACATACTTTCTGGAGAGAAATAGCAGTCTCAGCTTAATTCTGCAGGGAGTTAGCTGGATGTTTTCTCTGAGCTGCCAGAATAAAATCTGAAACCTTGGGATTCTGAAAAGCAAACCAATGGGATATGATTCAATTACCACTTGTTATCAGGCAGAGCACAGCCTTTTTGTCCCATTCATTCATCACAAGCCAATAAATTAAACCAAGTCCCAATCCCATCTCTCGTACTGGTGCCTAAATGTCTGCAGCTCCAGTTTAAATCAGTGAGGGATCTCTCCTTAAACTTCCAGATTCTTCTTCTTGAAATAAAGATACAGGCTGCTTAACTTAAATATACATGTCCATTAACTATACCCGGATTAAAATAAGAGCGGCAAAATAAAAGAACGGCAAAATAAAAGAAATAGAAATAAAGGAGATAAACAGGAAGGACCAATACAATATGGTCCAGGAACAATTATCAGGTGAGTTATTCAGCTATGATAAATAACCTATCCAAAAGATCACTGGAATGTTTTCTGTTTATATCATGTACATATGGAAATATAAGTTAACTGTTAGTTTTATCCGAGACAAAAATAAGACTGCTTGTCATCATAGCGGCAATATAATGCACAGTAATGTCAAATTGGACATAGAAATGTTAAAAATCTGTATTTGTTATTGTTGCTATGGGAAGGATAATTGGTTAATTTAACAGGCCTACATAGAAATCAGTACAATATTTTCTCTATTGCCTGGGTGAACAAAGTAGCTGCTTACAGATTTAGAAGTGATCAGGTTTGCAATGTCTCTATTAGCAACATATAATGTTATAAAAATTATTCATAATGCCCGCTGTCTCAAAGGCTAAACATCACAGTCCATGGTGTAAATATTCTAAAACATGAAGGCATAGGAAGCATAGAACAATAAATTAAGCATCAGAATCTGTGGGCACTTGAAACACAATACTAATTTGCAAGTATGAATCTGGTCCCTCGTGTTAAACGCATTTAATGATTCACAAAATTTGAATCATCGACCTCCTCTTAACACATTACACAACAGTGTGTCTCTGCAACGTGTGCCATGCTTGACTTCAAAATCACTTATTGCAACCTGGGTCACAAATAAAGCTTCCATTATAAGTGATGGCAGGTGATTCTGCTTTCTGGTCATTGGTACTGCTGATGAATTTTAAAAGCTCAAATGGAGCTTTGACAATTCTGAGCACAGGTGGAAGGATGCCAAAAAACTATAAAAGCAATTTTGAAAAAAAAGCTGAACTATTGAAAGCGTACAAATATGAGTGGGGAAGGGATTCAAGATTCAATTAAGGAAACATTCATTTAATTTAAAAATGCACAACTGACATGTCAAATAAGGAACATGTGCTGGTTCAGTCTTTTCATTTTGTTTTTATTAATCCCTTCCGGTTCTAATGATTAAAATTGTTCTGTTCAAATTGAACTAATTACAACCAATGTGATTTTAAAATTAGAATATGTTTTTTTTATGTACATTTGCCTAACAGTGCAAAATTCCATTATCCCCATCCACTACATAAGCTACCCTGTCAGGTTATTTGAATACGATTTTGTTCAATGTATACAGTTACTTAAAGCTGTCAAAATATTCAAGAAATTGAGATTTGCAAACATTTTATTGAAAAAATATAAAACCCATATCCTGCTTCACTCTAGATTACGGTGAGCACCAATTTCTACAGCAACGTTAATCAAATGTTGGTAGGAAATTAGCTGAAGGTAGATAAAAAGATAATGTGTGAATGAGGGTACTCATTGAATGGATTGAAGCAGGGCTCAGTGTTAGGTTCATAGAATGGTTACAGCACTGAAGGATGCCATTCAGCCCATTAGGCCAGTGCCAGATCTTTCCACGAGCAGTCCAGCTGGGCCCATTCCTGTGCCTTTTACTTGTGGCTCTGTCATTGTTTTTCAGTCATATAATTATCAAATTATCTCTTCAAAGGCATGAGTGAATCTGCCTTCGCCGCCCTTTCAGGCAGTGCATTTCAGATCCTCACCAGCTGATTCATAAAAATGGTTTTCCTCATCTCACCTTTGACTCTTTTGCTAATCACTTCAAATCTGTGTCCTTTGTTTCGGGACCCCTCTGCCAAAAGGAACAATTTCTCTCTATCTGCTCTCATCTAGCCCCCTCGTGATTTGAACATCTCTATCAACTCTACCCTCAACCTTCCCTGCTATAGAGACCCCCTCTCTATTCTACCCAATTAACTGAAGTCGTTCTTGTCTGAAATCATTCAAGTAAATCTCTTTCGTATCATCTCCAAAGTTTTTCTATTTTTCTTAAAGTGTTGTGTCCAGAATGGCCCCAGCTGAAAGGAATCAGTGCTTTATCAAGATTCATCATAATTTTCTTGCTTTCATACTCCAAGCTGCTATTTATCAAACCCAAGCTCTTGCATGCTTTTTAAATTGCTTTATCAACCAACTTTGTCACCTTTAAACATTTCCACACAATACCCAGCTCTCTCTCTCTTCTTGCACTACACATTAGATTTAAATTGCTTCTGCTTTTTCTTCTTACCACAATTCATCACTTCACATTTTTCTGCATTAAATGTTATCCACCAAATGCCTGCCCAATCCACCAGCCTGTCAACATTCTTTTGAAGTCTATCTCTGTCCTTCCCACTGTTCACAATACTTTCAAGTTTTGCATGCTGTTGCAACCACATCCGGAGGGGTGAATAAATTTCTCTCTTTTCCACTCCTGAGGTTGGTTATAACAGAGATTTAATTTTTTTTTAATTGGGATTTTTTAATCCCATATGCACTTGACCGTATGTAAAGCTTTATGAAGTAATAAGCCCAGCCATATATTAACAAGTGAAGAAGTAAATTCTATTGTTAAAACTCGCTCAGGTCAAAATGTAGATATGCTAAAGAAGTGAAAACCTATCCTAAACCCAGTGACACACAAACACACGCCCTGAAATTCTCCAGCTGTTCGTTAGTGGCGGGATTCTCTGGTCCTGCCGGCGCCTGTGAGTTTCCAGGTGGTGTGGGCTGGTTTGAATAGGAATTCCCATTGACAGCAGTGAGAACAGAGAATCCTGCTGCCAGCAAACACTGCACATGCTCCACCCACTGAGAGATATGTGGCTAGGAGGCCAGAGAAACCCGCCCACTATTTTTCAACATTCCTTTCATGGTCTTGAAATTCCAATGGTGTTGCAACTGATGCAGCTGATTGTTTTTCAGAGACAGTGGGCTGAATTCTCCGATTTTGCAGCTAAGTGCCTTCGCCAGTTTGGGAACTGTGGTGTTTTATGATGCCAAAATCGGCGCCGAACCCTCACCGTTTCTGGGATGGATGAGAGGCTAGAAGCTGTCCTGGGTAAAACTCCTGGTTCCTGCGGCCAAATCGTCTGGAAAATGGCCGGGTTCGTGACTGTGCATGCTCACGGCGATGACATGCAGCGATCGCGCCTTACAACTTGGCGCAAGCCGTGTATAGACCTGCCTGCCAAATACTGCCCCCCTGGCCACAGCCTGGCCAACACCCACCGTCCCCCAGCCCTCGCAGAAACCCCTCCAGCCAGCAGCATGGCTCCCGCCTGACTGTGGTGGGGCTGGACACAGTCTGCAGCCGCCACACCAGGTTCTCGACAGCGAAGACCACACGTCCCCCCCGTGGTCGCGAACTCGGCCCATCGGGGGCGGAATATGAGGGCAGGCCCCACCTGAGGGCCTTCAGGTGAGGCGCCAACGCCATTCCAACGGCCTGCACCACGCAATGCGATGATACCATTTTGGAGGGGATGGAGAATGGAAAATCGGCATCAAACCGACGCTGCCCCAGATTTGGGAGTCGGAAGGGATTCTCCTTTGCCTGATCGCTGAATACAATATCGGCTTCAGGCAACGAAAAATCCCGTCCAGTCTCTTTTAAACTGTAATCTATCTTTTTCTTAAGTGGTTGCGATAACACTCAAGGTTTCTGTCAATTTAAAATTCTCTATTATCGCTGTGATGTATTCCAAATATAACAGAGATCCTGAACTTGAGAATAGCAGGGAGAGAGAGATAATGTTACATTCTGCCGTATTGCTCGGGATGTTACTAATGTCTTCTGCTGACTCTTCTTGCTGTAACCAACAGACAAGCTTATAATCATAGGTTTTTCCAAGTGTTGTGCTGATCAGGTGACAGCTGGCTATGGTACACAATGGAGAATAATCCATATTAAGGAAGGAGTTTTGATCTCCCATTTCCAAAGTTACCAAGATGCCATTCAAACAAATAGTGGGTGCTGAGCATAATGGGGCGGAATTCTCTGAGTCTCCACGCCGAAATCACGATTGGCGTGGGGGCGGAGAATGGGCGTTTATGGCAAAATCCGGTCCAATGCTGCTCCCACGACACGGTCTCCCTCCGGGACGTGGCACCCGCCGGTGTGCGGCCTTCCCCCCCTTCACCACAGACCCCCCCCCCCTGTTTTTCCCCCCCAGTACCCCACCCAGGCCACCCCTTCCCCATCCATGGCGTCTCCACAGCCAGCTCGGGTGACAGAGACTGTTCAAGGACCTTCGCTCCCGGACTCCAAGACGTCAGCGGAACCACCACCATCGGCTGAACCGACGTCACCTACTCCACTGCGGCGGTCTGCCAGAACGTCGCGGGCCACGAAAAGACTGATCGAATCGATTTAAATTACAACAGCTCCATGGACTTTGTTGGGACTTTGTGTACTATTGCTACTTGTCTGGGCCAGTGGGAAGCCAAAAATGTAATAAAAGAAAAGGAGAGAACATTTTTGTTCTCCCGGCTGCTACTCATACCACGAGTTCTCTCCCCCCCCTCTCGTTGATACCCACCCCCCGGCTTCTTTCTCCGCAAGGGGTGAATGTGGTGGTATGATTTGCATAGCTGTCTGCCATTGGTGCAGAACACCGGCTTACCATTGGCCCTGGTCGGTCATGTGCCTCTCGACCGATTGGTTGAGACCAGTCATGTGATGGCTCTCCGATTGGTCGAGAGGCTGAGTTAACCACGCCTCCATACCGAGGTATAAATAGTCAGAACGCCCGGCGGTCGTCCATTTATTGTAGTCGACTGCAGGGCTAAGTTCTAGCTTATTAAAGCCTAACTTTTGTACAGCAACTCGTCTCACGTGCAATTGATGGCCCATCAGTGCCCTGTACACCCAAATCATGACTTTTTAAACTGCATCAGTGAATTAAGAACTAATTTTAGCACTGCCCACCTTCTGGCAGCTCTGAGATGCAGAGTAGTTTACGCATTTTGTAATTAAAGTTGTGTTTGAACCATTAGGGAGCAGCAAATCATGAGTAGCACCTGCCACTCCTTTAAGCTCCAGTCTGCATCTTCCTCATTAGGAAAGCAGGGCTTTGAGATGGAAGAGTTGAGTTTGAGGATTTTATAGGAGAGATGAGACAAGTTGAAAAAGGTGGGGTACTCGGTGGAGGAGAATTTGCCAGATGAGTAGGCAGAGACACCACACTGGCACTCTGTGCTGGAAAGTAGAGTCAGATGGAGGGGTTTCAGAAAGGACAACAATGAGCCAAATTTCAGTCAAAGTGATGATATCAATGCAATCGTCCATAATACGGTTGTAGAAAGCAAAGGCCTTATTTACAAGTCATTGAACATTCAGGTGGGAAATGGAGATGGGCAGTGATCACTGATCTACTTACATCCATCTGAGAGGCCATTTCAGAAGGCAGTTAAGAGTCAAGCATATTACAATAGTTCTGCAGTCACATGTAGGCCAGACAAGATAATGATGGCAGATTTCCTTCACTAAAATCCACCAGTGAACCAAATGGTTTTTATCAACAATCAATGATAGCATTTTGGTCACCATTTCGAAGATTCCAGATTTTGTAATTGAATTTTAAATTCCGCCAAATGCCATGGTGATATTTGAACCTGTATACCTAAAACATTTGCTTAAGATAGCTAGTCTAGTGCTATTACCACTATCTTCCCATCAAATAGTGCGTGGCATTACTGGATGACAGGAGGGGTGGGGTGGTGTGGGGTGATCTGAAAGAAGAGGAAGTGAAGGACATGAACCTTCTGCTAATGTTTAAAATTAGTTCATATTAAATGTTCAGAACCCTGATCATGTGTTGTCAGTGCAATTTTTACTCTTTTCATACTTTAATTTCTAATTCATGAATTAAACAAATTGCATACATTAAAGGAGTCAAAATTAGCATATACCATGCATAGAAGATCATAGACTCAGAGTGCTTTATAGTTACAGAATTGACAATCATGTCCGAGAATATCTCTATGATTAAAGCTTTGTGTGAATATAATATTAGGCCATTATTTTCTTGGTCACGACTGTACTGGGGAGGAGGTTAGTTAATTCTGACTGGAGTGTGGGACAGAATGATGCCAATGGCACAGGTTCAATCCTTGTAGCAACTGAGATAATTCCTGGAGCTGCCGGTTTGCCTTGCCTTACCAATCCGAAGAGCTTGATGCTGAGTGGGTGCCCATCAAAGTATAACCACTTGCCTTCTCTCTAAGGCAGTAATTTTGAAAGTCAGGGTCATGACCCGTGGGTGGATCACAGGCAGGTGGCGGGAGGGTCGCGGGGCCATCGGTCGCAGCTTTCCTGATCGCGGGAAGAAGTGCCAGTGGCTGCGACCGGCTTTCAAAATACCGGCCATCCCACGCGTGCATGCCCCCCTAGCAGTGCGCTGACCCAGGAGCAGATTATTTTAAAAAGTTGATGGAACCTTCTCTCCAGAAGCGGCGGCACAGAACAGGTACACTCATGTCACGTGCTCTGGGCGCGAAAGAGGTTCCTTCATTTTGTAATGTTATCAATGCTGGTGTGAACACCAGGGCCTCTGGTGAACAGGCCATGATGAAGAAAATGAAAACAGGAACAAAGCAACATAAATGTGGGGCACAATCCACCAGCTGCCTGCGTTCTCGCTGGGAGAGGCCTCTCGAAGGCTTCCCGGCAATCTTCATGCCTCGCGGGATTCATCCAGGTCCCATGAGTCGTCTGAAACAGAAACAGACCCACAAGGGGTGTGACCAAACGGTGCGAGTTGAAGCTGGTTTAGAAACAACTTTGGCAAACTTACCCTGGAATCGTTGGACTCGCGGGAACCACCAGCGTCACCAGCGAGGCCGCAGCCGTGCGCCGTTGAGCACTGGTCCACACAAATGTGGACCAGGCATAATGGCACCCAGGAGATGTCCCAGGTCATCAGAGACCCCTGGGTGGACAAGGTCAGTGTAGGATGGGCCCCTAGCCCTCCATCTGGAATGCGGGCACCTTGCCACTGCCAACCTGACACTGCCAAGGTACCCGAGTGGCACTGCCATGCTGGAAGGAGCACTGCCCGCATGCCAGGGTGTCAGTACAAGGGTGCCCAGGGGCCAGGCTGCACTGCCAAGGGTCCAGGACCGAGGGAGGCCATGTCCATGAAAGGAGGGTGGATGGGGGGCTGAAGGTGGGGGTGTGCAGGGAAGGTAAGTAGGGGCAGCCAGCAGGTTGCGAGGGTGATGGGTCGGCATCCTGGAAGGCATGGTCCTGTAAATGGGGGGACCTCCAGGGTGCCTATAGTGGAGTGTCCTCACTTGGGGTGTGGGGTAGTGACCATTTATGTGGGGGTGACATTGCATTGCCCATGGGTGGGGGGTATGGTGGAACCCATAAACTCACTTCAAGATTGGGGCACCCTTTCAAAATGGCAGCTTGATCTCTGAGTTCAGCTCCTCAGTGCTAAAAACAATTCTACGTGTGGGCCCAAAAAAGTGACTAAGTGTCATTGAATAGCGGTGGGGAACTCGCCGTCAGAATCAATGGGAAACGTCCTGAAAAACCCGCCACAAATGAACTGGGAAATATTTTGGGAGAATCGTGCCATGATTTCTTGAGGCATGGGTTTATTAAGTGTGGCACTGCAAATCAGGATGTAAAGTGTGCTTGTGTTGTATGTAGGGATGCACTGGTAAATGAAAGATTAAAACCCGCAAAACTTCAAAGGCATTTGAAGATTAAGCATGGCAAGTTCGAGGACAAACCTCTTGATCTTTTTCAATGGATGCAATGAGTTCTTGGGCGCGATTCTCTGGAAAAATTATTAAGTGTGATGGTGAGCGGGAATTGTCGCGGGCTTCCGGCGCCCAGCCCAGTGAGACCGGCAACGTTACAGACTCCAGAGAGTGGCGACTAGAGCCTTTTCACAGTAACTTCATCGTGGTGTAAATGTAAGCCTACTTGTGACAATGAAGATTATAATTATTATCATTCAACGTTAATTGGTCCACTTATCGAGGCCTCATGGGCTTCTCACCACGAATGCTGGCTCGCCAGCTGATTCATCACGACCACGCTCGCCAGCCCCTCACTAACAAAGTTGACCAACACTTAAGCTGCACTTGCTCGGCTAACCCCAGCCAGCTCACAACAATGCCGCCAAGGAGACCAGCCCCAAAATTCGGGGATGCGGACCTGGGGAGGCTCCTGGACACAGTGGAGGCCAGGAGGGATGTCCAGTTTTCCTGAGGGTCCCAGAGGCTAAGCCACAAGGCAGCAGTCAGCTCAGGCAGTGTGACTAGGAGGACTAGCCTTCAGTGTCGGAAGAAGGAATAAATGCTGCAGCTTTATAAAACCCTGGTTAAACCACACTTGGAATATTGTGTCCAGTTCTGGTCGCCTCATTATAGGAAGGACGTAGATGCTTTGGAGAGGGTGCAGAGGAGATTACTCAGGATGCTGCCTGGACTGGAGGGCATGTCTTGTGAAGAAGGGTTGAGCGATCTAGGGCTTTTCTCACTGGAGCGAAGAAGGAAGATAGGTGACTTGATAGAGGTGTACAAGGTGCTCAGAGGCATGGATAGAGTGGATAGACAGAGACTTTTCCCCAGGGTGGAAATGGCTGTCACGAGGGGACATAATTTTAAAGTGATTGGAGGAAGGTATAGAGGAGATGTCAGAGGTAGGTTCTTTACACAGAAAGTGGTGGGTGTGTGGAGTGCAGTGCCAGCAGAGGTGGTGGAGTCAGAGTCATTAGCAACATTTAAGCAACTCTTGGGCAGGCACATGAACAGCAGTAAATTGAAGGGGTCTAGGTTAGGTTGATGTTAGATTAGGATAAATGGTCGGCACAACATGGTGGGCCAAAGGGCCTGTACTGTGCTGTACTGTTCTATCTTCTATGTTCTAAGGTCAACGACCTACATCGGGCATCACGGGCGAGTAGACACCAAAGACCAAAGACCCCCGGGTCTCCAAAGGGAGAATCCCCCCAGGCGACCACCAACCATCCTTCCATTCCCCTCCCCCTTCAGCACTCCCTCCACCCATCCATTCAACCTTCCTTCTATCCCAACCCTCCCTTCAAAGCTGCACCCCCCCCCCCACATGTGGCTAATGATGACCTCTCTGTGTCTCCTCAGGAGGGAGAGGGCTCAGACTGGCGATGGGGTGCCGGACATGAGAATCCTCACCTCCTTTGAGGAATGGGCCCTGGAGGTGACTGGTGTTGCCAATGATAGGGCGGTCACCAACGCGGAGGATGGTGGATGTGGCAGAGTTGAGGAATCACGGGACCTGGAGGACCAATCAAACGTGAGTACTGATTGTCTTACTGACTGACCCATCCCTCTGACTGACCACATATCCGTTCCCCCGCTGGTCCACCAGCCGATGGCGCCGGCCAATCCCGGGTGGCTCTCTCTCCTGACTCCGGGGAGAACACCTCGGAGGAGAGCTCCGAGGATGCAACTGTTATCATCGCAGCACAGCTGTCACCCCACCCTCCATCAGCGCAGATACACACACCTTGGTGGGAAATGTTAGTGGGCAGGCTTCTGGGGCACAATTTGGTGAGCACCACACTGGTGATGATGCACAACAGGTGGAGGCAGGAACCCCCAGTTGAAGGTTTGCTGGATCCCAGGGTCTCAGCCTGATGCTGAGCCTCTAGTGCAGGGTTACCTGCAGCTGATGGAGACGATAGGGAGCGGCTGGGACATTTAGAGGGAGATGTCAGCGTCACTCCAGTGGATCCAAAGCAGCTTGGAGGAGTCCCAGAGGCTACAGGCGCAGGAGATGGTGATGGCAATGAGTGGCACCAAGGCCCACACTGCTAGGGTGGCGACCGTAATGGAAAGCCTGGTGCACGGAGGGCAGCACGGTAGCACTGTGGATAGCACAATCGCTTCACAGCTCCAGGGTCCCAGGTTCGATTCCGGCTTGGGTCACTGTCTGTGCGGAGTCTGCACATCCTCCCCGTGTGTGCGTGGGTTTCCTCCGGGTGCTCCGGTTTCTTCCCACAGTCCAAAGATGTGCAGGTTAGGTGGATTGGCCATGATAAATTGCCCTTAGAGTCCAAAATTGCCGTTAGCGTTGGGTGGGGTTACTGGGTTATAGGGATAGGGTGGAGTTGTTGACCTTGGGTAGGGTGCTCTTTCCAAGAGCCGGTGCAGACTCGATGGGCTGAATGGCCTCCTTCTGCACTGCTCGCATCCCACATTGTGAGCGAGCACTCAGCAGGCAGGCAAGGGTCAGACTATGGTACAGAGTAAGGAGCACCAACGCCCAGCTCTCTGCAAGTTATCGTCATCCCCCTGCCCTCGACAGTGACCCTCTGACAGTACCGACACAGTCCCAGCACCCTTGAGTGCTGTGACACAGACCCTGGGAGGGTGGGAAATGGGGGTGGTGGGTGGGTAAGGTTGCAATGATGGACCAGGCCATGTCCTAAGTGAATTGGGTGAGGGTGAGGGCTTCCCTGGCCCTCCAGGCTTGCCGGGCCCTCACCGCTGCCGGCTGTCCTGCAGCCTCCGGCTGGCCCTCAGGTTCCTTCCTGGCCTCGTCGTCCGGTCCCGGCTGGCCTCCTCATCATCCTCATCCCCATCCCCCTCCTCCTCCTTGGAGGTGTGATGTGGAGATGCCGGCGTTGGACTGGGGTGAGCACAGTAAGAAGTCTGACAACACCAGGTTAAAGTCCAACAGGTTTGTTTCAAACACTAGCTTTCGGAGCACTGCTCCTTCCTCAGGTACTGTTTGTTTGAAACAAACATGTTGAACTTTAACCTGGTGTTGTAAGACTTCTTACTGTCCTTGGAGGTGGCCACATGTCCCTCGTCACCAACCTCCAGCTTACGCCCCGCTGCTGTGCGAGATTGTGGAGGACACAACAGACCACATCAAAGCGGGCAACCCTCAGGGGGTGCACCACAGGGCACCATCGGAGCAGTTAAGGCATCGGAATTGCATCTTGAGGAGTCCAGCTTCAGTCTCCGCTCACCATATTGGTGCCATTAGCCAGGTCCTCAGCGGATATCCCTTATCCCCCAAGAGCTAGCCGGCCATCCTGGGGTGCTCCTCGAAGAGGTCAGGGATGAATGACTACCCCAGGAAGCAGCTGTCATGCACACTCCCCGGGAAGTGTGAGCACACATAATTATCTTCATAATGGTCGCAGATGAATTATATGTTGACGGAGTGGAACCCCATGCAGTTAACATAGGGCACCCCCAGGTGGCCTGCAGAGCACAGGGCAACATGCGTGGCATCTATAACTCCCTGGACTTGGGACATCCCTGCGATGGGAGGTAAACCCGATGCCCGGGCATCCTGTTAGGCCTGGTACATGTCTTCCGCCCGGGCATACAGGGCATTCGTGACCTGCCGGCTGTACTTGTGGCTGTGGCCTGTAAGGTACCACACAGGTCCCCGCTCGAGCTTGAAGGTTCATGGCTGGAGTGACCTTGACGGCCACTGGGAGCGGGTGTCCTCCTCCTCTACCTGGTGCCAAGTCTGCGAAGATATGGCACAGGTGTTGCACAGGACCTTGTTGAGATGGAGTCTCCTGTGGCACAGGCTGTCCGTCATGTGGTGTTCAAATGACCTGCGACGCCAGTACACCCTGGGCCGTCGCAGGAATCCCCCTCTGGGTCCCTCCCTAGCCTGATGGTCGGCCGAGTCCTCAAGGTGTCAAGTGGGATTCAGCACATGGACTGCTGCCTCAAGCATCTGCAGACGCTGCTGCTGCCACCTTCTCCGGCGTCTGGCTGCATCACGTAGGACCAGCACCACTAGGGCAATCTCTGCATCCAACATTCCTGCCATAGTGTCAATATCTGTACAGTATTGGGAGAGGGTGTTAGACTGACAAACAGCAGTAACTTCCACTCCCAACCCTCCATTGCACCACTGATACCCACCCTACCCAGAACACCCTGTCCACGCACACCTGGCCGCAGCAGGCTTCCCTCACCTGGCCCCAGACGCTGTACCCTGGACATCCGCTCACAACATCAACCGGATTGGGTGCTGGGCCCCTCCCTGTGGCACTCACCCACCCTCCGGCCGTGGACATGTCCCCGGAGCTGTGTCCCATCCCCTGGGTATTCAGATGTTAGCTGCTGCATGTGTGGTGTTGCCTCCCGCAGTGTTCACATACACTGTCCAGGCATCACAGTCTGATTGGGATGCCAGGCAATGACTCCTGCATGCTACATGCCCCACCCACCCACTGAAATCCACTTGGAATTGTGTGAAGTGCCCACTTAACCACGACTGCCAATTCAGCAATGCAGCCAGCAGTCTTGACAGTAGGCGGGATGTATGGGTGGTTGGTTGGGCAGATGGGCAGGGGCAATGGTTGCCGCCGGAACACGGAACAGGTACATAAGATCTAGGGGTTGGTATGGTGGTGCAGCGAGTGGTTGCCCCCTGGTGGCACCCCTTGCACCCCCCCCCCGCACTCTTCCAAGGGGGCCCACCCCTGACGACTTCCCACCAGCCGAGGGTCCCCATCCCCCACAAAACACAACGGCAGCAAACCCAGCGCCCCCGGGCTCTTTGTGAGTAAAGATGGCTACTCACTTCCTCAGAAGCCCTTCCGCCAGGTTCACGTTTTTAAAAAGGACTACTAATCGGCATCAACAAGACCACTTGCTGGGGAAGCCACTGAATGACAGATAAGGGGTAGCTCTCGTTAATTGTATGGAAATGGGGCTTAAGTAGTGATAATTGGTTTCTTGCCATGCTATATTGGGGGTTGCATCCCGAGCTGTTTGGCGCCTGGCATGGTTTCCGTTTTTGACCTCGCCCGCTATTCACATTTGAGTGCGAGTGTAATGAGGCCGGAAGATCGGTCCCCTTAATACATCAGCTGAAAGGGCAGCACGGTGGCACAGTGGTTAGCATTGCTGCCTACGGCGCTGAGGACCTGGGTTTGAATCCCAGCCCTGGGTCACTGTCTGTGAGGAGTTTGCACATTCTCCCCGTGTCTGCGTGGGTTTCACCCCCACAACCCAAAGATGTGCAGGTTAGGTGGATTGGCCACGTTAAATTGCCCCTTAATTGGAAAAAATAATTGGGTACACTAAATTTATAAAAAAAAATAAAAAATAAAAAAACATCAGCTGAAGTCCTTAGCATAAATGTAACATTGAATGACAAAGTAAGTGAAATCTTGAGGGCCAAGCAGGCTTCCCTGTCACAGTAAAGGTAAGTGAAAATAGTGGGTGATGATGGCCAGCCGGCATGGATCCCAAAAGATGGCGGTTGGTAAAAATGAGTGCCAGGCAAAAAAACACTGCTCCAAGGGTAGAGGTGTTGCAAATTGTGAAGTCCTTTGATAGAGTAAATAAGGAGAAACTTTTTCAAGTGGTGGAATTTGTGTGCCAACATGGGTCTTATTGCACCTATGTTGCGCACATATGCTTAGTTTGCACCAGAGCCAGCAGCCATGACGCGAGTGCAAAATCCTGGCTAGCCTGGTCATTGCACCAAAAATGCAGCCCTAACTCTTCCAAGGAAAATGCTTGCCACTTCACCCATGTATGGGAGCAACTGATCATGCAGAAACCTTGAAGTTAGCAAAGAATCTCCGTCAACACCCACCGTCTCAGAATGTGAAGCTGGTTTTGAGTCCTTCCTATTGCTGAGCATACATTCAGCTGTGAACAATAGAGGATGCTAGCTGGAACACTGAGCTTCAAAATGGCAGCTAATCAGCTTTGCCTGAAACTATGATCTGTCCTCTCTGCGTACTTCTGCAACCACCACTGCACATATGCTAATTCCCCAAACAATATTGTCATAATGATTTGACTCATGCATGAGTGGTATCAATCTGTAATTTTATCAACTGATCAAACATATATTAAATTGTTTATTAAAGACATTCTTAAAGCAAGTTATGACACTGAATTATCTGATATCTGGTATTGCAAATTGAATGGTTTCTGGAAAGTACCAATGTGAATTAGTATTCGGACATGCCATGACACCTTCATGGGATTTCACAAATGCTGATGTCAAGAGCTCCTTCAAAAGGATTAACTGAAAACTGCACTGGGCCTCCAATTAAATTCCTGTGAGGCTACCTCTCAAGTGGAGACAGAAATTGGACTTGGACAATAGCTACATGGAAAAATGCTCTTCCTCTTTCATTAAGATGGATAATAGATATTCAGGATTTAATGGCTGAAGCATTGCAGAATGTCATCACCTCGGCCATGAAACAAAATTCATGGTCTGTCAAACATCAGCAAAGCAAGCACCTTCAGAAATCATTATGGAGAATGAGGTCATGTGATGAATTAACCATTTTTGAAATTGCTTTATTATAGCGCGCAAGCTGCTAAATGGGGAATAATCGGAAAAAAATGCCAATGAAGCAGTAAACAGTTCCCTTTCTTCTCTCCCAATTTAAGAAGTTATCTTTTACAGTTTAAAAATCCAGCACAGAGATAGAGAATATTTATTGAAAGGAAATTGAGGTGAAAAAAAGCATCGATCTCTGGAAAAGGTGGATTAGAAATAAATTGTCTCTGGAAATTCCAGATTAACATGGACTTCCTGAAATGTCAAGTGCACCATGTAGAAAACCAAGGCATCATATACAGTGAACTCTCATCTGTTTACCTTGAACTTTAATTTGTCTCATTTGTTTAAGAAAGTAACTATCTACAGTTACATTCTTGTGTATGTGTATTGCACAGACTAGTATTTACCATTATAAATATTTTAATATCTTTACTGGGGTGAGTTTCTAACTCAGTAAAAATTAACCCCTTTTTGTTTTAAACTCAAGAAGGTCTGCAGACTAGTTTCTTTGCGATCATCATGTAACTGGTTAAACACAAACATTGGGCGGGATTCTCCGACCCCCCGGGAGGTCGGAGAATCACCCGGGGCCGGCGCCAATCCCGCCCCCGCCGTGTCCTGAATTCTCCATCCCCCGAGATTCGGCGGGAGCGGGAATCGCGCCACACCGGTCGGCGGGCCCCCGTGGCGGTCGACGTGCCCCCCGTGGCGATTCTCTGACCCGCGATGGGCCGAAGTCCCGCCGCTGACAGGTTTCTCCCACTGGCGTGGATTAAACCACCTACCTGACCGGCGGGATTGGCGGAGCAGGTGGGCTCCGGGGTCCTGTGGGGGGGGAGGGGATCTGACTCCGTGGGGTGCTCCCACGGTGGCCTGGCCCGCGATCGGGGCCCACCGATCGGCGGGTGGGGCTGTGCCATGGGAGCACTCTTTTTCTTCCACCTTCGCCATGTTCTTCACCATGGCGGAGGCGGAAGAGACCCCCTCCCCTGCGCATGCGCCAGTATGACGTCAGCAGCCGCTGATGCTCTGGTGCATGTGCGGACTTACACCGGCCGGCGAAGTCCTTTTGGCCCCGGCTGGCATAGCGCCAAAGGCCGTTCACGCCAGCCGACAGAGTGGGAACCACTCTGGCGCGGGCCTAGCCCCTCAATGTGAGGCCTTGGCCCCTGAAGGTGCGGAGAATTTTAGGTGCGGAGAATTCCGCACCTTTGGGGCAGCCCGACGCCGGAGTGGTTCACATCACTCCAACACGCCGGGACCCCCCGCCCCGCCGGGTAGGGGGGAATCCCGGCCATTGAATAAATATCTTCATCCTTCTAAATTCACAAAAACTATCCTGTAATGGTCAGACCTCGGAGTGGTAAACTACAGGGGTGTCAATTTTTATTCTTCCTCAAGTGATCATGACAATATAGCATTTGGTGTGATTCAACCCAAAAGCGTGCAGACACGCTGGAGATGCCATTTTGAACCAATTGTGGTATTCAAAGAAAAGAGTGCAAATTACTTCAATTTGTCATGCATGGGTCTGCTTCCATCAGGTGAAGGCAGGGTGATGTAGTACTGCCACTCCCCTCATGGAATTGGTCCAAGGTCGGATCAGATTTTAATGCCAGCATCATTTACAAAACATCAGTCGTGACCCCTTAAAATTCGTTCTAAAACTTTAACCTATCTAGAACAACATGCTGGCAGCTTGTAGAGAGGATGCAGAAAATATTCACGAGAATGGTTCCAGGGATGAGGTCCTTCAGTTACATAGAAAGATTGGAGAAGTCCAATTGTATCCAAAGATGTGCAAGTTCGGTGGATTGCCCATGCTAAATTGCCCCTTAGTGTTAGGTGGGTTTATGAGGTTACGGTGATAGGGTGGGGGACTGGGCCTATGTGGAGTGCACTTTTGAAGGGTCGGTGCAGACCCGGTGGGCCAAATGGCCTCCTTTTGCACTTTAGGAATTCTAAGTTGGTACAATTCTCCAAGAAGAAAGGAAGGTGCAGAGGAGATTTGATAGGCATATTCAAAATCATGAGGTGTCTGCACAAAATAGCTAAGAAAGAACTGTTCCCATTGGTGGAAGGATTACAGAAGTTTCATGTTGAAAACTGAATTTTCTAAGAAACAGACATTAATTTCAGCAAAAGATGTTTATATTTTAACAAGCCATATATGTAGTGTCTCATCATCAATATGTGAGAAATTTTACTGACTGATCGCGATCTGAAATAAATCATGTTAACTGAATCTAACTTTGCCTCCTTTGTAAGTATTTCCTTTTTGGTGACATCTGAGTTTCCAAATATGGCAAAATATGTTGAAAAATGATTGTGGCCAGGGCAGCGCGTTGGCACAGTGGTTAGCACCGCTGCCTCACGGCACCAAAGACCTGGGTTCGTGCCGGCCCCAGGACACAGCATACACCATAACAATTTCTCCAGTATGGGGGAGGGGGAGTGGTAGAGTGGTATTGTCATCGGACTAGTAACCCAAGACCCAGAGCAAGATGTGGGGACCCAGGTTCATGGCAGATGGTGAAATGTGAATTAAATAAAAATCTGGAATTAGAAGTCTAATGATGAAACAATTGTTGTAATGCCCTCTAGGAAAGGAAATCTGCTGTCCTTAGCTGGTCTGGCCAACATGTGACTTCAAATGCATTCTGTCATGGAGGGGTAGTTAGGGATGGGCAATAAATGCTGACATATAAAATGAGTTAAAAAATAATAATGAACGTTGATTTTAATAAGCAAAATCACTGCCTTTATTTCATAAATTTCTAAATTGCTGATTTCACACACCTCTCATCAGTATTTAAGGTTATTGACTTTTTCAATAGTTCAACAAAATTAATTCCGTTTTTATGACGGAGATGTGCTGTCAGTCAAGAAATTATAGTTCCTATACCGTGCAGTTTGAAAGAAAATGAAACAATTATATGTATCTGAGAATAATTGAGTGTTGAAATTTGTGAATGTTTTAAACCAATTAATTTCCTAGTGAGACAAATTTTTGTTCAAGGAATCCTTTATAAAGAGTTCATCCCAGAACAATGTGGTGTAAATAATATTTGTATTCACCATTGGGTAATAATACAGGCTACACAAATCATCAGCATGTTACAAAGAAATGTTGCTGTCCATGTCAGAACATAATGCAACATCTAAGTATCAAATAAACACATGGAATTTGGCCTGCAGAAGAAATAGTTTTATTCCACACATTTTGTTCTTGTTCTGAGTTACTTACTATATACCTCTGTGTCTTGGCATGTTCTACATATTTGTTCAGATATATATTTGTGTCAAAATCATGTTGCTCTCGCAGCTTTTGAAAGTGCGATACTTAGTGGCTTAGTATCCTATGGCTGTCGTTCACTAATATGGAAAAACATTCAAGCAAGTAATTTTAATCTAATCTGCAGGAAACTGGTGGGATGATATTTGTCACGCCTTTCATACTTACCCAATTTTACATTCCATTGAAGTGAATGGGAAGTAAAATTGAGAGAGCAAATCCGATCCCATTAGTCTCCTGTTGGGCCCGTTAGGTTAAATTACCGCCATGTGTAATGGCTCTGATCACATCAACGATTTCTATCGAAAAATATTACAGTGCGTTAGCGAGCAGGAATTGTCGTGGGTTTCCCGGTGCTCAGCCCAGCAAGGCTGACAGCGCTATTCAATGTGAATTTGGTCCACTTCACGGTGCCTCACAGGCTTCCGGCCGCGAATGTCACCTTGCCAGCTGATTCGCCGGGACCGCGCTCAGCCAACGCCAGCTCGTACAATGGCGCAGAGGACACCAGCCCCAAGATTCGGGGATGCTGACCTGGAGAGGTTCCAGAATACTGGAGGGATGTCCTGTGGTCCCGGAGGGTGAGCCACAAGGCAGCCAGTGCCTGGGCGAGGAGGCAGCAGCAGTCAGCTCAGGCTGTGTGACCAGGAGGACAGGCCTCCAGTGTCAGTAGAAGGCCAATGACCTACACCGGGCAGCACAAGTGTGTGGACCCAACGTCCAATCCACCCAACCCCCAAGGGAATAGCCCCCCAGACGACACCCAACCCTCCCTCCACCCCCCTTTCCTATTCAGCAATCCCTTCACCCACACCTTTAACTTTCCCTCCACCCCAACCTTCCCTTCACACCCACACCCTCACAACTGTGAGCCATGCTTGTGGCTAACAATACCCTCTCTGTGTCCCCTCAGGAAAAGCTCTCCCATAATCGGTGGAAGGGGGCCCAGATTAGTGGTGGGGTGCCGGACCTGAGAATCCTCGCCTCCTTTGAGGAGCAGGCCCTGGAGGTGACTGGTGTTGCCGAGGATGGGATGGTCACCAACACGGAGGCTGGCAAACGTCGCAGAGGTGAGGAACCACCAGGCTCCACCTAGAGGACCTGTCAAATGTGAGCACTGATTGCCTTACTGAGTGACCCATCCTTCTAACTGACCACATGTCCATTCTCTTGTAGATCCTCCAGCCGATGGTGCCGGCCTATCCTGGGGGGCACCCCCTAATAGCGATTGCCTTCAGCAGCACAGCCAGGATCCTCAGCAGTCAGTGGGGGTTATGCGTGATTGGTAGGGCAGTCGGGCAGGGAGAAGGGTTGCCCCCAGAATGTGGTTGGGGATCCAGGGGTTGGCATGGTGGTGCCACAAACAATTTCCCCTCCCACGCCTCCCCCCCCCCACATTCCCATTGTGTCTCTCCACCACTGCAGACTGTCCCCCAGTCACACTGAGCACTGGGGCAACAAGCCGCAGTGCCCTCGGGTTCTTTGCCTGTGAGCAAAGATGGCTACTCACCTCCTCAGCTTCCCAAATAAGCCCTTCCATCAGGTTCACCTTTTTAAATAGGAATACGAATCGGCGCCAGCGTGAGCACCTGCTGGGGAGTCCACTGAATGATGGAGACAGTTGGATAAGAGGTGGCTCCCGTTAATTTGTTACGGGCCAGGGTTTAGAGAACACCAAAGTATATCATGGAGTTCACCTGACCTACAAATGTTTATAGATATTGGTTATGAGGAGCACAGAAGAACATAAGAACTAGGAGCAGGAGTAGGCCATCTGGCCCCTCGAGCCTGCTCCGCCATTCAATGAGATCATGGCTGATCTTTTGTGGACTCAGCTCCACTTTCCGGCCCGAACATCATAACCCTTAATCCCTCTATTCTTCAAAAAACTATCTATCTTTATGTTAAAAACATTTAATGAAGGAGCCTCGACTGCTTCACTGGGCAAGGAATTTCATACATTCACAACCCTTTGGGTGAAGACGTTCCTCCTAAACTCAGTCCTAAATTTACTTCCCCTTATTTTGAGGCTATGCCCCTTAGTTCTATTTTCACCCGCCAGTGGAAACAACCTTCCCGCATCTATCCTATCTATTCCCTTCATAATTTTATATGTTCCTATAAGAACCCCCTCATCCTTCTAAATTCCAACGAGTACAGTCCAAGTCTACTCAACCTCTCCTCATAATCCAACCCCTTCAGCTCTGGGATTAATCTAGTGAATCTCATCTGCACACCCTCCAGCGCCAGTACGTCCTTTCTCAGGTAAGGAGACCAAAGGTGAACACATTACTCCAGGTGTGGCTCACTAACACCTTATACAATTGCAGCATAACCTCTCTAGTCTTAAACTCCATCCCTCTAGCAATGAAGGACAAAATTCCATTTGCCTTCTTAATTACCTGTTGCACCTGTAAACCAACTTTTTGCGACTCATGCACGAGCACACCCAAGTCTCTCTGCACAGCGGCATGCTTTAATATTTTATCATTTCAATAATAATCCCTTTTGCTGTTATTCCTACCAAATGGATATCCTCACATTTGTCCACATTGTATTCCATCTGCCAGACCCTAGCCCATTCACTGAACCTATCCAAATCCCTCTGCAGACTTCCAGTATCCTCTGCACTTTTTGCTTTACTACTCATCTTAGTTTCGTCTGCAAACTTGGACACATTGCCCTTGGTCCCAAACTCCAAATCATCTATGTAAATTGTGAATAATTATGGGCCCAACACTGATCCCTGAGGGCAGTGGCGGACTGGCCAGGGTGTCAGCTTGCCCGATGGCAAGTGGGCCCCTGATGAAGTGGGCCCCCTATATCAAATAGAAATGCAATAAAGAAACAAACACAGACAACTGTTTTAGTAATAAAAAGGAATAAGAAAAAAAAGAGAACAGGACACAAATAAGCAGTGCATGAAAAGGAACGAAGCTGGGGAGGTAGTGGAAGGATGTGGAATAGGGGGGCCCGGGTCGGGCATAATTAAGGAAATTCCATGTTTTCAGCAAGAGTGTGTGAATTTAAAGATAAAGTTACAATTTGTGATTTGAGATGGTCGGCAACTTCAAAGGATATCAAGCAGTAGTCTTGGTTCAGCCGGTACATCGGTCCAGGGCCCGGAGAGCCAAGAAGGGGCTCGTGAATCTCTGAAGGGCCCTTTAAAATTATAATTAATTAGATAAATAAATCTCCAACTTCTTTCCTGAGATTTGTATTCTAACTTAATAAAATATAATTGTTTTTAAAAAGAGCAATACCAAATAAAAATGCAATAAAGAAACAAACAAATAATCACTCAGTGTATGAAGGAGCGAAGCAGTGTTAAACGGATGTGAAAAGGAGTAAAGGAGTGGAGGGGGGGCGTGGGGGGGGGTGGGGGGGGGGCTGGTTCACCCGGGTCGGACATAGTTGGAAATCCACGTTTTCAGCAAGAGTGTGTGAATTTAAAGATAAAGTTACAGTTCGTGATTTGAGATGGTCGGCAACTTGAAAGGATATCAAGCAGTACATAGGGTCGTGAGGTCACCGAAAAGGAGAAGCGGTACCTTTGACCGTGAATCATGAGGTCAAAGATATTGAAGTGATAAACCATGATCGGTAAACTCAAAGGGTTGCGACTTGTAACACTACACTGGTATCAAACTGGACATGTTAACTTTGGTCGAGGGACCATTCTTAATGTCTTACTATAGTCGGACCAAACTTCTAAGTTTCAACAGTTGTCTCAGTTGCTTGCTGGTGTGAACACTGGACAGTGGATTGTCTCCTCTTCTGAAGCTGCATAGGCCACAGTAGTATTGACTAATGAACATAACCTATTGAAGTGTAAGTAAGTTATTTTATATTTTTTATCAAGTAGGGGTTTATCTGGCGTTCCTTCAAGTTATTCTTGCAATCATCAATATTCATTTTTCCCAATGTGGGCTATTTTTAATTAAGTTTTTATTTCAGGAATATTACCCCTACCAGCATGGAAAAGAAAAAGCATAAATCTGGGTCACTAAAATGCAAAGAACAAAAAGAAGCAGAAAGGAAGGAATCAGCCAAGCGATGCAGGCCTATTACAGAGTTTATAATACCACAAGCACAATCCACATCAATATCCAGTTCTGCAACAAATAATCAAGAAGCAAGAAACAATGCTCATGGTGATGATGCAATGACATGCGAGTTACAAGAACAGAGAAGAGCTACTTTGAATGTAGAGACAAATACAAGTGCATCCATTACTAATCAACCCAGGCCCAATATTTCTTCTGGCTTCCTTGTTCCGGTATCTGTACTGCCTGTAGTTGCAACATCTGAACACATAGCTTCAACTAGTGACAGGGAATCAGATATTCCTTCAAGCATAAATGACTTGGTTTCTGAAGCACATCCTGTAAATGAACCTACGCAAGAAAATGAAAGATCAATTACTGGAATCTATCAATATCCATCACGAGCAAACCTAAAACAGTATTTTGCTGAACATCCACTTCAGCCACTTGATGATCTGCCATTTGATGCTCGTTTGTATGAGAGGAAAATTATGAATGACTCAGTCCCAATAAAATGGCTAACATATAACAAAGAAAATCGATGCTTATATTGTTCATACTGCTTAGCCTTTGAGTTTCCCAACACTTGTAATCCATCACCTTTTGTACATGGCTTTAGTGACTACAGGCATATTAGCCAGAGCTTGACTTTACATGAATCGACAACAGCACATGTCAGAAATGCTCAGCAATATATCAGTGTGGTTAATGATGGCACCTTAGATACATTTTTTGCAGCATCACTAATTAAAAGGAAAGAAGAAGTATTGAAGCAGAGAAGTATTGTCATGAGGATTATAGACATCATAAAGATGTTAGGCAAGCAAGCACTTCCTTTTCGAGGTCACAGAAATGAATCGGCCTACACTCTAGATAACAAGGTTCTGAATCATGGCAATTTTTTAGCTACAGTGCAGTTGTTGGCAAAATATGACGCCATTATGGTAGCTCACATTTCTGCAGTACAAAACAAATCTAAACAAAGAATCAAACGATTAGAGCAACAAGGAAAGGCTCAAAGTAAAGACCGTGGTGGACTTGTTACATACCTGAGTAAAACAACTATAAACATGTTAATCAAAATTATGAAGAATATGACACAAGAAAGAATTAGTCATGAAGTTTCTCAAGCAAAATATTATTCTATTCAGGTTGATTCAACACAAGATAATTCATCCATCGATCAGTTTAGCATTATTATTCGGTATGTGCTTAAAGGTATTATCTGTGAGCGACTACTTTCAGTTGTGACAAGTAATGATGGTACAGGACATGGTCTTTTTGATCTATTGATTGAAACATTATAGCATCTTAAAATTGACCCCCAAAAATGTTTATCTGATAGCACAGATGGCGCTGCAAGCTACCATGGCCAGTATAATGGTTTACAAAGTAAAATTGCTGATGTGGCTGATCAACATGTTCCTATATGGTGCTATGCCCATGTCTTGAATTTGGTGATAACTGAAACAACAAAATGGTGTGTGCCTGCAGTTTCTTTTTTCAATTTGCTCCAGAATATAGCAACTTTTGTGAAAGCATCATACAAGAGAATGGCTGTATGGATAGAAGTTGTTGGAAAACATCTAGGACAAGAAAAAATGATACGATTAAAGCTAATTGGCGAGACCAGGTGGTCAGGAAAATCCAATGCAGCAACAACTATATTTGGACGTTTTAATGATGCCGCTGCCAGTACTTTCGTAAATCTATTGACATGCTTATCAATGATACAAGATTCAGAAAAGTTTGATGCCAAAACAAAACATGAAGCAAATGTTTTACTTCAAAGTCTTCTAAAGTTTGAAACCATATTGACAGCATTTACTTACTTGTATATATTTGAAACTACAACCCCGTTATCAAGTTATCTACAGACAAGTGGTTTAGATATGTTTACTGCATGGAATTTGCTAGATTCAGCTACAACAAAGTTGAAGGAACAGACAAGAACATTTGATAATGTTCACAGAAGGCTTTGGAATTTGTAAATAAATGTAATGACAGGATTTCACAGATGAATATGGATGAAAATCAAACATTGGAAATTGATGCGTTGGAAACAGCATTGCCAGTTAAGAGGCAGAGGAAGAAGAAAAGAATGGCAGATGAGCTTATTGATGATGAAAGAAATTCCTCAGATTCTCTAGCTGATTTTCGAGTAAATGTGTTTAATCTAATAATGGATCGCATTGTCCAGTCACTAGAATCATGCTTTGTACAACACAAACAGTTGTATAAAGATTTGGCCTGCTTGGACCCAGCAAAGTTTAAAACTATTGCAGAGAAGGGCCTTGAAGATGAAGCATTGGAAGGTATTATTAAGCTGTTTCCACAAATCAGCAAAGATCATGTAATAGTGGAATTGTTTTCTTCTGCTTCAAACTTTGATGTATTGAAGCTATTGCTTAATGATGGTGAGAATATGGATTCCAGTTGCAACAATTGTAAAATTTGCAGCACTTGCCCATCGTGTGTACTAAAAATTCTGGCATCCAACAGACTTCATGACAAGGCATATGATAGCCTTTATGAACTTTATAAAGTCATCTGCATACTATCAGTTACTCAAGTCCAATGTGAGAGGACATTTTCAAAGCTAAAGATCATAAAGACAAGGTTACGAAATTCGCTGTCTGAGGAGAATTTGGAATCATACATGTTGCTATCCATTGAAAAGGAATTGTTAGATGAATTGGATGCAGAAGCAATTATTGGAAGATTCGCACAATCATCTAGCTAACAGAAACGATTGCTCTTAATATAGTGGACTGCAGGGCAGCACGGTGGCCTAGTGGTTAGCACAACCGCCTCACGGCGCTGAGTTCCCAGGTTCGATCCCGGCTCTGGGTCACTGTCTGTGTGGAGTTTGCACATTCTCCCCGTGTCTGCGTGGGTTTCGCCCCCACAACCCAAAAATGTGCAGAGTAGGTGGATTGGCCACGCTAAATTGCCCCTTAATTGGAAAAAATAATTGGCTAATCTAAATTTTAAAAAAATATATAGTGGACTGCATGCAATGCTCTATTGTGCTTTTGAATTATCTGTTCATGTGTACATTGTGCAGTAAACTATTTAAAAATATCAACCAATTACATAAAATTTTAAAAAATAAATAAAAAATTCAATTATAACATTCTGTATTTACATTTGGTATCTACTGCCAGTAATATGTACAGTACATGTACACTGTAATTACTAAGAAATACACATTTTTTCCACAAACATTTTAATTGTACCCTTTTTTACATATGTATTTCTTGAAAATTTGATTTATTCGTTATGAAAATCAAATGATAGCATTGTAGTTGTGGGTGGGCCCCCTTTGTCTCCTGGCAACCAATATTTTTAGACCCAGTTCGCCACTGCCTGAGGGACACCACTAGCTACTGATTGCCAGCCAGAGAAACACCCATTAATCCCCACTCTTTGCTTTCTATTAATTAACCAATCCTCTATCCATGCTACTACTTTACTCTTAATGCCATGCATCTTTATCTTATGCAGTAACCTTTTGTGTGGCACCTTGTCAAAGGCTTTCTGGAAATCCAGATATACCACATCCATTGGCTCCCTGTTATCTACTGCACTGGTAATGTCCTCAAAGAATTTCACTAAATTAGTTAGGCACGACCTGTTCTTTATGAACCCATGCTGTGTCTGCCCAATGGGACAATTTCTATCCAGATGCCTCGCTATTTCTTCCTTGATGATCGATTCCAGCATCTTCCCGACTATCGACGTTAAGCTCACTGCACTATAATTACCCACTTTCTGCCTACCTACTTTTTTAAACAGTGGTGTCAAATTTGCTAATTTCCAATCCACCGGGACCACCCCTGAGTCCAGTGAATTTTGGTAAATTATCACTAGTGCATTTACAATTTCCTTAGCCATCTCTTTCAGCACTCTGGGATGCATTCCATCAGGGCCAGGAGACCTATCTACCTTTAGCCCCATTAGCTTGCCCATCACTACCTGCTTAGTGATAACAATCATCTCAAGGTCCTCACCTGTCATAGCCTCATTTCTATCAGTCACTGGCATGTTATTTATGTCTTCCACGGTGAAGGCTGACCTAATAAACCTGTTCAGTTCCTCAGCCATTTCCTCATCTCCCATTATTAAATCTCCCTTCTCATCCTCTAAAGGACCAATATTTACCTTAGCCACTCTTTTTTGTTTTATATATTTGTAGAAACTTTTACTATCTGCTTTATATTCTGAGCATGTTTACTGTCATAATCTATCTTACTCTTCTTTATAGCTTTTTTAGTAGCTTTCTGTTGCACCCTAAAGATTTCCCAGTCCTCCAGTCTCCCACTAATCTTTGCCACTTTGTATGCTTTTTCCTTCAATTTGATACTCTCCCTTATTTCCTTAGATATCCACGGTCGATTTTCCCTCTTTCTACTGTCCTTCCTTTTTGTTGGTATAAACCTTTGCTGAGCACTGTGAAAAATCGCTTGGAAGGTTCTCCACTGTTCCTCAACTGTTTCACCATAAAGTCTTTGCTCCCAGTCTACCTTAGCTAGTTCTTCTCTCATCCCATTGTAATCTCCTTTGTTTAAGCACAAAACACTAGTGTTTGATTTTACCTTCTCACCCTCCATCTGTATTTTTAATTCCACCATATTGTGATCGCTCCTTCTGAGAGGATCCCTAACTAGGAGATCATTAATCAATCCTGTCTCATTACACAGGACCAGATCCAGGACCGCTTGTTGCCTCGTAGGTTCCATTACATACTGTTCTAGGAAACTATTGCGGATACATTCTATAAACTCCTCCTCAAGGCTGCCTTGACCGACTTGGTTAAGCCAATCGACATGTAGATTAAATTCCTCCATGATAACTACTGTACCATTTCTACATGCATCAGTTATTTATTGCCTGCCCCACCATAATGTTACTATTTGGTGGCCGATAGACTACTCCTATCAGTGACTTTTTTTCCTTACTATTCCTGATTTCCACCCAAATGGATTCAACCTTATCCTCCATAGCACCGATGTCATCCCTTACTATTGCCCGGATGTCATCCTTAAATAACAGCTACACCACCTCCCTTACCATCTACTCTCTCCTCCCGAATAGTTTGATACCCTTGTATATTTAACTCCCAGTCGTGACCATCCTTTAACTATATTTCAGTAATGGCCACTAAATCATAGTCATTTACGATGATTTGCGGCATCAACTCATTTACCTTATTCCGAATGCTACGAGTACACTTATGCTGGGTTTTATACCTCTGTTTTGAATCTTAACACCTCTATCAGTAACCTCTCCAAAGTTATAGTTCCTCTTAACTTTTCTCCTAATTTTCCTTGTCGTTGAACCCAAATCTTCATGTAACAACCTGCCGCATCACTTACCATTTATGTTTTTACTTCCCATTTTGTTCCTTTTAGTATTACTGGGCCTATTCACTGATCTCCCCTCAGTCACTGTACCTTGTACTGTCACCCTTTTTGATTTTTGACTATAGCTTCTCTGCCTTACACTTTCCTCCTGACTGCCTTTTGTTTCTGTCCCTGTTTTACTACCTTCCGATTTCCTGCATTGGTTCCCATCCCTATTCACAAAGGTCTACTCTTCAGGTGTTATGTCGCAGAGACCTTAAGCACTTTAAATCAAAACTAAAGTTTATTCTGCAAATTTAGTTAGCATTTTTTAAACACAATAAGCATTTTTATCAACTACAAACATACATCCCCACACAGCTACAGTACTCTGTATTTAACCTTTAATAACATCCCTTTTACTGATTCACTCAAGTAACAACATCCATAAATCAGACAATCCCTTTTTCCACAAAACAGTAGGTTTGAATTCTTTACAGAAAACAGGTATCACTTTTAAAATAGCAAGTGATCTGGACACCTTTTAACATATATAGAGAGAGAGAACAAAATAAACCTTCTTGTCTGAATGCAGCTCCCAACTTTCTAAAACCAAAAGTAAAACACAGAGCCAGAAACAGCTCCCAGCTCAAAACGAAAGTAAAAGACAGAACAACAGTCCAGCTCCACCCACATAATGGCATCACCGAAGCTATTTGATAAACATACATTTCTTAAAGGGACATTCCCATGACAAATTGTATGGAAATGGTATGGGCTTAAATGATGATAATTGGTTTCTCGCAACGCTACGGCGGGATTCTGATTTTGCCTACAGGAGCCAGCCGGTTGCATTGCAAACTGTTTGGCACCTGGCGCGGTTCCCATTTTTGGTCTCTCCCGCTATTCACCGGCCTCGTTCCACATAAGCGCAAGTATAACAAGGTTGGAAGAGCGCGCCCCTTGTTTTGTGTCTTTTGTTATGTAGCTAACAGTGACAAGCATTTTGTCAAAAGGAGATTACATGGATAGCAATCAGATGAATGACCAGTGAATTTGCTTTTCAATGATGTAGTTTGAAGAAACAATGTTGAGCAGGATGCCAGAAGATTTTTTTGCTATTCTTCACGTTCGTACCAGAGGATGTTTATAGTTCATCCAGAAGGCAGCAGGGTTTGGTTCAGTATCTTACTGAATGAATGGCACTATTAACTGTGCCAGCAGAATTTTCAATCTTGGTTTAAGGCTGGTGAGGGCACAAATTCAGATCCCTCAGCAATGTTCTGGCTCTCTGGCATGATCACATTCCCAGTAATTATTGAAGGGGTGTTGGGACCTGTATGCTGGAAAACTGCACAAATGCAGCAGTTCAGCCGTTACGCATGTAAATGAGGCACTTAACAGCCTGTTAAAGGATAGAAAGCATATTTGATGCAAGCATGGAGATCACAATGGATTGTAACCATGCCCTTGTGTAGAGGCAGCATCACAGCGGGAGTGAGCACTATTATAGAGCTGCTCAAGTGGTGGAACACAATAGTCCTTGAGTGTGAAAAGGCAGCATAGAGGTAACTCTGTATGCACTGGAGCTTTGCTTTTGTGCAAGAGGTGTGACCTAACAGGCATAGCAGAGGGTCTAAGCAGCTGTAACCTTGCTTCTGCAGGCAAGGGGTACCAAATATGGAGATTGGGCTGAACTACTCAGATCCGGCAACGGCAGAGATGAAGAGCACAGAAGGGTTGAACAAGAAGGACGGGAGGAAATGAAGCAGATAACCTCCACATGGATAATGAATTATCATCCTGAATCTAATAGGGTATTGGTATCACCAAAAGGTGCATCTATCAAGGCAGATGGTGCACTGGTGGAGGACCACCTCACCAGCTGGAATAGTACAGCCTGTCTGCAGCTGTCAAAGGAACAAAAGAGTAAATGTCTTTGTCTCTTGATGCTTCCAAAAGGTGGTTGCTGACCTGACTGTTATCTCGCAGTTAGCTGCTCTCCACAGCATATGGATGAGATGGATGCCCTGGGCTGGATTCTCCGCACCCCGATTACAAAATCGCGTTCGACGGCGGGGTGGAGAATCCAGGTCATCTGCATGAAATCGGGACCGGCGCGGGTTCAGCGATTCTCCGCCCCCCCCGAAAAGCGACGTATTCTGTGAAATTTGTTTTTTATGCAAATTTCTATGTGTTCAAGACATGTGAAACTGTAAGGCATTTTCTTGTGTTCTCTGGAGAAACAAGAATCCTGAAAGCTTTGCAATATATTAGCTCAGTGGATTCTCAGCAATTTACTTTGCAAAACCATGGATATGCTGGAGTTTACATAGCATTGTGATAAACAACCTCAGAGAGTTCAAGGTAATCCATCAGATTTAATGGCTCTTACCAGCAAGAATATTTTAAGCTATCATTGGCATCATGTTCGGTTGCCATGGAGAGAATGTGGTCCATGTTTTGAAAATCGAACCTGCCTCAGTTAGAGGAAGCACAAGTTTTTTCTGATTGCGTGACCTTCCAAAGCTTGCACACCCAATTCATTGTGGACAGGAACATCCTCAGTTTGCAGTAGCTTTATCATCAGGAAGTATATGAGAGATAAAATGATGTGATGGGTGAACGCCACCACCCAAAGAAGCCAAGGATGCTGAGCAAAATAATTTATCTAACCTTATTGTTCTCAAGGGCAATTAGGGATGGACAATAAATGCTGGTCGAGCTAGAGATGTGCCCATCCTGAGAATGGATAAACAAAAATGGTTTGGGATTGATGGAGCATGCTGGAGCAGAACTTATGACATGGGGGGGGTCCGGGAGAATCGGGTTGGAGTACCTACATCGGATTTGAAAACTTCATAAAACTGCCCCCAATTAAATGGAGGCAGAAAGGGGCCAATGTGAAAATCTACTGGCCAGCTGGATGGCAATTAGACTCATTAATTTAGGGGTGTGGTGGGGGGAGGGGGATGATGGTGGGATACTGAAAGTCAACCCCTTCCTCAAAACCCCCTACATCCCTCTCTTGTGATTCCCTTTCCGTGAACTCCATCACACCCTCACTCACTTGTGCTCTGGGATCCAGAGGTGATCCTGCGGCTAAGCCTCAGTCCATTGCTGCCACCTGCTATCAGTCCCAGTGGTGTTACTGGCAATGGACAGCTGCCAGCCTCTGATTGGCCACAGCACTTGGGGGTAGGATTTCTTCCTTATTGAGAAGCAGTCATCTACTGAATTTTATACAGATTCTTTACTGATAAAGTGTTTATTTATATACATTATCATGTATATACTATGATGCCACACTTATAGTGATTACAATGGATTTCTTCCCCATTGGTGGCTTGATTATGTGCGAGGCCCAAGGCAGGACAAAGTGCCTGAGGAGTACTTAATTATATTGGGACCACTCTTGGAAGGAATGCACTATTCCATCTGTTCTCTAACCAGTGCAGGACCCGTGTTAATGGAACAAAGTCCAGTCCCATAATAGGGCAACTTGTCAACCACACGTATATATACACAGCACAAGTTTAGAAAAGTAAAAACAGAAAATCTGAAAATAGCCACTAGGTGGAATAGCATCTGTGGAGGGAAAAACAAATTTATCAGGGGGATGTTAATTGAGCCTACCAGAGCAGACATGGTGAAATGGGTGGACAGGAGTAACTTCTCCGAATGTCCTAAATCTAGGGGAAGGTCTATCAGTGACCATTTCTTTTTTTTAAATTTAGAGCGTCCAATTCATTTTTCCAATTAAGGGGCAATTTATCGTGGCCAATCCACCTACACTGCACATCCATGGGTTGTGGGGGCGAAACCCAAGCAAACACGGGGAGAATGTGCAAACTCCACACAGTCAGTGACCCAGAGTCGGGATCGAACCTAGGACCTCGGCACCGTGAGGCAGCAGTACTAACTACTGTGCCACCGTGCTGGCCCAGTGACCATTTATGGGCATTTACTTCCATGGGATCTCCCCCACGGAACTGATGCGGATTCCCCACTGGTTCTCCATCCAATGGGCGGGACTTCCTCGGGGCCCATTAAATCCTTCAGATTGGTGAACTTCCAAAGATGAAAGAAAGTAATCTTGCAAATAAAACCTCCCTCATTGTAATCACTATAAGTCTGGCATCATAGTATATACATAATAAATACTTTGTCAGGAAAGAATCTGTATAAAATTTAGTAGAAGACTGCTTCTCAATAAGGAACTGCTTTTGTTACAACTGTACATTCTTCACCCACAATGGGTCATTGTGGCTTAAACAGGATTCGCGGCTGTTTCACAGATTGTGTACACCTTCCTCCTACCATTAATTATACATTCCCTGATTTTAAAATGCAAAGGAAGGTTCCTTTCAGGTTGATATGGATTTGAATCAGCTGTCATTTATCATACTCTCATTATTATACCAGTATTATATTATTCTTTTAATTTTACGGAACTGAAGCTGAAGTTTATTTTGCCATCTCACAATTGAAGGGAGTTGGTTACATGAACTTTTGTCTCACCATTTCTAAAATTCAAATGTTTTCAAAGCTGAGGCGTAATCTTGATAGAACAAGATTTAGATCATTGGGGGCAGGATGGAGGGGTGGGGAATGGTGATGTGTGTGGATACTCTCTTTCCAATAGGAGACATTTCAATACCTACATGCCAACTAACTAACAATGATTGCCATCACATCTTCCATTCCCACAACATAGTCACTACTATAAATATATAACCTGGATGCAAACCACTACACTTGGTGCAGATGCAATTTTGCTGTATTCATTTTTCGAATTTGGGTGGCATGTCGGTCTTCCTGCAAAAAAGGAATATCTCCCTGTGTTTTATAGAATGTTTTACCATTCTGAGTGTGACACTATCATGTGTATTAATCCATCAACCTTTAGCCTTACACTGTACAACTATTGTACAAATTTACTGGACTGTTCCCAGCCCTCGCCCACTTTCACAGCAATGTTCCCCCCAGTAGACTGACATGAACAGTGACTCTTTCAAGCTGAATTCAGGAGTCTGTGGGCCAATGACAGTTGTAGGTTCATCTTGGCAATATGCTATTTTATCTTTTCATGCTTCAGCAGATCAGGCATCTTTTGTGCAAGTTAAGGGGAAGACCATGGCGTAGTGGTAATGTCACCGGGTTGATAACCCAGAGGCCCAGGCCTGGTGGCATGGTTTGAAATCCCACCACTGCAGCTGGTGGAATTTAAATTAAAAAATAACAAAATGTGGAATTGAAAAATAGTCTCATTAATGATAGCCATAAAACTATCAGCAATTGTAATGAAAATCCATCTTTTAGGGTCAGCACGGTAGCATTGTGGATAGCACAATCGCTTAACAGCTCCAGGGTCCCAGGTTCGATTCCGGCTTGGGTCACTGTCTGTGCGGAGTCTGCACATCCTCCCCGTGTGTGCGTGGGTTTCCTCCGGGTGCTCCGGTTTCCTCCCACAGACCAAAGATGTGCAGGTTAGGTGGATTGGCCATGATAAATTGCCCTTAGTGTCCAAAACTGCCCTTAGTGTTGGGTGGGGTTACTGGGTTATGGGGATAGGGTGGAGGTGTTAACCTTGGGTAGGGTGCTCTTTCCAAGAGCCGGTGCAGACTCGATGGGCCGAATGGCCTCCTTCTGCACTGTAAATTCTATGATCTAATCTACAACTGATGTTAAACTAACTTGTTAACCTATGCAATTTTACTTTCCTTTTTGACCAGTGGTGTTATTGGTTAATCTTCATTTTTATGGTGCAATTTGCATATCTTGGGAGGATCAACATTATAATCAGATCTTCTAATTCTAGCCTAGATTGCATACCATCAAGTCCCATTGACTTATTCACCTTGATTTCTATCGGTTTTTTTCATTTTCTACAGTTATCTCTAATAGTTTCCTGTATTCTCTCCTAATACATTTGCATTTCCACTTGTAAGTTATTTATTTACAAAGTGACATGCATCCTTGTTTTAATATCTCAGCTATATCTTCCCCTTCATTATTAAACTTTCTATCCAATCCTGGACAGTCCTACTTGCTCTTTAATGTTTCTCTTTACACTTTAATCTGCTTATTAAAAACCCTTCCTGCTTCTTTAGTACCATCTCCGAGCCACTTTCATAGTCCCTAGAGTCCTTCTAATCTCCTTCCCCACCTGCCCACTATTTTACATTTAGAATTTAATATTCCAGCAGATGCTAAACTGTGAGATATATTAAGGTGTTTTGAAACATTTTTTGGTACATTTTCAGGTTTTATAAGGGGGCACATGTTTATCTGCCAATCATACCAAAGCAAAAAAAGAATTGCTATCAGAACGCAGCTAACAGAATGAAATGACATCTCTCATTCGAAATGATTGTTCAATCTCTGGTTCAAGGTGAACTCAAGTAAAACTTACTAGAATACCAACATGTCTGTATAAACTCCTTCCAGTACAGTTGGGTTGTGCATTCCTGCTGAGATGTCCAAAATACATTTTTATATTTCATGATCTATTGTGATATTGATGCAAGTCATTGAAAATAAGAAATACTATGCTATTATTGATAACCATGGGCAAACTTTTTCCCCCAAAATGGCAAAGTGTCAGGCTCTGACTGAAAACCAACACATTTCTCTCCAGAAACACAGGCATGTTTTCTGACCAGATCTTCTGACACTTCGGCAAAAATAATATCTGGGGGCATGGTATGCGCTTTTACTCTGGCAGGGCGGGGTCTGGTAGAGCTGCCAAAACCGGATTGGACATCATCTGTAAAGGGCACCACTATCTGTGAAAAAAGAAACTGCTACGCCCCCTCCCCATGGCCATGGAGGACACCCCGCACAAGCTCCGGGCTAACCCCGCCCCATAATGGAAGTATCGGGGGGCACTCTCCTCCCTCTCCCTGTCTCCCCCCACATGTTTGTCAGAGTGCATCTCTCACCCCCCTCCCCACTGCACATTAGGGAAAGTCCCTGGCCCCAATGGCTGAGTGTTACCTCCTGGCAGTGCACCTTGGCAGTGCTAACCACAGTGCCCCCTGGCAGTGCCCCTGGAAGTGCTCCCTGGTACTGACCTAGCACTGTCACCTGCCACTGCAAGGGGACATGACATAGGGCATTGCATGGGTACCAGGGACAATGCCCAGGTTCGGCCCTCAACCCCAGGGCCTCCAGGCACCACGTATCCCTGGCATAGTCACCACAACTGGTTTCCATTTTCGAAAACCTGTAGTAATTCGCATTGGAGTTACATCATGCCACCAGGGGTGGGCGGGGGCTTTCCATGGGTCAGACACTATGGCACGAAACCATTTAATGATAATTAAATCAATGCAAATTCATGCCCTTTCTGGACATGAACTTGATCACGGCTCCGGCGATCTCAGCTGAGATCTCCCGGCACAAACCTCATTATGACCCTCTCGTGCCCGTGACTAATGGACCCGAAAGAACGTGCCCCACAATTATAAAGGTCGAAAAATATATCTGTAAATTAATGAGATTTTGAGAATTTTAATAAAATTGCATTTTTAAAGTTCTGTAGAATAGTCCCTTGCCTGTTATAATTTATTATTCAAATCCACTGCCTAACTCCTTTTATTAGAGCTGTTTTGGGTGTCAGTCTGATATTCTGTGGCATTTTCTGCAAGGACTGCCTGTTGCTATATAATACAATTCAGAATAGGGAAAATGCTTCCTCCAAGTGATAACTGCTGTTAGCAGTACTCTGTTGTCCAGTTGAGAGAGTCAGAAAATAATACCAATATTAGAAATGTTCAGTCGAGCTGAAGGAGCTGTTGCCATGGCAATAAGGCCATGTTGGCGAAATACTAAATAACATGGTGAGGGCAAATTATGTTGGAAATAATCATTTTAGGGAGAGATTCAAAAGATAAGTCTTAATATTACAAGTCTTGTGAAAAGGTAACTATATAAAGTTTCCTCCAAAATGTATTGATTGTAACAAACAGGTATAACAAACAACAGGTAATTTATGTGTAGCATTTTGTAATTCTGTTTCCAGTGCTCCAGATGGACTGGTATGTTTGTTTACATTTCTTAATTTTGGCGCCGAATGCTGAATTTCATAATTATAAGCAGATTTTTACCCCAGTCTGTAGTCAACCTGGTTCAAACCTGACAAAACTAACGGTGTTAACTAACTCAACTGTAAGGGACCTGGAGCAATTGAGGGAGGGGGAGAGGGTACGGGAGCAATTGGGGGATGGGGGTGGTACGGGGGCAATTGGGGGAGGGGTAGGGGGTATGAGAGCAATTGGGAGATGGGGTGGTACTGGGGCAATTGGGATTGGAGTGGTACTGGAGCAGTTGGGAGATGGATGTGTTACTGGAGCAATTGAGGGCTGGAGAGGCGATATTGGATCAATTGGTGGATGAAGTTTGTACTAGGGCAATCAGGGATGAGGATTATACTGGAGCAATTGGAGGATGGGGTGCTACGGGGCAATTGTGGATGGGAATGACACTAGAGCAATTGGGAATTGAGGGGTTGGTACTGGAGCAAATTGGGGATGATACTGGTGCAATTGGAGGATTAGCCAGGCGGTACTAGATCAATTGGGGGATTGGGGATGGTACTTGAGGAATTGGGAGAATGGGGGTGGTACCGGTGCAATTGGGGGATGGGATGATATGGGCAAATTGCGGGATTGGGGGGATAATACTGGGTAATTGCGGGACTGGCTGGATGGTACTGGACCAGTTAGAGGGTGGTGCTGGGACAGTTGGGTAATTGTAGGGTGGTACAAGGGCAATTGGGGGATTGGGGTGGTACTGGGGCAATTGGAGGAATGGGGTGATACTGTGGAAATTGGGGGATTGGGAGGTGGTACTAGGGCAAGTGGAGGAGGGGGTTGTTGGTGTTGGGGCAACTGGAAGGACAGCATGGTAGTGCAGTGATTAGCACTGTTGCCTCACGGTACTGAGAACCCGGGTTCGATCCTGGCCCCAGATCATTGCCCATGTGGAGTTTGCTTATTCCCCCCTGTCTGCATGGATCTCATCCCCACCACCCAAACATGTGCATGGTAGGTGTATTGGCCACGCTAAATTGTCCCGTAATTGGAAAAAAAGAATTGGGTACTCTAAATTAATTTTTTTTAAAAGATGGCGAATGTTGAGGTTTGATGTCTGTTTTCATGGAAACATTCTAATCCCTAAGCATAAATGATGTGAACATGAGAGCACAGCCCGAGATAGGAAGGAAGGTTTTATAGATTGAGGGCAGAATTTTTTTTAAAGTGCAACTTTTGGCGAGAAACTTAGTCCAATTCCACCTGATTCTGGCCGCGTGATCTGGACCGTAATTTTCCTGGACTAAGAAGGATTTTTTCCCCCCATGTGAAAAACACCGTGCCTGAGGCAGAAAGCATCTGAAGCGCAAAGTGTCTGATTCTCCTGCCCCAGGGATCATCTGAACTCTTCAATGAAGAGGGTGTTGCATGGAAGGCTCCACAGAACGTGCTCTCATTCAAGCCAGGGGGACAGTAGTGAAGAAACAGCTCCTAGATTTACGTAGGGGGCTCTCAACCATTTGCTGGATGCAGTGGCAGGCGGCAATATGCCCTCAGGCTGGTAGGTGCCCCTCCAGCTAGGTGACGATTCCCACCTGGGAGATGGTGTCAGCCCATGTCAGTGCCAGCAGCCTGACCAAGAGGACAGGTGAGTAATGCAGGAGAAAAATGAATGACCGACTCCGATCTAAGTAAGCGCACCCTTTCTCCTCTGTGCACACTTCTTTGCCATCACTCCCCAGAATGTCACATCGATCCCACATGCCACCACCTCCCAGGACTCCTAAAACCAACCTCCCACCAGCACTCCTCATCAATGCCGTTCCCTGCTTAGGCACAGTGCCTACACTTGCCAGATGTTATCAAACTCTGACCCACCAGGAGTCCAGCTCACATTATCTCCCTTTGTTTTCCTACAGGTGAAGCTTGCCCACAGCTGTCCTGAGTGAGGGAAAATACGTGGTGGATTGCCGGAGCTGAGGATCCTGACTCCGTACAAGGGGAGAGCCATGGTGTTCGCAAGGGTAGAGCAGGAGTGGGTCTGCACTGAGAGTGAGATGGGCCTGTAAGAGAAAAGTGAGGAGCCACTACACCTTCATCTAGATGATGAGTCTCAAGTGAGCACTATGTCATCCAAACCCTTGACCAGGCCATGTACGAAAACCATGTCCCTTGCCTTGCAGAAAGATCAACCAAACAGCCTGGTCCATCTACCAGCAGTATCCTATTGCCCACCCTTAAAAGCACCTTCGAGGAGATCTCAGAGGAGGATGCCGATGAAGCATCCCAAGTTTCACCAGCAGCATCCACCATTGTAGAGGCACATACCTCGGTAGGTGACCTTAGCAGGCAGGCGTCTGGGTCACTATCCGCTGAGCACCCCACAGCGTCTGAAGAACATCAGATTCAGGCAGGAACATCCCAGGGTTTGGAAAGTTGGAGGTCTGCTGGATCTCAGGACTCAGCTAGGGACTGTTCCTCTGGACAAGTTCATCCCTCAGCTTCTGGAGATGCAAAGGCAGAGCTGGGGATACCTGGAGGTGTTGTCAGCAACACTCCTGCGACTGCCAGGGCAAATGGAAAAGTCCCACAACCTTCTGTCACAGAAGATGTTTCCAGCAATGTGTGGTACCCAGGCCAGCATTGCAAGGGTGCTGTCTGCAGTGGAAATCCCTGGGGCAAGAGGCCAGATCCATGGCGGGAGAAATCCTGAGACCTTCATCCAGGAGGGCCTGGAATTGACCAGCCAATTTGAATTACCCCTTCCTGAGACTGAAGCCTCTGAAGTACAGCAAGCAGCAGAGGTGATGCGGTAACAGCAGTGCCACTTGAAAGTAGGTCAGGACGTTCCAGGTCCTGACCCTCCAGGGGTTACCTGCCAAAGGCATCTCAGGCAAAGGGGCATGGAAGGCAACAGGTTTCCTCCACCTCTGATGTGCATCCTGGGAACACACCCAGACGTAATGGGAGTGTTTGCAAGTGTGAGGACTTGTTTGGACACAGCGTGGGTATGGGTGAGATTAGGCTCAAGTAGTTTGGGGTAATTTTCACTTGTAACATCTGCACATGTCACAGAATTAAATATTATTGCTCTTTACAACCTTAATGCCTCACTTTCTTTAACCCTCCTCCCAGTGGCATAGTATTGTGTTCCATCTGGAAGCAGTTCTTCTCACTGGCCCACAATGTCAGGCCGACTCATTGCGAATGTTTCTTTGGCACAAATGGGACTCAGGCATGATTCAATGAACCCCAGACCTTTGAGCTAATCTCCCTTTAGAGCTAAGGAACATTGGAATGTAATGCAGAATCTCACTTGTTCATGATCCAGGGCGTCAGCGTGCTGGCAGCACACAAACAGACGTAAGTAGTATCTGAGGAGCATCACAGACGATTCCACAGTGCAGGTCATCAACACCCTCCTGCATTGACAGGCATCAGGCACTCAAGGACTCTCCAGCCCCACCACACTGATGAGGAAAATCTCTGCAACCGTTATTCTCTGGCCGCAGAGGAGTCATGACGTCTTTGGTGTGGATGGGGGAAGGGCATTGCATGGTTGGACGACATGCTGGTCCTACTCTATGGATCGGGAGGTAAAGGTGTTCCCAAACAAAATCCAATATTATACAACTCTATGAGCTGAATCCCATGCACAGGGAATTTGTCCATATTCGGAAAAACTGTCTTCAGTTTCAGAAAAAATATAATCTTCTTTGTTCTAGTTTTGGATTTTAACCAGCTGCTTTTTAATAATAACCTGTTTTCAGGGAAGACTGTTTTCTGCAGCTGGTGTGGCTGTGATAGCAACTGCTGCTACCTTGTCTCTTTCTCCAGTTATTGAGCTATGGATATATCATTCTTTCACTTTGATGTTACCCACCCTGTGGATCTGGTTTTTAGCATTTAAGTGCCAAATCCCTTATCTCTCCACTTTGAAGTTACCTGTTCTACACCCCATTGTTTTCCCGTGTCACATATGTGAACACTTGTTTATTCACTGGTATGCATATTCACATATTGAAATACCTCTTTAGACAGCTGTACATATCAATCCCCATTTTATTTTATTTTATTTTGTTTTATCCCAATTTCAATTTTAATTTTTCCCAATTCTTATCATTTTCCCTCTTTTTCAAATGAAATGTCATAATTTGAAAGACAATTTAATTTCTCAACCATTTCTTATCAACTCTACCTTATCTAACATTACAAAGATTTTAAAACATATATTTACATATAATATATATACCCCCAAATCATTTACTCACAAAGGTCGCAATAGTCTCTTTTCCACTCATGAAAATGCATGAGCAGGGGAGGCGGAGGGGTAGTGGTACTGTCACTGGACTGGTAATCCAAAGACTCAGCACAATACTGATGAATCTCACCATGGAAGATGGTGAAATTTGAATTCAATGAAAGTCTGGAATTAAAAGTCGAATGGTGATTCTGAAACCATTGTTTGTTGTGAAAACCCATGTCCTCAGGAAAGGAAATCTGCTATCCTTACCCAGTCTGGCCGACATGTGACTTGAGACCCACACAGCAATGTGGTTGACTCTTAACTGCCCCCACTGAAATGGCCTAGCAAACCACTCAGTTCAAGGGCAGTTAGGGATGGAAAACAATGTTGGCCCGGCCAACAACGCCCACTTCCCAAGAACGAAAAAAAAACATTGATGTTTTCTCTCCCAGTGACAGGTACGATTTTCACATTGAACAGTTGTAACAAACTCCATTTAAACAATCTGGGGCGTGATTCTCCATCAGCAGATGGCGGAATCGGGAAATGCGATTGGGCGGAGAATCAGTTCCGACGCTGAAAACGTGGCGGGTGCCCGTTGCACGTCAAATCGCAATTCTCCGTCACCTCGGCAACAGCTTCAATGCGTTCCACGTACAGTAAACACACTTGGCATATGATTAGCGGGCCCATCCCGGTACTCTCCGGGGTCCCCATGGTTCTTCGCCTCCACCAGGGCGAATTCACGATAGCAAAGTTTACGAGTACTTTTAAAAATCTTGAAAGTGGCACCATGACTGATGAGGGAGAGAGAGGAGGTAGGATATAAAATAAGGATATAAAACAAGAATATAAAACAAGAATCTCATGCCCTTCTACTTGTCAGGGACCCCTGGGTCGACGGGGGCTTCGAGATTCTGCTCCTGGCACCTGTTGCGACACTGGTCCAAGATGAGGTTCACCGAATGAGCAAAAGGGACTGATATTTATACAGTGAAGTGAATAAGTCTAATCGATAAGCAGTTGAGAAAGTCAGCAAGTTTTTGCAAATAGTTGGATAAATGAAGTATTAAGCAAGCATAGCATGGCATGAGAACGTCTGCGTTTGAACATCTGGCACTTTATGTTCCAGTAACCATCCTGCCCACCTTTCAAATATCCTTATAGTAAACAGAATTAACCCATTCCTTACAGTAATCCAAAAATGGAGGGTGGGTTTCTCCATCCCGCCGCTACAGATTTCTGGTTCTGCACGCCATTGGGATTCTCCGTTTCGCTGGTTGGTCAATAGGGTTTGTCATGTGAGAGTACCTTTAAGAACTGGGTGTTTATCAAATAGCTGTCATGGATGTACCTTCAAGAAATGGGTGTTTATCAAATAGCTGCAGTGATGTCAAAGAGTGGGTGGAGCTGGGCTGGCTGTCTTTCACTTTCATTTTTGAGCAGGCAGCTACACTGTGTTTTAGTTTCGTTTTCAGAGCTTGATAGCTGCAGACAAAGCAAGCAGCTGTATAATGATCTCTCTACAAGCTACAGACTGTCTTCAGTTCATTTGAGGATTTCAAAGCAATACTGGTTTCTGTAGAGAATTTAAACCTGCTGTCATTCCTTGAAAAGGGTTTAGTGCAGTGTTCTTCAAACTTTTTTTCCGGGGACCCATTTTTACCAACTGGCCAACCTTCGGGACACAACCCGGCCGACCTTCGTGACCCATGCCGCCGACCTTCGAGACCCACGGCAGCCGACCTGCGCGACCCACCATTTTCTCTTACCTTGTTTGCTGCTGGCGAAAATAGACAAAATTGTTTTGGGTCCCTTTGGCCCTTGTACACGCTCCTCCAATGGAACCTGTTGAATGAAGGTGAAGCCTTCCGGTGTCGGAAGTATGGAATCTCCATCTGTCCAAAGTTCTGCATTTTTTCCTGTCAAATTTTATCAAATAAACCCCCCTGAACTTATAAAATAAAAATAAAAGTAAAATGAATCAAAAAAATAAAAAAATAAATAAAAATTAAACGAATAAAATAAATGAATCAAATGAATAAAACCCCCCCAAACTTGTGAAACAAAAAGCTGCGACCGTTTAAAAAAAAGTGGCCACACTGCGCATGTGTGCCCGATCATCAGTGCGCATGTGCATAGTTTTGCGCATGCGCGCCGATGATCTGGCACACATGCGCAGTGCGGCCGCATTTTTTTACATGTTCGCGGCCATTTTGAAGGCCGCTTGCAGTCAGCGTTCTTCACAGCCGGCTGCTGCGGCTGTTGCGTGCAGATTTGCGTGATCGCGAGCGCCGCGACGGACGACTCCCCAACCCTCAAGACACCCGCCCCGGATTTTGACAATGCCTGGTTTAATTTATGGATGTTGTTAGGAAAGTTATGACGGGTTACTTATAGAATATTGTATCTGTGGTGATTATTGGTGTTGATAGTTGTTAAGATGTTTACTGTGGGTTTGTAAAGTGTTAACTGGATTCATAAATATACATGGTTTTGTTTTAAAAGTACATAAGATCTCTGTTGCACCACACCTGTAAAGTAGGCCCTTGTGCTCCCCATAACCAAAATCTATTAAAAGTTGTGGGTCAGGTGAACTCCATGTTACACTTCTCTAAACCCTGGTCCATAACAGGTTTCCCATTGTGGGACAGCCCCACATCGTCGGGAAACCCCCGGACTGCCGGCAAAATGGAGCATCCTGACGGCGGAGAATTGAGCCCGTAGTCTCTGACTTCTTACTTTACAACTTTTTTGGGATTAATTCAACGATCTTCTAACTTCATGTCCATAAACCTAATGGCAAATAATGAAAATGGAATCCCTTTGTCCCAATCATGAGGGTTTCTTTACTATAATTAATTAATAATCGTTATTGTCACAAGTAGGCTTACTTGATGATGACTCGCAGTGAGGAATGGTCTTTGATATTTTTCAGTTATTAGTTATGTCTGACTTCTGTCTGTCTGTTGTAAGCATGCTGAGTCCCCAGACCATGTCTGAGTGAGGTTCTGCCCTAGATTCCTTTATCCCTTTGTTCTAGAGGGATTTGAGGGGGCGAGGATCTAGGGATCACTGAATTATGCCTGAGTCCTATCACTGCGAATAAAACACTTGCACTGAGAGGGTCATTGAGGGCCAGTTAGAACAACTGTGTCCCGATGGGGAGAAGCACACTGCCACTGGAAGGAGGATGACTGGGGCTGATTTAGCACAGTGGGCTAAACAGCTGGTTTGTAATGCAGAACAAGGCCAGCAGCGCGGGTTCAATTCCCATACCAGCCTCCCCAAACAGGCGCCGGAATGTGGCGACTATGGGCTTTTCACAGTAACTTCATTGAAGCCTATTTGTGACAATAAGTGTTTATTATTATTTATTATTAAAGTATGTGAGATGTTAAGGTGGTGAAGAACAATAATATTTAATTCAGTGACATGTACATTTTTAGAATTTACAGTGCAGAAGAAAGCCATTTGGCCCATCGAGTCTGCACCAGCCCTTGGAAAGAGCATCCTACCCAAGCCCACACCTCCACCCTATCCCCACACTTCCACCTATCGCTGTAAACCCATCTAAGTTTTTTAAACACTAAGGGCTATTTAGCATGGCCAATCCACCTAACCAGCACATCTTTAGACTGTGGGAGGAAACTGGAGCACCCGGAGGAAACCCAAGCAGACACGGGGAGAACGTGCAGACTCTGCACAGACAGTGACCCAAGCCGGGAATCGAACCTGGGACCCTGAAACTGTGAAGCAACTGTGCTAACCACAGTGCGACCATGCTGCCCTTGTGATGATTTGCCTATGGGCTATATCGTAGATGGGTGGCATGCGACCTCCAACCAGCAGGGGGCTGTACAGACACCCCATGTGGTCTCTAGACCAAGGTCATGTGACATGGGACTCTGATATAAGGGGTGACACGTCCGGCCATCTTCAGAAGAAGATTGAGAGAGTAATAAGACATACATGTGAATGGTCAGTGCTAGGTGTGAGTTCCGGAGGAGTAGTTAGCGGAATCCATGATAATGTGCTCTGTATCAGGTTGCTATCTTACCTCATGAGACTCCATAAAAGATTCTGGTTTGGATAAGTTGAAGTGTTTGGTGAGTTCCTTCGTGAAGTACAAAGGACCAAACACAACAGTACAGATTTTACAAGTGAGAAAGCACCTAAACTGTCTGTGCTTAATTTCACCCATTTCCACGCTGTGCCCCTACAACATCATACACTTGTGAACCCTCCGACTGCATTTAGGTGTATTCACAGGATGCATATCAGAGGTGGCGGGCAGGCCTGCAGCCTTGCATGCCCTGTTCTCTGAGACACCGTCGGCAGGCATCGTCTGGACGACTAGAACCTGGAGGGCCTCGGCTTACCTTTGGGTGGTACCAGTGTTGTCGCGTCACACTGTTCTGTCCATAGTGCATGAGTTATGCTGATCTCAATAAGGGAGGATTCAGATTGACTGGGCACTCCCAGAGTCTCTTGAATGGAAGAGCCAGGACGTGCTCCATCGGATCCTCCTCCCTTTGGGTGCTCATGGCCCCCCATAGGATTGAGATGGAACTGGAGTGAGTTACAGAAACCTCAAAGTCATCCAGTGCTGTCAGTTCTGGAGACCTGTCATTTTCTGAACCATACAGGTGAAGCCTTCAGCCATGGTCCTCAGGGGCTGAGCATTGCTTTGGAGTTCTCCAGTCATGGACCTGACCTCTTGCCCAGGCTTTCCATCGCGGAGGCCACTCTTGCAGTGTTGGCCTGGGTGCCATGCATTGTTTGCAACATCTTCTGCAATAGAAGGCTGTGGGATTCCTCCATTCAGCCTTGCAGTCGCAGTGGTACTCCAGATTCTGTTATTGCATCTCCAGCTACTGAGGGATGAATGTGTCCTGGGGCACAACCGAGTCCTGGCATCCAGCAGACCTCTGGACTGTCCGATCCATGGGATGTTCCTGCCTCCACCTGATGTGCATCAGAACCTGTGTAATGCTCACTGGGTAGTGACCCAGAAGCCTGCCTACTAAGGTCACCCACCAAGGTGTGTGCGTCTGCAATGGTGGGTGGTGCAGGTCATAGACGGGACGCTTCTGTGCGGTTGTTGGAGATCTTTTCTGAGGTTGTGCTATGGGTGGGTGGTGGGATACTGCCAGTAGATGGCCAGGGTTCTTCCGGTGATGCGCCTGCAAGGCAAAGGAATTGGGTTTTAGTATATGGCTTGGTCAAGGGTTTGGACTACACAGAACTCACTTGAGTTTGGTCATCTAGATGAATGTGCAGAGCTCCACACTTTTCTCTTGCAGTTCCACCTTGCTCTCAGTGCAAGCCCTCTCCTGCTCTTCCCCTGCAAACTCCATGGCTCTCTCCTTATATGGAGGCGGGGGGGGGGGGGGGGGGGGGGCAGTAGTGTAATAATAATAATCTTTATTGTCACAAGTAGGCTTACATTAATACTGCAATGCAGCGGCTGTAAAAAGCCCCTAGTCGCCACACTTCGGCGCCTGTTTGGGTACACAGAGGGAGAATTCAGAATGTCCAAATTATCTAACACCACGTCTTTCGGGACTTGTGGGAGGAAACCGGAACACCCGGAGGAAACCCACGCAGACACAGGGAGAACATGCGGACTCCACACATACAGTGACCCAAACCGGGAATCAAACATGGGACACTGGAGCTGTGAAGCAACAGTGCTACCCACTGTGCTACCATGCTGCCCTGTGCTACCATGTCATCGTATCGTCACTGGACTAATAAACCAGAAACCCAGGGTAATGCTCTGGAGACCTGGATTCAAATCCCGCCACTGCTGTTGGTGAAATTTGAATAAAAATCTGGAATTAAAAGTCTAATGATGACCATGAAATCATTGTCGATGGTCGTAAAAACCCATCTGGTTCACTAATGTCCTTTTGGGAAGGAAATCTGTCATCCTTACCTGGTCTGTTCTACATGTCAATCCAGACCCATGGCAATATTTAGCACACTGGGCTAAATCGCTGGCTTTTAAAGCAAACCATGGCAGGCCAGCAGCACGGTTCAATTCCCATACCAGCCTCCCTGAGCAGGCGCTGGAATGTGGCGACGAGGGGCTTTTCACAGTAACTTCATTTGAAGCCAACTTGTGACAATTTGAGATTTTCATTTCATTTCATGTGGTTGACTCTTAACTGTCCCCTCAAGGGCAATTAGGGATGGGCAATAAATACTGGCACAGCTGGCAACACCCATATCCCATGAATGAATTTTTTAAAAATCCTCATGTCAGGCATCCTGCGCCTTATCTTCTCTTGCTTGCGATGGTTATGGACAAGCTTCACCTGCAGGTACACAAATGGGGAAGATGTTACCTGGACTGCTCAGAAGCAGGGAGAGGTTTCGGAGAGGAGTGCCGGTGTGTGAGGAAGTTGTGGGAGGTCGGGTGCTGTGGCACTCCGAGGTGACAGCAGGTGGGATCAAAATTACATCCCAAGGGGTGAAGCAAAGTTGGAATGCAGACAGTTTCACGGAGCACTTACCCTGACAAAATGGAGTAGGCCATTTATCCTTCTTTGGCATTGCACACCCATCCTCTTGTTCAGGCTGCTGGAAGCAACTGGTGATGTGACTGTCTCCCAGGCAGGGTTCCTCACTTTGCTAGAGACTCTCCCGTCAGGGTATATTATTGCCCTCCCCTCCTCCATGGTATCGAGCATTTGTCTGAGGGCCTCCTCTGTAAATTGAGGAGATTGTTTCCTCTCTGCCATCCTCCTGGCTTGGCCGTGAGCAAGTGGTGTGGAGCTGCTTAAATGCAGCACCCATTCATTGAAGTGCTCATATGACCCCCGGGCAGGTGAATCAGATGCTTTGTGCCCCAAGCATAGCGGGCGAGATTCTCCGGACTCACGACGGTTCGGAGAATAGCGGGCGTCGGAAATTTTTACGGCGACGCTGTTCCGACGCCCTCCCGCTATTCTCCGAACCCCGCAAAATGTCGGAGTCGCCATTCCCGACAAACGCCTCCTTCCCGCCCCTGACACGACCAGAATCGCCACTGATAGCCCCCCCCGCTATTCACCGGCCCGGATGGGCCGAAGTCCCGACGTCATGGCGCCCTGTTTGCACGTCGTGAAACACACCTGCTTTTTAAATTTGTCAACCAGTCGGCCTGGCTGACGACAGCTTGGAGGAGGTCAGGGCACCACTCTGCGCACCGCTCAGCGCACCGCTCAGCGCACCGCTCAGCGCACCGCTCGAGTCTGGCCACAACGGGGAAGGCATCCCTGAGAACGGGAGGGGGTCCAGAGCGGGGGGAGTGGGGGCGACGGGGGAGGCAGTGGGGGCGACGGGGGAGGCAGTGGGGGAGACGGGGGAGGCAGTGGGGGAGACGGGGGAGGCAGTGGGGGAGACGGGGGAGGCAGTGGGGGGCGATGGGGGAGGCAGTGGGGGGCGACGGGGGAGGCAGTGGGGGAGACGGGGGAGGCAGTGGGGGGGCGACGGGGGAGGCAGTGGGGGGCGACGGGGGAGGCAGTGGGGGAGACGGGGGAGGCAGTGGGGGGCGACGGGGGAGGCAGTGGGGGAGACGGGGGAGGCAGTGGGGGGCGACGGGGGAGGCAGTGGGGGGCGACGGGGGAGGCAGTGGGGGCGACGGGGGAGGCAGTGGGGGGCGACGGGGGAGGCAGTGGGGGGCGACGGAGGGGGGGGGCGGTTAGGTAGAGAGTGAGCCGTCCAACCCCGTAACAAAATGTCTGCCAGCATGCCATGGCGTGCCGGTCACGAGGACACGGCCGCTGGTTCCCCTGTGGCTTCCGGACACAGGCCACTGACGCACCTGTGAGGAGGCCATAGTTTACTGGCTGTTGGATGCAGAAAGTGACCAGGGGTTAGGCTGACCGCGTGTCAGCAGCGCGACCAGGCCACCGGGACACACTGGTATCCCATGGCTGGCGGCTGCCGAGGTGTCGACTAACTTCCGTCTAACATGTCCCGATTCTCTGCCCCCCACCACCCTTCTGTAGGTTAGCACGATGTATGTGAACAGAACGATTATGTTCTGCGCAGTGGTTGGGGCCGCTCTACTGGATTTGGAGATGCAGCAGCATCCACACCCACAACCCACAGTGGCTGCAGGGCCAGCTGCAGCAGCAGAGGGAAGGGCCGAGGAGTTGCCAGTCGTCGAGCAGCATTGGGGGGGGAGGAGGAGGAGGAGGAAGAGGAAGAGGAGAGAGTGAGGGTGCAGCCACGGCGCCAGAGGCGACGACCAAAGCCGAGGGTGTACCGTGTCCGGGTCTCTTTCCTAACAATGCCGGACATCACCTGCAGGAGAAGACTCCGGCTGAGTAGGCAGACGGTGATACATATCTGCCAACTCCTGTCGCACCTCGCCCCACGTGGAACGGGGGGAGGACACGCGATCCCGGTTGCCATCAAGGTGACGGTCACTCTGAACTTCTATGCTACCGGCTCCTTCCAGTCTCCGAGCGGGGACGTCTCCGGGATCTCCCAGTCATCGGTGCACAGGTGCATCCGGGATGTGACCGACGCCCTCTATGCCATCGCGGACCGCTACATCACCTTTCCCGAGGACCAAGCAAGTCAAGACTCACGAGCCCGTGGATTTGCCAGTGTGGCCGGGATACCGAGGGTTCAGGGGTCAATCGACTGTGTTCACGTCCCCATGCGCCCGCCTGCTGTGGACAAGGAATTGTTCACAAACAGGAGGGGGACATACTCCATTAATGTCCAGGTGGTATGCGACCCCCACATGAGGTTCATGAACGTCTGTGCAAGGTTCCCAGGGAGTGTGCATGACTCCTACATACTAGCGCAGTCGTTCATCCCTGCGATGTTTGAGGGACGTCCCCCCCGGCTGAGGGGCTGGTTGCTAGGCGACAGGGGTTATCCGCTGAGGTCTTGGCTGATGACGCCTATACGGAGGCCTCAGACCAATGCGGAAACACGATACAACGAGGCCCATGCAGCAACCAGGGGTGTGGTGGAGAGCTGCCTTGGCCTCCTGAAGATGAGATTCAGGTGCCTGGACCGCTCCGGAGGGACCCTGCAGTACCAGTCCGACAGGGTCGCTCGCATTGTAGTGGTCTGCTGTGCGCTGCACAACATCGCGATGCAGAGGGGAGATGACCTGCTGCAGGAGGCGGAGGGAGAAGCTAGTGGCAGTGGTGCCAGCACAGAGGAGGAGGAGGAGGAGGAGGAGGAGGCGAGGGAGGAGGAGGAGGAGGAGGAGGAGGAGGAGGCTGGCGGAGTGGCGGGCGCAGCACGCAGACACGACCCAGGTGCTGGTGATGTCCAGGAGGCGGCACGACGGACCCGGCAAGGACGGCGGGCACGCGACGCCCTGGTGGCAGCACGGTTCAGGCATCGCATGTGACGTCCCCGCTGAACACCAAACCACCACCTGCATCGCTAGTCATGCAGAGGGTCACCACACAACTGCCACCACCACAACCCCCCCCCCCCCCCCCCCCCCCCCTCCCCCCTCAGTGTACACTGCTCCACTTCGACATGACGCTTATCACTGGGTACAGACGGAATGGCACAACATTGATGGCTGTGTCAGCGGGTGTGATCAGTGCCATGTGGAATGATGACAGCCCGCTCTGGGAAGAGCTGTGAGCTCAGAATCGTTAGAGAGAGTCTGACCCATGGCAATAGCTGAACCATCCACCTTGGTGGCCGCTGAGTTCGTCACTGACACTCCATCACGTGCCCGCGTGGGCTAGCTGTGGGAGGGGGTAGGGGCAGGGACTGCACACCCGGCACCGAGGTTTCACCACCCGTCACCCCCAGCGACACTCGGTCACCATCACGATTCCTGTGGCTGTGGAACAATCACACGGTATTACAAGTAAGGTGGAACAGTGCGTTTAATATTAACAATTATTTACAGGTGCCCTAGCCCCTACAACTCAACTGTGCCCCTCACCCGTGCTAACATACTCAGTGTCTATCTTAGTTGCCTTACGGGCCCTACCACTACGTCTAAGTGACTCCCCAGATGATACAGCAGGAGTGGAGGAGGATTGCTGCGAATCGCCCCCCTCGACTCGTTTCTCCTTGGCTAAGCGTTTCCTGGGGCGACCAGGCCTTGATGGGCCAGGCTGCTCTGCGGGCGTCTCGGGTGACATTGTGCCACCCTGCTCTGCCTGCTGCCCACCCGCTGCACCAGGGATGGGACGGGGGGAGGCCGAGAATTCCGGGACGTCCCGTGATGGAGTTAATGGGACGGGCCCCAAAACCTCCTCCTCCCTCGGGGAGCCCGGTGGCCCCCGGGCCTCACTTTGGGACAGAGGTGCGAGCGGGGAGGTGCCCCGTCGCACCACCGACACCTGGCGCTGCCAGTCTTGGAGGCCTGCAACGGTATCCACTAGGATCCGAAGGTTTGCAGAGACGGAGTCCAGGGAGTTAAACATTCCCACCAGGGACTGTGCGACCTCAACCTGTGTGTGCACGACGCCATCCAGCACATGTGTCAGGCGTTGATGGTCTCCGCGACCGACTGCTGCATCTGTGCTATCGACTGCTGCGACTGTGCTATCGACTGCTGGGACTGTGCCATGGCGTGCTGGGACTGGGCCATGACCTGCTGAGACTGGGCCATGACCTGCTGAGACTCGGCCATGGCCCGCAGGGCGCCGGCAATGTCGTTTTGGCTCTGGCACATTGCTGCCTGTGAGAGGGCAACCCTGTCCAGGGCCGAGGATGACGCGTGCACATTAACCCCAACGTCTTGCATAACCTGACCCATTGCCTCCACCGCGGATGCCACCCGTGCGGTGTCGGACTGGGTCTCTGCCATGAGCGGCACCACTCCCTGCTCTTGGACGCGGTTCGACTCCTCTAACAGCGTCTGCAGAGCCAGGAAGGCAGCCCTCCTCCCGCCATTGTTTCCCTGGGTTTCCTGAGGCATCGGCTGTGCGGATGGGTTGATAAACTCCAGGAACTCAGAAAACGTCTGGGAGCCAGCTGCATCCTGGGCCTGGTCTGGCCTCCGCGGGTCCGGGCCCTCTGTTGCTCCGACCTCCACCTGCTGTACCTGCTCAGCTGTGATGTGCCAACCAGACTGTGCCCCAGGAGACTCATCACTAAATAGGCCCGCCGGGATGTGTGTCTCTGGGATGATGGATGTGGTGGGAGAAAGCAGTGCCGCAAGCCCGACGCTCTCAATGTTTAGGGCCTCCTCCAGGGTGTGGGGCTGCTCAGCGACAGGAGGGTTGTCCCTGGCCATTTCTGGTGGTGGTGGACTTCGAACCCTCTGTGCGTCCTGGTCCGCAGATTGGGTTGGGGCGGATAGGGCTGCCCGCTGATCGGGCACCCTCTGTTGTGAGGCCCCGGGTGAGGTGGCGGCAGATTCCTGTGTCCGTCTGGAGGCAGACGGCCCTGGTCGTTCGGCATCACGTCCTAGGGAAGAGAATGAGACGGGTTATTTCGATTTGCTCGGCAGGCCGCTGGACGTTCCCAGTGGGCAGGGTGTGTGAAGGGACAGAGGATGGGGGAGGTGTCCCAGTGGGCAGGGTTTGTGAAGGGACAGAGGATGGGGGAGGTGTCCCAGTAGGCAGGGTGTGTGAAGGGACAGAGGATGGGGGAGGTGTCCCAGTGGGCAGGGTGTGTGAAGGGACAGAGGATGGGGGAGGTGTCCCAGTGGGCAGGGTTTGTGAAGGGACAGAGGATGGGGGAGGTGTCCCAGTGGGCAGGGTGTGTGAAGGGACAGAGGATGGGGGAGGTGTCCCAGTGGGCAGGGTGTGTGAAGGGACAGAGGATGGGGGAGGTGTCCCAGTGGGCAGGGTGTGTGAAGGGACAGAGGATGGGGGAGGGGTGAGTGTTTGTCAGGGAGGGTTGTCTCACTTGCTGCAGTTCCGCCAACCTCGCATTGCGCGATATCGCGGGTGGCAGACCCCCCAACAAGGTCCAGGGCCCTCTGTTCAAAGGTGCTGAGGGGGTGCAGGTTGGGCGAACCCCCTCCAGTCTTGTGCCGCTCACGGTGGTTATGAGCGGCCTTGGCCTGTTGGGGGAGGGAACATAGGTAGATCATTACAAAACGGTAGGTATCAGCAGTCCGTTCAGATACTGGCACAGTTTGGGGGGGGGAAGTTGTCATAAGACGATTGCATCTCTCCTCGGGGCCAGAGCGCTGGGTCTGTGACAACTTTGTGAACCATCCTCAAATAACTCTGCCCCAATCCCTCTCCCCCCCCCCCCCCCTCCCGTGCCGGGGGGGGGGGGGGGGGGGGTGCTTAAGTTAAGGGGGAGGGATGATTGTGACTAGGGGGCACCCTCATGGCACTTACCCTGGCAGACCTGGTGAGGTCGTGCAGCTTCTTCCTACATTGCTCAGCTGAGCGAGGGGTCTGCCCCACAGCTCTGACGGCAGCAGCCACGTCACGCCAGGCCTGGCGTACCGCGCTGGCAGGTTGGCGATGCCCTCTCCGCGGGCGGATGATGCCCCTCCTCTGCTCCACGGCATCGAGCAGCGCCTCGACGTCAGCATCTACAAAGCGAGGAGCAGCTCTCCTCGGCTCCGACATCCTGCCCGACAGATTCTGTGGTCGCCCGCGCCTTTTTACGGCGTCGGGCGGCGCCACGTGGGCGTGATCGTGTCGTCGTCGCGTTCCGTCGTCATCACGCACGTAATTGACGCGGCCGCGCTACTAGCCCATTTCCAGGAAGTGAATCCGTCGGGAAATGAAGCCTTCCCGACCGTCGTAAAACGCTCCCGATTTTTACGACGGTTTTACGACTTTCCGCGGGTGCGGAGAATTTCGCCCAGCGTTTTTCACACAAAGGAAAATAAACTGTTCAAGTGCTTGAAAATTGTGGGCCGGGATTCTCCCCTACCCGAGGGAGCGGGGGGTCCCGGCGTGTCGGAGTGGCGTGAACCACTCTGGCGTCAGGCCGCCCCAAAAGTGCGGAAGTCTCCGCAGCTTTATGGGCCAAGCCCTCACATTGAGTGGCTAGGCCCGCGCCGGAGTGGTTCATATTCAGCGGCTGCTGAGGTCATACCGGCGCATACGCAGGGGAGGGGAAAAAGAGTGCCCCCACGGCACAGGCCCGCCCGCCGATCGGTGGGCCCCGATCGCGGTCCAGGCCACCGGGGGGGGCACCTCCCGGGGTCAGATCCCCCGTGCCCACCCCCCCCCCCCCCCAGGACTCCGGAGCCCACCCGCACCGCCAATCCCGCCGGTCAGGTAGGTGGTTTAAACCACGCCGGCAGGAGAGGCCTGTCACCGGCGGGACTTCGTCCCATCGCGGGCCAGAGAATCGCCGCGCGGGGGCCGCCGACTGGCGCAGGGCGCCCGCCGACCGACGCGGCGCGATTCCCGCCCCCGCCGAATCTTGGGGGGTGGAGAATTCGGGACACAGCGGGGGAAGGATTGACACCGACCCCGGGCGATTCTCCGACCCCCCAGGGGGTCAGAGAATTCCGCCCGTGATCTAGATTGCACAATCGTGGCTGACGGAGATACCACCGATTTTCCTGGTGATTAAGATTACCAAGATTACACTTGGTTATTTTTTCGGATAATTCCACCCTTTGTTCCCCAAATGAGTTCTTCTCACTGCAGGTAATGAATCTTTGAATTCTTACAACAAAATTACTTCTCTAATTCCTTCTATTTTTAATGCTCTCAAGCACCTATCAAAATGACTTTCTTTACCCCTTTCAAATTCAATACAGGTGGAGGATCCCTTATTTGAAACACTTGGGGCAAAGAGTGTCTCGGGTTCTGGATTTTTTTAAATTTTGGAATACCAAGCTGCAAAGACCCTCGGACGCTGGAGTCACCGGTCAGTACTGTGTCTGATCAGTGTGGGGGTACGTGGTTTCCCTCCTGACAGGGAATCAGGTACCGGGTTCAACATTTTCGGAGCAACAAACCCGTGCAGTCAATTGGAAGGCTACACAAGCATACGTGTGTTCAACCTAACAGTGCTAGGAATTTCGGAATATTGTGTAAGGGATACTCAATCTGTATAAATCTGTCCAGACGGTTTTCAAACATTTAGAAACTTTTGTCTATAAGCTTCCGGTAACTAACTCACAAGCACTCAATATAACTTTTTTCACTGTATCATACTCCCCAGATCTTTGCTTTGACAAAGATGCATAGAATTCATTGGCTTTATCTCTGAGTTTACTCTGTGACAGCAGTGTCCAAGAACCTTGCAACCCTTTCATTTGTCTCGTTATTTTCTCGAATAAGTTAAAAATGCCTTCACATCCATTTTGTGAAATTTAGGAACTGCCTTTACGTTTTCTAGGTTCATGCCTAGAACAACTTCCTTCCTCACCCTGCTCTAATGTCTCTGCTCTAACTTCCTGCATTTTAAGCTTTTCTGTTTCTGCCACTGGTAACTTCTCCTTTTCCAATTCCTTTTGAAATTGTCTCTCTTTTTTCCCTCTCTCTCTCCTGCAGTTCGAGCTTCCTCATTTCTATTTCCTTCCCTTTTTCCTGCATTTCAAATTTCTTCATTTTTATTTCTCTTTGGAATGGAATTTTAACCAATTGCCTCCCTTTTTGGAGAACTTGGCCTATCTGACAGCTCATGTACATTTAAATGATTTAATATGCTTTCCATAATCTTAGCTTTCCTTACCCCTATAGGTTATCCCTGTCCCAATTCATCTGCTTCTTCAGTTAACTACTTTAGGTTGTTTTCTTTTAAACCAGATTTATACTTATGGTCACAAGTTGCCCTACACCCAAGGAATTGTGCTTTTCAGAATCCTTCCAGAGAGCCCCAGTTTTTCTAAGAACCCCACTGAGGTTAAATGTGAGGGTATCCCAAAACTCAGAGGGAAACTTGTAACTCCGGTTTGTAGTGTATATTTTCAATTTGGTACACTGTGAGAAAAGATATGCAAACTAGGGTGGAACAGTCCAGTCATGTTGTGATCAAGTAATAATGAATATTTGTTAACTTAAAAGAAAACCGCATGACAAGATGGATTATAATAGACTACAACTGTACACTTTATGACACTGATGGTTATACACACACAATATGACATGAAGTTGCCCCTTTGTTCCCAACTACATCTGTGTCCTGAACTCTGGAACTCCCCTTGTTCCCAGACAACGTTCAATATTGCATAACTCTGTGAGCTAAATCCAGAAGATAGTAATCAGGCACAGGTTATTTGTCCATGTTTGGTAAACTGTCTTCAGATTCAGCAAAGGTGTAACCTACTAGGTTCAGGTTTTTGATTTAAACCAGCCGCCTTTTAGCAATAACTTGTTTTCAGGGAAGACCGTTTTCTCCAGCTGGGTGTAACTGTGATGGTAGCTGCTTCTACTGTGTTCCTTTCCCCTTTCTCTTATTGTGCAATGGATATATCATTCTTTTCCTTTGATGTTACCTACCTTGCGGACCTGACCTTTTGCATATAAGTGCCAATACCCTTATCTCTCCACTTTGAAGTTGCCTCTTCTACAACCGATCGTTTTCCCTGCCACAAAGGTAAACACTTGCTTTTCTCACTAGTCTGCTAATTCTCATATCAAAATAACCCTTCAGACAGCTGTACTTATCAATCCCCTTTTTATTTTATTCCAATTTCATTTTTTAATAATTGTTTTTCCCCAATTCTTAACACTCGAGACAACCAGACTTTCAAGGTAAGCTACTGCGAACACCTGAAATCTGGAAGAAGATCTCCTTCCTGGTGGTCAGGTGGGCAACTTTGGCAGTATCTAACAGGATTTATATCAGTGTGTGGCCATTATCCCTTCCCACTCTTCCCTCTGTTCCCTCTGACTCCTCAGTCTCTGCCTCTCAACAGGTTTTGTGTTCTCTGCTTCTGCAAGGAGAGAAAGCAGAAAGAGATGGATGATGGATGCTGATAATGGCTTGGATAGAAAAGCAAGATGACATCATTGGTGGAATGAAGCTTGAATGAGAAAGGGCAATAGGTTGATGGTGAATGAAAGATTTGGCTATTTGAATGCGGGTTTGAGAAGGGATTAAGTGGAGCTGCAAGGTGTATTGACCTAAAGAGTACTAAATGGGAGAATGCTGGGCTTGTAGAATGTAAAGCATGGTTATTGCATTCAACTGTTAACTCCCCCCACGAGGGTCTGGATCCTCTTGGTGCACTTCTTCAAATTTGTGGAACCACATTTTTACTGCTGACTTACTCAGTGAATGCCATCCACACCTTCTTGGTCAGAGACCTTGGTCTCTTCCTCCCATCCTTGAGAAAGAATCACCTCATTTAAGCCCTTGACGTCCCATAATGGGACATCCAGTGGAGAGCTGGAAACAGTGTTCCTAGGTCTCCTCTCCATTCCTGTGGTCACTGCATCCAAATGAATTTTACCTACCAATGCCATAGTCCATTTAATGAGAAATTCTTCCTCTCACACCAGCAACGTCTCATTTATATCACCTCCCCACTCCCTCCCCCCCCCCCCCCCCCCCCCCCCCCCCCCCCCCCCCCCAAATTAATTGTGGAGCCTGGAAGTGGGATGTTAATGTCAGTGCCTCGGCAACAGGATTTAGTTCCACAAGATTGTATCCATAATGGTGGAAAGTTAAGCTTAAACATTATTTTGAGTGATTTTATTTAAAAATTTTAAATATCAGGAAAATACAAACTGACACATCCAGCCTGATTGATCCAGGGATGGTGCAGTCAATATGCACCGAGACCCAACCCCAGTCGTGCCATCTTCTTGGAGAGACGAAATATTGGGAAAAAGTAATGAAGCAAATTCTTGGAGACACTGGACATCAGTACTGGACATAACTGACATCAATTATGACAGTAACCATCTGTTTCTGAAATGACACAACATTGTTATATTCCAGGGTTAAGTTTAACTATAAGCAGTTATCCTCATGAGTTTATATGTGAAATATGTAGGTAAAGTATGGTTTTGTTTGAATAAAATATCACAAGAAACAAAAGGTGGATGTGGAAAGGATATTTCCTCTCCTGGATAAGTCCAGAAACAGAATACACTGTTTAAAAGTCAGGGTCGCCCTTTTAGGACAGAATGAGGATAATTGTTTCTCTCAGAGGGTTGTGCGTCTTTAGAACTTTCTGCCTCAGAAGTCGATGAGGCGGAGCCATTGAATATTTTTAAGTGAAGGTGGACAAAATCTGGTTAGGCAAGGGCATCCAAGGAAATTTCAACCACAAACAGATCAACCATGACCTTATTGAATGACGGAGCAGGATCGAGGGGTCGAATGGCCTTATTCTGCTCCTATTTCATATGTTCGTTTGTCATATGAAAATCCCAATAAGGGGCAATATACCAGCAAAGATTGCAAGAACGCTTGCATAATGAGACACTATTAAAACATCATGAGGATTGTTGACATTAATGAGGCAATGATTTCCATAAGTTGTCAATAGAAAAGACAGAAATTAATATACCATAATTAAGTATATTGGGAAGAAGATGATTAAACTGCAGTTATTTTTAATGGACTAAGTATGAGCAGTTTCATTAATGTATTAATAAGATAGGTGCAAACTTGTGAAAGGATTTAAATTAAAGTGGTGGAGCTTAGTTTGTAGCTTCCTGCAACTGCAAGTGCGTGTGAATATTGGGAAATGGAGCCTGAATCAACGCATTCACACCTGGCATGTCACATTGTAATTTGATGTTAAAGTCCAGTGCAGAGGTCTCTGCCAGTAAGAATGCTGTGGGGTGGACTTCCAGCCACCAAGTGCTGTTGTCAAGCATGTTTCAAATGAATGAGCACATTTGTGAACTGTCTGGCAGTGACAGTTGGTGCTGCCTCCCTCACTCCCAGAATGGCTGTGGAACGGCAACATACATTTAAAAACCTGTTGAGAGTTGCCAAAGAAGAAAAACTCCTCCCATTCTTTCCAACTTCTGGATTATCATTTGTGCTTGCCCCTTCCTTTTGCTTTACATTGTGGAAAATTTGCACCAGAGGACTGAAATCTGGTCACATCCCCAATTGAGTCTTACCTCATTGTCTAAATGCATGCTGACACTTTCAGGGTACATTTTATTATTTTCTTGCTATACCCATTATTACATTTTTGTTTTTGAACCTGATGACAGAATGCAATGTATAACCTTTTGAAGTAATCACAGACCTTCCAAAATATCTCTCATGCTCTTGCGAAGAGAGGGTAGTGTATAATGCCCAGAAGAGTCAGATCAATGGGTGGATCAGAGGCTCGATTGCTGTTTTCCAGAGGAACTGGGGAATTGAGTAACTGGGAAATTGAGGAGCTGGGGAATTGAGGAACAGAGGAATTGAGGAAAAGATGGTAATCAGATTCATCTGATTGGCTGGCAGCTCTTAGAGGCAGGACTTCCTCCAAAGTTGGGTGAAGGTCTTATGCTGAGGCTGTTAACAACTATGCGGCCTTAAACCTGGGTCAGGATAACCTGGCCACGAGGAGGCAAGCTTTCCCCTGAGTTATCAGCCAAGAGGATAACAGATTTGCATGGTAGAAGATTGGCAAGTTAACAGGAAACAGAAAGTAGGAATAAATGAGTCATTTTTGAGTTTTGCAAAATGTGATAAGTGGAATGTCACAAGGATCAATGTTGGGGCCTCTACTATTGACAATTTATATCAATGACTTGGATGAAGAGACCAAATATGCGTTTCTAAATTTGCTGATGACACAAAGATAGGTTGGGAAATAAATTGTGAAGAAGACATAAGGGGCCGATTAGCCACGTACGCAAATCCTGTCATAGCCGCAAAATATTGTGAGAGTCCAAAAATGGGATTTGAGCCGGCTGAATATCCAACTGCAATATTTCTGGGCTGTCCCTGATGACGTGATCAAGTTCACACCCAGGAACGACGCAAACCTGAATTGTGTCAATTTGAATGCATTATGATGTACTTAGTGCAGTTAAAGTTGAATCTTCAGACCACATTGAATCTTCCCACCCACAGGCATGATATCACCTGGGAGCAAATTACTATTGCTTTTTAAAAATGGGAATCAGGTACCATGACCTCCAAGAGCGAGGAAGGAGGTGTGAACCCCTCTCCACCTGGTATCAGGGCAAGGGTGATAAGTCAGAGGTTGTGGAACACATTGGTACCAACTATCATGAGAATGTCACTTTAAGAAATGTTTGGCTGCTCAGGTTACTGCAGTGATGTCAGATTGTGGGTGGAGCTGAGCTCTGGCTCTGCTTTTTAGTTTCACTTTGAGAAAAGCTTGGGTGTGTCTGTGTTTCTTTTGGTTTCGTTTCAGTGTTGGAGCTGAAGCCAGATAAAGCAGGTGTACTGTTGATCTCTCTGCCATGAAAAGACTATCTCTTGATTATTTGGTGAATTCAGAACTATAAATGATCTCAGTAGTGAATTTAAACCTGATGTGCTTTTGTCAAAAGGTGTTTCTTTTGTCTTCTGAATGTTGTTTGGGAATTTATTAAGGATTACTTAGTGTTGTATTCTTTGGGGGTTGTATTTGAATTAATGGTTGCTAAGATGTTCTCAGTATGTTTTAAAAAGGTTAACTTGAGTTCATAGAATAAACATTGTTTTGTTTTATAAAATACTTTTCCATTTCTACTGTACCAAACCTGTAGAGTGGACCGTGTGCTCCCCATACCACAACCTAGTATAAGTTGTTGGTCAGGTGACCTCCATTGTACACTTTGGGGTTCTCTAAACCCTGGCCCATAACAAATTTTGGGCTCGAGGGGGATAAAAGTCTATCTATTGGATTGGCTTAGTGAACGTAAAGACAGTGAGAGGTGAGCATATTGTGGTTGCTTTTCAGGTGTGGTATTTCAGTTTAAGTGGGGCGTGTGTTGTGGACAATGGCTCATTTGGAGGCTCTAAGTGTTTGAATGGGGAGATGTTAACACGCAGTACCTTATGGGCAGAGACTAAAAATAGACTGTTAGATTTGGCAAAAACATTGCAGTTAACATTACCTGACAAAATGTAAAAAGATGAGGTAATTATGGCGGCTGCTAAGCATTTAAAGTTGCCTGAGATACAGATTGACTCATTAGAAATGGCAAAAATTCCGTTGCAACTTAAACAAATGGAACATGAGAAAGAATTAAAGCAGCTTGAATATGAAAGAGAGAGAGAGAGGAAAAAGAAAAGGAGAGAGAAGAAAGGAGAAAAGAAAGAATAGCCCGAGCAGAACAAAAAGAAAGAGAAAGGGAGATACAGATCAGGGAAAAAGATAAAGAGAGTTTGAACTTCAGAAAATAGCCATGAAACATGACAGCCAGATAAAATTGGCGGGTGTAAAGGGAAACGTACAGTTGGATGATCGTGATGAGGATAGTGAGAAAGAGAGTCAGAGTCGATGGCTTGGTGGGGATCTATTTAAATATGTCCAAGCATTGCCAAGGTTTGATGAGAAGAAGGTAGAAGCCTTTTTGATTTCATTTGAGAAGGTAGCTAAACAAATGAAATGGCCACAAGACATGTGGGTATTACTGATACAAACAAAGCTGGTAGGTAGAGCTAGTGAAGTGTTTGCATCACTATAGGAGGAGGTATCTGGGACGTGTGAGGAGGTGAAAAAATCCATCTTTGGTGCATATGAACTAGTGCCTGAAGCTTCCAGACTAAGGTTTAGAAATTTAAGGAAACAATTTGGTCAAACCATGGATAGAGGATTGATAGAGGATTGGTTAATTAATAGAAAGCAAAGAGTGGGGATTAATGGGTGTTTCTCTGGTTGGCAATCAGTAGCTAGTGGTGTCCCTCAGGGATCCATGTTGGGCCCACAATTGTTCACAATTTACATAGATGATTTGGAGTTGGGGACCAAGGGCAATGTGTCCAAGTTTGCAGATGACACAAAGATGAGTGGTAAAGCGAAAAGTGCAGAGGATACTGGAAGTCTGCAACGGGATTTGGATAGGTTAAGTGAATGGGCTAGGGTCTGGCAGATGGAATACAATGTTGACAAATGTGAGGTTATCCATTTTGGTAGGAATAACAGCATTAACAGAGTTAAAGCATGCCGCTGTGCAGAGAAACCTGGGTGTGCTAGTGCATGAGTCACAGAAAGTTGGTTTACAGGTGCAACAGGTGATTAAGAAGGCAAATGGAATGTTGTTCTTCATTGCTAGAGGGATGGAGTTTAAGACTAGGGAGGTTATGTTGCAATTGTATCAGGTGTTAGTGAGGCCACACCTGGAGTATTGTGTTCGGTTTTGGTCTCCTTACTTGAGAAAGGACATACTGGCACTGGAGGGTGTGCAGAGGAGATTCACTAGGTTAATCCCAGAGTTGAAGGGGTTGGATTATGAGGAGAGATTGAGTAGACTGGGACTTTACTCGTTGGAATTTAGAAGGATGAGGGGGGATCTTATAGAGACATATAAAATTATGTAGGGAATAGATAGGATAGATGCAGGCAGGTTGTTTCCACTGGCAGGTGAAAGCAGAACTAGGGGGCATTACCTCAAAATAAGGGGAAGTAGAGTTAGGACTGAGTTTAGGAGGAAGTTCTTCGCCCAAAGGGTTGTGAATCTATGGAATTCCTTGCCCAGTGAAGCAGTTGAGGCTCCTTCATTAAATGTTTTTAAGGTAAATTTAGGACTGAGTTTAGGAGGAACGTCTTCACCCAAAGGGTTGTGAATCTATGAAATTCCTTGCCCAGTGAAGCAGTCGAGGCTCCTTCATTAAATGTTTTTAACATAAAGATAGATAGTTTTTTGAAGAATAGAGGGATTAAGGGTTTTGGTGTTCGGGCCGGAAAGTGGAGCTGAGTCCACAAAAGATCAGCCATGATCTCATTGAATGGCGGAGCAGGCTCGAGGGGCCAGATGGCCTACTCCTGCTCCTAGTTCTTATATTCTTATGTTCAAACATACATTGAGTTTGAAAGGATCAAACAGAGTAATTTTGATAGGTGGATAAGGGCTTTGAAAATAGACCAAACGTATGAAGCTCTCAGAAAAATTATACTTTTGGAGGAGTTTAAAAATTAAATTCCTGATGTAGTGAGAACTCATGTGGAAGAGCAGAGTGTTAAAACTGCGGGATCAGCAGCAGATATGGCAGATGATTATGAGTTAGTTCATAAATCAAATCTTGGTTTCCGACATCAGTTTCAGCCTGTGAAGGATAGAAACAAGGGGGCATGAGAAATACTCAGGTGGTAGAGGCAAAGGTGATCTGATAGGAGATAATAAGGGGACTAAAAAATAAATCCAGGAAGGTGGAAAATAAATGAAAAGTTTCAAATGTTTTCACTGTAATAAACTAGGCTATGTAAATTCAGTGTTGGTGGTTGAAGAAAAGCACTGGGAAGGCTGATGTGGTAAAACAGGATAAGACAGTGGAGATTGTTAAAGTGGTAAAGGAAAGCTCAAGTGAAGCCAAGGAGGTGAAAAAGATTGTACAGCCTGATCAAGAGGTGATTGATGAGAAGGTGCCAGATCTCTTTAAAGAATTTACTTGTGTGGGTAAAGTTTACTCATGTGTATCAGGAGGAGCAGGTAAATAAGTCACAATTTTCAGAGATACGGGAACTAGTCAATGTTTAATGGTAAGAGATGAGGAGTTATGTAATTTGGGAAGAATGTTGCAAGAAGAGGTGGTAATATGTGGAATTCAGGGTTAGAGGAGTAGTGTTCCATTATATAAGGTAAGATTGGAAAGTCCAGTGAAAAGTGGTGAAGTGGCAGTAAGAGTAATAGAGAAACTATCTTGTCCAGGAATACAGTTTATCTTGGGTAATGATATAGCTGGATCACAGGTGGGACTGATGCCTACTTTGGTTGATAAGCCAGTAGAAAATCAGACAACTGAAATGTTGAAGGACGAATATCAATAATAATAATAATCACTTATTGTCATGAGTAGGCTTCAGTGAAGTTACTGTGGAATATCCTGGGATTTTTCTGGATTGTGTAGTAACAATGTCGCAAAGTCACAGGTTAAGCCAAGAGGAGAAATCAATGAGTGAAGATGAAATTGAGGTGCAATTATCAGAAACAATTTTTGATCAGATGGTTGATAAAGAACAAGAATAGGTGGAGGATGAGTCGGATATTTTTAGTTCAGGAAAATTGGCCAACTTATGACAGAAAGATATAGAAATAAAACGGATGTATCAGAAAGCATACACGGAAGAGGAATCTGAGTGTATACCAGAGTGTTATTACCATAAAAGTGATGTCTTGATGAGAAAATGGAGACCTTTACATATGCAGGTGGATGAAATGTGGGCAGAAGTTCATCATTGTCGGTAGGGTATGGAAAGGAGGTGTTGCGAGTTGCACATGAGGTACCAGTGGGAGGTCATTTGGGAATAAGGAAAACTCAAGCTATAATACAAAAACATTTTTATTGGCCTGGGCTACATAAATATGTAATTAAATTTGGTTGATCATGTCATGCATGTCAAGTGATAGGGAAACCTCAAGCAGTGATAAAACCAGTCCCCTTAAAACACATTCTAGTATTTGAGGAACATATTACGAGGGTCCTAATTGATTGCGTAGGACCGCTTCCTAAGTGGGAATCAATATCTATTGACTATAATTGATGTGGCTACTAGGTTTCCAGAGGCCATTCCAGTACGTAATATTACAGCTAAAAAGATTGTGGAGGAGTTACTTAAATTCTTTACCAAATATTGACTACACATAGAAATACAATCGGATCAAGGATCGAATTTTACCGCAAGGTTATTCAAAGAAGTTATGGATAGCTTAGGAATAAAACAATTTAAATCAACTGCGTACCATCTAGAATTGCAGTGAGCATTAGAAAGATGGCATCCGACATTAAAGACAATGTTGAGGGCTTATTGTCACTATTATCCAGAGGATTAGGATAAAGGAATTCCATTTGTACTGTTTGCAATTAGGGATGCGCTTAATTAATCAATCAAATTTAATCCTTTTGAACTAGTTTTTGGTCCTGAGGTAAGAGGACCACTTAACTTGATGAAGGAAAAATTGGTGAGTGAGAAATCGAAAATTACATTATTGGATTACGTGTCAAATTTTAGGGAATGATTAAATAGAGCAGGTGAATTGGTGAGACAACATTTAAAAGTTGCACAAGATGTGATCAAACGGGTAACGGACAAGATATCCACAGTTCGCAGTTTTGCCAGTGGAGATAGAGTTTTCGTGTTGTTACCAGTGGTAGGTGAACCTTTAAAAGCAAGGTTTTGTGGACCTTATCAGATTGAAAGGTAATTAAGTGAGGTGAATTATGTAGTGAAAACACCTGATAGAAGGAAGGCTCACCGAGTGTGTCATGTGAATATGCTTAAAAGGTACTTTGAAAGGGAATGAAAGAAAAAGGAGGAGGTTTTAATGATTCTAACTCAAAGTAACGAACCAAATCCAGATAACTGTGAATTTCACATACCTCAAATTAAATTGGAAAATGTGGATGTTCTTAAAAATTGGGATAAATTGTTGAGTTACCTTCCAGAGGAAAAAGAAACTGACGTGAAAGAATTATTGATATCACATGGGCAAGTTTGTAGAGATAAATTGGGAAGTACTAAAATGGCTATACATGATGGCGGTGTGGGAAATGCTGTTCCAATCAAACAACATCCACACAGCCTTAACTCTTTAAAATTGGCACAGGTTAACAAAGAGATTGAGAGTATGCTTAAAAATGGCATAATTGAAGTGGGTTGGAGCCAATGGAGCTCACCCATAGTGATGGTACCTAAACCAGATGGCACCCAACGGTTGTGTGTGGGCCATAGAAAGGTTAATGCAGTTACAAGAACGGTCTCTTATCCTATCCCACGTTTGGAGGATTGCATTGAGAAAGTGGGACAATCATCTTTTATTTCCAAACTGGATTTACTTAAAGGTTACTGGCAGGTACCTTTATCCTAAAGGTCGAAGGAGATTTCAGCTTTCGTGACTCCAGATGGTATATACCAATTCAAAGTTATGCCATTTGGCATGAAAAACACCCCAGCCACATTTCAACGGTTAACTAACAAAGTCGTTTCAGGATTACCCAATTGTGCGGTATACATCGACAATCTGGTAATGTTCAGCCAGACATGGAAAGAACATTTAAAACATCTGATGGAGTTATTCAATCGACTTCAGGAGGCGGGTTTAGTGATAAACCTAGCCAAAAGTGAATTTGGAAAAGCCCAAGTCACTTTCCTTGGCCATACAATCGGAGAGGGTCAAATGGTCCCATGGGATGTGAAAACAAAAGTTATTGGGGAGTTTCCGATACCCTCGACACAACGGGAAATAATGCAATTTCTTGGTATGAGTGGATTTTACCAGAAATTTGTCCCGAATTTTAGCAGTGTGGTCACTCCACTGACGGACTTGCTCAAGAAGCATAACAAATTCCAGTGAACAGCGGAGTGTCAACCACTGCTCCTGTGTTAGCCATCCAAAATTATACCAAACCATTCAAAGTGGCTGTTGATGCGAGTGATGTGGGCGTAGGTGTGGTGCTTCTACAAGACGACAATGAAGGGCTAGAGCAGTCTATTGGTTATTTTTCAAAGAAACTGAATTCTTACCAGAAAAAGTATTCAACGATTGAGAAGGAGACTTTGAGTTTGGGGCTGACCTAGCAACATTTTCACATTTATGTGAGCAGCAATCCGTTTGACACCATTATATATTCTGATCATACTCCGTTGATGTTTTTGGAGCGATTCCGGAATTTAAATGCAAGGCTGTTTCACTGGACTTTATTGTTACGACCATTTCATTTAAAAATAGTACATGTGGCAGGACGAGAAAACGTGATAGTCGATGCTTTGTCACGAATGTGATGAACGGAAGCAGATTCCAGTTGGAGGAAGAAGAACAAAATAGAAGTGGACTATATTATTATACCTGTTTGCGTGTGTTGTTTTTTGAAACAAAAAAGTATATTTACTCTGTGCATTTCTTAAAGGATAGTGAAAAATGAAACCCTCTTGAAGTTGATGGTTTATTTTTTTTCTTGGGGGGAGGTATCATGAGAATATCACTTTAAGAAATGTTTGGCTGCTCATGTTACTGTAATGATGTCAGAGTGTGGTTGGAGCTGAGCTCTGGCTCTGCTTTTTAGTTTCACTTTGTAAAAACCTTGGGTGTGTCTGTGTTTCTTTTGGTTTCATTTCAGTGTTTTCGCTGAAGCCAGACAAAGCAGGTGTACTGTTGTTCTCTCTGCCATGACAATACTATCTCTTCACCATTTGGTGAATTATAAATGTTTTCAGAATTATAAATGTCCTCAGTAGTGAATTTAAACCTGATGTGCTTCTGTTAAAAGGTGTTTCTTTTGTCTTCTGGATGTTGTTTGGGAATTTATTCAGGATTACTTAGTTGGGGGTTGTATTTGAATTAATGGTTGCTGAGATGTTCTCTGTATGTTTTAAAAAGGTTAACTTGAGTTCATAGAATGAACATTCTTCTGCTTTAAAAAATACTTTGCCATTCCTGCTGTACCTCACCTGTAGAGTGGGCCGTGTGCTCCCCATACCACAATCTATTAAACGTTGTGGGTCAGGTGAACTCCATGATACACTTTGGAGTTCTCTAAACCCTGGACAATAGCATAATGATATAAAATAAAGGATGAGGTCTTGCCTCAAGAATTCAGGGAGCTAGGCAGTAGATTAAAAAGCAGGAATTCAAAGGTTGCAATATCTGTATTACTCCTGGTGCTACATGCTATCGAGCACAGAAGTAGGAGAATAGGGAAAACAAAGCATGCCTCAAGAGCTGATGCAGGAGAGAGGGTTTTAGATTCCCGCACCACTGGGACCTTTTCTGGGGAAGGTAGGACATGTACAAGTGGGACAGTCTGCAGCTGAACCAGAATGGGACCATAATCCTTGTGGGTGGGTTCGCTAGTGCAGTCGGGAGGGGTTTAAACTAGTTCGGCAGGTGGAAGGGACACAGAGCTTTAGTGAAATAGGTGCACAGCATACTGTAGTAAAGGAATCGAGAGAAAGGGATTTCAGCCATGAGTTTCAAGAGAGTAAGTTGAGGCGGGATGGCCTCTATTTTAATGCTCGGAGCATTATAGGTAAGACTGATGAGTTAAGGGCATAGAGTTGTGATGTTGCCATCACAGACACATGGTTGAGGGAGGGGCCGGGCTGGCAACTCAACATTCCAGGGTATAGGACCTTCAGATGAGCAGGAAGGGTGTAAAAGAGGAGGTGGTGTTGCATTATTAATTAAGCAGTCAGTTTCTGCAGGAAGGAAAGACGATATCTTGGAAGGGTCTTCAAATGAGACTTTGTGGGTAGAGCTTAGGAATAATAAGAGGGAAATAATGTTATTTGGAGTGTATTATTAGCCCCCAAATAATCAGTGCGCAATAGAAGAGCGGATCTGTAGACAATTTACCAAGGTGTGTAAAATAACATTAATAATTGGCTAAATATATTCGGGTATTTCAAATTTTCAAACATCAATTTGATAGTTAGAGTGTAAAGGGTATAGAGGTTTCTTGAAATGTACAGGAGAGCTTTTTATGTCAATAAGGTGTCCAATAGGGCCCACAAGAGATGGTGCAGTGTTGGATCTAACTCTGGGGTATGAAGCCAGACAGTTGTTCGAGGTGGAAGTGCGGGAGCATTTTAGTGACAGCGACCACAACTCAGTCCAATGGAAGTTTGTTCTGAAAAAGGAATAAGATGTGAAAACCGGGTTTGGATTGGTGAAGACAGGTTTTATTAAAATAAGGCAGTATCTGGCTAAAGTGGACTGGGAAAAATTTCTTGTGGGAAAATCTACAGCAGAGCAGTGGGAGGCAGTCAAAAACGAAATGGGGAGAGTACAGGCGCATCATCTTCCCTTTCGGGTGAAATGTAGGAGTAACAAGCTCAGAGAACACATAGTGCCTGGGAATATTCAGGGCTGGATAAGAAAGAATATAAAGGAAGGCAGCACAGTGGCACAGTGGTTAGCTCTGCTGCCTCATGGCGCCATGGGCCTGGGTTCAATCCTGTCCCCTGGTCACTGTCCGTGTGGAGTTTGCACATTCTTCCCGTATCTGCGTGGGCCTCACCCCCACAACCCAAAGATGTGCAGGGTAGGTGGATTGACCACTCAAGATTGCCCCTTAATTTAAAAAAAGAAAATAGAGGCTTTTAAGAGGTAAAAAGGGAGTAAATCAGCAGAGGCCTAAGTGGAGTACAGAAAGTGCAGGGAGGAACTGAAAGCAATAAGGAGAGCTAAGAGGGGGCGCAAAAAGAATTGGTGGGTAAGATTAGGAAGAATCCCAAAATATTCTTGAAGTATATTAAGGGGAAGAGGTTAACCAGTGGAAGTATCGGGTCCATTAGAGACCAAGGGGGCAGTCTATGTGTGGAGCCGGAGGAGATTGGTAGGGTATTAAACGAGTACTTCACATCTTCCTTCACTCAGGAAAAGGAGGATATCGGTACAGAATTTGAGGAGGTGGACTGAGAGCTTCTTGAACAGTTTGACATAGAACGTGAGGAAGTATTGGAGGTTTTTGCGGGCTTAAAAGTGGTCAAATCCAGGTCTGGATGAGTTACATAGAACATAGAAAAGTACAGCACAGAACAGGCCCTTCGGCCCTCAATGTTGTGCCGTGCCATGATCACCCTACTCAAACCCACGTATCCACCCTATACCCGTAACCCAACAACCCCCCCCTTAACCTTACTTTTATTAGGACACTACGGGCAATTTAGCATGGCCAATCCACCTAAGTTGTATCCCAGGTTGCTGTGGGAAGCAAGTGTGGAAATTACAGGGGCTGTGACCCAAATTTTTAATTCCTTTCTGGCCACAGCAGAAGTGCCAGAGGACTGAAAGACAGCTAATGTGGTTCCACTTTTCAAAAAGGGTTGCAGACATCAGCCAGGGAATTAAAGACCAGAGAATCTCACATCAGTGGTAAGGAACCTATTGGAGAAAATTCTGAAGGAGAGGATTAATCTTCACTTGGAGAGGAAAGGTTTGATCAGGGATAATCAGAGTGGCTTTTTCAGAAGAAGGTCATGCCGAACAAATTTGATTGAATTGTTTGAGGAGGTGATCAGGTGTGTGCGTGAGAGCAGTGCAACTGATTAAGTTTATATGGAATTCAGCAAAGCCTTTGACAAGGTCCAAATTAGGAGACTGATAAAGAAGGTAAAAGCACATGGGTAACTTTCCAAATTGGATCCAAAATTGGCTTACTGATAGGAGACAGAGGGTGGTGATAGAAGGCTCTGTGGGTGACTGATGGTCGCTGTCCAGTGGTGTACCCCAGGGATCAGTGATAGGTCCCTTATTGTTTGCGATATATATAAATGATATAGATGAGAATGTGGAGGGGATGATAAGAAAATTTGTGGATGACATAAAGATTGGCAAGGTGGTTAATTGTAACGAAGAAGGTCTCAGATTGCAGGAAGATATAGATGGGCAGATGGAATTTAATTAACCATGAAAAGTGCGAGGCGATGGACTTCGGAAGGAGTAACACAATAAGGGAGTATGCAATGAATGGCAGGACACAAGGAAGCTCAGAGCAACAAAGGAATCTTGGGATGTTGGTCCACAGACCTCTGAAGGCGGCAGGAGTGATTAATAGGGTAGTTAAAAAGCACATGGGACACTTGCCTTCATCAGTCATCGCATCGATTATAAGAGTAGTCAGGTTTTATAAGAGTAGTCAGGTTATGTTGGAGCTGTATAAAACTTTGGTTAGGCCACAGCTGTATTTCTGTGTGTTGTTCTGGTCGCCTCACTACAGGAAGGATGTGTTTGCACTGAAGAGGGTGCAGAGGAGATTCACCAGGATGTTGACTGGGATGGAGCATTTTAGCTATGAAGAGAGGCTGGATAAGTTTGTGTTGTTTTCTTTAGAGCAGAGTAAGCTGAAGGTGGTCTCGATTAAGGTGTATGTGATTATGTGGGGTATGGAAAGGGTGGATGGGAACAGCTGTTCCCCTTAGTTGAAGGGTCAATAACGAGGAGGTATAATTTTAAGATGAGGGGTAGGAGGTTTAGAGGGGATATGAGGAAAACATTTTCCACCCAGTGGGCGGCGGCGGGACTCTGAAATGCACTGCCTGGGAGGACAACAGAGGCAGAAAACCTCAAAGCCTTTAAAATGTATATGAATGACCACTTGAAATGTCATAACATTCAAGGCTATGGGCTAAATGCTAAAAAGTGAGATCCATGTAGATTTAGTGTAGTTTTGTCAGTGCAGCTTTGAAGGGCTGAATGGCCTCTTCTGTCGTGTCTGACTCTATGAATCCATGGGGACAGGCCCCCTGTCCAGCTTCAGGGGGCGCGGTTCAAGGTTGTTGGGGTGATGGGAGTGGGGAGCTAGGGATGGGGGAATGGTGTTGGGGGTCCGGGATGGGGGTCGCGGCTGGTGCATGCCTGCTGTCTGTGTTGGACAATGGGTGAGGGGAAGCAGATGCGACACAAACCTGAGTATCTCTCTCTCTCATCCCTCGCAGCTTACCGATCAAGATCAGTATGGAGCCAGTGATCGTGGTAATTGTGCTAATTACAGCACTGGAAGGGCACAGACTCCAGCAGCAACGAGTGGTGGCACCCAGGGAACATCCAATGGCAGAAGACCAGGGGGTCACATGGCAGGCTCAAGAGCTGGAGGCAACAACAGCTGAAAGTGGGCTTAAAGCAAAAAAGGAGCGATCAAGGGTATAAAGAACCTGTGTGTCCTTCATCGAGCTGTCAGACAACATGTGCAGCAGGAGACTCCGCCTCACCAGGGAGCCAATGCGGAATATGTGTCACATTCTGTCCAACTTTGAGCCACATGGAGGTGGAGGACACCCCTCACCATGGCTGTAATGTCACGGCAACACTCAATTTCTATGCAATGGGATCGCTCCGGGGCCCCACAGGTGACCTTTGTGACATTTTGCAATCATCTGTCCATAAATGCATCGGTGACCTCACAGATTCACTCAATGCGAGGGCATTGGACTTCATTCATTTTGAGCTGAACCTGGCCCAGCAGGATGAAAGGGCTAAGGAATTCTTCACCATAGATGGTCTGCCACATGTGCCCTTAAAGTCCAACTGATGTGTGGCCACCATAGAATCATACAATCCTGACAGTGCATAAGGAGGCCATTCAGCCCATCGAGTCTGCACCAGTCCTCTGAAAGAGCACCCCATCTATGCCCACTCCCACACCCACCTAACTCTATTCCCCATAACTTTACCATATATCCCTGGACTCAAAGGGGCAATTTAGCTTGGTCTATCCACCTAACTTACACATCTTGAATGAATGAGGGATAGAGTATCACAGAGTGAATGAGAGATATCACAGATTGAATGAGGGATAGAGTATCACAGAGTCAATGATGGATAGAGTATCACATGGCGAATGAGACATAATGGGCGGAATTCTCTGTCGGTCGACGCCAGAATTGCGAAATGGGCGGAGAATCTCTTTTGACGCTAAAATCATGGCAGGTGCCGGTTTTACACCAAGTTGCAATTCTCCGGTGCCTCAACACTGGCGTCAATGCGTTCCACTTGCACGTACAGTAGACACTGTTGGCATATCATTAACAGGCTTGACCCGGGGCCTCTGCAATTCTCCGCCTCCACTGGGGCGAATTTCCAACGGCATGGTTCACTTGTGCCTTTAAAAATCAGATGCCATGTGAAACAGATGCCATGGCTGATGAGGGGAAGAGAGGGGATACGGAAAGTGTCCAACATCTCCATAGTGTACTGACAGTTGTGCCGCTGGCTCGGGGTCTTCTACCAGGGTCGGGGTTGACGAGGAGGTGGGCTGGGTCAGGGTGGATGGGCATGGAACACCATTGCCACAGTCTGCAAGGAAGCCATACAGCTGCTCACATCGCTGACTGCCCACTGTGAACTTAGTGCCATGGGTCGTATGGGTGTCCCCCCAGGCCACCCCCAGGTGCCCTCTGGCCCCAGCTGACCCATCAATGGGATGGGCATGCTCCAGCGTAACCAGTGCCATCTTGTTGGCTGGGATGAGTGAGTGTGAGGAATGAAGTGTGTATATGCGGCTGCAGCTTGTCAGCCTCCTTGAGTGTCAATTGGGAATCCTGCGAATCCAGCACCATTTCTCATTGGAATTGATTGTGTTCCATGTGGTGCAGGAGCTAAAGTCTCAACAATCACTGAATTGGTCTAGGTATGAACTCCATGAATCTTGCCCTGGCATCAAAACTAAGAGCAGGATTCTCCGCTTGCGACACCGATTATGACCAAATCAGGGGCAGCGCCTGTTTTCGGATGCTCCGTCCCTCCAAAACAGCGTCATCGGGGAGTATGCCCCAGGTGGCCCCCCCTTGGTGCCCTCTGGTTCCAGTTGACCCATCAGCAGGATGGGCGTGCTTCAGCATAACCAATGCCACCTTGTTGGTTGGGATGATGTGTGTGGGCAGTAAAGTGTGTGTATGCAGCTGCAGCTTGTCATTCTCCTGAGTGTCGATCGTGAATCAGACATCGTTTCTCATTGGAATTGATTGTGTTCCACGTGGCACGTCCCATCCGCTCCGACTGTGGTGGCGCTGGACATAGTCTGTTACGCAAGGTTCCCGAAAATTGAGAGGACAAGCAACCAATGCAAAGAAGTGGCAGGAGCGGTTCGAGGAGATGGAGAACTGGTCAAGGCGGAAACCTTTGCAGATCCTGGGCCTCACAGAGGGGCTGGAGGGGTCAGACCTGGGGGCCTATGTGGTTGTTTTGCTGAACTCGCTGATGGGAGCTGGGTCCTTCCAGGGGCCCCTGGAACTGGAGGGGGCCCACAGAATACTGGCCAGGAGGCCCAAGCCGAATGAGCCGCCACAGGCGGTGCTGGTGCAGTTCCACCGGTTCGTTGACCGAGAGTGCGCGCTTAGGTGGGCCAAGAAGGAGCGGAGCAGCAAGTAGGAGAACACGGTAGTGCGGATCTACCAGGACTGGAGTGCGGAGGTGGCTAAGCGGAGGGCCGGGTATAATCGGACGAAGGCGGTGCTCCACAGAAAGAGTGTGAAGTTTGGCAGGTCACAGCCGGCGCGTCTGTGGGTCACTTACAAGGACCGGCACTTTTATTTTGAGTCCCCGGAGGAGGCGTGGGCCTTTGTGCAGGCCGAGAAGTTGGACTCTAACTGAGGGTCGGGGGTTTGTAAATAACTGTGTTAACTTTTGGTGGGAAAGGTCTCTGTTTTATGCTGTTTCATGCTGTTTTAAGCTGGTTGTGTGTCGTTTCTAGGGCGGGTGGGGTGCTGTCTTTTTTGCGTGGGCGGGGTCGGGCAGGGGGAAAGCACGTGCTTTTCTTCTGTTTCCCGCGCTGAGGGTGGATGGGGGCGGTGTCGGAGCTGAGAAGGGCGGGCTTTTTCCCGCGCAAGAGCGGGAGGGGGAGGAGGAGGGTCGACAGATGGGCCTGGGGGAGGAGAAGTAGCCCCACGTTGGGAGGGCTCGGAGGTGTTGCGGGAGCTGCCGGGGTCAGCAGAAGTTAGCTGGCTCACGGGAGTGCTACGGAGGGAGTAACGCGGCTGGGAGGGGTCCTAGCCTTGGGAGGGGGGGGGGGGGGGGGGGGGATTACCGGGTTGCTGCTGAAATGGCCAGGAAGGAGCTGGAGTCTGCAGGGGGGGCCGGGGTGGGGGTTTGCCCCCGAGGGGAACGGGCCGAGCTGGGGGCGCTGGGGCGGGCAGGGGATGGGTTATGGCTAGTCGGCACGGGAGGGGGGCAGGGACCCCTCTGATCTGGCTGATAACTTGGAATGTGAGGGGGCTGAATGGGCCGGTCAAACGGGCCTGGGTGTTTACGCACCTGAGGGGGCTGAAGGCGGACGTGGCCATGCTTCAGGAGACGCACCTGAAGGTGGCGGACCAGGTTAGACTGAGGAAGGGCTGGGTAGGCCAGGTGTTTCATTCGGGGCTGGATGCAAAAAGTCGGGGGGGTGGCTATTCTGGTGGGAAAAAGGGTGTCGTTTGAGGCGTCAAAGGTGGTGGCTGACAGTGGAGGGAGGTATGTGATGGTGAGCGGCAAGTTGCAGGGGGAGCGGGTGGTGCTGGTGAATGTCTATGCCCCAAACTGGGACGATGTGGGTTTTATGAGGCGTATGTTGGGCCGCATTCCGGATTTTGAGATGGGGGGGGCCTGATACTGGGGGGGACTTTAATACAGTGCTGGATCCCCCATTGGATCGATCCATGTCCTGGACGGGCAGGAGGCCCGCGGCGGCTAAGGTGTTGAGGGGGTTTATGGATCAGATGGGAGGGGTGGATCCATGGAGGTTCGCGAGGCCGAGGGCCAGGGAGTATTCATTTTTCTCCCACGTGCATAAAGCCTATTCCCGGATCGATTTTTTTGTTCTGAGCAGGGGGCTGATTTCGAGGGTGGAGGATGCCGAGTATTCGGCCATAGTAATTTCGGACCATGCCCTGCACTGGGTAGACCTTGAGCCGGGGGAGGAGAGGGACCAGCGCCCGCTCTGGCGCCTGGAGGTGGGACTGCTGGCAGATGAGAAGGTGGGCAGGCGGGTTCGGGGGTGTATCAAGAGGTACTTAGAGGCCAATGATAATGGGGAGGTCCGGGTGGGGACGGTTTGGGAGGCATTGAAGGCGGTGATTAGAGGGGAGTTGATTTCCATCCGAGCCCATAGGGAGAGGGGAGAGCAAAGAGAGAGGGAGAGGTTGGTGGGGGAGATGGTGAGGGTGGACAGGAGATACGCGGAGGTTCCGGAGGAGGGACTGCTGAGGGAGCGGCGTAACCTTCAGGCCAAGTTTGACTTGCTGACCACCAGAAAGGCGGAAGCTCAGTGGAGGAAGGCACAGGGAGAGGTGTACGAATATGGGGAGAAGGCGAGTAGGATGCTGGCGCATCAGCTCCGTAAGCGAGACGCAGCCAGGGAGATTGGTGGAGTGACGGATAGGGGAGGCAATGTGGTGCGAAGGGGGGGTGGACATTAATGGGGTCTTCAGGGACTTTAATGGGGAATTGTACCGGTCTGAACCCCTGGTGGAGGGAGGGGAAATGGGGCGCTTTTTGGACAGGCTGAGATTTCCGAAGGTGGAGGAGGGACAGGTGGAGGGGCTGGGGGCACCGATTGAGCTGGAGGAGTTGGTCAAAGGGATAGGCAGCATGCAGTCGGGGAAGGCGCCGGGGCCGGATGGATTCCCGGTCGAATTTTACAAAATGTACGCAGACCTGCTGGGCCCCCTGTTGGTTAGGACCTTTAACGAGGCAAGGGAGGTGAGGGGGGAGGGGGGGGGGGGGTGGGCTTTGCCCCCGACTATGTCACGGGCGCTGATTTCCTTGATCCTTAAACGGGACAAGAACCCCCTGCAGTGTGGATCATATAGGCCGATCTCGTTGTTAAATGTGGATGCCAAGCTGTTGGCGAAGATCTTGGCCACAAGGATAGAGGACTGTGTGCCGGGGGTCATTCATGAGGACCAGACGGGGTTTGTGAAGGGAAGGCAGCTGAACACCAATATACGTAGGCTTCTGAATGTTATAATGATGCCGGCGGTAGAAGGGGAGGCGAAGATAGTGGTAGCATTAGACGTGGAGAAGGCCTTTGATAGGGTTGAGTGGGGGTACTTGTGGGAGGTGCTGGAAAGGTTTGGGTTCGGGGAGGGGTTTGTCAGTTGGGTGAGGCTGTTATATGAGGCCCCGATGGCGAGCGTAGCCACGAATAGGAGGAGATCGGAGTACTTTCGGTTGTACCGGGGGACGAGACAGGGGTGTCCCCTGTCCCCCTTGCTCTTTGTGTTGGCAATTGAGCCCCTGGCCATGGCGTTGAGGGAGTCGAGGAATTGGAGCGGTCTGGTGCGGGGTGGGGAGGAGCACCGAGTGTCATTATACGCAGATGATTTGTTGCTATATGTGGCGGACCCAGTGGGGGGAATGCCGGAGGTGATGAAGATTCTTAGGAAAGTTGGGGGCTTTTCTGGGTACAAGCTCAACCTGGGTAAGAGTGAGCTGTTCGTTGTGCACCCGGGGGATCAAGAGGAGGAGATTGGTAGGCTGGCACTGAAAAGGGCGGGGAGGAGCTTTCGGTACCTGGGAGTCCAGGTGGCTAGGAGCTGAGGGCCCTTCACAAACTTAACCTCACTAGGCTGGTGGAGCAAATGGAGGAGGAGTTTAAAAGATAGGACATGTTGCCGCTGTCGCTGGCGGGCAGGGTGCAGTCCGTCAAGATGACGGTGCTCCCGAGGTTTTTGTTCCTGTTCCAGTGCCTCACCATCCTTATCCCGAAGGCCTTTTTTAGGAGGGTCAACGGGAGTATTACGGGACTTGTATGGGCACATGGGAGTCCGAGGGTGAGAAGGGTGTTTTTGGAGCGGGGCAAGGATGGGGGGGCTGGCGGTGCCCAACCTTTGTGGGTACTATTGGGCTGCCAACGCAGCGATGGTGCATAAGTGAGTAATGGACGGGGCAGGGGCAGCATGGAAGAGGATGGAGATGGCGTCCTGCGTGGACACGAGCCTGGAGGCGCTGGTAACGGCGCCGTTGCCGCTCCCTCCAACGAGGTATACCACGAGCCTGGTGGTGGCGGCTACCCTCAAAATTTGGGGGCAATGGAGACGGCAGAGGGGGGAGGTGGGGGGCTCGATGGAGTCCCCGATACGGGGGAACCACCGGTTTGTACCAGGGAGCATCGATGGCGAGGTCCTTGGCTGGCACAGGGTAGGTATTAGGAGGTTGACGGACCTGTTTGTGGATGGGAGGTTTGCGAGCCTGGGTGAGTTGGAGGGGAAGTTTGGGGTCCCCCCGGGGAACATGTTTAGGTACATGCAGGTTAGGGCGTTTGCCAGGCGGCAGGTGGAGGGGTTCCCTCTGCTGCCCCCACGGGGGGTACGGGACAGGGTGCTCTCGGGGGTGTGGGTTGGAGGGGGGAGGATTTTGGACGTGTACCACGTCATGCAGGAGGTGGATGAGGCCTCGGTGGAGGAGCTGAAGGGTAAATGGGAAGAGGAGCTGGGTGAGGAGATTGAGGAGGGGATGTGGGCGGATGCCCTGGAAAGAGTGAATTCCTCCTCTTCCTGTGCGAGGCTTAGCCTCATACAGTTCAAGGTGCTACATGAAAAATGAAATGAAAACATAGGGCCCACATGACCGGGACGAGGATGAGCAGGTTTTTCGGAGGAGAGGGCAGGTGTGCTAGGTTCTCGGGGAGCCCAACGAACCATGCCCATATGTTCTGGGCATGCCCAGCGCTGGGGAAGTTTTGGAAGGGGGTAGCAAGGACGGTGTCGAGGGTGGTAGGATCCAGGGTCAAGCCAGGCTGGGGACTCTCAATTTTTGGGGTTGCAGTGGAGACAGGAGTGCAGGAGGCGAAAGAGGCCGGTATTCTGGCCTTTGCGTCCCTAGTAGCCCGGCGGAGGATTTTGCTTCAATGGAAGGATGCGAGGCCCCCAAGCATGGTCGCCACATTATAAGTAAATAAATAAATAATCTTCATTGTCACAAGAAGGCTTAATACTGCAATGTTACTGTGAAAAGCCCCGAGATCGGAAGGATGTGATTGCACTAGGAGGGGTACAGAGGTGATTCACCAGGGTGTTGCCTGGGATGGAACACTTAAGTTAGAAAGAGAGATTGGATAGGCTTGTGTTGTTTTCGCTGGAGCAGAAAAGATTGAGGGGCGACCTGATCAAGTTGTACAAAATTATGAGGGACATGGTCAGATGGATAGGGAGCAGCTGATCCCCTTCATTGAAGGATTGCTTAAGAGGGGGCACGAGTTCAAGGTCAGTGGCAGGTGGTTGAGGGGGGATTTGAGGAAAAATGTTTTTACCCAGAGGGTGGTGATGGTCTGGAATACACTGCCTGTGAGGGTGGTAGAGGCGGGTTGCCTTACATTCTTTAAAAAGTACCTGGATGAGTACTTGGCACATAATCGGCTATGGGCCAAGTGCTGGCAAATGGGATTGGATAGGCAGGGCAGGTGTTTTTCATTCGTTGGTGCAGATTCGATGGACCGAAGGGCCTCTGCTGTGCTGTATTATTCTGTGATTCTGTGATTAGGATCCTGCAGGGGAATGGATATGTGGTCAGTGGGAGAGATGGGTCATTCTCCATGGCATTAACAATGCATGTGTGACAGGTCTTCTGGGTGGTGTGGTGTTCTTTGTGTTGCTAAATTCAGGATGGTTGGTGCAGTGTTTAACAAAGAGCACAAAATAGCTTTAACTTGAACAAAGCTATAAATTTATTAACACAACTAATTTGGATTCGACACGTACTCCTAAATAATACAAAGTTGATTATCAACATATAATCTACAGTCACCTACAACTAATCTCCGTACTGTTAAAACTATGATCTGCTCTTGCTCACACTATCTTTCCTTCAGTCTGTCTCTCGCTAACTCCACTTCTCTCCCCCACAAGGCTTTGTATCAATGTCTTATATACTTGTAATTCTAGCTCCCTCTAGTGGCTATTCTAGACATTTCATTAACCCTTGCCGTTCTTACATTTATGATAATACCACAAGTGTGGGCCGGTGGAACCTCACCTCTGTGCTGTATGCCAACCTCTACATCAGTGAAAAATCTGTCCTCGGCCACCCCACAACATTCAGAGCCTGTTTCTTGTAGGTGTGAGGTGTCTGATGTCTGGCACCCCGCCACCCATCTGGTTTCTCTCCCATCTGTTGTGAGCCAACTTCTCCTGCGGGGACACAGAGGAGTCATAGTGAGCCGCAGGAGTCGTTCATTGCGGAGGGGAATGGTGTGTATGGGGGAGGGAAGGGAAGTATAGGTGTGAAAGGGGAGTATGGGAAGATAGGGAGTATGGGGAGTATGGTGGGGATGGGAATTATTGGGGGGATAGGGAGTTTGGGAGGGGCAGAGTTGGTGACGCTGCTGGAAATGGGTTGGCCAGGGCATGGGATAGTGCTAAGCATGTTCGGGGCATGGTGGGGGGGGTGAAATCGGGGGTGATGGGTAGGGCCAGTACCAACTTACCCATGCGGCCCGGTTGTTGGAATTCTTAGAGCACAGGGTGCTGGTCCTCTAAATGACACTCTCCGAGCTGATGGCTGCTACCACTTCCACACAGGCGGCACAGGCTGTCCTGTGGCTAACCTTTCGAGACCCTTGGGGGAACAAGGCATCCCATCTGATTGTAACCACGTCCAACAGTCTGGCCAGGTCAGCACCCCGAATTGTGGGGCTGGTTCTTCGGTGGCATGGCTGAGAGCCGTATGGGATTGACTGTTCAGGAGTGGTTTAAGTGCCGCTTGTTAGCGGAGGGCTGGCGGAACCAGTCCTGCCGAATCAGCTGGCGGCACTATCATTTGCGGCGTAAAGCCCATGGGGCCTTGTTAAGTGGACCACTTAACGTTTGATAGCAGTGACGGCCTTGCCAGTCCGAGAGTTGGGAAGCTCGCGGCAATTCATGCTCGCTACCACACTTAGAAACTTTTCCGTTGAACCGCCCCCATGATATATAAATTTGCTGCTCCAACCTCATTGACGTGATTGTAGCATGGCACAGAGCTGATCCCATGCTTCTGTCCCCCTTGTAGCATTGTTTTTTTAAATATAAATTTAGAGTACCCAATTCTATTTTTTTTTCCAATTAAGGGGCAATTTAGTGTGGTCAATCCACCTAACCTGCACATCTTTGGGTTGTGGGGGTGAAACTCATGCAGACATGGGGAGAATGTGCAAACTTCACACGGACAGTGACCCAGGGCTGGAATTCAAACCTGGATCCTCAGGCCCCTGGCAGCAGTGCTAACCACTGTGCCATCTCCCCCCCCCCCCACCTTGTTGACAATATTTGTGTACAGTATTGGGGTGATATCACATAACACAGGCAGCCTTCCATTCTTAAATGCACATTCCCCAAAAAGAGAAAGCTGCTTTAATGAACGGAAAGTTGCTGATAATTGATTTTGAAATGTTCACGCTGTGCGTAGTGGTGCAGCAGGCAAGGTAGAGCGCTTCTGATTCCTTGGTGCTGACTCGGAGGCACTTTGCTCAGAGTCGGAGACCAGGGGTGATACCATGATTCCATAAACGTTCAGGGGATCCTCCGGAACCGACCTCAGAAGGGAGTGGCCGTAGGTAGCCAATGAAAACAATTGCCCGAGTCTCGGCCCAAAGGATTGGCAACATTGCAACCAAACGTCTAATGACCTCACACGGGCGATCAAGGTCACCTGACATTGCCTGCCTCCGCAATAACAGCTTGTCACTTTGTTCAATACATCTGACTCTTATCACTGACCAGCACCAGCACTTGGTACTCAGGATTTACACCTAACAGCCAAGTACACCGCCTCATCATCAGACATGTCCTCATGCTGAAATCCTCACACCTACCTCTTGTTGGATCCATATATCTTGAGTTATTCAACTTCATTCAGCAGATCACCCAAATAAATAGCAATACAGTCACTGAAACTCTTCCCTTTCTATGTAGGATTGGACGCATTCAATAATAGGGAGCCGAACAGAACCGTTGGGGAATAAGAATCCACACATTGCCTGAGCCCATTCAATGTTGGTACTGTGTCTGAGTTACTACCCAGACCAATATGGTGCATGGGACAGTTCCAGTCAGATGTCCAGACATATTCCTTTCCACTACACTGGGAACTCAATAAACTAGCTTTGGATGTACAAGTGAGGGCATGTGCTACACACACTGACTGAATTTCTAGATCAGTATCTTCAAAATTGCAAAGGGCTGAGCTTTAACTTCACATTGTATTTTGTTTTTGCTATGGGCTTTTACAATTCGTTACATTGACTTTATTGTGAATTTGTAGATCCAGAAATCAAGGTGGAAGAGGAATGCGTGTTCAATAAATACGACTCATTATCTATGCTGCAGGAATAGCAAAGCTTCTAAAATGTGCCAGAAGCCAGTATCATTAATAACAATTGGAATGTGGGAGATATTGATGAAGTTGTTGATGAGATCTATAAATAGAATTAGCTATTTTTCATGGTGCAATATTCATTAAAGCACTTATAGAGAATTCCAGTAATATAGAAAGTGCAACAGTGCAAATTACCGAGCTGTAACAGGAATCATCTCTTGTGTGAGTATTTTAATTACAATTGATAAAATTCCAGAATACTGTCCCATGTGTCATAGCTGGTACATGCAGCATGGTGCAAAAGAAGGTGTAATACTACATTCTGAAAGTAAGATTAGGGAAAATAATGTTGCTTTATGTGATCAGGTATTAAAAATGTAGAGGAACAATCGGGCAATCTAGCTCATTAAGGGGCCAATTGGACAGAACTTTAGGTGGTCTGTCTGTTTTTGCGTTTGGCAGAAAGGCCGATTGGCCAGACCACCTTTACCTTAATGCTGCAGCTTCGATCCTGGGCGGGATGAAATGTCAGACCTGAAAATATTTTTAGAAAGGTGTCTGGGGACTGAGGTTTGTGTTTATAAGTACTGCCGAGACACTGGTTGTGGCGTTTTTCCATTGGGATTTATTTTGTACATGTCTGCAGCTCCCTGAGGCAATTCCGCAGCGGCTGTCTCCCTGAGGGAGCCCATTAGAAGTGCCAGCCCATACCCTCACTCTTCCTGATGCCTGCCCTCTTCCTGCCCTCCTGAGCAGTGCTCAGCTTTTGCCAGCACATGTTTCACGCTGACTGCCCGTTAATTGGCCAGCCAGTGTGAAATCGTTTTCCGGTGTTGATCGTGCCTGCTTCTGGGCCGCTGGATGTGCATGCCCAACGCAAACAAAATTCATAGCATTCATAGAATTTACAGTGCAGAAGGAGGCCATTCGGCCCATCGAGTCGGCACTGGCTCTTGAAAAGAGCACCCACTCCCACGCCTCCACCCTATCTCTATAACCCAGTAACCCCACCTAACTTTTTTTTGGACACTAAGGGGAATTTAGTGTGGCCAATCCACCTAACCTGCACATCTTTGGACTGTGGGAGGAAACCGGAGCACCCAGAGAAAACCCACACAGAGATGGGGAGAACATGTAGACTCCACACAGACAGTGATCCAAGCCGGGAATCGAACCTGGGACCCTGGAGCTGTGAAGCAACTGTGCTAACCACAATGCTACCATGCTGCCCCCAAATTCAGGCCCAAGGAGACAGTAGGATAGATGACCAAAAGCTGAGTCATCGTGGTAGGTTTCGGGAAAGCTTTTAAAAAGGAGCGAGAAGTGGAGAGACAGAGATGTTTGGGAAGCAGTTTAAAATGTAGCTTACAGACAGTTGAAGAGACCATAGCCAATGGCAGAGTGATGAAAATACGAGATGTGGGGCGGGATTCTGCCGTAATCGGCGGGGTGGGCAACTCCGGTGGGATGGAGTGGCGTGAACCACTCTAGCATCGGGCCGCGCCAAAGGTGCAGAATCCTCCGAACCTTCAGGGGCTAGGCCCCGCCAGCCAGCGGGAAAGGGGCTTGGCACCATGCCAACCGGCGCTGTAGGGCCTCCGCTGGCCGGCGCGAGTTGGCGTGTGCACGGGAGCGCCAGCGTGCGCTGGCATCATCCCCAAGCATGCGCAGAGGGCTTTTTTTCTGCACCGGCAATGGCGGACTGCTACAGCTGCCGGTGCGGAACAATAGAGTGCCCCCACGGCACAGGCCCGCCGACGGATCAGTGGGCCCCGATCGTGGGCCAGGCCACCGTGGGGGCACCTCCCGGGGCCAGATCCCCCCGTGCCCCCCCAAGAACCCCGGAGGCCGCCCGCGCCTCCTGGTCCCGCCGGTAAGGGACCTACTCCAATTTACACCAGCGGGACTGGCAAAAAACGGGCAGGACTTCAACCCATTGCGGGCCGGAGAATTCAGTCAGCCCCAGGGCCCATTGAGTCGCGCCGGTCCCCGCCATTCTCCGAGGCGGGCGGCGTGATTAACGCCGGTCCGATTTTTGGGGGGTTGGTGAATTTGGAGGACAACGGGGGCGGGATTCACGCCGACCCCCGGCGATTCTCCGACCCGGTGGGAAGTCGGAGAATCCCGCCCGTGAATTATGCTCAGATTGGAGGAGTACATGGATCTCTGATGGTTTTTGATCTAGAGGCGATGACAGAAATAGGGAGGGACAAAGAGGCTGAATATATATTGGTGAGAAATTTGCTCTGGTACTGGTAGAGAATGAGAATTTTCGAGGAATGGAACACAGCGAAATGTTCAATGGAGGGCAATGTGCCACAACGAGACGGCACAGATTCAAAGTAATTTGTTAAATAAGCAAATGTGATGTGAGAAAAGACTTCTCACACACCGAGCGATTCAGGTCTGGAATGCACTGCCTGAGCGTGTGGTGGAGGCAAGTTCAATCGAAGACATTCAAGTGGGAATTAGATGATTATTTGAATAGAAACAATGTACAAGGGTATGAGGAAAAGGCAGGGGAATGGCAATAAGTCATAATGCCTATTTGGAGAGCTGGTGCCGACACGATTGGTTGAATGATCCACTTCTGAGGCGTAACAACTCTGTGATTCTGTGATCTCCACTCATCATTAAGCAGATGGTAAGCCATATTGCTCAATATCAAAGGAAACTGAACAGTAATAAAATAAAATGTGTACAATGGTTTACACATGAATCATGCACTTTTCTGAAAACAATTTGGGAAAACTAGTGAATCTTTCATTGGATTGTTCATGGTAAGCCGGAGGATATGTTGCTTTATAATGATGCATTCTTGCACTGTCAAATACTTGGCACTGTTGAGAGTAAAGTAATTTGATAGGAATTAAATTTGTTGTAATGAATTAGAAAATTTGATTAAAATTCATAATTCTTGTATCATTTGAAGCTACAAGAATAAAGGGAATGCCTTAACAATAAAAATGTTGAGACTTTTAACTCATATACAAAACCATTTGGATAGAATTTACATATGGTATTCTGCACAATTTGTACTGAATCTAATTTTCAGTGATTCAAAAATAAGAGTAGAAATTGGAACTCATTGAGGGGTGAGAAGATTTCAGGGGCCACACACCCAGTTCGCTAAGATGTCTGAAAAACATCCCACTCAAGATTAGGGTTGGGCCATTTTTCAGGTATCCCCAGTGCCAGCCGAAAACGGGCTCTGATGGAGATGGGGGGGGCCAACATCAGTTAGAAGTGTCCTCAGGGCAGTTGGTTGATGAGCAATGTAGAGCCAGCTTACTCTGTTCTGGAATCTTCAGTGACCGGTGGACCTAAAGCTGACTTGAAACTATTGCGTTTCTCACCCTACAACTTAACCTTTTGTTTTCAAATACACATTGCTATATATTACTGCCATTGACTTGTTAGCCAATTGAACATTAGGCAGGTATTAAAAACATGGAGATAGTTTTTTGCTTTCTCAGCTTGGGTGAATCAAATGGAATGGATTGCTCGGGCTGGATACTCCGCACCCCGACGCCGAAATTGCGGCTGGGGCAGAGAATCCATTTCCCCGCATGGAATCGGGACTGGCACCAGTTCCCCGATTCTGCTGGCCCCGAAAAGCGGCGTCCTCTCTGAGTATGCCGCGCCGCCGAGCACCTACCTGGGCCCATTGCTGGAGGCCCACTCCGCCATTCTCCGTCCCCGACTGACCGAAGTCCTGATTGGTGTGGGTCTAATATGATCCAGCCGGTCGGGATACTAGTGTGGCGGCTGCGGACTCAGTTTGTGGCTGTCCTGGTTGGGGCCAGGCCAATTGGAGGGCAGGGCAATTGTACGTGGCCGGGCAATGTTTGGGCAGGCGGTCAGGGTCGGGCGCGTGGCCGATCGGGGGGGGCGGGGGTCTATTTTCAGTGTCCAGCTTCGCGGTCCTAGTCCGCCATGGAGAAAGGTGTGGCCGCTGGAGGCCGTCGCTGTGCGCATGCGCCACCTCCGACCCGGAAGTACGGGGGTCCGTATGCACCAAAAGCTGCTAGATTTACGCCGGGTCCTTGCTAGCCCCCTGCAGGGCGAAGAACATGTGGTCCTTTCAGGCCAGTTTTTTTTGCCATGAAAGTCTACAGTTTTGACACCGGTGTAAAACATGTCCAAATTATATTCAATAGATTTCAATGTACAACAGGTACAAGACATCAATAATACAAGCAATTGCACTGTCACCTTGCTGACTAATTTGTCAAGTACCACAAGACCACAGCAGTTTTTGTTTCTGCAGTCTGACAGTCACAGATGAGGGGTGGGATTTTCTGCGCAACCCGCCGCATGTTTTTCAGCGGCGAGGGCGGCCCACCAGCAGGATCTTCTGGTCTGTCATTGTCAATGGGGTTTCCTGTTGAATGCACCCAAAGCGGGGGTGCTCCATCTGTGGGACCGGAGGATCCTGCCGCCGCGAACAGCCGGTAAATTCTAGCCGGGATTACAAATAGCATGATATAGGTAAGAAGAGAAAACGGATGTCCTGAATTTCTGCTGAGGTAGGAGCTGGGGAACTGAAATTGGTCATATTGTCCCTGGGTAAATGAGGTGAAATCCATCAGTAGCATTTTTGGATGTCCAGTCAGGACAGATTGGTGCTTGGATAAGAAACCATCCAAGGCCATATGAACAGTAAACACATTCCAGGAATGCAGATGGAAAACGGTCACTTTATTGAGTGAACTATTGCCTGAGAAAATCACGCAAAACGTTGAAAACCAAGCTAGATTTGTAGCAGTAGTTGTGAGCAAGGGTTTTTTTTTCATAGAATTTACAGTGCAGAAGGAGGCCATTCGGCCCATCGAGTCTTCTTGGAAAGAGCACCCTACCCAAAGTCAACACCTCCACCCTATCCCATAATCCAGTAACCCCATCCAACACTAAGGGCAATTTTGGACACTAAGGGCGATTTATTATGGCCAATCCACCTAACCTGCACATCTTTGGACTGTGGAAGGAAACCGAAGCACCCGGAGGAAACCCACACACACACAGGGAGGATTTTCAGACTCCGCACAGACAGTGACCCAAGTCAGAATCAAACCTGGGACCCTGGAGTTGTGAAGCAATTGTGCTGGTTTGTGGAATGTGTATCAGAAGTAGTCCCTTTTGTCAGCCATATCCTACTTTAAAACTGCCCCATGAAAACAGAGGATGCCCCTCCACAAGCATCATCGGTGACCACCCCTCCTGTTATCGGGGGCATTCTCCCGCTACTCCACCCCCCCCATATCCGCCATCACAGAAGTATTGAAGGACACTCTCCCCCCCTCACAGGTATCACCCTTCCCCTTCATAACCATCTCATCCCCCTTCATAGCCATCAGTCCCCCATCATAGGCACCGCCCTCCACCCCCACTGCACATAAGGGAACCCCCCTCCCCTCCCCAGAGGGTCTACCCCTGGTACCGGCCCCTAGCACAGGTTAGCACAGCAACTTCCAGGGACAGTGCCACCTATGCCAGCCCAAGCATGTTTCTCTCCCCCGGGGCTCAACATACCTTGGCGCCCCTGGCAGGTTCCCCTTGACTGATTCTTGTTTTTATATATCTATTGTAAACCTTGCCAACAATTTAGTGAGCGGGAAACATGGGCTGGATTCTCCGATTCTGAGACTATGTCCCCACGTCAGCACGGGAACGATGGTGTTTTACGACCGAAAATTCAGCGCAAAAGGGCCACCGATCGTCCGTTTGGCTAGTGGCTAGCAGCCGAGCAGCATAGAGCACCCGGCTCTGGCTGCCGATACGGCCCAGAATATTGCTCTGTGGCCACACATGCGCACGGTGGTGGCCTGCAGCGGCAGCGTCGTGCAACATGGCGCAGCCGCTGGCAGACCCGGCCTGCAAAATAGTGCCCCGCCCTTTGGTCGGCTTGTGAGCCCCAGACCACCCCCCAGCAGTGCCCCCAGCCCCTGACAAAGTGCACTCTGCCCGCGGATCAGCCCTCCCGACTGTGGCGGTTCTGGACAGAGTCCGCAGCCGCCACGCCGAGTTCCCAACGGATGATACCACACGCGACTGATGCCATCGGGAACTCGGCTGGTCGTGGGCGGTGCATTGGGGGGGTGGGCCTGAGGCAACGTCCTGAGGCCGTCAATACAGCGTACTCTCCGCTTATGCCAATTTGGAGGGGGCGGAGCATCCTGAAAGCGGCGCCACCCCAGATTTGATCAGGGATTTAAACGGGGATTCTCCGGTTGAAGTCAATTCCACCATCGGAAATCAGAGAATCCCACCCCTTGTGTCTGGGAAGCCCTTTAATAATATGTAAATATAATAAAATTTATTGAAATGAGGTTCCCTTGTTACATCACCGGCGAGGGAAGGGGAAAATCGGAAAACGAGATCTCATCGTCAAGGATCTCGCTTCCTAACTCTCGTGCCATTTCCACTCACAATGAACACAAGGGCAAAATCCCCCCACATCTCAAAATGGGCTCATTTAGTGTTCACTACACTACAATGTGTAGCGGTTGAGAGAAAAAGAAGAAAAAGGAGCTCTACTTAGCTTCTTGAAATGTATGAACTCTACTTACTATAGGCATCATGATTCTATGATAATGCTCCCATTTTCAAAGCCTATTATTCAGTCCATGGATGTGGGGAAATGCAACATCAATGGCATAGTCCTTCCGGGTCTCCAAAATGCTCACATAATTCTACTTGGTCTATTGTATGTCAGGCAGCCATGGTGGTTTATACTTGCTATCAGTGACATGAAATAGACTTTTGTATCTAAATTTAATGAAATATTGATCTTGGACAATGATAAATGATCGTTTATTTTTCCAAAAATCTTTGCTGGGATCAGAAAATGCAAATATCGAACTTGACTGAAAATGTAAACTACTGTATCTATTACTGCAGACTGTTTAAAAATCTGATCAGAAAAAGCTCATAATCATTTACAATTGTACCTTGTAATGATGTATGTTGGGAGATCGAGCAATCACTGAAGGTGTTATGGACAGAGGAGTCTCGTCTACCTCTATTATTTTGCAGGTTCTTATTTCGAAAAGTCTGCTATTCAATGCGAATAGTTCAGGATGGACACTTAACATAACTAAAACATGGGCTGAACTGATTGTTGTGGTGGATTTACTGACCCCTGCATACCTCTAATCATAGGATCATAGAAATTACAGTGCAGAAGGAGGCAATTTGGCCCATCGAGACTGCACCGGCCTTGGAAAGAGCACCCTATTTAAGCCCACACCTCCACGCTAACCCCGTAACCCAGTAACCCCACCTAACCTTTTTGGACACTAAGGGCAATTTAGCATGGCCAATCCACGTAATCTGAACATCTTTGGATTGTGGGAGAAAACCGGAGCACCTGGAGGAAACCCACGCAGACACGGGGAGAACGTGCAGACTCCGCACAGTCACCCGAGCGGGAATCAAGCCTGGGATCCTGGAGCTGTGAAGCAACGGTGCTAACCATTGTGCTCCCGTGCCGCGAAATGAAAGCTCCAGTCAAATTGTATATCCTGATGAACTTGTTCAAATATTATTATTGAGGGGACTGTGGGAATTTGGAGGGAAAACCATTGGAATAAGTTTTAACGACCAGTGACCAGCAGCCATATGATAGTTTCTGTGGGAGGCTCGTCCCTTTCAAGATCTTGGTCTCATTAACATATATGGGGTGTGCAACATGTCCAATTGATCAAAGTTACAAAATGAGACGCAGCATGTGGTTGACATTTCACTGTGTTAATCATTCATGCTCTGGGGACAGTTGGTTGCAACAATGTTGTGTCTTTTATGTTTACCATCTTCCTTTTTTTTTTAAATCAATGACTACTTATCACCCTGCACACTCCAGTGCCTGCAGTTTTTCTTAGGTAACTACCATTATTGCAAAGAACTAAAACAAACATCAGACTGTAGAGAATGAAATATATTGACCTACCTGCTGACTGATTGCCAGTGCTTCCATTTTCTATCTCCATACAGCAGTCTATGATCTCTCTCTTACCTTTGTGCAGCTAAACATGATGTTAAATGGCATACAGGACCCCTGACTGGTGCTAATTAAAGGTATTACCAGCTACTGGATTATTTCTTCATTCTGTTGGTGCTATTCTACATATTTTGGGAATTTCTCCAGATTTGATTAATGTCTCCAGGCATAGCCAAGCTAGAGTTGCCACTCAGTTTTTTGGTGGTTTATTAGGTGGAATTGAACAAAATCGAGAGAATGAAGAGACGCTATGCAGAGGATGACATTCTGCTAGAGGAAGGTGAAGAATGAAAAGGGCTCTCAGCTGGGGGTTTTATCTGAAGGGGATGCTTCGAGATTGCTTCCTCACTGTGTATCGGGTATCTTTAGCCATTTACATCTCTTCTACCAAGGCCTTCAGTACCTGATAACCTTGGTGCACACACTTTTGGAGCCAGTTATTGTTGGATCTTCCATAGCACTCTTTTGAAAATGCTCTTGCTAGCCCCAGCCGCAACATTTCATCACCAAGAGATGCATGCTAACTTTAGGTAATACTAGCCACTGGTGATAGTGGGCACCCTGCTGATATGTGCAGCCAATGGGCAGAATGGGCATCATTGACTGCACACAACAGGACAAACTCCCTCCATCACAGTCAACAGATGTATATTGTGATTCTTGTCCCCACTTTGGGGTCTTATCCAGTTCAACCGCCAATATTTTTCAGAAGAGGAGAGAGCCAATATTATGGAGAATTGATTGTTACAATAATAAATTACTCAGAATATTCTGAAACATGAAATGAAATGAAAAATGAAAATCACTTATTGTCACGAGTAGGCTTCAATGAAGTTACTGTGAAAAGCCCCTAGTCGCCACATTCCGGCGCCTGTCCAGGGAGGCTGGTACGGGAATCGAACCGTGCTGCTGGCCTGCTTGGTCTGCTTTAAAAGCCAGCAATTAGCCCAGTGAGTTAAACCAGCCCCTGAACCCCAAACCCTTAGACTGTTTCCTTACTATGTGGTCAAGAGCTGGAATTCTGATCCTTCCTACTCCGTATTCAGGTAAGTTACTCCTGCGAGTGATTCTTGTGCTGGATTCCCTGAGAGAAATTTTGTTTTCCCTGAGGCAATCCGGACTTACAGGAGAGTATCTCAGATCAGAGATTTGGCCCATTATTTCCTTATGCAAATGATCTAACTCCTGTTTTATGCATGGGCTATGAATGCCTCTTGCTTGGCCTTATCCAATATGGCTGGTGCGAACCTCTGACCCAAAATGTGTGCTTGCTACCTAACTTCCCTATTAGTGCCTTAATTTTTAATGTAGGCCATCTTGTTTGTGGAACAATTTGGTTGATGCAGACTTGACCATTTTGACAGAATTGAACCAGAAGTCAATATCAATTGATTCAAAGTGTTAGTTTAGTGATGTAAAAATGAAACAATGTTCCATTTTCTATTTATTGATGCACCATCAATTGGACATGAGGCGAAGTAGCGATCCAAACAAAAGGCTTTAATACACAAGATGTGGACCCGGCAGCAGACGTACAGAAGAAATGGCCAACTGCCGGGGAACATGGGTTCTTATATCCCGCCCTGTAGACGGAGCTACCAACCTCTCAGCCAATCGGCTGAGAGGCACATGACTTACCTGGGCCAATGGGCAGCGAGTCCGCTGCACCAATGGCAGCTCACCTCTGAAGGTACCGGAATCCCCCTAGTCATACTACCACATTTATAACTTTCCAAAACACCTGACTTTAAGGTTTGAGACTGCTTTTCTTCATCGTTCTGTCGTCGATAGGTTTATATTGCAAAAAAGATTGGTTACATTTATAACCAATAATGACTGCTCCTGTACCTATCATCTGTAAATTCCTGATCTTTCATAGACAATCTATTCAAAGCTAATTAAGCTTTAAAATGGCAGTGATATTAATTACACTTTATAAGCCCTTCAACACCATCATCATTCCCCAAACTAAAGCTGCAAGTAAAGAGTTGGACGGAAGTGGTTTGGTCAACTGATCTTTTGATCATCTTTTGTTGCAGTTGTAAAGTGTCTTGTCACTGCTTGGTGTCTTCCTCCAGAGGGTGAAACCGGGCGTGGTTCTCTGGTCTGCCAACCCTGCGTGTCTTGGCTGCACGCTGTTCACTGGCATCGGCATTCTATCTTCCTGTCGATTGTCAATGGGATTTCCCAATGTAGCCACCCCACAGGGTGGCGGGGGTTCCTCCCGGTGAGAATAGTGAATCGCTACGACCGGAGAATGGCGGCCACTGAGTTTGGAAACCCAACCTATTTGGAATCATGAGGGAATCGGCACCCTGTCAATTCGTAGTGCAATGTATTAGAAAACTAACACAAAAGACCCATCAGGGTACTTGGCAGAATGATTTACCTTTCAATTATTCAACATGTCTCGAATTCTGCTGTGTAAGAAAAAGCTTCATTGTTATCTTTCAGTTTAGGATTATTTTATCAAAAGATTTTATTAATTTAGAATGCTTGCTTTTAAATACTCTGATCAATTGATTGTGTTTGGTTTTGATTGTTGATATTGTGAGTGAGAATTTAATTAGATTATTGGCGTGGTAAAGGATTCCTGATTACGATATTTTATCAGTGGAAATCTCAAAGTCCACAGTAGTTGAGTTTGTATTGCATTACAATCTCATTTCTGCTGCAGCATTTTATCAGCCAATGCAAAACAAAACACTGCAATCATTAATTATACTTGTGGACATATAAAACATTATTCCCCTTCACAATAAAATGAGATTATCAATAAAAAAATAATTTTGTGAAGCACTTACGACATGGGCAACAAATAGGTTGATAAACTCAAATTTTGCATTCCTGGTTCAAAAAACATGAACACTTGTTTGGCTATTTTGCCCCCAAAGTCCACATTCATTAAACAAGGATTAGTTTTGTCCCTGAAATGTTTTAAGTATTTCAACAACAATGTTAGTTGTTCATTTGTCATACTATATATGCATTATGTATTACATTCATAACATAATAGATATGTGCAAAATTCAACAGAAATTTACAAATTAGATGTTTTCATTTTCTCTGGGGACTTGAGCTTAAGTATTTGGTACATCTCCAAAGTTTTAATCCCTCCTTAGGCTATCTTTTCCACAAGCTGCATTGTTTCAGAATATCTACATTCCACTTGCTCTATACAGGTGCAACTCTTCAGTACTTTACCCTTCAGTGTTCCTATTCATGACCCCTATACGTACCTAGCATCCAAGCCACTCTTGGTATCCTGGATCTTGGTCAGTGTGACTGCCTTTAGGAGGTTGGCTTAACTCTCTGTGATGGTCTTGGTAGCTGTCTGTCATTGACTTGCTCCCATACATTTATCTGCTCGCCCCTCCCACCCCCAAATCTCCAACAGCCTAATTGCCTGCATTGTGCCCCACTCTCCTATTCTAGCTTCATGTTTTCATGTTCTTCCCATAAGAATACTCCCAACTCTGCAAATCCGGCTCTTACTGACACCATTCACCCATGATCCAGATGTTCTACTAACACTCTCCCAGACCTAGATCTGCAGTCACATGTACTTTTTAGAGCACTGATACTTCAAAAGCACTTCACCCTATGCATTGCTTATTGAAATGCTGTGTCTGTGATGTAGAGGTAAGACAATGGATGAAGGTTCTTGCATTCACTCAAATTGGCTGAGTAACAAGAAACTGGGGGGGAGTGGTGAATGATTGTTTTTCAGGCTGGAAGAAGGTTTATAGTGGCATTCTCCAGGATCATTTTTTTGGACCTCTGCTCTTCTCGATATGTATGAATAATGTAGAACTAGCTGTATGGGGCACAATTTCAAAATTTGTGGATGACTCAGAATAAATTTGAGCTGTAAGGAGGATGTACTTCAAAAGGACAGAGACAGGCTTGTGGACAAGTGGCAGATGAAACTTAATGCAGAGAAGTATGAAATGATACGTTTTAGTAGAAATAAAGAGTGCAATTCTAAACAGGTTCAAGAGCAGAGGAATGTGGGGTACATGTGTCTAAATCGTGAAGGTAGCGGGGGGGTTAAAAACACAATTTAAAAAGCATATGGGATCCTGGGTTTTATAAATAGGGAGCAGAGAGTACAAAAGTAAGGATGTTATGCTGAACATGTATTACCCCTGGCACTGCCCTGGCATCCTGGCACTGCCACCTGGCACAGCTAGTGCTGCCTGGCATCCTGATACTGACAAGAGGCAGTGCCGATGTCTCCTTTAGGGAGCACCTTGTGGTGGAGTCCCTGTGAATGTGGAGGGAGGGGTCCCGTGGGTGGGGGTAGGGTTTCCCGTGTATGTGCGTGTGTGTGTGTGGGGGGGGGGGGGGGGGGCATGGTTCCCATTGTGCGTGTGGGAGGTATTGTTAATTTTTTTCAGTATTGAGATTGGGACATCCTTTTGAAACTATGCCCAGATCTCTGGAAAGCCAAAGTTTCTGGCTCTTTGAGTCTGCTCCATCAATCTGATGGAATGGGGCAACCACGCCACGATGCCCCGACACCGGCACGCGATTCTCCGAGGTGCGGAGAATTGGCACCATTTGCACCAGCGCGTTTCACGCGGTGCTGCCGCAGGCCACTGCAATCGGCGGGGCTGCCGATTCTCCGGCACGACAGAGTCCCGCCAGCACCGTTCATCTCTGGTCGCTGCCGGCGGGAACTCTGCGGGAACGCTAGGGGGGGTGGCCTGTGGTGGGGGGTAGGGAGCTCACGCACCGGGGGGGGCCTCTGATGGTGTCTGGCCCGCAATCGGGGCCCACCGATCGGTGGGCCAGCCTCTCTGTCCGCGGGTCTCCTTTCCTCCGCTGGCAATGTTTTTTCCCTGCGCCATTTTTGTGCGGGGCGGCCTGGAGGAGGGCGGCCACTGCACATGCACTAGTTGGCACCTGCACAACTACGCATGCGCGGGACCCAAGGTGCTGTGTCTTTCACGCCGGTTCTCCGACGCCGTGCCGAGTCCCCGCCCCCACAAATCGCAACACGCCCCTGCCAGCCCCACGGAGGCCCAAGAATGGGGTCAGGGAACGGGCGCCGACGCCGGGTTTTACTCCGGCTTCGGCACTTAGTCTCCCATTGGGAGAGTCCTGCCCTCTGTTTTTGTATACAAGTTCAAGTTGCAGCTTAAAAATGTTTAGCTCATACATACGGCAGCACGGTAGCACAGTGGTTAGCACAATTGCTTCACATCTCCAGGGTCCCAGGTTCGATTCTGGCTTAGGTCACTGTCTGCGGAGTCTGCACGTTCTCCCCATTTGTGCGTGGGTTTCCTCCGGGTGCTCCGGTTTCCTCCAACAGTTCAAAGATGTGCAGGTTAGGTGGATTGGCCATGATAAATTGCCCTTAGTGTCCAAAATTGCCCTTAGTGTTTGGTGCGGTTACTGGGTTATGGGGATAGGGTGGAGGTGTGGGTTTGGATAGGTTGCTCTTGCCAAGAGACGGTGCAAACTCGATGGGCCGAATGGCCTACTTCTGCACTGTAAATTCAATTAAATATTTACTAGTTACCTTGAACAGTATAATACATTGTTTTGTGGACTGAAATGTCGTAGGAATGCAACACAACAGTTGTCAGATTTCAGTTGCCAACTCTTTGGTGAAGTGAAAACATCTCATGCATTGGCCCTTGCTGCAGTAAGAGAATTCCTTACGACAGATCGTCCAAGGCTTTCTGCTAAGAACCCTGTTCCCCTCCTTTTCCCCTATCTTGTATTAACTTGTTCTATGCTGCGATCTCACTTCAGTCTACCAATTGGGCTCAATTCCCATTTCAAAACCAAACAATCCATACATGGCAGCAACATGTTTCAGCATCAGCTTATAAATCAGCAAAATAATACTTCAGTACGGGTCAGACTAGTTCCTGTATTTAAACTCTAGTTCCCGTATTTAAACTTGAGGCAAATATGGAAAATGCATGGTGTTGCACCAGCACCAGAAGTGTAGCATGTAAAATGGCCACCTGCAAAGGACCATGGGAATTGTGGTCAATTTGGGACACAGACAGGTACACAGCCTCTGTGTATTGCGCAAAGAAACCAGACTTGGCTGAAACTTGTATCCATTAAGAGTCGATCACCATTTCCCCCAGGATAATAGAGTTTGAATCTAGGAGTTACAACAGCAGGAGAATAACCAGCGCTACCCCCCTTATTTGGAAAGTCTGGGACAGTGATAGCTGGAACCCGCCCAGCTATCGAGGTATCCGCCCCCTAACTGACTGAGATCGATAAGGGTGATCGAGAACCCTATCAATACATTGGACCAGGAGTAAGGACCGTCCAAAAGGGCGCGAAAGAGATGAAGGATAAAAAGCCCTGTGCACAAGAGATCTGCCTCTTTTGGGACCAGCCTGTGTGCGACCAACTGCAGCAGAACAACCAAGTTCAAGGACCCGCGACCATTCCTGAAGGACGAGCCCAGCTGAGACGAACCCAACAACTTCCAAACCAACCACGTGGACCCAGATAAAGGCCTTATCTCGCACAGTGCCGGTCACTCAAAGTTAAGTAAAGGTCATGTTAGTCGTTAGGTGTAGTTCAGTACGGAGCCGCGTATGTTATTGCATAGAGATACAAGTCTTGTGTTATTAATAAACTATGTTTTTGAGGTAACATATCGGTTGTGTGGTCATTTGGTCGATATAAGAAACAGCTTGTGGTTCACCCCAAAGTAAAGAAGGCAACATTTATAGGCGACTCTGACGGGACCTCGATTAGAAGTGACTTTGTTACTCCGAGGGATCCCACAACTTTGAATTAAATTGGGAAACAGAATGAACCACAAGAATAAGTTTCATATTGGCCAAATAACCAATTTTCGGAAGTGTGCACTAACCGCATGCGTAACTAACAGGGAAGGTTAAGGTAAACTCGTCAGACTTGCATGCAAATCTAGAGGGATTGTGAACCGGAATATAGCTGTAAGTGTACCCGTTGTTCGATTGACTCCTTATTCCCCCCCTGTTCCAAATTTTAAGTGGAGAAGAGATGGCAGCGCAGATGATAGAGGAGTTGATGAACCCACAGCAGCAATCCAAGGTTACAGTAGTTGATAAATCAGAGCAGTGCCCCATATGGGAGGATGTGTTGAGGAAGTATGTAAAGGGGAAAGGATGGCCCCTTTGGTCGAATTTTTGTGCAAACACCGAGACAGTTTCAGGAAAGATAGGACAGGCTTGGTGGGAGAATCTTTGTGAGATATATAAGAAAAACGCAGCAAAGTTTAGAAAGCCAATGGCAATAGTGTGCTGCTTGGCACAGTTGCGAGGCACTGAGGAGGTCGTCAATTTGCTCCGCAGACAGTTGACAGAGAAGGAAGAAGAGAATGAGGGAAACAGTAAAGAAAGTGAGAACATTATTGAGGAACTCTGTGAGAAGTTAGCAGCTAAAGACAGGGAAATCGCCGATGTTAAACGCGCCCACCAGTCTTGCATAGTACGCCTTAGCAGCTTACAGACCCAGTATGACAAGGCCAATCAAGACACACAGCATGCAGTCTTGATAAGAGAGGAGACTGAACACCAGGTCACCCAGCTAACAAAGAAATGCACCGATTTACAGGCAGCTTTAAGAGCGCTCCACCAGTCCACTAAAGAACAAAGACAGAGTACCGTTGACCACGTTAAATGCTAGCGGAAGATAGATAAGCTCCAGTCGTTACTTTCAGTTCAGAATGGTTTTATGTGTACCTTCGGGACAGATGAGACAGATGAGGAAGAGATGGCAGACTGGGAAGAGTTAACTGAAAACGCGCAACTGTACGTTAAAGGAACGAAAAGTCAAAAGCAGCCGCCACGCATCCCAAAAAGAAAAGCACCGGCAGCACTGGCTGCACAGGTCGCACCAACCCACACAGCTGCCCCGACACCCATGAATCCGGTCACCACGGAAAGAAGGATAAGGGATCAGGAAGGTCCAGATATCACCTACATCATCCCACTTTCGGTAACTCAGTTGAAGGACGCTTGCAGTAAAATTACTCCATTCCAGCCCACCGCATACCCGCATCCTTCTTTGAGGAGGTGCGCCAACAAAAGGTTATGTCGGGATTAGATGAGAGGGAGGAAGTTAAATTGATAGTAATGAGCCTCAGCCAGCCAGTAAGGTCAGCTTTGCCAGGCCCCCAAAACGTAGGAGGAGGAACAGATGGACCACAACGCAGTAGAAGCCACAATGTACCCAGTCAGGACTAGCCAAGAACCCGCATGGATAAATGAGGACAGAAGAGAGGAATATTTCCCCCAAGAACAGTACCCCAGAGCACAAGCCCCAGCCCACACACCATGAGGTCCATGTTACACTTGTGGACAAGTAGGGCATTTTGCCCATGATTGCATACAAAACCCCCCACACCACCAACGACCCCAGCAGCCCAACCCTCCACCCAGAAACAATAGGCCAGACCATGATCGCCAAACTCGACAGCTGGAAGGCAACTCTCGCCCCATGCATAACGTAAACGCCCGTTCAGATAACCTCGCTTATAACTCCCTAGATTGACGGTGTCCAGAGTCTCCAACATGGGTCTGTGACGCGCGCTGGGATAATGTCGGAAGACCGGTAGTCATAGGTACAGTCTGGGGACAAGCAGTTAATTTTCTTTGGGACACAGGAGGATCCCGAACTACACTAAACTCCGCAAACCTATTCCAAAAAACACCCTGGCCCACCACAGATACCATCACACTCAGTGGATTCACAGGCCACATGCAAGAGAGATACATCACAGCCCCAACATCCATCCAAATAAGAAACCCAACCACGACCCAACCCGTTGTTCTAGTCGACCACTCCCAACTGCGGAACACATCCTAGGCATAGACTTCATGAACTCATGTAACCTCTCCTTCGACCCCGTAAACAAGTGTGTCTGGCAGATTTCCAAGACAGCGAGAGCCCCGCCACACTCTCAGTAGGAGATTACGAAAACAGGATTTGCTCAGTCGGGAACTATTGGTTTAACCCTTCGGCAATTAGCACAGACGACACCATTAGATGGGTATTAGCCACAAACAAAGGTGCGTTTGCCCAACACAAGCACAACTGCGGGCACATTCCAGGTACGATTATGATCTCAGGTCCTGACCCCAAACCACAGAAACAGTATGGATTTCTACAGTAGGCTAGGGGCAAAATTTTAAATGTAATTAACAGTCTGTTAACACAAGGAGTGATTTGACCCATAGCTTCCACTAATAATGCCCTGATTTGGCCCTTAAAGAAACCAGACGGTTCATGGCGACTCACCATTTACTATCACGAACTAAACAAAGTTACCCCTTTAACAGTACCCACCATTGCCATGAGTTCCGCGACCATGCTAAAGCAGGGAACGCAAGCTAAGTGTTTCACTATGCTGGATATCAGCAATGGTTTTTGGTCCATTCCCCTAGATCGGGCTTGGCATTCACTTTTCAAGGACAACAGTACACGTGGATATGTCTCCCCCAAGGCTTCCATAATTCCCCTTCCATTTTCCACAGACAGCGAGCTGCTGGTCTTTCCAAATTCTCCCACCCCGAATGTAGACCGACATTCAGTATGTAGACGCAACCTGGCACCAGGGAAGAGCACGTGGTTCTATTGACTGAATTACTAACCCTGCTCCGGTTCATCGAATGTAAGGCAAACCCCAAAAAGGCACAGATATTGAGGGAAAAGGTACTTTATTTAGGCACCACTATTACACATGGCAAACGTGAAATTGAATAAAAACAAATTGACTCCATTGTGAACTTGCCCCGGCCCCATAATGTAAGTGCACTGTGCTCATTTCTAGGTTTGGTGGGATACTGCAGAAATTATATAGATAGTTTTGCCATCAAGGCCTCCCCGCTCTCAGAGCTTCTGAAAAAGATCACCCCATGGAACTGGCTTCCACAGCACACAGACGCTATAGACAATTTAAAACTCGCTCTAGGTACAGCTCCCGCTTTACTAGTCCCCGACCCCGCCTTGCCCTACGCCATAGAAGCAGCAACCACCGACCTAACCCTCTCCGCGGTGCTCCTACAGGAATACCACGACCGAGTTTTAGACCCCGAAGAACAAGGATTTTCTGCCCGTAAACGACACTTGCTTGCAGTCTTTTGGGCAGTCCGGTACTTTGCCTACATTACAGGCCTCAACCCAGTCACGATATTAACCGAGCACACCCCCATGGCAAACTAAAGTATGGTTCATTTGCCAGATCAGAGCAGAAGATTGGTGGGAACTTAATAATAAAGGGTGCCCCGAAATTGAATGTTAAAATAAAATTGCAGGGAACACAATAAGGATTGGACAAAATTGCCCCGGGACACCAACTAAAGGTAATTTGGCAATACACACAATTAGAGTAGGACCTCAGCCAGCCCCGAGCAACACCACCTCACAGACCACCTCCAGTCAGGATACCACACAACAACTGTTAGAGATAGAGACCAAAACCCCCACTTGGTGGGAAGGCATTGCAAAATGGAATACACTCTCATACATAACAGAAAGCCATCCCCTGATTTCAGTAATGCATGTGATATAAATAAATTAGGTAAAATTCTACAATGAATTTAGGACAGAGTAGAGTAGGACCTGAACTGACTGACCAGTGCCCGCTTGATAAGGTAGACTACGGGATCAAGACTGTAATCCACCATGATTCATGATCAGGATCAAGAGGACAGAATGTAGCCATGTAAAATGGCCACCTGCAAAGGACCATGGGAATTGTGGTCAATTTGGGTCACAGACAAGTACACAGCCTCTGTATATTGCATAAAGAAACCAGACTTGGCTGAAACTTGTATCCATTAAGAGTCGATCACCATTTCCCCCAGGACAATAGAGTTTGAATCAAGGAGTTACAACAGTAGCAGACTAACCGGCACCTCCTCCCCTTATTTGGAAAGGCCTATGTGCCTGGGACAATGAAAGCTGGGACCCGTCCAGCTATTGAGGTATCTGTCCCCTAATTGGCTGAGATCGATGAGGGTGATCAAGAACCCTATCAATCCATTGGACCTGGAGTAAGGACCGTCCAAAAGGGCATGAAAGAGACAAAGGATAAAAAGCCCTGCGCACTAGAGATCTGCTTCTTTTGGAACCAGCCTGTGTGCGACCAACTGCAGCAGAACAACTAAGTTCAAGGACACGCGGCCATTCCTGAAGGACGAATCCGCGTGCGTTATTGCATAGAGATACAAGTCTTGTGTTATTAATAAACTGCGTTTTTGAGCTAATATATTGGTTGTGTGGTCATTTGGTCGATATAAGAAACAGCTTGTGGTTCACCCCAAAGTAAAGAAGGCATGCTGCATGCTGCCGGAGGTTAGTAGTTATGAGTGTGTAAATCCCAAGCTCGCGCCCAGCTGGTATCCAACACACTTCTTGCCAGAAGTGTGCATGCACACCTCAAACCTTACTTTGAAATGTGGGATGGCTAAATGATAATAATCTTTGTTCATGTCACAAGTAGGCTTACATGAACACAATATAGTTGTTGTGAAAAACCCCTAGTCACCACACTCCGGCACCTGTTCGGGTACACTGAGGGAGAATTCAGAATGTCCAATTTATCTAACAAGCAGGTCTTTCTAGAGTGTGGGAGGAAAGCGGAGCACCTGGAGGAAACCTACGCAGACATGGGGAGAACGTGCAGAATCCGCACAGACAGTGACCCAAGCTGGGAATCGAACCCGGTTCTCTGGCGCTGTGAAGCAACAGTGCTCACCAGTGCACTACCGAGCCGCTCCATTCATTCCAAATTCCTTCCATGTTATTTTCTTCCCAATGTGGAAGATATTTTAGAAGTTTAAATCCATACTTTATCATATAGCATAAAAGTAATTTCCCAATGAATCAACATATGTGGATGTAAACACGACTTTCTTATTTTAATTGAACATTATTTATTTTAAGGTCAGACGACTTCCTTTCTATATTGCAAACTTACCTTGTGCAGAATTCGGTTCATGTTTTATTGATTATTATAGGAGACATATTGCAAGCCAAGTATGAACTTTGCATGCCCATTAGATGATATATTAATTGATTCCTGAAGTCTGTGCTGAGGATTTCCATTTCAGCTGCTCATTTTTAGCTACATTATAAATATTTAATAAAATCCTACCTCACAGTTGCAGGGCAGATTATTTAAGAGACTCGGGAGATGTACTGGTACAGTAAGAAGAGAGATTGTTGCTAGGAAACCTCACCACTTGGTGAGCAGTGGAGTAGAAGATTACATTTTAGCTTACGATGAAACACTATTCAGGAGCCCAGAAAGGATCATACTCACAATAGCTACTGCAATCGTACTAATTATCTGTGATGTTGTTCAATGAAATGCTTCATCCACATAGCATGTGTAGTCATATAATTTTATAGACCAACATCTTCTTAAAGCATGCAAAATTAATTTTAGATGTACCTATTAAACATGCTGGAAAAGAGATGAAAATGTTGATTGCACCTTACAATCGCTTCATGTTATGGTAGATACATAGAATTTACAGTGCAGAAGGAGGCCATTCGGCCCATCGAGTCTGCACCGGCTCTTGGAAAGAGTATCCTACCCAAGATCAACACCTCCACCCTATCCCCATAACCCAGTAACCCCACCCAACACTAAGGGCAATTTTGGAAACTAAGGGCAATTTATCATGGCCAATCCACCTAACCTGCACATCTTTGGACTGTGGGAGGAAACCGGAGTACCCGGAGGAAACCCACGCAGACACAGGGAGGATGTGCAGACTCCGCACAGACAGTGACCCAATCCCGGAATCGAACCTGGGACCCTGGAGCTGTGAAGCGATTGTGCTATCCACAATGCTACCGTGCTGCCCTAGGTAGGTCATGCTTCTTACAGCCTTGGTACAAAATGTATAGAAATATTTTGTTACACAAATTATGCATTAACATTTCCCTATTTCCTTTTATCTACAAGCTGTGGTGCCTAAAGTATCCTCAATTATTCCACTGGATTCTCCTCAGTTTCACAGTACAAATTATTAATTAAAGCAGGGGAATGAAATTTCTACACTTCTCATGCTGTGCTCGTCTTAAGGGCCTGCGAGACACCAGGGACAGATTGGCACTTACACAGGGAGCCGCTCCAAAAAGAAGGAACGACCGTGACCCCGGTCACCCATGGGCAACAGACAGTCAGACTCTCCCTAATAGCTGGACAAGGACTAGGATCCAGTCTTCTGCGAAGAAACTAGCTGCAAAAAGTCCAATTGGACTGGCAGCAAATTTTCAAAACGAAGCTGATGGTCCAGACAAAGTCATTGGGAGATATCCCAAGGTTTTTCTGGAAGGCCTAGGCAAAATCAAAGGGGCAAGGGCAAAAAATCTACATAGACCTGTAGGCCCTCACTAAGTACTGCAGAGAGCAACCAGTCCCTCATGCCTTCCTTACCAAGTTCAAGGCTGAACTTCGGCAGTTGCAGAGCCTTGGCATCATACGCACAATACAATTTCCAGAATGGGCTGTGGCAGCAGTTTCAGTACGAAAACTCAACAAGTCGGTCTGCCTTTGCGAGGCCAGAAATGAACTGTCAACAGACCCTCCTGTCTTGACCAGTACCTCATGCCACGCATTGGAGATTGGTATGCAAAACTGGCTGGAGGCCACACGTTGACCAAGCTGGACATGAGCTGGAACTAACATGCAATGCCTCTCTACATGGAAAAGGGGCAGTCATCTCCAATAAAATGGGATGATGGCATTTAGTGACCAACTGCTTACGCATCACAAACTTTGAAAGATGCGGTAAGACATTATGTGCAAATCAGAGCAAGAGGCCCCCCAAAAAATTACGACACCTAAAGACCTGACAGGACCTTCAGGCCGGATGTTTGTAATTTCAGAGATAGACTCCCTTGGATCCAGGAATTGTAGTGGAAAAGACTGGCCCTGCCTCATACATGGTCAGGACCATAAGACATAGGAGCAGAATTAGGCCACTCGGCCCATCGAGTACTATGGGGCAGCAGGGTCGCATGGTGGTTAGCATAAATGCTTCACAGCTCCAGGGTCCCAGGTTCGATTCCCGGCTGGGTCACTGTCTGTGCGGAGTCTGCACGTCCTCCCCGTGTGTGCGTGGGTTTCCTCCGGGTGCTCCGGTTTCCTCCCACAGTCCAAAGAAGAGCGGGTTAGGTGGATTGGCCATGCTAAATTGCCCGTAGTGTTCTAATAAAAGTAAGGTTAAGGGGGGGGGGGGGGTTGTTGGGTTATGGGTATAGGGTGGATACGTGGGTTTGAGTGGGGTGATCATAGCTCGGCACAACATTGAGAGCCGAAGGGCCTGTTCTGTGCTGTACTGTTCTATGTTCTATGTTCTATGAGTCTGCTCTGTTATTCAATCATGGCTGATATTTTTCTCATCCCCATTCTCCTGCCTTCTCCCACAACCCCTGATCCCCTTATTGATCAAGAACCTATCTATCTCTGTCTTAAAGACACTCAGTGATTTGGCCTCCACAGCCTTCTGCGGTAATGAGTTCCACAGATTCACCACCCTTTGACTGAAGAAATTCCTCCTCATCTCTGTTTTTAAAGATCATCCCTTTAGTCTGAGATTGCGTCCCCTGCCTCTAGTTTCTCCCACAAGTGGAAACATCCTCTCCACGTCCACTCTATCCAGGCCTCGCAGTATCCTGCAATTTTCAATAAGATCCCCCCTCATCCTTCTAAACTCCAACGAGTACAGACCAAGAGTCCTCAACCAAGATGGCCTTAAAAAAGCACGTGGACCATCTGAAGAGCAGAGAACCCTCTACTGCAGAAACTACTCTAGGCAGGTCAATGCCCTCAATGACCTTGGAACCTATCTCCAAGCAGGGGCTAAACCCATGTTAAACCCAAGAGCCATCCCCCAAGAGGACAAAGACTCAGGCTCAGAAATGGAGACTGAGGTGACTGACCCACAGCCAGAAGTCACCATCGAGGAAGAGCTACAATCAGTGACCCTTCAACAGCGGCTAGGAAGTGACGATCTCCCAGCCACTTCACGCCACTGACGGTGGTCCCAAGGCTATGCGCAAAGAGTAAAAAGAGGCCTAACCATCGTGGGAGTGAAGGGAAGGACCTGAACGTGGGGTGGGGAGGGATGTGATAACCCTGGCAAGGACCACAAGGTGTCTGTCATCAGTCTTCCCATGGGGCCCCTGGAGTACAAGTTACCATGGTAACGGGCAGAGGACTGCCCAACAAGGACCAGTTCCCAAGCTTTTAAATGCTGTCTCAGATTCGAACCGGGTGTTCTGTAAGTTACAGGTTGGGACACTTGTGTTGTGCACCTCGAGTGCGGCTTTAATTTTGAGTTCAGTATAAATCTGTTTAAACCTTGATCTTCGAGTCTACTGGATTACTCCACATCAGTATGTTCTAAATTTCAAACAAAAAGCTGCAAAAGATAGCTGCCAAAGGGTCACACGATTAATTTTGTGGTTTGATACCACTTTTCTCAAGATAGAAATAAAAGAAAATTTCAGACTGATGTTGCATCAATAATTTCCCTGAAACTAAATCATAGGGGTATTCTCAATTGAATGAATCATTCAAACCCCAAAATACTGGCTAGCTCAAAATCACGAGATGGGGGTTGGATTCACTCAGCCCTAATCCGGGCCGAGGAATCCCCGCGACCGGGCCACGCCGCCCCGACACCGGCATGCGATTTTCCATAGAGGGGAGAATGGCGACATTGGCGGCGGCATGGTTGGCACGGCGCCAGTTGCGGGCCGCTCTACGCGGCCGGCCTGCCGATTGTCGGGCCAGGGTGGACCGAGTGGCCGTCATGAAAACGCTGAGTCCCGCCGGCGCCGTTCTAACCTGCTGTCAGCCGGTGGGAACCCAGCGTGGAAGGGTCGGGTGGCGGCCTGTGGGGCAGGAGGGGGGGCTCTGACCCCGGGAGGGCTTCAATGTGGCCTGGCCCGCAATCGGGGCCTACCTATCGAAGGGCCGGCCTCTCTGGCTGGGGGACTCATTTCCTACGCGCCGGCCCCTGTAGCCCTGCGCCATGTTGCGTCAGGGCCAGCGCGTTGAAGGAGGCCACTGCGCACGCGCGCATTGGCAAAGACGCCACTGCGCATGTGAACATTGGTACCAGCGCCAGTGCGCATGCTTGGATCCTGCGGCGCCCAGTTCGCGCAGGGATCGGCAGCTGGAGTGGCTTGAACCGCTCCAGCGCTGTGCTGGCCCTCTGTGGGGACCAGAATTAGTCCTGGGAGTGGCCCGTTCAAAAACGCGACAGCATTTATGACGGCATGGACACTCTGCCGCAGGATGAGAGAATTCCACCCAGGATGCTTCCTGTTAACTAAACATCCTTTATACATGTTAATATGTTATCCCCGACAGCTTGAGTTCTTAAACTTTGTTTATGTGACACCTGATCGAGTGTCCTTTTGAAATCCACGTACAACACGGCCAGGATTCTCCATTCGGCAATCCAAATGCTCCCACTGTTGAAGAATCGTGGCAAATTTGTGCTGCCACAGAAAGTGGCGCAGAGGAGCGATTCACTCTATGTGAATGGGCCAGCATGCTAGTCACATGCATCCTGCCCGAGTCCTGAATGCCCAGGTGTCTTATTCGTGAGAGGCAGGACTAGCATTGTGAGGCTGACAAGCTGGAGGACATTTCATGCGATCCTCACAGCCCACACTCCATCGCAGCCAACAGGATGGCTGGGAAAAGACCTGTATGAGGTTCCTGGATGCTGACATCAACAGAATGCTGGACGCTGAGGAGGAGAGGAGAGGCACCCGCTTTCCCAGGGTGGGGTAGAGACAGCAGCCATCAATAATGACCAAAGCCTGGGAGGAAGTGACAGAAGCAGTGGATGCTGCCAACAACACAAGGAGGACCACCATGCAATGCCACAAGAAGAAGAACAATCTCTTTTGAGCAGTTCAGGTGAGTAACCACCTGTGTGCCCCGGGCAGCACTCCTGTCCTAGATCTCTCACATCTATCCCCAATCCCCAAATGCCAGTAACACCCCACCTGCCAGCTTGTCCCTCCGAATCCACCGTCCAGGAACCACCAACACATGACTTGCCTTATTTGACCAGGGCCTTGCCCACACATGCCACCAGGTAGAAACCACCCATCAAACTGGCCATCCGGCATAGAATTTACAGTGCAGAAGGAGGCCATTCAGCCCATCAGGTCTGCACTAGCCCTTGGAAAGAGCACCCTACTTAAGCCCACACCTCCACCCTATCCCCGTAACCCAATAACTCCACCTAACCTTTTGCACATTAAGGAGAAATTAAGCATAGCTAATCTACCTAACCTGCACTTCTTTGGACTGTGGGAGGAAACCGGAGCACCAGGTGGAAACCCACACAGACAAGGGGAAAAAGTGCAAACTCCACACAGACAGTCAGCCGAGGCCGGAATTGAACCCGGTCCATGAACCTGTGAGGCAGTAGTGCTAACCACCATGCCGCCCCATCTCACTATGTCTTTTCTGTCCCCAAGGCCATAATAAATGGAAGCGTCAGAACACAGATTGGGGCATCCGTGATATTCAGGTCCTTTGAGGAAAGGGCCATGGAACTCACTGGGGAGGCCAAAGGCAGGGCAGTGACTGACATGGAGTTTGGCATGAGTCGAGGAAGAGAGAGTTAAATTCAACTCAATCTATCTATCTCAAGTGAGTCTATCCTCTCCCTTACGCCTGCCCTTCTCAAGATCTGTGTGTCTTTTGTCTTCCATAATCCCCATCAGATAAGACTGGGCCATCCGGGGTTGTAGCTCACCCTCCCCAGACCCTCAGAACACCCCAGGGCACAACTCCGGGAAGATACCGGCATCTTGGCACTATTGTCACCAGCACCATCCACCGTGGTTAGCACTGTTCCTTCACAGCACCAGGGGCCCGGGTTCGATTCCAACTTTGGCTGACTGTCAGTGTGGAGTTTTCATATTTTCCTGTGTCTGCGTGAGTTTCCTCCGGGTGCTCCGGTTTCCTCCCACTGTCCTGGGATTTGCAGGTTAGGTTGATTGGCCATGCTAAATTGTCCCTTCGGATCCAAAGGTTAGGCAGGGTTACTGGGTTATTGGGATTTTGTTTATTGTCACGTGTACCGAGGTACAGTGAAAAGTACTTTTCTGCGAGCAGCTCAACAGATCATTAAGTACATGAAAAGAAAATGGAATGAAATAAAATACATAATAGGGCAGCACAGTGTACACGATGTAACTACATAACATCGGCATCGGGTGAAGCATACAGCTGTGTAGTGTTAATGCGGTCAGCCCATAAGAGGGTCATTTAGGGGTCTGGTAACAGCGGGGAAGAAGCTGTTTTTGAGTCTATTCGTGCGAGTTCTCAGACTTTTGTATCTCCTGCCCGATGGAAGAAGTTGGAAGAGTGAGTAAGCCAGGTGGGAGGGGTCTTTGATTATGCTGCCCGCTTTCCCCAGGCAGTGGGAGGTGTAGATGGAGTCAATGGATGGGAGGCAGGTTTGTGTGACGGACTGGGATATGTTCACGACTCTCTGAAGTTTCTTGCAGTCTTGGGCCAAGCAGTTGCCATACCAGGCTGTGATGTAGCCAGATAGGATGCTTTCTATGGTGCATCTGTATGGGGATGGGACTGGGGAGTGGGCCTAAGTAGAGTGCTCTTTCAGAGAGTTGATGCAGATTTGATGTGCTGAATGATCTTCTTCTGTACTGCAGGAGTTCTATTCTACAGATCGCAGAGACTATCATCTCGGTGAAAGCTGTTAGTGATCAGGCTCCTGGGTCACTCTCTGGTGAACGGTACACACTAGGTGCACCACATCAGGTGTAGGCGGGGATTCCCCAGGGAGCGACTGGTGGGGGAGCTGCCCGATCCCAGGGAACAGCTACCACCATGACAGATGTTGCACTTCTGGAAAAGATGATCACGTTGCTGGTGCAGATGCAGATTCAGAGCCAGAACATACTGGACGGTGTGTCAGAGCCATGTGTCAGGACACAGGAAAGCCCAACCACAGGCATACATGTCCCAGGTGCAGATGGACATTGCTGCAGCACTCAGTGCTTGGCCCATTCACAAAGGGTCATGTCGGAGGGTATTGACAGCATTGGCCATGCATTGACTGGCCTTCATCAGTCACAGAGGGATATGACTGAGGCAATGAGGGTATGGCTCAATCGCTGATGGACATGACCAGTCACAGAGCTCCATTGCTGAGGGCATCGACAACATAGTTCAGTCAAAGGTGGCCCTCCATGACAGGCAGGGCCAGGTGATGGTGAGGGCTCCGAAACTCACCCCCGCTTCCCTTTTGTCCCATGGATGAGTCCAGGGGCCAGAGGGTGGTGAATCTGTGGAATTCTTTGCCGCAGAGGGTTGTGGATGCCAGATGACTGAGTGTCTTTAAGACAGAGATAGATAGGTTCTTGATTAATAAGAGGATCAGGGATTATGGGGAGAAGGCAGGAGAATGTGGATGAGAAAAATATCAGCCATGATTGAATGGTGGGGCAGACTCGATGGGCCGAGTGGTCTAATTCTGCTCCTATGTCTAATGGTCTTTTGGTCTTACGGACCCATTTGTATTATCCTACTGGCACGGCTGGAAGCCTCGATGCCGCCACCAGCAGGGTTCCGGAGCATCGCAACGGCACCATCTTATTTTTTGGCCTACATGAGATTCTCAGCCAGATGGAGATTTCCGCTCACAGTTACGGACTGTGGAGAATCCTGCTCAGCATTTTGTGTAAATAAACCTTTGTTGTTTATATCTAACCGGTGGAGCCAAATAACTACAGATTGTGATTCCTCCTGGCATTCAGGCGGTGAATTCCAGATCAGAACAATTCGCTGTGAATAATTTTCAGTGTTAATGTCACTTCTGGTTCTTTTGCCTGGTCTGTGTCCTTTTGTTACAGAAAACTTTGCTGCTTGTAGCCACCGAAGTTGGCCATTCCCTGAATACAAAATGGAGGAACGCAAAGCATATAGGATAAAATGGACAATGTTTGCATCACCAGCAGGCTGCACCAAGCAGGTGTGGATTCTGTCTGCTAAGAAAGCAGACAGCACCGAAACGAACATTCTGCATACTAATGAGGCAATCTCCGGGATAGTTAGCATGTTAATGGAACGATTCCAGAGACAATGGACACAAATGGGGAAGTAACTGCAACATTGTAAAGGATACCAGACACCCAGGCACCAGCAAGGTTCGAAAACAAAGAGCCTGAAAACCCGCCCAGTAGCTAAGGAACAGCCTCAGTATTGGGGGGATTCAAACATATCGATTGGGAAGAGACCCAATCGATTCCAAGCAGGTAAGGGAGTCCGCCCAAAGGGGCGCGGATCCCTGGGACCTATAAAAGACAGGTCCCACACATGGTTCATTCTTCTTGTCCAGCCCTCCTCTCTCCTTGACCAGCCCTCCTCTGTGGACCAGCACCTCGACCAGCTTTTGCCAAGAAGGCCTTGAACGAGAGAGAGGAGAGGTTTGGGGGCAGCAGCCCCCAGCAAGTAAGTGTCTCACAACAATCGTTACCAGAGATAGACACTCCTGACCCATTTTTGAGCCAGAGGCCTTGTTCCCTGATCCGGCAGTTCCTTCGAGATAAGTATTAGTTTATTTAGTGGTAGGAATAGTTTAATCCTCTTAGCGTGTGCATGGATAGTTTTATAATTGTATTATAATAAACTCAGTTGTTTGAACTTACTAATTGGTGTATGGTTTTATTGCTTTGAACTTCACCTTGAAACTTGTGGCGGTATCTTAACGATACCTGCCGACTCCAGAGCTAAGTAAAGAAACAGAGCCAAATTGAGTGTTAAGCACACTCACCCAGAACGAGCAACATGCTGACTATAACTTATCTTTTTTTTGCTCTATCGAACCCTTCATGATTTGGACATATATATCAAATCTTGCCTTAAGCTGACTTTAGTAGGCCACAAACAAGCCCGAAACGTGTTGGTCAAAAGAAAACTTGGTTTATTGCAAAGCAGTTATATTTAAAATATATATCAGATCCCAGTTGGGTCTGTTGTGTTGGTTGCATACCTGGCCGACTTTATACAGATCTCAATCATCAATGTCCTCAGGCTTCCCGCCCCCTTAGCGGGGGAATCGTATTCAATGAGACGCACGGAGAGACTGATTGCACCAAACCCGTAGGTGTTGTGCTGGTTCTAACACTTACCTAACATAAAGAGAACAATCTCAGTGTCTCTCCTCTTACCATGTTACTGAAGTCATTCATTTCTGGCAATGCTCCAGTAACTCTTCTCTGCATTAACTAATTTCTTGACATGCTTCCTAAAATTAGCTAAAACATTACAACTGGGCCTTAATCTATATTTTCTAAAGGCTTAACATAATTTACTTGCACTTACACTGTATTATATGTGCCCCTGCTAAGTGTGTTTTGGGCATGGGGCACAGAAAATATGGTGGATGCCGACCCCCTTCCCACCCCCTGGACAGGCACCAAAGCTGACAGTGCGCCCACCATATTCAAATAAGTAATCAAGGGTCAATTAGGATTTTTAATCAAGTCAATTGACCCTGATTATATGCTTCCTAATGCCAAAAAAACATTTGGCATGGGCAGCTAGGCAGGAGCGAGTATTCAGATTTAAAAACTTCTTCAAATACTGGGAAGGAAGGGTGGTTTTCACTTTTTGTGGGCTGCCCTTTGCTGATCGTGAGACGGCCTCCCCCAAGATCAAACCTCCTCTTCCTTCCTATCAGCCTCCAGCCTTAAAAATAACCCCCCCCCACCCAACCTGTCCCCTCCATGACCTATCCGGACCCTCCCTGCCCACAACGGCAAACCTACCCACCCTGGGTGTCCATGGACATTCTTCCTTCATCTCCTGCAGTCCCAGCAGCGGCCAGCACTCTTGGCGCTGTCAGGACTGATGGAGCTGCCAGCCAATTGGATTGGCCGGCAGCTCCACCGTGTCGACTGCTACTCCAGTGAGGGGCAAAAGTTCCACATAGCCGTGGTTTAGCCACCCCACAACAAGCCGACTTTGCCTCTGGGGTGGTGGGGTGGGGGGAGCATATTATTTAGCCAAGGGATCCTTACGCCATTTTAAAAACCTTCTTAATTTGTCGTGACATCTTGATTCAACGGATATGTGTACAGACACCCCCATATTGGCACCCCTTTTCAGACATCCAGCTCTCTCTATTTTTGAACTGCCTTTAAAATTATACAATTAATTTCATAATACCTCCCCTCATTCTCCCCACCAAAATTAATCTCATCATATTCTGTATTAAATTTCATCTGCCATGTGCGTGTCCATTTCGCCATTCTGCTTGTGTCCATCTGAACTTGGTTACTACCCTACTTATTGTTTGCTACATTTCCAAGTATTGCAGCAGCTACAAACTTTGAAATAGTACACCCAAGTCCAGGTCATTACTGTATATAAAAATGAACTATGGGTTTAGCATCAGCCTTTGGCAGACACAACTGCACACTTCCCTCCACTCTGAAATAGGACTGTTTGCCATTCCTCTCTGACTTCTGCCCCTTACCAAATTCTGGAACAGAATTCTGAGTCAAAATATGGTTCAAAATATCTTGCCATATTAAAGCCAAATAAAGCAGCAAAATGAGGTAATTACAACATGAAAGTATCCAAAGAAGATGTTGATACTTTCAGGTTAGCAATAACTTTAAATAAAGGAGGACCAGTTAACCATGTCCACATGTTCTGGTCATGTCAACAATTAGTGAGGTTTTGGATCGCGGTATTTCAAACATAATCAAAAACTGTGGAGGTGGAAATATGATCGGAACCTTTTGAAGCAATTTTTGGAGTGTCGGAAGTACCAGGACTAATAGAAGGGAAAGGAGCCGATGTGGTGGCCTTTGCCACATTGATCGCCCTGAGGCAAATTTTATTGGAATGGAAGTCAGAAGATCTGCCAAAAGTATCAGCATGGTTGTGAGTGTTACGGAACTCCTTAAACTTGAGAAAATTAAGTTTGCTCTTCGTGGCTCAGATGGGGAGTTCTGGACGAGGTGTCCTTGTCTCTATTTACTGATCAATTTTTTGCCTGGGGTAAAGAGACGGTTGTAGGGGAGATGGGATGAAGGGGGAGGGAAAAAGGGAAAGGTTTAATGGAAATAAGGGGGAAAAAAATCTCAAATTAGGAGAATGGTAATTTTTAAATGTTGTTATTGAATGATTGTTTGTATGTTGTTATGTATATCCTTAAAGGAGGAGGTGGCGTAGTGGTATTGTCACTGGACTAGCTTAATGCTCTGGGGACCCAGGTTCAAATCCTGTCACTGCATATAGTGAAATTTGAATTCAATAAAAATCTGGGCTTAAAAGTCGAATGATCACCATGAAACCATTGCCAACTGTCATACAAAACCATCTGGTTCACTAATGTCCTTTAGGGAAGGAAATCTTCCATTCTTACATGATCTGGCCTCCATGTGACTCCACACCCACAGCAATGTGAAGAAAGAACAAATAACAATACAGCACAGGAACAGGCCCTTCGACCCTCCAAGCCTGTACCGGTCATGATACCACCCTTGGCCAAAACCCTCAGCACTTCCTTGTGCCATATCCCTCTATACCGATTCTAACTATGTAATTGTTGAGATGCATTTTGAACGCCATTAATATATCTACTTCCGCAACCTCACCTGGCAGCACATTCCAGGCACTCACCACCCTCTGTGTAAAAAACCTGCCTTGCACATCTCCTCTAAACTTTGTCCCACGGACCTGAAACCTGTGCCCCCAAGTGACTGAACCCTCCATCCACGGAAAGAATGCTTGCCCATCCACTCTATTCATGCCTCTCATAATCTTGTAGTCCTCTAACAGGTTGCTCCTCAACCTCCTTCGTTTCAATGAAAACAGTCCAAGTCTATTCAGTCTCTCCGCATAGCTACCACCCTCCAGACTAGGCAACATCCTGGTAATCCTCCTCTGCACCCTCTCCAAAGCCTCCACATCCTTCTGACAGAGTGGCGACCAGAATTGTGCGCAGCATTCCAAGTGCGGCCTTAACAAGGTTCTATGCAACTGTACCATAACTTGCCAGTTTTTATACTCGATGCCCCATCCAATGAAGGCAAGCATTCCCTATTCTTTTTTGACTACCTTGTCCACTTGTGTTGCCATTTTCAAAGCTCTGTGGACCTATACACCCAGATCTCTCTGACTTTCTATATTCCTAAGAATTTTGCCATTTACTGTATATTTCCCCTCTATGTTAGACCTACCAAAATGTGTCATCTCACACTTGTCCGGATTAAACTCCATTTGCCATTTCTCTGCCCAAGTCTCCAACCTATCTATGCCCTGCTGTATCCTCTGACAATCGTCAACACTATCTGCCTCTCCAAAAAACCTTGGTGTCATCCGCGAACATACTGATCAGACCAGCTCCAATTTTCTCCAAATCGTTTATGTATACTACAAACAACAGAGGCCCCAACACCGATCCCTGTGGAACACCATTAGTCACAACCTTCCATTCAGAAAAACACTCCTCTACTGCTACCATCTGCCTTTTTGACCGAGATTATTAGTGGCATGGAAAGAGTGGATAGTAAGATGCACTTTTCTAGGGTAGGAGAGGCAAGTACTAGGGGACATAGATTTAAGGTGCGTGGGTAAAAGTTTAAAACAGATGTGCGAGGCAAGTTGTTTTGCACAGAGGGTGGTAAATATATGGAACGCGCTGCCTGGGGAGGTGGTGGGAAACAGGTATGACAGCAACATTTAAGAGGCAATTAGACAAATATACGAATAGGGTGGGAATGGAAGAATACGGACTCCGTAAGTGCAACGGTTTTAGCTTGGGCAGGTACCATGGTCGGCACCGGCTTGGAGGGCCGAAGGGCCTGTTCCTGAGCTGTACTGTTCTTTATCCTTTGTTCTTTGCACTACTGACGTGAGGATAATCAGTCTATAGTTTCCTGGACTATCCCTGCTGCCTTTTGAAAACAGCGGTACTTCATTAGCTATTTTCCACTCCTCTGGGATCTCACCTGTAGCCAATGAGGATACAAAGATGTCAGTCAAGGCCCCAGCAATTTCCTCCCTTGCTTCCCTCAGTATTCTAGGGTAAATCCCATCAGGCCCAGGAGACTTATCTACCTGAATGTCTTTTAAAACACCCAACACCTCCTCCTTTTTGATGTCAACATGACCCAGACTATCCACACACCCTGCACAAGAATGATCTTGCACAAAGTCCTTTTCCTTGGTGAATACTGATGCAATGTACTCAATTATTACCTCACCCATTTCCTCTGGTTCAACAACTCCTACTGTCCTTCAGTGGTCCAATCCTTTCCCTGGACACCCTCTTGCTTTTTACATATGAATAAAAAGCTTTAAGATTGACCTGAATCCTACTTGCCAAGGACCCCTCCTAGCCCTCCTAAGTTCCCGCTTAAGTACCTTCCTACTTTCGTTATATTCCTCAAGGGTTTTGACTGTCCCCATCCTTCTAGACTGTACAAAAGCCTCTTTTTTCCTTTTGACAAGGTTCACAACATCCCTCATTATCCAAGCCTCCCTAAACTTCCCATACTTATCCTTTATTCTCTCAGGAACGTGACTTTCCTGAATGCTATTCAACTGTTGCTTGAAACACTCCCACATGTCCGATGTTGATTTACCCTCCAACAGCCGCACCCAGTCTAAATTCTTTAATTTCTGCCTGATGTTATTGTCATTTGCCTTTCTGCAGTTTAGCACCTTAATGCGAGGGTTACCCTCATTGCTATCCAAAAGTACCCCAGAACCTACGGAATTGTGGTCATTACTTCCAAAATGTTCCCCGACAGAAACCTCAACCACCTGTCGAGGCTCATTCCCCAATACTAGGTCCAGTACTGCCCCTTCTCTAGTTGGACTATCTACATATTGCATCAAGAAACCTTCCTGGATACACCTTACAAACTCTGCCCCATCCAAGCCCCTAGTACTAAGTGATCCCAGCCAATATAAGGGTCATTAAAATCCCCTACCACATCAACCCTGTTACTTTTGCACCTATCCAAATTCTCTCTACCTATCGGCTCCTCTATCTCTCGCTGGCAGCTGGGAGGCCTATAATAAACCCCCAACATTGTGATTGCTCCTTTGCTGTTCCTGAGCTCTACCCAGATTGCCTCATTGTATGAGCCCTCCGAGGTGTCCTCTCACAGTACTGCTATAATATTTTCATTAACCAGTCATTTTACTCCCCCATCCCTTTTACATCTCCCTCTATCTCCCCTAAAGCATCTATATTCTTCAATGTTCAGCTGCCAATCCTGCCCTTCCTTTAACCACGTTTCTGTGATAGCCACAACATCATAGTTCCAAGTACTCCAAGTTCATCTGCCTCACCTGCAATACTTATGGTGTTGAAACAAATACTCTTCAAACCACTGCGTTTGAGCAGACAGGGTGATGTTCTCTTATTTTTGTTCTCTATTTCCCCTTCAGTTATTACACCTTTGAAGCTAATGTTCTGGTTCCCATCCCCTGCCATACCAGTTTAAATCCTCACAAATTCCTCTAGTAAACCTCACAGCCAGGATATTAGTGCCCCTCCAGTTCAGATGCATCCCGTCCTTCTTGTACAGGTCACACCTGTTCTGGAAGAGATCCCAATGGTCCGGAAATCTGAAACCCTCCCTCACACACCACCATTTTGGCACGTGTTTAACTGTACTATCCTCCTATTTCTAGCCTTACTGGCATGTGGCACAGGGAGTAATCCTGAGATTACAACCCTAGAGGTCCTGTTTTTTTAGCTTATTGCCTACCTCCCTGAACTCCTTCTGCAGGACCTCATCACTCTCCTGCCTATGTCGTTAGTACCTGTCTGTGTTATGACCTCTGGTTTTCCACCCTCTCCCTTCAGAATGCTTTCTGCCCATTCAGAGACATCCTGGACCCTGGCACCAGTGAGAAAACACACAATCCTGGAATCTCTTTCACGTCCACAGAGTGGGGATTGAAACTTGGTAATTTGGAGCAGTGTGGTAATTAAAGAGGTAAGTGGCAAATCTAATTTTCCTGTATTTTTTCAGTTATAAATTTAGTGGTCTAGTTAGCTGGCAAAAAGGAGCTGCCCCCCACTCAAATACCTGAGTGACAGTTATCTGTCAATCACCTGAAGCCTGATTAGAGGCACAAGATGTAAATTGCATTCTTCCATTTGAAGCCTAACTAGTGTGAGTCACCTCAGTTTAGCTGAGCTCTATATAAGAGAGAGGCATAAGAGCACTCTCAGAGAGCTTTGAGCACGTGAAGTTGGAGACAGTTTGAGTGAGGCAACCAGAGTAGGGGTTCAAATTGGTAATTTGGAACAATGTAGGAAGGAGGTGCATTTTCCCTTTTTGTTTTGTTTTCTTTCTTCTTCCTTTGTAACTGTTAATCTACAGGGAGAGATCCAGCGAGCATCCTGAGAAGGTACGTGATATAAAGACCTACCTCGGTTATCTGCAGCGATAAGTGAAGATAAGAGTTCAATACATTTTCTTTAAAAATGTAATTGTTGATAGAAATGTCCGTCATTGGGGTTAAGTGCTGTACTTGTGATGTGGGAGATCCGTGATGCTTCCAGCATCTCGGGCGACTACACCTGCAGGAAGTGCACCCAATTGCAGTTCCTCACAGACGGATAGGTTGGAGCAGCAGCTGGATGGACTTAAGAACATGAAGGTAGTGGAAAGCATCATAGACAGGAACAAATGATAAAAATGAAATTGAATGGGTTCACACAGATGGAGCAACGATTATACTGAAGGAAATCAACAATTCGTATTGGCCCAAGTCATCTGGGTGACATCAGAGAATGTGCCATTTAAAAAGTCCATTTATCATTTTATGCTGCGGCCATTAAGATGCAGGCAGGTTGTTTCCACTGGCGGGTGAAAGCAGAACTAGGGGGCATAACCTCAAAAATAAGGGGAAGTAGATTTAGGACTGAGTTTAGGAGGAACTTCTTCACCCAAAGGGTTGTGAATCTATGGAATTCCTTGCCCAGTGAAGCAGTTGAGGCTCCTTCATTAAATGTTTTTAAGATAGAGATAGATAGTTTTTTGAAGAATAAAGGGATTAAGGGTTATGGTGTTCAGGCCGGAAAGTGGAGCTGAGTCCACAAAAGATCAGCCATGATCTCATTGAATGGTGGAGCAGGCTCGAGGGGCCAGATGGCCTACTCCTGCTCCTAGTTCTTATGTTCTTATGTTCTTTGTATCTTCTGATGCTGACTCCAGGGGAGATGAAGGAGCAAACCGAGCCAATTAACCTGACCCGATCTAACCCCCTCAACCCACCCTGCTGGGCTCCTCCCTCTCCCGGGAGTCAACCCAATCACCCAACCCCCCCACCCAACCAGGTTGGACCCCCCAACCTCTCAACCCAACCTGACCCAACACTCAACCTTGACTCGATCTGGCCGAACAACCCCCCACCTCCGCAACACCACCACCTTACTGACTACTATCCACTGTGGCCCGCGTGCCCTGACCTCACCCAGATGGACACCAGACCCGACCTGACCCATCAACCTAATTCTGGATATCTCACCCCTACCCCCGACCTCCTGCCCTCAACATCAACCTTCCTTCCCTCCCCCAATGTCTGGCCTCCTCCGATGTCTGAACAGCCCACGTTTTCTGATACCCCCTCTAATGTCCAACACCCCCTCCGATGTCCAACACCTCCTCTGATGTCCAACACTCCCTCTGATGTCCAACACCTCCTCCAATGTCCAGCCCTTCTGATGAATGGCCATATGCTCCAAGTGGAATTGAATATAGGGAATGTCGTTTCTGTGGTAGCACAGGGCATCCTTGACCTTGTAAAATGAGGTTGCATACTTTGACTTTGGCTGACATGGCAGCTCTTTTGGCCACTTACCCGGGGGACAGCTAAATATTGTAGGGTATAGCCACCTGGGGTGGCCACGTCCCGATTCCAAAATGGATGCCAGCAAAGAGTGCAGGGAAAATTGGACAGCACTAGGGAAAACAAGCAGGTGCAAGGTTTCCTGTGTATTAAGATTTGCAGAACCCAGACAGAACTGAAACCAATAGCCATTAACATATTAATGAGCTATCTCCAGAGACAAAAAGGAAACATTGAAACAATCGAGGCCAGGACAGATTCCCCGGCGCCAGTGGGAGCTAAAGCAAAGGCAGGCCAACGGCCACATAGGGCCTGCCCAACGATCAGGGAACAACTTCGGTATTGGAGAAAATCGATTGGGACATGGTCCAATTAATTGAGACCAAGTCCGGGGTCCACCCAGAAGGGCGCGAAACCCCTGGGGACTATAAAGCAGAGTCCCCAAGGTCAGTTCGCTCTCTTCTCTTACTCCTCTTCGTCACCTTCACCTTGGCATTTGGCTCTCAGCGACGAGAGGCCGCCAAACACCAACCAAGTAAGTCTAAGGTCAATGCATGCTACGAGATAGACGCTCCTAGCTACTATTCCGTACCAGTTCAAAACCAGCAGTATCAGAACCAGACAACGTCCATTGTTCCTCTGACTGAGTGGGCCACTCAAAGCTAAGTATAGGCTTTTAATAGTAGTTGTAGTTTAGCGAGTAGAGTTTATGCATGAGTAATAAGTGACTGTGTGTGTAAATAAATGTGTATTGATTTCAAACTTACTAACTGGTGTACCGAGCCATTGATCAGTACTTGGCTTTGAACCCTGTGGCGGTATCAGAAAGATACCTGGCGACTCTTGAGCAAAGGTAATTAAAACAGAGCAAATTAAGGGAAAGCATAATGAGCAACAAGGGTCTATCCTTACTCTGGTAGTTATTGGCACCAATCTATTTGTCTTCCCCTCATTGTTGTGCGAGGATGTGGGCCTAGCATGTTGGGATATGATTGGCTGCACCAACTTCACTTGGATTTTCAACATATCCTCCAAGTGTGATCTTGCGGTCTTTGTGCAGTACTAAGCAAGGTCCTCAAAGTTTTCCGGCCCGACTTGGGTACAATAAAGGAGGCAGGATCCAAGTGGACCCATAGGCTCAACCCTGATGTTTTCGTACCCACCTGGTTCCCTATGCTTTGGTGGAGAAAATCAAGACTGAACTTCTTCATTTGGAGAGTTTGGGTCTGTGCGCTTCGCCGAGTGAGTGGTGCTGATGATCCCCCTAATGAAGCCCGAGAAGGCTACCCGTCTCTGTGGAGATTATACATTGACAGTGAACATGGCTTTGGAGTTAGACCGTTATTCTTTACCACATATCTGCATGCGACACGAGTTGGTGGCAGTACATTAAGAAATTGGACATCAGCAACGGTTAACTACAGCTGGAGCTCGATAAATCATTACAACGTTATGTAACGATCAATACACACAATAGACTTGAGGAGTACAACCAGCTTCCGTTCAGGGCATTCTCGTGCACAGTATTCCAGCACGTCATGGAGAACATCTTGCGTGGATTGCCGCTCATTGCAGTTTACATGAACGATGCGTTGGTCACAGAGACCACAGAGCAAGAACATTTGTAGAACCTCGAGGCGGTATTGAGATATTTTTCGGAGTATGGAGTCTGCCTGCAAAATGCATGTTTAACACAAAGGAAGTGGTATATTTGAGATATCAGGTAGACCGGGAAGGCCTGCATTGGTCGCCGAGAAAGTGGGAGCCATCAAATTCGCCCCCGTCCCGTGAGACGCGACCGTTTCCCCTCTTTTCTTGGACCAGTAAATTACTATGGGCGATTTATTTCCACTATATTGTATAACATAAAGATCCAAGTAAACAAGATGAAATTAATTGAGGAGGGACTAGACTTCCAAAGGGTTAAAAATTAGGCACCTATCAGTGATACCCCCAAGCATTGGAACATTGACAAAATGGCCCAAGAAAGGGTCAGGAAGCTGATTAAACAACGTGCTTCCCCTTGTGGCAGGAGAGGCACACCTGATGCATGATTGCAAGATTTCAATTTAGTTAACTTCATCCTTCGAGGACACCCTCAATCCCCATCTCTCAAGGGCTGTGGATTAAACAAGCCTTCCAAGTTGAACCGCCAGACACCCACACACAATCCCTGACAGCCTGACCTCCATAACAAGTGGCCTTGAGCTTCCACGTATCTCATGGCCCTCTGGCTTCAAAGTGTTGCCAGAATGTGGGTGTTCATTCTCACTGCTGTCATTCTCCCGTCCCCACCCACCTTCAGCTCTCATGAGGCTGGCAGACACCCCTTGTTAGAATGCCCATTCAGCCTGTCACTTCATGGAACCCCACCCATGAATCTCACAATCACCCCAGAGCTGAGCCTCTGGATTCACCTGCTCCCACCCAGTCTCCAGCTGCCTCTGGAAGGGCGATCCCTTAGCGCTTACTTCACCACTATCCCAGCAAGCAGATTCTGGGAGTACTACCTGCATACCAGCTGCCAGATCCCTTTAAATCTACATGGTGCCAGCCATGAAGGGCTGCTAAGTCCTACAAGTGACCCCACCCACTTAGATGCCGAGACTGAATCCCCCTCCCCGCCCTAGGCCCTGAGTTGAATTTACCTGGCTCCCCATTATCTCTTCAATGCTCGCTCTGCAATTGACACACGAGGGAGTGATGGCGACCTGAGTGCTCACCTCCGGCATCCCCTTCAGGAGTCAGGTTGCCAGGTTCTCATTTCTAAATAGCCGTTGTAGATCACACACGTTGGTACCAATGAGCACTTGGGTGGGGTGCTCGTTCCAGGTCCAGTGCAGACTTGATGGGCCAAATGGCCTTCTTTTGCACTGCAAATTCTCTGATTCTATGATTTACTCACTGTCCCAGCATCCACCCCATTCTGGGATAGCGAATTCCACTGATTCACAACACTTTGGGTGAAGTAGTTTCTCCTCAACTCCATTTTAAATTTGCCACCTCTTATACTAAGATTATGACCTCTCGTCCTAGAATGCCCCCACAAGAGGGCCTGGGGCGGGGAGGGGGATTCCGTGTCTGCTTTATCAACACCTTTTATAATCTTGTGTACCTCAATTTGATTACCCCTAATTCTTCTAAACTCTCGAGAGAATCGGCCTAAACTGTTCAATCTATCTTCATAAGACAAACCGCTCATCTCTGGAATCAACCGAGTGAACCTTCTCTGAACTGCGTCGAATGCCAGTACATCTTTCCTCAAACAAGGGGATCAAAGGGCAGCAAGGTGGCACAGTGGTTAGCAATGCTGCTTCATGGTGCCGAGGTCAAAGGTTCAATCCATTCCCTGGGTCACTGTCCGTGTGGAGTTTGCACAATCTCCCCGTGTTTGCGTGGGCTTCGCCGCCACAACCCAAAGATGTGCAGGCCACGCTAAATTGTCGCTTAATTGGAAAAAATGTATTGGGTAAAATAAGGGAGCCAATACTGTGCACAATACTCCAGGTGTGGGGTGGGAATTCTCCGCACCTTCAGGGGTTAGGCCCGCTCCGGTGTGGTTGGCGCCCCGGCGGGATAGGAGCTTGGCGCCACGCCAACCGCGCAAAATGGCCTCTGCCGGCCGTCGCGAGTCGGCGCATGCGCAGGTGTGCCAGTGCATGCTGGCGTCATCCCCGCGCATGCACGGGAGGGCTCGTTTCTGCATTGGCCTTCGCGGAGGACCACAGCGGCCAACGCGGAGTAATAGAGTGCCCCCACGGCACAGGCCCGCCCGCGGATCAGTGGGCCCCGACTGCGGGCCAGGCCACCGTGGGGGCACCTCCTGGGGCAAGATCCCCCGACCCCCCCCCCCCCCAGGAATCCCGGAACCCGCCCTTGCCGCCAGGTCCCACCGGTAAGGGACCTACTCTAATTTACACCGGCGGAACCAGCTACAGATGGGCGGGACTTCGGCCCATCACAGGCCGGAGAGTTCGGGTGGCTCTGGCGCCCATTGAGTCGCGCCGGACCCCGCCATTTTCCGAGGCAGGCGGCGCGACTCATGCCTGGCCGGTTTTTGGGGGGGCAGGAGAATTGGGAGGACGGCGAGGGCGGGATTCACGCCGACCCCCTGGCGATTCTCCCACTGGTGGGGATTGGAGAATCCCGCTCGCTGTTCACCAATGCCTTGTATCGTTGCAACACTTCCTTACCTTATACTCAATTCCTTCAGCTATAAATGCCAACATTCCATTTGCTTGCTTTATTATCTGCTAATTTTCTGTGACTCATGAATGAGGACACCCAGATCCCTCTACAACGGAGCACCCTGAAGTCTCTCCCCATTTAGATAATAAGTTGCCTTCCCATTTTTCCGACCAAAATGCATGACCTCAGACTTATCCCGTTAAACTCCAGCTGACACACTTTGGACCACTCTCCAAACCTATCTATTTCCATTTGTAAGTTCTTATTCCCTCATTGCAAGTTACTGTCCCACCTATTTTGTGTTGATGTGGTCAATGTTTACAAACATTGAGGTTTCACCACTTAGGCCACTAAACCAAGAAGGACGATAAATTAATCAAGGCTGCAGATAGTTTCTAGAAGCTGCCAATCACAGACCACGGGCGCGATTCTCCGCTCCCACGCTCTTGCACCCCCCGCGATTCTACGCCGCTCGGAGAATCGCAGGCCGCCGTTTTTCACGGTGACCCGCTATTCTCCGACCGAGCGGCCTGCCGTTCCCGACCGGTTCACGCCGGTGGCAACCACACATGGTCGCTGCCGGAGAGAACATGGCGGCAAAAGCTGTTTTGTGGCTTGTGGGGGGCGGAGAGGGGACTGAGCACCACGACCGTGCTCGGGAGGGGGCCGGTGTCTCAAAGGGATGCACTCTTTCCCCTCCACCGCCCAGCAAGATCAAGCCGCGCATGCGCGGGTTAGAGCCGGCCAACCTGCACATGCGCGGTTGACGTCATTATGCGCGCCGGCCGCGTCATTCTCGGCGCGCCGGGCCTTAACGCCAGCGACAAGGCCCCGCGGCCAAGATTTACGGCACGGCCCTCCTAGCCGGGGGGGGGGGGGGGGAGAATAGGGGAAAAAGAGCGGCCTCCGACGCTGTCGTGACCTCTCCGGGTTTCACGATGGCGTCGGGCCTTGCGGAGAATTCCGCCCCTCTACTAGAAAGCAATCATTGGCTTGCGGGTAATGGATCTGGAACGAGATGCAGGTCACAGCTGCTCTCCTTCGAAGAATGGGCACGTGGAGCTGCAAAGTAAGTATTACAGTTGTACTATATCTCACTGCTACTGCCTAGACTGTTCTGTAGCTTCCAGAGAGGTTTCTTTTTTCTGGGGGTGGGGCCCCTTTAGGCACAGGGTTGCCGTGGGGGGGGGGGGGGTTCCCTAATACAGGGGTCTCTGTGGGTGTCCCCCTATTACAGGGGTCCCTGCGGGGTACCCCATTACAAGGACCCCTGCGAGGTTCCCCCTATTGAAGGGGTCCCTCTAGGGGGTCCCCCTATTACAATGGTCCCTGTGGGGGTCCCCCTATTACAGGGAACCCTTTTGGAGTGGTTCCCCTATTACAAGGGTCCCTGTGGGATCCCCCATTGCAGGAGTCCCTGTAGGGGTCCAATATTACAGGGGGACTATCTCTTTGACCCCTCCCACCCCCATAAAGTCCCCCCCTAACCTGTTCTGACCTGACTTCAGCACTCTGCAGCGGCCACACTATCTTGCCACCAACCCTTCCTTCTTACATAGTTAGCTCGCCTACTCTTCCCCTTACTCCCTTATCTTATGCAACCTATCCCGTTATCTACTTACATTACCCACCTTACCCCCTTACCCACTTAGTTGTCCACCCTATTCTTTTAGCCCCACCTCACCCTCTCAACTCCCTTACGCTCTTAACGTCTCTCTTCAGCTCTTCAAAAAAGCTTTGAGACACTGAGTACCTTCCAGAATAGGCAAACTATTTTTGCCCAACCTGTCTTACCCAATCTTCTGACTCAGGCCAGGTGAGATTGGAGTGATGCAGCGTTTCCCAGGGTATAGAGTTGAGTGCAGCTCTGTCAAAGGGAATTAAACAGTTTTGTGTGCAAGGACGGCTGTGCTTCTTCAGTGTTTTTCAACAAAAAGTATCTATTGAACTACACAGTAACTTAATTGAAGCCTACTTGTGACAATAAGCTATTATTGTTATTATTAAAATGTCTGCTTCCAGAGGCAGCCTCATGACATAGTCACATTACTACAGAAAGCCAGATATGTCAATCAGAATGGTTGCATTTCAAAACCTTGACATCTCCCTTTTCCGAGCAAACAAAAGACACATTTCAGGCATGGTTCTATTTGGCTGTGTGTTACCATTATATATCCACTGTTCTCATCTATAAGCAACTGTTTGTTCTACCAGTCAATATGTATTGAACTACAGTTGTATTCCACACATAGGCCCATAAAGTCCTGGTTCCTCAGTGTCGGACTTGGGAAGTATCCCCTGGATACACCAGGGAAACCCCCAGGGATGTTCTCAGGTTAGGATCTGTGTAGCAATCGTCCAGAAACGTTAGCTTCTCTTGGACAATTACGCTGCACTGGGAACCTATCCAATAAAGTGATTTAATTCACAAACTTTGGATGGTTCTGCCAGTCTTACACTAATGGTTACTCTGAAAGAGATAGAAAACGTAGAAGTACTTCTAACTTCAGTGTAACTATTTTAAACACCCAGACTGAGCCCCGCATGGGACACCCCCACACACCAGAGCCCCACCCCCCATGACTAATCACTCTCCCATGGGATCGCCTCCATGGGATTCTGCCCACCCCCTTACCCCTAGCTGCACTGGGCCCACTCCCCCCGAACCAGCAGACCCGACTCTCAGTCTCTCTCCCAACCTAGCCCCACCCTGGCCTGATTCAAATCGTCTCCTTGACCCCACTCCCCATCTTCCCAAGCACTCCCACCGACGGGGCCCCACCTGAACTCCCTTGACCCGACCCCTCCACTGACCAAACCTGATGTCCGACTGGACCAACCAGACCCCCCAATCCAACCCCTCCACAACCTGACCCCCAAGCAAGAACTGTAGTGATCTATGTATGCAGCAATATACCAGGGCAGCATGGTAGCATAGTGGTTAGCACAGTTGCTTCACAGCTCCAGGGTCCCAGGTTCAATTCCCTGCTGGGTCGTTGTCTGTGCGGAGTCTGTATGTTCACCCTGTGTCTGCATGGGTTTCCTCCGGGTGCTCCGGTTTCCTCCCACAGTCCAAAGATGTGCAGGTTAGATGGATTGGTCATGCTAAATTGCCCTTAGTGTCCAAAAAATGTTAAGTGGGGGTTATAGAGAGAGGGTAGATGTGTGGGCTTCAGTAGGGTGCTCTTTGTAAGGGCCGGTGCAGACTCGATGGGCCGAATGGCCCTGTTCTGCACTGTAAATTCTATGATTATATGATCAAGTAATGTTAAGCAAGTACAGGCAAATGATCACTAGATGGCCACACTGCCAAGACCTATAAAAAGTATCCCCGCTCTTTCCTCAGGGGAGAGTGTGTTAGGAGTGTGAAGAGTGCAGAAGGGAATCTGCTAGGGAGAAGAAATTAATAAATCTTCGTATATGGCATTATCTTATTTAATAGTTGAATCTATAGTTATTTGTTGTTTACTAGTTCAGTATTGAAGTAAAATAAGTCACCGGTTTATTTCATATTTCTCATTAAATTATTTTGTCATCACTGGAAGACTACGTCTATATTTCAACAACTCGGCTAGACAAAAAGAGTAATATATAGATTACAAAATTTTAATAGAACAAGAACATCCCTGCCAATTACCCTGGCCTGTCAATTCATGAGCCCTTTAAATCTACCTACAAGAAGGTGGTGCCATAGTGGTATTGTCATTAGACCAGTAATCCAGAGACCCAAGGTCATGCTCTGTCGTCCTGGGTTCGAATCCCACCACAGCAGGTAACAAAATTTGAATTCAATAAAAATCTTGAGTTAAATGTCTGATGATAACCATGAAACCATTGTCATAAAAATCCATATGGTTCATTAATGTCCTTGAAGGAAGTCTTCTGTCCTTCCCTGGTCTGGCTTACATGTGACTCCAGACCCCCATAGTGATGTGGCTGACTTTTACTGCCCCCTTTGAAATGATCTAGCAAGCTACTCAGTTCAATGGCAATGAGGGATGCGCAAAAAAGCCAGCGATGCCCACATCCCAAAAATGAATTTTTCGAAAACCCTGCTTTCCAGCAGATAGTTTTATAATAAAGGGGATGTGACCTCTCTAAGCTTGCTGGTGGTGCACTGCGTTGTGGCATTCGGGTATTCTGTAAGGATTTGGAAGAGGGGGAGGGACTGACAACCAGCGGTGTCTTCTACCCTGGGGCACTCAGTCCCCCATCGCTGCCCCACCCAGCACACCCAGTCCACGCACCACAGCCACAGTGGTGGCCCCTGCTGACCGGATCCCAGATCCTGTATCCAGGGCACCGTCATGTAACATTACCTGGACCGCATGCTGGTCCCCTCCCTGGTGCATGCATCCACCCTATGGCCGCGATATTGTCGCCGGTGCTGGGGCCCAGCCCCTGGGTGGTTGGATGTGCCCACTGTCTCCGTGGTGTAGCCTCCCACAGTGCTCCTGCACATTTTCCAGGTATCACGGTCTGTTTGGGATTCTAGTCAATAGCCCCCACATGCTACATGACACGGCAACCCATGGGGGTCCAGTTAGCAGGTAAGTGGTCACTCAACTTCAATTGCCAATTCTCAATTGGCAATCGCCTTCAGCTGCACAGCCAGAGGCCTCCGCATTCAGTGGGGGTTATGGGTGGTTGGTGGGGCAGGCAGGCAAGGGCTGGGGTTGCTCGCAGAATGGGAGCACATGGTGCAAGGGTTGGCATGGTCGACTTGCGGGTGCAGGGGCATCCATCTTCACCCTCCCTCCCCCTCCCCCGATGGTGTTTTGCCCCAACCGAGGCTCAGGCCCCAGGGGTTCCTCACCCCCCTCCGAGCAATGTGGCAGCAGCACCAGTGCCCTCAGGCTGTGTGCCTGTGAACGAAGGTGGCTGCTTGCCTCCTCAGGAGGAGCCTTTCCGTCAGCTTCACATCATTGAAAAGGAGTAATAATCGGCACTCACGTAACCACTCACTGGCGAGGCGGTTCAATCACGGGAGATCCTGATCTCGTCATTGGAAGCGGGTTGATTAGATCGCAAAGCGATTGGCCCGTTCTCGATGTTGGCCTCTTCCACAATTTAACGGCCTCAAGGCGCTCTTGCTTAACGTGACCACAAAATCACACCCTGGATACGTTTTTAATGCCAGAATCCAACTAAGAAAATAATTAGAGCGGAGGAAAAATTAAAGAAAATACGGCAACTTAAAAACAGGTAACTGTGATTGCAGAAAAAGGAAGCACTGTGGAATCATCTGATGAGAATGCGGAAGCTTGGAGTGTTATAGGACAGAAAATCTTCACCTTATTACAAAGTTGTGTTCATCCTGCAAATCCTGGTACAAAAATGTTGAAGAATTGATTCAGACCATTCATGAACACATCTCGTCCAAACCATTGACCATTCCAGAGTGATTCAGATTTCATCAACGAAGCCAAGGAAAAGATGAAAATATTATACAATTTGCAGCTGCACTCCGGAAACTAGCAAAGAATTGTGATTTTGGACCCACCCTTGAGGACATCCTGCGAGACAGATTTGTCTGCAGATTGAGAAATTAGGAAATTCAGCGATGATTGCGAACAGAAATCTCTCTAAAACTGAAATATGTTGTTGAAATTGCAGTGTCCATGGAGTTGGCCCCTAAAGAAGCTTCCCAAATTAGAGCTGGGGCCAAAATAAACAAGATGAATACTGAGAAAAGATCTCTCAACACACATGCATGCCATAGGTTTGCCACAGGAATGTTGGTTTCCAGAAAAAAATGTGATAATTATGGAAAGAAAAGTCACATAACAAAGGTGCGTTGGTCCAGCTTCAAAGATGGATAAACGGAAAAACGCTTAAAGACAAGAACTGTGCCACATGAGATCAAACCAAAACTTGAAGTGGAACATGGAATGTTAATCAAAGATAGTGATCGAGAGTGTGATGGTGAGCAATTGGGCATCCCTAGTTGTCCCACTTATCAAGCCAGATGGCTCAGTAAAAATCTGTGATGACTTCAAAATGCCGATCAACCCAATGTTGTGTTTTTACCAGTATTCCTTATCATTAATAGAGGCAGTCACAAGGAGACACAGGTTCATGGTGAGGGGCAGGAGGTTTAGGGGGGATGTGAGGGAAAACCTTTTTACCCAGAGAGTGGTGACGGTCCAAAATCCACTGCCTGGGAAGGTGGTTGGGGCGGGTTGCCTCACACCCTTTAAGAAGTACTTGGATGAGCATTTGACACATCATAACATTCAAGGCTATGGACCAAATGCTGGAAAGTGGGATTAGGTTGATAGGTCAAGGGATTTTCATGCGTTGGTGCAGATTCGATTGGTCAAAGGGCATCTTCTGCACTGTGTATTCTGTGATTGTGGATCATCAGCTGGACAAAAGTTTAGTAAGATGGACTGTTCAGGTACACGTGCCTACTGTTCAAAATGACATCGGCAACTGCCTATTCCAAACGTCCATGGGCAAAATTCTTAGTGGCATCAATGGTGTTCAATGTTATTTGGACAACATCTTAATTACTGACTGGACTGAATAGGAGTACCTAAAGAATATAGAAGGCAAATTGAAGCGTCTTGAAAGACGCACTGCGGAGGTCTCCATCGACGGGATCCTCTTGTTTGCTGCCGGGAGCACACCCATGCTTGCAGGTTTCCCGTTGGCATGGGGTGGCCACAATGGGAAACCACATTGTTTGCCTGCGGGAATGGAGAATTCCACTGCTGGCGGGAGGGCAACATGCAGGAAAATGCAGCTGGCAGACTGGAGAATCCTGCCCACAATCTTCATGTCAAGAGAGAGAAATACTATTTTTTTTCAATCATCAATAAGCTGTTTTGGCCATGTAATTGATGAGGCAGGATCCACAATGACCCTGAGAAAATTACTGAATTGACATGTGCCTGGATTGTAGAATGTATCACAACTCAGATATTTTTGGAGACTCATCAATTAAAATGGAAAATTTATTCCAAATCTCGCTACCATATTAAAACCACTTTGTACATTATTGTGTGCAAACTAACAATGGACGTGGACAAAAGACGGCGAAGAGGCATATCATTAAGTCAAAAATGTGCTGAGGAAATCAACTCTAATTTTAAAATACAACTCACATGTGATGCATTGCCCTATGGGGTGGGTGCTGTTGTCTCTATAATGCCAAATGGAGGTGAAATGCCCAAAATTTTCGCTTCGAGAATGTTGACAATTGCTGACCAGAATTATGCTCAATTGGAAAAGGAAGCCTTGAATATAACTTTGGAGTCACACAGCTTCACCACTATTTGTATGGAAGATGTTTTACCTTGTTAACAGATGGTATTGCACAATATGCAAATTACATGCATGTATTAGCTATTTATAGAAAAGGCCATTGTAAAAAAAAAAAAATTCAGAGTATTTGGAAGGGATTCACACATTCACTCCTAATGTGAGAATTGGAGGAATATTTTGAATTGCCCGTGAAGTTGAAAGGAACGACAGCTCATATAGCAAATTATGTTATATTCACTTGATTTAATTTAATGATTGGTATGGAAGGAACAGTGAACTTCAAAGTAAAAATAATTTAAGAGCTTTTTCAGCTTAAAAAGTCACCAATGCATTTGAAATGACTGCATTTCAAAATAGCTTTATTATTTGTCAACTGTAGCACAGTGGTTAGCGGCTTCGGTCACTGTCTGTGTGGAGTCTGCGTGGGTTTCCTCCGGGTCCTCCGGTTTCCTCCCACAGTCCAAAGATGTGCGGGTCAGATGGATTGGCCATGCTAAATTGCCCTTCGTGTCCAAAAAGGTTAGGTGGGGTTACTGGGTTATGGAGTTAGGGTGGAGGTGTGGGTTAAGTAGGGTGCTCTTTGAAAGATGTGATGTTAGGTAGTTTGGACATTTATGAATTCTCCCTCTATGCACCCGAAGAGGCGCCAGAATGTGGCGACTCAGGGATTTTCACAGTAGCTTCATTGCAATGTTAATGTAAACCAACTTGTGACAATAAAGATTATTATTATTATTAAATTATCACGTGAGGTATTACCTTGACTGGACTAATTATTGCATGCACAATACTGATGTAATGGAGGTAATATTAAATTTGTCCGATCAGTGTGAAACTATCGGAATCAGGACAGCTTGCCATACACTCCACCCTATTTTTACTTTCGAACTGAAGTAAGTGAAATTGGATAGTCTGTAAAATGGCTGGCTTTTCTTTCTATTATAAATTTAGAGTACCCAATTAATTTTTTCCAATTAAGGGCCAATTTAGCGTGGCCAATCCACCTAGCTTACGCATTTTTGGGTTGTGGGCGTGAAACCCACGCAAACACGGGGAGAATGTGCAAACCCCACACGGACCATGACCCAGAGCCGGGATCGAACCTGGGAACTCGGCACCGTGAGGCCGCAGTGCTAACCCACTGTGCCACCGTGCTGCCCTTGGCTGGCTTTTCTGATGCTTTTTCCTGATGTGTGGGTTAGGCAAGAATTACTCTATGGACACGATTCAACTAAAACACTTCTAAAGGTGGGATTCTCCGGATGTGCCTGCCTGGCGAAAGAAATTCCTGCCCCGGGTCAATGGATCTTGACATCATCTGCTTCCCGCCCGTGGCGTCATGCAGTGTGCGATGCAGAAAAATCCACAACTACGTGTCATTTTGGGCAGTTTGGGGTGTTTTCCTTGTTGGCCTTTTGAAGTGGTTGCATTTCATAATAGCTTTGTTATTTGTCAACATAACCACAATCTGCAATCTGCAACCACAGAGGTGCAATCTGACATCCTCTTTGCGCTCAAGCGAGAGGGTGACGCAGCCGTTAGATCCCAGGAGAGACCTCCCGCAGGCTTCCGAGCAGTCTTTACGCCTCGCGGGATCTACCCAAATCGCGCAAGGCTTTGGAATCAGAACCCTGCCCAAAATGGGCATGACCAAACGAGTTTACTTAAATAAGTTTATCCAGTATCTATGGGCCTCCCAGGATCTACAGGCCTCCCAAGAGAGGCCACAGCCAGGTGCCATTCAGTGTTGGTCCACTCAAACATGGAAAGGCAGACCAGCACCTGGGGAGTCTCTCAGGTCATCAGAGGCCTCTGGTTTGCCAGGGCCCCCTGGCCCTCTCCCTGGAACGTGAACATCTTGGCACTACCACCCTGGCACTGCCAAGTAGCCTGGGTGTCACCGCCAAGCTGGTAAGAGCGGTGCCAGGGTGGCAGTGCAAGACTGCCGGATGCGAGGGTGGCACTACTAAGGGTCAGGACCTGAGGGGGGCCATGCACTTGAAAGGAGAGTGGAGGGGGCTATGAAGGGTGGGCGGTGCAGGGCAGGTAAATAGGGGCTTTATGGAAGTTAGGGTGGGTGATGGGTGGTGATCCTGGAAAGGGGGCCCATAGGGAGTGTGTGGGGACCTGACGAGTGGGGCCCCTGATAGCGGGGTGTCCTCACTTGGGGGGTGTGGGGTAATGCCCATGTGTGTGGAGGTGATATTGCCCATGAGTGAGGGTATTTCAAAATGGTAGCCTGATTGAGTAGGTTCTTCCCGGAGGTGGAGGACAGATGTGAACGGTGCCAAAGAGGCCCGGCCAACCACGCCCACATGTTCTGGTCTTGCCCCAGACTTGTGGAGTACTGGACAGCCTTCTTCGAGGCTATGTCCAAAGTGGTGGGGGTGAGGGTGGAGCCATGCCCGATAGTGGTGGTCTTCAGGGTTTCAGACCAGCCAGATCTATTCCTGGGGAGGATTAAGGACGCCCTTGCCTTTGCCTCCCTGATCGCCCGCCGTAGAATCCTGTTTGGCTGGCGGTCAGCAGCACCACCCAGAACTGCAGACTGGCTGTCCGACCTCTCGGAATCTCTCCAAATGGAGAAAATCAAATTTGCCATCCGAGGGTCAGACGATGGCTTCCACAGAACGTGGGAGCCATTCCGGGACCTGTTTGTGGCCAACGAACAAGAGGAAGAATAGCCGGGTGGCCAAGAATCAGGGGAAAATGGACGGGAATCGGGGGAAGGTAGCCGGGGGGGGGGGCTACGGATTCATTGTGGGGGTTTGTTCTCATGATTTTATGCTTATTTCTTTTTCTTGTTAATTTATTGTTTTTGTATTGGAGGGGACGGGTTACTTTTTTTCTCTGTTGTGATAAAATTTGTTGTTGAAAACTTGAATAAATATTATTTCAAAAAAAATATTTAAAAAAAAAGAAAAAAGATAGATCTAGGCACCATAGGGGGTGGAGGGGGGGGGGGGGGGGGGTGGGGTGGGGTGGTGAGGGGTGTCGGGGGTGAGTGCTTCATTGGGATGGTGTGGGAAGACTGGGTCGCGTGGGGTAATGTCTATTTAATTGTTATTCTATATTTTCTTTTTACACTATGTTAATATTCACTCTAGTTAGTTTTGTTATTATTGTTATTACTGTTCTTTTATGAAAAGTTCTGCAAAACCTGAATAAAAATACTTAAAAAAAAAAATTGCAGCCTGATCTCTGTGTTCAGTTCTCCAGTGATGAAAATAATTCTAAGCGTGTGTTAAACCGGTGAGAAACTTCCCTGTGAGTAACTAAGGGCTGGATTCTTCATCCATGGGACACCCAGAATGTGTTCCCCATGGGACGGAGTCTCAGACGTAGGGCAAAATCGGGATCGGCTTCGGGCACCGACCCGAATGCTATGCTTCCACCACTCACTGGCAGTGTGAACGGGTTCCACACCGCATGCCAGTGGGAGCATAGCGAACACGGCGCCCTATGATCTGCCCTCCATGTTTCTCCGGTCGAGGGCGAGGTTCACTTGTCATCTCTACAATCATGAGCCTAATACGGTGGACCATTATATCCTTTGCCCACTGCAAGGTCCACCACCCCAGGGCCACGATAGTAGAGACCATCTGAGGACACCCCCTCCTCGCGCTGCCTATCAGCCACCAATCCCCAGATTGCAAGCATGGGGATCACCTAACCCACCTCCCCAGGTACCCCTGTAAAGGGATGACCCCTCACAGTGACCCCCTGCCTAAAGGAGCCTCATATACAGACGTCCCCCATCACACAGCTGCTACATACAAACCTTCCCACACACAGACCTTCCCACACACAGACTCCACCACACTCAGACCCCACACAAAGAGCCCCCCCTCCAGGATAAGAGACCTCTGTCTGGGAGATAGAGAGTAGTCCAGACAGAGGCAGTGGGAAACTTCAGCTTCACCTGTCCATTCCTCGAATGGGAATAGCTGTGCCTGCATCTGGTTCTCACAGATTCACTGCCTGCAATACATTCATGGCTTTCTAGTCTGGTGTATGATTGACAACTTGTAAAAACCATCTGCTACTTTGATTAATTCATCTCCCTTCATGCTTCAGTAGCCTAAGTGGTGAATCTTCAATGTTCATAAACATTGCCCACATTAAAGAGATTGCACTATGTCCATTCCAATCAAGCAAACCTACAGGTTCACTGCACTTACCACTCTTTGATGTGGGCAATGTTTACAAACATTGGGATTTCGCCACTTAAGCCATTAAAATGTGAAGAGGCCCCTTCATACCCGCTCTTCATCCCTCCACCCTTCATCCCCTCCCTCATGCCCCCTTTCATGGGCATGGCCACCTTCAGGCTCTGACCTTTGACAGTGGCACCAGGGCACCCCAGCACTGCCACCTTGAGACCTTGGGCAGTGTCCCTTCCAGCCTTGCAGTGCCATCCAGGCACCTTGGCAGTGCCAGGCTGGTAGTGCCAAGGTGTCCAGGTGCCAGAGTGAGAGCCAGGGACCTGTCTCCGACCACCCATCTCCAATGGCCTGGGAAACCCCCATGTGCCGTCAGGCCTGATCCACGCCGGGTAGCACGGTGGCACAGTGGTTAGCATTGCTGCCTACGGCGCTGAGGACCCGGGTTCGAATCCCGGCCCTGGGTCACTGTCCGTGTGGAGTTTGCACATTCTCCCCGTGTTTGCGTGGGTTTCGCCCCTACAACCCAAAGATGTGCAGTTTAGGTTGGCCACGCTAAATTGCCCCTTAATTGGAAAAAATAATTGGGTACTCTAAATTTATTTAAAAAAAAATAAAAAACATTTTTTTTAAAAAAAGGCCTGATTCACGCCTGGTCCAGGCCTCGCTGGGGAGGCTGTTAGTTGAAATGAAAAAATGAAAATCGCTTGTTGTCACGAGTAGGCTTCAATGAAGTTACTGTGAAAAGCCTCCGGCGCCTGTCCGGGGAGGCTGCTGGGAGAATCCAGCGCAAACCTATTTAAATGAGCCTTGGATATATCTGGATCTCGCCCAGCGAGGGTGAAATCCAGCTCACAACATCTTGCGAGGTTCAGGTGAGTCTGTCAAGGTGTCTGAGGAATCACAAATCTTGTAAGACGCCTCTTGCAAGATTCACCAGCCGAGTGCGACGAGGCCGTTAAATTGTGCCCTATAAATATTAGTTGGTTGTTTCAATGGCGAGGATCTCAAGGTAACTGATATTCTACAATTAACTATGCATGTGTTCTACAAGGGTTGTGAATTTTGAATGTGTATGTTGTTTAGTAAAATACTGGTTAGGCCTCGGATAAACTATTGCATTGCATTTCGGCACCACATTTGAGGAAGGGATGCCAGGGATGATTGGCTTTGGTTGTGTAAAGAGTATGGAGAAGCTGGGATTAGTCTCCTTAGAACGATTTGATGGAGGTGGACAAAATCATGAATGGTTTCATCAGGGTAAATAAATTGTTTCCAATGGTACGAGTGGCAATAGCTAATCAGGACACAGATTTAAGATGATTGGCAAAAGAACCATAAGTATAAAGAGGAAACAATTAGTCATGATCTGGAATTACAGTGCGTGCCATTCAACAAAATTTGGCCCTTTGGTCACAAGCTTATATTTGTCAGTTTGTTTGAAGCTGTTGCTCAGTTCTTTGCTAGTTTTCTATGCCAGAATGTATGAAGATAAATGGAGCTAAAATTGCTTAACTTGATTGGTGCCTAATTAGGCACGCTGCAGAGAAAATTATTTTAAGTTGTGATAATTGGGCTAGGTTTGATTGTCTTTCAACGTAGCAAATCATTTTTTCTGCATGTAGCTGAACGACTGGATGGAGTTCCTGGGCTTGGCAAGAAGGTTCAGCAGCAAAGGAAATATCTGATATCAGCTTCAAAGGCCTTTCCTGTCAACTGACTGGCTTGAAAGTAGCTATTGGACTGTCTGGAGCCAAGCAGAAGCAGTTACATAAGGGATAGCTACAAAAATGAGAAAACACAAAGGCGAAATTCGGGAACAATATAAGGTATTAAAAATAAATTGCTCCATTAAGTGGCAAAATGTTACTTTGATGGTTGAGAATAGTATTTAAAGCGGCAACACAAGAGCATGGAATGTTTTAGAAGGAACACGTCTGACACTTTTGAAAGCTTGTGTGCATATTTTTTAGTCTTAAATAGGTATCATTATATCAACAGCAATAACTTTTCTTGATTCAACTGCTGAAGAAATATATTTATTTACCGTTATTTAGCAGGTGTAATAAAAATGGCATGCATGGTGTGCAATAATAAATCAATTAATCTCTGCAATGATTTAGTCTCTGTAGGAAGACTCGTGGACATAAATTCAAGCTATGGAAGATAATTGCAGCTTCAAATAATTCATGTGTGCGGTGCACTCTTGTGTGTGCATGCACATGTGTCCTTAACAAAAAGACACAAATCAAATGCACCTTCCATGGAGCATGTTGCGGTTTATCTCTGAACATAACACACACGGTTATCTCTATTTAGGTCCATCGCTCATATCAGAAATACGTGCCGATGATACCAGTTAATAAATATCTATATCTCGTAGCCATGGAAACCTGCTAAAGGCTGAGAAATCTAATTTTAACAGAATGCATGCAACCCTAATGGGAAAATACGTTTTTTTTATATAAACAATCCAACTCCAGAATACATGTATAATAAACACTCCCCTCTGCTGGAGATGGTTGGCATCTGGAATTACACATATTGCGTGGAATTTTCCGAAAAAATGGCAAAGTGTAATTTTCGGTGTGAAAATCAGTACGGAACCCGCCGGCCACATAGATTGCAATCTTTAGGCACTTAGAAATTATTTTCCTCACGTGAAAAACACCTCCACTGAGGCACAAAATATCTGATTTGCCTGCCCTGGTATCATAGAATCATAGAATCATAGAATTTACAGGGCAGAAGGAGGCCATTCAGCCCATTGAGTCTGCACCAGCCCTTGGAAAGAGCACCCTCCACCCTATCCCCATAATCCAGCAACCCCACCTAACCTTTTTGGACACTAAGGTCAATTTAGCATGGCCAATCCACCTAACCTGTGCATCTTTGGACTGTGGGAGGAAACCGGAGCACCCGGACGAAACCCACACACACACAAGGAGAACGTGCACACTCCACCCAGACTTTGACCCAATCCGGAAATTGAACCTGGGACCATGGAGTTGTGAAGTAACTGTGCTAACCACTGTGCTACCATGCTGCCCCTCTGAGCACTTCAATTACTGCATTTAAATGGCTCCACAGAACTTGCTCTCAGTGTAGCCAGGAGGATGGCAGCAAGAGGACCACCTCCCAGATTTTCAGAAGGGACACTCACTCGATTGCTGGATGCTGCAGTGGAGAGATGGCCCACAATTTACCCATGATTTGGATGATTTGTTTTATTGTCATGTGTACTGAGGTACAGTGAAAAGTATTGTTCTGCGTACAGTCCAGACAGATCGTTCCATGCATGAAAAAACATAGGACATAGATAAATACACAATGTAAATACATAGTCGCAGGCATTGGATGAAGCATACAGATTGTGGTGCGACTCAGTAGAGAAGATGTGTGAAGAAATCAGTTCAGTCCATAAGAGCGTCATTCAGTAGTCTGGTAACAGTGGTGAAGAAGCTGTGTTTGAAGCTGACAGTGCGTATTTTCAGACTTTGATATCTTCTGCCCGATGGAAGAGGCTAAAAGAGAGAATAACCTGGTTGGGAGTGGTCCTTGATTATGCTGCCCGCTTTCCCAAGGCAGCAGGAGGTGTCGACAGAGTTGATGGATGGGAGGCAGGTTCGTGTGATGAAGTGGGTTGTGTTCATGACTCTCTGGAGTTTCTGACAATCTTGAGTCATGCAGTTGCCAAACCAGGCTTTGATGCAGCCAGATAGGATGTTTTCTATGGTGCAGCTGTAAAAATTGGTCAATGAGTTAGCAAGGTCATCAATGCCACCTGGGAGACAGTAACTGCACTGGTCAGTGCCGGCAGCCTGACCGAGAGGACAGGAGTTCAATCCAGGAAAAAAATGAATGACCTACTATGAGCTGCAAGGATAAGTGGCCCATCTCTCCCCTTGGTTCTCCTACCTACCGTCAACCCCCGAAATGTCACCTTGAACCCACATGCCGATACCTCGCAGGTTCCCAGGACTCAACCTCGCATCATCATCTAACACAGACCCCCGCATTCCTCATCATAATCCCTCCCTACTTAAGTGCAGGGCCCGCACATGCCAGTTGGCCCTTGACTTCTGAACCATCAGGTGTCTGGTTTACATTATCCCTTTTGTGCCCGTGCAAGAGAAGATTCCCCCAACCAGAGAGAGAGAAAATGGGCAATGGAAAGCCCGAACTCAGGATCTAGAATCCTTTTGAGGAGAAAACCATGGAGCTTGCAGGGGTGGACCAGAAACAGGCCTGAACAGAGACCGAGGTTGGCCTGTGACAGAAAGGTGAGGAGCACCTTCACCCAGATGATCAGTGTTAAGTGCAGTTTTTGTTGTCGAAACTCTTGATCAGGCCATGCCCTAAAATCATGTCCCTTGACTTGCAGGAACATCAACCTTGGCCACCAACCACCAGTGCCTCTCCCAGCCACCCTCGACAGCACCTTGGAGGCGATCTCCGAGGAGGACATGGATGATGCATCACAGCTAATACCTCCACCATCCACCACCTAAGAAACAATCACCTTGGAGGACAAATTTAGCAGAGTGACTTCTGGATCACTATCTGTTGAGCACCACACTGCTTCTGATGCACATCGGGTGGAGACAGAAACATCCCAGGGACCGGAGAGTTGGAGGTCCAAGTACTCAGCTGTGCCCCAGCCAGGTGCTGTGCCTCTGGACATGTTCGTCCCTCAGCTGCTTGAGATGTAGAGGCAGAGCCAGGAATCTCAGAAGGGATTGTCAGTAATATTGCTGCAAACACAAGGCTGAATGGAGGAGTCTCAAAGCCTTAAGTCACAGATGTTGCCGGCATTGCGTGGCACCCAGGCCAAAACTACAAAGGTGATAAAAATAAATTACTGCAGATGCTGGAATCTGAAACAAAAACAGAAAATATTGGATAACCTCAGCAGGTCTGACAGCATCTGTGGAAAGAAAAGGGAGTTAACATTTTGAGCCTGGATGACTCTTTGCCACATAGGTGATATCCGCAGTGAATAGCCTGAGACAAAAGATCAGAGCCATGGTGGAGAACTCTGAAGCATGGCTCAGACCCCAAGGACCATGGCTGAGGGATTCAACACCATGGTGGATCTCCAGGATTAGCATCATCAGATGGCATTGAGATTTCTGGAGCTCACTACAGCTGCCCCTCCATCCCACGAAGTAAGCCAGGGGCCCACGAGCACTCGGTGGGAAGAGGAAGCACGGGAGAAATTCAGGAGGCCTCCTACCCAGAAAACCCTGGGAGTCATTAACCCTTCTGAATCTGCGCCCCCCCCCCCCCCCCCTTCCAATCTCAGGGGCAGCAGGCAGAACACCGTGATGCGGCTACATCAGTGCCACCCAAAAGTAGATCAGGGCCCTCCAGATCCCAGCCCTCCAGAGGATGCCTGCCAAGTGCATTTAAGGCAACATGGTGAGGAAGGCAGCAGACCACCTCTGCTTCTGATGTGCATCGTGGAAATACACTGCGGCATAGTGGCTGGGCACGGCATCGGCATGGGTGACGTTAGACAGTTAGTTGGGGGTTATAATAGAAAGTGCACTTGTCATCTTTTAAAACCTCCTGTTGCTCACAACCTTAATGCTCACTCTCTTTGACCGTCCTCCCATTGGTATAATTCTTCACCCATCTGGACACAGTTTTTCTCACAGGCCCTCTTTTATAACCTGCCCAGATCCTATTGGCTGGGGACAATTGGTTACCACATGTTCCTTGGGGAATGTGAGCACCACAATGGGGGGTGGGGGGGGGGGGGGGGGGGGGGGGGGGAGAAGGCACTCATTAGCAGTGCAGCTGTATAAATAGAGCTGGCCAGTGTGGTACCAGTTAGAGAGAGGGAATCAGTAGTGAACTACTGGGGCTGTGTACATATTGTTGTAAATAAAGTTACTTTCTTTTTGACTCTACAAATTTGTGCTGGATTCTTCATGGCCGTCACAAAACCCTCGATATAAGGGAAACGGTTAGGTACACTCAAATTAGGAGCAACGTACATCCTGTAGGGACTCTGGCATTAATCAGTGAACCCGATACCCTTGGCCCTAATCCCCCTTTAGTGCTATGGGACACATGAGACATGAGTCAGCGTGCTGGCTACAGACAGACAGGTGTCCAACATAAGCAAAAAGTGAAGAGCATGAGAGCTTTTCTCACTGTGAAACTCCATCACCTTCCTGCATTGACAATCGAAGCAGAGCTCTCCTCACTGTTAAAGGCTATCCCCTCCTGTATTGATAGGCTAACCATATTAAAGGACTTCCCAGGCCCAGCAACCTGAAATTTAGTTTACAAGCAGCACGGTAGCACAGTGGTTAGCACAGTTCCTTCACAGCTCCAGGGTCCAAAAGTCTATTCCCGGCTTGCATCACTATCTGTGCGGAATCTGCAGGTTCTCCCTGTGTCTGAAATGAAAATGAAATGAAAATCGCTTATTGTCACAAGTAGGCTTCAAATGAAGTTACTGTGAAAAGCCCCTAGTCGCCACATTCCGGCGCCTGTTCGGGGAGGCTGTTACGGGAATTAAACCGTGTTGCTGGCTTGCCTTGGTCTGCTTTCAAGCCTCCTTCTGCACTGTCAATTTTATGATTCTATGTGGACCTTCTCACTTGGTTGCGTAGCTGTAACAAGGCCCCTGGAGGGGGATTGTAGAGCTGTCGGAAAATTTGATCACCCTATTAGAGCATAGAACATACAGTGCGGAAGGAGGCCACCTGGCCCATCGAGTCTGCACCGACCCACTTAATCCCTCACATCCGCCCTATCCCCGGAACCCAATAACCGCTCCTAACCTTTTTTGGACACAAAGGGCAATTTATCGTGGCCAATCCAGCTAACCTGCACATCTTTAGACTGTGGGAGGAAACCGGAGCATCCAGAGGAAACCCACGGACACATGGGGAAAATGTGCAGACTCTGCACAGACAGTGACCCAGCAGGGAATCAAACCTGGACCCTAGAGCTAAGAAGCCACAGAGCTAACCACAATGCTACCGTGCTGCCCTATTGTTGAAGCGGGAAACGATGAAGGCATCCCTAGTCCTGATCCTCCTGCCCATGAAAATCCTCGGCCCCGCCTGGTATCCATCCTCTGGTTCCTCTTAGGCCTCTCCCTCCAATCCCTCCTGAAATTCTTCCTCATCAAAGAAGATGTTCCACCCCTCCTGATTGCCAGAATTAACAAATTCACCCTGCTGCAATGCCAAGTTGTGTCAGGGAAAACCTATGAGGAAGACAATATGGAAGATCAACTGGGGACTATACTGCAGGGCCCCACTGGACCTGTTGTGGCAGCGGACATGCATCTTAAGTAGCCCGATGCACCGCTTAATCACAGACTGGGTGGCACACTGAGCCTCATTGTGACGGGTCTCTGAATCAGACTCTGGCCTCCACAGTGGCATCATCAGCTAAAGATTTCAGTGGGTACCCCCTGTCCCCAATGGGACATCCCTGTAGCCTGGGTGATAACTGAATATGCCAGGGATTTGAGATTGCCCGATGATGAAGCTGCCATGCACACACTCTGGAAAATGTGCACACACACAAATGATCTCATGTGGTCGTCACCGGCCATCTGGACATTAAGGAAGTGGAACCCTTTCTGGATAATAAATGGGACTCCCGAATGTCACAGGCACGTAGAGCAACATAAGTGCCATCGATGGATCACTACATCTGTGGCAGACCAGCTATGGTGTTCAATCCTGCAGCCCTCTTATCCTAATTGGCCTGGTCCAGTTCAAAAGTAATGTAGTCCGATGGCCTGACAGAGCGCATCCGTGACCTCATGGATACATTTGTGAGCAGGTGACTGCAAGATCCCACACAGATCACCCATTATCCCTGGAATTATCCCGTGGCATAGAAGTTTTAAAAACCAGTGGTAATTTGCACCCATGTGACATCATGTTTGTGAGTGGGAGGATTCAATGAGGTCTGAAGATTCTACTTTAAACTTGCTAATTAGATTAAATTGCATTCAAATCAGTTTCTCGCCCTAACTGGTTGTGAACCTTATCGCGTCATTGGGGATGACCCAGGAATATCACGATCAGAAATCTCGCCGGTGCAAATCCCGTTTTTGGCCGCTCATGATATTTTGCGGACATTACGGATTTGCGCCCATGGCTAATGGACCTGCAAAATTGCGCCCATTGTAACAGCATCTTCAGTGACCTGCATTTCCATCATTTTATTAATTTAAAGGAAAATTGTCATGATGGCATAATTTTAGTACTGCAAGGGTATCCTAACAATGACTCCATTCTGTTTGACATCTGCAATGTAAATGCAGCCAAGCCTGAACCAAAAATTAAGCAAAGTCAAGTAGCATTAGTAACCCAGTATACTGAAACAATTTACTTACATAATTTGTATTAATTTATTGTTTGATGTTCTCCTTTGGGAGTTTGGTTGACAAATTGGCAGAGAAAAAGTCGCTTGCCTTAAAATGAGAGAATCTGAATGCTGCATTCTAAATGAACTTGTTATCAATAAGTACTGAATAGTATTAAAATGAATAGAAGGGAGCCAGAAATCGATGTTTTTTTGGATTAGGCACATCTTGGTTGCTCCCATTTAGCTACTCTCTAAATCAGTGGCCAGAATTCTCTGGCCGTTGTGATTCAATAATCCTGCCATCCTCTCAGCCCGGCCAACGGGTTTTGCGGCGGCATGGGGTGGTTACAATGGGAAATCCCATTGACAATTGGTGGGAAGATAGAATCCCGCCGCCAGAGACTGCTACGCGGACGAAAAACACATGGCTAGGGGAAGGGAAACCGAAGAATCTCATCCAGTGTTTTTTGAATTTTTTTTACCAGGACCCACTTTTACCAACAGGTTGACATTCGGGAACCACGTTGGCCGACCTTCACGATACACGCCAGCCAAGCTTCGCGTCACAGACCACGTTCGTTTATCTTTAATGCGAAAGGGGAGCATGCTTGGACTTCACAACCTCACTTGAGGTGGGCTCAAAGGAGGAAAGGACAATGTGTGTATCAGGTGCAGACTTCAGCCAGTCCCTCTGTGTCATCTTCACCTTTATGGAAACAGAAAATCAAACGTCGCACATGTAGGTCGTTGTGAAGGGAAATAGCAACAAAAAGCTTGTTTTGCTCAGCAATGGATACTCCTGGGAGATGCTACTCTAGAATGCTGACAGCCTCATGGGCTTTTCATGTTTTTAATGTGGTACAAAGAACAAAGAAACGTACAGCAGGAACAGGCCCTTCGGCCCTCCAAGCATGTGCCGATCATGATGCCCTAACGAAAAAAAACCTTCTGCCCTGACTCAATCCGTATCCCTCTACTTCCTCCCTATTTATGTATCCATCCAGATGCCTCTTAAATGTTGCTAATGTGCCTGCTTCCACCACATCCTCTGGCAGCATGTTCCAGACACCCACCACTCTCTGCGTGGAAACTTACCCCGCACATCTCCCTTAATCTTTCCCCCTCACACCTTGAACCTGTGCCCCTTGTAATTGTCACTTCCACCCTTGGAAAAAGCCTCTGACTGTACACCCTGTTTATGCCACACATAATTTTGTAGACCTCTATCAGGTCCCTCCTCAACGTCCATCTTTCCAGTGAAAACAATCCTAGTTTGTTCAACCTCTTCTCATAGCCAACACCCTCAAGACCAAGCAACATGCTGGTGAACCTTCTTTGCACTCTCCATAACTTCCACATCCTTCTGATAATGTGGTGTCCAGAACTGCATGCAATACTCCAAATGCGGCCTAACCAAGGTTTTATATAGCTGCAAAATGATTTCCCAACTCCTGTACTCCATGCCCCAGCTGTTGAAGGCAAGCTTGCCATATGCCTTCTTAATCACCTTGGCCACCGGTGTTGCCACTTTTAGGGAACTGTGGACTATCTCTCTGTTCATGTTCCTAACAGTTCTGCCAGTTACAGTATAATTCATACCTAGAGATTTCTTTACTGAAAGATTGGTCAGAATGTAGAACTTGATACCAATGGTTGTAATTCCGGCAAATAGCTTAAATGCTTTCAAAACATGGACAGCACGGTAGCACAGTGGTTAGCACTGTTGCTTCACAGCGCCAGGGTCCTGGATTGATTCCCGGCTTGGGTCACTGTGCGGAGTCTGCACATTCTCCCTGTGTTTGTCTGGGTTTCCTCTGGGTGCTCTGGTTTCCTCCCACAAGTCCCAAAAGATGTGCTGCTAGGTGAATTGGACATTCTGAATTCTCCCTCTGTGTACCTGAACAGGTGCCATTGGAATGTGGCGACTAGCGGCTTTTCACAGTCGCTTCATTGCAGTGTTTTTTTAAACATAAATTTAGAGCAGGGGTGGGCACACTACGGCCCGCGGGCCGCATGCGGCCCGCCAAAGGTCTTTATGCGGCCCGCCAAAGGTCTTTATGCGGCCCACCAAGTCATTAAAAAATAATAAAAAAAAATTTTTTAAGGTTAATGGCGGGGGGGAGGGGGGGGGGGGGCTGTTGGGTTACTTACTGGTATAGGGTGGATACGTTGACTTGAGTAGGGTGATCATTGCTCGGCACAACGTTGAGGGCCAAAGGGCCTGTTCTGTTCTGTACTGTTCTATGTCCTATATGAGGCGCCCAGAATCATAACCGAGTGAAGTAATTATTTTACTTAATATACTATGCGGCCCTTTAAAATTGTGAATTTCTGAATGCGGCCCTTGCACGGAAAAGTTTGCCCACCCCCGATTTAGAGTATCCAATTACATATTTTTCCAATTAAGGGGCAATTTAGTGTGGCCAATCCACCTACCCTGCACATCTTTAGGTTGTGGGGGTGAAACCAACGCAGACACAGGGAGAATGTGCAAACTCCGCACGGACAGTGACCCAGAGCCGGGATTCGAACCTGGGTCCTCAGCGCCGTAGGCAGCAATGCTAACCACTGTGCCACGTGCCGCCCTGTCATTGCAGTGTTAATGTAAACCTGCAAGCCCAGACCCCTCTGTATGTTATTGTTCCTAATGGTTCTGCCATTTACAGTATAATTCATACCTAGATTTGAACCTCCAAAATACATCACCTTGCATTTGTCTGGATTAAACTCCATTTGCCATTTCTGTGACTAACTCTCCAATCTATCCATATCCTTTTGTATCCTCTGCCAATCGTCGGCACTATCAGCAACTCTGCCAATCTTCGTGTCATCCAAAATCTTACTAATTAGACCACTCACATTTTCCTCCAGCTCACAGCTCTGATCCCTGTGAAACACCGCTAGACACAGATCTCCATTCAGAAAAACACCATTCCACCGCTACTCTCTGTCTTCTACAACCAAGCCAGTTCTGTATCCATCCAGCCAGCCCACAGGAATCCTATGTGATTTCAGTTTTTGTATCAGTCTGCCATGTGGAACCTTGGAAATGCCTTACTAAAGTCCATATAAACTATATTCACAACTCTTACCTCATCAATTTTCTTTGTCTCCTCTTCAAAACATTCAATCAAGATGGTAATTCATGACCTTCCCCATATAAAAGTATGCTGCCTGTCACTAACTAGTCAATTTTCCTCCAAATATGCATATATCCTGTCCCTCAGTACCTTTTCCAAAAGCTTCCCCATCACTGATGTAAGGTTCACCAACCTATAATTTGCTGATTGTCCCTGCTTACTTTCTTAAACATGGGAATTACATTGGTATCACATGTCAGCTACAGAAGCGGAGTCTTTTAATTTGGAGTCAGCTCTAAGTTTGTAACTGACTCTGGAGTCTCAACCTCAAAAGGATTTTTTCACCCACCACTTCTCTTTCAAAGTCTGAATCTTCTCTGCTCATTTGACAGTACTTCCCTAACACACGTGTACTTTTCATTTTTATCTACATTGGCACAATTGACAAAACCATACCTCAAGAAATCATCTTTATACTGCTTTGTTCCTGAGTTAAGTTTCTTCTTTGTAGGCTGTTAACCCCGAGGCCCTGGAGTTCTACACAGAGATAACACGAGCACTGCTCTCTCTCCTGCTCTGCGTTGTTCTGAGCAGCTATCTCCAGCAGATTCTGTTGGGATATCTTGTTCAGGAGGTACACTACCTATTTGTTTCTCTGCTTATCTTTTTCTTTAAAGAAACCAATCTATCATCACAGTCCTCTCGCTGGCAGCTAGAGCAACTCCGCTCTATGATTTGGCAGCAAAAGTACATACAGGAGTCTTGACATCACGTATACATGCAAGGCACGAGTAATCTGGACCACTGCGCGAAAGGCATGACCGATCACTCCGCGACCACCCCGACACCCACCCAACAACCCACCTGTGGGTGGAGCCCAGCACTGTGGAAAACCCTGCTCTAACTGACAATGATTCCCCTCCCTTTAAATTCCAGTTGGATTTTTCCAATTCTTTCCTGAAAATCTGGGGATAATTGTTTCAGTAAATTATCTGAGTAGTGATGGAATTGACTCATCATTCACAATGGGAGGTGAGGAGAATGGGGGGAGGGGCTGGTGTATTTTGTTGATATCTGAATATAAGACTTGAAAAATTGGTTTCATTTGTAAAATACTTCCATGTTAATAGCTGTACAGTCATCATGGCTTTGCTTCTATTCTGAAAAGAACAAAGGTGTTGGTTGACCTGTGCTGGGAAAGATCTTAATAATGTGTGTATCATATACTTCAACCAATTTCATATCTATTGTGAAATATTCCCACTACTTGTTTTTCTTTGATTTCAATTAAAGCATTTTAGACAGATTGTACCAAAGGCCTTATCAAGTGCACTATGTTTAGAATTAGATTTAGAACAGTACAGAACAGAACAGGCCCTTCGGCCCTCGATGTTGTGCCGAGCAATGATCACCCTACTCAAACTCACGTATCCACCCTATACCCGTAACCCAACAACTCCCCCTTAACCTTACTTTTTAGGGCACTACGGGCAATTTAGCCTGGCCAATCCACCTAACCCGCACATCTTTGGACTGTGGGAGGAAACCGGAGCACCCGGAGGAAACCCACGCACACACTGGGAGGACGTGCAGACTCCGCACAGACAGTGACCCAGCCGGGAACCGAACCTGGGACCCTGGAGCTGTGAAGCATTGATGCTAACCACTATGCTACCGTGCTGCCCATCTAGTGTTTTCTAAAGAAACGTGGTCAACCCAAATTACCCAACCCCATGCCCCTCACCTCCCACCCCAACCCTTACCCCTGCTCAATTTCAGAATAGCCTCAAATAAAGAATGGGGAACCGCACCACCTGTGTGTGCAATAGGCCAATAGGTACTGTAGACCTCTTGGGCATGTGTGTAGACCACAGTGAGCCTTTCCAAGGAGCTGTACATTTAAATCAGATATCTGATACGTCTTGAAATGAGTAAAGAAATGGCTTGGTTTGCATCATAGGCAAGTTGGACATTCACAGAAAGGAACTTCTGCCTATTGGATGCGTGGTAGTAGCTACCTTCACCGTCAGATGCATGTGGTACATTGGGGAATCCAGCTGTCACTGTATAATATTTATTTGAGTATAGAAAGTGTTCCAAACTGTATGAGACATGAGAACACTGTACGATCTTTGAGAGAAAGGATGGTACTAAAAAGCTTGAAACTGTAGCAGTAATATGCACATTCTAAATCATTGATTTTAGGAAGTAAATTCTTCATACACAATTAATCATTAAATTCTAAAACTTAGCAATTTGGCATGAAGAAAACCTGTCTGCAGCCTTTGACAGTTGACCACATTAACCTCCTCCAATATGTCTCCATTGTTCTCCAGTTACTTGTGTTTAACTGGTTCAATTCTTATCTATCTAATCACATCCATAGTAATAATAATAATTGTTATTAGTATTACAAGTAGGCTGACATTAACAATGCTTTGAAGGTATTGTGAAAATCCCCTAGTTGCCACACTTTGGCACCTGTTCAGGTACACTGAGGGAGAATTCAGAATGTCCAATTGACCTAACAAGCATGTCTTAGGGGACTTGTGGGTGGAAACTGGAGCACCGGAGGTAACCCAAGCAGACATGGCACTGTGAAGCAACAGTGCTAACCACTGTGTTACCATGCTGCCCATTTTCTCTTTCTGTTCTCTCACCCCTACCTCCAAAGGAACTAATCCTGTCCCCTTCAATTAACCTCTACATGCTGCTCCTAGGCCCCATCATCCAAAAGCATTAATCTTCACATGTACACTGATGATGCCCAGCTCTACCTCACCACCACCTCTCTTTTGTCTCTTGCACTGTTGCTAAATTATCAGATTGCTCATTAGACATCCATTGCTGAATGAGGAAAAATTTCCTTTGATTAAATATTGGGAGGACTGAAGCCATCGAATAGGAACCCATGGTGGGGGGTTACCGCCGGCTGGACCGGGATATACAGCCGGGAGAAATGGCCAGAAAATCCCACCCATCATATACAGTCCACAATCCATACTCTGTTCCCTGGCTACCTACTAGACCCTTCTCCTTGGCAACAGTCTGGGAGAAAGTCAGTCTTTTCACAACTTTAATGTCACATTTAACCCTGTTTTGCGACACCCTGGGCTAGTGCAACAATAATTCCAGCCCCACTTGACCCGGAGTCACACACAAGTGAATTAACCAATAATTCTTCAAACAATACCAGTAGTCTTTGGCCCTTGGCTGCCCAATAATTTCAGTCATCGGGTTTGTAAATTTAAACACAATTACTGTTTATTTACAACAGGAATGATAATGAAATCTCCAGCAAAATCAAATGATTAACTAATATGTAATTTATAATTCTCCACTTCAATTTGTCCCCCACCTTCTACACACACAGAAGACAGACAAGCACAGAGGGAAAGAAAGGGGTTAAAAAAAGATTCTGAGCTCCAGATGATGGCCTCCAGCACTTTACTCCTCTTCAAACTTTATTGCAGTTCGAAGCTTTTACTGTAGATTTTTTTAGGCCTTGGTAGTTTCAGAGACACAGCACTCCGACCCTCCACTAGTTCGGAGAATCGCCGGGGGCCGGCGTGAATCCCACCTCCGCCGTCTCCCGAAGTCTCTGGCACCAGAGATTCGGCGGGGGCGGGAATCACGCCGCGCCTGTCGGCAGGCCCCCCCCCGGCGATTCTCCAGCCCGCAATGGGCCGAAGTCCTGCTGCTGTCATGTCGGTCCCGCCAGCAGGAATCAAACCACCTACCTTACCGGTGGTGCGAGCGGGCTCCGGGGTCCTGGGGGGGGAACATGGGGCGATCTGACCTTGCAGGGTGCCCCCACGGTGGCCTGGCCCGCGATCGGGGCCCACCCTGTGGGTGCACTCTTTTCCTTCTGCGTTCGCCATAGCCTTCATGATGGCCTCCGGAAGTGACCCCCTCCCCAGCGCATGCACGGGGATGATGTCAGCAGCCGCTGACGCTCCGGCGCATGCGCGGACTTCAGCGGGCCGGCGAAGTTCCTTCAGCCCAGGCTGGCGTGGCGCCAAAGGCCGTTCCCGCCAGTCGGTGGGGCGCCAACCACTCCGGAGTGGGCCTAGCCCCTCAAGGTTAGGGTGCACCTTTGGGGCTGCCCGATGCCGGAGTGGTTCATGCCACTCCATCACGCTGGGACCCCCCGCACCGCCAGGTAGGGGGGAAACCCGGCCCTGATCTTTGTTTTAAGCCTGCAATCGTTTTCCTGTAGATTCATTCAGGTCTCTGCAGTTCCAGAAATACAGCACTCACAGACTTTCTGGAGAAAACACAGAGGAAAGAATGAGTCACAGTTGTCAAAGTAAAATGCCCTGGGGTTCTGAAAATCATTCCAGTGGAATAGGATCCAATCACCACCTGCTACTGGAAAGAGTTTATTTTTATTTGTTCATGGGATGTGGGGGTTGATGGCTGGGCCAGCATTCATTGCTCATCCCTGAGGGCATTTAAGAATCAATCACATTGCTGTGGATCTGGAGTCACGTGTCGGACAGACCAGGTAAGGATGACAGATTTCCTTCCCGAGAGGACATTAGTGAATCAGATGGGTTTTTACAACAATCAACAATGGTCATCATTAGACTTTTAATTCCAGATTTTTATTGAATTCAAATTTCACCATCTGCCATGGCAGGATTCAAATCCGGGTCCCCAGAACATGACTCTGGGTCGCTGGATTACTATTTCATCAACAGTACCATTATGCCATTGGCCTTTTGGGCCAATTAATTGACCCCCAGCCAATCAATCAAACCGCATCCTATTCCAGCTCTCTCTCTGGTGCCGTAAAGTCTGAGGCTCCTGTTAAAACTAGCGGACTAGCAGAGTGTCTTCTCCTGTAACTTCTGAATTCCTCATTCACACTGCTGCTTGACTTAAAGGTACATGGCCATTAATCACTCATGGATCAAAAATGATAACAGCAAAATAAAAGAAAGGGGAAATAAGGGAATAAACAAAGCATCCTTACACCTGGGATGAACTTTTGACCAGAAACTTGTGCCATCACTAAGATTGTTAATTTCCAACTTCACAACATTGTCTAAATTCCATACTAGCACCCCTCATTTACTGCTGAACACTTCCTTCATGCCTTTGTTACCTTCCCTCTCAACTGTTCCAATGTTGTCGTGAATGGTCTTCAACATTCTATCTGGGATAAATTTGAGGTAATCGAAATCTTTGCTGTGCATGTATTAACTTGCACCAAACCACATTCACCAATCACCCCTCTGTTTGTTGACCAACATTGAATCCAGGTCAATGTTTTCAAATCTATTCATGGACTCACTCCTCCATGTCTCTGTAATATCATCCAACCCTACAACCTTCAAAATATTTGCACTCATCTAATATTTGTATCTTGAACATCCCCAATTTTAATTGCTCCACAATCAATTGGCGAGGCCTGAAGCTCTGGAATACCCTCCCTATGGGTCTCCACTTCTCTGCGTCACTGGACTCCTTTAAGATATTCCTTGAAACAGCATTCTTTGACCAAGTTCATTATCTGACATTATGGCCTGAATGTTTGCTCTCAAGACAGGTGGGCAGAGTTGAGAAGCCTCCCAGCATGCCGCACCTCAATTGCTAAAGTGTACTCAGGGCATGGGTGCAAGATGGAGATAAGCTTGCCAGTTCCAGGGCCAGAGCAGGGCAGTCAGAGCGGCTGCTGAGTGCCAAGATGGGTGCTTAAAAGATTGGTTCTCGAGTTTTACAGCCCGGTTATACAAGTGGATTCCCATTGGTGGGCGGGCCATGTAGCATGTGAGTTATTGTCTAGCATCCCAATCAGACTGTGATGCCTGGACGCTGTGCCTGAACACTCCGGGAGATAACACTACGGATGCAGTGGCCAACATCCGAACACCCAGGCACGTTTCGGCGACCAGAGGGTGGGCATGTGCACCGGGGACCAAAGCCTGGTCAGGTAATGTTACAGTCGGGTGTCTGGGGTATTGGGTGTGGGGTCCGGTGAGCAGCAGCCCCCGTTGCAAGGTGCATGAGCTGGATGAGACGAGGGTGAGGGTGTGGAGGGAGCAATGGAAGAATGGAGGCTCCCGGTTTGGAAGATATCACTGGTTGTCAGTCTCATACCTGCTCCAATTCCTTACAAATATCACACAAAATGGATGATGTCTTGCACCTCCCAGAAGCTGCCCTCGTGGTGCTGCTGGCAGGCCAGGCGGCCAGATGCTGGAGAAGGTGACCCATTCGCAGGGCCCTGCTCCACACCCTGAGGACCTGGCCGCATTGTAGCCTCCTTACATGTATCAGGAAATACAGAGGTTCAGGGCAGCTAAAGACTTCTCGTGTATTTTTGTCACACTGGTAAATGAATATTTGATTTAAATATAACCGAAACTATCTTATATATTGTTTTGAATTTCTTGTTCTGTATTTGACTAACCAGGGATGAGTGCCAGATTAAATTAAGAGAAATCAAATTAAGCAACACACACAAAGTGATCCATATTGTACCCTGTCAAATTAATTTGTAGAAGAGTTCATCCTGGCCCAATTCCAACCACATTAATTAGTAATGATGTACTGTTGTTTCTGGATGTTTCCCCTGGGACTTCAGCAATCAACATGCAGATTTCAGCCAAACCGTTTCCCCATTTTATGACGTGCATGCTAATAAGAAGTTATGTCAAGATACAGTTATCTTTCTCGGGGAGGTGGTGGCCCTGTCCACCAGCCAGAAAGTCAGGTGCAGCCTTGCCCTGGCCAGTCACGGAGTACCCTGGCTGGATTTTACAATCCTCCGGTAATTAACTACTTCCGTCTCTGCCCCTTTAAGGGATGACCTCCCAGCCCCAAGAGCTTACAGCCAATCAGTCCCAGCCACTGCTGGGGAGGCAGCAAGCCTGGACTAACCATCCTGGTGTGTAGTTTCACTGGCTCCTGCTGACTGTTCTCGGTGCAGCAGGGGGAGTTGGCCGTGAGAGCGGGGAGAGATCTTTCGGCAGTCGCAATATTTAAGTGGCCATTAATTATCAGTGAATTAATTTTCCCTTGACATGCATCTGCTACAGCACCAAGCTTCCACACTGTTAAAACATCACATCCCTCATTATTCATCCAGCAGTTGTTCCTGATGCTCACGACTCAGGCCTAACATCCAGGTGTTCCACCTCACCCTCAAATGCATTTCAATAATGCCAGCCACACACACACCTTTCACTGTCTTCACAAACCTCCTGCTATTTAGCTACGATGGCAAGCTGGCACAGTGGTTAGTACTGCTGCCTCACAGCTCCAGGGATCCGGGTTCAATTCCGGCTTCGGGTGACTGTCTGTGTGGAGTTTGCACATTCTCCCCGTGTGTGCATGGGTTTCCTCCGGGTGCTCCAGTTTCTGCCCACAGTTCAAAGATGTGCAGGTTAGGTGGATTGGCCATGCTGAAGTCCCCTTAGTGCCCAAATGTTTAGGTATGGTTACTGGGTTACGAGAATAGGGTGGAGACTTGGGGTTAAGTAAGATGCTCTTTCCAAGGGCCGGTCCAGACTTGATGGGCTAAACGTCACTCAAACACAGCCACACTAACATGCTTCCCTCCCTCTTGAAGAACAAAGTCTTGTATTATATAAAGGAGCAGAGCAGAACCAGAGGAGGACAATGATGTTTGCATCATAGGTCTGGCTGTGACAGAGATCGTAGCATCCATTGTCACTGAGAACATTGTTGATGATGGTATGTTCTTACATAATGTCACTTATCAGCCCCCAGATAACCCTTATCCTGCTGTCTGGCATGATGGGCAAGTTTCTATTCCAGCTGCCCTTGCTTCAGAGCTACCTTCACCTGATGATTTTCTGCTTCCTGATGAACCTCCCTGCATGGATCCACCACCCTCCCTCGATTTTCCGGCCTCCCCAGGGAGGCTGCAGCCGGGTGCCGATCACTGCTGGCCCACACAGATGTGGACCAGAAGTAAGGGCACCTGGGGGGGGGGGGGGGGGGGGGGTCTCCCGGGCCATCGGAGGCCACTGGATGGTCAGGGTAAGAGCAGGATGGCTCCCTGGCATGGCCCTGGAAAGCGGGCACCTAGGCACTGCCCAAATGGCAACATGGCAGGAGCACTGCAAGGAAGCCAGGGTGGCAATGCAAGGGTGCCCAGGTGCCAGGGTGACACTACCAAGGGCCAGGGGGAGACGGGGTCCATGCCCATAAATGAGATTGAAGGGGGGGGGGGGTGTTGGAAGGCTGGGGGAGTGCAGGACAGGTAATTAGGGCCCTTCGAGAACTTGGGGGAGTGGTGGATAGAGGTCCTGGAAGGGAGGAGGTGTGGAAGGGGGCTTGGGGGGTCTGAAGAGGGGATCCCCAGGGATTCTATAGCTGGATGTCCTCACTTTGGGGGTGTGGGGTGTTGGTTCATGTGGGTTCGTGTGGGTGGGTGACATTTCCTGTGGGTGGTGCGGGGGACCCACAAGCTCACAGCCAATAAAAGAGTATATAACTGAAGGATTAAATGCATAATCTATATCGCAGCAAGAAGATCAGCAGAAAACTGCTGGATGAATATTTAGGGAGGGGGTATCTCAAACTGCTTCACTTTTAGTGCTATACCTAGAGCCCTTTTTAAAAATGTATTTTATTTTTTTCCTTTATTTCTAGATTCCCTTCCTCTGATTCCCATTTAGATTTTATCCATTTCCTTAATTTTCCTGCTCCTGCCAGTAATGATTTCTGGTACCCATAAGTTAGAAATAATTACACTTTAGAGAAAAGATGCTGGAGCTTTATCAAATGTATTTTTTTCAGTTCTCCAAGTGGCTGGTGGGCTGATAGGCTGTTACATTGACTTGGCAACATAACTGCAGTGCGATAGTCAATGTGGCACCCTGGGATGTATATTCACAAACCAATTAGTTCTGAGCACTTCCTGAATAATAAAATATAACAATATAGCCTCCTTCTTCCTTTAGAAAATATGCCTGCATATTAATATAATTGGTCCTATCAATAACTACTTTTCAAAACCAAATATGATTAACTATCAACTTTTATAAACAGACTGAATTCCTTCAGAGCCGTTATGGTCTGTTTTCTCTGCTCAAAATATTATTCATGGTGGGACCACATAGGTGGTGGGATATTGCGCCTCTGTCTTATGGATTTGGCATTCATTGCTCTCAGTGGTGAGTAAGGTCTCTGCACTGGCGATGAAGTTATGTTACACCACATGTTAGTGATGTTGTTGATATTGTCTCGCTGGTTAATGATGTGGCTAATGTTGTTTGTAATTTTTTTTGCATTTCCATCTGAAGTGTCGATCAAATATGAACTCCCTTCCCATTTAATCACTGATTTGGGTCTGAATTATGTATGCCCTTGGAGTCTCAGCCTTACCAACAACTCTTGTTGGGTTTCAGGTTTTCACGATTACATGTACACGAATTGCCCTTTAACAACTCAGGTAGGAATTTAGCATGCTTGTAGAAATGTTGACCTCCTTCTATCTGTGCATCAGGGAGTTATTGTCTTACTCCCTCCTTGTCACTTGGAGGAGGTATCTTGCTTGGCAGAGTTGTCTTCTAATTTCTTCCATTCAACAACTCTGCTGGTGATTTAATGTTGGCCTTGAGAGGTGTAGGCCAAAGCGACTATAGACAAGGTCTGGGTTTTCCTTTATCTCTTGGCATTGCTTGATGGTGCTATTGGGTGTGACTCAGAGGCCTCATCGCGCCCGACTTGGTATCAGGGCGAGGGCATTGAATCTCGCGAGGGGCCTAGATGTGTGATGCTCAAAATGTCGAGTGAGATTCAACGGAATTTCACCGAACATCGTGATCTGGGAGATTAAGATCATTTAAATAGGCATTTGCCCATTTCCAGGATTCACTGGCCTTGCCAGCAAGGCCTCAACCAGGCGTTGATTGGTACAGGTTCACAAATATGTGACACCTCAGTGGGTCTCACTGGGAATTGAGGCCCCCAGGTGGTCTGGCACTGGGCAGGTTACCACCCTGCCATTCCGCTGCAACCTGGACACCTTGGCACTGCCAGGGTGCCGGGGTGGCACTGCCAGTCGGGAAGTGCCATGGTGCCCATGGTGCCCAGGTGCCAGGTTGCCCATGCCAGGGGGTGGGCCCAAGGGGGACCTTGTCCATAAGAGGTGGGGTGAAGCAGGTCTCAAGGACCCCGGAGGAGTTAATTTGGGTGAAGTGGAGGGGCCCTGAGGCCATGGTGGGGACACTGAGGGAGGTCAAAAGATTGGGATTGACTTTGAAAACGGCGCCTGATCCACTGCAGGCACTGAGAAACACCACGCTAAACGTTTCATTAACTTGAATTTGCTGAATCTCGCCAATCAACTATTTGCACATGTCCATCTGAAAATCTGTGTCCCCTTGGTTAATATGGTGATGGAGTGAAGGTACTGAACACGCAGGAGGATTTCCCCCATGCTGGGGTTCCCCCCCCCCCCCCCCCCGCCCCCACCCACCCTGTCTTCTCTTATCTTTGGTGGGCAGGAAGTCCAGAGGGGGAAGAGAATCAAATGGGAGTCCATTTGTTTTTATGGCAGTAGGATTTCCTGCTGAGATTGTGCCCACCCCGACCCACCAATAATGTAACGGGGTTCCTGCCATAAAATTTTGTAAACCCCATTAGCGTACATTAGTCTCCATTTAGTGGGCCTCTCCACTGTAAATCCTATGTAGGGAAGTCCTCCATCTTCTACACTGGTGTGATATCATGTCGGTGGGGTTCCAACAGGTTTTTCAGAACGGGGACCTGGTAAATGTACCTTGCTGGGGCACATGGGAAAGTACAGCCCTAGAAGGGAAGTACACATGGACAGTACCCTGATAGTGCCTCCTGGCGTTGAGCCCTGGCAATTCCCTTAGCAGTGGCGTGGGCACTTTCAGTGGGCAGTGGCTTTGCCAGGATTTGATTTGATTTATTGTCACATGTACCGAAGTACAGTGAAAAGTATTTTTCTTCAGCCGAGGGAATGTACACAGTACGTACATAGTAGACAAAAGAATAATCAACAGAGAACATTGACAAATGGTACATTGACAAACAGTGATTGACTACAGTGCGGAACAAGGGGCCAAACAAAGCAAATACATCTGCAAGAGCAGCATAGAGCGTCGTGAATACTGTTCTTACAGGGAACAGATAAGGCCGAGGGGCGGTCGTTGAGGAGTCTTGTAGCTGTGGGGAAGAAGCTGTTCCTATGTCTGGATGTACAGGTCTTCAGAATTCTGTAACTTCTGCCTGATGGAAGGGTCTGGAAGAAGGCAATGCCTGGGTGGGAGGGGTCTCTGATAATGCTGTCTGCTTTCCTGAGGCAGTGGAAGGTGTTTACAGAATCAATGTGTGGGTGGCAAGCTTGTGTGATGTGCTGGGCTGAGTTCACCACACTCTGCAGTTTCTTGCGGTGTTGGACCAAACAGTTGCCATACCAGGCTGCGATACAGCTGGATAGGATGCTCTCTATCGCACATCTGTAGAAGTTTGTGAGAGTCGATGCAGACGTGTCAAACTTCTTTAGCTTCCATAGGGAGTAGAGACATTGTTGGGCTTTCTTGCCTGTTGCATCAAGGTGAGTGGACCAGGACAGGTTGTTGGTGATGGTGACCTCAGGAACTTAAAGCTATCGACCATCTCCACTTCGGAGCCATTGATGCAGATGGGAATGTGTCGTGCTAAGCTTCTTGAAGTCGATGATCAGTTCCTTGATCTTTCTCACATTTGGAGAGTGGTTGTTTTTGGTACACATGCAACCAAATGATTTATCTCTCTCCTGTAGTCTGATTCATCGTGGTTTGAGATACGGCCCACCACAGTCATATCATCCCGCAAAGTTATAGATTGAGTTGGGGTTAAATCTTGCCACACAGTCATGTGTGTATAGGGAGTACAGTAGAGGACAATAGAGGACTGAGGAGGCCTTCCATTGGGGAGGTTTGGAGTTATGGGGGCTCCAATGTCCATGTGGGAGGGCGGTTCCATTGTGGCAGGGGGTTCACTGTGGCGGGAGGGGAATCCCATGTCCACTTTGTCCTTTGAAATGGGTGCCTAAAGACCAAGAAACTGATCATCGACTTCAGGAAGCGTAGCACAACACAGACATGACCTACAAAGAGGAGCTGGCCAGAGTTTATTGGAAAAGAAGACGAGCAGGGAAGACAGTGGAACAGCAATGGCAGGAGTTTTTGGCGGGTTATTCGGGAGGCACAGCAGAAATTCAACCCAAGGAGGAGGAAACATGCCAAGGGGAGAACAAGGCATCCATGGCTGACGAGGGAAGTCAAGGACAGCATAAAAGCAAAAGAAAGAGCATACAAAGTGGCAAGAATTAGTGGGAAGCCAGAGGATTAGGAATCATTTAAAAGCAAGCAGAGGAAAACTAAAAAAGCAATAAGGCAAGAGAAAGTTAGCTAGTAATATAAAACAAGATAGAAATAGTTTCTTTCAATATATAAAAGGTAAGAGAGAGGCAAAAATAGATGTTGGACCACTTGAAAATGTGGCTGGAGAAGTAATAATAGGAAACAAAGAAATGGCAGACAAACTGAATAGTTACTTTGCATCAGTCTTCATGGCGGAAGACACCAGTGGGATGCCAGAGCACCAGGAGAATCAGGGGGCAGAGGTGAGTGCAGTGACCATTACCAAGGAGAAGGTTCTGAGGAAACTGAAAGGTCTGAAGGTGGATAAGTCACCTGGACCGGATGGACTACACCCCAGGTCCTAAGAGAGATAGCTGAGGAGATGGTGGAGGTATTGTTGGTGATTTTTCAGGAATCACTGGAGGCAGGGAGGGTCCCAGAGAACTGGAAAGTGTCTAATGTAACATCACTGTTTAAGAAGGGAGGGAGGCAGAAGACGGGAAATTATAGGCCGGTTAGCCTGACTTCGATCATTGGTAAGATTTTAGTCTGTTATTAAAGATGAGATCGCGAAGTACTTGGAAGTGCATGGTAAAATAGGACTGAGTCAGCATGGCTTTGTCAAAGGGAGGTCATGTCTGATAAATCTGTTAGAGTTCTTTGAGGAGGTAACAAGGAAGTTAGACAAAGGAGAATGAGGACGTGATTTATTTAGATTTCCAGAAGGCCTTTGACAAGGTGTCACACAGGAGACTGTTAAATAAGTTAAGAGCTCATGGTGTTAAGGGTAAGATCCTGGCATGGATAGAGGATTGGCTGACTGGCAGAAGGCAGAGAGTAGGGATAAAGGGTTGATTTCAGGATGGCAGCCAGTGACTAGTGGTGTGCCTCAGGGGTCTGTGCTGGGATCACAACTTTTTACAATGTACATTAATGACCTGGAAGAAGGAACTGAAGACACTTTTGCTAAGTTTGCAGATGATACAAAGATCTAAAGAGGGACAGATAGTATTGAGGAAGCAGGCGGGCTGCAGAAGGATTTGGACAGGCGAGGAGAGTGGGCAATGAAGTGGCAGATGAAATACAATGTGGAAAAGTGTGAGGTTATGCACTTTGGAAGGTGGAAATTAGGCACAGGCTATTTTCTGAATGGGGAAATGCTTAGGAAATCAGAAACACAAAGGGAATTGGGAGTCCTTGTTCATGATTCTCTTAAGGTTAACATGTAGGTTCAGTCGGCAGTTAAGAAGGCAAATATAATGTTAGCATTCATGTCAAGAGGGCTGGAATACAAGACCAGGAATGTACTTCTAAGGCTGTTTAAGGCTCTGGTCCAACCCCATTTGGAGCATTGTGAGCAGTTTTGGCCCCCATATCGAAGGAAGGATGTGCTAGCCTTGGAAAGGGTCCTGATGAGGTTCACAAGAATGATCCCTGAAATGAAGAATTTGTCGTATGAGGAACGGTTGAGGACTCTGGGTCTGTACTCGTTGGAGTTTAGAAGGTTGAGGGGGATCTTATTGAAACTTACAGGATACTGCGTGGCCTGCATAGAGTGGACGTGGAGAGAATGTTCCCACTTGTAGGAACACCTAGAACCAGAGGACACCATCTCAGACTAAAGGGACGATCCTTTAAAACTGAGATGAGGAGGAATTTCTTCAGCCAGAGGGTGGTGAATCTGAGTAACTCTTTGCCACAGAAGGCTGTGGAGGCCAAATCATTAAGTGTCTTTAAGGCAGAGTTGGATAGGTTCTTGATTAATAAGGGCATCAGGAGTTATGGGGAGAAGGCAGGAGAATGGGGATGAGAAAATATCAGCCATGATTGAATGGCAGAGCAGACTCGCTTGGCTGAGTGGCCTAATTCTGCTCCTATGTCTTCTAGTTTTATGGTCTTATGTTCTTATGGGCCCGATTTGTTTGTTGCCGAAGTTGCTGTGGAGCAGGCTCTTCCAGAGCCCACCCGCCAGCAAGTTGCCCTGTTTTTGTCCATATGTTTAAAAATGCAGTGGGGTAACCTGAAAAGGCAGTTGGTGGGCTGACTCTGCTTTTCCCATTCAAAAGAACGGCTCAACATGTAATCCCCACCATATTGTTCAAGTTTTCAGAATCATACTGACTGTTCTGGGTTGAGACAATTACTTATGATTATCACTCACTCCACTCACACTATCTGTTCCTGCACAGATTTGTTTACCTGTAAAGACTCACGTCCTCTATCCATTGACACATCCTGGGGGCGTTCGGCATCCGCGGGGATGGGTGGGTCGACGTTTGGTCCTGCAAAGCACAACACAGCATGCATGGTTAGACACGCAGGTGGGGATGGTGGGAGGGGGGATATGGGGGAAGGGGGGATATGGGAGAAGGGGTGATGTGGGGTATATGGGGGAAGGGGGGATATGGGGGAAGGGATGATTGGGGAAGGGGGATATGGGGTGGTACGGGGGAAGGGGGGATATGGGGGATGTGGGGGGTATGGGGGAAGGGGAAAGGGTTGATATGGGGGATATGGGGAAGGGGAAAGGGTGGATATGGGGGAAGGGGGATATGGGGAAGGGGGATATGGGGAAAGAGGGGATGGGCAAAGGGGGGATATGGGGAAGGGTGATATGGTGGAATGGGGTATATGGGGAAAAGGGCATATGGGGATGGCGGGATGGGGAAAGGGGAAAGGGGGGATATGGGGAAGGGGAAAGGGAGATATGGGGAAAGGGGAAAGGGGGGATATGGGGGAGGGGAAAGGGGGATATGGGGGAACGGGTTATATGGAGGAAGGGGGAATATGGGGGAAGGGGGGATGAGGGAAAGGGGGGATATGGGGAAAGGGAGTGTGGTGATATGCATCACTGTAAATACATAAGGGGTTAATGTAAATGCACGTAGACTAGATAGACACTAGAGGGAGCACCAGAGACATGACACACAGAAATGCAACCAATAGGTCAGTAAGATAGGACACGACTAATGGGCATTCACGGCAGACACATAGGTGACACTACCACAGGAGGGCTTTACACCAACCCATATAAAAGGACACCGCACACATGATCTTCCTCTTTCCAGTGGAGACACTTAGTGAGTAGACAGGATTGTTTTGGAACACATCACACCCACCACCTGGATTGTAGCAGACTGGTTCGTCAGTCTGAGTAGCTATAGCAGGATTAACAGGAGAGTCGAATCCAAGTAGGAGAATTGTTAACAGTTTAATAAATGTGTTAAAGCTATTTCCAAGTCTGAACCTTCCTTTGTCAGAGTGCACATCAAGGAAGCAGCTTATGCTACGTCAAGAGCATAATAAAACAGGGGGGATATGGGGAAGAGGTATATGGGGGAATTTGTGAAGCGGGAAAAGGGGGATATGGGGATGGGGGGATATGGGGGAAGTGGGGATATGGGGGATATGGGGAAAGGGGGGCAGGCAGTGTAGGGTCTCACTTGATGGTGCGCCCCCAACCTCTGCATCCGCAATCTGCCAGCCCTCTGGTCCGCCTGCAGGTTCCAGAGCCCTCTCTTCATGGATGGTGAGTGGTCGCAGTTCAGGTGGACCCGCTCCGGTCCTCTTACGCTCCCAGTTGTCGTGAGTGTGCTTCTCATATGGGTGGCAGGAGGGTGACAGGGATAACGGGCAACAGTGTTAGGCAGACATATACATGCGGACCAGCGGTTGTGTGTATGTTGGCAGATGTTCACAACTGATCCTGCCAATGCAGCCTGCATGGGTGGGTGCAGCCATGTCAGTTTTGCCTCGAGCTGTGCTGCCCATCGGAGTGGGGGGGGGGGGTACTCACGCAGGCTGCCCTGACAAGGTCATTGACCTTCTTGTGGCACTGGATGCCTGTCCTGGCTGTTACAGCCACTGCGCTGACGGCCTCTGCCACCTCCCTCCGCAGGTGCCGGGTGAGGTGTGGTGTGACCCTGCGGCCGTGTCCGGGGTACAGGGCCTCCCTCCTCTGCATCCAAGAGCACCTCAATGTCACGCTCCTGGAACCTTGAACATGCGTGGCGGTCGGCCATTTTGACAGGGGGGGGCGCGTCTTCTGTGCTGCGACGCCGCGTGGCATCAATGACGGTGCACACGTCCATGACGGGTGACGCCATCGCAAATGGTGTCACGCCGCTGCTAGCCCATTCCCGGCTGGTGAATTCGTGACGTTCCGGGGGACCCGACGCCGGAGTGTTTTGCACCGTTTTTGCCGCTGCGTCAGGCAATCGCGCTGATTCCCGGGGAATCCCACCCCATGACTTTCCCACCCGAGACAACAGTTAGAAAATAATTGAGAATTCCATCCATTCTGTTCAGCAAATTTCTTGATCCAGTATTGTTGTTAGCTGGCTCTGGGGAAGTTCCAAGAGGTGTCTGATAGCCCTGTGCTATTAGTACTGAGGAGAAGCCCTCGGGTGGTAAGAAAGTAATTGGTTCTGTGCAGGAAAGGCTTGAGTTCAGAGGAATCTCTGGGAGCCATTTATAGCTTGGGGTAGCTGGGGAGATTGAAGCTTGGTGAGCCCAGAGAAGCTTGCCGGCTATCAAAGAGCTGAAATTGACAGGCAGCACGGTGGCGCAAGTGGTTGGTATGGTTGCCAGATGGCGCCGAGGTCCCAGGTTCGATCCCGGCTCTGGGTCACTGTCCGTGTGGAGTTTGCACATTCTCCCCGTGTCTGCGTGGGTTTCGCCCCCACAACCTCAAAACTGTGCCAGATAGGTTGATTGGCCACGCTAAATTGCCCCTTAATTGGAAAAAATGAATTGGATATTCAAACTTTTTTTTAAAAGCTGAAATTACGCCAGTAAGCAGAGGCTGGAGAAAACTTGGAAATCCAGGGGAACGGAGTCTCAGGAGATGTGCTTGAAAACCTGGCAGATGAGCAGTCAGGAAGGTCTCCGAACTTGAATGGCTTTGAGGGAATTAAATTATTTGAAAGTGAAATGTTTGGAGTCCCTCATGAGGGAGACAGATTTTCAATGAAATTGCTTGACTCACAGTGTTTAATGGCATCTGGGTGGGTTGTTGAGAAATTGTGGAGTCAGTCTTGGTGGCATCAGCCATTTATTGTCAATTCACATGTACACCATATTATCCTGATTGTTAGAGTATAAGATAGATATTATAACTTGTTTCACCTTTCTGGTCTTATATAGCAAAGTTTATTTTTGTTGGCCCAAAACCTGTGGAAGCCTGTGGCCTTTTTCTCTTAGCAAGTGTCTTGAGTATCAAACGTTGTCCATGTTAAACAGAAAATTACTGGTCCCCAGCTGGATCATGCCAAAAACTTAGGGGTCTGGTCCAGGATCATAACAATGTAGCTGAACCTTTCCTCTTCACTAGTGCCATTTAGGAAGCTATTGAATGTCAGACCGCACTTCTGTTTAAACTTCTCAAATGCCTCGACAACATTATCAGCCTCCCAATTCATCATAGGATGGAACCGTGTGTTTATTTTCATTTTTGCACAGTCCATTCAGTTTACTTTCTGACTCTCTGGCACTAATTTCAGTTAATTTCACAATCTAATTCAGCATTGAACTTGTTTAAAACTTGGGGAGCGCGATTCTCCGCTCCACACGCAGCATGGGAGAATCGCGGGAGGGCCCCCCGTCAAAATTCACGTCCCCCTCGTGCCCCCCGCGATTCTCCCTCCCCCCGGTTTGGAAGAATCGCCGCTCGCCGTCTTTCACGGCAAACGCCAACTCTCCGACCCGGATGGGCAGAGCAGCCTGCGGTTCGCAGCCGTTTCACGACAGCGGCAAACACACCTGGTCGCTGCCGTCGCAAACCGGGAGTGAGAAGCCCGTTTGGGGCTTGTAGGTGGCCTAGAAAGGAAAGAGCAACACGACTGTGCTCGGGAGGGGACAGGCCCGCGATCGGTGCCCACCGATCGTCGGGCCGGCGTCCAAATCGGACGCACTATTTCCCTTCCACTGCCCCGCAAGATCAAGCGGCCACGTCTTGCGGGGCGGCTGAGGGGAAAGACAGCCACCGCGCATGCGCGGGTTCGTGCCCTGAGCGTCATGACATCAGCCGAGCATGCGTGGGTTGGAGCCGGCCAACCTGTGCATGCGCGGCTGACGTCATTAGGCGCGCCAGCCGCGTCATTCTCGGCGCGACGCCCCGGCGGCCGAGATTTACGGAGCGCCGCTCCTAGACCCGCCGGGAGGGGAGAATAGGGGGCAAGGAGCGGCCTCCGAGGCCGTCGTGAAACTCGGCCGAGTTCCTGACGGCCCTCCCGATTTTTCCCGGGAGCGGAGAATTCCGCCCGGGGGGTTTTTTAAAATCAGGGACAACCACTACCACCATCTTCTCATAAATTAGAAATAATTACACTTAAGACAACAATGCAGGAACTGGATTGAGTGTACTTCTTTCAACTCTCTATGCAGCTGATGGACGGATAGATAGGCTCGGCACTGCAGTGCATCAGTGAATGTAGCACTTGGGGAAATATATATTCGCATTGCAATTAGTTCCTTGTTCTTAATGAATAATATAACAATACAATAAAAGACTTCTAGTCCTTTGATTTCTAACATTTTTTCTTATTGTTCTGTGGTGTAGCGAGGAGAAAGTGTCAGGTTGAAATAGCCTCGGGAACAAGTTTCAGGATGAAGTGGAAAGTCAGTCACTTTTTGTCAGACAGCACTGCTTACCTTGTTGCTTTGATTGTCCTTTGGAGTGGTGGGATCTTCAGCGGCCTGATTCTTGAGCATTTAATGATGTTGTAAAGATCGGTTTGATGCTGTGCTTATGACAGTTTAATTGGGAACGATGTGCCTGGGTGGAATGGAGTCTGTCAGCCTCGTGATTCTATCAACCACTTAGAAATCATTTTATTACCCATCAGATACAAGATAAAACCCCTCTCTTCTGCATCAAGTTACGTAAGAATTCCAATTTAAGAGACGCCCCTTGTGCTGTGCGAATGTTGATTTTTCTATTTTCCATCTGAACCACCATATAACGCTTGTGAACTTGCACTGAATTGCGGCTACTTTTGCTTAAGTTTAAGACAATCCAATAATTTAATGTGGAAACATCACAGGAAGAGAAAGAAATTGATCCCATTCGTCTGGGTGAAAGAACAGTTTACTCATTCACCACATCACCAACTTGAAGCTTGGCATGCAATGACAAACCCGTCATGTTTTAAAACTTCTGTGGTCACCTCTCCAGAAAGGATTATTGAGTTAATTTTATACATAATACAAAAATTTTATTTGTTAACAATCAGTTTGGATCATAAGGATTGGAAGGAATTGTGCACATTTTCATTGATCTAAAATTAGTGAACCAGAATAAAGATTCAAGTTAGACTCAGTAAGGTGTTGAAGTTTTCAACACCAAAGTTATATTGGTTTATAGCTATCCTTACATCTCAAAAAGGAGAAAGAAATCCAGGATTTTTAAGTTGATAATTTAACCATTTCCCAGGCAGCACACAAAGCATCTGTCGTAAGCCCCAAGAGGACCAAGGGGAAAGCATTATTGATCTCCCCGTGGAACTTGTGGGGTATAAGTTCTCCAGATAAGGGATGATATAAAAGCTGGCCCAAAGCAAGGCCTCGACAGACATTCACTGATGCACTGCAGTCACGTATCGAGTAATAATACAACAGACTAACTATCAGTCCATCAACTGCATAGAGAGTTGAAAGAAATACACTCAATGCAGATCCAGTAAAATTGTACTGGGAGTGAGATGCTGCTTTATGCAGACCTTGTATATAGTTAAAATAAATTAATGTTCAATGTTCAGCTGCTTCCTCAAGTTACTAAACTGGCAAAGAGGATTAAAAGAAACTCTGGACTCACTCATGGAACTACTTGACTACAGAATATTGCTGTTTTGGGGATGTAACGTCATAAAACTTTAAGATACCGTTATTTGGGAAATTGGAAGCCTTCGACACAGGCCTAGAAGATTGGAGCCTGCATATGGAGCGCATGTGGCACTTTTTCTAGGCAAACAGAATTTTGGCAAAAGACCATCAGAAGGTCCTCCTCCTGACTGCCTGTGGGGCCCAGACTTTTGGGACCATAAAGAGTCTGACTTATCTGCTGCACTGGACTCTAAATCCTTTGTCGCAATGGTTTCAGAGCATCATGACACCAAGCCCTCTGTAATTATTCAAAGGTATTGTTTTAATGCGGTAGCATATTAAAACAATGGCTAATCAGTTACGGACTTCTTGACCCGCTTAGGTCATCTGGTTGAACACTGTGGGTTCGGGCCATCACTCTCAGAGACGTTGCGGGATTGACCCAAGTGCAGTTATTAACAATATGGCCACACATAGGAAGCTATTGGTGGAACCAACCCACAATTTGAAAGGAGCCATTGAGTTACCATTATCTCAAGAACTCGTGGAAAAAGACGTGCAGGAGCTTCAGGAATCCAAACTATGGCGTCCATAGTTTGGCCTGCCCTTCTTTTAGAACTCTTTCTGCATCACAGGACAGTGCTGGTCTGACAAGGCTGCCTCAGAAGGGGCAGCCTCAGAGGCAATTCCGCATCAGGATTCGAATCTCGGGTGCTCCCACTGACCGATGGAATAACTCCCCCAAGGATGATGGAGAGAGCCGGCCACATTGCCAACTGCGTGGGCGGATATCTTGTTATAGATATTGCCCCCTACCTGGAAAAAAAATGAATTGGATACTCTAAATTTAATTTAAAAATGAAACATTTGTCATCCACGTAGCTTCTTACACATTATGATCTGGCTGGGCCTCTGGTGGATTGCGGCCTTGAATTTCATGGAAACCTTGCCGGTGATGGTTGGTCAGATATGCACATGGAGGGCAGCATGTGGCGCAGTGGTTAGCACTGGGACTGCGGCGCTGAGGACCCGGGTTCGAATCCCAGCCCTGGGTCACTGTCCGTGTGGAGTTTGCACATTCTCCCCATGTCTGCGTGGGTTTCACCCCCACAACCCAAAGATGTGCAGGTTAGGTGGATTGGCCACGCTAAATTGCCACTTAATTGGAAAAAAATAATTGGCTACTCTAAATTTATAAAAAAAAAAGATATGCACATGGACACAGTGGGGCCAGGGATTGGTGATAGTACGCCTCATGCTGTTGAGTGGCAGGAAAAAGGAGGCCCTTCTGATGACCTTCCGGCATTTCACCCAGAAATTTACCAAGCTCAGTATTGAAGATGCCATCATATTGTGGGGAACGCGGGTGGTCAGCCCCCACAGGGACGGGAAGTCCTTTTACAGAAGCTTCACAGTGATAATTCCAGATGCCTCTGAAATGAAAATGTAACTTGCAGTTATGCCTGGTGGCCCAGCATCGATGGGGACAGCAAGAGGGTCGTCCGCATCTGCCCAGAGTGCCAGGAACAGCAGAAACTCCCACTGGCAGCCTCACTGCATCCATGGGAATGGTCAGGATGTCCATGGCTGCAGGACCATTCTGGGTTCCATGATCCTTGTGGTCGTGGATGCCCACTCAAAATGGTTGCAGGAGTACAAGATGGCCTCCACAATATCCAGGTCCATGGTAGAGAAGCTCTGGGGAATATTTAGCACCCACTGGATCCTTGAGGTTTTGGTAATGGATAATGAGATGCCATTCACCAGTGAAGAACCGCTAGTTTTGTGAAGAGGAACAGCATTCAGCATGTTCTGATCTTTCCATACGATCCCCCCTCCAATGGTTTAGCGGAATAGGCAGCACAGACCTTCAAGAGGGGCTTGAAGAAGCAATTCATGGGGTCTATGGATACGCAGTTGGCGTGGTTCCTTTTTAATTATTGCATGATGCCCAATGCAACAACAGGGATTGTCCCTGCAGAGCTCTTAATGGCTGGCAGACTCAGGACGAGGCTGAGTCTCACATTTCAGAGTCTTGCAGGCAAAGAAGAGGCACAACAGGAAACTCAAAAATGACACCACTGTGATGATAGGTAGACTATCATCTCTATATAATATGAGTAGATCCGCATCATCATCTGTATGTGTATTATAAGTTATATGTTTTACTGTTGTATTTCTAGCATCCGACCAGCAGGCAGTGCTCGTATGCAGGCACCTGACCCGGACACACCATGTTTTCCAGCACAAGGAGTCAGGAAGGATTTGATAGCAGTCACATATTAGGGTAGCTCAGTAGTATCTTAGTGTAAGTTAGTGTTTGGCCATTATTTCCAAATGTATTAATCTAAGACATTATAGTAATCCTTTAGAATAGTGTTAGTATTAAATAGCTTTGTTGTAAAACAAAGTCTAATGTTCTCTGTCAGCACTACCGCATCAAGATTCAACATCAGCATAATCAAAGAACATTATACGGCACCTTGGAGTGAATGCCGAAAGAGAACAGTTAGGGAAAGTTAGGTACAGCGGGGAGACACAAGAAAATAATCAGAGAATGGGAGAATATCGGCTGCAAAACAACATACTACCAGGATCGTCGAAGCGAGATGGAAGCATTGAAGACTCCCAGCCAACTGCTCACCACTGGTATTGTAGATGCGAACTGGCATGCTTTCAAGCAACAGTTCATTTTTTACGTGCAAGCTCTTGGTCTCCAAGAAGCTTCAGACATGAGAAAAATAGCACTCCTAATGACAGTAACTGGTCTCCAAGCAATTGATCTGTATAATACTTTTCAGTTCGCTTCGGAAGAAGACAAGAAGAGGTAATCAAAAATAATTTGTTAACTGTTGTCATCTGCAAAAAAATGAAACTTTTGAGCGTTATGTATTCAGGATGCGACTGCAAAAATCGGCAAAAACGTTTGACTGTTTTGTCCATGGATCTGCATCTCAAATCGCAATCCTGCAATTTTGCTGACCTCCATGAATCATTGATAAAAGACCAAATCATACACGGTCTGCAATGTGATCAATTACGCGAGGGAAAACGATTCAAAACTAGCAAATGCCATAAAAATGTGCAAGGCCAGTGAGATTGCACAAAAGCAAATCACTGAGATCCAGACACAAGAAAGTGGCGGGTAAAAATAAGGCACGACCGACGGCAGCTTTGCTGTGTCGCAGCGGAATCAGAAACCTGGTCCAGGCGTCGGCCATTTTGAGAAATTTGTTGGCGGTGCGGCAAAACGCACAACCCGAGAAAATGCCCTGCATATGGCAAAACGTACGCCAGATGCTCCAAGAGAAACCATTTTGCCCAGCAATGCCTGCCGATTGCAAGGAAGCAGCAACCTAATTGTTAATGTAATAACTGAGGCTAAAAAAAATAGTGATTCATCAATTATACAAAGTGCAGACCTGAACAGGCAAGCTGAGTTTAATGATACTCCAGATGGCCTGGAAGGTTCTTTTTCTGTGGACATGATCAATGAAGATGCTGAACAATGAAACACCAAAATAGAAAAAGAAATAGCCAACCACTTGGATAATTGGACGATTCCGCTCATAATTAATCAAACACTCTTGTGGACTGACCTCATTAACCCTGTATGCTTCACCCAATGCCGGTGTTATCTAGTTACATTGTGTACCTTGTGTTTCCCGATTATGTATTTTCTTTTATTTCCTTTTCTTGTCATGTACTTAATGTTGAGCTGCTCGCAGAAAAATACTTTACACTATACCTTGGTACACATGACAATAAACAAATCCAATCCAAACCAGCACAAACATCAAACTGGACACAGGTGCCAGAGCGAATTTAATCAACGAAGCAGACCTGCTGAAGATGTGGATTCATCCACGCATAGAAGAAAACAATTGCAATCTTACCGACTACCACGGCGCCCAATCAAGACACTGAGAACGTGTAACCTGCAAGTCAAAGTAAATGGGCAATTATTCACAGTTAAATTTGCAATTGTTGAAGCAGACAAGCTATCACTGCTAGGCGCAGCAGCATGTGAGTCACTGCAGCTAATACACCGATTATACAATACAGACACCAACTATACAGACACTGAAGATACAGAAACCGACTACATACCGATGCCGCACACGGCAGCTTAGATGCAAAGTCAGTACAGACTCCAGAGGAACATTCAAAGACTCAGGCCACAGCTCCACATGCAGCGAATTACAGAAAAGGTTCTACTGAGAGGTTCGTGGACCTAGAAGATACAGGTGCCCTTGAGAGTGTGAAACAATGCATAAATCCCAAGTCAGAAGTTGACAGAAACAAAGCCTTCAAAGCAAAGCCAAAGGCTGCTTCAGAAGATGACTCTATGGGTTCTGGAGGCAAATGTCTCCTCAAAAAGAAACATGACGGTGATGTCAATGGCTACTCGTCAAACATTGAACAGAAATGTCTGCCGGAACAACAGAAAATAAGAACGAACGGTCCAAAGAACAGGACAAACAAGAGTTTGAAAAGCACAGAAAGAAATCAAATAAGCCTAAAAAGCACTGATCTTGAGCGACAAACAAAAAAGAACTGGCCTCACAAAAGAAAATGATGAACTTTTGGAATTGAAACAGAACCATGAGTTAGAAATTAAAGAACTGGAGAGGACACAAGCTGTGCTACAGGAGGAGAAGAGGGAACTCGAAAGCCCACAACTTGCCTCTCAGTTTCAATGAGCAGAAATAGTACACCAGAAACAGCTTACTGAGGAGGATCAGCAAGTCATAAACCAGCTGAACACAAAGATGAATTTCTATTCGGCACAGTATTCAGTCTCTAGAGAGAGAGAGAAGCTACATGAAAGGAAATTGAATTGGAGAACAAACTTAATCAGTCAAAAAAAGTATTTGGAGCAAGTGAAGACAACAACAGAAATGTTGTTTTTTAAACTGCAGAAACTACAAACTGAGATCGGTGAATTGCATCAAGAAATCAAGCAACTGAACATCTAGAAAGAAGAGTGATATAGAAAGACAAGAGATATGGAAACTTGCCTGCAAGAGAAAAAGGCAAGTGGTGATAGATATTCTCTGGGGTACCAAGGAATAGTGCAAAGGGAAGCACAGTCCAGCAACTAGAGGAAACGCTGAAAGGGCAGTCTGACTATGATGAGGTTAAAAAAGAGCTGAGTATCCTGAAGTCGATGGAAGGTGTAGCATCAGAAGGATCTGGATCACAGGACACATCCAAAACCCTTGAGGTACTTCTGCTGGAGAAGAACCGCTCATTGCAATCTGTAAATGCAACTCTGCATATCACCAACAGTGACTTCAATGATCCAGCTTCAGCATTAGATCTAGGACAACAGCTCCAGCTCAAAGTCATGTGTATGCAAGATACAGAAACCGAGAATCATAAACTATAGGACACACTTGAGAAATACAACAAGGAGTTTGCAGAAGTCAAGAATCAGGAAATAACAATAAAAACACTAAAAGAAAAAAAATCAATGAATATGAGCAGACCTTGACCAGCAAAGCAGAAAATCTTGCTCTTAGGAAAGGGCAGGAATTACGGAATGACTTCACGAAAAAGGAAGGAATTTGCAGGAGACTCAAACATTTTTGGCCTCCAAATTTGAGGAGGCTGATCACAAGGTTCAAGTGTTACAGACAGCCCTGGAATCAACTCAGACTGAGCGATGTCATTGAAAAGCAAAGTATGATGCAGAATCAAGTGCCAAAGTGGATGAAGTTAAAGTTATCAGGACAGATTTGTAAAGAGCCAATCAGAGAGCAGAGGTGGTTGGTCCATTATCATTAAGTCTCTTAAAGCAGCATAATTGCAGGTATTACAGTGATCTTCAAATTTTTCAAGTATCACTTTCAATTTAGTTTTTTCTTCACCGTCCAAGTAATTAAAGGAGTTATAGATTTCTCGAGCTCAATGTCCTGCTATTGCTAGTAGCAGTGTTATTTTTTTTCTTCATCAGAGGCCGTTAAAATCATTAGCTACCATATATAGTTGGAACATTTGTTTGAAAATTTTCCAGTTATCCCGTAAGTTACCGATTGTTTTCAGCTGTCGTGGAGGTTGAACATGTTCCATCGAATGGGTCGTCGTCGAAGATCCATATGCTGCAAACTCTTCCACAGTCGAACCGACAGTACTTAATTTTCTTTCTTTTTGTCTAACCTAATCTAATGAATTCTTTTAAAGTCAACCGCCCTAGTACCATCTTTTATTACACTCCTGTACCATCTTTTATGACACTTCTTTGTGTGTTTTGATACACTACGGAGTGTAATATGTGTTACTCAAACCTTAGTTGCTGATGAGGTTTTCTGAATCTCGATGAAGAAGACTCGAACTTGTCCAGTAGTAGCAAAAGGTTTATTGAGTAACTATAACAATAATTGCGTGAGTTCTTTACTTTAACATTGATACTAGTGATAAGGTCAACTAGATCTAACTACAGTAACTATGCTGAACTACACTAACCATCTGAGTTCATCTTATACTCCTGTCCTGGTCACAGTACATCCAAAAGAGAGAGAGAAAAGCAATGTAGTTGATTTTATAGCCCTGTTGGTCCAGCCCTCTAGTGATCATCTGGCGCTACTGATTACACATTAACTCCTTCTGTACATGCACATAGAGAGCACTACAACAGTGACCTTACTTGTGCAACTTTCCTCAGCTAACAAATCCCTGCAGCTGGCCACCCAGATCCAGAAAGCTCCTGGTGTGGAATAAGCTATCAAAATGTTAACACGATCAAGTCAGGAAGTTGAACTGGCAGCAAAAGATCGTGAGATAATACAATTAGTTGAGGATGTACAGAGGTTTCAGGCAAACATAACCAAACTCCATGGAACCTCAGCAAGTCAGATCTCACAACTAGACCAGTTCACGCTCAAGAAAAATGTAGATCAAGATGCATATAGATACAAAGCCTGTCTTGAGAGAGAAAACAGAAAAGAACAAGAATTCTTCATGGTTCAACAACAGATCTTTCAAGAAGCAAGAGGTCAACCGGGAGAATTCCACAAACAAATATTTAAATGATCCAGTGAGGGCGAGGCCCAGATTGTGATGTCTTTGGAGACTCTGAATCTTGCGAGGCGTTACGAGCATTGCAAATCTCGCGAGAGTCCTCTTGCAAGATTCAATGGCCTCGCCCCAACACGCGTTGGATGCAACAAAGGCATTAAATCATGCCCTCCATCTCCTGTTGATATTTACACTGTCCTGAATCTTTTAAAAAAATTATGAGATGAAATGAAAAGAAAATCGCTTATTGTCACGAGTAGGCTTCAAATGAAGTTACTGTGAAAAGCCCCTAGTCGCCACATCCCGGTGCCTGTTCGGGGAGGCTGGTACAGACATTGAACCATGCTGCTGGCCTGCCTTGGTCTGCTTTCAAAGCCAGCGATTTAGCCCTGTGCTAAACAGCCCCTGGGTATGCAAAACAGCCCCTGGGTAACAGTGGTGGCAGCAAGCATTAATTAATCAAATACATCTGGGATGTATAGCCACCTGGACCTTAATAACTGTTTCCAAAACCGGAACGACCAAAGATCAAAAAAAGCTTTACTGAAAGGCTGTAAAGCAGGTGTCTGTCTCTCTCTTCCTCATGATATTAAAAGTATTATTCCCGTATTTGCAAAGTAATTATCCAGGGAGGAAAAATACTGCAAACCAAGATATTTTGGTTGAGGACGAAAACGAACCGAAATGGCTACAACATGGAATCACTGCATTGAGACCAACTGAATTGCAGATCCACAGATCTTTCAAAGTGGCGACCCAAGTGGACAAAGTAGTCAAGAAAGCATAAGGAATGCTTGCCTTCATTGGACGGGGCATTGAGTATAAAAACTGGAAAGTCATACTACAGCTGTACAGAACCTTCGTCAGGCCGCTCTTGGAATATTGCACACAATTCTGGTCACCACACTACCAGAAAGATGTGGAGGCTTTGGGGAGGGTGCAGAGGAAGTTTACCAGGATGTTCCCTGGTCTGGAGGGTGTTAGCTATGTGGAGAGGCTGAATAGACTCGGATTGTTTTCATTAGAAAGACAGAGGTTGAGGGGTGACCTGATAGAGGCCTACAAGATTAGGAGGAGTATGGATAGAGTGGATGGGCAGGCCCTCTTTCCCAGGGTGGAGAGATCAGTCACCAGGGGCACAGCTTTAAAGTCCGTGGGACAAAGTTTAGAGGAGGTGTGCAAGGCAGGTATTTTATGCAGAGGGTGGTGAGTGCCTGGAACGCGTTGCCAGGGGGGGTTGTGGAAGCAGATATATTAACGGTGTCCAAAAGGCATCTTGACAAACACATGGATAAGATGGGTATAGAGGGATACGGTACAAGGAAGTGCTGAGGGTTTTGGTCAAGGTTGGTATCATGACCGATACAGGCTTGGAAAGCCGAAGAGCCTGTTCCTTTGCTATACTGTTCTTTGTTCAAAGGACAGATAACCATATATTCCTTTGCTTAATCTTCTTCACAAACTGAAAAATAAACGTTAAGCCAACCATTTTATTCCACCATCTGTACTCTTGTGTGCGTGGGCCCAGGGAATTTATGTGACATTTGAATGTTGGTTACGATTTATGTATGTTTTTTAATATCAGTTCAATAAACTTATCTTATTCTTTGTTTAAACTCAGCAGCCCATATAGCTAATTCTTCACAAACTGAAAGCATAAATAGTGAGAATCGTGCAGTATTGTTGCAGCATATCCTGTCTAAATTCACAAAAAAAACAGTTAGTGTCTGTAAAGATGGATTTTCACAGACTTCATTCGTGAACACAAGATGTACTTATTAATAAGAATTGTACAGCAGCCACAATGCTGTCAATTGCTCCCACAATGTTTCTGCCCAAGAGCCTATCTCACATGAGGCGATTCCACACTCTGAATCCCGATAGGTCATCTAGACCAGGTGACCCTAACCTGTTGTGTTACCCTAAAAGCAACAGTCATTATTTTAATTCCTTTATACAATCTTCAACAACGAATTGACTCCTAAATACTAACTAAACATGATGTACATGAATTAGACAATTATAAGTGGAGTCCTTGAGGACGTTTTCTGTTTCTTGTAGTGTAGTGCAATTGTGTTGTCTGCGATGCTTACACATAATCAATGCTAACAGGAACTGCAATAACGGGTGCCTCTTCTGGCACAGGCAATGAATCTGTATTTCCATGGCGAAATCAGTTACGTTGACAATCAGTCGATCAGATCATTCAGTGCTTATGGATTTGAAAGCATTTATTAATCACGACACTGACTGCTGGAGCGTCTCTCTACTCCTCAATTGGTCCACATGTTTATGAACGATTCATTATTCCACATCCAATTTGCATGAAAAGGTTCTGGCCTCAGAAACAATAGTCTAACTTCCTTTCAGTTCCCCGACTTAAGTTGCGCGGTGCGACAACCTGGAAGTGCGGATACATGGGGATGCATGCTGGAAGCGCACGGCATTCAAACTCCCAACTGACATTTTTTGGACAGCTGGAACTCCAGCGCTGAACTGGTCCTGCTGCATTTCAAACCAAGGGAAAGTGCTAACTTGGTCAACTTGCCTTGGGTTTTGGTAAATTTTTACACCTTTTTATTTGCATATTTCTTTCTCGCTCCAGGATCGTTGAGCAAAGGCAGAAGACATCGGGAGCCATTTGTTTGGTTGATTAATGTTTTATATTATTAGTGTTTAGTGTTTATAAATATGTTTTAAATTCAAATAAAGTGAAAGAAAGATATATATATATTTTAAACTTTGCTTCGTCATGAGAGTGCTAATTCCATTAAAATGTACTTTACTGTATGAAGTGACTTTGGAGTCACAGAAAGTGAAAGAAAGATTTTTTTCTGACTTTGGTTTGTCATGAAGATTTGCTTTGGCAGTCAGGACTCTGTCATCCTCAGCATATGGGCGGCCCAGTGGAGTTGGTTTCAGATGATCATGGCCTCAATACTGCTGCTATGTCTCCATCAAGGACACTAATGTTAGCACGCCTGTCCTCCCAGCTGATTCAGAGCTAAAGTACATTTGGATTTTGCAAAGTATTTTAAGCGGTGCTGTTCAAGAGTCTCCCTGATGTAATATTCATCCATACAAACCTCAGCGATTACTTGAAATGCTTTAACAAAGTTGAATGCCTTAGCTGATGTATACAAGCTTCCTGTAAGCTATTGTGAACTATCTCTCTGATAGCTATTACAGAATCCAGTGGAGATTGAAAATCTGTAATCATGCTTCATCTCTGCTGGGGCATCACATTCTTAATTTTTTTTCTTAAAGTCCTTGAACTTTTTTAGGATGTCAACTTGTACTCAGGAATCATAAGGGAAAAGTCAGGCATCATCTCCACCTGACAATGAAGCAAATCAATTACTTACCCCTAAGAGTAAACTGGCGAAGAATATCACATGAAATGATGTCAGAGGAGATATGCGCCAGGAGGCTGCACTTCAGCATGGAACCAATGCCTTTGTGAAATGTTGAAGAAAAACCTGAATCTGAAGTCTAACTGCCCGCACTGCCTTAACAGTGGAAACTCACAACAGCGTTGAATTCTTTTGTGTCTGAAAGAGTTAATGTCATGATGATTTCTTGCGGCACTGGAGCATATGTGATACTTTCTTGCAAGGGTAGAAGGCTAAGAGCATCCGCATTTGCAATGTGTGTTTCAATCCAAGTTGGTGCTTGAAATTAAGAGGCAGACAGAGTTAACGCACATCATTGAATTCTTGCCAAGACGATTGGTAGGTTAGCCTTGCCATCTTTGAAGAGACCCAAGAGCAGTTTGTGGTCAGAAATGTTGGGAAAGTATGTACCATGTAAGTACTCATAGAATTTCTTGATGCCAAATATTATTGATTGTCTTTTTTTCTTGATTTGTGAATAGCCTTTTCGGTCTATGGGAGGGTTCTTGGCACATACCTTGTCGGTCTTTGAGAGCTGTCATCCATCTAATGGAACAACACCACCACAGCAACACCAAATGGAGAAACTTTGCAGATCAATATCAGTTCTTTAGATGGGTTGAAATGCACCAACAGATTTGAGCAATGCAGCAATTGCTTTACTCTGTTGAAACTTCCTCCTGGGGAACCTTCCAGTACTAATGATGGTGTTTCTTTCACAGAATATGGAAGGGGGTCAATGCCATCGATATGTTTCATAAAAGAATGTCCTTAGCAGTTTACTATCCCTAAAAACAATTTGACTTCAGCTGTGTTTGTGGGGCAGGCACCTTCTTTATTGCCTTGACATTGTCGTCCATGGGACATAATCCTTGTGCATCTATATGCTTTCCCAGGTAGGTCACCTCAATGGCTTGAACGTTGCACTTCTCTTTCTTGAGGTGAACTCCAGCCTCGTGAAATCCCTTGAACATTTCCCCTGAGTTTGCTGGATGCCCGGCCTCTGTCGATTCTGCCATAAGGACATCATTCAGGTAGACCATGTAGAGATTCTTCATTGTCCTTAGGAATAGTGCACATGCCGAAGACAGCCAGAAAGGCAGCTGTGTACATTGGAATAGGCCTTTGTGTATGTTTATTGTGACATACCCCTGGGAAGCATCATCTAAATCAATTTGCTGTTATGCGTGACTCATATCCAGCTTTGTGCAAGAATGATCTCCGGCCAGCTTTGCATACAGGTCTTCAGTTTTCGGGATTGGGTAGTTATCCAGTTTGGTGGCCAGATTAGCAGTTATATATAATCGCCACAAATGCGGGTGGTGTTGTCCCATTTCAACACAGGAGACTATAGGTGCTGTCCATTCTGAGAACTGAACTGGCTGGATAATGCCTAGTTCTTCCAAACTGTTTAACTCAATATCCACTTTCCCTTGTAAGGTATATGGTACCAGTTTTGCCTAAAGAATCAGCGAGTCACCTCTGCATCCACATAAATTTTAGCTTGCAGCCCTTTGATTTTACTTGATCCATCACAGAAGATGTTCTAGTATTTTCTTATCAGTTTGGGCAGTCCCTCTTCTCACACCTGAAAACTCTCTGTGCAATTCAATTTGATTTCTTTAAGCCAATCGTGGCCGAGAGGCTTGGTCCTTCATCTGTCACTATTATCGCTGGGAGCTGGGTAGACTGTTGTCCATCGCTTCAGATACCATTGTGGCATCTTTTATTTTTGTTGCTTCTCCTGCACAATCTTCAATTTGGCAGAACTGCTTTTCTCCCTCTCTTAGGCACTAAAATGTATGCCCATCCATCACAGTGGCTCATGCCCCTTTATCCACTCCCATCTTAAGAAGTTTTCCATTTAGCTGGAGTTTTACAGTAATAAGGTCGATCTTGCCTGTTTTTTTAGATTGAACACAGAGTGAATACCAGATCACTGGTGCTAGGCTTTTTCACATTGTATACTTGTAACATCTTGGTTGATCAACTACTTAGCGATCTTGACTTAGATCAGCCCTGTTTTATTGTGACAATAAAAACAATCAGCCTCCTTAAACCAACATGATTCAGGAATGTGGCTGTGCCCACATCGGTCGCATTCAACTTTAAGCATTACTGACTGATTGCCTATTCTGTACCTTTTTGTAACGTTGGTGGCTGAAATAGTTCCATGCTTTGCGGTTGCTTCAGCAGTTTTACCGCCACCGCTCGCTGCAGGTTCCTTCCCTAACTGGGGAATGGTGCTATTTTGTGTCCTCTACAGCTCTTGTGCACATTGTTCAGTGCTCTCCTTGGCCAGCGCTATCTCCATTACTCGTTTAAAATGTACGTCACCCTCTTCAAGCAATTTGTGTTGAATAGCATTGTTGTTCATGCCGCAGACATACCGATCTCATAACATGTCATTTAGGGTGGCTACAAAATCACAATCCTCTGATAATTGGTTCAGTTTACCAATGTAATTTGTGATCAATTCATCTAGGACTCTCATCCTGTTTGGGCTCTTATTTTACCTTCAAATAAGAGTCAATTGTCCGGTTGATTGCAGGTATCAAAATATATTTTAGTGCTTGAATACACTTGGTTAAGAACTGAATCAAAACTTTAGAAATGAAATTTCAAACAATATATGAAAGAGTTTAACTCATGACAAAAAAAAGAACATAAAATCATAAAGATATCACTTTAAACACAAACAAACACATATTTGATTCAAGAATTCGGGAATGCAGGAATTCAGAAACAAAACCTCGACCATGAGGTCCTACTTTTAAGGAAATTCTTCTCTCTGGCTTAATCCCTCATTTACTCTCATTGGTTTCTAATTCTTAACTTAGACCTCTTGGCTTGTTCAAATGGATGTCTGTTACTTCGAGGATGATTTATTAATCGAATATTGGACATTACTTAAGATTGACTAGTGCCTATCAAGACTAGCTAAGCATCTGAATGCGCAGTCTTAGGAAAATTATTGGATATGGTTCTCACACCAGAACTTGGCCCAAAGACCTTGCTGTAACTGATTAGTTGATACATTCTTATTGCTGAATACACTGGAATACAATGGCTGATTCATCAAGTGAAACATTGACTGAAACAATGTCTGGATTCCCACAGTCTAATTCATTAAGTAAAACAATGACTGGATTCTCAGTCAAGACGCTTTTAATAATTTGCACCTCTCTGCTACATGTATTCAATTAGCACCTATAAATATGAATAAATTAATAAATTTAACCCTCATGTTAAATTTGCAACTCTGGAGTATGGCTGATGGTTGAACTTACAATTGACACTTCACAAAATCCACAAGTTCACAAAATGACTTTGTATAAGGTTATAGGTCTGAGTTCCACCAACACTGAGGAGAATTGCTTTGTGTTTCGTCTCCTCTCCTATTTGATTTGCTTGGAAATAGTACCCAAGCCGCTCAATGTATTGTTTCCAGTCCTTGGGGAGGATCAAATGGGTCTATTTGCCCAAAGAGAGGCACTTTGTTGAGTACATATTTTTAAGACTTTGATTATAACAGGAGACTCACAGTTGTCGGGCCAGAGACAGTATCAGGATAATTTATCCTCATCGCAAGATGAAAAAAATGCACTTTCACAGACTTCATTAGTGAACACAAAAGATATTTATTGGTAAGAATTATATAGCAACCGTATGGCTCTAGCTTGTTCCCAAAATGTCTGCTCAGAAACCTTTCTCACCATGGGTTATTCCATGCTCTGAGTCCTGATTAGTCACCCAAACCAGGTGACCCTTATACTTCTGTGTTATCCTTAAAATCACCACACATGGCTCCAAACGTGGCCATGGCATTGTCAAGTATCAGCCTGTACGCAGTTAAGTCCTCATTATTTCAGGAGGTTTTGCGAACCAGGAAGAAGCCAGAGAAACAGTAACACAATGTTTCTTTGACGTTTCCAGAGGAGACCTGATTTAGAGATTAGAATGTGTGTTTATTTCATCATGTATTTCTTTAATTGAAAGCTGTTGATTATAATAGTTTCCAAAATTAGCTAACTTTTCAGCAACTGTAAACTTGGAAGAGCAAACAGTCATCTGTGAGTATTCACTGCCACATTTACATTACATGGTTTTAGATTTGGCATTAACATTGAATCAATGCATCTAGGTTCATTTTGGGTAATACCTTCTACCCAACTAATCTCCTGAACTATTATATCTCATTTAATCAGCAGTATTTGAAATGTAGTTCTAAAGACATTTTGGGTTAATAATACCTTCCTTTGTAGGTTTACTGTTAAACAGTCTTGTGGTATGTAAATTCTATTTTTCCTATCCACATTTCTATACTCACTATTATGATCCTAGACAAGACTCCAACAGTGGCTAGGATACTGGACCAAAACCCCAATATTTTAGTTTATTTTGTAAGACTGTGCGGAAAGAATAATTCATTCGAAGAAATAGAGATTTGGTATTTTAAAACAAAACGTTATTGTTAACACAATATTGAACTCTTTAACATCATGCCCAAAATAGCTTACAATTACCCCTTAAACAATACTACTCAATACAGTAAATACAATACCCTTAATTACTATCTCTATTCTCAATTAAACAACAAAAATTCCCGTACAGCCTCCCCGGACAGGCGCCGGAATGTGGCGGCTAGGGGCTTTTCACAGTAACTTCATTGAAGCCTACTTGTGACAATAAGCGATTTTCATTTCATTTCAAAACAAAAAAAAACATACAGCTCTCAATCCATCCTACAACCCAATGGCACAGAGTAGTACTTGGTTTCCAGAACAGATTTGGCTCCTGTTAAAACCCCTGTAGACTCTAGCTGGATGTCTTCCAAAAGCTATTTTGTTTCAGCTTTTTCCTTGTTCTCAGACTAGTATATAAGAACATAAGAACATAAGAACTAGGAGCAGCAGTAGGCCATCTGGCCCCTCGAGCCTGCTCCGCCATTCAATTAGATCATGGCTGATCTTTTGTGGACTCAGCTCCACTTTCTGGCCCGAACACCATAACCCTTAATCCCTTTATTCTTCAAAAAACTATCTATCTTTACCTTAAAAACATGTAATGAAGGAGCCTCAACTGCTTCACTGGGCAAGGAATTCCATAGATTCACAACCCTTTGGGTGAAGAAGTTCCTCCTAAACTCAGTCCTAAATCTACTTCCCCTTATTTTGAGGCTATTTCCCCTACTTCTGCTGTCACCCGCCAGTGGAAACAACCTGCCCGCATCTATCCTATCTATTCCCTTCATAATTTTAAATGTTTCTATAAGATCCCCCCTCATCCTTCTAAATTCCAACGAGTACAGTCCCAGTCTACTCAACCTCTCCTCATAATCCAACCCCTTCAGCTCTGGGATTAACCTAGTGTATCTCCTCTGCACACCCTCCAGCGCCAGTACGTCCTTTCTCAAGTAAGGAGACCAAAACTGAACACAATACTCCAGGTGTGGCCGCACTAACACCTTGTACAATTGCAACATAACGTCCCTAGTCTTAAACTCCATCCCTCTAACAATGAAGGACAAAATTCCATTTGCCTTCTTAATCACCTGTTGCACTTGTAAACCAACCTTCTGTGACTCATGCACTAGCACACCCAAGTCTCTCTGAACAGCGGCATGCTTTAATATTTTATCGTTTAAATAATAATCCCGTTTGCTGTTATTCCTACCAAAATGGATAACCTCACATTTGTCAACATTGTATTCCATCTGCCAGACCCGAGCCCATTCACTTAACCTATCCAAATCCCTCTGCAGACTTCCAGTATCCTCTGCACTTTTCGCTTTACCTCTCATCTTAGTGTCATCTGCAAACTTGGACACATTGCCCTTGGTCCCCAACTCCAAATCATCTATGTAAATTGTGAACAATTGTGGGCCCAACACGGATCCCTGAGGGACACCACTAGCTACTGATTGCCAACCAGAGAAACACCCATTTATCCCAACTCTTTGCTTTCTATTAATTAACCAAACCTCTATCCATGCTACTACTTTACCCTTAATGCCATGCATCTTTATCTTATGCAGCAACCTTTTGTGTGGCACCTTGTCAAAGGCTTTCTGGAAATCCAGATATACCACATCCATCGGCTCCCCGTTATCTACTGCATTGGTAATGTCCTCAAAAAATTCCACTAAATTAGTTAGGCATGACCTGCCCTTTTACGAACCCATGCTGCGTCTGCCCAATGGGACAATTTCTATCCAGATGCCTCGCAATTTCTTCCTTGATGATAGATTCCAGCATCTTCCCTACTACCGAAGTTAAGCTCACTGGCCTATAATTTCCTGCTTTCTGCCTACCTCCTTTTTTAAACAGTGGCGTCACATTTGCTAATTTCCAATCCACCGGGACCACCCCAGAGTCTAGTGAATTTCGGTAAATTATCACTAGTGCATCTGCAATTTCCTTAGCCATCTCTTTTAGCACTCTTGGATGCATTCCATCAGGGCCAGGAGACTTGTCTACCTTTAGCCCCATTAGCTTGCCCATCACTCCCTCCTTAGTGATAACAATCCTCTCAAGGTCCTCACCTGTCATAGCCTCATTTCTATCAGTCGCTGGCATGTTATTTGTGTCTTCCACTGTGAAGACCAACCCAAAAAACCTGTTCAGTTCCTCAGCCATTTCCTCATTTCCCATTATTAAAACTCCCTTCTCATCCTCTAAAGGACCAATATTTACCTTAGCCACTCTTTTTTGTCTTATATATTTGTACAAACTTTTACTGTCTGTTTTTATATTCTGAGCAAGTTTACTCTCATACTCTATCTTACTCTTCTTTATAGCTTTTTTAGTAGCTTTCTGTTGCCCCCTAAAGATTTCCCAGTCCTCTAATCTCCCAGCAATCTTTGCCACTTTATATGCTTTTTCCTTCAATTTGATACTCTCCCTTATTTCCTTAGATATCCATGGTTGATTTTCCCTCTTTCTTCCGTCCTTCCTTTTTGTTGGTATAAACCTTTGCTGAGCACTGTGAAAAATCGCTTGGAAGGTTCTCCACTGTTCCTCAACTGTTCCACCACAAAGTCTTAGCTCCCAGTCTACCTTAGCTAGTTCTTCTCTCATCCCCTTGTAATCTCCTTTGTTTAAACACAAAACACTAGTATTTGATTTTACTTTCTCACCCTCCATCTGTATTTTAAATTCCACCATATTGTGATCGCTCCTTCCGAGAGGATCCCTAACTATGAGATCATGAATCAATCCTGTCTCATTACACAGGACAAGATCTAGGACCGCTTGTTCCCTCGTAGGTTCCATTACATACTGTTCTAGGAAACTATCGCGGATACATTCTATAAACTCCTCCTCAAGGTTGCCTTGACCGACCTGGTTAAACCAATCGACATGTAGATTAAAATCCCCCATGATAACTGCTGTACCATTTCTACATGCATCAGTTATTTCTTTGTTTATTGCCTGCCCCACCATATCGTTACTATTTGGTGGCCGATAGACTACTCCTATCAGTGACTTTTTCGCCTTACTATTCCTGATTTCCACCCAAATGGATTCAACCTTATCCTCCATAGCACCGATGTCATCCCTTACTATTGCCCGGATGTCATCCTTAAATAACAGAGCAACACCACCTCCCTTACCATCCACTCTGTCCTTCCGAATAGTTTGATACCCTTGGATATTTAACTCCCAGTCGTGACCATCCTTTAACCATGTTTCAGTAATGGCCACTAAATCATAGTCATTTACAATGATTTGTGCCATCAACTCATTTACTTTATTCCGAATACTACGAGCATTCAGGTGAAGTACACTTATGTTGGTTTTTTTACCTCTGTTTTGAATCTTAACATCTCCAGTTTTATTCCTTTTGTTATTACTGGGCCTATTCACTGAGCTCCCCTCAGTCACTGTACCTTGTACTGTCGCCCTTTCAGATTTTTGACTATGTCTTCTCTGCCTTGCACTTTTCCCCTTACTTCCTTTTGCTTCTGTCCCTGTTTTACTACCTTCCAACTTCCTGCATCGGTTCCCACCCCCCTGCCACATTAGTTTAAACCCTCCCCAACAGCTCTAGAAAACACCCCCATTAGGACATCGGTTCCAGTCCTGCCCAGGTGCAGACCGTCCGGTTTGTACTGGTCCCACCTCCCCCAGAACCGGTCCCAATGCCCCAGGAATTTGAATCCCTCCCTCTTGCACCATCTCTGGAGCCACGCATTCATCCTATCTATCCTGACATTCCTACTCTGACTAGCTCGTGGCACTGGTAGCAACCCGGAGATTACTACCTTTGAGAGCCTACTTTTTAGTTTAACTCCTAACTCCCTGAATTCCGCTTGTAGGACCTCATCCCGTTTTTTACCTATATCGTTGGTGCCTATGTGCACCACAACAGCTGGCTGTTCACCCTCCCCCCCCCAGAATATCCTGCAGCCGCTCCGAGACATCCTTGACCCTTGCACCAGGGAGGCAACATACCATCCTGGAGTCTCGATTGCGTCCACAGAACCGCCTGTCTATTCCCCTTACGATCGAGTCCCCTATCACTATAGCCCTGCCATTTTTCTTCCTGCCCTGCTGTGCAGCAGAGCCAGCCACGGTGCCATGAACCTGGCTGCTGCTGCCTTCCCCTGGTGAGCCATCTCCCTCAACAGTATCCAAAGCGGTATATCTGTTTTGCAGGGAGATGACCGCAGGGGACACCTGCGCTGCCTTCCTACTCTTGCTCTTTCTTTTGGTCACCCATTTTCTATCTCCCTCATTAACCTTCACCTGCGGTGTGACCAACTCGCTAAACGTGCTATCCACGACCTCCTCAGCATCGCGGATGCTCCAAAGTGAGTCCATCCGCAGCTCCAGAGCCGTCAAGCGGTCTAACAAGAGCTGCAACTGAACACACTTCTTGCACGTGAAGGAGCCAGGGACAGTGGACGTGTCCCTGAGCTCCCACATCGCACACGAGGAGCATGACACGGGTCTGGGATCTCCTGCCATGTCTTAAACCCTTGGTAAACTTAAACAACTAGAATTTCAAACTAAAAATAAATAAATTAGACAATGAAAAGGAAAAGAGAGACTACTTACCAGTCACTTATGCACTGCTTTAAATACTATTTATCTATTTTAACTACCATACTGTGAGAGAAAACTGCTCTACGTGTGGAGTTAAGGGTAGCCAGATCAAACCTCAACTCAAAATCTTCTGAAAATATCTGAATACCTTTGCTCCACCCAGCAATGACATCGTCTCTCCAAGTTGAAAACAAATTAAATCCCCTAGCTGAAAACACATGTACTCCCCAGGGACTCACCTTCGTGAAACAACACAGTGACACAGTAGTTAGCACTGCTTCCTCACAGCTCCAGAGACCTGGGTTCAATTCCGACCTCCAGTGACTCCCTATGCGACATTTGCACTTTGTCTCCGTGTTTGCGTGGGTTTACTCCAGCTACTCTGGTTTTTTCCCATAGTCCAAAGATGTGCAGGTTAGATGGATTGGTCACACTGAATTGCCCCTTAGTGTCCAAGGTTTATGTGGGTTACAGGTATATGTTGGAGGTGTGGGCTTAAGTAGGGCCTAATGGCCTCCTTCTGCACTGTAAAATCTATGATTGCAACAGTGCATTAGCCCAGGCTTTTACTCTGGTAAATTTTACCCCTGGCTCCTAAAAACACTCTGGTCATGCATGACTACTGCAGTCAATTAAACTCTAACCCAAGCTTTTAACCCTTAAATTGCCAACTGTTTATAATCCAATACATCTAAAATCCTGCATTTGTCACACTCACAATTGGAAGCTGTTTTGCGTAGCATTGTATTGGACTCTTTCACACTTGCCCACACTCCGCTGATGTGTCTGCCTAAATTTATGGGTTTTAACTTGAAGAAATAATTTGTAAGGACTATTTTAATTTGGGTATATTCTGTCTGTCTAAATTATTGTGCATGTGTTAGCCTGCATAATGCAGGCTCCAGGATCTATTTCATATCCACAGCTAAAATGGATGTTGAAATCTTTTAATCTACACCATTCTTTCAATTATAGCAGAGAGTGGTGTATCTATCAATGGTGAACTTCATTGGTAAGGAGGCAATGCATTGAAGAAGTCATTGTTGCTGGTCTCCATGGATTTATTTTTTGCTTGCCTGTAGGTTGTTGCTAGCCGAGCACATTTTCTCATTTCATTTAGTTCTGATTCATATTCGGTCAGGGGCTAAATGGCACTGTGTTCATAATTTCCTCAACACCCTTGCAATGCTTCTGTTTGAATGTCCATTGGGACAATCTAACAAAGAAACAACAAAGTGAATAATCTGTTTTAGGCCCAAAACCATACACAAAGAGACTTGAGGGTATTGTGTTCCAAAGGCAAAAAGCTTTCAAGGCAGGTTATACTAAATGCTGAAATATAACAAAATAATTATAGCATACTAATTAAAAAGTTGAGATGAAATCTGGCAAAGCTTAACACTGTGTCAAGATTCTGAGTGCTCTCTCAAGGGGTCTTGAGATAGCACTTAAATGGTCCAGTCTTGCTCCATGTGTTCAAGCATATATTGTATGTGTTGACTTGTATGAATATAATCACAAATTAGTTCTGTTGGGCCTTAAGCCCCCTTGGGCCTACATATTGATAAATTTCCCTGTCTCCGGGCTACCCAGCCATCTGTTCACTCCTACACATTAAAGATAGGGACAGACAGTTTCAAGTACTAACTTTCTCCCTGAAAATGTGCTGACAAGGATGGAGAGGTGTTTAATTACTTGGTTCACCTCAAAGATGAACCATCTAAGGCAGGTTAATCAATCTTCAGGCAAGGCCTGCCTCTGTGCTCCCAACAAGGTAAACAATATTTAACAGAAAGCCTGAAAAGAGATTTTTTTCCCTGGAAAATAGAGGATGCAAGTGCAGAAGATATATCTTTTACTTCCAAACCACAATATATATTCATGTTTATGTAAACAATACATGAAGGCAACCTTTGTCCCAACTAGACGGGATACAAAAATCTTGAATATTCTTAAGGCAGCATTACCAATAAGTTAGACATTACATTCATTTATCTAAATTGCTGGACCTATTGAATGAACTGTCAAATACTGCATAACTGTGTGTATGTTTTAAAGCTACAATCCAAACAAGTTCTGTGGCCTTATTGCTACATTCACTTTTTGACCCCAAATTGTCATTGATCTGTTTTTTCCCCTTTCTGTGCATTTCTGAATGTTTGACAGCAGAAGTACATTCATCCTGCGATCTTAGGAGTTTTTAAAAATTCTTAATTATAGCAATTATTCAGATCCTCTGAGAGTACATTTTGAGTCATTTGTCATAAACTAAAATAAAATCCATCCCCTAATCCTTGAATCTCTATGAACAGTCAGCTACTCCCACACTCTTTGCTCTGCTTTCATCTTCACTTCAGTCACTGCTGTCATCTCTATTCTCTGCCTCCTCCTCTTCATTTGGAAGAAGTCCAAATCTTTTTTTGAGGAAAATACTCAACAAGAAATGGCTCACATATCTCAAAATTTGTAAATAAGGTATACCTGAATGCCATAATTTTTGAGTAATTTAGTAAAGGAGACATATTACTGTCTTACAGTTTTAGTTGGAGTTATAAATGAACCCTTGGTTTACTTCGGTATCAATTCACACATTCGGCACAGGTTGGTTGACAAAAAGAATGAGATAAACGGGACATTTTGCTTGGCCTTGGAATTGATTTTGTTAAGAAGCTTCTGTTGAATGATGCCGAGTATTTTTATTTTTAGTATGATGTATGTATTTTATGCTGTGACATGCAATTTCATTTCCCATTTGATTGTTATTTATGAATGTGAGATAATAATTAACAGGGCGTCAAATAATCAGTATCATTGCTGAGTTTAAGTGCACTTTCCCAAGATTGAAGCGAATTATAATTTGCCCTTGTACCAGTTATGAGTTATGGTTCATAACTCATAACTTTTAGTCAGTTCAATACTGGTCAAGACATGACACTCAACCATTTAATCTGGGAGACAACAGATTTCAGCACTGGTCTCTGGTGTATACTGAACTTTGCATTCTAAGGGCCCTTCCTGTCGATTCCCTTAGTTCCTTTTTCTTTTATTTTGTTTTTATCATTTTTGCTCCACAGTTCATTAATGGAGACATACTTTTATGAGCAGAGGAAGTAAGGAACTCAAAAAAGTACACTGTGTTATAAAGTTTTGCATTGTGAGCAGAAGAACCCAGACTTTATGGCACCCAAGAGATTGAAGGGGTTTGTTTTGATTGATTGGCCAGGGCCAGTATTCTGTCCAGGAACCAACACCAATTGGTTCCTGTCAGGTGCAGCTTCTTGGAAAGAACCCAGGAGAAGTCACTGGATACTCAAGGTGGAAGTAGCTCTCTACCTCTGATCTGTCTGAAGGCAGAAACTTCTGGACCCTGAAAGAAGAAGCTGTCTCTCTCGAATGCCATCTCTTTCTATGAATCTACAATGGAAACCCTTACAAGCTGTAAGCCTAGACTGAAGGAGAAACTAACTGGAAGATGTCCATTTGAAACAAAGACTCTTAGGGCGTGATCCTCCTGCCGTGCTGCGTCGGAACGGCAGCTCGCCTTGGTGCAGTGTGGCTGGTGAAAGCCGGGAGACCCTGCTCCCGGGATCAACCCGGCTCTCAATGCCTTGTAATATTCGATGTAAATCTGCATATTAGAGCGAGGCAATAAGCTTTACTCTAATGTGCAGATTAGCAAGGTACCTGAGGCATTGGGATTCAATCCCTTCACTTTGGGGACCTCAGTAGAGCACCGTTTGGTAGTCAGGTGAGAATGATGCCAAAGGAGGCCAACAAACCGAGTTGTGACAACTGCTTCTAATCCATATCCTGGGGTGTAGGTCTGACCTCTGATTCCACTGGGTGGGTTATATCCAATCCCATGGCGTGGGTCTGTTACCTAATGCAAGAGGCACTTATATGGTGGGAGATTTGATGGAGGAGAAGCTTGGAGGGCTGTGGAAAATGTTCGTGCCCCTCCTGGCCCACAGGTATTGCTGTGAAAGCAATTACTTTTTCCCAAAGCTGTTCTTCCCTCACTTGAGCTGCTGGACTTCCTGAGGCCGGGGTAAACTGGCTGCCCACTTTCAAACCTGCAAAGCATGATATTGACCACCTCCATTCATGTACCCTGTTCACTCGAACTGGAGTTCTTCGGGGTAGTGTCCTTTGCTTAATCAACCCTCTTCAACTGTTTCATCAATGAACTTCCCTCCATCATAATGTCAGAAGTGGGGATGCTCCTTGATAATTGCACAGTCAGCACCATTTGTGACTTCTCAAATACTTGAAGCAGTCCATGGCCACATGCAGCAAGACCTGAGAAACATCGAGGCTTGAGCTGATAAGTAGCAAGTAACATTGCACCACACAAGTACTAGGCAATGACCATCTCCAACAGGAAAGAATCTAACCATCCATCCCTTGACATTCAATGCCATTACCATCACTGAATTCCCCCACTATCAACATCCTGGGAGTTACCATTAACCAGAAATTGAACTGGACTAGTCATATTAAATAATAAATAAATAAATACTGTGGTTTCAAGAGCAAGTCAGATGCTAGGAATTCTGCCGTAGGTAACTCTCCTCCTGACTCCCTAAAGCCTGTCCACCATCTACAGGACAAAAATCAGGAGTGCGATTGAATACACCACTTGCTTGTATAACTGCAGTTTCAACAACACTCAAGAACCTCGTCACCATCTAGTGTAATTTGGGCAACACGGTAGCACAAGTGGCTAGCATTGTGGCTTCACAGCACCAGGGTCCCAGGTTTGATTCCCCGCTGGGTCACTGTCTGTGCGGAGTCTGCACATTCTCCCCGTGTCTATGTGGGTTTCCACTGGGTGCTCCGGTTTTCTCCCACAGTCCAAAGACGTGCAGGTTAGGTGGATTGGCCATGATAAATTAATCTTAGTGTCCAAAATGGTTCGGAGGGTTTATTGGGTTACGGGGATAGGGTGGAAGTGAGAGCTTAAGTGGGTCAGTGCAGACTCGATGGGCCGAATGGCCTCCTTCTGCACTGTATGTTCTATGTTCTATGTGATGCAGTCCACCTGATTGGAACTCACTTTCTAACAGCACCACATGGACTGCTGTGGATCACCACCACCTTCTCAAGGGCAATTAGGGGTGGTCAGTATCTGCAACGCCCATATCTGTGAATGAATACATTTCAAAAATATATTCTAACTTCATGCGAACGAACCTTGCTATGAACTTGCCGCATTTCTTTCTCTTAGATGCTGATTAAATCAACTGTTATTGTTTGACTTACGGAGGTTCACCATCACCTCTCTGACACCTCTTCCTATCACAAGCTATGACTGCTTCATGAACCATCAAGCCATCACTTTCAAGACTGTCACTGACCTAATTCCCATGGATACCTTCACTCCGTGGCCTCATTGCCACCCAACCCCACACAGCACAATTCTACTTCCTTTCCAAGGTTCACAAACAGGATTGCGCTGGTTCTTCCCTTAGAACTGGTTTCTTCCATTCCTCGCTCAATTTTCTCCTCCTACTGTCCAATCTCTTCCCACCTACACCTATAACTATTTCAACACATTCTACCACTTTAACGGTTTCCCGTTTCCTGTGGCCTTCGCAGTCTCCCATCACCATCTTCTGCCAATCTCTCTGTACATCCCCCCCCCCACCGCTCCCATCCACCCATCAGGATGGTTTTGAGGAAAGAAAAGTGGCCCCATCAGACCCCATTCACCATTACTGTCCTCTGTCTGTCTGCACTTATTCTCACATTGAACAACTTCTTCAAATCAACACACCTTGTACAAATAAAAGATGTTGCTACGGGCATCTGTCTGGGTCTTCGCTGTAATAGCCCGCACGGGGTCTATGGGGTAGGAATGATTATCTTCACTGTGGTCCTTGCCAGGGGTGGGGAATCTCTATTAACCTTTGTGTAAAAGGTCGGCCTAGCAAGGCACTGGCCAGAACAGGAACCCAGTAGGAATCTACCGGACAGTGCATGTATCATGTTGCAAATAAAGCTACTTTTTTAAATTTTACTTAGTGGACTCACCATGTCCTGATTAAACAAGCTACACTGGCCTTTTTGTGGGATATTTAGAACATTGTTTGTGGGAGGAAACTGGAGCACATGGAGGAAACCCATGCAGACACGGGGAGACATGTAAACTCCACAGAGACAGTCACGTAAGGCCAGAATTGAACTCGGGTTCCTGACGCTGTGAGGCAGCAGTGCTACCCACAGTGCTACCATGCCGCCCCATGGCTTAGATCAAGCTGGATCAGGTGGGGTAAAGGGCCACTTTGAACGTATGAATGCAATAGCGAGAAAGTAGTGAAGGGTATAACTAGCCAGGTGCCACATCATGCCAATAGAATGCCGAACTGAATTGTCCAGGTAAGTGATTTTCTTTCAAAAATTGAATTAAAATTGATGCATGGCACATTCTAAAAATACCTGGTTTTCAGGCAACTCTGACTTTTGAACGTTGTATTTGAGACACTGTATTGTATATGCTGCTCATTATGAGGTCTCCCCTGCGGTTAGGAAAACAAATGTAGATTGGATAATCATTTATTCAGTCCACAACTGTGGGCCCTACCTTCTGTTTGCCTGCCATTTTAAATCTGCATCCACTCCAACTCTAGCCTCTCTGGCTGTGGCCTCCTACCCTGCTCAAATAAAACTCAGTGTAAGCTCAAGGAACAGCACTGCATCTTTCAGTCAGGCATTTTGCAGCCTTGCAGACTCAACATTGAGCTCACCACTTTTAGATTGTGGCCTCTGCTGCATTTTATCTAGCAACATCTATTTATAATGGAGAACTTATTTCAACGTACTACTCCTCCGGACCCATCTTTTCTCTCTTTACTAACCCATTACTATCCCCTTTGTCTTGTGCCATCATCAATTTTGGCCAATTAACCTCTCCTGCTTCCAACCTATAAAATACTTATTTCTGTTCGTTCTTCCTTGAAGTTTGTTTATAGTCTGGTGCAGCTCCAAATTTTCTGAGTTCTGATGAAAGGCCATTGACCTGTGTGGTGATATAACCACTGTAGTTATGTGTACTTGCAGTAGGGGGATGTATGCCTGTACCTGTAATACAGGTTCCTCCGGTAAGCCCCTGCCGGCTAGCTCCGCCCACAGGGAGCTTGTGTATAAATATGCGTGTAAGTCACTCAGACCTTAGTCTACAGTTGCAGATGGAGGAATAGCATCGCACAGCAATAAAGCCTTGATTGTACTAGTCTCTCATCTTTGAGTATAATTGTTAGCGCTACAACCTGAAATATCAATACTTCCCCTCTCTCCGTGGGTGCTGCCTAACCTTCCAAGGATTTCCAATATTTTCTTTTTAGATTTCAGGTTAACTCAGAGTCTATCACTGCCAACCCATCTCCTCGGAACAGGATGGCTGCCTGTCCCCTTGTTCCAGTTCCATACCTGAAACTATGTTATTTTAATATTTGACTGCTATCCCTCTGGATTATTCTCACCTGTTTGCTTTCCTCATTGCTTGCCAACTCTCATTACAATCTCCTCAATTTAATACATAGCTGGAATTTGAAAAATATGAAGCCAAACACAAATGGCTTATCTGTATAACTGGGACAGCATGTACCATCTGGTTTAATGCAGGGCACTCTATCCATTCAATGAATTCTGCTTATTATTTCATGTTGCACAGTAGCAGAATTCCTCCTCTTTACGTGGTTTTAGCCTTCGAACAATCCAATGCTGTGAAAACTAAAATTGCCCAACGTAGCATTTTTGACAAAAAGCATAGCAGAAACTAAATGAATTGAATACTTCGAGCAACATTAACTGAATCCTGAAGAAGACATGCTTCGATAGAAAGAAAATGAATAAGATAAAGTGGGTGAATTCGAGCTTCAGCAAAAGCTCAAAATCAGTGATTGTGAATTAGTGGGCGTGATTCTCCGACCCCCACGCCAGGTGGGAGAATCGCGGGAGGGCGGGCCAATCACTCCACGCCGCCATGCACCCCCATGCGATTCTCCCACCCCCCCCAAAATGGCGTGTCGAGTTTTGCAACAGGCCGCTCAGAGAATCGCCGCTCGCCGTTTCTGACGGTGACCGGCGATTCTCCGGCCCGGATGGGCCGAGCGGCCTACCGAACCCGACCGATTCACGCCGGCGCCAACCACACCTGGTCGCTGCCGGTATGAACATCGCGCAACAGCTGCATGTGGGGCCTGTGGGGGACGGAAGGAGGATCGAGCACCATGGGAGTGCTCAGGAGGTGTCTGGAGGTGCCCACCGATCGTCAGGCCGGCGTCTCTAAAAGACTCATTCTTTTCCCTCCGCCGCCCCGCAATATCAAGCCGCCATGTCTTGCGGGGCAGCGGAGGAGAAGATGGCAACTGCGCATGCGCGGGTTAGCGCCGGCCAACCTGCGCATGCGCGGCTGACATCACTTAGGCTCCGCCGGCAACGTCATTCCAGGCGCGCCACTTTGACGGGGGGGGGGGGGGGGGGTGGGGGGGAGAATAGGGGGCGAGGAGCGGCCTCCGACGCCGGAGTGAAACACTCCGGGTTTCACTCCGGCGTCAGCTGTTTGTCTCCCTTTGGGAGAATTTCACGCAGTAACTATTTTGCATTGCGCCAAACTTTGTTTCCCAATATGGGCCTCTTTGTTATTGGCCCTTCACTCTTTCAGGACAGATTTCACTCCCATTGTGTCAAAATGACTGTCCCGTTAAGTTTTGATACACTTACCAATTTTAACATTAGTCGGAATTGCCCAGTTGTTGCGAATCACTTCTCCCGCCGGTTTGCCGGTGGCGTGGGGTGGTTGCAATGGGAATTCCCATTGACAAGCGTCGGGAAGATAGAATCCCGCTGCCAGCGAAAGGAAACCGAAGAATCCCGTCCACTGTTTCATCCACTATTATAACTAAAATCTAATATTTTATTTATGCAAATGGTTGTAATTTATCAACGTTCCAGATGGTGAATGGTTAAGAATGTTCCAGAGATTGTATTCTTTTTCAATATAAAATTATAATGCAGCACACTGAAAATTGTGGTGGCGTCACCACTAGGTTAAAAGGCCAAGGATGTCAGAGATTTGTAATTCTAAATTTGGAGCAAAACAAGTCGAATGGTAACAACACTCCTCCTTTCCTGTCACCTACCTGAAGAGAAGATCTGCAGGATTTTAGAAAATGGTTCAAAGTGGGAGCAGTTAGTTAGCTGAAAAGTAATAGGGGCTTTTAACCTGCCAAGGTGGGTGGGCTTCTATGTGAACAATAGGTTAAAACTGTTGAAAATGCCAATGTGCTTGGAAGCTGGCAGGAATCCATTGGTTTCAGCCTTTAGTCCACGCACACTCTTCAGTGCATGGAAAATCCCCATGGAACAGGTCGATCTATCAATTAAATATGTTAAACGGTCATTAACTGCTGTCTTAACTCAGGATTCTGTCTCCGCTTCTCTACACATGGATTTCCTGTGCATTCTGGAACATGTCTAATAAACCAAGTTGGGAGAACAATAGGAATTGACAGAGCTGAACAATTGACAGGCATGAAAAGGTTTAAATATTGAGTTATGGCAGCTGTCCCCTCACGTTTTTTGCTAACAGGATTTGTTCTGAGTGTCCTTTCACTGCTTTGGAGGTGATTCCCAATACTTTGGAGGTCATTTCTACTACTTGAAGTTTTTCTGCCTTTGTCTGCACTTTTGAGATACCAACCTTCGGATCAGCATGGATTTGGTTTTGGTTTTGGTTTATTGTCATGTGTACCGAGGTACAGTGAAAATATTGTTCTGCGTACAGTCCAGACAGATTGGTCCAGACATGAGAAACATAAGACATCCAATAGATACACAATGTAAATACATAGACACAGGCATCAGGTGAAGCATATGGAGTGTAGAAGATGAGGGGCATAGACAGAGTGGATAGTCAGAGGCTTTTCCCCAGGGTAGATGGGTCAATTACTAGGGGACATAGGTTTAAGGTGCGAGGGGCAAGGTTTAGAGTAGATGTACGAGGCAAACTTTTTACTCAGAGGGTAGTGGGTGCCTGGAACCCGCTGCCGGAGGAGATGGTGGAAGCAGGGACGATAGTGACATTTAAGGGGCATCTTGACAAATACATGGATAGGATGGGAATAAAGGGATACGGACCCAGGAAGTGTAGAAGATTTTCGTTTAATCGGGCAGCATGGTCGGCACGGGTTTGAAGGGTCAAAGGGCCTGTTCCTGTGCTGTACTTTTCTTTGTTCTTTTTGTTTTTATGCATAGAGAGATCAGTTCAGTCTATAAGAGGGTCATTCAGGAGTTTGGTAACAGTGGGGAAGAAGCTGTTTTTGAATCTCTTAGTGTGTGTTCTCATGCTTTTGTATTTCCTGCCCAATGGAAGAAGTTGGAAGAGAGAATAACCCAGGTGGAGAGGTCAATCCGATACTACGCTTACCATGATTATGCTGCCCGCTTTCCCATGGCAGCAGGAGGTGTAGACAGAGTCAATGGTTGGGAGGCTGGTTCCTGTGATGGACTTGGCTGTGTTTGTGTCGCTTCTTACGGTCTTGGGTCGAGCAGTTGCCATGCCAGGTGATGATGCAGCAAATTAGGATGTTTTCCATGATGCATCTGTAAAATTTGGTCAGAGTCAATGTGGACATGCCAAATTTCCTTAGTTTCCTGTGGAAGTATAGGCATTGTTGTGCTTTCTTGGTCAAAACGTCAATGTGGGTAGAGCAGGACAGATTGTTGGTAATGTGCACACATAGGAATTTGAAGCTGTCAACCATCGTCATCTCGGCACCACTGATGTAGACAGGAGTGTGTACAGTACTTTGCTTCCTGAAGTCAATGACCAGCTCCTTAGTTTTGCTGACGTAGAGTGAGAAATTGTTGTTGTTACACCACACCACTAGCTTTTCTATCTCCCTCCTGTACTCTGACTTATCGTTGTTCAAGATCTAACGGTCGTATCATTAGCAAACCTGTAGATGGCTAATCGGCTCTATATTAGACCTCAGCTGAGAAATGAAGGAAGCAGCAGCACTAACAGGAGCAGCTGCTGCCATCTCCTCAACCACCTGCTGTTCCACTGGACAGAGTGGATGAATACAGAGTTCCAACTTACAGTCGGAAAGTTCCCAACACAGTGTACGCAGGGACAGGATTAGCATCCTAGACAGCACTGAATATAAGCATTTCAGGAAACTCAACCTTCCCTGTCTTGTGGATCCTGGCTTTTGAATACACCTGAATGATGATCTCCTGCTCAGTGGACCAAGTGGATACAGTTTGTGAGTGGAGGTCAAGATCACCAGGACCCTTAATTTCTTCACTTCCAGCATCTTAATCATCTGCCCACAAGCGGAATCCGATACTACGCTTACCATGGTTGGCACTAATGTCCACTTTGTGACTTGTGAAGCCAATCAGAATGAGGGGGCACTCAGATTTGTTGCTCCGGTGTGTCATAGGAATGTCCCTTTAATAAATGTTTTTTGTCTCATCACATGGCTTTAGGGATGTCATTGTATGGGTGGAGCTGGGCTATGGGTCTGGAAGTTAGTTTTACTTTCGCTTTGAGTTTGAACTGGTCGGTACTGCACAGGTTGAAAAGAAGGGTTTCTCTTTCTGTATTTTAAAAGGTGTTTGTAGATTACTTGGTAACTTAAAATAAATAATTGTTTTCTGGAAGGAATTGAAAGCTGCTGTTTTGGAAAGGAAACAAGAGCATCTAAACCGGTCTTGAGTGCTGAGTGCTGGGCCACACTTTTGAAAAGGGTTTTCTGGTTTATGGGATCTTGTTATTAAATTGGAACAGCTTAAGGGGGGAATTTATTAAGGGTGATACATATAGTACTGTAGCTGTGTTGGGTATTTATGTTTGTAGTTGATAAAAATCTTTGTGTGTATTTGTTATGGGCCAGGGTTTAGAAAACTCCAAAGTATATCATGGAGTTCACCTGACCTACAGCTGTTTATAGATTTTGGTTATGAGGAGCAGAACCCTTCAGGTGTTATTCAACAGAGGCCTTGAGCACGTTTAATCAAAAATAAAGTTTATTCTACGAATTCAATTAACATTTCTATAAACACACACAGTAAACATTTTTATCAATGACAAACATTAATACTCCACACAGCTACAGTATTCTATATAGAACCCTTAATGAATTCCCTTCTGCTGTTTCAACTTAATAACATCCCATAAACCAGCAAACCCTTTTACCAAAACAGTAGGTTTGAATTCCGTCCAGAAAAGTTATCACTTTAAAATTATCAAGTGATCTGGAGATATCTTTTAATATGCATAGAGAGAGAAAGAGAGACACAACAAGACATCTCTATCTGAATTCAGCATCCAAATGTTGTGTAAACGAAAGTAAAACTCAGAGCCACAGCCAGCTCCCAGCTCAAAAGTGAAACTAAAAACCCAGAGCCGCAGCCCAGCTCCACCCACACAACAACATCATTGAAGCCATTTGATAAGACAATACATTTCTTAAAGGCACACTCCCATGACACCTCACCCAAGAAAACAAAATAAACCATCAACTTCAAGATAGTTTCAGTTTTCACCTTTTCACTTGCCTTTAAGAAAAATTGAAAATAAATATACATTTTTAAACAAAAACAAAACAGGCAATCATTAATAATAATACAGTCCGTTTTACTTCTTCTTTGTCCACCATCGAACCTGCGTCTTTTCATCACATTCGTGACAAAGCATCGGCCATCACGTTTTCGCGTCCTGCCACATGTATAATTTTTTAATTAATTGGATGTCACAATAAACTCCATCGAAACAGTCTGGCATTGTTATTCCTGAATCATTCCAAAAACATCAATGGATTATGATCAGTATATATAATTGTTACAGACGAATTGCTGGTAAAATAAATATGAAATATTGCAAAGCCAGCAACAAGCTCAAAGTCTCCTTAACAATCATTGAAGACTTCCTCTGCTGATCATTCAATTTCTTGGAAAAATATCCAATAGGCCGCTCTATTCCTTCATCGTCTTCTTGCAAGAGCACAGCACTTATGCCCACATAACTCGCATCAACAACCACTTTGAATGGTTTTGTGTGATTTGGGGTGGCCAACACAGGAGCTGTGGTTAACACAGCCTTCAGGCCGTCAAATGTCTGTTGACATTCCGCTGTCCACTGAAATTTGCAACTTTCTTCAGCAAGTCCATCAGTGGAGCAACCACACTGCTAAAATCTGGCATAAATGTTTGGTAAAATCCACTCATGCCAAGAAATCACATTATTTCCCTTTGTGTCGAGGGTATTGGAAACTTCCCAATAACTTTTGTTTTCACATCCCGTGGGACCATTTGATCCTGTCTGATTGCATGGCCAAGGAAAGTGACTTGGACTTTTCCAAATTCATTTTTGGCTCGGTTTACCACCAAACCCGCTTCCTGAAGTCGATCGAATAACTCTATCAGCATCCAAATGTATAAACGAAAGTTCAAATTTTCTTTCCAGGTCTTGGGTAATCCTGAATTGACTTTGTTAGTTATCCGTTGAAATGTGGCTGGGGCGTTTTTCATGCCAAAAGGCATAACTTTGAATTGGTATATACCATCTGGAGTCACATAAGCGGAAATTTCCTTCACCCTCTTGGATCAAGGTACTTTGGAAATAAAAGCTGATTGTCCCACCTTCTCAATGCAGTCGTCCAAGTGTGGGATTGGATAAGAGTCTGTACTTGTAACTACATTAACGTTTCTATAGTCCACACATAATTGTTGGGTACCATCCAGTTTCGGTATCATCACTATGGGTGAGCTCCATTGTGTAACGGAAATGGTTTCCTTTACTCCACAACAGGCTGGTATTGGGTGTCACAGATAACTGTGGGTGTCTCTCTCGTACAGGTGCTGAAACCATGACCCGGAAGTGTCGCACTGGGACAGCTTCGCAGGAGAGAGGGGGCAAGTCTCACTGTTTATACCTAACCAGTGAGGTTGTCCTTATGCCACACTAGTTACCTTGACCGCCACCTACGCCTGTGTGAGTCTCTCTCCTGTGATGGTGAAATGTCACCCGGAAGTGCCCCACGAGTGTAACTTCACAAGAGAGAGAGAAAGAACTGTTTATTCCTGACCAGTAGATTTGGGCGGTTAGATTGATTCATTGATTGATTTGATTTATTGTCACATGTACCGAAGTACAGTGAAAATTTTTCTGCGGTCGAGGAATAGACACAGTACGTACATAGTAGACACAAGAATAATCAACAGAGAACATTGACAAATAGTACATCGACAAAACAGTGATTGGTTACAGTGCGGAACAAGGGGCCAAATAAAGCAAACAAAGCAAATACATGAGCAAGAGCATCATAGGGCATCGCGAATAGTGTTCTTACAGGGAACAGATCAGTCCAAGGGGAAGTCGTTGAGGAGTCTAGTAGCTGTAGGGAAGGAGCTGTTCCTATGTTTGGATGTGCGGGTCTTCAGACTTCTGTACCTTCTGCCTGATGGAAGGGTCTGGAAGAAGGCAAAGCCTGGGTGGGAGGGGTGTCTGATAATGCTGTCTGCCTTCCTGAGGCAGTGAAGGTGTATACAGAACCAATGTGGGGGGTGGCAAGTTTGTGTGATGCTTTGGGCTGAGTTCACCACACTTTGCAGCTTCTTGCGATCTTGGACCGAGCATTTGCCATACCAAGCTGTGATGCAGCCAGATAGGATGCTCTCCATGGCACAGCTGTAGAAGTTTGTGTGAGTCGATGCAGACATGCCAACTTTCTTTAACTTCCGTAGGAAGTAGAGACGTTGTTGGGCTTTCTTGACTGTTGCATCAACGTGAGTGGACCGGAACAGACTGTTGGTGATGGTGACCCCCAGGAACTTAAAGCTATCGACCATCTCCACTTCGGAGACATTGATGCACTCGGGAGTGTGTGTCGTGCTGCGCTTCCTGATTTAGTTGCGTTACAGGATGCAAACCCTCGAACTGCCTTCCTGGCTGCCCGATGGGTGTACCTACGCCACATGGAATGCAGCCATTTCAGAAGGCTGCTCAGCACCACCTCCACAAGGACAGCTAAGTGTGGACAATAAAACCCACAACCTGTGAATGAATAAATATGAAGAATAGCTAAATAGTCTTTATTTGTGTCAGTATATTAAGATAAATCATTCAGCTGCAATTGATCTGAACCTTTGTTTGCATTTTGTATTTGATTGAGTTATGCATGTATTGATTAAATTAGAGTATTAATTAATCTGTCCTTTATTAATGTAGAAGTTTGAACAAGAATGAAAATGTGCTATGATGCAAGCACATGGTTATGTGTTGGACAAAAGTTATTCTGATCTCCAGCAACCAAGATTAGGACTAAAAGACCTTGGGACGGAATTCTCCGACCCCGCACCGGGTCGGAGAATCGCGGGGGAGAGATGGGGGGGAGGGGGGGTGGGGGGGAGGGGGGGGGGGGGGGGGGGGCTCGAATCACGCGACGCCACTCCGACGCCGGTTCGCCGATCCTTCGCCGACTGGAGAATCGGTGCCAATGGCACCGGATCCGCCCCCCCCGCCGATTCTCCGCGCTCGATGGGCCGAGAGCCCGCCGAGTCCCGCCGCCGTCGTTCTCATGTGGTTCTACCTGGTGGGACCTCGGCATTCATTCTGCGGCCGGCAGCCGGGTGGGGGGGAGGGGGGATCCGATTCCGGGGGTTGGCCTCCATGGTGGCCTGGCCCGCGGTTGGGGCCTGCCGATCAGTGGGCGGGTTTATCCCAGTGGGGGCATATGTTCCTCCGCGCTGGGCCACTCTAGGTCTCCGCCATGTTACGGCGGGGCCGGCATGGAGAGGGCAACTCATGTGCATGCGCAAACTGACGCCGGCCGTGGCACACATGCGCGGACCGTCGTAAAACGCTCCGGTGTTTACAACAGCGTCAACACTGAGCCCCAGGATCGGAGAATCCCGCCCCACGATGCAACCACACCTAATCAGATTGTTTCAGTCAAAATGATTGGTCTCTTATGTGAGATGAATGTTCTGCCAGTTAAAATGGACAGGACTCTGTTCACTGACCATACAGGCATTTATCAATTCAAGGTTGTAAATAAAAACCAATCGAGCTCGGTTAATAACAGTCAGATCCAAATATCAGGCGAGTTTAGCTGTTGCTGCATGTTGGTGTGATGGCGTAGAGGAGTTGAAAATAGAGTTTCAGAAAGTCTTGTTGCCCAGAAACAATGGAAAATTCTGGAGGTGAAACGACACCTCGGGGAGCCAGGAACTTCTCCACATGGCGTGATAGATCAATCCTCAATTGCAGAGTGCAATCAAAAGGGCTGTAAAATCATTACCTGTAGTATTTTTATGTGTACTTTTACTTCATAATAAACTTTCTGGGATTTCTCTCCAAGTCTTCAATGCCTTATTGCTTTTAGTATTGTTGGATCAAGGGTTAAGGGTGAAAGACTGCAATGTGGTTCAACATTCAATTGAAAGAAATGTTGAAATGCGACTGGCTAAAATAAAGACTTGAAGCACATTAATTCATATTTTCAGTACTTATCAAAAGTAAAAATTACACAATTTCAAAGAATAGGGGAACTGTTTTAGACAGAGCTTTTAGCCTCTTGAATATTTATCAACAAAAAACATGCAGGAAGGAAATCTGATTTGTTACTAGTGAAAAGAAACAAAAATACTTTTGGGGGAAGCAATGTAAGGTATCCATTCATTATGTGAATAAGCTAAGATGTGCAAGCGCAGTATGCAACAACGCAGTAAACACAGATATGAACTGGCCATTCATTGTGTCAGTCTTTATTTGTACCATCTGATGGGCCATCAATTGCACGAGAGACGAGTTGCTTTACAAAAGTTAGGCTTTAATAAACTAGAACTTAGCCCTGCGGTCGTCTACAATAAAATAGATGACCGCCGGGCGTTTGACTATTTATACCTCGGCAAGGAGGCGTGGTTAACCGACCAGGGCCAATGGTAAGCCGGTGTTCTGCCTCAATGGCAGACAGGTATGCAAATCATATCACCACATTCACCCTTTGCGGAGAAAGAAGCCGGGGGGGGTATGAATGAGAGCCGGGGTGAGGGGGGGGGGGGGGGGGGGGGGAGAGAACTGGTGATATGAGTAGCAGCCGCGAGGACAAAAAATTTCTCTCCTTTCTTTTATCGAATTTGGGGGCTTCCCACTGGCCCAGACAATAAGCGATATTACACAAAGTCCATGGAGCTGTCGAAATTTAGAACGATTCGATCAGTCTTTTTGTGGCCCGTGACGTTCTGGCAGACCGCCGCAGTGGAGGAGGTGACGTCAGGTCGGCCGATGGTGGTGGTTCCGCTGACGTCCTGGAGTCCGGGAGCGATGGTCCTTGAACAGTCTCCGTCACCCGAGCTGGCTGTGAAGACACCATGGATGGGGAAGGGGGAACCTGAGTGGGGCGCCGGGGGGAAAAAAACAGGGAGGGGAGTCTGTGGTGGAGGGGGGGGAAGGCCGCATGCCGGTGGGTGCCAGGTCCAGGAGGGAGACCGTGTCCTGTCGACCGTCGGGGTACTCCACATACGCATACTGCCGGTTAGCGTGGAGTAACTGGACTTGTTCCACCAACGGGTCGGACTTGTGCACCCGCACATGCTTCCGGAGCAAGATGGGTCCGGGGGTGACCAGCCACGTCGGGAGAGGGGATCTGGAGGATGACTTCCTGGGGAAAACAAGAAGACGTTCATGAGGTGTCTGATTAGTTGCGGTACAGAGGAATGAGCGGATAGAATGTAGGGCATCAGGGATCACCTCTTGCCATCGGGAAATAGGGAGATCTCTGGACCGGAAGGCCAGTAGTATGGTCTTCCAGATGGTACCATTCTCCCGCTCGACCTGTCCGTTACCCCGGGGGTTATAGCTGGTCGTCCTGCTAGAGGCAATGCCCCTGTTGAGCAGGAATTGACGCAGCTCGTCGCTCATAAAGGAGGACCCCCGATCGCTGTGTATGTACATGGGGTAGCCGAACAGGGAGAAGACGGAGAGGAGTGCCTTAATGACGGTCGATGTGGTCATGTCAGGGCAGGGGATGGTGAAGGGGAAGCGGGAGAATTTGTCAATTACCGCCAGGAAGTAAATGTTGCGGTTGTTAGAGGGAAGGGCCCCCTTGAAGTCAATGCTGAGGCGTTCGAGGGGGCGGGATGCTTTGATCAGGTGTGCGCGCTCGGGGCGGTAGAAGTGCGGCTTGCACTCTGCGCAGATGTGGCAGTCACGGGTTACTGACCTGACTTCCATGATGGAGAAAGGCAGGCTGCGGGCCTTAATGAAATGGTAGAGGCAGGTCACCCCGGGATGGCAGAGGTCCGCGTGGAGGGAGCGGAGGCGGTCTATCTGCGCGCTGGCGCAGGTACCGCGGGACAGGGCATCAGGAGGCTCGTTGAGCTTCCCAGGATGATACAAAATCTCATAGTTGTACGTGGACAACTCGATCCGCCACCGTAAGATCTTGTCATTCTTGATCTTGCCCCTTTGTGCATTATCAAACATGAAGGCTACTGACCGTTGGTCTGTGAGGAGGGTAAACCTCCTGCCAGCCAAATAGTGCCTCCAATGTCGCACGGCTTCGACTATGGCCTGGGCTTCCTTTTCCAAAGGGGGGTGGCGGAGTTCGGAAGCCTGGAGAGTTCTGGAGAAGAAGGCCACGGGTCTGCCCGCTTGGTTCAGGGTGGCCGCCAGAGCAACTTCTGTTGCGTCGCTCTCGACCTGGAAGGGGAGGGCCTCGTCGATGGCGTGCATCGTGGCTTTTGCGATGTCCGCTTTGATGTGGCTAAAGGCCTCGCAGGCCTCTGTCGATGGCGGGAAGGTCGTGGACTGAATGAGGGGACGGGCCTTGTCAGCGTAGTTGGGAACCCATTGGGCGTAGTAAGCGAAGAAACCCAGGCAGCGTTTGAGGGATTGGGGGTATTGGGGAGAGGGAGTTCCATTAGGGGAAGCGTGCGTTCGGTGTCGGTGCCTATCACTCCTTTACGCACTACGTAGCCGAGGATGGCTAGACGGTCGGTGCTAAACACACACTTATCCTTATTGTATGTGAGGTTAAGGAGTTTTTCGGTTTGGAGGAATTGCTGGAGGTTGGCGTCATGGTCCTGCTGATCGTGGCCGCAGATGGTGACATTATCAAGATACGGGAAGGTAGCCCGTAATCCGTACTTGTCGACCATTTGGTCCATCTATCGTTCGAAGACCGAGACCCCATTTGTGACACCAAACGGAACCCTAAGGAAGTGGTAGAGGCGCCCATCAGCCTCGAACGCGGTGTACAGTCGGTCACTCGCGCGGATGGGGAGCTGGTGATAAGCGGACTTAAGGTCCACAGTGGAGAAGACCTTGTATTTCGCGATATAGTTTACCATGGCGGAAATACGGGGGAGAGGATACGTGTCCAGTTGCGTAAACCGGTTGATGGTCTGGCTATAGTCGATGATCATTCGGTTTTTCCCCCCAGTCCGGACCACCAGAAATTGGGCTCGCCAGGGACTGTTGCTGGCCTCGATGACCACTTCCATCAGCAGCCTCTGGACCTCGAACCTGATGAAGGACCGGTCCTGGGCGCTGTACCGTCTGCTCCGTGTCGCGACGGGTTTGCAATCAGGGGTGAGATTAGCAAACAAGGAGGGGGGGTCCACTTTGAGGGACGCGAGGCTGCAGACAGTGACGGAGGTTATAGGGCCGCCGAATTGAAAGGTCAAGCTCTGCAGGTTGCATTGGAAGTCCAGTCCTAGGAGTGCCGGTGCGCAAAGGTCAGGGAGGACAAGGAATTTATAATTTTTAAAAACCTTCCCCTGAACTATGCAGCACCCGGTGATGTGGACGGAGTGCGAACCTGAGGCTAACCCGATTTTGTGTTTTACCGGATGGACAGGGAGCGCGCAGCTTCTTGCCGTGGCAGGGTGAACGAAGCTTTCCGTGCTCCCGGAGTCCAGCAGGCAGCCCATCTCGTGGCCGTTGAGGTGGACCAGAGTTGTCGTTTTGGCGAGCGTGCGTGGACGTGACTGGTCGAGCTGAATGGCCGCGAGCCGTGGAGAAAATCCGTATTCGTCGTAGCCGTCCGAGTAGATGCTGGAAGAACCTTGCGTGTCAGTCCCGGAAGGCGGTGGCCAGGACCCGCACGTGGAGTTGGGATCCCAAGATGGCAACGCCCAGGACCCGCACGTGGAGTCGGGGCCCCAAGATGGCGGCGCCCAGGACCCGCACGTGGAGTTGGCGCCCCAAGATGGCGGCGCCCAGGACCCGCACGTGGAGTCGGCGCCCCAAGATGGCGGCGCCCAGGACCCGCACGTGGAGTTGGCGCCCCAAGGTGGCGGTGCCCGTGTGGCCCTCGTGGTTGCTGGGGGCGAGGCTAGCGGTGCTCCGAGCACTGTGGATGGCGGCTGCGAGTGGGGGTGGTGAGGCGCGCAGGCCAGGCGCGGGGGCCCGGGGGCGGGGGAAGATTCGCGTGGCGGTTAGGAGGGGACCGGGAGGGCCTGGAGATGCGAGAGAGGCGCGCAGGTCGGGCGCCGGGGCGCGAGCTGGGAGGAGCGCGGTGCGCTGGAGCGGCCCCGGAGGAGAGAGAGAGGCGAGCAGGCCAGGCGCGGGGGCCCGGGGGCGGGGGGGAGAGAGTTGTGCGGCGTCTAGGAAGGGACCGGGAGGACCCGGAGGAGAGAGAGAGGCGCACAGGCCGGTCGCAGGGGTTCGGGGGCGGGGGGTAGAGTGTTGCGTGCCGTCCAGAAGAACCGCAGCCACCGTTTTGGCCTGGCAGACCATGGAGAAGTGGCCCTTCTTCCCGCAGCTCTTACAGAGGGCGGAGCGGGCTGGGCAGCGCGGGCGAGGGTGTTTTGCGAACCTGCAAAAGTAGCAGCGGGGCCCCATGGACTTGTCGGGGCGTCCCGCGGCACAGGCCTGAGGGAGGTCGGGGGCGGCGGATGGCGGTGGGGAAGCGTGCCAGGAGGCCTGGCTGGGGACAGAGGCGCGGGCGTTTTGATCGGCGACCTCCAGGGAGTTGGAGAGAGTCCGTGCCTCAGTTAAGCTGAGGTCGTCTCTCTCCAGCATCCGCTGGCGGATAGTGGGGGACTGCATCCCAGCCACGTAAGCGTCTCTGATCAGTAGTTCCAGGTGCTCCACAGCTGAGACTGCGACGCAGGAGCAATTCCTCCCCAGGATAGCGAGGGCCTGGTAAAATTGGTTTAGTGACTCACCGGGGAGCTGCCGTCTGGTGGCCAGCAGATGTCGGGCGAATACCCTGTTGACTGGTTTAATGAATTGTCCCTTTAGCTTTAGTATTGCTGCATCATAATCCTTTTCCTCTTTGATTATTGCGTAGGCGTCGTTACCCATGCTGGAGTGGAGGACGTGCAGCTTCTGTGCCACGGTGGGGGGCGGGGGGCGGGGGGGGGGTGGTTGTAGATTCCAGGTATCCTTCGAGGCATATCAGCCAAAGTTGAAAACGTTCTGCAGAGTTCGGAGTTTGCGGGCTGATGCGGAGGCATTCGGGCTTGAACCGGAACTCCATCTTCAAAAATGTAGTTTATTAAATTGATGGGCCATCAATGGCATGAGAGATGAGCTGCTTTACAAAAGTTAGGCTTTAATAAACTAGAACTTAGCCCTGCGGTCGTCTACAATAAAATGGACGACCGCCGGGCGTTTGACTATTTATACCTCGGCAAGGAGGCGTGGTTAACCAAGAAGACCGACCAGGGCCAATGTTCTGCACCAATGGCAGACAGGTATGCAAATCATATCACCACACCATCCAGTAGCAACTTGCCATCAATGAGACCTTCAGCTGTATTCTCCGATTTGGAGACTATGCGCCCATGCCAGCATGGGAACGGTGGGGAAAACTGGCGCAAAATGGACACTGATTCCCCATTTTGCTAGGGGCTACCAGGAAGGCAACACACAGCACCTGGCTCTAGCTGCTGATACACCCCTGAGAATTGCCGGTTCTGTGGCCACGTATGCACATGGTGGCGGCATGCAGCAGTTGCGCCGTGCTTCATGGTGGATGCCGCTCACGGACCGAGCCCGCAAAATATCCCCCCCTTCGGGCGACACGCGTGCCCCGGACTGTCCCATCATGGTGCCCCCCAGCCCCAAATATGTCCACCCCTGCCCGCGGATCGGCTCTCCCTCGACTGTTGCAGCGCTGGACTGAGTCCGCAAGCGTCACGCCGAGTTCCTAATGGGTGAGACCACACGAGTCCAACGCCGTCGGGAAATCGGCCGGCTGGGGGCGGAGCATCGGGGAGGCAGACCTCAGGCAGCGTGGATACTCGGACAGTATGCCGCTTTGGAGGGGGCGGAGCATCGTGGAAGCGGCGCCATCCCCGATTCTGTCTGGAATTTGGATTCTCCAGCCCGGTTTCGGTGTCGGTGACCGGAGAATCCAGCCCCTTATATTTTACAGAGGCTCGAAGATAGACCCCTTAATGACACTGAAGCTGGAAGCTGGAAGATCCACCTGATAGGTGTTCTCTCCCCCCCCCCCCCCCCCCCCACTCGGTGCAGTGGTGTTCTGGAGTCTAGGTTTGCTGGCAACCTCCATCCCGAACTCCAGAGACGCCCCCCCAAAGCATTGTGCAGGTATGTCCTGACTTCTGCATGCCACATTTTCCAGATATGTTCTGGACTGGCATGTTTTTCCACTGGCATCATGGAGAATTGGGAGTAGGGGAAGATTCTGTTTCAGCTTTCATCTGCATCCTATTAGTGAGATGTGAATCAGTTTCATTGGTGACCTCTCACATGAAATTCATGCAGGTATGAAACCAATTTCTGCACTCCTGCAAGATTCTTCCCCCTGCCCATCATTGAAACCACCGGGACAATGGGAGAAATCCGCCCAGGGATTCTAATCGAATTTCACCCTAAAGAGGTATATATACTGATGGAGTTGCCACATTAAATGAAAGATTGCAGAACAGTTGAGCAATTATTCCAGGAAATGTAAAATTGTTGCAGATATTCCTGCTGAAAGAATAATTTCGGATTCTGTACGGGCTGCTAAAATGCCACGGGGTTGGCATGTGTTTTTACAAAGGAATCTTGGGGTGGGAGGGCTGGCGCTCCCAACTCTTTTGTCTGACCATTGGGTGGCTAATGCACAGAGGGTACGTCAGTGGTGGGGATGGGAAAAAGTGGAGTGTGTACAGCTTGAGAGTTTTAGCTGTGGCCCCACTCCCATTTGCGCGAGTATATGGAAAATCCAGTGGTGGCGTTTTCCTTAAAGATCTGGAGCCAGTTGAGGACATCTTGTTCTGTACAAAATCTCACAGCTGTAGATATCCAAACATCCCCTCCACCTCAACAGTTCTTGCTTCTCCCGCAACTCCTCAAAGCTAGCAATGCTGCCTTCCAAGAACAAATCTTATACCTGTCCCTTGTCCCCAACCCCATTATGCCATCGGTTAAATGCTGCAGCCAACCCTGCCTGAGCGAACCTGTGATTCCCACAAACAGGGTCAGCACTGACATGTCCCCCAAACCAAAATGCCACCTCAACTGGCTCCAGATCTTTAAGGAAGACACCACCACCAGACTTCCCGTATACTTTGGTGTTTGAGACACGAACAAACATTGTGGGGCTGGAGATGTTACCCGATCCTCTTGAGGCCAATTTTGGCGTGTCAGAAGTGCCGCAGCTGATGGAGAGGAAGGGGGGCCGAAGTGATGGCTTCACCACGTTGATTGATCGGAGGCGGATTTTTTTGGAATGGCGGTTGGAGGAACCACTGAAGATGTCGACATGGTTGAGGGATGTTTAGGAATTCCTTAAACTGGAGAAGATTAAGTTTGTCCTTCGGGGCTCGAATGGGGGGTTCTGGACAAGAAGGGGGTGTTCTTCACTTTATTTACTGATTTGTTTGTTGCCAGAGGGGTTGTGGTGGGGGGGGGGGGAGATGTGGGGAGGCGATGGGGGTTTAGGGGAGAAAAAGGAGAAACGTGTCAAATTAGGGCGATTGTTTTCTGTTATTGAATAATTGTTTGTATTTTGTGGTTTAGCTCACTGAGCTAAATCACTGGCTTTTAATGCAGACCAAGCAGGCCAGCAGCACGGTTTGATTCCCGTACCAGCCTCCCTGAACAGGCGCCGGAATGTGGCGACTAGGGGCTTTTCACAGTGACTTCATTGAAGCCTACTCATGACAATAAGTGATTTTCATTTCATTTTCATTTCATGAGTGCCCTGATTTGAATAAAAAAATATATATATTTAAAAACTGATTGTTGAGATCTAAAATTCTTAAATGTTACACTAAGTGGTACATTATCAATACTATTTCTTGCAGTGACAGTTAGGCTTGTCCTGCTCTTGAATTAGCTCTGTGCATCTATACCTAAACACTTCTGTAGACTCTATTCGATTGCCTCGAGCTGTCAATTAAATGTTAAAGTTAGAAACAAGCTGATTAAATTGACAGCCACTTTTGAAACTGGGAATTTATCAGAGTTGTAGTGGGCTGCCTAAGTACTTAAAACATTGAAAAATACTGACATTAGCTGATTGATATTCTGTCACTCCCGCAGGAAGTTTATGCATGTGAAGGTCGGTTGAGCACAGGACTAGGATTAGTTGTGTTGCAAAGAATTGATATGCTGATGAGAGAAATGAAGAACATTGGCAAAAATAAATTATTGATGCTTACACATGAAACAACTGCTGTGCTGTGTTTCAGACATTTTCATATTTAAATACATCATTTTATGATGGAAACTGTGAACGTATCTACTTTGATTAACAAAGGCAACAGAAGTATATGGGGAGAGGCTGGGAAATTGATTTTCAGAGGGACCTGGGTTTCCTTGAACATGGATGTCCTTGAACATGACCCAGAAAATAAACTGAAGCAAGCAACAAGGAAAGGTGATAGAAGTTATCACTTTGAGCATAAGATCATTATGTAGCTCACTTTTGACTGGATGTTGTGGAGGTTCTCCAGGAAGAATGTTCACCATGAAGGTTTTTGATTGAGTAGTCCTCCAAAGTGCTCTTTCCGGCAAGTTGTTCGCCCCCTTGCAGCACCAGGTCGTGGAGGGCAAGCACACCACCAAAATGCTGTAGACTCTCTCGCTGCTCTACTCAAGGGCTCCACCTGACCGGTCCAGACAGCAAAATGCATCTTCATCCTGTCGACCACTGTGTCAGTCACAGTATGTTCATCATTGTAATGAGCCTCCTCTGTGGCCTCCGTACTGACTTCATCAGCCAGGCTCTGAGGGGATAATTCCAGCCCCCAAGCAGCCATCCCTGTAGCTTTATATTGCTCAAATAAGTCCGGTATCTCGATGCGGCTGAGGATGTAGCTGTCATATACCCATCCCAGGGAATGGGCACACACTTGCATGTTGTGCCTGGTGTGGTCGCAGACCAGTTGAATATTAAGGGAGTGGGACCCCTTACGATTGATGAAGGGAACATCCTGGTGCCATGGTGAATGGAGAGTCACATGGGTGCAATTAATGGCATCCTGCATCTGTGTCAGACCTGCGATCAGCACAAACCCCATGGACCTGTTATTCTGGCTCGGCTGGTCCTGGTCAAAGTTGATGTAATGGAAGCCCTAACAAAGAGTGCATCTGTCACCTCCCTGATGCACATATATGAAGAGGCTAGGGAGATGCCGCAGAGGTCCCCAGTGGAACACTAGAAGGAGACAGTGCAATGAATATTGAGTGCAGTGTGACCTTAAAGGCCACAGGCAGTGGGTGTCTTCCCAGGCCGTGTAGCATCAAGTCCTCGAGGGCCTGGCAAAGCTGCCTCACTGTTTCCCTCTTAAACCATCATCATTGAGCCTCAGAAAGATCGAGGAAGGACTGCCAACAATGGTACTTAAGTTCCTTTGTCGTCAATGAGTGCCCACACCAGCTGGTCTGTCCTCCCTGGCCACTGATCAAGCCCTGTGGTTCCACAGGTCCTCAGGAAGATGCTGAGATGATGAAGCCACACATATGCTGGAGCCTTTCCTCCTCCATCTCAGCAATTGGTATCACTGTCATCTCAACGGGCCTCATCGCCATGGAGAAAGAGACTGATTTAACACTAGCGACTCATGACCATGGGCGGACCCATTGGCAATCCTCACCTGGGAACAGCCAGTCGAGAGACATCGCCTGCAGTGCTCTTGCACTCACTGCTATCAGTTCCCATCCAATCACCAACATTCCTGGAATGAGCCCTTGCTCACTCAGCTTTGCAGATGGCCATCAGCCGAGGGATTACATTCCTTGCGTATAGGGCCACTGTAGGCTCTAACAGGGGGTCCTTTATTCTCTGGTCAACCCTGGATGTTGTGATTTGGGCGGTGAGATGGGAATTGGGGAGGGGAGGGGAGGAATGCAGGGAACTGCTAATGCATGAGCTGGAGGCCCTGGGGAGAGGTGAATCCTTTGACCCTTGTTTCTCAGACGCTCGGTCTGCCAGCACTCTCACCAAAAGCTGAGGCACAGCCTTGGATTCAGTGCTGTGGGCAGCTGATGGTACAAGGGTTAACTCCTGAGGGTCAATGTGTGTCATCAGCATGAATCTCAGCTTACTAAGTGGGCATAATTGGTTCCTCCTTCAGTGCTTGGCTGTGGTCGTGGGCACCGTGGTAAATCAAGCAGCAGCCATCAGGGAGCTCATTGCTGTCATCCCTCCATAATAAAGCTCACCGGATAGTAATTCCTCAGCTGCATGGTCTCTTCATGGTTAGCTCCCCCACCAGAGCTGTCTGGTGCCATCTCCCCCCTTGGATTCCCAGATGGATAGTGGTGAAACGCACGTTCACCTTCAACCTGCCTCTCAGAAGTCATGGCGCAAGATTCCCGTTTTAAAGAGCAGTCATAATTTGCACCTGTGTGGGATGATACAACGAGGCCTTAAGTTGCAGGATGGCACTTGCTAATGAGATGATAATGCATGTATATCAGGCTCGCACCTTTCCTGGGTCATCGGAAGTGGGCTGGGAAGTGCAAAGCAACATTTCACTGGCGCAAATCCCGTTTTTGGTCTCTCACAAGATTTAGCAGCCATTATGGGAATTGTGCCGCTAAATTATAGCCAAAAAAACAGAGTGATGGGAAGAAAGCTGGAAGTAGCGAATATTTGGAAGAACAGATATATCACATTGCATCAAGTCACACACTTTATTTTTGCTCTGTTGTCAGCTCGTATTGCACACTGTATGCTGCTGAAGAAAATGGATAGGCTTTGAGTCTGCCCATGGCAGCTATCAGAATCACTCTCTAATTATGTAAGGTAAGCCAAGAAATGTCACGTGTTGTCTTTCCTGTGGAATGTTTAACATTGATGTGATATTTTATCTAATTGTGCTGGAACTGATCAAACCGACCACAAATAAGAGCGAGAAACTTGGACAGAGCAATTAAGAAATATAAAGTCAGCTTTAATTATAATGATGAATTTCATTCCCAGGCTGCTACTTATCTAAGGTGCCAATAACACAGTTACAGCTATGTTCAAAGCCAATTAATATAAATCCATATATCCACTTAAACGGACAGGAGATGAGAGCAAAATAATTAAACCAGTCAGTTCTTGCCCCTGATGTGGAATGCTACACCCCTCATATGCCCTTTGAGGATCCTAGGTTGTCAGTAACGTTATTTTAGTCATGGATTCATAGTTTGCCTAACTTGAAATGAAATTAAATGAAAATTACTTATTGTCACGAGTAGGCTTCAAATGAAGTTACTGTGAAAAGCCCCCAGTCGCCACATTCTGGCACCTGTTCGGGGAGGCTGGTACGGGAATTGAACCGTGCTGCTAGCCTGCCTTGGTCTGCTTTCAAAGCCAGTGATTTAGCCCAATGTGCTAAACCAGCCTTGCACAAGCTATACCATAATTTCCAATTTCACAATTTTCCTTTTTCCTTTCTCATTCACTTTACGACGAGAAATTCAAAGAAAATAGAGGAAAGTCGAACCAAGCATCCACAGAAGAAATGTAAATGATCTGTTAAGGAGGTCAAGTTACAATTTCCAAGAAAGATGTATCTTCTGATACTCCTTAGGCCTATAGAATACTGAAAGTGCAGAAGGAGGCCATTCGGCCCATCAAGTTTGCACGGAAAGAGCACTCTACCCCAGCCCACTCCTCCACCCCATCCCTGTAAACCCACACGTTGATCATGGCTAATCCACCTAACCTGCACATCTTTGGACATTAAGGGTAATTTAACATGGTTAATCCATCTAACCTGCATGTCTTTGGGCTGTGGGAGGAAACCGGAGCACCCGGAAGAAACCCACGCAGACACGGGGAGAATGTGCAAACTCCACACTGACAGGGTCAGAATCGAACCTGGGTCCCTTGTGCTGTGAGGCAGCAGTGCTAACCACTATGCTACCACTGTGTTGTCTTTTCATCTGTCAGCAAGTTATCCCTGATTGCACATTCTTCTAATAGGCTATATTGCCTGTCGTTCTAAATCCAACAGAGCCAAGTCCTCCTCCTTGGCCTTATTAAGCTACAGTCTTCCTGAGTGGCAAAGTTATGGACACTGCAGGTTAAAACTATTCTATAGAATTAAAGGAACACTGCAAAGCTTCTGTTAACCTATCCAGTAGGTAGCATGCTCTCAACAGACTGTGCTCTTCTTTAACATCAACCTGATGGCTGCATATGCTCAGTGAACTGCTTCTCTACTGCTGTTGGCGCCTTGAGTCAAGGTCAAAAGTGATGAAGAAAATGGTTGTGCTTTGTTGTCCAGTTGCCATCCATTGAGGTAATTTTTTCAAAGATTGTTGAATTGCAGAGGATGAAAGCATTCTGGCAACTTCCTGCATTGGATCAGGCGTGGACATGGAGGATGAAGACTTACATTAATATGGCACCTTTCACAGCCTGAGGACACCTCAAAGAGCTTCACATTTAATGAAATAATTGTGGAGTATCTGCTCTGATGTAGGAGAATGGTATAAAGGAGGATGATCCTTCTTCCCGAATCAAGGATCTGAATGGAGATGCTTCAAGGCCAACGACATCAGGGAAAGGCAGGTACATTTTTTTTTACAAATCTCAAATGGACCCTTGGGTTCTGAACAGGGACCGTAGTTTTGGATAATGCTAATAGCCAGAACATAGGTTTCCAGACACAAGCAGAGATGGAGCAGATTTCAAGTGAACGCCAACTGACCTATACCCGCTGTGAGTGGGAGAGGAATATAAAGGCTAAAACATTGAAATTCAAAGGGTTATGAAGCCCACAATGATTGACAATAGCAATTAACATGAGCATCTGGAAACCCACCCTGTTTCAAACAGTGGATTATGTGTTATGTACAGCACTCCAGATGAATTCCATAGTTGAACAGCAGCTCTGATTTAGCCTATATCAATCTGTATTTTTCTACCAGTGTCTATCCAGCTTCAATCATGAAGAAAATTAATTATTGCATTAGCTGCACCAAATAACAGTCGGTTCACAGTTACGTAGCTATAAGTTCACTATGTTTTTATTCAGCATCACTTGGAACCTCCACAAATGGATCTTGCATCCCCTGCGAATCAGACAGTGCCTTTACCAGTTCAATACCTAGGTAATTGAAGCAAGCCTGAGTAACAAAACAGAAAACCTTTTACCTTATTCAATATATCACTACCTGAATCCCTGAATTTAGGATGGTAAACTGAACTTACACTTTATCAGATGAAGCACAGACCACATAACCAGTAGATAAATTAATTTAATGGTGGTCACATATATGAACAGTATTTAGTGCAAACAAGTATTTATAGCAGCGACAAGCTTTTTCATTCTTGAAATGTCAAACCAAAGATGCATCTCCTACATTAACTCTCATCATAAAATTGATCCTTGAAACACAGTTGCTCAAATTTATCTTGCATCGCCACTGAGGTATTGATTTATTCACGTTTTTTGCTGGCTTCAGACTGACTATCTGTCACCTAATATAAGTCCGCAATTGGGATTGTCTGGCAGTAAAGATGCCCATTAAAGTGAGCACAAAGAATTATTGATCCTGCCTTGCACACAAACCAGAACCATAATTTAATCTCTGTTGCAATTGTCAATCAAAATCACTGGACTATGATATCAATTGCTTCGGATATTTTGAATCAAATGGGATGCTTGATTAACTGATCTGTTCCAAGCATTTACAATGCTCTTCTAGATAGATTTTCACTCTGATAAACTGTGAGCAATCATTCTATAAAAGAATGGCTTCCTGAACCCTGGACATCTCTGCCTTGCTCCTGCTCAGATGGAGAGGAGAGATTGAATGGCTTGCCTCTTTGCCCTCCCATTTGACTGCAACAGATTTGTTTTTGGAAAAGGAAATACTTGCTAATTTAGTGAATGCTTAATTGCTTATGCATTGTGATCATAAAAGGACCAATTGGACAGGTTTCTTTTGAATTTAATGAAGAAAGAGATTAGCTTTATTTTGCTTAAACCAATCTTCGTAAATATGTCCAACTTCCACACGCACATGCTCTTTCCTGCTCTCTCTCACACACACACTCGCTCTCTTTCTTTCTCTCTCACACACACACACACATTTTCCCTCTCGCGCACACAAACTCTTTCTCTCTCTGACACAATCTTTTTCTCCCACCTGCACACACTCTCTTTCTCTCTTCCACACAAACACACTCTTTGGGCGGGATTCTCCGAAGGAAGTTGCTTGAGGTCCGCCCCATGAGGTTCTGACCCTGCCGGCCGAGTTCCCGACGGCATCGGTTGCGTGTTGTACATCCGTTGGGAACTCGGCGTTCCCGGCTGCGGACTCAATCCAGTGCTGCCATAGTCAGGATGGGCCGATCCGCGGGCAGGGAGACTTTGTCAGGGGCTGGGGGCACTGTTGGGGGGTGGTCCGGGGCTCATGCGCAAGCCAAAGGGAGGGCACTATTTCGCAGGCTGGGTCCTCGAGAGTCCAGCGCCATGTTGCATGGCACGGCCACTGCAGGCCACCACCATCCGCATGTGCGGCCACGGACCCGGCAATTCTCTGGGCCGTATCGGCAGCTAGAGCTGGGTGCTCAACGCTGCCTTGCTGCTAACCCCCCACTAACAGAGGATCGATGGCCGGTTTACGCTGTTTCTTCTGTCGTAAAACGCCACCGTTCCCACGTGTGGGGACATAGCTTCAAAATCGGAGAATCCAGCCACTCTCTCTCTCTCACACATACCCTCTCTCACACACACACATACTCTTTCTCTCTCGCAGACACACTCTGTCTCTCACAGGCACACTCTCTCTTTTACACACTCGCTTTCTCTCTCTCACGTACACATACTCTCCCTTTCTGTCTCCCACACATACTCTTTGTCTCTCACATACACACTCTTTCTCTCACACACACACACTCTCTCTCTCTTACACACTCGCTTTCTCTCTCACGTACACATACTCTCCCTTTCTGTCTCCCACATGCACTCTCTTTCTCTCACATACACATTCTATTTCACTCTCTCTCACACACACACACACCATCTCATTCTTTCTCTTTCACAAACACACCACACACTCTTTTTTACCCACACACACACTCTGGGCATGATTTCTTGGCCACGTTGTGCCGTGTATGGTTCAGGGCGTGCCAGTTAAATTGCGGGAGAGGCCCAAATTGGGATCAACAGCGGACGCAAGTAGACCCACGAGTTCCGGATCCTGCCCAGACTTGGTATGACACCAATTGAGACTAATTCAAAGTATTCTCCATCTCATTAGCGAGATAGAAGCCCAATCTAATGGCCTCTCAGGAACTAACCGGCTCCCCAGCAAGAGGTCACATGGGCGCAGTTTAGCACACGTATTTAAAAACAGAAACCTAGCGCAATGGCTGCTGAGGGGATCTGGGGAGGTGAGTAGCCATTTCCATTACCCGGAATGCAGCCCAAGGCTACTGGAACTCCTGCCCCAGTGCTCGGGAGGTGGCTGAGTGCCATTGGTCGGGTGTCACGCCTGGGCTGGAGGTGAGGGGCTTAGCATCTGCGAGGCCGAAAAGCCATCCTCCAATATTTGCATACCCATAACAGGGACAACTACAGCTGCTGCCTGTCTGACTTACTGAAGACTACCAAGACAGACCTTTGTTCATGATTGTATGCTGAAGGTCACTTTAACCTCCTTTGGTTGTGGCTGCACAGCTGAAGGCTATTGCTAATGAGAAATTGGCATTGTTAGTTATATGAGGATTTCACAGCAACAGGTTGTGTTTGCTGCTTGCTCTTGCAGGTGGCTGGAGGCTCTGTTTCCCACCTTTTCTGTCACTGGAAAGAAGGACATCAGCGGCGTACAGAGGGGGGGGGGGCGACGGTGCGTTGGCCCCGGGCATCCGTCGCCCCCCCTCTCTGCACGCCGCTGCCCCCAAACCCCCCCCGATGCCGCAACCCCCCCCCCAAATGCCGGAACCCCCCCCCCCCCCCCAAATGCCGGACCCCCCCCCCCCAAATGCCGGAACCCCCCCCCCCCCAAATGCCGGGTCTGTCTCTCTCCTCCTCCTCCTCCAAAAAACGCCGGGTCTCACCACTTCCGCAGCTGGTGAAACTGACGCGTATCGCGTCAGTCAGCTGCTCGCCCCTCCGGGAACGGAGAATAGCGGCCTAAAAGAAGGCCCCGACGCCGGAGTCATGTACACCGATTTTTCTCGCCGGAAATCGGCGTTACGACGGTCTGCAGAGAATTTCGCCCCTGATGTGCAACATTGGTCCAAATGGAGAGCCTGATGACGCCATTGAAGAAATGCTTTTGCAGATTGCTGGTGCTTTTGTTGCTGGTCTGATGAATGCTGCATGTAACTGGTATGTCACCAAGGGTTGAACACGCTGGAAGTCAAGAATGTATAACTTCACAGTGAGAGCCAGTAGAATATGTGGATGCCAGGATTTGGTTACGGTGAGATTGGGCCATGTGGGAGGGCCTACACAGCTGTGGCTCCTGATACATGGCACCAGTAACACATTAATGAACAGATCATTTCTATGACAAAGTTCAGGTTTAGGAAGGATGTGGAAGCTTTGGAAAATATGCAAAGGAGATTTACCAGGATGTTGCCTGGAATGGAGAGTAGGTCTTACGAAGAAAGGTTGAGGGTGTTCAGCCTTTTCTCATAAGAATGGAGAAGGAAGAAGGGAGACGATAAGAGGATCTAAGGTGATCAGGGGAATAGATAGAGTAGACAGTCAGAGACTTTTTCCTCGGGTGGAACAAACCATTACAAGGGGACACAAATTTAAGGTGAATGGTGGAAGATATAGGGGGGGATGTCAGAGGTAGGTTCTTTACCCAGAGAGTAGTGGGGGCATGGAATGCACTGCCTGTGGAAGTAGTTGAGTCGGAAACATTCGGGACCTTCAAGCGGCTATTGGGTATGTACATGGATTATGGTAGAATGCTGGGGTGGAATTGATTTGTTCTTAATCTAGGATAAAAGTTTTGCACAACATTGTGGGCCGAAGGGCCTGTTCTGTGCTGTAATTTTCTATGTTCTATGATAACCCATTCTCAGGCTTACTCTCCATTTCTGTTGAGGAACCTGCGAGGGGTGGCACAGTATATTTTTTCTTTGTTTGTGAAAATCAGCTTATATATTTGGTACAAATATGGAAAGGTGATTTTCTTTTTGTTGTTTATGTGGAATTTTATGTAGTTGATTTTTAAAATCTTTGGTCCTGTTGACCATTCAATAAACAAAATATTCCCAAGTGTACTCTAATGGGTACACATTGCATGTCTTAGACAAGTGTTATTGCCTAGAATTCCAATCAAACTGTGAAGCCAGGACACTTTGCCTAAGCGCTGGAGGCATCAGCACCACAGAGGCAACAGCCAACACCCAAGAGCTGGACTTCAGCACTGGGGATATCCCCGCAACCAGAGAGTGATACGCGGATCAGAGGAGGGTATCGGAGTTCAGATGGTATCCCGCATCAAATACAGTGCCCCCCAGTACCCACTCAGTGATCCTCAATCGTATTCATCTTCCGCTACGTCAAGGTATATTCCCACCACATCAGAGGAGGTGGCAGCCTGCTGCTTTTGCATCCTGTGGCCTTTGCTGCCCTTAGCGGGCATCCGCTGTTATGATTTTCCACTGCTGAGATGGGAAGGTATGGGGAGATTCCGGCGAGCAGCTGTCTCAGTGAAAATTCATGAGGTGCAAAGGAATGCATATGGCATTCATTCCACCAGGCAGTGGGATACAATCTGCTATTTACCTATCTATGGGAGAATTGCAACCAGTCTTGAAGCCGGTGAGTTTCTGACTATTTCAATCCAGCTAGATTCTCTAGTCCTGGCTGGGATGGGAGAATTCCACCCTTTGTGTGGAAAATTCTCTTACCCAGGGTGCCATTGTCCAAGTGATTAAGCTTAATGGTGTATCTCCAACAGTTGAATACCTCAGCTGATTACTTTTATGACTTGATGGTGAGACAGGAGATGAGGGCGCTTCACACTCCCTTAGCTTTTTGGAGACTGCCTCTGTTTGACTTCTTAAAAGAATGCTCGAAGTCGTCTCTAGGTTAACTGATGCTTTATTGTGCCCCACAATAAACTACAGTGGTACTTGAAAATATACTGCTTTACTTGTCTGCAACTAGGCCCAAAAGACTTGCATCTCCACAGTTGAGTTCCACCTCTTGTCTCTCCAACCCTCTAGCTCCAACTGGCCGAAGGCGGAGCTCCGGCGTTCCTCCTATTTGTCCTCGCGCTGCCCCCTGGTGGTACATGTACACACACACAGGCGAGGATCACCACATCCCCCTTTTTCACTCTTTTTTTTTTTTTTTTCTTAGCTGCAGAGCTGTAACAAAACACAAATGTAACAGTTAGGTTTATATACATATATATACAACAGGGCAGGGCCATGCATGTGTCAGTCCATGTTTACAGGTTCAGACGGTCAGGTGCACGTCTGATCCGAGTGGACCTCCTGAGTGGGCATGGAGATCCAGGGTCGTCTGTGTCCATGTGGACATCTGCTGCTGGAGTGTCAGGATGATGCATGACAGCGTCCTGTAGGTCCAGCGTGTCCTGCCGATCAAGAGTCGGAAAGACCCGTGGTCGAGGTGTGACTTTAAGAAGGTCTCTCCGATTTCGTCGAACCATTGTCCCAGCGTCCAACCGAACGATGTAGGACCGCGGCGATGTTTGGCGAAGGACCACGGCCATTTTGGACCATCCTCCAGCCGGGTTTCGCAACCTCACCGTGTCGTTGCTGGCCAACGGCTGCAGTACCTTGGCCTGCTGGTCATAGTGCTGCTTTTGCACTTGACGTTGGTGACGCATTTTATCCAGGACAGGCGAGTGATCAGGATTGGTGAATTGTAGCGCTGGTAATGTTGTCCGTACGTCCCTGTTGAAAAGCATCTGAGCTGGTGATAGTCCCGAGCTCAAAGGTGACGATCGGTACGACAAGAGGGCCAAGTGTACATCAGATTTCGAGTCCTCAGCCTTGCTGATGAGTTGTTTAACTATGTGGACACCTTTCTCCACCCTGCCATTTGATTGCGGAAAGTGTGGACTCGACGTTATATGCTGGAAATTGTAGTGCTTGGCGAAGTCCGTCCACTCCCAGCTGGCAAAGCAAGGACCATTGTCGGACATGACCATCCGTGGGATGCCATGCCTGGAGAAAGTTTCTCTGCAGGCCTTGATGACGGCTGCGGCTGTGAGATCCGGGAGTTGCAGGACTTCCGGAAAGTTGGAGTAATAGTCAATGATCAGAACATAGTTGCGGCCCATGGAGTGGAACAAGTCAATGCCCACTTTGTCCCATGGTAACGTGGCCATCTCATGCTGCTGCAGTGGCTCCTTGCATTGCGCCGGTCGATGTCTTTGGCACGTGTCACAAGTGAGCACCATGTTTGTAATGTCCTCGTTAATCCCTGGCCAGTAAACAGATTGTCGCGCTCTCCTTTTGCACTTTTCGGCACCAAGGTGCCCCTCATGAATCCTGTGAAGGATGTCCGCCCGGAGAGCCGTAGGAATGACGATCCTGTCGTTTCGTAGTATGATGCCATCGACCACGGATAGTTCAGTCCTCACATTTTGGAACTGTGGGCACCGCCCCTTTGGCCAGCCATGTTGCAGGTTGTGTAAGACTTGGAGGAGGGTAGCATCCTCCTGTGTTGCCTGACGAATTTGCTGCAGCCTTTCGTCCGTTGCCGGGAGCGTCTCCTTGCACCACTGTGCATGAGCTTCCACATCATTGATGGAAGCCGGTGGCGGGTTGTCAGCGTCCATGGCTCGTGATAGTGTGTCAGCTATCACAAGGTCCTTGCCAGGGGTGTAGACCAGCGTGAAGTCGTACCTTCGCAACTTCATCATCATGCGTTGTAGGCGCGGTGTCATATCATTTAGGTCCTTGTCGATGATATTGACCAGCGGCCTATGATCCGTTTCCACGAGAAAAGTGGGGAGACCGTACACATAGTGGTGGAATTTGGTCACCCCTGTGATTAGCCCTAGGCACTCCTTTTCTATCTGTGCATACCTGCACTCTGTGACAGTCATTGCCCGTGAGGCGTAAGCCACTGGGACCCAGTCCGACTGGTCGTTCTGTTGTAGGAGCACAGCACCAATTCCATATTGACTGGCGTCAGTGGAGATCTTGGTAGGTTTTGCCGGGTCAAAAAATGCGAGCGTTGGAGCTGCCATCAACTGGTGTCTCAGATCATCCCATTCATCTTGGTGAGCTTGGGTCCAGGCAAACTCCGTGTCCTTCCTTGTCACGTTCCTCAACGCCGTTGTCCGTGCTGCCAAGTTCGATATGAATTTACCAAGGAAGTTGACGAATCCGAGGAACCTTAAAACCGCTTTCTTGTCCTGTGGTCGCTGCATGCCCTGAATCGCAGCGATCTTCTCAGCGTCCGGCGTCACCCCATGCTCGGATATAGTGTCGCCCAGGAAGGTCAGAGAGGACTGTGCGAAAGTGCACTTGGCTTGGTTGAGCTTCAGTCCATACTGGTGGATCCGCTGGAAGACTTGCTTCACCCTCGCAATATGGTCTTCCTCTGTCGTGGACCATATTATGATGTCATCCACATAGACACGAACGCCTTCGATGCCTTCTACCATCTGCTCCATAACCCTGTGAAATATTTCGGATGCCGATATGATGCCGAAGGGCATCCGATTATAGCAGTACCTTCCAAACGGCGTGTTGAAGGTGCACAGCAGGCTGCTGGACTCATCGAGCTGCATTTGCCAGAACCCCTGTGATGCATCCAGTTTGGTGAAGATTCGAGCTTGTGCCATTTCGCTCGTGATCTCCTCGCGCTTGGGAATAGGGTAGTGTTCCCTGCGAATGTTCTTATTGAGGTCCTTGGGATCTAGACAGATCCGGAGTGCACCCGACGGCTTCTTGACGCACACCAGCGAGCTGACCCAGTCAGTCGGCTGTGTGACGCTTGAGATGACACCTCGAGTTTGGAGACGCTGAAGTTCGGCTTTTAACTTGTCCCGCAATGGAGCCGGCACCCTCCGTGGGGCATGAATGACCGGTATGGCATTCTGTTTGAGCAGGATCTTGTACGTATAGGGCAGTGTGCCGATGCCCGAGAAGACGTCAAGGTAGTCGCTGAGTAGCAGTTGTATGTCCTCGGCAATTCGTGATGCTGCAGCCGTGTTCATGAAAATCCGCTGAATCAGCCGCAAATCCTTGCAGGCTTGAGCACCGAGCAGTGAGGACTTTTTGTCCTCTACAATTTCAAAGCGGAGTTCTGTCATGACTGTTTGGTTGGCAACTCGTAGGTGGCATGATCCCTTTGAGACGATCTGGTTGCCGTTGTAGTCAGTGAGCTTGCATGCTGCAGGTAACACCTCGTGCGTCCCTGGGACGGATGCGAGATCTTTGCTCGTCAGCAAGTTTGCTGAGGCTCCCGTGTCCAGTTTGAAGGTGATGGGGAAGTTATTTACGTGCACCATGGCAGTCCATTCGCTTGCCGAATTGATGGCATGCACGTGACGAGGTTTTGTCGTCAGGTCCTGTGGTTCCGCTGTGGCATTAATAATTCCAATGCTGTACTTGTGCTCCCAGGAGTTGAATTCCTCATGGTCGGAATAATTGTCATCGGGTGCCTGAGTGTTCATGACATCAACTGTGTGGACCTTCATGTTCCCGTGCCGTGGCATTGAGGAGTGAAATTTTGCTGTAGACTGACATTGGGAGGCGAAGTGATTCATTTTTAAACACTTTCTGCACTTTTTTCCTTGAGCTGGACATTGCCCTTTTAAGTGGGAGGAGCCGCAACAATAACACGTCATGACGTCATGCGCATGTTGCGTTCGCGCATGCGCCGTGCGGTTTTCATTCCAGGGCCGGTATTGCGAGTAGTGCGCATGCGCATGCCGATCACTTCCGGGATCGCGTCTTTCAGGACGGTGCGCATGCGCAGACGGGCCGGAGAACGGAAGAGACGGCCTGGAGAACGGAAGAGACGACCTGTGAGGGGAAGCCACCATCTTTATATCTGCCTCGTGGTGAGTGTCTTTCAATGAATGCTTTTCAAACAACTCGTGTACCTGCTGCTTTTTCTGCTCATGTAACAAACATTTATCTATGGTAGTTTTGAGTGTTAAATCGCTTTGTAGTAACAGAGAATCTCTCAGATTTGTATCAGCAAGACCAAAGATTAGCTGATCTCTAATGAGTGAGTTTGCCAAATCACCAAAGTTGCAGCCTTGTGCCAGCAAGCGTAGGTCTGTCACAAAGTGGGAGATAGTCTCCCCGTGGTTTTGGAGTCTGCTACGCAGGGTGTACCTTTCAAGGATCTCACTGGATTGAGACTTCCAGTGTTCATCAAATTTCGCAATTACCACGTCATACTTAGTTTTGTCTGCAGCATCAGCATATGTGAAAGAGTTATATGTATTTAACACCTGCTCACCACCCATTGTGACCAAATGTGCAATTTTTCTGTCATCAGCGACTGTATGTAAGTCCAGAGCTAACAAATGCATCTCAAACTGTTGTTTAAACATTTTCCAGTTGGAATGTAGATTACCTGTAGTGCGCATTGGCCCTGTAAGTAGCTTGTGTTCCATCATTGCAGAAGGTCGTCTGTAGTTGAGAGGCTGCAGAGTCTGGTGGCCTGCCTGTTGTTGTTGCTTTTTTTTTTCTGTTTGCTGGTTCCTTTTGTTCAGAGAAGCCACTCCTGTACCATGTTTGACTTCTTAAAAGAATGCTCGAAGTCGTCTCTAGGTTAACTGATGCTTTATTGTGCCCCACAATAAACTACAGTGGTACTTGAAAATATACTGCTTTACTTGTCTGCAACTAGGCCCAAAAGACTTGCATCTCCACAGTTGAGTTCCACCTCTTGTCTCTCCAACCCTCTAGCTCCAACTGGCCGAAGGCGGAGCTCCGGCGTTCCTCCTATTTGTCCTCGCGCTGCCCCCTGGTGGTACATGTACACACACACAGGCGAGGATCACCACAGCCTCCATTCCAATGAAGTGGAATGTGGCATGTGCAGAGAGGCACATTTGGGTAATAATCTTGGGCTGTATCTCAAGTTACCTTTAATCTCTGTGATTTAAAACATATTGTTGCTCTTTTATAACCACAGTATGTTTAACCCATATAAGATGGACAAATGCTCAAACAAGTTGTTTAGGACAATAATAGTTTATTTGACACACACACAAGATTGTTTACTTAATTAATCACACCTTCATGCGCATTAGACTATAACTAACACACTTAAATTACCTTAACTTAACTTCCAGGTGATCGGCAGATACAGAGTAGATAAGGCCTTATCTGGTTCCAGTAGTCTGGCAGAGGCTGTAGTTATTGGAGGTAGTCTGTGTTCGGTTGTCATCCTTTGGTGGATGGCGTGGGCCCTTGAGCTTGGCTGGTATTGGTAGTTGCCGTGCTGCAGTCGAAGATCAGTCGAAAGAGAGCGAGTGATGGCCTTCGCAGTTCCTTTTATCTTCCTATCTTTCACGCCCTTTTGGGCGGTCACAGGTGAAGGTCCAATGGATCGATAAGGTCTCGATCACCCTAATCGATCCTGACCAATTAGGGGCGGACACCTTGATGGCTGGGTGGGTCCCGGTCAACCATGGCCATTAGTGTCCAAGGCACATAGGCCTCCCAAATAAGGAAAGCAGGCATCGCTGAATCTGCCACTTATTGCTAGTTTCTACCTGGAGCCCATTGTCCCAGGAAGACCTCCAAATGGCCTTTTGCAGGTGAGAGTTTCTGCATAAAGTCTGGGCTGCAGTTTGTATATTTGCCAACTGCAGTCTGTCTGTGTTCCAGCTTGGCTAAACTTCCCAACACTCTTTGCTGGTGGCCATTTTAGATGGCCACAATATGTTTTTAAAAGTTCAATTCATTTTTCCAGCCAATGGATTACAAATCACGTTGTTTCACATAAAGTACATCTTCATGACACTCTTACGTGAGAATATTAGACTGATGTAAATTCCTGACAGTTTGAATTTTTAAAATTATCGGCCTAGCAACTGCCGTTTATGCTTCACGAACCTCCTCACACATCTATTTTCTTTCTTCCAATTAAGGGGCAATTTAGCGTGGCCAATCCACCTAGCCTGCACATCTTTGAGTTGTGGGGGCAAAACCCACGCAAACACTGGGAGAATGTGCAAACTCCACACAGACAGTGACCCAGAGCCGGGATCAAACCTGGGACCTCGGCGCCGTGAGGCAGCAATGCTAGCCACTGTGCCACTGTGCTGCCTCCTCACACATCTCTTCAATGAACATTACAATGTGTTCTTTGGTACTGTAGTAATTAATTTGATTCACTCTCAGATAGAAAAGTGTTTTCTTTCTGTTGTGCATTCAATTGGATTAGATGATGTAGTTTCCTTCAAATATCTGTTTTGGTCACTTCAGCATACTTTTAACCTTTTGCTGAAGCTTTGGAAATTAACCTTGTCATAGAATTATAGAATTTACGGTGCAAAAGGAGGCCATTCGGCCCATCGAGCCTGCATCGGTTCTTGGAAAGAGCACCCTACTTAACCCCATACCTTCACCCTATCCCCATAACCCTGCAAGCCCATCTAACCGAAGCGCAGTTTAGCATGGCCAATCAGCCTAATCTGCACATCTTTGGACTGTGGGAGGAAACCAGAGCACCCAGAGGAAACCCACGCAGACACGGTGAGACCATGCAGACTCGACACAGACAGTGACCCAAGCCGGGATTCAAACCTGGGACCCAGGCGCTGTGAAGACATATCACTAACCACTATGCTACCGTGTTGCCCACCTAAATAGTTTTTAACTCTCAATGAAGGCAATGTTAATTGATTAAAGTATCTATTTTCTGGTTCATTTAATCTTATGAATTAATAGTCAGTGCATTTCTCCTCCATTAATGTGTAGACAATGTTGAATATCCTGGGACTTAGATCAGTCCTGCAACTTTATGACTCTGAATTTCCTCAGGAGTTACACTGTACTGAAATTGAAGTTGCGATAGATTTTAAGCTTGGAAGTGACTGGATAATGGTTGGAACCTGAGCAGGATGGGTCCTCATCATTCTTTGAGTTTTCTTATAAAGAAAAAGACAATAGAAAAAGTCTAATTTAGAATCTTTTCAAAGTCTGAGGATGTTCTGAAATAATTTACAGGTGATGAAGTACATTTGAAGAGGAGTTACTAGTGTAATGTAGGACAGAACAAAAGCAGAATTGACTTCAAGTTTTGGCTTGCAGTGGGATTTTGAACACACATACCTCTGACCCAGAGATAGAATGTTATTATTATGCCATGGTGACAATGGATAGAACCTTCCTTGCTGCTTATTAGGTTTAGGTGACTGCCATGAAGCAGAATTGGGCATGAGAAGTCTCTACACTGTGAATTCTGCTATCCTGGCTCAATCTGCATTTTGGGGCCAATATCTTTTTAATGTTGGCAGGAAAGCAAACAAATTAATTTAAATGAGATGTTAGAAGCCTCCAAAGGCCAGCATTGTGGAGATGTGGACAAAATACCTAATAATGAAACTAAACACAATTTATCTGTTGAGTGGTTCTGAATCTTCGATCAGGCATCAGGACTCTGGAGCACAGTGACAGGCAGAGCCTAGTCCCACACTTTCCAGCAACACAAACTCTCGGCAGTATAATGGCAGACAGCCTCCTAATTGGCCACCTGCGGACCCACAGTCTCCTGATGTTGCTGGCCCAATGAGATGGCCAGCAGCCCTGAAGCCTCAGTTGCATCACCAGGAGAAGTGACCGCTGCTGAGGTATGCGAGAGAGCCTGAGGGCTGGGCCCATGCAATGATGCATGTTCACAGACGTCATTAGCAACATGAAAGGTATTTATTAATAAGAAAAACTATCGAGGCCAGCAGCCACACTGCTTCCCTAGAGCAGCCCATCAGATGCCCCAGTCCCCTACATGTCTTCTACATGTCTTCTGCCTAAGAGATGACTCCATCCCATGTGGTGATTACACACTTTCAGCCCCAATTGGTCCCCCAAGCCAGGTGATCCTCTTCTGCGGTGTTGTCCTTAAAGGGGCAATCACCACAAATCTCCCCCTTTAACTCCTTTATACAATCTTTAATAAGTAATTCACTCCGTCTTAAATATTAACTAAACATTATGTCGATGAATTTGAAAATTAAGTCTTTGAGGGATTTTTGTGTAATTCTGTAGTCTGAGATGCTTCCACTGGATCGACATTATCAGGAATTGCAAATAACAGGTACTTCTTTTGTCACAGGCAGTTCATCACTACTAGAGTGTCTCTCTACTCCTCACGTGATCCACATGTTTACGAACGATCCGTCCTTCCATGTTTTTTGGGTATGACAGGAATCTGGTCACAGAGTCAATGGGCGGGATTCTCCATTGCCCGATGCCGATATCGTAATCGCCGATTGGGTGGAGAATTGATTCCATACCCAAATCGTAGCCGGCGGCAGTTTGACGACGTCAGCCATGCTCCGCCCGCTGGAAATGGCATCATCGTGTCATGCGCCGTTGCAACGGCATTGGCGCATCATTGGCTGGCACTCCCATGATGCTCCATCCCTGATGGCCCGAGTTTCTGATGTGTAGTCTCAGCCATGTGGCAACCCGGCGTGGCACCTGCAGACTGTGTCCAGCACCACACTTGGCCAGAATCCATGCCGCTGGCTGGGGCAGCTTCTACAGGGCTGGTGGGACTGGTGGGGGTGGTCAGGGTATGGACTGTGGGGTTGAAGATGGTAGTTTGTGTCCATGTTGTACAGAGCAACTTTTGCAGGTCATCAGCTGTGTGCATGCACGGCCAGGGACCCGGCCATTCTCCGGTCATTTTCAGTGCAAGAGATGGGAGTTTCACTCGGTGCTGCTGGTGAGGGTTTCACGCAGAATGTTTGGTCATAAAAGACCACACATGCTGCATTGGCATCAACACTTCATCATTGAAAGAGAGAATCCAGCCCAATAATTATACTTATCCACAACTGAAGTTTCATATCATGACACCAAATAAAATTATGTACTTAATATGGGGCGGGATTCTCTGATCCTGAGGTTCAGTGTTGACGCCGTCGTAAACACCGTCGCATTTCCTGATGGCGTCAACATGGCCTCAGGAGCATCATTGAAAGAGAGAATCCAGCCCAATAATTATACTTATCCACAACTGAAGTTTCATATCATGACACCAAATAAAATTATGTACTTAATATGGGGCGGGATTCTCTGATCCTGAGGTTCAGTGTTGACGCCGTCGTAAACACCGTCGCATTTCCTGATGGCGTCAACATGGCCTCAGGAGCAGCAATTCTGACCCCTAGAGGGGACCAGCATGGCACTGGAGCAACCCATGCCGCTCCAGCTGCCGCTCCCAGCGTCAGATGGGTGCGCAGTGGGACAGGTGCAATTTCCCTGCATGCACGGTGTCTCCCTTCTCCGCGTCGGCCCCGATGCAACATGGCGTAGGGCTACAGGGGCCGGCGCGGAACAAAGGAGGCCCCCAGTCCGAGAGGCCAACCGGTGGGCCCCGATCATTGGCCAGGCCACAGCGGAGGCCCTCCCCTGGGGTTGGGCCCCCATCCCGCATCACAGGCCATCCCGGATCCTTCCACGCCGCGGTCCCGCCGGGTAAGACCAGGTTAGAACGACGCCGGCGGGACTCGGGTTTTTTTGTACGGCCACTCGGCCCATCCCGGGTGGAGAATTACCGGGGGGGGATTCTCTGTTCTCCGGAGAATCGCGTCGGGGCGGCGTGGCGTGATTCGTGGCAAGTCGTCGGCCCGGCCCTGGGGTGAGAGAATCCCGCCCATGTTTTTTTTATTGTTGCAGTGATGATGGCTCATTGATGAGATCTTGAGGTTTGTGTGTAGAAACATAAACAATTTTACTGGTCGGCTTTAACTCTGTTCAAATAGTCTTACATGGAACTCTTCCATTCAGACTTGCTGCTTACTGAGTTCTGTCCAAGACTATTCTCTGACCATGTGACTATATTCAGCACTTTGTGGGTGGTGCCATTCTCCAATCCGATGTTGACTTTTGCTCAGCTGAGCACCTTATATTATAATGCATGCAGGCTCATATCATCACAATACAACACAGTCTTACTCTTGACTGTTCTTTCACAATCGCAGTCTGTCACATGCGAAGGAAAGATTGTAGTATTCTGTTTCTGGTACTTCAGTTGTGTGAGAAAGTTTCTTGTCTTTCCAACATTTCAATTCAGCATCTTTTTCAACAACCATTCTATCAAATTAGTTTTCATGCTTTTCCTTTGTGTGAGCATTTCAGAAATCTTGTTATGGCACATAATTTCAGTTTCTTTCTCTGTCTGAATTGCTGATTCTGCTGTAAATTTCAATGTTTTTACCTCTGCATTAATGTCTCATTGTTAAGCTTCCCTTCTTCAAGCTCTTATTCTCCGAATTCAATTCGTCACTGAACATGCTCTTATTTTCGAATTCAGTTTATGCTCCAATTGTTTCATTAAGTTCTCCTTCTTCTTAACTTCATTTTGTAAAATTTTGCAACTTTTCTTTCAAGTTTGCTGTCAGCCATCTTTGTTGTTTTATTGTCTTCTCTGGAGCTTAAATTTTTTTCTGATTCCTCTTTGTGTTCATTAGTTCCTAGTTTCTTTTCAAGTCTTTAATTTCTTCCAAGGGAAATCCATCATTTACTGGACATATACATAAATGCAGGGAAACTAACATCAGCGGATGAACTGCAGATGTGGGGGGAGGGGAAGGTTGAATTCGATTCAACAACTTCGGATGATCAGCTCTACCCCACCTCGATCCTTTTGTTTTCATTTCATTTTAACTTTTACCATTTCTTTCTTTCTTAAAAAAACATTTAATTTCCCCCCAATCTTATCCACCTTTCCTTCACCTTTCTCCTCTTTGCTTTTCCCTTGCCCCCCCCCCCCCCCCCCCGCGACCCACATCTACAGTTCATCCTCTGATGTTAGTTTCCCTGCTGTTTGACCTTTCACACCTTTTGTTCTCTCTGGGGACTGCCATTAGCACTCTTTCCCCTTGGTTTCTGTGGCTATTAGCACCCGGTTTCCCTGGATTTCTGTAGCTATGACTCATCTTTCATTCTCACTCCACAGTATAAATATTTCCCACTTTATCTGTCTGTTAGCTTTGACAAAGAGTCATCGGACTCGAAACATTAGCTCTTTTCTCTCCCTACAGACTTGCTGAGTTTTTCCAGCATTTTCTCTTTCGGTTCAGATTCCAGGATCCGCAGTAATTTGCTTTTAACTTCAGCTAAATCCTTTTTGGCTTCACTATTGATCAGGTCGATGCAGCTACTTAGGGCATTCTTTCCTTTTCACTCAAACGATGCTGCCAGTGCCTCTCTTCCAGAGGTGAAACACACAGCGCTGCAGAGCAGGGCCCCGGCCAGAGTGGTGGTGGTGGTGCAGGGCTGGGGGTGGGGAGGTGGTGAGACTTGGAGCAGTTCAGCCATGGATCTGGTGTGAAGTTTCTGAACTGTCAGTGAGTAAAGGTGCAAAGTAGCAGCCAGGTTTCTGGCATTCGGTCCGGCGGGCAACCTGAAGCAAAAGTGAGGCCACCAGCCTAACATGTGGTGCGAGCTTGCAAAGTCTTCAGTGAGGCAAGGAGAAGGGATTGGCTAATGTCTGTTGAGGGGAGCAGTGGTCAGGCCAAGCCAGGGCTGAGAGGGGCAGCCGGGGAACTAACCAAAAAGAACATAGTTCACCAGGTCAGATCGCAAGCAGCAGCAGCCAGCCAGGAGCAGATCTGGTAGTTGAGGGTTGAGATTCAAGGCCCAGCCTCCCAAGCATGAGGTGAGCAGAGCAGCAGTTGGAAGGTGCAAAAAAAAGCCAGGCAAGTGCTAGCATGGTGTCTCGGAGAATCGTGGAGCAGTGGGCACCATCAGCAGGAACAGAACAAGACTCAATATCATTGGAGTGGCGTGCTGAGGAGCCCCTGTAAAGAGGGAGAGTGTGTGTTCCCCAAAGTGTAAGGCTGTCTCTGCTGTATTCCTCTTTTCAAAAAACCTTGTAGCATCTCTTTGATTTTTTCAAATTAAGTTCCACATTTCCTTAAACTCGAAATCACAGCTCAAGCTTCTGAGGGTCATTTCCTCTTAGTTTTTTTTCCTCTATACATTGCTAAACTTCCAATTCTACAGGCCAATTCAGGTGTACTTCGCATCCATCCCTCGGGGTCTGGCAATATCTCAACATCTCAAATGGGTCTATTCACCCAAACAGAAGCATTCGGGTGAGTATTTTGTCAACAGACTTCGATTAAACCCGGTTACTCACAGGTGTCAGACAAGAAGCAGTGTTATCATGGTTCATTTTATTCTTGTCGCCAGATGTAATGATGCATGTTTAAAGACTTTGTTAGAAACACAAAACTGTACAGAGGCCAACAGCCACACAGCTGACATACAGCAGCCCACGAGATGCCCCAGTCCCCAATACTACTTTTACTTGTCTTATACCTAAGGAAGGATCCCTCCCCATGGGGTGCTGACCCAACTCAGTCCCAATTGGTCTGCCAAGCCAGGTGACTCTCTTCTGCTCTGTTGCCCTTAAAGGGACAATCGCCACAGCCAGCTTAGTAAAAAATAATATTTTAAAATCGCTGTGCTGGTGTGTCTGGAGAGGTAATTGGGGTTTTGAGTGTTACCTTCCCTTTTCGGTTCATTGAGCCTGGCCATCTGGACTGCCATGGAAAGGCTGCCTGTATGTAGATGGGAGCCTCTCTGTGTGATGGGGGATTACTCTAATGGCACCGTAAAATAATCCTGATCTGATCTATAACAATGGTAATCAGTTGCCAACCTTCTTTGAAATGAGTAGCTTCTCCACTGCGAGTCCTGCCGATGGGGAAATGCCTATTGAGGATCCAATGTGGCTCCCCCCAATTTTACTGCCCCCTTCCCCTTCTGCCTGCCTCCTGGGAGTTGATAAAATCCTGTCTTCCATCTCTGCAATTTTCCCCTCAGGTCGCCCTTAATAATCGACAAAACAAAACACTCACATGAAATAACAAACTATTTCACTCCGATAAATATATTCTCCAAAAGTAAAATACTAGTTACATACATTTGTTTATTTGATAACAGACCTTGACATGTTGACTCTCAAGTTACAAGGAGAATAATTTAAAGCAGCTGTTATCACTGGCAAATCAAAGTGATGTTACCATTTGTATAAATACAGATTGGCCTTGTGACATTCAGCAGAAGACGGGCAAAGACAATAACCCTGTGTCAGAGTTCCAGTGACTTGTACAACTGTGAAAGGTTTGATTTATGAAATTCTATGAACCCTTGACTCTGATCTTGTAATGTCCTACTCATTATTCAAGATACTAATTAGAAGTCAAAAGAAAATGAGTTTCTGAAATATAAAATCCGTTGTGAAAATCTATTCATCGAGGTCATGAGAAAATGCCTGGTCACCCAGAATGATTTGTTCTCATGCTTCTTTGAGGTTAACAATTTTCTGCAAGAGTCTCTGTTACAGACACTGATTGCAAGCCCTGAGCTAACTCAAAGTCCCAGGCGCACTGGGTTGAATGCTGTTTCAGTGTCTTGTGGTTAAACCCATTAGCTTCATCCTTTTCCATCTAATTAAAACGCTATAACAGCCCAATACTTCAGGATTAAATCAATGTGGCCGACGCAGTACCACCGCATAAGTGGAAAACTGTGTGTAAATAAGGCAATCAATAGCCTTTAGAAGATCTTCCCAGATGGCTTTTTAATCCCATCATTTCATAGATTAGAAACGTGCAGTGCAGTGTCTCCTTCAAATAGGTTTATGATGCAGGATCTATTTGAGAGGATGAAAGAAAGATTTACATAACTTCCAAATGTAAGGATGATCTTCTAATCTCTAAAGTCAAAACTTTGCTTCGGGGGAAAGAGCACTTCAGAATAATTTCTATTTCCGTGCTGCTTGAATAAATTAATAGTATTTGGAACAACTGAGAAGAGAAGTCTGCCATTTCACTGCAACTCTGCTTCATTCAGCAGCACCCCACTCATAATGCTCACTAGTGTATGGGAGTGATAAGAAGAGGCTTGTACAATTAACCAAAATAATTTGATCCAACGCCTCTGAGAGATTCTCTATGAGGCTGGCTGTCAGTTAAAAATATAATTGCCAAAAGAATACCAAGCGCAGTATGAGAAATAAGAGCTGTCAAGCAGCCTTCCATTCATGAACGTTCAACAAGAATCATGTTGCATGAAAACAGGGATTATGCCGGTCTGATTTCATAGAATTTCATCAAATATTCGGTACTATACCATTCCCTACAATCATACAAGTCACTGGGACATTTATAAACTAAAAAAGAATCACTAGTAGTGGTTGATGAATTCCTCTGCAAACCATTCTATTTTTAAAGGTCTGCCCATGACGAATTGTCTTCTGGTAACTCCGCACTTAAAATTCTTTTGATATTCATTTATAGGATGTGGGCGTTGCTGGCCAGGGCATCCCTAATTGCCCCTGGAAAGGTGGTGGTGAGCTGCCTTCTTGAACTGCTGCAGTCGGTGAGGGCCGGAATTTTCCGGCCATTCGTTACTGTGGGATCTTCCAGTCCGGTCGACGGCACACCCCCGTCACGGGTTTCCCAGCAGCAAGGGGTATATTCAACAGGAAACCCCATTGACAACAACGAGACCAGGTGATCGCACTGCCAGCGAATGGCAGGCCGCCTCCACCGCTGTGAAACACGCGACAGGTTGCGCAGGAAATCCCGCCCGAGGTGTAGGAACACCCACAGTGCTGTGGTATAGTGGTGAGCATAGCCGCCTTCCAAGCAGTTGACCCGAGTTCGATACCCGGCCATCGCAATAATAATTTGAGTAGGGCAGCATGATAGCACAGTGGTTAGCACTGTTGCTTCACAGTGCCAGGGTCCCAGGTTCGATTCCCACTTGGTTCACTATCTGTGTGGAGTCTGCATGTTCTCCCCATGTCTGCGTGGGTTTACTCCAGGTGCTCCGGTTTCCTCCCACAAGTCCCGAAAGACGTGCTGTTAGGTGAATTGAACATTCTGAATTCTCCCTCAATGTGCCCGAACAGGCGCCGGGGTGTGGCGACGAGAGGCTTTTCACATTACCTTTGTTGCAATGTTAATGTAAGCCTTCTTGTGACAATAATGAAGAATAAAGATTATTAAGAAGGGAGTTCTGGGTTGTGGCTCAGAAACTGTGAAGGAATAATGATGTAGACCCACGTCTGGACGGTTGTGACTTGGAAGGGAACTTGCAGGTGGTGATTTTCCCATGCATCTGCCGCCCTAGTCCTTCTAAGTAGCAAAGATCATGGGTTTGGGAAGAGCTATGAACATGTGGTAAATAGCGCAAATAACCTAGTTTTTTAAGTAGATACCCTGATTATTCCTGCTAGAATCCAGGCCTAGCCCATTCTACATCATGGTAGCAGCAGTGGTAGCACCATGTACTTGTTGGTGCCATACGACGAACACCCATGGTCCAAAATGACAGCAATCCCGCTTTGGTAAGATGCCTTGTCAGACATCCTGGCGACACACTCACCAGAGGCAGGTAGCGAAAGCAGCGCTGCAAGAATAGTCATTGCTGTTACCCCACTTATATTCAAGTTTTGAACACTTATGCAAAGAGTGCTGTATGACGAGCAGGGAAATATTTCCCCAACCCACCTAAGTCAGTTCTTTCTTTTTTTCATGGCCTAACTTGTGGGAAGTACAGTGGCATAGTGGGTATCACTGTTGCTTCACAGCTCCAGGGTCCCAGGTTCAATTCCGGCCTCGAGTGACTGTCTGTCTGTGTGGAGTTTGCACTTTCTCCCATGTCTGCGTGGGTTTCCTCCGGGTGCTCCGGTTTCCTCCCACAGTCCAAAGATGTGCAGGTTAGGTGGATTGGACATGCTAAATTGCCCCTTATTGTCCAAGAGGTTAGGTTGGGTTCCTGGATTACGGGGATAGGGTGGAAGCCTTGGCTTAAGTAGGGTGCTCTTTCCAAGGGCCGGTCCAACTCTATGGTCCAAATGGCCTCCTTCTGCACTGTAAATTCTATGAAAATGAACTCAGTAACTCCACCCATGCCGAAGTCCACCAAACTGATGCTAAACGACCACAAACCAGCCCATCGCTACTTTGAAATTTGTGCACTGTGACGTGTGACAACAGCACAAAAGGCACGATTGCTCATGAGAGGTTCCTGAGTGGCTCAGACATGGCAGGATGGGACAGTTCAGTGTTCCTGCTTGATTAGTCTCCAAACAATCGGGCAAATAATGACACTGCCAGCAATTAGCACCCATCTTTCACTTGCTATTCAAAGTTCGGCAGCATTCCCAGGACTTTTAGTTCATCAATTTTGAGGTCAGAGGGTTCCCTACACACTTCAAACTTGACAAAGGGGCAGGGGTATCTGTACTGGATGATCATTTTGCATGGCTTCATGCAATTCCTCTTAAGCCTTCTGATATGAATCTCCAGGGGTTGAGTCAAACAAACTTACATGCTGAGGGCCAGAATATAGGGTGGCACGGTGGCACAGTGGTTAACATTGCTGCCTCACAGTGCCATGGACCCGGGTTCGATTCTGACCTCGGGTAACTGCGTGGAGTTTGTACTTTCTCCCCATGTCTGCATGGGTTTCCACCGGGTGCTCTGGTTTCCTCCCACAGTCCAAATATGTGCAGGTTAGATGGATTGGCTATGCTAAATTGCCCTGAGGTGAGGTTATGAAATGAAATGAAAATCGTTTATTGTCACAAGTAGGCTTCAAATGAAATTACTGTGAAAAGTCCCTAGTCGCCACATTCCGGCACCTGTTCAAGGAGGCTGGTACGGGAATTGAACCGTGTTGTGGCCTGCCTTGGTCTGCTTTCAAAGCCAGCGATTTAGCCCTGTGCTAACCCAGCCCCTATGGTTATGGGGATAGGGTAGGGGATTTGGCCTGGGTAGGGTGCTTTTTCAGAATGTTGGTGCAGACTTGATGGGCTGAATGGCCTCCTGCAGCACTGGTGGGAGTCTATTCTATTTTAAGATTCGATCATATTGCCACATGTGCCATAAGGACTGACTTATCATGGAAATCCTTCAGGCCATCTCCAAATAAACCATTTTTCTACTCAGCTGGAATGCATGTACACCGTTAGACATTATACAGAATGGCGATGAGATTCCTCTATCTGACACCTGGGTCAACTTCCACCGGGACTTTCCACAATCTTTTCAAGGGCTTTGGAAGCTAAAAAAACAATATTCTCGACTCCTAAACACCACGCCAGCGTGTCTGTTCACTCTCACAACCCCTTTAATGAAAAGGTAAGGAGGAACTTGACCACATGTTATACAGGGACATTGCCTCCTAAGGTACATAACTAACCCACTCGTTCTCTGATCACTGTTCCCAAACATAATGGTCACCTCCAACATTTTGTGGGCCTTACACATTTTAGTAAAGGCATGCAATTGTGCATCTAATAGTATTGGTAGTTTTGTCAAGCTCACCAATGGTGTCCAATTTATTGAGCTCGATGCAACAGTGTGTTTTGGAAAACACATAGGCACCAACGATATTGTGAAGAAAAGGGATGAGGATCTAAAAACTGATTTTAGGGAGTTAAGTTGGAAGCAAAAGAGCAGGACAAGCAGAGTAGTAATCTCAGGTTTTCTACCAGTGCCACATACAAGTGAGGCAAGGAACAGAGAGCGAGTGCAGCTGAACATGTGGCTACAGGGCTGGTTAAGGAGGGAAGGCTTCAGATACGTGTATCATTGGGATATATTCTGGGGAAGGTGGGACCTGTACATTCTGGATGGATTGCACCTAAACTGGAGGGGCACCAATATCCTGGGTGGGAGGTTTGCTGCAGCTCTTCGAGAGAGTTTAAACTAGTTTGGCATGGGGATGGTAACCAGACTATGGATCAGAGGATAGGGTAGTTGTTGAACAGGCAGAAATAGTATGCAGCAAGTCTGTAAGGAAGGATAGAATTCTTTGAGGAAGTGACAAAGTTAATTGATGAGGGAAGGGCTGTAGATGTCATATACATGGACTTCAGTAAGGCGTTTGATAAAGTTTCCCATGGCAGGTTGATGGAAAAAGTGAAGTTGTATGGCGCTCAGGGTGTATTAGCTAGATGGATAAAGAACTGGCTGGGCAACAGGAGACAGAGAGTAGTGGTGGAAGGGGGTGTCTCAAAATGGAGAAGGGTGACTAGTGGTATTCCACAGGGATCCGTGCTCGGACCACTGTTGTTTGTGATATACATAAATGATCTGGAGGAAGGTATAGGTGGTCTGATTAGCAAGTTGGCAGATGATACTAAGATTGGTGGAGTTGCAGATAGCGAGGACTGTCAGAGAATACAGCAAAATATAGATAGATTGGAGAGTTGGGCAGAGAAATGGCAGATGGAGTTCAATCCAGGCAAATGCGAGATGATGTATTTTGGAAGATCTAATTCAAGAGCGGATTATATGGTCAATGGAAGAGTCCTGGGGAAAATTGATGTACAGAGAGGTCTGGGAATTCAGGTCCATTGTACCCTGAAGGTGGCAACGCAGGTTGATAGAGTGGTCAAGAAGGCATACAGCATGCTTGCCTTCATCGGACGGGGTAACGGGTACAAGAGTCGGCAGGTTGTGTTACAGTTGTATAGGACTTTGGTTAGGCCAAATTTGGAATACTGTGTGCAGTTCTGGTCACCACATTACCAGAAGGATGTGGCTGCTTTAGAGAGGGTGCAGAGGAGGTTCACCAGGATGTTGCCTGGTATGGAGGGTGCTAGCTATGAAGAAAGGTTGAGTAGATTAGGATTGTTTTCGTTGGAAAGACGGAGGTTGAGGGGGGACCTGATTGAGGTCTACAAAATTATGAGAGGTATGGACAGGGTGGATAGCAACAAGCTTTTTCCAAGATTGGGGGTGTCAATTACAAGGGGTCATGATTTCAAGGTGAGAGGAGGAAAGTTTAAGGGAGATGTACGTGAAAAGTTTTTTACGTAGAGGGTGGTGGGTGCCTGGAACGCTTTGCCAGCGGAGGTGGTAGAGGCGGGCATGATAGCATCATTTAAGATGCATCTGGACAGATATATGAACAGGCGGGGAACAGAGGGTAGTAGACCTTGGAAAATAGGAGACCGGTTTAGATAAAGGATCTGGATCGGTGCAGGCTGGGAGGGCCGAAGGGCTGTTCCTGTGCTGTAATTTTCTTTATTCTTTGATAGACAGTTGATAGGGCAAAGTTGCACTCAGGAATAGGGAGAGAGGTAAAAAATGAGGGGGAGTGGCACTTTTAAATAGGGAGTGCACCACAACTGCAGAAAAGGAGGTAGTTGAGGAGGGTTTGTCTACTAAGTCGGTATGGGTGGAAGTCAGAAACAAGAAAGGTGCAGTCACTTTTTTGGGAGTTTTCTGTAGACCCCCCAATATCAGCAGAGAGATAGAGGAACAGATTGGGCTGCAGATCGTGGAGGTGCAGAAGTAACAGAGTTGTCATGTGTGACTTCAACTTCCCTAATATCGACTAGAACCTCCTTACTGCAAATGGTTTGGATGGAGCAGATTTTGTCAGGTGTGTACAGGAAGGATTCCTGACTCAATATGTAGATAGGCCAACTAGGGGGGAGGCAAAATTGGACTTGATGCTTGGCAACGAACTAGTCCAGGTGTCAGATGTCTCGGTGGGAGAGTATTTCGGTGACAGTGACCACAACTCCTTGACCTTTACCATAGTCATGGAGAGGGATAGGAACAGAGAGTATGGGAAGGTATTTAATTGGGGGCGGGGAAATTATACTGCTATTAGACAGGAGCTGAGGAGCATAAAGTGGGAACAATTGTTCTCGGGGAAATGCACAACAGTAATGTGGGGGTTGTTTATGCAGCACTTGCTGCGAGTGCTGGATAGTTTTGTCCCACTGAGGCGAGGAAGGGATAGTAAGGTGACGGAGCCTTGAATGAAAAGAGAAGTGGAGCTTCCAGCCAATAGGAAGAAGGAAGTAAGGTTGAGGAAGCAAGGATCTGGCACGGCTCTAGAGGATCACAAGGTAGCCAGGAAGGAACTCAAAAATGGACTGAGGAGTGTGAGAATGGGGCATGAAAAATCCCTGGCGGGAAGGATTAGGGAAAACCCCAAGGTGTTCTACACTTATGTGAGAAATAAGAGGATGATCAGAGTGAGAGTAGGGCCAATCAGGGATAGTGGAGGGAACTTGTGTCTAGAGTCTGAGGAGATGGGGAGGCCCGAAATGAATATTTTGCTGCAATATTCACTCGAGAGAGAGAGAGAGGGACCTTGCTGCTCATGAGAACAGTGTGAACCAGGTTAATAGACTCGAACAGGTTGATATTAAGAAGGAGGAAGTGCTAGAAATTTTGAAAAGCATCAGGATAGATAAGTCCCCTGGGCCTGACGGGATATACCCAAGGTTACTATGGGAAGCGAGGGAGGAGATTGCTGTGCCGTTGGCGATGATCTTTGCATCCTCACTCTCCACTGGAGTGGTACCGGATGATTGGAGAGAGGTGAATGTTGTTCCCCTGTTCAAGAAAGGGAATAGGTAAATCCCTGGGAATTACAGACCCATCAGTCTTACGTCTGTGGTGAGCAAAATATTGGAAAGGATTCTGAGAGATAGGATTCATGATTATTTAGAAAAACATAGTTTGATTAAAGATAGTCAGCATGGCTTTGTGAGGGGCAGGTCATGCCTCACAAGCCTCATTGAATTCCTTGAGGAAGTGACAAGACACATTGATGAAGGTCAGGCAGTGAATGCGGTATATATGGATTTTAGTAAGGCATTTGATAAGATTCCCCATGGAAGGCTCATTCAGAAAGTTAGGGGGCATGGGATACAGGGAAATTTGGCTGTTTGGATAATGAATTGGCTGGCCAAAAGAAGACAGCGAATGGTAGTGGATGGAAAGTATTCTGCCTGGCGGTCGGTGACCAGTGGTGTCTCACTGGGATCTGTTCTGGGACCTCTGCTCTTTGTGGTTTTTATAAATGACTTGGATGAAGAAATGGAAGGGTGGGTCAGTAGGTTTGCCGATGACAGGAAGGTTGGTGGAGTTGTAGATAGTGTTGAGGGTTGTTGCAGATTACAACAGTACATTGACAGGATGCAGAGTTGGGCTAAGAACTGGCAGATGGAGTTCAACCTAGATAAATGTCAAGTGATTCATTTTAGAAGGTCGAATTTGAATGCTGAATACAGGGTTAAAGGCAGGATTCTTGGAAGTGTGGAGGAACAGAGGGATCTTGGGGTCCACGTACATAGATCCCTCAAAGTTGCCACCTAGGTTGATAGGATTGTTAAGAAGGCATATCGTGTGTTGGCTTTCATTAACAGGGGGATGAGTCTTAGAGCTGCAAAGTATTGCTGCAGCTTTATAAAACCCTAGTTAGATCACACTTGGAATATTGTGTCCAGTTTTGGTCACTTCATTATAGGAAGGATGTGGATGCTTTGGAGAGGGTACAGAGGAGATTTACCAGGATGCTGCCTGGACTGGAGAGAATGTCTGATGAAGAAAGGTTGAGGGATCTAGGGCTTTTCTCACTGGAGCGAAGAAGGAAGAGCAGTGACTTGATAGAGGTGTACAAGGTGATAAGAGGCATGGATAGAGTGGATAGCCAGAGACGTTTCCCCAGGTGGAAATGGCTGTCACGAGGGAACATAATTTTAAGGTGATTGGAGGAAGGTATAGTGGAGAGTCAGAGGTAGGTTCTTTACACAGAGAGTGGTGGGTGCGTGGAATGCAATGCCAGCGGAGGTGGTGGAGTCAGAGTCATTAGGGACTTTTAAGCGACTCTTGGACAGGCACATGGACAGCAGTAAATTGAAAGGGTGTAGGTTAGGTTGATCTTAAATTAGGATAAATGATCGGCACATCGTGGGCCGAACGGCCTGTACTGTGCTGTAATGTTCTATGATCTATGTTCTAACCATCAACAAGGAATCCAGGCTCCTGATGATCTTTAGGATGATTTCACTTTAACTGCCTGCCTTCCGGCATTTCAGCTAAGATATTCCTATATACCACGTCGACAAAAGTTGAGGACAAACAAAGTGTCCCCTTCCATTTGTACATTCTCATGTGTAGTTCTACAAGAACCGAACATAAGCCATAGGGTGAGAGAGGTACTCAATGCACTCTAGGGAGCAGGCCTCTTGCTGAACGACAAGTGTGAGTTCAACAAGGTCAACAAAAATATTCTTCGGCATATCATCCAATGGCATGGTACGATGGTAAATCATTCAAAAACAAAGGCTATTACTGAGATTCCTCAACCGACATGTGTCATTGATACTCAACATTTCCTGTGGATGGTAAACCAGGTGGGAAATGTTTATCCCTAACTTGGCCACACTCATGAAATCCTTGAGCGACCTCCTGCAGAAGGGCCAATAATGGCTCCGTGGTGTGGATCAAATCAAGGCCTTTCAATTCATTAAAGATCGACCGATCTTGTCAGATGTCCTGGCGCACTATGGCACCATTTTGCTGACAGTCATTGCTGCTGATGCTTCCTCCACCAGCCTTGGCGCTGTGTCATCCAGCTGCAAAAGAACAGGGTTTGAAAACCTGTCCACTTTGTTCTGAGAGCACTCATGGAAACCAGACAAAAATATTCCGCTCTTGAGATTACCTGATGGGGGTGCCCTTCCAGGTGAAAACAGACAACAAACCCCACTTAACATGCCTCAGTTCCACAGAACTGTTCGGATGTCCATCTGGATTCAATGATTTCACCTCTGGTTGATCCGGCACCAGTATACAGCCATCTATGTCCCCTGCAAGTTAAAATCGCAGCTGATGCTCTCCCCAGAGTCCTGATTGGCCACATTGTCACCCTTGATTCTACATTGCTGTCAGAAGGGGATGCATTTTCCTCCACTGTCATGAGCCTCCTGCCCATATCCACCGAAAAACTCCAGGATGTTCAATGCGACCAAAAAGAGGATGACAAATGTAATAAAGTGCAAGAGATCTGTCTCCAAGGGTGGTAAAAATGCAACCCTACTGATCGACTTATCCACGCATACTATGAGCAACTAGCCCATATGACTGTTGTGAATGGCCTCCTAGTTTACGGCAATTGTTTGGTCATTTCATGCCCAATGCAACAAGCTATTCCTTAGTCTCCAAGGAGATCACCTTCGCATTAATAAACACAGAGCGAGAACCCTATAATCAGTGTGCTGGCCGAGCATCATGCAAGTGGTCCAGGATTTTGTTCTATCCTGTTGCACCTGACGCACTGACAACACACTGACATCAATGGAGCCCTGGTACCATCTGTCTTTCAGGTATTTCAGGTAATTCAACTATTTCAGGTAGTGGACCCTAACTTGCCAAGGACCACCTTCAGCAGTTCACCATTGATAATGGGATTTCTCATGTCACCGGCTCGCCTATTCATCCACAAGCCAACATGGAGGCTGTATGAGTGATCCAGACCAGTCAGAATCTGATATCAAAGAGTTTAGAGTGGCATGCAACTCTCTGCAGTATCGGGCTACTCCCCTGGCCATTGCATTTTCTCCTGCTGAACGTCTTATTGGTTGTCATTTAAAAATTTAAATTTCCCCTACTGCCTGCAAACCTTCAGCATCATGCCACCCCTACTAGCCATGATACAGTGAGGGTGAAGGAGTTGAACATTCAGGAAAAACAATGCCAGAAACAGAACAAAAGCTTTGCCACCTTTGATGCCAGGCCAGCGATTCTGGAGCTGGGACCCAAAAGATGAAGGCCTCATTTTCACTGGCAAGGAGTATGCATCATATTTGAACTGAGCTCTGTCTGGTATCATCCAAAGCAACAGATGAGCCCTCATTGCACTCATTCATACCAGACCACAGCGTTTTGACTACCATAAGCTGCAGGCAGAAGACTTTCAAACACTTCAGATGCTTTGAGGGGTGTTGACTCATCCCAGGACCCACTCTCAGTCTTTTGACCAAGTGGAGCAGTCACAAGGACAAGCTCGGGAAAAGAGGTGAAAACTCACCAGAGATACAAAGACCTAATGATTTTGCACTGACATCAGGCCGTCGTATGCGAGGTACTTTCGGGAGTAGACAGGCAGCCCAGAGGAGAGGTTCATCTCTCATGAATCTCACTGTGTACACAATGTAAACAGTATAAATAAACTAGTTTTGTAGAAGGTACCCTGCTAAGCCTACAGTTCTTCCTGGCTAGAATGCGAGACAAAGCACATCCTACAACCCTGTGCATGTTGTAGGGTACACACTGCTGCCTCTGCGTGCCAGTGGTGGAGTGAGTCAGTGTTTAAGGTGGTGGATGGAGTGTCAGTCAAGTGGGCTGCAATGTTCTGGATAGTGTTGAGCTTCTTGAGTGTTGTTGGAGCTGTACTCCTCCAGTGGAGAGTGTCCATCATACTCCTGACTTGTGCCTTGTAGGGGGTGGACATGCTTTGGGGAGTCAGGAGGTGAGTTATTCACTGCTTAATTCCCAGCCGCTGACCTGCTGTTTTAGATGCAGTATTTACATGGCTGGCCCAGTTAACTTTCTGATTAATTGGAACACCAGGGTGTTGATACTGGGAGATTCAGCAATGGTAACACTACTGAACATCAAGGGCAGATGGTTAGATTCTCTCTTGTTGGAGATACAATCATAGAATCATTAAGTTTTTACAACATAGCAAGAGGCCCTTTAGGATCATTGTGTCTGCACCAGCCATCCAGCACCTGCCTATTATAATCCCATTTTCCAGCATTTGGTCCATGCCCTTGTATGCTATGGCATTTCAATGCTCATCTAAATGCTTCTTAAATGTTCTGAGGGTTCCTGCCTCTCACTCTTTCAGGCAGTGAGTTCCAGATGCCCACCACCCTCTGGGTGAAAAAACCTTTTCTCAAATACCCTCTAAATCCCTGCACCTTACCTTAAACAGGTGCCCCCTGTTTATTGACCTCTCAGCTAAGGGGAACATTTTCTTCCTGCCTACCCAATCTATATTCCTCATAATTTTGTACACCTCAGTCAGGTTCCCCTTCAGCCTTCTCTGCTCTAAAGGGAAAAAAAAACCTCTCCCTATCCAGCCTCTTTTTGTACCCCAAATGCTGCAGCCCAGGCAGCACCTGGTGAATCTCCTCTGCACCCTCTTTAGTGCAATCACTTCCTTCCTCTCATGTGGGGTTGGGTGGGGAGCTGCAGTTTCACCTCAGTTGGCTGGACAGCTGCTTTGTAATGCAGAGTGAGGCCAACAGCGCGGTGGGACCGGAATATCGCACCTGTGTGAACAGCCAGTAAATTCCACCCATGATCTCCTCTTAAAAATGTATGCTGACTATTGCTTGGCATCTTTGTGACATGAATGTTACCTGTCACATTGTCAGTCTGAATATTATTTAGGTCTTGCTGTATATGAGCACAAACTGCTTCAGCATCTGAGTAGTCATGAATCTTGCTGAACATTGCACATTCATCTGTAAACCTCTCTACTTTTGATCTTATGATGGAGGGAAGGTCATTGTTGTAACAGCTGAAGATTGTTTGGTCCAGGGCACTACCCTGAGGTATTCCTGCAGTGATGTCCCAGGACTGAGATGATGGATCTCCAAAAACCAAAACAAACTTCCGTTGTGCTCGGCATGACCCCAACCTATGGAGAGTTTTCCCCCTAATTCCCATGGATTTCAGTTTTGGTAGTGCTCCTTGCATTCACAGTATTAATGGATGTGAATTAGCAGCAAATCGTTGGTATAGCTTGGTAACATTTGCAAGGTCATTGAACCTGTGCAGTAGTACCCGGAACACTGGCAATTGCACTGACCACATCTGCCATCTCGCTTCATATACCTTGAACCATTCCTACCCAACTGTCACAATTTTCACAAATGTTATCATAATTGCCTGGAGGTTAAATCAATGTTGTACCTGTAGTACATTACAGTAAGAAGACTGACCATTGATATCTATAATTACTCCAAAAGCAAGAGATGGAAAAGTATAAAAGAAAATTGAAGAAAATGACTACATTGTATACGTTATACAATTTTTACATATTTGGTGGAATTATTAGCATAGCCCAAGGCACCAATCACATTTCTCTATTGAGATATAGTCATAACTAACTGAGTGTGCAGATTATGATTCCATCACAATCCCTAACGTTTAAACATTTTGCTTTCTATCAATTTGTACCAAACAGGTAATCAATTGCTGAAAGAAGTCTTGTCTATTTTAGCTTCAGAAATATCAGTGCTGCACACGATACACATTAGATTCTAGTACAAATATCTTGACAATCTAATTAATTGTTTGGATGTGCTTTCTTCACACTGATGGCACCATCTTTGCCAAAATAATGACATTGATGCTTTTGATCTATGCATACAGAGGAGAAAGCAATTATGATACCATTTGTGAAAATTGTGATGGTTGGGTAGGAATGGTTCAAGATATATGAAGCGAGATGGCAGATGTGATCAGTGCAATCGCCAGCAGCCCAAGTACTGTTGCACAGGTTCAATGACCTCACAAATGTGACCAAGGTAAGTCAATGATGTGCTGCTAATTCACATCCATTAATACTACAAATGCAAAACTGCTTTTTGTCCTTGGACAAATAAAATATGAATCAATTTCTGATCTTTAATGAAATGACTCAGATTGATACCTCTCAAAATCCATACATGCATATTCATATTGACTGCCACAAGGAGTTCATCTGGGAATCAAAGATATAATTGTCACCTTTCTAGGGGTCTAGGTTGACGCCTGATGAGTAGGCACCACTTCAGCCAGCGCCGAAGGGACGGCGCGAGTTTGCGCATGCGCGGAATGGTCGGCGTGATTCCGCACATGTGCGGAATAGCCGGTGTATTCTCGCACATGCGCGCGGGAGGTTTCTATTCTCCGCACTGGCCCACAAAGAATATGGCGCAGCCCTACAGGGGCCCAACGCGGCGCGGAAGGAAGAAGTGCCCCCACAGAATAAGCCTGTCCCCGATCGCGGGCAAGGCTACCGTGGGGGCCCCTGTTGCACGTTTTACTATGGGCGTAAAACGCGTTTATTGGAGTGTATTAACACGCCTCCGAGTTCGACGTGTGCTTAACACTGCTAGGCTCTGTTCTATGTAATTATTTTAGCTCTGGAGTCGCCAGTTGCCGTATAGGCAACGTCACAAGTATTCCAAGGTCAAGTTCAAAGTAATAAAGACGATACACCGATTAGTAAAGTTCAAACGATCAATATTTATTATACAGTTATAATAAATACTCATGCACACTAAGAGACTAAGCTATAACTAAACTTAAGCAAACAGAATACTTATCTAACAGGAACAGGCAAGGTCAGAGAACGAGGCCTTCGTCCTGGTTTTGTCTGCAGCCTTCAGCAAGCGTTCTGGCACTTGGGAGTCTAGTGGGCTTGGATCGCGTAGCGAGCGTTGAACTTACGGTTTCGGCGGCTGGTGCTCAACGGCTGGAGTCAGGATACCAGGTGTCAGTCGGAGCCGGAGCACGGGTTTAACAGACCGGACAACACGAGGTCCCTATCTTTTATAGGGGTTCCGTTGTCCTTCCCTCTTCTCGGGCGGGCTCTACCTATTGGATCAATTTCTTATCGATACTGGATTAATTCCCCAATGCGAGGGGGTCTCCGTGATGGAGGGGGCGTTTCTTATGTCCTTTTGTTTGGAGGTTTCTGGTGCCTCGATGTCTGGGTCTTGATTGGAATGTGTCCATTCAGAACCAAATGTATCTATTGTGTGGGCGTTCAAGTCTGATGGCCTCATTAGCATGCAAAGCGTTTTGCCATTTGCACCTAGCTAAGGTCTTTTCACCTGAGCCCAAACTGGTTTCTGCTGCTGCAGAATGCAAACTGCTCTTTGCAGACTGCTGTTCTGGCTGAACTGTCTGTTTCCCAGCAGCCTTCCATTTTAGTTTGGCTCAGTGTCCATTTTGCGTGGCCAGCATGGCTACACCCCCCTCGGGGTCAGGTCCTCCCGCGCCCTCCCAAGGACCGCTCACGCATACTCATCTGCCGGTGCGTGAGGTGAGTGACTCACGCCGGCGGGACTGGCCAAAAATGGACGGCTGCTCGGTCCATCGGGGTCCGGAGAATCGGCGGGGGGGGGGGGGGGTGGGGGGGGGGGGGGGGCGGTCGATGGCCCCCGACCGGCTTGGCGGCAATCCGCCCCTGCCCAAAAATGGCACCGGAAAATATGTCAGCCGGCGTCAGGGTGGCAGGGCGGGATTCGCGTCTCCCACCGGGGATTCTCCGACCCGGCAGGGGATCGTGTTCATATGAGAGAAATATCCAAGCTCCTTACTTATTTTTAACACTGTAATCTATTCCTCTCAAGGAAACACTTACCCATAACCATTGCTAGAAAAGTGCAACTAGAGGAGGAGCACCAGCACCAAAAATCCTGGCCCAGATTTTTTTCCCAAGTTACAGCCATTTTTGTTCCAGATTTGCACTGTTTGCAGGTGAAATTACTGGGCCCACTAAATGGTGTCTAAAAATTTAGCAGTGGGGCCAACTCTTGTACAGGTTGGGTAAGGATTACTCAGTGCTAAGTTTTGTAGGTTTTGTGCCCGCTTTATGTTGTGTTTCGTACTTTGAAGACATGCAGAGGTGACTTTCACTCAGTTCTATGCATGACCTTTATTTCAATGCTTTTAAAAGGTTTGCTTCCTCAAGGTTAGAGTTTAGTTTTTGTAAAGCGTTAAGATCAGGAGCTCCTGATGCTGATTTAAACTGTGAAGCAGTGTCACACGATCTGGAGAGAAGCAAGAGTACAACCTCTTGTAGAGTTATGTACACAGATCTGTAAACAAGCAATAATGTTATTTTTATAAATTACAGATGTAAGTAGCTTTCTTGGGGAAACAAGCATCCCCTAAAGAAACCACATCCAGACCGGAACCCCAACAAAACTGTTTCTATTTCTCTAACCACATGCACAGGCTTAAGGAGCAACATACAGCACAGTGAACAGTCAACAGACACACACGATCAAACACTGAGCAATTGAACTCAACATGTTTTTCCCCCTTACAAAACGTAAGGATCTTATTTTAAAATAACCCATCATAAACAAGAAACATATGTACACCAGGTAATTTCTTAGAGGTCAGCATGTTTGTTTTCTCTAAATTCAAAAATAGTCTTTGCGAGACAAAGGTTGCTGATGATGGTGCTGTGATCTGCAACTTGAGGTTGTGGCTTTGCATGATCACCTCGATGAGCTGGGTGATCAACATTGCGGCCGTTTATCAGAAAAGGGAAATGTCTCCTCATAATTGCTGTCCTTGAAATACCCTGGTCAGCTCACTCTCAAGAATCTCATGTTTAGCTTTGTGCTGTGATCCAACCGAGCAACCACTTAATCTGTTTTGGTCCAGACAGAAATGATACGAGTTTGTGCTTGTGATTCAGCCATTTGATGCAAACCCAAATCATGTTTCCTTCTACATTGTCCCTCATTGAAGTCTGTTTTACTTTCGCTTGTTGCTTTGCAATTTCTTCTGCTTTCATTCTGACATATTTACTGGATAGGAGTGACAGAACACGAATGGTCAGCAGCATGCAAAAAGTTGTGACTAGTCATCTGTTTGGCCGGTGTCTTTCAGGCCATGGAGTTTGGGGTTGATCAAAATGTGTCAATTGGGATCTGAATGGATTGTTCAAACATTTTCCCCTCTGACATGTCAGCACTTGAACTGTCTTTATCGACTTGTGGAATCATTTGGTCACAGGTTGATTTGATTTTGATTTGATCTCTTGTTACATGTACCAAAGTACAGTGAGAAGTATTTTTCTGCAGCCAAGGGAATGTACACAGTATGTACATAGTAGACAAAAAAAATAATCAACAGAGTACATTGACAAATGGTACATCGACAAACAGTGATTGGTTACAGTGCAGAACACGGGGCCAAACAAAGCAAATACATGAGCAAAAGCAAGAGCAGCATAGGGCGTCATGAATAGTGTTCTTACAGGGAACAGATCAGTCCGAGGGAGAGTCATTGAGGAGTCTAGTAGCTGTGGGGAAGTAGCTGTTCTTCTGTCTGGATGTGCGGGTCTTCAGACTTCTGTACCTTCTGCCTGATGGTAGGGTTTGGAAGAAGGCAATGCCTGGGTGGGAGGGGTCTCTGATAACGCTGTCTGCCTTCCTGAGGCAGCGGGAGGTGTATACAGAATCAGTGTGAGGGTGGCAAGTTTGTGTGATGCGTTGGGCTGAGTTCACCACACTGCAGTTTCTTGCGATCTTGGGCCGAGCAGTTGCCATACCAGGCTGTGATGCTGCCGGATAGGATGCTCTCTATGGCACATCTGTAGAAGTTTGTGAAAGTCGATGCAGACATGCTGAATTTCTTTAGCTTCCGTAGAAAGTAGAGACGATGTAGAGTGATGTCAGATGGTGGGTGATTCCTTGGCTTGCTAGAAATTTAATGAACTGACTGGAAACAAATTGTGGCCCATTGTCTCTATTGATGGTCCCTGGCAAACCCCATTTTGTAAACAACTTGTCTTTAATGTCAGTGACTGAAGTGGTGGTTATGGAATCTGTTGTAGCAAGTCCCAGCCAATTGCTATGTCAGTAATGGATAAAAAGCAAAAAACATTGATTCCTATGGGCTGTTTGCACTTGTCCAGAAATATCAACTAGGAGTTGTTGCCATGGTTTTATTCGGCTGGTCGGTTGTGTACAAGGTATGCAGTTTCTAATGAACTCTTCTATACAACAATCTTTTGCAGGTTCCAGACTGCTTCATGGGATTATCTAAATCACATCCGGATGTCCTTCATGGGCAACTCGCAATACGCATCGCTGGAGGGATAACTGATCAAGTACCACATGCAATACAGGTGCAATTAAACAAAACATATTCATTGCATACTCTATAGTGTAAGATCAGTTCTTTCCTGAGCCATAACCTTTAACTAGTGTCGGAACATGGTGGCTGGCTGCAATTACAAGACTTTAATGCACACTTACCTGATCTAGAAAAGTGCATTGAAACTGAAAGAGTATCCACAGGCTCCAGCGTAGTCTAGCTGCATCAGATTCAGAGAGGCCACCTACCCTTTTTTCGGTACCATGATGTCAGCTGGATGGGGGATTGTGGGATTGTGGAATGTTGGAGTTGGGTTGATGGGGCATTATGAGGTGGTGGCGGCAGTGATCGGGTGTTTTGGAATTTTGGCATGGGCCAGAGGTTGGAGGATCAGTGGGTTGAGGGGAGGTAGGGTTGGGTTGGTAGGTGTGTCCATCCAGGTCGGAGTGGTCAGGTTTGGGGAGTCTGGTTGAGTCACGTTGGTGGGTCAGGTTGGGGAGAGGGGGGTCAGATGAGGTTGGGGGTTCAGCCAGGTTTGGGGATGGGGATGAGAGTTGGTGGAGGCTGGCAGGTGGGGAGGTGCAGGGGGCTCTGCAGGTGGTGGAAACCAATGGGAGGTTGGGTGTGGGAAATACTATGCGATGAGGGGGGGTGATCAGACCCCTGGGAGGTTTGGAGGTGTACAGGTGTTCCGTGCGGTGTTGCTGTGCAGGGATCGGTTTGGGTATTTAAAATAGTTATGCAGAAGTTAGAAGAGGTTTTATTGCTTCTAATTTTGTCTGAGTAACCATGGTGGAAAACTGGCAGAACGATCCGACATTAGTGATTTAAATTGCTTCTTTGTATGGTTCCCAGTGCAGCGCAATTATCCAGGGGAAGATTGCGCTTCTTCAAAGTTTCAAAGAATTTACAGTGCAGAAGGAGGCCATTCGGCCCATCGAGTCTGCACCGGCTCTTGGAAAGAGCACCCTACACAAGATCAACACCTCCACCCTATGCCCATAACCCAGTGACCCCACCCAACACTAAGGGCAATTTTGGACACTAAGGACAATTTATCATGGCCAATCCACCTAACCTGCACATCTTTGGACTGTGGGAGGAAACCGGAGCACCCGGAAGAAAGTCCAGTTGCCGGACAAATGCTGACCTATGCATTTCCCAAAGGGATTTGCCAGTGCATATTTCAGGTTTCGCCTAAATCTGACGCTGGGGAGCCAGGAAGGTATGGGCCTCAAATTTGGTTTTTAGGTATTAACTTAATTCCTGCAGCATGCTCCGTTATTTATTCATTATGCCTTCATCTCCTCTCATGTAGCAAAATTCAAGTAACTTGCAAAATCACCACACTCACATACTCTTCAATTTCAGAAGTCGCTTCACTATTACTAACTTTGTCTGCAGCAGTAGGACGCTAAGCATGGCAGTTACTCAGTTGCAAGCATCTGACAGATACCCGATCTTGAAATTGCATCAATGAAGACAATCTGACCACCTGTAGATGCGGAGAGGTCAATGTCCTGGTTCTGATGTAGCGAGCAAAGTAGTCAGCGCTTGCTGGTTGGTGCGGAGAGTGAACTTTCTACCATCGAGATAATTGTGCCAATGTTCACATTGCACAGATGCAGGCTATTGCTTCTTGCTCTCCAGGACAGTATTTTCATTCAGCTTCCGAAAATGAACGTGATGGATAAGCGATTGGTTGCTCGCTCTAACAATGTATTGTGACAGAATGGCTCCTTCCTGACACATGTGTTGTGACATAGGATGGGATTCTCCAGAAAGATTTCAGACTCCAGAAAAGTGTGGTAGTGAGCGGGAATTGCCACAAGCTTCCTGTTGGCCAAGTGGGCCAGCAAAGTTAGTCAACGTAAATCGGTTGACTTAAAGAGGACTCATGGGCTTCTTGCTACAAATGAAGGCTCACCAGCTGATTCGCCTGCACCGCGTTCGCCAGCCACCCGCTAACAAGGTTCACGTTTTTCAAAAGGAGTACTAATCGGCGCCAGCGTGAAAACTGTAGTGATCTGCATATCTGTATGTACACAAGGAGTTAAAGTATAGACATAACAGCTAAGTAATCACTCGAGGGCAGGACTAGAGACAGGTATAAATAGACAGATTCAAGCCAAGATCTGTCTCTTCGCAAGGACAGGGACTAGTGACCACAGGTAGACAAAGACAGCTCAGCACAGGTGTAGTCAATCATAAGTATTTCTTATTTAATCGTGTTCATGTAACATCTAGTTTAAGCATTGGAGAGAGAACAAACTCACAGTTAAATTACCAACGTTCCTCAATAAAGTATTTGCACTAATTGGAAGACTACGAGTGTTATTCAACATTGAGTTAAAGATCATCCTGGAAGAAGCAAGTCAGTAACAGATATTGCACAAGGCAATACAACATAACTATCAGAAGTAGTAACATAATAACCACTTGCTGGGGAGGCCGCTGAATGACTGGAGGCCGTTGGATATGTGGTGGCTCTCATTAATTGTATGGAAATGGGGCTTAAGTAGTGATAATTGGTTTCTCGCCATGCTACCGCGAGATTCTGATTTCGCCTACGGAGCGGGCTGGTTGCATGGCAAACTGGTGCCTGGCGTGGTTCTTGTTTTTGGCCTCTCCCGCTATTCAGTGGCCTCATTTCGCTTAGGCAAGAACATAATGAGACCAGAGAATTGCTCCCATATTATGCTGCATGTGGGTTGAAATGCATGAGAACTGACAATCTTCACCTTTAAGATATCAAATTCTGTTGGCTGTGCAATTAATTTGGTATGAGTGTGTAGCTCGATCTATTGTTCTCTCTGTCTGTCTCGCTCTTTCCCCCAACCCTTGCGGGTTCTCCTGTGGTTCTGCCATTTCAGGAGTCTCGTTTCTGCTGCAGCTGATGGCTACAATTTCCCTCCCTTGTGGTGCTGAAGATTCAGTGCAGGATTCAACGGAAAAATTTCTAAGTGTTATTTCGAGCATTTTTGGCGGTGAGTTTCTCGATGGCTACATCGGCGAGATCGCAGCCCATATTTAATGGCACTCAGTGCCATAAATGAATCCCGCCGAGTTTCTCGCCATGACTGGATCCCTCACCATTTGATTCGCCAGACTAGTGCCTCAGCTTCTCGTTGCTAACAAGGGGGAGCTGCTTTTAAACGCTCCCTCACCAATCACTCCCAGTCAACACAAAGCATGGCAGTGCGCAGACCTGCTCCTCACTTTGGTGATGCTGATCTGGCCAGGCTTCTTAACAACGTCGATGAGAGACTGGCCACCCAGGAGGTTGGAGGGCTAACAGCAATGCTGCCTGGGAGGCAGTGGCAACAATGAAATGAAAATCGCTTATTGTCACAAGTAGGCTTCAAATGAAGTTACTGTGAAAAGCCCCTAGTTGCCACATTCTGGCGCCTGTTTGGGGAGGCTGATACGGGAATCGAACCGTGCTGCTGGCCTGCCTTGGTCTGCTTTCAAAGCCAGCGATTTAGCCCCTGGGCTAAACAGCCCCTGTCAGTTCGAGCAGCATGACCAGGAGGACTACTGTCCAATGTTAGAAGAAGACAACTGGCCTCCACTGAGCTGCAAGAGTAAGTTACCACCTCTCTCCTGGCATCAGTTCTGTCTGCCATCCCGCAAATTCCTAAACACACCCCCTCAAACAAATCATTGGCTGACACATCGCACCTTCCTCACATCCGATCTTCATGCTTGTTCTTCAGAACCCCCTGGAACCCATCTGTACAGCCCCTTCTTCTCCAGGTGCAGTGCCCACACATGCCACCTACTTTAGATTCCCCCGACCCATCAAGCGTGCGGCTCACAATGCCTTCTCTTTGTCCCCACAGGAGAAGGTAGCCCATAATAAGTGGGAAAGGGCCAAGACAGGGAACGGGATGCTAGAGATCCAAGTTCTCACGCCTTTTGAGCAATGGGCCCTGGAGCCCATTCCAGCTTTCCCTCCATCCCATGTAGTCTCCCAGGGCCCTACAGGGAGGAGGAAGAGTTGGAGGCCAACCCGGGGCTCACCAGCAAGGAGACAACAGCGATTTTCAGTTCTTCCGATCCCCACTTTCTGACATTGGTGCATCTCCAGGGCAGCAGGTAGAACAGGGTGACACGGCAATGCCTGTGACACCGGTAAGTCGGCCGTGACCCTCCAGCTCCAGGCCGTAGAGAGGAAATTCGCCAACAGCATCAAAAGTCAACATCAAAACAGCAGCAGAACCTAACACAGAACCTAACCTTACTGTCCGACCTTTTATACGTAGTTGAATGGAGTTCCCCCACCCCTCAGCGGGAGAGTTTGTACTCCCTGAGATCCACGGGGAAGATAATCATTCCACCCTGTTCTTCTCAAGACGGGATCTTACTGCCTAGATAGAGTGAAGATGGAGTCGGTGTTTCCACTAGTAGAAGAGAGTTGAACCCGAGGGCACAGCCGCAGACCAAAGGGACAATCTTTTAAAACAGAGATGACGAGAAACGTTTTCAGCCAGAGGGTGGTGAATCTGTGGAATTCATTGCCGCAGAAGGCTGTGGAGGCCAAATCACTGAGTGTCTTTAAGTCAGAGAAAGATAGTTCTTGATTAATAAGGGGCATCAGGGGTTAGAATTAGAGGTTTACAACATGAAAACAGGCCCTTCAGCCCAACTTGTCCATGCCACCCAGGTTTTACCATTAAGCTGGTACCAACTGCCCCATTTGGCTCATATCCCTCTCGACCCAGCTTTCCCATATAACTTTGGGGCAGCAGGGTAGCATGGTGGTTAGCATCAATGCTTCACAGCTCCAGGGTCCCAGGTTCGATTCCCAGCTGGGTCACTGTCTGTGTGGAGTCTGTACGTCCTCCCCCTGTGTGCGTGGGTTTCCTCCGGGTGCTCCGGTTTCCTCCCACAGTCCAAAGATGTGCGGGTTAGGTGGATTGGCCATGCTAAATTGCCCGTAGTGTCCTAATAAAAGTAAGGTTAAGGGGGGGGGTTGTTGGGTTACGGGTATAGGGTGGATACGTGGGTTTGAGTAGGGTGATCATGGCTCGGCACAACATTGAGGGCTGTAGGGCCTGTTCTGTGCTGTACTGTTCTATGTTCTAAACTGTCTAAATGCTTTTCAAAAGACAAAATTGTACCCGTCTCTCATTCCAGACACTCACCACCTGCCGTGTGAAAAAAATGCCCCTCTGGAACTTTTGTATCTCTCCTTTCTCACCTTAAATCTATGCCCTCTAGTTTTAGACTTCCCTACCTTTGGGAAAAGATGATGTGGAGATGCTGGCGTTGGACTCAGGTGGACACAGTAAGAAGTCTTACAACATCACGTTAAAGTCCAACAGGTTTGTTTTGAATCACTTTCTTTCGGAGCACAGCTCCGTGCTCAGGTGAATGAAGGGGTGGGTTCCAGAAACACATATATAGACAAAGTCAATGATGTAAGACGATATTTTGAATGCGAGTCTTTGCAGGTAATTAAGTCTTTACAGGTCCAGACAGAGCGACTGGAGAGAGGGATAATCATAGGTTAAAGAGGTGTGAATTGTCTCAAGCCAGGACAGTTGGCAGCATTTCGCAAGCCCAGGCCAGATGGTGAGGGGTGAATGTAATGCGACATGAATCCAAGGACCCGGTTGAGGCCATACTCGTGTGCAGAACATGACAATCAGTTTCTGCTCGGCGTTTCTGCATTGTTGCGTGTCTTGAAGGCTGCCTTGGAGAACGCTTAACCGAAGATCAGAGGCTGAATGCCCTTGACTGGTAAAATGTTCCCCGACTAGAAGGGAACATTCCTGTCCGGCAATTGTTGCGTGATGCCCGTTCACCCACTGTTGCAGCGTCTGCATGGTCTCGCTAATGTACCACGCCTCAGGACATCCTTTCCTACAGCGTTTGACAAAGTTGGCCAAGTCGCACGAGTATGTACCGCATACCTGGTGGGTTGTGTTCTAATGTGAAATGGCAGTACCCATATTGATGATCTGGCACATCTTGCAGAGGTTGCCATGGCAGGGTTGTGTGTTGTGTTCATTGTTCTCCTGAAGGCTGGGTAGTTTGCTGCAAATAATGGTCTGTTTGAGATTGCACGGCTGTTTGAAGGCAAGTAGTGGGGGTGTGGGGATGGCCTTGGAAAGATGTGTGTCTTCATCGATGGCGTGTTGAAGGCTGCGAAGAAGATGTCGTAGTTTCTCCGCTCTGGGAAGTACTGGACGACAAAGCGTACTCTGTCGGTTGTGTGTCCTGTGTTTGTCTTCTGAGGAAAACGGTGCCATTTTTTGCTATAGTGCATTGGACTGTCAATCGATGAGACAACTGCTCCAACCCCACAGGGTGGTGCCACGCAAGCAAGCTGCAGCTTTAGTTTTGGGTCATATTAGATCAATAACTCTGATTCCTGTAATTTGTTTTTGACATTTTGGTGAGCATACTCACAATCTTTCGTCCAGAGCCAAGTCTGTTTGTTGCAACGTGTGTTGCTTCAACCTTGTTGCTGAATGTGATACCAACTTTCCACAGTAATTCAATAATCCTAGAAATAAACTTTTTATGTTCGGCGGTCATGGAGCGTTCAGGATCTCGGAAACCTTCTTAGGTTCTTTGTGAAGACCACCTTGGTGGAAGATGTGTCCAAGATAATGAATAAAAGATTTAAAAAATTCCCACATGTCTTTCTTGACCCTGGGATTATATAATCAAAATGTCCTCCATGTAGCATTGCGGGCAGAATGGTAGCACAATGGTTAGCACAGTGCCAGGGACCCAAATTCGATTCCCGGCTTAGACCATTGTCTGTATGGAGTCTGCAGGTTCTCCCTGCGTCTGTGTGGGTTTCCTCCGAGTTCCTTCCACAAGTCCCAAAAGACGTACTTGTTAGGTGAATTGGACATTCTGAATTCTCCTTCTTCCACCCGAACAGGTGCCGTAGTGTGGCAAATTGGGGCTTTTCACAGTAACTTCATTGCAGTGTTAATGTAAGCCTACTTGTAACAATAGAGATTGTTATTATTATAACCCAATAGCCCACTCAAGATCTGATCCATAGCTCGTGAGAAGAGAGTCAGTGATGATGTTATCCAAAACGGAAGTCTACGATATGGAAACAGATCCCTGTGTGTTACTAAGATCAGTAACTGATGTGATTCAATAGCTACGGTCATTTGCAGATAGGCTTTGGAAAGATCAATTTTGTTAAATTTTTGGCTGCCTGATAGGCTTTCAAAAAGATCTGCGATAAGTGGTAGAGCGTGCTGATGAGCTCGAGACACAGGGTCGATTGTCATTTTAAAACATATTCATACTGAACCATCCTTCTTTCAGACTGGGATGATTGGGGTTGCCCAATCATTGGTGGTAACAGGCTCAATAACTCCTGTCTTCAGAAACCTCTCGGGTTCTTCTTCCACTTTAGATTGAATTGCAGAGGGTATGGTCCATGCTTTCAAACACTTCGGCATGCTGCCTGCCTTCATCTAGAGTTTCACTTCGACCCCAGTCACACCCAAGTAACTCCTTGAATAGCTTTGCTTAATTTCTCAGGAGTGGTTTAAGATCATTTGGAAAATCAACAAGTTGGTTCATGATGGCCCAGTCTAGCTTAATCTTCCAAGATCTCCCAACCAATGTTGGAAAGTTTCCTTGAATAATGTGAAGAGGCAATTCCACTTTGTGATCATTAACTTCCACAATCACCTTAATGAACCACTTCAACGGCACAAACTCACACCTTAATGAACCACTTCAACGGCACAAACTCTTTCGTATATGTCCTCAAGACCACATCAGATGGTTGCAATGATAGATAATTCATTTCTGATGGTATTACGATTCAGTTATAAGTGACACAACAGTGTTTATTTGTTATGAACCAGAGTTTAGATTAGTTCAAAAGGACTGAATTTGGTTGACTCATTAGGTGCATCCCTAATTGCAAACAGTACGAACGGAATTCCTTCATCCCAATCCTCTGGATAATCTTGCCAATAAGCCCTCAACATTGTCTTTAATGTCTGATGCCACCTTTCTAACACTCCCTGCGATTCTGGATGGTACACGGTTGATTTAAATTGTTTTATTCCGAAGCTATCCATAAATTCTTTGAATAACCTTGATGTGAAATTTGATCCTTGATCCGATTGTATTTCTGTGTGTAGTCCCTGGCCGGGATTCACCCCTGCCCGGCGGGGTGCAGGGTCCCGGCGTAGCGGAGTGGCGCCAACCACTCCGGCGTCGGGCCTCCCCAAAGGTGTGAAATTCTCCGGCGTCGGGGCTGGCCGAAAGGCCTTTGCCGGTTTGCGCATGCGCCGGTGTGTCAGCTGCCGCTGACGTCACCACCGGCGCATGCGCGGTAGGGGGATTCTCCTCCGCCTCAGCCATGGTGGAGGCCATGGCGGCAACGGAAGAAAAGCGTGCCCACATGGCACTGGCCCGCCCGCTAATCGGTGGGCCCCGATCGCGGGCCTGGCCACCGTGGGGGCACCCAACGGAGTCCGATCGCCCGTGCCCCCCCCCCCAGGACCCCGGGGGCCCGCTTGCGCCGCCAATCCCGCCGCCACCAGATGTGGTTGAAACCATGGCAGCGGGATTGGCCTCTCAGTGGCGGGACTTTGGCCCATCGCGGGCCGGAGAATCGCCGCAGGGGGCTCGCTGATCGGTGCGGGGGGCACGCCGATTGGTGGGGCATGATTCCCGCCCCCGCCAATTCCCGGGTGGTGGAGAATTCCGGCCACAGCGGGGCGGGATTTTTGCCGGCCCCAGGTGATTCTCCGATCCTGCAGGGGGGGTCGGAGAATTTCGCCTCATATCTCGTAAAGAATTTACATAACTCCTCCACAATCCTTTTAGCTGTAATATTACGTACTGAAATGGCCTCTAGAAACCAAGTAGACACATCCATTAATGTCAAAAGATATTGATTCCCACTTTTTGTTTTAGGAAGCGGTCCTACGAAATCAATTAAGACCCTTGTAAAAAGTTCCTCAAGTGCTGGAATGGGTATTAAAGGCGCTAGTTTTATCACTGCCTGAGGTTTCCCTATCACTTGACATGTGTGACATGATCGACAAAATTTAACTACACTTTATGTAGTCCAGGCCAATAAAAATATTTTTGTATTTTAGCTTGAGTTTTCCTTACACCCAAATGACCTCCCACTGGTACCTCATGTGCAACTCGCACCACCTCCTTTCTCCACCCTACCTGCAATACTGCTTGATGAACATCTTCCCACTTTTCATCCGCCTGCATATGTAAAGGTCTCCATTTTCTCATCAAGACATCATCTTTACGGTAATAACACTCCGGTATACACTCAGAATCCTCTTCCGTTTCAGCTTTCTGATACATCCGTTTTATTTCTAGATCTTTCTGTTGTAACTCCGCCAATTTTCCTGAACTAAAAATATCTGCCTCATCCTCCACCTGTTCTTGTACTCTTTCAACCATCTGATTAAAAATTATTTCTGATAATTGAACTTCAACTTGGTCTTCTCTCTTTGATTTCTCCTCTTGTCTTAACCTGTGACTTTGCGACCTTGTTACTACACAATTCGGAAGAAATCCCAGGATATTCGTCCTTCAACACTTCAGGGGCGAGATTCTCTGACCCACCGCCGGGCCAGAGAATCGGCGGGGGGGAGGGCGGGGGGGGGGGGGGGGGATGGCGTGAATCCCGCCCCGCCGCCCTGACACCAGCTGCCAGATTCACCGTTTTCGTCCAGTCCCGCTGGCGTAAATCAAACACAGTCCTTACCAGTGGGTCCTGGTTCTACGGGCAGCCTGCGGAGTCCTCGGGGGGCATGGGAGGAACTGGCCCCAGGGGGCCAGTGGCCTGGCCTGCGATCGGGGCCCACCGATCTGTGGGTGAGCCTGTGCTGTGGGGACACTCTTATCTTTCACGCCAGCCGCTGTAGTGGTCCGCTATGGCCGGCGCGGAGAAGAACCCCCCGCGCATACAGTGGGATCAGACTAGAACACGCTGGTGCCTCCGCGCTTGCGGCAACTTGCGCCGGCCGGCGGAGGCCCTTTGGCACAGGTTGGCGCGGCGCCAACCCTGCCGCCGCCGGCCTAGCCCCTGAAGGTGTAGAGGATTTTGCACCTTCCAGGCAGCCCGACGCCAGAGTGTTTCACGCCGTTTCTCGGCACCGGTATGGCCCACCCCACAGGATAGTGGAGAATCCCAGCCCAGGTGTCTGATTTTCCACTGGCTTATTAACCACAGTAGGCATCACTCCCACCTGCGATCCAGCTATATCATTACCCAAGATAAACTGTATTCCTGGACAAGATAATTTCTCTATTACTCCTACTACCACTTCACCACTCTTCACTGGACTTTCCAACCTTAACTTATATAATCATCTCACCCTGAATTCCACATATTACCACCTTTTCTGGCAATGTTCTTCCCAAACTACATAACTCCTCATCTCTTACCATGAAAGATTAACTGCAATATTTTTGCCAAACCTAACAGTCTGCTTTTAGTCTCCGTCCCAAACGTACTGCATGTGACCGTCTCTACCCCCAAAAACTTCCGAGCCTCTGAAAGAGCCATTGTCCACAACACATTCCCTGCTTAAACTGAAATAACACACCTGAAAAGCAACCACAATATGCTCAACCCTCACTGTCTTTAAGTTCACTAAGCCAATCCAATAGATAGACTTTTATCCCCCTCAAGCCCCCAATTTGTTATGGGCCAGGGTTTAGAGAACCCCAAAGTGTATCATGGAGTTCACCTGACCCACAACTTTTAATAGATTGTGGTATGGGGAGCACACGGCCCACTCTACAGGTATAGTGCAACAGAAAGTTAGAAGTAATTTTAAAAGCAAAACAATGTTTATTCTATGAATTCAGTTAACCTTTTTAAAACATACAGTGAACATCTTAGCAACCATCAATTCAAATACACCCCCCAAAGAATACAACATTCTAAGTAATACTTCAACTTTCCTTTTAATGTCCATAAGACAACAAAAACCTTTAAACAGAAGCACATCCGGCTTAAATTCTCTACTGAAAGCAGTTATCACTCTGAATTCACCAAATGGTCAGGAGGTAGTCTTTCGTTTGCAGAGAGATCAAAATTACCACTTCTCTGGCTGGCTTCAGCACCAACACTAAAACGAAACCAAAAAACACAGACACACCCAAGCTTTTCTCAAAGTGAAACTAAAAGCTGACAGACAGCCCAGGTCCACCCACACTCTGTTCGGAACAACACATAGCATTCACGTCCAGAACGCATACCGACATGGAGCGCAATTATGGGCAAATTGAGAAAGAGGGTCTAGCTGTCATTTCCGGGGTGAAGATATTTAATCAAAATGTCTCTTTACAGTCAACACCAACCACAAACCTACTGGTCCCACTCATCCAGCTGCCGCCACAACCACCAGCTCCGCCACCATCGATATCCAGGAGACCCAGATGCCACATGCTGTTTTCCAGAATCCGATTCTGATGTGGATTCCAAAATGGACGTTCTGTCACATGTGGGTGCAGACACGCCTCCGCCACACCCATGCCACTCATGCCAGCTGCACCACTCCTGTCTAGATGCTCCACGTGGAAACGTTGGTCTCCGGTGAGGTACACAACCCCCCTGCCCTGCTCCACTGACATCTAAACGGAACAAGGGCCCTCACTACAACCAGTGGACATTTCTCCGGAATTGGGGTGGGGAGGGGTGTTATGACCTGCTTGGATGTCACAGGGTGTGTACCATCCGGTTCCCTTTGACCTCCTGGGAATACGAACTTCCCCGGTAAATGGGGTGGGGCCTCCCCCTTAACCAGGGAAGCCTCTCAGTATATAAACCCCATCCTGAGTGCAAGTCGGGCAAGGGGGTCCTTTGGGGAGTGGAGAGATCGCTGTATTGTGAATAAACCTTTGTTCTTTTTGCATCCAACTGTGCGTTCCCGTGTGGTCACTCTGTTGATTTCTACAGTACCCTCCTAATGTTGTTAACTTCCTTAAACAATTGCTTCAACTGGCTGAAAGATTTCTCATAAGCATATGGGAAGGATTTTGCTGTCTACTTCCAGACTCCGCCATCTGACTCAAATGGGACACACAAGCCCGTACTGTATGGAAAGAAATCATTTACTCAGATTCTACCATAATTTGTCCATTTAATAGCCAGAGGGTGCAACCTAGGGTCAAGAACATAAAGAGTTAAAGTGGGACTGAGCACAATACCACCAACACAGTGATGTAGAGAACACATGGCCCGCACCTAGGGTCAGTGTAGTGTTGGGCAGAGCAGTTGCACAAGCAAGAATAGAGACAGCTCTGAGCTTGAATTCTTCATTGTGTGTATATATATATATATATATCCCCCATGGCAACATGTTCCAGGCACTCACCACACTCTGCATAAAAAAACCTGCTGATGTGTTGGGTAAGCTGGGTCTGCGAGGACTGCGTTTACTGCAGCAGTGAGAGAGACAGGCTTCCAACACGTGAAGAAATGCAACTCAATTTTATTGAACTCTTAACTATCGTACATACTTTAACTGTGGGTTAACAGTATGCTGAGTTGACTGGAGACCTGAGGATAACCTGGCCAGACTATCTTTCTAGCACATGGGGCGCGATTCTCCGCTACCCACGCCGGGTGGGAGAATCGCGGGAGGGCCGGGCGACTCATGACACGTCGCCCTGGCACCCCCCGCGATTCTCCCACCCCCCGCTCGGAGAATCGCCGCTCACCATTTTTCACAGCGACCGGCGATTCTCCGGCCCGGATGGGCCGAGCGGCCTGGCGTTCCCGAACTGTTCACGCCGGCGGCAACCACACCTGGTCGCTGCCGTCGTGATCATGGCATCAAAGGTTCGTTTGTGGCTTATGGGGGGCGGAGAGGGGAGTGAGCACCACGGCCATACTCGGGAGGGGACTGGCCCGCGATCGATGCCCACCGATCGTCGGGCCTGCGTCTCCAAGAGACGCACTCTTTCCCCTCTGCCACCCCGCAAGATCAAGCCGCCACGTCTTGCGGGGCAGTGGAGGGGAAAACGGCAACCGTGCATGCGCAGGTTGGAGCCGGCCAACCTGCGCATGCGCAGCTGACGTCACTTAGGCGCCACCGTCGCGTCATCTAGATGCGCCGCCGTCACGCAAGCGTTAAGGCCCGGCGGCCGAGATTTACGGAGCGCCGCTCCTAGCCCCCTGGGTGGGGGAGGTGAATAGGGTGCGAGGAGCGGCCTCCGAGGCCGTCGTGAAACTCGGCCGAGTTCACGACGGCCTTCCCGATGTCGCGCAGGAGCGGAGAATTCCACCCATGGTGTAAGTTCTAGTTATTTCTCATGGGCTCTGACTGTCTCAAAGGCTGGATCCCAAGAGAGCGGTAGAACTAGTGCCCTCTGGCTTTATAGTGGCCGTGTCCTGTCTGGTGATTGGCTGCTCTGTTTGTTCATTGGTCATCCTGTGTGTCAATCACTGCCTGCCTGTGCATCATCATTTACCTGTGTGTATATCATGACACCTGCCTCGCACATATCCTCTAAATTTTGCCTTACGAACCTTAAACCTATGCCCCCTGGTGACTGACCCCTCCACACTGGGAAAGAGTGCCTGCCCATCCATTCTCTCCATGCCCCTCATAATCTTGTAGACCTCTATCAGGTCACCCTTCAACCTCCATCTTTCTGATGAAAACAGTCCGAGTCTATTCAGCCTCTCTGCAGAGCTAACAGCCTCCAGACCAGGCAACATCCTGGTAAACCTCCTCTTCACCCTCTCCAAAGCCTCCACATCCGTCTGGTAGTGTAGTGACCAGAATTGTGCGTAATATTCCAAGTGTGACCATACCAAGGTAAATGCAACTGCAGCATGACTTGACAGTTTTTAGACTCAATGTCCCGTCCAATGAAGGCAAGCATTCCATATGCTTTCTTGACTACCTTGTCCACTTGTGCTGCCACTTTTAACGATCTGTGGATCTGCACACCCAGATATCTCTGACGTTCTACATTCCGAAGAGTTTTGCGATTTACGGTATTTTTCCCCTCTATGTTACTCCGACCAGAATGCATTACCTCACATTTGTCTGGATTAAACTTCATTTGCTATTTCTCTGCCCAAGTCTCCAACGTATCTATGACCTGCTGTGTTCTCAGACAATCCTTAACACTATCTGCCACTCCATCAACCTTGGTGTCACCCGTGAACTGACTAATCAGACCAGCTATATTTTCCTCCAAATCGTTTATGTGTACTACAAACAACAAAGGCCCCAGCACAGATTCCTGTGGAACACCATTATTCACAAACTTCCATTCAGAAAAACACCCTTCTACTGCTACCCATTGCTATCTGTGACCGAGCCAAGGAGACTTCATTAAGACCGAGCAAATAGTATCCAACACCCTAAAACAGAGGGTAGCTTCACCCTCCTTAGCTCCTAAAACTGGAGGGCCAGCAAGAGGCCCTTCAGCTTGAAAGTAGCAGCATGATGCCCTTAAAGGGAAGGTATCCAAAAATGGGCATGTCCTCTCTCAAACATTTTCACATTTTAAATTTAAAAAAATATTTTACAGCTGGACTATGGCTGTGCTGGTGGTGGCGGGGGGGGGGGGGAGTGGGGAATTCTTCAAATGCCGGAGTTGTTGGGTCCGGTTTTCCCAGCGGCGTGGGCACTTAGTCCCCAGAAGGGAGAATCCCACCCAAGATTTGACTCTGAGTTTCCTCCATTAGTACATCCTGCAATTTGCACCAAACTTTGCACCCGAGGCAGCCCTCGACTTGCCGATGTCAAAATCTGCTCAAGTATTCTTTTAACCTTATTAAAGTAGGCCCAAAATTAAATAGGCTAAAATGTACATAAATTTTCAGAAATTGGTGTGTACAATTGGACAACACTGAACCCTCGCTGGTATATTTTTCCTTTAAGTCTTAACATTTAATCTCTGACACAGCTTGTGGACCTGCATCTATTATAGTAATTGAGGTATAAAAATGTAAAATCTCCTTGTTGTGCATCTTTTCAAACTATACTGGCAGGCTGACTGTTGATCTACCTTTGTCAGCAGGGGACTTGACCTTCATTTAATGCTGACATTTATTGGACTGGAAATATGTGCTTCATGTAATGATTTTCAAACTGCTGTGTAGAAAAAAACATGTATAGTCCTACATGAAATATCTCTGGTGTTTTGGATAATAGTATATTGTGATGGCTAGTGCGGTGCTTTTGAAAGATATATCTATAATATGGCCTGCAAAATGTTTTTATTCACTTTCTTCCCCTTCTGTTATATTGTGACTGACATTTTCTAGACAGTCAATAGGTTTTGATTGAATGCCTGGGGACTTTATTCAATACTGAAACCCACAAAAGAAATGAAACAAAACCCCCTTTGGCGAGATGCTTGGATTTGTTCTTCTGAATCTAGACAAAGGGTGGCATGGTGGCACAGTGGTTATGATTGCTGCCTCACAGCACAAGGGACCGGGTTCGATTCTGGCCTGGGGTCTCTCTGTGTGGAGTTTGCACGTTCTCCCCGTGTCTGTGTAAGTTTTTGTCAGGTACTCAGGTTTCCTCCCACAGCACAAAGGCATGCAAATTTCAGCTGAATTGGCTGTGCTAAATTGGCCCTTAGGTTGCCTGTGTGTGAGTGTAGCTATGCCTGATGTGGTGTAATGCTCCTCAAGTGACAGACAAGTGACCTGTTCCAGGAATAATTATCTCCAGAAAGTCTGACCTATGCACCATCAGGGTATGGAAAAGGTTGAGAGGGAGAGTAATCTCGACAAAGACTCAGAGCAAAGGAAAATAATTCAGGTTTGATTAGCATGGTCGCTGGTTTTCATCACTTGTTTATTCCCATGCCAGATAGAGTGCAGGGGAGTACCCATTGTTTGGGCAAACCAGAGGTAACAAATGTCTTGAGGTCAAAACCCCTAAGTTAGTATCACAGCCCATGCCGAAAAACTGTTATGACCAATATATTCCCCAACGGAGCACCAATTTTGGAATACAGATTTCCTTAATATTGTGCTCATTATTGCAAAACCACACCCTCAGTATTTTGGGCTTAATAGTTCGAGTGGCCTCTGCAATTGAGGAGATTGTTAAATATTTTTAAAATAGTTTACATAGAGTTCATAGTTTCTAATGCAATAAAAAAGTGTACAAAGCAAGTTACATGATTAGATCATACTTAAATAAAAATACAAATCATATACAAACTGATGGGAAATGCAAAGCCGGGCCAGCTGACTGCAGAAAGAAACACCAATCATATTGAAGAATGCAATTATTTAGCCATTCCTAATCCTGCCTCATGAGTGCATCTCAGCTGAAATCCTCGGGAATGAAACTGCTCCTCAGTTATCCAGCATACTAATTTTAAGGTGGTACTTCCCAGTTTGCACAATCAGTGATTGCTGCCATATTGCTCAAAGTAGACATTAGGTACCACTGCTAGCTGCCTAAAATAAAGACTAGCTTCATTAAAATATGTAAATAGGATCCTGCACTTGAATGAGCAGCCCTTCTGGAAATTAGTACCTGGAAGCATTTCATTCACTCGCTGTTAAGCCTGCCCACAAGAACATGGTGCAAACACTCAAGGAGGTGTTTGAAGCAACAGGCCCCCAATTTCACTATAATAAGTCCCTGGAAAGTTGCTTTGGCTTCTTGGAATTTTGCAGCTATTGTTTTGCTACTTGGTGGAGCATAGAGCTGTTGGACGAGAGGTGTCTGGAGAGCTGACTTTGGCTGTGGCTGCACTGCTGGACTTCATTGGCTGAGGAATGCTGGAAAAGATGGGTATATTTCAGCATTGGCCATTGAGGTGTCACAGTAATAGCTCCAGCAGAAACAGCATGGTGGTGTGTGAATAGTCAAAGAAAACAGCAACGGAGGCATTACAATATATGGGTTGAAACCTCAATATAACTTTGGAACAGGAGTAGGCCATTCAGCCTCTCAAGCCTCTTTCACCATTCAATGATATCATAGCTGATCTATTTTTGGGTTCCATCTCGCCACCATTGTATCTCTAAATAACAAATATCTATTAATCTCAAGTGTTAAAATTTTCAATTGGCTCAACCGCAAACCCTTTTTGGGAAGCGGGTTCTAGACTTTCAATACTTCTACTACACTTGGTGTGAAGAAATACAGCTTTGAATGCCGGGCTCTAGCTCTAGAAATGTTCCCATGTCCTGGATGCCACCCTCCATCCTTCAGCCCCACCAGCATCATCAGAAGAGCAGTGGCTGTATTTCAATGGTCAGTCATTGACTGGTTCTGACCATGCCAACCATGATAGCAAGAATTGAACACAAACTCCAAAGTACATACAGCACTGCCTGTAGTTATCAGATGAGCTATGAGCCGCAATGTCTCTGCATCAGGCTTGTTCCAGGTTCCAGCAGGAGACATCAATAGCAACGGTCAGTTTGCTGTGCATATGGCTGTACAGCAGGTGACAGGCCCCCTCTTCACCAGGCGGCAGTTGTACATCGCCCTTCACCCACAGATGCTGCTGATGAGGAAGAGAGAATGCTCAGACAAAGCAACAATAGTGAATTTCCCCAGTTTTCTAACTGCAAAGATATCATGGTTGAATTTAGGGAGACAGACACCAAAATGAAATTAGACAAAAATGCTTACTTTTTGGAATGCCGAACATTAACATTGTAGGACCCTTAAAGAAGCACCCAGAAAAATCTCATATGCTATCTGAATCCTTCCTTTTACCTCATAGTTGTTCAGGACATCTCCTTGATGAGAAACTTTGGAGTGACAGGGGAAATACCCAGCTATTGTGGTCCATGTGAGTATCAAGGACACAGGGAGGACTCAGAAAAGGAATCATGTGCAGCAAGGCACTGAATTAAAAAGCAGAACCACAGAGGGAAAAATCTTTGGTTTACAAACCAAACCATGAGCAAATGACATAGAGTAAATAAGATCAGAGAGTTGACTGCACTGCTTAAAGGAAGAAACAGATTTTGATTCATGGAGCACTGGCACCAATAGTGGATATAGTGGAAGCTCTTCTTTGGAACAGACATCTGTTAAACAATGATAGCAACACTGTCCTGGTGAATTGAATAACAAGGGCTGTGGAAAGGGCTTTAAAGTAAATGGCTGAGGAAGGGGTTTAGATGTGGGGAAATTTAGCAAGTTAAAGAGAAAGGACAGTGGAACAGTGCAGGATAACAATAAGGGTAATAATAAACAGAGGGGTGATGTTGCGTCCGCATTCGCCATCAATGAGAATGGCGATATGGATGCAAAATCTCACGAGAATTGGGTAATACGATTCTCACGAGGGAAATTACGATTCCCGATTTTTTACGCCCCGCACCGGTAACGCCACTAGGTTTGGCAGGAACATTATTGCAATGCATTTCAATGCATTTCCGTATAATTAGCAAGCTCCCCACCACATGGTATCCCCTCGCTGAATACTCAATCTCACAAATCTGATGTCACATCGGCGAGGTTTAGAACAGGTATTTAAAGGTGTGAATGAATTGAGGAGATACCCCTGATGGGTGCACAGGGAAGTATAGCCCCCTTGGAGGGAGGGACATGCCTGGGCAGTGCCCTGACACTGCCCCAGCACAGGTTAGCTCTGTCAAATTGGCACAGGTTGACAGTGCCAACCTGGAAGTGCCAACATGTGCCAGGGGCAGTGCCAGGGGTGGGCCCTCTGGTTTCCCTTATTTGTGTGGGGTAGGGCTGATGCATTTGCGGGCGGAGATTTCGCCCTAGACTGCCGTGCTGGGGGGTTGGGGGGGGGAGGGGTGCAGAGGTGGGAAATTGCGCAAGACTTCAATGTTGAAGGGGTGCCTTCATGTTGGCAGTGTGAGGGTACCCCGATGTTGGCATTAGGGGGGTGCCACGATATTGATGTTGGGGGGGTGCCCATGTTCGCATGGTGGTGAGGGTTGTTCAGAAAGAGTTAATGTTTCCTCGCACTTAAGTTTGAACTGAGGTTTTAATTAATATATTGCACTTATTGTTTAATAGACTGCGCCAGTATATAAAGGGGATACAGGTGGCACTGTTTTGTTGTTGCGACGTGATCGCTGAACTTGGATTCGAGGAAGTCAAGACTTGCTTCCTGGCCCTTATTATCGAGTTACCATCGGACCTTAACCAGGCGTGTCTGTCTCTTGTGCTGTGGTGGTGGAGGGGTGCGCCCGATGCTTGTGATGGGAGTCCTCCATGTTAATGGCACTGGAGCATTTACTTTCTGTTCTGGTGCCCTGATCTCTGTGGAGCCGGCTGGCTCAATCCGGCTCCGCCCCACCAGATTGATGGTGTAAACCCTGGCCACTCATTTTTTTCTCAGGGTGCTTGAAAATCTGGAATAAAAACCCGGTTGTACAGCTAGGGAGCTACACACCGGTTTTCAGTCAGAACCTGACACTCTTGAGAAAATGTGTAAAAATTCCACCCATTGTGTGACAGGAAGGGATGGAAGGATGCAGAATTCATAACACGAGAGGTGAATTAATGGCACAAATACCACCATGGGCGGCACGGTAGCACAGTGGTTAGCTCTGTTGTTTCACAGCACCAGGGTCCCAGGTTTTATTCAAGGCTTGGGTCACTGTTTGTGCGGAGTCTGCACATTTTCCCCGTGTCTGCATGGGTTCCCTCCTGGTGCTCTGGTGAATTGGACATTCTGAATACAGGTTCCGGAATGTGGCAACTGGGGGCTTTTCACAGTAACTTAATTGCAGTGTTAATGTAAGCCTACTTGTGACAATAATAAAGATTATTATTATTATTATTATTATTATTATTATTAATGAAATAAATGGATATGGATTGGTAGCCATTACAGAGACAAGGAGCGGGATACTTTGGCTTCCCAGCTTTTTCGGCGGCAGGAGGCAGCGCACCATTTGCTGACAGCAAGGATTCTCTTCTCCTGCCACTGTCGATGGGAATTCTTATTGAAGCCACCTCACGCTGCCAGGAAGCCAACGGCAAGGACCAGAAATGCCCACCTCCAGTGAATGGCTGGAGAAGTCCGGCCAAGGTCATCAGGTAACCAAGGCTGGTAATTGAATATTCACGTCTGTTTGACATTTCAAAAGGATAGGAAGAAAAGAAAATGAGGTGGGGTATCTCTGTTAAAGGAGAAATAGGTAAGAAATGAAAATGAAATGAATGAAAATGGCTTATTGTCACGCGTAGGCTACAAATGAAGTTACTGTGAAAAGCCACATTCCGGCGCCTGTTCGGGGAGGCTGTTACAGGAATCGAACCATGCTGCTGGCCTGCTTGGTCTGCTTTCAAAGCCAGCGATTTAGCCCAGTGCTAAACAGCCCCTGAGAAGTCTCACAACACCAGGTTGAAGTCCAACCAGTTTGTTTGAAACACTTGCTTTCGGAGCACTGCTCCTTCCTCAGGTGAATGAAGAGTTATGTCCCAGAAACATATACATAGACAAAGTCAACGCCGGCAACTCCACATCAAAGGTGAAATCGACTTTGCATATCGGGCGGAGAACGGCTCCGACATCAAAATCGGGGCGCCACTGGTTTGACGCCGGTGAGCCATGCTCCGACCCATCCAAAATGGCTTTGTCGCTGCCATTGAAACGGCGTTGGCGCATCATCGGCCAGCCTTCCCGCGATGCTCCACCCCTGATGGGCCGAGCTCCCACGGCACAGGACACGTGTGGTCTCAGCCATGCGGGAACCTGACGTGGCGGCTGTGTACTGTGTCCAGCACCACCACACTCGGCAGAGATTCATGCCGCTGGCCAGGGGTCTTCTGCAAGGGCTGAGGTGACTGGTGGGAGAGGCTGGGGGTGCGCTGTGGGTTCGCGGATGGCAGGTCGAGTCCTTGCACAGCCGGCGCCATGTTGTACGGCTCAACCGCGGCAGGTCGTCAGCCGTGCGCATGCTCAGCCTGGGACCCAGCTGGGTCATTTTGTCCGGCCGTTTTCGGCACAGGAGGCGGGGGTTTCACCAGGAGCTGGAGCTAGCCCCTCACTGGTCCTGCAATCGGTGAGGGTTTCACAGAGATTTTTTGGTCATAAAAGACCACACATGCTGTGCTGGCGCCGGCACTTAACTGCTGAAACGGAGAATCCAGACCACGGTCTTTGCTCAACAGATCAAAATATAGAATTAGTTTGGGTGAAGAAAATAAATTGCAAGGGAAAGAGGTCACTCGTGCAAGTAGTTTATAGGTCCAATAAAGTAACTGCACTCATGGGATAGAGTATAAATTTGAAGAAATGGTGCCTCATGATAAATTGTGGGAGATTTTAATCTTCATGTAGTTTAGGCAATTACATTGACAAAGGTAGCCATGAGGAAGAGTCATTAGCGTATACCTGGCACAGTTCCTGAGAACAATGTCTGGCACAAACCATGATGTGGAGATGCCGGCGTTGGACTGGGGTGAGCACAGTAAGAAGTCTTACAACACCAGGTTAAAGTCCAACAGGTTTGTTTCAAACACGAGCTTTCGGAGCACGGCTCCTTCTTCAGGTGAATGGAAAGGCTTGTTCCAGAAATGTTTATATAGACACAGTCAGAGATGCCCCGGAATGCGAGCACCTGCAGGCAATCAAATCATCAAAGATGCAGAGAGAGAGGTAACTCCAGGTTAAAGAGGTGTGAATTGTCCCAAGCCAGTTCAGTCGGTAGGCCTCTGCAAGTCCAGGCTTGTTGGTGGGGGCCGAATGTAATGCGACATGAATCCCAGATCCCGACAACGAATAAACGGGCATCGTGCGACTATCAACAGGCAGGACTGTTCCCTTCCAGTTGGGGAACACTTCAGCAGTCAAGGACATTCAGCCTCTGATCTCCGGGTCAGCATTCTACAAGGAGGCCTTCAGGAGACGCGACAACGCAAAATTGCTGAGCAAACACTTATAGCTAAGTTCCGCACGCATGAATGCGGACTCAACCGGGATCTGGGATTCATGTCGCATTACATTCGGCCCCCACCAACAAGCCTGGACTTGCAGAGGCCTACCGACTGAACTGGCTTGGGACAATTCACACCTCTTTAACCTGGAGTTACCTCTCTCTCTGCATCTTTGATGATTTGATTGCCTGCAGGTGCTCGCATTCCGGGGCATCTCTGACTGTGTCTATATAAACATTTCTGGAACAAGCCTTTCCATTCACCTGAAGAAGGAGCCGTGCTCCGAAAGCTCGTGTTTGAAACAAACCTGTTGGACTTTAACCTGGTGTTGTAAGACTTCTTACTGTGGCACAAACCAGGGAAGGTTCGATTTTACTCCAGGCAATATGTACTCAGTCATATGTAAGTAAACCAGCAAGAATATAAAACAGGTAGTTAGAGCTTTTACAAGTATGTATTAAGGAAGAGAGTTACAAAATTAAATGATGATCCATTAGAGAATGAGACTGGAGAATTGGAACCAAGAAATGGCAGAGGCTTCAAACAAATATTTTGTGTCATTCTTCACAGTACAAGAAATGAAAAGCATCTGATTAATAGTAGATAATCAAAGAGAATAGGGAGGGAGAAATTTACATCCATCACTATCATGGGGGAGAAAAGTACTAGGAAAATCTATGGGACTAAATACTGATAAATCCCCTGGTCCCGATGGTCTTTATCCACAAATTTAAAAGATGTGGCATCAGAGAAAGTGAGTGGAATTTTCCCATATTCTTTCAGACTGTTAGGCTTTGCCTGGAAACCACCATCTAGCTCTCCAGCTGCACAGTTGAGTTTTTAGTCTAGATTTTCAGGCAATCTTGAAACACAGTAAGTGGGCGCAGTTTATGCCATCAGCCTGGAGGGGCGGGACCTGATAGAGCCTTTAAGGCCGGCTCCACAGAATTTGGGGTGACCTCTTTAAAGGGCGACCAATCAGCACAGAATGTAAACACCCCCCAATACTCCACAAGGTTTCCCGATTCTCTCGAGAGACTTTACTTACGTCTTTCTCACGTGGATGCATTGGTTGTAAATTTTTTTTAATTCCCTGGATTGTGGAAAGGTTGTTGCAGTTTGAAAGACTACAAATGTAATGTCCAGTTCCAGGAAGGATGTAGACCGAAAGGAGGAAACTACAGACCAGTCAGCTTAATATCTGTCATGGGAAAAATGCTGGAATCAATTAGTAAGGAAACGGCAGCAGACTATTTAGAAACTCGAAATATAAATGAACAGAGTCAACTGGCAGGATTCTCCGCCGGCCGACGCTGAAATCGGGAAATACAATTGGGCAGAGAATCGGTTCTGATGCCGAAATCGCGGCACGCACCAATTTGATGCCAAATGGCAATTCTCCGTCGCCTCTACATCAGCGCCAATGTGTTCCAGAACACACATACAATAAACACTGTTTGCATATTATTAGCAGGCCCGACCCCATATTCTCCAGGGCCTCCACGATTCTCCGCCTCCAATGGGCTGAATTTCCAATGACGCGGTTCACTTGTGCTTTTAAAAATCATGAAACCGGTGTCGTGGCTGATGAGGAAGAGAAAGAGGGTACGGAAAGTATCCAGGTTAAACTATGCAGCAATCTTTATTGAAACATCATGACCAGAATTCTCCACAGTAAGAAGTCTTACACCAGATTAGAGTCCAACAGGTTTGTTTCAAATCACGAGCTTTCGGAGCATTGCTCCTTCCTCAGGTGAATGAAGAGATAGGTTCCAGAAAAATATACATAGACTCAAAGATGCAAGTCGATACTTTGAATGCGAGCACTTGCACGTAACTATGTCTTTCTAGATCTAGAGAGAGTGGTAATCCCAGGTTAAAGAGGTGCGAATTGTCTCAAACCAGGACAGTTCACACTTATTTAACCTGGGATTACCCCTTTCTCTGGATCTGTAAAGACTTAATTACCTGCAAATGCTCACATTCAAAGTTACAACTTGCATCTTTGACTTTTTCTATATATGTTTCTGGAACCTACCTCTTCATTTACCTGAGGAAGGAGCAGTGCTCCGAAAGCTCGTGATTTGTAATAAACCTGTTGGACTTTAACCTGGTGTTGTAAGACTTCTTACTGTGCTCACCCCAGTCCAATGCCGGTATCTCCATATCAGAATTCTCCAGTTATTGGAATTCTCTGTTCCTGCCAGCAGTGCATCTCCGCCCATAGGTTTCCTGGCAGCATGGGGTAGCATCAATGGGAAATCCTATTAACAGAATAGAGAATCCCACCACCAGAAAACGATGTACCACTGAGAACCACAGAACTGGGGCACCAGAGAATCCAGACCCATGTTTCATGATTCCAGTATCAAGTACATATTACAACACACATCCATTGTCAGAGCTGGATAGTATTTCACTTCGAGGACTATTTTTACATTTTATGTGTGCACATGCACATCACCAAAAAATTATAATGCATCAAAGACACAAACAACTGATAACAAAATAACATAGATTTTAAAAATGCACTTAGCCATTCACAATATCCTCCAAACATCCTGTTACCATGGTTATATTATCCTCCTAAGCTCTTAGTTTTCTTTGAGTCTGGTTATATTGCCCAAACAATTCCCATTCCCCATAAACATTGAGTGACCAGGCTAACACATTCCAGACCATAATAGGCATGACTGTCTATTTTTAAACCCATGTTGTCAGTCGCTCATTCCATTGTTCTCCTTATCTAACTCAGGCAGAAAGAAAGCACAAAGCACACTCGGAAGTTGCATAATATTTCAGTAGTGAAAAGGGAAGAGACTGGAAGACCCCTTTGAAGGATTTGTTTGAGCCATAAGTCTGACTTTTCCTACCTACAACCCTCCATCAGGGCATGGAGCCTCCAACTCTGATAGTCACTTCATCTGTAGCTGGGAGATCCCCTCCACTGTTTGATACTCAGTGTGAGTTTGTGCTGATAGCGGGAAGATCCTGATGGCGTCATCACCGTCTCCCTCATTAGACTCAAGTGCTGCTTTATGATGATCTGCTGATGCCAGACAAGTAGCTGTTGCTCCTGTTTACCTACCTCTGGCAGTATCACCCAAAGGTGGAAATGTGTTAGCCCACCCACCTAACACCTTAATCTCCGAGTTCTCTCCTGATCCTGTCTTCAAACCCACTTCCACGCTACTGGGAAAATTCCACCTATCTTGTGCTTGATTGTACAGGCTGTCGGAGACATTGAAGTACTCAGATAGTGGGAAATTGTGTATCCACAAAGGCTGTCTAGGAACCACTGGTAAATATTTGAATTGATTGTTCAGCCCAATGTAGTGAATAACTTGTACTTCTGCTGCCATGGTAACAATGGGTGTGAGAAACAGACTGGCTGTCCTTGCACCCAGTGTTTACCTGGTGCAATTGATAGAGAATATTTGGAATGGTAGATTTGTATAATATGTACAGTTTTAAAATATCATCACCTATAAATTTATTGGTATATTATATATCCTCGTTACTTCTGGAAGAAAAGTCCAACAGAGTAGCTTCTGAAGATATTGCACCGAGAACCACAAAATGGGAGGCAGTGGGGAGCTAGTGTAACTCAAAACAGAAAATCTCGGCCTAGGCTTCCTGGCCTCTATTTTGAAATTAATATGCAGGAAAGTAGCTTTCATTTTAATTTCTCTCATTTTTAAATATTTTGATAAATACGGAAATGCCATATCTCTCATAAGGTGAAAATTGTACTTTCCATTCTCAGACATATGGCAAATACTGTTCCAAAGGGGACCATAGGCTTTGTTAAAAAGTAGTTTGGCAAACCATTTATGTTTGGAATGAGAGATAAACTAGAAAAGCAATGCATTAATATTTGCACCTTGGCACCATACATACAAGTTGTGCAAGGTTGCATTTATTATAGTTTAGGACATTGCATTGTATGTTTGAATCACAGAATAATACAGCACAGAAGAGGCCCTGTGGCCCATTGACTCTGCACCAACACATGAAAAACACCTGACCTGCCTACCTAATCCCATTTGCCAGCCCTTGGCCCATTGCCTTGAATGTTATGACGTGCCAAGTGCTTATCCAGGTACTTTTTAAAGGATGTGAGGCAACTTGCTTCGACCATCCTCGCAGGCGGTGCTTTCCAGACCGTCACCAACCTCTCGGAAAAAAGAATGTTCATGAATGTTCTATCACGTAACTGAAAGTTTATGAGAAAGAAAATGGTTGATTTTTGAAGGTTGTGGAGGAGCAGGACAACTCGAACAGCAAATGATTTCTGCATTTAACCAGATATGTGGTCACTGGAAGTTGCTCTCTGAAGTTGCTCGCTTTAATAACAGTGAATACTTTATTGTCTTACTGTAATTTCTAATGCAAAATAATTCAACCACTCATGCAATAATGTTCTAATGCTACTATTTAATCTATTTTTAAAACAATGTCAGCACATTTTCCCTCCATATTTCCAATCATTTTATTTCAGTTTCTCCCTTTAGGCATTAAAAATATCTGGACATCAACAGTAACACATTCCCATTTGTTAAAATATTTGCTTCCACTTGTTCATTTCCCATGAGGTATCCACTTGTTTAATTTCCCTTGACGTGTGCATGAAAGCAAAGCATATTATCTGCCCTTGAGTAATACATGGCTTCCTCAATATTCTCTTTGGAAAACTGTAATGTCACAACATTGGTTTCTATTGTCTTAACTCATTGGAGCTGGTACTGAATTAAAACATTCTGGGCACTGATTTGTTAAAGCAACAAAGAATGCTTGGAAATCAAATCATTTCTATCATTGTCAGTTAATATCTGCATGGCAAAAAGCAATTCAGTATGTCAGTTTGTCCATAAAGCAACAAAAGTATAATTATTTGCAAAATATTTAGATGCCAAACGGGTTAGAAATTGTTTTTACCAACAGTTTTTACTGTGCATTTTTATTCAATTAATTTACATGACACTGCAAGTATCTATTGCTTTATATAATATTAATTGGATGCAAAGTGCTTTGAAACACCCCAAAACATGATGGGGTAGTGCATAATAAATATTTGAGTATTACTGAATAAATGTTGTTGAAACTTTTTGTCTTGCCCTCATAAGCACAGATTCACAAGAACACCAAATTTCAAAGGGAACAACAATTTATATTGCATAAGAAGAGGGTGCTGATTTGTTGGCAAGTGGACTCAGATTAGTAGAGGCATTGCCATGAAAAATGGATTAGAGAAGTGTTAACTGCCAAGCTTTTCTTTAAATTCAAATCAGGCAGGTAGACTCTGATTTATCGAGGGGCTGCCATAGGCATTGAACCAGGGAATGGCTGTCCCCCAAGCTTTTGTTCAGTTGTGAAAGGTGCAATGCATGGGTGTGGTCTTTCTGTTTGCAAAAGACAGGCCACTGAGTGTGAATATATATAGCTTCCAGCACACCTAATTTAGCCACACTGCGAGTCCACTTTATCATCATAAATTGGTTGTTAATGTAATTCTTAGCACTATCAGGATTGTTTAACACATGGGCCGGGATTTTCCGAAATTCCGGCAAAGTGTTGACGCCGGCACAAACACCGGAGTGGTGTACTCCGGTGACAATGGGCCGCCTGGCCCAGCGATTCAGGGGGCCAGCACGGCGACGGAGTGCTGCGTGCACTGTTGGCGCGAGTCTGCGCATGCGCACTACGGCCATCTCCGTGCCGGCGCATGCGCGTGGTGGTCATCTCCGCGCCAGCATCGCGCAACATGGTGGAGACCTACAGCAGGCCCAGTTGGAAGGAGGTAGGCTCCTTCCAGATCGCTGTCACCTGCCAATCAGTAGCCCCCAATCGCAGGCCTGGAAGCCGTGGAGGCCCCTCCCGGATTCAGGTCCCCCCACCAGGACGACCACCGCGGCCGCAGGTCCGAGCTCCCGCCGGGTTGTACCAGGTTGGAACCACGTCGGCGGGTCTCGGCAGGAATTCATCCGGTTGACCGCGGAGAATGGCCGCGGGGGCTTCGTTCAGTGGCCCCCGCGTCGACCATGTGGGCGAGATTGCCGGCGATTCACCAGAGAATCGCATCCTGGCATCGGAACGGCGTGGCGGGAATTTCCCGCGTCACCGGTGATTCTCCGACCCGGCGAGGGCTCGGAGAATCCCCGCCTACGTTCTGAGTCTTGCAAGCATGAGCTTGTTGACTATGGCCAATACTTTGCCTCTTGCAAACAGCCGAAGGAATGTGCTGCCTGATACAATCCATCGGTCATGTGGATGTAAGGTTTACATACCTGGCATCACAATGGCACTGAGATTCCTACACCATATTACTCACTTGTATGTCAATTCCAAGTTGTCAATGCCAGGGTGCCAGGCTGGAACTGCCAAAGTACCCAGATGGAACCACCCTGCCCAAAGGGCATGCAGTTGGGATGCCTCCGATCCCCTTGGAGACCCCCACGAGTGCCGTTCCATCTGGCCCCCATTTGTGATCTCTGAGGCGAAGGGATTTGTTATAACCTGCCTGCTTACCATTGGCTGGGGACTAATGACAATCCCACAATCCTATGGGAATATGAGCTTCCCCAATGAGGGGGGCGGAGAAATCATTAGCAGACTCCCTGCATAAATAAAGCTGGCCAGTATGAAACCAGCAGTGAGAGAAGAGTGAGCAGCAAGGGAAGTTGCTGCTGCTGCTGCTGCTGCTGCTGCTGCTGCTGCTGCTGCTGCTGCTGCTGCTGCTGCTGCTGCTGCTGCTGCTGCTGCTGCTGCTGCTGCTCCTGCTGCTGCTGCTGCTGTATATATGTTATTGTAAATAAATGTTATTTCTTTGTATCCTGAAAACTCGTGCTGGATTCTTCGTGGCCCTCACAAAACTGGCAACGAGGGTTAAAGTGAATAGCTGTCTGCACTGCTGAAGCCACCTCCCTGGATTTTTGTTGGACACAGGTTGGAAGTTGTTTTCTATTACACCATGCCTCTGTATGGACGTTTGGATGTTTTTGATGCTGTGCTGGAAAGCTGGAACCAGCACGCACAACGGATGCGTTACTATTTCCGGGCAAACAACATCACCGAAAATGAGCGCCAGGTGGTCATATTGCTCACCGCCTGCGGCCTGCATACGTTTGGGGTGATTAGAAGCCTTACGTACCCAGCTGCGCCGGACACCAAAACGTTTGATGAACTTGTGAACTTAGTGGGGCAACATTTTAACCCAACCCCATCCATGATAGTCCAACGTTAATACCGCTGAGAGGACCCCAGGAGAATCCCTTGCCGACTTTCTATCCAGGCTATGCAGGATTGCGGAGTACTGTGACTATGGTGAGACCTTGTCAGAAATGTTACACGACCGTTTGGTTTGTGGTATTAACAAAGCGGCCACCCAGAAAAAGTTGTTAGCTGAGCCAACATTGACTTTTCAACAGGCCATTCAAATAGTATTGTACCGAGAGAGCGCAGAACGAAGAGTGCAGGAGCAACAGGGAATGGAGGTGCATGACTTGGGGCGCAACCCCTTCCGTCTGAAAGCGTCCCCCTGCACCCCTGCAGTACCTTGGGCGAGGCGACATCTGGATCGATGCCAGTGGCCGTCGGACATTCCTCCCCGAAGGGAGCCTTCTCCAGAACCAATGGATGAGGAGCCATGTCCATGTCAGACTTGTAGGCGCCAACCCCGTTGCGGACGCCGGTCCTGGGGCGCCAGAGGCGCCGTCGTTCCGACCGAAACTGGGGCCAGCCCAGGGGCCGTACCTTTCATCTGGATGAACCTGCGGTGACTACTCCCGAGGACGTGGAGACGGAGGATGACTGCCTGCAGCTGCATTGTGTGGCAGCTCCCCGTGTGGCCCCCATTAAAGTGACAGTACGGGTCAATGACTACCCGCTTGAGATGGAGTTGGACACTGGCGCAGCGGTCTCCGTGATCACCCAGAGGACATTCGACCGCATCAAGCAGGGTATACAGACCCTGACATTAACCGACACACAGGCCAGGTTGGCCACCTACACGGGGGAACCATTGGACATTGCAGGAACTACGATGACCCCTGTTGTTTATGGACGCCAGGAGGGGCGCTTCCCACTTATCGTGGTGCGCGGCCATGGGCCCAGCCTGTTGGGTCGGGACTGGTTGCGCTATTTGCGGTTGCAGTGGCAGCACATCCTCTAAACAGTTTCTGGAGGGTTGACTGAGGTGCTAGGATGATACCCAGATGTATTCCAGCCTGGTTTGAGGAAAATAAAAGGGGCTGTAGCCCGTATCCAAGTCGAACCAGGAGCCACGCCGCGCTATTTCCGGGCGCGCCAGGTGCCTTACTCCTTGCTCGAGAAGGTAGAAGGGGAGCTCACTTGTTCGGAGACTTTGGGTATCATCAGGCCCGTCCGTTTTGCTGACTGGGCAGCACCAATTGTACCTGTAATGAAGCCAGATACCACAGTTCGCTTGTGCGGCGACTATAAACTTACAGTCAATACGGCTTCCCGACTCGACCGATACCCAATGCCTCGCATAGAGGATCTCTACGTGAAGCTTGCCGGAGGACTCTCATTCACAAAATTAGATATGTGTCACGCCTACCTACAGTTGGAGCTAGACCCTGCCTCCCGGCCTGTATCCTCTGTATCCTCTGCCTGCGCTATTTTTCAACGCGTTATGGAGGGCATTTTGAGAGGTTTACCGCGTATTGCTGTTTACTTAAATGACGTTTTGATCACAGGGACGTCGGAGCAGGAACATTTGGAAAATTTGGAGGCTGTCCTGAGACACTTTTCGGAGGCTGGAGTCCGTTTACGTCGCACAGGCGAAGGAAGTAGTCTACCTGGGTTATCGGGTGGACTGCAAAGATTTGCACTCCGTTGCAGAGAAGGTGCGAGCGATTCAACAGGCCCCCGCCCCGACTGACACTTCGCATCTTCGTTCATTTCTTGGCCTCGTAAACTATTACGGAAAGTTCCTTACCAATCTGGCAACTATGCTGGCCCCGTTGCACCTTCTGTTAAAGAGGAATCACACCTGGGTTTGGGGTCAGTCGCAAGAAACTGCTTTCCGGCGGGGAAAACAACAACTGTCGTTGTCTGGGTTACTAACCCACTATGATCCTGGAAAGCCTTTGCTCGTCACATGTGATGCATCCCCGTATGGTATTGGTGCCGTCCTGTCCCACAAGATGGAGAACGGGGCCGAGCGGCCGATAGCTTTCGCCTTCCGCACATAGACTGCAGCGGAAAAAAAGTATGCGCAGATCGATAAGGAGGGCCTGGCAGTGGTGTTTGCGGTGAAACGTTTCCACCACTACGTATATGGCCGCCACTTCACTGATCATAAGCCTCTGCTGGGACGTTTCAGAGAGAATAAGCCAATACCGCCCATTGCTTCTGCACGAATCCAGCGCTGGGCTTTGTTGCTCGCTGCATACGAGTATTCTCTGGAGCACAAACCAGGAACCCAGATAGGGAATGCCGACGCACTGAGCCGATTGCCTTTATCGACCGGCCCCATGTCGACCCCCACGACTGGTGAGGTGGTTGCAACCCTAAATTGTATGGACACCTTGCCTGTCACGGCATCACAGATCCGTGACTGGACCCAGACGGAGCCAGTCCTATCAAAGGTTCGGCACATAGTCCTGTATGGTGGGCAGCATAGACAGCTCCCAGGCGAGTTGCAGGCATTTTCCTCCAAGCTGTCCGAATTCAGCGTGGAAGACGGCATCCTTTTGTGGGGGACGCGTGTGATTGTCCCAGAAAAAGGACAGGTGCTGATACTGAGAGACTTGCACAATGGGCATCCAGGTGTGACCAAAATGAAAATGTTGGCCCGGAGTTATGTCTGGTGGCCAGGACTCGACACCGACATTGAGAAGGTGGCCCAAAACTGCTCCATTTGCCAGGAGCATCAGAAGCTTCCGCCGGCCGCGCCCCGACATCACTGGGAATGGCCGCACACAAGAACGGCAGGGACATGGTTTTTCTCGGCATCGCCCGATTCGGCAGTTTATGCCCGGTGACCCAGTGTTTTGCTGGTGGTGCCCAGTGGGTCCCTGGCGTAATCTTTCGCCAAACGGGCCCTAACTCTTACCAGGTGCAACCCAGGGTCGTCGCCAGCGCAAACATGTAGACCATGTTCGGTCCAGAAGACTATCCCTTCCAAAGATTCCCCGCCCCAGGAGCTCATTTCTACAGCCACAGAGACCAGACACAATGGAAAGTATTCCTCACAACCTTCCTCTGGTGCCTCACTCAAAGCCAGCGCAGGTCGTGACAGAACCGCGTGGAGATAAAGACACCGAGATGACGGAGGCAGCAGACTCTGACTCCGAGATGGAGACACAAGACACCTCAGAGGGGGAATCCTCGGGCCCACGGGCCGTGGATGTACAACCGTTACGCCGTTCATCACGGAAGCGCCGGTCTCCATCTCGTTACACGCCGCCCGATCCAGCGCCTCGTGCAAATGATGTCCGGCCTGCGGCAAAATGAGTCCGACGCCCTCCTTCGCCAGGGTCTTTGGTGGATTCCTTGGACTTTGTGGGGGAGGGATGTTATTACCTGCCTGCTTACCATTGGCTGGGGACTAATGACAATCCCACAATCCTATGAGAGCATGAGCTTCCCCAATGAGGGGGGCAGAGAAATCATTAGCAGACTCCCTGCATAAATAGAGCTGGCCAGTTTGGAACCAGCATTAAGAGAGGAGTGAGCAGCAAGGGAAGTTGCTGCTGCTGTTGTGTATATATATGTTATTGTAAATAAATGTTATTTCTTTGTATCCTGAAAACTCGTGCTGGATTCATCGTGGCCCTCACAAAAGGAATGAATCCCAAAGTATCAGGGCCCTCAGGAATCTGCACATTGGAGTAATTCACACTGCCTCGCTCAAATATGCATATTTGCCAAAACGTGATCCCACCCATTGTGGGCTTGATTCACATCGCAACATTTCATGAGATAGCATTGAATCTCATGAAACATTGTGAGCTGGGTCGATTCCAGGATTGGTGCCTCCAGCTTTCAAAGGCCACGTTGCGCCATGATGAGCTGCTTTTATGGTGCAACGTGGCCAGAGGATCGCGCCCAGGCTTAATCATGCCTTTCAAAAGGAGGTTGGATAAGCAATTGTAGAGAAATGATTCGTAGAGTTTGGGACTAGCTGAATAGCTCTGACAGATGGAATGGGCACAACAGGGGGAATTTGGCCAGAATTTGGCAAAGTGTCAGGCTCTCACAGGAAACAGCTGTGGAACTCTCCAGTTCCACAGACCAGGGGCGGGATTCTCCGATAATGGGGCGAAGTGCTGACGCTGTCGTAAATGCCGGAGCGTTTCACAACGGTGTCATCTGGCTGCTAGGAGCAGTGATCCTGCACCCCACAGGAGGCCAGCCCGGAAATGGAGCGCTTCACGCAGCTCCAGCTGTCGTTACGGACGCCAGCATGAAGGCGGCAATCCATGCGCATGCGCAGACCTGCGCCGGTCCCCGGGCAACATAGCGGAGCCTTACAGGGTCACGGCGTGGAGGAACATTGGACCCCCCCGGAATTAGCCGCCCGCCGATCGGTAGCCCCTGATCGCAGGCCTGGCCACCGTGGAGGCCCCCTCCTGGAGTCGGATCCCCGCTTCCCCCCCCCACCAGGATGGTCCCCGCAGCCAGAATGCCGAGGTCCCGCCGGATAGGACCACACGTGAACGACGCCGGTGGGACTCGGCCGAACCCGCCGGGCATTCGGCCCGTCAAGCGCGGAGAATTGCCGGGGGGGCTGCATGAGCTGCCCCCTACCAACGCCGCGACGACCGTGCCGGTGTCATTTGCACCCCCCCCCCCCCCAAGCCCCCCATTCCTGACATTCATTCCAGAAATCCACCTCCCCACAAACCCTGCAAACCACTGTGCCAAACTAGCTGTGCCACTCTGTGCCAGGGGGCTGCCCAGGCATGTCCTTATACCCCCCCACCAGGGCTATACCTACCCCTGCACCCTCTCAAGGATTTCCTCAACTGTCCTACGCCTGGTCCAAACTGTTGTAAATGTTGATGAGGCATCAATATTCCGTGATGGGAGGATCATTTGGCAAGGCCAGGTGCATTGAAATCAGTTCAAATTTATTAAAATTATATGCACGACCTTTGTGGGCATGAATCTTGTGACCTCGCCGGAAAATCGGAAAACTCGATCTCCATGGCGAGAATCAAACGTCTCAATTCTTGAGAGATTTTCCACCCTCACCACTAATACCGTGAGCTGCAGGGGCGACCTCAAGATTCCACCCAACAGAGTGAATGGCCTCAACCTTTGCTGTCACCACCTTGTGATTCTATGATCCTGTAAGATATAACAACCCTAGAATGTCAGACAAGATGACAGACAGCACTATAATATTTGGAGAGTCAAATATATAAATTCACGGAATTAGTTAATAGTATATGGGTGGGATTCTCCGCGAACCGGCGGGGCGTGCCACTCCGCCGCCGAGGAGTGGCATGAACCACTCCGGAATCGGGCCGCCCCAAAGGTGCGGAATCCTCCGCACCTTCAGGGGCTAGGCCAGCGCCGGAGTGTTTGGCGCCGTGCTAGCCGGCGCGGAATGGCTTGGCGCCACGCCAACCGGCACAGAAGTGCCTCCACCGGCCGGCGCAAGTTGGTGCATGTGTGGGAGCGTGTGCTGGCGTGATCCCAGCGCATGCGTAGGGGGGTTCTTCTCCGCACCGGCCATGGCAGAGGTTGACAGCGGCCGGTGCGGAGGGATAGAGTGCCCCACGGCACAGGCCTGCCCGCGGATCGGTGGGCCCCGATTGCGGGCCAGGCCACCATGGGGGTACCCTCCAGGGACAGATTCCCCTGCGCCCACCCGAGGACTCTGCAGGCTGCCCGTGGAGCCAGGCCCCATGGTAAGTGCCTGTTGCGATTTATGCTGGCGGGACCCGCCGAAAACGGGTGGCCACTCGGCCCATCGCGGGCCGGAGAATCGCGGGGAGGCAGCTGCCAGCAGCCGCCGACTGGTGCGCCACGATTCCCGCCCTCGCCAAAACCCCGGCGCCAAAGAATCTGGCAGCCGGCGGGGGCGGGATTCACGCCGCCCCCGGCGATTCTCCGACCCAGCGGGGTGTTGGAGAATCCCACCCCATGATCTTTTATTTATTGGCAGGAAACAGGGCTTTTGCAATGGTTTCATTTGATCAATGAGGCTGAGCCATTTAGAAGAGGAAAATAACAATTCCTGCTGGAAATGAATGTGTATCTGAGTATATGGCAAGGACAGGATCAGGCTTAACTATAACATTCCCCAAAGATAGTGGGCGGGTTTCTCTGATCCTGAGGCTAGGTGTTGACCCCGTCGTAAAACGCTTCGTAAAATCACTCCAGCTGCCGATACCAGCATCAAACGGGTGGCGTGGGTCTGCGCATGCGCGCTGCGGCTGGCATGAATTTGTGCATGCGCGCTGCGACCAGCGCGAACTCGCGCATGCGCTTCCTTCTCCGCACCAGCCACGACGCAACATGGCGTAGAGGTAGAGTAAACGATACTCTACGATTGGCATAGAGTAAGAGAGGCCCCCACCAGGAGAAGCCGGCCCGCCAATCGGTAGGCTCCGATCACGGGCCAGGCCACGGTGACGGCCCCTGCCCCCCACCAGGCCGCCCCCCCCCCCCCCCCCCCCCCCCTTGCAGGATGGATGCCGACGGGACTCGGCCTATCATGGTGGCAAAGTTCTCCGGTGACCGGAGAATCGGTGGACCGGCGTCGGGGCGACGTCGCGTAAATCGCGCAGGGCCCGGCGATTCTCTGACCCGGGCCGGGTTTAGAGAATCCCGCCCATTAATTGTAAAGCTCTCGTGTTTAATGGTCCAATGAATGGGGTATTGAAGGATGCCTGGTATTGTTGAATTATACCCCTACAAAGAATGAATATTTTTAAGACTTGAGAGAAAATTTGGCAGAGAAAACCTTTTAAAAAAAAATTAAGTCATGTATAAAGTGTGTTGCAATTTAAAAAGAAAATGAATCATTTACATAAAGATTCCTTCAGTGCTACATAAATGGAGAGTTTTCTTCCTTTGAAACATGTTTTCAACAAAGAACTACTGAGCATACCAAAGTTGATGACACAGTTTCTCGCACTTTGATTGTTGAATAGTTGCTGACTCTGAATCCCTTTGCATTTTCATTTTCTGCCAAATATCATTGATTTAAAGGGAGAAGAATGTAAGGAACAATGTTCTCTTGTTCTCCAACTGTTGATTTGCCCGGTATTCCTAACACTGTTGCCATAAACTGTATAATATCTATTTTGAATTCATCATAAGTCATGTTACTACATACTGAAGGAAAGTTTTTTCAAATTCTTTTTAATTAAAATTGCAAAAAAGGGACCACAGTTGTACCTATTAATTAGAAATCCAATTGAAAAAGAATTAAAACAAATTGGAAGAGCACCAGCATGAAAATCACCAAATGAATGACAATCAATGTGGTTTTAGGTGGGTAAATCCCTTTGCATTTTCATTTTCTGCCAAATGACGTTGACATAAAGGGAACAGAATATAAGGAACAATGTCCTCTTGTTATCAAGCTGTTGACTTACCTTTTATCTGAGAAGCATTTATTTCTTCAACTTGCCATTGCAGTTGTAAAAGGCCACAGACATTTTGCTGGGTTTCCATACCTGTTTGATTTCAGCAGCTTCCATTGAGGATCTGCAATGCTTATGGGGGGATATTCCAAAATTCCAAGTTCAATTTTCTTGAAGGTGAACATCTTGGTAAGTCAAAATGGTTCAGGGTACTTCCAAAGGCAAAAAGGTAAAACTTCTATTTGTTTCAATCTTATGCCAAGCGTGCCCCTACCTTCACAGACATTATCACCCCTAATGCCAAATCACAACCTCCGTGATAAAGGTTTCAGCCTCTGCCATCACTCATAAGCCACTACCATGCCATGCAGTGGATGGAAAACATGAAGGATACAGGCAGAGGCCACTGAAACAAGATCAATACTTATGTATTGTACATAGTAACAGAAAAGGAACATAACATGACAATGTGTTAAATGTCACACAGAAATCAAACATTACAAGGATGAAAGGAAACAATGTCTCCCGTGAAAATCTCCTTTTTGGTCACAGCACCTTCAACTTCTGCTTGTGAGTGTTGTGTCTTGGCACCCCCCCCCCCCCCCCTCCCCCACCCATCCCTCACAGAAGCATTGTGGGAAGCCTGCTGATTATGCTGTTGCGTTAATTCTGATGACCTTGATGATAATCCTCTGTCTGATGGAGCATCGAGGGCTCCCCCTGGGTGTGTGCGTTCCACACCATGGTTGGGCACTCCCAGCCAACATGGTCTCCTCAGATATGGTGGTCACTGGCAGAAGGGCAGAGGAGCTGATGCCCTTGTCCAGATTACCCTATAAAGAGCTCACAGAGATGTCAGGCAGTTCATTCACCAGGATGAGGTAAATATTCATCTCCCTACTCATCGTGGCTGGACAAGCACCTCACACAGAGATTTAGTGGCTCATTTATTTCTCATACCGTCATTTGCCTCCTGCAGTCACTGCCAGTGTGTGGGCATGTAGGTCCGAGCACAACTTTGATTCTGTTCCTGGAGCTGCTTCTCCATGAGAGTCACCACTTTCTCAATGGAGATGGCTCTGCGCTCAGTGCTCAGGTTCAACGCAGTGCCCAAGCTCCGGATGGACTCCTCCATGACAGAGACCATGGCATACAGATCCTCTGGAGGCCCTGTCAGATCTTCCCGGGAATCCGTCTGAAAATCCAGCAGCTGCTGCCTGATGGATGAATCCAGAAGATCATAATCCGCTCTGGATCCCACTTCATCCAGTCCTCCAACAGCTGCCACCCCTTGTTGCTCTGTTTACTTGCTATAAATATGGCAGTCAATAAGGTCGCCTTTCTTAATCCTAATTATGAGTATACTTTCAGAGTCGCCAGGTATCTCTCAATACCGCCACAAGGTTCAACCCGAATACCGATCAAAGAGCCAATACACCAGTTAGTTAGTTCAAAGTCAATACTACTTTATTTACATACAGTATGATTTACTCATGCACAATAACACTACAGGCTAAACAATATCTATCACTAACACCTATATTAACTTTGGGTGCCCACTTAGGTCAGAGGAACAATGGCCGTTGTTCGGATCTGAGGCTGTTGGGTTCGAAGAGGTAACAGGAGTACAGCTAAGGTCGTCCATCTGGTAGCGAGCGTTGAATTTGAACTTACTTGCTTCTGGTGGTGCTGGTGGAAGGGTCTCTCCACTTGAGAGCCAAATCCAAGAGAGTGAAACTTTCGCGGGGGTTCCTTTTTATACTTGGAGGGGCTTTGCGCACTTTTAGGCGGGCATTAAACTTGGTCCCAATTAATTGGGCAGCTTCTCAATCACTGCCATCGATCTAAGCCAATAAAGGGGCGGGCGCCTTGATGGCTGGGCATGTCCTAAGTGGCCGTTGGCCTTGCTTTGTTTGTGTCTTCTTGCTGGGGTAGTGGTGCTGGACTGTCTGGGACAGTATCGGCTACCTGAGCACTCGTTCTTTGTTTCCTGGAGATGGGCCATCAATGTGTAAATCGACCCAGAGTTTTGGTTCTGTCTGCGGACTGCCTTCCAAATATACATTCAGGCTCTGTGCCTGCTTGTTTGCTTTGCATTGTCCATTTTCCCTATAGGCTCTGCGAGTGTCCATTTTGTATACTGAAAGTGGCCATTCCAGATGGCTGCATGCTGGGAATTCTCTGCCTCCACCAGCCCCTCACGCGAGTGTGCAAAGCCTTCTCCACAGAGCACAACTATCTGCATCAACAAACTAAAGTTGCCCACGGACATGCTTGTGTCTGCTCTGGTGCCTGGCAGCAAGAGACAGTATGAGGCTGATCATCCAGTGTCAAGGGAGGTTCTTGGGATCCCAGGTGCCTCTGGAGGATAGCGCATCTGAAAGAACAAGATAATAATTCAGTGATATCAATCATATGATTGAATGCTCATGCTACACGCCCTGGTGATTCTCTGGATAATGGCATCACAATTGCTGGATCACTGGGGACTCTTGCTTAGAACTTTTCATTTGCGAAGAAAGGACACTAAATTGTTTGCACTCTCAGCCAATCTCGCATATTTCCATTGGAATCTTACCTTCGTCCGAGAGGCCTCCTTCTCCGCAACCTGACGATCTTGCTCCATGATCACACTCAGGTTCTAGGACATCAATCATGATGTTGCTAATGTTGAGAAGATTGGGCACCCCACCACACATTCATGCATTATGACTTCTCTTCTCTTATATCAACACAAGTTCATTAATTAGTTCAATCTTTTTCCTGTCTCAGGATGTCTTGGAAAGTGAGGGAGGAGATTGCAGGGGCTCTGACCCACGTTTTTAATTCCTCTTTGGCCTCGGGGGAGGTGCCAGAGAACTGGAGAATAGCTAATGTGGTCCCACTATTTAAGAAAAGTTGTAGAGATAAGCCAGGGAACTACAGACCATCTGTATCTGTCTCCACTTGGAGAGGTAAGGTTTGATCAGGAACAGTCAGCAAGGCTTTGTCAGAGGGAGGTCATGCCTAACAAATTTGATTTAATTTTTAAATTCAGCAAAGCCTTTGACAAGGTCCCACATGTGAGACTTATAATGCACATGGGATACAGGGTAACTTGAGAAGGTGGATTCAAAGTAGCTTAACTGTAGAAGACAGGGTTATGACAGATGGCTGCTTCACTGTCTGGAAGTCCAGTGATGTACAAAGAGATCTGTGCTAGCTTTGGTATTTATTATAAATGACTTGGATGACTATGTGCGGGGTAAGAGCTGTAAGTTTGTGGATGACACAAAGATTGGTCAGATGGTTGACAATGAGGTTGAGTACCTTGGGTTACAGGACAATACAGATGGGATGGTCAAATGGGCAGAAAAGTGGCTGATGGAATTTAACCTCGAAAAGTATGTGATGATACAGTTTAGAAGGAGCAAGGTGACAAGGTAATATTCAATGAATGGAATGACACTGGGATTTGAGGGGGAATCTTTTTTCCCCAGAAGGTGGTGATGGTCTGGAATGCACCGAGTGGGAGGTTGATAGAGGCGGGTTGCCTCACATCCTTTAAAACAGGGGTGGGCAAACTTTTCCGTGCAAGGGCCACATTCAGAAATTCACAATTTTAAAGGGCCGCATAGTATATTAAGTAAAATAATTACTTCACCCGGTTATGATTCTGGGCGCCTCATATAGAACATAGAACAGTACAGCACAGAACAAGCCCTTCGGCCCTCGATGTTGTGCCGAGCAATGATCACCCTACTCAAGTCAACGTATCCACCCTATACCAGTAAGTAACCCAACAGCCACAACCAACCCCAACCCAACCCCATTAACCTTAAAAAAAAATTAAAAATTAAAAAAAAAAAAATTTTTTTATTTTTTTTTAATGACTTGGTGTGCCGCATAAAGACCTTTGGCGGGCCGCATGTGGCCTGCAGGCCGTAGTTTGCCCACCCCTGCTTTAAAACATACCTGGATGTGTACTTGGCACGTCATAACATTCAAGGCTATGGGCCAAGTGCTGGCAAATGGGATTAGGTAGTCGCGTCAGGTGTTTTTCATGCGTTGGTGCAGACTCGATGGGCCAAAGCGCCTCTTCTGTGCTATACTATTCTGTGATTACTGATGCATAACCTCTCTACTTTTGTTTTCAATTTCCCTCGCAATAAATGTGCACATATGCATAAAGGCAGATGCAAAAAAATATATTTCAACCCTGAAGTAAATTTTATTTGCGTTAGTTTAGGAGGATTGTATGTGTCTGTGATGCCATCAAGGTTCAGCAGTAATTTCAGCTTCGTAATTTTAAATAATTTATAATAGAAGTGGGTTTGTCAGAAAATTATTTTTATGCATAGCATTTAAACAATCACAGTGGAGTTTTCTTTGCCACAGCCTCCCCTTACACTAAATTAGCTTTTAGTCGGAGTAATTACTCGGTAGCATAGTGGTTAGCATCAATGCTTCACAGCTCCAGGGTCCCAGGTTCGATTCCCGGCTGGGTCACTGTCTGTGTGGAGTCTGCACGTCCTCCCCGTTTGTGCGTGGGTTTCCTCCGGGTGCTCCGGTTTCCTCCCACAGTCCAAAGATGTGCGGGGTAGGTGGATTGGCCATACTAAATTGCCCGTAGTGTAAGGTTAATGGGGGGATTGTTGGATTACGGGTATACGGGTTACGTGGGTTTAAGTAGGGTAATCATTGCTCGGCACAACATCGAGGGCCGAAGGGCCTGTTCTGTGCTGTACTGTTCTATGTTCTATAATTATTTTCTATTCTGTTATTAAGTAGCACAGCTGTCACTATAACGGCAAGCTTTCAATCCACAATTATAATAAAACTTTTTTAAGATATAATTTTACACAAGAGCAATCATTTCTTAATGATTAACTTGGAAAACAAAATCCAGCTATTTTCTTTATTGTATTCAGGCAATTTTCTCCACAAGTTATTCTGCTGATCCATGGATCACCAAAAGTCTATTTATAGCAAGTGAGATTCCAATATTTATTTATATAAAAATAAATAATCTTTATTGTCACAAGTAGGCTTACATTAACACTGTAATGAAGTTACTGTGAAAAACCCCTAGTCGCCACACTCCAGCGCCTGTTCGGGTACACAGAGGGAGAATTCAGAATTCTCAGCTGGTACGGCAATTGAACCCGTGCTGCTGGCCTTATTCTGCACCACAAACCAGCTGTCTAGTCCACTGAGCTAAACCAGCCCCCTAGTTTACACGAACAGTTAAATCATTGGACCTGCAAACTTAAGAAACAATGTAGTTTCGGGAAAACACTTACCTGGGTAACAGTCTCACCTCTGAGCCAGAAGTTTATGCATTTAAACTCAATACCTTGCACTTGAACACGTAATCTGATATTTTAGTTCAGTCTTGTTGAAATGTTGCATTGCCAATACGGTGGTGAATCAGGATCCTGTAAATATGATGGCATGGTGTTAAGGATTCCATGGCACAACAACTTTTTATTCTTTCATGGAATGTAGGCATCTTTGGCTAGGCCAGATTTTATTGCCCATCCCTAATTTCCCTCGAGAAGGTAGTGGTGAGCTGCCTTCATGAGTTGCGGCAGTTCATGTGGTGTAAGTACACCCACAGTACTGTTAGGATGGTAATTCCAACATTTTGTCCTAGCGACAGTGAAATAGTTCCAAATCAGGATGGTGAGTAGCTTGGAGGGTGGTGGTGATCCCATGTATTTGCAGCCCTTGTTCTTCTAGTAATAGAGGTTGAGGGTTTGGAAACTGCTGTTAAAGGAGTCACGGCATATTGCAGCAGAGAATCATGCAGATGATACACAAGGTACTGTTCGGAATAACTCAAGGAAGAGTAAACAAAATGTTCTGAGTAAAAGAGACAATTGCAGCAACTATATTTAATGTGGGACAGCAGACTTTAAAGGTAGATGGAATATTTGATATAATTTTAATACAATCTGGGAATTGAGAGTTAAAGCAAATGTGAGCAGTTTGCAAAACAATCAGGACAAAGAAATCCTAAAGGGGTTGGTGTGAAATCCTGGACTATGTTCGCTGTTACAAGTAGAGGGGAAGCTTTGTTCAAAAATGTAATTTGAAAACCTGGTCAGGATTTAGGAATACAAACCATTAAGGGAAAGCATAATTACAAGAAAAGATTTTAAGCATGTTTTGGAAGTGGAGTTTGTAAACTGTCATGTGACAATCATCTGGAGGGATTCTGAGGAGTAATCCACAAACATTCACTTGGGGTGCAGAGTGGAAAGTCTATTTAACACCACAGTCATCTGAAAAAGGACAATTGTAGATGAGGATATACTTTGTAATCTCATGTTAATTTTTAAATCTGTGTAAACTCACTCAGCTAAATCGCTGGCTTTTAAAGCAGACCAAGCAGGCCAGCAGCACGGTTCGATTCCCGTACCAGCCTCCCCGGACAGGCGCCGGAATGTGGCGACTAGGGGCTTTTCACAGTAACTTCATTGAAGCCTACTCGTGACAATAAGCGATTTTCATTTCATTTCATTTTTCAATTGTTAAATTAAGGGAGAATAAAGGCATATTGCATCAGAATTCATTTTTTCATGTGGAATAAATGTTTTTTCCTTGTTGTTAAAATTAATTAATGGTCCTGTGACTCTGTTCCTCCAAATTTTATATTAAAAAAAATAAAAGTTTCAGCCTTTTGAGGAATGTTCCATTCTGGGAGCTTACCGTTCAGATATTACATCAGCTGGGATCGTAACAAAATCATATACATGAGTTAGACAATTATAAATTGAGTACTGAGGGGGTTTTCTGTTTCTTGTAAAGCAGCCTAATTCTGTTCCCCGAGATGCTTCCACAGGATCGACATTGACAGGCACTGCAATAACGCATACCTCTTCCTACACTGGCGATGAGGATCAAGTGGAGCTGCCGGAGTCATAATTTCCTCAAAACTCAGCCCACTTCACAAAACCCTCAGGAGGCCTCCAGTCAGGCAACAGGTATGCTGCAAATAGGGAACCTGGAGGCATTTGACACCAATGAGGAACATTGGAAGCAGTACATCAAATGGATGCTGTATTTTTTCCGTTTGAATGCAATAACTGAGATCGAGAGCCAGACAATTACCCTTCTCACGGTTCATGGGCCCACCACGTACAGCATCATAAAGAGCTTAACCTCCCAGACGTACATGATACTGAGTCATTCGTGCATCTGGTCACATTGGTGGGGGAACATTTTAATCCAAAACTACCCACTATAGTAAGGAGTTTTCAATTTGACACTGCTGCCCAATGCCAAGCGGAATCCGTGACTGATTTTGTGGCCCACCTGAAAAAGCCGGTCGAATTTTGCGACTTTGAACGGCACAATCCAAGACACAAAAGGACAGATTGGTTTCCGGCATCTGGCATGAAGCAGCCCAGAGAAGGCTGTTGGCCAATATTCGCCAAGATTTGCAAAAGGCAGCCGAAATAGCTTTGTCAAGGGAAAGTGCAGAGTAAAGGGATGGCTGTCCTCAACCTGGGGCACCCCGGACTAAGATTATTGGCTTTCGCCTCTGGGGGAATATTTTCCGAGACCCTAACCATTGCCGGTGGGCCCCAGAGGATCGGCGACAATGTTTCCACAGTTCAGAGGGCTGACTGACAGAGAAGCACTGTCAAGGAAGCTCCCTGCCCACCGCCCGGTGACATTTAAATATGTAAGGAGCCTAAAGTCTGCTTTAAGCTTATTTGATGTGGGACTATTTTCAAACATCCTGTGAGGCAGGACATTTCTTCCTGTCACTGGACCCGGTTGTAAAACACATGCAACAAGCTGTAATTTCTACCCAGTCTGAAACTGGCTTTATGCTGCTTTTGAGAATTTTGATCAGCTACTCTTGCATTTCTCTTGGTACTTTTGGAGCAACTTGTTTTAAAGAGAATTCAGGAGAATCTATGCATCAATGCTGCCATTAAAATGGCAAATCCTTTGTGATTATATCATATTGACCGATAATTCCACCCACAGTCTATTGATGCATGGCTTTAATCTCTCGGCTTCAGAATGTTTATTTTGTTATATTACTCACACTGTTGATTAGTAATATATGAGAGCATGCAAGATACCCTGCTTTCAAAATCTTATTTATATCTGAGGTCATGTGAATTGACAAATATTCCCATCAGGAAGAATCTGCTTTGTATTCCCATTCTAGAGTTACCCATGCTCAGTCCGAAACAGTGTGCGAGATCTACCGGCTGTTCAGATGGCGAGATCTTCCTGTCCTGCCGATGGCGCACTCCCACCACGGGTTTCCCAGCAGTGAGGGGTGGATTCAATGGGAAATCCCATTGACAGCGGCGGGGCCAGGAGATCCTGCCACCGGTTAGCAGTGGGCCGCCTCCCACTGCTGAGAAACATGCTGTAGTGAGGCCATTTTCTGTGAAGGGATTTCCCTGGAGAGTTGTACTTCCCACAGTGTGATGTATGTAGTCACATGGTCAGAGAACAGTCTAGAAGGTCACTCTGTAAGCAGCGAGCCTGCAGGGTGGGACAAACACCATGGATGACCATACTTGGAACTAGAGATGAAGCCCCCCAATAAAACTCTTTCAGCGAAATTCTCCATTTGAGAGAATAAGGGCTGGATTCTCAGATTTTGTGGCTATGTCTGGAGGAGGCGCCTGGTCTTACGGCCAAAGGGTTGGTGCCGCTCCTGCACCAATGCTCCACCCGATGGGGGGGGGGGGGCTAGCAGCCATGCCACGTGAAGCCCCCGGCTTTACCTGCAGATATGGATGGAGAATGGCCGGTTCCATGGCCGCAAATGCGTACGTCGGCGACCTGCGGTGGCCGTGCCGTACAACATGGTGCCGGCCTTGCGTGGACCTGGCCTGCCAGATAGTGCCCCATCTAATCCCCCCCTCGCCATCCCCGGCCCACTCCCCCCCAGCCCCTGCCGAAGCCCCCACTGCCAGTGGAACGGCTCCCCCCCCCCTCACCCCCCCGCCCCGACTGTGGCGATGCTGGACACAGTCCGCAGATGACTCGCGAGGTCTCAAAGTGGTGATGTCCTGAGGCCGTCCCAATGGCGTATGGCATACTCAGCGATTATTCTGTTTTTGAGGGGGCGGAGTATCCGAAAAACAGCACCGCCCCGATTTCGGCGTAAAAACGGATTCTCTGGCCTATCGCCGAACGCAATCTCGGCGTCAGCTATCAGAGAATTTGATGAAACCAGGACTAAATCACAAGTGTTCTATATTGACAAAAGTGGGACCAATCGCAGAGCAATTCAGGGTCCAATAATGGGCTACCACAGGCGTCACATTGAGCTGGTGCAATTCCAATGTATGATGGTGTCTGATTCATCGGGGTTGGGACCGGCAGTTGAGAGGCTGACAAGCTGCAGACACATATGGGCACACACACTCATTCAGCCAACAAGATGGCACCCCAAAGAATGGCACCCCTTTTGCCGATGATTGCCTTGAGACCCTGCCAGATGCTGTGGAGAAGAGGCGGAGCGTCTTGTTCCCCAGATTAGGAAGGCGGCTGCCAACTGTGGACGTCAACCGGGTCTGAGCACAGGTGGTCGAGGCAGTGAACACCATCGTCGCACTGCCAGACCCGGCCAGCAGTTTTGCAAGAAGACGCACAATGTCCTCAGGGTGGCCAGAGTGAGTAACCAGCCCTGTGCCTCTGTCACCACCACTGTCCCACCCCCCCATACACACCCGTAGCTCCCTTCACTCCATGCGGCCCCCACCAGGCAGATGGTCGGCATCACTGGGCACAGGTGGGCAACCCCCTCAGGCTGGCCAGAGTGGACCACCACCACCACCATGCCCCTGGCACCAACCCCGGCCCTCGTGCCCGTAGCTACCCCCCACCACCCCCCCACGTAGAGGGTGATCGAACCCCACCTACCGGCAGGCTACCAACCCCGCAACACATGCCAACAACCATACTGCCCGCCTTTGGCGGGTGCCCTGCACACACAGTCCACCAATCATGACTCCCTGTGCTGCCCACGTACGAGTGTCTCACACTGTGCATTATCTGTCCCCAGGAGAAGACGACCCACAACCGCAGAGAGAGAGAGAGAGATCCCGGACCTGCGACCCCTCACTGCCATTGAGTGGAGGGCATTGAATCTGGTTGGTGGGGCCGCACGCCACTCAACACAGGGGAAACAAGTGAGCCTCTGAAGGATTGTGATGTCCCTATGGCACGGGTGGCCCCCCCCCCACCCCTCCAACCAATGCCCCAGCAGCACCACCACCCCCACCTGCGATCTAACCATGCACCTTGACGTATGTCTTGCAAGATCACCTGGTGATGAGGCAGGCCCATCCACCAACTCTGGCCCCAACCCCAAGTCTCATCCAGTGACAAGACGTGACCTGCTGCCATTGCAGCCCCCAGCTACAGCCTAGTGACACCCCGGAGCATACGTCTGGGGCTAACACCCGCTCCGTGGTACTGCTGTCACCAACATCCTCACCATCCTAGAGGCACTCACCTTGGTTGGGCATATTAGGGAAGAGGATCCTGAGGCACTACCTGGTGTGCACAACACACGTACAGTGGTACATCAGGTGGAGGTGAGGGAATGGACGGTCGGAGTGTGGCCCGACCCCTGGGGCCAGCTGCCATCCAGACTGGTCTCGGGCTTGTGGAAACGGCAGTCTCATCAATGCTGGAGATGCAGGAGCAGAGCTAGGGACTACATGAGGGGTTGTCCGGAATCATCTAGCGCCTGCGGGTGCAGTTTGAGGAAGCGGACCGCGTGCAGGGGAAAGAGGTGGGGCCGACAATGGGTGCCATCCAGGCCAACACCGCATGGGTGGCGTCTGCGGTGGAAGCCTTGAGCGCAAAGGTATCGGCCATGGGCCAGGATGTCCAAGGCCTGGGGTACTGTCCGATGGGTAGCTGAGGCACAGAAAAGGTCCACCTGGACATTGCTGTGGCAATCCAGAATTCTGCCCAGTCACAATGGACCATGGCTGCTGTACTGGCAATAGTTGACCTGAGCCAGTCACAGAGCAACCTGGCCCAATCACTGAGTGACATGGCAAAGTCCAAGAGGGATGTGTCCCAATAGCAGAGTGACATGGTACAGTTCCTGTGCTCCGTAGCCTCGAGCATTGAAATCCTGGTCAAGACGCGAGCAGGCCTCCAGGACCGGTAGTGCCCAGTAGGGTGGCGGGGGGGGGGGGGGGGGGGGGGGGGGGGGGGGGGGGGGGAGAGAATTCCATCACACACTCTGACCACACCCCTGTCCCCGGAAGTAGTCCGGGGGCCATTGGGGAACCTCTGTTGGGGTCCATGTCAGTGACTCTCAAAGGGGTGGTACTTAAACACCGCAGGACCTCAGAATCCCCCCCTCCCCTCTGTCTCTGACACATTCGATGGACAGCGGACCAAACAGGGTGACATCAAGGTAACTGGGGCACCCGAACTGCCCGGTTGCAATAGAGACCGGCCACCAAAGGGGATCCAGGTCACAGGACGGGGTTCGCAGAAGGCTGCCTCCACTCCTGATGTACCGCCTGGGGAACCACCTAGATGGAGCATTGGGGCCGTAAGGCCAGAAAGTTAGACACCATTTAAGTTGACACGGGTGCAAGGGGTTGGATAGTTTTAGGGGCTAGGGCACATGTATACACCTCTGTACACTAACGTTCCGACCTCTTCGGTGCTCTGTCCGCAGGATTTGGGGGATGTGCTGGAAAAGGGCACGCGGATATATCACAATAAACATCTCTATACACGAACGTTCCGACCTGCCTCAGTGCTCTGGCTGCATGATGTGAGAGATGGACTGGGAATAGAGGGTGTAGCGTGGGGTGGGGGAAGGAGGAGGCTGCTGGTGGGTGGGATGGGGGTCGGTGGTGTGCATGGGCCAGGGCCCCAAGGGCAGTCACCGCACACCGCCCCAGCCCCAGCCCCATCCCCTCCCACTGCCCCCCTCTCCGCCGATGAGCCATTCCCCACCTCTGCCATCCCAAGGGGTGGATGGGGCCATGCAGAGGTCAATGGCAAACATTCAACGAATGCATGGAGGAACTACAGCAACTGTTCATTCCTGTCTGGCACAAAAGCAAAGGGGGTAAGAGGTCCAATCCATGGTTCACAAAGGAAATTAAAAATAGTATCTGATACAAGGAAGAAGCATACAGATTGTCCAAGAAACATAATAGGTCTGACGATTGGGAGCAAATTAGACTTCAGCAAAGAAGGACCAAGGGATTGATTAAGAAGGGGAAAGTACAGTACGAAAGAAATCTTGCACAGAACATAAAGACTGACACAAAGAGTTTCTACAGATATGTGAAGAGAAAGAGATTGTTAAAGACAAATGTAGGCCCCCTACAGACAGAAACAGGGGAATGTATCATAAGGGACAAAGAAATGACTGAGCAATTGAATACATACTTTGGTTCTGTCTTCACAAAAGAGGACACAAATCAGTTACCAGAAATGTTGGAAAATTAAAGGTTTAATGAGAGGGAAGAACTGAGGGAGATTAATATTAGTAGTGAAATGGTGCTGGAAAAATTGATGGTGGGATTGAATGTGGATAAATCCCCAGGGCCTGATAATTTGCATCCCAGAGTACTTAAGGAGGTGGCTCTGGAAATAGTGGATGCATTGTTGGTCATCTTCTGGGATTCCATAGATTCTGGAACAGTCCCGACAGATTGTAGAGTAGCTAATGTCACTCCAATATTCAAAAAGGGAGGTAGAGAGAAAACAGAGAACTATAGACCACCAAGATTCTCTTAAGGTTAACGAGAAGATTCAGTCAGCAGTTAGGAAGGAAGGATGCACTGGCCTTGGATAGGGTCCAGAGGAGGTTCACAAGAATGATTCCTGGAATGAAGCGCTTGTCGTATGAGTAACGGTTGGGGACTCTGGGTCTGTACTCGTTGGAGTTTAGAAGGATGAGGGGGGATCTTATTAAAACTTACATGATACTGTGAGGCCTGGATAGAGTGGATGTGGAGAGGATGTTTCCACTTCATATATAATTTACAGTGCAGAAGGAGGCCATTCGGCCCATCGAGTCTGCGCCAGCTCTTGGGAAGAGCATCCTACTGAAGCTCACACCTGCACCCTATCCCCACAACCCAGTAACCCCACCCGATACTAAGGGCAATTTTGGACACTAAGGGCATTTAGCATGGCCAGTCCACCTAACCTGCACATCTTTGGTCTGTGGGAGGAAACCAGAGCACCCGGAGGAAACCCACGCACACACGGGGAGAACGTGCAGACTCCACACAGACAGTACCCAAGCCGGGAATCGAACCTGGGACCCTGGCGCTGTGAAACAATTGTGTTAACCAATATGCTACCGTGCTGTACTTGTAGGAAAAACTAGAAGCAGAGGACACCATCTCAGACTAAAGGGTAGTGAATCTATGTAACTCTTTGCCGCAGAAGGCTGTGGAGGCCAAATCACTGAGTGAGTTTAAGACAAAAATAGATAGGTTCTTGATTAACAAGGCGATCTGGGGTTATGGGGAGAAGGCAGGAGAATGGGGATGAGAGAAACATCAGCCATGATTGAATGGCACAACGGACTCGATGGGCCGAGTTGCCTAATTCTACTCCTATGTCTTCTGGTCTTCTGGTCTAAGACTACCATCGGGAGTTGGGAAAATTCTTGAATCCATTATCAAAGACTTTATAGTGGAACATTCAGAAAGCAGTGACAGGATCAGACAGAGTCAGCAAAGATTTATGAAGTGGAAATCATGCTTGATAAATCTGTTGGAATTCAACTAGTACATTTGACAAGGGGGAACCAGTTGATGTGGTATATTTGGACTTTCAGAAGGCATTGACAAAGTCCCGTATAAGAGATTGTTGTGCAAGATTAAAGCACATGGGATTGTGGGAAGTGTATTGAGGTGGATAGAAAACTGGTTGGCAGGGAGGAAACAAAGAGTAGGAATTAATGGGACCTTTTCAAATTGGAGGCAGGCAGTAACTAGTGGGGTGCCACAGGGTGCTGAGACCCCAGTTATTCACAATATAGATTTGGATGAGGGAACAAAATGCAACATCTCAAAGTTTGCGGATGATACCAAGTTGGGTGGGAGGGTGAATTGTGACGAGGATGCAGAGATCCTGCAGCATGGTCTGAACAGGTTGGGAAATCAACGGCAGATGCAGTATAATTTGGATAAGTGGGAGGTTATTCACTTTGAAAGTAAAAACGGGAAGGAAAATTACTGCCTGAATGGTTGTAAATTGGGAGAGTGGAGTGTGCAGAGAGACCTGGGTGTCCTTGTGCATCAGTCACTGAAGGTAAGCCTGCAGGTGCAGCAGGAGGTAAAGAAGGCTAATGGTATGTTGGCCTTCATTGCGAGAGGTTTCGAGTACAGGAGCAGGAATATGTTGCTGAAATGATACAGGGTCTTGATGAGGCCACACCTAGAATATTGTGTGCAATTTTGGTCTCCTTTTCTGAGGAAGAATGTTCTTGCTCTCCAGGGAGTGCAGTGAAGGTTTAGCAGACTGATTCCAGGGATGGCGGGACTGTCATATAAGGAGAGATTGACCAGGTTAGGATTGTTCTTGCAGGAGTTCAGAAGAACGATGGGGGATCTCATAGAGACTTAGAAAATTATATCAGGACTAGACAGGGTAGATGCAGGGAAGATTTCCCAATGATGGGTGTATCCAGAACCAGGTGTCACAGTCTGAGGATTCAGGGTAAACCATTTTGGACAGAGATGAGGAGACATTTCTTCACCCATAGAGCGGTGAGCCTGAAGAATTCATTACCACAGGAAGTAGTTGATGCTAAAACATTGAATATATTCAAGAGGCAGCTAGATATAGCACTTGGGGTGAATGGCATCAAAGGTTATGGGAAGAAAGCAGGATTAGGCTATTGAGTTGGATGACCAGCCATGATCGTGATAAATGGTAGAACAGGCCCGAAGGGCCAAATTGCCTCCTCCGTCTCCTATCTTCTATTTATCTATGTATCTATGTATCACGGAAAGGGTTGTCATCATCCTCCATCAACTGGATCAGACCCACTGATACAACCAACCCGGGGCCAACACCATGACAGCGGTATGAAGAATGGAGGTGGTGGTGGGGGGGCAGGGGTTGTGGGTGCAGGGAGGCTGGCAGTTGCGGTGGTGATGGTAAGCCATGCAGGGAGGGTAGACAGTGGAATGGGTGTTTGGAGGGTGGGGGGAAATGTGGGGGTGGGAGAGGGGAGCGGTAGTGCTGCGGGTGACCAGGCCCCTTAGTCGGTGAACCTGGAGGTCATTAGATTGTCACGCACGCGGTGGTCCTCGCACACATTGTTCAGCCTCCTGTGGCTTCCCAGGCCCCATGTTCTGCCCATCTTGGCCGTCCTCTGCATCCTCCTCATAGGATGAGGCTTAACATGGTCCTCTTCCTCCGGCATGATGCCCCTCTGCTGCATGACATTGTGGAAGATGCAGTGGGCCATCACGATGTGGGAGACTCTCTTAGTGCAATATTGGAGGGCCCAGTGCAATATTGGAAGGCCCACCAGAGCGATCCAGGCACCTGAACCGCATCTTGAGCAAGCTGATGCACTGCCGATGCTCCTCATCAGTCTATGGTGTCTGGATAGGCATCATAAGCCACGACCGCAGCAGATAACCCCTGTCACCCAGAAACCAACTCATCACGCCGGGGTGCACCTCAAAGGTGTTGGGAACTGTTGAGTGCACCAAGATGAAGACGTTGTGCACACTGCCTGGGTATCGGGCGCAAATGTGCATGATGCCCGTCTTGTGGACACATACTAACTGCACGTTCATGGAGTGGGACCCTATTTGGTTCATGAAGACCACTCCCTCATGCACCAGTTGTTGTAGGGGGACATGCATCCTGTCGATCACCTCTGAACATGGCGCATCCCAGCAATGGCGGAAAATCCTGCTGCCCGGCAGCTCCTACTCATACAGCCTCAGTGCGTCTACCAGGATGGATAGGATGATGGCAACCATTTGTGGTTCAATTCTGGAGTTCATTGTCTGCAGTGGTGAAAGGCAGACATGTTAGCATGGTGGGCACCCCTTGTCTGATCAGGCTCAATGGGCTACACAGTGGCCTGCATTTCCACCCCTGCCCCCACACGACCCCCAGCCTTTCCCCCTGGCAATCTGTCCTCCACATCACAGCCTTGGCCCCGGCCCCTGACTCTGCTGGCAGGAGTACTGGGGGCTGGCCATATACATTCCAGCTTAACATCTGCAGTCCCTGGGCCATGCCAACGATGTTCAATGCTATCCACTACCAGTCAGCAGCATGTTATAATTTTATGGCTGTTTGGAGCAGATGTGGAGAATTTGTCCATTGTGTTGGCAGCTGAGGTGCTGCAGCACAGTTTTTGCATTCTGGCCTCAATTCCTAGTTTCTTTAATTTTACTTTCAGCATATAAGAGAGCTGGTGTATCAATTATTTTGTTACGAGCAAAGACAAATGAGAGGACTTATTCATATGATAATGTAATTTCAGGTTTTCTGTCAAGGGCAACTCATATTTAATTCTTGGGTTTTAGCAAGTGTCATTAATTACCTACATAAGAAGCAGTTATATTGCAAGCTTGAAGAAACCCTTGTTTACTCGCTGTCATTTCTTTGAAAGGAGTGTTTTACATATTTTTAAAGATTAATCCCCTGAAGATTCCACTTCTTCAGAAATTTTTACAATTTCACCAGCGGTGACTTTGTTACTGTTGCTTTTCCATTCACTGCAAATTTCTGCTGTGGAAAAACTGATTGTCATGATATGCAAACATGCAACCAATGAACACTCAGAATAGGACACAACCAATGGGCATTCAGGACACTCAGAGATGGCATCACGACAAGGGGGCATGACATAAACACTATAAAAGGGATGAGGCACTCACACCCTGCCCCTTTCCACAGACAGACATCTAGAGAGTCAGACAGGGTTGATCAGCAGCATCACGCTCCAGCACGTGGCTTAGACCAACCTGGTACAGTTAGACTGAGTTACTACAGTTAGATTAGCAGAGAGTCGAACTCATTTGAGAACTGTGTTAATAGTTCAATAAACATGTTGATGCACTATCAATTACGACGAGACGAGAGTAGAGAGTAATCAAGGCTTTATTACGCAGAGATGTGGAGCCTCCCGCAGCTGCTGCCGAAATGGCTGCAGCTCGGAGAGCACATACATTTATACTCCGCCTACTGGGTGGAGCCAGCAGGCAGGGATCTACTCCCGTACCTGCAGTAAAGGGGCCTTACCGTAATACCCTCGTATGATGTATACACAATACAACAGTGGTGACTGCCACATTCACCCCCTGTTTAAAAAAGTGTTCAGTGGGGGTGGTGGAAACTATTTACATACAGGTTGTTTAAAATTTAAGAAAGAGGTTACAAATTTAGAAGGTCGGGCGCCTTGATCTGTCGTTGCGAGCGCCGCAGTTGTGGTGGTAATTCAGGCGTTGGTTCGGTCATCGGTGACTCCGGGAGCGTGTCGACCTCATCTTCATCCACGGGTGGGACAAAGGAGAGGGCGGAACGTCCTGGAGCGGGGCCTCCGGGGGGAGGGAGGGTGGCGCTGGGGTGCGTGTGTGGGGACCCAGCTGGTGCCAGGTCCCTGAGGGAGACTGTGTCTTGGCGGTCGTTGGGGTACGCTACGTAGGCGTACTGTGGGTTCGCGTAGAGTAGCTGTACCCTCTCAACCAACAGGTCCGCCTTGTGGAGCCGCACGTTCTTGCAGAGGAGAACGGGTCCTGGAGCTGCCAGCAATGTTGGGAGCGAAACCCCAGAGGTGGACTTCCTAGGGAAGGTAAAGAGACGTTCATGGGGAGTTTAGTTAGTCACCGTGCAAAGGAGCGACCGAATGGGGTGAAGAGCGTCGGGGAGGACCTCCTGCCAGCGGGCGGCCGGGAGATTTCTGGACCGTAGGGCCAGCTGGACGGCCTTCCAGACTGCCCCATTTTCCCGTTCCACCTGCCCCTTTCCCCGGGGTTGTAGCTGATCGTCCTGCTCGAAGCAATGCCCATGTTGAGCAGGTACTGGTGCATCTCATCGCTCATAAATGAGGATCCCCGGTCACTGTGGACGTAGGCAGGGAAACCAAACAGAGCGAAGGTGGTGTTGAGGTCTTTGATGACAGTGGCAGACGTCATGTCGGGGCATGGGATGGCGAAGGGGAATCTGGAGTACTCGTCGACCGCATTGAGAAAGTACGTGTTGCGGTCGGGGGAGGGGACCTTTGAAGTCCGCGCTGAGGCATTCAAAGGTGTGGGAGGCCTTCACCAGGTGGGCACCGTCTGGCTGGTAGAAGTGCGGTTTACACTCCGCGCAGACCTGGCAGTCGGTGGTGATAGCCCTGACTTCCTCGATGGAGTAGGGCAGGTTGCGGGCCTTTATGAAGTGATAAAAGCTGGTGACTCCTGGGTGACAGAGATCGTCGTGCAGGGTGCGGAGTCGGTCCACTTGTGCGCTGGCACATGTACCTCGGGATAGGGCATCAGGGGCTCGTTGAGCTTACCGGGGCGATACAAAATCTCGTAATTGTAGGTGGAGAGCTCGATCCTCCACCTTAAGATTTTATCATTTTTGATCTTACCCCGTTGTGTGTTGTTAAACATGAATGCAACCAACCGTTGGTCAGTGAGGAGAGTTAATCTCGTGCCGGCTAGGTAATGCCTCCAATGCCGCACAGCTTCAACGATAGCTTGGGCCTCCTTTTCAACAGAGGAATGCTGAATTTCGGAGGCATGGAGGGTGCGAGAAACGAATGCCACAGGCCTGCCTGCCTGGTTGAGGGTGGCGGCCAGAGCGATGTCTGATGCATCGCTCTCGACTTGGAAGGGTAGCGTCTCGTCGACCTTGGCGATGTCGGCCTTGATACGGTTGAAGGCCTGGTGAGCCTCGGCCGTTAGTGGGAAAACGGTGGAGTGAATGAGTGGGCGGGCCTTGTCCGCATAGTTAGGGACCCACTGGGCGTAGTACGAGAAGAGCCCCAGGCATCGTTTGAGAGCCTTGGGGCAGTGGGGGAGGGGGAGTTCCATGAGGGGGCGCATGCGATCGGGGTCGGGCCCTGGAATTGCGTTCTTGCCCACATAGCCGAGGATGGCTAATGGGTCCGTGCTGAACACGCATTTCTCCTTGTTGTAGGTTAGGTTGAGGAGTTTGGCGGCGTGGAGAAATTTGGAAAGGTTAGCGTCGTGGTCCTGCTGGTCATGGCGGCAGATGGTAACGTTATCCAGGTACAGGAAAGTGGCCCGCAGTCCGTACCGGGCAACCATTCGGTCCATCTCCCGTTGGAAGAACGAGACCCCGTTAGTGATGCTGAAGGGAACCCTAAGGTAATGGTAAAGGTGGCCGTCTGCCTCAAACGCGGTGTACTGGCTTGTGAATGGGGAGCTGGTGGTAGGCAGATTTCAGGTTCACTGTCGAGAAGACCCGGTACTGTGCAATCTGATTGACCATAACAGATATGCAAGGGAGGGGGCACGCGTCGAGCTGCGTGTGCCGATTGATGGTCTGACTGTAGTCAACGACCATCCTGTTTTTCTCCCCACTTTTCATCACAACCATTTAGGCTCTCCAGGGGCTGTTGCTGGCCTCGATAATTGCTTCCCGCAGCAGCCGCTGGACCTCAGACCTGATGAAGGTCCTGTCCTGGGCACTGTACCGTCTGCTGCTGGTGGCGACGGGTTTGCAATCCGGGGTGAGGTTTGCAAACAGAGAAGGTGGGTCGACCTTAAGGGTCGTGAGGCCGCATACAGTCAGGGGTGGTAGTCCAAATTTCAGGGTTAGGCTCTGGAGGTTGCACTGGAAGTCCAGGCCGAGTAGCAAGGCAGCGCAGAGGTTGGGGAGGATGTAGAGCCGGAAGCCACTGAATTCTATGCCCTGGACGGTGAGGGTGGCGGTGCAGTACCCCCGGATCGCCACAGAGTAGGATCCGGAGGCCAGGGAGATTCTCTGGTTGGTGGGGTGGACTGTGAGGGAGCAGCACCTTACTGTATCATGGTGGATGAAGCTCTCAGTGGTCCCGGAGTCCAGAAGGCAGGAAACCTTGTGTTCGTCGACCTTCACTGTCGTCGACGCGGTCGTGAGGTTGTGCGGTCGTGACTGGTCAATCGTGACGGAGGCCAGGCGTGGCAGGTCGGTGGCGGTTGCAGGTGATGAGCAGCCCGTTGAGCTGTCCGATGAGCAGGGGTCCTGAAACGGGGATGATGGCGGCGCCCACGGGCTGCACGTGTCCTGAGGCAGGCAAGATGGTGGCTCCCACGGGCCGCATGTGTGAGGCGAGCAAGATGGCGGTGCACAGGGGCTGCACGTGGTCTGAGGCGAGAATGATGGCAGCGCCCACGGGCCGCACGAGGTCTGAGGCGAGGAAGGTGGCGGTACCCGCGGGTCACACATGGGGGGTGCTGGGGCAACCGCGGCGACCAAACGGGCCTGACACACAGCAGCAAAATGTCCTTTCTTACCGCAGGCTTTGCAGAGCGTGCTCCGTGCTGGGTAGCATTGTCAGGGGTGTTTTGACTGTCCGCAGAAGTAGCACTTGGGTCACCCGGGGCTGTTTGGCTGCCGTGCGGCGTAGACCTGGGGTTGGCTGGGGGAGGTCACTGGTGGGGTGCACTGTAGGGTGTTCGCTGGCGGGGTTCACGATGTCCAGGAGGGGTGAGCCATGAGGTCGGGGACATATGCCTGTATATTGCGTGAGGTGACTGTGAACGAGAGCGCTAGTTTCTTGGTCACCGCAAGGTCAAGGGTAGCCCTTTCTAAGAGTCGCTGGCGGATGTAGGCCGTTCCTATGCCTGTAACAAATGTGTCTCTAAGTAGCAGGTCAGAATGTTCAGCGGCTGAAACGGCTTGGCAATCGCAGTCTCCCATGAGGAGTTGCAGGGCACGCCAGAAATCTTCCACAGACTCACTGGAGAGTTGATGCCGTGTGGAGAGGAGGTGCCTGGCGTAGATTTTGTTGTCTGCTGTGTGTAGTTCTCCTTCAGTAGCGCCATGGCCTCAGCCTATGTCGGCGCGTTCCGGATGAGGGGGAAGATGTCTGAGCTCAGCTGCGTGTGAAGGATCTTGAGCTTCTGTGCCTCTGAGGGTGGTTCAGTCGCAGATCCGATGTATGCCTCGAAGCAAGCTAACCAATGTGCGAAGGCCGACTTGGCATTGTGAGATTGAGGATGCAGCTGCAGGCGATCAGGCTTGATGCGAAGATCCATTGTTTTAAAATCTCTGTGAAATAAATTGATTCACTATCAATTATGACGAGGCGAGAGTAGAGAGTAATCAAGGCTTTATTACGCAGAGGTGTGGAGCCTCCCGCAGCAGCTGCCGAAATGGCTGCAGCTCGGAGAGCACACACATTTATACTCTGCCTACTGGGCAGAGCCAGCAGGCAGGGATCTACCCCCGTACCTGTAGTACAGGGGCCTTACCGTAATACCCTCATATGCAGTATACACAATACAACAGTGGTGACTACCTCACACGTTGAACTCATTTCAGTCATTTGAGAACTGTGTTAATAGTTCAATAAACACGTTGAACTCATTTCAGAGTCTGGAGCATCCTTTAGTTAAGACTGCATCAAGTCGCAGCCTGTGTTATCCGAAGCAGCATAACACAACATAGATCATCTGATCGCTCCAGGCTGAAAGGGAGTGCTGAATTCAGAGGTCACAGAATACTTCTCATCATGAATTTAGCAGACCAACTATCTTTAACCGAAATAGCACATTAACACTCTGAATACATGAGTATCCATACGCCTACAAATGTCTATTTTCAAATTTCAGGCAAGGTCATTACACTATCCTCGTTGGCAGCTTTTAGCAAATTGCTGTAATTTGTGAAGGTGGAAAAAATGAAACATCCTGAATGGTATTATTTTACTGACAAAATGGTGCTCCCAGTAGCTATTTAAAATTCTCTCAAGCTTAAGCTTACCTGATGAAAGCCCATAATGCTGGATTGCAAGTTAATTATCCTCCTTCATGCATGCCACTAATATCCAGAAGTGATGTGAACACGGTTTTCAAGATGGAAGGAGACCATGAGATAGTGAAAGACATGGCCAATAGCAAGGCCAGAAAGTCAATGCTAAAGAACTAAAGTGGTGACAAAAATAGTGCTAAAGTGAGATATGGTCCCACGATCAAGTGTGTGTTTATGCGGGTGAGACAAACAAATTGGATTGGATTTGGATTTTGTTTATTGTCACGAGTATCAAGATACAGTGAAAAGTATTTTTCTGCAGGCTGCTCAACAGATCATTAAGTACATGAAAAGAAAAGGAAATAATAGAAAATACATAATAGGGCAACACAAGGAACACAATGTAACCACATAAACACCGGCATCGGGTGAAGCGTACTGGGGTGCAGTGTTAATGAGGTCAGTCCATAAGAGGGTCGTTTAGGAGTCTGGTAACAACGGGGAAGAAACTGTTTTTGAGTCTGTTCGTGCACCACTTTCATGTCATTTTTCAATGTGATCTGTTTGTGCCACTATATTGCCTCAGTATGAGTACACCATAAACAATACTACTTGAAAGGTGTCTACACTCTAACCTCACTTAAGTGTAAGATGTTTGGCTGCACAATTAATGACACTGACAAACATGTAGTACATCTCTCAGACCACGTACTCCCTGAAAGCAAGTTTTTATTTGTGCATGCCTTCAAATATAGGCTGCCTTCATCACACATCAAAGAGGAAAAGGCATTGACTGAGTTTGAACTGCTTTACTCACAGCTATTCTGTCACAAACCAGCATCCACTGAAGATTCTGAGTCTTTAGAAGCATGTCCAGTTGATTTAGCATATTATGGGATACCCAACACATTGGCCAATTTTCACATCCAGCACAAATGTCTGTTTGTGTAATGAGGCCTCAAGGCAAACCCAGAGATATCACAAAGGAACTGGAATGGTCATCGTTAACAAGTATGGTTATAATCACCAAAATGCATGCTGTTCTGAATGACGGGTCCCAAATTCGTTTTGGCAAGCGGTTGTATCACTAAAGCAAATAGGAGTGGAGACAATGGACATTCCTATTCAGCGGAAAGTAGCCCGAGTTCAAAGCATTTTTATGAACACTAACAGTGGGAGCCAGATACAGTAAACAAATCCAGGATATAAACTTTTGCCCAAATCTAAAACTCCCAAGAATCTCAAACCACCCTATCAAATGCCGTTTCCGCGTCTAGGGAAACAGTTACCTCAGTTCAGGTACTGAAGAAGGCAAGAGAACAACATTTAATAGCCGACATATATTGGCCAGCAATTGATGAAGACTGTCTGGTCTTCTGAGATCACGTCGTGGAGGAGGACTTCAACTGCAGTGCCAGCACTTTTGCGAGTAACATAGCGTCCGCTTTCAAAAGCGAAATCGATCGATATGACCCACATTCCATCGGGTACTTGTCCTTAAGGATCAGGGAAATAGAGGCCTGCCAAATGCAACGGGCAATGAATCCTGGGACAAGAAGTCGTTGAACAACATTCCGACAATTAGATGGATCTATTGTTCTTATAAAACTCAATGCGAAAGCCATTAATGCCAGGGCTTTTACCTGTCTGAATCAACCCAATACCTGCCTGCTTTGCCTGTTGCTCACCAATATACCTTTATGTGCAGTTTGTCCCATAATTGTGCATTTGTGCTGCTGACACTATTTTGGAGCACTAAGGGCATTCAAAGCACCCAAAGGATGCGTGCCAGTGAACAGAATTCCTCCCCTATTAAGTTTTTGTTAACTAGCATTAATTTGAAGCAGAGAATTGATTCAGCACAGAAAACTGAAGAATTGCATTTGGCATAAAGACAATTTAATCAATGGTGCTGAGAAAACACGATTCAGTTAGATGAATCTTACCTCAAAATAGCAAGAAATACATAAGACGATGACAAGTATTGGTAATCCAAACTTTACATAATCATCGCAAACTCAACTCTACTGCCAGAAGCCATAAATTTTCAATCTGAGCGGATATTAAAAACGAAATGCTCAATATTTGTTCAGCTGTAGAGTGTGATATTTTAAAATGTTTGCATTTTAAAAAATTATTCTGCTCAAACATCCAAATGACATTAAGTTTAATCCTACAGTAAAAAGGCTAAATATTCTTTGGTAGAGATTTCTGCCGTTTACGTTGATTCATCCGATATGTATAAATCAATATATGTGGTGCCACTCTACAAGAAACAGAAAACCCCCTAAAAGACTCAATTTATAATTGTCAGACTTATGTTTATGGTGTATAATTATAATTTAGGATGGAATAAATTGTTAGATGAAGATTGTAAAAAGGAGTTAAAAGATGAGGGATGTATTGATTGTGCCTTTAAGAGCAAACTTACGAAGTAAGGGTAACGTAGTCTGATCAACCAATCCTACGTGGAGAATTGTGCCGGGGTGGAGGGTTTTTTCCCAGTCGTATACAATGGACCTACACCCAGCCATAACACCAAAAACACCAAAGCAGCCGCAAGGCAGGAAACATTTCCAGTTACTCATAGAATAAAAAGAAACAATGGACGCAATCAGACAATGATTCTTAAGGTGAAATGTTACTACTGTGGAAATAATCATGCTCCTGAATCATGAAAGAAACTGAGTGCTGTTATTGTCACAAAAGAGGACACTTGGTAAAACAGTGCAGAGCTAAGTCAAGACTGCCGAGTAACTGATCAACCAAGATAGTAGACAATGTGAAATAGCCGGGCAGCACTGATTAAGATATTCATTCGCTTTTTCATCTTAAAGCAATCAAACCTGACCCTATTACTAGAACACTCCATCTAAGTGGGAAGATTCTGAGTTTGGAAGTGGACGCAGGGGCATTAGCCACTGTGATGGGTGAGCACACATTTCAGTACCCAACCTTTGAACTTGGAGAGCAATTTTGCCAAGTTGAAGATATACAGAGGAGAAGTAATGAAAATAAAGAACACCACAATTATACCTGTGAGCTATGTGACGTGTGAACTGTCCACCCAGCCCCGGTAATATTAGTGATGGGCGAAGGACCAAGCCTTGTGGGCCATGATTGGCTTGAAGATATCAAGTTGAATTGGGCTGAGATCTTTCAAGTGCAGGCAGGGAGACTGCCGGAATTGTTGAGAAAATATGACAGTATCTTCCCTGATGAATTAGGAAAACTGAAATGCTGATCCAGAGGCAACTTATGTTGATCCAGAGGCAACTCCCCGATTCTTTCGGATGAGATCAGTACTATATGTCTTATGAGAAAAAGTGGATACTGAGTTAAATAGATTGGAAGACTTCAGCATCATTCAGCAGGCCCAGTTCTCGGAATGGGCACCACCCATTGTCTCCATATTGAAACCAGTTAAGACCATTTGCATTTGTGGTGATTATAAGCTAACAGTTAATCAGGCCACCAAGTTAGATAAGTATCTAATTCCAAGAATTAAAGGCCTGGATGCAAAGCTGGCAGTAGGGCAATCTTATACACAGCTGGCTATGAATAACGTATACCAACAATGCGAATTAGATGTCACTTCCCAGGGGTTTGTCACGATAAACACACAAAGGGCTAGTCAAGTATATGTACCTGCCTTTTGGTATGACTTCACCATGTGCAATACTTCAAAGGACGATGGAGGGTCTGCTGCATGGCCTAATATGGGTTGTATATACCTTAATGGTGTCCTTATAACTGGATCGACAGAGGCCGAGCATCTAGCAAACTCAAAGGAGGTGTTGAAGAGATTTCAGGAACTGGTGTTTTCAAGAAAGAGAAGTGCAACTTTCAAGCCACTGAGATGGCCTACCTGGGGCACCGTGTCGATACGCAAGGATTACACCCCGTGGTAGACAAGGTTAAGGCGATAAAGTAGGTGCCTTCTCCCACAAACATGACTGAATGCAAATCATTTTGGGGGATTCCTATGGATGTTTTTTTAATCAACATATTTTTAAAATATTTTATTAAGGCATTTATGTAAACAACAAACACAACAAATAAGAGCAGAAGCAAAATTGTACAACATAATAAATAGCCAGCATCCACACCCCCATCCCTGCCCTTCCCCTCCTCCCATCCTGCCTTCCCCAAATCAACCTCCTTACCACCACCAGCCCCCCCACCCCCACCCCCTCCTTTCCTCTTTGCTGACACCTTAATCCTCTTTAAAGATGTCAATGAATGACTTCTACCTCCGGGCAAACCCATTGACCGACCCTCTCAAAGTGAGCTTGATATTTTCCAAGCTCAGGAATTCTGCCAGGTCCCTCACCCACACCCCGCTTTTGGCGCTCCGAATCTCTCCACCCAAGCTAAATCCTCTCTGGGCTATCAGGGAGGCAAAGGCCATGACATCAGCCTCTCTCACCCGATGGACTCCCAGGTCTCCCGGCAGTCCAAATAGTGCTACCTCAGGGCACGGGGCCACCTTTACCCCCAACACCTCAGACATTATGTCCGTCAACTCCTGCCAGAACTGCCTCAGTTTTCAACATGCCCAAAACATGGTTCAATGGACTCCCCATGCACCGTCCATACCTATCCTCTACTCCCTCAAAGAACCTACTCATTCTTTCCATCAATATGCGCCCTGCGAACTGCTTTAAACTGAATAAGACTGAGCCTTGTACATAACTTTACTTACGGAGAGCCTCCTCCTCACAAAATCCCGGATCTAAAATCATTCCCACTGGGCAGCTTATATTCCTCCTCCACGTCCTCTAAGCTGGCAAAATTGCCTCCTATGATCAGATCCCCAAACCTCTCAATCCCCGCTTGCTACCTCTGCCGAAACCTCGTATCCAGCCCCCCCCCCGATGCAAACCTATGGTTATCACAAATCGGTGCCCACACCGAGCCACTCTCCAGTCTCAAGTGCTGCCTCCACTGTCTCCATACCCTTAAGGCCAACACTAGCACTGGGCTCGCAGAGTACATGGCCACCAAGAACGGTAGAGGTGCTGTCACCAATGCCCCTAAACTTGTTCCCCTGATGGAAACCGCCTCCATCCATCCGCATACTGACCCCTCCCCCACTACCCATTCCCTAGCCATAGCAAAGTTAGCTGCCCAGTAGTAATTCATTATGTTCGGCAACACCAACCCTCCCCCTCGTCCCTGCTCCAAAAACGCCTTCACAAACCCGAGATTGACGCACTTATCTTTCAAAAATTGACTTCAGAACAAAGAGCGTGAGGTTCTGAAATATAAACAAGATCCTTGGCAGCACCGTCATTTTCACTATCAGCACCTGTCCCGCCAACAACAATGGCAGCACATCCCACCCCTTAAAATCCCCCTTCATCTGCTCCACCAAATGAGCCAAATTCAACTCATTCAGTTCGTCCAGCCCATCGACCTGAATGTCCAAGTACATGAAACCCAACCCCACCCCCTTGAATCGCATCTCCCCCAACCTCCTCTCAGACCCTCTGGTCTCAATCGGGAACACCTTGCTCTTTCCCATGTTCAGCTTGTATCCGGAAAATCGGCCAAAGTCCTCCAAAATCTCCATAATTCTGCTAATGCCCCCCAATGGGTCCGAAATGTATAGTAACAGGTCGTTTGCATACAGTGAAACCCTGTGCTCGAACCCCCCCCACACCCCTCCCCACCACATATTCCCTTTCCAGTCCCGCGACACTCTAAGTGTGATGATATGCATCACTGTAAATACACAAGGAGTTAATGTAAATACACTAAGACTAAATAAACACTAGAGGGAGCACCAGAGACATTATGACATACAGACATACAGCTAATGAACACGTAGAATAGGACACCACCAATGGGCAGTCAAGACACCCAGAGGTGATACTATCACAAGGGGGCATTTATACAACCCCTATAAAAGGACAGGGCACACATGCTCTTTCTCTTTCCACAGGCGACACTTAGAGAGTAGGGCAGGGGCAGATCAGAAGCATCACACCCACCCCATTCCTTCGAGCAGACTGGTTAGTTAGACTGAGTTACTATAGCAAGATTAGCAGGAGAATCGAACTCAAGTAGGAGAATTGTTAACTTTTCAATAAATGTGTTCAACCTATCTCCAAGTCTGAACCTTCCTTTGTCAGAGCATACATCAAGGAAGCAGCTTATGCTACATGAAGAAGCATAACACAACATGGTACCAGTGAGTGCCTGTTGAATCTATGTAGTTCAACTCAAGATCCATGACTACCAGCAACAGCACCCAGGTAAGATGTTTGAGATTCTGGTTCCTCAGTAGCTCAGGTACCACGGCAATCTCAGTGCAACTGGCGTGCATTCAAACAGAGATTTGAGATCTACATGGGAGCATCCGACCTGGATGGCGTGGCCAATGTTGAGAAGATAAAGCTTCTACTCACCATTGCGGGTAAAAGTGTAACAGAAATCTTCCACTCCTTCAGGTACTCCAAAGGGCAAGACAAGAGATACTTCCAGACAGTCCCGGACAAGTTTGAAACCTACTGCGAGATGAATACAACAGAAGAAATGAGTAAAACTGGAGCCTATACTCACCACGAGGTACAGGTAGGCTTGCAGCACAAGCAACAGAAGTTTTGATATCTCCAAGTCTGAACCTTCCTTTGTCAGAGCATACATCAAGGAAGCAGCTTATGCTACATGAAGAAGCATAACACAGCCCTAAGCTCATTGCCAATGGCTCTATCGCCAAGGAAAAAAGCAATGGAGAGAGTAGGCACCCCTGCCTTGTCCCACTGTGCAACCTGAAATATGCCGAACTCACCCGGTGCCTTATACAGCGACCGTTACCAATCCACAAACCCCTGCCCCAATCGAAACAGTCTCAGCACCTCCCACGGATATTCCCACTCCACCCGGTCGAACGCCTTCTCCGCATACATTGTCACTGTCACTTCCACTTCCTGCCCCTTCGGCGCATCATAATCAATTGAGTATTATCTTCACATATGCCGATAACTGCGTTCCTTTCACAAACCCCATTTTGTCCTCACCTATTGTAATGATTTTTATATGGATATGAACATAAGGGGTGAATGGGAAATCAGAAGATCACTAGAGGGCAGCACTGGTGGGTATAAAAGCCAGGCGCAAGCAGCTCTCTCCCTCTCTTGGTGATTAGACTGTGATGAGAGCAGGAGTATAGATCTAGCTCAGGGCGACTAGTGTTGACAGACATAGCTACTGTATGCAAACTTTGTAACCTTTCTACTAGTATTGATCTTAAAGTAAGAACTCATGCAGTTGTTAATTCAGTAACTCAATAAACCTTTCAATACCTCTGGACGACTTTGAGCCTTCTTCATCAAGGTACAGAAAGCTTCTTCAACAACTGGATTGAGTAACGCATGTTACACACAGTAGTGCTACCAAACGCACTACAGTAAGGTAACAAAAGACCTATCACCCCCGGGACACAGTCCATCTACATCCAGCAACGATATTGGACAGTAGGATCTGCACTGCTCCAAATCCTTATCTTTCTTCAGTATCGGGGAAATGGACGCCTGCGATAGTGTAGGGGGGAGCTCCCCATTTTCCCTAGCCTCGTTAAATGCTTTCGCCAGAGTATCTCCCCCCATACACTCCATCACCTCCCTCAACCCAATGGAGGACCCAGTCCCTGCACCAGGTCCTCATCCACCCTGGGAAACCCCAACCCATCCAGGAACCACCACGTTCCCGCTAACCTCCCTCCCCCCCTCCCCCCACCCCGGGGGCTACGACTTATATAGCTTCCTGTAAAACTCTTCAAACACACCACACCCCCCCCCCCCCCCAACCAGGACCAATACCATCCTTCCTGTCCCATCCTTCACTCGTCCAATCTCCTTCGCCGACTTTTGTTTCCAATGTTGGTGAGCCAGCATCCTGCTCACCTTCTCCCCATACTGGTATATTGTCCCCTTGGCCTTCTGCAACTGCCCTCCCCCTTCCCGTGGACACCAGCCCAATCTCCATCTGGAGCTTCTGGTTCTCCTTTAACAACGCTGCCTCTGGGGCCTCCGAGTATCTCCTATCCACCCTCAGAATCTCTTTCACCAGCCCTGCCATCTCTGCTCTTCCACGTTTTCCCTATGCACCCAAATCCAAATAAATGCCCCCCCGAAACCCTGCCTTGAGTGCCTCCCACTGCGTGGTGGCTGTGACCCCCTCCGTATCGTTAAGTTCCACGTACTCCCGAATGGCAGTTCTCACCCGCTCACACACCTCCTCATCCGCTAACAACCCCACATCGAGCCTCAACTATGGCTGCTGCCCCCCCTTACGCCGGTCCACTCACAAACCCACCCAGTGTGTTGCGTGGTCTGAAACCAAAATCACCGAATACTCCAAGTCGACCACCTCCGCCAACAACACCTTGTCCACCACAAAAAAGTCAATCCGGGAATACACCATGTGCACATGGGAAAAGTTTGAAAACTCCTTTGCCCTCGGCCTCCCAAACCTCCATGGGTCTACCCCCCCACCCCAAACACTCCATAAATCCCTTCAGCTCCCGCGCCATTGCTGACACCTTTGCCCAACTCGGGCTCGACAGGTCTAAACTTGGCTCAATGACTGTGTTAAAATCTCCCCATAATTAACTGGTGCGAGTCTAGGTCAGGCATCTTCCCGAGCACTACCCTCAAACACACCACATCATCCCAGTTTGGGGCATAGACATATCCCAAAACCACCGGCATCCCATCCAACTTTCCATTCACCGCGACAAACCTCCCTCCCGAATAGAACATAGAACATAGAACGTACAGTGCAGAAGGAGGCCATTCGGCCCATCGTGTCTGCACCGATCCACTTAAGCCCTCACTTCCATCCTCTCCCCATAACCCAATAACCCCTCCTAACCTTTTTGGTCACTAAGGGCAATTTATCATGGTCAATCCACCCAACCTGCATGTCTTTGGACTTCGGGAGGAAACCAGAGCACCCGGAGAAAACCCACACAGACACGGGGAGAACGTGCAGATTCTGCACAGACAGTGACCCAGCGGTGAATTGAACCTGGGACCCTGGCGCTGTAAAGCCACAGTGCTATCCACTTGTGCTATCGTGCTGTCCAATCTACCACTATGTTCCCCACCTCAAACCTGTTTACCAGCATGGCCTCCCCCCTCGTCTTCATGTCTAGTCTGGAATAGAACACCTGATCTACCCATCCTTTCCTCAGCTTGTCTGGTCCCCTATCTTTAAATGGTCTCTTGTAAAAAACCTACATCCGCCTCAGACTCCTCAGGTGTGCGAGCACACATGATCGTTTGACTGACCGATTCAACCCCCTCACATTCGACTAGCCTGCTTGGGGGGCTCCTCCCCCCCCCCGAACCACACTCCCTCCCCTGCCAATCAACGATATCCTTTTTTTGGCCCTGCCTCCAGCCCATGTCACGCAACCCTCCAGGCCCTTCCTGGGATGTCCACCATCATCATTCCCTTTCCTGCTTCACCACAACAGCCACACCCTTGTCACCAACCCCCACAACAAAGCAACAACCCATCCCCCTTCACTGCACCAACCACCTGACCGACCTCCTTCCGGCTGGCCTGGAAGCCCCGCCCAAGGCCTCATGCCTCCTCCCCCCCACTGATTCCGCTCCACCCCCCCCACCCTTCACACTCTCTCAAGAAACAAAGAAACAGAAAAAGGTGCACTCACCCTTGATGCTCACCAAGCACCCAGCCACCAAGCCCAATCCAGCCCTCCTCTTTGCTAGTTCTGCACACAGGTCCCTTCCCAGGTGTACCTCCTCGTCTGCCTTGCCCATCGTAGAATCATCTTCTTGTCCAGGAAAAGGTGCAACCACACTACCATCGCCCGTGGTGGCTCGCCCGCCTGCAGCCTCCTCATCAGCACCCTGTGCGCTTGGTCGACCCCCAGTGGCTGAGCAAATGCCCCGTCCCCCAACAGCTTTTTCAATATTTTGGCCACATACGTGCTGGCCTCCGCTCCTTCAATACCTTTGGGCATCCCCACGATCTTAGGTTCTCCAGATCCTCCACCTTCTCCTTCAGCAACTTTTGGGTCTCCCCCATCTCGGCCACCAACGAGGCCAGCTGCTCCTGGTGCTCCCCCACCATCTCTTCCACTTTCTAGATCTGTCCCTGGGACTCCAGCCTCTGCTCCACACGATCAACCCCCATTTTAAGTGACTCGACCAGCCTAGGTCCTCCTAGGCTCCCTTCTCTGCTGACTAAACTTCTAATTTTAGAGATCCACCAGCTGCTCCGTTGACCACTGGGCGAGCAGGACATCTTGATCTGTGACGCACTAAGTTTTTCCCGCTCCACCAGCTCCCTTCTTCTTGACCGACTTCTAGTCCGTGTGTCCATCTCCCAACCACACCAGTGGAGTTGTACTTTCTCCTGGCACTCCTACACCTTTTTCTATCCAAAGGCTATGAACGGGAAAAGGTCCAAAAAAATCCACCTTGAGCAGGAGCTATCAAATGTGTGACTGGTCATTCCATGACCACCTCCTAAAGTCATTTTGTTTACTCACCCTATTGACTGTACTGGCCCCCTTGCATATTCTGTAAAGAAACTCCAACATTGGTCTTGGAAGGCTCCTCAGCAGAAAGCTTTACACAAAGTGAAGCAATTGTGCATTCCTGAAACCTCTGACACCGATGAGCAGATTTAGGCCCATGATTTGATGCTTGGATGCAAAGTCATATTCATAGTCAGAATCATAGTCATAGAGGTTTGCAACACAGAAAAGGCCTTACAGTGCATCACATCTCTGCCGGTCAAAAACAACCAACTAAGCATTCTAATCACATTTTCTATCACTTGGCCCATAGCCTTGCATGCCTTGCACATCTAAATACTTCCCAAATGTTATTTGGGTCCTTGCCTCCTCGACCCTTTCAGGGAATACATTCCAGACTCCCATCACGCTCTGGGTGAAAACGTTTTTCTCACATGCCCTCAAAACCTCCTACCCTTACCCTAAATCTATTCCCCCTGGTCATTGATCCTCCAGCGTGGGGAAATGTTTCTTCCTTCCACTGTATAATATTCTACATCTCAATTATGTCCCCCTCACTCTCCTATGCGCCAAGGAAAACAACCCAGTCTATCTAATCTCTCTTCACAGCTAAAACTCTCCAGCCCAGGCAACATCCTGATAAATCTCCTCTGCACCCTTTCCAGTGCCATCATATCCCTCCTATAATGTGGATTCCAGGACTGTACACATTACCCCAGCAGTGAAGTAAACAAAATTTTATACAGTTCCAGCATCCCTGCTCTTCAACACTATACCTTTGGCTAATAAAGGCAAGGAGCCATATGTCTTCTTAACCACCGTATACACCTCCGTGCTACTTTAAGGGACCAGTGTACATGCACATCAATGTCCCTCTAATCCCCAGTGTTTCCTCGGGTTCTGGCATTTATCATGTATTCCCTTGCCTTGTTTGTAAGGATCATGCATGGCACCACAATTCAACTAAACATGTACGCAAAACAGTTGCAAAATTCTCAAGAGACCATGGAAAGGGAAAAGATTGTTCAATGAATTAAGTCTACTTCTTCAAATCACCATGTATAATCTATTTATAATGCAGTGTCAGCTTCTCTCCAATGGTTCCCTGCTAGTAGTGCACCTGTTGTCATCAAGTTCTCTTCCACAGTTAAATAATTTGTTGGTGCTCCGTGCATACCCAAGAGGTGTATTTTGAGACCTTCTCCAATGACAGCAGTCCTGAGTAATTCCTCTTTCAGGAATCGTGGGGAAATCTCGGAAGGATTATCAGACTGATTAGCAAATCTATTAAACTGCATCATGAACACTCCCTTTCATTGCCAACAAGGCCTGGAGAGAACTTGAACCTGGAGCTTCTGCCTCAAGGCAGGCCCACTAGCTACTGAATCACCAGGGCCGGGTTTCTCCCCTACCTGGTGGGGCGGGGGGGTCCCGGCGTGTCGGAGTGGCGTGAACCACTCCGGCGTCGGGCCGCCCGAAAGGTGCGGAATTCTCCACACCTTTAGGGGCCAAGCCCCCACATTGAGGGGCTAGGCCCGTGCTGGAGTGGTTCCCACTCTGCCGGCTGGCGTGAACGGCCTTTGGCGTCACGCCAGCCGGTGCCGAAGGGACTTCGCCGGCCGGCGTAAGTCCGCGCATGCGTCGGAGCGTCAGCGGCTGCTGATGTCATACCGGCGCATGCGCAGGGGCGGGGTCTCTTCCACCTCCGCCATGGTGAAGACCATGGCGCAGGCGGAAGAAAAAGAGTGCCCCCATGGCACAGGCCGACCCGCCGATCAGTGGGCCCCGATCGCGGGCCAAGCCTCTGTTCGGGCACCCCCCGGGGTCAGATCTGTCCGCGCCCCCCCCCCCCAGGACCTGGAGCCCACCCGCGCCGTCAATCCCGCCGGTCAGGTAGGTGGTTTAACCAACACCGGCGGGACTTCGGCCCATCGCGGGCCGGAGAATCGCCGCGGTGGGCCCGCCGACCGGCGCAGCACGATTCCTGCCCCCGCCGAATCTCGGGGGGGCGGAGAATTCGGGACATGGCGAGGGCGGGATTGACACCGGCCCCGGGCGATTCTCCGACCCCCCGGGGGTTCGGAGAATCCCGCCCCAGGTGTGTAGTAATGCTCCACTCTAGATTGTTCTGTTTGATATTTACCAAAGAAAACACTTGGTATATTGACATTTTTCCGCTCTCACACCACTCATTTTTCTGCATCTTGATACGAAAAGATGCTGTCAGTTAGTGTTGAAATATAGATACTTTCGTGCCATGTATGAAATGAGTAGAGATAATTTAATTCATTTCACTTAGTGTCATTCCATCTGTTACCGATAGATTCAAACTTTGGTCACAGAGTCACAAGCCTCCCCAGGCAGAACTATTATTTTTATTTCAGTTTCAATCTAATTTTGTACATGGTACTGAAAACTACAGTATAATTTACACAATTTGCTTCTGGTAATAGACTGGTTTAAAGGAATACTCTTAATTAATTTCAACCCTAATTGGGCTTTGCAAATATTGTCAAGGTCCTGTCTCCACGATTGGATGGGTTTATTTTTGCAGTTCCAGCTTTAGGGTATATACACTATGAGGTTTGAATCTTTCTCAGCACAGAAGGGCCTCTCAGGACACCACGTAGGTATACCAGAGTCTGTGAGTAAGTAATACAAGGAATGGCTTATGCCGTGACCAAAAGGACAAGCACAGGTAATTAAATTGTATGTTAGTTGTGCTTTGTTAACTACGACTTAAATACTGCAATGTAATCATTCTTACTTGTACCAAATAAAACCATATAACTGATCTGTAGTCCTGTAAATGTTTATTTTTAAATAGAGATTCTATTCCCTCTCCATTAATCCTTTTGTATTAACTTCCATCCAGTTTGGCTCTGCATTTCAAACCATTACAACCCATGCAATCAAAAAACTTCTGAATTTTTGCCAATCATTGTAAGTCCCTGTCCTTTAGTAAATTACTTTTCGGCCTCATGGGTAGAGTTTCTTTCTGCCCATTCGAACAAAACCCCTCATAATTTTTAACATCTGCAATAATACTTTACTTAACCTTACGACACCCTGGGCCAATGTGTGGTCAATTCCAGCTTCATTTGACTTAGAGTCGCAACACGGCTGAAAGTAACTTTTATTTTAAAATGCCCAAGGTCTTCAACTGCCCAATAACTACAGTCACCAGGTTTGTAACTTTAAAGACAATTAACCTTTTGTTATTCACAATAACTATAATTAAATAGGCAACAAAAACAACTGATTACCTACTATCCCCTCCCCTTTTAACTCACACCACCCTCTATACACACACACACAGACAAACAAACACAGAAGGGAAAGAGGGATGTAAAATAATGATGAAAGTAGAAGGATAAGTGTCTTTGTTTCAGATGGCTTTCAGATGGATGTTATCTTTTCTTTCAGCTTGTAATGCCTTTCACTGTAGACTCACAGAAATAGCAGGCAGCCAGCACTTGAGAAGGAGAGAGAGAGAGATAGCTTCTTCTTTCAGCTGATGCCTCCAGACAGTAGGCAGCAGAGCAGAGAGAGGGTGCTGCTTCCACCTTGAGGGTCCAGTGGCTTCTCCTGGGTTCTCACCGAAAAAACCCACCTGACAGGAATCAATCGCTGGTGGTTGCTAGGCAGAATACTGTCCCTGGCCAAACCATTAGCCACCAGCCAACCAATAAAAACAAATCCCTCCAATCTCTTGGGTACCATAAAGTCTGGGTTCCTCTGCCCAAAATACAAAGCTTTATAACACTATGTACTATTTTGATACTTTGAGTTCCTTAACTTCCTCTGTTCAACTGAAAGATATGTCTCAATTTTCAATCCATGGACCAAACATTTTAAAGACAAAATAAAACAAAAGGGATCTAAGGGAATCAAAAGGAAGAGCCCTTCCATCATTCTCTGCTTTATGGAGAATCATTCCAACTGCTTAATTATCTCCAATAAATGAAATCCTGTACCCCTGATACCCATTCGAGTATACCTCATTTCTACCCTCACCAAAGTCAATTAACATAGGCAGACCAAGATAAAAGAAAGACAATAATAATCATGGTTAATGATTTCTAATAGATTTCCTTGGAGGTGAAGGTGAACATCAAAGAGGAAATTAAATGACCAATTCAATCAGATGAGCAGAGTTATATGGGCACGATCTAACCAAAAAGAAACAGAGTCCATTCTGGGCAGGATCAGACGGGTCGTTCCCGGCACCTGTTGCACCGGGAACGACCATGCTGTTGAATGGCACTCTGTTTTTGTTCCAGGCTTTGACCAGGGATGCCCCGCTGAGTCTGAGCCACGTTTCCTGCACTGAGGTGCCTTAATGAACAGAGCTCCTCGGTGCAGCAAGAGATTGAGGCGCCATTTTTTAATAGAGCCCTGGGGCAGGATTCTCCGACCTCCCGCCGGGTCAGAGAATCGCCCGGGGCCGGTGTCAACCCCGCCCCCGCCACCAGAGATTTGACGGGGGCGGGAATCACGGTGCGCTGGTCGGTGGGCCCCCCGCAGCGATTTTCCGACCCGCGATGAGCCGAAGTCCCGCCGCTGTCAAGCCTCTCCCACCAGCGGGAATCAAAACACCTACCTGACCGGCAGGATTTCCTGGTTGGGTGGGGCGCGGGGCAATCTGACCCTGGGGGGTGCCCGTGCCTCCACGGTGGCCTGGCCCACGATTGGGGCCCACCGATCAGCGGGCAGGCCTGTGCCGTGGGGGCACTCTTTTTCTTCCGCCTAGGTGGAAGAGACCCCCTCCCCTGCGCATGTGCCGGGATGACGTCAGCAGCCACTGACCCTCCGGCGTATGCGCGGACTTATGCCGGCTGGCAAAGTCCTTTCGGCCCCGGCTGGCATGGCGCCAAAGGCCGTTAACGCTAACCAGCGAAGCGGGAACCACTCCGGTGCGGGCCTAGTCCCTCAATGTGAGGGCTTGGCCCCTAAAGACTTCCACACCTTTGGGGCGGCCCGACGCCGGAGCGGTTCACGCCACTCCAACACGCCGGGACCCCCCACCCCGCCGGGTAGGGGAGAATGCCGCCCTGATCTCTAGATTCCCCGCGCGACCATCCCCCCACCCCTCCCATGATGCCCCAACTCACCTGTTGTGGAGTCCACCAGCCCGCTGCACCCCACCTCATAGGGCAGGGCATTTCCAGGCCCAATCCCCTGCGTGGGAAAAATGCCACCTGGGCACCTTGGCACTGCATTGCATGTATTTATAATGTTGTGGTTTACCCTTCAATGGTGCTGCAAGCAGTATGGATATGCCTAGAAAGTGGAACTAGCTTATGCATCGCTGGATAGTATCTTCCACTGCTGTCGATGGCGTGATTTATGGTGGATGAGGGGCACAAAGTTTAGAATGATGGCAAAAGTCAGTTTTCAGCTGACGGGAAATTAGTTTGGAATTTTGTTCTCCCAACTTTCATGCTGGTTTGAGTTTCCCACTGATCTCTTTGCATCTCTTTGCACCTATGAATGCTCATTAAAAATGCAACACAATGGAATCACATTCTCACTCCAAATATAAATGCCAGTGGATAATTGGAAGTCTGTTTCATGTTTCATGACTGTTTATAAATGGTGTGCAACTCGTGACCTTTACTTCACCGCGGATTTTGAGGTAAATAGACATTTCTTTTGTCGACCTTAAACAGCACTGCTTTGAGATCTTGGTGCTTTTATGAATCTACTCTGCAGGACTATCGAGGGTGGCATTGTGAGGCAGTCATAGGGCCGAGGCCACACTGTGGAGGGCAGATCAAGAAGACCTGGGGCTAAGCAGGCTATGCTTGAAGGCTCTGCATGGCACATGTGCCTTGGTCCCTGTCCTGGGAGGGTGAAGGCCTCTCTGATCAGTGACAGTCAGGCATAGTTTGCTGAGCAGGGCATGGTCAGTGTGCTACAGAGGCTGGTCCTGGGGGTTGGAGGGTCAGCATTGGATAGCAAATGCCACAGTCATGGTCAGGAGATGCATTTACATCTAATAAAGCGGGAGCTGGTGGGTCATGGGTGGGTATTGGAAGATTTCCTGGAGTAAGGGCTCGGAAAGCCATGGTATATGTGAGCTCAAGAAGGGGAGGGGAGTCAGGTCGACATAAGACATGGACGCAACAGAAAAGAGCTTGGGGGAGAATGTGAATATTAATGTAAATTAAGATTTGTGACGGGGAGGCAGGAGAGTGATGGGAGTAAAGGGAATGTGGATCTGTTGAAGATAGAGGAAGCTGGGAGGGTCTTAGAGGGTAAGAAGGGTAAGCTGAAAATTGGACTCATATAGAAGCCGCATCTTGACTCGGATATCTAATGGTACAGCTGAAAAGTTTTAAAAAATTGACCGGGGAAGAGTCTGAGGTGCATGGGAGGAGTCAGTGACTTCAATTTTGGGCTGATGAAGGAACCAAAGGATGTCGGCTGACATTGGCCTGACTAAGGTTAAGATCACATGACTGTATTCAACCTGTACAAAGCTCTGGAGAGAATGCACAATCACGTCGGGGCTGGGGTTGTTCAGCATGTGAACCTTCAGCGCAATCTTCAGCTACATGAGGTGGGCTGGGGATGACATGTCTGGTGTGGGGGCAGGCCTATGGCTCTACACTAACCTCATAGCATGCCAACTAAGTGAGGACTTTACAGGGTAAGGTACAACATTGTCTCCATTCTATTTGTCAAGGGATACAAGGAGTGTGGAATGCTGGCTGCAGGCAGTGCTGCCTTCTTGATAGCTCTGATGTGTATGAGGAGAAGGGTCAGCTGTCCTGATGATCAGGTGCCAGTGGGGGCTGAGGAAGACGCTGGTGCTGCCAAGGAGAGATGACATCATGGAGGTGTTTAGCATGACCAAGGGTCTATAGAAGATGTCTTTCATACATGGAGATGAGTGAGGTTAAGTGCTGTGGACGACTGTGATTATCAAAGGGTGTGATGGATATGAACGGGATTCTCCATTGGCTGAAGCTAGAATCGGGAAACGTGTTTGGGCAGAGTTTGGGACCTCACGCCGGTTTCATGCCAAATTGCAATTCTGCGTCGCCTCGACAGCAGCGTTACTGTGGTCTACTCTGTACATACAGTAAATACCGCTGGCATATCATTAGCAGGCCTGGCTTGGTATTCTCCGGGGCTTTCGCGATTCTCTGCCTCCACTGCTTTTAAAAATCGAGAAACAGGCGCCGTAGCTAATGAGGGAGAGAGAGAATCATAGAATTTACAGTGCAGGAGGAGGCCATTCAGCCCATCAAGTCTGCATCGGCCCTTGGAAAGAGCACTCTACCTAAGCCCACACCTTCACCCTATCCCAGCACCTCCACCCTATCTACGTAACCCCACCTAACCTTATTTGGACATAAGGGAAATTTAGAATGTTCGATCCACCTAACCTGCACATCTTTGGACTGTGGGAGGAAACCCGAGCACCCGGAGGAAACCTACGCAGTCACAGGGTAAACGTGCAGACTACGCACACCCAGAGGAGGTAAGACCCGGAGAGGCGCGACCGTGGGTTGCCGGATTGAACACTCGTCGGGCTGGCTTGGCGGAGTGTGTGGGGGGGGGGGGCGGGGGGGGGGAGGTCCTGCGAGAGTCAGGAGCAGGATGGGGGAGGGATGGGTGTGGGGCCGGGGTGACCACTCCAGGGGACTGGGGTGGTGCCCAGACATGGGACATGCGCACCCCAATGACCACCCACCATGGCATTGTTCCTGCAGGGTGACACTGGACGTATGGGTGTCCCCAACTCACCACCCTGTACCCAACTCACCACACTGTACCCCACCCTTCGGCAAACAACCCACCCCCCTCAATCGTCTGCCACCCGCTGGTGGAACATCACATGGCCCACCCAAGGGAAACGGCCACAGTATCCCCTAGAGGAGGGCACTGAACAGGGACCGCGGAGCATACAGCTGTCGAGGGCAGAACCAGAACCTCTGGCAGCAGGAACAGGCACCTGGGCCAGAGGCACCGACGGGGCCAGGGGTGTGGGGATGAGGGAGGGGGTGGCATGTGGGAGCAACCGGGGCCATTGTGTAGCTGGTTGGACACGGGGAGACACACCATGTTAACATGTCAGCCTTACACCCCCAGCAGACAATGGACATTGGAATTCAGCCAGCAATGGTGGCCTTCCTGTTTGTCACCGCAGCCCTGGGGGATGCACTGAAGCTGTAAGACCTGAAGCTGCTCAAGGTGGAGGAAGCTGCAGCAGCGGAGCACGCCACAGCGCAACAGGAAACAGCTGGTGAGGATGGAGAGCTGGCCGCCCAACTGCCCGAGGAGGAGGAGGTGCAAAGGAAGTGCTATTTGAGGTCTCGGGTGTACCTGCAATGCCTGTCATTCGAGGGCCTTCCGGACCGGGGATGCCTTCAAAGACTCCAGCTGAGCACGGGGACAATGCAACATATCTGCCAGATAATGGTGCACATGGCACCACGGAGGAGTGGGGGAGGAGGCCACCTGCTCCAGGTGGGCATCAAGGTGAAGGTAGTCCTGAACGGGGTCCTTCCAGGCGCTGAGTGGGGACATCTCTGAGATCTCACAGAGCTCGGTGCACAGGTGCATCCGGGCAATCACGGAGGCTCTATATGCCCAGTCAGCGCAACACATCCATTGAGCCCACAAGGATGCCTGAGCAGTGGAGTTAGCCACCATCGGCAAGATGTCCCGGGTCCAGGGGGTGATCGATCGCCGGGATGCATGTCAGCCTATGAGCAACTGCAGATGACTGGCCTACTGCATCTTCAAAAACCGAAAGAAGTTCCACTCGATGAATGTGCAACTGGTGTGTCTTGGTGTGTGTCTATCAGATGCGCATTATGCACTTCGGCACCCGATACAGTGTGCACAATGCCTTCATCCTGGCACACTCAATGATTCCTAGCCTCTTCAAGACGCATCCCTGGCTGGGGGGGGTTGGCTCTTGGGCGACAGTGGTTATCCACGAGACACGTTGCTGATAACGCCTATCCAGAGGCCACAGACCGACACGGAAACCCGCTACAACAATGCGCATACCGCGACCAGGGGCATGATCGAGTGGTGCTTCAGCATCATGAAGATTTGATTCAGGTGCCTGGACTGCTCTGGAGGGGCGCTCCAGTATGACGCTGGGAGGGTCGCCTGCATCATGGTGGCCTGCTGTGTTGTACACAACATTGCGCAGAGAGGGGAGATATGCTCGGGGAGGAGGATGAACACCAGTCCTTGTCCGACAAGGATGATGTGGGGAGGGGAAGGAGGGACAGGAGATGAGGCCCAGACAGGCACGGGAGGCCGCACAACGTGTGTGCCAGGGCTAGTGCACATAGGATGCTCTAATCGCCTCCAGATTCACAGATTGGGGGGGACTGGCCAGGGGCACGGACACTGCATCTCACCTCCACAACTCACCACCCCCCAACTCCCACCCCCCCACAACTTCCCCCCCCACAACCCCCCCCACAATTCCCCCCCACAACTACCCCCCCACAACTCCCCCCCACAACTCCCCCCTACCCCACACCCCACACCCCCACCCACCCCACACCCCTTCCCCTCACCCCCCACCCCACCCCCCTCCCCCCTCCCCACCCCCCACCCATCCCCCCCCCCACCACCCCTCCCCCCAACCCCCCTCCCCCCACCCCCCACCCACCCCACCCCCCTCCCCCCCACCCCACCCCCTCCCCCCACCCTCCCCCCACCCCACCCTCCCACCCATCCCTCCCCCACCACCCCTCACCCCCCACCCCAACCCCCCTCCCCCCCCACCCCCCCACCCCCCCACCCTCCCCCCACCCCACCCCCCTCCCTCCCCACCCCCCCCCACACCCCGCACCCCACCCCACCCTCACCACCCACCCCCCCACAACTCCCCCCCACCCCACCCACCTCCCTCCCCACAACCCCACCCACTCCCCACCCCCCGCACCCCACCCCACCCTCACCCCCCACCCCCCCACAACTCTCCCCCACCCCACCTTCCCCCCCACCCCCAGAACTCCCCCCCACCCCCCCACAACTCCCCCCCACCCCCACAACTCCCCCCCCCCCCCCCAAAACGCCCCCCCCACCCCCCCACAACTCCCCCCACCCCTCCAACTCCCCCCACCCCCCTACACCCACCCCACAATTCCCCCCCACAACTGCCCCCCCCCCCCCCAACACCCCCCCCCCCCCACCACCACCCCCAGATAACAACCCCCTTCGCCTGTGTAGTGGTCTGTACATCTGCACATACACCAGGGACTACATCACAGATGTAACAGCCACAGCATCACTAGAGGGTAGCATCAGAGACGGGTATAAAGGGTCTGACCCAAGGGAGGATCCGCCTCTTTTAGAAGCACAGGGCTAGTGAGCAGCAGCACACAGAGACAGCTCAGCACAGGCAGCTTACCTTAGCTTCTCTTGTTTTGCCTCTTGACTGTATAACGTCTGGGTGAGCTCTGGAGACAGAGCGAACCTACTGAATAAACTTTTTGTGTTAACTGGAAGTCTACAATCTTTATTCAGACTTAGAGAATAACATATGGTGTCAGGTATGATTTCAGAATAGCTAGCTGGACACCAGCAAGGGAAGAAAATCTTGCACCGGACAGTCAACTAAGGAAGTATTCGCAGCATTCGGACCCTTCGGAGACCAAATGGCAAGATAGACCCAATTCAAGCTCCACGTCTGCTCAAAACCACCGGTAATATTCATTCCAATTGGAAAATTTTCATACAACAGTTGAATATCTATCTAGAAGCTAAGGATCTGACCACTGCATCTGATGCCAGAAAAATAGCCCTGCTTTTATCCCTGGCAGGGATTAGAAATATATCATTCCTTCACCTACTTGGAAAGGGGGGACAAGGGCAAGCTGGAAATAATAGTAAAGAAAATTTGAAGACCACTGCCAATCTGGAATAAATGAAATCTTTGAAAGATTCAAGTTTACAGGCATCTGCCAAAACCTGGAGAATCTTTCAATAGTTTTGTAACAGATCTGAAGTTGCTGGCTGAGACCTGCAACTATGAAAACTTGCGTGATTCCCTCATCAGAGACCAAATAGCAAATGGCATATCTGATGAAGGACTCAGAAAATCGTCAAAACGCAAAGACCTAACCCAAGAAATGGTGATGCAAAAATGCTCTATACATGAGAAAAGTAAAGATGAGTATGAAGAATTTGCTTACCGGGAACAAGGCGTTTACCACGAGGTCGAACCAGTCAAGATGGTGGTCCAGGCATCCAGAAAGCACTCCTACCTCGGTAATCCCACGCGCCCGCACCAGGATGTGGGGCACGCGCATGCGCAGTTCGCCCACAAATTTGAAACGGACGAAAAGCCTACTGCGCATGTGCGACCATGGAGAGACAGCATCGTGACATGTCACCGCTGCGGCCATGCCCACTTAAAAGGGCTTCAGGCAAACAGTGTTTAAAATGTGGAAAACACAACCACTTTGCCTAACAATGCAGAGCTGCAATGCAAATCAGAACCACAAGACAAAAATACATGAACTTCAACGGAAGAAACATAGAATCAACAGAGCACAAAAGAAACAACAGTGATTATTCATCAGATGAGGACAACCTCGCCTGTGACAACACACTTGTCGTGGACACGTTTGAAAAAATTGAGGAACCTTGCGCAACAATCACCACGCCTCAACTGGTCAATAGCATTGACTCCAGCAGTGAGTGGACAGCAACTGTGCAAGTCAACTACTTTCCGTTAGTGTTCAAGCTAGACACTGGGGCCTCATCGAACCTCCTCACTAGCAAGGATCTCCACTCGATTCCAGGAGACCATGAAATGATACCCGCTGCATGTAGGCTGAAGGACTACAATGGCAATCAGATCGCCTCAAAGGGATCATGCCATCTCCAAGTGGACAACCAGACTATAAGCAAGCAGCTACAATTCGAGATCGTGGACAATGACAAATCCTCACTGCAAGACGTTCAGGCCTGCAAAGATTTGCGGTTGGTACAACACATCAACATGCACACTCAGGATCCATCAAGCCTGGAAGATGAAATCCGACGCTTGCTGCAAGAATACCCCAACATATTTAAAGGTATGGGCACCCTACCCTGCCGATACAAGATTCTGCTGAAAACAGACACCAAACCCATCATTCAGCCACCCAGGAGGGTTGCAGCTCCGCTGTGAGAAAAGTTGAAATCAGAACTCAAAAGTCTGCAGTCACAAGGCATCATATCGCAAGTCATGCAGCCAACGGACTGGGTCAGTTCTATTGTCTGTGTCAAGAAACCTTCTGGAGATCTTTGCATATGCACAGACCCAAAGGACCTAAACCAGAACATTCACAGGGAGCACTACCCCATCCCCAAACGCAAAGAGATCACGTCCGAGATGGCGAATGCTCGCATCTTCACCAAACTCGACGCCTCACAGGGATTTCGGCAGATACAGCTCGATGACTCAAGCAGATTGCTGAACACATTCGACATGCCATTTGGACATTTCTGCTTCAATCGCATGCCCTTTGGCATAATCTCTGCGTCAGAGATATTCCACAGGATAATGGAGCAAATGACAGAGGGCATCGATGGTGTTAAAGTCTATGTGGATTACATAATCATATGGTCCATCACAGAAGAAGACCACATCTGTCGCCTGAAGAAGGTGTTTCAAAGAATTCATCAATACGGTCTGAAACTGACAAGCAAAGTGCACAGAAGTCTGCAACCTTTTTGGGCGACACCATATCATCTCAGGGTGTCAGCCTAGATGAGGCGAAGATTGCTGCGATACAGACCATGAAGACGCCACATGATAAGAAGGCAGTGCTACAATTTCTGGGCTTCGTCAATTTCCTGGGCAGGTTCAACCCAAATCAGTCCACAAGAACAGCAGCCTTACGCAACCTCATACGAAAGACCACAGATTTTGAGTGGACGCAACCAGAATGAATGGGTAGATCTCAAACAGCAACTGACGAACGCACCGACCCTCGTCTTCTTCGACCCAACCAGACTCACCAAGATCTCCACTGATACCAGCCAGGACGGGATTGGCACCGTTCTTCTCCAACAGAACGATCAATCTGACTGGGTCCCGGTGGCATATGCATCCAGTGCCATGACTGCAACAGAGTGCAGATATGAACAAATCGAGAAAGAATGTCTCGGACTCCTTACGGGGATTCTGAAGTTTTACGACTATGTATACGGCCTTCCCACATTCATAGTGGAAACAGACAACAGACTGTTAGTCCACATCATAGACAAGGATCGGAACGACATGACACCTCGTCTGCAACGCATCATGATGAAGCTGCGAAGGTATGCCTTCACCCTAGTATACACCCCGGGAAAAGATCTCGCCATTGCTGATGCACTGTCCAGATCAATCGACACAGACAGCTCACCACTGCATCCATCAGAGAAATCAAGGCCCAAACACAGCTATGTATGGAAAATCTTCCCGCTTCTGATGAGAAGCTCCGACTACTTTGACAGGAGACGCAGAAAGACGCAACCTTACGGAGAGTGCTGCACCTACTCCAGCATGGTTGGATGATGGGGCAATGTCCACAATATCAAAATGTCAAGTCAGAGCTGACTGAGGTTGATGGCCTCGTGCTACGCAATGCACAGATTGTCATTCCGTCCACTCTACGCGCCGAGATGCTACGCAAGATTCATGAAGGTCATCTCGGAATCGAAAAATGCAAAAGGAGAGCACGACAGGCTGTGTACTGGCCCGGCGTGAGCCAAGACATCACTGACATGACTGCAAAGAACCACTGCAGCAACACAAACTCACAACATCGCCATGGACAAAAGTGGGCATCAACCTATTTCATGCCAGAGGTCATGATTACGTCCTGATCATGGATTATTACTCAAACTATCTGGAGGTAATGAAACTCCCTGATCTCATGTCTTCATCTGTCATCAATGCGTGCCAGGAGACACTCTCGCAACATGGAATCCCACACTCGGTGATGTCGCTGCTTCGCGAGCAGGGAATGGAAAGAGTTCTCAAACAGCTACAACTTTCGGCATGTGACATTCTGTCCACGCTATCCAAAATCAAATGGGAAAATAGAAAAAGGTGTCCACATCATTAATAGACTCATCAGCAAGGCAACCGATTCACGCTCCAACATCAACCTAGCTCTGTTATCGTACCGAGCAACCCCATTGAGCTCAGGACTGTCGCCAGTGCAAATGCTCTTTGGCAGAAACATCCGGACAGCCCTACCGGCAAAGCAATTCCGAGACCCCGGCAACGTACCGGTTCTCAACACAATGCGGGAACTACGCTCAAAACAAAAACGATACTATGATCAACACGCGATCCCACTCAAGCCACTGACAATAGGTGACACCATCAGACTCAGGGACCCAGAAGGAGGATGGTCTGATCCAGCCATGGTGATCAGACAGGTGGCACCGCGGTCCTACATTGTCAAGTCGGCATCAGGAATACTCTTTCGGCGAATTCGCTGGGATCTATTAAAGATTTGACCCCAAACACCGGCATTTCCTACACTGGACCTGAACGAGTTCATTCGTCAACAGGACGTCCCTCACCACACAACGCCAGACAACACTCTCAACAACATCAAGCCATCATCACCACTCCAACCATTAAGATGCTCCAACAGAGGCCGCAAGGCACCCGACCGACTAGATTTATAAAGAAAATGCAAACAATGGACATTTCTCACAATGGACTCATAACACAGTTAGTTGACTCTGTATAACCATTATCATTTTCAAAGTGTACATGTATGCATATTCCCACTCAACCACTTGTTATGTACAGTTTTCTTGAGACCAGTACAGAAAACATGTCAAATAAAAAGGGGGAGATGTAGTGATCTGTACATCTGCACATACACCAGGGTCTACAGCACAGATGTAACAGCCACAGTATAACTCGAGGGCAGCACCAAAGGCAGGTATAAAGGGTCCAACCCAAGGGAGGATCCGCCTCTTTTAGAAGCACAGGGCTAGTGAGCAGCAGCACACAGAGACAGCTCAGCACAGGCAGCTTACCTCAGCTTCTCTTGTTTTGCCTCTTGACTGTATAACATCTGGTTGAGCTCTGGAGACAGAGCGAACCTACTGAATAAAGTATGTGTGTTAACTGGAAGTCTACAATCTTTATTCAGACTTAGAGAATAACATAGCATGCAACCCCCTCTGTGATACATACCTGCCGCACTAGGGGGTGCGGGCCCTGGATTGGCAGTAAAATCGGGTCTGGCCCATAGGATGGAGGATGATGACAACTCGCTCTGCGATGAGCTCTGGTGCTCCGTATCATTTGACAACGCCTGACTCCTGCCCACGGTAGCACTTTCCACTGTCTACCTGGGTGATACCTGCATGTGAGCTGGCCATTCCATAACATGGTCCCACCGATTCCCTAGAGGTTGTTGGGAGGGAGGAGTGTGGGTGGAGCAATGGGGGTGGGACACCGGAGCGGTGAGCACTGGCTGAACCATGGTCCCTGAGCCAAGTCCATCCCAACATCCACCCATTCTTTTCCCCCCCGCCACGCCCAATCTGCGGTCATCAAGATCACCCCACCCCTCATGCCCATCTGACAGAGCACCGAGGAAGATAGTAACATTGTGCACAGATGTTTAATGTGAAAACATATTTACAGATATTTGCCTTAGCGCCTATCACTAAACTGTGCTCTGCACCCATGCCGTTTAACTGGTGTCTACTTTTCTGGCCTTATGGGTCCTCTCGTCCGTGGATCCCAGAACTCTATATCAGGAGTGGAGGTGGCCTGCTGTGATTTCCGCTCTGCGACCTGGATCCCCTTTGGTAGGCGTCTTCGGGGGTGACTGGACCTGGATGGGACCGGCTGGTACTCTATCGGACGGGGGTGCTAGAGGAGCTATCCCCTGAGGCTCCCCCATCACCTGGTGCTGCCAGTCCTGGAGGCCTGCTCTGGTCTCAGCTCTGGTCTGCATGCTCCTGGCCATGGAACTCAGGGGGTGGACCACCTCTGTCTGGGACTGCACCACATCAGGCTGCGACTGTGCCACCACCTTCTGGGCCTATGCCACATCAACCAGTGACTGGACCACCTCCCTCTGGGACTGAACCACCTCCCTCTGTGTCTGTGCCATGTCAACAAGCACCTGGGCAATGCTGCCAATGTTCTCAATCATGGCTTCCTGTGTCTGGGCCATGCTCAGGAGCGATGCTGTGGTGGGGGGGTGAGTGTGGTGTGATGGTGGTATGGGGGTGAGGGCAGGGGTGAGGGCTATATTATTCCTTGTGTCTGAATAAAGCTCGTAGTCTTACAGTTGAAGTAGATGTTTTCTTGTGTGTGTTTGTTCTCTCTCCAGATCTTATACTAGATGTTACATGAGAGCTGTCTGTCTGTGTCCTGCTCACTAGATGCCGTTCCTGTGAAGAGTCACTTCCTGGCTTTTGTCTGCTTATTTATACATCTCTAGTACTCCCTCTAGTGGTTACTTAGTTGTCGTCAATTTACATTAACCTCTTGTGTATACAGTGATGCAGATCACTACAAGGGCGGTGTGAAAGTGGTGTGAGGGTGGTGTTGGGGGGGGGGGGGGGGGGTTGTTGACACAAGTGTCACGGTGAATCGCAACGCAGCTTCCTGGCCCGACACCGACCTTCGCCCCAGTGACTGTACTTTCATCGGGCACGTCGACTACGTCCAGGGCACGTTGCTTTGCTGCAGTGAGGGGCCACAGGTCCGGCGGTCCCCCTCCAGTCTTTTCCCCCTCACAGCAGTTATGGCCGGCCTTCTCCGGGTGGGGAGGGGGGGGACAGAAAACGACAGTGTTCGACAGTCCACGCAAGCAGCCCAGTGGGTGGGTAGCTGGTGGCTTCAGTGGCCAGGACACCTGTCCCTGGTGGCCGGTATGGGTGCTGGCATGTGGTGCAATGTGGGGGTTCGGACACCCTCTAGGTGGGGGAGAGTAGTGTAATGGGTGCCAGGGCACAGTGCTGCCTACTCAGCCTGGTTGCCCTGAGGAGGTTGTACAGTTTCTTACGGTACTGCTGGCCGGTCCGGATGGTGTTGCTCATGGCGTTTACGGGCTCTGCGACCTGTGCCCAGGCACGATGATCGGCGGCAGCTGACAGCCTCCGACCTAGGCCTGGGTACAGGGTCATCAGCCTCTCCTCCATGGCTTCTAGCAGGGTCTCAAGCTCGGCGTCCGTAAATCGGGATGCCGGTCTCCTCACTGCCATCTTGTTGGGTGGCAATGTGTATGTGGGGAGTGAAGTGTGCATAGTCGACTGCAGCTTGTCGGCCTTCTGACTGTCAATCGCGAATCCGCAAATCTCACACTGCTTCTGATTGGAATCGATTGTGCCAGCCCCTTAACATCATTGATTTGGTCCAGGTGTGACGCCAATTTTGCAGTCGTGGAACGGCGTGAATCCTGCCTCGGTGTCAACACTTTGTCTCAGGAACGGCGAATTCTGCCGCCTATCTTCCAGATCTTCCTCTACATGGATTGGGAGGCCATCCAACTGTCGTTCAACTGAATGGAACTACTGCTCTAAATTTTATTGCCAATGCATTGTTCAAGGGCTCCACTGGGGACCTCTGTGGAATATCACAATCCTTCACTCATCAATACATAAAGGAGGTCACATACACCCTATCAGTAAGTCACACAGTTATGTCTTGTTTTCCCTGACTGAAGCCACAATGCCACAATGTCGGCAACCGATGCAGACTCGATGGGCTGAATGACGTCCTTCTGCACTGCAGTGATTGTATGATTAGTAAGATTTGGCAATAGAAAAGGCTGCCAAGACTCACACGATTTTTACATCTTGATTCACTCGCAGATGCCACAGCTCTTCAAGGCTCTCAATGAATTAATTGTTGAGTTATTATGTTGAAGATACATTTAAGATGGCTGGACTAATTACTGATTCCTGTACTCCCCACAGAAGGTGTCCAGCATCATCGTGGTCTGCTGCATCCTAAACAACCTGACAATTCACAGGGGGGAATGAGATCCCACATGAAGAGATGAAGCACGGTAGCATTGTGGTTAGCACAATTGCTTCACAGCTCCAGGGTCCCAGGTTCGATTCCCGGCTGGGTCACTGTCTGTGCGGAGTCTGCACATCCTCGCCGTGTGTGCGTGGGTTTCCTCCGGTTTTCTCCCACAGTCCAAAGACGTGCTGGTTAGGTGGATTGGCCATGCTAGATTGTCCAAAATTGCTCTTAGTGTTGGTTGAGTGGGGTTACTGGGTTATGGGGATAGGATGATGTGGGCTTGGGTAGGGTGCTCTTTCCAAGAGCCGGTGCAGACTCGATGGGCCGAATGGCCTCCTTCTGCACTGTAAATTCTATGAAGGAGCTGCACATCTCGGATGTGGAAAATGGGGAAAGAGATGACATCAAAGAGGGCGAGCAGGATGACACTCTGTAGGAAGAGGCATTGCATGAGCACATGTGCCCATGAGTGCCTTATATTGATAAGGTTCCACGAAATGAAAGTTAATGTGAACCAATTTAACCTGCTATTCGATGCAGGTTAGATGTTAAGACCTTCTCTGTGACCCTCAACATCTCATCGAAGGACATCAATCTCATAAGGCATTGTCACAATTGTGTGTCAGAAAGACCACATCCTTGGAAGATGAAGTAGCCAATGGAGCATGTGGCCATTCTGTGATAAAATAAGAACTCCAATATGAAGCACGTAGGCACGGTGCAGTCTTTTCAAGAATTGCTTCAACATTAGGGGGCAGCACGGTAGCATTGTGGATAGCACAAATGCTTCACAGCTCCAGGGTCCCAGGTTCAATTCCGGCTTGGGTCACTGTCTGTGCGGAGTCTGCACATCCTCCCCGTGTGTGCGTGGGTTTCCTCCGGGTGCTCCGGTTTCCTCCCACAGTCCAAAGGTGTGCAGGTTAGGTGGATTGGCCATGCTAAATTGCCCTCCGTGTCCAAAATTGCCCTAGTGTTGGGTGGGGTTACTGGGTTATGGGGATAGGGTGGAGGTGTTGACCTTGGGTAGGGTGCTCTTTCCAAGAGCCGGTGCAGACTCGATGGGCCGAATGGCCTCCTTCTGCACTGTAAATTCTATGAAATAACTCTATGAAATTTCACTGTCACCTTTCACCCTTCAAGAGGCAGGAATGCCACTGTAAATATCAATGCACTGGCAGTATGCCTGGAACATTGCATCACCCCTCAAGGAGGACATTCATCAATCACCAGTTATTGTTTGACCATCTGAGGACAGATCTAACTCCAGACAGCAGCATCTCTCCAACTGCCATCTCTCATTCACAATTAATATTCAGGCCTCATCCTGATACTGTGTCCCCAGGATGACATCACTCTTCAGAATGCTGTGATCTGTGTTCTGTAAAGTTTTGAAGAATGAGAGGTGATTACATTCAAACCTACAAAATACTTAAAGATTTAGACAGGGTAGATGCAGGTAGGATATTTCCCTTGTTTGAGGACTCTGGAACCAGGGGAACAATTTCAAAATAAGGAGGGATGCCACCAAGGACCGAGATAAGGGGAAATCTCTTTACACAGAGGGTTGGTGAATCTTTGGAATTCCCTATCCCAGAGGGTTGTGAAAGCTCAGTTATTGAGTATGTTAAAAGCACGTGGCAATGTGGTTAGCACTGCAGCCTCATAGCTCCAGGGTCCAGGGTTTAATTCTGGCCTCGGGTGACTGCCTGTGTGGAGTTTGCACTTTCTCCCCGTGTCTGCATGTGTTTCCTCCGGGTGCTCCGGTTTCCTCCCACAATACAAAGATGTGCAGGTTAGGAGGATTGGCCATGCTAAATTGCCCTTAGTGTCCAAAAGGTTAGGTGGGGGCTCTGGGTTACGAGGATGGGGTGGAGGCATGGGCTTTGGTGGGGTGCTCTTTCCAAGGGCGTACAGACCCGATGGGCCGAATGGCCTCATTCTGCACTGTAAATTCTAAGATTCTATAATTCAGAGATGGATAGATTTCTGATTAACAATAACATCAAGAATTATGGAGATAGTATGGGTAAAAGGTGTTTAAGTATCCAATCAGCAATGACCGTATTAAATAGCAGTGCGGGCTCGATGGACTGAATGGTCTTCTCCTGTTCCTATATTCCGATGTTTCCCTTCTATGTCTCCCATGTCGCTCTACAACAAGGAAGCGGGACTGTGAGTCAGGATACATTTTTCTGCACAGAGAGCTTCAGGGGGACGATCATCTGAATATTGATAAGTACTCATGGCACTGCCTTCATCAGGAGCTTCCGAAATTCACGTCTGGGTGAGATGTGGCCCAGTCAGTCTCAACACAGTTTTTAAAGGTAACTTAGTACCATTATCAATACTGAAGGCCTCACAGTGAACGTACAGGAGCTCCACTCTCATCCCATTACAGTCCTACACATTTCCATTCTATCAGATGGCAATATGTACAAGGTAGCCTATGACACAAATGGCACTGTCACAATCAGAGAACCATGTCAATTGCCCTTCTAAGTGCAAGCACAGGGATTATGTCAAGGGATGCGAGCCAGACCTTCACATGTAACCTAGCATCCTCACATGTGATAGGCTGGCATCATGAGGCTAGGAATACTCCTATAAAGTTGCATACTTATTGCCATCTGGCAGATATTTCAAGAGTCACCAAGAGCAAACTACTTCCATTGCTCTGCATCATGCAAGTCGAGAGTGGGAACTAATATAAAGGTAATGATTAGCCATAGACACGCTTACGAGTTGACACTGCAGGCCAGCTGGAAAAGCCCTCGAGGATTATTAAACTGTCACCCAAACCTGACAGCAATTACATGGAGTCCATTGAGAAGTGCATTGTTCAGAATGACTCCAAGGCGGGTCACAATAAATACCTACAGCATTCCCAGAGATCATCTTCAGTGCAGTTGATCATGATATTAAATATTAAAATCCTTCTGAGATCGAGACTCGGGAGATTACATTAAATGTTCCTCTGACAAAAAACTTATATTTGCATTGGCCAAACACCATGCACATATAGGAATTGGCTTAATTCATGTCATTTATGTAGATGTCGAGGTGACTTTTTAAAATAAAGTTCGAGTACCCAATTCATTTTTTTCCAATTAAGGGGCAATTTAGCATGGCCAATCCTTTGTGTTGTGGGGGCGAAACCCACGCAAACACGGGGAGAATATGCAAACTCCACACGGACAATGACCCAGAGCCGGGATTGAACCTGGATCCTTGGCACCATGAGACAGCAGTGCTAACCACTGCGCCACCGTGCTGACCCTAGATGTCGAGGTGATTAACTGTGCTGAGACTGAAGCGGGATATATAAACCTGAGGGAGTCAGTGGGAGATACTCAAGATGTGGAGTGGAGTTCATCTGTTACACTCTGATGCTCGCGGAACATTGCATCACATGGAAGAGTCATTCCCTATCTCAAACCCTGAGGCTGGAAAGCAAAATATATTTCCACATGTGCAATGTATAGAGTCACTGAATGCCATGTCACCATTTTGTTCTTTGTACTTTTAATTTTTCTTACCCTAACACTACACTTAGATGGATCCCTGACATCCACAGCAGAGGTGGCAGAAGCCTACTGACTGCTACATCTTGTTGTCTGAGATTTCTTTGACAGATTTACTCTGGAGGCCCAGGCATTGAGGGCCCTTGTTTGATAAGGGTCTCCTACTCTGGTTCAGGTGCACACTCCTTGGCCTGACTTGTTGAAATAGATGGGGTCGCACGGAGAGGGGATTATGAGCAGCAGGACACCCTTGGAGTGTCCTGTGTGGAGGTCCTTGGGGTGTCTGGCTATCATTCTAACTCACCTTGGCTGCCTGATACCATGAGGTATCACCTGGAGTGAAGTCAAGGTGTCCCAAGCCCCTCTGACCTAGGCATTAGTTTGCCCCAGTGTTAGCTACAGTGATGGTGTGCAGATTGAAGAACACATCTGGAAGAACTCTCTGTACCTGGATCTCTAAGACAGACACAACCCTTCAAGTAGTGTCCTCAGTGCACTTCAGAGAAATGACATCAGACAGATCTTGAATGCATTCTTCCATCTTTCATTCCAATCTGTTGATGACTTCTGGCAACCCTACCTGTTGTTGCACTGCCAGTCTTTGCAACTCCTACATTTCCCTGTGTGCCGATTCCAGACGTCCATCATTGAACTCGGACTCAGCAAGGCCTTTGTCACCAGCAGTCCTCTAAGTTTATCACTGCTTCCACCTTTTATGGACCCATTTCTGTGCTGTTCTCACTAGCAAGTGAACACGAGCCTGCACTAGATCTAGGTTCCACTGAAGTGTGTGTCTCTGCTTTGGTGGAAGGTGTCATATGAGAAATGGTCGAGGAATCTGGGTCTGTACTCGTTGGAGTTTAGAAGGATGAGGGAGGATCTTATTGAAACTTACAGGATATTGCAAGTCCTGGATAGAGTGGATGTGGAGAGGATGTTTCCACTTGTAGGAAAAACTAGACCCAGAGGACACCATCTCAGACTAAAGGGACAATTTTAAAACTGAGATGAGGAGGAATTTCTTCAGTCAGAGGGTGGTGAATCTGTGGAACTCTTTGCAGCAGAAGGCTGTGGAGGCCAAATCACTGAGTGTCTTTACGACAGAGATAGATACGTTCTTGATTAATAAGGGGATCAGGGGTTATGAGGAGAAGGCAGGAGAATGGGGATGCGAAAATATCAGCCATGATTGAATAGCGGAGTAGACTCGATGGGCCGACTGGCCTAATTCTGCTCCTATGTCTTATGGTACAGGTGAAAAATTTAAAAACAAGGATAGGAGAAAATTAAAGAATCTATATCTAAATGCACGTTTCATTCAAAACAAAACAGGTGAACTAAAAGCACAAATAGAAACAAGGAATTATTATTTGATAGCCATTCCAAAGACATGGCCAGAGATTGGGACCTGAATATTGAAGAGTAAATGATATTGAGGGAGGACAGGAAGCTAGGAAAAGGCGGAGGAGTGGTTAAATAATGATGATATTACCAGGGGTTTGTTTAGCACAGTGGGCTAAATAGCTGGCTTGTAATGCAGAACAACGGCAACAGCGTGGGTTCAATTCCCGTACCGGCCTCCCCAAACTGGCGCAGGAATGTGGCGACTAGGGGCTTTTCACAGTAACTTAATTGAAGCCTACTTGTGACAATATGCAATTATTGTTATTATTATTACTACTACAATAGAGAGGAGTGAGCTAAGTTCAGGAAATCAGGATATGGAAGCAGTTTGGGTGAGATGAGAAATGGTAAAAGCAAGAAGTAACTTATAGAATCATATAATTTACAGCGCAGAAGGAGGCTATTCGGTCCAGCAAGTCTGCACCGGCCCCCAGAAAGAGCACCCCACTCAAGCCCACCCTATTCCCATAACCCAGCAACCCCACCTATCCTTTTGGATACTAAGGGGCAATTTAGCTTGGCCAATCCACCTAACCTGCACATCTTTGGATTGTGGGAGGAAACCGGAGCACACAGAGGAAAATCACGCAGGCACGGGGAGAAAGTGCAAACTCTACACAGTCACCCGAGGCTGGATTCGAACCCGGGACACTGGAGCTGTGAGGCAGCAGTGCTAACCACTGTGCCACCGTGCCGCACTTATGGGAGTGATGTACAGGCCGCCGAACAGTAACATCACAGAATGAGGGAATATAAAGGAAGAAATAATTGGAGCTTGTCAGAATGTTACAGTGTTAATCATGGGGGATTTTAATCTACACATAGGCTGAAAAAACAATGTCGAGCAAAGGTAGCCCAGATGAGGAGTTTATTGAATGTTTTCAAGAGAGCTAAAGTATGTTTAAAACAAAACAATGTTTATTCTGTGAATCCAGTTAACATTTTATATACACACAGTAAACAGCTTATCAACTACCAATCCTGGCCACCCCCCAAAAGATACAGTAATCTATAGATAATCCTTGATAACTTTCCAAAAAACATCCACAAGTCATCCCTATTAAAATAAAGACAGCAGGTTTAAATTCTCTACAGAAACATGTATTACTTTGAAATCATCAAGTGATCTTTAGACATTCCTTAGGTTGTAGAGAGAGAGAGATCATTATACAGCTGCTTGCTTTGAATGCAGCTTTTCAATTCTGAAAACAAAACCAAAAGCATACTGCAGCTGTCAGCTCAAAAGCAAAAGTGAAAGACAGACAGCCCAGCTCCACCCACACACTGTCATCACTGCAGATATTTGATAAACGCCATTTCTTAAAGGTACATCCACCTGACAATGTTAAACACAAACAAGTGAACCTGATACTCATTCAAGTCTTTTTTTACAATAAGGGTGCAATTCTTCATGCTGTACTCTTCTTTTATAATTGACTTTTAACCTGAGTGGCCTACGATTGGATGCTGTGCTTCAAATGCTTCTGAAGTTACTTTACATTCTTATAGGGCTGCCATTGGCCACCTGGGAATCCGCCATGGATGTCGCCTTTGGTGGGATCAGATGATCCACTGACGAGAAGGTGTAGAAAATCCCACACATGGGGCGAAATTCTCCGACCCCCCCGCAGGGTCGGAGAATCGCCCGGGGCCGGCGTAAATACCGCCCCTGCCATGGCCAGAATTCTCCGCCACCCGGTAATTGGCGGGGGCGGGAATCACGCCGCGCCAATCGGCGGGACCCCCGCGTGATTCTCTGGCCCGCGATGGGCCAAAGTCCCGCCGCTGAGAGGCCGATCCCGCCGACGTGGTTTCAACCACCTCTGGTTGTGGCGGGATTGGCGGTGCGAGCGGGCACCCGGGGACCTGGGGGGCGCGGGGCGATTGGGCCCCGGGGGGTGCCCCCACAGTGGCCTGGCCCGCGATTGGGGCCCACCAATCGGTGGGCGGGCTAGTGCCGTGGGGGCACTCTTTTCCTTCCGCCGCTGCCACGACCTCCACCATGGCGGAGGCGGACGAAAACCCCTCTACGGCGCAGGCGCATGCGTGAACTGGCGAAGGCCTTTCGACCAGCCCTGATGCCGGGCGACGGGCGTCAAAGGCCGTTGGCACCGGTTTTGGCGCCAGTCGGCATGGCACCAACCACTCCGGCGCGGGCCTAGCCCCCAAAGGTGCGGAGAATTCCGCACCTTTGGGGAGGCCCGACACCGGAGTGGTTGGCGCCACTCCGCTACGCCGGGACCCCCCGCCCCGCCGGGTAGTGGAGAATCCCGGCCATAGAATTTAACAGCACATAAACAAGTAATTCAATCTAAAATGTCTACGCTGGTGTTTATGCCCCCTGTGACCCTTCTCCCACCTTACTTCATCCCACCTTATCAACAAATCTTTCTATTCTTTTCTCTCTCACGTACTTGCCAGCTTTCCATTAAATTTATCAATTCTAATCACTTCAATGACTCCATATGGTAATGAGTTTCACATTCTCACTGATGTCTGAGTGAGGAGGTTTTTAATGAAATACTGACTGGATTTATTTGTGACAATCTTCTTTTCATGGCTGCTGGCTTTAACTCCCCCACAAGTGGAAAGATATACATGACTACAATGAGACACAGTTGAGCACCAAACATTGCGAGGTAATAATAATAATCTTTCTTATTGTCACAAGTAGGCTTACATTAACACTGGAATGAAGTTCCTGTGAAAATTCGCTAGTCGCCACACTTCGGTGCTTGTTTAGTTACACCAAGGGAGAATTCAGAATGTCCAAATTACCTAACAGCACGTCTTTCAGGGATTGTGGGAGGGAACTGGAGGACCCGGAGGAAACCCACGCAGACACATGTAGAACGTGCAGACTCCGCACAGACAGTGACCCAACCTGGGACCCTGGTGCTGTGAAGCAACAGTGCTAACCACTGTGCTACCGTGCTGCCCATTTTTATACACCATGGGTGTATGCATAGTACCATGCAGACCAATATTATGCATACAGCCAACTAACTGCTCAGACAGCAGCATTATTTATGTACACGCTTCATGACACCTCAATCTCTGGGCCTTGAAATGAATGAAGAACTTGAGCAGTTTTCTGCCAAAACACTTACAATGCCATATGCTTATGCTCACTTGTGCTCTGATTTCACCAGGCACATCCCCCTCCAACTGACAAAAAATCTGGATACTTCCTGCACTCTAGCACAGGAGCCGAGATTGAGGTACCTGTACCAGTGCTTAGTGTGGAGTGAGTGCTGCAAACGTCTCTCAGTGACATGCAAAGCAGGAAGAACTTGGGCAGCTTTGTGAGAGTTCCCAAGAGAGGGGGAGAATACAAGCTGAGGAAAAGACTCTGGGTGGGATTCTCCGTTACCCGAAGCTGATATCTTAATCAGCGATTGGGTGGAGAATCCCTTCCGATGCCTAAATCGTGGACAGCCCAGGTTTGATGGCGGTTTTCGAGTCTCTGCCCCCTCTGAAATGGCATCATTGTGTCGCAGGACACACACTGTTGAAACCACGTTGGTGCGTCAGCAGAAGGCCCTCCAGCAGTGCTCCACCCCGATGGGGCGAGTTCCCAACCGTGAGGTTGACGTGTGGTCTGAACAGTTGATAACACAGCGTGGTGGCTGCGGTCTGTGACACTGGGCTGGTATCCGTCTCACTGCCTGGGGCCTTCTGTGAGGGCTGGGGGACTGGTAGGGGGTGGCCAGGGGGGTGGGGGGGGGGGGGGGGGCGGTGGGTCGCATTTTGCAGGTCGCCATCATGTTGTACGGCGCGACCACTGCGGGTCATCAGCGTGTGCATGTGCAGCCAGGGAGCCCGCTATTCTCCACATGATTTTGGCACAGGAGCCAGGAGTTTCACCCGGTGCCGCTGCTAACCCCACACCAGTCCCAGAATCGGTGAGGGTTCAGCACCGATTTTGGCATCGTAAAATGCCCGCAAATTCTCTGTTTCAGCTGGCACTTAGACGCTGAAACAGAGAACCCAGACCTCTTATCTTCACCATCCCTATGATTGTAGGAGCCGGAAAGTGTGAAATAATGGGATTGGAGTCGATAACTTACTGAAACTGCAAGTACTGGTACAAGTGCGATGGCAAGTCACCTTCTTCTGTGCTAGAATTTAGGACTTGAAATTGTCTGCCCTTCTTCTGTTGCAGGCTTGCTCCCTCCCATTTGTAAGGGATAGGTTAATTCTGTCCACTGCATGAATACTTGGCAGCCTTCCAGGGCCTGGATGTTGACTGGGACATGAAGTGCCAGGAGGTCAAACTCAGGCGTTTTCATGCCAAGCTATGCTTGTTATCCAACATCTTGCTGACTTTCCCAGCCGCTTATCTCTCCTAGACTTGTTTATTCCACTGTATAACTGAGAGGCCCTTCTGCTTGTTCGCTGGACTTCACCTCGGACCTGAGTCGCGACAGGTTCCAGAAGCTAAATCTCAAAGCCATCGTCGACAGCAAGATCCCCGACGAGCTGATGGGAGAGAGATTCTTCTGTTGTATTCTTATCTTATATTAATCTTATATCATATTCTTATTTATATTATTCTTTGCTGATAAAGTAGAGTAGTAAAACATCTGCTGTTGTCTCTTAATTACATTGTCCAAATCACAAAGAATCCTTGGAGTAATCCAAGACGGCATTCAACAAAAAAATACTACTAAGATTTTTGCAGAGTTTATACACTGACCTGCAACTGCCCACTTCATCACCATGTATGTAAGGGAACAAAAATTCATGATCGGGAGGTTTTTGAGACAGCTACAGTAATGGAGCAAAGGTAAGCAGCAGTATTTTGTGTTGGCGGGATCGTCCACTCCACAGGCAGCGCACTCACACCCGCAGGTTTCCCGACTGGAAAATCCCATTGGCCAGCTGCCAGATTGGAGGCTCCTGCTGCCGGCCAGGGAGCACCGCACAGGAAAACACGGACGGTGGAACAGAAAATCCTGCCCAAGACGTTTACACAGAAACGTACATAGCAAATAGAAGCAGAATAGGTAATACAGCCTTTCGAGCCTGTTCCACGTTCATTATGATCATGGATGAGCATCAAATCCAATACCCTGATCCCGCCTTCCCCCAATATCCCTTGATCTCTTTAGTCCCAAGAGCTATATCTAATTCTTTCTTGAAATTACACAAGGTTTTGGCCTCAACTACTTTCTGTGGCAGTGAATTGCACAGATTCATCACTCTCTGGGTGAAGAAATCACTCCTCACCTCAGTCCTAAAAGGTTCTCCCCTTGTTGTCAAACTATGATCCCTAGTTCTGAAGCTTCCCTGTCTTTTTTTTTATTTGTTCATGGGATGTGGACATCGCTGGTTGGGCCAGTATTTATTGTCCATTCCTGAGAGCATTTAATCCACATTGCTGTGGATTTGGAGTCACATGTAGGCCAGACCAGGTAAGACGACAGATTTCCATCCCTAAAGGATGTTAGTGAACCGGATGGGTTTTTACGACAATCGACAATGGCTTCATGGTCATCATTAAATTTTTAATTCAAATTTTACCATCTATTATGGCAAGATTCGAACCCTGGTCCCCAGAGTGACTCTGGGTCTCTGGATTACTAGACGAGCAACAATACCACTGCACCGCTGCCTCTCCCTAATCGTGTTAGAGCTTTATAAATTTCAATGAGATCCCTCTTGCTCTTCTAAACTCTAATTAATAAAATCCTAACCGATTTAATGTCTCCTTGTATGATGGTCCTTCCATCTTAGGAATCAGCCTGGTAAACCTTCAGTGCACTGCATCTATAGCAAGAATGTCCTTCCTCAGATAAGGGCAACAAGTTTGCACACAATATTGGCTCACCTACATCCAATACAATTGGGCACCACAGTAGCATAGTGGTTAGCACAGTTGCTTCACAGCTCCAGGGTCCCAGGTTCGATTCCGGCTTGGGTCATTGTCTGTGCGTAGTCTGCACGTTCTCCCCGTGTCTGTGTGGGTTTCCTCCGGGTGCTCTGGTTTCCTCCCACAGTCCAAAGATGTGCAGGTTAGGTGGATTAGCCATGATAAATTGTCCATAGTGTCCAAAAAATGTTAAGTGGGAGTTACAGGGTTACGGGGATAGGGTAGATATGTGGGCTTCAGTAGGGGTCTCTTTGTAAGGGCTGGTGCAGACTCGATGGGCCGAATGGCCTACTTCTGCACTGTAAATTCAAGGATGATGCAAAATTCTATGAATTGCAGTATTCCTACGCTCATATCCTCTCGCTATTAAGGCCAACATAGCGTTTGCCTTCTTTACTGCCTGCTGTACCTGTGCGTTTACTTTCTGTGACTGATGCATGAGGACACTAAAGTCTTGCCGCGTATCCACCTTTCTCAACTTACACCAATTCAAGTAATAATCTGTCTTCCAATTTTTGCTGCCGGATAACCACATATTTATCCACATTATACTGCATCTACCATGCATATACCCACTCATTCAGACTTTCCAAATCCTGCTGAAGCATCTCCTCACAGCTCACCCAGCTTTGTATCATCTGCAAATTTGGAGATAATACACTTGATTCCCTCATCCAAATCATTAATATATAATGTGAACAGCTGGCGTCCTCACGCTGATCCCTGTATACCCCACTCGTCACTGCCTGCCATTCGGAAAAAGACCAATTAATTCCATTTCTTTGCTTCCTGTCTGCTAACTAACATTCTATCCACCTCAAGACACTACCCTCAATCCCATGCCCTTTAACTTTACATAGTAATCTCGCATATGATACCTTGTTGAAGGCCTTCTGAAAGTCTAAATAAACCACATCCCCTGGTTCTTTCTGGTCAACTCTACCAGTTACATCCTCTAAGAATTTCAATAGGCATGCGCTTTAACTTTACAGAGTAATCTCATATATGATACCTGTTGAAGGTCTTCTGAAAATCTAAATATACCACATCCACTGGTTCTTCCAGGTCAACTCTACCAGTTACATCCTCTAAGAATTTCCTCAATAGATTTGTCCAGCAAGATTTTGTAAATCTGTGCTGACTTTGTCTTATTATACTGCTGCTTTCCAAATGCTGTGCTATGGAATCCCTGATAATGGATTCTAGCAGCTTCCCCTTTGAGAACAAAAAAGACAGTAAGTTGAAAATATCAATGACTAACGTAGAAAGTATAAAATTGTACCTATCAGCGTGATTTCAAGTTAAGACATGAATACATTTTTTTAGAATAATAAAATAAGACTTTGAGGTACAAACTTTAGGTGCATGGCTTCCAGTGGTGTCACAGAAGCCGACTTTGTTTCCTTAGGGCAAGCTGCCAGCTGCTTTCCGCATGGCTCCTTTGATGAAGGATATGGGTGCACAAAGAATTGTTTCCCACATGCATGGTAACACCTTGTTTCGCCAATATGTGATGCCACACCCCAACCACATGATGCATTGCCAGGATCCCAAATTTGGGCAATGAGTGTGTGGACATTGGTCATAGAGTCTACTGATAATAAACAAGCATGGAGCTGCAAGATGGGCCCTGCGGTAAAATTATTTAAAGAGTTAGGCATCTGAGTGCAAGTTATATTTTTTAGAACTTTTTCTATTGAAATGGCTGACAGTTCTGGAGTGTTTTGGAGAGGTTGTGGTGAGTTCCTGAATTTTCCAGAGAACGTAGACACTTAAATTTCGATGCTCAGTGGGACTTGGGTGTTCTCGTTAAAGGAGTACAGAAAGTTAGTTTGCAAGAAATTAGGAAAAAATGTGACAGATTGGCCTTTGTTGTAAAGGGATTAGAGTGCAAGAATAAGGAAGTCTTCCACAATTGTGTCATAATATCCACTCCTGTATATCATGAGATGCAGACAGACAGTGATTGACACATATGATAACCAATGAACACACACAACACAAAACAACCAATCACCAGACAGGACACCACCACTATAAAGGCAACAGGGCATTAAGGCCCTCCCTCTCTCACTGGAAATGGCCAGGGAGATAGTCGCAGTACAAAGGCCAATGAACATCATCACCATATGATAGACAGCTAGTCTGGTCAAGCCAGTAGGATGTTATCCGTTAGGTTAATAGAGTGTCAACCCACAGCAGGTTATGTACAGCAATCAATAGGTTCAATAAAACAGTGTTGGACCATCTCCTGTGTCGGAAGCCTGTTTCTCGTCTTACTGCATCCAGTTGCAGTTAATGTTAGGCCAACACAGATAACACATCTCGGTACCAGAGAGCTATTAACTCTAACAAACCTACCTTGAGTGAATCTGCAATGACCAGCACGCAGCCATCCAGCGGCATGGAAAAGATCCAAACTCCTCCGCAACTCCGGATCTCCAGCAACCTCGGCGCCAACTGGAAAGTCTTCAAACAGAAGTTCCTCCTGTATGTCGAGGCCTCCGACCTCGAGGCAGCATTGGATGCCCGAAAGATCGCGCTGTTCCTGTCGACTGCAGGGGACCACACCATCCACATCTATAACTCGCTCACGTTTGCCGATGGCGAAGACAAGACGAAGTTCAAGACGGTTCTGCTGAAATTCGACAACCATTGCGACATTGAGGTGAATGAGGGTTTTGAACGGTACATCTTCCAAAAGAGGCTTCAGGGTAAGGATGAACCTTTTCAGTCCTTCTTGACCCATCTCCGCATCCTAGCGCAGTCATGTAATAAACTCGACGGTTGATTCCATGATCCGGGATCAGATCGTCTTCGGAGTCCAGTCCCACTCCCTGTGGGAGCAGCTCCTCAAAATCAAACTGTTGACCCTCTCCATCGCCATAGAAACGTGCGTTGTCCATGAGCATGCCAGGAATCGTTACTCCTGCATCAGGGCGGCAGAAAATGCAAAACTAGTCTCCCATGAGGCAGAAAGGGTCCAGACCATAGCAAAAATGCAAGGCCTGAGCATCGAGGAGAGTGGCTGTTTCGCGCCCTTTTCCCGGGTGAATTCAGAGTAATAACTGTTCTCAGTAGTGAATTTAAACCTGATGTGCTTCTGTTAAAAGATTCCTTTTTTTTGTCGTTTGGATGTTAAAAAGGAAAGTTTAAGGATTACCTAGTGTCGGATTCTTTGGGGGTTGTATTTGAATTGATGGTTGCTAAGATGTTCACTGTATGTTTTAAAAGGGTTAACTTGAGCTCATAGAATAAACATTGTTTTGCTTTAAAAAATACTTTTCGATTTCTGCTGTACCACACGTGTCGAGTGGGCCGTGTGCTCCCCATACCACAATCTAGTAAACGTTGTGGGTCAGATGAACTCCATTGTACACTTTGGGGTTCTCTAAACCCTGGCCCATAACAAATTGGGGGCTCGTCCGGGATAAAAATCTATCTATTGGATTGGCATAGTGAACTTAAAGACAGTGAGGGGTTAGCATATTGTGGGTGCTTTTCAGGTGTGGTATTCTATTTTAAGTGGGGAGTGTGTTGTGGAGAATGGCTCTTTCAGAGGCTCTGAGGTTTTTGGGGGTGGAGACGGTCGCACGTCTCTTACGGACAGAGACTAAAAGCAGACTGCTAGACTTGGAAAAAACATTGCAGTTAACATTACCTGACAAAATGCAAAAAGATGAGGTAATTATGGTGGCGGCTAAGCATTTAAAAGTTGCCTGAGATACAATCTGACTCATTGGAAATGGCAAAAATTTAGTTACAAATTAAACAAAGGAACATGAGAAAGAATTAAAGCAGCTTGAATACAAAAGAGATAGAGGTGAAAAAGATACGAAATAGAGAGGAAAAAAGAAAGAGAGTTTTAACTTCAGAAAATAACCATGAAACATGACAGTTAGTTAAGATTGGCAGATTTAAAGGGAAATGTACAGTTTGAGGATAGTGATGAGGTAAAGAGAAAGAGCGTCAAAGTCGAAGGCTTGGTGGGGATCTATTTAAATCTGTCAAAGCATTGCCAAGGTTTGACGAAAAGGAGTGAGAAGCATTTTTCATTTCATTTGAGAAGGTGGCTAAACAAATGAAATGCCCACAGGACATGTGGGTATTACTGATTCAAAAAAAGCTGGTAGGTAGGGCTAGTGAAGTGTTTGCATCACTACCGGAGGAGGTATCTGGGTCATATGAGGAGGTGAAAAAAATCCATCTTAGGTGCATGTGAACCTGAAGCCTACAGACAAATGTTTAGAAATTTAAGGAAAGAATTTGGTCAAACATACATGGAGTTTGAAAGGATCAAACAGAATAATTTTGATAGGTGGATAAGGGCTTTGAAAATAGACCAAACATATGAAGCTCTCAGAGAAATTATACTTTTGGAGGAGTTTAAAAATTTAATTCCTGATGTAGTGAGAAGTCATGTGGAAGAGCAGAGGGTTAAAACTGCGAGATTAGCAGCAGATATGGCACATGATTATAAATTAGTTCATAAATCAAAGTTTGGTTTCCAACATCAGTTTCAGCCTATGAGAGATAGAAACTGGGGCATGAGAAATACTTAAGTGGTAAAGATAAAGGTGACCTGATGGGAGATAATAAGGAGAGTGTACCTCAGACTAAAAGAGAAATCCAGGAGTGGAAAATAAATGAAAAGTTTCAAATGTTTTCACTGCAATAAACTAGGCCATGTAAAGTCACAGTGTTGGTGGTTGAAAAAAAGCACTGGGAAGGCTGATGTGGTAAAACAGGATAAGACAGTGGGGTTTGTTAAAGTGGTTAAGGAAAGCCCAAGTGAAGCGATGGAGGTGCAATAGAGTGTACAGCCTGATCAAGAGGTGATTGATAAGAAGGTGCCAGATCTCTTTCTAGAATTTACTTGTGTGGGTAAAGTTTACTCATGTGTATCAGGAGGTGCAGGTAAAGAAGTCACAATTTTAAGACATACAGGGGCTAATCAATCCTTAATGGTAAGAGATGAGGAGTTATGTAGTTTGGGAAGAATATTGCCACAAAGGTGGTAATATGGGGAATTCAGGGTGAGAAGAGTCGTGTTCCATTATATAAGGTAAGATTGGAAATTCCAGTGAAGAGTGGTGAAGTGGTAATAGGAGTAATAGAGAAACTATCTTGTCCAGGAATACAGTTTATCTTGGGTAATGATATGGCTGGATCGTAGGTGGGAGTGATGCCGACTGTGGTTGATAAGCCAGTGGAAATTCAGACAACTGAAGTGTTGAAGGACGAATATACTGGGATTTTTCCGGTTGTGTGGTGACAAGGTTGCAAAGTCACAGGTTAAGACAAGAGGAGAAATCAGAGAGTGAAGATGAAGTTGAAGTGCAATTGTCAGAAACTATTTTTGATCAGATGGTTGAAAAAGAACAAGAACAGGTGGAGGATGAGGTGGATATTTTTAGTTCAGGAAAATTGGCGGAGTTACAACAGAAAGATGTAGAAATGAAATGGATGTATCAGAAAGCATACATGGAAGAGGAATCTGTGTGTATACCAGAGAGTCATTACCCCAAAAATGATGTCTTGATGCAGGCGGATGAAAAGTGTGCAGAAGTTCATAAAGTAGTATTGCTGGTAGGGTGTAGAAAGAAGGTGTTGTGAGTTTCACATGAGGTACCAGTGGGAGGTCATTTGGGAGTAAGGAAAACTCAAGCTAAAATCAAAAAACATTTTTATTGGCCTACGCTACATAAAGATGTAGTTAAATTTTGTCAATCATGTCACACATGTCAAGTGATAGGTAAACCTCAAACAGTGATAAAACCAGTGCCCTTAATACCCATTACAGCATTTGAGGAACCTTTTACAAGGGTCCTAATTGATTGTGTAGAACCGCTTCCTAAAACGAAAAATGGGAATCAATATCTTTTGACGATAATGGATGTGTTGACTAGGTTTCCAGAGGTCATTACAGTACGTAATATTACAGATAAAAAGATTGTGGAGGAGTTACTTAAATTCTTTACTAGATGTGGGCTACCCACAGAAATACAATCGGATCAAGGATCAAATGTTACCTGAAAGTTATTCAAAGATGTTATGGATAACTTTGGAATAAAACAATTAAAATCAACTGCGTACCATCCAGAATCACAGGGAGCGTTAGAAAGATGGCATCAGACATTAAAGACAATGTTGAGGGCTTATTGTCACGATTATCCAGAGCATTGATGTGGAGATGCCGGCGTTGGACTGGGGTGAGCACAGTAAGAAGTCTTCCAACACCAGGTTAAAATCTGGTAAGAAGTCTTACAACACCAGGTTAAAGTCCAACAGGTTTGTTTCAAACACGAGCTTTCGGAGCGCTGCTCCTTCCTCAGGTGAATGAAGAGGTATATTCCAGAAACATTTATATAGACAAAGTCAGAGATGCCAGACAATGCTTGGAATGCGAGCATTTGCGGGTAATCGATTCATTACAGATCCAGAGATAGGGGTAACCCCAGGTTAAAGAGGTGTGAATTGTCTCAAGTCAGGACAGTTGGTAGGATTTTGCAAGTCCAGGCCAGATGGTGGGGGATGAATGTAATGCGACATGAATCCAAGATCCCGGTTGAGGCCGCACTCATGCGTGCGGAACTTAGCTATAAGTTTTTGCTCGGCAATTCTGCGTTGTCGCGTGTCCTGAAGGCTGCCTTGGAGAACGCTTACCCGGAGATCAGAGGCTGAATGCGCTTGACTGCTGAAGTGTTCCCCGACTGGAAGGGAACATTCCTGCCTGGTGATTGTCGCATGATGCCCGTTCATTCATTGTCGCAGTGTCTGCGTGGTCTCGCCAATGTACCACGCTTCGGGACATCCTTTCCTGCAGCGTATGAGGTAGACTACATTGGTCGAGTCGCACGAGTATGTGCCGCGTACCTGGTGGGTGGTGTTACCACGTGTAATGGTGGTATCCGAGTCGATGATCTGGCATGTCTTGCAGAGATTGCTGTGGCAGGCTTGTGTGGTGTTGTGGTCGCTATTCTGAAGGCTGGATAATTTGCTGCAAACAATGGTTTGTTTGACGTTGCGCGGTTGTTTGAAGGAAAGTAGAGGGGGTGTGGGGATGACCTTGGCAAGATGTTCATCTTCATTGATGATGTGTTGAAGGCTACGAAGAAGATGTCGTAGTTTCTCCGCCCCAGGGAAGTACTGGACGACGAAGGGTACTCTGTCAGTTGTGTCCCGTGTTTGTCTTCTGAGGAGGTCGGTGCGGTTTATTGCTGTGGCGCATTGGAACTGTCGATCGATGAGTCGAGCGCCATATCCCGTTCGTACGAGGGCATCTTTCAGCATCTGTAGGTGTCTGTTACGCTCCTCCTCGTCTGAGCAGATCCTGTGTATACGGAGAGCTTGTCCATAGGAGATGGCTTCTTTAATGTGTTTCGGGTGAAAGCTGGAGAAGTGGAGCATCGTGAGGTTATCTGTGGGCTTGCGATAAAGCGAAGTGCTGTGGTGACCGTCCTTGATGGAGATGAGTATGTCCAAGAATGCAACTGAATTTGGAGAATAGTCCATGGTGAGTCTGATGGTGGGATGGAACTTATTGATTTCATCGTGCAGTTGTTTCAGTGATTCTTCGCTGTGGGTCCAAAGGAAAAAAATGTCATCGATGTATCTGGTGTATAACATCGGTTGAAGGTCCTGTGCGGTGAGGAAGTCTTGTTCAAACTTGTGCATGAAGATGTTGGCATATTGAGGTGCACATTTGGTCCCCATGGCTGTTCCGTGCGTCTGGGTGAAGAATTTATTGTCGAAGGTGAAGACGTTGTGATCCAGAATGAAGCGGATGAGTTGCAGAATTGCATCTGGAGATTGGCAGTTGTCGGTGTTGAGGACTGAGGCTGTTGCAGCAATGCCGTCGTCATGGGGGCTGCTGGTGTAGAGTGCTAAGACGTCCATTGTGACGAGGAATGTTCCTGGTTCAACTGGTCCATGGATGCTGTGTTTCTGTAGGAAGTCCGTCGTGTCGCGACAGAAGCTGGGTGAGTCGGACCTGAGTCGCGACAGGTTCCAGAAGCTAAATCTCAAAGCCATCGTCGACAGCAAGATCCCCGACGAGCTGATGGGAGAGAGATTCTTCTGTTGTATTCTTATCTTATATTAATCTTATATCATATTCTTATTTATATTATTCTTTGCTGATAAAGTAGAGTAGTAAAACATCTGCTGTTGTCTCTTAATTACATTGTCCAAATCACAAAGAATCCTTGGAGTAATCCAAGACGGCATTCAACAAAAAAATACTACTAAGATTTTTGCAGAGTTTATACACTGACCTGCAACTGCCCACTTCATCACCATGTATGTAAGGGAACAAAAATTCATGATCGGGAGGTTTTTGAGACAGCTACAGTAATGGAGCAAAGGTAAGCAGCAGTATTTTGTGTTGGCGGGATCGTCCACTCCACAGGCAGCGCACTCACACCCGCAGGTTTCCCGACTGGAAAATCCCATTGGCCGGCTGCCAGATCGGAGGCTCCTGCTGCCGGCCAGGGAGCACCGCACAGGAAAACACGGACGGTGGACCAGAAAATCCTGCCCAAGACGTTTACACAGAAACGTACATAGCAAATAGAAGCAGAATAGGTAATACAGCCTTTCGAGCCTGTTCCACGTTCATTATGATCATGGATGAGCATCAAATCCAATACCCTGATCCCGCCTTCCCCCAATATCCCTTGATCTCTTTAGTCCCAAGAGCTATATCTAATTCTTTCTTGAAATTACACAAGGTTTTGGCCTCAACTACTTTCTGTGGCAGTGAATTGCACAGATTCACCACTCTCTGGGTGAAGAAATCACTCCTCACCTCAGTCCTAAAAGGTTCTCCCCTTGTTATCAAACTATGATCCCTAGTTCTGAAGCTTCCCTGTCTTTTTTTTTATTTGTTCATGGGATGTGGACATCGCTGGTTGGGCCAGTATTTATTGTCCATTCCTGAGAGCATTTAATCCACATTGCTGTGGATTTGGAGTCACATGTAGGCCAGACCAGGTAAGACGACAGATTTCCATCCCTAAAGGATGTTAGTGAACCGGATGGGTTTTTACGACAATCGACAATGGCTTCATGGTCAACCTTAAATTTTTAATTCAAATTTTACCATCTATTATGGCAAGATTCGAACCCTAGTCCCCAGAGTGACTCTGGGTCTCTGGATTACTAGACGAGCAACAATACCACTGCACCGCTGCCTCTCCCTAATCGTGTTAGAGCTTTATAAATTTCAATGAGATCCCTCTTGCTCTTCTAAACTCTAATTAATAAAATCCTAACCGATTTAATGTCTCCTTGTATGATGGTCCTTCCATCTTAGGAATCAGCCTGGTAAACCTTCAGTGCACTGCATCTATAGCAAGAATGTCCTTCCTCAGATAAGGGCACCAAGATTGCACACAATATTGGCTCACCTACATCCAATACAATTGGGCACCACAGTAGCATAGTGGTTAGCACAGTTGGTTCACACACAGCTCCAGGGTCCCAGGTTCGATTCCGGCTTGGGTCATTGTCTGTGCGTAGTCTGCACGTTCTCCCCGTGTCTGTGTGGGTTTCCTCCGGGTGCTCTGGTTTCCTCCCACAGTCCAAAGATGTGCAGGTTAGGTGGATTAGCCATGCTAAAATTGTCCTTAGTGTCCAAAAAATGTTAAGTGGGAGTTACAGGGTTACGGGGATAGGGTAGATATGTGGGCTTCAGTAGGGGTCTCTTTGTAAGGGCTGGTGCAGACTCGATGGGCCGAATGGCCTACTTCTGCACTGTAAATTCAAGGATGATGCAAAATTCTATGAATTGCAGTATTCCTACGCTCATATCCTCTCGCTATTAAGGCCAACATAGCGTTTGCCTTCTTTACTGCCTGCTGTACCTGTGCGTTTACTTTCTGTGACTGATGCATGAGGACACTAAAGTCTCGCCGCGTATCCACCTTTCTCAACTTAGACCAATTCAAGTAATAATCTGTCTTCCAATTTTTGCTGTCGGATAACCACATATTTATCCACATTATACTGCATCTACCATGCATATACCCACTCATTCAGACTTTCCAAATCCTGCTGAAGCATCTCCTCACAGCTCACCCAGCTTTGTAGCATCTGCAAATTTGGAGAGAATACACTTGATTCCCTCATCCAAATCATTAATATATAATGTGAACAGCTGGCGTCCTCACGCTGATCCCTGTATACCCCACTCGTCACTGCCTGCCATTCGGAAAAAGACCAATTAATTCCATTTCTTTGCTTCCTGTCTGCTAACTAGCATTCTGTCCACCTCAAGACACTACCCTCAATCCCATGCCCTTTAACTTTACATAGTAATCTCGTATATGATACCTTGTTGAAGGCCTTCTGAAAGTCTAAATAAACCACATCCCCTGGTTCTTTCTGGTCAACTCTACCAGTTACATCCTCTAAGAATTTCAATAGGCATACGCTTTAACTTTACAGAGTAATCTCATATATGATACCTTGTTGAAGGTCTTCTGAAAATCTAAATATACCACATCCACTGGTTCTTCCAGGTCAACTCTACCAGTTACATCCTCTAAGAATTTCCTCAATAGATTTGTCCAGCAAGATTTTGTAAATCTGTGCTGACTTTGTCTTATTATACTGCTGCTTTCCAAATGCTGTGCTTTGGAATCCCTGATAATGGATTCTAGCAGCTTCCCCTTTGAGAACAAAAAAGACAGTAAGTTGAAAATATCAATGACTAACGTAGAAAGTATAAAATTGTACCTATCAGAGTGATTTCAAGTTAAGACATGAATACATTTTTTTAGAATAATAAAATAAGACTTTGAGGTACAAACTTTAGGTGCATGGCTTCTAGTGGTGCCACAGAAGCCGACTTTGTTTCCTTAGGGAAAGCTGCCAGCTGCTTTCCGCATGGCTCCTTTGATGAAGGATATGGGTTAACAAAGAATTGTTTCCCACATGCATGGTAACACCTTGTTTCGCCAATATGTGATGCCACACCCCAACCACATGATGCATTTCCAGGATCCCAAATTTGGGCAATGAGTGTGTGGACATTGGTCATAGAGTCTACTGATAATAAACAAGCATGGAGCTGCAAGATGGGCCCTGCGGTAAAATTATTTAAAGAGTTAGGCATCTGAGTGCAAGTTATATTTTTTAGAACTTTTTCTATTGAAATGGCTGACAGTTCTGGAGTGTTTTGGAGAGGTTGTGGTGAGTTCCTGAATTTTCCAGAGAACGTAGACACTTAAATTTCGATGCTCAGTGGGACTTGGGTGTTCTCTTTAAAGGAGTACAGAAAGTTAGTTTGCAAGAAATTAGGAAAAAATGTGACAGATTGGCCTTTGTTGTAAAGGGATTAGAGTGCAAGAATAAGGAAGTCTTCCACAATTGTGTCATAATATCCACTCCTGTATATCATGAGATGCAGACAGACAGTGATTGACACACAGGATAACCAATGAACACACACGACACAAAACAACCAATCACCAGACAGGACACCACCACTATAAAGGCAACAGGGCATTAAGGCTCTCCCTCTCTCACTGGAAATGGCCAGGGAGATAGTCGCAGTACAAAGGCCAATGAACATCATCACCATATGATAGACAGCTAGTCTGGTCAAGCCAGTAGGAGGTTATCCATTAGGTTAATAGAGTGTCAACCCACAGCAGATTATGTACAGCAATCAATAGGTTCAATAAAACAGTGTTGGACCATCTCCTGTGTCAGAAGCCTGTTTCTTGTCTTACTGCATCCAGTTGCAGTTAATGTTAGGCCAACACAGATAACACATCTCGGTACCAGAGAGCTATTAACTCTAACAAACCTACCTTGAGTGAATCTGCAATGACCAGCACGCAGCCATCCAGCGGCATGGAAAAGATCCAAACTCCTCCGCAACTCCGGATCTCCAGCAACCTCGGCGCCAACTGGAAAGTCTTCAAACAGAAGTTCCTCCTGTATGTCGAGGCCTCCGACCTCGAGGCAGCATTGGATGCCCGAAAGATCGCGCTGTTCCTGTCGACTGCAGGGGACCACACCATCCACATCTATAACTCGCTCACGTTTGCCGATGGCGAAGACAAGACGAAGTTCAAGACGGTTCTGCTGAAATTCGACAACCATTGCGACATTGAGGTGAATGAGGGTTTTGAACGGTACATCTTCCAAAAGAGGCTTCAGGGTAAGGATGAACCTTTTCAGTCCTTCTTGACCCATCTCCGCATCCTAGCGCAGTCATGTAATAAACTCGACGGTTGATTCCATGATCCGGGATCAGATCGTCTTCGGAGTCCAGTCCCACTCCCTGTGGGAGCAGCTCCTCAAAATCAAACTGTTGACCCTCTCCATCGCCATAGAAACGTGCGTTGTCCATGAGCATGCCAGGAATCGTTACTCCTGCATCAGGGCGGCAGAAAATGCAAAACTAGTCTCCCATGAGGCAGAAAGGGTCCAGACCATAGCAAAAATGCAAGGCCTGAGCATCGAGGAGAGTGGCTGTTTCGCGCCCTTTTCCCGGGTGAATTCAGAGTAATAACTGTTCTCAGTAGTGAATTTAAACCTGATGTGCTTCTGTTAAAAGATTCCTTTTTTTTGTCGTTTGGATGTTAAAAAGGAAAGTTTAAGGATTACCTAGTGTCGGATTCTTTGGGGGTTGTATTTGAATTGATGGTTGCTAAGATGTTCACTGTATGTTTTAAAAGGGTTAACTTGAGCTCATAGAATAAACATTGTTTTGCTTTAAAAAATACTTTTCGATTTCTGCTGTACCACACGTGTCGAGTGGGCCGTGTGCTCCCCATACCACAATCTAGTAAACGTTGTGGGTCAGATGAACTCCATTGTACACTTTGGGGTTCTCTAAACCCTGGCCCATAACAAATTGGGGGCTCGTCCGGGATAAAAATCTATCTATTGGATTGGCATAGTGAACTTAAAGACAGTGAGGGGTTAGCATATTGTGGGTGCTTTTCAGGTGTGGTATTCTATTTTAAGTGGGGAGTGTGTTGTGGAGAATGGCTCTTTCAGAGGCTCTGAGGTTTTTGGGGGTGGAGACGGTCGCACGTCTCTTACGGACAGAGACTAAAAGCAGACTGCTAGACTTGGAAAAAACATTGCAGTTAACATTACCTGACAAAATGCAAAAAGATGAGGTAATTATGGTGGCGGCTAAGCATTTAAAAGTTGCCTGAGATACAATCTGACTCATTGGAAATGGCAAAAATTTAGTTACAAATTAAACAAAGGAACATGAGAAAGAATTAAAGCAGCTTGAATACAAAAGAGATAGAGGTGAAAAAGATACGAAATAGAGAGGAAAAAAGAAAGAGAGTTTTAACTTCAGAAAATAACCATGAAACATGACAGTTAGTTAAGATTGGCGGATTTAAAGGGAAATGTACAGTTTGAGGATAGTGATGAGGTAAAGAGAAAGAGCGTCAAAGTCGAAGGCTTGGTGGGGATCTATTTAAATCTGTCAAAGCATTGCCAAGGTTTGACGAAAAGGAGTGAGAAGCATTTTTCATTTCATTTGAGAAGGTGGCTAAACAAATGAAATGCCCACAGGACATGTGGGTATTACTGATTCAAAAAAAGCTGGTAGGTAGGGCTAGTGAAGTGTTTGCATCACTACCGGAGGAGGTATCTGGGTCATATGAGGAGGTGAAAAAAATCCATCTTAGGTGCATGTGAACCTGAAGCCTACAGACAAATGTTTAGAAATTTAAGGAAAGAATTTGGTCAAACATACATGGAGTTTGAAAGGATCAAACAGAATAATTTTGATAGGTGGATAAGGGCTTTGAAAATAGACCAAACATATGAAGCTCTCAGAGAAATTATACTTTTGGAGGAGTTTAAAAATTTAATTCCTGATGTAGTGAGAAGTCATGTGGAAGAGCAGAGGGTTAAAACTGCGAGATTAGCAGCAGATATGGCACATGATTATAAATTAGTTCATAAATCAAAGTTTGGTTTCCAACATCAGTTTCAGCCTATGAGAGATAGAAACTGGGGCATGAGAAATACTTAAGTGGTAAAGATAAAGGTGACCTGATGGGAGATAATAAGGAGAGTGTACCTCAGACTAAAAGAGAAATCCAGGAGTGGAAAATAAATGAAAAGTTTCAAATGTTTTCACTGCAATAAACTAGGCCATGTAAAGTCACAGTGTTGGTGGTTGAAAAAAAGCACTGGGAAGGCTGATGTGGTAAAACAGGATAAGACAGTGGGGTTTGTTAAAGTGGTTAAGGAAAGCCCAAGTGAAGCGATGGAGGTGCAATAGAGTGTACAGCCTGATCAAGAGGTGATTGATAAGAAGGTGCCAGATCTCTTTCTAGAATTTACTTGTGTGGGTAAAGTTTACTCATGTGTATCAGGAGGTGCAGGTAAAGAAGTCACAATTTTAAGACATACAGGGGCTAATCAATCCTTAATGGTAAGAGATGAGGAGTTATGTAGTTTGGGAAGAATATTGCCACAAAGGTGGTAATATGGGGAATTCAGGGTGAGAAGAGTCGTGTTCCATTATATAAGGTAAGATTGGAAATTCCAGTGAAGAGTGGTGAAGTGGTAATAGGAGTAATAGAGAAACTATCTTGTCCAGGAATACAGTTTATCTTGGGTAATGATATGGCTGGATCGTAGGTGGGAGTGATGCCGACTGTGGTTGATAAGCCAGTGGAAATTCAGACAACTGAAGTGTTGAAGGACGAATATACTGGGATTTTTCCGGTTGTGTGGTGACAAGGTTGCAAAGTCACAGGTTAAGACAAGAGGAGAAATCAGAGAGTGAAGATGAAGTTGAAGTGCAATTGTCAGAAACTATTTTTGATCAGATGGTTGAAAAAGAACAAGAACAGGTGGAGGATGAGGTGGATATTTTTAGTTCAGGAAAATTGGCGGAGTTACAACAGAAAGATGTAGAAATGAAATGGATGTATCAGAAAGCATACATGGAAGAGGAATCTGTGTGTATACCAGAGAGTCATTACCCCAAAAATGATGTCTTGATGCAGGCGGATGAAAAGTGTGCAGAAGTTCATAAAGTAGTATTGCTGGTAGGGTGTAGAAAGAAGGTGTTGTGAGTTTCACATGAGGTACCAGTGGGAGGTCATTTGGGAGTAAGGAAAACTCAAGCTAAAATCAAAAAACATTTTTATTGGCCTACGCTACATAAAGATGTAGTTAAATTTTGTCAATCATGTCACACATGTCAAGTGATAGGTAAACCTCAAACAGTGATAAAACCAGTGCCCTTAATACCCATTACAGCATTTGAGGAACCTTTTACAAGGGTCCTAATTGATTGTGTAGAACCGCTTCCTAAAACGAAAAATGGGAATCAATATCTTTTGACGATAATGGATGTGTTGACTAGGTTTCCAGAGGTCATTACAGTACGTAATATTACAGATAAAAAGATTGTGGAGGAGTTACTTAAATTCTTTACTAGATGTGGGCTACCCACAGAAATACAATCGGATCAAGGATCAAATGTTACCTGAAAGTTATTCAAAGATGTTATGGATAACTTTGGAATAAAACAATTAAAATCAACTGCGTACCATCCAGAATCACAGGGAGCGTTAGAAAGATGGCATCAGACATTAAAGACAATGTTGAGGGCTTATTGTCACGATTATCCAGAGCATTGATGTGGAGATGCCGGCGTTGGACTGGGGTGAGCACAGTAAGAAGTCTTCCAACACCAGGTTAAAATCTGGTAAGAAGTCTTACAAGACCAGGTTAAAGTCCAACAGGTTTGTTTCAAACACGAGCTTTCGGAGCGCTGCTCCTTCCTCAGGTGAATGAAGAGGTATATTCCAGAAACATTTATATAGACAAAGTCAGAGATGCCAGACAATGCTTGGAATGCGAGCATTTGCGGGTAATCGATTCATTACAGATCCAGAGATAGGGGTAACCCCAGGTTAAAGAGGTGTGAATTGTCTCAAGTCAGGACAGTTGGTAGGATTTTGCAAGTCCAGGCCAGATGGTGGGGGATGAATGTAATGCGACATGAATCCAAGATCCCGGTTGAGGCCGCACTCATGCGTGCGGAACTTAGCTATAAGTTTTTGCTCGGCAATTCTGCGTTGTCGCGTGTCCTGAAGGCTGCCTTGGAGAACGCTTACCCGGAGATCAGAGGCTGAATGCGCTTGACTGCTGAAGTGTTCCCCGACTGGAAGGGAACATTCCTGCCTGGTGATTGTCGCATGATGCCCGTTCATTCATTGTCGCAGTGTCTGCGTGGTCTCGCCAATGTACCACGCTTCGGGACATCCTTTCCTGCAGCGTATGAGGTAGACTACATTGGTCGAGTCGCACGAGTATGTGCCGCGTACCTGGTGGGTGGTGTTACCACGTGTAATGGTGGTATCCGAGTCGATGATCTGGCATGTCTTGCAGAGATTGCTGTGGCAGGCTTGTGTGGTGTTGTGGTCGCTATTCTGAAGGCTGGATAATTTGCTGCAAACAATGGTTTGTTTGACGTTGCGCGGTTGTTTGAAGGAAAGTAGAGGGGGTGTGGGGATGACCTTGGCAAGATGTTCATCTTCATTGATGATGTGTTGAAGGCTACGAAGAAGATGTCGTAGTTTCTCCGCCCCAGGGAAGTACTGGACGACGAAGGGTACTCTGTCAGTTGTGTCCCGTGTTTGTCTTCTGAGGAGGTCGGTGCGGTTTATTGCTGTGGCGCATTGGAACTGTCGATCGATGAGTCGAGCGCCATATCCCGTTCGTACGAGGGCATCTTTCAGCATCTGTAGGTGTCTGTTACGCTCCTCCTCGTCTGAGCAGATCCTGTGTATACGGAGAGCTTGTCCATAGGAGATGGCTTCTTTAATGTGTTTCGGGTGAAAGCTGGAGAAGTGGAGCATCGTGAGGTTATCTGTGGGCTTGCGATAAAGCGAAGTGCTGTGGTGACCGTCCTTGATGGAGATGAGTATGTCCAAGAATGCAACTGAATTTGGAGAATAGTCCATGGTGAGTCTGATGGTGGGATGGAACTTATTGATTTCATCGTGCAGTTGTTTCAGTGATTCTTCGCTGTGGGTCCAAAGGAAAAAAATGTCATCGATGTATCTGGTGTATAACATCGGTTGAAGGTCCTGTGCGGTGAGGAAGTCTTGTTCAAACTTGTGCATGAAGATGTTGGCATATTGAGGTGCACATTTGGTCCCCATGGCTGTTCCGTGCGTCTGGGTGAAGAATTTATTGTCGAAGGTGAAGACGTTGTGATCCAGAATGAAGCGGATGAGTTGCAGAATTGCATCTGGAGATTGGCAGTTGTCGGTGTTGAGGACTGAGGCTGTTGCAGCAATGCCGTCGTCATGGGGGCTGCTGGTGTAGAGTGCTAAGACGTCCATTGTGACGAGGAATGTTCCTGGTTCAACTGGTCCATGGATGCTGTGTTTCTGTAGGAAGTCCGTCGTGTCGCGACAGAAGCTGGGTGTACCTTGTACGATGGGTTTCAAGATGCCCTCGATGTGGCCAGAGAGGTTCTCACACAGGGTCCCATTGACTGAAACGATAGGGCGACCTGGTATGTTGGCCTTGTGTATTTTCGCGAGGCAGTAGAGATCTCCAATGCGGGGATTACGTGGGATGAGAGCACGTAGGGTGCTCTGAAGGTCTGGATCCAAGGTCCTGATCAGTCTGTTGAGTTGGCGGATTGTTCCTTAGTTGGATCTGCGGCTAACTGTCTGTAGTGTTCCTGGTTGTTGAGTTGTTGGTATACTTCTATGCAGTAGTCCGTTCTGTTCAGTATGACGGTGGCCCCTCCTTTGTCTGCTGGTTTGATGACGATGTTGCGGTTGGTCTTGAGACCGTGGATGGCGTTGCGTTGTGCTTGGGTGACATTCGGGGCTGCCTTGTGAATGCGACTGATGAATCTGGCATTGACACGACTCCTGACGGCTTGAGCATACATGTCGAGTCCAGGGCAGCGGCCTTCCGGAGGGGTCCAATTCGACTCTTTCCTTTTCGGTTGCTGCACCGCAGATCTCGCGGTCTGCTGTTCCGGTTCATTGGTCGTCTCCTTGGGTTCGCTGTCAGCCTCTTGTGGTCTGTGGAAGAATTCCCGGAGCCTCATTCGCCTGATGAATTCCTCTGTGTCTGCCACGAGACTGATGGGGTCCATTTTGGTGGTGCTGCAGAAATTGAGCCCTCTGCTGAGGACTTCGATTTCGTCTGGTTGAAGGGTGTAGTCTGACAAGTTGACAATAGATTTCCCTGTATTGTTTTCTGCTGTGGTACGGGGGGGAAGCTTGGTTGCTGCTGGTGTTGATGCCAAGTTTCACAAGCTTCCTGTTCTTGGTGTGCATATAGGTGGCATAATATAGTTGTCTCATCTGTTTGGTGATGTTCCACAGCTGGTCTGTTGTGTCCTGAGTGCAAGTTGAGAATATGGCCTCTATCTTGGTTTCCAGGTTGCGTCGACTGCTGTAGAGCTGGTGTATGAGGTGTTTGACGAGTGTGACAGAGGTACGGCGGCAGAGTCTTTCAGCATAGTCTGTGTTGTAGGTCGACTTGAGTGGGTTTGTGATCTGTAGCCCTTTCGGGATCTTGTCTGCTTTTTTGCATCTTTGTAGAAACTTAATGTCAGTGTCTATGTCTACCCAAAAAATGTGTCAGTGTCTATGTCTACCCAAAAAATGTGCCTGGTAGGTGGATTAGCCACTCGAAATTGTCCCTTAATTCGAAAACTAAATTATTGGGTACTCTAAATTTAAAAAATAAATTACACTGCTGAATTTCAAATCTGGCATTATCCTTCAACAAGAGAGTTACGTTTTAGCGAGCTGACATTGCTCCTCTGTCCCATGGCCACTGAGAAACAAAATTATTGCAATTAACTAATTACCATCTCATAACTTTCAAAGCTATGGGCTGCTGCTGATATTTTCCTATTTCTCCCACCCTCCAGAAACATCAATTTTTCTAAAAGTTACCTAACTGTACCTGATCACATGGGGGAGGATTTTACAATCCCCCAGGGGCAGGGTGGAATGCAGACAGGAAGTGTAATTTTGGGATGATGCCATGGCACTTTCCTAGTACCTATCTGCCTGCCCTGATGCCACCCCAATTTTAAATGCAGCACTGGCACAGTAGGGCAGAGTACCACCCTCAGGAAAATTAAGCCCCTTATGTGGCCAATTAATGACCACTTAAGGACTTTTGAAGCCCTACTGCAATTTTTCATGAGGCAGGTAGAAGAGGGGGTCCATCTTAAAGTCCGCCAAGATCCACTCCCCAGGCTACTGGGTATGAAATGCAAAGCATCTCTATTATGGTCCCCTGGGTCTGTCAGAGGTCATCCCAAAGGTCTGCTCTCGCCCCCTGCCCCGCACCAAAGCCTCCATAGAATTTATAGTGCAGAAGAAGGCCATTCGGCCCATCGAGTCTGCACCGGCCCTTACAAAACAGCACCCTAATGAAGCCCACGTATCTACCCTCTTCCCGTAACCCGGTAACTCCCACTTAACATTTTTTGGACACTAAGGGCAATTTAGCATGGCCAATCCACCTAACCCACACATCTGTGGGAGGAAACCGAAGCACCCGGAGGAAACCCACGCAGACACGAGGAGAACGCTCAGACTCCGCAGACAGTGACCCAGCCAGGAATGAACCTGGGATCCTGGTGCTGTGAAGCAACTATGCTAACCACTATGCTAACGTGCTGACCATTTTTGTCAGTGCTGTCCAGTGCGATGTTCAAGAACCTAGGGAATATTCGCTGGCTTTATTTTGGGCTCTTCCATTCTTTTGTAACCTGCTTCATTCCCAATACAGCCAGAATGCACAGTCTCCCCTTCAAGACGGGCAGTCTTTAAGTTTTGCAGGTTAGCTTTAAGTAGTGTTAGTCTCGCAAGAACCCCAGCCCCTGTCGAGGTATACAGTCACTCAATAGCACAAGCAAGTTTGCTTGCTGCTTGCATTACTTTCAATGTGTATAAAATAATCAAACATCGTGATCTTTGCATCTGATTTCAGGGGCTAACCAATTTAGCCTCCTCAGTGAGCAGTAACAATGTGAAGTCACAAAATGTATCATAAACTGTGCTTGAGGCCTTCTAAATGAATAACTGAGTTTCGAATATAATCAGTCAGTTGTCCCCTTTGGGATTTAAACTTATTAAGCCATTTTAATTCTCCATACCAATAATAATTATCAAATTCTCTATCTTTTAGTCTGCCCTTGTCTGTTGGCATTGTCTCTCTTTAGCTACAATCAGGAGAATGATTTACTCAGACCAGATCAAGTTCGCACTTTAGAATAGATTACATCATTTGTCTTATTGCTGTGAGTTTATCGAGTTTGACAAATAATGAGCTCTGTGAGAAAGCCAAAAAGTGACTCATGTCTATGCTGATTTTGTCTAAATTAATGTATTCAGTGAACCAGACTTTGGCTAAATGAGGTGGGGGAGATGTTCCTCCCATGTCCAAAAAAGGGACTGTGTGATTTTATGTTCTACTGTATCTGCTTAATGACAATCAATGTTAGCTGCCTTCCCACAGCACAACCACAAGGTTAGTAATGATTTCCTATGGATCGGAAAGATCCCACCAACTGCTTCAAACCATTGGGATTTACACAATAGATATCTGGCACAATAAAATTCACAATAGAAGTAAACTAATAAAATGGAACCTTTGTACTGGAGTGACACATGACCCATTTTTAAGCTTTGGTTTAGTCGTAATATATTGAACAAGTCATGTCAATTGCTAAAAATAAAAATATTCCCAAGGCCTTTTTTTAAAAAGAGAAATTGATTTGTTAGAAACACCTAGAAATTGTGCTCTCTTTCTGAAATACTTTTGAAACAAATCTGTCAGTTTCTGGTCAATCTGGTCATTTTTAATCATTTTTTTAAAACACAGACTTGATACTAAACCATAAATCTTTATTGCTCTATTTTTAACCATGTTATACCTCAAGATTCAAGTTGGGATCTAGGAGATTACATACTATATTCATCACAATCACAAAATAACGATGGATGTAAGAAGTAGACAAAGTTAGAATCAAGGAACATTGACAAAAACTAAGCAAAAGATTTGCTGAATAATATAGGTCATGATGAGACAGTTATTAAATTGAATCGCAATTTGTTCCATTGATATCCTATTTGATCTCAAGCTGAACTTCCAATCCCATATCCTTTCCTGCACAACACCAGCTTAGTTTGACCTCAGTAACATTGCTTGCCCCTAGTTGGGCAGCACGGTAGCACAAGTTGATAGCACTGTGGCTTCACAGCGCCAGGGTCCCAGGTTCGATTCCCCGCTGGGTCACCATCTGTGCAGAGTCTGCATGTTCTCCCTGTGTCTGCGTGGGTTTCCTCCGGGTCCTCCGGTTTCCTCCCACAGTCCAAAGACATGCAGGTGAGGTGGATTGGCCATGATAAATTGCCCTTAGTGACCAAAAAATGTTAGGAGGGGTTATTGGGTTACAGGGATAGGGTGGAAATGAGGGCTTAAGTGGCAGACTCGATGGGCCGAATGGCCTCCTTCTGCACTGTATGTTCTATGTTCTAGTTCAGCCCATCTGCTGTTGAAATCCCCATTTGTATTGTGGTGTTCTTTGTGTTGCTTATTTAGGATGGATTGCATAGTGTTCCACAAAGACCACAGTATAGCTTTCACTTAAACAAGGCTATGATTTTATTTACACCACTAAACTGGGTTTCGACAGTAAGTCCTTTTAGAATACAGAATTGATCAATAGCATATAACTATACTCACCTACTGCTAATCTCACTCACTGGTATAACTATAATCTAACCTTCTCACACTAACTGCTCTGATGATCTCACTCGAGCTGTCTCCTGCTTACTCTTCCCCTAAGGTGGGATCTTGAACGACGAGTCAGAATATAGGAGGGAGATAGAGAACCTAGTGTTGTGGTGTAACAACAACAATCTCTCCCTCAATGCCAGCGAAACTAAAGAGCTGGTCATTAATTTCAGGAAGAAAAGTACTGTATTCACGCCTGTCTGCATCAACGGGGCCGAGGTGGAGATTACATAGATTACATAGAATTTACAGTGCAGAAGGAGGCCATTCGGCCCATCGAGTCTGCACCGGCTCCTGGAAAGAGCACCCTACCCAAGGTTAACACCTCCACCCTATCCCCATAACCCAGTAACCCCACCCAACACTAAGGGCAATTTTGGACACTAAGGGCAATTTATCATTGCCAATCGAGATGGTTGACAGTTTCAAGTTCCTCGGGGTGCACATGACCAAAAATCTGGCCTGGTCCACCCATGTCGACACTCCCACCAAGAAAGCACAACAGCAACTTTACTTCCTCAGGAAAGTAAGGAAATTAGGCACGTCCTCACTGACTCTTACCAACTTGGGCAGCACGGTTGCACAACTGGCTTCACAGTGCCAGGGTCTCAGGTTCGATTCCCCGCTGGGACACTGTCTGTGCGGAATTTGCACATTCTCCCTGTGTCTGCGTGGGTTTCCTCCGGGTGCTATGGTTTCCTCTGAAGTCCAAAGACGTGCAGATTAGGTGGATTGGCCATGTTAAATTGCCCTTAGTATCCAAAAACATTAGATGGGGTTATTGGGTTCCGGGAATAGGATGGAAGTAAGGGCTTAAGTGGGTTAGTGCACTCGATGGGCCGAATGGTTTCCTTCTGCACTGTATGTTCTATGCTCTATGTTTTTACAGATGCACCATAGAAAGCACCCTATCTGGCTGCATCACAGCCTGGGATGGCAACTGCTCGGCCCAAGACCGTAAGAAACTTCCGGAGTTGTGAACACCGCCCAGTCCATCACACAAACCTGCCTCACATCCACTGACTCTATCTACATCTCCCGCCACCTTGGGAAAGCAGGCAGCATAATCAAAGACCCCTCCCACCCGGCTTACTCACTCTTCCAACTTCTTCCATCGGGCAGGAGATACAAAAGAACACGGACAAAGAACAGGCACGAACAGAGTCAAAAGCAGCTTCTTCCCCACTGTTACCAGACTCCTAATTGACCCTCTTATGGACTGACCTGATCAACACTACCCCCTGTATGCTTCATCCAATGCCAGTGTCTATGTATTTACATTGTGGACCTTGGGTTTCCCTATTATGTATTTTCTTTTTATTTTATTTTATTGCCATGTACTAAATGATCTATTTGAGCTGCACATAGAAAAATATTTTTCACTGTACCTCGGTACACGTGACAATAAATAAATCCAATCCAGGTCTAGCACCACTGCTTTATATAGTAGTATCTGCAGCTCCCTCTAGTGGTTCTTCATGGTACTACATTAACCCTTGTAATGCTGATATTTATGAAGATTCAACACATGTCTCTTGTCACCTGCAGACTCAACTGCTCTAATTATCTCCTTGCAGGCCTGCCATCTTCCCTATTTTATGAACTTTAGCCCATCCAAAATTCTGCTGCCTATTCCTATCCTACCCCCACACCCCGATGCCCCTTACCCCATACCCCAGCCCCCTTACCCCATACCCCAACCCCCTTACCGCACACCTCAACCCACCTTCCCCGCGCCCAACCCCCCTCACCCCTCAGGAGACCACGACCCAGGGGACCACGACCCAAGAGACCCTGGAGTTCGGTTGGAGGAGTACACTGACTTTCTGTCACAGCTATCTCCAACATCCTCCGTCATCTCAGAGACTATCATCTCTGATTGGAAAATTAGTGAAGAAGCTTCTGGGACACTCACTGGTGCGCACCACACAGTCGTGGAAGTAGGAGCAGCCGAGGGGCCGGACAGTCAGAGGGCAGGCAGGCCCCAGCAACCAGCGCCAGCAACATCCACTCCCACTTATAGTACAGGTGTAGACAGAGACCAAGGGACTAGAGAAGGAGATGACAGCCAGTTTCCAGACGGATGGACTCCTCCACCTGCGTCTGCGAAACCTTACAGGTGGCGTCTGTGGTGGAGGGAATGGGGGCGACGGTGCCGGACATGGGTCAGATTATTCAAGGCCTGGGGCATTCTGTGCAGGCAGGGGCTGTGGCCCAGGACAGGGCTGCTCACTTACAGGCAACCATGTGCCAGAGCCACCTGGAGATTGCAGCAGAGCTCCTCAGTGTGGCCGAGTCACAGCAGGCCATGTCATAGAGCATCGGCGGCATTGCCCAGGTGATGGGCCAGTCACAGCAGGCCATGTCTGAGAGCATCCACGGCATTGCCCAGGTGATGGGCCAGTCACAGCAGGCCATGTCGTAGAGCATCGGTGGCATTGCCCAGGTGATGGGCCAGTTACAGCAGGCCATGTCGTAGAGCATCGGCGACATTGCCCAGGTGATGGGCCAGTCACAGCAGGCCATGTCGTAGAGCATCGGCGGCATTGCCCAGGTGATGGGCCAGTCACAGCAGGCCATGTCATAGAGCATCGGCGGCATTGCCCAGGTGATGGGCCAGTCACAGCAGGCCATGTCTGAGAGCATCGGCGACATTGCCCAGGTGATGGGCTAGTCACAGCAGGCCATTGCTGAGAGCATTGGCAACATTGCCCAGGTGATGACCCAGTCACAGCAGGCCATTGCTGAGAGCATCGGCGACATTGCCCAGGTGATGGGCCAGTCACAGCAGGCCATTGCTGAGAGCATTGGCGACATTGCCCAGGTGATGGCCCAGTCACAGCAGGCCATTGCTGAGAGCATTGGCGACATTGCCCAGGTGATGGCCCAGTCACAGCAGGCCATGTCTGAGAGCATCGGCGACATTGCCCAGGTGATGGGCTAGTCACAGCAGGCCATTGCTGAGAGCATTGGCGACATTGCCCAGGTGATGACCCAGTCACAGCAGGCCATTGCTGAGAGCATTGGCGACATTGCCCAGGTGATGGGCCAGTCACAGCAGGCCATTGCTGAGAGCATTGGCGACATTGCCCAGGTGATGGGCCAGTTACAGCAGGCCATTGCTGAGAGCATTGGCGACATTGCCCAGGTGATGGGCTAGTCACAGCAGGCCATTGCTGAGAGCATTGGCGACATTGCCCAGGTGATGGGCCAGTTACAGCAGGCCATTGCTGAGAGCATTGGCGACATTGCCCAGGTGATGGCCCAGTCACAGCAGGCCATTGCTGAGAGCATTGGCGACATTGCCCAGGTGATGGGCCAGTTACAGCAGGCCATTGCTGAGAGCATTGGCGACATTGCCCAGGTGATGGGCCAGTCACAGCAGGCCATGTCTGAGAGCATCCACGGCATTGCCCAGGTGATGGGCCAGTCACAGCAGGCCATTGCTGAGAGCATTGGCGACATTGCCCAGGTGATGGGCCAGTCACAGCAGGCCATTGCTGAGAGCATTGGCGACATTGCCCAGGTGATGGGCCAGTTACAGCAGGCCATGTCTGAGAGCATCGGCGACATTGCCCAGGTGATGGGCTAGTCACAGCAGGCCATTGCTGAGAGCATTGGCGACATTGCCCAGGTGATGGGCCAGTCACAGCAGGCCATTGCTGAGAGCATCGGCGACATTGCCCAGGTGATGGGCCAGTCACAGCAGGCCATGTCGTTGAGCATCGGCGACATTGCCCAGGTGATGGGCCAGTTACAGCAGGCCATGTCGTTGAGCATCGGCGACATTGCCCAGGTGATGGGCCAGTCACAGCAGGCCATTGCTGAGAGCATCGGCGACATTGCCCAGGTGATGGCCCAGTCACAGCAGGCCATTGCTGAGAGCATTGGCGACATTGCCCAGGTGATGGCCCAGTCACAGCAGGCCATTGCTGAGAGCATTGGCGACATTGCCCAGGCGATGGGCCAGTCACAGCAGGCCATTGCTGAGAGCATTGGCGACATTGCCCAGGCGATGGGCCAGTCACAGCAGGCCATTGCTGAGAGCATTGGCGACATTGCCCAGGCGATGGCCCAGTCACAGCAGGCCATTGCTGTGAGCATCGGCGACATTGCCCAGGTGATGGCCCAGTTACAGCAGGCCATTGCTGAGAGCATTGGCGACATTGCCCAGGTGATGGCCCAGTCACAGCAGGCCATTGCTGAGAGCATTGGCGACATTGCCCAGGTGATGGCCCAGTCACAGCAGGCCATGTCTGAGAGCATCGGCGACATTGCCCAGGTGATGGGCTAGTCACAGCAGGCCATTGCTGAGAGCATTGGCGACATTGCCCAGGTGATGGCCCAGTTACAGCAGGCCATTGCTGAGAGCATTGGCGACATTGCCCAGGTGATGACCCAGTCACAGCAGGCCATTGCTGAGAGCATTGGCGACATTGCCCAGGTGATGGGCCAGTCACAGCAGGCCATTGCTGAGAGCATTGGCGACATTGCCCAGGTGATGGGCCAGTTACAGCAGGCCATTGCTGAGAGCATTGGCGACATTGCCCAGGTGATGGGCTAGTCACAGCAGGCCATTGCTGAGAGCATTGGCGACATTGCCCAGGTGATGGGCCAGTTACAGCAGGCCATTGCTGAGAGCATTGGCGACATTGCCCAGGTGATGGCCCAGTCACAGCAGGCCATTGCTGAGAGCATTGGCGACATTGCCCAGGTGATGGGCCAGTTACAGCAGGCCATTGCTGAGAGCATTGGCGACATTGCCCAGGTGATGGGCCAGTCACAGCAGGCCATGTCTGAGAGCATCCACGGCATTGCCCAGGTGATGGGCCAGTCACAGCAGGCCATTGCTGAGAGCATTGGCGACATTGCCCAGGTGATGGGCCAGTCACAGCAGGCCATTGCTGAGAGCATCGGCGACATTGCCCAGGTGATGGGCCAGTCACAGCAGGCCATGTCGTTGAGCATCGGCGACATTGCCCAGGTGATGGGCCAGTTACAGCAGGCCATGTCGTTGAGCATCGGCGACATTGCCCAGGTGATGGGCCAGTCACAGCAGGCCATTGCTGAGAGCATCGGCGACATTGCCCAGGTGATGGCCCAGTCACAGCAGGCCATTGCTGAGAGCATTGGCGACATTGCCCAGGCGATGGGCCAGTCACAGCAGGCCATTGCTGAGAGCATTGGCGACATTGCCCAGGCGATGGCCCAGTCACAGCAGGCCATTGCTGTGAGCATCGGCGACATTGCCCAGGTGATGGCCCAGTTACAGCAGGCCATTGCTGAGAGCATTGGCGACATTGCCCAGGTGATGGGCCAGTCACAGCAGGCCATTGCTGAGAGCATTGGCGACATTGCCCAGGCGATGGCCCAGTCACAGCAGGCCATTGCTGAGAGCATCGGCGACATTGCCCAGGTGATGGGCCAGTCACAGCAGGCCATTGCTGAGAGCATCGGCGACATTGCCCAGGTGATGGGCCAGTCACAGCAGACCATTGCTGAGAGCATTGGCGACATTGCCCAGGTGATGGGCCAGTCACAGCAGGCCATTGCTGAGAGCATTGGCGACATTGCCCAGGTGATGGCCCAGTTACAGCAGGCCATTGCTGAGAGCATTGGCGACATTGCCCAGGTGATGGGCCAGTCACAGCAGGCCATTGCTGAGAGCATTGGCGACATTGCCCAGGTGATGGGCCAGTCACAGCAGGCCATTGCTGAGAGCATTGGCGACATTGCCCAGGTGATGGGCCAGTCACAGCAGGCCATTGCTGAGAGCATTGGCGACATTGCCCAGGTGATGGCCCAGTCACAGCAGGCCATTGCTGAAAGCATTGGCGGCATTGACTAGGTGCTGGCTGGCATCGTACAGACACAGAGGCAGGTGGTCCAGTCACTGTGTTCCATGGCCGTGAACTTTCAGACCCATGTCGAGACCAGAGCGGGCACCCAGCAACCAGCCCTGCAGCCAGGGGGAGGAGGGGTGCCCTTCGAACATATTGGGGATCACAGATTGTGCCAACACGAACGAATAATGCACACTGTGCTGGAATCAGCAGACGTGCAGGATTCTCATCTGGTGGTCACAGTTTACCTGAATATTCATGGAGTGGTACCCCTTTCGGTTGGTGAGCAGTGGCCTGTTATGCACTGGTGGCCGCAGGGCGACATGCACCCCATTGATTACCCCCTGGACCCTGGCATCCCTGTGATGGCGGTGAACCCCGCTGCCAGGGCATCCTGGTGGGTGCGATTCACAGGGTACTGCATGTACTGGTCTGCAAAGGCACACAGTGCACCCATAAGGGCATGGATGCACCTGTGCGCCGATGCCTGTGAAATCCCAAACAGGTCCCCACTCGGCGACTGGAAAGACCCAATCGTATAAAAGTGGTGGGCCACCGTCACCTTGTCGGCCACCGGGAGCGGGCGTCCTCCCCCATTCCCATGCGGTGCCAGGTGTGCCATCAGGTGGCAGATGTGTCTGACAGTCTCCCGGCTCATCCGCAGTCCCCTGCACACCCGGTCCGGGAGTTCCTCAAAGGACATGCGTTCGGATATACCTGCACCTTTATCTGGCGCCTCTTTGGCACCACCACCTCCTCCTCCTCTTCCTGTCGGGTGGCCGGCCCTCCAGCCTGAGCGGCTGGCACCTGCCCCTCTGCAGCCCGCTCTTCTGCTGCAGCCTCCGCCTTCACTCTGAGCTGCCTGTGCTGATACTGCCACAGGGCTGCATGCAGCGCATCAGCCACCGCCACGGCGGACAACATCGCTGGTTGGTGACCAAACATGATTATCTGCAGGGGGTGAGGGGACAACATGCCATAGAACATAGAACATAGAACGATACAGCGCAGTACAGGCCCTTCGGCCCTCGATGTTGCACCGACATGGAAAAAAACTAAAGGCCATCTAACCTACACTATGCCCTTATCATCCATATGCTTATCCAATAAACTTTTAAATGCCCTCAATGTTGGCGAGTTCACTACTGTTGCAGGTAGGGCATTCCACGGCCTCACCACTCTTTGCGTAAAAAACCCACCTCTGACCTCTGTCCTATATCTATTACCCCTCAATTGAAGGCTATGTCCCCTCGTGCTAGCCACCTCCATCCGCGGGAGAAGGCTCTCGCTGTCCACCCTATCTAACCCTCTGATCATTTTGTATGCCTCTATTAAGTCACCTCTTAACCTTCTTCTCTCTAACGAAAACAACCTCAAGTCCATCAGCCTTTCCTCATAAGATTTTCCCTCCATACCAGGCAACATCCTGGTAAATCTCTTCTGCACCTGTTCCAAGGCTTCCACGTCCTTCCTATAATGAGGCGACCAGAACTGTACGCAATACTCCAAATGCGGCCGTACTAGAGTTTTGTACAACTGCAACATGACCTCATGGCTTCGGAACTCAATCCCTCTACCAATAAAGGCCAACACACCATAGGCCTTCTTCACAACCCTATCAACCTGGGTGGCAACTTTCAGGGATCTATGTACATGGACACCGAGATCCCTCTGCTCATCCACACTACCAAGAATTTTACCATTAGCCAAATATTCCGCATTCCTGTTATTCTTTCCAAAGTGAATCACCTCACACTTCTCCACATCAAACTCCATTTGCCACCTCTCAGCCCAGCTCTGCAGCTTATCTATGTCACTCTGTAACCTGCAACATCCTTCCGCACTGTCTACAACTCCACCGACTTTAGTGTCGTCTGCAAATTTACTCACCCATCCTTCTGCGCCCTCCTCTAGGTCATTTATAAAAATGACAAACAGCAACGGCCCCAGAACAGATCCTTGTGGTACGCCACTCGTAACTGAACTCCATTCTGAACATTTCCCATCAACTACCACTCTCTGTCTTCTTTCAACTAGCCAATTTCTGATCCACATCTCTAAATCACCCTCAATCCCCAGCCTCCGTATTTTCTGCAATAGCCTACCGTGGGGAACCTTATCAAACGCTTTACTGAAATCCATATACACCACATCAACTGCTCTACCCTCGTCTACCTGTTCAGTCACCTTCTCAAAGAACTCGATAAGGTTTGTGAGGCATGACCTACCCTTCACAAAACCATGCTGACTATCCCTAATCATATTATTCCTATCTAGATGATTATAAATCGTATCTTTTATAATCCTCTCCAAGACCTTACCCGCCACAGACGTTAGGCTCACCGGCCTATAGTTACCGGGGTTATCTCTACTCCCCTTCTTGAACAAAGGGACCACATTTGCTATCCTCCAGTCCTCTGGCACTATTCCTGTAGCCAATGATGACCTAAAAATCAAAGCCAAAGGCTCAGCAATCTCTTCCCTGGCTTCCCAGAGAATCCTAGGATAAATCCCATCCGGCCCCGGGGACTTATCTATTTTCACCTTGTCCAGAATTGCCAACACTTCTTCCCTACGCACCTCAATGTCATCATGGCACATAAACCCGTGCACAACCAGCTTCACGATTTTTATAGGATGTTAGAAACACGACGTTGGGAAATCGACCATCCGGAGCATAGAATCGCTGAGGTCCCGGACAATCGGTCGTCAGAGCAGATAATGAGATGCAGACTGTACTTCTGGGCCGCGCAGAGTTGGAGGTTCCGGAGAATTCCGATTCGGCGTGAAACTGACGTCAATCCTGATTTCGGCGTCAGAGCCCATTCTCCGGTCAATCACATTTCTTGATTTCGGCACGATGTCACAGAGTAACCATAATAATATCTTGAAGAACGATCCAACAAAAACATTTTCTAACTGTGGTAGTGTGCGGAAAATATCCAGTGTTTCCCGCTAGCTGACTTGGCAAGGCCGTCACCGGTATCTAAGTTAATTGGGGCACTTAATGGTGCCATACAGGCTTCACGTCACATATGACTGTCCCACTGGCTGATTCGACGGGACCATGCCTGGTCGCTCTCCGCTAATGATGGGGAGCAGCACTTAAACTGATCCCGCAGAGCAAACCCCAGACAGCATGCAGCCATGCAACTGCGCACACCAGCACAATAATTCGGCGATGAGAAACTGGCCAGACCAATGCATGAGGACGAGTCCAGATGGGACACACTGTTCACCAAGGGGTTGGAGGGTCAATCACAGTGCATCTTGTGCCACCTGGGAGGCAGTGGCAGCGGGTATCTACACAGAGAGTACCACAAGGAGGACCATCCAGTGCCACAAGAAGCTCAATGACCTCCATCGGACCGCATGGATGAGTTGGCATCGGCCCCTGACACCGGTCACGCCTGCTACCAGTGGAGGCCCCCACTGATGACCCTGCAGCTGGTACCACCTCCCCCCCCCCCCCCACCCCCAAAACGATTCTGCGACATGCCCCAGCATACACCACTTGCCTTACCCCACTATGCAGTCACCTACGAGGCATGTAGTGTGCGGCTCACAATACCTCCTCTGTGTCTTGCAGGAGAGGTTGGCTCACAACAGACGGGAAAAGGACCAGACGGGTGGCAGGGTGCTGGACCTCTGGGTCCTCACCCCCGACGAGGAACAGGCCCTGGAGGTTGCTAGTGTAGCCGAGGATAGATCGGTCACTGACTTTGCGATTAGGCTAAGCTGCAGAGGTGATTATGCACCTCCTCCAGCCAGATGACCTGTCACAAGTGAGTTGGCCGTGCCAGGATGACAATCCTTCCCTCCCATTAACCACATGTTAATTCTCCCACAGTACCTCCATCCGATGGCGCCTACCCATCCGGGGTGCCTTGCCAGCCCCGCCGCCCATGACAACACCTCAGAGGATGGCACCATTGATGCGTCTCAGCTGTCTTCTCCACCCTCCACCAGCCCAATGGGAGATAGCAGTGGACAGGCTTCTGTAGTACACTCTGGTGAGCAACACATAGTTGCAGATGCACACCAGGTGGAGGCAGGAACATCCAGGGGAGACAGCAGTTGGATATCTGCTGGAGCTCAGGACCCAGCTGAATCTCAGTCAGATGCTGAGCCTCTGGACCAGGCAAATGCAGAGCTGATGCAGATGATAAACTTGTCGCTGTCAGATTCAGAGGGTTATGTCAGTGACACTCCAGCAGGTCCATAGCCAATTGCAGGAGTCCCAAAGGCTAGCACACAGGAGATTGCACCAGCAGTGTGTGGCATCGAGGCCAACACTGCTAGGGAGTAACTGCAGTGGAGAGCCTGGAGCACGATGTCAGCAGAGCATGAGTGGAGGTGCCCAAGGCATAGCTCAGTCTGTGACAGCCATGGCTGAGCGCCTCAACTTGTCCCTGATGCAAGTGAACCTTTCCGAGGCACTGCAGAGCATGTCTTCGCATTACAAGTTACGTATCAGTGCATTTAGTAACATCATCATATTTTGCCATTTCAAATTACTGCATCTGCTGAAGGAATATAAGCAAAGTTACAACCAAAATCCCAACCAAATATTACCAATCCAAAATCTAGTATAATTTATAACCAAAACAGAATAAAACTGTAGGCTGATATGACCCCCTCAGGGGCCAAGGACTATGCTCTCTACGATTCCCCCCTTTCACCTCAAAGTATAAACTTCCCCGGTAATTGGAGCAGGGTTTCCCCTTTAACAAGGGGGAGCCTCTCAGTATAAAATTCTCGACCTGCACTCGGGTCGGGGAAGGTAGCCCCCTGGGGAGAGGAGTTGTAGCTTTTGTAATTATTGTGTATACCATAACAAAGCTTTGTTCATTCTTGTCTTACCGTGTTTTCCTGCATCTCTTCCATTGCATTCTACACTGGCAATGAGGGTGAAGTGGAGCTGCCACAGTCATCGTGCATTACACCGCCAACCCACTTCATCCAGGCCAGAGAGGCCTCCATTCCGAACAGTAAATTGCCACACATCGGGAAACTTGAACAGGTCAATGCTGGTGCCGATGACTGGATCCAATACGTCAAAGAGGTACAGTATTATTTTCCAGACTAATGCAATTGTTGGGGATGAGTGACAAACCGTTATCTTACTGACCGCAGTTGGTTGACCTACCTATGGGCTCATCAATTTCTTCACCCACCTGGACAGGCCGGATTCCGAGTCTTTTGCCACATTGGTGGCTTAGATCGAGGCACATCTCAACCCATAGCCCCCGATAATGGTCCGCTGGTTCCATTTCCACATGGCCTCGCAGGCCCAGGCAACTTCTTGGCGCCACATGTGAGTTCGGGGCCGCACCTGTCCGTTTTGTTTGTGGACTCAGACGTCAACACCCAGGGAAAACTCCTTTCAGAGGCCCACTTAACCCTGCAACGGGCTGTAGACATTGCCATTTCCCGGGAGAACGCAGAGTGCAGGGTCCAAGAGCTGCAGGACCTGGTGGTCATGAACGTCAGTCGCTGAAGCAATCGCTGACCGACAGCACCCAGACCCAAAAGACGGGAGTTTACACAAAGCAGGACTGACCGCAGAACCCAAGGCCATTGCCATGTTGCACCCAGTCGCGGTTGGGATGACTCCCCTGAACCGGAGCACCAATGTGGCAGCCGCAGGCTGTGCGCCATGACCAGGGCCTGGACGCCAGATGGGCCTGTGAAGACACTGTTCCCCGCCTGTTCCCCAGGCATTATCGCCCACTCCTAGAGGCCAAGCATATGATGTCAAGGACCAGGAGGACCCATACTAGCAGTTGCATTGCATTACAGCCCCTAGGGTTACACCGATCTGGATTGCATTGAAGGTGAATGGACACACTATTGACATGAAGCTCGACACCGGTGTGGCAGTCTCGGTGATCAGCCCCTGGACATCCACCATGATCTGGCCGGTCTCCTGACCTTGGACCTTTGGAACACTGGAGAGTCTTTGGCCATTGAGGGCACCACCCACATAACCATGGCATATGGGGAACAGTTGGCATATTTTCCCTCGGTGGTAGCCGAGGTGGAGGACCCAGCTTACATGGCAGCGATTAGCTGCACCATTTAAAATTAGATTGGCAGCACATCTGCCAAATGTACCCCCAAGGCCCGGAAGGGTTGCTGACAACATTTCCTGGAGTCTTCGCCGAAGGCTTCGGCACGATAAAAGGCGCAGTAGCCAAGATCTATGTGGATGAAAACGCACAACCCTGTTATTTCCACACCTGCCTAGCACCATACGCGCCATGCACCGAGGTCGACACAGAGCTGGAAGGCTTGGAGCGCTTAGGCATCACCCGCCCCGTCCACTTCACCAATTGGACTGCACCAGTGGTCTCGGTGTTAAATCCCGACGGATCCAGGATTCTATGTGGGGATTACAAGATCATAGATCATAGAATTTACAGTGCAGAAGGAGGCCATTCGGCCCATCGAGTCTGCACTGGCTCCTGGAAAGAGCACCCTACCCAAGGTTAACACCTCCACCCTATCTCCATAGCCCAGTAACCCCACCCAACACTAAGGGCAATTTTGGACACTAAGGGCAATTTATCATGGCCAATCCACCTAACCGGCACATCTTTGGACTGTGGGAGGAAACCGGAGCACCCAGAGGAAACCCACACACACACGGGGAGGATGTGCAGACTCCGCACAGACAGTGACCCAAGCTGGAATCGAACCTGGGACCCTGGAGCTGTTAAGCGATTGTGCTATCCACAATGCTACCATACTGCCCAGATGACGGTGAATCATGCTTCGCAATTAGCCAGTCCCTCCCATTGAGGACCTATATGCCAAACTCAGCAGGGGAACAACAGGGGAAAACTCGATGTGAGCCATGCATATCTACAACTGGTCCTAGATCCAGGCTCCTGGAGGTTCGTCACAGTCAATACCCACAGAGAGTTGTACAAATACACGCGCCTGTCCCTCTCCATGGCAACCAGTACCTGCCTCAGCCGCATAACAGTCCTTTACGTCATGGACTCTTTGCCAGTCACAATGACTCGAATCACAGAGTGGACCCAGATGTACCCACAATTATCCTGGGCCTGGCACATGGTCTAGAACGGGGCCCAGCGCAGCGCCCTGCCCGATGATCTGTGGGCCTGTATGACGAAGTTCCCAGAACTGAGCATGGAGGATGGTGTTTTGTTGTGGGGGACATGGGTGCTCGTCCCGGAATGTGGTTGCGCGCTTTTACAAGACGTCCACAATGGACACCCAGGGATGTCGATGATGATATGCTTGCTGGTAGTTACATTTGGTGGAACGGGATAGACTTGGACATTAAGAAGATGGCCCAGTGCTGCGGCCCTTGCCAGGAGCATCAGACGCCCCACCTGCTGCTCCGATGCACCTTTGGGAGCAGCCTGGACAACCTTGGTCCCGCATCTACATAGACTTTGCCAACCCATTCAAGGGTGCGACACTCCTTGCCATAGGATGTCCACTCAAAGTGGCTCAAAAACCACAAGGTGCAGACTGTGACCACAAAGGCAAACGCAGACAAACTGAGGCACACGTTTTGTACCAATGGAATACCCGATGTGGGGTGGCTGCAATGCGTAATCCATTGATGGTTGCACAGTGGTTAGCACTGTTGCTTCACAGCACCAGGGACCCAGGTTCAATTCCAAGCTTGGGTCACTGGCTGTGTCGATGCTGCACATTCTCCCCGTGTCTGCGTTGGTTTCCTCCGGGTGCTCCGGTTTCCTCCCACAATTCCCGAAAGACGTGCTTGTTAGGTAATTTGGACATTCTGAATTCTCCCTCGATGTACCTGAACAGGCACCGGAATGTGGAAACTAGGGGATTTTCACAATAACTTCATTGCAGTTTTAACGTAAGCCTACTTCTACTTGTGACCTAATAATAATAATAATAATTGTGTACAACCATAATAAACCTTTGTTCATTCATATCCTACCGTGCGTTCTTGCGTCTCTTCTCTACATAGTCTAAAAACAGTTTCAATGAATTTATTCTTAGAGGGATAGGAGTTAAAACAATACTCCCCTTCACTAAACCTGTCTGATCTTCCGACATCACACTCAGAACATGCCCCTCAAACTGTCATGCTACTACCTTTGCCAGAACCATCACCTCTGTATTTAACAAGGAGACGCGCCTGTACACCCCACACACCACCGGCACCTTTTCTTTCTTGGGGAAATAGATGTCTGAGCAAGCATGGCTGCTCAGTCCACCCATGTCAAAGAGTCCGAGAACATCTCCAGGAGATGTGGGGTCAACTGCGTCACAAATGGTTCATAAAAATCAAATCGGGAAACCATGCGGACCCAGCACCTTCCCTTACTGCATTGCGCCAATGCCTCCATCATCTCCTGTAATCCAAGTGGAGCCTCCAGTTCCTGCCACTTCTCCCCGTCAACCTCGGAGAACACCAATTCCTCAAAAATATGCCCCATTTCTTCCCTCTCCCATGGGGGTTCAGACCTGTATAACCTCATAGAATGATTTAACATGCTCCGGCATCATCATCAGTTCCCCTTCCTCATCACTCACTTGTACTGTCTCCCTTGTGGGAACTTGTTGCTGCAGTTGGTATGCTAGGAGGTGGCTAGCTTTCTCCCCATACTCATACAAAACACCCCTTGTTCTATGAAGCTGGCCCACTGCCTTTCCTGTTGTCAGCAAATCGAAATACCCTTGCAGCATCTTCTGCACTGCCAAGCGTTCCCTGGTAGAGGCCACAGAGTACCGCTGATCTATCTCCAGAATTTCACCAATAATTGCTGCCTCTTAAACTTCGCCACCTTGTCCCGATGCACTTTAAATGCAATCTTTTTCCCTCATACCGCCGCCTTCAACCCTTCCAGAACATGGAGGGCGAGACCTCCCCATTCTGATTGAACTCTATGTACTCCTTGTTGACCAAAGGCATCGTTCAGCAAAACGTTTCCTCTGCAAGTCGCGCTAAGTCCATCCTCCATGAGAGTCCCGAGACTGACCTACTCTCAACCTAATATTCATCTAATGTGCCGTTAGTTCTAAGACCACAATCACTCCATATTCCATCCCAACTGTCTCAGGCAGAATCATATTATCCACCATAAAAAAATCTATTCGAGAGTACACACGATGTACATGGAAGAAGTATGAAAACTCTTTCCCTCCAAGTTTCCGAAACCTCCAAGGACCCCACCCCCCACCCATCTGACCCATAAACACCCCCAGCTCCTTTGTCATTCCTGACTTGTCTCACTTCGCCTAAAGAGATACACAATTTCATGAAGGAGCATGGGGTAGAGGAGGGTTGATTGGTGAACATTGTTTGGGGTATTTTGGGACCTTTTTGAAATATTTGCATCAACCTAATCTCGTTCTATTTCTACACGTTGACCACTTTTAGGGTTCTATTTTTTTAATGTTTGCACTATGATTACTAATGTTTTGATATTTTAACATATGTCTGCTTTATTGTTGATATGTTAAAATAGTTACGTAGAAGAAGAAGATAAGAGCAGGAGGAGGCCATTCAGCCCCTTGAGCCTGCTCCGTCATTCGGCATGATCATGGCTGTTGAGGGGGGATGGATCGGAGTCTTAGGTGTCTCTCTCCTGTGGGTCAAGAGAGGGGAAGAAGGGCAGTACGAGGCCGGGATCCCTCTAAAAGCTGATGTGAGTGGGACCTTAGAGGGTTTCCAATGGTGCTGGTAAGCAGTTATGCACCAAATTGAGATGATGTTAAGCGGATGGTGACTAGCATTCTGGACCTGGACTCGCACAAACTGACCATGGGTGACGACTTTAACTGGATTGGACGTGCCCAAGGTTCATCTGAATCTTGACTATTAGAATTTGCTTGATGATACTGGCTTTGTAAGCATTTAACTATCATCTGCACTTTACGTCAGAAATGTGAGCTCCAGCCTCCTCTTAATAAATGCATTTTATTTCCCCGAGCACCATCTTTGCATCATTGGCAAATTTTAATAAGTAGCCTTCTATCCCAGCATCTAAGTAGTTAATTAATAAAGCAAATCATTGAGGCTCCCTGCACAGATTACTTGCGGGACACCACGAATCATATCCTGCCAATTAAAGTCTCTGCCCACAATCCCTACTCTCTGACTCCTTCTGCTCAGTATATTTCCTAACCAGGTTAATAATGTACCATTGCTGGTCTTTGTATTGTTCTCATTCCCCAGGATCTGTGCTAATTTTTTATCTTTATATATACTTTTATCTTTTAGTTTAACTGCCTCTTATTTCTCACATCGCCTATGTCTATCATTTTTGACAAAGGGAACTCTGCCCTTTAAGGATAAAAACTGACTCTGTAATACTTTAATTTTTTGAAAACATTTTCCACTGACCTTCTGTCATTTTGCCCATAAACAGATTTGCCTCGTCACTATGGAAAGTGAGGTCGGGTTTCTCCGATCCAAGTGTGACCAGCTACCAATGCCAGTGAGAACGGAGAATTTGGCACACAGCCAAATCTCCCATTCACTGCAGCGCCACCGGAGAATCCCGCCGGCGTGGCAAGACGGAGAATCCCGCCCTCCATCTCACCCCCTTCGCGATGCTGAACTCCACCATATTATGCTCAGCTATCAGATAAATGTTCACACTATCCATAAAATCTGGCTGACCAATCTTGACTATATCTGGTATAACCTGGCCATATGTTAGTTCCAGGATATATTGGAGGGAGGTTTTACAAACAAGGGGAAGCAGTTTTGGGTGTGTGCAGGTTGATCAATCCCCAAGAAGTGACTCACGTTAGAATCCTGAAATCATTCTGCCCAACTCTGACTTTCCACTGGAGGATTTGAAGGTAATCAGGGAATCCCTTGCAGCTACAGGGTAAGGGATTTAAATATTGTAATAGACATTGTAATAAGCTTTAACCAAGGATTCTGGCTTTAACAACCAGTCGAATTATTTCCCAAGCTGTTCGCAATTCACTAGTGTTGCCAAGGTGACTGCACAGTCGAGAAAGACTCTGCAGCAAAATTGACAGATTAAAAGGCTACAGTTCAGGTGACAATGAAGAGCTGCAGCCATGGCCAGGTGAAAGACTGCCGCTCACAGCATTTCCTCTCTTCTCAGCAACTGCTTTCAGAGTTAGATGGGTGGCTGCTAACTTCTTGGAAGTCAGGTAATATACCTGGCACTTTATTCTACTCCAGCTGCACGTCACTGCATGGAAGCAATTTATGCACCTTTACCTTGTACCTCTGACGTGGGGCAAAAAACAAAAGCAAAATTACCACCTCCAACAGCAGCAACAAGAGCAACATCAGTACCAGTTGCCTTCTCCTAACAACACACTGCTCCACAGGGCAGGTGGGCTGACCCAAGGCCAAGCTTGAAGGAGGTGTGAACCCCAAAACAGGGTTTACAGGTAGACAATTAGTTCTTTCAACATGTGTGAGCATCAGCGCATGAGGAGGCTCAGGCCTTCACAGCAGCTCACATCTGCATCCTCCTGGAACAAGACCACCTTTCCAGTGGAGTAGGATTGATACTGCCACCAAGTACCTGTCACTGGAGAGAAACAAACTCCCATTGTTCACAACTATAACCAGGGTCTCAGTCTCTCCCAAAAGTTGTATGTTCTCCTTCTCCAGCAAGGAAAGAAAGCAGAGAGTTATGAGAGCTAGCACAACAGCGCTTATACTTCCTCATGAAATTATGGAAATTCGGCATGGTTACACTGTCTTTTACCAACTTTTACAGATGCACCACAGAAAGCATCCTAGCTGCCTGCATCACAGCCTGGTATGGCAACTGCTCGGCCCAATACCGCAAGAAAATTCAGAAAGTCGTGAACACCGCCCAGTCCATCACACGAACCTGCCTCCCATGCATTGACTCTATCTACACCTCCCACTGCCTGGGGAAAGCGGGCAGCATAATCAAAGACCCCTCCCACCCAGCTTACTCACTCTTCCAACTTCTTCCATCGGGCAGGAGATACAAAAGTCTGAGAACACGCGCGAACTGATTCAAAAACAGCTTCTTCCCCACTGTTACCAGACTCCTAAACGACCCTCTTATGGACTGGCCTTGATGTGTTGGGTAGGCTGGGTCTATGTGGACTGCGTTTGATGCAATGTAGCGAGAGACAGACTTCCAACACGTGATGAGATACAACACGATTTTATTTAACATCTAACTATTTTACATGTTCAACTGTGGGTTGACACAATGCTGACTTGACTGGAGACCTGAAGCTAGCCTGACCAGTCTAACTGACTACCACATGGTGTTTGCACTGGTTAGTGCTCACAAGCTCTGACTGTCTCAGTGGCTGGATCCCGAGAGAGCGGGAAAACTGGTGCCCTCTGGCTTTATAGTGGTTGTGTCCTTTCTGGTGATTGGCTGCTGTGTTCTGTGTGCTCACTGGTCATCCTGTGTGTCAATCACTGCCTGTCTGAACTCCATTATATACATGGATGTATATTATGACAGGCCTGTTTAATACTACACTCCTGTATGCGTCACCCGAGTCCGGAGTCTATGTATTTACATTGTGGACCTGATGTTGCCCTATTATGTATTTTTATTTAAAAAATTTCTTCATGTACTAAATGATCTGTTTGAGAAGCTCGCAGAAAAATACTTTTCACTGTACCTCATACAATAAACAAATCCAAATCCAAATCCAACGTGTGTGGATAGGAGGAAAAGATGGTTTGTAGAAGGTGATGGAAGGTTTATGTGCTGGGGGGCAATAAGATGAGAGTAGTCAGATGAGGATGTTGGGAGATGCCTGGTGAGGAGTATTGTGCAGGAGAATGCTGGCGAAGTCAGAGTGTGGGGCTTGACTCCTGAATGTCTTATGTAACTCTCCTTTCTCACACTCCTGACTTCTTGGATCCACTTTGGTGCACTGTCTCCAGGCTGGAAGGACGACACTGCTGCATGCAAGATTGGAGAGGCTGTACTCTTGCTACTTAGTTGAAGAGGCTGTACTCTTGTTCCAACCTTTGGGAAAGCAGTTGCTCAGATCCCCAGGCATGACCTCCAGTTCTGATTGAGAGACGCAGGGATCTCCATTCCTGTGGTTGTCAAAGCCTCAAAAATGTGGACATGAGTGAACCATTGTTAAATCATGTCGGAATCTTCTAAATTAGAAATCCACTTTTTTCAATCTGGCATGTCATCTGTGCCACCTTCTCTGACTGGTCAGGGAACCTGGAGTTAGAATTCCAATGTTGTTTCACAGCTAAATAGCTATGACAAACCCAAACAGCTAATAGTCCCAGGGACGACATTTTGAAATTTCCACTACAGTTACAGAAAACTCAGACACACTCAGGAAATTCACTGGGCGGGATTCTCCATCAGCCGTTGCCGAAATCGGGAAAGGCGATCGGGCGGACAACCGGTCTTGATGCCGCAATTGTGGCCAGCACCGGGTTCACATCAAATTGTGATTCTCCGGTGCCTCGATAGCGGTGTCAATGCATTCCACTCCGCACGTACAGGAAACCCCGTTGACATATCATTACATGGCCTACCCAAGGGTGATGCCCACTGTAGCCCTGACAGGAGGGAGATGTATGGGGGGACGGCGGAGGGTACCACTGGCAAGGGCAGTGCCAGCCGATGGTACTTCTGGCAGCAGGGATTGGCGCTAGGGCCAGAGGCCCCAGATGCCTGGCACCAACTGGGCAAGAGGTGTGGTGTTGGTGGAGGAGGAGGGGGACATGCAGGGGCAGGATCCACAGTGCCAACCATGTAGCCCATTGGACCTCGTTGGGCATGGGGGTGCACACCATGCTAACTTGACTGACTTTCACCCCTGCAGACAATGGATATTTAAACCAGCAATGGTGGCCTTCATCCTCGTCACTGCAGCCCTGGGGGATGCACTCCGAAGCTGTAGGAGCTGGACCATGGAGCAGCAGTGCCTGCCCCAGAGGAACAGGAGGCAGCTGGTGAGGATGGAGAGAAGGCCACCAACAGACCGAGGAGGAAAAGGAGGTGCATAGGAGGCACCGCAGGAGGCTTTGTGCATACCAGCAGTGGCTGTCATTCACCGAGATGCATTGGGTCCAGAGGGTGATCAATGCATTGCAGGTTGCCCTACGAGCTCTGGCAGATGATAGGCTGGTCTTCACAAATCGAAAGGGATCCCACTGATAGAACATACAGTGCAGAAGGAGGCCACTCGGTCCATCGATTCTGCACCGACCCACTTAAGCCCTCACTTCCACCCTATCCCCATAACCCAATAACCCCATCTAACCTTTTTGGGCACTAAGGGCAATTTAGCATGGCCAATCCACCTAACCTGCACATCTTTGGACTGTGGAAGGAAACCAGAGCACCCAGAGAAAACCCACGCAGACAGGGGGAGAACATGCAGACTCCGCACAAACAGTGACCTAGTGGGGAATCATACCTCGGACCCTGGCGCTGTGAAACCAGAGTGCCAGCCGCTTGTGCTACCATGCTGCCCATTGAACGTGCAGTTGGTGTGTGGCCATGAGATGCGCATCATGCACGTCTGCACTCGATACCCCAGTAGTGTGCACGACGCCTTCAAACTGGCACATTCAATGGTCCCTGGTCTCTTTGAGGTACCCCCCAAACTGGGGGGGGGGTTGGCTTTTGGGTGACAGGGGTTATCCGCTGCGGTCCTGGCTGATGATGCCTATCTGGAGGCCACAGACTGATGCAGAGACCACCTGCAACGACAGCCATGTCGTGATCAGGGACATGATCAAGCGGTGCTTCAGCGATCTGGACATGCAGTTCATGGAGAAGCCCTCCAATATAGTGCTATAAGGGTCTCCCACATTGTGGTGGCCTGCCGCATCCTGCATAGCATCACTCAGAGAGGGGATATGTGCTGGAGGATGCGAATGAACACACCCCTCGTCCAACGAGGAGGAGCAGGGGAGAGCGAGGATGGGCAGGACGTGGGGTTCGGGCTAGCACGGGAGACCACACAATGTGTACAAGGGCTGTTCTAATTGCCTCCAGGTTCACTGGGGGGCCTGGTGAGCAGCACGGACATCCCAGCCCAACCCCAGATCCTCCCGGCCAACCATCCACTCCCTTGAACTCCCTTACACCACATCTCCCCCTTTCAACCCCCTCCGTGATTCCTACCTGCCTCACTGAGGGGTGCAGTCCCTTCGTTGGCAGTAACAGCATGTCTGGTCCATGGGATGGAGGTTGAGCACTTTCCATCGTTCACCTGGGTGTTCTCTGCTTGCAAGCAGGCAATTCCATCACATGGTCCGGCCAAAACCTTGGGATGGCAGTCATGGGGGCGGTGGGGGGAGGGGTGCAGAGCAACGGTGAGCACTGGCTGTACTAGGGTCCGAGGTCCAAGCCCCTCTCTGCTGATCCTCTGCCCAGCACCCCTTACCCCCACCCCCAGCTGGTTGCCTGTGACTGGGCAGTCCTCTCCTGGGCCTTGGCCATAGCCTGCATCGATTTCCCAGGCCTTGGACATCCTGACCAATGACTGAAATCTTCGCCCCCCAATACCTCCACCACAAATACCACCTGTGTGGTGTTGGCCTGGGTCGCAAGCATGGTCGGCACCACCTCCTGGAGACGGCGTGTGGCAGTGGTGGTAGAGCGGGGGGGGGTGGGGGGAGGTGTGGGAGTGTTTGGTGGAGGAGTGGTGGTGGTGGTGGGGGGGGGGGGGGGGACACATGTGCCATGGGGAATTCCGATGCCGACCTCCGCCTGAATGACTGCCCTTTCCCAGGCTCAACAACCATGTCCAGTGCCTCTGATGTTCCCTGTTGAGTCCCCCAAGATGGTTAAAAATCATATTGCTGACAAAGAACATCAAGCTATGTATTTCAAACAAAGCTAGTTTATTACACTACTTTGAATGATTTGCACACCTTACTAAGCAATAGCTGAGAAAATAACAGTATTAAATATCTGCTATAATATCTCTCTAAGACAACTAACACCCTTTCCCAGAACACTAGGAGTTACAGTATATTTATCTGACTACTCTGTCGTGCCATCTAGTGTTGAGATACATGAACATCATCAACGTGAGTTTATATAAAGACTACTTGCATGAGTCGTACACCCAAACTTGTCTTTGTGCTGTTTTATCCACACATCTCCTATTTTACCGTCCTGGAATAATTGGTTTACGTATTTAGTTGTCCCTTTCCTGCAGCATTTAAAGCATAGTCTTTGACCGTACTTTCTTCCCTTCTGTTTTTTTTTCTTCCTTTCTCAGGGATACAAAGCCAATGCGCTGAGTGGACAGGGCAAGCCCTGAATCCATCTCCTTGTTTGCTCCAAATCCAATTCCAATTCAAATTGAATCCAACTCATTGTCCCAACAAAAGGGACATAGAAAATCCAAGCTGACAAGAACAGGCATCAACCTTGACCTCACGGTTGATCCTATGCTTGACTTTGTCCATATTACCTTTTCCACCTCAGCACTCTTCCCCTGCACTCTGATTTTATTGTTTAAATTGCCTGTGACTGCTCTATTTATCTTTTTTTCGAGAACCCTGGTCCCAACCCAATTCAGGTAAATCCCATCCCAGTGGTACATTTTCTTCCAAGTACTCTCTCAAGGAATAAAACACATCTTCTCCTTCACCAATCTTTCGCCTCCCTAATTTGTACCCCTGTGTCTATTTGCTTGGATATAATCTAAAGATTGTAACACTTGAGATCCTGTCCTTCAATTTAGCTTCTAGTCCCGAGTATTCTTCCATCAGGACCTTTTGCCTATTGTTTCCTATGTTGTTGGTCCTAACATGGGCCACAATGACCACATTCTCCCCTCCCTCTCCATTATCCTTTCAAATTTGTTCAAGGTATATTTTCCTCTGGTACCAGGTGGGCAATAAAACATGCACAACACTGGAATCTATTTAAAAAGGATGCTATCTGTTCCCCACCTCCTCCTCCTTTGAACAGTCTCCTGCTCCAAGCTGCCTTGATCTACAACTTTGTTGCCCCTCTGATATTCTTTATCCTTATCCTTAGTAGCAGCTATATCGGGCTGGATTTTAAAAGTGCTTTGGAGGATTGAACATGTCATTTCCAGAAGGTGTCTCAGAAAAACAGAGTGATTGAATCGTGGCGCTTCATCGACCTATCTGTTGAACGTTTAGCTGCTTTTAAGCGCCTTAACAGTGCTAAACCTCTGATCTGCTGCCCGCACTATTCAACAAGGCAATGGTAAACCCTGTCATGGATGTGAGCTGTCAACCTTTCAATGTTGCTGTCTGGAGCGGCTTTCCAACTTCATTCCAGTCCCAGAACAGCTGATTAAACATTACACTTGCCTCTGGTTCAATTAGCTAATTTATATTTGAAGACCGTTTACAGCACTGATGCTGATGCATGGAGCCGGGACTCAGAAACGATCCAGGCCTTGGGTTCCTGACCCCAGAATCAAAAATCCTGCCTTCTGTACAGGCAGTATACGATCATTTTCTGTGGTTCATTATTTTTTTAAAAATCTCACTTAGTTTCTTCCTCACTCTGTACTGTATTGGCCACACCAGCCTCAGTCTGAACTTTCAACTGTACAAAAGTGACTGAACTCTGAAACAAATGGCTCAGGTACTGGTGTCCTTGCCACTTGTATCAGTCTTTCCAACTCATACTCGCTTAATAATTCTGTACAGAGTATCAAGACAGAAGTTGTAACGGTCCTCCCTGTTGATTCCCTTATTTCCCCTTTATTTTTGATGTTGTCATTTTGGTCCACGGATGCTTCATGGACATGCGTCTTTAAGTCAAGCAACAGAGAGAATGAGGAATTCAAAAAGTATATGGTGCTGGTTTTTCAAATACGAGAACTCAGGCTTTTTGGCACCTGAGAGATGGGGAGGGACTCAGTTCGATTGTTTGGCTGATGGCCAATGAATTGGTCCAGAGGCTGCATTCTGCTTGGTAACAGGTGGTGATTGGATCCTGCCTGGGTGGGATTATTTCCAGAGACCAAAGGAACGCAGAGTTGAGACATGGACACAAAGGGATAATCATAGAATTTACAGTGCAGACGGAAGCCATTTGGCCCATCGTGTCTGCACCGGCCCTTGGAAAGAGCACCCTACCTAAGCCCACACCTTCCCCCTATCCCCACACCTCCACCCTATCTCCGCAGCCCCATTCAACCATTTCTGGACACTAAGGGCAATTTAGCATAGCCAATCCACCTAACCTGCACACCTTTGGACGGTGGGAGGAAACTGGAGCACCCGGAGGAAATCCACGCAAACACAGGGACAACGTACAGACTCTGCACAGACAGTAACCCAAGCCGGGAATCGAACCTGGGACACTGGAGCTGTGACGCACCTGTGCTAACCACTGTGTTACCGTGCTGCCCGGTAAAGACATAAGGTGTCTACCTGTCTGTCTCTGTCTCTGTCTCTCAAAGACTTTGGGTATTTTTCTAAGAGCTATTGGTTAATTCAATTGTGTTGCAACTCCGAGTCAAGGGGGCCTCGAATCAACTGCACCTAGCCCAGGGTGTCATAACATGACCAATCCACCTAACTGCCACATCTTTAGACTGTGGGAGGAAACTGGAGCACCCGGAGGAAACCCATGCAGACAAGGGGAGAACGTGCAGACTCCACACAGACAGGGAATTGAACCTGGGGCCTTGGTACTGTGAAGCAGCAGTGCTAACCACCGTGCTGCCCCATTATGAAAATTGGTGTCATAATTGTGTGAACAGGATAAAATTGTTTCCCTTGGTGGAGAATTCTAGAACCAGCGGACATAGATTCAAGATAATTGGCAGAAGGTGTAGAGGGGACATGAGGAAAACCTCAGACGCAGAAGTTAGTAACAGTCTGATATTTGCTGCCTGAGTTGATGGTGGAGGCAGAGACCCAAAATTCTTACCTGGATCTGCACCTTAAGCGCTCTAAGCTACAGGGCTATGGACTGGGTGCAGGAAGGTGGGATTAGAAATGGTACCTAGGTGTCCTAGGGCTGACATGGACAAGATGGGCTGAATGGCCTCCTACTGTGCTGTAACTTTTCTATGATTCCATGAATACTCAATGCTGTGAAACAGAACTGAAATATCATATATAATATATACTATTTTGGGGTGCTATATGAGCTAAGAGAGGTAAGAAAATTCACCAGTGCAAGTAAATGTTTGACTCAGTCTTACATAACTAATTTCTTTCAGCAAACACATTCATGTTTGCATTTGTGCGCACACAGGTATGTACATATTTGCATCTACTTTTTAGAATGGCAAAGATTATCCACATAATCCAAAACAAAATCCTGCTGTGTGATCTTCTTTAAACACTCGGCTCATCTGGCAAATGGGCATTGACAGCAGAGACTGGTTGACCATTGCTAACTTTAATATTTATTGAACCAAAGAATAATTTTTTGTGCACTAAATACTTAAATATTGTTCAAACCACTGACCTTTCCACTCCATTACAATTCCTGAGAAAATAATAGCTGTGATAATCCATGACAAGACTTTATTTTATAAGAGCTGCAATTAAAGGGATTTGTAGCACAGTGTGAAAGATCATAGGGCACAAAGACACAAATATCTTTGACCTTTGCATCGGCAGAATACAAATTCAAATACAAGTGATATATTTTGCTGTTGAAACAAAGAGAAAAAATACATTACATACCCAGTGTAGCATGTCATTTTGCAGTTAACTGTTTGTTGACACATGTATCCTCTATGTTATACTATAGCTATGATCTGATAGTGGCATGATGTTTGTCAGACTTCTCTCTTTAACTGGATGCAGAATGCTTCAGTACTACGTTAGAAAATCACTGGTCAAAAAAAACTGTAAGAATAGCTAATAAATACAACTGCACTTGTTAAAGTGTATGAGAAGGTGCATGAGCAGATAAGTATTTTATTAAGAAAAAGAGCTGCAAAGAAAACTTATAATCTGCCTAAATCCTAGGGACTATTGGTTATCCAGTGAAATATTTTTATTACACACAGTATAATTGTACAAGGCCAAAAGGTACCAACACTAATTTTGCGTTGGAGAAACTGGGTACCCTCGCCTCTGTACCAGATACCGGGAGGCGGGGAGGATATTCTGATTATTTAAAATGGTAAACAACACAGTTGTACAGAAACAAAATGGTACAAGCACTCAACTTTGTGCTGGAGAGACCAGATACCAGATACCCTCACCTCTGTACCAACAGAAGGGGGAGGAAGGGGGTGATGGGGAGAGATGGAAAAGAGGATTGGTGGAGGGGGTGGGGCTGGAGTCAGAAAGAAAAAAAAAAATGAACCCTCAATTATAATGTTACAGATTCCTGGAGTCTCCCAGAAGGTGCGAGGGGTGACACAGTGTCGGGCATGAGTGAGCCCCCACAACCCGCTGCAGAGAGCCTCACATGCACCCTCCGCGTCCGACACCAGGCAGTTGACAGCCTTTGGGCAGTTGTCCTCGGGCCTAAGTCCTCTACCACACGGAGTGCTGCGGCCGACATGGGCCAACCAACTACCCAGTACCTGCCTCGTTCCCACCACCAGGATCATCTACAGGCGGGATCTCCTCGGGCTCCTCCCGGGATCCTGTGTCAGAGGAAGGCGGTGGCGCAGATCCCTGATCCATCCCTGCCGCCCAATCATTGGAATGGCCCTGGAAACAATTGCAGAAACAGCTCTGGGATGGTGGCGGAGGTGCCTGAAGACAGTGGTTGGGACAGACGGTCTTCTAAACCATAACCCGCGAAGAACCCAAGAAGCAGGGGCTAATTGCCGAACCTTCCTCTGAGAAATCAAACAAGTCCGGGGTGCTAAATTGCACTGGGCTGAATGGGCTCCCTAGGTTCCCATCCGACTCTGAAGCACCCTGCTCAGATGGCAGAGACAGCTTCTGGGTTTACCTCACTATTATCTTGCCTGTTTTCTTTCGGTGACTGGGCGTGACGTCAATAGGAATGAACCTGAACTGACGCCGTTTGTGGGGGAGAGGGTCACGCATCGGGGAGACCTCTATCTCTGAAGGCCCCCCCAGAATGTCTCCTCGTCAGAACCTCACCGCCGCCCTCGCAGAAATGTCGCTGGGCCCGGCCTCCGATCACAAAATGTCACCGGCCTGGGGGTGTTGCAGGGTGATGGTGGGGTGAGGCGTAATGGTTGCATCCGAGCTGGTAGCCAGGGGCACTGCGTCAGTCAGGGTCAGAGGGATCCGAACCTGACAACTGTCGAACCGCCCTGTTTGCCTTCTGCACCTTCCAGCCATGCGGGTGCTCCCTTACCTCCATACTTGGGTTCAGTTGCAAGACCAGTTGAAGGAGAGGGAACGGCTGCACCAGCTGTGGCTGTATTGGTGGGTGCGGCAGCCTCAGAGGTGGGGCAATTCTTTCTAATATGCCCCACCTTCTTGCAGGCGTGGCACCGTACGCCACCCATGGACCAGAAGACATGATAGGTTTTATCCCTGAAAGGAATTTTTTGCCTCGGATGACACGAGCAAGAAAATACTAGGTATGGATGATCTGAGGGGTTCATGGATGAGTGACTTTACAGGAAATGGAATGAGCACTTTGCACATTTCTGAAACGATAAGGAGAAAAAAACCACATCACAATTGCAATCACAGGGTGCCAATTGTGACAGTGACAAAAACCTTTTTGATACTGTGGACAAAATGGATGTCAGATTGTTGGGTTTCCAAGAGGGAATATTCCTATAGATGAACAGTAATGTAGCAAAACACTTCATTCTGAGAAGAGATGGGGAAAGTTCCATGTGGGATATTTGTTGAAAAAGATGGAATGGCACATGGAGAAATTTTGAAAGAGTTAGTGTTTGAGCAAACTGAGCCTTCTACGTACTTAGAAAATGACTATTGTTTTTCGAATGATCATTTTTTAAAATTGAGATTATCTCTGCCTGACAGTACACTGTTAAAATGTAGGTATTAAAGCAGGTATTAAGTTCAAGTTTCCAAATAGAATTATTTGCATAATCACAAATGCAAAACCTTCAATGATCCACCGCAATCAGGCAGCATGAAACAAATCTGTTGCTTCTTATCTTGTAAGGAATGTGCTGCAATTTTATTAGTACAGCCAAAAGTCGATTAAATCAAAAATAGACATTGAATATTACTGGAAAAACAGATATTTTGTCAAAGCTTCCTGTCTCGCACTCATCAGGACAATTCAAAAGAATGCAATCTAAGGAAAAATAACAAGTTTATACTGTATGAGAAGATAATGCTGATTGGGTGGAAAGTGGAATCTGATTATTAGATTTTGTCTTGGAGAATGGAGCATTTGATAGTGTTTGACAGTTAACTGCCAAGCATTGTTCAAAATTTAAATCAGGAGGCTTGACACTGATTGGTCAAGGCATTGCCCTGAGGAATGAACCAGTGAATGGCTGTCACTTATTTTGTTTAGTTGAGACAGCCACAATGTGTTTACATATCCACATTACTCATTTGTATGATAGACAGAACGTCTTTTTGGCTTGACAGCAGCATCCTGTTTGTGGCAAATACCATTCATGTTGCTACTGCACTGTAGTAGCATGTAACAGTGAGCTTCAGCTGTTGCTAACATTTTTTAGATAGTTTGCCCTCCCAGGACTGAAAATGATTGCCTGAGAGCCGTTCATGGGTTTGTGCAATATACAGTACAAAATGATCAGATTTGGGTAGCCTTTATCATTCAGGATGTCTTTGATGCGTCCCATTTCATCATCAAGGTTGCATGGTGAGAAAATAGCACTGGCCCTCTTTACAAGGTTATAAATAAGGCCAACCTTATAATGCTTGGAACTGTGAGAATCCCAATGAGTGTGTTGACCCGTGAAGGCAAACTTGTGATAAACCGTGGAAGAGAACCTCCTGGCAGATTTCTCAATTTGTGCATCAAAGGGAGGGAGTTCAGTTAACTGCTCCATTTCAAAGGTAAATTTGGCACAGGATGGAGCCCATTAAGAGATGGAAGGAAATTATTACATGTAGCTGCGGATTTGAATATAGCGAATGTAACATCTACATATCGTAAATATGCGAGGGGTAGGAGATTAAATATCATTCCATTGAAGGTACGTTTGTCATGGAACCCAAAAAAGATGTTAGCAAGCGTTGGGCAATCCCATGGCAACACCATCTATTTGAGTATTCATTGTGTCGATACAACTGAACTAAACTGCCCAAGTTGTTGTGTTCAAAAGCTCAATGAATGCTGATACATGCAGTAGCAGCAGGTCTAGATCATCATGATAAAGTGCTCAAATGCAAATGTCTATTGCTTCCTTAAGTAGAACATTGGTGAATAAGGACAATGTCAAATGTCCACCTGGACCCAACATTGTTACCAATATGCAAGTCCTCTATGGTCTTCGCAAATGTTCAGGAATCCTTTCAACAGTGTATGTGGAAAGCTTGTTCAAAACCGGCTGCAACAATTCGCCCAACCATTTGTCCAATTCATGTTCTACAGTGCTGGTCATAGGTAAGAGTGCAAGGTACAGACTGTACCCAATTAGCCAGTGCTTGAAAAATTCAAAAACAGTGTCCAACATTAGATATGATTCCATAAATGGATAATATTTGCCAAATAATCCTCAGTGTGCTAAGAATTAGTCTGACAACCAATTTAAGAGTCAGGCCCACAGTAAGGTGCATTTGTGTGTACTGGAAGCTGCATGCATTAATAAACAGAGAAACGTCTTGCAAACAGAAAGAACGTGTACACACATTGTGTCTGTTAAACAAGATAAGTGACAGCCATTGGTTGGTTCATTCCTTTGGGAATAACTTGACAAATCAGAGTCAAAATGCCTGGTTAAAATTTCAAACAATGTCTGCCATTAATTGTCAGTCACCATCAACGGGGCTGTTTAGCACAGGGCTAAATCGCTGGCTTTGAAAGCAGACCAAGGCAGGCCAGCAGCACGGTTCAATTCCCGTATCAGCCTCCCCGAACAGGTGCTGGAATGTGGCGACTAGGGGCTTTTCACAGTAACTTCATTTGAAGCCTACTTGTGACAATAAGCGATTTTCATTTCATTTTTCATTTTCAACTGGTGCCTTCTCCATGGCAATGCCTCTTTCAATCAGAGTCCACTTGTCAACCAATCATTACTCATTTCTCATACAGTATAAATTTGTTCTTTTCCTTTGCAAATTGTTGTGGTGAATGCAAGAGCTTCAATGAAGTGTTTCTTATTTTGACAAAACACCAATTTTAAATACACATTTTTAGTGAGAGTGCTCAGCCCTTCATCTGTGAGTAATCTTATTTAAAAATTGTGAAAATTAATGTTTAAAAATCTCGGGCGGGATTCTCCCCTACCCAGCGTGATGGGGGGTCACGGTGTAGGGGAGTGGCGCCAACCACTCCGGGGTCGGGCCTCCCCAAAGGCCCACCTTTGGGGGCTAGCCCCGCGCTGGAGCGGTTGGCACCAGAAGACTGGCGCAAAAAACCGGCGCCAGCGGCAGCGGGGCTGGCCGAAAGGCTTTCGGCGGTCGGCGCATGCGCCGGCGGTGACGCCAGCGGCCAGCTGCCGCTGACGTCACCGCCGGCGCATGCGCGATGTGGGTTTCTCTTCCGCTTCCGCCATGGCGGAGGCCGTGACGGCCGCGGAGGAGAAAGAGTGCACCCAGGGCACTGGCCTGGAGTCTGAGCGGGGGACCCGATCGCGGGCCTGGCCACCGTGGGGGCACCCCCCGGGTTCGATCACGGCCCCGGGTCACTGTCTCTGTGGAGTTTGTCCATTCTCCCCAAATTTGTGTGAGTCTCACTCCCACAACCCAAAGATGTGCAGGATAGGTGGATTGGCCGCGCTAAATTGCCCTTTAATTGGACATTTTAAAAAAAAATCTCGACTGAACCATTTTAATTGGTGCACACTGGACAGTTTCTTAGTAAATTAAATATTCTTTTAACTTGAAAAATGCTTTTAAAACATGCCGAGTCAGTGTTCCGAACAAAATGAATACAATCTGAGGCCTTTTCATGGCAGAATAACAGCTGGAATCTTGCATTTTTGATATGATCAAGTGTTCCATTTTGTCAGCAGTGCCTGATCCAAACAAATTAAATCTTAAACCAGCATTACAAAATCATGGAAAACACGAACGTAAGTAGTTTGGGGCATTATTCACTCTCACTTAAAATTGCTCAATTTCTTGTGCTGGTGCAGCTAATTGTATCTGAATTTCACTAATATTACTCATAGAAACCAGCGGAAAATCAACCCCATCGTATTTACCTTAGCTTGTGAATTTGCTGGTGGTTCAAGCTCAAATTACAATTACTGGTAGGTGTCAATTTGAAAGGGTGTCTGCTTGTGCACTTTCTCAAGGTAAATTTGGTGATGGGGGCATTTAAACAGGGTGGGAGTGTGGCGGGTACAGACTCTGCCCCCTCCGCCTCCACCTCGATTAAGTCCACGGTGTGACGTTTTGTGGACAATCCTGCCCCCTGCTGCCAATTGGGAACCTTAAGTGGACAGTGAAGTGGACCTCAACCCACCACTGTTTTTGCTAACCCAGCGATGGGTCGGGTCTTGCCATGTGGCAAGCAAGACAAGCAAACCTGTGTAGGGTGAGCTATGGGCTTCAAGGGAGGATCCCTTATTCAAAGGCACTCAGTACCTGATTGACATACCTGGCATTGAGGGGCCTGCTGAGAACCATACTCGTCCATTGCTGCCAACTGCCCTGAGACCTCTCCTAGTGACGTCCACCCTGCGAACCCCCCCCCCCCCCCTCCTCTACCATCACACTCCAGTGCATGTGATTCTCAGTCGGGTAGGTGTTATACAAGCTGCAGTCACCACCGCCGCAGTGGCGCTGCTATCCAATAGGGCTGCTAGGCGAGCCAGCAGCTTCCTTTTCTATTGCTGAATATGTGTATTCTCTCTGTGGGTGTAGACTGGCTGTGACAAAGTACCTCAAAGTTCCAAAGCAATAATTACAGTAGCTAAAGGCAGTCAGCAACGCAAAGTCATTCTGTATGTTAAATCGTTCAGTGTGGCCTTGCTCCTTTCTCTGTTGATCTGCTGAAATTAATTTATAATGTTATACATCTAATCTTGGACCTGGAATTTTCAATCACAATGAAAAAGGTTTGCCGCAGGAAAAAGATAGAAGTAAATAGCTTTTGCATGCCCATCATTGGGCAAGGGAGTCAGAGGGAAACAACAGTTATTATCAGTACAGATGGTGAGAAAATCCAAGCCTAATAGTTTTATGTCAACTTTGTCTCATCGATATTGCACTCGCCTCAAATCAGAAGGTTGTAAGTTCCAGACCTACTCCAGAGACTTAAGCATATATTGTAGCTGGCCCTTCAGTACCTAAGGAAATATTGCACTGCGAGTGATTTCGAACACTCAAATGTAGTTGCCAAACAGCCACTGTTTGATTGACAGTGTATACTATAGTAAGTACAAGCAGAGCCTTGAGAAATTTGGACAGAGGTTCAGCAATAAATATTACAACCTCGGAACCCCAGGCCAATAATCAACAGGTCATCTAATGCAATATGTGCAAGCTGAATTACATCCTAAAAAAGATGAATGAGTGCCAGGTCTAAATTAAAGATGCAAGAATCAAAAATTTATCTTTAATTATGCAGTTTTGCAGATGAAAATGGATACTACCTGGGCAAAATAGAAAAAAAAGAAAGAAAAGTTGACAATTCATGTAAGAAATGTGCAGAACAATATCATGGCGAAACTGAGCTAAATTAGAATATGTCACTTTCATAGAATCATAGAACTTACAGTGCAGGAAAACGCCATTGAGCCCATCGAGTCTGCACCGGCCCTTGCAAAGAGCAGCCTACCTAAGGACACATCTCCATCCTATCCCCATAACCCAGTTACCCCACCTAACATTTTTGGACACTAAGGGCAATTTAGCATGGCCAATCCACATAAACTGCACATCTTTGGACTGTGGGAGGAAACTGGAGCATCCGGAGGAAACCTACGCAGACATGGGGAGAATGTGCAGACTGCATAGACAGTGACCCAAGCCGGGAATTGAACCTGGGACCCTGGAGCTCAGAAGCAACTATGCTAACCATTGTGCTACTGTGCCGCCCTTTCCTATTTTAGGAATGCAAGGTTTTGAGAGATGGTTATGTTTTGACGTGTTTCTTTAATTTAAAGTGAAAAGGTGTAATGAAGAAAGTCATGTGGTCTTCTATGTGTTCTGCCTGACAAGAGGCAGCTGTGACTGGTTTGCCATGGGCCTGTGACATTAAGAGAAATATACAGAACTGTAAGGGTTAATATTATGAAAGAGGAGTAAGGGGGTTTGAGGGGGCAAGAAAAGTTGGGCATGGGATCGGCACCTGAGGGAGCCAGGTCCCGGAGCGAGACTGTGTCCTGGCGGCCGTCGGGGGACTCCACGTAGGCATACTGAGGGTTGGCGTGGAGAAGGCGTACTTTGTCCACCAGGGGTTCCGCTTTGCGGTGCCGGACATGCCTATGGAGAAGGACTGGAGTCGTGAGCCAAGTCGGGAGCGACACCCCGGATGTAGACTTCCTAGGGAAGGCAAAAACACATTCATGGGCTATACTGTTAGTTGCGGTGCACAGTAGTGACCGAATGGAATGGAGCGCGTCAGGGAGGACCTGCTGCCAGTGAGCGGCTGGGAGGTTTCTGGACGTAGGGCCAGCTGGACGGCCCTCCATACCGTCCCGTTCTCCCTCTCTACCTGCCCGTTTCCCCGGGGGTTGTAGCTGGTCATCCTGCTGGAGGCGATACCCCTGCTGAGCAGGAAATGACGCAGCTCATCACTTATGAACGAGGATCCCCTGTCACTGTGGATGTAGTCGGGGAAACCGAACAGAGCGAAAATGGAATCCAGGGCGTTGATGACGGTGGCAGACATCATATCCGGGCATGGGATGGCGAAGGGGAACCTAGAAAATTCATCGACCACACTAAGGATGTAGGTGTTGCGGTCGGTGGAGGGGAGGGGCCCTTTGAAATCCACGCTGAGGCGTTCAAAGGGGCGGGTCGCTTTCACCAGACGCGCGCGATCTGGCCGATAGAAGTGCGGCTTGCACTCGGCACAGACCTGGCAGTCTCTGGTGACTATCCATACTCCCTCGACGGAGTAGGGCAGATTGCGCGCTTTGATTAGATGGTACAAGCGAGTGACCCCCGGATGGCAAAGGCTCTCGTGCAAGGCACGGAGCTGGTTCACTTGTGCGCTGGTACATGTAACTCGGGAGAGGTCATCTGGAGGCTCGTTGAGCTTGCCGGGGCGATACAAGATCTCGTAGTTAAAGGTGGAGAGCTCGATTCTCCACTGCATGATTTTGTCATTCTTGATCTTGCCCTGCCGCGTGTTGTTGAACATGAAGGCTACCGACCGTTGGTCAGTGAGGAGAGTGAATCTCCTGCCGGCCGGGTAATGCCTCCAGTGCCGCACTGCTTCAACGATAGCCTGGGCCTCCTTTTTAACAGAGGAATGTCAAATTTCGGAGGCGTGGAGGGTGTGTGAAAAGAATGCCACGGGTCTGCTTGCCTGATTCAGCATGGCGGCAAGGGCGACATCTGTAGCATTGTGGATAGCACAATTGCTTCACAGCTCCAGGGTCCCAGGTTTGATTCCTACTTGGGTCACTGTCTGTGCGGAGTCTGCACATCCTCCCCGTGTGTGCATGGGTTTCCTCCGGGTGCTCCGGTTTCCTCCCACAGTCCAAAGATGTGTCAGGTTAGGTGGATTGGCCATGATAAATTGCCCTTAGTGTACAAAATTGCCCTTAGTGTTGGGTGGGGTTACTGGGTTATGGGATAGGGTGGAGGTGTTGACCTTGGGTAGGGTGCTCTTTCCAAGAGCCGGTGCAGACCCGATGGGCCGAATGGCCTCCTTCTGCACTGTAAATTCTATGATAATCTATGATAATCTGAAGCGTTGCTTTCTACTTGCAAAGGCAGTGTCTCATCTACTGCGTGCAGCCCGGCCTTGGCTATGTCAGATCGAATGCGGGCGAAGGCCTGTTGTGCCTCGGCCCTGAGGGGAAAATGTGTGGACTGGATAAGTGGGTGGGCCTTGTCCGCGTATTGTGGGACCCACTGGGCGTAATAAGAAAAGAACCCCAGGCAGCGTTTGAGGGCCTTGGGGCAGTGGGGGAGTGGAAGCTCCATGAGGGGGCGCATGCGGTCGGGGTCAGGCCCCAGTAGTCCGTTATGGACTACGTAGCCGAGGATGGCTAAGCGGTCTGTGCGGAACACGCACTTCTCCTTGTTGTACGTGAGATTAAGGAGAGATGCGGTGTGGAGGAATTTAGAAAGGTTGGCGTCATGGTCCTGCTGGTCATGGCCGCAGATGGTGACATTGTCGAGGTACGGGAAGGTGGCCTGCAGTCCATACTGGTCAACCATTCGGTCCATTTCTTGTTGAAATACCGAGACTCCATTCGTGACGCCGAAGGGAACCCTAAGAAATTGGTACAGACGACCGTCTGCCTCAAAGGCAGTGTAGGGACGGTCCGATTTATGGATGGGGAGCTGGTGGTAGGCGGATTTCAGGTCAATAGTAGAGAAGACCCAGTACTGTGCAATCTGATTGACCATATCAGAAATGCGGGCGAGAGTGTACGTGTTGAGCTGCGTGTACCGGTTATGGTCTGGCTGTAGTCCACGACCATCCTGTGCTTCTCCCCGGTCTTAACCACTATCACCTGGGCTCTCCAAGGACTGTTGCTGGCCTCGATGGTACCCTCCCGAAGCAGCCGCTAAAAGCACCGGGAATGACCCTGCTAATCCTGCCCAGAATGCACTCTGATTTTCTTTGATTAGATGGTACCAACAATCTTCTCGTCAAAAGAGAGGCATGCAAATTTTTCCAATCGTCAATACGTTATCTTGGTAACTGATAAGGATGGACTCCACAAGGGACCTAAGAAGATGACTGTAATGTCAGATGCATCAAGACCGCAGAATGTATTTCAACTCAGATGTTTATAGGACTGGTCAATTACTGTGGAAAATGTATTCCAAATCTCACTACCATATTAAAACCACTTCATGCATTATTATATGGGAACCAACAATGGACTTCGACAAAGACTGCAACGTAGCATATATCAAAGTCAACAATGCGCTGAAGAAATTGGAAATTAATTTTGACCGTAAGTTGAGAATACAACCCTCAAGTGACACATCATCCGATGGGATGGCTGCAGTTGTCTCTCATCTAACACCAATTGGAGATGAAAAACCAATACATATTGCTTCAAGAATATTGACAAGCGCTGAACAGAATTATGCCCAATTGGAAGAAGAAGTCTTGAGTATAATTTATGTAGTCAGACAATTTCACCCCACTAATTGTATGGAGGACATTTTAACTTGTGAGCAGACCAAAGGCCTTTAACAATGAGTTTTGGTCCATACAAAGGAATAGTTGCGAGTCATTTGCAGAGATGGTTCCCTCATCTTGTCAGAACATAATTACCTGATTAAATCCAGGAGATCAGCGCAACATGTGAATGCCGATGTTATACCATGTTTACCAATGTGGGACAAAGCTGAATCACGCGCGAGCAACGTAAACTATGTGTACTTTTCCCAGGTGAATAGTATACCTACTCCTGCATCTCAAGTGCAAAGACACAGGAGGTCAGATCAGGTGATGGAGAAAGTCATGGACATGATCTTGAAAGGTATATCACTGGATAAGTAAAGGAGGAATCGAAAATTCAAGCCATACCGAACAAGGGAACTTGAATTGATTGTACAAGCCGGAGTACTTTAATGGGGAATGAAAATTTATTCAATCTTACCACCTGACATTGCCACCATATTTGAGTGACAACAACAAAACTAAGTTGCTCACCGTGAACAGACATCAAAACCTAAAATGACTTTCATAATGATATATATATATATGCATATATATAAAATTGTATAATAATACTACTTCGTTAAAAAAAATCACTGTTCACCATGAGTAAAAGTTTAAGTTAATATTTGTGACTATTTGTTGTCACACTATAGGAGTAAAGGGGGATGGATATTACATATTGTAACCAATGCCCGCTGCATATTGTGTCATGTGGTGACATCACCAGAGGCACTTGAGAGATGTCGCTCTTCCCATTGCAGACTGAGAAAGTAAAATCTCTGCAACAAACTCTGACACCTGGTCAAATCACCTATCGTATAGTGACTTGGTTATCCTTTGTTTATACTGTAAATAATTCCCACAAACATAACGTTCACATTATATACCTGTGGTAATACCACTGTATATATATGTGTGTGCCTCTATTAGGGGATGTACAATAGTACCGGCTATTACAGGTTTGTCGTTAAGCCCCTGCATAGTTTATCGGTAAGCCCCTGCCGGCTAGCTCCGTCCGCAGGAGCAGTATAAATATGAATGAGGTCTCCTGAGCTGCCATTTTACAGCTCCATTTGAGGTAATAACATCTCACGGTAATAAAGCCTCTTTTGTACCGTTTTGTGTTTCTGTGTGCAATTGTTAGTGCAACAATACCTATAAAAGTAATTGGTGACGTATTTTAAACATATGCCCAAAACACCATCCACCATCCGCCTGAAGCTATTGTTTAGATGCTGGAACCAATTTCAGGTTGGACCACATTTGAATTCAGGAACCAAATTAATGCTTCACTGCAGCTCACTAGCTGTGTGCAGTCGGGTTGGGAATTCACCAGATCCTGGGGTAAGCAGCCAGCTGATCAGGTCTGCAGGCGGAGATGGGCAGGGTAAAGGGGAGCCAATCCTGGAGGTGGATGAAAACATGTTTTCAGCAAGCGATGCTATTAATGTGGAGGCAGAATGAAAATGTTAGCACGGTAAAAATAAAAGAAATATTGCTTTTGGACTTACTTAAAAAATTCCCACTTTTGATTTTCCTTTGTGGGCTGTCTGTTTTGCACCTGAGAATTAATACCACTGAGAACAAATAAAGAATGTTGATAGAAAATCGTACCAGCGCCCCTAATCCAACACGCTGCCTGATATTTTTTTTTAATTCCGTGCTTGTACAGATTTATTTTCTTAGATTTATTTTTCCTGCCTCTGTATGCATGCACAACATTGGTTTCCCCGCCATCGCATAATTAGTGAGTTAGCATTCATGCACAGTTTGAGCAATGATTGGCCCAGGCTACCGCATGTACTAGCATTCATGTCCAGCCTCCTTCACTCCTCCCCACCTCACAAAGACTGCGAGAAAGAAACAATTTTGCTTACACTTTGCACCATGAACAATATCAGAAATCAACAATATGAGATGATGTAATACAACACCTTACTAGGCAGTCCTGACCCAATCATCAGTCAGCTTCAGAAATCAGCACAATGAGCACTGACTGCAAGCAGTAAAAATATGCCACACTGCGAGATTCACTGGCATTAATAACATTTTCTTTCATTTGGTCATTTGAGGCACATGGGGCGGAATTCTCCCAAAGGCCCAACGCCATCGTGAAACCCAGAGAGGTTCACGACAGCGTCGGAGGCCTCTCCTGACCCCCTATTCTCCCCCCGCCGGGGGGCTAGGAGGGCCGTGCCGGGAAAGAGTGCGTCCCATTGAGACGCCGGCCTGTCCCCTCCCGAGCACGGTCATGGTGCTCAGTCCCCTCTAGGCCCCCCCACAAGCCCCAAATGGGCATCTCACGCCGCGTTCACGACAGCAACGACCAGGTGTGGTTGCCACCGTCGTGAAACAGTCGCGAACGGCAGGCTGCTCAGCCCATCCGGGTCGGAGAATTGTGGGCCGCCGTGAAAAACGGCGGCCCGCGATTCTCCGAGCGCCGTGTCGCAAAATGCAACACGGCATTTTGGGGGGGGGGGGAGGGAGAATTGCGGGAGGTGCAAGAGCGGACCTCCCGCGATTCTCCCACCCGGCGGGGAGCGGAGAATTCCGCCCATGGGATTTGTCACGACTCTGCTTAAATACACTAAATACTGGGGGCGAGATTCTCCGCAAATGCGGAGAATCGTAAAGGCTGCCGTGGGACAGGCCGTGACCCACGGCAGCCTTCACGCACACTTCCGGGGCCGATTCTCCCCCCTGGGCGGGGCTAGGAGCGAGGCCCCGTGCGTCATGGCAGCGTGGCCTTGACGACGGTCGTCAAGGCCGCACGCCAAGCGTCACGCCGGCTGACGCGGCCGATGACATCAGCCGCGCATGCGCAGGTTGGACAACGCCAACCCGCGCATGCGCAGTTGCCGTTCTTTCCCTCAGCCGTCCCGCAAGACGTGGCGGCTTGATCTTGTGGGGTGGCGGAGGGAAAGAATGCGTCCGTTACGGATGCACGGCCCGCAATCGGCGGGCACCGATCGCGGGCCTATGCCCCCCTTGGCAAGGGCTGTGGTACTACCGTGCCAATCGGGCCCCCAGATTCCCCAAACGGGCATCTGGCGCCCGTTTCACGACGGCAGCGAGCAGGTGTGTTTACTGCCGTGTTGAAACGGGCGTGAAGGCTCGGCCGCTCGGCTCATTGGCCTCGGAGAATCATTGCTCTCCGTAAAAAATGGCGAGTGGCGACTCGTGGCGTGGGTCGGACGTGGGGGGGGGAGAATAGCGGGAGGGCATGAAAAATGTCGGGAGGCCCTCCCGCTATTCTCCCACCCGGGGTGGGGGGGCGGAGAATCGCGCCCTGAATCTCTGATGCAGCTATTCATCCATGTCTGTTTTCTAATCTTAGATGTGGAGATGCCGGCGTTGGGCTGGGGTGATCACAGTAAGAAGTCTTACAACACCAGGTTAAAGTCCAACAGGTTTGATTCAAACACGAGCTTTCGGAGCGCAGCTCCTTACCTCACCATTCACCTGAGGAAGGAGCAGTGCTCCAAAAGCTCGTGTTTGAATCAAACCTGTTGGACTTTAACCTGGTGTTGTAAGACTTCTTACTGTTCTAATCTTAGCATCTGCAACAGAATTTTTAAAAGTCTCTCTTCCTATAACTAACTCCATTTCACAGTGTTCTTGTTCTATCTTGCTGTTACTCACAGAATATTTCTGAAATTAACACTGTTTCGCATTAAAAAGTGAAATTAGAAATTCTATTAGGTTATTATCTTTTTAAGTCATAATTTTTTCCCTTATTCTTGCAGACATTAATTTCACAAATGTTTTCTTTCTTCTGCAAAATCGATCACTTGAAATGTAATGTTAGTATTGAATCAGTTTCTCAAACATATGGATAATTCAGGCTTAAAAATTGATTTTAGTAACTGTCACAGTTGATAACTAACTTTGAATATTTTGAGATTGCTTTAATAAGAGAAGGTAACCGGTCTTGATTTTGCTGCAAATATGCAGCCTTAATTCCTCATTTGTTTCTTGACCAAAAGTGCTTTTTAATTATTTCTGTTTTGTTCTTATTTCAAAATTACTTTCTCAGTCCTTTTGATTCTACACATTCAGAATTTTATTGATTTCCATTGTGCTGAGTAATTTTTACTAACATATTAAACGTTGGTACAGATCACGTATCCTTTAGTCGAAATTCTTGGGGCAAATTGTGTTTCAGATTTAATTCCGGTTTTCGGATATTGTATTTAAACTTGCATTACAATAGCCTAAACCAAGACGAGACATAGCTGATGACTAGAAAAGAAAAATGTATCAGTGAACAATAAATAAAGTTCCCATCTGTGACTCTGCTTGCCAGAGAGGGTTTGCAAGGCTAACAGTGCAAACAACAAGACTTCCCCCACTAACGTTCGGGTGTAGTTGACAAGGGGCGCGATTCTCCCAAAGGGAGACAAAGTGTCGACGCCGGAGTGAAAACCGGAGGGGCTAGTAGTGGCGGCGCGTCAATCTCGCGTGCTGGGCCTTGACGCCCGCATCAAAGCGGCGCCGCCTGAATGACGCGGCTGGCGGCGCCTAAATGACATCACCCGCGCATGCGCAGGTTGGCCGGCGCCAACCCGCACATGCGCGGTTGCCGTCCTCCCCTCCGCTGCCCCGCAAGACATGGAGGATTGATCTTGCGGGCCGGCAGAGGGAAAAGAGTGCGTATTTCAGAGACGCCGGCCCAACAATTGGTGGGCACCGATTGCAGGCCAGACCCCTCCTGAGCACCCCCCGGTTCTCGATCCTTCCTCCGCCCCCACAGGCCCCACACGCAGTGGTCACGCGCTGTTCACGCCGGCAGCGACCAGGTGTGATTGGCGCTGGCGTGAACTGGTCGTATTAGGGAGGCCGCTCGGCCCATCCAGGCCGGAGAATCGCCGCTCGACTGGAGCGGCAATTCTCCGAGCGGCCTGTCACAAAACGCGACACGCCATTTTGGGGGGGGGGGTGGGAGAATGGTGGGAGTGCTGGGCGATTCACGCCATGCCGCCCCGGCGTGGGGGTCAGAGAATCGCGCCCAAGGTGCGTGTCATTTCGGGTCAAAGATTTCCCGCGCTAAAGGTTAGGTGCGGTTGGCGAGGTTTGTGTCGGCTCGGGTCATGCTGACTTGAATCAGAGACTTCCCGTGCTAAAGGTCGATGACATTCAAAAACAGTGCCATTTTGGATTGTTCGGTTTTTGGATTTACAGATAAAGGATAGTTAATCTGTACATCAAAATTTACACTTTACTCTCTCAATTTTGCTGTCCCACAACCAAAATACTAGTTCTCACAAAGAGTCCACATTAGCATGCCTGTCCTCATCAAAGATGCTGACTGACCTGTTGAGTGTTTCCAACACCTGCTTTGAAAAAGCGGTTTCCTTTTTAGTTTAGCGATTGTAGTCATAGGAGCAGGATTTGGCTAATGTAGCCCTCTAAGATGGACACCAGTCTACAAAATGGAGAACCACAAAGAATACAGGGAAAAACAGCCATAGTAAGGACATACAGCTTGCAGTAGCATTTTTGCACGTACAAAACCGGTTTCAAGGCAGTTGCAGAAACCCAGCCAAAGGTGCAAATAGGAAAGCGATCTGCATACTAATGAGATGATACCGGCCCAGTCCCAGATACAATAGAAACATTTTAAGTATCGATTGATACTTTCTATAGCTGCCCAGCCAGAATGGCGCCAGAGAAACCAGGACAATGAGGCCTAGGGACCGCCCCAACCATCGAGAAACGACTCCAGGATAGGGGAGTTCAAAATGTATCGATCGGGAAAGACCCAATCGATGAGAGAACCACCCCAAGGGGGCCTGAACCTCCTGGGACCTATAAAAAGAAGGTCAAGCACATGATTCGGTCTGTTACTTCCTGACTCCGGCCTAGGCTGTTGCATCCTGACTCCAGACTCCGATCCCAGCCTCCAGATCCTGTCTTTCATCACCGGCCATTGAGCATCAGCCATCTATCAGTAAGTGCCAAAATAACGATCGCTACGTGACCCAGGCATTGCTTATACTCTTGCCGACTATTAGTGAACAGAAGTTGCAGACCAAGAACGGGAGAAGGCCTTATCCCCCTGACCTTGCCTGTCCCTGTCTAGATAAGTATTTAGTCATTTAATAGTAGGAATAAGTATTAGTCTTTTAGCGTGTGTATGAGTATTTATTATATTTGTTATAATAAACACCAATTGTTTGGACTTACTGATCGGTGTTTAGATTTATTGCTTTGAACTTGACCTTGATAACTTGTGACAATGTCTCTTGCAGCACCTGGCGACTCCTGAGCATAGATACAGATACAGAGCCAAACCAGTGTTAAGCACATGTCCTTTAAATGGAGGCGTGTTAATCACACTAACAGTAGAACGAGCAACATTTAGTGGCGACATCTAGACGGGACGCAATTAGAAGTGGCACCCCCACTCCGTGAGAACCCCAGAAATTTGAATTAGAAATCTGATTGGAAAAGAAAGAAAAAAAAATCACAAGTGGTCAAGGTGTTCAAACCAATAACGATAATTCGTAAGTGCGTTTTGTGCATGCGTACTAACAGGGTTGTAAGGTTAACCTGAGAGATTTTTGTTGCGACGAACTGTCGGGAGTTTTGTAAGCGGAACATAGCGAAAGCCTTACCTGTCTTTTAAAACATTACCTCAACACCCCCTGTTCCAAATTTAAGTAAGATGGCCATGCAGGCAATGGAACGCCTCATGAACCCAGAGCAGTTCTTGGTCGCAGCGACCAGCAGTAGCCGAGTAGGTCAGTGTCCCGTGTGGGAGCTGGAACTCTGCAAGTATCTGAAAGGAAAGGGATGGCCCCTTTGGAATGAGTTCTGTATGAATGAGGAGACAGGTCCCGGGAGTATAGGACATACTTGGTGGGAGAACCTCTCTCAAATTCATAAGAAAAATCCGAGTAAAGCACGCAAGCCGATGGCAATCGTGTCCTGTTTGGCACAGTTGCGAGGCACTGAGGAGGTCGTTCGGACGCTCCGAGCAGAGTTAGAAGAGAGGAATAGAATGAGTAAAGTGGATGTCAGGGACATCGAGAAGGAAAACTTAGAACTAAGAGGGAAGCTGGCAGAGAAGGGTAGAGAGGTGGATGATGCCAAGAGGGCACATCAGTCGTGTCTAGCCCATCTGAGCAGTTCCCAGACCCAATACGAAAAAGCCTATCAAGATGTGCAACGTGCAGTCCTGATAAGAGAGGAATCGGAAAAACAGGTAGAGGCATTGCAGAGGCAATGCTCTGACCTAAAGGCAGCTTTAAGAGCACTCCATGCTGCCACTACTGAGCAAAGACAGAGCACAGTAGACCATGCAAAATGCAGGAAGCAGATTGCGGAGCTGCAATCGCTGCTTTCAGTGCAGAATGGGTTCCAATGCACCTTTGGAGCGCAGTTAGATGAGGAGAATGCCCCAGACTGGCAGGAACCGAGTGAGACAGCGCAGCGCTATGTTCAAGGAACATGTGCGCCAGCAGCGCAACAGAAAAAGAAAGCACCCCAACCCCCCACAGATCAGATAGCATACGCACCTATGAACCCAGTCACCACCCAAAGAAAGGCAACCACAGACGGCGCACCCGACATCACCTACACCACCCCCTTAACTGTAACGCAACTCAGGGACGCGTGTGAGAAAATCACTCCGTTTCTCCCCACCGCAGACCCCGACCAATTTTTCGCAAATGTTAAACAGCAGGCTACCATGTACGGCCTGGACGATAGAGAGCAGGTTAAGCTCACGGTTCTGAGCTTAGACCCATCCGTAGTAGCAGCCCTCCCCGACCCACAGAACGTTGGAGGAGGCACACTAGAGGAAATGCACACCTCCATTTTAGATGCAATAGGGTATAACAGAGGAGACCCAGTTGAAGGACTAAATAAATGCAGACAAAAGAGAACAGAGCATCCCACAGCATTTGCAGGAAGGCTGTGGATCCATTTCACTGCCGTTTTTGGTGATTTAGACCGCGCACATTTAACCCGCGATAATATGGTTAAATGGACCCGCACAATAATCTCCCACACCACAGATGCAGGACAGAATGTCTGCAGCAATTATGACCCCTCAGAAGAGGCCCATAATGAAAAATGGGTCTTGAAAAGATTGTCCCGCGTTTGGCAGCAATCCGTCCACAATAAAACAGCATTTATAAATCCCGAAGAGCAGGCAGATGCAGACATGCATCCAGTTAAAACACATCAGAACCCCGCATGTGTAAATGAGGGAAGGAACAGCCCACAGCAGACCAAGTCACAGGAATGTTTTAACTGTGGACAGTTAGGACATTATGCTCGAGAATGTCAAGCCCCCCCCGAAACAGCAACAGATTCAGCCCACCAATGCCCCCCGAAGCAGCAACGAAACCAACAGCCCAGACCCCCCACTCAGGGAACAATACACAAGGGAACAATGCAGCAGAGTGCCTGCTCCGCCTTATGTGCCTCAGGGGTCATGTTACAACTGTAGGCAGCCAGGACACTTCGCCCGAGATTGCAGGAGACCCCCAGCACCAGCTAGACCCGTCCCCAGATATGAAAGAGAACACCACCCACAGCAGCTACAAGGTCCCAGCTGCCCCATGCAAACTATGAGCGCTTACCCACCACTTCTCATGGCAGGGATACCTCAGCAATGCCAGTTCATTTTTGTTTCTCTCCTTCCTCTCTTCTTCGGTCACACTGCACTGACTCCATATGCTAGTTACACCCCAAGCCAAATGTAATTTACGGTATCCTTCTTTCTGATGGAACCTGTACGATATTCATTGCATGTTTGTTTGTATGTGTTTGTTAAATGTTCAGTGTTTAAATTTAAACAGCTTTTCACAGCCCCACGCCACCACTGATGGAACCTGCACGTATGTTTGTTTGTTTGTGTTTGTTTGTTTTTTGGTAATATTAAGGGTTTGATTGGAGATCAGATCACAGTCTTTTCAGCTGAAAAGCTTGTGACCGCCTCGCACGCACGTTAGCTTGTCTGCAGATCCCAGCCTCCAGATCCTGTCTTTCATCACCGGCCGTTGAGCATCAGCCATCTATCAGTAAGTGCCAAAACAACGATTGCTACGTGACCCAGGCATTGCTTATACTCTTGCCGACTATTAGTGAACAGAAGTTGCAGACCAAGAACGGGAGAAGGCCTTATCCCCCTGACCTTGCCTGTCCCTGTCTAGATAAGTATTTAGTCGTTTAATAGTAGGAATAAGTATTAGTCTTTTAGCGTGTGCATGAGTATTTATTATATTTGTTATAATAAACACTAATTGTTTGGACTTACTTAAATTGTTTAGATTTATTGCTTTGAACTTGACCTTGATAACTTGTGACGGTGTCTCTTGCGGCACCTGGCGACTCCTGAGCATAGATACAGATACAGAGCCAAACCAGTGTTAAGCACATGTCCTTTAAATGGAGGCGTGTTAATCACACTAACAGTAGAACGAGCAACACTATTTAACCCCTCAAGTCTGTTCCACCATTCAATGAGATCATTACTGACCTTACTCCATTTGCACTTTGCACATATTATTTAATACCTTTGGCTAGGGGCAGCACTGTGGCGCAGTGGTTAGCCCTGCTGCCTCACGGCGCCAAGTACAGAATTTGGGTTCCATCCTGGTCCCTGGTCACTGTCCATGTAGAGTTTGCACTTTCTCCCTGTGTCTGCGTGGGTCTCACCCCCACAATCCAAAGATGTGCAAGTTAGGTGAATTGACCACATTTAATTGGAAAAAAAGAATTGGTTACTCTAAATCATTTTTTAAATAACTTTAGCTGACAAAAATGAATCAATCTCAGTTATAAAATTGATTTTGCACGAGTTGTCATTCGCAGAAGAGAATCCCAAACGTCTGTCATCCTTTGCATGAAGAAATGTTTCCTGATTTCACTCCTGAAAAGTCAGTTCTGGCTCTAATATTTTGGCCACGTCTCCTAGTTCTAGATTTCTGACGAGCAGTTATAGTTGCTGCCAATCTGCCCCAACTATTCCCTTCATTTATTAAAAACATCAATCAAATTATCATTTAAGCTTCAAAATTCCTGGGATTACAATCCCAGTTTGCTTAATCTCTCCTTTTAGTTTATCCTTTGGAGTTCAAATATGCATCCTGGTAAATTGACACTGCACGGCAGCAATGCCAATATATCCTAGGGTGTGATGCCCGGAACTATTCATAATACTTCAGATCAAAGAACAAAGAACAATACAGCACAGGAACAGGCCCTTCAGTCCTCCAAGTCTGTACCAGTCATGATTCCACCCTTGGCCAAAATCCTCAGCACTTTCTCGTGCCGTATCCCTCTTTACCTATATCAATGTATTTGTCGAGGTGCCTTTTGAACACCGTTAACGTATCTGCTTCCATAACCTCCCCTGGCAGTGCGTTCCAGGCACTCACCACCCTCTGTAAAAAAACTTGTCTCACACATCTCCTCTAAACTTTGCCCCATGGACTTTAAACCTATACCCTCTAGTGACTGACCACTCTATCCTGGGAAAGAGTGCCTGCCCAACCATTCTATCCATGCCTCTCATAATCTTGTAGATTTCTATCAGATTGCCCGTCAATCGCTGTCATCCTAATGAAAACAGTCCGTGTTTATTCAGCCTTTCTGCATAGCTAACACTCTCCAGGCCAGGCAACAACCTTCTCTGCACGCTCTCCAAAGCCTCCACATCTGTCTGGTAGTGTGGCACCCAGAATTGTGTGCAATATTCCAAGGTTCTATACAACTGTAGCATGACTTGCTAGTTTGGCCCTCTTCTACCCCCTTGTAATCTCGACCTCTAAATATGAAAATGACATTCCATTCGCCTTTTTGATTATGTTCTGTATTTGTTCATGACATTTTAATGATGAATCATGACCCCAAGTCTCTTTGGACCATCACTGATTCTAGCTTCTCTTAATTTATAAAGTAACCTGGTCAATCCATTTTAAAACCAAGGTGGATGACATCACATTTGCCGACATCAAAATCTATTGGCCATACTTTTGTCCATTTATCTTATCTGCCAATCTCTCTTTGTAATTTTATGCTTCCAGCTTCACTACTTTGAATACCTCTGTGTCATCAGCAGATTTGAATATGTGGCTTTTATCCCATCATTTAAGCCATTGATGAACAGAGTGATTAATTGAGGCCCCATCACAGGCATGTGTGGGACACAACAGTTCTCACTGTTATCCCGACTATCTGTTTCCTTCCACTCAGCCAATTTCCTAACCAGATAAATAATTTGCCTTTAATTCCATGAGCTTCTACTTTAGCTTAAAGTTGCTTCTGAGGGACTTCATGTAATGCTCTCTGGAAGCCCAGACAAATCCGTAAGTATTCTCAACTGTCCACTTCATCAGGCATGACGAACACTTCACAAATCCAAATCATTTATTTTCATTAATATTTTTTCGATGGACTTTATAATTCAAATCCAAAACCATCAGAATCCTAAGGGAAACGTAACTGGATTAGTGCGGCTCCAAGAGTAGGTCAGAGGTTGGATGCTATGCACTTAGTAACTCACCTCCAGACTCCCCAAATTCTGTCGACCATCTATAAGGCATATAGAGTGCAGTGAATTTCCCCCTATTTGGCTGGATATGTGCAACACCAATAGCACTCAAGAAGCTCAAGGCCACTCTGGAAAAGTAGTCTGCTTGATCAGCACTCAATCGTAAACATTCATTCCCATTCCAGGGGCAAGGTGAGGAGGATGAACTTGGACAAGCTATCCCCGGTGAGCAGCGGAGTGGGAGGTGCTTAGGTGACAGGTGGCACTGTTGCCCAGGAGGAAGTCATTGCCATAGAGAGCCCATTTGTGGACCATGTAATGCGAAAAAATAAGCTACCCCAAACTGGTGCCTGCTAGAATGCCAGCAGGCTTCAACGGGACAGTGTCCCCACATGGTGGCAGGCCCCAAGCCATTCCCAGCTGCAGCTAATTACTGATAGAGGTGGAAAAAGCCACTTAAGTGGTTCAATTGGGCTTTGGGTAGGTGACTCATCTGTCATCTTTGCCGCCACTGGTAAAATGGCGTTACAGTGGGAAGACTTTGGGTATACGCCTCAATGTCCTCTGTGCCATTTTTCTGGCCTTCCCCATAGTCTTCAAATTACTGATAAAATTAGGCCCCATTTCTACCCTGGCCCCTTTCTAGACTGAACCAGAATGCTTGTGACCTCAGTATCCTATTTGACCCTCAAATCGACTTTGAACCTGTAATATCCTGCAGGGGATTTGTGGGGTGGGAATGATTATCTTTTCCATGGTTGTCATGGAGTGCGGTTTCCCCACTGAGGGGTGAGGGAAGTCCATTTAGCATTGCATACTATAGTATAAGACACTGACCAGATAGAGACACAATAGGGATTTACCGAGTAGTGTATGTACCATTATTGTAAATATATCAAAGTTCTTTATTTTACTCGGTGTGGATTTCCCGTATCCTTATTAATGAACCATAGAATCACAGAATTTACAGAAGGAAGCCATTTGGCCTATTGAGTCTGTACTGGCCCTTGGAAAGATCACTCCACACTGCTAGCCTACTCCCGTTTCCCCACCGATCCTTTTGGATACTAAGGGGCAATTTAGCATGGCCAATCCACCTAATCTACACATCTTTGGAGTGTGGGAGGAAACCGGAGCACTCGGAGGAATCCTTCTCAGACACGGGGAGAAAGTGCAAACTCCACACAATCACCCAAGGCCGGAATTGAACCTAGATCACTGACGCTGTGAGGCAGCAGTGCGAACCACTGTGCCACTGTGCCGCACATTTGCCTCCGTGCCGCCCGTTGTACCTACTCCATCACTGAGACTGTCAACTCTCATCTTCATAGCCTCACATTTTCCCACCTCTGCTTCAGTTCAGGGGTTGCTGATTTCTTCATCCATGATCTTGTTACCCCAAGATTTGACTATTCTAATGTTCTTCTGGACAGTCTCCCCATTTTCCAACCTCCGTAAAATTAAATTTATCTAAAACTCTGCTCCTTTAACTTACATAACACGATGTTCCATTCCCCGTGTGCTTGTTGGCCTGTTTTGATTCCAGGTTGAGCAACACCTCAATGCTAACTTTCTGTTCCTAGTTTTCAAATCCCTCATCCGTCCTTACATCTGTAACTTCCTCAGACTGACAACCCTTCAAAATCACTGCATTCCTTCACTTTTAATCTCTTCTAACTCACTGACTTTCATGACTCGACCATTGGCAGCCTTATCCACTTTGGAAATCTTCACTCCCTTCTTTTATTACACTCCTGTATCATCTTTTATTCCAATTCTTTGTGTGTAATACTACGGAGTGTAATATGTGTTACTCAAACCTTGGGCGGCATTAGAACATAAGAACATAAGAACTAGGAGCAGGAGTAGGCCATCTGGCCCCTCGAGCCTGCTCCACCATTCAATTAGATCATGGCTGATCTTTTGTGGACTCAGCTCCACTTTCCGGCCCGAGCACCATAACCCTTAATCCCTTTATTCTTCAAAAAACTATCTATCTTTACCTTAAAAACATGTAATGAAGGAGCCTCAACTGCTTCACTGGGCAAGGAATTCCATAGATTCACAACCCTTTGGGTAAAGAAGTTCCTCCTAAACTCAGTCCTAAATCTACTTCCCCTTATTTTGAGGCTATGCCCCCTAGTTCTGCTGTCACCCGCCAGTGGAAACAACCTGCCCGCATCTATCCTATCTATTCCCTTCATAATTTTAAATGTTTCTATAAGATCCCCCCTCATCCTTCTAAATTCCAACGAGTACAGTCCCAGTCTACTCAACCTCTCCTCATAATCCAACCCCTTCAGCTCTGGGATTAACCTAGTGAATCTCCTCTGCACACCCTCCAGCGCCAGTACGTCCTTTCTCAAGTAAGGAGACCAAAACTGAACACAATACTCCAGGTGTGGCCGCACTAACACCTTATACAATTGCAACATAACCTCCCTAGTCTTAAACTCCATCCCTCCAGCAATGAAGGACAAAATTCCATTTGCCTTCTTAATCACCTGTTGCACTTGTAAACCAACCTTCTGTGACTCATGCACTAGCACACCCAAGTCTCTCTGAACAGCGGCATGCTTTAATATTTTATCGTTTAAATAATAATCCCGTTTGCTGTTATTCCTACCAAAATGGATAACCTCACATTTGTCAACATTGTATTCCATCTGCCAGACCCGAGCCCATTCACTTAACATATCCAAATCCCTCTGCAGACTTACAGTATCCTCTGCACTTTTCGCTTTACCACTCATCTTAGTGTCATCTGCAAACTTGGACACATTGCCCTTGGTCCCCAACTCCAAATCATCAATGTAAATTGTGAACAATTGTGGGCCCAACACGGATCCCTGAGGGACACCACTAGCTACTGATTGCCAACCAGAGAAACACCCATTTATCCCAACTCTTTGCTTTCTATTAATTAACCAATCCTCTATCCATGCTACTACTTTACCCTTAATGCCATGCATCTTTATCTTATGCAGCAACCTTTTGTGTGGCACCTTGTCAAAGGCTTTCTGGAAATCCAGATATACCACATCCATTGGCTCCCCATTATCTACTGCACTGGTAATGTCCTCAGAAAATTCCACTAAATTAGTTAGGCATGACCTGCCTTTAACGAACCCATGCTGCGTCTGCCCAATGGGACAATTTCTATCCAGATGCCTCGCAATTTCTTCCTCGATGATAGATTCCAGCATCTTCCCTATTACCGAAGTTAAACTCACTGGCCTATAATTTCCTGCTTTCTGCCTACCTCCTTTTTTAAACAGTGGCGTCACGTTTGCTAATTTCCAATCCACCGGGACCACCCCAGAGTCTAGTGAATTTCGGTAAATTATCACTAGTGCATCTGCAATTTCCCTAGCCATCTCTTTTAGCACTCTGGGATGCATTCCATCAGGGCCAGGAGACTTGTCTACCTTTAGCCCCATTAGCTTGCCCATCACTCCCTCCTTAGTGATAACAATCCTCTCAAGGTCCTCACCTGTCATAGCCTCATTTCTATCAGTCGCTGGCATGTTATTTGTGTCTTTCATTGTGAAGACCGACCCAAAAAACCTGTTCAGTTCCTCAGCCATTTCCTCATTTCCCATTATTAAAACTCCCTTCTCATCCTCTAAAGGACCAATATTTACCTTAGCCACTCTTTTTTGTCTTATATATTTGTAAAAACTTTTACTGTCTGTTTTTATATTCTGAGCAAGTTTACTCTCATACTCTATCTTACTCTTCTTTATAGCTTTTTTAGTAGCTTTCTGTTGCCCCCTAAAGATTTCCCAGTCCTCTAATCTCCCAGCAATCTTTGCCACTTTATATGCTTTTTCCTTCAATTTGATACTCTCCCTTATTTCCTTAGATACCCACGGTCGATTTTCCCTCTTTCTTCCGTCCTTCCTTTTTGTTGGTATAAACCTTGGCTGAGCACTGTGAAAAATCGCTTGGAAGGTTCTCCACTGTTCCTCAACTGTTCCACCATAAAGTCTTAGCTCCCAGTCTACCTTAGCTAGTTCTTCTCTCATCCCCTTGTAATCTCCTTTGTTTAAACACAAAACACTAGTATTTGATTTTACTTTCTCACCCTCCATCTGTATTTTAAATTCCACCATATTGTGATCGCTCCTTCCGAGAGGATCCCTAACTATGAGATCATGAATCAATCCTGTCTCATTACACAGGACAAGATCTAGGACCGCTTGTTCCCTCGTAGGTTCCATTACATACTGTTCTAGGAAACTATCGCAGATACATTCTATAAACTCCTCCTCACGGTTGCCTTGACCGACCTGGTTAAACCAATCGACATGTAGATTAAAATCCCCCATGATAACTGCTGTACCATTTCTACATGCATCAGTTATTTCTTTGTTTATTGCCTGCCCCACCATCTCGTTACTATTTGGTGGCCGATAGACTACTCCTATCAGTGACTTTTTTGCCTTACTATTCCTGATTTCCACCCAAATGGATTCAACCTTATCCTCCATAGCACCGATGTCATCCCTTACTATTGCCCGGATGTCATCCTTAAATAACAGAGCAACACCACCTCCCTTACCATCCACTCTGTCCTTCCGAATAGTTTGATACCCTCGGATATTTAACTCCCAGTCGTGACCATCCTTTAACCATGTTTCAGTAATGGCCACTAAATCATAGTCATTTACGATGATTTGTGCCACCAACTCATTTACTTTATTCCGAATACTACGAGCATTCAGGTAAAGTACACTTATGTTGGTTTTTTTACCTCTGTTTTGAATCTTAACATCTCCAGTTTTATTCCTTTTGTTATTACTGGGCCTATTCACTGTGCTCCCCTCAGTCACTGTACCTTGTACTGTCGCCCTTATGGATTTCTGACTATATCTTCTCTGCCTTGCACTTTTCCCCTTACTTCCTTTTGTTTCTGTCCCTGTTTTACTACCTTCCAACTTCCAGCATTGGTTCCCATCCCCCTGCCACATTAGTTTAAACCCTCCCCAACAGCTCTAGAAAACTATGACATCGGTTCCAGTCCTGCCCAAGTGCAGACCGTCCGGTTTGTACTGGTCCCACCTCCCCCAGAACCGGTCCCAATGCCCCAGGAATTTGAATCCCTCCCTCTTGCACCATCTCTCGAGCCACGCATTCATCCTATCTATCCTGACATTCCTACTCTGACTAGCTCGTGGCACTGGTAGCAATCCTGAGATTACTAACTTTGAGGTCCTACTTTTTAGTTTAACTCCTAACTCCCTGAATTCCGCTTGTAGGACCTCATCCCGTTTTTACCTATATCGTTGGTGGCTATGTGCACCACGACAGCTGGCTGTTCACCCTCCACCCCCAGAATGTCCTGCAGCCGCTCCGAGACATCCTTGACCCTTGCACCAGGGAGGCAACATACCATCCTGGAGTCTCGATTGCGTCCACAGAACCGCCTGTCTATTCCCCTTACGATCGAGTCCCCTATCACTATAGCCCTGCCATTTTTCTTCCTGCCCTGCTGTGCAGCAGAGCCAGCCACGGTGCCATGAACCTGGCTGCTGCTGCCTTCCCCTGGTGAGCCATCTTCCTCAACAGTATCCAAAGCGGTATATCTGTTTTGCAGGGAGATGACCGCAGGGGACACCTGCACTGCCTTCCTACTCTTGCTCTTTCTTTTGGTCACCCATTTTCTATCTCCCTCAGTAACCTTCACCTGCGGTGTGACCAACTCGCTAAACGTGCTATCCACGACCTCCTCAGCATCGCGGATGCTCCAAAGTGAGTCCATCCGCAGCTCCAGAGCCGTCAAGCGGTCTAACAAGAGCTGCAACTGAACACACTTCTTGCACGTGAAGGAGCCAGGGACAGTGGACGTGTCCCTGAGCTCCCACATCGCACACGAGGAGCATGACACGGGTCTGGGATCTCCTGCCATGTCTTAAACCCTTGGTAAACTTAAACAACTAGAATTTCAAAATAAAAATAAATAAATTAGACAATGAAAAGAAAAAGAGAGACTACTTACCAGTCACTTACCAGGGTAAAAAAGCACCTCCTCACACTCTGCACCGATTTACCTCACTGCACCAAATTACCAAGTTTAAATCTCCCACTCTGTATGAGTCTCACTCCGGACGTGTGTCCTGGAAAAGTGCTCGCTTCCTACCCGGCGTGACGGGGGGTCCCGGAGTAGGGGAGTGGCGCCAACCACTCAGGGGTTGGGCCTCCCCAAAGGTGGGGAATTCTCCCCACCTTTGGGGGCCAGCCCAGCGCCGGAGCGGTTGGCATCAGAAGACTGGCGCAAAAAACCGGCGCCCCCGGCAGCGGGACTGGCCGATAGGCTTTCGCTGGTCGGCGCATGTGCCGGCAGTGACGTCAGCGGCAGCTGGCCGCTGATGTCCCTGCCGGCGCATGCGCGATGTGGGGTTCTCTTCCGCTTCCGCCATGGCGGAGGAATACTGCACCCAGGGCACTGGCATGGAGTCTGAGCGGGGGGCCCCGATCACGGGCCAGGCCACCGTGGGGGCACCCCCGGGGTTCGATTGCCCCCTGCCCCCCCCCCCCAGGACCCCGGGGCCCGCTCGCGCCGCTGATCCCGCCATTCCAGAGGTGGTTCAAACCTCGGTGGCGGGAGAGGCCTCCCAGCGGCGGGACTTCAGCCCATCCGGGCCGGAGAATCACCGCAGGGGCCTCTCCGATCGGAGTGGCGAGATTCCCGCCACCACCACTTCCCGGGTGGCGGAGAATCTCTGCCACGGCGGGGGCGGGATTTTCGGTGGCCCCAGGCGATTCTCCGACCCTGCTGGGGGTCGGAGAATTTCATCCCTTTTTGCTGATGAGGTTTTCTGAATCTCGATGATGAAAACTAGAATTCGTCCAGTAGTAACAAAAGGTTTATTGAGTAGCTATAACAATAATTGCGTGAGTTCTTTACTTTAACATTGATACTAGTGATAAGATTAATAAGATCTAACTACAGTAACTATGCTTGACTTCACTAACCATCTGAGCTAATCTGATACTTCTGTCCTGGTCACAGTACATCCAAAAGAGAGCGAGAGAGGCACAATGCAGTTGCTTTTATACCCCTGTTGGTCGAGCCCTCTAGTAATCATCTGGTGCTACTGATTACCCATTAACCCCTTATGTATATGCACATAGAGATCACTACACCCCCTTTTTTTCTTGTGTCACGTATTTTCTGTATGTTGTAAAGAAAATTGAACAAACATAATGGATGCAGTTTGCAAATGCATTACATAAAACAACGAGTTAATCAGTCAAATGTTAATACATTTAGTCTCTTAGGTTTTTTTCTTTCTTCCGTTTGCTTGTGGTTTCTTAAGTTTGCTTGTGGTTCAGTCCCAACAAGTCACCATAAGGTGTTCAAATGGTTGAACCACTTCATTGTCTGATTTTGACTTCTTTTTCTATGCTTGTGGTAGCGATTCTGTGTTACATCTTTGTTGTCTGACCTGGACTTTTTCCTGTGCTTGCAGCATTGATTCTGTATATCATCTGCATTGAAAGCTGGTTTGCTTGTTTGTTGTGGGGCAGATATGAATTTGCGAGATTTGTTGTCATGCCATGTTATATTTGTACTCTTGCTATTGTTTTGGACTGTGCTACTACATTGTCCTTCATGTGCAGAGTTGTACCATTTTGCACCGGTTTCATTGTTGTTGTTTTTGTTGTTTCTGTCTTTGTTGTTTTCGTTGTTGTTCTTGTTGCTGTTTTTGTTGCGCTTGTTTTTGTTGTTCTTGTTGTGCTCAATGACTGTTCCTTTTAGATAATTTGAGTCATTCTCAGAGTTATTGGTATCAGTGTCCTTTGTGGTATCTGATGTTTCATTGTGCTTTTTGAATGGAGGTTTGTCAGAATGATCTGATGTTGCATTGATCCTGGTGTCATCAGTTATTTATGGTTGATTTGATTCCTCTTTGCTTTCTTGGTGTTCCTCTTCTGGAGTCAAAATCTTCAAGATTTCATTTTCTTGCGGGTGGTTTAGAGTAGCTGAGGTTTTAATTGATGTGGTCTCACTGGACTCATGAGTAGTTTTACTTTGATTGTTGAGTGCTTCTGTACAGACGAGCTGAGATCTGTCAGTCTCGCTGTGATCTTGCACATCTTGTATGTCGATTGTGATCACTGTGTCACTATTCGTACATACAATGGTTGGACATTCATTGTCTTTGTGCTGTTGATTAAATGAGCTGGGTAGACCTTCATAGTCTTCCTCCAGTGGCTCAAATAACGTGGATAGACCTTCATAGTCCTCTTCATGCATGGTTGTTGCTCTGGAGTCTTTAACTGCTTCCATTCTGGAGTCTGTCAATTATGTCTCGGAGGAGGCTTCCATCGCTCTCTCTGTGGAGTCTTTCATCGTTCTCTGTGTGGAGTCGTGTAGTCTTCTCTCTGTGGAGGTGATCAGCGCTCTCTCAACTGAGTCGGTCAGTACTCTGTGTGGTGTCGATTTCTACTTGACTGATTGACAGGTTGCTGTCATCCAATGAATCAACGATCTGCCACTGCATCATGGTATTGGATTCATCTACCATGAGTAGAGTCGTATTGAACTTTTCAACCGTGTTGTTGATGCTATGATAATCATATCTGAACAACTCAGCCATGTCTGAGTGGTATTCTTCAATAAACAAATCATCTGGTTTGGTTTTGGATTTGTTATTGTCCTCTTTATGTTCAATGAACAAATCATCTTCTTTGGTTTCTGATATTTTATTGTGCTCTTCACTTTGGGTGGTGCAAATTGCTTGTTCCAGGGTGCTGCGAAAGCGGTTTCCAACTGTGTGTTGAAGTTCAGGCACTGTTGTGCCTTTTGAGGTAAAAAAAATTGGGTTTTATATCTTTAAAACTCTTATTTTTAATTTTCGGGCATTGTTGCTTTATGTGGGCGTGGTCTGAGTCTTCTGATGTCATGATGCTCGTGACATAAAGCGTAAGAATTGACTGTGCATGCGCAGTTCGATTTTCCTTTACTGTGCGCTCTTTTTACAACTGCGCATGTGCGACATCTCGTGCATGCGCAGAATGCTGTTTTACCGGCTTGCGTCTTTTAGGGAAGTGCGCATGTTCAGACTGGTCAGACTGCACACATGAAAGATGGCTGTCACTCAGAACATCCATCTTCTTAAGTTTCAACACTGCCTCTGCCTCGTGGTGAGTGTTCTCGCCGTTTTGTCTTTGGATAAATTGAAGGTACTGATTTATTTTCTGTTCATGCACTATGCATTGTTCAATCGCGATTTCTAGAGTTAGATACTTTTTTTGTGAAAGTTCTTCCCTTAAACTTTCATCAGATAGTCCACAAATTAATTGATCCATTATCATTGAGTCTCTGAAATCAGCAAAATTACAACCTTGAGGTCGGTAATAAAATCAGTGATTGACTCACCGTTTCTCTGGAACCTATTACAAAAGTTAAATCTTTCCAGGATTTCATTAGACTGACTTTTATAGTGTTCTTCAAATTTTGTGATAATCATGTTAAATTTAGTTTTGTCCTCACCTTCCAGGAAATTAAAGGAGTTATAGATCTCTATAGCTTCATGTCCTGCTATTGCGAGTAGCAGTGCTATTTTCCTTTTTTCAGAGGCCGTGTTTAAATCATTACCTACCATATATACTTGGAACTTTTGTACAAACATTTTCCAGTTATTACTTAAGTTATGTTAGTTTTCAGCTGCCATGTATCTTGAACGTAGTCCATCGAATTGTTTACTCGTCGAGGATCCAAATGCTGCAAAGTCTTCCACAATCGAACAGTTGGTACTTTATTTTCTTTCTTCTGGTCTAACCTATTCTAACTAGTTCTTTTAAAGCCATTAGTCCTGGTACCATATTTTATTACACTCCTGTATCATATTTTATGACACTTCTTTGGGTGGTTTGATATACAATGGAGTGTAAGATGTGTTACTCAAACCTTGGTTGCTGATGAGGTCTTCTGAATCTTGATGAAGACTCAAACTCGTCCAGTAGTAACAAAAGGTTTATTGAGTAACTGTAACAATAACTTTGTGAGTTCTTTACTTTAACATTGATACTAGTGATAAGGTTAACAAGATCTAACTACAGTAACTATGCTTGACTACAGTAACCATCTGATAATCTGATACTCCTGTCCTGGTCAGAGTACATTCGAAAGAGAGCGAGAGAGGCACAATGCGGTTGCTTTTATACCCCTGTTGGTCCGGCCCTCTAGTGATCATCTGGTGCTACTGATTACACATTAACCCCATAGAGATCACTACATCCCTAACCCTCTCCGCCTCTTTACCTTTCTATGTCCCTTTAAGAGTTGCAGTAAAACCCACCTCCTCGATAAAACATTTGGTCAACTGTCCTAATATATCCTTGTGCACCTCAGTGTAGAATTTTCTTTGATAACATTATTGTGATGAGCTTTGTGATATTTTGTGATGTGGGCAGCATGTTAGCACAGTGGTTAGCACTGATGTCTCACAGCACCAGGGGCCGGAGTTCAATTCCGGCCTTGGGTGACTGTCTGTGTGGAGTTGGCACTTTCTCCACGTGTCTGCGTGGGTTTCCTCCAGATGCTCCGGTTTCCTCCCACAGCCCAAAAATGTGCAGGTTAGGTGGATTGGCCATGCTAAAATAGTTCCATAGTGTCCAAAGGTTATATTATAATAATCTTTATTGTCACAAGTAGGCTTACACTGCAATGAAGTTACTGTCAAAAGCCCTTGTCACCAAATTCCGGCACCTGTTTGGGTACACAGAGGGAGAATTCAGAATGTCCAAATTACCTAACAGCGCGTCTTTCGGGACTTGTGGGAGAAAACTGGAGCACCCGGAGGAAACCCACACAGACACAGGAAGAACATGCAGATTCCACACAGACAGTGACCCAAGCCGGGACCTGAACCTGGGAATCTGGAGCTGTGAAGCAACAGTGCTAACCACTGTGCTACCATGCTGCCCATAAGGTCAGGTTGCGGGGAGTGGGCCGAGGTAGGGTGCTGTTTCGGGGGGTCGTTGCAGACCCGATGAGCCAAATGACCTCCTTCTGCAATATAGGGATTCGATGGTTCTAATGATGCTATATAAATACAAGTTGTTGTTACATCAATGGATGAAGAAATATGTATGAAAAGAACAAATATGTATGAAAAGAATCAATACATGAGAGACATAATAATTGTGGAATTTGTCACTTTGTCACTGTGCTGCATTAACATGAAAAAATTATCCAAAAGAAGCAATACAAATTAAATTGATCAATACTGATTCTGTTACCACAGGAAAGGGCTCACGTTGACTGTGTCAACACAGTACTGGCAATACCAGCAATCAACTGCACTCCCATCAATCATAAGCATAAGACAGAGGCCCAATAAAATGGAACATTTCTGTTCTTGATGATGTAAAGCAAAGTTAATTATTAATGAACTGAGGAGCCAGTTGTGGAGCCCTATTTATTGGAACCAGAGAAAATAAAAATTGATAATGCAATAGCAAGTAGTAAAATATAAATTCCCAGCAGAGTAAAGAGAAAGTATTTCTAATCTATTGTAAGTCTGTTTTTATCAAGGGTCAGCAGCTGCAACTCCGGCGGTCAATAATAACTTGCTAATTTTATTTCTGTTGCTGCTAACAGGATAAAGTCTAAGAATATAATTTTTCAATTTTATAAACATAAAAATAGCATATATACGTGTAAACCTATTATTAAATCATTTTTAATAATTGTCAACTTTTATTATATCAAGAACGAATAAAGGTTGGGGAACCTCAGGACATACTTGTGTGGAGGATGGACACTAACACAGACTGGCTGGTCCGAGCTGCCCATGTATATGTTATATTTTGATTCATGTTTATGACATGCAGTGAACAGAAATAGGAAACACACAATGGTGGCAGCGCCACCAAGTGTCAGAGAATAGAAACTTAATTTTATAAAGTAAATGGTATTTGTTCAAAGTAAAGCTAAAAGGTGTTTACATAGATAGAATTTACAGTGCAGAAGGAGGCCATTCGGCCCATCGAGTCTGCACCGGCTCTTGGAAAGAGCACCCTACCCAAGGTCAACACCTCCACCCTATCCCCATAACCCAGTAACCCCACCTAACACTAAGGGCAATTTTGGACACTAAGGGCAATTTATCATGGCCAATGCACCTAACCTGCACATCTTTGGACTGTTGGACTGTTGGTTTCTAGGTATTACAAAGCATCCCAAGGCATGACTCAATCATGCCATAGACACTGAGTAAGTATGACAACAGGAAGCATATTTAATCACAAGACTTATAATATAGATGTGATTATGGCTGTCACTCTGCAGACATTTTATTGAAACTGGTATATTTTCGAGCAGTGCAGCATCATTCTGCCAACTTTGCGATGAGTTGTGGACAGAACTTTGCTGGGAACTATTTAAAAGCAGCATAAGAACAATGGGGTAGGTGGCTCTTTACTGACATTGATGGCAATAGATTTCAGCTTCGGTAACATTCTATTCTCTGAGGTAATTGGTAATGTGTTCACGTCCTACTCAAGAAACGTGCGCACGTTTTCTTTTTGTGTATCTTCACTTTTCGTTTCCCTTTGGGGAATAGAGTGGCAGTGGTGGAAGGATTCCTGAGCTGATTATCAACCTGTTGAGCCGGGTTATGAACACTCCTTTCTGTGGCCAAAAAGTCCTGGCATTGGACTTGGACCCAGAGCTTCTGATCCAGAGGTAGGGATGCTACCACTGTGCCACAAAGGCTATCACTTGTGCACATAATCCAGGACCACACTTGGATTCAGTACTGAGGCACTTCTGCAAAGTCAGAGGTGCTGTCTCTTGGACAAGACATTAAACCAAGGTCCTATCTGCTGTCTTAGGTAGGTATGGAAGAATCTATGGCACAATTCAAAGAAGTAAAGGGATGTTTTACTGGTATCCTGCATAAAACAAAGGCTGGATTCTTTGGTCCTCCAGTCATGTTTCTCGGCAGCGTGCCAATCATTGGCAGTGGGATTCTCGACTCCCACTGCTTGTCAATGGGATTTCCCATTGAAGCCATCCCATGCCACCGGGAAGCCCACGGATAGGGGCGCGCTTTCTGCAGGAACAGAGAATCCCAATGGCCGGAGAATCCGGCCCTTATCCCACAATCAAAGCAACTGAAGCAGATGAACTGCCCTTTGAGGGACCTTGCTGCACAAATTTGCCACCACATTTCCCTACAATGCGAGTTACATTTTAAGAGTATTGCATTATGTGTGAACTGCTTTGGGACATCTGAAGGTTAGGAAAAGTGTTATATTAATGCAAGTTTTTGTTTCTAAATGTTGTTAATAACACTTAAATGTTAGATCAAGCAGAAACCTTTTCTATTTCATTTTACACTGTTGAAAGTGTACTCCAGCATAGTACATGGCACATGGTATGAACGAACCTCCTTTGAGAATGATGGCAGAGGTACTGGAATTCATTCAGGAACTCTAAGCCCACTATAAAATTTGCTGGTAATCAAGGTAATGACAACCCAAGTGAATTGAATGCATCAGCACAATTCCTGGTTGGAGGAATTAAATGGTAGAATCAATTTGCAAAGCTGACACAAAGGTCTAATGTTACAAAGTTGTGATCATTTACTATCGTAAAGGAGATTAATTCATGATCATTATCCTTCTGCATTGCATAGATCTGTTTAAATAATTGGAATGGTAAGACCTAATACAGATCATTGGTAAAAAGGAAGAAGATTAATGGAATTATTTAATATACTAAATAGAACGGACAACTAATTGAAAACTGATAAATATTCAGTTACATATTTCATTGAAATAAGTCTCACTGATTAAATCAACTTATTTCAACTCAATGCCAACCTTGAATAAAGCTACCAATAAACATATTGTAATCTCTGTTGTGCAGACATTATTTTCACTCCACCACCAGCTCGGGGCTTTCTGACGTCCAACAATAGTGATGCCAACAAGTATTGTATGCAACCAGTTACATTTAAATATTGTCAGGTGGATGTACCTTTAAGAAATGGGTGTTTATCAAATAGCTGCAGTGATGTCAGTTTGTGGGTGGAGCTGGGCTGTCTGTCTCTCAGTTTCGTTTTTGAGCTGGAAGCTGCAGTGTGTTTTTGGTTTCGTTTTCAGAGGTGAAGAGCTGCATTTACAGAAAGAAGATGTTATGATCGCTCTCTGCAATCTAAAGATCATTTGATGATTTCAAAGGAATACGTGTTTCTGTGGATAATTTAAACCTGCTGTCTTTATAAAGCCATGATGTGGAGATGCCGGCGTTGGACTGGGGTGAGCACAGTAAGAAGTCTTACAACACCAGGTTAAAGTCCAACAGGTTTGTTTCAAACACGAGCTTTCGGAGCACGGCTCCTTCTTCAGGTGAATTCACCTGAAGAAGGAGCCGTGCTCCGAAAGCTCGTGTTTGAAACAAACCTGTTGGACTTTAACCTGGTGTTGTAAGACTTCTTACTGTCTTTATAAAGGATCTGGATCGGCGCAGGCTGGGAGGGCCGAAGGGCCTGTTCCTGTGCTGTAATTTTCTTTGTTCTTTGTTCTTTATTTAAAACATCTTGTGGATGTTGTTTGGAAAGTTATCAAGGTTTATCTATAGAGTACTGTATCTTGGGGGGGGGGGTGGTCAGGATTGGTAGTTGATAAACTGTTTACTGTGTGTTTATAAAATATTAACTGGATTCATAGAATAAACATTGTTTTACTTCAAACATATTTTAGCTCTCTGTTGCATCACAGCTGTGGGCCCTTGTGCTCCCATAACCAAACTCTATTTAAAGTTGTGGGTCAGGTGAACTCCATGATATACTTTGGTGTTCTCTAAACCCTGGCCCATAATAATATTCTCACAGATGGCAAACCAGAAAGTATAAACTTTATCCTTCACCTTTTAATCATTTTACAGGCAGCAGAATAAAGATTGATAAAACAAGTTGGATTAAATGAAATTCCATAAACATGATGATAGAAAGTATTTTTTTTAACTTTACAAAGCTGTAGAATTTTATCATAATTGAGAAATCTGACATATCTCACATACAAAATTAGCTTCTCAGGGCCAGAGAGGTTGTTTCGGAGCATTTATGAAATTAGTATGCTGTTCAAAACCCAGCTACAACTCATTCAACAAGCTGTAATTTTTTTAAAGGACTTTTGCAACCTGACTAATACCATAAAAATGTACGTTCATGTGAATTCAAATTATTCCAGAAGGATTCTACCTGCAGGGTCATCAACAGTGCGCCTTGTGAAGAAATGGCAAACACCAACAACAACTTCTGCGTTCCCACATTTAACAGCGAGTATGTATGCAGACATCAGAGGTTTCTCAGCTCCAAAGCAATGATAGTGGATACTCATAGTTTGTGTAATTTTAACCATAAAATCAGGGCCATGCTGCTGCTTCTGGAATGGTTACTTATTATAGCATACTGGAGTCACCCTGTTATTATTCCCTGCTGGTAGTAGTCTTTTAACTGATTGCACAACAATGGCAATGATTATTAAGCAATAAATTCATATTATGTTAACTATATGCAAATATCATCGACCCAATAAGCAGATTTAAAGGCAGAAATCAAAAATATCTGGGAACTGCGAAGATAGTCTTATGTTTGCTCTACCAATTTGCTGGCATTTGGCAGCATTTAAATAATTTTGATGCATGTCATGTGTTCAGGAAATTTCTTCTGAACAACATCATCAAGTACAAACAGAGCAGCTTTCATTGCATTAGGGGATGTGCTTGTTAATCAGAATTCTCAGTGCTAATTTGAGAAATGGCAGACAAGAAAAATAAGATTGCAATACCTTCTGGTTTAGCTGCTGGGAACTTGTTTACTGATCGATTGCCAGAATTTGAGGCGAAGCCCAGTTTAGGCTGTTTATCTGACATTTCTGCAATCTTCTGCCAAAATTACAGTCGCCGATCAGACAAACGTCCTGAGAAAATTCCAACCAATTAATGGAGCTTATTTAATGCATTTGCTACAGGTTTTTAAAAAAATCATAATTATTTCCCATGGAGATTTACATGATTAATATGACCAGTTTGCATGTGGAAGAAACAAAAACTGTCCAAAATCAAGTGCCACATGCTTACTACTAGTCATATGAATACCAAAATAAAAAATACATGGATAGGTTGATCAAACATCACATTTACTTTCAGACTTAGTCATTAAATGTAATACAATATCAAAATTTGTTATCTGCAATAATTAAATGTCAAACGCAAGCACCTTGCTGAGTTTACACATATATAACACAGATAGCTGCATTTGTACAGATGAAGTACCAAGGTTGGAATTACCTACTAGACATTGGCTGGAAAATTTTCCAAGGTCTCTATTTATCATATATGCAAAAGTTATAGTGGGGTTAAAACTTTAACTGTGCCATAAATTTAACATGTGAACGATTTCTAGCTTAGATGTTTTACTTCCATTGAAAGGAAGACACGTTTAAAAAAAAAATTCTTTGCTACTAACAAGTGTTTTAGAAAGGTGCAATGAAAGATTGTTCTGGCTGGAGAATTGGGCAGGGCCTGAAAACTGGCATGCAGATCATGAAGCAGGATTAACCCTTACCCATTGCTTCTGAAGTAGGCTGCAAACTGATTCTGTGCTGCCTCCTAATTTAAATAATTGCAGCCTACAGCTCATACTAAAGGTGCAGTTGGACGGCTGCAGAACTGAGCTAGCGGTGCAAATTGTTCCAGGAAAGCACACAAGTTCACCTCGGAAAGGAAAGCTGCATGGTGCCTGTAATAAACGCGACAAGTCGTTCCACAAGTTATTTTAACCTGAGCAAAAATAGAAATTATTGAAAACTAGACTACAAAAAGTCTAATGGAATGTCAGCCTCTATCTTCAGGGAGCTGGCATGCAAACAGGTGGAAGTCATTCCAAAGTTGTATTAAGTGCTGATTACATCACATCAGAATTATTACTTTCAATTTTGAGCAGTACACCTTAGGAAGAACATCTTGCACAGGGAGCAGCACAGATATGCCAGGTTAAAAGGGCTCAATTACGAGGGCAGGTTGCATACTCCAGCTTTGTGGTTGAATAGAACATAGAACATAGAACACTACAGCGCAGTACGGGCCCTTCGGCCCTCGATGTTGCGATGTAGAAGATCAAAGGGTGATCACGATGATTAAAGGGTCGATAGGGTAGATAGAAACGCTTCCCTCTGTTGGAGGAGTCCAGAACAAAATTTGAGCTTGGCCATTCAGGGATGTGGGTGCACTTTTTCAGATAGGTTAACTCCCTTGATCAAAAGGCTGTTCAAGCTAAGAAAATTGAAAATATTAAAACTGAAATAGATTTTTATTGAATCAGGTTACTAAGCGATTTGCATGGTAAGTGGAATTCAGCCATGGTCTAATTGACTATCAGCACAGGCTTGTGGTCTATTACTCTCCTTATGAAATGTTTCTTGGTGCCAGACATAAACTTGCATTTAACAACCTTGAATTTGAATGTTGTATTTGTTGTGACTGGCTAAGGAGCAGTTGCAGAGAGCACAGGTATGTCTGAATAATAAATAACTGGCTTATAGTATGTGGAAATATACAGGGCTACAGGTGTTACTCTGTCTAAGCCAAGAGCTTTCTCCCTCTCGGCTCTACAGACCAGCTGGCACATGGCTTGTTCAACAGAGAATTGTGTGATGTTTTTGTCTCTGCCACACAAATGGCTTCTTTAAATAATTCAAAATTGCAAAAATGGCTGATATGTTAATTTAGATGAGTCATGGCTCCTCAAAGCAGAGATGTTAATTAAATTGTCGTCTTTTGAAGAAGTCTTTGCTGCTGGTATCAAAGGTGTCCTGAGTTTTCACACTTTAAAAAAAATTCACATTGTCCATTCAAGACTCATTGAATTTCAGATGTTTCTTGCTGGAGATGAGCACAACCTGGTTCACCCATACAGCCGATTATGCTTGAATCCACAACAGATGTCAGGTGACTTCTAGGAGCCATGTTCTCTAAAGATCCCTTGTGTCCATCTTTAAAAGGGGATTATATTTGTTACAAAAATCTATAGTATAATTACATATTATTGACAGTATTACAAGAGTAACTGGAAATAAAATAATAGATAGTATTTACAGTATGAAAACAGACCATTCAGCCCAACAGATACATGCTGGTGTTCATGCTCCACGTGAACCTCCTTGCATCCTTTTTTACTGAATAATAAATACTTTGATTTTTTTGTTTTTGTTTCTCTGCTCATATGTTTATCTGGCTTCCCATCGAATATATCAATGTTCCTTGTGGTAGCATGCTTCACATAATAACAGCTCTTCGGATAAAGTCATTCTGACTCAATTGCAGATTTAATTTATTACTAACTATCTTATACTTGTTACCTTTATTTCTGGCCTAACCAACAAGTGGAAACATCCTCTCTATATTTTCCCTCCCAAATTCTTTCAGAATCTTAAAGTGGCATGGTGGCACAGTGGTTAGCACTGCTGCCTCACAGCGCTCGGAACCCGGGTTCAATTCTAGCCTCGGGTGACTGTGTGGAGTTTGTACTTTCCCTCCGTGTCTGCTCCAGTTTCCTCCCACAGTTCGAAGATGTGCAGGTTAGGTGCATTGGCCATGCTAAATTGCCCCTTCGTGTTCAAAACCTTAGGTGGGGTTACTCGGTTACATGAATAGCTTTGGGGCAATGGCCTACGGATGGTACTCTTTCCAATGATCAGTGCAGACTCAATGGGTCAAATGGCCTCCTTCTGCGCTGTAGGGATTCTAAGATTCCAAATACCTCTCTCAGGTCACCCCTTCATCTTCTCTTTTCCGAGAAAAGAGTCACATGTATTCAATATTCCCTGAGAAGCATAATATCTTCATCTGGAAGCATGCTCATTCATCTGTTTTCCACGTTCTCTCAATCCATGCATACCAAATGTGGTTTCACCATGTTTCACTGCAAGTTTTACATCACTTTTCTGCGTTTGAATTCTTTAGAAATAAACCAGAGTGCTTTGTTTTATAGATTTATTAACCTGTGCCACTACTTCAAATGATTTGTGCATATATTCCCTCATATCCCGATGCTGCTTGACCCAGTACAAGTAATTTTCCTTTCTGCCAACAAGTGCATAGTTTCATAAACTTCCAAACAAAATGTAGCACCTCACATATATCTGCAGTAAAGTTCAATTGCTTATTACATGTTCATTCTGCAAGTTCAATAAGTCTTCCTCTGCATACAGTCCAATTTGGTATTGTTTTTGAAAGTTCTAAATTGTCCTTCCAATTCCCGAGTCCAAATGACTTATGTAAATGTGAACAATATGAGTCCAACATTTGTCACTTTGTATAACATCCTTGAACCCCTGTTGTGAGGCAGATTATTATACAATCTCAGGAATCCCGGGTACAGAACGATCGTTTGGGAGGGCACTACCTCAAGAGAAGGTGTCTGAAGCAGGACCCTACCCAACTGAGAAATCATTGGACATTTATACATTGAGAAGAACATAGGCAGTATGTTGCTTAAATTCCAACATTTCCTGTTTTAGGTGTACATTAAACAAATACTTCAATTTTCAGATTTTCACACGACAAGGTGTCTCCTACCCCAAGCATTAACTGTCATCCAGATGTCTCAGCCACTCTTCCTATTCACTCCCTAGAGCCTCTTGCTCCCAGCTCTGGCCTTGTAATGCCTAGTCAGATTTTTAGGAGTACAGAGGCCATAAGGCATTCAAGTCACTGATATGAAGATGTCCGATGTTTACTGATACTAGCTGATTGTTTAACCATGTAGGTATTCATCTAGCGGTGCCTGTGTGTTTTGTTACAGCAACATGTTCACTGGGTGATGTATTTTACCCTGAGTAAGGAATTTCAAGTTATATAGTGCAGAGTCCCTTTTTGGGCATGTATTACAGCTTCTTTTTCAGTGCGTGCAGTGCCAAGAACAACCCCGGTATCATACAGGACTCTGGTTTTTTTCTGCCCTTGGTCAGGAACACACCACAAAGGCTGCATTTACCTAATTTCCTGTGTCCTATAATCTGCATCAGCTCTGAAGCTCCAGAAGCTCGGCATCTAGCTGGGACCCAGCTGTGTCCCAGGATCCAACAAACCTCCGACTACTGTCTCCCTTGCATGTTCCTGCCTCCACCTGATTTATATCAGCGACTGTGTAGTGCTCACCAGTTTGTGCCCCACAAGCCTGTCCATTAATGTCACCCAGTGTGGTGTGTGTCTCTGCACTGGTGAAAGGTGCAGCTGATATCTGTGATGCCTTGCCGTGGTGGTCTCCTCGGATCTCTCCTCTGAGGTATTCTCTTGCACGGCAGGCGGGTTCAACTCTGGATAGCCTGGCCTCATCAGATGGAGATCCTGAAAGACAACGGCTATGTGGTCTGTGAGAGAGAAGTATCATTTTGTCTGACATGAAGAACTCATTTGAGGCAGTTGGGGCGGCACGGTAGCACAATGGTTGGCACTGTTGCTTCACAGCACCAGGGACCCAGATTTGATTCCCGGCTTGGGTCACTGTCTGTGTGGAGTCTGCCCACTCTCCCCGTGTCTTTGTGGGTTACCTCCAGGTGCTCCAGTTTCCTCCCACAAGTCCAGAAAGACATGTTTTTATGTGAATTGGACATTCTGAATTCTCCCTCAGTGCACCTGAATAGCCGCAGTAGTGTGGTAACTAGGGGATTTTCACAGTAACTTCATTGCAGTGTTAATGCAAGCATACTTGTGACACTAATAAAGATTAGTATTATTATTATTACCTGCAGAGTTGTTAGCAAGGGAGTTCCATGATTTTGACCCAATGACAGTGAAGGAACAACGATATAGTTCCAAGTCAGGATTGTGTGTGGCGGGAAGAGAACTTGTAGATCGTGGTGTACCCATGCATCTGCTGCTCTTCTCCATTTTAAGACTAGGTTTGGAAAGTACTGTCAAAGTTGAGTTGTTGCAATCACCACGGGGTCCGAGAAATGCCATGGTGCAGTGTGGATTTAGATGGTTTTCAGGTATCTATTGAACATGGAACAATTGGCCTGAAAATGGGCCCTTAGTTATGTCGGTAAAGTGGATGAAACCAGGTTATTTTTGATATCTTTGTGATTTTGAATTCAATTGTTCATTAATTCCCTATCTAAGTTTAAATAAACAAACCTACAGCAACCACTACACACCATCATTCTATTGGAGAGCAGATTGTTGGATTGCTGTGATGCCCTGCAGGAAGTCACTTTGCAATCCGGTGTCCAAACCCATGACAAAAGCAGTCTGAGATTCCCTGACAGCAACATGAAGTTGGATGCCAACATTACAAGCTTCCACTCAGACTTTGGGCAAATGTTGCTTCTGTTACAAGAAAAGCTGAGATATCAGTCATCAGACATTGAATCACAGTTCGCTCCACAAGTATATTGATAGATGTGAGCCCATTGGAAAATATGGGCTTGAAGTTGGCTGTGCAATCTTTGTGCGCGATCTGTCTGTCATAGTTGACTAATGTGTGCAAGCTCTGACATGTGGATTTGAGGGTGAGGTGAATCATGAATATTGGGTATGAAATTCGATTGATAGAGATTCTTAGTCGAAGAGTGATGTGGGTGTGCTGAATTGAGAAGAGGTTAAAGTTCGCAATGCAGTCGGTCGTATACAGGATTACCAACACTGCTGTAATGGCCCAGAGAGATTCCCAGAATGGCCGTCAATCTCCCTACAGCTTTTAAAAGCAGTCTGGGAAATTTTTAAACAGGCGTGATTCAGATTCCATTCAACTGAATGGCAGCATTCCTGTGCAGGCGCAGCCAGCATGGTGGTGTTTACATCACAGTCGCTGGTGGAGGTCACTGCACTTCCGTTTTGTTTCTGGGGCAGCCGGCGCTGTGAGTGGAAGAAGTGAGCTTCTATTTGAGGGAAAGAAGAACAAATGGAAGAAGAACACCATCTTGCTGCTCTGCCTACATTTTCATCCTTGGCCTGCTGCAAAATTCCAGTGAAGCTCAACGCAAACTGGAGGGGCAGCACCTCAGTGGGGCACTTTGCAACCTTTTGGACTTGATATTGAGTTCAACAACTAAAGACCAAGAACACCCTCTCCAGTTTGATTCAGGGCAGGATTTTCCAGCCCTTCTCAGCAGCGGGATTCCCACACTGGGTTCCCAGGCGACAGGGCAGGCAAGCCACGCAGAACGACACAGACAGGACTGGAAGATACCCCCAGCAGCTGACAGCGAGCCGCCTCCACTGCCGGGAAACACGCTATGGCCATCATTTTGTCCCAATCTCAGACCTCCACAGGTCCATCTACAACTTGTTTTCCTTTCACAGTTTGCTGACGCTTATTCTGCTATTAACATATTCTATGACATGGTGGCACAGTGGTTAGCACTGCTGCCTCACAGCTTCAGGGGGTCAATTCCAACCTGGTTCACTGTCTATGTGGCATTTGCATGTTTTCCCCATGTCTACGTGGGTTTCATTCGTGTGCTCCGGTTTCCTTCCACAGTCCAAACATGTGCAGGTTAGGTGGATTGGCTATGCTACATTGCCCTTTAGTATATCCAAAGATGTGCCGGTTAGGTGGATTGGCCACGATCAATGTGCCTGGTTACGGGGAAAGGGCGGGGGAATGGGCCCAGGTATGGTGCTCTTTCAGAAAGTCATATGACCCTCGATGGGTCATATGGCCTCCTTTCGCACTGTAAGGATTCTATGGATATCTCAGCTTTCTGCCATTATCAGCAACTTCTTTAATATTCAGCACATCCGTTAACACTTCCTTTGGCTTGTGTTAATCTCTCCTGAGCTGCCACCTATTGGAGGCTTTTTATTATTCTCCATCTTCTCCATAAGAACATAAGATCTAGGAGCAGGAGTAGGCCGTCTGGCCCCTCGAGTCTGCTCCACCATTCAATGAGATCATGGCTGATCTCTTGTGGACTCAGCTCCACTTTCCCGCATGAACACCATAACCCTTTATTTCTTTATTCTTCAAAAAAATGATTTATCTTTGTCTTGAAAGCATTTAATGAAGGAGCCTCAACTGCTTCACGGGGCAGGGAATTCCATAGATTCACAACCCTTGGGTGAAGAAGTTCCTCCTAAACTCAGTCCTAAATCTACTTCCCCTTATTTTGAGGCTATGCCCTCTAGATCTGCTTTCACTTGCCAGTGGAAACAACCTCCCCGCATCTATCCTATCTATTCCCTTCATAATTTTATATGTTTCTATAAGATCCCCCCCCCCGCATCCTTCTAAATTCCAATGAGTACAGTCCCAGTTTACTCAATCTTGCCTCATAATCCAACCCCCTCAACTCCCGGATTAACCTAGTGAATCTCCTCTGTACATCTTCCAGAGCCAGTACATCCTTTCTCAGGTAAGGAGACCAAAACTGAACACAATACTCCAGGTGTGGCCTCACTAACACTTTATACAGTTGCAGCATAACCTCCCTAGTCTTAAACTCCATCCCTCTAGCAATGAAGGACAAAACTCCATTCGCTTTCTTAATCACCTGTTGCATCTGTAAACCAACTTTTTGTGACTCATGCACGAGCACACCCAGGTCCCTTTGCACGCCAGCATGTTTTAATATTCTATCATTTAAATAATAATCCCTTTTGATGTTATTCCTACCAAAATGGATAACCTCACATTTATCAACATTGTATTCCATCTGCCAGACCCTAGCCCATTCACTTAAACTATCCAAATCCCTCTGCAGACTCCTCAGTATCCTTTTTGCTTTACCACTCATCTTAGTATCGTCTGCAAACTTAGAAACTAATGATCAAGAAACCATTGTCGATGGTCGTAAAAACCTATCTGGTTCACTAATGTCCTTTAGGGAAGGAAATATGCCATCCTTACCTGATCTGGCCTACATGTAACTCAGCAATCTGGTTGATTCTTAAGAGCCACCTCAAGGGCAATTAGGTATGGGCAATAAATGCTGGCACCGGCAGCGATGCCCTCGTCCCATGAATGAATAAAACAAATAGTTGATTTTAAAAATTCTTTCACGGGATATGGGTGTCGCTGGCTAGGCCAGCACTTATTGCCCGTTCCCAATTGCCCTTGAACTGAGTGGCTAACAATTTCAAGAGTCAACCATGTTGCTATGGGTCTTGAGTCATATGGAGGTCAGGCCAGACCAAGGTGACAGATTTCCTTCCCTAAAGGGCATTAGTAAACCAGATGGGTTTTTATGAAAATCAACAATGGTTTCATGGCCATTAGACTTTTAATTCCAAATTGTTTTATTGCTGCCGCCATAGTGGGATTGAATCCGGGTCCCCAGACCTTAACCTTTGGTTTCTGGATTATTAGTCCAGTGACAATACCACTGGGCCATCACGTACCACATGACACTGTTCCTAATGATCTCCATACCCATTATAACCACAATGTTTAAAAATGCAGACTTGATTTAGGTGCAGGCTCATTTTAAGTAATGTCACAGAGCTGTATTGGCCCACCCGCTGATGCAGGCAGCTGATGAACGGTGTGATTATACAGAATCATTACAGAAAATCTAGTACTCCCCAATCTGCATCATTTTCAAAAAACCTTTCACCTTGAATGCCTTGCATTTCCCTCATTTGTCACATAGCCCAGCTAGTTCCCACTTACTAATATTTATTTCTGACAGCACGTAGAACACATATAACCTATTATAAAAGCAAACTACTGCAGATGTTGGAAATCTGAAATGCAAACAGAAAATTCTGCAATATCTCTGCTATCTCTGGTAGCATCTGTGGAGAAAGAACCTGAGTTATGGGGCGCAATTCCCCCCCCCCCCCCACGTCGGGTGGGAGAATCGCGGGGGCGCCGGCTGAGTCCCCCACCATGCCGCCCCGGCACCCGCACGCGATTCTCCCACCCCCCCCCAAACCGGCGCTCCGAGCTTTACGGCAGACCGCTCAGAGAATCGCCGCTCGCCGTTTGTAACGGGCGAGCGGCGATTCTCCAGCCCGGATGGGCCTAGCGACCTGCCAAATACGATGTGTTCACGCCGGTGCCAACCACACATGGTCGCTGTCGGCTTGAACAGCGTGCGAACGCTGCGGGTGCGGCCTGTGGGGGGGGAGGGGGGATTGAGCACCGGGGGGGGGCACTCAAAAGGGGTCTGGCCCGCAATCGGCGCCCACCGATCGGCGGGCCGGCCTCTCTGAGAGATGCACTCCTTTTCTCCACCGCCCCGCAAGATCACTCCGACATTTCTTGCGGGGCGCCCGTGGGGAGGACGGCAACCGCGCATGCGCAGGTGACATAATTTACGCGGCGTCGGCCGCGTAATTTACGCCACGCCGCTTTCACGCAGCGTCAAGGCCCGGCACGCGTAAATGACGCGGCACCGCTCCTAGCCCCCCCCAGGGGTGGGAGAATAGGGGACGAGGAGGGGCCTCCGACGCCGGAGTGAAGCACTCCGGTTTTCACTCTGGCGTCGGCACTTAGTCTGCCGTTGGGAGAATCCCGCCCATGGTTTTGAGTCTAATATGACAAGGCTGAGTCATATTAGACTCAAAACGTTAACTCTCTCTCCACATATGCTGCCAGACCTACTGCGTTTTTCCAGCATTTTCTGTTTTTATAACACATACAACCTGTTTGATTCATTGCACATTACAATTACAGCGAGACATACCAGACACATTTCTAAATTCACTGCCAGTTGTACTTTAAGTAATCCTTATGTCTGTTGAACGACTTGTGATCTCCATGTGAATTAACAACTTTGTTCATCTTTTCCCTCTTGTCAGGCCTTAACATCTCAATCTGCTGTGCTGCATATTAGACTTTTGACTTGCTGCTGGCTGCATCAATTTACCTGCACAGTTTAGTTCTTTCATCACTACAGATTTCCTAATCTTCCTATATTCTGGTTTAGTCTACAGCATCAACACCTCACTGATCATTTGTTTCTGAGGCTCCCAGCCAGATGTAGAACTCTCCTTCATAATTCACTGTTTAGCACAGGACTAACCCCTCCCCCAGCAACCACGAGGGCCCCACGGGCGCCGCCATCTTGGGGCGCCGACTCCACGTGCGGGCTCTGGGCGCTGCCATCTTGGGGCGCCGACCCCACGTGCGGGTCCTGGGCGCCGCCATCTTGGAGCCCCGACTCCACGCGCGGGTCCTGGGCGCCGCCATCTTGGGGCCCCGACTCCACGTGCGAATCCTGGGCACCACCTTCCGGGACTGGCACGCAAGGTTCTTCCAGCATCTACTCGACCGACGACGACGAATATGGATTTTCTCCACGGCTCGCGGCCATTCAGCTCGACCAGTCACGTCCACGCACGCTGGCCAAACGACAACACTGATCTACCTCAACGGCCACGAGACGGGCTGCCTGCTGGACTCCGGGAGCACGGAAAGCTTTGTTCACCCTGCCACGGTAAGACACTGCGCGCTCCCTGTCCATCCTGTAAAACACAAAATTGGGTTAGCCTCAGGTTCGCACTCCGTCCGCATCACCGGGTGCTGCATCGCGGACTTCACGGTCCAAGGGAAGGTTTTTTAAAATTATAAACTCCTTGTCCTCCCTGACCTTTGCGCACCGGCACTCCTAGGACTGGACTTCCAGTGCAACCTGCAGAGCTTGACCTTCCAATTCGGCGGCCCTATACCCCCCTCAGTGTCTGCAGCCTCGCGTCCCTCAAAGTGGACCCTCCCTCCCTGTTTGCTAATCTCACCCCCGATTGCAAACCCGTCGCCACACGGAGCAGACGGTACAGCGCCCAGGACCGGTCCTTCGTCAGGTCCGAGGTCCAGAGGTTGCTGACGGAAGGGGTCATCGAGGGCAGCAACAGTCCCTGGCGAGCCCAAGTGCTGGTGGTCCGGACTGGGGAGAAAAACCGGATGGTCATCGACTATAGCCAGACCATCAACGGGTTTACGCAACTGGACACGTATCCTCTCCCCCGTATTTCCGCCATGGTAAACGATATCGCGAAATACAAGGTCTTCTCCACTGTGGACCTTAAGTCCGCTTACCACAAGCTCCCCCTCCGCGTGAGTGACCGCAATACACCGCGTTTGAGGCAAATGGGCGCCTCTACCACTTCCTCAGGGTTCCATTTGGTGTCACAAATGGGGTCTCGGTCTCCCAACGGGAGATAGACCGAATGGTCGACAAGTACGGATTACGGGCTACCTTCCCGTATCTTGATAATGTCACCATCTGTGGCCATGATCAGCAGGACCATGACGCCAACCTCCAGAAATTCCTCCAAACCGCAAAACTCCTTAACCTCACATACAATAAGGATAAGTGCGTGTTTAGCACCGACCGTCTAGCCATCCTCGGCTACGTAGTGCGTAAAGGAGTGATAGGCCCCGACCCCGAACGCATGCGCCCCCTGATGGAACTCCCTCTCCCCAATACCCTCAAATCCCTCAAACGCTGCCTGGGTTTCTTCGCTTACTACGTCCAATGGGTTCCCAACTACGCTGACAAGGCCCGTCCCCTCATTCAAACCACGACCTTCCCGCCGCCGACAGAGGCCTGCCAGGCCTTTAGCCGCATCAAAGCGGACATCGCAAAGGCCACGATGCGCGCCATCGACGAGTCCCCTCCCTTCCAGGTCGAGAGCGACGCATCAGAAGTAGCTCTGGTGGCCACCCTGAACCAAGTGGGCCTTCTTCCCCAGAACCCTCCAGGCTTCTGAACTCCGCCACCCCTCTGTGGAAAAGGAAGCCCAGCCATAGTCGAAGCGGTGCGACATTGGAGGCACTATTTGGCCGGCAGGAGGTTTACCCTCCTCACAGACCAACAGTCAGCAGCCTTCATGTTTGAAAATGCACAAAGGGGCAAGATTAAGAATGACAAGATCTTACGGTGGCGGATCGAGTTGTCCACGTACAACTATGAGATCTTGTATCGTCCTGGGAAGCTCAATGAGCCTCCTGATGCCCTGTCCCGCGGTACCTGTGCCAGCGTGCAGATAGACCGCCTCCGCTCCCTCCACGCGGACCTCTGCCATCCAGGGGTGACCCGCCTCTACCATTTCATTAAGGCCCGCAACCTGCCTTTCTCCATCGCGGAAGTCAGGACAGTAACCTGTGACTGCCACATCTGCGCCGAGTGTAAACCGCACTTCTACCGCCCCGAGCGCGCACACCTGATCAAAGCATCCCGCCCCTTCGAACGTCTCAGCATTGACTTCAAGGGGCCCCTTCCCTCTAACAACCGCAACATTTTCTTCCTGGCGGTAATTGACGAATTCTCCCGCTTCCCCTTCGCCATTCCCTGCCCCGACATGACCACATCGACCGTCATTAAGGCACTCCTCTTCATCTTCTCCCTGATCGGCTACCCCGCGTACATACACAGCGATCGGGGGTCCTCCTTTATGAGCGACGAGCTGCGTCAATTCCTGCTCAACAGGGGCATTGCCTCTAGCAGGACGACCAGCTATAACCCCAGGGATAACGGACTGGTCGAGCGGGAGAATGGTACCATCTGGAAGACCATACTACTGGCCCTCCGGTCAAGAGATCTCCCTATTTCACGATGGTAAGAGGTTATCCCCGATGCCCTACATTCTATCCGCTCACTCCTCTGTACCGCAACAAATCAGACACCTCATGAACGTCTTCTTGTCTTCCCCAGGAAGTCGTCCTCCGGATACCCTCTCCCGACGTGGCTGGCCGCCCCGGACCCATCTTGCTCCGGAAGCATGTGCGGCTGCACAAGTCCGACCCGTTGGTGGAACAAGTCCAGTTACTCCACGCTAACCCGCAGTACACGTATGTGGAGTACCCCGACGGTCGGCAGGACACGGTCTCCCTCCAGGACCTGGCACCCGTCGGCGTGCGGCCTTCCCCCCCTCCACCACAGACCCTCCCCTGTTTTTTTCCCCCCAGCGCCCCACCCAGGTCACCCCCTTCCCCATCTATGGCGTCTCCACAGCCAGCTCGGGTGACGGAGACTGTTCAAGGACCATCGCTCCCGGACTCCAGGACGTCAGCGGAACCACCGCCATCGGCTGAACCGACGTCACCTACTCCACTGCGGCGGTCTGCCAGAATGTCACGGGCCACGAAAAGACTGATCGAATCGATTTAAATTTCAACAGCTCCATGGACTTTGTTGGGACTTTGTGTACTGTAGCTAATTGTCTGGGCCAGTGGGAAGCCAAAAATGTAATAAAAGAAAAGGAGAGAAAGTTTTTGTTCTCCCGGCTGCTACTCATACCACCAGTTCTCTCCCCCTCCCCCCCGCCCCCGGCTCTCGTTGATACCCCCCCCCCCCCCCGGCTTCTTTCGCCGCAAGGGGTGAATGTGGTGGTATGATTTGCATAGCTGTCTGCCATTGGTGCAGAACACCGGCTTACCATTGGCCCTGGTCGGTCATGTGCCTCTCGACCGATTGGTTGAGACCAGTCATGTGACGGCTCTCCGATTGGTCGAGAGGCTGAGTTAATCACGCCTCCATACCGAGGTATAAATAGTCAGAACTCCCGGCGGTCGTCCATTTTATTGTAGTCGACCGCAGGGCTAAGTTCTAGCTTATTAAAGCCTAACCTTTGTATAGCAACTCGTCTCTCATGCAATTGATGGCTCATCACACAGTAACTTCATTTGAAGCCTACTCGTGACAATAAGCAATTTTCATTTTCATTTCACGTCCACTGAGCCTCCTTAATTTGCTGTTTGCTTTCGCATTTCGGTACCTTTCTTATTTCGGTAACTTATTGTTTCAACTTTATTTTTGCTAACCTATCTTTAGGACTTAGTGTATTACCCTCAGCTCCTACAACAATTTTACAACAAAGCCACAACTTGCTTTTCTTTACTTCAATGGCCTTCTCTCTCCTGACCGTGCATGACTACTGACTACTGACACAAGGCCTCCTCGTGCACATGCGCACGAGGCATACAAGATGATCAGAGGATTAGATAGGGTGGACATTGAGAGCCTTTTTCCTCAGATGGTGATGTCCAGCACGAGGGGACATAGCTTTAAATTGAGGGGAGATAGATATAGGACAGATGTCAGAGGTAGATTCTTTACTCAGAGAGTAGTAAGGGCGTGGAATGCCCTTGCTGCAACAGTAGTGGACTTGCCAACACTAAACGCATTCAAATGGTCATTGGATAGACATATGGACGATAAGGGAATAGTGTAGATGGGCTTTAGAGTGGTTTTACAGGTCGGCGCAACATCGAGGGCCGAAGGGCCTGTACTGCGCTGTAATGTTCTATTTTCTATGTTCCTGCTTAGACCTTCCTTCCAATCTTTTAAATCTTTTCCCCATTTTTATCAAACATACTGTACAACAGGGCAGCACAGTGGCACAATGGTTAGCATTGCTGCCTACGGCGCTGAGGACCCGGGTTCGAATCCTGGCCCTGGGTCACTGTCCGTGTGGAGTTTGCACAATCTCCCTGTGTTTGCGTGGGTTTCACCCCACAACCCAAAGATGTGCAGGATAGGTGGATTGGCCACGCTAAATTGCCCCTTAATTGGAAAAAATGAATTGGGCACTCTAAATTTATTTTAAAAAATATACTGTACAACGGATCAAATAAAGATCATTTATATTTTTGCTTACGTCCATAGAGACAAATTTTCTAAGACACCTCCTTAAATTAGTCAGAAATTCTGGATATATTCTTGATAATTTTGTTGGGGGGAATCTCTTAGGACCAGATTTTTGTGAAGGAGCCTTTTGTAAGGGCAAGGAGTCCATACTGAGTTTGGCAGAAAGAAAACTTATTTTATTTAACTAAAACTATTATGTACAACTCCAATAGATCCCTACTGGGACTTCTCTATTCAGTGCCATGCTGACCGACTTATTTATGCAAAGCCAGTATTGTTAAGGGTCCCACACCCCCTTATCACAGGAGGTCATATTCTGCAAGATCCACATCCCTAACCTGTAAGACCCATTATAACAGAGACGGTGGCAGAATTATCTGTTTGGGAGACTTTTCCCACTGGAGATGAATCACCTCTGGTTTGCGGGCACGCTGGGAGCAGGAATCCAGAGATGATTCACTATCTCTTGCCATGCAAATTAAGCATGGAGAGGAATGTGAGGGGTTCCCTCATGAATCACAGTATTGGGTCACCATTTTGAGTTGGTGCCCTGATTTTAAGAATTCTGCTCCCTCTAAACCTTTCACACTATGGCTACCCCAGTTAATATTTGGGAAGTTGAAATCCCCCACTATCAGTACTACTACTTTTACATTTCTTTGAAATTTGCCTACATAACTGCTCTTCTATTTGCCTCGGAATGTTGGGGGGCCTATAGAACACTCCCAGCAATGTGACTGCTGCTTTTTGGTTTTTAAGTTTTTTACCCATATGGTTTTAGTTGAAGAGCCTTCTAAGATGTCAACCCTCCTTGCTGCTGTTATTGATTCCCTAACCAAAACTCCAACACTCCCTCCTCTTTTACCTCCTTCCCTACCTTGCCTGAAGATCCTGCATCCTGGAATATTGAGGTGCCAGTCCTGCCCCTCTCAACCATGTCTCAGTGACAGCAATGACATTGTATGCTCACGTTTTAATTTATACCCTCAATTCATCAGCCTTGTTCATCAGACCCTTTGCATTAAAATAAATACCATCCAATCTTGCCAAACTCCCTTGTGACTTAATTGGTCCAGACATTCTGTGCCTTCCTGACTCACTTGATGTCTCTTCTAATTTTGGCTGTGCATCTATCCCTGCTGAACTTTCTTTCTGGATCCCAGCCACTTGCCAAGTTGTTCAAACCCATTGTTCTGGTCATCTACAATGTTAACACAAAAACATATCTAAAAGTGCACCAAACTTTTAAATTACAGACACGAAAGACAATTAAATTAAAAGGTTTTTAAAATTCTTTCTTGGGATGTGAGTGACAGTGAAAGGTTCGCATTTATTGTGTTTTTCCCTTGAGAAGTTGGAGGGGAGCCACCTACTTGCAACCTTGCAGTCCATATTCTGTAAGTACAGCGAAAGTGTTTTTCCCTGTATCAGTTTTATACAACTAAGTGGTTTGCTATGCCATATCCTGAACAATTTGGAATCAAGCACATTGCTGTGGATCTGGAACCGCATGTAGGTCAGGTCGGGGTTAGATTTTCTCACCTGACACCCAGTGGATAACTTTCATCATTGAAGAAAGCTACTTCAAAGTGCACAAAGACTCTGGTGACTTTACTGCAGCTTTGGAGCTGGGCTTAGTTTACAATATGAAGGCTTTCACAACAATTTCATACATCACTGCACCATTGAATGTGATTATTACATTTTGTGGTTCATGATTTCTAATACACTTGTTTGATAAAGGAATACAAGCTAGTTCTGATAATCCAAAGAAATCCATAGGAACTCTGCAGTGCAGAAGTAGGTCATTCGGCCCATCGATGCTGCACCAACCCTCTGAAAGATCAGCCTATCTAAGCTCACTCTCCCACCCTATACCTGTAACCCCACCTAACTTGCCCATCTTTGGACTGTGGGAGGAAACCCATGCAGACTCACCCATGGTGAGAAAGTGCAAACGCCACACAGTCACTCAAGGCTGGAATTGAACCCAGGTCCCTGGCTCTACGAGGCAGCAGTGCTAAGCACTGTGCCACCTTGTCTCTTGAGTTGAAGTGTTAAAATGGGGGCAAGTTTCCTCATGAAAATTTTGAATGGTACAATTCTCCCAAAAACAATTAACTCCTTTATCTGTAATTGCTATTAATAATTGCATTTTCATTGAAGAGTCACCTGGGAATGCAGCAGGAATAATAGCAGTAAAATCATTTCAGTTTATGTTTGGAATGTTGATGATTTACATTTCCATAGCAATTTGAATAGTAAAAATAGACGAGCCGGATAAAGACACTGGGGATTTGTTAAAAAGCAGTGAGAGTACTGAATGATTCATGGAAAGTTTTACAAAATACAACTGTTTAACATAGGCTTAAGGTGCAAGGGAAAAAGTTTAGAGGAGATGTGTGAGGCAAGAGTTTTACACATAGAGGGAGGTGAGTGCCTGGAACAGGGTCTGTTCCTGTGCTGTACTGTCCTTTGTTCTAATACCTGAAGAAAATCAATTCTATGGCTATAATAATAGCAAAGGAAATTTGAAGACTAATGTTTGAAAAACAATGTTGAAGGCAGCACGGTGGCGCAGTGGTCAGCATTGCTGCCTCACGCCGCCTAGGTCCCAGGTTCGATCCTGGCTCTGGGTCACTGTCCACAGTTCAGTGGAGTTAGCACATTCTCTCTGTGTTTGCGTGGGTTTCATCCCCACAATCCAAAGATGTGCAGTGTAGGTGGATTGGCCACGCTAAATTGCCCCTTAATTGGTAAAAATGAATTGGGTACTCTAAATTTTAAGAACAAAAAAAACACAATGTTGGAAATGAACACTAGATTCACTCCTATCATTGCTAACTCATGACCAGAGCTAGGGTGTGGCATTGGAACACTGTTGAATAAAGAGATATGCTGTTGATGTTTTTCTACTTGCACGCATCAGGACTCTTCGCCAGAAAATACCAACAGTAAAGGGAACAATAATTTCTACTGCATAAATAGGAAGTGCTGGTTGGTTGGCAAGTGGACTCTCATTGTTCGAGGTGTTGCAAAGGGGAATGCAATTAACAATTAACCGTCAATCATTTTGTTCAAATTCAAACCAAGCAGGTTGACGAATGGTCAAGGCATTGCCATGGAGAAAGTACCAGGGAATGGTTATGCACAAGCCTTTGTTTAGCTCACAGTGTGGCTCACCTATGCATTCAAGAAGCAACATACATTCGCGCACAGGGCCCTGTCCTTTGCAGGTAGAAGGAATACATCATGGATTGAACCTTTTCAACTAAACCCATCTGAAATTTAACATAGCCATCTGAGTAGGCAACTACAGTGAGTTTCTCATCAGGCCAATGCAGCAAAGAACAAGGCCATTTGGCTCCGTGTGGATCAATCTACTCCGTACCGTTCCCCCCCACTCTATATCTGTAGACCTGAAAGTTTATTTCCCTCAGTTGACAATCCAGTTTCTTTTGAAAGTATTGATTATCTCCGCTTCTACTATTCTCCTAGGCAACAAATTGCAAGTCAATAACACTTGCAATGTAAAAAATGTCTTCACATCCCTTTAGTCCTGCCACATCCATGAATGGTAGTGGACAATTAAACGACTCACTGGAGGAGGAACTCCATAAATATCCCCACCCACAATAATGGAAGAGCCCAGCACATATGTGCAAAAGACGAGGCTGAGATATTCGCAACAACCTTCAGCCAGATATTCTGAATGGATGATCCATCTCGGTCTCCTCCGGATGTCCACAGCATCACAGATGTCAGTCTTCAGCCTATACAATTCACTCCACGTGATATCACACGATACTGCAAAGGCAACATCCCAGCAATAGTACTGAACACTGGTGCTCCAGAACATGCCGCAACCCTATCCCAGCTGTTCCAGTACAGCTACAACACTGGCATCTACCCAGCAATTTCGAAAATTGCCCAGGTGTGTTCTGCATACAAGAAACAAGACAAATCCCATCCAACAATTACCACCCTTTCAGTCTACTCTCCATCATCAGCAAAGTGATGGAAGAAGTTATCAATAGTACTAACAAGTGGCACTTACTCAGCAATAACCTGTTCATGGATTCTCAGTTTGGGTTCTGCCAGGGTCACTCAGCTCCTGATTCAAACAAGGACAAATAGCTGAATGCCAGAGGTGAGGTGAGAGTGACTGCCCTTGACGTCAAGACAGAATTTGACCAAGTACAACATCAAGGAGCCTTAACTAAATTGGAGTCAATGGGAATCAGAGGGTAATCTCTCCGCTGGTTGGAGTCATACCTGGCACAAAGGACGATGGTTGTGGTCGTTGGAGGTCAATCATCTCAGCTCCAGGACATCACTGCAGGAGTTCCTCAGGGCAGTGTCCTAGGCTGAACTATTTCTAGCTGCTTCATTAATGACCTCCCTTCCATCATAAGATCATAAGTGGGGATGTTTGCAGATGACTGCACAATGTTCAGCACCATTCACAACTCCTCAGATAATTAAGCAGTCCATGTCCAAATACTGCAAACCTGGACAATATCCAGGTTGGACTGACAAGTGGCAAGTTACATTCACACCCACAAGTGTCAGGCAATGGCCATCTCCTATAAGAGAGGATCTAACCACCTCCCTTGACATTCAATGGCATTGCCATTGCTGGACCCTCCACAATCAACATCCTGGGGGTTACCACTGAACTGAATTGGACTAGCCACATTAATACTGTGGCTACCAGGGCAGGTCAAAGGCTAGGGATCCTATGGCGAGTAACTTACCTCGTGACCCCCCCAAAATCTGACCTCCATCCACAAGGCACAAGTCAGGAGTACAATGGAATACTCTCCACTTGCCTGGATGAGCGCAGCTCCAACAACACTCAAGAAGCTCAACAAATCAGCCCAATTGATTGCTCCCTCTTCCACAAACATTCCCTCCACCACTGAGTGGCAGCCGTGTGCACCACCTACCAAATGCACTACAGTAACTACAGCACCTTCCAAACCCAGGACAACTAGCATCTAGAAGGACAAGAGCAGCAGATACCTTTGAATCCTACCATTGGATACCCCTCTAAGTCATTCACCATCCTGACTTAGAAATATATCACCATTCCTCCAAAGTCGCTGGGGCAAAATCCTGGAACTCCCTCCCTATTAGCACAGCGGGTGTACGTACACCTCTAGGACTGCAGCGGTTCAAGAAGACAACTCACCACCACCTTCTGAAGGATAACCAGGTGTGGGCAATAAACACTGGCCCAGCCAACGAAGGACACATCCCATAAATGAATTTTAAAATATATCCCTTCTCTATTTTTGTCTAAATGATTAAACGTGTATTCTCCAGTCATTAGTTGATTATCTGTTTTTCTTTCTCTCGTCTTTAAACTCTGTATTAATCACATAAATCCTTATCAGATCATTCCTCAACCTCCTTCGCTCCAAAGAGAACAACCACTGCTTCTCCAAACTAATCTTGTAGCTAAACTGCTTCACCCTTGGAACCGCTTCACCCACGGAACCATTCTGGTAAATCTCCTCTGCACCCTTTCGCGGACCCTCAGGTCCTTCCTAAAGAGCGGTGATTGGGTATTGCATACACTAGTTGTGATCCAACCAGAACTTTAGAAAGATTCAGCGTAACCTCCCGTTTTTTGAAAATAATACGGCATTTCTGAAGCCCATGATCCAATATACTTTTTTAACTACTGTCTCTCCTGCATCTGCAAAGATCTATGCACAGACATGCTAGATCCCTCTGTTCCTGTGTATTCTCTGTAAATATTCTGTTAAATTTATATTGCCTCTCCTTTTCCTTCTCCCTATCCCTTCTACCAAAATGCATTTTCTCGCACTCCTCTGCACTAAATTTCATCTGCTACTTGTCCTACCATTCTGCTGGCCTGCATATGTCCTCTCAGTCAATTTGTATCATTCTCATGAATGCCACACCTCCAAGCTTACAATCATTGTAAAAGTTTGAAATTTTCCTTTGCATTCCAACATCAGCATTTTTTGCATATATACATCTATATATACATAATTTTATTCTCATATATATATATATATATGTGAGAATAAAATGTCATTCTGGCAATTAACCTCTTGGAACAGTACCATCTATCATCCTCCAGTCCAAGAACAACCTTTTACAACAACTCTGTTTTCTGTTCTTGAGCCAATTTTTAAAATCTAAGCTGGCACTAACCCTCCTTTTGAATGAGCCTTAATTTTGTTAACCAACATTTTATGTGGTAGTTTGTCAAAGATTTTCTTGAAATCCATAAAGTCAACATCCATCGCATTCACTACAATAACCATATCTGTTATTTAAACATAAAACTCAGTTAGATTAATCAAATACAATCTGCCTTCTACAAATCTGTTCTGTCTCTCCATAATTAGCTCAACGCTATCCAACTGCCTGTTATTTTTTTCCTTGGTAATTGTTGTGAAAACCCTCTCCGTCTCTGATGTGAAATTGACTGCTCTACAGTTATTAGGAATGTCCATACTTCCCTTTCTTCAACATTTGCCTCTTTCCCAGCTGGAATCTCCCCATTGTCGAGGAAAGATAGGAAGCCCTTATGACAATCCCTTCTTCTATCTTCACCCCAACATCCCTTAGCAACCTAGGATGCAAGCTATCCAGGTTAGGTGATTTATTCACTCTGAGTACAGTCAGCCTTTCCAGTACATCCTGCCTTCAATGTTCACCCATCCATTACCTCTACTATCTCTCTCAGTAAATATGAATTGTTGAGGACACGGTTGATGATAATTGCCGAGCTATTCAAATCTCAGAAGGGAAATTTGAAACAACGCCCCTCCCATTTGTTTGCAATTTGTATAGTGTGAGGAGAGGTTTTGAAATCCCGAAATGATGTCCCTGAGTACTTGTGATTATATTATAGCAAAGTAAATGTTCATTAATAAATCGGAAAAATAATAAACTAAAACAGAAGGGCATGTAAATAAGACAATGGTGTCACACAGTACCAATGCTTTAAAATTTTGCAACCTTCTGAGCTAACCTTACCCAATCTGTTCAGCAACACCTTATAGATATTAAGGTTTCTAAAAGTCCAGCGACTTTTACCACATAATGCCTTTAATTCTCTATTGGGGTACCCACTGAGGTTTCCCAGCAGTTGGCTTTTCAGATCTGGTTTAGTTCATACAGCTTACTGGAAGTTAATCAACTATCCCAGCTTTCATTGGGTTTTCAGTACCAACTTAAATATATTTTTTCCTATTGATCTTTCATTATCTCACCCAGTTTCTTTGGAACGGTTCTTGCTCAGAATTGATTAACTTCATCTCTTCACTTTAGCTTTTAGAATTTAAATGAAAACTAAACTCCCTTTCTCCATACTATACCGATGACAACTTTATTTCGGCCCCTTACATATCTTATCCTTTGAACCACAACACACATTCAAGTCTATTCCTATTCTGCAACAATCCTTCCGAAATTACATTATGTGGGGCAGCACGGTAGCATTGTGGATATCATAATCGCTTCACAGCTCCAGGGTCCCAGGTTCGATTCCGGCTTGGGTCACTGTCTGTGTGGTGTTTGCACATCCTCCCCGTGTGTGCGTGGGTTTCCTCTGGGTGCTCCGGTTTCCTCCCACGGTCCAAAGATGTGCAGGTTAGGTGGATTGGCCATGATAAATTACCCTTAGTGACCAAAATTGCCCTTAGTGTTGGGTTGGGTTATGGGGATAGGGTGGAGGTGTTGACCTTAGGTAGGGTGCTCTTTCCAGGAGCCGGTGCAGACTTGATGGGCCGAATGGCCTCCTTCTGCACTGTAAATTCTGTAAACACCGTTTGAAGCCTTGCTAGGCTCATTAACATGTTAAACTCACAATTCACATTCACACAATCATTCTGTCCCTTGCTTTACTTGCCATTTACCTGCCCTAACAATATAAAAATATGACCAGCATATTACCAACAGAAAAATATTACAATTCCGTGGGTTTCCTGATATGTTTTCTTGACAATATACATGGTAATAATTACACAGATACATAGAAAATAGAAGCAGGAGGAGGCCTGTCAGCCCCTCGAGCTTCCTCTGTGATTCATGGCTGATTATCACGTTCAATAACCTGACACCGCCTCCACCCATATCCCTTGATCCCTTTAGCCCCAAGAGCTATATATAATTTGTTCTTAAAATAACACAATGTTTGGGCCTCTTACACAACGCTTTGGCCTCTTAAGTATTCCATTGGCCTATATTAGTCTCTTAAGTATTCTATCCTTGCCACCTTTGTCCTTAATAGGCCTTCACCCATTTCTTACTGCTCACTTTTTACTCGATGGTGAAAGATTTTGTAAGTTGAGCCAGTGAGCCTTACGTCAGTGGTAGGGAAATTACTGGAGAGAATTCTTCGAAACAGGATCTACTCCCATTTGGAAGCAAGTGGACGTATTAGCGAGAGGCAGCACGGTTTTGTGAAGGGGAGGTCATGTCTCACCGCAGTGTTAATGTAAGCCTACTTGTGACACTAGTAAAGATTATTATTATTACCTGTACAGATATATACAGTTTTCGAGGTCACAAAGATGATTGATGCAGATAGGGTAGTGGATGTTGTCTATCTGGACTTCAGTAAGGCCTTTGACAAGGTCCCCCATGGCAGACTGGTACAAAAGATGAAGTCACACGGGATCAGAGGTGAGCTGGGAAGATGGATACAAAACTGGCTAGGTCATAGAAGGTAGAGAGTAGCAATGGAAGGGTGTTTCTGATTGGATGGCAGTGAATAGTGATGTTCTGCAGGGATCAGTGCTGGGACCTTTGCTGCTCGTAGTATATATAAATGGTTTGGAGGAAAATGTAACTGGTCCGATTAATCAGTTTGCGGACGGCAAAAAGGTTGGTGGAATTGCGGATAGCAATGAGGACTGTCAGAGGATACAGCAGGATTTAGGTCGTTTGGAGACTTGGGCAGAGAGATGGCAGATGGAGTTTAATCCGGACAAATGTGAGGTAATGCATTTTGGAAGGTCTAATACAGGTAGGAAATATATAGTGAATGGTAGAACCCTCAAGAGTATTGACAGTCAGAGAGGTGTAGGTGTACAGGTCCACAGGTCACTGAAAGGGGCAACACAGGTGGAGAACAAAGAGAATTACAACACAGGAACAGGCCCTTCGGCCCTCCCAGCCTGCGCCAATCCAGACCCAACATCTAAACCTGTTGCCTATTTTCCAAGGATCTACTTCTCTCTGTTCCCCACCCATTCATACATCTGTCCAGATGCATCTTAAATGATGCTATCATGCCCGCCTCTACCACTTCCGCAGGCACCCACCACCCTCTGCGTAAAAAACTTTCCACGCACATCTCCCTTAAACTTTCCCCCTCTCACCTTGAAATTGTGACCCCTTGTAATTGACACCCCCACTCTTGGAAAAAGCTTGTTGCTATACACCCTGTCCATAACTCTCATAATTTTGTAGACTTCAATCAGGTCCCCCCTCAACCTCCGTCTTTCCAACGAAAACAATCCTATTCTACGCAACCTTTCTTCATAGCTAGCACCCTCCATACCAGGCAACATCCTGGTGAACCTCCTCTGCACCCTCTCTAAAGCATCCACATCCTTCTGGTAATGTGGCGACCTGAACTGCACGCAGTATTCCAAATGTGGCCTAACCAAAGCCCTATACAACTGTAACATGACCTTCTGACTTTTGTACTCAATACCCCGTCCGATGAAGGCAAGCATGCTGTATGCCTTCTTGACCACTCTATCGACCTCCGTTGCCACCTTCAGGGTACAATGGACCTGAACTCCCAGATCTCTCTGTACATCAATTTTCCCCAGGACTCTTCCATTGACCATATAGTCTGCACTTGAGTCAGATCTTCCAAAATGCATCACCTTGCATTTGCCTGGATTGAACTCCATCTGCCAATTCTCTGCCCAACTCTCCAATCTATCTATATTTTGCTGTATTCTCTGACAGTCCTCCTCGCTATCTGCAACTCCACCAATCTTAGTATCATCTGCAAACTTGCTGATCAGACCACTTATACCTTTGTCCAGATCATTTATATATATCACAAACAGTGGTCCGAGCACGGATCCCTGTGGAACACCACTAGTCACCTTCCTCCATTTTGAGACACTCCCTTCCACCACTACTCTCTGTCTCCTGTTGCCCAGCCAGTTCTTTATCCATCTAGCTAGTACACCCTGAACCCCATACGACTTCACTTTTTCCATCAACCTGCCATGGGAAACTTTATCAAATGCTTTACTGAAGTCAATGTGTATGACATCTACAGCCCTTCCCTCATCAATTAACTTTGTCACTTCCTCAAATAATTCTATTAGGTTTGTAAGACATGACCTTCCCTGCACAAAACCATGCTGCTTATCACTGATAAGTCTATTTTCTTCCAAATGTGAATAGATCCCATCCCTCAGTATCTTCTCCAACAGTTTGCATACCACTGACGTCAAGCTCACAGGTCTATAATTCCCTGGATTATCCCTGCTACCCTTCTTAAACAAAGGGACAACATTAGCAATTCTCCAATCCTCCGGGACCTCACCCGTGCTCAAGAATGCTGCAAAGCTATCTGTTAAGGCCCCAGCTATTTTGTCCCTCGCTTCCCTCAGTAACCTGGGATAGATCCCATCTGGTCCTGGGGTCTTATCCACCTTAATGCCTTTTAGAATACCCAAAACCTCCCCCTTCCTTATGCCGACATGACCTAGAGTATTTAAACATCCATCCCTAGCCTCAACATCCGTCATGTCCCTCTTCTTGGTGAATACCGATGCAAAGTACTCATTAATAATCTCACTCATTTCCTCTGACTCCACGCATAAATTCCCTCTTTTGTCTTTGAGTGGGCCAATCCTTTCCCTAGTTACCCTCTTGCTCCTTATATACGAATAAAAGGCTTTGGGATTTTCCTTAACCCTGTTAGCCAATACAGTAGTCAAGAAGGCATACGGCATGCTTGCCTTCATTGGCCGTGGCATTGAGTATAAAAATTGGCAAGACATGTTGCAGCTGTATAGAACCTTAGTTAGGCCACACTTGGAGTATGGTGTTCAATTCTGGTCGCCACACTACCAGAAGGATGTGGAGACTTTAGGGAGGGTGCAGAAGAGATTTACCAGAATGTTGCCTGGTATGGAGGGCATTAGCTATGATGAGAGATTGAATAAACTCTGTTTGTTCTCACTTGAATGACGGAGGTGGAGGTGCGACCTGATGGAGGTCTACAAAATTATGAGGGGCATAGACAGAGTGGATAGTCAGAGACTTTTTCCCAGGTTAGAGGGGTCAATTACTCGGGGGTGTAGGTTTAAGGTGCGAGGGGCAAGGTTTAGAGCAGATGTACGAGGCAAATTTCTTACACAGAGGGCAGTGGGTGCCTGGAACTCGTTGCCAGAGGAGGTGGTGGAAGCAGGGACGATTGTGACGTTTAAGGGGCATCCTGACAAATACATGAATAGGATGGGAATAGAGGGATACGCACCCAGGAAGTGTAGAAGATTTTAGTTTTGACGGACAGCATGGTCAGCGCAGGCTTCGAGGGCCGAAGGGCCTGTTCCTGTGCTGTACTTTTCTTTGTTCTTTGTTGTTAGCTGCCATTGTATTCTCATATTTGCTCTCTGCCAATCTTACTTTCTTCTTTATTTGCCTTTTCAACTGATTGTATGTTGTATAGTTCTCACTTTAATAATTCACCTTAAAAAAACATTCACCCTCTTTTTTTCATTTCATGATAGTCAGCATCCTTCCCTCAGTGAGGATGGGGAGGAAGTGGCGTTGTTGGATTGTTGCTTGACTAGTAATCCAGATACCCAGAGTCATGCTCTGGGGACCTGGGTACGAATCCCACCATCACAAATGGTAAAATTTGAATTAAATTTTTAAAATCTGGAATTAGAAGTCTACAAAGTGACTGTGAACCGTTGATGATTGTTGTAAAATCCCATCCTTTAGAGAAGGAAGTCTGTCATCCTTACCTGGTCTGGTCTACACGTGACTGCAAATCCAACTGCTAGGTGATTGACTCTTCATAGATAGAAATCAAAGAATTTACAGTGCAGAAGGAGACCTTTTGGCCTATTGAGTCTGCACTAGCCCTTGGAAAGAGCACCCTACTTAAACTCACGCCTCCACTCTGTCCCCGTAACCCCACCTAACCTTTTTGTTTTGGACACTAAGGGGCAATTCAGCATGGTAAATCCCTAACCTGCACATCTTCAGACTGTGGGAGGAAACCGGAGCACCCGGAGGAAACCCACGCGGACACAAAGAGGAAGTGCAAACTCCACACGGTCACCCGAGGCCGGAATTCAACCCGGGTCCCTGGAGCTGTGAGGCATCAGAGCCAACCACTGTGCTGCCGTGCCACCAAATCATGGCAAAATCTGTGTTTGTTAGCGCTTCAGAGGGCTCAGGAAAAGAGTGAGAGTGGGACTAACTGGACAGTCCTTTCAAAAGAGCAGGGTAGGTTGAAGGTTCACCTGCCATGCTGCACGATTCTATAATTCCACTACTCTGGTCATTCTGACACTTAATTGCCCTCAGGGGTGGGCAATAAATGCTGGCCCAGCCAGTGACATCCACATCCCATGAACAAATAAAAAAAAATAGAAATCCCAGATCAGGTGTAGCATAGATTTGGAGCAGCAAGTTCATCTGTCTCTTTTACTATCGTCTATCATGTCTACATCAGATGACCAATTGCAATACTACAATTAGAGTTGAGAGCTCCCTGAGCAACAATTTAATTTGTATTTTGTTCTTTGTTTCCACGTCTCGAGGAGCTGAATTAGGGCTACCTAAACACATTTTCAGTAGTTCACAGGTGATTGAGAATTGCCTCCCATTATTTTTGAATTGATTAAATTCTAAATACTGGAGGGGAAAAGATGATTTATCTCACTGTGAAACGTTCTCAATATCAGGATTCCATTTATTGGGCAACAGGTACAAAATGGTTCCAGAATCATATAAATGGTTGGGATCCCTGGTAATGCTCATTGCTGCCTTGCTTTAATGCCCAGTAAAATGAGTTGTAATTTGCCACTTCACTTATGCACAACATATTATGAATCACTTCATGTGCAAGGCATAAGACAAGAAATTGGCTTTGACCCATTTGGCAGCAGAGAGGCCATCGCAGGTTTAACCATTGGGCCTCATTATGGTATTCCACCTCCAAATGGACAGAAATGGGCAGAAGCGGCTGCCTGCTTTCTAAAAAGGCAGGCAGACTAATCTGGACATGGATATTTAAGAAGGGTCTTGCAGGAGGCAATGGATCCTGATGTCCCATTTAGCTTCGATCAATTAGGATCCAATCGGCTTAAGGCTGAAAGGCTGATAGTTTTGCCACCAGCTCCGTAAAACGGGTAGAATCATAGAATCATAGAACTTACAGTGCAGAAGGAGGCCATTGAGTCTGCCCCGGCCGTTGGAAAGAACACCCAACTTAAAATCAGACACAATATGATTTTATTTTAATAAACTTAGAATATCCAATTATTTTTTTTCCAATTAAGAGGCAATTTAGTGTGGCCAATCCACCTACCCGGCACATCTTTTTGGGTTGTGGGGGTGAAACCCTCACAAACACGGGGAGAATATGCAAACTCCACACGGACAGTGACCCAGAGTCGGGATCGAACCTGGGACCTCGGCGCCGTGATGCCGCAGTGCTAACCACTACGCCACCGTGCTGCCCGAAAAATAACATGATTGAGGCCACTTTCCAGCAGTAAATAACCTGGAACATTTTAGCTGATCACCGAACGCTCCTCCTCCCTGCCCTTCCCCCTCACCCCTGCTCTGTCTCCCACCCTCCCTCTTCCCTCCCCTACCCCCTTCCCTCCCCCTCCCATTTGGTGGTCCTTCTTCCAGGCAAGAATACAAACTGACCTTCCTAGAATTCCACTATATTGCTCAGTCCCTGGTCCATGTTATGTGGTAAGAGTTTAATTCCTTGGGAGCTTTTGCAATTTTGAATGGCTCCCTTTCCTTTGAATATTGGTACCAAAATACTTGCCTTTATGCCTTTCGATTTTCCTCTCTTGTCATGAAGCAACTTCTTCTTTGGGACCTGGACCTATAATTTCCAAATAACCTTCTTAAACTGGGAGAGCAACTGGCAATCCCCAAATGAACTAGGAAATAATGTTCCATGCAGTGCACTCTTATGTTTCTAGCATGGACCTCAACACAAGTTTCAAAAGCAACAACAAATAAGTGCAGAAGGAAATCTGAGTATTCTTTTTATGGTAATGATGAATTCTGTGATTTCCATATAGTTGCAGCCAAAAGAAACCTTTACAACTTCACACTGCATCATTTAGCCTTTAGTGATAACCTTATGGGGGAAACATTTGTTCATGTAGTGCCATTTCAAGCTGCGCCACACAGACTTGTGTTGATTCCCGAGGGCTGACAGCACCACATTGCTTGGCCCGTGTCGATTTCTTTATTGGTATTATTCAAGAAATCTATGCATGTTGCAGCCTGCAGCAGTGTCTACCAGTGGGGTATTCATGAAGCCTGTGTAGTGCCTCTTGAAGTGAAGCTACACAAATGAATTTCTCCCAGTACTTATTTTATATACAACATTAATTACAATGCAGTGAAGCAAGAATCTGGACTGCTGAAATACATTTTTATAATTCCATCATGGGTGCTTTAAATCTCATAATAATCTTTATTGTTATAAGTAGGCTTACACTGCAATGAAGTTATTGTGAAAAGCCCCTAGTCCCACATTCCGTTCGGGTACACAGAGGTAGAATTCAGAATGTCCAAATTACCTAACAGCACGTCTTTCGCGACTTGTGGGAGGAAACTGGAGCACCCATAGGAAATCCACGCAGACATGGGGAGAAAGTGCAGAGTCCACACGGACAGTGCCCCAATCCGGGAATCGAACCTGGGACCCTGGCACTGTGAAGCAACAGTGCCAACCACTGTCCAATCTGCCACCCTAAATTGTTAGGATGTGAACTGTTTATAATTTTAACTTCATTATGTACCCATGTTTGGCTACAATATTGTTTTATGAAAATAAATTCCCATAATATTTAAGGTTTTTGATTCACAGCAATGCAATACAAGATGAATAATGACTCAGGGCACGATTCTCCGCTCCCCATGCCAGGTGGGAGAATCACGGGAGGGCCCCCCGACTAATTTCACGACCCCCTGGCGCCCCCCGCGATTCTCCCACCCCCCGTTCGGAAGAATCGGCGCTCGCCGTGTTTCACGGCGACCGGCGATTCTCCGACCCAGATGGGCCGAGCGGGCTGCCGTTCACGACCGTTTCACGACTGCGGCACCACACCTGGTCGCTGCCATTTTGAAATCGCCGTGTGATGCCCGTTTTGGGGCTTGTAGGGGGCCTGGTGGGGAATGAGCACCACGACTGTGCTCGGGAGGGGACAGGCCCGCGATCGGTGCCCACCGATCGTCGGGCCAGCGTCTCAATCAGACGCACTATTTCCCCTCTGCCACCCCGCAAGATCAAGCCGCCACGTCTTGTGGGGCGGCTGAGGGGAAGACGGCCACCACGCATGCGCGGGTACGAGCTGTCAGCCGTCGTGACGTCAGCCGCGTATGCGCGGGTTGGAGCCGGCCAACCTGCGCATGCGCGGCTGACGTCACATAGGCGCCACCGTCGGGTCACTCTCGGCGCGCCGCCCGGCGGCCGAGAGTTACGGAGCGCCACTCCTAGCCCCCCGGGTGGGGGTGAATACGGTGAGAGGAGCGGCCTCCGAGGCCGTCGTGAAACTCGGTCGATTTCACGACGGCCTTCACGATTTTTCTCGGGAGCGGAGAATTCCGCCCTCACTTTCTATTGTGAGATGTGTTTTCATGTTTATCTTATCATTTGCAATATGTGTAGAACATCAGCACATGGAAAACTCTTTAACTCCCTAAGCATATCGACCTCGGAAAAAGAAATGATCTAGATCTTATTTAGTGATTGCTGTTTTAAAATATTTTAGATAAGGAGAATTGAGGGCAAACTCCATCTCAATGGGCTGGTTTAGCTCACTGAGCTAAATCGCTGGCTTTTAAAGCAGACCAAGCAGGCCAGCAGCACGGTTCGATTCCCGTACCAGCCTCCCCGGACAGGCGCCGGAATGTGGCGACTAGGGACTTTTCACAGTAACTCCATTGAAGCCTACTCGTGACAATAAGCGATTTTCATTTTCATTTCATTAATGAGATCAAATGGCCTTGCTGGATCTAACCAGCAACTTTAATTTGCCTATCTGTCCCACCGACCACCCCCAGGGCAGCACCTTGGGCGCGATTCTCCGCTCCCGCGCGGCATCGGGAAGGCTGTCGTGAACTCGGCTGAGTTTCACGATGGCCTCGGAGGCCGCTCCTCGCACCCTATTCACCCCACCACCCCCCCCCCCCAGGGGGCTAGGAGCGGCGTTCCGTAAATCTCGGCTGCCGGGCCTTGACGCTTGCGTCAAGGCAGTGCGCCGAGAATGACGCGACGGCGGCGCCTAAGTAATGTCAGCCGTGCACGCGCAGGATGGCCGGCTTCAACCCGCGCATGCGCGGTTGCCATCTTCCCCTCCGCTGCCCCGCAAGACGTGGCGGCTTGATCTTGCGTGGCGGCGGAGGGGAAAGAGTGCGTCCCTTGGAGATGCCGGCCCGACGCGGGCCAGTCCCCTCCCGAGCACGGCCGAGGTACTCACTCCCCTCTCCGCCCCCCACAAGCCACAAACGAAGGTTTGGCGCCATGTTTGGCGCCATTGGGCAGGACTGGAACCGATGTCCTAGGGGGGGTGTTTTCTAGAGCTGTTGGGGAGGGTTTAAACTAATGTGGCAGGGGGATGGGAACCAATGCTGGAAGTTGGAAGTTGGAAGGTAGTAAAACAGGGACAGAAACAAAAGGAAGTAAGGGGAAAAGTGCAAGGCAGAGAAGACATAGTCAGAAATCCATAAGGGCGACAGTACAAGGTACAGTGACTGAGGGGAGCACAGTGAATAGGCCCAGTAATAACAAAAGGAATAAAACTGGAGATGTTAAGATTCAAAACAGAGGTAAAAAAACCAACATAAGTGTACTTTACCTGAATGCTCGTAGTATTCAGAATAAAGTAAATGAGTTGGTGGCACAAATCATCGTAAATGACTATGATTTAGTGGCCATTACTGAAACATGGTTAAAGGATGGTCATGACTGGGAGTTAAATATCCGAGGGTATCAAACTATTCGGAAGGACAGAGTGGATGGTAAAGGAGGTGGTGTTGCTCTGTTATTTAAGGATGACATCCGGGCAATAGTAAGGGATGACATCGGTGCTATGGAGGATAAGGTTGAATCCATTTGGGTGGAAATCAGGAATAGTAAGGCGAAAAAGTCACTGATAGGAGTAGTCTATCGGCCACCAAATAGTAACGAGATGGTGGGGCAGGCAATAAACAAAGAAATAACTGATGCATGTAGAAATGGTACAGCAGTTATCATGGGGGATTTTAATCTACATGTCGATTGGTTTAACCAGGTCGGTCAAGGCAACCGTGAGGAGGAGTTTATAGAATGTATCCGCGATAGTTTCCTAGAACAGTATGTAATGGAACCTACGAGGGAACAAGCGGTCCTAGATCTTGTCCTGTGTAATGAGACAGGATTGATTCATGATCTCATAGTTAGGGATCCTCTCGGAAGGAGCGATCACAATATGGTGGAATTTAAAATACAGATGGAGGGTGAGAAAGTAAAATCAAATACTAGTGTTTTGTGTTTAAACAAAGGAGATTACAATGGGATGAGAGAAGAACTAGCTAAGGTAGACTGGGAGCTAAGACTTTATGGTGGAACAGTTGAGGAACAGTGGAGAACCTTCCAAGCGATTTTTCACAGTGCTCAGCAAAGGTTTATACCAACAAAAGGAAGGACGGAAGAAAGAGGGAAAATCGACCGTGGATATCTAAGGAAATAAGGGAGAGTATCAAATTGAAGGAAAAAGCATATAAAGTGGCAAAGATTGCTGGGAGATTAGAGGACTGGGAAATCTTTAGGGGGCAACAGAAAGCTACTAAAAAAGCTATAAAGAAGAGTAAGATAGAGTATGAGAGTAAACTTGCTCAGAATATAAAAACAGACAGTAAAAGTTTTTACAAATATATAAGACAAAAAAGAGTGGCTAAGGTAAATATTGGTCCTTTAGAGGATGAGAAGGGAGTTTTAATAATGGGAAATGAGGAAATGGCTGAGGAACTGAACAGGTTTTTTGGGTCGGTCTTCACAGTGGAAGACACAAATAACATGCCAGCGACTGATAGAAATGAGGCTATGACAGGTGAGGACCTTGAGAGGATTGTTATCACTAAGGAGGGAGTGATGGGCAAGCTAATGGGGCTAAAGGTAGACAAGTCTCCTGGCCCTGATGGAATGCATCCCAGAGTGCTAAAAGAGATGGCTAGGGAAATTGCAGATGCACTAGTGATAATTTACCGAAATTCACTAGACTCTGGGGTGGTCCCGGTGGATTGGAAATTAGCAAACGTGACGCCACTGTTTAAAAAAGGAGGTAGGCAGAAAGCAGGAAATTATAGGCCAGTGAGTTTAACTTCGGTAATAGGGAAGATGCTGGAATCTATCATCAAGGAAGAAATTGCGAGGCATCTGGATAGAAATGTCCCATTGGGCAGACGCAGCATGGGTTCGTAAAAGGCAGGTCGTGCCTAACTAATTTAGTGGAATTTTTTGAGGACATTACCAGTGCAGTAGATAATGGGGAGCCGATGGATGTGGTATATCTGGATTTCCAGAAAGCCTTTGACAAGGTGCCACACAAAAGGTTGCTGCATAAGATAAAGATGCATGGCATGGATAGAGGATTGGTTAATTAATAGAAAGCAAAGAGTTGGGATAAATGGGTGTTTCTCTGGTTGGCAATCAGTAGCTAGTGGTGTCCCTCAGGGATCCGTGTTGGGCCCACAATTGTTCACAATTTACATTGATGATTTGGAGTTGGGGACCAAGGGCAATGTGTCCAAGTTTGCAGATGACACTAAGATGAGTGGTAAAGCGAAAAGTGCAGAGGATACTGGAAGTCTGCAGAGGGATTTGGATAGGTTAAGTGAATGGGCTCGGGTCTGGCAGATGGAATACAATGTTGACAAATGTGAGGTTATCCATTTTGGTAGGAATAACAGCAAACGGGATTATTATTTAAACGATAAAATATTAAAGCATGCCGCTGTTCAGAGAGACTTGGGTGTGCTAGTGCATGAGTCACAGAAGGTTGGTTTACAAGTGCAACAGGTGATTAAGAAGGCAAATGGAATTTTGTCCTTCATTGCTAGAGGGATGGAGTTTAAGACTAGGGAGGTTATGTTGCAATTGTATAAGGTGTTAGTGCGGCCACACCTGGAGTATTGTGTTCAGTTTTGGTCTCCTTACTTGAGAAAGGACGTACTGGCACTGGAGGGTGTGCAGAGGAGATTCACTAGGTTAATCCCAGAGCTGAAGGGGTTGGATTATGAGGAGAGGTTGAGTAGACTGGGACTGTACTCGTTGGAATTTAGAAGGATGAGGGGGGATCTTATAGAAACATTTAAAATTATGAAGGGAATAGATAGGATAGATGCGGGCAGGTTGTTTCCACTGGCGGGTGACAGCAGAACTAGGGGGCATAGCCTCAAAATAAGGGGAAGTAGATTTAGAACTGAGTTTAGGAGGAACTTCTTCACCCAAAGGGTTGTGAATCTATGGAATTCCTTGCCCAGTGAAGCAGTTGAGGCTCCTTCATTACATGTTTTTAAGGTAAAGATAGATAGTTTTTGGAAGAATAAAGGGATTAAGGGTTATGGTGTTCGGGCCGGAAAGTGGAGCTGAGTCCACAAAAGATCAGCCATGATCTAATTGAATGGCGGAGCAGGCTCGAGGGGCCAGATGGCCTACTCCTGCTCCTAGTTCTTATGTTCTTATGTTCTTATGTTCACAACGGCAGCGACCAGGTGTGGTTGCCGCCGGCGTGAACAGGTCGGGAACGTCAGGCCGCTCGGCCCATCCGGGCCAGAGATTCTCCGAGCCTGGAGTTCAGTTACTAGTGGTGTACCGCAAGGATCTGTTTTGGGGCCACTGCTGTTTGTCATTTTTATAAATGACCTGGAAGAGGGTGTAGAAGGATGGGTTAGTAAATTTGCAGATGACACGAAGGTCGGTGGAGTTGTGGATAGTGCTGAAGGATGTTATAGGATACAGAGGGACATAGATAAGCTGCAGAGCTGGGCTGAGAGGTGGCAGATGGAGTTTAATGCGGAAAAGTGTGAGGTGGTTCACTTTGGAAGGAGTAACAGGAATGCAGAGTACTGGGCTAATGGCAAGATTCTTGGTAGTGTAGATGAACAGAGAGATCTCGGCATCCAGGTACATAAATCCCTGAAAGTTGCCACCCAGGTTAATAGGAGTGTTAAGAAGGCATATGGTGTGCTAGCCTTTATCAGCAGGAGGGTTGAGTTTCGGAGCCACAAGGTCATGCTGCAGCTGTATATAACCTGGAGTACTGCGTGCAGTTCTGGTCACCACATTATAGGAAGGATGTGGAAGCTTTGGAAAAGGTTCAGAGGAGATTTACTAGGATGTTGCCTGGTATGGAGGGAAGGTCTTACGAGGAAAGGCTCAGGGACTTGAAGTTGTTTTCGTTAGAGAGGAGAAGGCTGAGAGGTGACTTAATAGAGACATATAAGATAGTCAGAGGGTTAAATAGGGTGGACAGTGAGAGTCTTTTTCCTCGGATGGTGATGACCAACACGAGGGGACATAGCTTTAAATTGAGGGGTGGTAGATATAGGACAGATGTCAGAGGCAGTTTCTTTACTCAGAGAGTAGTAGGGGTGTGGAACACCCTGCCTGCAACAGTAGTAGACTCACCAACTTTAAGGGCACTTAAGTGGTCATTGGATAGACATATGGATGAAAATGGAATAGTGTAGGTCAGATAGGCTTCAGATGGTTTCACAGGTCGGCGCAACATCGAGGGCTGAAGGGCCCGTACTGCGCTATAATGTTCTATGTTCTATGTTCTATCAAGGTGATGGTGCGGCACCTGTGCCATGTCCTTGCAGACTTGGCACCTCATGGAGGAGGAGGATATCACTTCCAGGGGCCCTAAAGGTCACCACAACCTTTAACCTATTTGCCACTGGTTCATTCCAGGGCTCAAGTGGGATTTGCATGGCATTTTACAACCGACAGCCCACAAGTGCATCCATGAAGTCACAGATGCCCTGTACGCCCGGGCATCAGACTACAACAATTTCGAGCTGGACCAAGCCCAGACAGCAGGATTCTCCACCATTGCTGGGAAGCCCAGGGCCAGGGGTTATTTGATGGCATGCATGTCGCCTTGCACACACTGGACCAACAGGGAGGGCTCTTCATTAACAGTAAAGGGTTCTAGTCCCTGAATGTACAACTCGTGTCCAACCACCACCTCCGGATCGTGCACGTGTGTATACATTTATCAGGGAGTGTGCACGACAGTTACACCCTAGGACACTCGGAGATCCCCAGCATCATCGAGGACCACTCCACGTTCACATGTTGGCACTTGGGCGATAAGGGATACCCGCTGAGGTCCTGGCTAATGACGCCAGAACGGAGGCAAGAGATCGATGCGGAGGCACAATATAGCAAGGCCCATGTTGCCACCCGTGCTGTCATTGAGCGGTGCATCCGACAGCTCAAAATGCGGATGCCTGGACTGCTCAGGTGGTGCCTAGCAGTACACCCCCCAGAGGGTCTGCCACTTTGTGATGATTTTCTGTGCTCTCCATAATCCCCCCCCCCCCGCCCTGTTCGCACCACCTCGCATAATGCACCCCCCCCCACACTCCCACCCAACCCCCTCCACCACCACCACGCCCCCCAATCGTGAACATTCGAATCCCGCACTGTGCATAGCCGCCGATGGTTCCCCTCCACCCCCCTCAATGCCCACTCAGTGGTCCTCATTCTCCTTAAGCCTCTGTGCTCTGCCATTATATCTAGATGTGTCCCCAGGCTGCACATTGGAAGTGGAGGTAGCCTGCTGCTTTCTGGACTCTGTGGCCTTTGATGCCCCAGTAGATGTCGGCTGGACACTAGGCCACCGGCCGCCAGAGCGGTGACACTGGCAATGACGTACCACCCTGTTCTGCCTGCTGACTTCGAAATGCACCATGTTACAGACATGTCAGGAGAGCTGGAGATCACCACCATCTCCCAGTAGAAGACCGGATCAACCTCCGGCACTCCATTGGCTCGGATGGTAGGACCCTAGAGGTCCCCATAGGCTAGATGGGCAGCTGAAGTGAGCTCCAGAGGCCCTGCATCATCCAGCAATGTCAGTCCTGGTGCCCTCCCACCCCATTGTCTGCATCATGGCGTCAACGGCCTCAGCGATGCTCATCAGTGACTGGGGCATGCTCCACAGTGCCCTGGCAATGTCCACCTGACCTGTGACTGGGACATGCTCCACAGAACCTCAGCAGTGTCCATCTGCATCTGGGACACGTTCCTCAGCGACTGGACAGGAAATCGAGGCCCTCAGCCATGGCCGCCATGAACTGAGCCAACACTCGTGGCGTGAACGTCATGCTCCGTGTTTTCCACTGCCCAAGCAGTGTTGGTCAGTTGCCATGCATTGGCGGTTCGATCTCCTGCACCCATAGCCTTTGGGATTCCAATCGCCTATGTACTAGCTGAAGTGTTGCTGACACCCCTCCTGAATATTACGGCTAAACCCTAATGTCTACATCGGCTTCGGGATAACCTCGTCCTGAGGCTCTGCACCTGGCTGGGACACAGCTGAGTCCTGGGATCCAGCAGACTAACGACTGCTGGCTCCCTCGGATGTTCCTGCCTCCACCTGATGTACATCAGTACCTGTGTGGTGCTCACCAGATTGTGCCCCAGAAGCCTGACCACTAATGTCATCCACCGAGGTGTGTGTCTCTGCACTGGTGGATGGTGGGGATGACAACCATGATGCATCGATCGTGGCATCCTTGGAGCTCTTCTCTGAGGAATCTGATTACGGCAAGTCAGCAGGTTATTCAAACCTTTTCAATTTCAATCTCAACTCTATCATCTTAGAAGGCAGGGGAGGGGGCCACCCTGCATGGGCCGTCACCATCAGATGGAGATCCTGCAAGAGAATGGACATGTGATCAATGAAAGGAAAGAATGATTTTGCCTGACATGAACTACCCACCTGAGACAGGTCATCTGGGTGAAGGGGCAGTGGCTCCTCACCCCTGCAGTACAGGCCAGCCTCGCTGTCGGCAACCACACTATCCTTGGTCATCCTCATGATCCTTATAGGGGGTGAGGAATTTGTCCAGCACCCACCACCCATCTGGGCCCTTTCCCGCCTGTTATTTACCACCTTCTCTTGCCGAGGCCAAAGAGAGGGCATTGTGAGCCGCAAGCTTGATGGATCAGCAGGGGGTCTATGGCGGATGACAGGTGTGGGCACTGCTGCTGGGCATGGGTGGGTTGTGCTGGTGGGTGACAGATTGTGTTGGGGTGTGTGTTGTACAGCGCCAGCCGAAACTCATTTTGGGGGTGTAAAAAGAGGTCTGGGGAATGGTCGGGGGCTGAGGTCAACTCACCCATGTGGCCCGCTGGAGATGGTGGAGCTTCTTCCTGCATTGGACTGCAGTCCTCTTAATCATGCTGCCTGAACTGATGGCTGCTGACTAACAGGCAGCACGGGCAGGCCTTTGGCTGATCCTCCAACCCCCTTGGGGGAACAGGTGTCCGGGGCGAAAGAGAAAATGCGGGAAAATCTCAGCAGGTCTGGCAGCATCTGTCGGGAGAGAAAAGAGCTAATGTTTCGAGTCCCATGACTCTTTTTTCAAAGCTAACAGACAGAGAAAGTGGGAAATATTTATACTGTGGAGTGAGAATGAAAGATTAGTCATAGCCACAGAAGCCCAGGGAAACCGGGTGCTAATGGCCACAGAAACCAAGGGGGAAGTTCCCAGAGAGAACAAAAGATATAAAAGGTCAAACAGCAGGGAAACTAACATCAGAGGATGAACTGTAGATGCGTGGGGAGGGGAAGGGGGAAGCAAAGGGAAGAAAGGTGAAGGAAAGGTGGATAAGATTGGGGGGGGGGGGGAATTAAATATATATTAAGAGAGAAAGAAATGGAAAAAGACAGTTAAAATGAAATGGGATGAAAAGAAATGGGTCGAGGTGGGGTAGAGCTGATCATCTGAAGTTGATGAATTCGATGTTCAGGCTGGAAGGCTGTAGCGTGCCTAACCGGATAACCAGATGATCAGCTCTACTCCACCTCGACCCATTTCTTTTCGTCCCATTTCAGTCAGTATAGATATTTCACACTTTCTCTGTCTGTTAACTTTGACAAAGTAAGAAGTCTGACAACACCAGGTTAAAGTCCAACATGTTTGTTTCAAACACTAGCTTTCGGAGCACTGCTCCTTCCTCAGGTGAATGAGGAAGGAGCAGTGCTCCAAAAGCTAGTGTTCGAAACAAACCTGTTGGAATTTAACCTGGTGTTGTCAGGCTTCTTACTGTGCTCACCCCAGTCCAACCCCGGCATCTCCACATCATCACTTTGACAAAGAGTCATCGGACTCGAAACATTAGCTCTTTTCTCTCACTACAGATGCTGCCAGACCTGCTGAGATTTTCCAGCATTTTCTCTTTTGTTTCAGATTCCAACATCTGCAGTAATTTGCTTTTATCCAGGGTGTCCGGGGGATCAGTTACAGGTCTGTCAGTGCCGTCTATGAGTCAGTGGTAGCAGCCATCAGTTTGGGCAGCATGATGAGGAGGACCGCAGTCCAACGAAGGAAGAAGTTCAATGACCTCCAGCGGGCCGCAAGGATGAGTTGACATCAGATCTTTGGCATCAGTCATACCTGCGACCCAACTCCACAGTGTCCAACAGCCTGGCCAGGTCGTCATCTCAAAATGTGGAGCAGGTGTCCTTCGTGCCATGGCTGTGTGCTGTCCGGAATGTGTTCGGATGGAATGGTTTATGTGCTGCTCCCCCTTGTTAGTGGTGGTGGGGGGGGGGGGGGGGGCTGTCTGGGGCCGTTCAGGTGAATCAACTGGCGGGAGGGCCATTTCCACTGTGAAGCCCATGGACATCATTTCCGGCCCTAATTAATGTTAGATATTGGTCACAGTCCAATCAGGTCAGCCGTCGGGAAGCTCCTGGTAACCCGCACTCGCTATCACACTTAGTACTTCTCCCGTTAGATCGTGCCCTATTGTGTATATTGAGGGGTGAAATCAAATCAAATCACATGGGAATCAGATTATGGCAAGTCAGCAGGTCAATATCCTGTATCAGTTATTCAAACCTTTTCAATTTCAATCACAACCCTATCATCTGAATTGTAACCTCTTGGTATTTTACTTCATCTTCTATGGGAAGGCATAGTGAACATATGTATTTGCAGGTCGAAGCAGATAGAAAGAGAATTGTACTCTATATTATCTAATTCTCTTGTGTAAATTATTTCTGAATCGATTCCTTCATGATATTGTTAACTGTCATACAATACAATAGGGGTGGCACAGCGGCATAGTGGCTGGCACAGCTGCCACACAGTCCCACGGATACTGGTTCAATTCCAGTCGTAGGTGACTGTATGGAATTTGCACGTTCTCCCTCTCCGGGTGCTCGGGTTTCCTCCCGCAGTCCAAAGAGGTGCAGGTTAGGTGGATTGGCCATGCTAAAATTGCTCCTTACACTGCTGCCTCATGGCATTAAGGACCCAGGTTCGATCCCGGCCCCGGGTCACTGTCCGTGTGGAGTTTGCACATTCTCCCGGTGTCTGTGTGGGTTGCACCCCCATAACCCAAAGATGTGCAGGGTAAATGTTAATTGTCCCTTAATTGTAAAAAAAGAGAATTGGGTACTTTAAAATTTATTATTTTTTAAATTGCTCCTTAGTGTCCAAAGATTGTGTGTTAGTTTAAGGGGTTATTGAAATACGAGGCCGGTTTAGCCCCCTAAACCAACCCTTGGTTAGACAGCTGGTTCGTGATGCAGAGCAATGCCAGCAGTGTGGGTTCAATTCCCGTACCGGCTGAGGTTATTCATGAAGGTCTCTCCTTCTCAACCTTCGCATGAGGTGTGGTGATCCTCAGATTAAATCACCATCAGTCAGCTCTCCCCCTCAAAAGGGGAAAGCAGCCTATTCTCATCTGGGACTATGGCAACTTTGACCTTTTATTGGGATAGGGAAATGGAATGGATTTGGGTGGAGTGCTCTTTCAGAAGATCGGTGCAGACTCGATAGGCCAATTGACCTCCTTCTGCACTGTAGGGATTCCATGAATACTCAAAGTAGCTTATTTATGGATCCTGTTTTAGAACAGGCCATGACTCATTGCTATTTTCAGTGCACTGTCATCTCAGAACTATGTGTTCAATATATAAAGATTTAAGAAAGCATTAAAATTCACAAAACAACTTTGAACTCTTTCATAAATCCATTGGACCCATTATGTCAAACAGTCGCAGCAACTATATAGGCCATTCACAGCAGCAACTATTAAAATCTTCTTTAAAATTTAAAGTTTTTAAATAAAACATAAAAATGAGGTCCTATATTTTGTAAATATCTAAATATAAAACAAATAGCAAATATGGAAAATAATACAAAAATTACAGAACATGCAACTGAAAGAGTAAGTTTCTTGCATTTGCATTTTTAAAGGATTATTTAAAGTAAATCCAGACAGTGGTTTCAGCATCCCTTCAATAATTGGATTCAATAGCAGGTGGATTAGTCACAACAGTGTTGCAATACTGATTCTTTGAATTAAATGTGGAATTTGTGTTCCAAGATAACATGAAATATGCAACCAAAAATATGTAGTTTGTACCTTTTTGTACCTTACTAAAACTTCTGGTTATGTTTAGTAGGTTAGTAGGACATCCAATAACTTTTCGGTTCTTTCACCCACTGAAAGCATTTGAAAGAAAAGATAAATGAAAATAGTTTTAAATGCAGAGCATCACACAGTAGGAGTGTGTATTGGGAATTTAGACAAGGAGGTTGGCTTAACCAGTTTGCATCCTGAATTATTTTCACACTATTAATTTGAATTTTAACGGACAGAATTTCTATCAGTTGCTTACCTTGAAGCCAGAATTTGTAACACGTGCTTGCAACGAATACCCTCAGTTACCCTACAGGTTAAATGTGTCCACTTAATTGGATTGTTAGCAAAGGGCAACTAGCACAATTGACTCTCTGCTAACTTTAAAAGATAAAAATCATGGGCGGGATTCACCGACCCCCCGCCGGGTCTGAGAATCGCCGGGGGTCGGCGTGAATTCCGCCCCCGCCGTCCTCCAAATTCTCCCGCCCCCCCAAAATTCGGCGAGGCGCGGGTCGCGCTGCCCGCCCCGGAGAATGGCGGGGACCGGCGCGACTCAATGGGCCCCGAGGCTGCCAGAGGTCTCCGGCCCGCAATGGGCCGAAGTCGCGCTGGTTTTTTGCCGGTCCCGCAGGCTGGATCAGACTAGGTCCCTTACCGGCGGGACCTGGTGGCGTGGGCGGGCTCCGGGGTCCTGAGGGGGCGCAGGCCGATCTGGCCCCGGGGGGTGCCCCCACGGTGGCCTGGCCTGCGATCAGGGCCCACTGATCGGCGGGCAGGCTTGTGCCGTGGGGGCACTCTTTTACTACATGTCGGCCGTGTCAGCCTACGCGATGGCCTATGCGTAAGTGACCCTCGCTCTGCGCATGCGCAGGGATGACGTCAGCAGCCGCTGATGCACCCGCGCATGCGCGGACTCTCGCCGGCCGGCGAAGTCCCTTCGGCCCCGGATGGCGTGGCGCCAAAGGTCTTCCACGCCGGCCAGCGGGGCGCAAACCACACCGTCGCCGGCCTAGCCCCTGAAGGTGCGGAGGATTCCGCACCTTTGGGGCGGGCCGACGCCGGAGTAGTTTACGCCACTCCGTCCCGCTGGGACCCCCCCGCCCTGTGGGGTACGGGAGAATCCCACCCTAAGTTTAAAGAGTCAATCGGGTTAGCATCATACAATCCCTCCAGTGCAGAAGGAGGCCATTTGGCCCATCAAGTCGGCACCAACCCTCCGAAATAGCACCCTTTCTCGGCCCAATCTCCTGTCCTACCTCATGAGCCTACGGCACCAAGTGGTAATTTAGCATCACCAATCAACCTAATTGTTTTGCATTCATTGGAGTGACCAACGTACTGATCTAATTGATCAATCAAATGCAAGTTGCCGAAATGTTATTGCCGGGGCTGGATTTGCAAAGATGGCAGGGGATTCAATGAGATGCATTGGGCAACCTGACTGGGTTGGATATTAGTGACACAAAACAAAAATGGAACGTGTCTTAACCATTAGTATCACCCGAGCAGAAAGGGAAGCTATGTATATCCTTACAATCAAAAGAAGGCATAGAACTATAGAATTCCTACAGTGCAGAACGAGGCCATTTGGCCCATCGAGTCTGCATCAACCCTCTGGAAGAGCACCCTGCCGAGGCCCATTCCCCAGCTTTATTCCCATAACATAGGGTTCAAAAAAAGGCTAGGTGAGTTACTGGGTTACGGGGATAGGTGGGCGTGTGGGCTTAAGTAGGATGCTCTTTCCAAGGGCCGGTGCAGACTCGATGGGCCGAATCGTCTCCTTCTGCACTGTATATTCTATGATTCTATGAACACCATAAACCCACCTAACCTGCACATCGTTTCGATACTAAGGGGCAATTTAGCATAGTCAACCCACCTCATCTGCACATCTTTGGACTGTGAAAGGAAACAGGAGCAGCCGGAGGAAACCCACGCAGACATGGGGAGAAAGTGCAAACTCCACAGAGTCACCCCCAAGGCCGGGATTGAACCTGCAACCCTGGTGCTGTGAGGTATGTGCTGCCATGTGGTACAAAAAAGCTTAAATGGCTAACAGAGCACTGCCAGAACAAAATTAACTTTTGTAGCCTATGATAGCAAAAGTAAAATCAGATCCTGCAAAGCTAGGTATGCCAGAACCTACAGATGTGATTCATGACACCTTGGTAGATGCCGTCAGTTACATTATGCCGCCCATCAAGACCCCATACATTCACAACATGAGGATGGTCCATTCCATCAAACTACCAATCATGGGTCAAATTAAAAATGAAACCGTGCCGAGGTCCCAGGTTCGATCCCGGCTCTGGATCACTGTCCGTGTGGAGTTTGCACATTCTCCCCGTATTTGCGTGGGTTTCGCCCCACAACCCAAAGATGTGCAAGGTAGGTGGATAGAACACGCTAAATTGGCCCTTAGTTGGAAAAAAATGAATTGGGTATACTAAATTAAAAATAAAATTAAAATTAAAAAATCCAGCGTGATCCGGGTGCTTTTGAAGGAGCCTCTAAAAATACAATTAACAAATACAGACAGGGCCAGCTCAAGGCACCGGCAACTCGGGCAGTCGCCCGGGGCGCCATGTGCTAGGGGGCGCCAGAGACTCGGGTCCCGCGCATGCGCAGTTGGGCAGGTGCCAACCAGCGCATGTGCGGTGGCCGCCCTCCCCCAGGGCGGCCCCCCCTTCGGTCCGCCCCCCCCGCTCGGTCCGCTCCCCCACCCTCGGGTCCGCCCCCCCCTCGGGTCCGCCCCCCCCTCGGGTCCGCCCCCCCTCAGGTCCGCCCCCCCCTCAGGTCCGCCCCCCCTCGGATCCGCCCCCTCCCTCGGGTCCGCCCCCCCCCCGGGTCCGCCCCCCCCTCGGGTCCGCCCCCCCCTCGGGTCCGCCCCCCCTCGGGTACGCCCCCCCCGGGCCTGTCCCCCCCCCTCGTTCCCCGCCCCCCCCCTCGGGCCCCCCCGCCCCCGCCCCCCCCTCCCCAGCCCCGCCCCCGTCCCGCCCCCCCCAAGGGCGCCGAAGTTCAGCTTGCCCGGGGCGCCAGCAACCCTAGTGCCGTCACTGAATACAGATGCCATAACAGCTTATGTTGGAGAGGACCCGATGCCTGCATAACATATTTGTCAACATAAGATAAGTTCCCTTCTACTTGCAGATGTCCCTGTGCAGGTAATAATGGGTATGGACGGTTGATCTACTGGAAGCCCTGAATACTCATCTGAAATGGGATTCCTTCAGACTTGACATCTTGATACTCAAACAACTAAAATGACATGAAAAAATGAAAATCGCTTATTGTCACGAGTAGGCTTCAAATGAAGTTACTGTGAAAAGCCCCTAGTCGCTACATTCCGGCGCCTGTCCGGGGAGGCTGGTACGGGAATCAAACCGTGCTGCTGGCCTGCTTGGTCTGCTTTACAAGCCAGCGATTTAGCCCAGTGTGCTAAACCAGCCCCTATGGGTGGGTAACAGTATAGCTACAGATCCTGGCGGCACAGTGGTTAGCACTCCTGCCTCTCAGTGCCAGGGACCTGGGCTTGATTCCGACCACGGGTGACTGTGTGGAATATGCACTGTGTGGGGTTTTATGAAATGAAGCACATGCCTGATTGAGGCCGGTTCAATGTTCTGGCTCTCCCCACCCCCGACATCAACCCCACCCCCCCCCTCCCCACTTTCCTTATATCCCCTTTGAGCATTCTGAGGGGACTATTCTCTCTGTAATATCATGGTCGGCTCCTCAATTAGCCTCAATGTCCTTCTCCATCCCACATCACCTTTCCATGAAGCACTAGAGTGTGAAAGGAAAAATACAAGATGTGTATCAGCCTAACTCACCACTGTTTTTGGAAGAAAGATTTTCGACTCATCTCAGGTAAGATATGTTTATTGTTTATTACTTGTTCTTCTAAAAAAATTAGCAGCAGAAAGTATTTTGATCAGAAAGATTATGGGAGGGATTTCCACCCTGCTGGGATTGACCAGTCCAAACGAGTCAATGCACTTTTGGCTGGGCCATCGCATCCCACATGGTGGATCCTGCCAGAACGGTGCCGTAAAATCCCTGCCTATGATAGATATCATCAGAAACACCATCTGAAAAGCCACTGAGTCAGCTACTGGACAACTATACCTTAAAATTGGGGGATGATTTCTACCCAAACCGTTCCTTCTTCAAGTTCACCAGAGAGACGACTACCTGGCAATCAACTACTCATAGCTTACAGAGAATCCTCAGCTTTATCAGACCTCCACTCCAGCCAAGCCATTAATTCATCTGAGAAACACGGGCAGCACGGTGGCCTAGTGGTTAGCACAACCGCCTCACGGCGCTGAGGTCCCAGGTTCGATCCCGGCTCTGGGTCACTGTCCGTGTGGAGTTTGCATATTCTCCCCGTGTCTGCATGGGTTTCGCCCCCACAATCCAAAAATGTGTAGAGTAGGTGGATTGGCCACGCTAAATTGCCCCTTAATTGGAAAAAATAATTGGATAATCTAAATTTAAAAAAAAAAAAATTCATCTGAGAAACTGCAGGCCTGCTTTGAAAGAAACTAAAATAATCGTTACTTGCAATCATATTGCTTTTTTTCTTCATCTTTGTCCAGCCATTGAGTCTATTGATATGTGTGTGAGATATTGCTTGTAAACATCTGGACAGGTGTGTACTTGTAAATAATCTTCTTTATTTTTAAATTCACAAAAACATGTTGAAATTGTTTAAATTGGGACAAAAAGTTAGACTAACCTCAGACAAAAAACACTTTGATGATAGATAACAATAGAACATCTAAACTCTGTCTGTGACACTCTATACTGTTCTCACACCGATCTCTCTATTCTCAACCTCCTACAGTGTCCCAATGAAGCTCAATGTGAGCTTGACGAACAGCACCCCATCTTTCATTTAGGCACTTTACAGCCTTCCAGACTCAACACTGATTCATATATTTCAGACCATAGCATCTGCCCCCCCCCCTCCCCCGCCCCCGCAATTTTATTTCCATTTTCTTTACAGGTTCTGCTTTTACTCCCATTTTTGTCTTGTTTTGATTTTGGATGGGAGGCCATTAGATCACGGAGGCCGCTAGATAGTGGGTCGCCCGCGTTAATTGTATGGAGATTGGTTTGAAGTGGTGATTATTCGTTTCTCACCACGCTAAAGTGGGATCCTGATTTTGCCAACGCGAGCAGACCGGTTAGATTGGCTGGTGGCGCGGATCTCGATTTAGGTCTCTCCCATGGTTTAACATCATCATCCCATTCTCACTTGAGCACAACATGGCCATTAAACCGCACCCATAATTCTACCAGCGAGGTTATCCCCATTCAGGTCCCCCCATCCCGAACGTTTATGTCCCATGCGGAATTCACGTCGCCAAGTGCATGATGCTTACGTCGCATTGTGAAATACAGCAGCCTAATTGCACACCCGACATGCCCAGCGTGGAAGGTTGATTCCGCTGAGCAACCCCATTTAATGATTATGCAAAAGACATATACCCCAGGTATCTGTACTGGGGCTTCAGTTTTTCACTAAAGTTATAGTTAGCGCAGGAGAGGGAATAGAATGTCAAGTAGCCAAGTTAATCTTCATGTCTGGTTTGATTGGATCAGAAGTACTGCATTTAATTCTGGGCAACACTTCTCTCAAACGATATAATGGCCTTGGAGGCTAGGAAGCAGAACATATTTATCAGAATGATATCAGGCTGCAATGGTTAAATTATGGTGATAGGTTGCATAGACCAAGCTTGTGTTTCTTTGACTACAAAAGATTAATGGTTGCTTTAATTGAGGTGCTTACATTAATTGAATGATGTGAATGAGCAGATAGAGGCAAACTATTTCCTCTGTTGGGGGCACCCAGACCAGGGGAGCATAACTTCACAATTAGAGCTTCAGAGTCGATATCGGGAAGTAATTTTTCACATAAAGGAGAGTGGAAATCTTGAACTCTCACCACAAAACGATGATGACGTAGGGCCAATTAACAATTTCCATGTGAGGTGGTAAATTTTTGTTGAGTAAGGTTATTAAAAGGTACACAACCAAGGTGAATAAATGGAGTTGATACAAATCAACCATAATCTAACTGAAAGCACACAGGTCGATGTGTGGCAGGAATACTGTCATCCCGTTAGATCAAGGAGAAGTTCAACCCTGAAATTGGAATAAATTTTCTTTTAACCCATTGGAAAAATTCCATTTGTTTAAGGTTCCAAGATCTAAACCCAGGAGTGAAAAAGATACTGATTAACACTTACTCAATGTGAGCTGTCCGTATATGGAACCACTGCAGCTGTCAATGCAATCGCTGTCTTCCAACTGGCAAATCTGACAGGGTTAGTCTCCATCTGGCTGCTCGTGGTTGGAATAGCTTTTAGCTTCTCAAGCTGCCTGGGAAAATGAATCACTTTACATTCAAAGCTGACTCGATATGTTCCACTCTGAATTGATATCTGATGTGCACAACTCACCTTCTCAGTATAAATAACACTCATGTAAGATCATAAATGTAGGTCACGTAAGAAACCTCAGATTGAATTAGACTCCACAAATGGATGAGTCATTTGGATTTACTTTGTTGAAAAGTCAAGGTGAAGGTATATGATTCACAGTGCAGGACACCACCAAGGATGACTAGAGTAAAGGAGAAAACAATGCTGACATTGGGAAATTTAATTAGAATTCTCACTATATACCGGTATGCATTTCACAGTAACTTAAAATGACAAATATGATAAATCTTGTTCTATGGTTATTAAAAATGCATCTGTGCTGTGGGCTGATGCGCTATGAAATATTTCTCAAGTATCTCAATGTCACAATTATTTAATTAACAGACATTATAAATAGCATCATGGTAGAAAAGTAAGGATTGAGGTGGGAAGGCTGACAGTATGATTCCCATCTCTATGAACACTGCCAAAGATCTTCCTCTGCTGCTTTAGCCCTAGCAGAAAATTCAACTGCCTGACTATTGACTGTGCTACAATGTTTAAGTAATGGTGGCAAGGCAGAAAACCAGGATAATTTTCCTGCCCCCATGCTAAAGTACCATCAGGCAATACCAGAGGATAGGTGACTACATGCAGTGAGGGTAACCGGAAGACCATCAAAGTCAGAGAGGAGGGAAGGGAACTACTTCTGTCCATTGTTTCTTTACCTCCTTCCTGCTGGGTGCTGCAATGTTGGTTTCTCTTGAGCCTCTTGTTTAAATTGAACTTTCTTCTTCAGAGTTTTATTTCTCCTCATAACTTGGTTGCTATCCTTAATGGATGATTCAGAGAGCATTTGTATTTCCCTTCCGTGCAATGATGAGCTCTTCCAAGTTATCACTGTGAGGCTGCCATGCATGCGTAATGACCTCTGACCCAGAAACATGGGCCAGGGTCACGATCGGGTACGGTTGGGCGGGCAGATATCTTGGACCTTCGCGCTTGTGGCAGATCCACTTCGAGGAGATCTTGTCAATGTGCTCATTGTCACATATCCTGAAGGTTTTTCATCAGACTGGCTGCATCCCTCCAGTTTCGAGTATTCAAAGGCACCAGCTCCTGCTGGGGAAACTGTTGCTTTATACCCTGAAGCAGGTTTCACCAAACGGGAGAGGAAAACATAACTGCCACCAGTCTGCCAGATTTCCAGCCATCTGCTGCTGTGCCACTGTCCCCGTAAACAAGCCTTGCAACTCAGCTTACACTGATTCAGTTGCTCTTACTCATCATTAAATGGAGCTAAAATGTTATCTTTTTATTATGTGTACTAGGTTAGCACAAAACAGGCTTTTGAACAGAAGATTTTCTTTTCCAGCTTTGTTTTACAATCACCCGAACAGAAGTCGAATGCAATATAAATCCTGTTAAAGCATCACAAGGAAGGGAAGCAATGCAGTGGATTGGAGGGAAGCAGGCAAGCTCGCTGTGAATTTCATTTATTCGAAATAGAATAAATTTGCATTGTTTATGGCCACAAGCGGGATCCAAATCTTCCACTTTCTTTCCTTAATAGTTCACCTATGTGAGCATAAATAAGGTATTAGCTTCACAGTTAAACCGCATGACATTACACACATTGCAGTGTTGCAAACTATACCTGTAGTCACTCGCTATGCATCTGAAATTCCTACTATGTGGATAAAGTATTCATTGGCCTATTTTATTCATGAATTAGTCACATTAAAATATGATCATAAAGATATACCTTAGAATATTTTGAGTCACAATAGTGTAATTACTTTTTTTATTTTCTGCCAAATTTTATGATAAGACAAAGAAGTCAAAAATACTTTGCTCCATGATGATGTATCAGGAATTGACTGACTGAGGCAGAACATATAATTCTCTTCCAGGCTAACCGAGATTTGATGAAATGTAATGGTATATGGAACTTAATTGAAGACTCGAGGAAAACAATGAGAGAATGCAATTATTGCATTTCACATTCTATATAAAGGTTTTTATTCCCTCTCCCCTCTCCTAATAGCTCTTATGTATCAGAGTAACACCATTAGCTGGTATAATGGGGCTGGTTTAGCTCACTCAGCTAAATCGCTGGATTTTAAAGCAGACCAAGCAGGCCAGAAGCACGGTTCGATTCCCGTACCAGCCTCCCCGGACAGGCGCCGGAATGTGGCGACTAGGGGCTTTTCACAGTAACTTCATTGAAGCCTACTCGTGACAATAAGCGATTTTCATTTTCATAATGTCACGTGTTACACAATGACGTCATTGGAGCATTTTTTGGGCTTTTGTGGATTTCATCATTATACCCTGTTTGAGCAACAGCTTGTAAACAAACCCCATGCTCTGTGTTATACGAACTCAACATGTGTCACCTCTGATTCTTTTCTTTGTGGCTCCAACAACGAATATGGAAAAAGATAAACCGATGACGAGATCTGGGCCACAAAACAGAATTCAGTGAAAGATAACTTCAAAAGACGATTTTGTGAGCCAGAAGAAGGAATCATTGACAGAGACCCAGCCCCTACACCAGCGGAAGTGAGGTTGGGAGAAATGTTGTCGACTTTCTAAGCAAAATCATAATTGTGGAAAGTAAACATAACTCTCAAGTAAGTTCGTGGTCACTGTACAATTTGTAGAGGGACGTTGGCGAATCATCCTGTTGATCACGGCAGCCCTCGTGCAAGTTAAAGGGGCTTAATAAAAAAAACTATCAGACAACTGTGAGTTGCACTTACCGTTGTACTGAGTAGAGCTGTGGAGGTTGCACATGGGGCACTAAAATGGGCCAACCCAGTCTTAAAGAAGGATTGTTCATTACTAATATGCGAGGATTTCAAAATGGTGAGCAACCCTGTATTATGTACTGATCATCACACTCCACCACTTGTCGAAGATGTTTTTGCAGCACTCTCAGGTGGCCAGAAATTTAGCAAAATTGATCTCCCCCAAGCCTATCTGCAAATGTTAGACTTTATTGGACTTTAACCTGGTGTTGTAAGACTCCTTACTGTGCTCACCCCAGTCTAATGCCAGCATTTCCACATCTGCAAATGAACATGGATATTGATTCTCAACCGTTATTGACCATATTAACACACAAGGGTCTGTTTCAGTATCGTAGGCTTCCGTTCAGGATAATGTCAGCACTGGTCTCTTCCAATGTATGATGGATCGGATCTTGAGTGGGCTATCGGATGCTACATGGATGACGTTTTGATCACAGATTTGAATGATGTAGAACATGTAAAGAACCTAGAAACTACTCTTGTAAGGCTACAACTATATAATCTCAGGGCAAATGTTTGAAATCTTCTATTCACTATCTTGATCAGATCATTGATCAAGAAGTCTTCACAAAGAACCAATGAAGATGTCGGGGATACTGGATGCTTCACAACCACAGAACATAATTCAGTTAAGGTCTTTTCTGTGATGATTAAATTATGATGGAAAATTCGTATCACACTTAGCAACAAGAGTGACGCCTTTACACACGTTGATTTGTAACAAACAAACTTGGCTCTGGACGAAAGATTGTGAGGATGCTTACCAAAATGTCAAAAACAAATTACAGGAATCGGAGTTACTAGCCCATTATGACCTAAAACTGAAGTTGCAGCTTGCTTGCGATGCATCACCCTGTGGGGTTAGAGCAGTTATCTTGCATATAACGCCTTCAGGCGAAGAGCGACCAATAGCATTTGTTTTCAGGAAGTTGACTATCGCTGAGTCTAACTATGCTCAACTTGAGAAAAAAGTTCTCAGCATTAATTTGGTATTTGAAGGTGCCGCCATAATTTATTTGGAAATCCATTTACTCTCATGGCTAACCATCATCCCATAACAACAATTTTTGGGTCATATAAGGTGATCCGTTCGCTCGCTGCCGGTTGAGTATAACGTTGGGCATTAATCTTGGCAGCACACGATTCCCTTACAACACCAGGTTAAAGTCCAACAGGTTTGTTTGAATCACTAGCTTTCAGAGCACAGCTCCTTGCTCAGGTCAACGACGGCATCTCCACATCATGATTGTCTGAACAGCATGCAAACATGGATGCTTTGTCTAGACTACCACTGCAAGATCAACTAGATCAAAAAGATAAGCAAAAATTTGCTGAACATTTTAACGATATATTCTACCTGTCTCATGTGGAAAATGTTCCATTAATGTATTCTCAGGTGTGAAAATGCACCTGAACAGGTCAAGTGATGGGGAAGGTCTTGGACATGAATTAAAAAAAAAGAATCCAGACCTTAACCGTTGTTTTACCAGGTATCTTGAGTTGACAGGAGAAAATGGAGTACTGTTGTGGGGTATTAGATTCATCATTCCATTGTGTCTATGAAGTATAATCTTGAACACCTGTACAAGGGCCATCCCAATGTAGTTTGAAGTAAGGAGTTGGCGAGGAGACACTTCTGGTGGCCCCAGTTGGATACCCAAATAGAGAGGAGTTAGGGTCATGCCTATCCTGCACTGCTTTGAGAAGTGTACCTTCAGTACAACCTTTGCATTCATGCGAATAGCGACTAGGCCATGCCAAAGACTCCATGTTGATTATGTGGGACAAGTCAAAGGACACTTGTTTATGGTATTGGTTGATATGCATTTGAAATGGCCAGAGGTTGCCATCATGAAATCGAATTTGGCCAGCTATTTGTGACCTGAATAACTCACGAGCGATAATGGCATTCAGTTCACATCAGATTAATTTGAGGACTACCTGAAGCGGTGTGGTGTCTGTCATGTCAAATCTGCCCAATACAATCCAACTACCAATGACTTAGCTGAACGCTTTGTACAATCATTGAAGCATGCAGTGAATTTTTCAAGGGATAAACGCTTTCTACCTATCGTACTTTCTAATGTCAATAGCTTTCTAATGACATACAGAAACTCTGCGCATTCAACAACACAAAGCTCACTTGCTTATACTGATGTTCAAAAGAAAACTACGCACAGAGTTCAACCTTTTGACACCCCTTCAACTTCAGAGATAGGCACCAACATCAAACACAAGTGGCTAGAAGAGAACAACATTCCAAAATCTGAGTCTTTGACAGTGGGGAACATGTTCTTGCAATAAATTACACCTCAGGTGAAAAATGGACTCCAGCAATTATATTAGCCAAAAAAGGTCCGATTTCATACACTACAGTCTGACGATGAACAATTTAGTGTCGGCACGTTGACCAATTATTGTCGAGATGTAGTTAGAGTATGGAATCTGTACCTGTTGTTTTCACCACAGAGAGTATGGACAGTGACGTGCCCAACTTAAAGACTTAAACTTGTAATTATGGAATCTGTTATGACAGAATCATCCACACAACCTGAGACAGTTTCTGAGTTGGTTTTGCCTGATGTAATACCAACCAGAGTGCAGGAAGACACTTCTAGTACCCCTAAGAACCAGTTCCTGAACCTCGTGGTCTGCCAAAACATGACAGACATCCACCCAAGAGACTGTTTTACTAATATATATATTTATCCATCACATAGCAATGTTATTTATGGCATAATGTGTTGGATCTGTGTTAAAGTGTTTGATTAAGTAAAAACACTGGGGACACAAAAGGAGTAAAGAGCAAGTGACGTTTTGTGTCAGAATAACACAATTGGCTGGTGTAATTTCACGTGTTATACAATGACATCATCAGAGTGTTTTGTGGTTAGTGAAGGTCGCAGACGTGGGTTGTGAAGGTCGGTTGACGTGGGACGCAAAGGTCAGTTGGCGTGGGTCGTGAAGGTCGACAGGCGTGGATCGCGTAGGCCGACAGGAGTGGGTCGCGAAGGTTCGCAGACGTGGGTTGCTAAGGTCGGTCGGCATGAGTCGTGAAGGATCGTGAAGGTCAGTCAGCGTGGGCCGTGAAGGTCAGTTGGCGTGGGTCGTGAAAGTCGGTAGGCGTGGGTCGCGAAGGTCGGTCGGAGTGGGTTGCGAAGGTCGGTCGGCGTGGGTCGCAAAGGACGATCGGCGTGGATCCCGAAGGTCGACAGGTTGGTAAAAGTGAGTAACAGGAAAAAAAGTTTTTTTAAATCTGTTATAAATAAACCCCTTGCACTCTGATATACAAACTCGACATGTGCCACTTCTGACTCTTTTCTTTGTGGCTACATCAAAAAATGTAACAATAGCATTGACAATTCTTTTCAATTCATTAACGGTGAGTAATCATGTGACAAATTATAAGAATTCAAGCTTAAATACATGATTTTAATTTTGAGCTAAATAAGTGTAAAAATCATGGAACCAAAGAAATTTACATCAAGGATGATAGCATTTTTCCCTGATCCCTGGATATATTTATTAAGATATAGAGCGCGATTCAACAGAAAAATTTCCAAGTCCGGTTTTGGGCGCTTTTGGGAGGGGGTTTCGCAATGGCATGGTGGCACAGTGGTTAGCACTGCTGCCTCACAGTGCCAGGGACCCAGATACATTCCAGCCTTGGATGACTGTATGGAGTTTGCACATTGTCCCCATAGCTGCGTGAAATCCTTCCGGCTGCTACGGTTTCCTCCCACAGTCGAAAGATGTGCAGGTAAAAAGATGTGTGATAAAATATTGCCCCTTAGTGTCCAAATATAGGAGGTTAGGTTGGGTTATGGATATAGGGCGGGAAAGTGGATTTAGGTAGGATACTCTTTCAGAGGGTCATGCAGACTCTATAGGCCAAATGGCCTCCTATAGCAGTTCCATGGTTCTATTGCTGCATTGGCGAGATCGCGGCCTGTATTCAACGGCACTTAGTGCCAAAAACCAGCCCCCACAAGATTCTCAACATTACAGGCTGCCCCCTCTCTGATTCACGCGACTTGTGCCTCTGCACCTCACCGCTAACAAGGGGGAGTTACTTTTTCAAGCTCCTTCACCACTCCCTCACCACTCACTCACCCACGCACCCCCAGTCAACACACAAGCATGGCAGCATGCAGATCTGCTTCTTGCTTTGGGGATGGCGACTTCACAAGGCTTCTCGACGCGGTAGATGAGAGGCGGGCCACCCTGTTCCTCTGAGGGGGTCGGAGGACCAACACCAGGGTTAGCAATGCTGCATGAGAGGCAGTGGCAGCGACTGTCAGTGCATGCAGCATGACAAGAGGACCATTGTCCAATGTCGGAAGACCAATGGCCTCCAAAGAGCTGCTTGTTAAGTGTCATAATATACACCAGTATATCATGGTGCAGACACACACTGAGGGACACACAAAGGGACCAATCAACATGTACAAACACCGCAGCCAATCACCAGTTAGAATACACACACTATAAAGGCAGTGGGCACCACGGTTCCTGCTCATTCTGGGAGCTGCCTCTCAGTGTAACAAGAACTCATCCAGCCCAGCACAGATTTACACCACGTGCAGAGGATACTGGAAGTCTGCAGAGGGATTTGGATAGGTTAAGTGAATGGGCTCGGGTCTGGCAGATGGAATACAATGTTGACAAATGTGAGGTTATCCATTTTGGTAGGAATAACAGCAAACGGGATTATTATTTAAACGATAAAATATTAAAGCATGCCGCTGTTCAGAGAGACTTGGGTGTGCTAGTGCATGAGTCACAGAAGGTTGGTTTACAAGTGCAACAGGTGATTAAGAAGGCAAATGGAATTTTGTCCTTCATTGCTAGAGGGATGGAGTTTAAGACTAGGGAGGTTATGTTGCAATTGTATAAGCTGTTAGTGCGGCCACACCTGGAGTATTGTGTTCAGTTTTGGTCTCCTTACTTGAGAAAGGACGTACTGGCGCTGGAGGGTGTGCAGAGGAGATTCACTAGGTTAATCCCAGAGCTGAAGGGGTTGGATTATGAGGAGAGGTTGAGTAGACTGAGACTGTACTCGTTGGAATTTAGAAGGATGAGGGGGGATCTTATAGAAACATTTAAAATTATGAAGGGAATAGATAGAATAGATGCAGGCAGGTTGTTTCCACTGGCGGGTGACAGCAGAACTAGGGGACATAGCCTCAAAATAAGGGGAAGTAGATTTAGGACTGAGTTTAGGAGGAACTTCTTCACCCAAAGGGTTGTGAATCTATGGAATTCCTTGCCCAGTGAAGCAGTTGAGGCTCCTTCATTACATGTTTTTAAGGTAAAGATAGATAGTTTTTGGAAGAATAAAGGGATTAAGGGTTATGGTGTTCGGGCCGGAAAGTGGAGCTGAGTCCACAAAAGATCAGCCATGATCTAATTGAATGGCGGAGCAGGCTCGAGGGGCCAGATGGCCTACTCCTGCTCCTTGTTCTTATGTTCTTATGCTGAGAGAATCAACTGGTTTGGACAAGACTTAGGTCTCTAGTTTAAGTTAGCATCATTTAGACCCACAGTCATCGCGTGTTAGTTTGTCAGAGATAGTTGATAAAATTGAGCTGAACCTTCATCAGTGTTGGAAGTGTCTGTTCATCTCTCAAGTCAACACTAGCCAACACTTCATGGTACCAGGAGTTGAGGGATGCTCGCACTTCTGAGACCTACCTTTCAGTGATCTGCCTTTCACCAGTCTCGCGCCATCCTACAGAATGGACTCCAGTCGCCAGCCGCCGCCTCTCCGCATTGTAGGGAATCTGGGCTTGAACTGGAAACTTTTCAAGCAGTGCTTCCAGCTGTACCTCAAGGCCAGGGACCTGGAAGCTGTCTCGGACGCACAGAAGATTGCTCTCTTCCTCTTCACAGCCGGGGACTGTGAGGTGTCTGTTCATCTTCAAGTCTACACTAGCCAACACTTCAGTTAGTCAACACACTCGGTCACCTAAGAGATCACCTCAGAGGAGAGTTCCAAGGAGACCACCATCCAGGCATTGCAGCTGTCACCCGCACCTTCAACCAGCAGAGACCTCAGTGTATGACATTAGTGGACAGGCCTCTGGGGCACAATCTGGTGAGCACCACACAGTTGCTGATACACAACAGGTGGAGGCAGGAACATCCGAGGGAGACAGCAACTGGAGGTCTTCTGGATCTCAAGACTCGGCTGAGTCCCAGCCAGATGCCCAGACTCTGGTTCTCCCAGACCTCGAGGAGGAACTTGAGAGTTGAGGAGTGTGAAGATGATAGCACAAAGCTGTGAGATTCAGGAGGGGGTGTCAGCGGCACTCCAGCGACTGCAAGGCACAGGAGATGGTGCCAACAATTCATGACAAGGCCAAGCTGCCAGGGTGGCGACCACAGTGGGAACCTTGGATTACGATGTCTGCGTCTGGATTGCTGGTGTCCAAGGTATGGCTCAGTTTATAATGACTCTAGCCGAGGGCCTCAACATCATAGAATCATAGAATCTGAAGTGCAGAAGGAGGCCATTTGTCTATCGAGTCTGCACCGGCCCTTGGAAAGAGCAACGTTATTCCAGACGTGTTCTAATAGATAGATAGAACAGTACAGCACAGAACAGGCCCTTCGGTCCTCGATGTTGTGCCGAGCAATGATCACCCTACTCAAACCCACGTATCCACCCTATACCCGTAACCCAACAACCCCCACCTTAACCTTACTTTTTAGGACACTACGGGCAATTTAGCATGGCCAATCCACCTAACCCGCACATCTTTGGACTGTGGGAGGAAACCGGAGCACCCGGAGGAAACCCACGCACACACGGGGAGGACGTGCAGACTCCGCACAGACAGTGACCCAGCCGGGAACCGAATCTGGGACCCTGGAGCTGTGAAGCATTTATGCTAACCACCATGCTACCGTCCTGCCCTAGCCGTGTTTTCCGATTGGCATTGCGGAGAATCGGGCCGAGGGGGGAAAATTCTGGTTAGGCCTTCACCTGCATCCCTATAGCGAGATGCAAATCAGTTTTGCACCAGCCATCAATGGGCTTCCAGATTCAACATGGCATATGCCAGTGGAAGATCCTGCAGGAAATCCATGCCAGCGTAAAACTGATTTGTGGGTCTATGCCCAACTTCTCCATTCACCATTGAACCTGCCAGTGGAGATTTGGGAAGATTCCACCCATTGTTCTCTGCAGCTGAGAGTGTGAGTCCTGAATGCTGTGTTGCACCACATTGAAACACCAGACCAGCACACTCATAGCACTCTCTCCAACCCACCTGTCTTCAGGAATATCCCAGGAGGGAGGGGTCTTTGATTATTCTGCCCGCTTTCCCAAAGCAGCGGGAGTTGTAAACAGAGTCAATGGATGGAAGACGGTTTTGCGTGATGGACTGGACAGTAGCATAGTGGTTCGCACAATTGCTTCACAGCTCCAGGGTCCCAGGTTCGATTCCCAGCTTGGGTCACTGTGTGTGCGGGGTCTGCACGTTCTCCCCGTGTGTGCGTGGGTTTCCTCCAGGTGCTCCGGTTTCCTCCCACAGTCCAAAGATGTGTAGGTAGGTGGATTGGCCATGCTAAATTGCCCTTAGTGTCCAAAATTGCCCTTAGTGTTGGGTGGAGTTACTGGGTTATGAGGATAGGGTGGAGGTGTGGGCTTGGGTAGGGTGCTCTTTCCAAGAGCTGGAGCAGACTTGATGGGCCAAATGGCCTCCTTCTGCACTATTAATTCTATGATTCTATGACTGGGTTATGATCACTACTCTCTGTAGTTTCTTACCGTCTTGGGACGAGCAGTTGCCATGCCAGGCTGTGATGCAGCCAGATAGGATGCTTTCGATGGTGCATCTCTAAAAACACTTGGTCGTCGCGTCGACACGGATGGACGAGGACAGATGGTTGGTGATGTGCACACCTAGGAATCTGAAGCTGTCAACCATCTCCACCTCTGCACATTAATGCAGACAGAGGCGTATATGTTACTCCGCTTCCTGAAGTCGATGTCCAGCTCTTTTGTTTTGCTGATGTTGAGGGAGAGACCACTATGCTAAGAGCGATTGTTGTTGTTACACCCACCACTTGGTTCTCTATCCCCCTCCTGTACTCTGACTCATCGTTATTTGAGATCTAACCCACTACAGCCATGTCATCAACAACTTGTGGATGGAGTTGGAGCCAAATTTTGCCGCACAGTCGTGTGGCAAATGTATAGGGAGTATAGTCGGGGATTATGTACGCACCCTTGCAGTATTGAGAACTATCGTGGAGAAGGTGTTATTGTTTATCCTTACTGATTATGGTCTATAGGTAAGGAAGTTGAGGATCCAGTTACAGAGGGAGGAGCCTAGTCCTAGATTTTGGAGTTTTGATATGAGCTTGGCTGGGATTATGGTGTTGAAGGCAGAGCTGTAGTCAATGATTAGGAGTCTGACGTAGGGGTCCTTGTTGTCAAGATGCTCCAGGAATGAGTGTAGGGCCAGGGAGATGGCGTCTGCTGTGGACTGATTGTGGCGGTATGTAAATTGCAGTGTATCAAGGCATTCTGGAAGTATGGAGTTGATGTCTCTCATGACCAACCTCTCAAAGCATTTCATAATGATAAATGTCAAGGCCACCGGACGGTAGTCATTGAGGCACGTTGCCTGGTTCTTCTTTGGCACCGGTATGATGGTGGTCTTCTTGAAGCAGGTGGGTACCTCAAAACGGAGTAAGGTGAGGTTGAAGATGTCTGCGAACATACCCAATAGTTGGCCCACGCCGGATCTGAGTGCACAAGGAGGGACTCTGTCAGGGCCCGTTAATTTTGGAAGCTGTGACGGTAGTTATGGGTGTGCCTGGGCTGCTGGGGCAGTTGACAGCAGTTTTATGGTTTCCAGCTCGAAACGAGTACAGAATGCATTGAGTTCCCTGGGGAGGGGTGTACTGCTGCCAGAGATTCTAATCGGCTTTGCTTTGTAGTCCATTATGTTGTTCAAGCCTTGCCACAACCGACAAGAGTCTGTGTCGTTAGTCTATGACTCTAACTTAGTCTGTTATTCTCTTTTGGCATCCCTAATGGTTTTGCAGAGGTCGCACCTGGATTTCTTGAATAGGTCATGGTTTGCTTGTTTTGAATGCCTCAGACCTGGTTGTCAGTAGGGATTCAATCTCCCGATTAAACCATGGTTTCCATTTGGGGAATGTACGTACTACCTCCTTTGGTACGCAATCTTCTACACACTTGCTGATGAAGTCTGTGACGGTGGTGGCATACTCGTTTAGGTTGGCCACTGAGTTCTTGAATATGGACCAGTCCACTGACTCCAAGCAGTCATGTAAGAACTCTTCCGTGTTGCCTCGGACCAGCATTGCACAACCTTCGTAACCGGATTTGTCCGCTAAAGTTTCTGCTTGTATGCCGGGAGAAGGAACACCGTCTTATAGCCCATGCCTCTTTTTTTAGCAATACACTAATATTTAATTGTCAATTGATAGTTCAGAACTGGAAAATTGCTGAAAGGAGTGACATTTTGCTGAAGCTTTTCATCTTGCATTCATCAGGACAAATGCAAAAATGCCAAATTTCAAGTGATAACAAAAGCTTAAACAATCAGTGAAAAGGGTTGCTGATTGGTTGGCAAGTCGACTCTGATTGGCTGGAGCATTGCTGTGGAGAAAGCAACAGGGAACTATAGGCTCCCAATGCTTTGTGGTAATTCAAACAGGTCACATAGATTGGACAAGTTCCTTTTTTTTGCAGGCTCTGGGTCCCTACATATGAATGTGTGTCAGTTCTAGCAAGCGTAAGTGGCAGGTTGCTGTCAGGCAGAAAAGGGGGGCTGGGTACCTCCTTTGGGAGGGTCCCCTGCACCTATTGTGGGCACACCCCATGATGGTACCCTTCCTTATCTATCTTCAACCTCCACCCATGCCCTTACTGGCATCTCCCAGCAAAGCCCATCCAAAATCATCAGACTTAGCTAAAGTCTAGGAAACATTTTCACTTCTTTTAGAACTGGTTGTTGTCCCAGTAGTGATCACTACTGTCTTCTGGCACTGTTGGGGCTACAGGGCTGGCAGCCAAACAGATTGGCTGACAGCTCCCTCAGGCAGGACTTTCTGTCCCTGAGGGGCAGAAGTCTCACTCTGCAGTAATCAAAGCCACCCCCATTGTGGGACAGCCGGATTTCACGTCAGTAGGATTCTGATTGACTTTTAGGTCGGTGGGTGGCGGATGATCTTTCGCGCAATGAAATCGAACCCAATGTGTTTTCGAATGATGTTGCTAAGGAGCGACATGTAGGTGAGAAACAGGAGAGTGCCAAGGATAGATTCTTGGACCCTCCTGAGTTCACAGTGCAAGACAGGATGCCCTATAAAGGATGGCTCGGGCCATATGAAGAAATTATGACAGATGATTTCCTGGAGACATAAATCAGAAATCTGTGAGTGAGTTTATTGTGCAGTGAAGGCACATATTGACTTTAAAGTAAAATAAAATAGATCACATATATGTAAATTCTATGCATAAGGCAACTACAAATCATACTCAGTGGGAATCTTTGAATAACAAATTAATTTTGTATGCAAGGCAGTACAAAATTTACAAACTCTGTGGGTGTGAGTGAGCTGTATATGTCTTAGTTGCAAGTCTAATTAGTTTCTGTTTACTTTGAAATATCTATAGTGTAAATATAGTACATATTATTAGAATAACCTATTGCTAGTGCTTACTCAGCACTTCCAATTATGGATTATGGATTCAAAGCTAAATAGGACGGCTGATACTTCAGTGTAATGAGGGAGTGCCACACAACCAGGGTTGCACCTTTTGTGTGAGCTGTGAAACTCAGACCGTGTTTACTATGGCCTTGTTCGAAGGCCTGGTCGACATTGATCTTTCTTAATCAACACCACCATTACGAGATTGACTAGCTAATAATCTCAGTATTGGTTGTGGAATAAATTGACTACTGCATTTGTCCTCATAAAAATAGATGTTGTGTAAAAAATAATTGGCTGTAATTTTGGGACTGCTGAAGATAGGAAAGTTGCTGTAAAAGCAAGCCTTTTGTTCTTGTGAAAATGTTTTGCAAAATGATTTTATTTGATTGAAGTTAGCACAAAGACAAAAGCTGCATTAATTGCTCACATGTCTGTTTTTTAATTTTTAATTTTTAAAAATTATTTTATGAGCTGATAGCATCAATGGATATGCCAGCATTTATTCTTCATCTCTAATTGCCATTGAGAAGATACTGATGAGCTGCCTTCTTGAACTGCTGCAGTCCCTGAGGCGCTGGTATACCCAGTGCTGTTAGGGAGAGCCAGGACTTTGACTCAGTGACAGTGAAGGAACAGTAATATATTTACAAGTCAGGATGGTGAGTGGCTTGGAGGGGAACTAGGTGGTGTCCCCATATATCTGCTATCCTTGTCCTGCTAAATGATAGTTGTCGTGGATTTGGAAGGTGCTGCCCAAGGAGCCTTAGTGAATTCCTGCTGTGCATCTTGTAGATGGTATACACTGCTACAATGTTCACCGGTGATGAAGGGAGTGAATATTTGTGGAAGAAGTAGCAATCTAGCAGGCAGCTTTGGCCTGGATGGGGTCAAGATTCTTGAGTGTTGTTGGAGCTGCACTCATCCAGGCAAGTGGAGAATATTGCATCACACTCCTGCCTTGTACCATGTAGATGGCAGACAGGCTTTGGAGGGGTCAGGGGGTGAGTTACCTGTCACAGGATTTCTAGTCGCTGACCTGCTCTTGTAGCCACGATATTTATATTGCTAATCCAGTTCAGTTTCTTATAAATGGTGACCCTCAGGATGTTGTTAGTGGAGGTTGCAGTGACGGTAATGCCATTGAATACCAAGGGGTAGATACTCTCTTATTGGAGATGGTCATTGCCTGGAATTTGTGTGGCATGAATGTTACTTGTTAGCCCAGGCCTGAATATTCACCCACCGGCAAACATTCCCACTTCTGACCTTATGATGGAAGGGAGGTCATTGATGAGGCAGCTGAAGATGGTTGGGCCTAGGACACTCCCTTGAGTAACTCTTGCAGTGCTGTCCTGGAGCTGAGATTATTGACCTCCAACCACCACTACCGTTTCCCTTTGTGACAGTTATGTCTTCAACCAACGGAGAGTTTCCCCCTTGATTCCCACTGAGTCCAGTTTTGCCAGGGCTCTTTGATGCCATAATTTACTCATTAAACAGATACCCACAACTTAAAAGAGTAATATGTTTGATGATTTACTTAAGTTTTTAAGGACAAATCATTAATTTCAACACACCCTAACCAACCGAACAGTGCACTGCATATTAACCTCATGTCCAAACCATACATGCTTGGATATTAATGATGCCTCACAAGAATGGCTTCTCTAAGCCTATTCAGGTTACAGGCACTCAAAGGCAGGAAAAATCTTTTTTCTTGATAACCAATTTAAAAACATCGCGGAATTTTCCCAAATATCAGCAACAGCGGATAGCAGGCGGAAAAACCGGCGCTGAAGGTGCTGGCACCAATGGTGACTTTCTCTGCTGTATTGTCCCAGACATGGTAAAAAATGGTAAGGGGCAGGTCACTGTCCCTCCATAAACTTGTTTTTTGAAGATTGCGGCGCCAATTTTAAAGGCCACCCTAGTGCACCAAATGTTTACTAGGAACTCCCCCAACCCACCATGCAGCTTTAGAATACTGATTCTTTGCCCAATTATTAATAGCTGCTCTCATATACAAGTATGCACTTCATTGCAGCAAGATTGCAACATTAATACCAGCTGTGATGATAAGGCTGAGTTTAAAAAATGTTTTGGGCTATTTTCCCTGGATGCTTGTGGTAAAATCTCCTCGGTGGCCAAGGTAGGGTCTTGAGCTGCACGTCTGGCTATCTCACCTTTAGCGCAAGCTGTCATCTTCATAAAGGAGTTAAAACAAGTGCTGGAAATGACTGTGCCAAGGATGAATAAGGGCAGCACAGTGGCACAGTGGTTAGAACATATGCCTCACAGTACCAGCGCCCCGGTTTAATTCCGGTCCTGGGTGACTGTGGGAGTTTGCACCTTCTTTGTGGTCTGTATTGGTTTCCTCCGAGTGCTCAGACGATGAGTGCAGACTTGATGAACCAAATGACCTTCTGCACTGTCAGAATTCTAAGACTCTGATAACCAATTAATTTGGCTCCTAATGTTCATTAATGAGACTGTTCACCATTTTGCTGGCTGATGCTTCAATTATCCAACTCTCCTGACAGAGATCAGCTGAACAGGAATAAAACAGTTGTTGAAAAGGATTGCAAGCACTACTGAAACCCAGGTTCAAGTTTTAAATGTTCATTCACTGCTGGAGGATGACCAATTAAGGTTTTTAATACACAGTGGGAGATTTTCTGAGACAACTTTGCAAAGATTTCACCAACGTTCTATCAACTTTTATTTCACAAGTTCTCTGAGGACTTCATCCAGGTTTAGTGCTGTACATCTGTACCTAATAGGAGTCCTTATCAGAGTCAAGAGGAGGAAGGGAATAGTTAGATCAGGAGATCTTGTGAGGGTTACCCCTTGGCAGGGGAAAATGGATGCAGAAGATGAGCCAGGGGGAGGAGATTTGGTGAGGAGACAGAAGAGAGTTCCATTGTTGTAATTTGCTTCATGCTCACAACCTGGTGATCACCTAGTTTTTCCACCAGCAATTACGTCAAAGGTTGAAGCTTCGAAGCCATGAGAAGAGGAGGATGGTGAGGGAGGAGGAAAAGGAGTACTTGATGAGGGGGACCAAGGGGGAACATCAGAAGTAGATGACCCACATGTGGGAAGAATGCTCACTACCATCTAATTGATGGCTGCTTTTGTGTGACATTCTTCACTATCAGACTTTGGAGCACTGGTGTCACACGTTTTACTTCCCATGGGGGTCCATCAGGAAGTCCACCATCTCCATTCAATCCATTCAACCCCTTCCCAATGAAGAACACAATAAAAAATCAATTCCGCCTCCACCTGATTACCCATATTTACTTGGGCAGCATGGTTCCTGCTTGGGTCACTGTCTGTGCGGAGTATGAACGCTCTTCCTGTGTCTGCGTGCGTTTCCTCCGTGTGCTCCCGTTTCCTCCCATAAGTCCAGAAAGATGTGCTTGTTAGGTAAATTGGACATTCTGAATTCTCCCTCTGTGTACCCGAACAGGAGCCGGAATGTGGCAACTAGGGGATTTTCACAGCAACTTCATTGCAGTGTTAATGTGGGCCTACTTGTGACAATAATAAAGATAATTATTCTCATTATTTTATCTTCAGCATCCATTATAAAAACATGACACAATCAACATTATAAAAATATGGCACAACACTTACAAATTAAACCATTCACTCTTGCACTTATCCACAATGGCTATCCTGCATAAACGTAGTTGGCTGGACAGCTGGTTTGTGATAGGGAGTGATGCCAAAAGGGTGGGTTCAATTCCTGTACCCGTTGAGGTTATCTATGAAGGTCCTGCCTTCTCAACCTTGCCCCTCGCCTGAGGAGTGGTGACCCTCAGGTTAAATCAACACCGGTCAGCTCTGTCTCAAAAGGGCGAGAGCAGTCTCTGGGACCTTGGCAACTTTCATTTCATTTTCATCCTACATAGCTCTTGCCTACTCTTGGGCTTCTCCGAGGTGCAACCTGAATGGCAGCAGCGGGTGAGGTGAACAGCTTCTGGAAATCTGATTAAAGAAATTTAGAAATCCTCCTGGAAAGTCGTTGAGACATTGTGGGCTGATGTGCCTACCTCAGACTGCACCATGGGTTTGTACACTATGTGCTGCCTGGCTGACATGCATTGACAAAGGCAATGGTAGACTGGTGGGGGAGGGTACAGGATTGCTTGTGTCCTGCATGAAAGACCAGTATGTCACTGCTCCAGCATTCTCACACTATTACCTTGGGGCATCTTTGCAGTTAGCTTAGAGGTCTGCTGCAGGACAGATTCTCGGAAGTTGAGACACTCTGCAAGCCCTTTCCAACAGAGGAGCCAAAAGTTACCATTGCATGTACCTGAGCTTCCACTGAAACACTTTGCCAATCGTTGGAAGGTGCTAACAGTGCAATGCAAGCTGTTTGCCATTCCATGCATGCTGCAATGACTGCAGTTGCAGCAAACACTGTATGATCTTAGGCTCTGCAAGTCACTGGTTCCACATTATTTATCAATCCAAGGGACAAGCTGAAGCGAGACCCCTCTACACTCAAAATCATAGCTTCCAGGGAAGCTGACCATTGTATCAAGAATTTGGTTTGTCAAACCCACCAGTTTTCTTCTGAAGCTAGCCCCTGCAATGTCCTTCTCTGACATTTCACAGACAAAGTAATATGTGACATTTGCTACCCTGCCCCCACCCTGGCAAAGTGACATCTTTGCTGTCCCTTCCACCCAGCATGGCTCCTGCCCACCGTACTCTAGTGTGCTAATCTGAGGATTCATATTCTAACCTAGTCTCTATGTCACATGGGTGCTGATTTCTGAGCTGATGACCGTGATAGTTCCAGTGACTGATTCAGTGTTTTAAACCTTACTTTCCTCCTCCTCAGTGATTGGAAGGTGCTGGTGATATGGGGGTGGGGGGGGGGGGGGGGGGGGGGGGTCAGTGGTGTTCGCGGGACTTAATCCTTTCCCATTTCCTCTGTTTGGCATGGTGGACCTTGCTACTGCCAGCCTACAAGAATAAAGCTGGAAGGGTTACAGTGCAGCACTTGTGGCTACTATCGGAGGACATGTGTGATGATTATGTGGAGATTGTGAGTGAGGATTGCTTTAGGAACCAGGAATTACTGTGCATCTGTAAAGAAGCTGAAGTGGTCATATACCTCCAGGTGAGATGTCTGTGGCCAAGGCATTTCCAACCCCACTCCCAATCATGGGCAGCACGGCTTCCTCAAGGAGGGTGACGTCATGCAATCAGGCTTCTCTTCCCCTCCTCAGAAGCTGCTACTGCATGTTGCGTGCCATCTTACTCCAGAAGAAAAAGAATGAGTGAATGAGTGTATTGATAGGTGTGTTTGTATGCACAATGCCTCCTATGGTTAAAGAGCTATGAAATGTAAGTGGCACTTGTAAAGTGTGCAGCAGTATGTGTGAAAATTTCAGTATATACTTAGATGGTGAATGACGTGTGTTGAGGTTGTGATTCTGGTGGTGGAGATGCAATTATTGAGAGCGTGTTTCTAAGATGGGTTCTTACCTTGCCTGTTCGGCCACTAAATTTCTAGCAGCATGAGAGCCACGTCTTGGGGACACAGTTTCTGGCTTTTGGCGTCATCAACGATCTCTTGCCACATTCACCACATTAGTTTCCCTGCAGACTCCTTCCTCCCCTGCAGGTACAGGACACCCCTCCTCCTCTGTATCTCTTCCACCAGGATCTCTAGGGCCATAGGCGAGAATCTATGATGCCTTTTTCTTAGCTCTGAAGCAATAAGCTCATATTTTGGAAACTCCAGGAACATTTATGAGGAGGCATATGAGGAGGCAGTGGCATAGTGGTATTGGACTAGTAATCCATAGTGGTACTGGAGTAGTAATCCAGAGATCCAGGGTAATGATTTGGGGACCTAAGTTTGAATCTTACCAGGTCAGTTGGTAGAATTTGAATTCAATAAAAATCTGGAATTAAAAGTTTAATGATTACCATGAAACCATTGTCGATTGTTGTAAAAATCCATCTGGTTAATTAATGCGCTTTAGTGAAGGAAATCTTCTGTCCTTACCTGGTCTGGCCTACATGTGACTCCAGACCCACAGCAATGTATGGTTGATTCTTAAATGCCCTCAGGGATGGGCAATAAATGCTGGCCCAGCCAGCGACACCAGCATCTCATCCCATGAATAAAGAGAGAAAATAAATTTACACCATGGTAATCAGCAATTAGCCCCAAAATTAGAGGCTAAAATTAGGCTAGTAAATCCATGTAGTTTCTGGAACAATCCCTCATCCGCCTATGCCGGAATGTTGAAATAATGTTCCTTATTCTGGAACGTGACCCAGAGCCTGGCTGGGAACAGCATTCTAACTTATACCCCGTCCTGTACAGGGACGAATTCGCCTGATTAAATTCGGCCCTGCGTTTTGCCAAGTCCGCGCCAATGTCTTGATAGACTCCGATGTCTTTCCCAGCTACTCGCCTTCGTCTGTCGCGCCCACCTCAGGATCCTCTCATGATCCTGGTATCAATGTAATTTTACGATAAAGGTCTTCTGCCAGAAAATATCACAGACCATAGGCGAGTACATCGCTAACAACCAGAACGGGGAAGTCTCACCTTCCACGTTCTGGGAGGCATTGAAGGCGGTGATTAGGGGAGCAGTTATATCCTACAAGGCACGTAGGGGCAGAAAGAGAGGTGGCTCGGCATCAACTGATCGACTCCATCCTGGAGATCGACAGAAAATACTCTGAGGCCCCGACCCGAGAGCTTCTGGCAGAGAGGTTAAAGTTACAGATGGACTTTAACCTGCAATCCACCAGGAACACAGTGCAACAATTCTGCCAGACACGGGGGATCTTCTATGAACACGGAGAGAAAGCAGGCAGCTATGAGGGAGATAGCGCAGGTGAAGAATCATAGAATTTACAATGCAGAAGGAGGCCATTCAGCCTATCGAGTCTGCACCAGCCCTTGGAGACCCATGCCTCCACCCTATCCCCATAACCCAGTAACCCCACCTAACCTTTTGGACACTAAGTGGCAATTTAGCATGGACAATCTACCTAACCAGCTGTTGGAGAAAACCAGAGCATCCGGAGGAAACTCACATAACCATGGGGAGAAAGTGCAAACTCCACACAGTCACCTGAGACCGGAATTGAACCTGGGACCCTGGAGTTATGAGGCAGCAGTACTATCCACTGTGCCACAGAGGCAGACTGGTCGCCAAATCAAAAAAGGTCAACCAAGCATTTGAGGGCTTCTACCGAGGACTGTATATCTCCGAGCCCCCCGCCGGGGATAAGGGAATGAAACGGTTCCTCGATGGACTGGACATGCCAGTCGGTGGGGGGGGGGGGGGGGGGGGGGGGGGGGGTGGGGAGGAGAGGGGAATGACAGACAAGGGGAGTTGGAAACACCAATAGGACTGGAAGAGATCAAGGAGAGCATCAGCTCCATGCAGGCAGAAAAGGCACCGGGACCCAATGGATTCCCTGCAGATTTCGATAAAACATTTGCACCAAAAGTGTAAATGTTCACAGACTCACGAGTGGAGGCATCCTGTCTCCAACTCTGACACAGGCCACAATATTGCTGATACCAAAAAAAGACAAAGATCCAACGGAATGCGCACCATTTAGACCCATTTCGCTGCTAAATGTGGATGTGAAAATACTCGTGAACATCCTGGCCAAAAGACTGGAGAACTGCTTACTGGCGATGGCCGTAGAGGACCAGGCAGGCTTTGTCAAGGATAGACAGTTAACTGCGAACATCAGGCGGCTGCTGAATGTAATAATTACCTAATCTGGGGAGAGAATACTAGAGGTGATCATCTCCCTGGATGCAGTAAAGATGGGAGTACCTCATTGAGGTACTGGAGCTGTTTGGGTTAGGGACGGGCTTCACCTCGTGGGTGAAACTCCTGTACAACGCCCCACAGGTGAGCGTTGATGCGACCATCAATTCACTCAAAGACACGAGTAGAAGTAAACTGTGGCTTTAATCGACTTACAACTGAGCGTGCCTGCGACTAGCTGAACTGAAGGCAGGCTCGATAGACCGCAGCACTTTATACTTCCGGTTGTGGGTGGAGCCATGGGCGGATACATGGGCGGAGCCCTGTACATGCTCCTCATTTCCCCCTGTGGGCAGAGCCGCACAACGGCTCACAGATGGAGCCCACAGGGACACAGTGATATACAGTGTGAATTTATATTATACATTCACCACAAGCGTCCAGACCAACACCACCAGATCTGAATACTGGTGGTATACAGCGGCACAGAGGCACCAAGCAGGGATGCCCATTGTCCCTGCTCTTGTTCAACCTGAAAATCGAACCACTGGCAATCTCTCCACTAGACATAAAAGGCTGGAATGGCATCCGAAGAGGAGGCAGAAAGCACAGGTCTCACTCTATGCAGATGACCTGCTCCTCTACATCTCTGACCCACAGAATGGCCTGAAAGTAATCATGAATCTTCTGGAAGAGTTCAGAGCCTTCATGGGCTACAAATTCAACCTTAGCAAGAGCGATGCATTTCCGGTGAATCCAAATGGGGGATCCAGATAGCTCATGACTAAACACTGATTTCATAAAAGGAATCCGCCCAGTCTGGCGGACGAAGTTAAAAAGGACCTCCAGAGATGGGATGCATTCCCGCTTTCCCGGGCGGGGAGGGTGCAGACGATCAAGATGAACGTGCTGTTAAGGTTCAAGGAGGGAGACAGAAAACAAGGAATTTCAGACCAACCAACCAAAATTTTAGTCCAACATCAGTGGCAAGGAAAATACTAGAGTCCATTATAAAGGATGTGATAACAGGACACTTAGAAAATATCAACTGGATTCGACAAATTCAACATGGATTTATGAAAGGGAAATCATGTTTGACAAACCGACTGGAGTTTATTGAGGATGTAACTGGAAGAATAGATAAAGGTGAACCAGTGAATGTGGTGGATTTGGATTTTAAGAAAGCTTTTGATAAAGTTCCACATGAGAGGTTAGTGGGCAAAATGAAAGCTCTTGGGATTGGGGTAATATATTGGTATGGATTGGTTAGCAGACAGGAAACAGAAAGTAGGAATAAGCGGGCCTTTATTGAAGTGGTCGGCAGTCACTAGTGGGGTCCCATGGGTATCAGCACTTGGGACCAGCTAGTCACATACAGATCAATGATTTGGATAAGGGAACCAAATGTAGTATTTCGAAGTTTGCTGATTAATTGAAATTTATGGGTAAGTGGTGAGGAAAATGTTAAGAGGCTTCAAGGTAACTAAGACAAGTTAAGTAAGTGGGCAAATTCATGGCAGATGTAGTATAATGTGGATAAATGTGAAGTTATCCATTTGCATGCAGAAACAGAATGACAAGAGCATTGTTTAAATGGTGATAGATTGGGAAATATCGATATACAAAGTGACCTGGTGTCCTTGCACACCAGTCACTGAATGCAAATGGGGTCTGTTGAACTTCATTGCAAGAATACTTGAGGACAGGAGCAAAGATGTCTCACTGCATCTGTACAGGGCCTTGGTGAGACCACACCTGGAATTTTGTGTGCAATTTTGGTCTCTTTATCTCAGAACATATATACTTGCCATAGACGGAGTGCAGCGAAGGTTCACCTGACTGGTTCCTTGGGTGGCAGTGTTATTGTAGGATAAGGGATTGGGTTGACTGGGCCTGTATTCACAAGAATTTAGAATAATTGGAGGGGACCTGATAGAAATGTATAAACTTCTGGCAGGGTTGAACAGACTGGATGCAGGGATGTTGTTTCCTTTGACTGGGGGTTAAGCCACAGTCCCAAGATACAGGTTAATCCATTTAGGACTGAGAACCTTCTTCATTCAGAGAGTGATGAATCTGTGGAATTCTCTACTATAAATGCTGTGCAGGCCAGGTCACTGCATATACTTAAGAAGGAAATAGATAGATTTCTCGACTCTAAAGGTGCCAAGAGGTTTGAGGAGAATGTGGGAGTATGGTATTGAGTCAGAGGATCAACCATTAACATGTTGAATGACAGAGCAGGCTTGAAGGGCCGAATAGCCTACTTCTTTTTTCTGTGTTTCTCTAAATATCATTGGCACAGCACTCACTAAGGGCGCGATTCTCCGCACTCATGACGGTTCGGAGAATAGCGGGTGTCGCAAATTTTTACGGCGACGCTGTTCCTACGCCCTCCCGCTATTCTCCGAACCCCGCAAAATCTCGGAGTCGCCATTCCCGACAAACGCCTCCTTCACGCCCCCGACACGACCAGACTCGCCACTAATAGCCCCCCCCCGCTATTCACCGGCCCGGATGGGCCGAAGTCCCGACGTCATCGCGCCCTGTTTGCACGGCGTGAAACACACCTGCTTTTTAAGTTCGTCAACCAGTCATGCTGGCTGACGACAGCTTGGAGGAGGTTAGCGCACCGCTCAGCGCACCGCTCAGCGCACCGCTCAGCGCACCGCTCGAGTCTGGCCACAACGGAGAAGGCATCCCTGAGAACGGGAGGGGGGGTCCAGAGCGGGGGCAGTGGGGGAGACGGGGGGGAGACGGGGGGGGCAGTGGGGGAGACGGGGGCAGTGGGGGAGACGGGGGGCAGTGGGGGAGACGGAGGGGGGGAGTGGGGGGGTGGTTAGGTAGAGAGTGAGCGAGTGAGCCGTCCAACCCCGTAACAAAATGTCTGCCACCATGCCATGGCGTGCCGGTCACAAGGACAAGGCCGCTGTTTGCCCTGTGGCTTACGGCCACAGGCCACTGACGCACCCGTGAGGAGGACATAGTTTACTGGCCGTTGAATGCAGAAAGTGACCAGGGGTTAGGCTGCCCGCGTGTCAGCAGCGCGACCAGGCCACCGGGACACACAGGTATCCCGTTGCAGGCGGCTGCCGAGGTGTCGACTAACCTCCGTCTAACATGTCCCGTTTCTCTGCCCCCCACCACCCTTCTGTAGGTTAGCACAATGTCTGTGAACAGAACGGCTATGTTCTGCGCAGTGGTTGGGGCCGCTGTACTGCATTTGGCGATGCAGCAGCATCCACACCCACAACCCGCAGTGGATGCAGGGCCAGCTGCAGCAGCAGAGGGAAGGGCCGAGGAGTTGCCAGTCGTCGAGCAGCATGGGGGGGAGGAGGAGGGGGAGGAGGAGAGAGTGAGGGTGCAGCCACGGCGCCAGAGGTGACGACCAAAGCCGAGGGTGTACCGTGTCCGGGTCTCTTTCCTAACAATGACGGACATCATCTGCAGGAGGAGACCCCGGCTGAGTAGGCAGACGGTGATACATATCTGCCAACTCCTGTCGCACCTCGCCCCACGTGGAACGGGGGGAGGACACGCGATCCCGGTTGCCATCAAGCTAACGGTCGCTCTTAACTTCTATGCTACCGGCTCCTTCCAGTCTCCGAGCGGGGACGTCTCCGGGATCTCCCAGTCATCGGTGCACAGGTGCATCCGGGATGTGACCGACGCCCTTTATGCCATCGCGGACCGCTACATCACCTTTCCCGAGGACCAAGCAAGTCAAGACTCACGAGCTCGTGGATTTGCCAGTGTGGCTGGGATACCGAGGGTGCAGGGGGCAATCGATTGTGTTCACGTCCCCATGCGCCCGCCTGCAGGGGACAGGGAGGTGTTCACAAACCGAAGAGGGACATACTCCATGAATATCCAGGTGGTATGCGACCCCCACATGAGGATCATGAACGTCTCTGCAAGGTTCCCAGGGAGTGTGCATGACTCCTACATACTGGCGCAGTCGTTCATCCCTGCGATGTTTGAGGGACGTCCCCCCCCGGCTGAGGGGCTGGTTGCTAGGCGACAGGGGTTATCCGCTGAGGTCTTGGCTGATGACGCCTATACGGAGGCCTCAGACCAATGCGGAAACACGATACAACGAGGCCCATGCAGCAACCAGGGGTGTGGTGGAGCGCTGCCTTGGCCTCCTGAAGATGAGATTCAGGTGCCTGGACCGCTCCGGAGGGGCCCTGCAGTACCAGGCCGAAAGGGTCGCTCGCATTGTAGTGGTCTGCTGTGCGCTGCACAACATCGCGATGCAGAGGGGAGATGACCTGCTGCAGGAGGCGGAGGGAGAAGCTAGTGGCAGTGGTGCCAGCACAGAGGAGGAGGAGGAGGAGGAGGAGGAGAGGGAGGAGGAGGAGGCTGGCGGAGTGGCGGGCGCAGAACGCAGACACGACCCAGGTGCTGGTGATGTCCAGGAGGCGGCACAACAGACCCGGCGAGGACGGCGGGCACGCGACGCCTTGGTGGCAGCACGGTTCACGCATCGCCTGTGACGTCCCCGCTGAACACCAAACCATCACCTGCATCGCTAGTCGTGCAAAGGGTCAACACACAACTTCCACCACCACAACCCCCCCACCCCCTCTCAGTGTACACTGCTCCACTTCGACATCACCCTTATCACTGGGTCCAGACGATATGGCACAACATTGATGGCTGTGTCAGCGGGTGTGATCAGTGCCATGTGGAATGATGACAGCCCGCTCTGCGATGAGCTGTGAGCTCAGAATCGTTAGAGAGAGTCTGACCCATGGCAATAGCTGAACCATCCACCTTGGTGGCCGCTGAGATCATCACTGACACTCCATCACGTGCCCGCGTGGGCTAGCTGTGGGAGGGGGTGGGGGGAGGGGCAGGGACTGCACACCCGGCACCGCAGTTTCACCACTCGTCAACCCCAGCGACACTCGGTCACCATCACAAATCCTGTGGCTGTGGAACAATCACACGGTATTACAAGTAAGGTGGAACAGTGCGTTTAATGTTAACAATTATTTACAGGTGCCCTAGCCCCTACAACTAAACTGTGCCCTTCACCCGTGCCAACTTACTCAGTGTCTATCTTAGTTGCCTTACGGGCCCTACCACTACGTCTAAGTGATTCCCCAGATGATACAGCAGGAGTGGAGGAGGACTGCTGTGAATCGCCCCCTTCGACTCGTTTCTCCTTGGCCAAGCGTTTCCTGGGGAGACCCGGCCTTGATGGGCCAGGCTGCTCTGCGGGCGTCTCGGGTGACATTGTGCCACCCTGCTCTGCCTGCTGCCCACCCGATGCACCAGGGATGGGACCGGGGGAGGCCGAGAATTCCGGGACGTCCCGTGATGGACTTAATGGGACGGGCCCCGAAACCTCCTGCTCCCTCGGGGAGCCCGGTGGCCCCCGGGCCTCACTTTGGGACAGAGGTGCGAGCGGGGAGGTGCTCCGTCGCACCACCGACACCTGGCGCTGCCAGTCCTGGAGGACTGCAACGGTATCCACCAGGATCCGAAGGTTTGCAGAGACGGAGTCCAGGGAGTTAGACGTTCCCGCCAGGGACTGTGCGACCTCAACCTGTGAGTGCACGACGCCATCCAGCACATGTGTCAGGCGGTTGATGCTCTCCGCGACTGACTGCTGGGACTGTGCCATCGACTGCTGTGACTGTGCCATAGCGTGCTGCGACTGGCCAATGACCTGCTGAGACTCGGCCAAGGCCCGCAGCGCGCCGGCAATGTCGTGTTGGCTCTGGCACATTGCTGCCTGTGAGAGGGCAACCCTGTCCAGGGCCGAGAATGACGCGTGCATATGAACCCCAATGCCTTGCATCACCTGACCCATTGCCTCCACCGCGGATGCCATCCGTGCGGTGTCGGACTGGGTCTCTGCCATGAGCGGCACCACTCCCTGCTCGTGGACGCGGTTCGACTCCTCTAACAGCGTCTGCAGAGTCTGGAAGGAAGCCCTCATCCCGTCGTAGTTTCTCTGGGTTTCTTGAGGCATCGGCTGTGCGGGTGGGTTGAGAAACTCCAGAAACTCCGAAAACGTCTGGGAGCCAGCTGCATCCTGGGCCTGGTCTGGCCTCCGCGAGTCTGGGCCCTCGGTTGCTCCTACCTCCACCTGCTGTACCTGCTCAGCTGTGATGTTCAAACCAGACTGTGACCCAGGAGACTCATCACTAAATAGGCCCGCCGGGGTGAGTGTCTCTGGGATTATGGATGTCGTGGGAGATAGCAGTGCCGCAAGCCCGATGTTTTCGCAATTTAGGCAATCCTCAAAGGTGTGGGGCCACTCAGAGTCCAGTGGGTTATCCCTGGCCATTTCCGGGGGCTGTGGTATCGCCACCCTCTGGGCGTCCTGCTCCGCAGATTGGATTGGGGAGGATGGGGCTCCCCGCTGATCGGGCACCCTCTGTTGTGCGGCCCCGGGTGAGGTGGCGGCAGATGCCTGTGCCCGTCTGCAGCCAGACGGCCCTGGTCGTTCGGCATCATGTCCTAGGGAAGAGAATGAGACGGTTTATTTAGATTTGCTCGGCAGGCCGCTGGACGGTCCCAGTGGGCAGCGTGTGAAGGGACAGAGGATGGGGGAGGTATCCCAGTGGGCAGGGTGTGTGAAGGGACAGAGGATGGGGGAGGTGTCCCAGTGGGGCAGAGTGTGTGAAGGGACAGAGGATGGGGAGGTGTCCCAGTGGGCAGAGTGTGTGAAGGGACAGAGGATGGGGGAGGTGTCCAAGTGGGCAGAGTGTGTGAAGGGACAGAGGATGGGGAGGGGTGGGTGTTTGTCAAGGAGGGCAGGGTGTGTGAAGGGACAGAGGATGGGGGAGGAGTGGGTGTTTGTCAAGGAGGGTTGTCTCATTTGCTACAGATCCACCAACCTCGCATAGCGCGACATCCCGGGTGGCAGACCCCCCAACAAGGTCCAGGGCCCTCTGCTCAAAGGTGGTGAGGGGGTGCAGGTTGGGCGAACCCCCTCCAGTCTTGTGCCGCTCATGGTTGTTGTGAGCGGACTTGGCCTGTTGGGGGAGGGTACATAGGTAGATCATTACAAAACGGCAGGTATCAGCAGTCCGTTCAGATACTGGCACAGTTTGGGGGTCAAGTTGTCATAAGACGATTGCATCTCTCCACGGGGCCAGTGCGCTGGGTCTGTGACAACTTTGTGAACCATCCTCAAATAACTCTGCCCCAATCCCCCTCCACCCCCCCCCCCCCCCCCATGCCGGGGGGGGGGGGGGGGGGGGGGGGGGTGGGTGATTAAGTAAAGTGGGGGGAGGGGAGAGATGGTTGTGACCAGGGGGCACCTTCTTGGCACTTACCCTGGCAGCCCTGGTGAGGTCGTGTAGCTTTTCCAGCATTGCTCTGCTGAGCGAGGGGTCTGCCCCACAGCACTGACGGCAGCGGTCACCTCACGCCAGGCCTGGCGTACCGCGCTGGCAGGTTGGCGATGCCCTCTCTGCGGGCGGATGATGCCCCTCCTCTGCTCGACAGCACCGAGCAGAGTTTCGACATCGGCCTCCACAAATCGAGGTGCAGCTCTCCTGGACTCCGACATCATGGCCGAAAGATTCTGTGCTCGCCCGCGCCTTTTTACGGCGTCGGGTGGCGTCACGTGGGCGTGATCGTGTCGTCGCCGCGTTCCGTCGTCATCGCGCACGTGATTGACGCGGCCGCGTTACTAGCCCATTTCCCGGAAGTGAATACGTCGGGAAATGGACCCTTCACGACCGTCGTAAAACGCGCCCGTTTTTTACGACAGTTTTGCGATTTTTTGCGGGTGCGGAGAATCGCGCCCTAAGTGTCTGTTTTCACCTTTTCCCTAAAATTACACCCTACGCATCTCAATGTTTATAATAATCATTTGCATTGTTCAGATGGTGCCCTTGCAGTGGAGACAGCTGTTGCTATGTGACGGGGGGGGGGGGGGGGGGGGGGGGGGGGGGGTGTCCTCTCTGTGGTTCATGGATTGGCAACAAGGAGTTCCCCTTCCTATCAGGCCACCAGACTTTACTGGGTGGTCTGCAAAGTATACCACTTCCCACCCGCTCAATGTGAGCAAAACGCTCATAGAGGCAGGAACCTGCTCTTAATTTGCTACTTAAGTTGCTCAACTGAGGTTTGGGAAAGGTGGTTGATCTGCCAATTTTCCCATCACTACCAAAATGCAATGCCATGGCAAAATATCGGTCATGTCTCCCAATGCCTTCCCATCCCATTGTGCCAGTCTTTTCGCTTCTCAGCTCATCGCCAAGGGCTGGTAAAATTTCAACCAATATAAACCACTCCTATTTACAATATTGTTCAGTCTTCAATTGAAATCAAATAAAAGTAAAAACATATTTATATTCTTGCAATATCTTTAAATAAGAAATGAGTTTTCATTTGTCATTTATATTATTACAATTGGGAATTCTGGGCATTTGCATTCATCATCTTGTAATAGAACTAACTCGAAAGTTCATTTCTGTCTTCTTTCACGCTGCAAATATTAACAAGAATGTAAATTAATGCTATCAATAACAGTTTCTGCTGAAACTATACACTTGCAGTAACAGGGACACAGTTCCTGTTCCTTCTCAGATGGACACATTTAAAATAATTTTCTAACATTTTCTATATTACAGTAACACTGAGTCATTGAGATAAAGACAATCACATAAGTGCTGTGATAAAGCATACTTCTGAGCTTTAAATTGGGCTGTTTTTGAGGTGAGGAAACAAGAATTTGATCCAATTCATAGCTTTGAATAAATTAGTTAAATGAATGAACACTACAAACTAAATAGCAATGATTTTGGATTTTAAATGTCACATTCTTCTTCTGATGTGATAATCAAAGAGGATATGGGAATAGTATATGGGAATATGGGAGATGAGAAACAGACTGTGATAGGGATGTTTTGAGAGTGCAAAGTTAAGAGTACATCAGCCGGTAGGCTCGAGATTACAAAAATAAAAGGATGAAACTAAAGGCTCTATATCTAAATGCACATCGCACTCATGCAAAACAGACAAACTGAGAGTGTGGATGAAAATAAATATGTACAATCTGATAGCCATGACAGAGACATGGCTGCAAGATGAGAGGTTGGGACCTGCATATTGAAGAGTACATAATATTTAGGAAGGACAGAAAGCTAGGAAAAGATGGGGGAGTGGATCTGTTAATGATTCTATTAACATAATAGGGAGGGATGACCTAATTTGAGGAAACCAGAATGTAGAAATGGTTTGGGTAGAGATGAGAAATGATAAAGGCAAGAAGTCACTTATGGGAGTAGCGTACAGGCCTCCTAATTGTAACTACATGGTAGGGCAGAGTATAAAAGAAAAAAAATGGGCGCTTGTCAGAAAGAAAGGCAATATCATGGGAGATTTTAATCTACATACAGAGGGCGATTTTGATCCCATCCGTGGGATTGGCGGCTCAGGTGGAAAATCCCACGAGAATTAGGAAATACAATTTTCACCCGAGAGATCGCATTTCCCGATTTTTCCCAGCCCTCACTGGCAAAGTCACAGGGTGTGAACCTCATTTTAACAGATTTCAATCAATTTAAATATTATCAGCCAGCCCCGTGCCACCACGTGAACCTCTCGCACTAAATATTCATACCTTGCTAACGGTTCACAACAGGTTTAATAATAATAATAGTAATCTTTATTGCCACAAGTAGGCTTACATTAACACTGCAATGAAGTTACTGTGAAAAGCCCATAGTCACCACATTCTGGCACCTGTTCACGTACATTGAGGGAGAATTCAGAATGTCCAAATTGCCCTACAGCACGTCTTTCAGGGCTTGTGGGAGGAAACCGGAGCACCCGGAGGAAACCCATGTTGTAGACACAGGGATAATGTGCAAACTCCACACAGACAGTGACCCAAGCCGGGAATCGAACCTGGGACCCTGGCGCTGTGAAGCAAGAGTGCTACCCACTGTTCTCTGGGCCGCGCACGGTTTGGCTAGATGCAAGACAGTTGAGGGGATCTCTCCAGGAGTGCAGAGGTATGTATAGACACCGGAGAGGTAAGCATGCCTTTGAAGTGCCCTGGCACTTCCCCTGGTACAGGTTGGCACCACCAGGTGGCCCCATGTGTAGTTAGGAGTGGAGAATGGACATTGAGAGTGGGGAGTATGAAAGCAAGTATTGGGCAGGGGGTATGCTGGCAAGTATTGCTAGGGGGGAGGAGGAGAGCCCCGAAAGCTCTGAGATGGGGGCGGGATTCTCTGAGTCTCTGCACCAAAATCGCGCTTGGCGCTGGGGCGGAGAATGGGCATCAGACCCGTGATCAGGTCCTATGACTTCCTGTGATTCTCTGTGGACCGGAGAATCACCGCCAGTCGCGTGTGTGCGGTCGATGCGGTCGACGCGGCGACGGCCGGGGGCCATTGAAAGAGGCCTCCGTGGCGATTCTCAATCCTCATGGTTCCACCCGGCAGGCACTCGGAGTGGCGGCTGCAGACCCTGCCCGTGGCCACTCTCGTGGGAGGCGGGAAGATCCGTAACCGGGGGGGCCTCCAGGAAGCCCAGGCTCGCGATCGGGGGCCACAGATTGGTAGGCGCCCGCGATCTGGCAGGGGGCCTATATTGTTGGGGCCGGCTTGCTGTGTGGGTCCGCCATGTTTCTCCAGGAAAGTTCAGAGTTTTATCGCGGGCATGGAGACATAATCCCATTTTCAGAGAATTCCGCTCAAGGGGGCCGTTAGGTTGCAGCACTGATCAGTGCGCCCTTTAAAGATGGCATTTGATCTCTGTGGAGCTGCTTGGCAGCTCTATAAGGCCCTGCCCTGTTGGAGTGATGGCATAAACTACATCCACTCATTTTTTTTCTCTCTAAGAGGCTCAATATTTCAAGAGAAAATTGGTCTGCACAACTGGAAAGTTACCTTGCAGTTTTTAGTCCAGCCTGACACTTTGACAAATTCTGGTAAGATTCCGCGCATAGACTGGATAAATCAGATCGGAATAGGTAGCATAGGTGAGGAGTTCATAGAGTGTTTTAGGGATAGTTTCTTAGAACAGCATATTCAGGAGCCAACTAGTGAACAGACTGTACTAGGCCTGCTATTATGCTATGTGACAGGATTAATTAATGATCTCATAGTGTAGGCATCTCTGGGTAAGAGTAATCATAGTATGATTGAACTTCGCATTTAGTTTGAGGGAAAGAAGAGTGGTTACAAGACTAGTGTGTTAAACCTAAATCAGGGCAATTATGAAAGCATGAAAGCAGAACTAGTTAAAGTGAACTGGCAAATTAAGTTAAGGGGTAGGTCAATAGAGATGCAGTTGCAGATATTTAAAGGGATATTTCAGAATACTTGGAATAGATACATTTCAATGCAAAAAAAAATTATTTAAGGAAGATCCAGCATCTATGATTAATTAAAAAAGTTAAAGATGGTATCAAACTTAAAGAAAAAGCATATAATTGTGCAAGGATGGGTGGCAGGTCAGTAGACTGGACAGAATGTAAAGCAGAATAAAGAAAAACTAAAAAATCAATAATGATTGAAAAGCATACACGTGAAAGCTAGCAAGATGTATAAAAAGCAGATCACAAGAGTTTCTATAAATATTTAAATGAGAATTGAGTTAACAAAGTGAGTGTTGGTTAATAGAAAATGTGTCCAGGGAATTAATAATGGAAAATAAGGAGATGGCTGATGAATTGAACCGGTATTTTGCATCAATCTTCATTACAGAGGATACAAGTAACATCGCAGAACTTTTTTTTTTTAAATAATTTTTATTGAAGAAATTTTTCAAAATACAAACATCTTAACCCCCCCTACATTTACATTTAAATTATAACAAAACAAAGTCAAACCCCCCTACTTAACAAGAAAAAGAAAAAAGTCCCCCCCCCCCTACTCGTGAATCCCCCCCACCCCCCCCCCCCCCCCGCCGGCGAACCGACAGTCAGACCAACTTATCATTTCTAGCAGCGTCCTCGGGCAGGCCTTGCCCGTGCCACCACCGCTACCGTACTTCCTTCGTCTTTGTCCCCCCTCCCCCCCTCCCGCCCTCCCCTCCCCTCCCGGGTTGCTGCTGTCACGGCCTCAGTTTCTATCTCTGATCCAAGAGGTCTAGGAAGGGTTGCCATCGCCTGAAAAACCCCTGCACCGACCCTCTCAGGGCGAATTTGATCCTTTCCAATTGGATGAAGTTTGCCATGTCGTTTAACCAGGTGTTAACACTCGGAGGCCTTTCGTCCCTCCACTGAATCAGGATCCTCCTCCGAGCCACCAAGGACGCAAAGGCTAATATTCCAGCCTCCCTCGCCTCCTGTACCCCCGGTTCCACCCCAACCCCGAAGATCGCAAGTCCCCATCCTGGCTTGACCCTGGACCCCACCACTCTCGACACCGTCCCTGCCACCCCCTTCCAGAACTCCTCCAGTGCCGGACATGCCCAAAACATATGTGCATGATTCGCAGGGCTTCCCGAACATCTAATACACCTGTCTTCACCCCCGAAAAACCGACTCATCCTTGTCCCCGTCATGTGGGCTCTATGCAGTACCTTAAATTGAATGAGACTTAGTCTCGCACATGACGACGACGAGTTGACCCTCTCCAGGGCGTCTGCCCATGTCCCGTCTTCTATCTGTTCCCCCAGCTCTGCCTCCCACTTATCTTTCAGCTCCTCTACTGGTACCTCCTCCACCTCCTGCATAATCTTATAGATGTCCGAGATCTTCCCCTCCCCGACCCAGACCCCTGATAGCACCCTATCACTCACCCCCCTGTCGGGGAGCGCGGGGAACCCCGCTACCTGTCGTCTGGCAAATGCCTTCACTTGGAGGTACCTGAACGTGTTCCCCGGGGGGAGCCCAAATTTCTCCTCCAGCTCTCCCAGGCTCGCAAACCTCCCCTCTATAAACAAGTCCCTCAGTTGTCTAATACCCGCCCTCTGCCAGCTCTGGAATCCCCCTCCTGTGTTCCCCGGCGCAAATCTGTGGTTCCCTCTTAGTGGTGCCCCTATCAGACCTCCCACTTCCCCCCCTGTGTCGCCTCCACTGCCCCCAGATCTTGAGGGTGGCCGCCACCACCGGGCTCGTGGTATACCTCGTGGGAGGGAGCGGCCATGGTGCCGTTACCAGTGCCCCTAAGCTTATGTTGCCACAGGACGCCCTCTCCATGCGCTTCCAGGCTGCCCCCTCCCCTTCCATCATCCACTTTCGTACCATCGATGTATTTGCCGCCCAGTAATATCCTGAAAGGTTGGGTAACGCCAGCCCTCCACTATCCCTACTCCGCTCCAAAAAGACCCTTCTAACTCTCGGGGTGCCATGTGCCCACACATACCCCATGATACTACTCGTTACCTTCTTGAAAAAGGCCCTGGGGAGGAAGATGGGCAGACACTGGAACAAAAACAAGAACCTCGGGAGGACCGTCATTTTAACTGACTGCACCCTCCCTGCCAGCGACAGCGGCACCATGTCCCACCTCTTAAACTCCTCCTCCATCTGTTCCACCAGTCTGGAAAAGTTCAACTTGTGGAGGGTCCCCCAGTTCTTTGCCACCTGCACCCCCAAATACCTAAAACTTTTAACTGCTCTTTTGAAGGGGAGCCTCCCAATTCCCTCCCCTTGGTCTCCCGGGTGTATTACAAAGACCTCACTTTCCCCAGATTTAATTTATATCCCGAAAAGTCCCCGAACTCCGCTAGTATCCCCATTACCTCCGGCATTCCCCCCTCCGGGTCTGCCACATACAACAACAAATCATCCGCATAGAGTGAGACCCGATGTTCCTCCCCTCCCCTTGTCAGTCCTCTCCACCCCCCTGAACCCCTCAGTGCCATCGCCAACGGCTCAATCGCTAATGCAAAGAGTAAGGGAGATAGGGGACATCCCTGCCTAGTACCTCGATGGAGCCCAAAATATTCTGACCTCCTCCCGTTTGTTACCACACTTGCCATCGGAGCTGAATAGAGCAGTTTTACCCACTTGATAAATCCCTCCCCAAACCCAAACCTTTCCAACGTCTCCCACAAGTATTCCCACTCCACCCTGTCAAATGCCTTCTCCGCGTCCAGCGCTACCACTATCTCCGCCTCCCCTTCCACTGCTGGCATCATAATCACATTTAACAATCTCCGGACATTTGTGTTAAGTTGGCGTCCCTTCACGAACCCCGTCTGGTCTTCATGGACTACCCCTGGCACACAGTCCTCTATCCTGGTTGCCAGGACCTTTGCTAACAGCTTGGCGTCAACATTCAGGAGGGAGATGGGCCTGTAGGACCCGCACTGGACCGGGTCCTTGTCCCGCTTCAAAATCAAGGAGATCAGGGCCTGCGACATTGTTGGGGGCAGAACCCCCCCCCTCGCGCGCCTCATTAAAGGCTCGAACCAGCACTGGACCCACCAAGTCCACAAATTTCCTGTAAAACTCCACCGGGAACCCATCCGGCCCCGGCGCCTTCCCCGCCTGCATCTGGCCTATCCCTTTAATTAGCTCCTGCAGCTCTATCGGCGCCCCCAACCCTTCCACCAGCTCCTCCTGTACCTTTGGGAACCCCAATTTGTCGAGAAAGTTCTTCATTCCCCCTCTCCTCTTCGGCGGTTCAGACCTATACAATTCCCTATAGAAGTCCCTAAAGACCCTATTCACCTCTTGCCCCTTCTGCACTACATCCCCACCCCTCTCTCTCACTCCCCCAATCTCTCTGGCTGCATCTCGCTTACGAAGCTGGTGTGCCAGCATCCTGCTCGCCTTTTCCCCGTACTCATACGCCGCACCCTGCGCCCTTCTCCACTGCATTTCCGCCTTCCTAGTGGTCAGTAGGTCGAACCTGGCCTGCAAGCTACGCCGCTCCCTTAATAGCCCCTCCTCTGGTGCCGCCGCATATTTCCTATCTACTTCTAGGAGCTCCCCCACCAGCCTCTCCCTTTCCTGCCTCTCCTTCCTCTCTCTGTGTGCCCTTATGGAGATCAGCTCTCCTCTAATCACTGCTTTCAAGGCCTCCCAGACCGTCCCCACCTGCACCTCACCTGTGTCATTCGTACCCAGATAGTTCTCAATGCCCGTTCTCACCCTTCTGCACACCTCTTCGTCCGCCAACAGCCCTACATCCAGGCGCCACAACGGGCGTTGGTCCCGCGCCTCCCCCATGTCCACGTCCACCCAATGTGGTGCATGGTCCGATATCGCAATGGCCGAGTACTCCGTGTCCTGCACTCTCGGTATCAGCCCCTGTTCAATACGAAAAAATCGATCCTAGAGTACACTCTGTGGACGTGGGAGAAAAAAGAATACTCCCTCGCCCTAGGCCTACCAAATCTCCATGGGTCTACCCCTCCCATCTGCTCCATGAACCCCCTTAACACCTCTGCCGCTGCCGGCCTCCTATTCGTCCTGGAACTCGATCTATCCAGCCCAGGGTCTAACACCGTATTAAAGTCCCCTCCCATGGTCAGGCCCCCTGCCTCCAGTCCCGGGATGAGGCCCAGCAGGCGCCTCATAAAACCCGCGTCGTCCCAGTTCGGGGCATACACATTTACCAGTACCACATTCTCTCCCTGCAGCCTACCCCTCACCATCACGTACCTGCCCTCCTTGTCTGCCACCACCTCTGCCGCCACAAACGACACCCTCTTTCCCACCAAAATCGCCACCCCCCGGTTCTTGATATCCAAGCCTGAGTGGAACACCTGTCCCACCCACCCCCTTCTCAGGCGGACCTGATCTGCTACCCTCAAATGAGTCTCCTGCAGCATTGCTACATCAGCCTTCAGTCCCTTCAGGTGTGAGAAGACCCGTGATCTTTTGACCGGCCCATTCAGCCCCCTTACGTTCCACGTGATCAATCGGGTCGTAGAGCGACCCGTCCCTACTCCCTGTCAATTAGCCATGTCTTGTCCCTTGCTCGCCCCGGGTCATCCCTTCGTTTCTGACCCGCTTCCCATAGCGATGCCCCCCCCCCCCCCCCCCCCCCCCCCCGGCTCTCCCCTTCTCGTCCCTGGTCTTTCCAGCAGCAACCCGGTGTCCCCCCCCCCTTTCCCCCCCCCCCCCCCCCCGGCTAGGACCCCTCCTAGCCGCGATGTACCCCACATCGTACTCCCGAGAGTCAGCTGGTCTCCGCTGACCCGGCTGCTCCTGCCACATTCCGACTCCTCCCGGTTCACCCCATCTGCGCCCGTGAAAGATCCCCTTAAAACCCCCGAGAAAGACCCGCATAATCAACCCGCTCCCCCCCGTCCCGTCTCCCCAACTTAACGATATAAATACCCAATGGCAACTAAATACATAAATACTTAACTACATACTTAAATAACAAAATAATTAACTAACTATCAACTAACAGTGTGCCCAACCATCACCCTCCATCAAACAGTATAAATAACCGCAGATAACCATAACCCGAAAAGAAAAAAAGAACAAAAAACCCCCCCAAGCACCCAAAGAAAAAGGGTAAGAGGGGTAAATAACTAAGGGAAATTGGAAACGGGAAAAAACACCCCATAAGAAGCCAACGACCCACAATAGAGATTTCAACAGTACAAATATACAGAAACACCCAACAATTCGAAACCTTCAAAATATTCAGAAAAGTCAACCGTTCGAGAAAAAACACCCCAAACAATCCACGAAACTGTTACCCAGTTCCGACCTGGCCTGAAAAAGAAAAGGGCCACTTGCTCAATCAAGAGTCCCCCGGCGGCTACGACCGCCGGTGCTCCCAGGTTTTAGTTTGTGTCCAACTTTTCCTCTTGTACAAAGGTCCAGGCCTCCTCTGGGGACTCGAAATAATGATGTTGGTCCTTGTAGGTGACCCACAAGCGCGCCGGTTGCAGCATTCCAAATTTGATCTTTTTCGCGTGTAGCACCGCCTTTGTCCGGTTGTACCGGGCCCGCCGCTGATGCTTCAGTCCTGGTACACCCTTACCGTCGAGTTCTGCCACTTGCTGCTTTTCTCCCTTTTTGCCCACCTCAGGACTTTCTCTCGATCACTTAGCCGCTGGAACCGCACCAGCACCGCCCTCGGGGGCTCGTTTGCCCTAGGCCTCCTGGCCATGACCCGGTATGCCTCTTCCAATTCCAGGGGCGCTGGACCGGCCCCTTCCCCCATCAGGGAGCTCAACATCTCCGCCACATATCCCGGGAGATCCGACCCCTCCAGGCCTTCTTCCAGGCCCAGGATCCTCAAATTTTTCCTCCTCATCCGAGTGTCCAGCTCCTCGAAGCGGCTCTGCCACTTCATGTGGAGTGCCTCGTGCACCTCCACCTTTGCCCCGATGACTGTGGCCTCCTCCTCCCTCGCGGTCATCTCCTGCTGCAGATCTTTAATCGACGCCTCTTGGATCGCCTGGGCTCCCACCAACCTGGTGGCCGTCGCGTTCATGGACTCTAAGAGCTCCACTTTCATCTCCGTGAAAAAACGGAGGAGAGCGGCCTGCTGCTCCTCCGCCCATTTCTTCCACTCCTCCGATGCACCGCCGGCCGCCATTTTGATTTTCTTCCCCCGCTTTTTTTGGGGAGCTGCTGCCGTTTTTCTTGCTGCTCCACTCCGGGTACCGACCATAAAATCGGTCTAGTTCTCCTCAGGGGACCTTCCCCCACCGGGATTCGTTTTTTCAGCGCCGTTGGGGCCCTCCAATTGGCCCAAAAACACCTTTGTTGCAGGAGCTTCCAAATGTGCGGCTTAGCTAGTCATAGCCGCAACCGGAAGTCTCGTAACATCGCAGAACTAATTGTCAAACAGAAGTTTAAAGGGAGGACAGAGCTTGGGAAAATTACAATTACCAGGGAAGTGATACTTAGTAAGTTGTTGGAGCTGCAAGCTGACAAGTCTTCGTCTCTTTATGGACTTCATCCTGTGACCTCAAAATAAGTGGCTGATGAGATAGTTGATCCATATGTTGTAGTTTTCCAAAATTCTCTAGATTCGATGAAGTTTGCATCGATTGGAAAAGATCAAATTTATCTCCTTTATTCAAAAGAAAGCAGGAAAAGACAGTTAGTTAAACATTTGTCACAGAGAAAACATTGGAAGCTATTATTTAAGAAGTTATCAGTAAGAAGTCTTACAACACCAGGTTAAAGTCCAACAGGTTTGTTTCAAATCACTAGCTTTCGGAGCACTGCTCCTTCCTCAGGTGAATGAGGAGGTGGGTTCCAGAAACATATATATAGACAAAGTCAAAGATGCAAGAATACTTTGAATGCAAGCATTTGCAGGTAATTAAATCTTTACAAATCCAGAGAGAGGGGTAATCCCAGGTTAAAGAGGTGTAAATTGCTTCAAGTCAGGAGACAATTCACACTTATTCCTGATATAAATTCACATGATATGAATAAGTTACTTTGATACTATTCCATGAAAATAATATTTGCTATATATTTGCTGTGTATCAAAGTATTGTTGTTTGGCACGAAAAGATCCTTGTCTTCTCTTTTCACAGAATGCAGTGTACCAAATCATTTTGCCAAATTTTGTTCACTGATCAATGAAATGGGAATGCACAACTGAAATCTGTACAAACGTATCAAGGCATTGATGTCAGGAAATTTAACTTTGCCTGCATGTCATTCCTCATTTTATTAAATCAGCTTATCCTTCGGATCATACTCAGACCTTTCATTTCAATGGGACAAAGTCCCTGTTCAATTGCCCTTCATACTGAATGCATCCTGGTACCAATGAAAGAAATCATTGAGATCTCCTTCGGCCAATATGTGGTGCAGAATAAGACTTTCATCTCTCACAGACTGGGCTGGATTCAAACACAAATTACAAAGGTGCAAGATGTGGATCCTAAGCAGCAGAGTCTCCAAAACAGTTTGACCTTGGATTTATCCTGTTTACGTGATATGTTCATGTAAAATTCTTATTTTTTAAAACAAAATCCGTTTGTTAAAGATGATTAAATGCTCATTAAAATAACTGACAGAAATATTGTACATAATGTCTTCATCACTGACATGTTAATTACCATTGTAATATTTCAAGGCCTTACTCAGGTTTGGATCCATTACTCCCACCTTTAGTTATACCTTGAGGACAATTAATCTAGATACTTGTATGATTTTCTTTGGTACACTCTGCCACCTAAGCAGGTATTAAGGAACTTTTATAACTACTCTCTAAACATAACCTGTATTGTTGAGTTCTGAATCATTAATGTCAATACATAATGATTCAGAAAAATATTTAATTAATAGCCCCAATCTTCCAGTAAGGAGTGTTACGTATTTCTCACGTCACTGTATAAGACCATAAGACCATAAGACATAGGTGCAGAATTAGGCCACTTGGCCCATCGAGTCTGCTCCACCATTCAATCATGGCTGATATTTTCCTCATCCCCATTCTCCTGCCTTCTCGCCATAAACCATGATCCCCTTATTAATCAAGAACCTATCTATCTCTGCCTTAAAGACACTCAGTGAATTGACCTCCACAGCCTTCAGTGGCAAAGCGTTCCACAGATTCATCACCCTCTGGCTGAAAAAAATCCTCCTCATCTCTGTTTTAAAGGATTGTCCCTTTAATCTGAGATGATGTCCTCTGGTTGAAGTTTTTCCTACAAGTGGAAAGATCCTCTCCATGTCCACTCTATCCAGGCCTCGCAGTATCCTGTACCTTTCAATAAGATCCCCTCTCATCCTTTTAAACTCCAGTGAGTACAGACCCAGAGTCCTCAAACATTCCTCATATGACAAGTTCTTCATTCCAGGGATCATTCTTGTGAACCTCCTCTGGACCCTTTCCAAGGCCAGCACATCCTTCCTTAGATATAAGGCCCAAAACTGCTCACAATACTCCAAATGGGGTCTGACCAGAGCCTTATATAGCCTCAGAAGTACATCCCTGGTCTTGTATTCTAGCCCTCTTGACATGAATGCTAACATTGCATTTGCCTTCTTAACTACTGACTGAAACTGCACGTTAACCTTAAGAGAATCATGAACAATGACTCCCAAGTCCCTTTGTGCTTCTGCTTTCCAAAGCATTTCCCTATTTAGAAAAGTCTATGCCTAGATTCCTCCTTCCAAAGTGCATAACCTCACACTTTTCCACATTGTATTTCATTTGCCACTTCATTGCCCACTCTCCTAACCTGTCCAAGTCCATCTGCTGCCCCCTTGCTTCCTCAATATTACCTGTCCCTCCACAGATCTATGTATCATCTGCAAACTTAGCAACAGTGCCTTCAGTACCTACTTCCAGATCATTAATGTATATTGCAAAAAGTTTTGATCCCAGCACAGACCCCTGAGGCACACCACTAGTCACCGGCTGCCGCCCTGAAAAAGACCCCTTTATCCCCACCCTCTGCCTTCTGCCAGTCAGCCAATCCTCTATCCATGCCAGGATATTACCCTTAACACCATGGGCTCTTAACCTGTTTAACAGTCTCCTATGCGACACCTTGTCTAAGACCTTCTGGAAATCTAAATGAATCACAACCACTGATTCTCCTTTGTCGAACTTGCTTGTTACCTTCTGAAAGAACTCAAACAGATTTGTCAGACACAACCTCCCTTTGACAAAGCCATGCTGACTCAGTCCTATTTTACCATACACTTCCAAGTGCTTCACGATCTCATCTTTAATAACAGACTCTAAATCTTACCAATGACCGAATTCAGGCTAACCGGCCTATAATTCCCCATCTTCTGCCTCCCTCCCTTCTTAAACAGTGGTGTTACATTAGCCACCTTACAGTCCTCTGGGACCCTTCCTGCCTCCAGTGATTCCTGAAAACTCATCACTAATGCCTCCACAATTTCCTCAGCTATCTCTTTCAGAACCCTGGGGTGTAGTCCATCTGGTCCAGGTGACTTATCCACCTTCATACCTTTCAGTTTCCCCAGAACCTTCTCCTGAGTAATGGTCACTGCACTCACCTCTGCCCCCTGGTTCTCCTGGAGCTCTGGCATCCCACTGGTGTCTTCCACCGTGAAGACTGATGCAAAGTACCTATTCAGTTCATCTGCTATTTCTTTGTTTCCTATTATTATTACTCCAGCTACATTTTCTAGTGGTCCAATGTCTATTTTTGCCTCTCTCTTACCTTTTATATATTGCAAAAATCTCTTCCTATCTTCCTTTATATTACTAGCTAGCTTGCACTCGTACTTTACCTTCTCCCCCTTATTGCCTTTTTAGTTGTCCTCTGCTTGCTTTTAAAGGCTTCCCAATTCACTGGTTTCCCACTAATCCTCACCACTTTGTATGCATTTTCCTTAGCCTTTATGCTGTCCTTGACCTCCCTCATCAGCCATGGATGCCTTGTCCGCCTTAGCATGTTTCCTCCTCCTTGGGATGAATTTCTGTTGCGCCTCCCTAATAACCCCCAAAACCCCTGTCATTGCTGTTCCACTGTCTTCCCTGCTTAGCTTCTTCTCCAATCAACTCTGGCCAGCTCCTCCCCCATGTCTTTGTAGTTACCCTTATTTAATTGTAATACTGTTACATCTGATTGCAGTTTCTCCCTCTCAAATTGCAGGGTAAATTCTATCATATTGTGGTCACTGTTCCCTAAGGGTTCCTTCACCTTAAGTTCCCTAATCAATTCAGCCTCATTACACATCAACAAATCCAGAATTGCCTGTTCCGTAGTAGACTCTGTCACAAGCTGCTCCAAAAAAGCATCTCTTAGGCATTCAACAATTTCCATTTCTTGGGATCCACTACCAACCTGATTTTTTCAGTCCACCTACATATTGAAGTCCCCCACGATTATTGTAATATTGCCTTTTTTACATGCCTTTCCTATCTCCTGATTTATTTTCTGCCTCACATACTGACTACTGCTAGAGGGCCTGCACATAATTCCCGTCAGGGTCTTTTTACTTTTGCGATTCCTCAACTCTACCCACAGAGATTCTATGCCTTCTGATCCTACATTGAAATGAAATGAAATGGAAATCGCTTATTGTCACGAGTATGTTGTATTTTATATTTTCCCCACGTCTTGACTGTGATAGAGAAACACAAACATGATTCATTAGGTAAGCAAAACTGAACTTTATTTCCGAATTAGAACTGACTGCTAGCAGTAAATGGCTGAGACTTTTGAAGTCGGAAGGCAGTCAAATACAAACTGCTGAGTCCGTCCCAAGTCTGCGATCTCACAGAAGAATAAGATGATTTTTATACATTATAGGATCAAGATAACATGAATACAACTTGGTCAGGAATTTGATCGAAAGTAAAACATAAGTAATAATCGTTACAATGGCGTCACCTTGCTGACCTTTAGGGGACTGGAGTCTCATATCATTATCTTGTCTTTGTTTTAAGAACTGGACAAACTTGTTTACATACAGGAAGAGACAGTTGTTCAGCTTGTTATTTATTGAGACTGCTTCTAGGTTCATGACGAACATTTTGCATTTTGTATCTGTGTCTTAGGTTAAATTCAATTGTACCAAGAAGACTTGACTACTTTTCCCATCATGCCATTATTTGCTTCACACAATACCACAAGTAGGCTTCAATGAAGTTACTGTGAAAAGCCCCTAGTCGCCACGTTCTGGCGCCTGTCCAGGGAGGCTGGTACGGGAATCGAGCCGTGCTGCTGGCCTGCTTGGCCTGCTTTAAAAGCCAGTGATTTAGCTCAGCGAGCTAAACCAGCCCCAGAAGATTGCTCCTTGCGATCTTCATTCCTTCCTAACAATGCAACTCTGCCCCTTTTGCCCATCTGCCTGTCCTTTCGATAGGACATGTATGCTTGGATATTTAGATCCCAGCCCTGATCCCCTTGAAGCCACCTCTCTGTGATGCCCACAACATCGTACCGGCCAATTTCAATGTGCGAAACAAGCTCATTTACCTTGTTCCGTATACTGCGTGCATTTAGGTACAACACCCTCAATCCTGCATTGGCCACCTCCCATTTCACACTCTCCTCAGTCATTGTTCCCTGTACTGTGGTCCTTTTTGATTTTTGACTATGGCTTCTCTGCCTTACACGTTCCCCCTTACTGCTTTTTTTTTCTGGCCCCGTTTTCCTCCCCTCGACTTTCTACATTGGATCCCATCCCCCTGCCACATTAGTTTAAACCCTCCCCAACAGCTCTAGCAAATACCCCTCCTTGGATATTGTTTGCAGTCCTGCACAGGTGCAGACCATCCGGTTTGTACTGGTCCCACCTCCCCCAGAGCCGGTTCCAATGCCCAAGGAATTTGAATCCCTCCCTCTTGCACCATCTCTCGAGCCACGCATTCATCCTATCTCTCCTGACATTCGTACTCTGACTAACTCGTGGCACTAATAGCAATCCTGAGATTATTACTAACTCCCTGAATTCAGCTTGTAGGACCTCATCCCATTTTCTACCTATATCGTTGGTGCCAATGTGCACCACGACAGTTGGCTGTTCACCCTCCCCCCCAGAATGTCCTGCAGCCACTCCAAGACATCCTTGACCCTTGCGCCAGTGAGGCAACATACCATCCTGGAGTCTCGATTGCGTCCGCAGAACCGCCTGTCTATTCCCATTATGATTGAATGTCCTATCACTAGACATCACTAAATGACCCTCTTATTGACTGACCTCATTAACACTACATCCTGTATGCTTCAACTGATGCCAATGCTTATGTAGTTACATTGCATATCTTGTGTGCCCTATTATGTATTCTCATGTATTTTCTTGAATTGTTTAATTCCCTTTTCTGCCATGTACTGAATGATCTGTTGAGCTGCTTGCAGAAAAATACTTCTCACTGTACCTCGGTACACGTGACAATAAACAAATCCAAATCCAACTATAGCCCTGCCATTCTTCTTCCTGCCCTGCTGCACAGCAGAGCCAGCCATGGTGCCATGAACCTGGCTGCTGCTGTCTTCTCCTGGTGAGCCATCTCTCTCAATAGTATCCAAAGTGGTATATCTGTTTTGCAGGGAGATTACCGCAGGAGGTGTATACCTTATACATCAGATTTATCTCTGAGAAATGCAGAGATGATACTGGTTTCAAATGTACAACAGGTTTATTTAGAATAGTTTAAAATACTTCAGACATTCTGGGAGTTTATATGCGCATACATGTTCTCAGCTGGAACTGAGATCATCTCTCTTTCAAACCTTCCCTGTTTTTCTTCACACTCTAGCTCTATCCACAGGCTTAAACAATCAAGTACAGTCAGACAGACCAGTGACCAGGGTAACACAATCAAACACAGATCAATCAAACTATTGAACACTACAAGCCGCTCACTGCTCACAATGATTTAAACTGCTGCCTTACCTTTTTATGCAAGAGTTTTAAGGACTTCCTGTCCCAATCCATCAGTGAAGGTAGCCATAAGGAGAAGTCGCAAAGCCACCCATCCTTTCATGTCAGCAATTGAAGGAGTGCTTAAAGCCCTGAGGTGTTATGGTGAGTGTTTTTGTTAAGTTCTTGTTCTAGACACCTGCAGGTAGAGGAAATAACATCCCTGCATTCAGTCTGTCCAGCCCTATCAGAATTTTATTGGTTTCAATTAGATCCTCTCTCATTCTTCCAAATTCCAGTGCACACAGGCCCAATCAATCCGATCTCTCCTCAGACAACAATGCTGCTATCCCAGCAATGAGTCTGGTGAGCCTTCTCTGCACTCCATCATGGCAAGTATATCCTTTCTTAGATAAGGAGACAACAACTTCAAGTGTGCTCTGGCTAAGGCTCTGTACAGCTGCAGTGAGGCATTTTTGCTCTAGTACTCACATTCTCTTGCAATGAAGGCCAAAATACCATTTGCCTTTCTCACTGCTTGCTGTACCTGCATGCTTGCATTCAGTGGCTGATGTGCTAGGACACACAGGCCCCTTTGTATATCAATATTTCCAATCCATCTCCATTTAAATTGTATTCCCCCATTCTGTCTCTCCATCCGTTGTCGATAATTTCATTTTCATCCACATTTTCACTGCATCTGTCATGTATTTGCCCACTTACTCAATTTGTCTAAATCACCTTGAAGCTTCTAAATATGCTCCTCACCACTCACATTCCCACCAAGTTTCAATTCATCAGCAAACTTTGAAATATTACATTTGGTTCCCTCATCCAAATCATTGATCTATGTTGTGAATAGCTGAGGCCCAAGCACTGATCCCATGGGACCATATGAGTCACTGCATGCAACTTCAAAAAAGACCTGTATATTCCTACCTTCTGTTTCCTGTCTGCGAAACAATACTCAACCCGGGCTGATATATTACCCCCAACCGCATGTGATTTAATTTTGCAAACAGACCTCTTGGGCGGGATTCTGCCTTACCCGGCGTGACGGAGGGTCCCGGCGTAGGGGAGTAGCGCCAACCACTCAGGGGTCGGGCCTCCCCAAAGGTGGGGAATTCTCCCCACCTTTGGGGGCCAGCCCCGCGCCGGAGCAGTTGGCACCAGAAGACTGGCGCAAAAAACCGGCGCCCCCGGCAGCGTGGCTGGCCGAAAGGCTTTCGCCGGTCGGCGCATGTGCCGGCAGTGACGTCAGCGGCAGCTGGCCGCTGACGTCACTGCCGGCGCATGCGCGATGTGGGGTTCTCTTCCGCTTCCGCCATGGCGGAGGCCGTGGCGGCCACGGAGGAGAAATAGTGCACCCAGGGCACTGGCCCGGAGTCTGAGCGGGGGGCCCCGATCGCGGGCCAGGCCACCGTGGGGGCACCCCCCCGGGGTTCGATCGCCCCCCCCCCCCCCCCCCCCCCCCCCAGGACCCCGGGGCCCGCTCGCGCCGTTGATTCCGCCGTTCCAGAGGTGGTTCAAACCTCGGCGGCGGGAGAGGCCTCCCAGCGGCGGGACTTCGGTCCATCCGGGCAGGAGAATCACCGCAGGGGCCTCGCCGATCGGAGTGGCGAGATTCCCGCCACGGCCACTTCCCGGGTGGCGGAGAATCTCTGCCACGGCGGGGGCGGGATGTTCGGCGGCCCCAGGCGATTCTCCGACCCTGCTGAGGGTCGGAGAATTTCGCCCCTTATGTGGGACTTAAATACATAGATACATAGAAGATAGGAGCAGGAGGAGGCCTTTTGGCCCTTCAAGCCTGCTCCGCCATTGATCACGATCATGGCTGATTATCCAACTCAATAGCCTAATCCTGCTTTCTCCCATAGCCTTTGATCCCATTCTCAAAAACTTTCTGAAAATCCAAACTCACCACATCCACTGGTTCACCCTTACCTGTTCTAGTAGTTACATTCTCAAAAATTCCAGTAGGTTTGTCAAACATCATTACACTTTTATAAATTCATAAATTCATACCGTGGGTAGCACAGTAGCACAGCAGTTAGTACAGTTGCTTCACAGCTCCAGGGTCCCAGGTTCGATTCCGTGTCTGCATGGGTTTCCTCCGGGTGCTCCGGTTTCCTCCCACAGTCCAAAGATGTGCAGGTTAGGTGGATTGGCCATGCTAAATTGCCCTTAGTGTCCAAAAAGGATAGTTGGGGTTACTGGGTTACGGGATAGGGTGGAGGCGGGTGCTCTTTCCAAGGGCCAGTGCAGACTCGATAGACCGAATGGCCTCTTTCTGCACTGTAGATTCTATGATTCTATGTTGACGTTGTTTAATCCAATTGATATTTTCTAAGCGTCCTGTTATCACATAAGTTCTAGCATTTTGCATATTCCTGATGTTCGACTAACTGGTCTATAATTCCCTATGTTCTCCCTCCCTCCTTTTTAAAATAACAGGGCTATATTTGCCAGCCTGCAATCTGCCAGAATTGTTCAAGAATCTACAAAAATTTGGAACCTGATAACCAACGTATTCACCATTTCCATAGGTACTTCCTTCAGTATCCCGGGATGTAGATTATCAGGCTCTGGGGATTTATTGGCTTTCAGTCCCATTAATTTCTCAAGCACTATTTTTCTACTAATACTAATTGCCTACAATTCATCTTTCTCACTCGATCCTTGGTTGCTTAGCATTTCAGGGAGGTTATTCCTCCATGAAGACAGAGTTAAAGTAGTTGTTTAATTGCTCTGCCATTTCCATGCTCTCTGGTATAAATTCTCCTGTTTCAGACTGCAAGAGACCTACATTTTTTAAATGTTTTAAATCCTTTACGTGATGTGGGTGTCGCTGGTTAGACCAGCATGTATTGCCATCTCTAGTTGCCCTTAAGAAGGTGGTGGGGAACTGCTTCTTGAACCACTGCAATCCCTGAAATGTAAATGCACCCACAGTGCAGTTAGGGTGGGAGAGCTAGGATGTTGACCCAGCGACAGTGAAGGAACGGCGATACACTTCCAAGTCAGGGTGGTGAGTGATTGGAGGGGAACCTTCAGGTGCTGGGGGTCCTATGTATCTGCTGCTCTTGCCCTTCTAGATGGTAGTGGTCATGGGTTTGGAAGGTGCTGCCTAAGGAACCTTGTGCATCCTGTAGATGGTACACACGGCTGTCACTGTTGGTTGGTGATGGAGGGATTGAATGTTTTGGAAGGGGGAGCGATCAAGCAGGCTGCTTTGTCCTGGATGGTGTCGAGCTTCTTGAGTGTTCTTAGAGCTGCACTTATCCAGGCAAGTGGAGAGTAATCCATTATATTCCTGACTTGTACCTTGTAGATGGTGGCAGGCTTTGGGGGTCTGCAGGTGAATTACTCGTCGTAGGATTCCTAGCCTTTGACCTGCTCTTGTAGCCACAGTATTAATATGACTAGGCAGTTCAGTTTCTGATCAATGGTAACCCCCAGGATGTTGATTGTGGGGGATTCAGCGATGGTGATGTCAAGGGGCAATGATTAGATCCTCTCTTATAAGCACCTGCCTGCCACTTGCATGGAGGGAACGTATCTTTCCACTTGTCAGCCCAAGTCTGGATATTGTCCAGGCCTTGCTGCACTTGGCCATGAACTGCTTCATTATCTGAGGAGTCATGAATGATGCTGAACATTGTGCAGTCATCCACAAATATCCCCACTTCTGACCTTATGATCGAAGACAGGTCATTGATAAAGCAGCGGAAGATGGTTGGACCTAAGTCACTACCCTGAGGAACTCTTGCCGTGATGTCCTGGAGCTGAGATGATTGACCTCCAACCACCACAGCCACCTTCCTCTGTGCCAGCTTTGACTGTAACCAGGGGAGAGTTTTACGCCTGATTCCCTTTGACTCCAGTTTAGCTAAGGCTCCTTGATGCCGTACTTGGTCAAATGCTGCCTTTATTTTAAGGGCAGTCACTCTCACCTCACCTCTGACATTCAGCTCTTTTATCCATGTTTTAACCAAGGCTTTAATGAGGTCAGGAGCTGAATGACTCTGGCAGAACCCAAATTGAGCTTCCGTGATTGTGTTATTGTTGAACAAGTGCGGCTTGTTAGCACTGTTGATGACTCCTTCCAATATTGCTGATGATGGAGAGCACACTGATAGGGCAGTAATTGGCTAGGTGGGATTTGTCCTGTTTCTTGTGTACAGGATACATCTGGGCAATTTTCCACATTGCCGGGTAGATACCAGTGTTGTGCATGCACTGGAACAGATTGGCTCGGGATGTAGCAAGCTTTGGAGCACAAGTTTTCAGTATTATTGCTGAAATATTGTCAGGGCCCAGAGGCTTTGCAATATACAGTGCATTCAGCTGTTTCTTGATGTAACATTGGATGAATTGTATCAGATAACGACTGATAATTGTCATGCTGGGGATCTCTGGAGGAGGCCAACATGGATCATCTACTCGGCACTTCTGGCTGATGATCATTGCGAATGCTTCAGCCTTATCTTTTGAACATATGTGTTGGGCTCCTCCATCATTGTGGATGTGGAGCCTCCTCCTCCAGTGAGCTGTTTAATTGACCACCACCATTCACGGCTGGATGTGGCAGGATTGCAGAGCTGAGATCTGATGTGCTCGTTGTGGAATCGCTTAACTCTGTCTATTACTTGCTGCTTATGCAATTTGGCACGCAAGTAGTTCTGTATTGTAGCTTCACCAGGTTGACACCTCTTTTTTAAGTATGCTTGGTGTTGCTCCTGGCATGCTCTCCTGCACTTGTCATTGAAACAGGGTTGCTCCTCTGGCTTGGTGGTAATGGCAGAGGGGTATATGCCAGGTCATGAGGTTGCTGATTGTGGTTGAGTACAATTCTGCTGCTGCTGATGGCCCACAACACCTAATGGACGTCCAGTCTTGAGTTCCTGGATCTGTTCAAAGTCTATCCCATTTAACACGATGGTAGTGCCATGAACACAATGGAGGGTATCCTCAATGTGAAGATGGGACTTAGTCTCCACAAGTACTGTGCGGTGGTCACTTCTGTCAATACTGTCATGGTCAGATGCTTCTGCATCAGGTAGGTTGATAAGGGTGAGGTCAAGTATGTTTTTCCTTCTTGTAGGTTCCCTCACCACCTGCTGCAGTCCAAGTCTAGCAACTATGTCCTTTAGGACCCAGCCAACTCGGTCTCTGGTGCTATTACTGAGCAACTCTTGATGGACATTGAAGTCCCCCATCCAGAGTCTATACTGTGCCCTTGCCACCCTGAGTGCTTCCTCCAAGTCATGTTCAACATGAAGGAGTACTGATTCACCAGCTGATGGGGGTTAGAACATGGCAATCAGAAGGAGGTTTCCTTACCCATGTTTAATCTGAAGCCATGAGACTTAATTTCGATGTGGAGGACTCACATTGCAACTCGCTCCCAACTATATATCACTGTGTCACTACCTCTGCTGGGTCTGCCTTGCCTATGAGATATGACATACCCAGGAATGATGATAGTGGTGCCTGGGACATTGTCTATAAGGTATGATTCTATGAGTATGACTATGTCAGGCTGTTGCTTGACTAATCTGTGAGACAGCTCTTACAACTTTGCCACAATCCCCCAGATGTTAGTAAGGAGGACTTTGCACGTTTGACAGAGCTTGGTTTACTGTTGTCGATTCCGCTGTCTGGTTCGATGCCAGGTGGGTCGCTTGGTTACATTTCCTTTTTTCTGTAGAGGTTGAATACAACTGAGTGGCTTGCTAGGCCATTTCAAACAGCGCTTAAGAGTCAACCACATTGTTGTAGGCCTGGAGTCACACGTAGGCCAGAGCAGGTAAGGATGGCAGATTTCTTCCCTGAAGGACATTAGTGAACCAGATGGGTTCTTATAACATTTGACAATGGTTTCATGGTCATCACTAGACTTTTAATTACAGGTATTTTATTGAGATTATGTTCTACCACCTGCTGTGGTGGAGTACTAGTCCAACAACAATATCACTACGTCACCTCCTCCCTGAGGCATTCTTCACTGAACACTTTCTTTCAATAGAAATATAGAATTTAACAGTGAAGAAGGAAGCCATTCGGCCCATCAAGTCTGCATAGGCCCTTGGAAAGAGCACCCTACTTAAGCCCACATCTCCACCCTATTCCCGTAACCCAGTAACCCCACCTATCCTTTTTTGGACACTAAGGGCAAATTTAGCATGGCCAATCCACCCAACCTGCACATCTTTGGACTATGGGAGGAACCCACGCAGACACGGGGAGAACTTGCAGATTCTGTACAGACAGTGACAGTTGCGGGAATTGAACCTGCAACCCTGAAGCTGTGAAGCAACAGTGCTAACCATTGTGCTACTGCGCTGCCCATATGCTCGCAGAAGCTTTTGTAGTCCACTTTTATGCTACTTTCAAATGTACTCTCATATTCTATTTATCCCCTCTTTCTCTATCTCTTTTTCTTCTTTTGCTTTATACTGAGGCTTGCTACTTTCTCTAACAGCTTTATATGACTCCCCTTTGAATCGACTATTATCTTTTTTTTAAAGTCATGGTTGGGCTGCTTTTCTTGTGGTTCTTCCAGCTAATGTTTTTACACAACTGAGTCATTGTTGTTCTTGTAAGTTTTAAGTACATTGTTGCATTCTTGACACTGTTGTTGGATTTCCTCCAATTTCTAAGTGTGCTTATACCATTGAACTTAATGCTGGGGTGGAGGGTGGGGTGAAGAGCATGCATAGTTGAACCTACATCTCCCTCTTTCGAATCTCACTGCGGAGTCCAACGAGAACCTGTCCAGGTGGGGTAATATTGTCAAGGTTCACAACTCAGTACCGCTCAGTATTCTTTGGCCTGTTCATTGTGCCATCAATAACATACAAACACCAGTGTCCTACTCCTTTCCAATTCCTTTAATGACATTTAAATACCCAATTCTTTTTTTTTCCAATTAAGAGACAATTTAACATGGCCAATCCCCCTACCCTGCACATCTTTGGGCTGTGGGAGTGAGACCCACGCAGACATGGGGAGATTGTGTATACTCCACACGGACAGTGACCCGGGGCTGGGATGGAACCCCCGTCCTCAGCGCTGTGAGGCAGCAGTGCTAACCACTGTGCCAGCGTGCTGTCCTATTCCTTTAAATTTTAATTAATATCCAAATATACTGTTCCCTTTTATTGTCTTAATTTAACCCTGGCATTCAGAGAGGACGATATGTTCCTACCTCTATGGATGATTAATCCCACTCACAACTATCTTTGGAAATCGAGTGGGTACGTGCGGAGGAGGCCTCCTGCATGGGAACCTCCCTCCGGGCCCTCGCCACGGCAGAACTCCCATCCCCACCCAAAAAACACTCCAGCAGCCCAGTGGTGACAGCCACCCTCCAATCCTGGAACCAACTGCGGCAGCAATTTGGCCTGTACAAAATGTCGGACAAGGCTCCCATCTGCAACAACCATAGGTTCAAACCAGCACTGACTGACGCCACCTTCAAAAGGTGGAGGCAGGACGGGGGGACACTGACAGTCAGGGACCTATACACGGACGACAGGATCGCAACACTGGACGTACTGACAGAGAAATTTCAGCTAGCTGGGGGGAACGAGCTACGGTACCTGCAGCTCAAAAACTTCCTACGAAAGGAGACAAGGACGTACCCACAACCGCCACGACAGACACTACTGGAAGACCTACTGGACGCAAGTATCCTAGAGAAAGGGAACTGTAGTGACATGTATGGCCGACTGGTAGATAGGGACGACACCGTACTGGACGCAACAAGAAGGAAATGGGAGGACGACCTGGGGATGGAGATAGGGTGGGGACTCTGGAGCGAAGCACTGCATAGGGTCAACTCCACCTACACGTGCGCAAGGCTCAGCCTGACGCAACTAAAAGTGGTACATAGAGCCCACTTAACGAGAAACCGTATGAGTAGGTTCTTCCCGGAGGTGGAGGACAGATGTGAGCGGTGCCAAAGAGGCCCGGCCAACCACGCCCACATGTTCTGGTCTTGCCCCAGACTTGTGGAGTACTGGACAGCCTTCTTCGAGGCTATGTCCAAAGTGGTGGGGGTGAGGGTGGAGCCATGCCCGATAGTGGCGGTCTTCGGGGTTTCAGACCAGCCAGATCTATTCCTGGGGAGGAGGGCGGACGTCCTTGCCTTTGCCTCCCTGATCGCCCGCCGTAGAATCCTGTTTGGCTGGCGGTCAGCAGCACCGTCCAGAGCTGCAGACTGGCTGCCCGACCTCTCGGAATCTCTCCAAATGGAGAAAATCAAATTCGACATCCGAGGGTCGGACGACGGCTTCCACAGAACGTGGGAGCCATTCATGCAACTGTTCCGGGACCTGTTTGTGGCCAACGTACAAGAGGAAGAATAGTCGGGTGGCCAAGAATCGGGAAAATGGACGGGAATCGGGGGAAGGTAGCTGGGGGGGGGGGGGGGGGGGGGGGGGGGGGGGGTTACGGGCTCGTTATGGGGGTTTGATGGCAAGCCAAGGCATGTGCCTCGGCCATACTGGGGAATGTAAAATATGTATGCTGGCTAAAGGGGGCGGCCACAATTGTTGTTATGAAGATGCTTACCTGTAAATATTCATGTTAAATTTTTGTGTTTTCTTTTTTTTTTCCTCTCTAATAATTTGTAATCTGTCATATATAAAATATGAAAACTCAATAAAAAACATTTATAAAAAAAAAACTATCTTTGGAAATCACTAATATGTTATTCCTCAACACACAGTCCTTATAGCAGGGCTTTTCAAAGTCAGGGTTGCATCGCGTGGTTGGGTCAGTGGTGGGTGTCGGGAGGGCCTCGGAATGATCAGGTGTGCCGTTCGTGTGGTGGGTCGATCGTGGGAGGAGTACCCATCATTTACCTTGAGGAGTTTGAAAATATCTGCAGCTCCAATGATTCCGGCAAGTCAGCAAAGGGGGATGGTCAGTAGGGTGGAGACAGAAAATTAAATGTCTACAGCTGGGGGCTCATCCACGGTTTGTGTGGAGATTCCTGAGTGTTGGCTGGTGACGGGCGGTTTAGTGCCGGGCGCTTGGGGTGAGTGAGACCCAGCGATTGAGGGGGAGGTGTGGCCACTCCATCCCCACAGCATCTGCACCCCCCCCCTACCTCCCCCACCCCGCCTGTGAGAATTTGGAAACGATTCCCGAAGCACCTGCACCCGAAGCTTGATGGGCTGCACCTCACCCCCCCCCCCCCCTCCCTCTACATCCAGCCCCCGCCCGGTGTGGCTCCTCTCGGTGATTTATCCGGGGAAATGAGGCTTGTGCTGGCCTAAGAGTTCATCTGCTGAACCAGGCCCTGGTGACTGAGCACCACCCCCACCACCTCCGGCCCTGTTCGGGTGGGACCCAGCACCTGGTTTGTGGTTTGGTTTTGTGGGGGGGGGGGTTACTGGACACCAGGTTTTATTTTTAGGAGGTCTGGGTGGGTTGCTGTATTTGGTAAAGCCCTGGGCCGCACTGAGTGCTGGGCTCGGAAATGACAGCCAACCTGGTTATTCTCAGGAGTTGTGTCCACGACCTTTTACATTTTATTTGAGGATCTGAGGTTTCATTTTGAAAATAAGTCCCTGCCTCTACTGAGAAAGATTCCCCTCTTGTGATATCAACCGAACTGTGGTGTGAAATGGAGTGAACCCTCAAAAGTGTACAGCTTACTTTGGTATTCGCGCAGGAGACCATAATGTTTGACGAATGCAAGCTTCAGTGTTGTACCTTCTCGAGCATTGAACTTCTGTGGCACGACTCAAAATTGCTACCTTGTGTGGTGATTGTGTATCAGTGTAGATGCAATAGAACTGAGCAAGCACTAGAGGGAGCACGGGAGAGCTATGAATACAGAGGGACAGGAAGTGGGGACACACTTCACAGAAGGGAGCAGGACAAGCAGGCAGCATTTGAGGTAGCTGTCAGTTAAGCTCTGAAGACAGAACAAATTCACAATAAAGCATCTTCTCCAACTTTGAGACTACGAGCTTTATTAAGACACAAGGAACAACACATGGTACCAGGTGTTGCTTCAGAAGCTTAGTACAAGATTACTCAAGGAAAAGCTGCAGACACAGAAAGACCAAAATGGCATGGAAGCCTCCTACTGGACATTCGACTTGGGAAGATCTCGCTTATTCGAGGATGTGGGTTGAACGCCCACCTCAGCTGAACATAACCGGTAATGTAAGAAATATCTGGAAAATATTTCAGCAAATGTTCGATATATATATCATAGCTAATGATGTAGCAGCAGCCTCAGACAAAATGAAAATAGCACTGCTCATCGCAGGACATGAAGCTAGAAAAGTATATTATGGATATAAATACTCAAAAGCTGAAGGCAGCAACAATTTACAAATAATACTAAAAAAATTTGAAGAGTACTGCGTGAAATTTGAACAGCACTGTATGCTCAGAGGCCAAACTGCACAGAGACTGAGTGATGCAAATCTCAAACAATCACTATCAGAACAGAAAGGGTTCAGTCAAGAAATCGCGAGTGAAAAGTACAGATCAAATGGAAGAATGAATTTTTCACTGAGACAAAACGCTGAGGTCCAGTTCAGATCGAAAGGAAAAGGTAACTACTTACACTTTTTAAAAAAACCCGCTGAAATCCACGATAAAATGGCATCGGAGCACATTTTACAGTCTCAGGGAGACAAAGAACGAAAATCTGCGTCTGCGCATGCGCAGGAAACAGAAGCCACGCATGCGCAGTTACAATCACCCGTTTTGTGTTCTGCGCATGTGCAAGCCACGCATGTGCAGTTTAAAAAAGTTTTTCTGGCTGATAGTTATGCGCATGCGCGACTTGCAAAACCGCACAGTAAAGGAAGGCCGATTTGCGCATGCGCGATTGATTCCTACGCATGACGTCACGAGCATCATGACGTCTGAGGATCCGGACCACGCCCACTTAAAAGGGAAATGCCCGAAAATTGAAAACAAGATATTTAAAGCTGTAAAACCAAGTTTTCTTGCCTCAGAAGACAGAAAAACGCCTGAACTTAAACCAGCAGTTGAAAATAACTCTCACAACACCATGGAAAAAGCAGTCTGCACCACCCAAAGTGAAGAGAACAAAAAAAAAATCCGAAACAAAAAAAGATGATTTGTTTTTCGAACAATACTACTCAGACATGGCTGAGTTATTCGGACATGCAAAAAATGATGAAGACAACGATACCAAATCCGAAGCATAAAAAGATGATTTGGGTTTCGAACAATACTACTCAGACATGGCTGAGTTATTCGGATATGCTGGTCACAGCATCAGCGACACGGTCGCAAAGCTCAACACAAATCTACTCGTGGTAGATGAATCCAACACCATAGTGCCATGGCAGATCGTCGATACATTGGATGACAGCAATACCCGAGACGAAGACGACGCCACACAGAGAGCACAGAAAGACTCCACAGAGAGAGTGATGACAGGCTCCACAGTGAGAGTGATGAAAGACTCAAAAAGGGAAGCAAGCAAACACTCCCTGGCGAACACCATGCATGAACAAGACCATGAAGGTCAACCCGCCGTATCTGAGCAACTGCAAGCAGATTATGAAAGTCTACCAAGCTCACATAAACAAGAAGAAGACAATATACATCTACCCACTGCATGCGAAAACAGTGACAAGGTGATCACACTCGACATACAGGAGGTACAGGATCACAGCGAGACTGACAGTTCTCAGCTTGTCTGTACAGAAGCACAGAGTAGGGCCACCCAAGAGTCCAGAGAGACCATGCCAATAGAAACCATGCAGATTTTGACTCCAGAAAAGGAGCACCAAGAGTCCAGTGAGACCACGCCAATAGAAACCATGCAGATTTTGACTCCAGAAGAGGAGCACCAAGAGTCCAGTGAAGTGAGACCACGTCAATAGAAACCATGAAGATTTTGACTCCAGCAGAGGAGCACCAAGAGTCCAGAGAGACCGCGTCAAATGAAATCGTGAAGAATTTGACTCCAGAAGAGGAGCACCAAGAAAGCAAAGACAAGGAATCAGATCCACCACAAATGACTGATGTCACCAGCATCAATGCAACATCAGATCATTCTCACCATTCTCGAGATGAAACGTTCAATATAACAGATTCCACAAAGGACACTCGCACCAATAACTGTGACAATGACTCAAATTATCCACATGGGACACTCATTGAGCATAACAAGAAAAACAAAAGCCACAAGAAGCACAGCAGAAATGAGAACAACAACAGCAAGAAGAAAAGCAACATGAAGCGCGATAAGAACAACAAAAATCGCAAGAAGCACTGCAGAAACAAGAACAACAACAGCACCAACAAAAACTACAAGAAGAACAACAAAACCAACAAGAAGCATAACAAAGATAGCGACAACAACAAAGACAGAAATGACAAAAACAGCAACAAGAACGGTGCGAAAACAACAAAGACAGGAACGAGAGAAACAACAGCAATGAAACAATGACTTGTACAAAATGGTACAACTCTGCACATGAAGGACAATGCCACAGCACACTGCAAAGCAATGACAAGACTACAAACATGCCATGGGATGACAACGAATCACACAAACTCACATCTGCTCCAGAACAAGCAAGCACACCAGCTTTCAAGGCAGATGACATACTAAATCGATATCACAAGCACAGAAAAAAGTCCATGTCAGTCAACATCAGTGGTTCGACCATGCAAACACAATGGGATGATGTATTGGTTACTTAAAATAACAAGAACACCGACAACATTCACAACGGAGTTGCAATAGAATATCACCACCTCAACAACAAAAAAGAAAAAACTCAGTGAACAAATTCATCTCGTTTGGACTCATAAATGTTTTTATTAAGATTGGACTCATAAATATAAATTGGCTGTGTAAAATATGCAATAGCACCATCACTTGTATAGATACACATATCATAAGTAATCTAACTGTTTTGCACAATTTTCTTTAACGATGTACAGAAAATATGTAAAGAAAAAAGGGGGGATGTGGTGATTGTATATCAGTGTAGATGCAATACAACTGAGCAAGCACTAGAGGAAGCACGGGAGAGCTATAAATACAGAGGGACAGGAAGTGAGGACACACTTCACAGAAGGGAGAACTGGGAGCAGGACAAGCAGGCAGCATTTGAGGTAGCTGTAAGTTAAGTTTTGAAGACAGAACAAATTCACAATAAAGCATCTTCTCCAACTTTGAGACTACGAGCTTTATTAAGACCCAAGGAACAACACACCTTGAAGAAATTTACCAGTTTTGCATTTTGACGTGGATTATAATGAAATTGCGTTCTGGAAAAATAATAGATTTTTAAAGCTAGATTGCGATACGAGCTGAAATAAGTCTCTGTACTATTGGTTATGTTGTGATCTCTGGTGCCTACATGTCAAAATAAAATACTTACTGCAAAAAATAAAAAAGATAATGGCGTCGGCTGCCGCCTTTTCAATCAAAATAAATTAGGTTGTGTGAAGTTTTCCACAAAGAAGCTACAGCAGAGAGCAGGCCATGAGCCCCGAACGCACACTTAATGTTAAGCTCCGCCCAGGTATGTTCTCTTTGGCGCCAAACATAGAGCAGTGTTGCTCCCATTTTCCAGCTGCTGGCAAGTAAGGCAAGTGAACTGTGAAGACAAATGATTTTCTTAAAAGTAAGAGAAGGCCAGAGACTCAAATAAGTAGTTTACCGACAGGATTTCACAACAGAATTTGCTCAACGGTACTGCACAGGAGAGTCCAGGACAGGAGAGAGCTAATGTTCACTCTGCACTCGGCTCCAGAGCCTCTGGTTAACAGCCTACAAAGAAGAAACTTAACTCGTGAACAAAGGAGTATAAAGATGATTTATTGAGAAATTGGTTTGTGCTTCATGAGGACCTATATGTGTAAGGTTAGATTTTTAGTTTTCATAAAGATGAAGATGGCATCAAGAAACTGGCTGAAGTCTGCACCTGATATACGCATTGTCCTCTCCTCCTTTGCACCTGATTCAAGTTAGATCATGAGGACAAAGAAGGCTTCCCTTTCACAATAAATGAAAGCAAATGGGGCATTTGTCGCGAAGGTCAGCCGACGTGGGTCGTGAAGGTCTGCCAGTGTGGGTCCGAGGTAAAAGTGAGTACTGGAAAAATAGATTGAAAAACACTGCCTTATAGTTGAAGGAAATCACACCAAAGACAATGATTGATGCACACCCACTCCCCCACCCACCTTTGATCTTCAACCTTGTATTAATTCCATATCCTGGATTGGTGAAACCTCATTAAAATGTAAAGGTGTTTTGATGAGGAACATTCAGGGCTTATCAGCACCATCAGATTCTTGAATGGGTTTTGACCTTTGAAGCAGTTCTGGATTGAGCTTTTCAAAGGGATTTGGGTGCCGACAGTCATAATGGAGCCATAGTTATTAACCTATAAGTGCTGCTCACAACATGGCAAGAGGAGATTAATGGTAAAGACAGTCACTTAACTCTGGACCTACAAATACTATTATGTGACCTGATTATATCAGCTATCTCTCAATTGACATCATTATCAACTTACATCATTATATTCTAGGCCCAACTATTGTCAGTTGCTTCATCAATGCCCATCTTCCATAATAAGGTCAGAGGTGGAGATGTTTGTGGCACCATTGCGATTCTACAGATATTGAAGCAGACCATGTCCAAATACAGCAACATGTGGACTATATCTAGGCTTGGGCTGACAAGTGGTAAGTTACATTCGCGCCACACAAGTGCCAGGCAATGACCATCTCCTACAAGACCATCGTCCCTTGACATCAATGGCATTACCATTGCTGAATCCCCCACAATCAACATCCTGGGAGTTACCATTGATCATAAATTGAACTGTTCCAGCCATATTAATACCATCGTTACCAGAGTAGGTCAAAGGCTAGAAATCCTATGGCAAGTAACTCACCTCCTGACCCGCCAAAGCATTCGCCATAAGGCACAAATCAGGAGTGTAATGTAATACTCTCCACTTGCCTGGAGTGCAGCTCCAACAAAACTCAAGAAGCTTGGCACCATTCAGGACTAAGCTTGATTACTCCCCCTTCTATAAACATTCAAACCCTCCACCACTGACGAACAGTGGCAGTCGTGTGTACCATCTTCAAGATGCACTGCAGTAACTCACCGAGTTTCCTTAGGCAGCACCTTCGAAACCCATGACCACTACCATCTAGAAGGAGAAGAGCAACAGATACCTGGAGGTTTCCCTCAAAGTCACTCACCACCCTGACTTGGAAATATATCACCGTTCCTTCACTGTTGCTGGGGCAAAATCCTCGAATTCCCTCCCTAACAGCACTGGGTGTACCTACACCTCAGGAAGTGCAGCAGTTCAAGAAGGCAGCTAACCACCACCTTCTGAAGATCAACTAAGGTTGGGCAATAAATGCTGGACTAACCAGCGACGCCCAAATATCTGGGTCTCTGCTTTAATAATTTCATTTCAGTCCCAGTATATTTTTTTTAAGTTCAGTTAAAAGCCTCATTGGCTCCTGGGAAACAAAACTTGCCCCATTTCTAATAACTGTCCATTTACAATCAGACGTTGCATTTCAGCCACTTGATCTTTAATGCCAGCTCGCTTTATGTTTAATGCATTCTTGCAAGGACTGGCTTATTGGGTGGTTGAGGTAGGAAGAGTGGGTGAGTGGGAAGCGTTAGTAAAAGTTAAGGTTTGGGGATTGTTCATTAAGTTTACTTTTAAATACATTTCAACGTCTTCCAGATACAGCTTCTGATGTTCGGCACTTCCAATCCAGGTCCTGCACCTGTAAATAACAGGTGTAAATTTATAGGCATAATCAGGACATCTAGCCCAAATCTACAATTGTAGAGTCAGTGTTGGAGACATCCATAGAAGCTTCCAGGCAGCAACAGCTCTGCCAACCAGAAGTTGAAGTTCACGCGCAAGTAGCTCACACGTGTGCCTGTCATGATTTCTTCTACTTCAATTAGAAGATCCAGTCACTTATTTTTTTGTAAATTATCTTACTTTACGTAACTATACATAGGAGGCATGGAAGGTAGTTTATACATAGTGCTATGTATCTTAGTGTCACTTTCTAATCACAATAATACCTGAACAGACGCCGGAATGTGGTGACTGCGGGCTTTTCCGCAATAACTTCATTGAAGCCTACTTGTGACACTAAGCGATTATTATTATTATACAAATGGATTGTAGAAAAACGAGAAGAACATTTTAGTTTTGTCTTGTACTCCAATCAAATGTTTGTCCTGCAAGGGGAAATCTATCCTTTTGAATTTATTGTTAGTTAAAAACGTCAGCTAAAAAGGTTCTAAAACATCGCAAGAGCTTCATTGACTACGTTAGCCAATGACTTGGTCTTAAGATAAAACGTCCTTTTTTCCAGACGATGTTAGAATAAACATAATTATCTCAGGTAGAGGAAACACAGTACATTACAACAGACTTTTTATTCTTAAGAGTAAACTCTCGCAGAATATATAGAATCCTATAATTAACTATTCTAAAAGAGAGAAAGGGCGGGAATCTCCGTTGCCGGATGCCGATATCGTAATCGGCGATCGGGCGGAGAATCTCTGGTTATGACCGATTCGGGTCCGGCACCTCTTTTCGCAACCTCCGACCCCTCCAGAACGGCGTCATCGATGGGTATGCTGCACGCGGTTGGGATGGCCTCAGGACGTTACCTCAAGATCCTCACCCGATGCTTCCCCCCCAATGGGCCAATGGCGCGGGACATGTGTGCTCTCAATTTTCATGAACCTGGCGAGGCAAGGGGGTGTCCAGGGGGGCACTGTCTGACAGGTCAGGTCCGTGTGTGTCCTGCATAATATTGTATGGCATGACTGCTGCAGGTCGTCACCGTGCGCGTGCGTGGCCATGAATCCAACTATTCTCCAGGTGTTTATATCGGCTTTGCTGTGCGTTTTACGTGGTGTGGCTGTTTGTCCCTCATCAGTCAGAGGATTGGTGCTGGGGCTTCGCCGATTTTTTTGTCGGAAAACCAGACATTTCCTCCAGACATAGCTTTAAAATCAGAGAATCCAGCCCAGGGTCTATGAGATTTACAGGCTGAGACTACAACCTTTATAATTGTGACCACATAATATTTTATAATCAGCTTTTTTTATATAAACTTAGAGTACCCAATTCATTTTTTCCAATTAAGGGGCAATTTAGCGTGGCCAATCCACCTATCCTGAACATCTTTGGGTTGTGGGGGTGAAACCCACGCAAACACGGGGAAAATGTGCAAACTCCACACGGACAGTGACCCAGAGCTGGGATTGAACCTGGGACCTCGGCGCCGTGATGCTAACGACTGCGCCACCATGCTGCCCAATTTTTTTATAAACGTAAACTTAAATCTTGGATTACATTATAGTCAGAGTACACAGTGCAAGATAAACAATTTCACCTAAATTTGATAAATCCAAATCTTAAATTCACTTACAGAATAAAACAAAGTAAGAAATCCAAACAAATAACAAACGTGTTTGGCACTTCGAATCAGAAATATAAAGTATAATTTTTTTCTATGTTTATCTAGCTATAAGGAAACCTTTTTAAGGTTCAATTCAAGGAGGTTCCTATGTCACATGACTAACTTGTTTTCTTAAGTTTGTAATATAAAGAAAGTCTGCTCCATTTAGAGATAATATACCATTGTCTGTATTACTGTTAGACCTCTGTGCCCTGAGAATGTTTTGAGAATCAAAACAATATGTGACAGATGCTATGTTATCAGTTTAAACACGGGCCCCTGTATGGCAAAGCTTTACTTTCAAGACCCCTGTCTGTCTCTCTGCCCCTGTGAAAATAATATGTGTATTTTTCATCAAAGATTTATTAGCTGCATTTTATTTGAATTAAATTGGCAGTCCTTTCATAGACTCAGCCAAATCCTTTACAAGATAATAAAATGACGATGGTTCAATATTTGACTTGCAAATAGTTTTGAGGTGAATTAGGTTTGCTTACCTTATAGGTTTAAGATTTATTTCACAAATTGTGTGATACTATAACACTCAAACCATATGAATTTATGAGTTATAAATATGAACTTAAGAAATATGAATCTGAAATGAAAAGTTCCCTGTGAAATAAAATGGAGGATTGAACGCACATTTACAGACTTCATTAGTGAACACAGGTATTTATTAATAAGAATCGTTTTGCAGCTTCATGGCTGTAGCCTTCTCTCAAAATGCCTCTGCCAAGGAGCCTTTCTCACCATGAGGTGATTCCACACTCTGAGTCCCAATTGGTCTTCCAAACCAGGTGACTGTTACTCTGCTGTGTTGCCCTTTAAGGGACGATAACCATTAAAGTCACTTGACATTTGCTTTCCTGTCAATATACCGGGACTGCAAGAATCTGGCTGATGGTTCACTTCTGGACAGGGAAGTTATTAAACTGCAAATGACCTTTTTGCGCATACCTTTGAGAAATTCTTAAAATGCTATGACTGTTTGTGTGATAATGGCTGCATTTCTCTCATTAATTAAAAAGACTGACTTCACAGTCTTGCTGAGGACAATGGAAAGAGAGGTTGTGGTCACATGACAGAAACTAGGGCTGGGTTCCTCCAGTCCTATCTGTGGAGGGAATCGTCATGGGTGGGACAGAAAAGTTGATGGACCAACAAAATGCCCATTGACTTCAGGCAGGGATTTTTGATCCCATGATAGGTGTCATCAGCCATATACTCAGGGGGACGCTTGTTCGCGAGGAGCTAACCCTATAGTCATCATCCTTCCTCAAATACCTTGGGTGCCCATTAGTTGCCAAGGGTGACGCTGTCATGGATGCTCTCCTGGAACCTAGTGCACATCTGTGTGCAGTCAATGGCTCCCTGCACTTGTGGAAAGCCATGATCTGGGAGAATCCTAAGGCTTTCACACCAAGGCTAGCCTGGCTCTGGTCAAAAATTATTAAGTTCTCAGCCCTCGCGACCAGTGTATCTATGACATCCCTGATGCACTTTTGTGTGGAGGCCTGCGAGATGCCGCAAAGGTCACCAGTGGAGCAGTGAGCCATTCACATAAAGGTTCCAGGCAGCTGTCACCTTCAGAGTGGCAGGCAGTGTGTGCCCACCATGTCCTTGAGGTGCTAATCAGGTGGTACAGATGAGTAATCATATCCCTTGACATGCGGCATCTCCTCCAGCACTGTTCTCTGCTCTAGGAAAGTTAGGTGCTGTGTGTAAATCCTGGCCCAAAGATGGCACCTCCAAGCAGCTGCTTTTGGTGGCCTCCCCTCTGGCTGCAGAGCAGGCCCTGCCCCTCTTCCTGCTCAGAAATCTGACGCTGCCATCGGAGAGCCAGACATTGATGCCTTTGCCTTGTGGCCTCACCGGGAGAAGGATGACAGCCAGTTCTATTAGTTCCATCTCTCTGGCACTGTATTCACTGCTTGGGAAGGATGAGAAAGAATTAACATTGTGCAGTTGACTTCTTGCCTTGACCCATTGCTCAGCCAATATTGTGAGCACCATTCCCATGATTTTCAACTGCAGGGTGGGGGAGTTTCAAAATTGGCTTCTCTCTCCTCTTCTCACTGATTCCTTCCACCCAACCCTAGAAAGAGCTATCAGGGGGAAAGATTAACCACAATTTAACACCAATTTTCAGCCAAACCTCCAATATCCTGATATCTTCCAGTTTTCTTTTTTTTTTAAATTTAGAATACCCAATTATTTTTTCCAATAAAGGGGCAATTTAGAGTGACCAATCTACCTATCCTGCACATCTTTGGGTTGTGGGGGTGAAACCCACACAGACATGGGGAGAATGTACAAACTCCACACGGACAGTGACCCAGGGCCGGGATTCGAACCCGGGTCCTCAGCGCCGTAGGCAGCAATGCTAACCACTGTGCCACCGTGCTGCCCCATCTTCCAGTTTTCTAAGTATGTTGAATTCTCTAGGAAATCCCGAATGCAAGATGATTTTTCTTGCCAAGGACTGACATGTTTTCACAATGCACAAGGTTTCTTCACCATCTTTCTCCAATCATACATTAGGTTAGCAAGGGAGAAAGGTCTCACTCCTGGTAATTCAAAATGTTTTGTTCTATAATTTTTGTACTGTCAGGTATCATGGGTGGAATGTTACAGTCCCCACCCACCCCGTGTAGCGGGATTGTAGGTGAAATGCAGGTAAAATGCCTGGGGTCGTCAGTTTGTATATGTAAAAGCCTAAGGAAGCAGCCTCCCCGGACAGGCGCCGGAATGTGGCGACCAGGGGCTTTTCACAGTAACTTCATTGAAGTCTACTCGTGATAATAAGCAATTTTCATTTTCATTTCATTTCATTTTCCCAGGCTGCCAGCAATTTTTCAGTAGCCGGGGGGGTCCCTGTTGCGAGGGGAGGCTACTAATCACATGGAGGTGGTCTCCAGTAGCTTCCCGGAGTGGAGACCATCAGAGCTGGAGGCCCTTTATCACAGGGACGAGGCCACCAGCAGCAAAGGTGCCTGAGCAGCCTCTGGAGAGTTTTCCCTACTGTTCTCCGGGGCTTACCTGCTTGGCCCTGCTTGCCCAATTAAAACATGCATAACGTTCTCACTCATCTGAACATCTCCATTTTGAGACACCTTTGAAATCTTCTTGCTGCCTTAGCAGCTGTCATCACATTCAGTCTTTAATTAACCACCTCCCCTTCGTGCAACCTCTTACTCACCTTGTCCTGACAAAACTGTGGTATAAGACGTGCTTCCCACCCAAACAGACTGGCGACTTGGAAACCACTCCAGCAATGGAACCTTCGTCACTCTGGCAAAATCATGCTCCGTATTTCATGTTATATTATTTCATAAAATGCTATATCATATTTTTATTATTTATGTAGGTTTGTATAAACGCTAGCACCCAATGTTATTTGTGTGTGGTAATATTTACGATGATTATTATTTTGCAAATGAATTCTCTTTCAAGACACATCAAAGTTTGAAATAAGTAGTTATGCATAACATGAATCAGCAAATGTATTTTTTGCTGGTGGACAATGATAACAATAACAAGATGACTGAGCAGAATAGTTAGCTCAATGTTTACCAAAGTGTAATTGCCAGTTAAAAAATATAATATAAGTTGTGTTGTAAGCCGTGGTCGTTATGGAGAACTTCAATCATACTTGAAGCTATTTTATCAAAAATAAATTTGTTTTCCTGTTCGCTAATATTTCCTACAGATAAATGTTCTAACATTTTCGGGATTGCTTTGAACAACATAGATCGAGGGGATAATAAATCACTCCCTTTAATATTTATATTTGCTTAAACAGGCTACATCTAATTACAATTCAAACCAAATCCCTCACAGATTTACAAGACAACATTTTGAAAACAACGTGACGGTGACAAGCATCACCTGCAGCATCACCTGCTCCCTGTGAAAGACAATTTTAAAACCTGTGTCCAAAGGGAGGAATATCAGAAACAGTTCTTTCTTTCACACATCAGTGAGTGGCTTCTGAAACATTAATACCTCTGTCTCCCAATAGAATACATGTTGAGACATTCCAAGAGATTTGTGTTGTCAGTGCCGATGCAAACTTTCTGTGGCTGAGCATCAGGTTGACTGAGCTCTGTGATTGACTGGTTTATTTAAATGCTCATTCTCTGAAACTTCCTTCATAAGTTGTGCTACCAGGAAAAAAAAGACGGAGACCGAGGTTAGTTAAAGATTTGCATGAAGCATTCTTGGCAATGAATCTCAAACTGGAAAAGAAGCAAGTGGCGAAATGTCGCTATCATCTGAAATAGGGGCTGGTTTAGCTTACTGGGCTAAATCACTGGCTTTTAAAGCAGACCAAGCAGGCCAGCAGCACGGTTTGATTCCCGTACCAGCCTCCCCGGACAGGCACCGGAATGTGGCGACTAGGGGCTTTTCACAGTAACTTCATTGAAGCCTACTCGTGACAATAAAGCAATTTTCATTTTTCATTTTCATTTTTTCAAATAAGAAGAATCACTATCACATCTAGGATAGGAATTAGTACAAATTTTACCAACTTTTTTTAAAGATAAGAATTTTTATTTGATAGAAAATATAGAATGCAGAAAGTTTTAAAAAAGAATAAATTATAATAAATGCAAACTTGTGGAGGTGACCATGGTCAAGCAGCAGGCCTTCCCCAGGATCAAGGTCTGGTATGAAAGCTCATCCGCCAAGAGCTGCTGACCAATCAGAGGTTAGCAGCTCTATTCTGTATTCGAGACCCAATAATTGTGCATAAAAAATAATCAATTTAACCAGGCTGTCTTGAGTTGCATAGATTTCATAGAAATTACAGTGCAGAGGGAGGCCATTCGGCCCATCGAGTCTGCATTGGCCTATGGAAAGAGCACCCTACTTAAGCCTCCACCTCCACCACATAAACCAGTATCCCCACCCAACCTTTTGGACACTAATGGGAATTAAGATAGATTGTGTATGTTAACTGCTAAAAATGTATGCATCTGCTTTCAAATAGATTAGAAGTAAGAATTGAGTCCCAGAGTAGGCAAATATAAATAAAAAGTTATATGGAACATGCTTGAGATGTGTTGAGATGATGATGGTGCTCTGCGGCCAGTAAGTGATTCTTTGGTTCAGATGCTCTGTACTTTGGTAGAGAGATTTCAGTTCTATTCTCAGCACAATCCTTCTGCGAGGCAATCGGTTTTCACAGACAAAGGGAGAGCTTTAGATGTTCCTGCAAAACCTGGCCATTTTTGCAGGGGCCTGCCTCGGTTATTGTATGCCTTCAGTGCGGCAAACTTCCAGCTGTTTTTCTCAGACCACACACACAGAAAGACAGACCCTGGTTAGCTCTCCCAGCTAGCTTTTCATCACTGGATCTGTGTATTCGAATTGAAGTCCTCCCATCAGTCTAGGCAATTAAACCCAGGGTCTTTGGATGAGACAGTCATGTTCCTGTCTCTACCAGAGCTAGTAATCAGTCTTTGGATAATTTCAGAATGACCAAGTCTGGAACCACAGGAAGGGATTGCATTGCGTTAGAGAAAGACCCTGCGGCCATTCCTGTCAGTCGTTTGTGGTGCATTTTCAGTCATCTTTGGAGCCTGTCTCCATTTTTACAATTAGAAAATTCAGGTCATTTTTAAAGACCAATATTTCAGTGTATAATTCCAGGGATTTTTCTCCATTCTCATAATTAGTCTCATGGCACAAGAGTTTTTTCAAACTACCTCCAGTTTCATCACAATTGTTTCCCTGTTACTTTAAAAGAAAAAAAAAGTTTACAGCAGTTAAAGGAACAACCTGATGTGTTTTTTCAACAAACATTTCACCTGCAGTGATATTTTAAATTAGCTCTATAGAGAGTGACTAATACTCCAGCAACTAATTTGTCACAGAAGCATTGTGATGCTCAAGACAGGCGTATTTACAAATTAGGAAATAAACTGTGAAAATTAGATCACACTAATTGACACCTGACAAAAAAATAGAGGCTTAATTGGCAACACAATTTTGTTCCTTTTGTGGTTTAACGTTTCTAGGTAAAAATACTTCTTCAATATGCTGAGGTATTTCACTGCAGGTACATTCCTGGGCAATGGTGGCAATATTTCCGCTTTCTGTTTGTGGATGTTGCTTGATATTATTTAAGATCCCTGGAGGTCAGCAATGTAAAATTTTAAGTGCGAAAATTTTCAATGATGCTACTGTCATCAGAAATCTGTGGACCAGTTGATTTGCATAACGCTGGATGGAGCATGAGTCTTGATGTAAAACAGTAACATAGGAACAGGAGTAGGCTATTCAATCCCTCGAGCATGTCCTGCCATTCAATGAGATCATGGGTGCGTGACCTAACTCCATATACCTGCCTTTAGCCCATATCCCTTAATATCTTTGTTTTAGAAAAATCTCTCAGATTTAAAATTAAAACGGATCTAGCTTTAATTGCCATTTGTGGGAGAGAGTTCCAAACCTCTCCCACCCTTTAAGTGACAAATTTCTTCCTAACATCTCTCATGAACGGTCTACCTTAATTTTTAGACTATGCCCCCGCTTTTAGAATCTCAACCAGTGCAAATAGTTTATCTTTATCTAACCTGCTTCCCTGTGTTTATATCTTGATTACTTCAATCAGATCACCCCTTAACCTTATAAATGCGAGTGAAAACAGGTCTAATTTGATTCATCTCTCCTTGTAACTCAATCCCTGTAGTCCAAGTCTAATTTTTGTAAATCTACGTTGCACTGCCTCCAAGGCCAAAATATCCATCCTAATATGTGGTGCCCAGAACAGCTCCCAATGCTCCAAGTGGGGTGTAAACAGGGTTTTGTATAGCTGCAGCATAACCACGGTGTCTTGTTGTTCCATTCCTCCAGACAAGGTTAGCATTCCATTAGCCATTTTGGTTATTTTGTGCACTTGTTTCTGGCATCTTCAGGACCTATCCACCTGAAGCCACAAGTCTCTTGGATATCTCTTAGAAAGAACTCTACTCTATCCTTTTGGTTCAAAATAGATAACCTCATGGTGGGACGGCACAGTGGTTAGCACTGCTGTCTCATGGCTTCTGGGTCCCGTGTTCATTTCCGGCCTCAGACGGTTGTCTGAGTGGAGTTTGCACTTTCTCCCTGTGTCTGATTGGGTTTTCTCCGAGTGCTCTGTTTTCCTCCCACAGTCCAAAGATGCGCAGGTTGCACGTGGGTTGGCCATACTAAATTGCCCCTTAGTGTCCAAAAGGTTAGGTGGGGTTACTGGGTTACGGGGATGTGGCAGTATGACTAGGGGGATTAGGGTACCTTCAGAGGTGAGCTGCCATTGGTGCAGAGGGCTCGCTGCCCATTGGCCCAGGTAAGCCATGTGCCTCTCAGCCGATTGGTTGAGAGGTAGGTAGCTCCACCTACAGGGCGGGATATAAGAACCCGTGTTCCCCGGAGGTCTTTTCTCCTGTACATCTGCTGCCGGGCACACATCTTGTGTATTAAAGCCTTTTGTTTGGATCGCTTCTTCGCCTCGTGTCCAATTGATGGTGCATCAGGGGATAGGATAGAGGCATGGACCCCGGTATGGTGCTCTTTCCAAGGGCCAGTGCAGACTTTATGGACCAAACGGCCTCCTTCTGCATTGTAAATTCTATGATTCTATGATTCCCACACTTCATAACATTAAATTCCATCTGCCACAATTTTGCCCATTCACCTAGTCTTTGCATTTTTGTGCTATCATCTGGACTGTCTACAATGCAGCCTAACTTTGTTTTATCCACAAATTTGGATATATGACTGTCTATGCCATCATTCAAGTCATTAATGAATAGATCCCTGTGGTTCACCATTAGTTACCTCCTGCTAATTAGAGTAATTACCCATTCTCCCCACTCTCTATCACCTGCCACTCAACCAATTTCCTACCCATGTCAATCATTTGCTCTCAACTCGGTGGGCTTCCATCTTAGTCAACAGGCCCTTGTGTGAGACTTTATCAAATGTCTTTTGGAAGTCCATATAAATGACATCCATCAATATTCTCCTGTCCACTACCGTAGTCACCTTTTCAAAAAATAGATGAAGATTAGTCAGGCAGGGCCTTCCCTTCACAAATCTATGCTCCCTCTCCCTGATCGATCAAACTTTTTCAAGGTGCTCTGTTACCCCATCCCTGATTATAGACTCCAGAAATGTCTCCACCACAGATGTTAGGCAAACTGGTCTGTAATTCCTTGGTTTCACCCTTTCATCCTTATTAAAAAGTGGAGTGACATGTGCAATTTTCCAATCCAGAAGGATTACTTCTGAATCTAGGGAACTCTGGAAGATTATAGTTAGGACATCTGCAAAACGTTCCTTTATTTCTTTTGACACCCTCGGATGGAAAGTGTTACGTCCCGAGGATTTGATGGTCTAGTTACTGATGCTATATTTAAGTTAATTGTATTAAGTCCCTGTCCACTGTTGACTATTAATTTTTCGGGACTTCCGACAAGTTATCCTCCTTTTCTACTGTAAATACTGAGGCAAAATAATTGTTCAACGTGTCTGCCATTTTCCCCATTATCACTGACAATATGTCAATTTTCAGCTTTTAATGGGCCTACATTGCTCTTCACCACTAGAGCTACTAAAAGGTATAATGAAAGGAAACTTGCAAGGGATATCAAAATGAATAAGAAGAAATGTTATAGTTATATAAAGGAAAAATAGGGTGGTGACATGTTTGTGGACAGACATCGGGGCACAATCTGGTGAGTACCACTCCGCTGGTGGTGCAAATCAGGTGCAGGCAGGAACCCCAGGTGAGACAGCATTGGACATCTGCTGGATCCCAGCTGGGTCCCAGTCTAATGCTGAGCCTGTGGAACAGAGTTACCCGGAGCTGATGTGGATGATAGGGACCAACCTGGGTGTACAGAGGGAGATGTCAGCATCACTCCAGCAGATCCATAGATGCTTGGAGGAGTCACAGAGGCTACGGGTGCAGGAGATGTCACCGGCACAGCCTGGTACCGAGGACAACACTGCTCACCTGCCAAACGCAGCGGAGAGCCTGGTGCACAACGTCGACACCATGAGTGAAGGTGTCCAAGACTTTGTGCAGTCGGTGATGGCCATGGCTGAGGGTCTCAGCAGTATGTCCGACTCGCTGTGGGATGCCACCCATTACCAGGCCGACCTTGATGAGGTTCTGAGTGACATGTCCAGCTCTTAGATGGGCATGGCCGAGGCACTGCAGAGCTTGTCCCATTTGCAGGTGGGCATGGCTGAGGCGCCACAGAGCGTGGCCAAATCACTGAGGTGCATCGCCACAGGCATTGACACTATGGTGCAGACCATGGGGAACTACCAGGGCTGGCAGAGCCAGATGATGCAGGGGTAGCCGGGGCTCGAACCAGCTGCCCTTCTGTCCCAAGGTGAACCCCAGGGCCCTGAGGGTACCGATCAGGAGGAAGGGTTGCCCAGTGGCAAGCTGGTCCTGTTCCATGGAGTGGCGACGGAGGACACCAGCTCCCCTGAGTTCCAACGCTCTGGTGAGGTTGCATCTCAAGGTCAGTACATCGGACAGGGCGGCACGGATGTGCATGTGCCATGCCAAGTGTGCCAGGCCCTTCTGGCCCCAGAGATGCCCGCCAGGGCTATCGAGGGCCACAGGACGAGGTAATCAGCCAGTAGCCTCCACCTCAGATGTGCATCCGGAGGAAACAACAAGTGGTAGAGCAAGGAGGGCCAAGTATGTTGAGAACCACTGAGGGCACCGGGAGAGGGGGTGAGGAGATTGGTTGGAGATGGGGAGGGAGAGTAGGGATTTGGGGGGGGGGGGGGGGGGGGTGAGGGTGGTCTGCACCATTAGGAGTGGGGTTCGTACAGCACATTAAACACCTTTTCGCAAAACCACTATGATGACTTTGTCACCTCCTTTTGCAATGTGAAATGACCCCCAGATCTTTTGCATATGTTCCCAGTGCAACCCCACTCACCATGGCAACTCATTCCTGTGGAGGGTCGCCCATCCCCACTGAGCACTGGGGTAGCAAACCCACAACCTAAAGATGTGCAGGTTATGTGGATTGGCTATGCTAAATTGCCCCTTAATTGGAGAAAAAATAATTGGATACTCTAAATGTTTTTTTAAATCTTTCTAGTTAAGCAACTGATGTTCTGTGTGCATCATTACCATGGTGATATCACAGAACACAACATGGTACCCGGAGTGCAGAACAATTAAAGATAACAATGGAGAAGACGGTGCGAAATAGGCTGAAGAAATAAAAGAGAAAATTCTTCCGATGACCTGGTGAATTACGGCCATCTGGAACTTAAGGCACTGAAAGACTGTGAAGTTAGAGATTGAAGGTTTGAAAAAACCCCACTACCTTTAAGTCTTGGGTAAGACTGCAGACACAGCCTGATGAGAGGCATATTGCAAGAGGAAAGCAAAAGCTTCGATAAAGCCATAAAGTACTTTGATCGGCATTGCTCTCCAAAGAAAAACAAAATATTTGAACATTACATATTTTGTATGCGTACCCAAAAAGCCGGCGAATATTTTGTTAGTTTTGTAACCGACTTGCGGTTGAAGGTGCAGTCATATAATTTAGTACTTTAAAGTCCGTGATGAACCACGACCAGATAGTGTTCTGAATATCGAATGAGAAAGTACGTGAGAGGTTATTAACAGAAAAAGACCTGGGCCGGGATTCTCCCCTACCGACGGGGCGGGGTGTACTGGCATAGCGGAGTGGACCACTCCGGCGTCGGGTCTCCCCAAAGGTGCGTAATTCTCCGCACCTTTGGGGGCCAGGCCTGCGCCGGGCTGGTTGGCGCCAACCAGCGCCAGCGGCCTTTGACGCCCGCCGCCCGGCGCCGGGGCTGGCCAAAAGGCCTTTGCCGGTTCGCACATGCGCCGGTGTGTCAGCTGCTGCTGACGTCACCACCAGCGCATGCGCGCTTGGGGATTCTCTTCCACCTCCGCCATGGTGGAGGCCGTGGCGGCGGCGGAAGAAAAAGAGTGCCCCCACGGCACTGGCCCGCCCGCCAATCGGTGGGCCCCGATCGCGGGCCTGGCCACCGTGGGGGGCATCCCCCGGGGTCCGATCGCCCCGCGCACCCCCCGCCCAGGACCCCGGGGGCCCGCTCGCGCCACCAATCCCGCCGCCACCAGAGGTGATTGAAACCACGGCGGCAGGAGAGGCCTCTCAGCAGTGGGACTTCGACCCATCGCGGGCCGGAGATTCGCCGCAGGGGGCTCGCCGATCGGCGCAGAGGGCACGCCGATCGGTGGGGCGTGATTCCTGCCCCCGGCAATTCCTGGGTGGCGGAGAATTTCTGCCACGGCGGGGGCGGGATTTTCGCCGGCCCCGGGCGATTCTCCGACCCTGCGGGGGGTTGGAGAATTTCGTCCCTGAAATTAGAAAATGCTATCAAGATTTGGCATACAATTGAGCTTGCTGCACAGCAGATTAGTATACTCAACTTAAAATATTTTGGTGCCAATTTGGAAGAAGACGCCAGTGCCATCAGCACTGTGACGCTGTTGAATAAAAGACGTGGCCTAAGTGCGGGCGCCCATTTTAAATGGCCATCCGGGTCCACCATCATATGCCAGCGATGCGGCAATCGACATGGGCCACAGCAATATCCAGCATATGGGAAAGAACCTTCTAGGTATGGCCGTACAAATCATTTTGCGAAGCAATGCTTTTCGCATCCAACAGTGGAACAAAAGCAGAACCAGTCAATGCAGTTGATGAAATGTCCCTTGAAAATCTGTTTTTTGTTGATCTGACTTCAATCAAGGACACAATTATGTCCGAATATGCAGAGTGAAGAAGTTTTACTGACCAGTTGAGACAATAGTCCTGGTGATGTTGACACCATTGAAGACAGATGAACAATTCCAGTGATGCTGAATGCCACATTGATAAAATGCAAACTTGGCACAGGAGCGAAGGTCAGCCTCCTCAGTCTGTCCGATTTGAACAGGCTGCGGGTTAAACCGAAAGTCGTCAATCAGGTGAGATGACTGAAAGATGACAAAGGGAGTGAGATTGCGCCGTTGTAGCAGGCCTCGGTATTAGTCTCTGGTCTCCGGACAGGTGTCATCAGCCACGAATGCATTGGATAACCGCTGTCACCCAGGAGCCACCCCCCAGCCAGGGGCGTCTCAAACATGTCAGGAATCATCAAGTGTGCAAGGATGAACGTGTCGTGCACACTGAACGGGTATTTATTGCAGACATATATGATGGGCAGCTTATGGTTACATATCAGCTGCACGTTGATCGAGTGGAACCCCTTTCGGTTGGTGTAGAGTAGGTGCTCATAGGGGGACATGTATCCCATCGGTGATGCCCTGGACTCAGGGAATCCCGTCAATGGAGGTAAACCCCACTGCCCGGACATCCTGGTGGGCTCAGTCCACATAGAAATGGATGTATTGAGCCGCCTGGACCCATGACGGTGTGAATGCACCTGTGCACCAAGGTCTGTGAGATCCCGGGCAGGTCCCCACTCGTTGCCTTGAAGGACCCCGTGAGTAAACGTTCAGGGTGCCATCTTTCCCCATACCCCCACGGTGCCAGGTGTGCTATGATCTGGAGATATGTCGACTGTCTCCCTGCTCAGCTGAAGTCTTCAGCGGCATGCCCGGTCTGGCAGGTCCTCGAATGACAGGGGCTGCCAGTACACACAAGGCCTCATGCGATGCTTCCTTGTCACCTCCTCCTCCTCAGCCTGTTGGGTGGCTGGCTCGCCATCCTGGGGACTCAGGGGCAGGCTCTGCTGCTGCAGCTTCCTCCTCCTCATCGAGCAGCTCCAGCTCATATAGCCGCAGGGCATGCCCCAGGGCCGAAGCGACTCACAGGAAGACCAACATTGCTGCTTGATTTCCAATACCCATTGTCCGCAGGAGGTGAAAGGCCGACATATTAGCATGGTGTGTATCTTCATGCCCACCCAGGTTCACCGGGTTACATGGTGGTCTTGCTTGGCACTGCAATCTCCGCCCCTATAGGACCTCCCCCATTTGTCCTTGCCCAGTACCATGGGAGCCTTTGGCCCTGGCACCTATCCCTGCTGACAAGGGTACCATCGGCTGCCGCTGCCCTTGCCAGGTTTATGCTCCATGGCCCCCAACTGGCATCCCCGTAGGAGCTCCAGTGGGCGTTGCCCCTGGGTGGGCCGCCAAATGCCCCACCGGCGAGTGCTGCCAGGTTGGGGGGATATAGGTAGTGTGGGTTTGCAGGGGTTGGGGTATGAGGGCAACCATTCATCCGTGTGGTGTACAGCAAGATGGCTGTGTTGCAGGCTGCAGAATTGGTGGCCCATGCCTGGGCACCGGCCCAGTCCCGTGAGGGGTCACCTCAGCCACTCGGCCCATTCTCCCATTACCTCCCCCCACCATCTCCCGGACCTGGCAGGGCCCCACCCCCACCCCAGCGAGGGCCCCACCCCAGTGTCCAGCCCGACAGCCCACAGTCGCGCCTCTCTGTGTCCTACTTCCTCTCTCTCCCTCATCAGCAATGACGCCAGTTTCACAAGTTTTAAAGGCACAAATGAAACGCGCCGTCGGGAACTCAGACCATCAGAAGCGGAGAATCTCGGAGGTCCCGGAGAAAACCGTGTCAGGCACGCTAATTATATACAAAAAGTGTTTGCTGTATATGCGCTCTGGACCACATTGACCCTGCTGTCGAGGTTATGGAGAATTGCAACTTGGCTTCAAATCGGCGGCCGCCTTGATTTTGGCGTTGGAACCGATTCTCCGCCTAATTCCGAGTTGTAATTTTACCGTCGGTCAAGGGAGAATCCCGCCCAGTGCCATTGAAGTTTAACATTTTTGTCTACCTTTACTTTGGAGAACAAGTAGGTTAAAATGAGCAACTCCTGAGTGGCATTCTGTAATTTTTTTTGAGTGATAGTAAATTCAATTGAACATTTCCCAAAGGATCATTACATGTCTATACACTGTGTGTCACTTGAAAGGGTACTTGATAGCTTGCTGCTTCGGTAGGCAAACTACAAATGGGTTAAATGGTTTCTGTCTTGCCTGACTGTAATGCAAATTGTGACAACAAAGCTGACCACTGATGTAACAAGTCATCTAATACAATTCCATGTGACAACCAGTGCGGCGAGACAAGTCCAAAGGAGAAGTACATCACGCAGATTTGTTGCAGCATCTTGATTGCCGTATGAGAAATTATTAAGAGTTCTTCTGGTGAATATTCCTTATTCTTGCATTTTATACTTAATAAATGCTGGCTAAATACAGTGGTGGGGCAGATATTTTCTGTGGAGCTGCTCCTTTTCTGACATTGATCTTTGTGACATAAATAATCTGGATTGCCCTGTCATGCCTCTATCAGATTGACTAAATGGAACAGAAATGATGAAACACATTAAAGATGTACAAATAGAACAAAGAAAAGTACAACACAGGAACCGGCCCTTCGGCCCTCCAAGCCTGTGTTGTGGAGCGGAGGACCTGAGTCTGCTCCAGGGGGATTAGTCCACTCTTGCAGGTAGAGTGGTGGGGGGTGTGTTTAGTGTGTTCTGTATTGCCCAGGTGAGTTTTGAATAACTAGGTTATCTAGCTTATTAATTTAATAAACCAATATTAAGTTACAAACTCATTGCTCTGAGTTTGATATACCTCTTTCGCTCAAAGATAAAGCTGCAATACTCATCAACCAATCATCAACCTGCAACATGACTCCTCGAATTATGTTGTTGATTAATGGTGTGTCTTCAAGTCCCACAATGCTTTGGTCTCTGCTTCTGCTGCCCCTATCTTTGGGCCTCAACTTCCACCCAGTGGTGTGAAGTCCTGGCCCACTGGAATTAAAAGAGTTTAAAGCACACTTATTTTCTCTGGCGATCTTTATTGAAACCTCTCACTGGCAGGTGCCTGCAGTGTAAGGGTCCGCACAGGCCACTATGTGATGCAGCACTGGTGAACTATGGGAGGCCATGCCCCCATTTTTTAAAGATCTGACACTGTAAAGCAGGTAAGTTTCAAGGGGCCACTAAAACATAGGCTGGTCACGTCTGGGGCCAGGGGTCCAGGAAGTGGGGCCGGTGGGAGGGAAGGAGAGAGTGTTGGATGGGCTCCGGGGATGTTGGCGTTCAGGAGCGCTTCAGGGAGTGTGGGTGGAAGACCTGGGTCTGCTCCAGGGCGCCTGGCGTGCTCTTGGAGGAGGTGGGGTGCGGTGGGGGGGGGGGGGGGGGGGGGGGGGGGGGGGGTGCGGTTACCTGCTTTCTGTATTGTCCAGATAAGTTTTCAAGCACTGTTTTTTTTCACTGCCCCTGTCTGGACTGCTTTCTAACTTCCAAATAGGGATCTCCCGTCTGGGAGATCGCTGGTGAGGTCTTTTTGATTAGTGGTTTCTGGAGGGTCTCTTTATTCAGGGCCAATGTCTTTTTAATTAGGGGGTCTCTGGTGGGCAACTCTTTAATTGGAGGGTCTCAGGTCGGGGGCTCTTTAATTAGGGGATCTCAGGTGGGAGCTGTATAGTTAAGGAGTATCTGTGTGGGGTCTCTTTATTTAGAAAGTCTCTGGTGGGGGTCTCTTGACTTCAGGTCATTGACACCAGGAAGCAAAGTAACTTACACACCCCTGTCTGCATCAATAGTGTCGAGGTGGAGATGGTTGACAGCTTCAAATTCCTAGGTGTGCACATTACCAACAATCTTTCCTGGTCCACCCACGTCAACCTACGACCAAGAAAGCACAACAGTGCCTATACTTCCTCAGGAAACTAAGGAAGTTCGAATGTCCACATTTTTACAGATGCACCATAGAAGGTATCCTATCTGGCTTCATCACAGTCTGGTATGGCACCTTCGCAGTCCAAGACCATAAGACACTACAGAAAGTCGTGAACACAGCCCAGTTCATCACGTAAAACCGCCTCTCATTCACTGACTCTGTCTACACGTCCCGCTGCCTTGGGAAAGCAGACAGCATAATCAAAGACCCCTCCCACCCGGCTTATTCACTCTTCCAACTTCTTCCATTGGGCAGAAAATACAGAAGTCTGAGAACATGCACAAATAGGTTCAAAAACAGCTTCTTCCCCACTGTTACCAGATTGCAGAATGGTTCTTGTGGACTGATCTGATTTCTTCACAAATCTTCTCTACTGAGTAGCATTGCTTGCCTGTTGCCTCTGCCTATTTATTTACCTGAAGAAGGAGCCGTGCTCCGAAAGCTCGTGTTTGAAACAAACCTGTTGGACTTTAACCTGGTGTTGTAAGACTTCTTACTGTGCTCACCCCAGTCCAACGCCGGCATCTCCACATCATGGCTATTTATTTACGTTATGTACTTATGTATGTCCTATGTTTTTTTTCACGAATGGAACGATCTGCCTGGACCATACGCAGAACAATACTTTTCACTGTACCTCGGTACAGGTCACAATAAAACAAATCTAGTCAAATCCAATTTAGTGCTCTCTGGTGGGGGGGGGGGGGGGGGCTAGTTGCAGGGATCTGGTGGGTGTGAGGTGGACATATCTTGCATTGTGGGGGAGGGGAGGGTGGCCATCCGATGGACTTTGGGGGCAACTCCCTGAAAGAGTTATCCGCTTGGCCACCATGCGGTGCATCGCGGTACAGAGTTGTCAGGACCAGCATCAACTCACGCCCACGCGATTCCCGGCCCAGAGGACCTGAGAATCACGAAGGCCCAGAGAACTGGAGAACATAGAACACAGAACAGTACAGCACAGAACAGGCCCTTCGGCCCTCGATGTTGTGCCGAACAATGATCACCCACGTATCCACCCTATACCCGTAACCCAACAACCCCCCCCCCCCCCCCCCCCCCCCCCCCCCCCACCCACCCTTAACCTTACTTTTTAGGACACTACGGGCAATTTAGCATGACCAATCCACCTAACCCGCACATCTTTGGACTGTGGGAGGAAACCGGAGCACCCGGAGGAAACCCACGCAGACACGGGGAGGACGTGCAAACTCCGAGAATATGGTGCCCGGCCCATTAATAGGATGCAAATAGGTCTTAATGACCCATTTGGGCACGAACCTCGATCTTGACGGCAGCGGGGGAGTTGAAGCTGTTTTTTCCCCAACGTTGGGTTCTCCGTCGCACCGGGAACTCGGCTACAGGTGGCACGCAATGAAGAATCTAGTCCACGATCTCTCCTAATTTTCAGGCTACCATAACAGAGGTTTCCTGCACCATTGCATGTTGTGATCTGAATAGATAACTGGAAATATTTTTCACTGCTACAGTTTATTTCATTATGAAGTTCAGTTCAATCTGACCCAAATGTGAAAAATATCAGAATTAATCAGAATGTATGTGGCCATATGGCATTGAATTTCAGCCGAATGGCTTTATTGTATTTCTGCCAGAAGGATAAATTTTACAGTGGCATTTATTGTACAGCAGATCCTAACCCTATTATTGCAGAGCACCATTTTACATGTCCTTAGCTTTTCACTCACACAGTTAATATTTAATTATGTAACTCATATTTGAAATCCCAGATTCACCCAATATAATTAGAGGTGCTGTACTATATCAATTTGTTTGTTATGTAAAGAAAGGCCTGTCCAAATTTCCATTCCTGTTTTATCTTTTAGAACAAATCGTTTACTCTAATTAGGTTCTTGTGCTTCTTTACATCCTATGAAAGTATATCCTTCGACAACTTATTATCCCACTTTATCACAATCAATATTGTTACAGGGATTAACAAACTGCGTATCAGCATATGGTCATTGTAAAACCTTCCAAACGCAGTGTCAATAGAGCATTATTGTTAGATGAGGTAAATGTATTTGGCATTGTTAGATTAGCTAAACATATTTGTGCCGCCATCCCAGGGTGGCACAGTGCTTAGCACTACTGCCTCATAGCGTCAGGGGTTCAATTCCACCTTCGTTGATTGTCTGTATGGTGTTTGCATGTTCTCCCCATGTCTATGTGGGTTTCCTTCGGGTGCTCTGGTTTCCCCACACAGTCCAAGATGTGCAGGTTATGTAGATTGTCCATCCTAAATTGTCCCTTAGTGTCCAAAGATGTGCAGGTTTGTTAATAATAATAATCTTTATTGCCACAAGTAGGCTTACAATAACACTGCAATTAAGTTACTGTGAAAATCCCCTCGTCGCCACATTCCAGCGCCTGTTCGGGTACACGGGGTGGGGGGGAGAATTCAGAATGTCCAAATTCCTAACAGCACATCTTTCGTGACTTGTGGGAGGAAACTGGAACACCTGGCAGAAACCCACGCAGACACTGGGAGAAGGTGCAGACTCCACACAGACAATAGCCCAAGCCTCGAATCGAACCCGGGACCCTGGTGCTGTGAAGCAACAGTGCTAATCAGTGTACTAACATGCCACCCGTTGGATGGGCCATTCTAAATTCTCCATTACTGCTCAAATGTGAGCAGGTTAAGTGGGGTTACTAGTATAGTGTGGGGGACTGGACCCAGCTAGGATGCTCTTTCAGAGGGTTGGTGAAAACTCGATGGGCCAAATGTCCTCTTTCTGCATTGTCGGAATCTTATGAATCTATTCTATGATCCTGTGTTTCTATTCATTTGTGAGACATATTAGATTAGTGGGTAAACATATTATCCAAGAAAAATTTGGGATTTATCTTCATTCTACTCCTGGAAGTCAAGTAAACAACAATAATACATAAAGAGATTTATGCACAAACTCATAAATGTTTAAACTGCATTCGACCTACTTAGCAAGTAACTACTATATAATTACGCATTTGAGATTTATTTATTAGGCAATACAATCATTGAATTGATATAGATTTTACGATATGAAACCCAAAACCCAGAAGGATAAATAGTACTGAAGGCTCTAAAGTGGAAGGGAACACTGTAATTCCTTTCCTACTTGTGCAGCTATATCTGGAGTTTCCCCAAGGATCTATTTGTGGACCCCTCCCCGTTCTCATCTACATGCTGCACCCCCCGACACAGAAACATCATCTGAACACAGCATGATACTTAAACCAGATTGTTCTCAAAGTCCAATCACAAATTCACTTTTATTGCTAAGATAACATTGTGCTACTCCACCATCTCCACCTCAGATCATATACTGCACTCTCCACCATTCCTTTGTTATCTCCAGTCTTGACTATCCCACGTATAATCCTCCATAAACTTAACTTACTTATCCCTAGAGGGCTGATTTTTTATTGCAGTTTCTGTAACTCAATGTTATTATTATAGGGTGGGTAGCTGACCTCATGCCCAATCCCAAACCTGGAGGACCAGTTTGCTGTTCATTGTTGGACCTTTCACCCGAGGCCTGTCCAGCTTGGTTAGACCTACCAGAAGCCTCATACCCATGCCGGCAGAGCTCTCAGAGTCCCTAAGGCACTCAAGCCTCCCCAGTCTGTTAAGGGGACAGCAAGGGAGGCAATAAACTGGAGGTCATCCAAAATTCTGCAGCCCATGACCTAAATTACCCCCTGTCCTGTTCAGTTGGCACCTCTTTTGCAGCGGGTCATACATCACCTTGCCAATGGTTGGCAGAAAGGGCAATGCTCCCAGTTCTTTAATGTCAAGGATGACCTAACAGTTGTAGAGGGGATTCTCCTCAAGCTGGATCGTAACGTTATTCCTCGCAGCCTCCAGAGCTTAGTGTTCAAACAGATCCACGAGGGACACCTCGGTATCGAGAAATGCAGGCGCAGGGCCCGACAGGCTGTCTATTGGCCTGGCATCAATGAGGCCATATCCAACATGGTCCTCAACCAGGGTGAATAACAAGACAGTAGTGTCAACATCTTCTGAATAAAGCTTTAAATTTTGGTTGAACCTCCAAGGCCTGCAGCTCAATCTTGAATCCACCACACTTGTTATGTTTATCTGTAATATATTCTAGTTCTGAAGAAGGATTTCCTCTACGTTACTTTTAGGCTTCCACTTGCTCCAATTCTCCAACTCCCACAAGTATTCAGGGTGGGCATCACACTTTTACCATGAACAAAATTAAAGAAGAGGCCCTCAAGGGTTATAATTTTTAGATTATTAACTGAGTCACGTGCAAATTGGCATAGGGATGAGAAAATTAGGGAAGTAAACACGCAGTTAAAGGAGCGATGCAGGAAAGAGGGATTCCATTTCATGGGGCACTGTAGAAGCCAGGTATTTCTAATACACCTAATATAGGTAAAAAAATAGCTGTTTAAGCGTAAATTTAAATTCCCATTTTAAAAATTAAAGAAAACATATATTTTGCAAACTCATTGTCATAATTTTAAAGTAACACAGAAGTCTGATAAGACAAACACTTTTCATTACATTTCTCCAAGGACAAGGGCTGAATCCATGGCAACGAGGTGGCAGGAGTGAAGGTTCTACTGTTCTCACGCCGTTCGAGGTTAGGCTGAATTACATCCCATGACTTATACATGCTGGAACATTTTAGATTACGTTGCCTTGTTTTTAATAAATGGATAGTTAGAACATCGAATCAAATATATATATTTGATTCCAACATTCTCAAAACAACAATTTTATAAAAGCAGCATAATTTACTTTACTAGATTGAAATAGACAGTTTGAATTATATTTTCGGAGTCATGTCCAGCATGGCATGACGAGATAGCATGAGGTCTCCATTGTTGCAGTAGTCAGGTCAGCATTAGACCAGTTTTTGCTGGCTTTGATAAAGCACAATATCGCATTCTTTAACATGCACAAGTAGGCAGACAGGCAACAATTAGAAGTAATGTTACATATTGAAGATAGACAGCTTGCCATCAAATCAAATGTATTTGAGTCTAACCCAAACCTATTAGGATTATATTGGGGTGTGATCAGATCGCTTAAGACAGATATGAAATAGTATAACCATAGACGATTGTTCCGCCATTTTAGAGAGTTAGGTTAGGGTTGGGTTAGAGAGAAAGAGAGTTTTAGGATAGATTTTGTTGGTAGGTTAGGCATCTATACTTTGATCTGAACTATTTACTGTCTCTCTCTGTATTCATATTTCATTTTCAGACTTTGACTTCAGACTTTGACTTTTAAAAGTTATGTTTTGAGCTGTTTGTCTAAGAAAATAATTCCTGTGATTCTTTGAAAGCTTCAAATTGTCTACGAATTGCCTTTTAAATAATTTTCAGGATGTAATCAATAGAAGACAAATGAAACAATTCTTATTTGCACCTGACAAGTTTTAACTTGAATTTCTACTGAGTTCCAGTAATCGCAAGTGCAGCTGGTAACCCTGAATTGATGGTTTCAAAATCCCTCAACTAACACAGTCAAGATCCTTGAGGCACTAACATCAGTATTGGGACAAGAGGGATTGTACTGTTGGAACAGTATCCACCTGAACTGATCTGGGACCAGTGTTCTAACGGAAAGGATAAATAGGGTGGTCACAAGGACTTTGAACTAGCAAATGGGGGATAGGGGAAGGCCTCTGAGGGAATTCAATCAAGTTTCAAAAATAAGTAGCAGGACAGAGAATAAGGAAACAGTGAGGAAGCACTGTTGTGCTTTCTTGGTCATAGCAGCGATGTGGGTGGACCAGAACAGATTGTTGGTGATGCGCACACCTAGGAATTTGAAACTGTCAACCATCTCCACCTCGGCACCATTGGTGCAGACAGGGATGTCTATGACACTTCGCTTCCTGAAGTCAATGACCAGCTCCTTAGTTTTGCTGACATTGAGAGAGAGATTGTTGTCATTACACCAAACATCTAGGTTCTCTATCTTCCTTATCTGACTCATCGTTTTTTGAGATCCGACCCACTCTGGTCATATCATCATCAAACTTGCAGATGGAGTTGGAGCCAAATTTTGCAATACAGTCTTGTGTGTATAAGGAGTATGACAGGGGGCTAAGTCCACAGCAGTGCGGGATCCTGGTATTGAGCACTATCATGGAGGAGGTGTTGTTGTTTATCATTACTGATTGTGGTCTATGGATCAGGACATCGAGGATCCAGTTGCAGAGGGGGGAGCCAAGTCCTAAATTTTGGAATTTGGATATGAGCTTGGCTGGGATTATGAAGTTGAAGGCGGAGCTGTAGTCAATCAATAGGAGTCTGACGTAGGAGTCCTTGTTGTCAAGATGCTCCAGGGATTAGTGCAGGGCCAGAGAGATAGCATCTGCTGTGGACCGATTGTGGCGGTATGCGAATTGTAGTAGATCAAGGCATTCTAAAATGATGGAGTCGATGTGTCTCATGGCTAACCTCTCGAAGCACTTCAGAATGATAGATGTCAGGGCCACCGGATGGTAATCGTTGAGGCACATTGCCTGGTTCTTCTTTTGTACCGATATAATAGCGGTCTTGTCAGGCAGGTGGGAACCTCAGAACGGAATAGGGAGAGGCTGAAGATGTCTGTGAACACATCCGCCAGTTGATCTGTGCAGTATCTGAGTGCACAACCAGGGACTCCGTCAGGACCCATTGCTTTCCGTGGGTTCACTTTCAAGACGGTCGATCTGACTTTTGAGGTTGTGACAGTAGGTATTGGTTTGTCCGAGGCTGTTGGGGCAGCTGACAATGGTTTGTCGGTTTCTTGCTTGAAACGAGTATAGAATGATTGAGTTCATCCAGGAGGGGTGCGCTGCTGCCGGAGATTCTACTCGGCTTTGCTTTGGCCCTTTACGTTGTTCACGCCTTGCCACAACTAATGCAAATCCGTGTCGTTAGTCTGTGACTCTAGCTTAGTCTAGTATTGTCTCTTTGTGTCCCTGATGGCTTTCCGAAAGTCGTACCTTGATTTCTTGTATAGGTCAGGGCCGCCTGTCTTGAACGCCTCAAACCTGGACTTCAGTCAAAAGTTTAAACCATGGTTTCTGGTTAGGGAACTCGTGTTGTACCTTCTTTGGCACACTGTATTCAATTCTATTGCCTTGTTAGGATTCACTGAAGCTGTGCGAGTGGATGCATGCCGGGGCGAGGTGGGTGGGTGGGTGGGGGGGGGTGTGAGGGTGTTGGAGGCTGAGCCAGGTTGGGCCATCAGTGCACTTGGGGCTCTGAGGCAGCGAAGGCTCCAAGGAGTCTGCAGTGGTTTAAATATTAAACGTTTCATTCTGCTGGGCTATCAAACAGCATTCACGTATCGGACAACGTATGAAGGTCACACTCCCAGGAGATCCCTACCAGATCTCTTCACGATTGGTGCCTACTGGCGGGGGAGCTTGTACTTCCTGAGAACCATGGGGAATACAATCATTTCCACCCCATAAATCCTGAGCGGGATATGACAGTTATATGCCGAGCTGCAGCATATACTTCTCAGCAAACTCACAATATCTTCCAGCACTAATCGCAGCTGGCTTTACAATTTTCCAAAAATGGTGGCAGTGGAGTAAACCTGCTCCGGAATTGGTCTACCTCCATTTCCAGTCGGTTCTGCTGAAGTGCCCGGCAGATTCCGAGATAAAATTCAGCCCGGTGTGTTCAAATTGTTCTGTCAGTGTAAATTCAGATCCACAAAACCTTAAATTAACACCCAATGTGGGAGGTGTGAAAGCCATAAATTATCCCTACTCTTTTCAGGAGAAAATATTTTTTGCTTGAAAGGACAAATTACTGCGGGTGTCTGTAAATCAATAAAAGCACAAAATGGAATGGGTAATTTTAAGTCTTTTTAGAAAATACATTACACACATTTAGCAGTCAGGCCTCCCTTCAGTTCAGTCTGCAGCTGAACAGCAAATGGCATTTTTGTGTACAATACTTTTCCCCTTGCTATAATAGTGCTGGAATGTTGGGTATGCAGTTTAAATTCGAACAAGTCTATGTCCCACTGCATTCTCAGTCTGGCACTTAACATCTTTCTGTGTCAAAAGGTTGTTGTTGATCTGACTGTTTTCTGAGGACTGTCAGATTTGTGAAGTTGACTGCCGGCTTTTGTCGGCTATTTAGGATGATGTGCATCCTCTTGCTCATTTTTGCTGCCTCGGAATCTCAGACTGGGAAAAGGCTGGTTGTGCAGAACGAGGAAACACTGCCAGTTATTGAGGCATAGGGGAGATTTTAACTTGGTGAAGGGAAGGGTTTGCATGTGGGCAGTGGGGAAAATTCAGGAAAAATGTGCATCAGAAAACCGGCTCCAACCTGCTGACTTCCACACTTCACTCCAGTGGGTTAGGCTGGATGCTCGCAACACCTTCATGAGCGGCTGTATCTGAATTTCAGTGCATCAGTCTCAAATGGAGCAATACTAACCTGGGCTTTGAAGTTTAATTACATTTGTTAGGCTTTTGAAAACTTGTCAATGAATACAAAATGAGAAGACAGAGGCAATTGAAGCCATAAGAAGGAAATATGGCAATAATTAATCAAATCTGCTTTCTCATGCACAGCACGGTGGCACAGTGGTTAGCACTGCTGCCTCACAGCTCCAGGGACCCGAGTTCAATTCCAGCCTTGGGTGACTGTGTGGAGTTTGCACTTTCTCCTCCTGTGTGCGTGGGTTTCCTTCGGGTGCTCCGGTTTCCTCCCACAGTCCAAAGATGTGCATATTAGGTGGATTGGCCATGCTAAATTGCCCTTAGTATCCAAAAACGTTCAGAGGGGTTACTGGTTTACAGGGATAGGGTAGAGGTGTGGGTTTAAGTAGGGTGCTCTTTCCAAGGGCTGGTGCAGACTCAATTGGCTGAAAGGACTCCTTCTGTGCTGTAAATTCAATGATTCTATGATCTACTTGTGTGAAAGTGTTTGTTCACAGAGCTTGTGCTGAAAGGTTACTTGACCTGGTGGTCTGATCTACACAGTTACAGAGTTCTGTGTTGCACTTTTGGGCTCATATGTATCAGATAATTATGGGTGATGTTACACTGTGTTACTTTGGGGCTCTGGATGATCTTGAGCAGCACCAGGAGCAGTGGGTGCCACAGGAGCAGCTCAAAGACCTGCAATTCATCAGGAGAAAAGGATCAGCAGAGCAGGCAGCTCATTGGTGACCATACCTGGCACACATGGTATACAAGCAGAGGATAAGCTTGCCATGTCAGTACACAAACATCTCCAGAGTCTCAAGTTCTTAGGAGGGTGCGGATATCTGCAGTCTGGTGGGGCAAGACCCGTTGCCAACTGGTGGGCACATTTTACTAGGATCTGTCCAAGTCACCACGGTCCAGGCATTTTTGTCTCTGGACATTTGTCGGGCTGTGCTGGAGCCACTTGCAGGATCTTTCAGTTGGTGGCACAGAAATAAGTTAGAATAATTTTTTGGACGGGCCGATAATGTTAAGTTCACATGCAATGATGTCAATCAGAATGCACAGGTATTCAGGTTTGTGACTCTCACTGTCTTTCCACAGGACAGGACTTCACTAACTGCATGGATTTGGCAATTACAGCACCCCCAATCAACCAGGAATCTTTGTCACTCACAAGGGATTCTATTGCACCAAAATGCAGTTGGTGGCCAACTGCTAAAAGATGTTTAAGTCGCTGTGTGGAAAATTCCTGGGCAGTTGCCAAGATGTTTTCATCCTGTGAAGGTCTATGCTCTGAAATCTCTTGACACAGGTTTAGCAGACAGATTCCAGGGATGGCGAGGCTGTCTGTCATATGAGGACAGATTGACTCGATTAGGATTGTTCTCGCTGGAGTTCAGAAAAATGAGGGGGGATCTCATAGACACTAATAAAATTCAAACAGGACTAAACAGGGGAGATGCAGGGAAGATGTTACCAATGGTGGGTGTGTCCAGAACCAGGGGTCACCCTGAGGATTCAGGGGAAACCATTTCAGACAGATATAAGGAGACATTTCTTCACACAAAGCGTGGTGAGCCTGTGGAATTCATTACCACAGGAAGTATTTGATGCTAAAACATTGAATATATTCGAGATGGCTAGATATAGCACTTGGGGCGAATGGGATCAAAGGCTATGGGAGAAAGCAGGATCAGGCTATTGATTTGGACGATCAGACATGATCATGATAAATGGCGGAGCAGGCTCGAAGGGCCAAAAGGCCTCCTCCTGCTCCTATCTTCTATGTATGTACCTTGAGCAAAATGACCAACAGACTGCTCAGAGATAAAGAATACCCACTTAAAATATGTCTCATGCCACCCCTGATCAGCCTTAATAATGTAGCCAAGGATAAGAGGATAAAAATGATATGACCAACTTAACGTACCAGTGGGAAAGCTATTGGCTTACTGAAGATTTGCCTGGACAGATCTGGAGGCACCATTCAGTATACATCGGAGCAGGTCCCCGGAATGGTATTTGTGCTGTGATCTGCACAATATTGTGCAACAGCTGTGATTGAACCTGCAGGAGAAACAAGATGCAGAGTACAGAGCCTCTTTGGATGATTTTGCAGAGATGGGAGATGCGAAAGAAGAGGAGGGGTGACAGGAGGAGGAGATGTAAAGTGTTGCAGGCAATGCAACATCAGCAATGCAGTTTGCTGTCCAGGATGCCTTTAATATTGCAATTTAGATTTCATCAGTGCATTCATCTAACAACTATATTGTGATGAATATAGGAATTGTTATATATTATATTTCCGATTTGTGCCAACAATTGTATTAAAAAACCCTGGTTTAAAATATATACAGGCAGTGTGTCTACTAAAGCTGTAATTAAGGAGTCATAAAAGGTGAGGTAATTACTAATGGAACATTGTTTTCATTGCAGGCGATTCCCTAGAGTGTAGATAATTTTTGATGCTGTGTGTTTAGTCCTCGCTAAGTAGGTCATGGAATCTAGTGGGATCCAGATGATGTAATTAATGGGAAGAGCCTGGCCTGTCTGTAGTCTTGCAGTCTCCTAGAATGTTTCAAGTTGAACAGCAGTTTTGCCAAATGCTGTTAGGTCGCACAGAAGTGTATTGGATCTGTTCTTCAAAGGACCTCTCTCCAAAAGTATCTACACAGCTAAGCAAATAACCTGTTTTGTTAACTTTATTTGTAAGTGACATTTGAACTGTATTGGTTTACCTAATGGAATTAAGCAGGAGTAGAAAGAATGTTCAAAATTTTTCCATTTCTTAAAGAACTGTTTAACTGTTAATTGTAAAGGTTTTTCTTTGATGTTTCTGTGGTTGATTTGCTGTTTAAATTAAAGTCTGTTTTAGCATAAAATATAGCCATTGGTCAAAGTCATCACTCCTGTGGTGAGGTGCCATTTCATTGTAGTTTTACAAATTAAAGAATTTTTTTTGCCGTTCTCATCTTTCATCCGAAAAAATGTTGGGATCAGAAAATACAGTGAGCTGCTTAGAACTTAAACATTTCAAACTAGAAAATCCCGCTGGCGGGAGGGGTCATACAATTCCACCTGGTGTAACATAACTGAAAAAGCTACTTTCTACTGGCAAGTAGTTCCGGTTGCTGCTTTGACTACTGAGATGTTCTTCGCTGACGTGTCTGGGATTGGAGCCGATGTGTGCTTTGCCAAAGACTCCTCCGCTTGCATCTGTGCATGGGCCATGGGATCACAAGGCAGCATGTGTACCATTAACTGAGGGGTTGGTGGAGAGAATGTCCAATGACAACTGGAAGTGCCTCGAGGCAAGGTCTAATTTCCACGTCTCCTTTGACGATCATCCCACTTATGCTCCATCCTTACTTTCCTGCCAGTAATAACTGGAGAAGGCTTTGCTGAAGATCAGAGGGGCACTTCCAAGTTTTGGGTAGCAGTCACCCTGTTTAACAAAGTAATCATAGTATGGAAAAAGTGAAATACTGCTGCATTTGATACTTGGTGGAGTTGGCCCGACTTTCTGTGGATTAAGATATTTTTATAAAGGCTTGCAATATCTACTCATGCTTGAAACAGACTAGCTCCAATCTCTGCAATTGCGCACAGTGTGGCTGAAATCTGCCAGTGTATTGCACATTTTCTGCTGCTGTTCCAAAAGTCCTGTTCATTGACAGCCCTGAAGGAGCAGGCTCCAGCTGTGCAGGGCTTGAAATGTTATGTGCCTTCTATCACAGGCACTCCATCTGTCTTCTGGGCTTGCTCACTTGTGATGGATGAGTCACTAAGTGAAAACTCAACTATCTACTTTCGTGCTAAAGGTTAAGTATTTGAGCTAATGTGTGATCTGCATACGTCCTATTAGGGGGCACTCCCTTAAGGAGTCAGTTCCTCCTCTGATGCATTGGCATCAATAGCAGGATTGTATCCTGCAAGACGCTTGAAGTCATGTGAGAAACACGAATGAATATTGTCAAAGTAAATGGTTTAGGTTACCATTATGCACATGATTATATTTTGACTATTTTGACATGATGACTATTTTGGTGTTGTTTCATGCTTTCGTCCGGACCTGGAAAAATTCATCAACTTCGCTTCCAGTTTCAACCCCTCCATCACTTTCACCTGGTCCATCTCAGACACTTCCCTTCCCTTCCTTGATCTTTCTGTCTCCATTTCCGGCATTGAAAGCTGACTGACTCCCACAGCTATCTGGATTCCGCTCTTCTCACCCTACACCCTGGAAGGACTCCATCCCTTTCTCTCAGCTCCTTCGCCTCCATCGCATTTGTTCCAATGGTGCCACTTTCCAGAATGCTGCTTCGAAAATGTGTTCCTTCTTCCTCAACCGTGATTTCCCACCTCCAGTTGTGAACAGGGCCCTCAACAGTGTGCGGTCCATCTCCCGTGCCCTACCCTGCGCCTCCCCCCCCCCATCCATCACAGAACAAGGATAGAGTCCCCCTCATTCTCACATTTCACCTCACTAGCCTCCGTATGCAAATCCTCCGCCATTTTCGCCAACTCCAGCATGATGTCTCCACCAAACACTTCTTCCCTTCACTCCTTCTGTCAGTAGTCCGCAGAGACCGTTTCCTCCGTGATAATCTAGTCCACTCCTCCACCATACCCAGTGCCTCTCCCATGACACATGGGACCTCCCATGTAATCGCAGAAGGTGTAACACCCTTTACCTCTTCCATGCTTAACATCCCAGTCCCAGAACACTCATTCCAGGTTAAGCAGCATTTCACTTGCACCTCGTCCAATTTGGTCTATTACATTTGCTGCTCCCAATGTGGTCTCCTCTATATCGGAAAGACCAAGCGGAGACTGGGTGATCACTTTGCTGAGCATCTTCGGTCTGTGCGCATTCAGGACCCTGATCTTCCCGTAGCTTGCCATTTTAACACAAGATCCTGCTCCCATGCCCACATGTCTGTCCTTGTTCCAGTGAAGCTCAATGCAAACTGGAGGAACAACATCTCATCTTATAGTTAGGCACGCTAAAGCCTTCTGGTCTCAACATCGAATTCAACAACTTCAGATGATTAGCTCTATCCCACCTCGACCCATTTGTTTTTATCCAATTTCATTTTATCTGTTTTTTTACCATTTCTTTCTCTCTTGTCTTTCTTTACATATATTCACCCCCCCCCACCCCACCTTATCCACCTTTTGTTACCCTTTCTCTCCTTTGCTGCACCCTTCCCCTCCCCCGACATTTACATATGTCACAGTTGACCCTCTGATGTTAGCTTCTCTGCAGTTCTGGCCTTTCACACCTTTTGTTCTCTCTGGGGACTGCCATTAGCCCTCTTTCCCCTTTCTTTCTCTGGCTATTAGCAGCCCGTTTCCCTGGGTTTCTGTGGCTATGACTCATCTTTCATTCGCACTCCACAGTATAAATATTTCCCACTTTCTCTGTCTTTAGCTTTGACAAAGGGTCATCTGGACTCAAAATGTTAGCTCTTTTCTCTCCCTACAGATGCTGCCAGACCTGCTGAGATTTTCCAGCATTTCCTTTTGGTTTCAGATTCCAGCATCTGCAATAATTTGCTTTTATTATATTTCAGTCACTGGTATCATCAAGTTAACAGAAGAAAGTGGTGCATGCCATGTGATGGTTTGATATTTAACTCTGTGACTCGGTAGCTGGGAAGTCCATTTCTTCCCACATCCAACTGTTAGGAACACCAAGTGGCAACTGATTTCCAGAGCACACGTTCTCTGCGCTTGTTAGCTGTGAGGTAGGTGGAGGGACACCTCCGATTATTTGGTGTTTCGTGCTTTTGAAGAGACCAATAAGTGATAGCAGTGAATGCCATGTGTTAACTAGATGGATGCAAAAGATTTGCTCAAGTTGACTCTGATGGAGAGATTTGGCATTGCATGAAGATGAAGGCAAGTGTCAGTAGTTACTGATCAGTTTGGAATGTAAGAAAGTGCACTGGTAGAGAGGAATGGGGTATCTGCAAGATAGGTTAGAGCGAGGACGATTATGCTGGAATTGTCTTGAGAAGGCAGAGCGGAGGGAGTGGAATGCTACACCTATCAGTCATAGGTGAATGTGCTACTGTTCTCATATTTCCTGTCATGTTTGTGTCACTGAACCACTTTCTACATTTATCCAGGAGCATGCATCACACTTGGCACAATGGTCCTGCTGTTGATCTCTTGTGCCATCTCCAACGTGCCACATTATCTTAATATTACCAGTTGACTTCTTCCTCCTGTTGCAAGGGACAACTAAATTCAAAGCCCACAGCATCACGTTCAGGGAGGTGTCACTTAGGTGGAGCATTGTCTTTGACATACTACCATTGGTGGCAAGACCTGTTTCTGTTTCCTGCCCACCTTTAACTGCTTCAACTTGCATGTTTGGAATGTCGCTTTGAATGATGGAGTTGAAATAACGTTATGCAAGTCATCAACTAATTGGTCAGGAAATCCGGAAATCATGACCAGGATTTAATGGCCCCACCATGTTATGTCACCCTCCTGACAAGGAGCGCCATTTACATTGCAGCTTACTTCAGCGAGACTGTAAAATCCCACCAGACAGAAGGGGCTGGAATATCCTGGGCCATGTGTTAATTCAGTGGCAGGGAAGAAAAAAGTAATCGACAGATGCCATGCATTTTCTTCCGGGTTTTTCTTCTGCGACAATGTGCTCCTCGGACATCTCCAACTTAAACCTGACTCAACCAGCCACTTTTGTGCCCTTAGTGTTGAAATGTCCTGGTTCCTTATCATAATATTTTGCTTTCTCCAAGAACTAAAACTTGAGGAGAGTAAGATGTCTCACAACATCAGGTTGAAGTCCAACAGGTTTATTTGGAATCACAAGCTTTTACACCATACCTGAAGGAGCTACACTTTGAAAGCTAGTGATTCCAAATAAACCTGTTCGACCTTAACCTGGTGTTGAAAGACTTCTTACTGTGCGCACCCCAGTCCAACACCGGCATCATCTCCACATCATTAAAACTTGAGGTACAAACCATCAGGGTGGCACAGTAGCACAGGGGTAGCACTGTTGCACACGGTAGCACTGTTGCTTCACAGTACCAGTGTCCCAGGTTCGATTCCGGCTTGGGTCACTGTCTGTGCGGAGTTTGCACGTTCTCCCCATGTCTGCGTGTGTTCCCTCCGGATGCTCCGGTTTCCTCCCACAAGTCCTGAAAGATGTGCTGTTAGATGAATTGGATATTCTGAATTCTCCCGCAGTGTACCCGAACATACAGACTAGCGCGGTGGTGCAGTGGTTAGCACTGCTGCCTCACGGCACCAAGGTCCCAGGTTCGATCCTGACTCTGGGTCACTGTCTGTGCGGAGTCTGCACGTCCTCCCCGTATGTGCGTGGGTTTCCTCCGGGTGCTCCGGTTTCCTCCCACAGTCCAAAGATGTGCGGGTTAGGTGGATTGGCCATGCTAAATTGCCCGTAGTGTCCTAAAAAGTAAGGTTAAGGAGGGGGTTGTTGGGTTACGGGTATAGGGTGGATACGTGGGTTTGAGTAGGGTGATCATTGCTCGGCACAACATCGAGGGCCGAAGGGCCTGTTCTGTGCTGTACTGTTCTATGTTCTATGTGCAAGTAGGTGGATTGGCCACACTAAAATGCCACTCAATTGGAAAAATTTAATTGGGGACTCTAAAGTTAAAAAACAAAGTGTTTCCAAACAGGCAGGGTGGCGACTAGGGACTTTTCTCAGTAACTCCATTGTAGCATTAATGTAAGCCTGGTCTAGTCGTAACAATAATAAAGATTTTTATTATTACTTGTTTCATATATCCCAGGTTTATCAACAGAGCTGTTGGCAGTTTTTTGGGACACATATTAGATTTTTGAAAGTAACTTAAATTGAGTTCTGCTTTCTTTCCATGTTAACATCTGTTTCTACATGAAATGATTCTTATTGAGCAGCTCTATTCTGTTTCACAAATGGAGATTTGTTCAGAACAAAGTTCACGAATGTCCAGGTTTATTCACTTTCAGCAGTTTTGTGATTCTTTGACAAAATCATAAGCTTTTAGTTCACAAAACTATTTCAAAGGTATCTCCTGTGAGCTCAAATCACAGATTCTATTCAAATCCACAAATCAGCTAGTGACTGCAGTTTTATACTGAGCGGGTTCAATCCTGCATTGCTCCACTCTTATCAATTCTTCCCTCTTCCACTGCACAGTTTACTTAATCATGCACAATATCCACTGCACAGTTTACTTAATCATGCACAATATCCACATTAGAATTACGAAAAATAGAAAAACTGGAAAAACATCAACCTCTCAAAGGAAGTATTACGACCCCCTAGAGGTACAAAACCTATATAGCATCCGATTCCCCTTCTACTAATATTTTAATTTCATTGACAACTTAAGAAAATAAAAGAATCAGCAATATGCTTGTGGTAAAGCCAGGGGAGTCCAACGAGCTTCTTAAAAGTCCTCTATTTCAGCAACAGCATCATACATTCACCGGGCCTGGTTACCTTTCACCGGATCCTCATTCCTTTTAGCTGGCTCTACAGCCCCCGCCTATTATGCTAGTACTGGGTTAACTCAATCCAATTGAGCATGGGGAACAATCATCCCCAGCTGGATGAGTCCTGTGCAGGTTACTACAGGTTATTACAATGCTAAAGACAGTCACGAAAATCAGTAATGTGCTAAAAGCATTTCCAAGACACCAAAAAAATACCAAAAAAATACCAAAACCACCAGCTCACACCCACCACCGCCCCCCCCGCCCGCCCCCCCCCCCCCCCCCCCCCCCCCCGGCCACGCCCCCCCCCCCCGGCCACGCCCCCCCCGCCGCCGCCCCCCCCCCGCCGCCCCCCCCCCCCGCCGCCCCCCCCCCCCCCCCGGCCACGCCCCCCCCCCGGCCACGCCCCCCCCCCGCCGCCGCCCCCCCCCCGCCGCCGCCCCCCCCCCGCCGCCCCCCCCCCCGCCGCCCCCCCCCCCGCCGCCCCCCCCCCCGCCGCCGCCCCCCCCCCCCCGCCGCCCCCCCCCCCCAGCCCGCCCCCCGCCGCCCCCCCAGCCCCAACAGTAACCCCACATCAACGGAAAGTTGCCCAACGAGTAGCACAGACACACCGGGCAGGGCACAATATGAGAGAGAGTGAAAACACACCCTCTCCTCCAAAGAGGGGGTACAGTTCAACATAAAATAGTTCCTTTAAACAAACCACCAGCTACAAAGCCAGCATTCAGCCAACTCTCCCCCCACCCCTCCCCAATGGTCATTCCACATTGATGGAAAGGCACCCTGATAGACATCACAGACCATCAGAGAAGGACACACTGATATGGGGCATGGCAGAAAAGAGTGAGTTGTACTCTGTCAGCCTGGCCTCTCTTGGAGTCTTTGCCTCCGTCTACAACAGGAAGCATTAAATGTTCACTGACTACAATTTCAAGAGTGATTATTTGACTGCAACGGTTTTAATCGTATGTCTTAACCCTCTCAGTACTGATATAAATTCACAACTCTTAAAAGAGGAACAATTTTCATTTCTTACAAACATTGTAATGGTTATTAGTGCATGGTGCAATAACTTCCGATTCTCACTGCACCCCATGTTAGTTTGTACAAAGTATTGTGATTCACAAGAATTGCATTGAAAAGACCACCCTTTTTTGAAGCTGAATATCTGAAGCTGGAATTATCTTTTTGTAGTAATCCACAGGAGGCAGGAGTTCCGTCACCTCACCAATATTTATTTACAATAACAATATTACAGGAGCAGCTACAAACAGTGCAGCTAACAGTCCAGTCAACTTAAGACTGGCTCACAAAGCCTACACAGGTGCTTATATGGGCCCCCTCAATGAGCTATCATTGAGGGAGCTCATACTCCAATTGGCCAAACAATAAAGCCAATTGGAGTTCATTACACTTTTGATTTGTAAGAGCTGCACCTATGTTGTGTCAGGGAGAGAGAAAACACACATTTATCCCAACATGTTGGGTAGACAGGTATTTGATCAATAGAACTGCTCTGTGAAAGAGAGGCAACCAATTGATGTATAATAAGGAGGTTCCCGATCTTCCTAGCCAAGCCCTTCAATGTTTAAATAAATGGAATGATACTGAACTCCTGGGTGTTGCAAAAGGGACATTTTCCCATTATAACTTGAAGTGTTTAAGATTGTACGTGGAAAGCCTTTCCTTGAATAATTGATCAGTATTCAAATCCCGAATGCCACTCTGAATTAATTTTTATGCCACTGATTTGTTGTTCCCAGCATTGCAAAAATATTAGAAGGTAAAAAAAAAAACAGTCCAGCTCAGGGAACCTCGGCAAAATTCAATTTGCCAGAACTATATTACATCAATAATTATGAGCCAAAGCTGTATTATTTACATTAATAAAACAATAAAAAGGGAGGATCATACCATCAATATGGATAAGGACTGTTCTTATTTTTGATTGAGTAACACAGAGCTAAATTAGTTTGCAGTTTCAATTTTATGTATTTGGCCTTCATAGCGAGACGATTTGTGCATAGGAATAGGGATGTCTTACTGCAATTGTACAGGGCATTGGTCAGGCCACACCTGGAGTATTGTGTGTAGTTTTTGAAGTGTTGGGCACTGTGGATTCGTGAAGCAGACATATGCCACCACCATTGAAGAAGGTTCAACACTATTTTATTAACTCTTATAAAATACTAGACATACTATAACTGTGGGTTTATACAATGTTAGTTTAACTAGAGACCTGTACCTGTCCGAACCAGTTGAATCACTCAGCACGTGGTGTGAGTTTGTACTGTACTTGATGTGCTTCTGAGAGGCAGCATCCAGAATGAGCGGGAAAAGTGATGCCCTCTGTCTTTATAGTGCGTGTGTTCTAACTGGTGATTGGCTGCGGTGTTTGTGCATGTTGATTGGTCCTAGTGTATGTCCATCAGTGTGTGTCTGCACCATGATATACTGATGTATATTATGACACCCTCCCCCCTTTTAAAAAAAAAATTGATGTGAATGTGTGACAATAAATATTGTGGGTGTGTGTGGAATGTTCCTAGCTACATGTGAGGTGCAAAGACATATGTACAGATCTATATACAGGAAAATGAAGCTATATACAAAGGAAGGTGCCTGGTGCAGATAGTCAGTAATGCAATAAATTGAACAAGAACAGTGTTATATACAAACCAATAGAAAATGATTGAACAAGGAAGGAAACATTTCAGAGAGTCCATAACTTTGCAAAGTTCATAAATTCAGTCTCTGAGGTGGGCGACGAACTCTGGTTCACCGTAAGGGTGGCACACCACTCATCATCCGGATCAATGCTGTGTATTGGAATGGGCTTGGTGCTGCGCTTAGGAGACAGCCTGTGCTTGGTTATGATGCCGACTTGGAAAGAGGCTTGCAGGTCATCGCTGTCAAAGTCGGAGGACAGGTCTGAAACAGGCTCGTTGAGTGTGGGCTGAATGGCCTGGACATCCCTGTGGGGTGGCTGGATCTTCGGAAGCTTGCAGGATGAGTCGACCTGCATAAAGCAGCATAGTGGCCACGTTTGCCATACTGCAAGCATCGTCGGGTCTTCGTGGGACATTGCCGCTTTAAGTGGGCAGTGCCACAGTTGCCACATGCCATTACGTCGGCGCGTTCGTTACGCCACCGCACATGCGTGGTGCGATCCAGCATGGTGCGCGCCTGCGCAGTACGTTCTTCGACGTCGCCATGTTCATTGCGTCCGAGCATGGGAATCACTCAGCACGTGGTGTGAGTTTGTACTGTACTTAATGAGCTCTTGTGCTTCTGAGATGCAGCATCCAGAATGAGCGGGAAAAGTGATGTCCTCTGTCTTTATAGTGCGTGTGTTCTAACTGGTGATTGGCTGCGGTATTTGTGCATGTAGATTGGTCCTAGTGTATGTCCATCAGTGTGTGTCTGCACCATGATATACTGGTGTATATTATGACAGTTTTGGTCTCGTTATCTGAGGAAGGATATTTTTGTCTGGAGGGAGTGCAGCAAAGGTTTACCAGGCTAATTCCTGGGATGTTGGGACTCACATATGAGGAGAGACTAAATCGGTAGGGATTATATCATTGGAATTTAGAAGAGTGAGAGGCAAGTTCATAGAAACTTACAAAATTCTGACAGGATTAGACAGGATAGATTCAGAAAGAATGTTCCCAATGGTGCAGGAGTCCAGAACTAGGGGTCATAGTTTCAGGATAAGGGGTAAACCTTTTAGAACTGAGGTGGGGAGAAATGTCTTCACCCAGAGAGTGGTGAATCTGTGCCAAAACATTGTATAATTTCAAGAAGGAATTAGATATAGCTCTTGGGGTTAAAGGGATCAAGGGGAAGGCGGGATAAGGGTATTGAACTTGATGATCAGCCATGATCATAATGAATGGTGGAGCAAGTCCAAAGTGCTGAATGGCCTCTTATTGCTTATATTTTCGATGTCTCCACACCCAAATTCTACTTCCACCCTGCACCCAATTGATTTTGAAGCCTAAATAATTGAAAATATTTACGACAGGTAGAATATTGCATAGAACAGAGCCATTGCAATATAAAAACCAGTATTTGTCATATAGGGTGATGCAAACTCTAAAATGGATAGCCATCCGATTCATAATGGCATATACTCTGGTCAAAGTCCAATGTAACAATATAATAAATCAGCAATATAATTCTTCAGAAGTGCTCACAGAAAGATTGGAGCTTTATTATAGATAAGAAACATATTGGTTTAAACCAGCATCGTGTACCATAAAAAATACCAGCATTGAAAATTGTAGATTCTGCCTTAATGCCGGTTAAATGTTTATAACAATACATTATATCTATCTCAGAAGCAAATTTCTTTGATAACTTTGATGTTAGCGTCTAAGGTCTCCATTTCAAATATTTTTAGCACTTTGATGTTATCTTCTGAGGTCTAAATTTCAAATATTTTCAGAATTAATTTCAGAAATACAACATGCAGTGCTGGATAGTACCATTTATTTGAATAGTGATATCATTGCGAAACTTAGAGCAGAGGTTCACTGCTAACGAGCTGTCTTCAAGTTAACAAGATCTAGGTATTTAAATAATGAGCTCATGAAAAATTTAAGTTTATGAAGCAAAACAAAGCCAGTTTTCCAAATAAAAACAGCTTGAAACAATTGTCTGCCTGCTAAAAATAAATATTGATCTGGTGATGACCTAAGCTTTTTACTGATTTGCAAAATATCTCATTCCCTTTCTAATAAAAGTGTTATATATTTCAGACAACATATGTAAATGGAAACTAATGAATCCAATCTCTTTCAGCAAAAAGTGTTTCACTTGATTTAAATAGAGCCACAACAAAACATTAAAACATCCTGAATTGCATTAAGATTTACTTAATTCTGATTTAATAAACTGCCCAATACAGGAGAGCTTTGAACACCTTTAACTACTTATTATATACTGCCCTCTAGTGATTATTTGGAGCATTACTTTGTGAGCCGCAAGTACTTGCAATTTGCATCTTATTGTTTATTTTGCAAATCGTAGAATCCCTGAAGTGCAGAAGGAGGCCATTTGGCCCATTGTGCTTGCAGCAACCCTCCACACCCCCACCCACCCTGTCCTATCCCTGTAACCCCGTAACTGAACCTGCACATCCCTGGCCACTAAGGGCAATTTAGCGTGGCCAATCCACCTAACCTGCACGTCTTTGGACTGTGGAAGGAAACTGGTGCACCCAGAGGTAAACCCACATAGACACAGGGAGAACATGTAAACTCCACACAGACAGTCATCCAAGGCCAGAATCAATCCCGTGTCCCCGGTGCTATGAGGCAGCAGTGCTAACCACTGTGCCACTGTACCACGCAACTATTTAGAATAGATAAAAATCTCATAGTTACATGTGAGCATAATATATTAAAAGAAACAATGTAGGTCTGTTAACAACTGTGTTGGTCAAGTTGGTCAAGTTGGACAAGTGAATGGTCAATGTCCCTGCCTCAACCACTTCCTCTGTAGTTCATTCCACATACGTACCACCCTCTGTGTAAAAAAGTTGCTCCTCAGGTTCCCATTAATTCTTTCCTCTCTTAACTTAAACCTATGCCTTCTAGTTCTGTATTCCCCAATCCTGGGAACAAGACTGAGTGCATTACCCTATCCATGCCTCTCATGTTCTTATATACCTCTATAAGATCACCCTTCAGTCTCTTACGCTGCAAAGAAAAAAGTCCTAGCCAGTCCAATATCTCCCTATAATTCAGTCCCTTGAGTCCTGGCAACATCCTTGTAAGTCTCTTCTGCACTCTCTCCAGTTTAATAACATCTTTCCTACAGCAAGATGACCAAAATTGAATACGATACTCTAGGTGTGACCTGACCAACGTCCTATACAACTGCAACATAACTTCCCAACTTCTATACTCAATGCCCTGACTGATGAAGGCCAACATGCCAAAAGCATTCTTCACTGGCGTGTATATCACCCTGGGGTAACACGGACTGCAACTGGATGCAGTTGTACTTGAAAGCAGACTCTAAACTGTGATGTTAGTTCCATTTCGCTTTATTGAACTTGTTAAGCAGTGCACACAGTTCGCTGTGGGTTTGACACTCGACTCATCTAAGCGTGCTTGCTATAACTAACTAGACCAGACTAGCTCAGAGCCACGTGTAAAAGGTGCTAACTGATATATATATATACCCTGACTGTCACTACAGTTGTCACCAGTGGAAAGAGGCAGAGTGTTGATGCCTCGTGTGTTTTATAGTGGGAGACCACCTTCCCGTTTTCTGCCTGGTGATTGATTGTGTTTTGTCCTGTGTGTTGATTGGCTGTATTGGGTGTCTGTCACTGCCTGTCTGTATCTCATTATGTGCATGAGTGCATATCATGACATCTCCTTCTTTTAAAAAAAAATGTTGGTTGCTTGGAGCATATGCGTCTGTATTTACATGTATAACTATTTACATTAAATGGCGGGTGGATGAATATATACATCAGAGGTGTCTAGCGTGCAGATACAGAACAAAATTTACAAGATAAATGTCTATAAGTCCAATCTTTGGAGCTTGCATCTGATCCTTGTTGACCACCTGAGAGGTGGAGGTGGGGACGACGGCATCTTGACAGGCGGGATTGCCGCCAGATTGGTGGCCTCATGGTGCGAGGTGTCCGGAGGAGGAATAACAACATATGGAAAAGTAGGATCTGGTGGTGGGCAGGCAACTTTGTGCAGTGCCCTACTGTTGTGCCTGACAATGGAGTCATCAGCCATACGAACTACAAACGATCTGGGAGCAGCCTGTCGAACTACAACAGCTGGAGCTGACCAGCCTCCATCAGGTAGCTTGACCCGAACAGCATCTTCCAGAGATAGCACAGGCAAATCAGTAGCATGAGCATCATACGTCAGCTTTTGTCGGTTCCTGAGTTGCTGCTCCTTTTGCAGCACTGGGAGGTGATCCAGGTCTGGTAAATGTATGGCTGGAACAGTCGTTCGCAGGTCTCTATTCATGAGGAGTTGAGCCGGAGAGATATCGGCGGACAGAGGGGTTGCCCTGTACGCCAACAGAGCAAGGTTGAAGTCAGAAGCAGAGTCCGCAGCCTTGCAGAGCAATTGCTTCACTATATGGACCCCTTTCTCAACGTTCCCTTTGGACTGCAGGTAGTGTGGGCTTGAGGTGATGTGGTTGAATTGGTATGACTTGACGACATTGGACCACTCTTGGCTGTGGAAGCAGGGACCATCGTCACTCATGACAGTGAGTGGAATACCATGCCTGGCAAATGTCTCCTTGCAGGCCTTGATGACTGTCCTTGACGTGAGGTCTGACAGCTTCACAACTTCTGGGTACTTTGAGAAGTACGTGAAAAAGGTTGATTCCCACCTTGGACCACGGAGAGGTCACGATCTCGTGTTGCTGGAGTGTTTCTTTTGTTTGAGCAGGCTGGAAACGCTGGCAGGTCGCACAATTGAGGACCATGTTGGATATATCCTGGCTGATTCCAGGCTAATAGACAGCCTGCCGGGCCCTGCGCCTACACTTTTCGACACCTAGGTGTCCCTCGTGGATTTGTTTGAGCGCTAAGCTCCGCAGACTGTGAGGAATAACGATACGATCGAGCTTGAGGAGGATCCCCTCGACAACTGTCAGGTCACCCTTCACATTAAAGAACTGAGGGCGTTGCCCTTTCCGCCAGCCATTTGCAAGGTGATGCATTACCCGCTGCAGAAGAGGGTATTTGGCAGTCTCTTCACGAATACCAGGAGATTGCTGGCACACAGCTGCACCTGTGCCTCAGTCTGGCTGGTGTGTATACTAACTCAAAATCGTACCTTTGGAGTCGAAAGAGAATGCGCTGAAGCCTGGGCACCATGTCAATCAAAGCCTTATGAATGATATGGACCACGGGTCTGTGGTCAGTCGCCACTCTGAAGGTTCGTAGACCATAGATGTAGTCATGGAACTTTACAATGCCGGTTAGGAGGCCCAGGAACTCTTTTTCTATCTGCGCGTACCTCTGTTCAGTCGGAGTCATGGCCCTTGGCGCATAAGCAACTGGAGCCCAGAACGAGGAGTCATCCCTCTCGAGGAGCACCGCACCAATGTAGTCCTGGCTTCTGTCCGTGGAGATTTTTGTTCCGCTGTCCGGGTCAAAAAACGTTAGTACCGGAGCAGAGGTGAGCTTTGCTTTGAGCTCGAGCCACTCTGCTTGATGTGTGGGTAGCCACTGGAATGCAGTGGACTTCTTCACCAGATGGCTGAGAGCCGTGGTGTGTGAGGCCATGTTGGGAATGAATTTTCCCAAAAAGTTCACCATTCCGAGGAAGCGTAGTACCGCCTTTTGGTCTTCATGGCGTTAATGGCCTTGACCTTGTCCGAATCTGGTCGCTCACCCTGCTGGGATATCTGGTCACCCAAGAACTTGATGGTTGACATGCCAAAGGAGCACTTGGCCTTGTTCAGCTTGAGGCCGTTTGCATGGACACGTCGAAAGACTTGTTTGAGACGAGATGTGTGTTTCTCGGGGGTCTTTGCCCATATGATTACATAATGTACGTAGACACGCATTCCCTCAATGCCCTCCATCATCTGCTCCATGATCCTATGGAAGATTTCAGAGGCTAAGAAAATGCCGAATGGCATATGGTTATAACAGTACCTGCCAAATGGTGTGTTGAACGTGCAGAGCTTCCTGCTGGACTCGTCCAGTTGTGTCTGTCAGAAACCACGCGATGCATCTAGCTTTGTGAAGAATTTGCCACGTGCCATCTCACTGGTCAGTTCCTCCTGCTTCAGTTCCCGCATTATGTTCTGGTTAAGATCTTTGGGATCTATGCATATCCGCAACTCTCCTGAGGGCTTCTTCACACAGACCTTCAAGCTGACCCAGTCAGTCGGTTCCGCCAATTTGGAGATGATGCCCTGGTCTTGGAGCTCCTGTAGCTGTGCCTTTAAATGTTCCTTCAGAGGAGCCGGCACCTGGCGTGGTGCATGGATTACAGGCGTGGCATCAGGCCTGAGTAGGATCTTGTAGCAGTATGGCAGAGTACCCATTCCATCAAACACATCCGGATATTGAACAATGATGTCATCAATATCAGCTTGAAGGTCCACATTGGAAGAACACATGGCATGGACTCACTGTACGAGGTTGAGTAGCTTGCATGCATGGGCACCGAGCAGGGATGCCTTATCAGGCTTGGCGATTTCAAATCACAGTGTGACATTGATGGTCTTGTTGGAGACGAATAGATGGCAAGATCCTAGTGCAGTTATGGCATTGCCATTATAATCGAGGAGCTGGCAGGCTGGCGGAAGAATTTTGGGTTGCTTTTTAATGCGGTCAAAATCAGCTTGAGAGATGTGATTGGCAGAAGCACCAGTGTCCAGCTTGAACTGGATGCTGCATTGATTTACGTGTATGATAGCACCGCCATTTGTCCGTGGAATCCACATTGACGATAGATAGGCACCTTGCTGAATTTGAGGAGGCATACTCACATGTAGTTATGATGCCCACACGATAGGGGGACTCCAGGCTGTCGTCCTCTGGATCCGTAGTGCTACCAGGATCAGAATCCAGTAAACCTTGCTGTACACATCAAACGCCTTGCGTTGGAATTGGGATCGCTGGCCCTTGACTGGTGGTGCAGACCTGCAAAAGGCTGCATAATGTCCAGGCTTCCCGCAGTTTAAACATCGCCTGCCTTTTGCAGGGCATTGCCGTTTTAAGTGGGCGGTGCCGTAGTTCGGGCACACCAATTCGTTGACGTCATTACGCTCCGTGCGTCGCCGCACATGCGCAGTACGGTCAGCCGACATTCGCACCTGCGCAGTTTTGTTTTCACCCGCTTTGTTCTCCCGCTCATGTTGCGTATGCGTGGTGCCCCGGGAAAAGCGCGCAAAATAGCCGCTTTCATCGATACTGAGGCGCTGTATCCGGGCGATGGCCTGTACACTCTATGCCTCGTGGGAGGCCGGTTTTTAGAATTCTGCTGATTTGAGACGGGAGTACTGATTTCTCGCACGCTCATGCACTATACACGTCTCGATTGCGACTGGCAAGGTCATGTGCTTAATTTTGACTCCTGCAAGGAATCGGAGTGCACCCCAACATGATCTGATCCCTGATGATGGAATCAGCGGTGTCACCATAATTGCAGGACTGCGCTAATATACGGAGATAAATTAGAAAGGATTAGAAAGGTTCATCCTTACCCTGAAGGTATTGCTGGAAGATGTAGCGCTCAAAGCTCTTGTTTGTTTCGACTTCACAGTGACTGTCAAACTTCTCCAAAACAGTTTTGAATTTGGTCTTGTCTGGCCGTCGGTAAAATTAAGCAAGTAGAAATTCTGGATGGTTTGGTCCCCCGCAGTTGATAGGAGCAGCGCGATTTTTCTGGAATCAGATGCATCCTCAAGGCCTGAGGCCACAATGTAGAGAAGGAACCTTTGCTTAAAGACGCGCCAGTTGGAGCCGAGATTGTCGGAGATCCATAGCTGTGGAGGGGCCTGGATCTTCTCCATACCACTGGAAGGCACTTGCTGGTCGTCACGGAACCACTCGAGGTAAACCACTTAGAGATACTAGCCTACTGGTACCATGTCGTGTTATTCACCCTGGGGTAACACGGACTGCAACTGGATGCAGTTGTACTTGAAAGTAGACTCCAAACTGTGATGTTAGTTCAATATGCTTTATTGAACTTGTTAAGCAGTGCACACAGTTCGCTGTTGGTTTGACACTCTACTAATCTAAGTGTGCTTGCTATAACTAACTAGACCAGACTAGCTCTGAGCCACGTGTAGAAGGAGCTAACTGATATATACACCCTCACTGTCACTACAGTTGTCACCAGTGGAAAGAGGCAGAGTGTTGATGCGTCGTTTGTTTTATAGTGGGAGACCACCTTCTATTGTTCTGCCTGGTGATTGGTTGTGTTCTGTCCTGTGTGTTGATTGGCTGTACTGGGTGTCTGTCATTGCCTGTCTGTATTGAACTCCATTTGCAATTTCTAGGCTGATCAAGATCCTGCTGCAGGTTTTGATAACCTTTCTCAGTGTCTGCAATGCTATCTATTTTGGTGTCATCTGCAAACTTACTGATCATGCCATGTACATTCTCATCCAAATTGTAGAAACAAACAGCAATGGGCCCAGCACTGACTCCTGAGGCACACCATTAGTCACAGGCCTCCAGTCCAAAAAGCATCCTTCCAGCATTACCCCTGTTCCAATCATCAAGCCAATTGTATATCCAATTAGCCAGCTCTCCCTGGATTTCATGTGATCTAACCTTCCAGAGCAGCCAACCATGTTGAACTTTATCAGAGGCCTCACTGAAGTCCATATACACTACATCTACTGCCCTGCCCTCATTAGCCTCTCTGGTCACTTCATCAAAGAACTCTAACAAATTTGTAAAGCATGATCTCCCAAGCACAAAGCTGTGCTGACTACTCTTAATCAAACCCTGGGCTGTATTCTCTGGTCGCTGACTCTGAAATCGCATCTGGTGACCAGCCGAAGCATCCAAATTTCTGATGAAATCAGGGGCGGCGCCGCTTTCGTGATGCTCGGCCTCCTACAAAGCGGCGAACTTGCAAAGTACGCCGCGCCATGTATCGACGGCCTCAGGACATTAACTGAGGCCCGCCCCCAATGCTCCCCCCCCCCAACCGGCCGAGTTCCCGACGGCGTGGGTCTCTCATGGTCTCACCCATCGGAAACTTGCCGTGGCAGCTGCGGACTCAGTCCAGGGCCAGCACAGTCGGGGCAGGGCCGATCTGCGGCAGCGGGGATATTATTTGGGGTTGGGAGCACCGTGACGGGGTAGTCCGGTACACGCAAGCCGGCCGAAGGGGGGACTATTTCACGGACCGGATCCGCAAGTGGCCGCCGATGCAGGTCGCCACCGTGCGCATGCACGGCCATAGACCCGGCAATTCTCCAGGGCATATCGGCAGCTAGAGCTGGGTGCTCTGTGCTGCCATCCTGCTAGCCCCTAGCAAAATGGGGGTGACTGTTTTGCGCCAGTTTTTCTGACCTAAAATGCCACTGTTTCCACGCCAGCTTGGGGACATAGCCCCAGAATCAGAGAATCCAGCCCTCTGTCTTTTCAAATGCCTAATCTCTTATCCTTCAGAATCCTCTCTAGCAACTTACCGACCACAAATGTTAGGCTTACCGGTCTATAATTCCCATGTTTTTCTTTGCAGCCCTTCTTAAGTAAGGGCACATTTGCTCCACTCCAGTCTTCTGGTACCTCACCCATGGCTAACGATGATGCAAATATCTCAGCCATGGCTCCTGCAATTTCTTCTCTAGCCTCACGCAGTGTTCTTGGATATACCTGGTCAGGGCCAGGAGATTTGTTCAGCTTCATACATTTTAATATGTCCGTCACCTCCTCTACTGTAATGGGAACCGTCCCCAATATATCACCACTAACCTTCCCATATTACCAAGTCTTTATATTTCCAATTCTTGGTAGTGTGGATGAGCAGAGGGATCTCGGTGTCCATGTACATAGATCCCTGAAAGTTGCCACCCAAGTTGATAGGGTTGTGAAGAAGGCCAATGGTGCGTTGGCCTTTATTGGTAGAGGGATTGAGTTCCGGAGCCATGAGGTCATGTTGCAGTTGTACAAAACTCTAGTACGGCCGCATTTGGAGTATTGCGTACAGGTCTGGTCGCCTCATTATAGGAAAGACGTGGAAGCTTTGGAACGGGTGCAGAGGAGATTTACCAGGATGTTGCCTGGTATGGAGGGAAAATCTTATGAGGAAAGGCTGATGGACTTGAGGTTGTTTTCGTTAGAGAGAAGAAGGTTAAGAGGTGACTTAATAGAGGCATACAAAATGATCAGAGGGTTAGATAGGGTGGACAGCGAGAGCCTTCTCCCGCGGATGGAGGTGGCTAGCACGAGGGGACATAGCCTTAAATTGAGGGGTAATAGATATAGGACAGAGGTCAGAGGTGGGTTTTTTACGCAAAGAGTGGTGAGGCCGTGGAATGCCCTACCTGCAAAGTAGTGAACTCGCCAACATTGAGGGCATTTAAAAGCTTATTGGATAAGCATATGGATGATAAGGGCATAGTGTAGGTTAGATGGCCTTTAGTTTTTTTTCCATGTCGGTGCAACATCGAGGGCCGAAGGGCCTGTACTGCGCTGTATCGTTCTATGTTCTATGTTTATGCCTTTCTCCACAGTAAACACAGAGGAGAAATATTCATTGAGAACCTGGCCCATCTCCTGCAGTTCCAAACATGTGTGGTCCTCGAGGGGTCCTATTCTCTCTCTAGTTATTCTTTTTCCTTTAATTTACTTAAAGAATCCCTTTGGATTCACCTTAATCGTCTCGGCCACAGCTACCTCATGGCCCCTTTTTGCAGTCTTAATTTCCCCCTTGAGTGTATCCCTGTAACCTGTATGGGGCTGGTTTAGCACAGGGCTAAACTGCTGGCTTTGAAAGCAGACCTTGGCAGGCCAGCAGTGCGGGTTCAATTCCCGGACCAGCCTTCCCGAACAGGCGCCGGAATGTGGCGACTAGGGGCTTTTCACAGTAACTTCATTTGAAGCCTACTTGTGACAATAAGTGATTTTCATTTCATTTCATCCTCTGTAGACCCACAGGGAATCCCTTGATTCCAGCTGCTTGTACCTGAGCCATGCCTCCTTCTTTTTCCTGACCAAATCCTCAATATGTTTTGTCATTCAGAGTGTCCTACTACTACTAGTCTAGCCCTTCACCCTAACAGGAACATTTAGACCTTGAACTCTACCAATTTCACTTTTAAAGGCCTCCAACTTACCGGAAGTCCCTCTGCCCTCAAACAAGCTACTCCAATCAATCCTTGCAAGCTTCTGTCTAATTCCATCAAAGTTCACCTTGCTCCAATTTAGAAATTGTACCTGTGGACCAGTTTGGTCCTTTTCCATAACTATTTTTAAATTAATAGAAGTATGGTCACTGGTCCCAAAGTGGACCCCACCGTCACCTCAGTCACGTACCCTGCCATATTTCCCAAGAGTAGGTCAAGGGTTGCCCTTTACCGAGTAGGGCCCTCCACATGCTTTCCTGAACACACTTAACAAATTCCACCCCATTTAAGCCCTTAACACTATGGCTGTCCCAGTTTATGTTAGGAAAGTTCAAATTCCCTACTATGACAACCCTATTACTCCTGCAAGTCTTCCCATTCTCCCTGCATATTTGTTCTTCTAATTCCCATTGACTGTTTGGGAGCCTATAGTACAATCCCAATATGGTCACCATCCCCTTCTTATTTCTTAGTTCCACTCACAAAGCCTCGCAGGGTGATCCCTCGGTTATTTCATCTCTGACTGCTGCCATGATGCTCCCCCTAATCAAAAATGAAACTCCTTCTCGTATGTTTCCTTCACCTCTGTTCCGCATGTACCCTGGAACATTAAGCTGCCAGTCCTGTCCCTCCCTTAGCCATGTTTCAGTTCGAGTAAGAAGTCTTCCAACACCAGGTTAAAGTCCAACAGTGGATAAAAGCAAATTACTGCGGATGCTGAATCTGAAATGAAAGAGAAAATGCTGGAAAATCTCAGCAGATCTGGCAGCATCTGTAGGGGGAGAAAAGAGCTCACGTTTCGAGTCCGATGATTCTTTGTCAAAGCCAACAGACAGAGAAAGTGGGAAATATTTATACTGTGGAGTGAGAATGAAAGATGAGTCGTAGGTTTGTTTCGAATCACTAACTTTCGGAGCACAGCTCTTTCCATTCACCTGAGGAAGGAGCAGTTCTCCGAAAGTTAATGATTCAAACAAACCTGTTGGACTTTAACCTAGTGTTGTAAGACTTCTTACTCTGCTCACTGAAGTCCAATGCCAGCATCTCCACATCATGTTTCAGTTATGGCTTTAATATCCCAGTCCCACACACCTACCCATGCCCTGAGTTCATCAGCCTTACCTGTCAGCCGTCTTGCACTGAAATAGATGCAATTTGATCCAACAGGCTTTCCCGCTCCCTGCCATGCTCTTGCCTATCATGTCTATTCAGCTTGCCGTTGCTGAGTACCACATCTCCTTTCAACCCCTCATTTGCTTTCCTGCTGCTGAGGGTGCCACCCTCCTGCCCAATCTAGTTTAAACCCTCCCTTGTAGCACGAGCATATCTGCCCACAGGATATTGATCCCTCTCCAGTTCAGATGCAACCTGTCCCTCTGCCCCATAAAAGATCCAATTATATCAAATCTGAATCCCTGCTCCCTGCACCAATTCTTTAGCCATTTATTCATTTGCCATATTCTCCTGTTCTTGCCCTCAGTAGCAGATGGTACTGGAAGTAATCCAGAGTTTACCACCCTCGAGGTCCTGCTTCTTAACCTTTTTTTCCCCAGATCTCTCTAATCATTCCTCAGGACTTCATCCCTATTTCTATTTATGTAATTTGTGTCAACATGCATAACGACTTCTGGCTGCACCCCCACCCCTTGAGAATGTTCTGCAGATGCTCCGAGATACCCTTGACCCTGGCACCTGGGAGGCAACACACCATGCTGGACTCCCGTTTGCAGCCACAGAACCTCCCGTCTGTCCTCCTAACTATCAAGTCTCCTATCTCTATGATCCTGTTTACCTTTTCCCTTTCCCACTATACCTCAGAGCCAGTCATAGTGCTACATATCTGGCTTCTACTGCTTTCACCTGAATGGTCATCCCCCCCAACTGTCTTACTTGGTCTCGCCTACATGTGACTCCAGAACCACAGCAATATGTTTGACTCTAAAATGCCCACAGAGATGGGCAATAAATGTGACTCAGCCAGCGATGCCCACATCCCATGAATGAATAAACAAAAACGGAAACAAAGTCTTAATATGTTTCGCAATCACCTCTGGGTGATCAGTCACACACTATAGAGCTTGTAATTCTTCTTTTGTGCATCAAATATCCGCATCAACCCTCATTTATGCACATCAATTTTGCCTGAAGTCAAGCATTGAGGGCGGGATTCTCCGGGAATCGGCGGGCAGAAACGGCGCAGTGGAGTGGCCAGAACCACTCCGGCGTTGGGCCGCCCCACAGGTGCGGAATCCTTCACACCTTCAGGGGCTAGGCCGCACCGCAGTGGTTTGCGCCTCGCCGGCCGGCGTGGAAGGCCTTTGGTGCAGCGCCAGCCAGGGCCGAAGGGACTCCGCCGGCAAACGCGGGTCCGCGCATGCGCGTGAGCATCAGCGGCTGCTGACGTGATCCCGCGCATGCTCAGGGGGGGTTCACCTTCGCGCCGGCCATCGCAGAGGCTTACATGGCCGGAGCGGAGGAATAGAGGGCCCCCGCAGCACAGGCCCACCAGCGGATCAGTGGGCCCCGACCGCGGGCCAGGCCACCGTGGGGGAATCCCCTGGGGCCAGATCGCCCCGCGCCCTCCCCAACGACCCCGGAGCCCGCCCGCACCTCCAGGTCCCGCCGGTAAGGGACCAACTCGAATTTACTCCAGTGGGACCTGCATAGAACGGGCGGGACTTCGGCCCATCGCATGCTGGAGAAACGCCGGGGGGGGGGGCCTGCCAACCGGCGCGGCGCGATTCCCGCCCCGGCCAAATCTCCAGCACCGGAGAATTCGGCAGCCAGTGGGGGCGGGATTCACCCCCCCCCCCCCCCCCCCCCGGTGATTCTCCGACCCGGCGGAGGGGTCGGAGAATCCTGCCCTGAGTCTTTTACAAGGTGTAGATTATTATGAACTCTGTTCAGCTTTCCAAGCTTCACCAGGATTGAAGTATATCTGCCTTTCATACAAGCAATACTATTAAAGATCAGAGACATATCATTTGTATTTTAGTCCACAGGACATTCAGCTCCTTGAAATTCAGAAAATAGCCATTGTTCTGATGTGCTTGTTTGTAATGTAAAAATGCACATTTATTGTAGGGGGTTTTACTGTCCAAAGAGTTGGCAATCCAAATAGTAAGAGGCCAGGACTTGCAGAAGGCCCTTTGTCATCTCCGATGGAGTGATAACTGAGGCAGTCATACTTCAAAAGTATCTGATACTTCTCCAGGATTTAACAACATAACTGAGTATTTCTCTTAATGTTTGTCAAGTATGATTCTATTCTTCAGATTCAGCTCCATTCTTCGTTTTTGAATCAAACTCTTCGGCATCTTTCTACCCATTGTTTTACATCCCAAAATACATAACCTTCCACTTCTTCGCATTACATTGCAGCTTCCATATGTTTAACTGCTCTGTGAACCTGCCTGTAGACTCCTGCAATCTATTAGTTATTTTTGCTGGTATATTAGTGCCCACCATATATAGCAAGTGTGTTGGTGTCAACACAATTTCAACATTATGTACACTGGAAGCTGCAATCGGAAAGCTACGAGTAATTAAAGTTTTCCGAATTAAATTACCTGCAAAACCTTTTATGTTCTCCATTATTTCCCAACACTTCCTCCTGTTCCTTTGATTAATCTTTCAACCAGGTGGCTCCAACGTTTCTCATCATTGTTGTGACTTATTCTTGAATAAAATTCTTCAAACTGAACCTTCACCTATACTATTTTTATTGAAAATGAAATGAAAAATGAATGAAAATCGCTTATTGTCACGAGTAGGCTTCCGGCACATTCCGGCACCTGTTCGGGGAGGCTGTTATGGGAGGCTGTTCCTTTGTGTCTTGCATTCTTTATTTTATTGTTTTGAAATGTCATCCTCACCTGTAATATTCCTCAAAAGATGTGTAGCGTTCAAAACATTCACAACAATACTGCCAGGGAAACAGACACATTAGTGAACATTGCTAATCAAATACTGACTGCATAAAATTGTTGACAAACAAATCAATCTATTTTTCACTTTAGTGCCGATCACACCCTTGCACTTGTTCCAAAATGCAAAAACATTAAAGAGCAGGTTATCAGCTTCTTATAATGATGTTGAAATTTATATTACTTTTTTGACTTTTCCATGTTCGATATAGCAATAGAACATAGAACATACAGTGCAGGAGGCCATTCGGCCCATCGAGTCTGCACCGACCCACTTAAGCTCTCACTTCCACCCTATCCGTAACCCAATAACCCCTCCTAACCTTTTTGGACACGAGGGGCAATTTAGCTTGGCCAATCCACCTAACCTGCATGTCTTTGGACTGTGGGAGGAAACCAGAGCACCCGGAGGAAACTCATGCAGACACAGGGAGAACGTGCAGACTCCACACAGACAGTGACTGAGCGGGGAATCGAACCTGGGACCCTGACTCCAATGATCAATACAACATCAAACTATCCTGCTTCGTATGTTGAGCCAAAACCAAAATAGCTCACAGACAATCAAGAGCCTTTCTGTGTTTGCAGATTAGTATTTGTGAAACCCATGCAGATTATTTCTATTTAATCAGTACTGTTATTCCATGATCTCATGGGCAGGTGAAGTGTCGATGGAAATTCTGCCATTTAGAGGGGTCTTTGAAAAATCCAAGAAGAGACATGACTCCACTATTTCTAGCATGACAACAGTAGAACCAGAAAGTAAATTTGAGGTGAGGTGATTATGTCAACTTTGTTAATAAATTTTCTCTGGATGTTCCGGTTTCCTCCCACAAGTACCGAAAACGTGCTTGTTCGGCAAATTGGACATTCTGAATTGTCCCTCAGTGTACCCAAACAGGCACCGGAGTGTGGCAACTGGGGGATTTTCACAGTAACTTCATTGCAGTGTTAATGTAAGCTGACTTATGGCACTAATAAAGGTTAATATCAAGATTATTATCCCTCCCATAATGTGGATTCCAGAAATGCACACAATACTCTGTGATCTAACCAACATTTTTTACAGTTCCAGCATAACCTCCCTGCTCTTAAATTCTATGCCTCGACTAAGAAAGGCAGGACATGCAACACATCAGGAAACTGGAACCATTTGATGCAGGTACAGATGACTGGGTGCAATAGTAGAGCGGATGCAATTTTTTTCGAATGAATGCCATAATTCGAGACGGAAGGCAGACGTTCATCATCCTCACAGATTGTGGAGGTGCTATGTATAGTATCAGAAGCCTTATTAACCCCATGCACCAGATACACGGTCATTCGCCACCTTAGTGGCTCCAGTAGGTGAGCCCTTCAACCCTAAGCCGCCCGTAATAATCAGCCGTTTTTGGTTCTACATTGATGCCCAAGGGCAGAGTGAGCACATAACCAAATGTTTGGCCCGCCTGTGGAAATTCGCTGTGTTTGGTGAGATGGTGCGACCTTAAACGAATCATTGAGGGACAGGTTGGTTTGCGGGATCTCCAACATAGCGACCCAATGGAAGCTCCTAGCTGAAACACATTTGGACTTGCAATGAGAGGTGGTGATTACCCAGCGGGGGTCGGAGAAACCCGCTAATGATTTTGTACGTGGCTCAACACCGGGTGTTTCCAGAGGACCTGACGGCTTTCACAACCAAAATTGCAGAACTCAGCTTTGAGGATGGCATCATTCTTTGGGCAACGTACATCGTGGCCCTGAGTGCAGCCCACTCCTGCAAGACCTCCACAATGGACACCCGGGGATTTTGAAGATAAACCCTGCAGCTACGTTTGTGACTGGGGATTGACACCAACATAGAAACGTTTGCCCAGCAGTGCGCCCAGTGCCAGAAGCACCAAAGACTCCCTCTAGTAATGCCACGTCATTCGTAGTCACCTGGTCGGTCCTTGTCCCACCATTACATTGACTTCGCTGGACCGTTCCAGCGGTCGATATTTCTCATCATAGTCGACATCCACTCCAAGTGGCTGGAGGTGCAGCGGATGCAGGTAATGGCAGCGAAAATCAGATTGAACAGCTTCACCAAAAGTTTAGCGTGCATGGTATCTCGCAGGTGTTCGTTACCGATGACGGCATTGCATTCATCAGCACCGGGTTTGGCTCATTCATGCAGTCTAATGGAGTCCGACGCATACACACCACTCCGTACCACCTGGTCTTGACCAGGTTGGCTGATCAAGCGGTCCAATCTTTTAAGCAAGGGATGAGGAAACAGACCATGGCTCCCTTTTTAGATACCAGACCACGTCACATGCTATGGCGGGGGTGACACTGTCGGAACTGCTCGTGGGGCATTGTATTCACACTTGGTTGAGTTTGTTAATTCCGGGCATTGTCAGAAAGGCCCGCTATAGGCAGGATCGATCCGAGGCGGACTTGTCCAGGTGTACGCCCTTGCGCCAGCTTTCACTGAGTGACTCAGTACACGTCCAAAACCTCAGGGACGGGGCAACATGGGTTCCAGGCGTGGTTCTGACCCAGAAGGGACCGGTCTCCTATAGGGCTTGGGCACAAGGCCGCAAGTCCAAACGGCAGGTGGACCACGTCCGCAGACACATCCTGGGCCTAATAGAACCAGTCCTGAATACCCCAGTCCCATGGATCGCCCCTTTCTCCACTCTTGTCACTGGCGCCAGCCCCACAAGCTCAGGGACCCTAGGACACCGAGGTGGCAGACGCAAAACTATCAGACTCCGATTTGGGGATAAAAACTCAGCCACCAGCAGGGGTTGAAGACCCAGTTTCCAAAGTGGAGGCAGCCATGCCGGCTCTGCTTCGATGTTCCACACAAAAACGATGGTCTCCCGTACAGTTTATGCTTCCTGGGCAAAATGGACAAGGGGACCTTCACGACATTCCACTGAGGCAGACACCACTCTGTACGTGGGGGTGGGGGGTAGGAGTGTTACAACCCTCACTTTAGGCTCCCCATGACCACAGCTGAGTACGAACTTCCCCGATAATGGGGCCGAGCTTCCTCTTTTCAAAGGGAGCCTGCATAGTATCAAAACCCTGGCCTAAATGAAGGTCGGGGTGGGAGAACCCTTCAGGATGTAGAATAGAGAAATTGCGTATGTCATTAAACCTAGTTTTGTATCCTACATACCTTTTCCTTGTGGTCACTCTGTGCAGATCCTACATCTTTTTCGCCACCTGATCTGCTACCGTAAGGACTGCTGCACATGCACACCAAGATCCCTCTGATCTTTAGTGCTTTCCAGGGTCCTGCCATTCATCATGTATTCCCTTGCCTTGTGTGTGTGTCCTGCCCAAGTGCATCATCTCACACTTAACTGCTTTGAATTCAGTTTGCCACTGATCAGCGCATCTGACTAGCTCGTTTATATCCTCCTGTAATCCAAGGCTATCCTCGTCACTATTTACCACCCCACGAATTTTCATATCATCCGCGAACTTACTGATTAACCCTCCTACAGTCTAAATGATTAATATAGACCATAAGCAGCAAGGGCAGAGCGGTCCCTGCGGGTCCCCACTGGAGACAGATTTCCAGCCAGTAAAACCCCCCGAACATCACCCTTTGCTTCCTGTCACTCAGCTAACTCTGGATGCAATTGTCCAACTTTCCTTGGACCCCATGGGCTCACTTTTACTTTATCACATCTCATAAATGTGGGCAAAAACCTTCCAACACAGTCAGATATTTTGAAGTATTGTAACTGTTAATCTTGGCAAACACTTTTATGCTTTGGGTGTGAAGTTAACAGGCCAATAATTCCTCGGTTAATTTTCATAGTTGTTTTTTCAATAAGGTCCTATTAAAGTCATTTCCAGTTCAAAATTAGGAAGGATAGTGCAGAAGGAAATAGGTATAAAGTACCAGAACAATTCTGAATATGATAACCACAAACGATGTGGGCAAACAGACTCTAGAAAACATAGCTTTCCATTGCTGAGTTTCATGGAAACAATTTAAGACAGTTTTATGTTTATTCAGATAGTTCCAACTCTATATTGAGAAACTAATGTGTCATGAGAATGTCACTTTAAGAAATGTTTGTCTGCTCATGTTACTGCAGTGATGTCAGAGTGTGGGTGGAGCTGAGCTCTGGCTGTGCTTTTTAGTTTCACTTTGAGAAAAGCTTGTGTTTTTTGTGTCTGTTCTTTTTTGGTTTTGTTTCAGTGTTGGAGCTGCAGTTAGCCAGAGAAGGTGTAATGTTGTTCTCTCTGCCATGTAAAGACTATCTCTTGATCATTTGGAGAATTTAGAGGGATAACTATTCTCAGTAGTGAATTTAAACCTGATGTGCTTCTGTTGAAAGTTTTTTTTTAAGTCTTATCGATGTTAAAAGGAATGTAAGGATTACTTAGTGTTGTATTCCTTTGGGGTTGTATTTGATTTAGATGTTGCTAAGATGTTCACTGTATGATTTAAAAAGATTAACTTGAGTTCATAGAATAAACATTGTTTTGCTTTTAAAAAAATACTTTTCAATTTCTGCTGTACCGCACCTGTAGAGTGGGTCATGTGCTCCCCATACCACAATCTAGTAAAAGTTGTGGGTCGGGTGAACTCCATGAAGTTCTCTGAACCCTGGCCCATAACAAACGCCTTAGTGTATATGATCTGATACTATTAAGAAATCTTCTAATCATGGCCTAGCAATTTAATTTCATAGTAAAACTGTCACAATGAGGGTCAAATTCTGGGAGCTGCATCTTGCGGCTCAAGAAAGCCAGAAAGATGTCAAACCCAAGCCAGGTCAGACATGTAGGGTGGCCGATGAGGGACCTAATGTCTGTTTTCAGACTCCTATGTGAAATTATTGTCAGTTTCTGACAACTTCACCCAGGCTACAAAACCACTGTGTGTTTTTCATGGCAAGTAACTAAACCTAGCTATCTTCACCATTTTCATTGTTTCAGATATCCATGGCGCAATGACCAAATCATAAAAATGTCCTTATCTTCAACTGAAATTAATTTTGTTTCAAATATCTATGCAAGACTTTCCTCAAAAGAAATACTCCGAAGTGACTGAATCCAACCCTAACAGGTAGCTTTCTAGTTATGTACTGTGATTGGAAAACAGCTTTAAAGCAGCAAAGCCTGAATGGAAAATCGATCTGCGGAGATAATATGAACAGATGAAGTTATAATCTAAAATGACAATTCGCCTACACAAATTACATTGACAATTTAATCAAAAAGCTGAAATTAAATTCTGTGAATTTGCTTCCGAATTCAGAATTAGATAACAACATTAGCTGAATAGAACTAGCTTGTCCATTGTCAATCTCTACTTTTACTGAAATCATGATACCGTCAGATATGGCTCTCTCTGTTGTTAAACTGTAAAGATAATAATAGCTGGCTGTGGAGACAACATACCTCACTTTGACAATCTCACAACGGAAGAATGAACACTAGCATTAAAGAAGATTTTCTGTTAAGTAGCTTTGTAAATGCTCATAGTTCACATTAATGAAAATAAAGTGTGCTACTTTACAGGCTTTTAAAAATGTATTTATTCACAGGGTATGTGCATTGTTTGAGGCCAGCATTATTGCCTAAACCTAATTGCCCTTGAGAAGGTGACGGTGAGCTTCCTTCTTCAGCTGCTTAAAATCTGTGTGGTGAAGGCACTCCCCAGTGCTCGTGTTTTTTTTATACTCAAGGCCGAATCAGGGGGTAGTTAAGAGTCAACAACCCTGCTGTGTGGAAAGTCACATAGAGACCAGACTGGATAAGGATAGCAGGTTTTTTTCCATAAAATATTTGAGTCAGTTTGGTTTTTTATGACAGTCCAGGAGTGCCATATGGCCACCATTACAGAAACTAGCCTTTTATTCCAGATTTCTTCAATGAGCCAGTTTAAATTCCTCAACTGCTTTGTGGGATTTTACCTTGTGTTTTCTGATTGTTGGTCAAAAGCTTCAGGAATGCAGGTCGGGTAACATAGCCGCTATATTACCGTGCTCTCAATTTGGCTGCTTTACATGTACACAACATTAATAACCTAAGATAAAAAATGTTGAAAGATATTTTAATGCTCATGAATTAAGTTCCAAATATTGGCTCAGCTGTATTGATATGGTCCGTCTATGACTTATTTAGTAAGTTTGGAAATAGCTTAGTATTCAAACTGCTGCACACTCCTCATGATTCAGTTTAATTTATTTTATTTTTTAAAAATAATTTAGAGTATTGAATACATTTTTTCTATTAAGGGTCAATTTAGCGTGGCCAATCCACCTATCCTGCACATCTTTGGGTTGTGGGGGCGAACCCCAGGCAAACAGGGGAGAATTTTAAAACACAGTAAGACAGTAACCCAGAGCCGGGATTGAACCTGGGACCTCAGCGTCGTGAGGCAGCAGTGCTAACCACTGTGCTGCTCTTCAGTTTAATTTAGAATATTACACTTGCAGTGTCCACTGATGAAGCATTCTAACATGCAACTATAATTCGTACAGACAAGAAACACAGAATTTGGCATATGCTCTTGACTTTACAGTACCTCTTCAGCGGAATTCTCCCTTCTGGGGAATAAGTCCCCATGCCTGCGGGAGAACCGGCGCCAACCACTCCGGCGCCAACAGCTCCGAAAGTGCGGAATTCTCTGCACTTCCAGGGGCTAGGTGGACAGCGGAGGGGTTGGCGCCATTCCAGCCAGAGCCGGAGGGACTGCATGAGTTCGGCAATGCGCCGAATGGCCGGCGTGATCTCGCGCATGCGCGGAACTGCTGGCATGGTTTCACGCATGCGCAGACCAGCCGGCGTATTTTGCCGCATACGCGGGGTTCTCTTCTCCACGCCGGCCATGGCGGAGTCCTACAGGGACCGGCGCAGAAAGAAGGAGGGGATAGGCCCGCCCACAGATCGGTGGGCCCCGATCGCGGGCCAGGCCACTGTGGGGGCCCCACCTGGGGTCGGATCCCCTCCCGTGCCCCCCCGAGGACCGCCCCCACCAACTTACCTGCCAGGTCCCGCAGTGTGGGACCATGTGTAACCCACGCCGTCGGGACTGTCCAAAAACGGATGGCCACTCGGCCCATCGGGGCCCCGAGAATTGCCGGGGGGGCCACTGCCAATGGCCCACGACCGGCGTGACGTGAACCCTGCCCCGCCCAAAAACTGGCGCTGGAGAATATGGCAGCCGGCATCGGGGTGGCGGGGCGCGATTTGCGCCACCCCCCGGGGATTCTCCAACCCAGTGGGGAGTCGGAGAATCCCTCCCCTTATGTCTATAGAGAGGCATGAACACAGCCCAGTTCATCATGTAAACTCGCCTCCCATCCATTATCTCTGACTACACCTCCCGCTGCCTTGGACAAGCGGGCAGCATAATCAAAGAGCTCTCCTAGCCAGGTTATTCTCTCTTTCAACCTCTTCCTTCAGACAGGAGATACAAAAGTCTGAGAACACACAGTAACAGATTCAAAAACAGCTTCTTCCCCGCTAGTACCAGACTCCTAAATGACCCTCTTATGGACTGAACTGATCTCTCCACACATCTTCTCTACTGTGCAGCAAAACACGCCGTATGCTTCACCTGATGTGTATGTCCATGTATTTACATTGTGTATTTATCGTATGCCCTATGTTTTTCATGTATGGAACGATTTGCCTCGACTGTATGCAAAATAATTTCACTGTACCTGACAATACGTGACAATATATCTAAATCTACCTTATAACTAATAGAGATATTGCACTGAAAAGTAATATCTTGTGTAAAAGCATCCTTGTAGGGCAGCACGGTTGTGCAGTGGTTAGCACTGCTGCCTAATGGCGCCGAGGACCCAGGTTTAATCCAGACTCTGGGCCACTGTTCGTGTTTGCGTGGGTTTCACCCCCACAACCCAAAGATGTGCAGGGTAGGTGGATTGGTCACGCTAAATTGCCCCTTAATTGGAAAAAATGAATTGGGTACTCTAAACTTATATTTTTTTTAAATAAAAACATCCTTGCTAATGATAAATATGAGAAGTTCAGTTTTCCTAAAATCGAATACTTTCACCAGTTGAAGCAAAATTAATTAATAATGTTCACTACACTTTTTATAATTGTATATGTATCAAATTACTATACTTATAATTTTTTTTACTTGCTGTTGTACAAAAAATACGGCATGATGGCACAATGCTTAGAAGTGTTGCTTCACAGCGTAAGGGTCCCAGGTTCAACTCCTTCTTGGGTCACTGTCTTTGCGGAATCTGCACGTTCTTCTCGTGCCTGTGTGGGTTTCCGGTTCGAATTTTTAAGCTATCACACTGGTCTTCAATCATTCTGGCCAATACCCACAATAGCCCCCTAACTAGGGACAAGGAATTGGACCTGACCTTTCAAAGAGGAGGCAATGCAGAGGGGAAATCATTCCAAGTGCGGGGGCAAAATGGTTGAATGTTCTTCAGCTGATTTTGTTTATTTATTCTTTTGTGGGATGTCGGTGCTGTCGGCAAAGTCGGAATTTGTTTCCCATCTCTAACTGCTCTTGGAAAAAGTGTCGGTGAGCTTCTTTATTGAACTGCTACTGTCTACCTTGCGTAGTTACACCCACAGTGTTTTTTTTTATGAAATGAGTTCCAGTAAGTGAGAAAATTAATTAGTGCAGCATTATATATGAGCAGCAGAATTATAGACAAGTGGTTATTTGCAAAAACAAAACAGAACTGGAGAGACTGGCAATTAGGCCAGTGGAATAATGACAAACAAAAATAGAAAATACATCTGTGGAGAGAGCAGGCAATGCAGCACCTCTTGTTAGTCTAGAAAAAAATGAAACATGCACAGACTTTAAATAGGATCAGAACAAAGGAAAGGGAAATTAACACAAGAGGAAGGATTGGTAGAATGATATAAAAGCTCAGAAGAAAAACAGGAAATTATTTACTGACCAATGTAATAGGAATAAAATGAAAAGATCAGAAGAAGCACATGCACTTTCCAAACCTTTGCCCTTCATGTTGGCTTTGATGATAGACAATTAATAAAGTTGTGCCTAAAAAGGGCGGTTGACACAACTCCTGGTTGCAGATGCAGAGAACGGTATCTCTCCCCCTAAACTATATACAGTCTCCTATCGTTACCACATCCTGTTCACTTCCCAACTTGAATGGGATCCTGCACCAGAGTGCTCCTCCATCATTACATGCTGGAGCTTCAAACCGAACTGAATCACAGTCACTGTCCCCTGTCCCTGACTGTTGACCACCCCTAAATCTCCACAACTTAAGAGTCCGACTGCCTCCTGAAACAAAGTGTCTCGTTCGCACTCCTCAACCTCAGGTGTATGAAGTGCTTGGGGATATTTGAGACATGACACAGCACAGTATCAATGCCAGTTCATTTGTTCTTCTGAGCAACCCTGAGCTAAATTCACGAAAGCTGCAGATATTTACTCCATATGTGGTTATCAGCTACAGCAATATGCTCGAAAAACTCTCACATATTGTTGTCATTATCCACCACCTGCCTTGCCATATCAATCTAACCTTATCTATTTGATTACTGTACTAAATTAATAACTAGGGCCCGCAACTGCCTGAGAGTGGCAATCAGTGCAGGGGGGTTTAGATGGTCACTGAGGTGTGGTCAGTGGGGGAGTCATCAGCGGAGGGATCAGGTGGTCATTTGGGAGGGTCAGGTGGTCGGGGTGTGGTCAGTGGTGTGGGGATGGAGTGGTGATTGGTGGAATAGTCAGTGTGGGTTTGGGTGGTCAGTGGAGGCATGTGGACCTTGTGGTCAGTGGGGATTGGTCTGTAGAGGAGGCGTCAGATGGTCAATGGGGGTGGGGGTCTGGGAGTCAGTGGGGGGTGGTCATTGAGAGGGTGGGGGGGATAGTTAGGGAGCAACCCATTGGTAGTCAGGAGAGTGGGGGAGTCCTGTTGGGCTTTTGGTGGTCAGTACTATAGTTATCAAGAGGTTAGAGTTTTAAAGTTTTAAGAGTTAGAGTTTTAGAGTTTTAATTCTTTTAAACCTCTCTAGGTAACTATTCATGTGGGGCAGCTGGAATCATCTGAAGTTAATGGTTTATATTGTATTTTCAGATGGTTCCCATTACAGGACAATTGCCCAATAGAAATCAGAACTTTTTGCACAGTTGTTGTGCAACCCCTATGCGGGAACGTACAGGGGATGGGGATGGCACATCCCAGCGGTACCACCATTATGATGCCCTGAAGCTTGGATGTTACTGGCTTACATCAGTGTTTTTCAAACTTTTTTTCCTGGAACCAATTTGGCCAACTGTCCGGCCTTCGGGAGCCACCCCGGCCGACATCCATGAGCCACACTGGCTGACATTCACAACAAACCATTTTAACTTGGATTGGATTTGGATTTGTATTTATTGTCACATGTACTGAGGTACAGTGAGAAGTGTTGTTCTGCGTACAGTCGAATACCAAAGAAAATTACAGCACAGGAACCGGCCCTTCAGCCCTCCAAGCCTGCACTGACCATGCTGCCCATCTGAATTAAAACCCCCTTCCCTTCCAGCAACCATATCCCTCTATTTCCATCCTATTTGTGTATTTGTCAAAACACCCTTGAAAAGTCACTATCCTATCTGCTTCCACTACCTCTCCTGGCAGCAAGTTCCAGGCTCCCACCACCCTCTATGTAAAAGATTTGCCTCGTACATCTCCTTTAAGTCTTGCCCCTCAGACATAACACCGATGCCCCCTCATAATTGACTCTTCCACCGCGGGAAAAAGCTTCTGACTATCCCCTCTGTCCATGCCCCTCATAATCTTGTAGACTTCTATCAGGTCACCACTCAACCTCCATCATTCCAGTGAGAACAAATCAAGTTTCTCCAACCTCTCCTCATAGCTAATGCCCGCCATACCAAGCAACATCCTGGTAATTTTTTTCTGTACCCTCTCCAAAGCCTTCACATCCTTCTGGTAGTGTGGTGACCAGAATTGAACACTATATTCTAAGTGTGGCCAAACTAAGGTCCTATAAGCTGCAACATGACTTGCCAATTTTCACCCTTTATACCAGATTATACCGCACATGAAAAACATAGGACATACGATAGATACACAATGTAAATACATAGACCTAGATGTCAGGTGAAGCATACGGAGTGCAGTATTACTCAGTAGAGAAGATGCGTGTAGATATCAGTTCAGTCCATAAGAAGGTCATTCAGGAGTCTGGTAACAGCAGGGAAGAAGCTGTTTTTGAACCTGTTAGATTGTGTTCTCAGACTCTTGTATCTCCAACCTGATGGAAGAGGTTAGAAGAGAGCATGGGCGGGATTCTCCCCTACCCTACGGGGTGGGGGATCCCGGCGGGACAGAGTGCCGTGAACCACTCCGGCGTCAGCACCTTCAGGGGTTAGGCCCGCCCCGGAGTGATTTGCGCACCGCCAGCCGGCAGGAAAGGGGCTTGGTGCCACACCAACGGGCGCCGAAGGGCCTCCACCTGCCGGCGCGAGTTGGCGCATGCGCGGGAGCGCCAGCGCATGCTGGTATCATCCCCGCGCATACGCAGAGGACTTTGCTCCCGCACCAGGAATGGCGGACTGGTACAGCCTCCGGTGTGGAAGGATGGAGTGCCCCCATGGCACAGGCCCGCCTGCGGATCGGTGGGCCACGATCGGGGGCCAGGCCAACTTGAGGGCACCTCCCGGGGCCAGATCCCCCCACGCCCCTCCCCAAGAACCCTGGAGGCCGTCCGCACCTGCCAGGTCCCGCCGGTAAGGGAGCTACTCCAATTTACGCCGGCTGGACCGGAAAAAGACAGGCGGGACTTCGGCTCATCGCCGACCAGAGAATTTGGGCAGCCCTGGGGCCCAATGAGTCGTGCTGGACCCCGCGATTCTCTGACTCACGACGGTCCAGTTTTTGGGGGCCCGGAGAATTTGGAGGACGGCGGGGGCAGGATTCATGCCGACCCCCCGGCGATTCTGCGACCTGGGCTAAATCGCTGGCTTTGAAAGCGGACCAAGGCAGACCAGCAGCATGGTTTGATTCCCGTAACAGCCTCCCTGAACAGGCGCCGGAATGTGGCGACTAGGGGCTTTTCACAGTAACTTCATTTGAAGCCTACTTGTGACAATAAGCGATTTTCATTTCATTTTTTCAAGTTAATAATTGATTCTGGGGTCTCAAACTCAAAAGGAATTTTCACCCACCTCTTCTCTTTCAAAATCTGAAACTTCTCTGGAAAGTAGTGACAAAACTGTTGATCAGCACAGCCAGATGCAACTGAACAAGACTTGCCAGTCTGTTGACAGCTCCCTTACTAACATTGTTTTATTCAACGTGTCACAGCAGTGTGTGGAACATGTAGTAGTTTTGGCTTTGTACTTGCAAAACTTTCAATTACTTTTGGGAAGCATCTATTTCTTCACAATGCCGAAAGCAATCATCATTCTTCCCTTGCAACTGGAGGTTCAGTTCTTTTAGCATTTAAAATATGTCTGCAAGGTAAGATATAGTTAGCATCCAGCTCTCATTTGCGAGTACTTCCCTGCATAGAACACACATGACTTTGCATCCTGATTTGCATTGGTACAATTAACAAAGCCATACTTCCAGAAATCATCTTTGCACTGCTTTATGCTGATTCCAGTTCCTTCTTAATGGGAAGTTCATCAGAGGGCGTGGAGCTCTGTCTCTAGCCCATACCAGCTTTGTCTTGCTGTGGACTCTCCTGTGCGGCTCTCTCCAGCAGATTCAGTTGTGCAATCCTGGCCTGGTTGTGATTCTGGGCCTCTCTTCCATACTTAAAAATGACTCATCTTCAGCTCTTCACAGCCCTGTTGATTGCTTGCTGGCAGCTACAAAATGGAGGAATCTCTCCTCCGTGATTTCACAATCAAAAGCATAGGTATACAGATTGTGTGACATCATTGTTCATGCCAGGCGCATGACCTGCTCTCTGTCCCAGCTCCTGGAGGAAAGACTCTATTGTCTTTAAAATGAAATTTAGTCCTGGGACAGCATGCTGGCATCAGGAGGAGGCAGTTTGCCCCGCATGTGCGGGATGGCCGGCATTCTTGAAAGCCAGTCGTGGACAGCATTTTTAAATGCCACTTGTGGCCTTTGGGCACTTCTCCCGTGATTGGAAATGCCTTGACGGATCATTTCATGACCCGCCACACCTACCTGTGATCCATGGGTGTGTCACGACCCTGACTTTGAAAAATCCTGGTGTCGGTAGCTAAAGTTGCAATCTCCTAGATTGGAGAAAAACTAAGAACACTCAACAGATGCTGGATTTAAAACAAAAAGAAAAAGAACATCACCTCCATCCACTGCCAACTCCCTCCCCCACACCCTCTCCCCGGAACTGAGTTGCTACTTGTACCAAATTCTTGACATTACACTCGGTTCTCAATTCCTCTATCACTCTGTGCGTCCCCACTTCAAGACAAGAAGCAAAGGGTCCAGATAATGGGTAAATATTCAGAGAGCTGGTTTAGCTCACTGGGCTAAATCGCTGGCTTTTAAAGCAGACCAAGCAGGCCAGCAGCGCAGTTTGATTCCCGTACCAGCCTCCCTGGACAGGCGCTGGATTGTGGCGACTAGGGGCTTTTCACAGTAACTTCTTTGAAGCCTGCTCGTGACAATAAGCGATTTTCATTTTCAGGTAGGAAGTGATGTTCCAGAAAGATCACTCCTTGGATCACTGCTGTTCAAAATTTCAATGAATAGTTTAGACTTTGGAAGCAAAACGCTATTGCTAAATTTTCAGATTACACATTACCAAGGACTGCAACAAGATGCCAGAAGTAATCACAAACTGACGCTAATGGGCAAATAATTGGCAAATGAATTTTAACATAGATAGATATGCCATGGACTCTCCTTATCAGCTCTCTCTAGCAGATTCAGTTGTGAGATCCTGGCCTGTAACAGTAAGAATTTTGCATATCACTTAGATAATAAGAACTTAAATCACAGAATTGGCACGGCGCAGAGGGAGGCCACTTGAATCATCGTGTCAGCACCGGCTCTCCAAACGAGCATTGTGGTTTAGAACCATAGAAAATAGGGGCAGGAGGAGGCCATTAGGACCTTTGAGCCTTCTTCACCATTCAGTATGATCATGGCTGATCATCCAACTCCTGCCTTCCCCCCATATCCTTTGATCCCTTCCGTCCCAAGTTTGATATCTAACTTCTTTAAAAAATACAATGTCTTGGCCTCAATTACGTTTTGTGGTACCGAATTCCACAGGCTCACCACTCCCTTTGTGAATACATTTCTTCTCATCTCAGTTCTAAATAGTCTACCCCATACCCTTAGACTGTTATCCCTGTGCCTGGATACCCCACCATTGGGAACATCCTTCCTGCAATTACCCTGGTCTCGTCCTGTTAGAATTTTATATGTTTCTATGAGAATGAGTTCATTCTTCTGAACTCCAGCAAATATATTCCTAACTGACTCAATCACTCCTCAAATATCCACTATCCCAGGAATCATTCTGGTAAACCTTCGCTGCACTCCCTCTATAGTAAGAGCATCCTTTCTCAGATAAGCAAACTAAAACTGCACACAATCCTGCAGGTGTAGTCTCACCGACGCCTTGTATAATTGCATCAGGACTTCCCTGCCCCTGTACTTGAGTTATTTTGCTATCGCTATGAAGGCAACATACCATTGGCCTTTACTGCCTGCTACACCTGCATGCTTACCTTCAGCTACTGGTGTATGAGGATACACAGGTTTCGTTATACATTCCCTCTCTCTAAATCTATAGCTATTCAGATAACAATCTGCCTTCCTGATTTTGGTACCAAAGTGGATAACCTTACATTTATCCACATTTTACTGCATCTGCCATGCATTTTCCCACTTACTCAACTTGTACAAATCACACAGAAGCATCTCTGAAACCTCTTCAGAGATCACCCTCCCACCCAGCTTTGTGTCATTTGCAAATTTGCAATTCTTACTTTTTGTTCCCTCATCTAAATCATTAATATAGATTGTGAATTGCTAGGATACCAGCACCATCCATCCTATTGGGGACCCCACTAGTCACTGCTCGCCATTGAAAGAAGACCTGTTTAATTTCTACTCTTTGTTTCCTATCTGCCAACCAGTTTTCTATCCATCTCAATACACTACCCCCAATTGCATGCGCTTTAATTTTGTACGCTAATCTCTTATGTGGGACTTTGTCGAAGCCCTCTGAAAGTCCAAATAAACCACAACACTATCTCCCCCTCATCAACTCTACAAGTTGCATCCTCAAAGAATTCCAGTATATTTGTCAAGCATGATTTCTCTTTCATACGTCCATGCTGATTCTGTCCGAGCTGCCAATGTTTTCTAAGTGCTCTGATACATAATCTTTTATAATGGTCTCAAGAGTTTTCCCCATTACCTACGCCAGGCTGACTGGTCTATTATTCCCTGTTTTCTCTCTGACTGGTCTATAATTCAGTTTTGTCTCTATCTTCCTTTATAAATAGTGGGCTACATTAGCTACCTTGCAATCTGTAGGAACTATTCCCGAGTATATAGAATCTTGGAAAATGCCCACCAATACATCCATTATTTATGGGGTGAATTCTTTAAGTACTCTGCAATATAGATTATCAGGCCCTGGGGATTTATATGCCTTCAGTCCCATCAATTTCTCCAACTGCCTCCTAAACAGCACAGTGGGTGTAACTACAGTTCAAGAAGGCAACTCACCACCACTTTCTGAAGGGCTATAGGAATGGACAATAGATGCTGGCCTAACCAGCGATGCCCACATCCTGTAAATTAAGTCAAAAAACATTTCCCTGCAAATCCTGATTTTTTTCAGTTCTTCCCCCTCACTAAATCCTGTGTTCGCCAACATTTCTGGCATGTTTTATGTGTCTTTGTGAAGACAGAACCAAAGTATGTATTTAGTTTGTCAGCCATTTATTTGTTTCCCTATTAAAACTTCTTCTGTTCCTGACTGTAAGGAGCTTACATTTTTGTCTTCACCAATGTTTTTCTCTTCACAAAGATATAGATACCTTTATAGTCAGTCTTTATCTTCACCCCAACCTTACTCTCATACTCTATTTCCCCCTTCTTCACCAATCCCTTGATTCTTCTTTGCTGAAATCTAAACTATTCCCAATCCTCAGGTCTGTTGTTTTTTCATGCTTCTTCCTTGGATCAAATACTATCTCTAGTTTCTCTTGTAAGCCATGGTTTGGCCACCCCTCCCATTTTACTTTTGCTCTTGATAGGAATAAATAATAGTTGCAGTCACCCATGCGCTTTTTGAATGTTTGCCGCTGCCAATCCACGGTCATCCTTTTAAGTAACTTTTATAACCTGCCCAGATCCTATTGGCTGGGGACAATTGGTTACCCCATGACTCTTGGTGAATATGAGCTCCCCCAAAGAGGTAATTTCAGTAATATAAATAAAGCTGGCCAGTGTGGTACAGGCTGGAGAAGGAAGCGTCATGAACTACTGCTGCTGTGTACATATTGCTGTAAATAAAGTTATTTTCTGCTTGACTCTACAAACTCCTGCTGGATTCTTCATGGTCCTCACAAAAGTAACGTTTCCCATTCCATCATAGCCAACTCATGCCTCATACCATCGTAGTTTCCTTTATTAATATTCAGGATCCTAGTCTCAGAAGCAACTACTTCACTCTCCATCTTGATAAAGATTTCTATCATATTATGGTCACTCATCCCCAAGATGCCTGGAACAACTCGATTACCTATTATACCTTTTTCATTACACAATAAAAACACAATAACCAATCTAGGAGGGCCTATTCTCCAATTGGCTCCTCAGTGAATTGATTCAGAAACCATCCATATACACTTCCAGGAATTCCATCTCTATGGTATTGTTACGAATTTGATTTGCCCAGTCTACTTTCAGATTAAAGTCACCCATAATTACAAATGTTCCTTTATTGCATGTGTCTCTAATTCCCGTTTAATGCCATTTCCAATATCACCACTAGAGTTTGGGGGTCTAAATACAACTCTACTTAATGGATTTTGCCCCTTAGTGGTTCTAAAATCTACCCATAGAGATTCCACATCGTCGGATCTGATGGCCTGTAACTTCCGGCTCACGGCAGGAAGTCTCGGGCCACCAATTTTTAAAAAGAAATTTGAGCACTTAGCTGCGCTCCCATGATGCGATGGACTTTCCTTTCTCTTTGGCAGCCTCGGGCCTCCAGCGCCACAGGGTGCAGGCTCCAACACACTGCACGAGGAGTGCAGCCTCGTCCCCTTATGATGCAGCAAGCTTGGAAACGACCATTGAGGGTGGACATTTAAACAGTAGATTTGGATTGAAAACAACAGGCAAATGTTTCCACAAGTGTTTAAAAGGTATGTAGAAGTGTTTTAAACAGTTGTTTTGCTACTTCTTTTAAACAGGCATTACAATTGTTTAGAAATAATTTTTAATTTTTTATGATTAAAGGTGATTATTTATAAATGAGCATAAGTTTGGGTATTTGTTTTAAATCTGTGAAACTATTTAAATCTGCACTATATTACAATAATAATCTTTATTAGTGTCACAAGTAGTCTTACATTAACACTGCAATGAAGTTACTGTGTAAATCTCCTCGTCTCCACACTCCGGCGTCTGTTCGGGTACATGGAGGTAGAATTCAGAATGTCCAAATTTCCTAACAAGTATGTTGTTCGGACCTTGTGGGAGGAAATCAGAGCGCCTGGAAGAAACCCACGCAGACACAGGGAGAACGTGCAAACTCCACACAGACAGTGACCCAAGCCTGGAATCGAAATTGGTGCTGGTGCTGTGAAGCCCACCTTTGGACACTAAGGGACAATTTACCACGGCTAATCCACCTAACCTGCACATCTCTGGACTGTGGGTGGAAACCGAAGCACCCGGAGGAAACAGCGGTGGCATGGTGGCACCTTCGATAGCACAGCTGCCTCACAGCACCAGGGACGCTGGTTCAATTCCGGCCTTGGGTGACTGTCTGCTTGGACTTTGTACGTTCTCTCCATATCTGCGTGGGTTTCCTCCAGGTGCTCTGGATTCCTCCCAAAGTCAAAAGATGTTCAAGATAGATGGATTGGCCATGCTAAGTTGCCCCTTAGTGTCCAGGAGTGGTAAGGTCAGGTTCTGGGGATAGGGCAGGGGAATGGACCTAGGTAGGGCACTCGTTCAGAGGGTCGCTGCAGACGTGATGGGTTGAATGACCTCCTTCTGTACTGTAGAAATTCTATGATTCTATTTCATGGTTCTAGGAAATCCATGCGTACACGGGGAGAATGTACGAACACCACACAGTCACCCAAGGTCCAAATTGAACATGGGTCCCTGGTGTTGTGAGGCAGTAGCGCTAACCAGTGTGCTGCCGTGCTACCCGTGTTAAATATGTTTGTGCCTTATTTACTTCAATTTTTTTATTCATTTTGACTATCTCCTAATTAAATGTTGTGTTTTGATGTTTCAGTAAGACATTCGCAGAAGTTTGTCGAGGTTAAGTGAAATATTTATTTACAAAAATAATTTTATAAATACAAGACTTTGAAATCAGTTAACATTTAACTTATTTTCTCACTTAAACACAACGATTCCGTCTTTTTTTAAAGGTGGGGATGGCGGGAGGGAGGGAGGTAGGGAAGGGTGGAGGGGAGGAAGAGGAGGAGAAGGGAAGGGTTTAGACATTTTGTTTGTTAATTGACAAGCTCAACGCCCAAAAGCAGCAGCTGCTGAAGCGCAGTGTCCTGGAACATCTCCTCTGACATCATTGTGGGATGTCCTTTGGCAGTACACTCTTCGGGGTGGGTGATTGATTTACTGAAATACCTGTCAGAGAGATAGTTGACATTAGCTTACAGAAGACTTGCATTTATCCACTAAGGCATTAAACTTTGTTAAAGCATTTAAAGTAATCACTGAGGCTTCTAAGGATAAACATGACATCAGGGTGACAACTCAGGTTAAAATACATTGCAAAATCCAAATGTACTTTAGCTCTGAATCAGATCGGAGGCCAGGCGTGCAGACCTTGATGGAGACAAAAGCGGCAGTATCGAGACCACAATCTTCCAAACCCAAATCTGCTGGGCCGCCCATATGCTTAGGATGTCAGAGTTCCGACTGCCAAAGTAAATCTTCTTCATCCAGCTCAAGGAAGTATCAAAGAACAAATAACAAAGGACAATACAGCACAGGAACAGGCCTTTTGGCCCTCCAAGCCTGCGCCGATTATGTGTCTTATCTAGACCAACCACCCGTATCCTTAAATATTCCGTCTGTTCATGTGCCTATCCAGATAAATCTTAAAGGTCGCTAACGTACCTGCCTCAACCACTTCACTTGGCAGTGCATTCCAGGCCACTTCCCCCGCACATCACCACTGAACCTACCTCCCTCACCTTGAACTTGTTTCCCCTTGTAATTTTCAATTCCGCCCTGGGAAAAAGCCTCCAACAGTTCACCCTATCTATACCCCTAATAGTAAGTAGTCGTACAACACCAGGTTAAAGTCCAACGTGTTTGTTTCAAATGTTACACATTTTGGACTTTAACCTGGTGTTGTATGACTTCTTACTGTGCTCACCCCAGTCCAACGCCAGCATTTCCACATCATGTATACCCCTGATCATTTTATAAACTGCTAACAGGTTGCCCCTCAGCCTCTGTCTCTCTAGGGAGAACAATTCCAGTTTATTCAATATCTCTTCACAGCTGATACCATCCAAACCAGGCAACATCCTGGAAAACCTTTTCTGTGCTCTCTCCAAAGCCTCCACGTCCTTCTGGTAGTGCGGTGACCAGAATTGGACACAGTATTCCGAATGTGGCCTAACCAGCGTTCTATATAACTGTAACATAATTTTTGAGCTTTTATACTCTATACCCTATCAAATGAAGGCAAGCATGCCATGTGCTTTCTTTACAACTCTTTCCACCTGTGCTGCCACTTTTAAAGATGTGTGGACCTGCACACCCAGATCTCTCTGTGTCTCTATGCTCCTGACGGTTCTGCCATTTATTTTAGAACTCCGACCTGAATTGGATCTACCAAAATGCATCACCTCGCATTTGTCCAGGTTAAATTCCATCTGCCATTTCTCTGCCCAATTTTGCAGCCTATCTATATTCTGTTGTATTCTCGACAATCTTCATCACTATCCGCAACTCCTGCAATCTTCATTGGTCCATGTTCAACTTCTTAGAAGGACAAGTGGCGTACAGCCGCATGAAATTGAGCAATAACAGGTCTGTGATGCCCTTAGATGTCTGGGGCTGTGCACGCCCCGCACTGAATGGATCAGCGTGTGTCTACCCTATGCCACCAGGTGTGGGCAACCCGTTGAACTCCATTGATGAGGGGATTGAGAATTGCCATTATTTCCCATGAACAAGGAATTCCCAGTAAGTGTGGGTCATAAGCTCGCGCTGATTAAGTCCCTGCCCTTTGTACACACCACCAGTAAAAAAAAATCCTAGTCTTTCTTTCATTTAGTAAATTAACTTAAAAGTTGCTGTTTGGATTTGAAGAAGGTTAGAAGAAGGTGAGTTTTTAAACCAGCTTTGAACAGAGTTTACTCAGGCTCTACTTGCAGCTGCAGCTTGTTAATTAGTTAATTGGATTCGGCCAGTTTACAGAGGCTAGAGTCAGAAAGAATAAAGGTGAGCCACTTACAGTGCTGACTTTGGGTGCATTTGAGTGCTAAAGTGAGAGTTTGGTGACTGAGGGAGCTAGGTGAGGAGGGAGCAAGGTGCTCCTTTCATTTAATTTCCTACAGTTCCTCAAAGAGCATAATTGGAGCAGGGATTTACAGAGAGCACAGCTGATTGGGAGCAGAGTTCCAGTTGGTTTACGGGGCAGCTACATTCTGTAAGGTAAAAGTTGTTTATTTATTTTTACGTTTTTGTTTTTTAGGGGCAGCAAGCTATCTTTGTATCATTTAGCAGAGTCACCAATTTTAGAGGGTTCACTTGAGAGAGTAGCAGCAGTGTATATGTATATATATATGTATTTGTTTTTTTAAGGGCCTAACGGGAGTTTAATATTTTTTTTCCCTTTTAAATCTTTTTGCGAATTCAGATCAGAGGGGATGGAGGCGAGAGCAGTTGCATGCTCCTCTTATAGGATGTGAATGGTGAGGAACACCACTGGTGTCCCCACTGGCTACACATGCAGGAAGTGCACCCAGTTCCAGCTCCTCAGAGACCGTGTTAGGAAACTGGAGCTGGGTGAACTTTGGATCATCTGGGAGGCAGAGGGGGTGATAGGGAGGTGTTTCAGGGAGGTAGCCACATCTAAGGTGCAGGACAAGAGTAGCTGGGTTACAGTCAGGGAAGGAAAAGGAAAGGGCAGGCAGTGCAGGGATCCCCCGTGGCCATTCCCCTTAAAAACAAGCATACCATTTAGGATGCTGTTGGGGGGATGACCTATCGGGGGAAGGCCCTGGTGGCCAGGTCTCTGGCACTGAGCCTGGCTCAGTGGCTCAGAAGGGAAGGGGGAAGAATAGAAAAGCAATAGTAATAGGAGACTGAACGGTTAGGGAAACGAATAGGAGCTTCTGTGGTCGTGAATGAGACTCCCGGAAGATATTTTGCTTCCCGGGTGCTAGGGTCAGGGATGTCTCAGATCGAGTTTACAGGACTCTTAAAGGGAAGGGGGAGCAACTAGAAGTTGTGGTGCACATAGGCACTAATGGCATAGCTAAGGAAAGGGATGAGGATCTAAAACGTGATTTTAGGGAGTTAGGCTGGAAGCTAAAGAACAGAACAAGCAGAGTAGTAATCTCCAGATTGCTATCGATGCCATGTGCAAGTGAGGCAAGGAACAGGGAGCGATGGCAGCTGAACACGTGGCTACAGGGCTGGTGCAGGAGGGAAGGCTTCAGATATGTGGATCATTGGGATACCTTCTGGGGAAGGTGGGACCTGTACATGAAGGGTGGATTGCACCTAAACTGGAGGGGCACCAATATCCTGGGTGGGAGGTTTGCTCGAGCTCTTTGGGAGGGTTTAAACTAGTTTGGCAGGGGGGATGGGATCAGAGGATAGAATAGCTGTTGAACAGCAGAAATAGTATGCAGCGAGTCTGTGAGGAAGGATAGACTGTTGATAGGGCAAAGTTGCACTCAGTGGAATGGGTTAAAGTGTGTCTGTTTCAATGCAAGGAGTGTCAGGAAGAAGGGAGATGAACTTAGAGTATGGATCAGTACTTGGAACTATGATGTTGTGGCCATTACGGAGACATGGATTTCACTGGGGCAGGAATGGTTGTTAGATGTTCCAGGGTTTAGATGTTTTAAGAAGAATAGGGAGGGAGGTAAAAGAGGATGGGGAGTAGTACAGTTAATTAGGGAATGCAACACAGCTGCACAAAAGGAGGTAGTCAAGGATGTTTTGTATACTGAGTCAGTATGGGTGGAAGTCAGAAACACTTTATTCGGTGTTTTCTATAGACTCCCTAATAGCAGCAGAGAGATGGAGGAACAGTTTGGGCGGTAGATCTTGGAAAGGTGCAGAAGTAACAGCGTTGCTGTCATGGGTAACTTCAACTTCCCCAACATTGACTGGAACCTCCTTACTGCAAATGGTTTGGATGGGGCACATTTTGTCAGGTGTGTACAGGAAGGATGTGGATGCTTTGCAGAGGGTGCAGAGTAGATTTACCAGGATGCTGCCTGGACTGGAAGGCATGTCTTATGAAGAAATGTTGAGGGAGCTAGGGCTTTTCTCACTGGAGTGAAGAAGGAAGAGAGGTGACCTCATAGAGGTGTACAAGGTGATGAGAGACATAGATAGATTGGATAGCGAGACTTTTCCCCAGGACGGAAATGGCTGTCACGAGGGGACATAATTTTAAGGTGATTGGAGGAAGGTATTGGGGAGATGTCAGGCGTAGGTTCTTTCCACAGAGAGTGGTTGGACCGTGGAATGCACTGCCAGCAGAGGTGGCGGAGTCAGAGTCATTAAGGACATTTAAGCAACTCTTGGACAGGCACATCGACAGCAGTAACTTGAAGGGGTGTGCGTTAGGTTGATCTTAGATTAGGATAAATGGTCAGCACAACATTGTGGGCCGAAGGGCCTGAACTGTGCTGTACTGTTCTATGTTCATCACTACCCACAACTCCTGCAATCTTAGTATCATCCGCAAACTTGCTAATCAAACTTGCCAAACCGCTACATTTTCTTTCAAGTCATTTCTATATATTACAAAGAGCAGAGGTCCAGTGCTGATCCCTGCGGATCACCACTATTTACAGACCTCCATTCGGAAAAACACCCTTCCACTGCCACCCTCCGTCTTCAATGGCCAAGCCAGTTCTGGATCCATCCAGATAGTTCACCCCTGACCCCATGTGATCTAATCTTTTGCACCAATCTGCCATGAGGGACCTTATCAAATGCTTTACTAAAATCCATATTGACAACATCCACAATCCTTTCCTCGTCAATCATTTTTGTCACCTCCTCAAAAAACTCAATTAAATTAGTGAGATATGGCCTCCCTTGTGCAAAACCATGTTGGCTGTCGCTAATACGATCATTCACTTCCAGATATGCATGGATCCTATCTCTGAGAACCTTATCCAACAATTTCACTATCACTGATGTCAAGCTCGCTGGCCTACAATTACCCAGATTATCCTTGCAACCCTCCTTAAATAACGGTACAACATTGGCTATCCTTCAATCCTCTGGGATTTCACCTGTGGCCAACGAGGACACAAAGATTTCTGTTAGAGGCCCAGTGATTTCATCTTTTGTCTCCCTCAATAATCTGGTATAGATGCCATCTGGCCCTGGGGCTTTGTCTACTTTAATGCTTTTTAACACACCTAAAACTGCCTCCCTCTTAATAATGACCTGTTCTAAAGTGTTTACACATCCGCCTGAGACACCACCTATCAACATGTCCCTCGCCTTTGTGAATAGCAATGCAAAATACTCATTAAGGATCTCACCTACTTCCTTTGGTTCTACATATAATTTCCCTCATTTGTCCTTGAGTGGACCAACTTTCTCTCTAGCTACCATCCTGTTCCTAATATACGTATAAAATGCCTAGATCCTGAACAAGAGGAGGATAAGGGAAGCCTTCAAAGACACAGTGGCTTACCTCAAGAAATGGAACATAGACATCAATGCCTGGGAGATTTTTGCTCAGAAGATACCTACTTGGAAGAACCTCCTGATTTAAGGATCTCAATTCTTTGAAAATACCTGATGGCAAAAGAAGGCCCGGAAAAGGAGCCTGAGAGCCTGAGAAAGAAATACCTGCGACCTTGCGTCCAAGGACTAATCCTATCTTTTGGAAACTCCTATTCTATCCATTATAGTCCCTTTGATGGAATAACATTGTCATAACAAGCCAAAGTTTTAAAAAAAAAAATTTCTTCCTTGCAGTTTAAGAATATTTATAAATTCTAAAAACTAATAAAATAAAATATAAATATAATAATACAATAATATAAAACATTAGCCTACCCTACCAAAAAACTGTCTCCCAATGTTTCCTGCCTCTGCAAAACCGAAATTTTCAGTGAAAATAAAAAGGGTAAATACTTAACTAAAATCTGAGTTAGTGGTCCAAATTAGCATTGTAGCTGGATTTGGATTTGGATTTTGTTCATTGTCACTTGTACCAAGGTACAATGAAAAGTATTTTTCTGCGAGCACCTCAACAGATCATTAAGTACACGAAAAGAAAAGGAAATAAAAGAAAATGCATAATAAGGCAACACAAGGTACACAATGTAACTACATAACACCGGCATCGGATGAAGCGAGTGGAGTGTGAATAAGGTCAGTCCATAAGAGGGTAATTTAGGAGTCTGGTAACAGCGGGGAAGAAGTTGTTTTTCGAAATATTTCGAAGCTATCCACCACCCCTCAGTCGGCTGCCCGACTCACAGCTGGTTCCATCACTGGGAAAGCATCTCTCTCCCACTGTGGTAGATGCCTGCTATTTTCCCAGCCACCACCATGCAGGCAGCCAATCCTAGCCATTTTGCATCTACTGTCTCCATCTCTTTTCACAATTTTAAAGATGATTTTAGGGTCACCCCTCGGTCATATATTTTCAAGAGATAAGACACTCAGCCTCTTCATCCTCTCCAGATCTACATACCCCCATATTTCTGGTAGTTATTGTCCCTATAAATCTTCTTTGTACCCTCTCCAATGCTTGTAATAATTTTTTTACATAAGAGGGTGACTAGAATTCCACGGAGTGCTCCAATTGTAACCAAATCAAAATTCTGTACAAGCTGTGCATAGTTCCTTTGGTTTTTGATTAAAGCCCTCAGAGCATTGTTTGCTTTTTATGGCCCTGCTAACCTGTAATGTTACTTTTAACCAGATTGTTTTCTCCGCTATCCCATTTTTACAAGAATGGTTCCAGAGATGAGACACTACAGTTATGAGGATAGATTGGATATGTTTGGACTGTTCTCCTTGGAGAGAAGTAGGCTAAGAGGAGATTCGATATCGATGTTAAAGATCATGAGGGGCAGGAGAGGGTAGATAGCCAGAAACTGGTCCCCCTCTGATGCTCGATCAGTGACTCCAGAAGCGAGATTGGATGACAATTGAAGGCTTTATTGGACTAGATGTTTCCCCCAGCAGCGCAGGTACAGAATCTAGGGGTGGGACCTAGGAATCTAGGTCCCATCTAGGGGTGAAAAAAGCACAACAGCGCCTACACTTCCTCAGGAAACTAAGGAAACTTGGCATGTCCACATTGACTCTTACCAACTTTTACAGGTGCACCATTGAAAGCATCCTATCTGGCTGCATCACAGTGTGGAACGGCAACTGCATGGCCCAAGATCACAAGAAATCATAGAGACTCGTGAACATAGCCCAGTCCATTACATGAACCCGCCATCCACTGACTATCTACACCTCCCGCTGCCTTGGGAAAGCGGGCAGCATAATCAAAGACCCCTCCCACCTGGTTTACTCACTCCTCCAACTTCTTCCATCGGGCAGGAGATACGAAAGTCTGAGAATACGCACAAACAGATTCAAAAACAGCTTCTCTCCCGCTGTTACCAGACTCTTAAATGACAGATCTAATGGCCTGATCTGATTAATACTATACTTCTGTATGCTTCACCTGATGCTGGTGTCTACGTATTTACATTGTGTACCTTGTGTTGCCCTATTATGTATTTTCTTTTCATGTACAAATGATCTGTTTCAGCTACACACAGGAAATACTTTTCACTGTACCTCGGTACACGTGACAATAAAACAAATCCAATCCAACCCAAATGCATTATATCAACAGAGGCTTAGGGACTGAAAGAAAAGAGTAGAAATAAACCAGTTATTCTCGGGTTGACAGTGAGGCGATGTAAGAATCAGTCCTGTAGCCTCAGCTACTTACAATCTATATTAATAAATTAGATGAATAATGTAATGTATACGTTTGTTAACAATACAAAATTTGGTGGAAAAGTGAACTGTGAAGACGTCACAAAGAGGAACAAAATTGGATGAAGTTTGTAAAAGGGTGTGGGGATCATGGTATGTGGTTACCCAATGCAAGCAGTGTACAAACTTGGTGCTATCCACTAATTTAAATGATAAACTGACAGTTTAGCACTAAATATGCTATTGAATGGCAGCGTGCCTGAATAGGGGGGGGGGGGGGGGGGGGGGAGAGAGCAAGGTTATGTGAGGAGAGCATCCCTCAAAGGTAGCCTACAATACATAAAGCCAAACTGTAAGTCTTAAAGGGAAGGTGCATTCTTTTTGCTGCAAGTTGCAGAACTTTTCGTGTAAGAGAGTCTGAGCAGGAAAATAGCAAAAGAAGGCAGAGATCATATTCCAAGGTTATCTAACTTGATAACTTGAAGCAGAAGTTGGACATGAGGAAAGTGGTCTTCTTTCCGCAGGGGGACAGGAGTACCCTCCACAGACAGAGTTATAAGGAGCAGCCAACCATAAGTGCCAATGCAAGCAGTCCAGCTTCAAGGACTTGGGTGAAATGCAGGAAGATGTTTGATGATCTCATGTGAGTGGAGAAAGGTCATGAATAATCTTCAAATGTCATAGCCTTGGAAGTGAACCACGAACTTCACAGATTATTCCATTCACTTTATAAATGAAGGTTAAGTATATACATGGTGTAGGAATTCGGACTCTAAACGATTAGTTTCTTGGGGGTCGGTTTGCAGGATTGATGGAGCTGGGAGCGAAGTATGAGCTGGAGCAGGGGAAATATTTGGATACGTGCAGGTCTGAGACTTTGTCAGAAAGGAGATACAAAGCTTCCCAGTACAGCCGGCATCCACATTGCTGGAAGAGGTGCTGAGGACAGGGGGACTGGAGAAGGGAGTAGTGTTGCCTGTTTACGGGGCTATTTTGGAAGAGGAGAAGGCACCGCTGGAAGGGATCAAGGCAAAGTGGGAGGAAGCGGTTTTTTTTTAATTTAGAGTACCCAATTCATTTTTTCCAATTAAGGGGCAATTTAGCATGGCCAATTCACCTACCCTGCACATCTTTGGGTTGTGGGGGCGAAACCCACGCAAACACGGGGAGAATGTGCAAACTCCACATGGACAGTGACTCAGAGCCGGGATCGAATTTGGGACCTCGGCGCCGTGAGGCAGCAGCACTAACCACTGCGCCACCATGCTGCCTGTGGGAGGAAGAGTTGGGAGAGGGTATGGAGGAGGGGTTCTGGTGTGAGATGCTCCGGAGGGTGAACGCCTCCACCTCATGCGTGAGGTTGGGGCTGATACAGCCGAAGGTGGTGTATAGAGCACATCTCACAAGGGCGAGGATGAGCTGGCGCTTTGAGGGGGTAGAAGATGTGTGTGAATTTTGCGAGGGGGGGCCCCCAGCAAATCACGTTCATATGTTTTGGTCCTGTCCAAAGCTGGTGGTTTACTGGAAGGAGGTTTTAGGGTAATCTCTAAAATTGTGCACGTGAAATTGGACCGGGCCCTTGGGAGGCCATATTCGGGGTGTCAGACCAGCTGGAGTTGGAAAAGGGTGCGGAGGCAGGTGTTGTAGCTTTCGCCTCGTTGATCACCCGCAGGTGGATCTTGTTGGGATGGAGATCAACCTCTCCTCCCTGTGCCCTGGCGTGGCGGAGGGACCTGCTGGAATTCTTAACTCTTGTGAAGGTCAAATTTTTACTGAGGGGAAGGATGGAGGGGTTCTACAATTCATGGGCGTTATTCATTGTGCACTTTTGAGAATTAGATTACATTGAACATTGCTGGTGGGGTGGGGGGCTTGGAGGGTTGGGGGGAGGGGGACTGTGTGTGTTCATGGTGACTATGGGTGATTCCTGATTTCTTTTTGTTATTTGTTTATGTTAACAAATGGGCTAATGTTTGGGGGTTTGTTGGGAGGATGGGATTGTTGTTATTGATATGGGGATTGACACTGTTTTCATTCCTGATTATTGTTTATTGTTGGTGATTGTAAATTTGGGAGAAAATGTGAAAATGGAGGAGAATAAAAATATTTTTAAAAGAAGTATATACATGGTGGAGGGTACTAATAGGATGATTGCTTGAGCACATATAAAACGTACCTCTGATATGTTTCCAATATGTGGTCGATATGTTTGCTATATTTAAATTCATCGCTGCATGTAATCATTTCCTTGCGTCTTAATGAGCTCCATCCTGTGCTCAATCCTGCAGTCGGTCAATGGGGGTTTCCCATTGTGGTTACCCCATGGCGTCAGGAAACATGCAGGCCGGCGGACTGGAGGATCCCACCAATGGAGAATTCCACTGACAATGTTCCAGCCACAACTACTTCCTGTGGTAACGAATTCCGCAGGCTCACCACTCTCTGGGTGAAGAGGTTTCTTCTCACCTCCTTAATGGTCTACCCCATATGCTAAGTCTGTGACCCGTGGTTCTGGACACACCCACTATCAGGAACATCCTTCCTGCATCTATCGTGTCTATTTCTGTTAGCATTTTATAGGTATCTATGTGATGTCCCCTCATTCTTCTGAACTCCAGCAAATAAAATCCTCACTGATGCAATCTCTCCTCGTACGTCTGTCCCATCATCCCAGGAATCCCAGGGGGGTGAGGGGGGGGGGAGGGCCGTGAAGCCCCCACGAGACTGGTGCGATATCCAGGCATGGACCGCTATTGTCGCGGCCTGCAAGACAATCATCTTCCTACGCACCCCACTGACCACCCACTGTAGCCCCTGGGACTGCACAGTGACACTGGTCTTTGGTTGCTACCCTGCACCCCAGCCCCCACTCTCCCACCCTCCACACCACCTCACCCTCCACCAAACCCCCCCCCCTCCCACAACCAGCCGCCACCCACTGGCGAGGCATCACGCAGCCAATCTAAGGGCAACGTTCACAATAGCCACGACAGGAGGGATGCCGGATGGGTGGCGCAGAGCATACCGCAGGCATACACAGTGCCAGCCGACGGTATCCCTGACAGCAGGGATGGGCAACAGGGCCAGAGGCCCCATGTGTCGGGCACTGACGGGGCCAGGGGTGTGGGGATGGGGGAGAAGGAGCGGGGGACATGCAGGGGCAGAGTTCGCATTGCCAATGGATGGGACCGTGCAGCCTGTTGGACCTCATTGGGCACGGGGCTACTCACCATGCTAACATGTCAGCCTTTCACTCCCTGCAGACAATGGATATTGAAATTCAACCAGCAATGGTGGCCTTCCTGTTAGTCGGTGCAGCCCTGGTTGATGCACTGTTGCTGTACAAACTGGAGCTGCCCGAGGAGGAGCGGGCAGCAAAGGAACAGGAGGCAGCCGCTGAGGATGGAGACGGCCGCCCAACAGGCTGAGAAGAAGGAGGTGCAAACGAGGTGCTGCATGAGGCCTCATGTGTACCAGCAGCATCTGTCATTTGAAGACTTGCTGGACCGGTCATGTCGTTGAAGATTCCGGCTGAGCAGGAGGACCATAAGGCATATCTGCCAGATCATGGTGCACCTGACTCTGCAGGGGAATGGAGGAGGTCGCCCGCTTTCGGTGCCTGTCAAGGTGATGGTCACCCTGAACTTCTACACCTTGGGCTCCTTCAAGGTGCCGAGTGGAGACCTATCCAGGATCTCACAGAGCATGGAGCACAGGTTCATCTGCGCAGTCACGGAAGCCCTATGTCGGCACAATGCATCCACTTCAATGCGGGACGAGCCCACCAAGATGCCTTGGCAGCGAGGTTCGCCGCCATCGCCGAGATGACCCGCAACTAGGGGGTGATCAACGGGATGCATGTTAACCTCGTGAACACCTGCAGATGAGAGGCCGCTCCACACAAACTGAAAGGGGTCCCACTCGATGAACGTGCAGCTGGTTTCTGACTATCAGATGCATATCATGCACGTCTGCACCTGATACACGGGGAGTATGTACAACGCCTTCTTCCTGGCTCACTTGACGATTCCTTGCCACTCCGTGGTGCACCCCTGGCTGGGGGGTTGGTTTCTGGGTGGCAGGGGTTATCCACTGTGGCCATGGATGGTGACGCCTATCCGGAGGCCACAGGCTGACACGGAGATCCACTACAACACACCCATGCCACGACAGAGATTGATTGAGTGGCGCTTCAGCCTCCTGAAGAAGTGGTTCAAGTGCCTGGACTGCTCTCTGGAGGGCTCTCCAGTCTAGCGCTGGGATTGTTGCCTGCATCGTGGCGTCCTGCTGCATCCTTCACAACTTTGCGCAGCAAAGGAGCGACCTGCTGGAGGAGGAGGGTGAAGGCTAGGCCTTGACTGACGAGGAGGATGCAGGGGTGGGTGAGGATGGGCAAGACATGAGGCCCGGGCAGGCAAAGCAGGCTGTACAACGTGTGCACCAGGGCCAATGAGCAGAGGACGCTCTGATCGCCTCCAAATTCACCGACTAGGGGGACGACTGGTCAGGGGCACGGACACCGCCTCCCAACTCCATACACCCACCACCCTCCTCAGGCCAGCCCCCCTCCTGGACTGCAGCCTCCTCCGTGATACATACCTGCTGCAGTTTGGGGTGGGGGCCTGGGTTGACAGTAACAGCGGGTCTGATCCATGGGATGGGGGATGATGACAACCCACACTGCGATGAGCTCCGGTGCGCCACATCAATTGACAATATCTGACTCCTGCCCATGGTAGCACTTTCCACTGTCCACCTGGGTGACCCCTGCATGTGAGCTGGCCATTCCATCACACGGTCCCATCAAATTCCTGGATTGCAGAGGTGGGGACAGTGGGGTGTGGGGACGGTGGAGGGGTCGGGGGGGAGGATGAGGGTGGGACACCTAAGCAGTGAGCGCTGGCTGAACTACATTCCCTGAGCTGAGCCCACCCACAACATACGCCAATTCCCTCTTTCCCCCACCCATGCCCCCTCTGCGGCCAGCCCAGACCAGTCCACCCCTCACACTCTTTGACAGGGCACTGAGGCAGGTTGTAAGATTGTGCACAGGTGTTAAATGTGGAAACATATATACAGATATGTGCCCTAGTCCCAATCACTAAAATTCACCCTGCTCCCCTGCCAACTTAACTGGTGTCTACTTTTCTGGCCTTACGGGCCCTAACGCTACATCTAGGTGAATCCCCAGATGGTACAGCAGGAGCGGAGGTGGCCTGCTGCGATTCCCGCCCTGTGATCTGGGTCTCCTTTGTCGGGCGTCTTCTGGGACAACCAAGCCTGGATGGGCCCAGCTGCTGCTCGGGCATCCCAGGTGGCATGGTGCTTCCCTGTTCGGCCCGCTGCCCACCAGATGCGCCAGAAACAGGAGGAAGGGAATCTTAGATGCTGCAATGTTCTGGCTCTTCCCCTCTGGGAATCACCGGCCCCGGTCCAATCACCTCCTTGGCCACGTGGATTTTGCTGGCCCCGGACTACTACGTGGGAGGGGCGTGCGAGTGGAGCTAACCCCTGAGGCTCCTTTGCCAACTGGTGCTGCCAGTTCTAGAGGCCCGCTGCAGTCTCGACCAGGGTCTGCATTCTCGCGGCCATGGGACACAGGGTATGGACCACCTCTGTCTGGGACTGCGCCACATCATGCTGTCACTGTGCCATCACCTTCTGGGTCTGTGACACATCAACCATCTCCCTCTGGGACTGGGCCACCTCCATCTGCATCTATGCCAAGTCAGCCAGCATCTGGGCAATGCCGCTGCTGCTCTTAGCCATGGCCCTCAGGAGCGCCTCTGAAATGTCCAGGTGGCTCCGGCACATGGCTGCCTTTGAAAGGGTTGCCCTGACCTAGACCTTAGCCACTGCATGCACAGATTCCCCAGGCGTTGGACATGCTGATCCACAGTCGAAACCCTCGCCCCCAAGGCCTCCACCACGGACGCTATCCGTGGGGTCTGGCCTGGATGGCACGCATGGCCTGCACCACCTCCTGCTCTTGCACGTGGTTGGACACCTCCAACTGCACCTGCAGGTGTTGGATGCTCGCCAACAACCCCTCATGTAGTCCCTGGCTCTGCGACTGCATCTCCATGATTGATGGGACTGTCTGTTCCAGAAGCCCAAAATTCATCTGGATGGTATCCCTGAGGTTGGCCTCCCCATCAACTGTCAGGAGCTCCTACCTCCAACTGCTGTACTGGATCATCTGTGTGCTGAACACCAGATAATGTCCCAGGAACCTCTTCACCATGGTGCCCAACCGAGGTGAGTGTCTCTGGAATGGTGGAGGGTGTTGGAGACAGCTGTGACGGGAAATCTGTGTCATCATCGGACTCGAACTCCGGGGTGTCCTGGGTCGGGTTGATGGCTCCCCTCTGTATCAGTATCATTATCCTTGCTGCTCGGCACCCAGGGCTCTTGTTCTTGCTGTGGCTGGGGACAGGGTATACCAGAAAGACCCACCCCACCAACAGGTTCTGCAAACACAAGACAGGACGCATGATTAGTTCGCGGGCCAGGGGGGTGTAGGGGTGGCGGGGGTGTGTGGAGCGGGGGTGAGGGAATGGTGTGGGGGTGGTGTGGGGTTGAGGATAGTGTGGTGGTGAGGGTGGTTCTGGGTTGAGGGTGGTGTGAGGGTGGTTGGGGGTGAATTTGGTGATGGGATTGGGGAATCACAACTCAGCAGTGTGACATTATACAAATGTACAGCATGTGAAGAGTTAATGTTATGTTAAGCCTAGCCATTAGAGGGAGCTAAGGAACAATACTATAAATTGCACTGACTCTTAAGATAAGGGGAGGAGTTTAGACTGGAGTTGATAATGATAAGATTCATAATGTTTTGCAGAGTTAGTTAAGATATAATAGTTATAATGAGTAGAAAGAGATAGTGTTAGTGAGTGTGGTTTAATTCTTACATGTATGTTTGCTATTGAGAATAAGCGTCGAACATAAATGTAGTAGCGTTAATAAAATTAGTTTAGTTCTTTAAAAGAGCTTTGTGTATCTTTGTGATCACTACGCCTTCCATCCTGGAAACCCCACACAAAGATCACCACAAGCGAGGTGTCACTTTCTTGCCCGAGGCCTATCTCCACCTTGGTGACTGCCCTTTCCTTGGGCCCACCAACCATGTCCAGGGCCTGCTGTTCTGCCGCGGGGAGGTGCCGCAGGTCCAGCAGTCCCTCTCCAGTCTTCTCCCGCTCCCAGCTGTTATGGCCGACTTTTTCCTGGAGGGGGGAACAGAAACTGCACAGTTTTAGCATGAATGCATCCCAGGGGGTGGGTAGTTGGTGGCTTCAGTGGCCAGGGCACCCAGCAATGGTTGTCGGTATGGATGCCGGCATGTGGTGCACGGTGAGTGTCCGGCTGCTCTTGGGGTCAGGGGGGGTAGGGTTACGGGTGTGGGGATGGGGGATTGGTGCCGGGGGCACAATGCTGCCTATTCACCCTGGCCGCCCTGAGGAGGTTGTGCAGTTTATTTTGGCACTGCTTGCTGGTCAAGATGGCATTGCTCGTGGCACGTTGCCTCTGCCACCCCGACACAGCAAAAGGCATCAGATGGTAGCCTCCTTCCCAGGCTGGGGTACAGCGTGGCCTTCCTCTCCTCCACGGCATCCAACAGTAACTCAAGCTTGGTGTCAGTGAATCTTGGATCCACTCTCTTTGCTGCCATCTTGTTGTCTGAGATGGTGGGTGTTGGGAGTGAAGTGTGTATATGCGCCTGCAGCTTGTCAGTCTACTGAGTGTGAACCATGAATCCAGCAAATCTGGCACCGCTTCTCATTAGAATCGATTGTGTTCCATGTGGCGCCAGTGCTATCCCTCAACGGTTGCTCAATCGGTCCAGGTGTGTCGTCAGTTTTGCTGTCGTAGAAGTCCACAAATCCTGCACCGGCATCAACACTTAGCCTCAGGAATGGAGATTTCTGCTGACAATTTCTCACTTTCACCCTTGCAGCCACCAGCTCGAAGGCTGGCACTACTTGCCTTTTTAACTGTTTGCTGTACCTGCATACTTACTTCCTGTGGCTGATGAACAAGGATACCCAGCTTTCTTTGTATGTCAACATTTCCCAATCTATCATCATTGAAATAATACTTTGCCAGTCTGTTTTTCCTACTGAAGTATATAACTTGACATTTATCCATGTTTTAATGCATCTGCCCTGTATTTGCCCACTCATTCGACTTATCCAAATAACATTGAAGCCTCTTAGTAATAATAATAATCTGTATTGTCTCAAGCAGGCTTACATTAACACTGCAATGAAGTTACTGTGAAAAGCCCCTCATCGCCACACTCCGGCACCTGTTCGGGTACACAGAGAGAGAATTCAGAATGTCTAATTCACCTAATAAACATGTCTATCGGGACTTGTGGGAGGAAACTGGAGTGCCTGGAGGAAACCCACTCAGACACGGGGAGAATATGCAGACTCCTCACAGGCAGTGACCCAAGCCGGGAATCAAAGCCGGGTTCCTGGTGCTGTGAAGCAACAGTGCTACTCACTGTGCTACGTGCTGCCCTTAAATCGAGGCCCTGCAGCCGCATCCTTCTACTGCCAGAGCTTACTGTATTTGAAATTGTGACAGCGGTGGGATTCAAACTCACCTTGTGAGACGAGAACCTTACTCCAGTGCCTTAGAGCACTCGGCCATGCGATCACGCTGGGGAAAATCCTCCTCTTCACCACTTACATTCCCACCAAGTTTTGTGTTGTCAGAAAACTTGGAAATATTACATTTGGTTCACTCATCAAAATCATTAATGTATATTGTGAAAAGCTGGGCCCAAGCACTGATCCCTGCGGCAACCCATGAGTCACTGCCTGCCACTTTGAAAAGTGCTCATTTATTCCTTCTTTCTGTTTACTGTCTGCTAACCAATTCTCAATCCATGCCAATATATTATCCCCAATCCTAAGTGTTTTATTTTTATACACTAACCTCTTATGTGGGACTTTATCAAAAACTTTCTGAAAAAACTCCAGTCTGTTCTCAAAAAACTCCAGTCGGTTTGTCAAACATGATTTCACTTTCATAAAACCTTTTTGACTTTGTCTAATTCTGTTGAAGTTGTCTGAGTGCCCTGTTATCGCATGCATGAAAATAGACTCTCGCATTTTCCCTCACACTGAAATTAGGCTCATCGGTCTGTAATTCCCTGTTTTCACCCTCTGTCCTTTTTTGCCACCCTCCAATCTGCCAGAACTGTTCCACAATCTACAGAACTTTGCAAGATGACAACCGACGCATTCATTACTTCCATGGCCATCTCCTGTAGCAGATAAGATCCCTGCAATTGAGGACCAAAACTTTCACACATGCAGTTCACTCTCTGTTGACTTCAACAACTATTTAAGGAGGGTATAAGCGGAGGAGGCATTGTGTGAGGGGGCTAGCTTGAGTGCTTCCGCTGCAACCCCCCTGGTATTCACCCCGGGGAAGTATATGGGAAGTCGGGTGGTGGTGTCCTCCTGAAAGATCTGGAGCCAGTTGAGGCAGCATTTTGGTTTGGGGGACATGTCGTTGTTGGCTCCTATTTGTGGGAATCACTGGTACGTCCCAGCAGAGTTGGATGCAACATTTAAGCGGTGATATAGTGGGGAGGGTGGGACGGGTGAAAGGTTTGTTCTTAGAAGGTAGATATGCTAGCTTTGAGAAGTTGCGGGAGAAGCATGGATTGACAAGTGGGGGGGGGGGGGGGTGCGGAGGGCGGATTCTGACATCTATAGTTGCAAGATTTGGTGCGGAAGGAGTTGTCGTCGTTCCCTCGACTGCCAGATTTCAACTTGCTTGATAGTTTGCTCTTGCCAGTTGATTTGGGGGATGGGTGAATTGTGGACATCTATGAATGGCTGGTGGACGCAGGGAAAACACCAATTGAGGAGATAGAGCAGAGGTGGGAGGAGAAGTTGGATATGGATTTGAGATGTGGAGGGTGGAGTGAAATTATGCGGCGGGTCAATGCTACATCTTTATGAAATGAAACTGAAAAAATGAAAATTGCTTATTGTCACGAGTAGGCTTCAATGAAGTTACTGTGAAAAGCCCCTAGTCGCCACATTCCGGCTCCTGTCCGGGGAGGCTGGTACGGGAATCGAACCGTGCTGCTGGCCTGCTTTAAAAGCCAGCAATTTAGCTTAGTGAGCTAAACCAGCCCCTAATGTGCTAGGATGAGCTTTTACAGTTCAAGGGCCCATATGACATGGGCACGAATGAGTGTGTTCTTTGCAAGGGTAGAGTATAGATGTGAGGTGTGTAGAGGGGGATCAGTTAACCATGTCTAGTTCTGGGGCTCGGTATTTGAGACACTAGCAAAGATTGTGGGGGTGCAGATGTTACCGGGTCCTCTTGAGGTGTTTATTGGGGTGTCGGAAATGCCGGGTGTTGCACGTTTTACTATGGGCGTAAAACGCGTTTATTGGAGTGTATTAACACGCCTCCGAGTTCGACGTGTGCTTAACACTGCTAGGCTCTGTTCTATGTAATTATTTAGCTCTGGAGTCGCCAGTTGCCGTATAGGCAACGTCACAAGTATTCCAAGGTCAAGTTCAAAGTAATAAAGACGATACACCGATTAGTAAAGTTCAAACGATCAATATTTATTATACAGTTAATAATAAATACTCATGCACACACTAAGAGACTAAGCTACAACTAAACATAAGCAAACAGAATACTTATCTAACAGGAACAGGCAAGGTCAGAGAACGAGGCCTTCGTCCTGGTTTTGTCTGCAGCCTTCAGCAAGCGTTCTGGCACTTGGGAGTCTAGTGGGCTTGGATCGCGTAGCGAGCGTTGAACTTACGGTTTCGGCGGCTGGTGCTCAACGGCTGGAGTCAGGATACCAGGTGTCAGTCGGAGCCGGAGCACGGGTTTAACAGACCGGACAACACGAGGTCCCTATCTTTTATAGGGGTTCCGTTGTCCTTCCCTCTTCTCGGGCGGGCTCTACCTATTGGATCAATTTCTTATCGATACTGGATTAATTCCCCAATGCGAGGGGGTCTCCGTGATGGAGGGGGCGTTTCTTATGTCCTTTTGTTCGGAGGTTTCTGGTGCCTCGATGTCTGGGTCTTGATTGGAATGTGTCCATTCAGAACCAAATGTATCTATTGTGTGGGTGTTCAAGTCTGATGGCCTCATTAGCATGCAAAGCGTTTTGCCATTTGCACCTAGCTAAGGTCTTTTCACCTGAGCCCAAACTGGTTTCTGCTGCTGCAGAATGCAAACTGCTCTTTGCAGACTGCTGTTCTGGCTGAACTGTCTGTTTCCCAGCAGCCTTCCATTTTAGTTTGGCTCAGTGTCCATTTTGCGTGGCCAGCATGGCTACATTCCCTCCTTGTGATCCTCACAATCATACTATTGTGAAGGATCACCTATGTACTTTGCCTCCTTGTGTTCTGACCTCTTGCCAGTTCCTGTTCTACTCTGTTCTAAACTATGGGAAGAAGAGAAAAAAATTTAACTAACATCTCTACTTGGCCCTATGTCAAAAGGGACATGCATTACTACAACTGGGAACCTCTACCTATCACTATTAACCTTAACCTTAACTTAAACATTTAATCACTCTAAAATCTTAACCATTCACACCACAACATCACACTTCCCAACTCGGCAGTCGAGTATGGAACAATATAATACATGGCTGAATTTTATTTACAGAGTGTTGTAATCAGTGAGGGGTTGAGGGGTTTGGTGGAATCCGAAGATGGGGGATTGCACTCTATAGATGGGTGAGGTGCTGGAACGAGAGGCTCTCCTCTTCCATTTCCTCAACCTGAGGGTCTGCACTAGGATGATGAGAATCGCGATCACCAACAGTGATTCGATTATGTAGGACATGGAGTACCACGTCATGAATTTAGTACACCAGGTCTGAACCTCGCTGATCAGAGCTGAGCACTGGGGGTTTGTTGTACTAACATTTACGGTGGGGGTTGTGGGGGAAACGTGTCTTGTTTCCACACATATACATATGACATTGAACAGTAATAAGTGGGCTTCCATCATCTTTTGTTGTTCTTCTTCTTTCTCTTCCTTCTTCCTCCGGTATTGACAATCCTGGCTTCGACCTCTGTCTCGTCCTTTGAAACCTTTGGGATCAAGCACAGTATCTGTCAATACACAGTTTAAGACCTTTACTTGTTAGTGCATCTGTCTTTCAAATCCCAATTGACCCTTTAAAATGACTGGCTAAGTCACACCCTGTGACTCCCCTCATTTTTTTTTCAAAAAGCGAATTTAAAGACCAGCATACACCTAACAATCCTTCCTTCTGCGAGCCGTCTCGCAGGCTTTGCTGATTTACCATCCGAATGTTCCCGGATGTAAATAGCATGTGGGATGGCGGCCGAAGGGCTACCTAACCTAAAATGAAAACAAACTTGGAAACAAACATCCGAATGAGTTGCGTATGGGCCGCTACGGGTACGAGTTGGATGGGATCCCCGGGTAGGGCGTGCTGTGCCATACCCGAGCTTGGCTGACCAAGGGTTGGTTCTCAGACAGGGCGGGTCCTCAGTGCCGTTTGTCCACTGCCTGAGTAACCTGGAAAAAACGGGTACGAATGTGTTTACCATGACTTGCAGCCTCTATTTCGCCGAATAGAGGGGCACCTAAAAAAAAAAACCAAGGGAGCCAAGATGCTCCACCTGAGGACATGAGCTGGTCTTCAGATATTTTAGACGATACGGTGAGCTGCTCACCAGGCTGTCACAAGTGTTACAACTTTGGAAAAGATCTCCAATCAAACCGAAGTTCTCAAAAGTATCTGCGGACAAACTAACGTGCATGTGAGGTGGTCACAATCTTTTCAGCTGAAAAGAAGATGTCCATCCTCCAACTGAAACATTTACATTCCTGAAAACAAACAAACATAAAACGAAGACAAACATACGTGCAGGTTCCATCAGAAAGGACATCGTTTCCCTCAAACGATTCCTATCTTACATCATCTGGACACCTCACTTTGATTCTGCCTCTGTGAACAGGGTCACAAAGGGGTTGCCGTGTCGGGAGTCAGACACCGTGTCGTCCTGCTCTCCCGGATCCCACACCCTTGTGTGGATCAGGCATGCTATTTTGGAGTTGTGTGACCGGGGGTCACTCTCGTCATTGCGGACAAGTCTGTATGAATTGTCCCTGTGCCATTGTGTGGCGTCGAGTGTGTTGTCGGGGTAGTCGGGGTCGGGTGGTGGTTCTGGGTTTTTAAGGTAAGTGACTTCCATGGGGTCACTGGAGTCGGGGTCGTAGTTGGTGCAGTGTGGGCTGTATGGCTGTGTGCTGTCACTGTCCTCAGAGTCAGTGTCTGTCTCGCTGTCTCTGCTGCGGCAGCTTGTGGGCGTGTCGGGGCGTGGTCTGTAGTGGTCTGTGGGCGGAGTCGTGGGCGAGTCCGTGGATGAACTGGTCTGTGAGGGGGATGGTGGAAAAGTGTCTCTGGTGGGCGGGGTGAAGTGTTCTGCTGCGTCTAGCAGGACATGGTGAGCATGGTTGGCCTGTGTTCCATAAGCCTTTAACTGGTTTATGTGGAACCACGCGGTCTTTCCATTAGGATACTTTATCCTGTAAACGGAGGGGCTAATTTTGTCCGAAATTGAGTAGGGACCGGAATATTTTGGAGCCAAAAAACTGCTGGGGTTATAAACAGATAACATTACCTGTTGCCCAACCTGGAATTCTGTGGTGTGTACGGTCTTATTGAAACAGGCAGTACGTTGCTGTCGGCGTTTCCCTAGCTGGACTGCGGCTGCGATCTGTGCAGACCTCACAGTCTCAACTAGTTCTTTAACTGCCTTTTCATGTGTGAGGGCCGTCACTTCGGGGCTTGTCATGTCCAGTCCTAAAAGGAATTCTGTACCTTTCATAGGGCGTCCGGTCATGAGTGTATGTGGTGTGTATCCTGTCGATGTGGAGACAGTGTTCCTTATGAACATAAGTGCAAATGGGAGCACTGAATCCCATGTGGAATTGTTCTGTTGAACCATTTTCCTAAGGGTAGTTTTTAGGGTCCGATTCATGCGCTCCACAATCCCGCTGGACTGTGGATGATACGCAATGTGGAAGTTCTGTTTGATTCCGAATATTGTCAGGACGTTCCTCATGACCCGTCCTGTAAAGTGAGATCCCTGGTCCGAATCGATACTTCGGGGTAAACCCCATCTCGTGAAGATGTGGTGGGTCAGGATCTTTGCAGCTGTCTTTGCTGTATTTGTTCGTGAGGGAAATGCCTCTACCCACTTGGTAAAGGTATCTATCACCACCAGAACGTATTTATAGCCATTCCTGCAAGGGGGCAATGGACCTATAAAGTCGATCTGGAGGTTTGTCCAAGGGCCGTTAACTGGGCGAGTATGCCGAAGTTGTGCTTTCTTAGAATACCGCTCCGGGTTATTCTGAGCACAAATCAGGCAATTCTCTATGTAGTGCGTAACATCATTCCTGATATCAGGCCACCAACAGAGTTGCCTGAGGTGCCTCGTTGTTGCATCAATTCCCTGATGCCCGTGTCCGTCATGGAACAAGGCAATCATCTGATTCCTGTCCTGCTGTGGGACCACGTAAAGTTGGTCCTTAATGATCACACCCTCATGTGTGGTCAGTGCGTGTTTAAAGTGCTCGTAAGCAGGCACAAAGTTTCCCTTGAAAACCTCCCTGAGGTCTCCGTCCTGTTTTTGTGCTGCCACGAGATCTTTAATATCAGTCTGTGAGACTTGGACTGCGCTCACAGGGGCGCTAGCTGGTGCGCTAGCTGGGGGGGTCCATAAGTGTCCTCTCCTGGAACCTGCCTTAGCCAATGCGTCGGCCTTTACATTCCCAGGGGGTGATGACCTATGGTGGCTGCGAACTTTTATGATGCCGAAGGTCCTGTCCTTCGCTTTCTCTAGGATATGCTGGAGTAAGGGGGCTGATGGAAGGGGTTTTCCGTCTGCGGAGACAAAACCTCGTGTCCTCCACAGGGGCAGAAAATCGGTTAAACTGTTACAGACATATAAGCTGTCTGAATATATGTCTGCTGGGCTGGGGAAAGAATCGGGGTGGTCCACTATGTACGCTATGGCTGCTAGCTCTGCTGCCTGCGCGCCTAAGTGACCTGGTAACTTAAGAGCTATCTCTTCGAGAGCGCGCCCCTGCGCGTCCTCTACATAGATGCCGCATCCTGTGATACGCTCACCATTTAAAACTGTGGAGGAACCGTCTACATAAATCCTCAAGGGTCCACACGTGTCTGTGGGCTGGGGGCTTTGTTTCGGGTTCCCTATCTTCCTGGGGGGTGTTTTTGCTAAAAAGGGTCCTGTGTTATGCAGGGGAGCTACAATTTCACAGTCATGGGGCTGTCCGGGGTATTGGAGGTTGTCTGCTAAGTATGTGTGTGTGCGTGTCCGTTTCACTGTAATGTCCCGTCCTTGTAAAAGTAGGGTCCACCTAGCTGCCCTAATCTGGCTAACTGAACCGTCCTTCAGTCGACCGTCTAGTAGTAGCTGTGTGGGTGTGTGTTCGGTTAGAATGGTGATGGGGTTTAGTCCGGTGATGTATGAGAAATACTGTACTGCCCAGAAGACAGCAAGGAGGTGCCTCTCACAGGCCGAAAATCCTTGTTCTACTGGGTCTAACAGTCGGGAGGCATAAGCCACTGGTCTTAGCTGCTCGTGCCGTTCCTGAAGCAACACGGCCGAGAGGGTCAGATCGGTGCTCGCTACCTCTATTGCGTACGGTGAAAGTTGGTCGGGGACTAGCAGCGCGGGTGCTGCACTAAGGGCTCGTTTTAACTCTTCCACAGCGCCTGTATGCTGCGGAAGCCATTCCCAGGGGGCTCCTTTCTTAAGGAGGTCTGAAAGTGGGGCGGCTTTTGTCGCGAATCCGTCGATGTGGTTCCGACAATAGCCAACCAGTCCTAAAAACGACCGGAGGGCTGAAACATTCTGGGGAAGGGGCAATTTGACGATCGAATCAATTCTTTTGAATTCGATCTCGCGTTTGCCTTGCGTGATGACTGTTCCCAAATACATCACTTTACTTTCCAATATTTGGGCCTTTTTCGGGTTAACTTTACAGCCAATTTCAGTTAAGAGTTCCAGGAGTTCGGCCAGAAGCGAAATGTGCTCTGCCTTTGTGTCTGTCTGCAGTAGTAGGTCGTCTACATACTGTACCAGACATTCGGGTCGGGAAAATTTTTCTAATCCACTTGCCAGCTGTCGGTGGAAAATGGAGGGTGAATTGTGGAATCCTTGTGGGAGGCATGTCCACGTATACTGCTGAGTTTTGAAAGTGAATGCGAATTTGTATTGGCACGCTTTTGCCAATGGTATTGACCAGAATCCATTACTGATGTCCAATACCGTGAAGTACTTGGCGTTGAGACCCTGCTTGAGCATGGTCTCGGGACTAGTAGCTACCGTTGGGGCTACTGCGGGGGTTACTTTGTTGAGCTCCCGATAATCGATGGTCAGACGCCATGATCCATCGGGCTTCCTCACTGGCCAAATAGGGGCATTGTTGGTGGAGGCTACCGTTCTCAGTACACCTTGGTCCAACAAGCTGCCTATAACTTTTTCTATTTCCACCTCTGCTTCAAGGGGAAATCTATACTGCTTTTGCGGTCGGGGGTCCTGTCCGGTAACATGAACTTGTCCAGTCATTCTGCCACAGTCATGACGGTGACTTGCAAATGCTGTCCTGTGTTTGTTTAGTAGGGCCTTAATTTGTCGGTCGGTGTGGAGTGTAGTCAGGTCGAATGAGTACTCTCCCACTGCGCTAATCCGATTAGCGTAGTCTCCTACTGTGAGGGTGGCTGGGGCTCTGTCTGATCTAGCCATTCGCCAGACACACTGGTTCACTGGGTCGAACGACAAGCTGTGAGCGTTCATAAAATCTATCCCCAGGATGTGCTCTGCTGTCCGGGGAAGATTTACTAAAACTACGGGGTGCCTTGTGCTAATGTTCCCTAGCTGGATCGCTACGGGTGCTGTGATATGTCCCTGCTGCGAGTGTCCGGTGAACCCGCTAAGTGTGATGGTGGAGGTGGTCGGCCACGTGTCTGCGTGTGCCGTGGTTGTGGAGTTAATGGTGGTGCGGGATCCTCCTGTGTCCCACAGTAACTCTATGGGCTTCCCTTTGACTTTTGCCGTGACTACGGGCCTCCCTGATGAGTCCCATAGTGTGTCACAGACCCAAGTGGGGGAGCCCGAACACCGTCAGTTCGTCTCGTCCACATTGGTGGGTCCTGACTGTACTGCTACATTGTGGATGGGTTTTGCCTTACTGCGGTTCAGAGTGCCTGTCTGCTGGCCTCTCTGAGATCGCTGGGGTGCATTACACTCTTTTGCCCAATGCCCTAACTGTCCACAGTTATAGCATTCCTGTCCTTTCTGTTGAGGGCTGCTCTTGCCTTCATTTACCCATGCGGGCTTCTGGTGCTCTCTGACTGCTTGGATATCTGCAGCAGCCTGAGCCTCTTCTGGGGATCTAACCTTTCCTTTTGCCTGAAGCGATTGCTCCCAAGCGCGGGACAATCTTTTCAGGACCCATTTTTCGTTATGGGCCTCTTCTGAGGGGTCGTAATTATTGCAAGCGCTCTGTCCTGCTTCTGTTGCGTGTGAGATAATTGTGCGCGTCCACTTAACCATGTTTTCGCGGGTTAAATGCGCTCTATCTAGCTGTCCGAAAACTGCGCTGAAATGAATCCACAGCCTTCCTGCGAATGCTGTGGGGTGTTCGGATCTCTTCTGCCTGCACTTATTCAATCCTTCTACGGGGTCACCTCTATTGTACCCGATGGCATCTAAAATGGCAGTGTGCATCTCCTCTAGGCTGCCTCCTGCCACGTTCTGTGGGTCGGGGAGGGCTGCCACTACACTCTGGTCTAAGCTCAGCACGGTGAGCTTAACCTGCTCTCTCTCATCCAGGCCGTACATGGTAGCCTGCTGTTTTACTTTAGCGAAAAACTGGTGGGGGTCTGCGGTGGGGAGGAACGGAGTGATCTTTTCACAAGCGTCCCTTAGCTGGGTTACTGTTAAAGGGGTGGTGTAAGTTATGTCTGGGGCGCCTTCTGATTCGGCTTTCCTCTGTGTGGTTACGGGATTCATGGGTGCGGTTATGGTCTGAGCTGTGGGGGGTTGGGGTGCCTGTCGTTTCTGCTGAGCTGCGGGCGCACATGTTCCCTGAACATAACGCTGCGCTGTCTCGCTTAATTCCTGCCAATCTGGGGCGTTTTCCCCATCTAACTGAGCTCCAAAGGTGCTTTGGAAGCCATTCTGCACCGAAAGCAGAGATTGCAGTTCCGCAATCTGTTTCCTGCATTTCGCGTGGTCAACTGTGCTTTGTCTTTGTTCGGTTGTTGCAGCATGGAGTGCTCTCAAAGCTGCTTTGAGATCGGAACATTGCCTCTGCAATGCCTCCACCTGCTTTTCCGATTCCTGTCTTATCAGAACGGCACGTTGCACGTCCTGATAGGCTTTCTCATACTGGGTCTGGGAAATGTTCAGATGAGCTAGACAAGACTGGTGAGCCCTTTTGGCATCATCCACCTCTCTACCCTTCTCTGCCAACTTCCCTTTTAATTCCAGGTTTTCTTTCTCGATGTCCCTGACATCGACCTTACTCATTCGGTTCCTTTCCTCTAAATCTGCCCGGAGCGTCCTGATGACCTCCTCTGCGCCTCGCAACTGTGCCAAACAGGACACAATCGCCATCGGCTTGCGTGCTTTACCTAAACTCTTTTTGTGTATCTGAGAGAGGTTCTCCCACCAAGTATGACCTATACTCCCGGGACCTGTCTCCTCATTTGCACAAAACTCTTTCCAAAGGGGCCATCCCTTTCCCTGCAGATATTTGCGGAGTTCCAGCTCCCACGTGGGACACTGGCCTACTCTGCTACTGCTGCTGGTCGCTGCGACCACAAACTTTGCTGGATCCATCAGACGTTCCATTGCCTGCATGGCCATTTTCTCTGACTCTCTTTGTATAATTTGGAACAGGGGGTTGCTGGGGTGGTGTTTCGAGAAAAGGGTACGGCTTACGCTATTTTCCGATCACAAAACTGCCGAAAGTTTGTCGCAACAAAAAGCTTTCAGTTTTACCTTACAGCCCTGTTAGTACGCATGCACTAAACACACTTCCGAATTTCGCTTATTATTTTGAACACCTTGAATACTTGTGATCTCTTTCTTTCTCTGCAATTTGGAGTTCTAATTCAAATTTCAGGGTCCTGGACACTGTGGTGTTTCCACTTACAACAGGGTCCCGGCGGATGTCGCCACTAAATGTTGCACGTTTTACTATGGGCGTAAAACGCATTTATTGGAGTGTATTAACACGCCTCCGAGTTCGACGTGTGCTTAACACTGCTAGGCTCTGTTCTATGTAATTATTTAGCTCTGGAGTCGCCAGTTGCCGTATAGGCAACGTCACAAGTATTCCAAGGTCAAGTTCAAAGTAATAAAGACGATACACCGATTAGTAAAGTTCAAACGATCAATATTTATTATACAGTTAATAATAAATACTCATGCACACACTAAGAGACTAAGCTACAACTAAACATAAGCAAACAGAATACTTATCTAACAGGATCAGGCAAGGTCAGAGAACGAGGCCTTCGTCCTGGTTTTGTCTGCAGCCTTCAGCAAGCGTTCTGGCACTTGGGAGTCTAGTGGGCTTGGATCGCGTAGCGAGCGTTGAACTTACGGTTTCGGCGGCTGGTGCTCAACGGCTGGAGTCAGGATACCAGGTGTCAGTCGGAGCCGGAGCACGGGTTTAACAGACCGGACAACACGAGGTCCCTATCTTTTATAGGGGTTCCGTTGTCCTTCCCTCTTCTCGGGCGGGCTCTACCTATTGGATCAATTTCTTATCGATACTGGATTAATTCCCCAATGCGAGGGGGTCTCCGTGATGGAGGGGGCGTTTCTTATGTCCTTTTGTTCGGAGGTTTCTGGTGCCTCGATGTCTGGGTCTTGATTGGAATGTGTCCATTCAGAACCAAATGTATCTATTGTGTGGGTGTTCAAGTCTGATGGCCTCATTAGCATGCAAAGCGTTTTGCCATTTGCACCTAGCTAAGGTCTTTTCACCTGAGCCCAAACTGGTTTCTGCTGCTGCAGAATGCAAACTGCTCTTTGCAGACTGCTGTTCTGGCTGAACTGTCTGTTTCCCAGCAGCCTTCCATTTTAGTTTGGCTCAGTGTCCATTTTGCGTGGCCAGCATGGCTACACGGGGTTGATGGACGGGAAAGGAATCGATGTGGTGGCCTTCACCACGTTGATTGCTTGGAGGTGAATTTTGTTCGAACAGAGGTTGGAGGAACAGCTGAAGGTGTCAGCATGGTTGGGAAATGTTGCGGAATTAATTAAACTGGAAAAGATTAGGTTTGTCCTTCAGAGCTCGAATGGGGGGGTTCTGGATGAGATGGAGGCTGTTCTTGTCTTTGTTTATGGATCTGTTTGTTGCCAGAGGGGTAGGAGAAGGGGGGTAGGGAGGTGGAGAGCGGAGGGAAGAGGGGAGGGTGAGGGTCTTTAGGGAGTAAAAGGGTCAAATTAAAAAAACGATTCAAAAACATCATTATAAAGCTTGCTGCTTGTCTACAGAGTCTGTAATAATCATTAAGTAGCCAATCTGAAAGCCTTTGATGATCTTTTTAAATAGCACTTGTGAGATGTGGAGGGGGTGGTCCTGCCTGCTGTTGAATAATTGTTCATCTATCAATGCTGGTTGTGAGCTGGGCCTGCTGTTATTTTGATATTCTTCAAGGAAAGAAATAACAAAACCTACAATCAATGTTAAATTAAGGAGATAGTTATGTATTTATGAATGTGGTGTTTCTGATTTGTTAATTGAATTAAATAAGATGTAGTAATTGTAGTTGAATAACTTAGCAAATTTCATCTGGCGTTTCTGAAAGGTTGTCTGACATCTGTTGAATGGTTGTGATTAAGTACCAACCTTTCCTGTTCCTTCGAGGCCATTACTCAGTTACATGCTGTGGAGAGGTCATTCAAAGGGGTCTGAATGTTAATTCCAGGTTAATTGATATTACAGAGCAAAAAATCCAGAATGCTGCATTCCTGTAAAAATATAGCTGTAAGGTAATGTGCAAATAGCCCTCACTTACAGAAATTAACCTATAATTGACCCCAATTGAAAATAATTAGCTTTCTTTTTAATATCCCTTTAATACTTTGCAGCCTGAAGTCTGACATGCAAAATATGCCACACCCTGATTGTAGGATGGTAGATATTAGGATATCCTTTTTTTAACACGACCTCCTCAGATTCCTCAGTGAGATATTTGCGTGAAGTACTGATTCACCAAGTAATTCGTGAATAGATAGAAGAAAATGACGTTATTGCAAATCATTAAGATAATGGGCGGCCTTCACTCGCTAAGAAAACCACAGATGGAAGGAGGTTAAGTGTCAATGAGTTGTAGCTGGCAGCGCAGCTTAATCAACGAGTGTTAGCAGGCTGCAGAACTAACTATAGCCCAGAAATTACTGTTGATATAGCAGACAAATGCTTAATGTATATGCACGATTATCTTCTTGCCTGCTGCTGTTTTAGGAAAAGGTATTACCCCATTTAGCTCAAACGGATGAATGCTTTTGTAAATGTCGGAGAAAATATAACTATTTTATAAGCATATAATGAAAGCAATATCATCTGACATTGGCAACAGTAATTTCCAAGCTTATGAGTAAAGGTCTCATGAATCACAAAATATGGTTAGTATGGATAACTGATCATGAGTATAATGTGAGTCACCCTGAAGTATGACAGCAGATGTAAGGCAGTTGATGTAAGTACCACGAGTGCCAAGAACAAGTCATAGAATTCTGGTGCAAACAATAGAGACTAAACAAGACTTAGCCATGGAACAGAGTGTTGAATAGAAATAAAAGCAAACAGATTTGAAATTCTCACCAACATGGAACATCAGTGGAAAGAGAAACATTCATTATTTCTCTCTCCGTACATGCTGACTGGCTTGCTGAACATTTCCAGTATTTTACATTTTAAATTTAGATTCCCAGATCTGCAGTATTTTGCTTTTGTGGTCACCTTGATTAGAGTTGGATGAGTAACAGATGGAAGCCAGGCAGATTCCACGAGGAGTGGAAGACAACCAAGAAGGGTTCAGGTGCATGCCAAACAGATGACCAATTAAAATTAAAATAACAAGCCATCGCATTACACAAGGAACCATTTTGATGTTTATGTTCCAAGTTACTTCACAGGCATGAAGAAAATAAACATGTCGTAATGAGACATATGAGGAGGATTTATTGAAAGCTTTGTCAAAGAGTTGGAACTGAAAAATATTTTAAAGCAGAAGAGTTTAAAAGATAGGAAAGGATTTGATAGAGGCAGCAAGAATAGGAAACATAGCATGCTGAATTCGGCAGGATGTGACATTTTGAATTCTTGAAAGTGGTTTGAGATGCAGAGATAAAGTCAGTCACATGTTTGTGGCATATCGAGCATTACACACTGGCCTGTGGCAGCTTTATACGTGTCATACACATGCGTGCCAGGAATATTTGTTAGCACAAAACAGATTTGAATAAATTCTTACCCTTTCTTGGCACCTGGTTCATGGTTGTTTAAAAATGGAGTGCATCCGTCCCTTGGTGCATTTGTGTTTTAGATGAGCGGTTGTACATGTTGAGCCCTGTGGCAAAAGGGGCGGAGTGCGTAGAAAGGTAAATGTTTGGGTGCTGGAAAAGAAGGAAGATCAGAGGGTGGTGTTCAGGTGTAGGGAAATGAGGAGAATGGAAGGACCTTTGTCCTGGATGTGGTGGCCCTGTAAGGGGGAGTAGGATATAGTTCTAGGCTGGCATGGTAAGATGAATGATGGGCTTAAAAGGTGGGGTTGGTGTCGTCAATTTGGGGTTCTGTGATTCGAATTGAGTACTGGGTGGTAGAGGGGCCAGTTATAGCCATAGCGGGAGTTGTATTTGATAGGGGGCATGTCCAGTGTCATGATTTGTCTAGATGCAGCCTTATCCAGGGAAGGCATTGGCAAAGACGGGCACTGACACATTAACATATCCAGAGAACAAGATTAAACTACCTCCAGATGTCAGACAGATTATGTCAGAGATATCTAGGGATGTCCCAGGAAATACTCACTGAGGTATGTCAGATTATTCATCACCACATGCAGCTCCATTCAGAAGATACTGATAGAGAGGAAAGGATTTGATAGAGGCAGTAAGAGTGGGAAACATAGCATACTGAATTCGGCAGGATGTGACATTTTGAATTTTCAAAAGTGGTTTGAGAGGATCTTTTCCTCCTCTGCGGCTTCCAACACCCAAACATTTACCTTTCTACGCACTCCGCCCCTTTTGCCACAGGGCTCAACGTGTACAACCGCTCACCTAAAACACAAATGCACCAAGGGACGGATGCACTCCATTTTTAAACAACCATGAACCAGGTGCCAATAAAGGGTAAGAATTTATTCAAATCTGTTTTGCGCTAACAAATATTCCTGGCACGCATATGCCTGACACGTATAAAGCTGCCACAGGCCAGTGTGTAATGCTCGATATACCACAAACATGTGACTGACTTTATCTCTGCATCTCAAACCACTTTCGAGAATTCAAAATGTCACATCCTGCCGAATTCAGCATGCTATGTTTCCCACTCTTGCTGCCTCTATCAAATCCTTTCTCTCTTTTGCTTTAGAATGTTTCTCAGTTCCAACTCTTTGACAAAGCTTTCAATAAGCTTTTGCTCGGGTATCCCATGCCAGTGGCCCTCAATGTTACAGTGGTGTTCAGTTTCGATGTCAGCAGCGGCTTCCCTGCCACAATAGGTGATGTATGTGGCATCGCTCAGGCTGCCATAGAGGAGGGGGCTGATGCCTTACTCTATTGTGCCAATTAATTTATCAACATATCCACCATCAAGACAGTCGTGTGGCAGAGCCAGCCACGATCAGTGCTATCTTTTGGTTTCCTCGAGTGCAGAGGTTCATCAACTACACTCATGAGGCCATTAGAGCTTCCCTGGCAACAGCCTTTGTAAATTGCAAGGACTTTCACACTTTGACTGTACAACTGTTGTGCAATCACAGGTGAAGAATCATGCAGGTCAGTGCTCGTTTCCCAAGCAGTTATCATAATCATAAATCGTCGTGCACCAGGATATCCACTGCGGTTGCCACCCTAGTATTGCTGGCCTCGGTGCCACGCATTGCCGGCAACAATTCCAGCGCCAGTATCCTCTGGGGCTCCTTCAATCAGCCATTGATCTGCTGGAGTGTTGCTGACATCTCCCTCTGAATGTCCTGATCGCTTCCTATTGTACCCATCAGCTCCTTGATTACCTCTTCCATGTGTTCAGCATCAGGCTGGGACCAGCTGGGTCCTGGGACCCAGCAACCCTCTGACTGCTGATTCATTTGGGGGTTCCTGCCTCCACCTGATGTGCATCAGTAGCTGTGTGGTGCTCACCAGATTGTATCCCAGAAGCTGACCACTAATATTTCCCACCGAGGTGTGTGTAACTGCGCTGGTGAAGGGTGGGGATGAGAGGTGTGATGCTTTCCTCAGAGCTCACCTCTGAGGTGTTCTCCCAGGAGGCAAGAGAGGGGGCCAACCGGGATGAGCCAGCGCCATCAGCTGGAGGACCTGTGGGAAAATGGGCATGTGGTCACTGGGAAGGATAGGTCAGTCAGTAAGGCAATAACAACCCACATTTGACAGGTCCTCCGGGTGGATCAAATTGGCTCCTTACCTCTGTGGCGTCTGCCAGACTCCGCATTGGTGACCGCTCAGTCCTCGGCCATCCCAGTCACCTCCAGGGCCCGTTCCTCGAAGGAGGTGAGGATTCTAATGTCCGGCACCCCATCGCCAGTCTGGGCCCTCTCCCGACGGTTGTGGGGGAACTTTTCCTGAGGAGGGCCAGAGAGAACATTGTTAGCAAACAGGTGGTTCACAGTGGTGGGAGGGGAGTTGTGAAGCAAGGATTGGGGGGGGGGGGGGGGGGCAGGGTTGAAGGGAGGGAGGGGGGAGGGAGGACTGGGGGTCGCATGGAGAGTTGGGGAATGGATGTTTGCATGGGGCGGAAAGGTCTTGGAGATGGGGATGAGGGGGATGTTGGTGTCTACTCGCTCATGCTGCCTGGTGTAAGTCATTGACCTTTTTCCAGCACTTGAGTCCAGTCCTCCTGGTCACACTCCTGGTGCTCACAGCCGCCGCCACCTCGATCCAGGCAGCATTGGCTGCCCCATTACTGACACTCTGGGACCTTCTGCGGAACAGGACATCCCTCCTGGCCTCCACTGCGTCTAGGTGCCTTGGCCAGATGTACATCCCTGATCCTGGGGCCAGTTTCCTGGGCACCATTGTTGAGAGCTGGCTGGGATTTTCTGGCAAGAGCTGTTTAAGTGCTTCCCAAACCTTTTAGTGCGGGGGGGGGGGGGGGGGGGGCTGCTAGCGAGTGCGGTGCTGACGAATTGGCTGCCGAACCTTCATCTGTGGTGAGAAGCCTGTGGGGCCTTGTTAAGAGGACCAATTGCCGTCGAATAACATTACCGGCCTCGCTGGGCAAAGTGCCGGGAAGCTCGCGGCAGTACCCGCTCACTACAAATCTTTCAGGAGAATCGCAACCTCTCTGTTCGAACAGGAGGTTCTTTTACTGCCCTGTAGCAGCTGCAGTATCATCAGCCGATAGCGGGTCTCAGCAAGGAAAAGCTTCTCTAAGTCGAATTGAACTTGTTTCCAGTGCTCGCCACTGGGACATTAAATTTTACTTGTAATGGTGTGAGAAACTGTTGGGAACAGCACACCATGGACAACATCCTGGTGGGAGGGTTGTAAAGGTTCATGGACAGTTTTCCTGATCATAGAACAGAGGCAGTTGAACATTTTGTCAATTGAGGTGAGGATATACGAAAGTCCAGAATCAGAGGAACAGAATGTACGTGGGGTGGAAAGGGTGGGGTTGGTATAACACAGGAAGTGATTACTGAGGTAGATTTGAAGCTGCAATTCATTTTAAATTCAGTTTATTGAGAGTTGAGAGCCAAAATATTTCAGTGAGTAAATGGGTGGTGAGCGAATGAGAGGTAGGATAAAGCTTTGGTGTTTGGGTTATGATTCAACATCGGCCTCAATTCCGAGTCAGGAAACTGGAAGTGGTTGTGCCAGTATATTGATTGTGATCATCCCGGAGGCATCCAATTAAAAAAGCCCCATCTAATGAACCAGGATTAGGAGACTGAGAAAATTCTATCATCAGTGTGGAACAGTCTATGTGCAGCAGGACTTCGGACAGATGGATTTTGTGAAGGATGAAAGGTTGTCAAGGAGAATGTTGGAATATTGAGCTGGAGGTGAAAAAAAGCAAACATGAAGGCTGCAGTGGATAAGGACCATAGTTTGTGGCTGTGGCCAAAAATCATTGGTTTTCCTACAGTTGAACTGGAGGTAGCTACCATGCAAGGCTGGAATGCAAACAAGCATTCAGGAACTGATAGAAGGTAGAGGACCACAAGTGGCCTGCGCCGTCAGGAATTCGGCCCATCAGAGGTTGAGCATAGCAAGTGGGTCAATGTTGCGCCAACGGCGTTGTAATGGCGCACGGTGCGCGTCACAATGACGCCAGTTTGGAGGGGACAGAGCATGGCAGAACAGGGTCAAACCGCCGCCGGCCCCGATTCTGGCATCGCTTCGCCGATCACGATTAGGCGTCGGGATACGGAGAATCCAGCCGCTGATCTGTTTAAGAAATGTTCCTTAATGAAGTTCTAATTAGTGAATAGGAAGATGCTGAGCTAGCAGTTTTGAGGGTTTTAAACTTTCATTTGTCAGCACTTCCCTGCATATGACATACATGGTCTTTGCATCTTGATTTTCATTGGCACGATTAATAAAGCCATACTTCAAGAAATCAACTTCATACTGCTTTGTTCCCGATTTCAGTTTATTATTAATTGGTCGTTAACCAGAGATCCTGGAGCTCTATAAATAGCTCACAACAGCACTGCTTTGTCCTGCCATAGACTCTCCTGAGCAGCTCTCTCCAGCAGATTCAGTTGTGATATCCTGAACTGTTTGTGTCTCTGGCCCACTCTTCCTTATTACAAAAATAATCCATCTTCAGTTTTTCACAGTCCTGTTGCCTTGTTTGCTGGCAGCTACAAAATGGAGGACTCTCTCCTCTGATTTTGCACCAAAAGTGCAGACGTACAGAGTGCATGGCGTCAGTGCTCTCTGCCACCTCTTTTGGTGGGAAGACTAGATTGTTTGTATTTAACTGCCGGTTGCATCCGGCGTCCTTTTAAAAAGAAATTGGTACTGAAACAGTGCGCTGACGTCAGGAGGAGGCAGTCTTCCCCACTGGACTCTGGGCTGCTCTCCAGGTTATGGAGGAATATGCATGGGCGGTCAGCAAGGCTGCGGCTCTGAGAGTGGAGCAGGTCCAGGACGGTCCGGGGATGGGACGGGCTGCTGGGGAAGGGCAGCGAAATGGCCAATGGAAGAAGATAAAGGAGGAGGAGGGCCTCAGATTTTGGGCCTACGCACTGCCGGATCTGCCTGATGGGATGCGCATGCATAGGGCGGCTGGCATTCTTAAAAAGTCTCGCCAGCGGCAACTTCCGGTCTCACCAATGGATTCCCCCATTGCGGGTTTCCCGGTGACAGGCTGTGTATTCAGTGGAAAATTCCATTGACCGTGGTGGGACCAGAAGATCTCACTGCCGACCATCGGCAGGCCACCACCTGCTGCTGAGACACATGGCAAAGGGGGTACCGAAAATCAGTGGGCCTGACCTAACATGACATGATGACTTGTAAAAGTGATAAAAATAGGAAGCAAGGCAAGGCCCATTGTTAACAATGTGCTGTGTAAAAATTCCCGAAGAGAGATGGAATTGGTCAAGAATTGCAGTCAAAGGGGGACTTCCGGTGGCAGCTATGAAGGAGTAAGTCACACATTTGGTGGCTCCCGCTTGGGTCGGACTTTTGGACCTTTTCCCCCGATTTTTTACCGGACTTTATTTGAGAAACTGATGACAGAGGCAATTGTGAACTGAATTCCCACATCAGTGCATGGAGAGGAGGACTAGAAATGCTCAGAAAGACAGAAACAGAAGGACAGAGAAGGCTTGGGCTGAAGCAGCACTGGGAGGAAGCATGGCGGAGGACCGGACCTCTGGCTTGTCGACCCAGCGGTCTATGGAGCAGTTGATGCAAGTTAACCAGGAGGGCTTCGCCAAGCAGAAGCGGGACTGCTTGGACCCGATTAAAGAGGCAACTGTGCTGCTGGAACTTAGATCGGATGCCCAAGATCCAGGGATCCAGAAAGTGGCTGACCAGGAGGAACATCAAACAGCGGTGGAGTTGGAGGTGGGGATGCTGAGATACCAGCAGAAAAGGCTCCTGGAGAAGGTGGAGGACCTAGAGAACAGGTCCTACTGGCAGAGCTTGAGGATCGTTGGGGTCCCAGAGGGATCCGAAGGAGCGGATGCTGGGGCATACATAGCGGCCATATTCGAGAAGCTCCTGGAGGATGGGGCATTCTCCCGACCCTTGTAGGTGGACAGGGCTCACAGAGGGCTTGCGAGGAAGCCGCAAATGGGAGACCCCCCGAGGGCAATTGTGGTGAGATTCCACATATATCTGGATAAGGACCGCGTTTTACAGTGGGCCAAGTAGACACAGAGCTGCAAATGGGACAACAGTATCCTGTGGATCTATCAAGACCTGTGTGCGGAGGTGGCCAGGAGAAGAGCGGGGTTTAACCAGATCAGGTCGCCCCTTTTCAAAAAAAAGGTGAAGTTCAGGCTGTTGTATCTGGCCCGCCTCTGGGTCACACATAAGGAGCAACATTTCTATTTCAAGTTGCCTGAGGAAGCACTGGTTTCGCGAAAAGGAAAGGACTGGTGTCGGACTGAGAACTTTGAACTCTGAATTTTGCTGTAGTGTTTATGTTTTTCAAAAAAAGTTTCTTGTTTCTTGCTTTTTCGGATGTTATTTGTTATGCCTGCTGTATGGATCTGGGGCCAGCTGCAGAGCTGAGTGAGGTAAAATTTGCATTTGCACTGTTGGGGAATGGAGATGCTGAATCTTTTGCTTGATCTTTTTTTTTGTTGTGTTCAACTTGTTTTTTTTTATCTCTGTCGGACAATTGTGCTGGGATTGTTTTTCATTTGAATATGTATGTATGAGCGTGGGGGAGAGTAGGGAGGGAATAATAGGTGGGAGATTGTCTGGCACCAGGGGCAAGGACCACCAAGCTAGCTGGGCGGGCTAGCTTACGGAAGCGTAGTGGGGGAAGAGGGGGGAAAATGTTCTGCTGACGAGGGAGGGACTTTTGCTGAGGGACAGTGAGGAGGTCGGGGGCAGAAGCTGCCTGGTGGCGGGTCGGTGGAGGCGTGGGGCACAGGCTGGCGACTGGCCAAAGAGGGGGGATGGCTGTTCGGCGAGAGGGGGGGGGTCGATGAGCCCTCCAACTAGACTGATCACCTGGAATTTAAGAGGGCTCAATGAGCCAATCAAGAGGACACGCGTGTTCACGCATTTGAGACGACTGAAGGCGGGCATGGTAATGCTGCAGGAGATGCACTTGAGAGTAGCTGACCAGATTAGGTTCAGGAAAGGTTGGGTCGGACAGGTTTTTCACTCGGGACTGGAATCGAAGGCTGATCAACACGCAGCGAGTGGTGTTTGAGGCGGGAAGAATAGTTTTGGATGGAGGAGGCCAGTACATTATGGTCAGTGGTAAATTGGAGAGGGTGCAGGTGGTACTAGTAAATGTATACGTGCCAAACCGGGACAATGTGGAGTTTATAAAGAGGATGCTGGGGAAGATACTGGAACCTGGATTCACATAACCTGGTCATGGGAGGGGACTTCAATATAGTTATTGACCCTGGGTTAGACTGGTCAAGCTCAAAAACTCAGGGTGCCAGCAATGGCTAAGGAGCTAAAAGAGTTGATGGAGGGGGTGGACCCATGCAGACTTGGGCATCCAAGAGTAAAGGAGTTCTCCTTTTACTCACATGTGCACAAAGTGTACTCCCGGATCAATTTCTTTATTCTGAGCAGGGCTCGTCTGATGGACGTGGTGGACACGGGGTACTCGGCGATCACAATCTCAGGCCATGCCCCACACTGGGTTGACCTCCAGGTTAGTGAAGTCAGTAATCAGCGCCCGCACTGGAGGTTAGACGTGGGGCTTTTAGCTGACGAAGAGGTGTGCGGGCAGTTGAGGAAATGTATCCAGAACTACCTGGAGGTCAATTACATCGGAGAAATTTCGGCAGTGGTGGTCTGGGAGGCATTGAAGGCGGTGGTTAGAGGGGAGCTGATCTCAATACGGGCCCACAGGGAGAAGGTAGACAGGACAGAGACAGTCCGACTGGTAAAGGAGAAACTACAGGTCGACAGAAGGTATGTGGAGACCCCAGAGGCAGAGTAGTTAAGGGAACGGCGGAGGCTACAGGCGGAGTTTGGCTTGCTAACCACAGCGAGGGCGGTGGAGCAGCTGAGAAAGGTGAGGGGGGAACATATGAGCATGGAGAGAAGGCCAGCAGAATGCTACAAAGAGGGAGGCAGCCAGGGAGATAGGGAAAGTAAAGGATGGAGACGGGAACCTGGTTGGAGACCATAATAAAGCATTTAAGGAGATTTATAGTAGGCTATATGGGTCGAAAACCCCCACCGGAACCAGATGGGATGAGGCACTTCCTAGGGGGTCTGAATTTCTAGAAGGTGGACAGGGAGCTGGTAGAAGGACTGGGGCCCGGATTGGGTTTGAAGAGATAGCAGAGGGGCTGAAGGCCTTGCAGTCGGTTAAAGCCCCGGGGCCGGATGGGTACCCAGCGGAGTTCTATAAAAAATTATCTGGGATAGGGGCAGCACGGTAGCATGGTGGTTAGCATAAATGCTTCACAGCTCCAGGGTCCCAGGTTCGATTCCCGGCTGGGTCACTGTCTGTGTGGAATCTGCATGTCCTCCCCGTGTGTGCGTGGGTTTCCTCCGGGTGCTCCGGTTTCCTCCCACAGTCCAAAGATGTGCGGGTTAGGTGGATTGGCCATGCTAAATTGCCCGTAGTGTAAGGTTAATGGGGGGATTGTTGGGTTACGGGTATAGGGTGGATACGTGGGTTTGAGTAGGGTGATCATTGCACGGCACAACATCGAGGGCCAAAGGGCCTGTTCCGTGCTGTACTGTTCTATGTTCTATGTTCTATATTGGGGCCACTGTTGATGAGAACATTCAATGAGGCAAGGGAGAGAGGGGGTGCTTCCGCGATTATGCCACAGGCCAGGCTCTCGCTGATCCTGAAGCGGAATAAGGATCCGGAGCTATGTGGGTCTTACAGGCCGATATCCCGATTGAATGTGACGCCAAACTGTTGGTCAAAATTTTGTCCTCTGGGATTGAAGACTGTGTTCCGGAGGTGATTGGGAGGACCAGGCGGGGTTTGTTAAGGGTAGGCAGTTGGTGTCCAATGAAAGAAGGTTGCTAAATGCGATCATGATGCCCCAGGAAGGGAGGGAGGTGGAGATGGTGGTCACAATGGACGCAGAGAAGGCTTTGGACGAGTAGCATGGGAATATCTGTGGGAGGTACTGGGACGATTCAGATTTGGGCGGGGCTTTATTGACTGGATCAGGTTGCTGTATCAGGCTCCTGTGGCCAGCGACGGATGAATAGGATGACATTGGACTATTTTAGGCTACATCGGAGGACGAGACAGGGGTGTCCCCTCTCCCCATTGTTGTTCGCGCTCGCTATAGAGACGCTGGCAATTGCGCTGAGTGCCTCAAGGAACTGGAAGGGGTTGGTCCGGGAGGGACTGGAACACGGAGTCTCGCTTTACGCAGGTGACCTGCTCCTGTATGTATTGGACCCAGCAGAGGGGATGGAAGAAATCTTGAGGACTCTGGGGGAATTTAGCCGGTTTACGGGGTACAAAATAACATGGGGAAAAGTGAGCTGTTTGCGTTCCCGTTGTCACTAGCTGGGAGGGTCCAGACGATGAATATGACGGTCTTTCCGAGATTCCTGTTTGTGTTGCAGTATCTCCCCATCTTTATTCCACGGACCTTTTTTAAACGGATTAACAAAGTTATCACGGGCTTTGTATGGGTGGGCAAGACCCCGCGAGTAAAAAAGGGGATGATTCAGCGAAGCCTGGGAGAGGACGGGCTAGTGCTGCCAAACTTCAGTAACTACTATTGGGCGGCGAATATAGCCATGATCAGGAAGTGGGTGGTGGGGGGAGGGTCGATATGGGAACGTATGGAGGCGACCTCATGTAAGGGCACCATTTTGGGAGAGTTGATAGCGGCACCTCTGCCATTCCAGGTGGCACGGTACTCCACCAGCCCCGTGGTGGTGGCAGCCCTGAGAGTCTGTGGGACAATGGAGGAAACATGTGGGAGAAGAGGGAGCATCAGTCTGGTCTCCAATCAGCAATAACCACCGGTTTGCCCCAGGAAGGATGGACGAGGGATTTCGGAGATGGCAGGAAGCAGGGAGTGAGAGATTAGCGGATATATTTATAGAAGGGAGCTTTCCTAGCTTGAGGGAGCTGGAGGAGAAATTTGGATAGGCGAGGGGAAACTAATTTAGGTACCTGCAGGTGTGAGACTTCCTATGTAGACAGATCGCAACCTTCCCACTCCTACCACCAAGGGAGATTCTGGATAAGGTAGTTTCCATAGTGTGGATGGGAGAAAGGAAGTCTCTGACATCTATAAGGAGCTCATGGGGTCAGAGGACACGCAGACTGAGGAGCTGAAGCGCAAGTGGGAGGACGAGTTAGGAGGAGAGATAGAGGACGGTCTCTGGGCGGAGGCGTTGAATAGCGTCAACGTGTCCACAACATGCGCCAGGCTCAGCCTGATACAGTTCAAAGTCGTTCATGTTGTATTATGGTGCTTCGGATAACACAGGCTGCTACTTGATGCAGTCTTAACTAAAGGATGTTCCAGACTCTGAAATGAGTTCAACGTGTTTATTGAACTATTAACACAGTTCTCAAATGAGTCTGACTCTCTGCTAATCTAACTGTAGTAACTCAGTCTAACTGAACCAGCTTGCTCAAAGCCATGTGCTGGGGTGTGACGCTCCTGATCAACCCTGTCTAACTCTCTAGATATCTGTCTGTGGAAAGAGGCAGGGTGTGAGTGCCTCATCCCTTTTATAGTGTTTATGTCATGGCCCCTTGTGGTAATGCCACCTCTGAGTGTCCTGACTGCCCATTGGTTGTGTCCTATTCTGAGTGTTCATTGGTTGCATGTTTGTATATTGTGGCATCTCCCCCTTTTTGTTTTCTTTTTTTTTGTAGATGTATATACACATGAATGTGTCTGTCTAATGTGACTGACTGAGGAATACAGAACAGAACAAACAAAACAAATGCTCATAATTCCAGTCTCTGAGGCTTGTGTCTGATTCTCGTCAACCGCCAGAGAGGTGGTGGAGGGGATGACAGTGTCTTGACAGGCGAGTGGGAGCCACGACTGGTGGCTTCGAGGTGTCTTGAGGTGGCAATTTGACATGTGGAAATGGAGGGGAAAGTGGTTGTGGGCGAGCAACTTTTCGTAGTGGCCTTCGATTCCTTCGCACAATGGAGCCATCAGCCATACGTATGACATAGGATCTGGGCGCGGCCTGTCGAACAACGACAGCTGGAGCAGACCACCCACCATCCGGTATCTTGAGCCTGATCATGTCTGCCGGGGATAGCATGTCCAGATCCGTGGCATGAGTGCCAAAGTCTTGCTTCTAGCCGTCGCGAAGCTGCTGCATCTGGGAGGTGATCAAGGTTGGACAGGTGTATGGCTGGAAGCGTCGTCCGCAGGTGCCTGTTCATCAGCAATTGAGCTGGCAACATGCCAGTGGACAAGTGAGTCGCCCGGTATGCAAGTAGTGCAAGGTGTATGTCGGAAGCAGAGTCCGAGGCCTTGCGGATGAACTGCTTAACGATGTGCACCCCTTTATCGACTTTGCCATTGGACTGTGGATAGTGCGGACTGGAGGTGACATGCCTGAAATTGTAGCTCTTGGCAAACATGGACCGTTCTCGACTGTGGAAGCACGGGCCTTTGTCACTCATGACGGTGTTTGGGATGACATGGCATGAGAATGTCTCTTTACACAATTTGATGACGATGCGTGAGGTGAGGTCTGGCAGCTTCTGTGCCTCAGGATAGTTCGAAAAGTAATTGATGATTAAGATATAGTTGCGACCATTCGCGTGGAATAGGTCAATATCAACCTTGGACCACGGTGAGGTCTCTAGGTCATGTGGTTGGAGCGTCTCCTTGCTCTGCGCTGGTTGGAACCTCTGACAGGTTTCGCAGTTCAGGACCATGTCCATGATGTCCTGTAGACAGCTTGCCGGGCCCTGCGTCTGCACTTTTCGACGCCCAGGCGTCCCTCATGAATCTGCTGCAGCACCATGCTCTAAACACATAGCGGGATGACTATCCTGTCCAACTTGAGAAAGATGCCGTTGATCAGCATCAGGTCGTCCTTGACATTGTAGAATTAAGGGCATTGCCCTTTCTGCCAGCCATTGCTGAGGTTGTGGATGACTCTCTGCAACAGGGGGTCTTTGACCATCTCTTCTCGGATGAGAACGATCTTCTCATCAGTTGCCGGGAGAGTGCTTGCACACAGTTGTACCTGCAGTTCAATGTTCTGGATGATCTCCAGTGGTTCACTGGATACGCTAACGGAGTGGGACAATGCATCAGCGATGATTAGCTCCTTGCCAGGCGTGTACACCAAATTAAAATCACACCTCCGGAGTTTGAGCAGAATTCTCTGCAAACGAAACGTCATGTCATTCAGGTCCTTTTGGATGATGTGAACCAGAGGCCTATAATCCAGATCAACAGTAAATGTTGGAAAGCCGTAGACATATTCATAAAATTTGAGGATGCCGGTGAGAAGACCTAAACACTCCTTCTCAATTTGTACATATCTGGTCTCGGTGGGTGTCATTACCCATGACACGTATGCTACTAGTACCCAGGATGACGTGTCGTCTCTTTGAAGCAACACCGCCCCAATGCCATTCTGACTCGCATCTGTGGATACCTTGGTCTCTCGGTCTGGGTCAAAGAATACAAGGACGGGTGCAGTGGTGAGCTTGGCTTACAGCTCCAGCCACTCTGTTCAGTGCTCCGCCTTCCACTCAAAGGCGGTTGATTTTTTCACGAGGTTGCGCCGAGTCGTGGTGTGTGTGGCCAAATTCAGGATGAACTTGCCAAGGAAATTGACCATTCCCAATAAGCGCAGTGCTGCCTTCTTGTCCTTGGGGACTTTCATTGCCTTGATGGCTTTAATTTTGTCCTTGTCTGGGTGCACACCATGTCGCAAAATCTGATCGCCCAGGAACTTCAGCGTGAATGTCCCAAAACAGCTCTTGGACCTGTTTAGCTTGAGGCTATGTTCATGTATGTGTTGGAATACTTTCTTGAGTCGCGACACATGTTCTTCAGGGGTTGTGGATCAGATTATGATATCGTCAGCGTAGACACGGAATCCCTTCTTTGCGCTCCATCATCTGTTCTATGATGCAATGGAAAATCTCTGATGCCGAGATGATGCCATATGGCATTCGGTTGTCGCAGAACCTGCCAAAAGGCATGTTGAAGGTGCAGGGCCTTCTGCTGGATTCTTCAAGTTGGATTTGCCAGAATCCTTGGGATGCGTCCAATTTTGTGAAGAAGCGCGGGTGTGCCATCTCACTCGTGATTTCTTCCCTCTTCGGGATAGGGTAATGTTCCCGCATAATGTTTTTGTTTAGATCCTTGGGGTCAATGCAGATGAGTAGGTCCCCTGAAGGCTTCCTTACGCACACCATCGAGCTGACCCAGTCGGTTGGTTCAGTGACCTTGGAGATGATGCCTTTTTGTTGTAGACTCGTGAGCTCTGCCTTCTGGCGCTCTATCAGTGGAGCAGGGACTTGTCGTGGTGCGTGGACCACTGGCCGCAGTAGAATCTTGTACTTGCACAGCAGCGTGCCCATCCCTCTAAATACATCAGGGTACTGGGTTAATATATTGCAATGCTGATCTGAAGATCCGAATGGGACATCGTCTTGGTGTAGATCTTTTGAATGAGGTTCAATTGCTTGCAGGCATGCGCACCTAGCAGGGACCTAGCCCTGTCTGGTTTAACAATCTCAAAGTGTAAGCTTGCTTGTGTGCGTCGGCTGGACACCTGCAAATGGCAGGAACCCAATGCCTTGATTGCGTTTCCATTGTGGTCCAGTTTGCAGGCAGCTGGAAGGATTGTGAGGGGCTTCTTGATTCTCTTGAAGTCCAGCTTCAAAATCAGGTTGGGGAAGGCACCTGTGCCCAGTTTAAACTGGATGGGGTAGTGGTTGACCTTCATCGCGCATGCCATTCGTCCTCGGAATTCACGGCCAGGATTGATTGGACTCGCGATGTGTCCGGTGTGGCATATTCGCACTTTGTAATAATGCCCACTCAGTAAGTGTTGTCCAGGTATTCCTCATCTGGATCCGTCGCATTGCCTGGATCAGAGTCATGCATTCAGTGTTGCACACTTCTGATGCGCCGCTGTCAGAATTGGGAGCGCTGGCTCCTCACTGGTGGTGCAGATCTGCACAGGGCTACATAGTGGTTTGGTTTCCCACAGTTTAAACAGCGTTTGCCTCTTGCAGGACAGTTTTTTTTAAAATGGGTGGTGCTGCAGTTCGCACAAGTCATGACGTCGGCGTCAATATGCTCAGTGCGTCGTTGAGCATGCACAGTGCGGTTCTCGGACGTCAGCACCTGTGAAGTGCGGTTTTTGGCCACTTTGTCTTCCCGATCGCATTGCGCATGCTTCGGGCCCCAGGAAGAGCGCGCAAAATGGCCACTTTCATCAATTGGAGGCGCTGCATTCGGGAGATGGCCTGAACACTCTCCACCTTGTGGGAGGCTTGTTTTTCACTTTCTGCCATTTTATACTGTGAATAGTGATTTTTAGAGTGCGCATTCACAAGTACACTTTTCAATCGCACCTGGCAGGGTCATGTGCTTAATTTTCAATAATTGCTCTCGCAGAGGATCAGAGTAGACTCCATAAACAATTTGGTCTCTGATCATGGAGTCAGTGATATCACCGAAGTTGCAGGATTGCGCTAGCAGTCTAAAGTTAGTTAGATAGGAGTTGAAGGATTCGTCTTTACCTTGCATCCTCTGCTTGAAAATTTAGCGCTCGAAGATTTTGTTGGTGTCCACCTCACAGTGGCTGTCGAATGTGTCCAGGATGGTTTGGTACTTCGTTTGCCCTGCCTTTCGGAAAAGTGAAAGTAATTGAAGATCTCTATCGCATGGTCACCTGCAGTGGTGACTAGAAGAGCTATCTTCCGCGCATCGGTCGTGCCATTGAGGTCGGATGCTTCCACGTATAGTTGAAATTTCTGCTTGAATAATCGTCAGTCGGCACTAAGATTGCCGGTGGTCCTGAGCTGATCAGGAGCCTGAATCTTGTCCATTGTGCCTGTATTCAGTAGCTGGTTGTCACGGATCTTGCTGAGTTGAATTAAATAGATTGAACAGTCACTCCTGGTATCATGTTGTGTTATGCTGCTTCGGATAACACAGGCTGCTACTTGATGCAGTCTTAACTAAAGGATGCTCCAGACTCTGAAATGAGTTGAACATGTTTATTGAACTATTAACACAGTTCTCGAATTAGTTCGACTCTCTGCTAATCTAACTGTAGTAACTCAGTCTAACTCTACCAGTTTGCTCTAAGCCACGTGCTGGCGTGTGATGCTGCTGATCAATCCTGTCTAACTCTCTAGATGTCTGTCTGTGGAAAGAGGTAGGGTGTGAGTGCCTCATCCCTTTTATAGTGTTTATGTCATGGCCCCTTGTGGTGATGCCACCTCTGAGTGTCCTGAATGCCCATTGGTTGTGTCCTATTCTGAGTGTTCATTGGTTGCATGTTTGCCTATCATGACAATTCACCGGGCTCACATGACAGTGGCCCGGATGAGCAGTTTCTTTTGTGTCGAAGATAGGTGTGCAAGGTGTACTGGGGGGCCAGCAAACCATGTCCACATGTTTTGGACATGCCCAAATCTCAGGGGATTCTGGCAGGGGTTTGCAGATGTCATGTCCATGGTGTTAAAAACAAGGGTGGCACCGAGTCTGGAGGTGGTGATTTTCGGGGTGTCGGAAGATCCGGGAATCCAGGAGGAGAAAGAGGCAGACGTTCTGGCCTTTGCTTCCCTGGTAACCCGGAGATGGATACTATTAGCATGGAGGGACTCAAACCCCCAAAGTCAGAGACCTGGCTATCTGACATGGTTAACTCTCTCTGTTTGGAGAAGATCAAGTTCGCCTTGAGAGGCTCACTATAAGGGTTAGCCCAGAGGTGGCAACCGTTTGTCGACTTCTTTGCAGAAAATTAAGCGTCAGCAGAAGTTTAGTTTAGAGTAGGGGGGTTAATAAATGTGGGACCTGTGAGGGAGGAAGCAGGCTTTTTGCACTATGCTTATAGACTTATGTATATTGTTATTTTGTTGTTGTAAAACCAAAAAATCCTCAATAAAACAGTTATTTAAAAAAAAGTATTGTAGTCAAAGAGGGGCAGAATTGTCCACCAGTGAAGCTGGAATCATGAGGCACAATTGGGCAGAGAATTGTGCATCAGCTGAAAATTGAGGCGGGTGCAGGGCACCCGACTGAATGCTATATTCCAGTGCCTCGACGATGATATGAATGCATTCTACGCCACACGTATAGAAAACACCGTTTTAACAGCTCCATCCCGGTATTTTTTGGGACTCCTGTGATCCTCAGCAAGGAGGAATTACCGACGGTGAGGTTCACTTGTGGTTTCAAACATCGGGAAACAGGCACAGTGGCTGCTGAGGTAGAGAAGGGAGGTAGGAATTGTTCCTAGAGCCATGATCGTGGGCTGGCGGTCCTGCCACTGGCATGGCTGGCCGGGGAGGAGGGGGCATGTCAGGCAGGGCAGCTGTGCACCCAACTGACTGCCCACCGTAGCCCATGGTTGTGCAGAACGACACCATTGGTATAGGTGCACACAATACTCGAGCTGGGTCCATTGAGTACCGGAGAAGACTCAATGGGCCGACTGGCTCGCTTCTGCTCTTGCATATTACGGTCTTAAATCTATATATCACTACACTCATCCATATTCCTACAACATGCCATTCCATACAGTTCCAGAAATGATCCCCATCAGGGACTGCTGTACTCCCAGCAGTGCCTGCTATTGCTGGTGGTGCTCGGACCAGAAAGCTTCCTGCCATTTGATTGCCCGGTTCTCAGTCTTCTCCCTCATTAATCCAATGACTGTTAAATACTTGCAGGACGATGGGACTGGAGGAGAGTTGACAATACGCCCACTTCCAATTGCGATTCATCGATATCACCCAGTCACTCCCTGTAAAATGTTGCCCTTGGTATCTGCACATGCGCAGTTAAACATAGGAAAGCACAGAAATCTGTCACTGATTCCCTGCTCCTCCATACAATGCACAGTCGAAGGCTTTGCGGATGGAACTCAATGAGATTTCACTCATTGGATGTCACTCATAGTCATAATTAGCTCTAAACAACCTCTCTGGCCCCAGAAACTATTTTATAGGTGTGGAATGTCAAATTACACAATGATTTAAAAACAGAATCAGATTTTCCAAATAATAAAAATAATAATTTGAAGAAAGTTTGTTTATGATATTTCAGCTTCTTTCTTAGTCTCATATGTATGTCAGAATTTTTATTTTGCTGTTTGCAAATTGATTAAAGTTTCTAGGAGATGCCGAGCTAGCAGAAACTGCTCAGACAAAGTAATCTTTCTAACTTTTGAAAAGCTATAAAAAACTACTGTGCTTTTATTTCGTTCATGCCTAGCGGTGATAATTCTTCAATGCGATGGCTTCTTATCCAACTTGTTGATGGACCCTGGAGACTCCCTGTGGTTAGTGCCATATTGAAATTCATAGAACATAGAAATTACAGTGCAGAAGGAGGCCATTCAGCCCATCGAGTCTGCACCAGCTCTTGGAAAGGGCAAGCCACTTAGGCCCACACCGCTACCCTATGCCCGTAACCCAGTAACCCCACCTAACCTTTTTTTGTTTGGACACTAAGGGCAATTTATCATGGCCAATCCACATAACCTGCACATCTTTGGACTGTGGGAGGAAACCGGAACACCCAGAGGAAACCCACGCACACACGAGGAGAACATGCAGACTCTGCACAGACAGTGACCCAAGCCAGGAACCGAACCTGGGACCCTGGAGCTGTGAAGCAACTGTGCTAATCACTGTGCTACCGTGCTGCCAGGTAAGATAAAAACCTGTGCCGTCGGTGCAAACTTGATGGACCGAAAGGCCTCTTCTGTGTTATAATATTCCGTGATTCTGTGATGATGATTGCTAGAGCTCTTTGTCAGCTTTCTTTGAGTTCAGTGTCTCACACCAGCTCTGCTGCTGACTGCAAATTCGGGATTATTGTATTCTATACTTAGGAATGATTTTGTTCCCTGAAAATGAATGAATGTTTCCATTTCTATTAAAGCAATGGACAAAGCAATGTGCGATCAAGGCATTAATCTTTTCCAAATTGGTCCAAATATTTTATTCAGTACTTTCAAGTTTGAAGTTTCCACCAAATCTGACATAAAGAATTATTATTCAGAATTCAGCTTCTGAACGTAATCATGTTTGAGATTTAGTTTTTCTATTCTGAGGTGCTGTTGTCAATGTATCTGTGCCTTTCTCCTCAAGCACACAATTAAATGCATGTTGTCGCATCAGGTCATCACCTTGACAACCATGACAAAAGACTCAGAAGCTACTTGAATTCAGTACTGTCTCTTTTAGATCAGTGTCATCTTATTTGTGCACAAGTCCAGAACATTTTTATTAATACTTTTGACAGGAGACACGACATTCTTTCTTATATTGCCTGAGCGATATGCTCTTTCTGTATACAGAAATAAAACTTTCATTGAAGCATAACAATCCTGTCAGAAAGAAATGTACAATAAGAGTATCATGCATTATTTATCCATCACTCATATGTATTCACATGTAACTAATGAATGTCTTTTGGCAGCTTTCAAAATATGTACTGGCTTACTGTCACATTACAACTGCCAAAATAATATTTTGTCCGTCTATTGCTGATTATTGTTAAGTAAAATTACGACGGTGCTTTGAACCATGGAGACATTCTTGATTCTGTGTACACAGGGTCATCAGAAAGAGAAGCAGGATGAGGCCATTTGGCCCATCAACCCTGCTCGACCATTCAATAAGATCATGACTGATTTGACTGTGGCATCAGCTCCACTTTCATGCTAGCCCTTCATAACCCTTGGTTTCCTTGCAGATCATAAATTGGTCCAGCTCAGCATTGAATATATTCAGTGTTCCAGCCTCACAGAGTGATTTTTTACCTGTAAGGGCACACACAGGTTTTGGGCAGAATTTCCAAACAAAATGGCAAAGCGGCAGGTTCTGACTGAAAGCCGACATGTTTTGCTCCGGGCACACTGATCTTCTGATGCTTGGCCAGAAAACAATCAGTGAGCTGGTTCTGCGGCATCACTGTGGTGCTTCGGGGCTTAATAGAGCCGGCAAGCCCAGCTACAGAGAGATCAGGGAGCCATCTTTAAAGGACGCTCTAATAGATAACTGAATTCCCTCTCCCCCACCTAATGGACCCCCCGCCACAAACCTCTGGGTGACTCCCCCCCCACTACAGAGGTATCAGCAGAGCACTCTTCCCCCCCTCCTCCCCTACGACACACAAGGGAAAGCCCCCTCCCCCCAGTGGTGAGGGCTTTCCTCCTCTCAATGCCCATTGGCAGTGAACCTGGCCCTCAATCCCAGGGCCTCCAGGCATGTCGGCAGCCCAGCATGGTCATCACAACTGTTTTTTTTTAATTTAGAGTACAAAATTATTATTTTTTTCCAAGTAAGGGCCAAATGCACCAACCTGCACATCTTTGGGTTGTGGGATGAGACCGACGCAGCCAAGGGGAGAATATGCAACAGATGAGCCCGCTTGATTCTCATGATCTCACTTGCTTTGTCTTTCAATGTTACATTTCTTTTTGGGTAGTTCATCAGAGGTCTTGGAGCTCACACCAGAACTGCTTTTTCCTGCTGTGGACTCTCCTGTGAAGCGCTCTCCAGCAGATTCAGCTCTATGACCCTGGCCTGTTTGTGTCCCTGGCCTTCTCTTCCTCAATCCAAAACGCTCCATCTTCAGTCCTTCATGCAGTCCTGTTGCTTGCTTGCTGGCAGCTATAAAACGGAGGAAGCTCTTCTCAATAATTCTGCGCCCAGAGCACATGACGTCAGTGTACCAGGCATGTGACCTGCTCTCTGTCACCACTTTTGGCGGGATGATCGATCTGGGCTCCGTGCCTGTGCACTGTTACATCCGGCTGAGGGGACACACATGTGCTGGACAGCCAGCATTTTTAAAAGCAGGTCATGACTGTTGGGCACTTCTTCCCGTGATTGGGAACGCCACAAATGATCGCTCCATGATGCTCCTGACACCTGACCATGATCCACCTGGGGGTTGTGACCCTGAGTTTGAAAATGCTTTATTGGATTTTCATGCGTAGCAAACGGGCCTGAAAAATTGTGCGGTATGTGCGGTTTTCGAAAATGGCTCAATTTTGCCAACTCCAGTTTTAACTCAAGTGCATTATACCAAATGGATGTGGTATTTGTTCCAGGCAAATGGTATTGTTGGAGACGACTAGCAAAATGTAATACTCCTGACCCCTTGCGAGCCACAACTTTCAGCGCAATAAAGAGCCTCACCAATCTGATGGCCCAGGAAGCAAGAACCTTTGGCAAACTCATAGAACTTGTTGCAAATCATTACAACCCTGAACCATCAATAATAATGTGGATATACTGGTGGGACAAACCCCTGAGGAATCAGTTATGGAATTTCTGAAGCACCTTCGCAATTAGCTCAACATTGCAACTTCAGCTCTTCCCTCCCTGAGATGTTGAGAGATTGTTTGGTGTGTGGCATTAACAATATGGTGACTCAAAGCAAGGTGTTAGTGGAACCGGCCTAGGATCTGAAAAGTGCCATAGTACTGTTACACTCCCATGAGAAAGTGGAAAAAGGGGTCCAGGAGCTCCAGGGTTCCATGGATTATGGTGAACATAGCATTGGCCAACCCCCATTCCGACGACCAACAGCTCCAAAGGATCGGACTGACGTGACTCAGTCACCAATAAAATACCTTGTGGTCAGACCTGCTGACCAAGGGCAACCACGGCCCAACTGGACATCTCCCCAGGTGACAATGAGGCGTTCCCACAACAGTGGTGCGGGAACCCAAGCAAGTGGAATCAACAGCGAATGTGCCGCCCTGGTCAGATGACACAAGGACCCTCAGCCAGGGCTTTTCATATTTCCCCACCCAAGGAAGATGACCATATGCAGTTAAACCACATCACGGCCCCCAAAGTAGCCCCAAAAAGAACAATGCTCCAAGTTAATAGTCACCCCTTGGACATGATAATTGATACGGCGGCTGCTGTTTCAATTATCGGACAACAAACATCTTTCAGCTCCATTTGGGAACTCAGCACCTGGGTTTGAAGGATACCAAGGCCCAGCTGGCAAAATGCACTGCGGAACCATTAAACATCATTGAGACCACGGTGATCCTGGTTATGCATGGACAACAGTCGATCGGGCTATCAACCTTCCCGTACCAGCCTCCCCGGACAGGCGCCGGAATGTGGCGACTAGGGGCTTTTCATAGTAACTTCATTGAAGCCTACTCGTGACAATAAGCGATTATCATTTTATTTCGTTTCAATTGTCCATGCAAAGACCTTGACCCAGCCTTCCAGGCCTAGACAGGTTACAAAGATTCTGCCTGGGCTGGCAACAAATCTTCCAGATGGATACTGGTGTTTTGTACAAAGTCCTCAGAAAGGAAGCCTGGGAAAGATACAGGGGGCCACAGCTATAATTTACGTTGACCCGGAGGCCCAACCCAAATCCTTTAAGGCACGTCTGGTTCCAGACACCCTGCTTACAAAAGTGGATGATGAACTGAGCCAGTTGGAGAACTTAAGGATCATACACCTGGTCCAGTTTGCAGAGTGGGCAGCACCAGTGAATCCAGTGCCAAAGCCAGACAACTTGGTTCCCCTGTGTGGCGATTACAAGATGACAGTCAACAGGCCCCCGCTTGGCCAGGTACCCCATGCCACGCGTAAGAACTATACGTGGAGCTGGCTGGGTGTCACTCATTCACGCAGCTGGACATGAGTCACACATACCTTCAGTTGGAGTTCGACATGGGCATCTAGAAAATATGGCACCACCAATACCCACAGGGGGTTGGTTGAGTACACCCAGCTTCCATTCGGGGTGTTGTCAGCGTGTGCGATTTTCCAGCAAGTAATGGAAAACATTCTCCAAGGCCTTCTATACGTGGAGCTGGCTGGATGGTGCTCTCAGTACAGGAGCAACCAAGACGGAATACCTGGGCAACCTAGAAGAGGGTCCTCCGATGATTTCCAGATATGGGCGTCTGCCTGAAGAAGGCAAGTGCGTCTTCCAGGTGAAAGTGTTTACATACCTGGGATACCATGTCGATAAGGACGCGTTGCATCCAGTGGAGGAAAATGTCCGGGCTATCTAGTGAGCCCTGACAACTGAGAACACGACAGAGCTGAGGTCATTCCTAGACCTCATCAATTATTAAGGAAAGTTCATCCCGAACTTGACTACCTTGCTGGCGCCCTTGCACCCACTTTTTGAAGAACCAGAAATAGTTGTGAAGAGGGCCGCAAGTGGAAGAATTCGCAGAATGAAGTGGCAACTATTATCTTCCAAATTATTGACGCACTATTACCCCACTAGCCAGGTAATGTATCTTGGAAGGTCTAATACAGGTAGGGAATATACAGTGAATGGAAGAACCCTCAAGAGTATTGACAGTCAGAGAGTATTGAACCTTAGTTAGACCGCACTTGGAATATAGTATTCAATTCTGGTCGCCACACTACCAGAAGGATGTGGAGGCTTTGGAGAGGGTGCAGAAGAGATTTACCAGGATGTTGCCTGGTATGGAGGGCATTAGCTATGAGGAGAGGTTGAATAAACTTGGTTTGTTCTCACTGGAACGAAGGAGGTTGAGGGGCGGCCTGATAGAGATCTACAAAATTATGAGGGGCATAGACAGAGTGGATAGTCAGAGACTTTTTCCCCAGGGTAGAGGGATCAATTACTAGGGGGCATAGGTTTAAGGTGCGAGGGGCAAGGTTCAGAGGAGATGTACGAGGCAAGTTTTTTACACAGAGGGTCGTGGTGCCTGGAACTTACTGCTGGGGGAGATGGTGGAAGCAGGGACGATAGTGACATTTGTGGGGCATCTTGTCAAATACATGAATAGGATGGGAATAGAGGGATACGGATCCTAGAAGTGTAGAAGATTTTAGATTAGACGGGCAGCGTGGTCGGCCCAGGCTTGGAGGGCCAATGGGCCTGTTCCTGTGCTGTACTTTTCTTTGTTCTTTGCTCTTTGTTCATCAAAACCACTCATCCTCGCATGTGATTCCGCCGCATATGGCACTGGGGCTGTGTTGTCCAATCGGTGGGATGATGGGCCAGAACTGCCGATAGCTTATGCGTCCAGAACTTTGGTCTACGCAGAGCACCGCTATGCGCAGATTGAAAAGGAAGGGCTGCCCATGATTTTTTGCAGTAAGTCAATGGGCGTCATTGTATGGTAATCACAAACCATGGGCTGAATTCTCAGTTTCAGCGGCTAAGTGCCGGCTGAAACAAAATTCGCGGGCGTTTTATGACATCAAAATCGGTGCTGAACCCTCACCGATTCTGGGATTGTTGAAGGGCTAGCAGCGATGCCGGGTGAAACTCCTGGGCCCGACGCCGAAAACGGGCAGAGAATGGCCGGGTTCGAGGCCGCGCATGTACACGACGATGAACTGCAGTGGTCATGCAATTTCAATGTTGTACAACATGATGCCAGCCGTGCACGGACCCGGCCCGCCAAATACAACCCCACAGGCCACCCCAGGACACCTTCTGGCCACCCCCCACCAGTCCCCCAAGCCCCCACAGAAGCCCCCCTCCTCTGGCCAGTGGGACAGATCCCAGCCAAGTGTGGTGGCACTGGAAACAGTCCTCCGCAGCCGCCACGCCTTGTTCCCAACTGCTCAGAACACACATCAACCGCGCGGATGGGAACTCGGCCCATCGGGGAGGTGCATCGTGGGAGGGTCTGCCGGTGACGCGCCAACGCCGTTGCAATGGAGTGTGGCGTGCAACGTGATGACGCCATTTTGGAGGGGCGGAGACTCGGAAACTGATGTCAAACCGGTGTCACCCCCGATTTGGCTGTCGGAAGGGAGTCTCCGGCGATTGCTGATTACGATATCGACGTCGGGCAACGGAGAATTCGGCCCCATAATTCCTTACTTGACCTTTTTAAAGAAGATAAAATGATACCGTCAATAGCTTCGGCCAGGATCCAATGGTGAACATTGCTATTGGCAGCATATGAATATACTTTTGAACGTCCTCCAGGCACACAAAGTGCACACAGATGCCCTTAGCCAATACCCGCTGTCTGCCAGCATCACCCTGTCTCCAACTGTAGTGGACAAATTCAATTTGGCGTTAAATTTTATGGACACATTACCCATCATGGACTGGATTCTCCCAAAATGGGACTATGTCCCCACGCCGGCGTAAAAAGGCGAGAGTTTTACTCTCGAGATTTCAGCAAAAAAATACAGCTAATTCAGTGCCCTGCAGGGGACTGGCAGGGACCCGGAGTAATCCTCGCAGCTTTACATGTGGATAAGAGCCCCTGCACTTCCGGTTTTTAGTCGGCGCATACGCATGGTGGCGGCCTCCAGCGGTCGCGCCAAGCGCCATGGCTGACTCGGACCGCGGAGGCAGACATGAAAATTAAATTGGAGGGAGCTTCTGGTGTTCCTAGCAAGCTGCACTCAGCCACTCAGTCACTGGGCCCCCAGCCACGCGGCGTACTCTCTGATCCCAGAGAATCGCCCGACCAGCATTGGGCCCGATTTCGGCATGAAATTGGATTCTCCATACCATGTCCGCACAAATTCGCATGTGGTCCCAACAGGACCTTATGTTGGCAAAACTTATATTGCCAAGTTATCCTCCATGGTGGATTCCAAGGGAAACTTCCAGAAAAACTGCGGCACTATGTGATAAAATAGCAGAAGCTCCTTGCGGAGGACAGCATCCTCCTGTGGGGAGCCCATGTGGTTATCCACAGCCAGGTCAGTGAGTCATATTGTAGGACTTGCATTATGTGCACCCGGGGGTTTCCAAGATGAAGATGCTCGTTGAGTTACATGTGGCAGCCAGGGCTCAATGACAACATCGAGCGAATGGTGCAGCAATGTGCAGCTTGCTAGGAACACCAGAAGCTCCCTCCAATTACCAGACTACGCCACATTCCCCCGTTAGTGGGCGGAGGCCCATCAACTGGGGCTCATTAAAAATCACTTCATAAAAGCCAGCCCGAATTGGAACTGGCGTGATCGATAGTCCGGGTTGGGACCTTTGGACTGTAAGCTGCGTTGCACTATTTCTTTTGTTGTTGAATGAAACTTTGTTTGAATTTACCTCCTCAGACTCCTGGGCTGGGATTCTCCGAAAATGGGGCTATGTCCCAACGCCCGCCAGAAAATGAGCGCCAATCACTCCAGACTTTTTTCAAAAAGTTCGGACTGATTCTCCAGTTTTAAGAGGGATAGCAGGGCCCTGGCTTGTGCCCCGCAGCTCCTGCTGCCAGTACGGGGCCCTGCACTTCCAGCCGCGGGTCTACGCATGTGCACAGCGGCCGTTTTCATGCCGGCCCCCCCGCAATATGGCCGAGCCACGCAGTGGGCCAGAAAGGAAGAAGGATAGGCCCACAGGATCGCGCACACCCGCCAATCGGTAGCTCCAGATCGCGGGCCTGTCCATCGTGGAGGGGGCGTCTGATTCCCCCCCATTCCCCCCCCCCGCCAGGACGGCCAGTGCAGCCGCAAGTCCGAGCTCCCGCCAGGTGGAACCAGGTTGGAACCACGCCGTCGGAACATTGGCAGGTCGATCGCGGAGAATTGACGTGGGGGCCTCTTTCAATGGCCCCTAACTGGCGCTGCAATGACTGCGCGCGCATGGCTGGTAGCGCATCTCCGGTCTGTGGAGAATCGAGGCCCGGCGTCATGGGTCTGAGACCCCATTTTCCGCCCATGCACCGAGAGCAGTTTCGGCACAGAGGCTCGCCGAATCCCGGCCCTGAGCTTTTGTAGACAGGAACTTGCAGCACGGTAGCATGGTGGTTAGCATAAATGCTTCACAGCTCCAGAGTCCCAGGTTCGGTTCCCGGCTGGGTCACTATCTGTGCGGAGTCTGCACGTCCTCCCCGTGTGTGCGTGGGTTTCCTCCGGGTGCTCCGGTTTCCTTCCACAGTCCAAAGATATGCGGGTTAGGTGGATTGGCCATGCTAAATTGCCCGTAGTGTTCTAAAAAGTAAGGGTAAGGGGGGGGAGTTGTTGAGTTACGGGTATAGGGTGGATACGTGGGTTTGAGTAGGGTGATCATTGCTCGGCACAACATTGAGGGCCGAAGGGCCTGTTCTGTGCTGTACTGTTCTATGTTCTATGTTGCAGCTGGGGGTGTTCCAATTTATCTGCTGCCCTTGTCTTTTTAGGTGGTGGAGGTAATGGATTTCGAAATTGCTGTGGAAGGAAGCTTGGAAAGTCTCAGCAGTGCATCTTTTGACGGTGCCTTAGTAATGGATGGAGTGAAACTGTTTAAAGTTGGATGAGGTGTCAGTCAAGCAGGCTGCTTTGTCATTGGTAATGCTTGAGTGTTTTTGAACTGCACTCATCCAGGCAAATGGAGAGTGTGATTACTGTCCAGATCGTGGAGATCGTGGGGGAGAGCTACTTTTCGGGAACATTAATGTTTTATTTAAAGTAGATAAAGGTTGAGATTTGACACACTTGTTTTTGGAATAAAGCCACAAGATTCCACAGGTTTTGAATAAACAAAAACAAAATTTACCATACAAGTTCAGAAAGACACATTCCATAATACGTATCTTATGCTCAACATTCCGGTTAGGTATGAAGTACGTGAACGAACAGACAAACTATGGTAGAACACACTACACCACGGAATAAATGACACATGCAAGCAAGACACAGTCCATGGATTTCTCAGCCACCAACCCCGATGTTAGCAAACACCAAATCAAACAATCTCATTGAGTCTCTAACTCACAAGGGATTCCCAGCTTCACCTTTGAAGATCTCTCCTTAGAAGTGTCCCCAAAGGTTGCTCCCACTCTGATGACTTCAATAATGGCCAACCTGAAAGGTTTTCAACTTCACCTTCCAGGATTCCTTCTCCAAATCTCCACTTCAGACTTTACTTACTGGTGTCAATTCAATTCTTTGCTTGACAGCTAGCTTTACTGAGCTGGCACTATCTATGAGATTCTCTGGAGTCCTGCTCCCAATCTCCACAGACTGCTAATTTAGCACCCAGGGACCCCTCCCCATAGAACCATAGAAACCCTACAGTGCAGAAGGAGGTCATTCGGTCCATCGAGTCAGCACCAGCCCTCTGAAATAGCACCCTACCTCGGCCCACTCACTTGTGATATCGCGTAAGCCAGTAACCCCACCTAACCTGTACACCTTTGGACACAAAGGGGCAATTTTGTTTGTCCAATCCACCTAACCTGCAGATCTTTGAACTGTGGGAGGAAAATGGAGTACCTGGAAGAAACAAGTGCAATGTGTCCAACAAGTTTGCAGACGACACGAGGGTGAGTGGTAAAGCAAAAAGTGCAGAGGATACTGGAAGTCTGCAGAGGGATTTGGATAGGTTAAGTGGATGGGCCAGGATCTGGCAAATGAAATACAATGTTGACAAGTGTGAGGTTATCATTTTGGTAGGAATAACGGCAAAAGGGATTGTTATCAAAATGATAAAATATTGAAACATGCTGCTGTGCAGAGGGAGCTGGGTGTCCTAGTGGATGAGTGGCAAAAAGTTGGTTTACAGGTGCACCATGTAATTAAGAAGGTGAATGGAGTCTTGTTCTTGCTGGAGGGATGGTGTTTACGACTGGGGAGGTTATGCTGCAACTGTATAAGGTGTTAGTGAGGCCACACCTGGAGTATTGTGTTCAGTTTTGGTCTCCTTACCTGAGAAAGGACGTTCTGGCGCTGGAGGGCGTGCAGAGGAGGTTCACTAGGTTAATCCCAGAGTTGAGGGTGTTGGATTACGTGGAGAGATTGAGTAGACTGGGACTGTACTTGTTGGAATTTAGAAGGATGCGGGGAGGATCTTATAGAAATAGATAAAATTCTGAAAGGAATAGATAGGATAGATGCGGGGAGGTTGTTTCCACTGGTGGGTGAAAGCAGAATGGGGGGGGGCACAGCCTCAAAATAAGGGGAAGTAGATTTAAGACTGAGTTTAGGAGGAACTTCTTCACCTAATCTATGGAATTCCCTGCCCAGTGAAGCAGTTGAGGTTCCTTCATTAAATGTTTTCAAGATAAAGATAGATCGTTTTTTGAAGAATAAAGGAATAACGGGTGATGGTGTTCAGGCGGGAAAGTGGAGCTGAGTCCACAAAAGATCAGCCTTGATCTCATTGAATGGCGGAGCAGGCTCAAGGGTCCAGATGGCCTACTCCTGCTCCTAGTTCTTATGTTCTTATTATGTTGAACCTACTTAGACATGGGGAGAACATGCAGACTCCACACAGTCACCCGAGATCAAAATTAATCACAGCAACATTGTTAACCAATGCGCCACCCTGCCACGCACTTGAAAAAGAAAAGCTCACTGCAGTGAAAGTTTCTTTACAATGGCTTCACAGTTTCATAGAATGTACTTAATATCATAACTTCGAGCAAATGGATTATCTGGGGAGGGATGGCCATAGTTATATTGTCACTGGACTGGTGAACCAGACATCCACAGTAATGCCCGAGGGACTCCAGATGGTGAAACTACAATTCAATAAAAAATTGTAATTTAAAGTCTAATGATGACCATAAAACCATTGGTGATTGATGTAAAATCCCACCTGGTTCATTAATGTCTTTCAGGGAAGTAAATCTGCCATCCTTACCTGGTCTGGTCTACAAGTGACTCCAGGCCCACAGCAATGTGGTTGACTCTTTGGACTTCCTCACAAACTAATCTTCTCAACTCCACAATCAACCGAGTGAATTTTCTCTGCACCACCTCCAGTGCCAGTACATCCTTTCTCAGATAAGGAGACCAAAACAGTACTCCAGGTGTAGCCTCACTAGCTGCAACATTACATCCCTGTTTTTAAACTCCATCCTTCTAGCAATGAAGGACAAAATTCCACTTGCCTTCTGCTGCACCAACGTTTTGAGATTCATACACAAGAACACCCACGTCCCCCGCACAGGAGCATGCTGCAATTTTTTGCCATTTAAATAACTGTCTATTTTGTTGTTATTCCTACCAAAATGGATGACCTCACATTTGCCAACATTGTACTCCATCTGGCAGATTCTTGCCAACTCACTTAAACTATCTATATCCCTCTCCGGACTTTCAGTGCTCTCTGCCCATTTTATTCTACCACTCATTTTCGTGTTATCTGCAATCTTTTTTTTTAAATTTAGAGTACCCAATTATTTTTTTTTCCAATGAAGGGCAATTTAGTATGGCCAATCCACCTAACCTGCACATTTTTGGGTTGTGGGGGTGAAACCCACGCAGACATAGGGAGAATGTGTAAACTCCACACGGACAGTGACCCAGGGCCGGGATTCAAACCCGCGTCGTCAGCGCTGTAGGCAGCAGAGCTAACCACTGTGCCACATGCCGCTCACGTCTTCTGCAAACTTTGACACGTTACACTTGGTCCCCAACTCCAGATCATCTATGTAAATTGTAAACAATTGCGGCCCAAAACTGATCTCTGAGACTCACCACGAACCCCTGATCGCCAACCAGAAAAACACTCATTTATCCCCACTCTTTGCTTTCTGCTGCAATCTCCATGCTTGGTGATTAAGCCTGGGGGATAACTGGAATATGAGAGGGCGCAGGTGCTGGCGGTGGCGAGGATGAATGCCCCGTGGATGATCATCATTGAACATCATACCTTAATTAACTCTTTCAGCTGCTGCCAGTGGATAGTTTTTATCTCCCTGCGTAGGTCCCTGGATGAGACTGAATTAAACAATACTTGCAGTTAAATGTTAAATCAAATGCAAACATTATTATTAAAAGTCACAGCACTAAAAAGATTTTAAAACACTCCCTCGAAAGTATTCTACTTGATGCAGGCAACTGAGGATGAGGGAAAATGGGGAAAATATAATCTCGCCATCCCTCTACCATTCGTAACATAAGTTATTAAAGGATACAGAACACAGATGAATAAGCCGAGTTAGGTACAGTATGAGCAAACTGAATAGCATCACAGGCTCAAAGGGATGAATAGCCTTCTTCCATTCATTGAATCTTTACAGGCACTAAATAAATGCAAGTTGTTGTTGCTCCGTTGTAATTAGCAGACGGCCTCACCAATCAGAGCAGGGATGATGGTTTACAATGCACACAAATGATTTGGAAGCGGGGACGAGAAAACTAATCCTCTGAGTTTGTGGATAATCTCAAACTGGAACAGACGACAAACAGATGAGAACAGGCTAATTAAAAATAGAAGGAACTAGATAGACTGGAAAGTTGGGTTGATGAGCAGCATATCTCATTTAATGTGGATAAATGCAAAGACCTGAGATTGGAAAAGGATAATAAAAAGTGAGAATACAAGCTAAATAGTTTTACCCTAAAGGACAAGACACAGGAGAGGGATTTGGGCACTGGAGGAAAGGTTGCTGAAAGTGAACAGCATATTGTGCAGCAGCAATAAAAAACAAATGGTGTCATTAGCTGTCTAGCCAAAAAAATAGAGCACGAAGATTGAGATTGTACAGAGCACTGATCTGAGCTCAGCTGGAATACTATGTACACTTCCAATTACCACATTATGAGAAAGAATTGGAAAGGCACACGCTGAGTGCAGAGGGCAACTAAATTTAGAGCTGGTGTTAGGTTTCCCAATCAAGGTGAGACTGCAGAAGCTGGGAATATTTACACTGGGAACAGAAGACTAAGGTGTTCAAAATCCTAACGGGCATAGACATGATAAATATCAATATATAATCAGAGATTCCACAATATAAGAGCATAGACTAAAACCTATAAAATAAAGTGTGAATATTTAGACCGAAGCTGGTTAATACATGGGATACATTGCAAAAATTATATCAACCAATTCAAGAGACAATAGGATAAGAAACTGCAAAATATTTAAGTCTACTTTGGAGATTTCATGGGAAGGTGCCCTTTACCTCCTCCCTGCTCACCATCCAAGGGCCTAAATACTCCTTTCAGGTGAGGCAGTGCTTCACATGCACCTCCTTCAATCTGGTCTATTGCATTTGCTGTTCCCAATGCGGTCTACTCTACATTGGAGACAGTAAACGAAGACTGGCCGACAGCTTTGCAGAGTATCTTCAGTCTTCGGGCTGTCCACAAGCAGGACCCAGCCCTTCCTGTCGCTGGCCATTTCAATTCACCATGTCCACATGTCTGTCCTTGGCCTCCTGCAATGTTCCAGTGAAGCGCAATGCTAACTGAAGGAACAGCACATCATCTTCCCATTAGACAGGTTACAGCCTTACAGACTTAACACTGATTTGAACAACTTCAAACTGTGACCTCTCTCTTTTACCTTTCTCTCTTTACCTTCTTTTATTTCCATGGAATTTCTATAGTGCAGAAAGATGCCATTCGACCCATCATGTCTCCACCAACCCTCTGAAAGAGCACCCTACCTAGCCTCATTCAACCACCTATTCCTGTAACCCAACCTAATCAGCACATATTTGGACATAATGGGGCAATTTAGCATGGCCAATCCAGCTAACCTGCACATGTTTAGACTGTGGGAGGAAAGGCGAACTGCTTTGCTGCTCACGGTGGCGGGTCCATAAGCAATTGAAATACTTAATACTTTTGCTTTTGATAGTGAAGAGGAGAGCAAGAGATAGAATGAAGTCATCGGGTACTTTGATCGGCACTGCTCCCCCAAAAAGAATGAAACATTTGAAAGATACATTTTTCCTACACACACCCAGAAACCAGGCGAATCTTTCGACAGTTTTGTCACTGACTTGAGGCTGAAGGCCCAGTCCTGCAATTTCAGTAATCTGAAATCTTCAATTATCCGCAGCCAAATTGTATTTGGTATATCAAATGGCAAGCAGTGTGAGAGATTGCTGTGGAAAGAAAATTTTATATTAGAACAAGCAATAACGATTTGCCATGCAAGTGAGTTAGCTGCACAGCAAATCAACACACTCAGCTCGAAAACCCTTTGGTGCCAACATGGAGGAAGATGCCAGTGCCATTAGTACTATGACACAGGTCAATAAGAAATGTGGTCACAGTGTGGGCGCCCATTTTAAGCTGCCGAAAGGAGCTGCCACCTTGTACCAGAAATGTGGCAACCGTCTTAGCCCATGGCAATTTCCGGCCTTTGGAAAAGTATGTTCCAGGTATGACCGTATCGGCCATTTTGCCAAACTGTTTTTGCATCCTACAGTGGACCAGATGGAGTCGATCAATGCAATTAATGAGATGACCCTTGGTGAATTATTTTTCATGGATCTAATCAGAACCCAGGGCAAGATGAGTCCGAAAACAAAAGAGGAAGAAGTTTTGATGACCAATTGGAATGATGGTTCTAATCCAGCTGACACCATCAAAAGCAGATGGATCATTCCAGTGATCTTAAATGACACTGATAAAATCCAAACTTGACACAGGAGCAAAGGCAAACCTCCTCAGTTTGGGTTATCTGCATGGCCTCCGAGTGCCGCCGAAAGTCATAACCCAACTGTGGGTTCATTGCATATACAAGATCATCGAGCACAACATATCCCTATCAATTTATTTTCATTTCTTCCATTGATTAATTTTTCCATCCCCCTTCCCATATTGTTTTTCTTACCACTGTCTCTGCTCCCCCTACCCCACCAAACGAGGGCCATCTGTTCCCTATTCCAGGTTGTCCTTTGACATCCTGCTTACCTTTTTTATGCTATCAACACGTTCTGATTTCTAAATGTGCCACGATCAGCCCCCTTCCTAGCCATGGTCACTGCCATTGACATTCTCTGCCCTTACTGCTCCAACCACTCCTCCTGCCCCCACTACAGTGTAATTCTCATTCTATTTCTAGTTCTCGCGAGCTCTGAAGGAGAGTCAGCCAGACTTAAGACATTAACTTTGTTCTCTCTCCACAGATGCTTTCAGACCTGCTGAGAATTTCCATCATTTTCTGTTTTTGTTTTGGATTCCAGCACCTGCAGAAATTGGCTTTTAAATTCAGGTTTTTAAATTTTCTTTCCTTACCGGGTTTGCAACATTGGGAAGTAAAGCCTAGGGTTCTTCAATGGTTTGTGAAGGGAGGTAACCTAACAGATAGCAGCATCACTAGGAACCCAGTGTCTAGAGCATTGTGAAGGTGTATTGAATCTGTCAATACAATAGCAGTGGAAGCTAACACAATAATTTTTTTCTGGGGGAATTTAATTCTTTTATGGGGCGGCACGGTAGCACAGTGGTTAGCACAATTGCTTCACAGCTACAGGGTCCCAGGCTCGAATCCCGCTTGGGTCACTGTCTGTGCGGAGACTGCACGTTCTCCCCGTGTCTACGTGGGTTTCCTCCAGGTGCTCCGGTTTCCTCTCACAGTCCAAACATGTGCAGGTTAGGTGGATCGGCCATGCTAAATTGTCCTTAGTGTCCAAAAAAGGTTAGGTGGGGTTACTGGGTTACGGGGATAAGTGGAAATGTGGGCTTAAATGAGATGCTCTTTCCAAGGGCTGGTGCAGACTCGATTGGCCAAATGGCCTCTATCTGCACTGTAAATTCTATGATTCTATGATTCCATGAGATGCGGATATCGCTGACAAAGCCAGCATTTATTGCCCATCCCTATTTGTCCTTAAACCGAATGGCAGTTAAGGGACAACCATATTGTTGTGTATCTGAAGTCACATGTAGGCCAGGCCAGGTCAGAATGGCAGATTTCCTTCCCCAAAGAACAATCAACAATGGTTTCATGGTCAGCACTGGACTGTTGGTGAGATTTGAACCCAGATTCCCTTGGGCCTCTGGATTACTAGCCAGTGACAATACCGCCTCCTTCTACACTGAAAATTCTATGATTCTATGACTTTAACATAGAACATAGAACATAGAACGATACAGCGCAGTACAGGCCCTTCGGCCCTCGATGTTGCACCGACATGGAAAAAAAACTAAAGGCCATCTAACCTACTTTGGGGTCTATCTCCCTCTATTACCATCCTATTCAAGTCTTTGTTAGGCATGTGTTAGGCATGACCTTCCTCTGACAAAGCCATGCTGACTATCCTTGATCAAACCTTGCCTCTTCAAATGGAGATAGATTCTCTCCTTCGGACTTTACTTCAATAGTTTCCCTCCCACTAACGTGAGGCTCATTTGTCTGTAGTTTCCCGGCTTACCTATGATTCTATGATTATCTCTCCAACCCTCCTTGAATAGTGGAACTACATTAGCTGTTCTCTAGTCCTGTGTTACCTCCCCCATGGCCAAAGAGGAATGAAAGTTTTGGGTCAGAGCCCCTGTAATCTCTGCCCTCACCTCCCATAGCAGTCTTGGACACAATTCATTCAGACCTGGAAATCTGTCCATTTTTAAGCCTGCCAACACGTTGAATACCTTGCCACTCCGATGCCAATTTACTCCAGTACCTCACAGTCAGTCTCTCCGAGTTCCATACCTATATCCTCATTCTCTTGGGTGAAGACAGATGTGAAGTTTTCATTCAACACTCTCCCAATGTCCTTTGGCTCCACCCACATATTGCCCCCTTGGTAACGCGTGGACCCTACTCTCTCCCTGGTTATCCTCTTCCCATATAGAATATCTTGAGATTTTCCCTACTTTTACCAGCCAGAGCTTTCTCATATCCTCTCTTTGCTCTCCTAAATACTTTCTTAAACTTCATCCGACACTTTCTGTTCTTTCTAATGCCTCCATTGATTTGTTGAGCTTGTACCCTACCTACTTCCTGTGGTAATGAAACTGCACACAATAATTTGGTGTGGCCTAACCAAGGCCTTGTATAACTGCAACAACAGATCCCTGCTCCTGTACTTGAAACCTCTTGCAATGAAGCCAACATTCTATTCGCCTTCTTTACTACCTGCTGTACCTGCATGCTTACCTTCAGCGACTGGTGCACAAGGACACCCAGGTCCCGCTGCACACTCCCCTTTCCCAATTTACAATGGTTCAGATTGTCATCTACCTTCCTGTTTTTGCTTCCAAAGTGAATAGCCTCACACTTATCCAAACTATGCTGCATCTACCATTGATTAGCCCATTTGCCCACCCTGTCCAAGATTTCTGCATCCTCGTCACAGTTCAACCTCTCACCCAACTTGTATCATCTGCAAACTTTGAGATGTTACATTTTGTTCCCTCATCCAAATCATTAATATATATTGTGAATAGCTGGAGTCCCAGCACCGATCCCTGTGGCACCCCACTAGTCACTGCCTGCCAATTTGAAAAGTAGCATTAATTCCTACTCTTTGTTTTCTCTCTGCCAACCAGTTTTCTATCCACCTCAATAGACTTCCCCCAATCCCATCCGCTTTAATCTTGCACAATAATCTCTTGTGCGGGACTTTGTCAAATGCCTTCTGAAAGTCCAAATATATCACATTGACTGGCTCCTCCTCGTCAACTGTATTAGTTGCATCTTCAAAGAATTACAACAGATTTGTCAAGCATGATTTCCCCTTCATAAATCTATGCTGACTCTGACTGATCCTGCCACTGCTTTCTAAATGTTGCGCTATCAATTTCTTGACAGTGGATACATTTGTCTTTACCAATCTCTTTACATATCTATAGAAACTCTTAGTGTCAGTCTTTATGTTCCCTGAAAGCTTACTTTCGTACTGCACTTCCCCTTCTTAATCAATCCTTTGATCCTTCTTTGCTGTATTCTAAACTGCTCCCAATCCTCAGACCTATTATTCTTCTTGGCCAATTCTTGGCTTCTTCCTTGGATTGGATACTATTTCTAATTTCCTTTGTAAGCCATGGATTGACTCTCTTACCCATTTTGCTTTTGTGCCAGACAGGAATGGACAGTTGCTGCAGTTCCCTTATGCGTTCCTTGAATGTTTGCCATTGCCTATCCACTGTCATATATTTAAGTAACTCTCCCCAATCTATCAAGGCCAACTCACGCCTTATATCTTTATAGTTTCCTTTATTAAGATTCAGCACCCTAGCCTCCGAATCAACTATTTCACTCTCCACCTTGATAAAAAATTCTATCATGTTATATTCGCTCATCCCCAAGGTGTCTCGCACAGCCAGATTGGCAATGATTCCCTTCTCATTACACAGTGCCCAGTCTAAGATGGCCTGCTCTCTAGTTGGTTCCTCCACATATTGGTCAAGAAAACCATTCCGTGTACAGTCCCGGAATTCCTCGTCTATGGCATTGTGGCTAATTTGATTTGCCCAATCTATATGCAGACTAAAATCACCCACGATCACCAATAATCCCACATTACATGCATCTCTAATTTTCTGTTTAATGCCATTCCCAACATAACCAGTGCAGTTTGGGGGTCTACATATGACACCGACTAATGTTTTATGCCCCTTAGTATTTCTCAACTCTTGCAGTGTCTTGCATCGTGAATATTGATGCAAAGTATTTATTTAGCTCTTCTCTCATTTCCTGGTTCCCCATTATTATTAGCCTGATCTCTGGTTGAATCCACAACATATCATTCTATGAAACTGTCCCAAATACACTCTATGTACTCTTCCTCATGGCTACCTCTGCCAATTAGATTTTCCCAGTCTACATGGATATTAAAGCCACCCATGATTAATGCACTGCCTTTTTAACATGTCTTTATTATCACCTGATTTAGTCTCTGTTCTACAGTATAGGTACTGTTTGGAGCCTACAGACTACTCCCACAAGTTTCTTCTTCCTCTTGTTATTTCTTACCTCCACCCATATGGGTTTGACATCTTCTGATCCAAGTTCATTTCTTGCTATTGTACTTATTTCATCTCGTACTAAAAAAGTTATTACACCATTCTTCACATCCTGCCTGTCCTTACAAACAGCCAAATATCCCTAAATATTTAGTTTCCAATTTTGATCTCCTTTGTAACCATGTCTCTGTAATGGTTATAAGATCAGACCCATTAACTTCATTTGTACTGTTCATTCATTTGTTTTGTGCCGAATAGTACGTGTATTTAAGTAAAGAGGCATTAATTTTTCTCTGTTACCATTTCTTCCGTTTTTGACCCTATTTGTTGCTTTTTGGAATGTTTGCAAACTCTGTCCCTTCCTGCCACACTCTGGGTAACATTATCCAAATAGTTACCTTGTAATGCTGTCATATTGTGTTCCTAGAAGCCCACATTTCCTCTCTACAGAACCGGCCCCCCTCTATTTAGTTTAAGGATCTTGTTACTTCCTTAGTCATGCTTGTTGTGTTCTGTGTTATGGCCATGGTAATGATGTATACAGAACATCTAGTTCTTTAACTAGAAAGATGATTTATTAACAAACACGTGGAAAGATGATTCACAAACTATAGTAACGTTGGTAACTAATGAATGAATTCTCCCGGAGCTTGGGGGTGGAGCTCAGTGGTAGGGTGCGCGCTTCACATGTGTGAGGTCCCAGGTTCAATCCCTGGCATCTCTAGAAAAAAAATCTGCATTTTAGTGGGTGGCATGGTAGCCCATTGGTTAGCACTGTTGCTTCACAGCTCTAGGGTCCCAGATTCGATTCCCGGCTTGGGTCACTGTCTGTGCAGAGTCTGCACATTCTCCAGTGTCTGCGTGCATTTCTTTCGGGTACTCCTGTTTCCTCCCACAGCCCAGAGAGGTACAGGTTAGGTGGATCAGCCTTGATAAATTGACCTCAGTATCCAAAAAGGTTAAGTGGGGTAACTAGGTCACAGGGAAAGGGTGGAGGTGTGGGCTTAAGTTGGGCGATCTTTCCAAGGGCTGGTGCAGACTCAATGGGCCGAATGGCCCTCTTCTGCACTGTTAATTCCATGCTTCTATGATTCAATCTCTGGTGCGACTATCCTCTTGTACAACTTACTACCAACTGCCGAATCTCTTCAGGCACATGATGGATCTCCATCACCATCTGCCGGTCGGAGGTCGTACTGATAACTATGTACACTGATAGATAACTATGTACATTGATGTGTACATGCATATCACCACATCCCCCTTCCTTTGGAAGTGTTAACATTTACATTTGTGACTGTGCTTTACATGACACAATATGCATGATAACTTTAAACATGTACTGTACACAGTTTATTATAAGTTCAGTCTGTCAGGTTTACGACGCAATCTGGTTGATCTTCTGAGCGATGGCTGAATCGGCGATCTTGTTCCACCTTCATTTGTCGTTGGTGTTCCTGCTTGCTCCGTATTCACTGTATGCGGGGAGGGCCATCAAAGAATATTACAGCCACACCCCCCCCCCCCACACCTCCCCCCCCCCCCCCCCCACACCTCCCCGCCTGCAAACCTGCCAACGAAGTAGTTAAAATTCTGCCCTGTGCTTGTGGTGCCTTTCACTGGGTGAAAACCACAATACAATTCTGAATGGAGCACTCCAGCCATTACGAGGAAGTAGTTGAGGAGATTCCTTGCAATGATAGTCTGTGAGGTAGACAGCAGGGAAACCCTTCTGAGTTGTCACAATTGGACTTCATAGAATTTACAGTGCAGAAAGAGGCCATTCAGCCCATCAAGTCTGCACCGGCTCTTGGAAAGAACACCATACCCACGGTCAACACCTCCACCCTCTCCCCATTAACCCAGTAACCCAACCCAACACTAAGGGCAATTTTCGACACTAAGGGCAACTTATCATGGCCAATCCACCTAACCTGCACATCTTTGGACTGTGGGAGGAAACCCACGCACACACGGGGAGGATGTGCAGACTCCGCACAGACAGTGACCCAAGCCGGAATCAAACCTGGGACCCTGGAGCTGTGAAGCAATTGTTCTACCCACAATGCTACCGTGCTGCCCACTTGTCTCCCTTCTTAAATATAGTCACGATTATAGCGTTTTTGGGATCTGCCAGCGTGCATTCCGTTTCCTAGGCAAGGGATTAAGAGGTTGTGGAGCTGTGTAGTTCCATTATGTTTCTCAATTTCAACAGTGATCCCTGTGTTGCTATGTGCGTTGCCGATTTGGACAGCTTGCTGCAAGCACCTCAATGCATTCCGATGGGGCCTATGTAAGATTCTCCAAATCTGGTGACAAGAAAAGCAGTTCTACAGCAGCACCCTCTCCCAAGCCAAACATGCCTAGCTCGGAGGTGCTAATCACAGGCAGGGCATGTGGTCCATATGCCTGACATGAGACACTCAAAACAACAGCTCTACTCAGATTTTGATCATGGCAGGAAATTCCCAGGCGAACAGCGAAAGCAGATTTGGGATGTCCTCAAATTGTCCCTGAAGAGGTCAAACATCTCCACTAATTCATGGGAGTACTTGGCCTGTGACTAACTGAAATAGATACGGCACATTCGGGAAGGCATGAAACATATCGAGAGTCAGGAACACACAGGAGCAAAGTCTTGCCTTCAAATAGAGCACAAAAATCTTCAAAACACTAATCTTTCTTACCCTTCAAGCACCACCTGTTCCCCCTTGTGGCAAATTAATAATATTCAAAATAACGCTCTGAACTTTAATCGCATGCATATTAGACTCATTAGCTTTCTGAGAACCCATCAAAGCGGAATGAAAGCAAGGCATCCTTCATCTTGAGGGACTGCTTAAGAAGAAGAAGACCAGGGATAAAGTCAAAACATGACAATTAAAATGTGGGACAGAAAGTACACTTTAGATACATCAATCTCCAGTGGTATTGTACATAGAAAGTGGAAATGTACTACAGTGTTTAATCTGCACACTGATTTCAAATACTTCTTTGAGTGACAAATCAGTGAAAATAATTACATTAATTCAGCGCTGAAAGGGTGAGGGAGATTAGATTTTGTAATGAACAAAGAAATAAAATAAATTAAATACACTCAGCAATAAATTGGTTGGGGTGGTAAATTAATGAAATAAATTGGGCAATGGATTTTGTGTACCGATGCAGAATAGAAAACAGGAACAAATGGGAAAGTGGTTGACAATGAGAGTAAGAAGGCCTGATTTGGGAGTGGGAGGTAATTTGAAGGATTCAGGCAGGGAAGTGTCAAGCTGAAACAACACCCACTGGAGTTATTTCAGCTAAATTATCTATTTTTGAGAGTGGGCTGTAGCAAGGAGGAAGTCCTCAACAGCGCAGAACTGATCCCAAGCACAAAATGGCAGGAGGTACATTTCCTCGTGGATAGTTAATGGAATGATGAGAAAATATGATTGGATGAAGCCATCTTCAGTGGTAGAGGAGAGTAGACCTCATGAAAAGTAGAGTTAAAATGTAACAGAACAGGCCTCGTGTGGTGCATCCCCTTCTGGAGGGGTATGTGGAGCAGCCTTTTGTTCTTCGGAAGAGAGGTTCAAGTGAAAGGGGTTTGGCAGCAATAAGAATAGCACACAATGGAGAATACAATAAGTTGGAAAGGGCAGGACAGGTCAGGTTAACTCGATAATGAAAGTAGAGCTGAAGGTTATCAGGGCAGAAATAGTGGGAATGGGGAGAGTGAGGAGTCTCACCAGCAACATGGTAGCACACTGGTAGTACTGTCAACTCTGTGCCAGAAGGATGTGAGGTCACGTTCCACTCCACAGACTTGACTACATAATCAAACATGTTGATGTAGTACCAAAGAAACATTGAGCTGTCACAGACCCTGGGTGCGATTCTCCGTCAGCCGATGCCTAAATCGTGAAAGGCGATTGGGTGGAGAATCGGTCTTGACACCGAAATATTGCCCAGTGCCGGGTTCACACCAAATCGTAATTCTCCGGCACCCCAACAAAGGTGTCATGCGTTCCACTCCGCACGTAAAGTAAAACGCCGTTTGCATATCAATAGCAGACCTGACCCGATATTCTCCGGGGCCTCTGTGATGCTTCCCCACCACTGAGGGAAATCCCGACGGCGAGGTTCACTTGTGCTTTCAAAATTCGGAAATCAGGTGCCGTGGCTGATGAAGGAGAGGAGGGAGGTAGGACACGTAGAGATGCCATCATGGGCTGCTGGTCCTGACACTGGCCAGCTGGTTGGGGGGAGTGGGATGGGGTCGTGGTGTCCCCCTGCCAGGACCGGGGGGGGGGGGGGGGGGGGGGGGGGGGGAAGTGAAGGGAGCTGACGGGGGTGACCAGGGGACAGGCCGTGGGCTGAGATGACCCACCCATGGGATTTAGGCGGTGTTCAGGCACAGACTGCCATTGCCGCGGCCTGAAAACAACCATTTTGCTGCGCACCCCACTGACCATGCAAAGTGGCCAGGGGTTCTGCCGAGTGATACAGGCCATATGGGGTGCCCACACCCCATCACCCCCGCACCCCAGCCCCTACCCTCCACCCCCCCACTCCTGCTTCCCAGCCCCCAGCCTCCACCTCACTCCCCCCCCCTACCTTAGCCTCTGCCATAACTACCCAACCGGCCACAACCCATAAGCAGGGCAGCATATGGCCCACCAAAAGGCCACGCCCACAGAAACCCCTACAGTTGGCGCTGGACGGGGACACAGAGTACACTGCTGGCATGGGCAGCGCAGGCCGACGGTACCCCTGGCAGCAGGGATGGGCATCTGGGCCAGAGGCCCCCACAGTGCTGGGCACCAACAGGACCAAGGGTGCGGGGATGGGGGAAGACGAGGCACATACAGGGCAAGGTGGGGACCCGTCTGGAACCTCACAGAGCTCGTTGCACAGGTGCATCCGCGCCATCACGGATGCCCTATATTCTGCCCCAGTCAAGAATACATCCATTTCCATGCGTTTGCCACCATCGCCGACGTGCCCTGGGTCCAGGGGCTGACCAATGGGATGCACCTGCAGATGACAGGCCACTCTTTACAAACCGAAAGGGGTTCCACTCGATGAACATGCAGCTGGTGTGAGACCATCAGATGCGCACCATGCAGATCTGCGCCTGATACCCGGGCAGTATACACAACGCCTTTATCCTGGCACACTCAATGGTTCCTGGCATCGTCGAGGCGCATCCCAATTGGCTTCTGGGTGACAGGGGTGATCCACTGCCGCCACAGCTGATAACGCCTAGCCGGAGGCCATAGTCTGACGCGGGACCTGCTACAACGACATCCATGCTGTGACCAGGGGCGTGATCGAGTGGTGCTTTGTCATCCTGAAGATACGGTTCAAATGCCAGGTCCACTCTGGAGGTGCCCTTCGGTATAGCGCTGGGAGGGTCTCCCACATTACAGTGGCTTGTGTCCTCCAGAACATGGACCCCAAGCAAGCACGGGAGGACTCACAACATTTGCGCCTGGATCAACCAGGGCCAACATGCGGTGGACACTCTAATGACCTCCTGGTTCACCGACTTAGCTGGAGGGTAATGGCCAAGGGCACGGTCACCGCATGCCACGTACACATGCCCCTCCAACAACCCCCCCCCCCGCCTGCCCGCCCCCACCCCGGCCACTCACCCACTTGCAACCCCTTCCATGATGCCAACCTGCCTCACTACGGGGTGCGGGTCCTGGGTTGACAGTAACAGTGGGTTAGGGCAATGGGTTGGAGGCTGATGACAACCTGCTCTCGGATGAGCTCTGGTGCTCCACGTTGTTTGACAATGTCTGACTCCTGCGCATGGTAGCACTTTCCGCCATCCACCTGGGTGGTCCCTGAATGTGTGCTGGCCATTCCATCATGAAGGTGGGGACGGTGGCCAGTCGGGGGTGGGGGCGGGGGTGTGGGGGTGTGGAGTGGGATACTGGAGTGGCGAATGCTGGCTGATCTGCGGTCCCTGGGCCAATCCCACCCTCAGTGCCCGTCCATTTCCTCATTCTGCGGCCAGCCCAGACCAGCCCACCTCTCATCACCTTCTGACAGAGCACCAACGCAGATTTTTACATTGTGCACAGGCGTTTAATGTGATCAAATTATTACAGGTTTGTGCCCTAGCCCCTAACGGTATAATGTGCCCTGCACCCATTCTAACTTAACTGGTGTCTACTTTTCTGCCCTTAGCGCAACGTCCAGGTGGGGCTGGTTTAGCACACTGGGCTAAATCGCTGGCTTTTAAAGCACACCAAGGCAGGCCAGCAGCACGATTCAATTCCCGTACCAGCCACCCCGAACAGGTGCCGGAATGTGGCGACTAGTGGCTTTTCACAGTAACTTCATTCGAAGCCTACTTGTGACAATAAGCAATTTTCATTTCATTTCATCCCCGGATGAGTGGAGGCGGCCTGCTGTGATTCCTGCCCTGTGTTCTAGGCCCCCGTTGGCCGGCTTCTGGGGCGACCGGGCCTGGATGGGATCTGCTATTGCTCAGGTGTCTCAGGTGGCAGGTGCCTCACTGCTCTGCCCGCTACCCATGTGATGGAGGGGGGACTCTGAGGTGCAGTGGTGTTCCGGCACCTTCCCATCATCTCCTCCTCCCTCAGGGTGCTCGATGGCTCCCATCCATGCCAGTCTCATACTCATCACTGGTTGACACACAGGGTTCCGGTTGTGGTTGGGTCAGGTTGGGAGACACCAGAAGGGCCTGCCCCATCACCAGCAGCCCTTGGAAGACACAAGACAAGACTCACGATTGTGTTGCATGCTACGGGGGAGTGGGAGTGGTGGGGACGGGGGGCTGGGTGGAGGGAGCGTGGAGGAGTGTAGGGGTAGTGGTGAAGAGTGGGTTTGGGGTGTGGTAAAACGCAAAGTATTAGACAGTCCGAGGCATGCAGCCCAGGGGGTTGAGAGTGGCTCATAGCTTCAACGGCCAGTGCATCCGGCCATGATGGCCGGTACGGGTGCCGCATGTTGTGCGACGTGAAAGTTCGGCCGCCCTCCTGGTGTCTGTGTGAAGGTGACGGGGTGGGGGAGGAGGTTATCGGTGTGTGGGTTGGAGGTTGGTGCCAGGGTCACAGTGCTGACTTCTCACCCTGGCCATCCTGAGGAGGCCGTGCAATTTTTTCCGGTACTATTGGCTGGTCCGGACAGTGTTGCCCACAGCGCTGACGGCCTCTGCCCAGGCCCAGCAAACGACGGTGGCTGGTAGCCTCCATCCCACCCTGTGGTTACCCACCTCTCCTGGCACCGGTTCTCATTGGAGTTGATTGTCTTCCAGTGCTAGCCCCTTAATGGTCATTGAATTGGTCGAGGTGTGGCACCAGTTTTGCTGTTGTTGAACTCCACTAATCCTGCCCGGCGTCAACATTGAGGGCTGGATTGTTCCACAGGAACGGCGCAGGCGAGACACAGAAAATGGAGAAGTTAATTGACCTCGGGCGGGATTCTTAGGTCGCAGGGAGTACGCGGGCGGAGAATCCTGCCCTTAGTCTCAGGAACGGAGAATCTGGCTGCCTGACTTTCGGGTGAGATGACACGATGGCTCCTCATTTGGTTGTAGACGATCCTGTGGTGTTATTTGAAGAATAACAGTGAAGATCTCGACCAACATGCATGCCTCAATGAACACTTCTGAAAATTGACAAAATTGAATCATGGAATTATGACAACACAGGCGGAGACTATTTGACCCATTGTGTCTGTGCTGTGTCTCTGCAGGAGCAATTCACCTAGCGCCACTCCCCACCTTTTCCTCGTAGCCTTGCACATTTTCCCTTTCAAACAATGATCCAATCCCCTTTCGAATGCCACAATTGGAACAGTGCACACCACACCCTCAGGAAATCCATTCCACATAGAACCACTTGCTGTGTAAAAGAAGATTTTCCTTGCATTGCCATTCCTTCTTTAGTCAATTGGTTGTCACAAAACATGCTTTATGCCAAATAATGATTTTTAACCCATCAGCTGGGTGAGTGAACCACATAGCCTATCCCCACTGGCTCGCCATCAAGGCCTGGGATATTGAACACATCAAATTAATATTTGATTTGATTTGATTTTGATTTGATTTGATTTATTGTCACATTAACCGCAGTACAGTGAAAAGTATTTTCTGTGGCCAAGGGAATGTGCAAAGTACGTACATAGTAGACAAAAATGAATAATTGACAGAGTACATTGACAAATGGTACATCAACAAACAGTGATTGTTTACAGTGCGAAACAAGGGTCCAAACAAAGCAAATACATGAGCAAGAGCAACATAGGGCGTCATGAATAATGTTCTTACGGTGAACAGATCAGTCCAATGGGGAGTCATTGAGGAGTCTTGTAGCTGTGGGGAAGAATCTGTTCCTGTGTCTGGATGTGCGGGTCTTTAGTTTTCTGTACCTTCTGTCTGATGGAAGGGTCTAGAAGAAGGCAATGCCTGGGTTGAAGGGGTATCTGATAATGCTGTCTGCCTTCCTGAGGCAGCGGGAGATGTATACAGAATCATTGTGGGGGTGGCAAGCTTGTGTGATACATTGGGCTGAGTTCACCACACTCTGCAGTTTCTTACGATCTTGGACCGAGCAGTTGCCATACCAGGCTGTGATGCAGCCAGATAGGATGCTCTCTTTTGCACATCTGTGGAAGTTTGTGAGAGTCGATGCAGACATGTCAAATTTCTTTAGCTTCCATAGGAAGTAGAGATGTTGTTGGGCTTTCTTGACTGTTGCATCAACGTGAGTGCACCAGGACAGACTGTTGGTGATGGTGGCCCCCAGGAACCTTAAGCTATCGGCAATCTCCACTTCGGAGCCATTGATGCAGACGGGAGCGTGTGTCGTGTACGCTTCCTGAAGTCGATGATCAGTTCCTTGGTCTTTCCGACATTTAGAAAGAGGTTGTTTTCGGTACACCATACAACAAAATGATTTACCTCCCTCCTGTAGTCTGATTCTCCGTTGATTGAGATACGGCCCATCAGAGTCGTATCCACCGCAAACTTATAGATCGAGTTTGAGTTAAATCTTGCCACACAGTTATGTGTGTACAGGGAGCACAGCAGAGGGCTGAGCACACATCCTTACGGGGCCCCGATGTGGAGGAGGTGCTATTGCCTATCCTGACAGATTGTGGTCCGTTGGTGAGGAAATCGAGGATCCAGCTGCACAGGGAGGGGTCAAGTCCAAGATTGCAGAGTTTGGTTATTCGGCTTGTCGGGATAATGGTGTTGAAGGCGGAGCAGCAGTCTTGCATAGGTGTCCTTGTTGTCGAGGTGTTCGGGTGTTGATTGTAGAGCCAGGGAGATACCATCTGCTGTGGACCGGTTGCGGTGATAGGCAAACTGCAATGGATCGAGACCATCTGGGAGGCTGGCAGTGATCCATCTCATGACTAGCCGCTCAAATCATTTCATGATAACAGTCATCAGGGCTACTGGTTAGTAGTCATTGAGGCAGGCTACCTTGTTCTTCTTTGGTGCTGGTATTATGGCGGTCTTCCTGAAAGAAGTGGGGACCTCAGAGCAGTGGAGTGAAGATATCTGCAAATACACTCGCCAGCTGGTCTGTGCAGCTCTGAGTGCTCTCCCAGGGATTCCGTCGCTTTCCGTGGATTCACTTTTAAGAAGGCAGCTCTTACCTATTGATGTGTTGGGTAGGCTGGGTCGATGTGGACTGCACTTGATGCAGTGTAGCGAGAGACAGACCTCCAACACTCGATAAGAAGCAACATGATTTTATTTAACGTCTTAACTACTATACATGTTCAACTGTGGGTTGACACTATGCTGACTTGACTGGAGACCTAGTACTAGCCTGACCAGACTTACTAGCTACCGCATGATGTTTGCACTGGCTCGCTCACGAACTCTGACTGTCTCAGTGGCTGGGTCCAGAGAGAGCGAGAAAACTGGTGCCCTCTGGCTTTATAGTGGTAGTGTCCTGTCTGGTGATCGGCTGCTGTGTTCTGTGTGCTTACTGGTCATCCTGTGTGTCAATCACTGCCTGTCTGCACTCCATTATATACCTGGATGTATATTATGACACCTATGAGGCTGTAATCGTGGGTATGGGTGTGTCCAGAGCTGTTGGGGTGGGTAAACCTAATAACTTGAATAATAAGACCCTGGTTGAGAAACAGGATTCCCAGACATTAACTGATTAAATTACAAGGGGAATCACACTAGTCGTGACCCTGCTTGAATCATTGGGTGATGGTCATGTGACAGGCCCACCCTGTGTGTGTTTAAACATCTAGGACAAGCAGCTGAGAGGCTGATGAGAGAAGACCCGAGTCAAGTTCCTCCTTCCATCTCTCTCTCCAACCCACCTTGCAAGCTTCAAATCCTGTTTGCTGAACATGACCATCCAAGGATTCCTCTGTTGCAGACAATGGTGCATTAACAGCAATTAACCCCACACCACTTGTGTCTGCGTGTGTTTATTTGTATGTTCACATATACAGTTAAATACACACTGAATTGGGAAATATTTCATTTAAAATAAACCTGTTGCAGTCAAATGAGAAGGAAAAGAGGGGAGCCATTCGACTTCCCACCTCGTGGTAATATTGTACCCTCTAGTCATTCCAACAGTAGGAACAGTTTATCCTTATAGACTCCATTCAGAACTCTCAGGATTTTGAACAGCTCTATCAAATCTCCTCCCAACCTCCTGTTATATTTTAAATAATAACTTATCTAAAATATATATATTACTCTTGAATCCATCAGGATGATAAAATGACCAATAGTCTTCTTGTTGTCTATTTAATGAGTAATAAAATAATAAACGGTGAGTCCTTTTACTCAATACTAAACTAACTATAAAGAAATAAAGTACAATACGGACTACTATATAACTGTACACTATTGTAACAAACTAGTTCTAACTTCTCTCACTCTAGCTAGTCTATGTCTTGCTTGTTCACTGTTCTGGATCACACTCTCGAACTAACTAAAAAGAGTGGGAATCCAGTTCTTTTCGTATCTGACTGTGAGACATCTAGTGTTGAAATTACTGTACTACATTTACATACATTGATCATGTATATTGATATCTGAATATCACTGCACCTCCTTTTCACCAAAGGTAACAGCACCAGCTTCTCCAATCCATACGTGTAACTGATGTGCTGCTCATTTATTTTGTTGTTTTTGAGAGCTTGCTATGCACAAGCAATTGCTGCATTTTCATAGATTACAACAGTAAATACACTTCAAAAACTCACTTACTGCCTGTGAAGCAGTTTGAAACACCCTCAGACTGTGAAACGTGCTGTATAAATGTATTTATTCCCATTCTTTCTTAAAAGTTGTTTTGCTAACATTGTTGCTGAGTCACATTGGCTGGAAGAGGAACCATGAGCAGTGAATACAGTGCCAACAAATATTGTTCAACCTCCAAGGTTTTCATTCAAGAACATGGAAGATTTATGACAGCCAAGTGTTGGCATACAGATTAACCATAGAGAGATGTTATAAGTATTAACAGATAAAGTGTGACTGAAAGGTTACAGGAAATACCATTAATGTAGTCTATGTGTGCAAAATATTTATTATTCTTCATATGCATTTTGTTTGCCCTTCTAATCATTGACGCACAATTAGTTGATGCTTTCAAAATATGGTCAGCTATCTTTCAAACCTTTCACTGTGCCACCGATCCACATTGTCAAATCAAATTTGTAATTTAGCGCTAACTTGAATTACTTTCCATTTCCTAATATTAAATGCTGTGTGTCATTCATCTGTGCAGTTGCTACGTCTCCATATATCCTTTTGAATGATTATCTGCGGCATCTTCAAAGAATTCCAATAAATTTGTTAGGCACCAGCTGCCTTTCATAAACCAGGTTAGCATGGAATTATTGCCTTTGCTCTCATTAAATGCACTTGAATTGCCTCCTTATAATAGATTCCAATATTTTTACCACTATAGATGTCAAGCTAACAAACCTATAATTCGTAGGATCATGCCTTTGACCTTTTTTTTAAAAGATGGAATCACATTATGCCAATTAATCAAGATTGGGTATGTGGTCTCTCTCTTTATGTGGGTTGAATTCAGATCCTGATGCAGAAAACAAATCAGAATATTTAATTATTTAATATGAATGGTTCATAAATTTGCTATGTACTGATATAATGTATTGGTGAGCTAAATAATGTTATGCTGCACTTCACATTTACTCACAACAAATGTTTCTCTTGTCTTTAAAAAATAGTGGTTACATTAGTTGCTTTAAAGTATTTCTATATCGCCCATGTGCCAAACCTTTTTTTCAATATGTCTGTCCCAGCATTGTTATATTATTTTACAGTGAATCTCTTCTGAACTAAACTTCAAAGTGATGCAGATAGTTCTCTTAGCTTTTCTTTAATAATTATGCTTTGAAAGAAAAATTTGGATTATGAGTTACAGTTAATGCAGTTCACTGAAAAAAGTACCACTGGAAAGTATCATATTTTATCCGAATATTTAATGCAATCTTTCCCAAATTAAAAGGTTGGAATATCAACTTGCAGATTAACATCGGCTACTGTATTATGTCGATGATAATTGGGAGAGAAACAGCGAGAGAACTGGTTTAGCATATGCTTCCCAATCCATGGCATCATTTTTCCATGCAGCCAGTAGTGGGAGATTTATTCTGTGTGCTGAAGTGTATAATACAGACAGAAGACTAATTAAAGATATTAATGCCAGCATTAGTGGCAGTTAGGGAGAGCAAACAATATTGCTGAACTTGCACATCAGACATGCAGTGCATTCTTTCCACCTAAATAATTTGGCTTTTGGGAGTTGAGGCATCATCTGAATCAGTGGACAGTCCCAAAATGGCATCCATTTGTGTCAACAGTGAGGAGGTTTGTACTATCAGCAGTTTGTGACTGAACATTATTATGTAGACACTGCATAATGAATATTGCATTCAGTGCTCCCTCGGCAATGAACTTGACTGAGGAAGATAAGTATGAGTAGAACAGGGCTGCCAGAAATATAGATGGCATTAAAGAAATAATGTTTGGACCTACCACTATGCTGCCAACTGTTGTACCATTTCAGGCATGATTACTTAGGATTGAACGAGGAAATGTACCTCAGGAAATGATGATTCTGTTGGGAGACAATGATGGAACTGTGCCACTTACTTGAAGAGCGCCAGCTAAAATTTGAAATCTATTGGCACTGCCAATGTTAGCAAATGCCCCAAATGTTGTGTGGGATTCTCTGCACCTGCACCTGGGCAATGCCACTTCTCCTCTCAGCAATGGCCTGCTGCGACTGTGCTACGCTGAAGAGCGCCACTGCAATCTCCAGCTGGCTCTGGCACATAGTTGCCTGTGAGAGGGCAGCCTCGTCCTGGGCCTCGGCCCCCGCTTGTACAGAATGCCCCAGGCCTTGCACATTCTGACCCATGTCCGACACCGTCGCCTCAATTGCCTGCACGCGGATGGACACCTGTTCCTGCAGGTGCTGGAAGCCGGCCGTCATCCCCTTCTGTAGTCCCTGGGTCTCTGCCTGCACCTGCACAGTGGCCAAGACTGGATGTTCCAGGAGCCCTGGACCCGTCTGGGCGACAGCTGGTTCCTGCGGAGGGGCTGCCCTCCGACCGTCCGCCCCTCGGCAGCTCCTACCTACTGTACCGGACCGACTGCGTTGTGCGCACCAGATAGTGTCCCAGGAGCCTCTTCACTAATGTGCCCAACTGAGGTGATAGTCTCTGAGATGGTGGAGGGTGTTGGAGATAGCTGTGACGGAAAGTCCATGTCCTCCTCTGACCCGAACTCTGGAGTCACCTCGGTCTCGGGAAGAGTGCTGTCGTTCAGGCTGTTCTCCCCATCAGTGCTCTGCCATCTGGGGGGCACCAGCTCTGACACTGGCTGGGCTTGGGCACCCCGGATGGGCCGGGCCCATCTCCAGCAGGTCCTGTAAGGCACAGGACAGCACGTATGGTTAGACAGCCAGACGGTGGTGAGACATGAGGGTGGGGTGGTGAGGGTTGAGGTGAGGGAGTGGAACTTAGGTGAGGGGGAAAGGGGTGAGATGTGGGGTGAGGTGAGGGGCTGAGGGGTGGGTGAGGGGGGTTGGGGGGGCACATATGTGTCATGAGGATCCACAGCTAGGCAGGCTCACTTCGACGCGCGTCACCGACCTCCGCCTCGGTGACCTCCCTCTCCTCTGGGCCGCCGACCATGTCCAGTGCCCTCTGCTCGTGCACAGTGAGGGGACACAGATCTAGTGGTGCCCCTCCGGTCTTCTCCCGCTCCTGGCGGTTGTGTGCGACCTTGTCCTTGAGAGGTGGGGAGGGGGGCACAAACAACACAAACAACGACACTGTTAGACTGTCTGGTGCATGCAGCCCACAGGTTGGGTATATGCTGGCATCAATGGCCCGGGCAGACGGCCATTGCGGCTGGCATGGGTGCTGGCAGGTGGGGCAAGGTGAGGGGCCGGCCATCTCCCTGGGGGGGTGGGGTGGGGGGGGGTGGAGTTACATGTGTGTGGGGGGGGGGGGGGTTGGTGCCATGGGCACAGCACTGCCTACTCACCCTGGCCGCCCTGAGGAGGTCGTGCAGGTCTTTTCTGCACTGGATGGCAGCCCGGTCGGCTTCGCTGATGGCGAACCCAGGGATGGCGAACAGCGGCGCCTGAGGACCTTCCTCCTAGGCCAGGGGACAGCACCATCCATCCCTCCTCCACGGCCTCCAGGAGAGTCTCCAGCTCAGCATTATTGTAGCGTGGCGCTGCTCTATTTCCAGCCATGTTGGCTACGGTGTGTGTGTGGAGGGGGGAAGAATTCCTTAAGTGCGGCTGTATAGAATAGAATAGAATAGAACAGTACAGCACAGAACAGGCCCTTCAGCCCTCAATGTTGTGCCGAGCAATGATCACCCTACTTAAACCCACGTAACCCGTATCCCAACAATCCCCCCATTAACCTTACACTACGGGCAATTTAGCATGGCCAATCCACCTAACCCGCACATCTTTGGACTCTGTAGCTGTACAAAGTGTGGCGTTTCCCATGATGCCCATGCTAACCCCTTTTTGTCTACAACATTATGAGGGGCATAGACAGAGTGGATAGTCAGAGGCATTTTCCCAGGATCGAGGGGTCAATTACTAGGGGGCATAGGTTTAAGGTGCGAGGGGCAAGGTTTAGAGTAGATGTACGAGGCAAGTTTTTTACACATCCATCCATCCATCGACTCCATCTACACCTTCCGCTTCCTTGGAAAAAGTGGACAGCATAATCAAAGACCCCTCCCACCCGGCTTACTCACTCTTCCAACTTCTTCCATTGGGCAGGAGATACAAAAGTCTGAGAACATGCACGAACAGATTCAAAAACAGCTTCTTCCCCGCTGTTACCAGACTCCTAAATGACCTTCTTATGGACTTACCTGATTAATACTACACTCCTGTATGCTTCCCCCGAGGCCTGTGTCTATGTATTTACATTGTGTAACTAATGTTGTCCTATTATGTATTTTCTTGTCTTTTCATGTATTAAATGATCTGTTTGAGCTGCTTGCAGAAAAATACTTTTCACTGTACCTCTGTATACGTGACAATAAACAAATCCAATCCAATCTCACAGACCTCGGTGCACAGGTGCATCCGTGCCATAACGAGGCCCTCTATGCCCAGGCGGAGCAATACACCCATTTCAGTATGAACCGAGCCCACCAGGATGCCCGGGTACCGGTGTTCACCACCATCGACAGGATGCACCGGCTCCAGGAGGTGATAGACGAGATGCATGTCCCCCTACGAGCACCCGCCGATAACAAGCTGCTCTACACAAACCGAAAGGGGGTCCACTTGATGAACGTGCAGCGGTGCCCGGGCAGTTTACATGACTCATTCATTCATCCTGGCACACTCGAAGGCTGGGGCTGTTGCCTCCTGGGTGACAGGGGATATCCGCTGCGGTTGTGGCTGCTGACGCCTATCCGGAGGCCACAGACCGCCGGGGAGACCCGCTGCAATGACACGTATACAACCATCAGAAGTGTGATCGAGTGGTGCTTTGGCCACCTGAAGATGCGGTTCAGGTACCTGGACCACTCTGAAGAGGCCCTCCAGTATGATGCTGAGAGGATCGCCCGCATTGTGGCAGCCTGCTGTGTCCTCCACAACATCGCACAACAGAGGTGCAACCTGCTGGAAAAGGACGAAGAGGAATTCCATACCTTGTCCGACTAGGGGGGTGCGGGGGAGGATGAGGGTGGGCAGGACATGTAGCACAGGCAGACACGGGAGGCCGCACGACGTATGCGCTAGAGCCAACATGCACGGGACGCTCTGATCGCCTCCAGGTTCACCGACTAGGAGTCGGGGGATGGGGTTTGGGGGATACTGGCCAGGCGCACGGACACCGCATCCCAACCCCACACTCCCTCATTCCACCCCCCAACCCCTCCTAGCCACCACCTGCCTGCAACTCCCACCGTGATATGTACCTGTTGCACTACAGGGTGGGGGCCCTCGGTTGGCAGTAGCAGTGGGTCTGGTCCATGGGATGGTGAGATGATGATGACAACCCGCTCAGCGATGAGCTCTGGTGCTCCGCATCGATTGACAACATCTGACTCCTGTCCACGGTAGCACTTTCACCCGGGTGATACTTGCATGAAGCTGGCCATTCCATCACACGCTCCAATTGTATCTCTGTGTGGCAGTGATGGGGACGGTCAGGGTCATGGGCCACCCACAGTGCTCACCCATTCCCCCCCGCAATGTCCGCCCATTCAACTCCACCTCCCCTGGCCGCCCTGAGGAGGTTGCGCAGTTTTTTATGGCACTGCTGGCCCATCCGGATGTTGTTGCCCACGGCACTCACGGCCTCTGCCACCTGTGCCCAGGCACTGTGAACGATAGTGGCTGACAGCCTCTTTCCCTGGCCGGGCTACAGGGTCACCGCTGCTCCTCCACGTCGTCGAACGGGGTCTCCAGCTCGGCGTCAGTGAACTTCGGGGCTGCTCTCCTTGCTGCCAACTTGTTGGCTGGGATGGTGTGGGTGGGGGCAGAATTGTTTATATGCAGCTGAGGCCTGTCAGCCTTTGGTTGTCAATCGCGAAACCAGCGAATACAGCATCATTTCCCATTAGGATTGATTGTGTTTCACGTGGCGCCGGTGCTAGCCCCTCAACGATAGCGGAATCGGTGCAGGTACTGCGCCGGTTTATCTGTCGTAAATATAGAATGTATAAAATATATGGGCTAAATCAGGTTGATTAAGTATATTATACATAGAATAATAACTTAATTTAAACCTTCTTACTCAATATCTCACATGTGGCACCATGGAAAATCTGTCTTTTCAATTTGACCACTGTTGTGTAGGATCTCTCAATTCCCCACTCAATTGTCTCAATCATTGAGTTGCTTCCACGGTAGCTGTAGTGCATTTAATGTCATCTGGCCCAGCTAACACAGACAATGTTGATGAACCCTCTCAAACCCATGTCGCTACAGCCTTGATAGCACAGAATCACCATGATGACCATGAAACCATTGCCAATTATCATAAAACCCATCTGGTTGACTAATATCCTTCAGGGAAAGAAATCTGCCATCCTTACCTGGTCTGGCCTACATGTGACTCCCGACCCACAGCAATATGGTTGACTCTTAACTGCCCCTCAAGGGAAATTAGGGATATGCAATAAATGCTGGCACAGCCTGCAATGCCCATATCCCATGAATGAATTTTAAAAATCACACTCCGTATGCTTCACCTAATGTCTGTGTCTATGTATTTATATTGTGTATCTATTGTATATAGAACATAGAACATGCAGCGCAACAGGAGGCCATTCGGCCCATCAGGTCTGCACCGACCCACTTAAACCCTCACTTCCACCCTATCCCCCTAACCTAATAACCCCTCCTAACCTTTTTGGACACTAAGGGCAATTTATCATGGCCAATCCACCTAACCTGCACATCTTTGGACTGTGGGTGGAAACCGGAGCACCCAGAGGAAACCCGCATAGACATGGGGATAATGTGCAGACTCCACATTCCGATGAAGCCGGTACGGGAATTGAACCCGCGCTGCTGCCTTGTTCTGTATTACAAGCCTGCTGTTTAGCCCACTGTGCTAAACCAGCCCACAATGTCCTTTTTTTTTCATGTGTGGAATGATCTATCTGGACTGTACACAAAACAATACTTTTCACTGTACCTCGGTACACATGACAATAAATCAAATCCAAATTATTATTTGCTTAAATGTTTACTGTTACTTATCTATCACCATATTTTTAAATCTAATTTCCCAATCTCAGCCAATTTATCTCTCATCCTTCTGAAGGGTAATTCGGGATGGGCAAAAATGTTGGCCCAGTCAGTGATGCCTGCAGCTCAGGAATCAATAATGAAAAAATATGGTTTGTTTAAATTTAAGGACCGAGCTTTGGATTTAATCCTCATGTCATTCTCAGAAATGAGATTTTGGCATACTTTAATCACTCTTCCTAGGGGATGCTTTTTTACAAGATTACTAATGACCCTGTCACATTACGCAACATTAACTCTGAAATAGCCTGTTCTCAAGTTGGTTCCTCAATGTATTACAGAAAACTGCCTTGAATGCATTCTGCTATTGTCAATTTGGTTTGCCCTTCATAGGAAGGTTAAAGTCCCCCAGAGGTACTGGCTGGAATTTTCCGTTTGGGAGGCCAAGGGTGGGATTCTCCATCGCCAAAATCGGGAAAGACTATTGGGCTGAGAATTGGTTTTGATGGCGAAATTGTGGCGGGCGCCAGGTTCACGCCAAAACGCAATTCTCTCGTCCCTCAATAGCGGCGTCAGTGCGTTCCACTCCGCACATATAGTAAATGCCGTCCGGTTAGCAGACCTGACCCGGTATTCTCGCGGTAATTCTTCACCTCCACTACCGGAATTTCCAACGGTAAGGTTCACTTGTGCATTTAAAAATCGAGAAACAGGCGCTGTGGCTGATGAGGGAGAGGGACGAGGTAGGACAAGGAGTGGCATAACCATGGGCTGCTGGTCCTGTCACTGGCGGGGCTGGCTGGGTGGGAGAGGGGCTCCTGCCAGCGCCCAAGGATGAGGTGATGGGGGGATGGGCAAGGAGCTGGGCTGACCTCCCACGGGATTGAGGTGCCTCGGCACAGTCCGCCATTGTCGCGGCTTGCAAGACAGCCATTTTCTGCTCACCCCACTGACCACCCATCTTGGCCCCTGGTTCTGCAGAGAGCCATCAGCTGTATGATTGCCCCCACCCCATCTCCCCCACACCCACCCTCTGCCATATGACCCCCTACAACCGGCCACCACCCACCAGTGGAGCATCACATGGCCCAACCAAGGGCAGCACCCATGGTGGCACCTAGAGAGGGGCACCGCACGGGGGCTGCAGAGGTACCACTTGCAAGGGCATTGCCATCTGATGGTACTCCTGACAGCAGGGATGGCTGCTAGGGCCAGAGGCCCCATGGTGCTGGGCATAGACGGGGTGAAGAGTGTGGGGATGTGGTGGGGTGGGGGGGGGGGGGGGCATGCGGGGCTAGAGGCAGGGTCAGGGTCTGCAATGCCAACTGGGGCCACTGTGTAGCCCATTGCATTTGTTGGGCATATGGGTACAAAACAAGCCAACATGTTGGCTTTTCACCCATTGTAGACAATGGATATTGGGATGCAACCAGTAATGATGGCCTTCCTTCTAGTCACCACAGCCCTGGGGGAAGCACTGCGGCTGTACGATTTTGATTTTATTGTCATATGTACCGAAGTACAGTGAACAGTATTGTTCTGCGGCCAAGGGAACGTACACAGTACGTACATAGACAAAGAGAATAATCAACAGGTACATCGACAAACAGTGATTGGTTACAATGCGGAACAAGGGGCCAAAGCAAGAGCAGCAGAGGACGTCGTGTTCTTACAGGTAACAGTTCAGTCCAAAGGGGAGTCGTTGAGGAGTCTTGTAGTTGTGGGGAAGAAGCTATTCCTATGTCTGGATGTAATGGTCTTCAGACTTTTGTACCCAGGGCCGGCCCAAGGTACCGGCAACTCGGGCAGTCGCCCGGGGCGCCATGTGCTAGGGGGCGCCAGAGACTCGGGTCCCGTGCATGCGCAGTTGGGCCGGTGCCAACCAGCGCATGCGCGGTGGCCGCCCTCCCCCAGGGCGGCCCCCTCCGCCCCCCCTCCATCCGCCGCCCCCCCTCCGTCCGCCGCCCCCCCCCTCCGTCCCCCCTCCGTCCGCCCCCCCCGGCCCCGGCCCCCCTAGGCCCCCCCTCCCCCCCCCCCCCGCCCCCCCACCCCGCCCGGCCTCGGCCCCGGCCCCGCCCCCCCTCACCCCCCCCCCCCTCGCCCCCCCGCCCCCCCTCGCCCCCCCCTCGGCCCCGCCCCCCCCCGAAGGGCGCCGAAGTTCAGCTTGCCCGGGGCGCCAGCAACCCTAGGGCCGGCGCTGTTTGTACCTTCTGCCTGTTGGAAGATATGGAAGAAGGCAATGCCTGGGTCGGTTAGGTCTCTAATAATGCTGTCTGCCTTCCTGAGGTAGCGGGAGATGTAGACAGAATCAATGTGGGGGTGGCAAGCTTGTGTGATGCGTTGGGCTGAGTTCACCACATTCTGCAGTTTCGTGCAATCTTGGACCGAGCAGTTGCCATACCAAGCTGTGATGCAGCCGGATAGGATGCTCTCTATGGCACATCTGTAGAAGTTTGTGAGAGTTGATGCAGACATGCCGAATTTCTTTAGCTTCCAAAGGAAGTAGAGACGTTATTGGGCTTTCTTGACTGTTGCATCAATGTGAGTGGACCAGGACAGACTGTTGGTGATGGTGACCCCCAGGAACTTAAAGCTATCAACCATCTCCACTTTGGAGCCATTGATGCAGATGCGAGTGTGAGTCATGCTCTGCTTCCTGAAGTCGATGATCAGTTCCTTGGTCTTTCCGACATTTAGAGGGAGGTTGTTATCGGTACACCATGCAACCAAGTTATTTATCTCCCTTCTGTAGTCTGATTTGTTGTTGTTTGAGATACGGCCCACCATAGTCGTGTCATCCACAAACTTATAGATTGAGTTGGAGTTAAATCTTGCCACACAGTTATGTGTGTATAGGGAATACAGTTGAGGACTGAGCACACATCCTTCCCACCTGGGGCAGGTGGGAAGGCTGTGGGAAGGCCACATGCTGAACTTAAAAAGAACTGCCTTTAAACATGGCAAATGGAAGCCATAAAATCCAACTTTATGAATACTGTTAGTGGGTCTATAAACTCGTACCAATATCTTTTCGGATATCGGGATAATGGTGTTGAAGGCGGAGCTGTAGTCCATGAACAGCAGTCTTACATAGGTGCCCTTGTTGTCGAGGTGTACGAGTGTTGATTGTAGAGCCAGGGAGATAGCTGGAGCTGTTTATAAGCGCTCCACTGACCACACACTCACTGAAGCCACAGAGATGGCTAACAGAAGACCTGCCCCTGGGTTCCGGAGTTTGAGGTGGACCCACTGCTCCATGTCAGCGAGGAGAAGATTGACATCCTCTTCCCAGGTTGGGCCACAGACTCAAGCCTGCCTTCCTGAACAGCACCTGGGCGGTGGCGGCTGATGCAGTCAGTGCTGCCAGCCTCACCAAGAGTGCACAGATCCTGAGGGATGGGTGTCACTGGTGAGGCCTCTGCCTGAGAGGGGCCGAGATCCAGGGAGGGCTCCAAAGGTCAAGGTGCAGGTGTCCTTTGGTTGGGATGAGCTCTGCTAATCTCCTGATTCCTCTGCAGTGGGACAGTGCTTCTGAGGAGTGCCAACACCTGGTGGACCACTGATTGAGCTTGATCACACCCATCATCTTCCTGATACATCTGGGAATTGAGGCCCACGTTAGCACAAGTGATTAGCACTGTGGCTTCACAGTGCCAGGGTCCCAGGTTCAATTCCTGCTGGGTCACTGTCTGTGCGGAGTCTGCAGGTTCTCCCTGTGTCTCCGTGGGTTTCCTCCGGGTGCTCCGGTTTCCTCCCACAGTTCAAAGACGTGCAGGTTAGGTGGATTGGCCATGATAAATTGCCCTTAGGGACCAAAAAAGGTTGGGAGGGGTTATTCGGTTACGGGGATAGGGTGGAAGTGAGGGCTTAAGTGGGTCGGTGCAGACTCGATGGGCCAAATGGCCTCCTTCTGCACTATATTTTCTATGATCAGAGACTCTCTGAGCATCCACAGGACACAGTCAGCAGTCAGCAGTGTGGGCAGCCAGGAGCATGTAAGTAGCACCAAATGTGTCCATTTAAATCACATATTGCAGCAATGGCAGTCTGAGCCAGGCCACCCCGATCCTAAGAGGGAGGCCCCAAGTCCTCAGGTCTGGCACCAAGTCATTCTCTGCCACTGCCCCAGGCCTGGGTAGCCAACCCCAGAAAGCCGACAATCTTTGATGATTTTTTAGCATTTTCTTTAGTCTTCCGCTCCCCCTCTGTAGCCATGACGCCCAATACCAGATTGTAAATGCCTGCACCAATTCACGCCCACGAGACTTCCACCTAAGATGGGTAGCACCATCCCCGGGGTAAAGGTCAGTAGGGAGACAGCCCACCAAAAAGGTGCCCAATTTTCACTCAAAGAAATATTATTTTTTTCAGGGCGAGACTTTTGGCCACATCTGGAAAATAAGTCCTGCCAATCTGATTGACTGTCAGCACTGTTTTCCCAGAAGTGCCTAGCTTTGTGTGATGCCCATGGCTGTGACTATAGGTAGTCGCCATAGACAAGGATGTTATGGAGCTGAACTTCAAGGTAAATCCAGGATTTTAGTGGGGCTGGCTGACAAACCCAAGCATGGGCCTCCCCTGCCGTGGGTAATATAGCTGCCGAGGTGGTATGCGGCACGTAAGTGGCCATTAGCTGAGTGCTTAAGGGGCTCAATATGCCCAAGGATGGGTAGGCAACCTGATACCTTCCCTCACCCACCTTAAAATGGCAGACAGGTCAGAGAAGTTTTAATCAACTGATACCTGAGATCGTGGGATTATCTGATGCGGAATGGTTGAACAGGTTGGGTCTAAATCCATTGGAGTTTAGAAGCATTGGTGGTGATCTTATTGAAAAATATAGGACGGGATTCTCCATCCCCCCAGCTTCATTTTCCGTCGGTTGCAGGAACAGGGATTCCACCATTGGAAATCCCCGTTCCTGCAGCCGACCAATGAAATTTCCCTTGTGGCCACCCCACGTCATCGGAAAACTCGCAGGTGTGGGTGCATTGCCGGTGAAGCAAAGTAGCCCGCCGACAGAGAGTCCTGCAACCAATATCCTGAGGGGAATTGACTGGGTGGATGCTGAAAAGATGTTTGCCTTTGTGGGAGAGACTCAAACTGGGGGACACAGTTTTATAATAGAAATCCTCTGTTTAAGGCAGAGATTAGGAGAGTTTTGCTTCTCTCAGAGGATCATAAGTCTTTAGAACTCTCTTCTTTGGATAGCAGTGAAGTTGGGTCATTGAATATATTCAAGGCAGAAGTAGATAGTTTTTTGACTAGCAAGGGAGTTGAGGTCAGCCATGGTGTTATCGAATGGTGGAGCAGGCCATGTTGGTATTTGGATCTGGGGCAGGTGGGAAGGCTGTGGGAAGGCCACATGCTGAACTTAAAAAGAACTGCCTTTAAACATGCCAAATGGAAGCCATAAAATCCAACTTTATGAATACTGTTAGTGGGTCTATAAACTCGTACCAATATCTTTTCCATTTTGATTTTGCTTACCTCAAACCAAATTGACTTTACTTCCTGATTTTCTGGGATAAGATCCTTTCTCACTACTGCTGTTATCTCATCTTTTATTATCAGGACTAGTGCATATTTGTTTTCTATTTCGCCTATCTTTTCTGAAAATATACCAAAATATTTAATTGCTAACTTTGATCACAACTTCTGGTGGTGGTATGTAGGAGGAGGTCACATGTTGGATGGTTCCTGCTCGAGGCTTGATTTTTTAGAATTTAATGCCCGGTCCCAGGGACAATTTTTGGTTAAATAAGTGCAGGAAGAGATAAGGAAGAAAGATGTCCAAAACCCGAAGGAAACCTGCCGTGAAGAAGGGGGTGAATGAAGGTTTACCGTTGAGTGGAAGGGTAGGCGGAGGCTGGGTCGCTGGGTGGGGCTGCAATGTTCACGGCAGAAAAGATGACTGAAGTGATGGTTGTGGAACTTGAAAAACAGTTTGCAAAGCACATGGAGGTCATGAGGAAGGAAATGATGGCAGCATTGAAGGTGCTGGTGGAGGAGGCGATTGCCCCGGTGAAGGCGGCAGTGTCGAGGAGCAGGGTGAGAAACTGAAGGGACTGGAAGATGCCTTGTTGCAACACAGTGATCAGCTCACCATGATGGGTGAGGAGCTGCAGAGGGTGGTGGAGGTCAACAAGGGTCTGCGAGCCACAGTGGAAAACAGATCAAGGCAGCAAAATCTGAGGATCGCGGGCCTGCGCAAAGGGGTGGAGAGCCCGAGGCTGATGGAGTATTTTGCTAAGATGTGGGCGGAGCTGTTGGGGGAGAAGGAAGGTCCTTCTTGGTACGAACTGGATAAGGCTCATAGGGCGTGGAGGCCTAAAGCAAAGGCGAATGAGCCGCCAAGAGCAGTGTTATTTGTTTCCTTAGGGACCCCGTGAAGGAGAAGGTCTTGAGTTGGGCAAAGCAGAAGCGGAAGGTTCAGTGGGCTGGAGCTGGTATAAGTATATACCAGGACTTTACTGTGGAGTTGACGAGGAGGCGAGTGAAGACGGCACTGTATAACAGCAGGGTGCGGTTTGGCATGGTGTACCCAGCTATGTTGAGGGTGACCTACAACTCCAATAACTTTTATTTTGAGGTGGTGGACGTGGCAATGGTGTTTGTGAAGGCAGAAGAACTGGGGCAGATGTGAGAAATGGGACTGAGGATTGGTCTTGGACTGAGGGTAGGGAGGGTGGAAGAGGGTATGGAGCTCTATTTTTCACTGCATGTTGTTATATGTGCTAAATAAGTTGAAGTTGCCCATTTGGACAAGGTAAGAGTAGGGATTTTCTTTTGCAATGATGGTTCTTTAGAGTTTGTGTATTTACACTGGGGTTATTTGTTGAAGGGGATTTCTTTGTTTTCCTGGGACCGGACAGGGGGGAGGGGATTGGAGGGGAGTGAGGCCTGGGCAGGGGCAGGAGTGTGGTGGGGCGAGGGGTTGCGGCTATCAGAGCCTGGTAGAACAGGTTTCGATGTGACTCGGAGGTGTGTTGGGGGAGGGGACCGATACTGGGTGAGGTATTTTTGAGACAAAGTGGATGGGAGGATTCTGGCAGGGGTTTGATGGTAACAATGGGACAGGGCGGGCCAAGCCCAGTGGGCAGGGCCTGGAGTTATGAGGATGATGGATGGGAAGGGGGGGGGTGAGAGACCCCTGGTTACGATAGTTATGTAGGGGCAGCAAGGTGGCACAGTGGTTAGCACTGCTGGCTCATGGCACCGAGGTCCCAAGTTCAAAGCCGGCCCTGGGTCACTGTCCGTGTGGAGTTTGCACATTCTCCCCGTGTTTGCGTGCGTTTCGCCCCCACAACCCAAAGATGTGCAGGGTAGGTGGATTGGCCACGCTAAATTGCCCCTTAATGGGGAAAAAATGAATTGGGTACTCTAAATTTAAAAAAAAACGATAGTTACGTAGAATGTGAGGGGTTTGTTGGAGGGAGGTTTTTCAGGGTCATCTCGGGGTAGTGCTAGTGAACTTGGAACTAGGGCCCCTAGATGCCTTTTTCGGTGGGTCGGACCAGCACGGGCGACAGGCAGATGTTAGCCTTTGCCTCGCTGATTGCTTGGAGGCGGGTCCTGTTGGGTGGAGGTTAGCTTCTCCATCTGTGACATGGTTTGGCGGGGGGGAACCTACTTGAATTTCTTTGACTCTCAGGAAGGTGAAGTCTCAGCTGAAGGGGATGAAGGAAGGCTTTCACAATTCATGGGAGCTGTTCGTCATGCACTCCCGAGAATTGGTTGCCAATGAACATAATGGGGGGGGGGGAGCTGGTGGGTTGGCGGCATTGTTGTGTTCAGTTGCACTGTTTACAGATTGATTGTTAATTTGTGTTTTTTTTTACCTAGAATGTACGGGGGTGGATATTTTGGTCTGTATATTGAGCGCCGTGGGGGGGGTTTGTGTGTGTGTGTGTGGGGGGGGGGGGGGTTGTGTGTGGGGGGGTTGTGTGTGGGGAGGGGTTGTGTGTGGGGGGGGTTGTGTGTGTGTGTGGAGGGGTTGTGTATGGGGGGTTGTGTGTGGGGGGGGTTGTGTGTGGGGGGGTTGTGTGTGTGGGGCGGTTATTATTGTATTTGCATTTGTTTGTTTTTTCATTGGTTGCTTATTGATGAAAATGTTAAAAATGAGAATTTAAAAAAATGAGAAGAATAAAAAAAACAATTAAAAAAAACTGATCACCTTGCAACTACATCTCAATGTTGGCTGCTATATACCATCGATTTATCTTTATTTGGGCAAGTATTTCATCTATCTTATTATCAGTGCTTCGTGCATTAATATGTAGCACCTTGAGTTTTAACTTGTAACCTTTTTTTTGAAGTGGCCTCAGTCATTAATACCCTATCAGCGTTGTTAAACTCCATTCCTGTTACATGGAATGTTCCTTATCACGATTCAATTATTCTGATATATCATTCTATTTGTAATGCTATTGATCACCCCTGTTGGCCAGAGGCTCTGTAGCCCCAGCAGTGCAGACTTCGGGAAATGGGGGGTAATTAATAGCATCACAAATAGAATCAGCAGCTTTCAAAGGCGGGACCTCCTCTCAGGCTGTGGGTGAAAGTCTCGTCCTGAGCCAATTATGACTGTATTCAGTGTAAAATAAATTAATAAAATGAATTATATGACACTGTACATTGTACAGAAATTGATGAATAAAGAAAGGTACATTTACAGAAATAAACATGTAAAGAATAAAATCCGGATTGCCATTGGGTGCAACATTTATAGAACTTGTGGACAGAAGTTCAAGGTATTGCTGCCGTGTGCCTTGCAGCATAATAGGATACTCGTATAAAATACATTTTAGATTTTTATTATAGTTTCTTTTAATGGAAAATACTTAAGGATTACGCGTGTAATTAGAGCAGCATAATGCAACAATGCTTATTTGTTAGAGAGTGGCACTAGTGATTGAGCCTTGAGTTCATTCATAGCGATTGTGCGGAAACTCCATCATTATTTCTGAGGCTTTTGTTCTGAAGTCTGAATATCAGCCTTGGAACCGCACGGCTTTTATTTTTGTCCAGATATTGATATTTGGAAGCACTCCTGTTGAGAGTATACACTGATTACATTTTTGAAAAAATAATTTTGAATTTGTAATATTAAACGTAACTTAAATGTATGTAAGCATTTGACATTTAGGTAACCAGTGTTCCTTTTACCTACCTGAGGAAGACCTCTGATTTATTACCTTTGTTGGAAGCCTTTCTGCGAATCATTTGAGTGCAAAATAATTTATTCTCTTGTGTTGTTAGTCTTGGAATTATTTTGTGGCCTGGTTGTGCATTGTATATGGTGCGTTGATTGATTAATTGTTGTCATGGTAACACTAAAAGAAGACCAGTTATGAAATGGCTTTAGCTATTTAAGGGAATAATAATGGTCCTGTCAGGTCACTTAAATTAGTCTCTTAATTACACTAAATTGTATGTGTCATTGAAATAGTGTAAAGAAAGCAAAAATAAAAGAAATAAATGAATAATCAAGTCTATTGTGTTACCTGCTGTGTTTTAAACTGCAACAAACTGAATTTATCTAGCACCTTTACAAAAGAAAAAAATCACAAGGCACTTCAAAGAATCAAAAGAAAATAAATGTTAAGTGTTAAGTCTAAGAAAATTGCCATAGTCCCAGATGACCATAGGCTGCTTTACCTTTTGATGGGGAGAACTGATTGGTGGTGATTTAATCTGAGGATCACCACTCCTCAGGCGAGGGGCAAGGTTGAGAAGGTGAGGCCTTCATGAATAACCTCAGCCGGTACGGGAATTGAACCCATGCTATTGGCTTCACTCTGCATCGCAAAGCAGTTGTCCAGACATCTGAACTAAACCGGCCCCCGTCGAAGAACTCGAAGAAGTCAAAGAAAAAGCTAATTGGATAGATGACCAAAGGCTCACTGAAAGAAATGTGTCTTAGGAGCTTCTTAAGGAAATAGAGAGGCACTGAAGTTTCGCCAAGGTGTGTAGGACACAGGCAGGTAAAGGGGTTTGGGGGTTAATGGATAGGGTGGATGCACAAACGTCAGAGAAATAGAAAATTGGAGAGGGGCACTGGAGGGTCCAGAGATGGGGCAGGATGAGACCTTGGAAGAACATCTAGCAATACATCAAGTAGTGGAGAGGACAATTGGGGCTGGATTCTCCACTGTCGGGATTCTTTGTTACGCCGAGAGCACACCCACTCCCGGGGATTTCCCGATGGCATGGGGCTGTCCATATTGGGAAATCCTATTGACTGGCCGGTGGGACAGAGAGTCCTGCTGCAAGCGGGGTGCGCGCCGCACCAGAAAACTGGCACGATGGAACGGAGAATCGCACCCTTGGTGTTTTTAAATCACGTTTTCATTGCCTGGACAGGTCAGGGGGCATGTTACAGTAGGCAGCAGAGATAGTCTCATAGATTGTTGTGTGTTGTGCATTGCACAACTTTGCCATTCAGTGTGGACTGAGCATTCTCCCAGGTGATATCTTGCCACCAGAAATGGATGAGCTGGAGGAAGGTGATATGGAGCCTGATGCAGGCATATCTCCTGGTGCAGATGTGCAAGCTCAGGTTTCAGGTGAGACAAGGTCCATTTGAGAACCACCTGGCAGCTGCTGTATTTGGACATTGAGCTTGTAAAATTAAGAATTAATACATAAAAATCCTCCCTCCTCCCCTCTTCCCTCCCACCCCTCCCACCCCTTGTCCCCACATCCCTCCCCTCCCTTCCTACCCTTGTCCCCTGTTCCATCCCCACCCCTTTACAAATAGACAGAACCGTTATATATAACATATATTTTATATATATATATAACATATATATAACATATAATATATAAAATATATTTTATTGACCATTGTGTATAAGTGAGAAAATATATTTTACTGCAAGTAATTTGGAAAATTTAAGGTATTTTTAGATCATTGTTCAGCTGATAAAGTTAAACGTTACGTTAAATGTTAACTGGTTTCAAAATTTGGTATTTATAAAATTATTTTTCTTAATAAATGTTTTCCATTAATCTTTAAAAGCTTCTACAAATGTGTTACTGAAACATCAAAACACAACATTTAATTATGAGATAGTTATAAATGAAGAAGATAATTGAAGTAAATAAGGCAGAAACATATTAACACGGGTGAGATGGTGGCCCACTGGTTAGCACTTACAACACAAGGGACCTGTGTTCAATTCGAACCTTGGGCGAAATTCACCAAAGTCCATCGTGATGCCCTTGACCGGCGGGCAAAAACGGCGCTGGTGATTCCGGCGTCGGGGCCCGCTTATAAGCCCGAAATCTCCCGTCCCGAAAGGGCCAGCAGCGGAGTGACGCTGTACGCATCAGTTTCACCCGCTGCAGAAGTGGCGCATCGGTTGACGTCGGGCGACATCATCAACGCCGCCCGGCAAAACATGATATAAATAGCGCCCCCAACCCCCCCACCCCCCCGACCCCCCCACGCCCCCCGACACCCCCACCCCCCTGACCCCCCACCCCCCGAACCCCCCACCCCCCCAACCCCAACTCCCCCACCCCCCCGACCCCCCCCACCCCCCCCACCCCCCCTCGACCCCCCCCACCCCCCGACCCCCCACCCCCTGAACCCCCACCCCTGAACCCCCCACCCCCCCACCCCCACCCCCCAACCCCCCACACCCCCCACCCCACCCCCCCATCCCTCCACCCCCCGACCCCCCACCCCCCCATCCCCCCACCCCCCCAGCCCCCCCACCACCCCTACCCCCCCCCCCACAACCCCACCACCCCTACCCCCGGCACGCAAAGTAATTGATTTCACTCTCTCTCTTCACAAACCCCCCCACACCACTACCTCCCCCACCACTACCCCCCCCCCACCACTACCCCACCCACCACTACCCCCCCTCCCACCACTACCCCCCCCTCCCTCCACTACCCCCCCCCCCCCCCTCCCACCACTACCCCCGGCACTCGATGTAAGTGATTTCACTCTCTCTCTTCACAAACCCTACCCCCAACCCACCGGCACTCAAAGTAAGTGATTTATCTCTCTCTCTTCCCAACACCACCCCCCACCCCCCACAACCCCCCCACCTCGCCCCCCCCCACCCACCACCCCCACCACCAACCCCCCCACCACCACCCCCCCCAACCCCCCACCCACCACCCCCAACCCCCCCCACCCCAACCAACCCCCCCCCCCCCCCCACCCCACCCCAACCCACCGGGACTCGATGTAAGTGATTTCACTCTCTCTCTTCACAAACCTCCCCCCCACCCCCCCCCCCCCCCCCCCCGGGCTCGAAGTAGGTAATTTATCTTTCGCCCCGGCCTGTCACCCACCTCCAAGCTGAACGGCGTCAACCATCATCAATGGTTGACACCGTTATAAACCAACTTTGTTTTCCGCCGACGTGACGGGACTTCGGCCCATTCGGGCCGGAGAATAATTAAGCCTCAAAAAACAACGACGTCCCGCCGGCGCCAGCCGTTCTCAGAGGCGGGCGGCGGGATTTGAAGAACGCCGTTTTATGGCGGGTGGGAGAATTTTGAACATGGCGGGAGCGGGATTATCGGCGCCCCCGGGCGATTCTCCGACCCTGTGTGGGGTTGGGGAATTTCGCCCCTTGTGTGTCTGTGTGGTTTTGCATATTCTCCCTCTGTCTGCGTGGGTTTCCTCCAAGTGCTTCGGTTTCATCCCACAGTCTCTCTCTCTTCACAAACCCCCCCCGGGCACTCGAAGTAGGTAAGCACGTTACCTACATTACCAGTGGGCAGCACGGTAGCATGGTGGTTAGCATAAATGCTTCACAGCTCCAGGGTCCCAGGTTCGGTTCCCGGCTGGGTCACTGTCTGTGCGGAGTCTGCACGTCCTCCCCGTGTGTGCGTGGGTTCCCTCCGGGTGCCCCGGTTTCCTCCCACAGTCCAAAGATGTGCGGGTTAGGTGGATTGGCCATGCTAAATTGTCCGTAGTGTCCTTAAAAGTAAGGTTGGGGGGGGTTGTTGGGTTACGGGTATAGGGTGGATACGTGGGTTTGAGTAGGGTGATCATTGCTCGGCACAACATCGAGGGCCGAAGGGCCTGTTCTGTGCTGTACTGTTCTATGTTCTAGTCCAAAAATGTGTAGATTAGGTGGATTGGCCTTGCTAAATTGCCTCTTAGTGTCCAAATATTAGGTAGGGCTACAGGAATAAGGCGGGGAAGTGGGCCAAGATAGGCTGCTCTTTCGGAGCGTCGGTGCAGACTTGATGGGCCGAATGGCCTTTTCTGTACTGCAGTGATTGTATGATTCTATAAACACAAATCAAAAAAAAATCAGATGTTACCAGGACAGTGATAGCAAAAGGCCCTGAGGCACTTCACAAAATCTGACGTTCATAATCTAAATTCAAACATACGAACACTTTTACCTACTGTGTCACAAGGGGACGTGGCTGAATCAAAACTACTGTGTTGGAGCCTGCGCAGACTGTCGTGCTGGAGGACTGAGGCTGCTCCTGGAGCAGGACGTTTCATCACCATTTCTGAGGGCAGGTAGCTGCGCAGTTTTCTCTGTCAGTATCGGCGGCCTGTGGCTTTCCGCAGATAATCAGAAGTTACGGGCCAATATTCTCCGCTTGATGTTGGAGGAAATGGATTGCATTATGACAGCGATTTTGTAGTATATATGCTCCCAAACCTTTCTGTGAGACATTTATCTCCAGGCTGGCTGTCTCCCTAGAATAGTAAAATTGCATTCTGGATGCTTCTGATCATAACTCTTTCAGTGTTTCTAAGAGGTTTTGATGGTCTTCATGTCACAGGAAAGGCAAATCCTTTCTCAACAATACCCTGTTATGGGCCAGGGTTTAAAGAACCACAAAGTATATTATGGAGTTCACCTGACCCACAACTTTTAAAAGATTGTGGTATGGGGAGCACACGGCCCACTCTGCAGGTGTGGTACAGCAGAAATGGAAAAGTATTTTTTAAAGCAAAACAATGTTTATTCTATGAACTCAAGTTAACCTTTTTAAAACATAGAGTGACCATCTTAGCAACCATTAATTCAAATACAACCCCCAAAGAATACAACACGAAGACAAGTCTCCTGACCCTGATGGAATGCATCCCAGAGTGCTAAAATAGATGGCTAGAGAAATTGCAAATGCACTAGTGATAATTTACCAAAATTCACTAAACTCTTGGGTGGTCCCGGTGGATTGGAAATTGGCAAACGTGGCACCACTGTTTAAAAAAGGAGATAGGCAGAAAGCGGGTAATTATAGGCCAGTGAGCTTAACTTCGGAAGTAGGGAAGATGCTGGAATCTATCATCAAGGAAGAAATAGCGAAGCATCTGGATGGAAATTGTCCCATTGGACAGACGCAGCATGGGTTCATAAAGGGCAGGTCGTGCCAAACTAATTTAGTGGAATTTGTTGAGGACATTACCAGTGTGGTAGATAATGGGGAGTCAATGGATGCGGTATATCTGGATTTCCAGAAAGACTTTGACAAGGTGCCACACAAAAGGTTGCTGCAGAGGATTAAGATGCATGGCATTAAGGGTAAAGTAGTAGCATGGATAGAGATTTGGTTAATTAAGAGAAACCAAAGAGTGGGGATTAATGGATGTTTCTCTGGTTGGCAATCAGTAGCTAGTGGTGCCCCTCAGGGATCAGTGTTGGGCGCACAATTGTTCACAATTTACATAGATGATTTGTAGTTGGGGAACAAGTGCAATGTGTCCAAGTTTGCAGACGACACTAAGATGAGTGGTAAAGCAAAATGTGCAGAGTATACTGGAAGTCTGCAGAGGGATTTGGATAGGTTAAGTGAATGGGCTAGGGTCTGGCAGATGGAATACAATGTTGACAAATGTGAGGTTATCCATTTTGGTGGGAATAACAGCAAAATGGATTATTATTTAAATGATAAAATATTAAAACATGCTGCTGTGCAGAGAGACCTGGGTGTGCTAGTGCATGAGTCGCAAAAAGTTGGTTTACAGGTGCAACAGGTGATTAAGAAGGAAAATGGAATTTTGTCCTTAATTGCTAGAGGGATGGAGTTTAAGACTAGGGAGGTTATGCTGCAATTGTATAAAGTGTTAGTGAGGCCACACCTGGAGTATTGTGTTCAGTTTCGGTCTCCTTACTTGAGAAAGGACGTCCTGACATTGGACGGTGTGCAGAGGAGATTCACTAGGTTAATCCCAGAGCTGAAGGGGCTGGATTACGAGGAGAGGTTGAGTAGACTGGGACTGTATTCGTTCGAATTTAGAAGGATGAGGGGGGATCTTATAGAAACATATAAAATTATGAAGGGAATAGGTAGGATAGATGTGGGCAGGTTATTTCCACTGGCGGGTGACAGCAGAACTAGGGGCATAGCCTCAAAATAAGGGAAAGTAGATTTAGGACTGAGTTTAGGAGGAACTTCTTCATCCAAAGGGTTGTGAATCTATGGAATTCCTTGCCCAGTGAAGCAGTTGAGGCTCCTTCATTAAATGTTTTTAAGATAGAGATAGATAGTTTTTTGAAGAATACAGGGATTAAGGGTTATGATGGTCGGGTCGGAAAGTGGAGCTGAGTCCACAAAAGTTCAGCCATGATATGATTGAATGGCGGAGCATGCTCGTGGGGCCAGATGGCCTACTTCTGCTCCTAGTTCTTATGTTCATATAATGTTTAATAACTTCCCAAACAACATCCAGAAGACAGAAGAAACACCTTTCAACAGAAGCACATTAGGTTAAAGTCATTACTGTTCTTAGTTTTAAATCATCAGGATCGATTTACAGTCTTTAGATTGCAGAGAGAGATTCATACATCTTCTGGCTGTGACTGCAGCTATCCAGATCTGAAAACAAAACTAAAGCACACCCTGCAGCCTGCTCAAAAACAAAAGTAGAAAGCTGACAGACAGCCCAGCTCCACTCACACTCTGACATCACTTATAAACACTTATTTCTTAAAGGTACTCTCACATGACACTTAGCAATGATATTTGATCATAGTTTGGAATGAAGGGAGACAAGAAATGAAAGAGACCTAGACATCTTCAAAGACAGTCTTTATCTTGAGCAGTCGGCAATGGCCTTACTATTTCTGCTTGGATTGGCACATCTGGAATAAATAGCTCCAAATAACTTGATTTGATGCACGTTAATATTGCATTTATGCGCAAGTAATGCAGTCTATGTGTGCTCGAAAGTGATCCGGGTGAACAGATGGCACAAAATGGGATTGTTGAAAACAGTGTCATCCGAAAGGGGTATGGAATGGCATCAGCTCTTCTGACTTCTCCTCGAGGTGGCAATCTGCCATTGGTTGCCACTCTGAGGACATTACGGGCCGTGATCGCTAGTCATGAATGTGGAAGTATCACATGATTCTTCCAATGCAGTCCATACTTTTTGATGATTCTTTAGCTCTTCTTCTGTTAGTCCTGACGTATTTAGCCTGTGTAAGCATTCATTCCCAATTGGTGGGTGAATTTTTATGGCTTGCTTGTCTGGTTCAGACACACCTGAATCAAGAAAACATGGGCGGGGTTCTCCGTAGCCTGATGCTGAAATCGTAATCGGCGATTGGGCGGAGAATGGATTGCCACGTTGAAATTGGGGCTGGTGCCGATCTGCCATCATCGTGTTGCACGCTGCGCGCCATTTCAATGGTAATGGATCATCATCGACCGGTCCACCCATGATGCTCCATCCCCAATGGGCCGAGTTCCCGATGGCGCTGGCCACGTGTGGTCCCAACCGTGCGGGAAACAGGCATGCCAGCTGTGGACTGTGTCCAGCGCTACCACACTGAGCAGGGATCCATGCCACTGGCTGGGGGGGGGGTCACTTTTGCTAGGGCTGGGGGGCCTTCTGGGGGGGGGCCAGGGGGTGGGTTGTGGGGTCGTGATCGGTGTATTGGGGTCGTGCACGGCCAGCGCCGTGTTGTACAGTGCAGGTCGTCAGCCGTGAGCATGCGCAGCCGGGCCTTTCTCCGGTCGTATTCGGTGCGGGTGGTGGGAGTTTCAGTCGGCGCCGGTGCAAGCCCCTCACCGGTACCTGAATCGGTGGGGGTTTCACATTGATTTTTCAGTCATGAAAGACTACACGTGCTCTGCTGGCGTCAGCACTTTAGTCTCCCAAACGGAGAATCCAGCCCCATAGCTCTATACACTTGTTAAAGATTTTGAATTCGAATAGTACATCAGCTAAACCCCAATTCAGACTGGGTAATGTCGTGGATATTCTGACAATATTCCTTTGACAGTCCTTCTTCTGTAGTACCTGGGTGAGTGTCACTGTAGCGCTTTTTCATGCTTTTCTGAAGCTCCACCTATGCATACGATTTGTGCTTGGAACTCATCACAGAGAAATGGCATCTTTGCTTTTCATCCAATTTGTTGTTCGGCAACTCCTGAAGCCACCTGTTGTAATGACAACCATCTCTGGAGATTTTTATGATGGTCTTTGGTTTTCTTTGTATTCATTTGACCCTCCCGCTCACTGGCCACACCCTAGTCACTCGCCTTTCCTGACTGAGCTAACCCAGTGCCGGTGCTCTCACCGTGTCGTCCCACTCACTGGGCTCATCGGCTGTGCACTGCAATCTCACCACGAGAGTTCTGCCTGCTTACCAGCTTTTTACTTGAGCATTAGCTCCACACTGTTTCCAGAGCCTTTTTTTCGCAGTCATCACACTGTATGTTGAACACTCTCAGATGCTGTGACTTTGTTGCCATCTAACCGAAACATTGAGGATCTTCTCATGTAGCACGATTTAAGGCTGCTTACCATGTTGTACCTATATTTGATCCTGCTGCCACCTGTCCTGATGACCATGTTGTATTATTATAATGATATAATACCTTGGGCTTATTTACTGTACAAGACACAATCGCTCATAAGGAATTGGGTCAACACATTGTGGGTTCAGTTACTAAGGCACATGAGAACAGTTATACATAGGTAAAACTAACATATGACATGTTTTCCTTCTCGTGACTTTCTTTTTATTCATTCATGGGATGTGGGTGTCGCAGGCTGTGCCAGCATTTATTGTCCATCCCTAATTGCTCTTGATGGAGCAGTTAAGAGTTAACCCCATTGCTGGGATCTGGAGTCACAGGTAGGCCAGACCAGGAAAGGATGGCATGTTTCCTTCACGAAAGGACATTAGCGAACCAGATGGGTTTTTACGACAAATGACAGACAACGATGGTTTATGGTCATCATTAGACTTTTAATTCCAGATTCTTATTAAATTAAAATTTCACCATCTGGAGAGGGTCTCTGGTTTATTAGTCCAGTGACAATACCACTATGCCACCTCCTCCCCCTGATGTCATGTTGATCCCTTAAAGGCACATTACCACAATCAATACCTCTGCAAAGGCGATTACGGATGTGCAATAAATGTTGGCCTAGCCAACGGTGCCCACATCCCAAGAAAGAATTAAAAATAAATCCACTTTTGCTGTAATATTCAGTGGTGAGCCAAGCGATACCTACCTAACATTCAAAATCATGACCCAGTGATATCATTGGCACCACAGTGTAATTTTAACATCAACATCCTGCATTGTCCATTACTTGGCTGCAGGGACATAATAGGAGGAGCAGACTAGTTGAAAGAGACTCGGGTAAGTTTTAAAGCTTTACTTCTCTTTGACCTCCTTTCAAGTTAGGAGGATCAGCATATTAATAATAATAATATTATTAGCAGTGCTCCTTCTCAGGCACAATCTTGGTGGACCTCCTCAGCCTCAACATCCCCTCAATTACTGGGCTCAAAGAAACCCATCCCTACCTATTCCACCATGACGTGATAGAATCATCTCCACCCATTAATTGCTGGGAACTGTTTGCTCAAGTCTCTGCTTGTGGTATAATTCCTACTCTCACCAGCCATCCAGGGAATATGGCCAAGTGTCGGATGGGATTACACAAAGTCTTATTTAAAAGAGGCCTCCACGCTGTCAACCTGATCTTGTGCTCTCGGTTCATGGGCATGTTTTATGCCCCCTTACCATCTGTAAAAATCAAGGTCACAATGTCTATAAAGTCAGATGGCAGGATGATATATTGTTTACATTGTTGAATAGACCCCCTTTAAGAAGCAGGTCACAGGTTTGCTGGCAGGACATTCTGCTCCAGCTGTGTGAGATGACCTTGTCTGGTACTATACAAGCTGCAGTTTAATCGGTACTGACCAAGACATTTGCAATGTCATCCCTGTAAAACATCAAACTAAATATACTACTGTTTCTTCAATCTCCGGGGGCTCTGCTTACTCATTCTTAACTCATGCCTACATTTTCTGCAGACCTATCACAACAACAGGAGCCAGTGGGAAAGAAGTTAGATGATAATGATGAGGAGGAGCGATGCTTTTCGTCTTCAAGTATTATACTGAGGATGAGAAAAAGGATGATTAATGTCACCAGTTGCCACAACCTCCCCTAGCCCCAACCAAGTGACATTGGATGAATATCCTGTCCTGTGTTCTCTTGTATCTATTGTGCCAATATTACCCAATGTTTCACACGTTTTCTTACTTCCATGCACCAGCTCAATTAATTTCACCTCAGACGGCTTTAGAGAACATACGGTGGCAAGTAAGTCACAGAGTAATGGAGTTAGAGGTGACTAGTGTTGTACAGGTTCCACAATAGAAGTTGCTGCTGCAGTTACATTTAGATATGTTTCTGTCTCATAAGTGCCAGACATTTACCATCTCCAATAAGCGAGAATCTAACCATCTCCACACTTGACATTCAATGGCATTACCATCACTGAATCTACCACTTTCAATATCCTTGAGACTTATCATTAATCGGAACCCTAATTGGACTACCCATATAAATATTGTAGCTACGAGAGCTGGTTATAGGCTCAGAATTCTGCAGCAAGTAACTTGCTTCCTGATTCCCTAGAGCCTCTCCATATTCTACATAGCACAGGTCAGGAGTGTTATGGCATACTCCCCACTTAGCTGGATGAGTGCAACTCCAACAACCCTCAAGAAGCTCAACACAACAATTGCTAATCTTGCCAATGAAGCTCACATCCCACAAAAGAATGAAAAAAACATGGAATCAGGAGACTGGAACCTCAAGCGTTCTCACCTGAAAAGAAGATTGTCCAAGACATATCAGGTCTACATGCTGGTAACTCCATTTCCCAGGATGTGCAGTAATTGAGATGTGTCACTCTGGTGTCCACATTTGCGGTAACACAGCAAAGTTCTGCCCTAAATAAGGCTGTGTAAAGATTGGTGGGGAAGGCCAATTCTTTGACCAACAGAACCAGATTCTATCTTAATTTCTGGCCCTCTCACTTTACTGTCAACGGATTTATGTGGATAATATGCCAGAACGGCCATTGATTTTCGGCCTCTTTCCTCCCTGCTCTTTCTGATAAGCAGTTCTAACTACCTCTTAGAAATCTTTCTTTGGCCGGGATACTCCTGTACCCGGCGAGGCGGGGGGTCCTAGAGTGGCGTGAACCACCCCGGCGTCGGGCCGCCCCAAAGGTGCGGAGAGGGGCCAGGCCCTCACCTTGAGGGGCTAGGCCCGCGCCGGAGTGGTTGGCGCTCCGCCGGCTGGCGTGGATTGCCTTTGGTGCCATGCCAGTCGAGGCCGAAGGGACTTCGCCGGCCGGCGTAAATCCGCGCATGCGCCGGAGCGTCAGCGGCTGCTGGCATCATCCCCGTGCATACGCAGTTTCCTCACGGCACAGGCCCGCCGGCCGATCGGTGGGCCTCGATCTCGGGCCAAGCCACCATGGGTGCACCCCCTGGGACCAGATTGCCCTGCGCCCCCCCAGGACCCCGGAGCCCGCTCGCGCCGCCTGCTCCCGCCGGTAGGGTAGGTGGTTTGATCCATGCCGGCAGTGAGAGGCTTGACAGCGGTGGGACTTCGGCCCATTGCGGGCCGGAGAATCGCCGGGGGGGGCCCGCTGACCGGCGCGGCGCGATTCCCGCCCCGCCGAATCTCTGGTGGCGGAGAATTCGGGACTCGGCGAGGGCGGGATTGACGCCGGTCCCCGACAATTCTCCGACCCAGCAGGGGGTTGGAGAATCCCGCCCCTTATCTTCCATCTGAATCTATCTCTGCTCACCTTACATAGCTATGTTAATCATACCACCACACACATTATGTACTTTACCCAGCTTAGCTATTCTGTGGTGTGGGTTGCAGAACTGCACATAATGGGCTGAGTTTAATGGATGCTGTGGTTGCCCCATGCACCACCTGGAGAGCCAGTGGAAACCCCGTTGTGGCCATTTCTGTGAGCCTCAACCTCAATCAGGCACTTACTTGCCTACCCTCAGGGAAGACCCCACCTTCAAGAGCAGCCAGCCATTCAGAGGGCCTGCAGCCATTCAGAGGGCCTGCAGCCCTTCAGCTACAGCAGCAGCAGCAGGAATGGTGGCCACTGAGGGGACTGCAGTTGGCTCAGGGAGAGGAGCAGCCATGGAGGCGTGGAAAAGAGATAACTGGGGTGATCTTTCCAGGGACAGACAGGCAGAGCCTGGGGAGGGGGCAGGTATAGAGGGCAGGGAGTGGCCCTTGCTGTTGGCAGGGCCCTCTGTGAGATGTTATCAGCAATTGAGGCCCGAGGTCCTTCTGTGGCTTTTAATTGACCACTTAAGGACCTTTATTGATCTGGGGGTGGGAAGGCTATCCCAACCTTCTTTGTGCTGACTTCATCTCCACCTGCGGCTTACCGCCTGATTCTATATTCCCTCACCACAGCCTACTCCTGGGCAGCGGTATTTTTTATTGCATTCTGCCCAATATTCCAGCTAGGTGCTGACAAATGTTTTATGTAAAGGCAATATTACTTTGCTTGATCTATGCTCCATTTTCTTCTTGTGCAACCTAATATTCCATTCATTTTTTGACAGTTGCCAGGAGATAGCTTAATGTCTTGAGGGATCAATTATGACTGCAGAATCCTTTACCGGATCCATTTTAATTAGTATCTTCCATTAATCTTGTAATCCTTCTGCCGGTTTCTTGTCCCTAACTAATTACTTCACATTTTTCCAAGTTAACTTGCTGCCAATTCTCTGTCCATATATCTTTCTAACAGTCTAGCTTTTCCCCATATTAACGTGACAGACTCTGTGGAGAAATAATATAATCCATTGATAACTATATAGCCTTACTGATTCTGTGTTGAGAACATGTGTTAATGAGATGAAAGAAGATATAATGGGCGGGATTGTCCCCCAGTGACGCCAGAATTGTGAAACGTGATTGGGCAGTGCTGCCCTATTCGTATTCAATGAAACCAAGCATGCCGAAGGTCTACTTCACCACCTGTGACTCCACTTTCAAGGAGCTATAAACCTGCATTCTAGATTACTTTGTTCTGTAACTCTCCCCAACTCCCTACCATTAACTGAGTAGGTCCTCCTCTGATTCGATCTCCCAAAATGCACCACCTCACATTTGTCTAAATTAAAGTTTATCTGCCATTCATCGGCCCACTGGCCCAATTGATCAAGAACTCGTTGCAATCATAAATAACCTTCTTCACTTCCACTATGCCGCCACTCTTGATGTCACCTGCAAACTTACTAACCATGGGTTAGATTCTCCCCTACCCGGCGTGACGGAGGGTCCCGGCATAGGGGAGTGGCGCCAACCACTCAGGGGTCGGGCCTCCCCAAAGGTGGAGAATTCCCCACCTTTGGGGGCCAGCCCCGCGCCGGAGTGGTTGGCACCAGAAGACTGGCGCAAAAAAACGGCGCCCCCGGCAGCGGGGCTGGCTAAAAGGCTTTCACCGGTCGGCGTATGCGCGATGTGGGTTTCTCTTCCAATTCCGCCATGGTGGAGGCCGTGGCGGCCGCGGAGGAGAAAGAGTGCACCCAGGGCACTGGCCCTGAGTCTGAGCGGGGGGGCCCCGATCGCGGGCCAGGCCACCGTGGGGGCACCCCCCTGGGTTCAATCGCCCCCACCCCCCCCAGGACCCCGGGGCCCACTCGCGCCGCTGATCCGGCCATTACAGAGGTGGTTTAAACCTCGGCGGCGGGAGAGGCCTCCCAGCGGCGGGACTTCGGCCCATCCGGGCTGGAGAATCACCGCAGGGGCCTCGCCGATCTGAGTGGCGAGATTCCCGCCACCGCCACTTCCCGGGTGGCGGAGAATCTCTGCCACGGCAGGGGCGGGATTTTCGGCAGCCCCAGGCAATTCTCCGACCCTGCTGGGGGTCGGAGAATTTCGCCCCATGCCTCTAAAATTCTCATCCAAAACATGAATATAACTAAGAAATAACAGTGGACCCATCACTGGCCCCCTGAAGCACACCGCTGGACATAGGCCTCCAGTTTGAAAAATAACCCTCGAGAACCACCCTTTGTCTTCGGTTGCCAAGCCAATTTTGTATCCAACTGGCGACCTCACCCTGTATTCCATGAGATTTGACCTTATGCATCAACCTACCATGTGGTGCCTTGTCAAAGGCCTTGCTAAAGTCCATGTATACTACATTGACTGCACTGCCCTCATCTACCTTCTTGGTGACCCTTAGGGGCTGGTTTAGCTCACTGGGCTAAATCGCTGGCTTTTAAAGCAGACCAAGCAGGCCAGCGGCACGGTTCGATTCCCGTACCAGCCTCCCTGGACAGGCGCCGGAATGTGGCGACTAGGGGCTTTTCACAGTAACTTCATTGAAGCCTACTCGTGACAATAAGCGATTTTCATTTCATTTCATTTAAAAAAAAAACTCATTCACGTTTGTGAGACATGGGCCGGGATTTTCGAAAACTCGTCCAATAGTTGACGCCGGCGTAAACACCGGAGTGGTGTATGCCGGCGTCAACAGGCCTCCTGGCCCTGTTATTCTCTGGAGTTCAGGGGGCTTAAATGGGGGAGGAGTGCTGTGCCCTGCTCCGGCATTGAAAGCTGGCCCTGCAAGGACGGCGTGGGTCCGCGCATGCATGCAGCAGACGGCGCAGATCTGCGCATGCGCACGCTGGCCGTCTCCGTGCTGGCGCATGCGCATGCGCATGTTTGCCGTCACCATGCCGGCCCCCATGCAACGTGGCGGAGTCTGACAGGGACCCGGCGTGGAAGAACATAGGCCCCCCTCCGGAATGAGCACGCCCGCCGATCGATAGCCCTCGATCGCAGGCCTGGCCACCGTGGAGGCCCCCCGGAGTCAGATCCCCCTTCCACCCACCAGGACGGCCCTCACAGCCAGAACACTGAGTTCCCGCCGCGTGGCACCATATATGGAACATAGACCAGTACCGCACAGAACAGGCCCTTCAGCCCTTAATGTTGTGCCGAGCAATGATCACCCTACTCACCCTACCCTACACCCTACTCAAACCCACGTATCCACCCCATACCCGTAACCCAACAACCCTCCCCTTAACCTTACTTTTTAGGACACTACGGGCAATTTATCATGGCCAATCCACCTAACCCACACATATTTGGACTGTGGGAGGAAACCGGAGCACCCGGAGGAAACCCACGCACACACGGGGAGGACGTGCAGACTCCGCACAGACAGTGACCCAGCCGGGAATCGAACCTGGGACCCTGGAGCTGTGAAGCATTTATGCCTCTATTAAGTCACCTCTTAACCTTCTTCTCTCTAACGAAAACAACCTCAAGTCCATCAGCCTTTCCTCATAAGATTTTCCCTCCATACCAGGCAACATCCTGGTAAATCTTCTCTGCACCCGTTCCAAAGCTTCCACGTCCTTCCTATAATGAGGCGACCAGAACTGTACGCAATACTCCAAATGCGGCCGTACCAGAGTTGTGTACAGCTGCAACATGACCTCATGGCTCCGGAACTCAATCCCTCTACCAATAAAGGCCAACACACCATAGGCCTTCTTCACAACCCTATCAACCTGGGTGGCAACTTTCAGGGATCTATGTACATGGACACCGAGATCCCTCTGCTCACCACACTACCAAGAATTTTACCATTAGCCAAATATTCCGCATTCCTGTTATTCTTTCCAAAGTGAATCACCTCACATTTCTCTACATTAAACTCCATTTGCCACCTCTCAGCCCAGCTCTGCAGCTTATCTATGTCCCTCTGTAACCTGCAACATCCTTCCACACTGTCTACAACTTCACCGACTTTAGTGTCATCTGCAAATTTACTCACCCAACCTTCTGTGCCCTCCTCTAGGTCATTTATAAAAATGACAAACAGCAACGGCCCCAGAACAGATCCTTGTGGTACGCCACTCGTAACTGAACTGAACTCCATTCTGAACATTTGCCATCAACCACCACCCTCTGTCTTCTTTCAACTAGCCAATTTCTGATCCACATCCCCAGCCTCCGTATTTTCTGCAATAGCCGACCGTGGGGAACCTTATCAAACGCTTTACTGAAATCCATATACACCACATCAACTGCTCTACCCTCGTCTACCTGTTCAGTCACCTTCTCAAAGAACTCGATAAGGTTTGTGAGGCATGACCTACCCTTCACAAAACCATGCTGACTATCCCTAATCATATTATTCCTATCTAGATGATTATATATCGTATCTCTTATAATCCTCTCCAAGACTTTACCCACAACAGACGTGAGGCTCACCGGCCTATAGTTACCGGGGTTATCTCTACTCCCCTTCTTGAACAAAGGGACCACATTTGCTATCCTCCAGTCCTCTGGCACTATTCCTGTAGCCAATGATGACATACAAATCAAAGCCAAAGGCTCAGCAATCTCTTCCCTGGCTTCCCAGAGAATCCTAGGATAAATCCCATCAGGCCCCGGGGACTTATCTATTTTCACCTTGTCCAGAATTGCCAACACTTCTTCCCTACGCACCTCAATGCCATCTATTCTAATAGCCTGGGTCTCAGCATTCTCCTCCACAACATTGTCTTTTTCCTGAGTGAATACTGATGAAAAGTATTCATTTAGTATCTCACTTATCTCCTCAGCCTCCACACACAACTTCCCACCACTGTCCTTGACTGGCCCTGCTCTTACCCTAGTCATTCTTTTATTCCTGACATACCTATAGAAAGCTTTTGGGTTTTCCTTGATCCTACCTGCCAAAGACTTCTCATGTCCCCTCCTTGCTCGTCTTAGCTCTCTCTTTAGATCCTTCCTCGCTTCCTTGTAACTATCAAGCGCCCCAACTGAAACTTCACGCCTCATCTTCACATAGGCCTCCTTCTTCCTCTTAACAAGAGATTCCACTTCTTATACTACTTGGTTTTAATAATATATGATGTTACTAATTGTAGATGATGTTGAAGAACACTCGAGACTTCGAAGGAAACTGAAAGAATTTATTAAGCAACGATAAAATTAATAAATGAGTTGAACACTCCACTGAACCAACTCAAGCAATAAAGTAAGGATAAATAACTGTACAAACTATCTAAGCTACACATGATGTCTCGGCTGAGATCCTCTCTACTACACTGCTGCTATCTGGTTCCTCCTGCATGGAAAGAGAGCTGAAAGAGAGCTCGAGCTTCTAGGAACTCAGTTATATGGTGGATCTAGGAATGCCCTCTAGTGGCAGGGTTACAGCTAGGTATTGTGATTAACCCTTTAATTACATGTCTGTCTACATATCATTACACCCTCTAGATGGGCCATACACATACTGAATGAAAAATTCCTCTTGAATACACTCAACAGATTTGACCAGGGTAAAGGTCATGCGTCAGATGTCCAAGGCCTGGGGCAGGTGTTTGAGGTGCAAGGCAAGGCAGCCCTGTTACAGGCAGCCCTGTTACAGGCAGCCAGGGTCACTCCAGAGCATGGCCCCTAATGCTATTGCTGTCTCAGTCAATGTTGGGAAAGTTAAAGCCCCATCTATGACCACCCTATTTTTCTTGCAGCTATCTGTAATCTCCTTACCAGTTTGAAAACTGGTTGGCAGAGAGGAAACAAAGAGTAGGGATTAATGGGTCCTTTTAAAATTGGCAGTCAGCAACCAGTGCTTCATACACCCAGATACGGTAAGGCGCTGCTCCCTCCCAATTTTACCCAGAAAATCTCCCTCGCTTCCGGATTACATTCAGTAGCAATCCGGGGGTACTGTGTCGTGACCCTTACCGTACAAGGCATAGGGTACACTAACTTCAAACTCTACATCCTTTCCCATCTCTACGCTGCCCTATTACTGGGGCTCGACTTCCAGTGCCACCTCCAAAGCCTTACTTTAAAGTTCGGTGGACCCCTGCCCCCCCCTCACCATCTGTAGCCTCGCGGCCCTTAAGGTCACCCCACCCTCGCTCTTCGCTAACCTCACCCCAGACTGTAAGCCCATCGCTACTAGGAGCAGACGATACAGTGCCCGGGACAGGGCCTTTATCAGGTCGGAGGTCCAGTGACTCCGACGAGAGGGGATCATTGAGGCTAGTACCAGCCCCTGGTGAGCACAAGTGGTGGTGGTCAAGACTGGGGAGAAGCACCAGATGGTCATTGACTACAGTCAGGCCATCAACTGGTACACGCAGCTTAATGCGTCCTCCCTCCCCCGCATATCTGACATGGCCAACCAGATTACGCAGTATCGAGTCTTCTCCACAGTTGACCTGAAGTCTGTGTATCACCAGCTCCCTATGCGCCCAGAGGACTGCCAATACAGTGCCTTCGAGGCAGATGGCCGCCTCTACCACTTCCTCAGGGTTCCCTTCGGCGTCACCAATGGGGTCTCGGTCTTCCAATGAGAAATGGACCGAATGTTTGACCAATACGGGCTGCGGACCACATTCCCATACTTAGATAATGTCACCATCTGCGGCCATGACCAGCAGGACCATGATGAAAACCTCCAGCACTTCCTCCACACTGCGAAACTCCTGAACCTCACCTATAATAAGGAAAAATGCTTTTTCCGCACAAACCGCCTAGCCATCCTTGGCTATGTTGTGGAAAACGGAGTCCTAGGGCTCGACCCCGACCGCATGCGCCCCCTCTTGGGACTACCCCTCCCCCACTGCCCCAAGGCCCTGAAGAGATGCCTGGGGTTCTTCTCTTACTCTGCCCAGTGGGTCCCCAATTATGCGGACAAAGCCCGTCCACTTATTAAATCCACCGTTTTTCCCCTGACGGCTGAGGCCCGCCTGGCCTTCAACCACATCAAGGCAGATATTGCCAAAGCCGCGATACACGCTGTGGACGAGTCCATTTCGTTCCAGGTGGAGAGCGATGCGTCGGACTTTGCTCTGGTCGCTACCCTTAACCAGGCGGGCAGGCCCATGGCTTTCTTCTCCCGTACCCTCCATGCCTCCGAAATTCGGCACTCCTCCGTCGAAAAGGAAGCCCAAGCCATTGTAGAAGCTGTGTGACATTGGAGGCATTACCTGGCCAGCAGGCATTTCACCCGTCTCACTGACCAACGGTCGGTTGCCTTCATGTTTAACAATACACAGCGGGGCAAAATCAAGAATGACAAGATTCTGAGGTGGAGGAGCGAGCTCTCCGCCTGCAACTACGATATCTTGTATCGATCTGGGAAGCTCAATGAGCCCCCAGATGCCCTATCCCGCAGTACATGCGCCAGCGCACAAGTAGACCGACTCTGGGCTCTCAACAATGATCTCTGTCACCCGGGGGTCATCCGTTTTTTTCACTTTATCTAGGCTCGCAACCTGCCTTACTCCATCGAGGAGGTTAGGACCGTGACGAGCAACTGCCAGGTCTGCACAGGGTGCAAACCGCAATTCTATCGGCCAGACAGAGCGCACCTAGTAAAGGCCCCTCGCCCCTTTGAGCCCCTCAGCATCGATTTCAAAGGGCCCTTCCCCTCCACTGAACATAACGTGTACTTCCTCAACATTGTTGACGAATACTCAAGATTCCCCTTTGCCATCCCGTGCCCTGACATGACCTCTGCCACCGTCATCAAGGCCCTGCACAGTCTTTTCACCTTGTTCAGGTTCCCCACCTACATCCATAACGATCAGGGTTCCTCCTTCATGAGCGACGAGTTGCATCAGTTCCTGCTCACTCAATATCCAGCTTTTGTACGATTGACCACCTGATAGTTTTGCATACAGGTCTTCAATCTCAGGATTGGATCTTTATCCACCTTGGCGGCTAGATTGACTGTTAGCTTAGAATTGCCACAAATGCAGATGGTCTTATCCAGTTTTTACAGGAGACTCTAGGTGCTGTCCATTCTGAGAACTGAACTGGCCTGATAATGTCTAGTTCTTCCAACCTGTTTAACTCTGTATTCACTTTCTCTTGTCAGGCATCTGGAACCAGTCTTGCCCTAAATAATCAGGGAGTCACCTCCATCCACTTAAATTTTAGCTCGTAGCCTTTTGATTTTACATAATTCATCACAGAAGATGCTCTCGTATTTTGTTATCAGTTCTGGCAGTCCCCCTTCCTGCACCTGAAAAATCTCAGCCCAATTCAACTTGATTTCTTTCAGTCAATCGTGACTGAGAAGGCTTGATTCTTTACCTGTCACTATCATCACTGGGAGCTGGGTCGACTGTTGTCTTTAGCTTACAGGTACCATTGTGGAGCCTTTTATGTTTACTGCTTCTCCTGTATAAGTCTTCAACTTGGCAGAAGTACTCTTCTCCCTCTCTTAGGTGTTGAAATGTATGCTCGCCCATCACAGTGGCTGATGCCCCTTTATCCACTTCCAATTTAAGTGGCTTTTCATTTACCCGGAGAGTTAGAGTAATAGGATCTATCTTGCCTGTTTTCATATTAAATTGAGAGTGAATATCAGAATCACTGATGCTAGGCTTTTCCACATTGTAGACTTGTAACATCTTGGCTGATAGATTATTCGGCGATGTTTACTTAGCTCTGCACTGTTTTATCAAATGTCCTCTTTTGTGACAATAAAACACTGAGCCTCCTTCAACCAACATGATTCAGGAGTGTAGTTACCTCCCCATCAGTAACATTCAACTTTAAGCATTACTGACTGGTTGCCTAGTCTGTAACTTTTTGTTTTATCAGTGGCTGAAATTGTTTGCTGTTTCACAGCTGCTTCGGTCGTTTTGGTGCCATGGTTGGCTACAGGTTCCTGCCCTAACCGATGACTGGCACCATTTTGTGCACCTTTTTCAGCACTTTCTATGGACAATGCTATCTCCATTGTTTGCTTAAAATTTATATCGCTCTCTGCAAGCAATCTGTGTTGAATTGCGTAGTTGTTCACGCTATAGACTAACCTATCTCGTAACATGTCTTTTAGGGTGGCTGCCAAATCACAATACTCCAATAATTATTTCAATTTAGCAATGTAAGTCACAATCGCTTTGCCTGGGACTCTCACCCTTAAATTCAATTTGAGTATAATTGTGGTTGCAATTGAGCCCTCACAAAATCCACAAGCTCACGAAATGATTTGAAGTTGAGCTCACTTGGGGCTGTCAGACTATGAATAAAGTTATTGTTCTGAATCCCACAAACACTTTGGAGAATTGCTTTGCAGTTCACCTACTCCACCATTTTGTTTAGAACATAGAACATCGAACATACAGTGCAGAAGGAGGCCATTCGGCCCATAGAGTCTGCACTGACCCACTTAAACCCTCACTTCCACCCTATCCCCGTAACCCAATAACCCCTCCTAACCTTTTTGGTCACTAAGGGCAATTTATCATGGCCAATCCACGTCTTTGGGAGGAAACTGGAGCACCTGGAGGAAACCCACGCAGACACGGGGAGAACGTGCAGACTCCGCACAGACAGTGACCCTGCGGGGAATCAAACCTGGGACCTCGGCGCTGTGAAGCCACAGTGCTATCCACTTGTGCTACCGTGCTGTCCAAAACGGTACTTGGAAATAACACACAAAGCGCTTGTATTGTGTCCAGCCCTCTATGTCGGAGTTAAATGGATCTATTTGCCCAAAGAAAGGCATTCTGGTGAATACTTATTTTTTCCCAGACTTCGATTTCAATAGGATACTCACAGGTGTTGGACCAGAGAATGTCTCAGCATAATTTAGCCTGGTTGCCAGAAGTAAAAATGCACTTTCACAGACTTCATGGGCGGGATTCTCCGACCCCCACGGGTCGGAGAATCGCCTGGTAGCGGTGTGAATCCCGCCCCTGCCGGCTGCCGAATTCTCTGGCGCCGGAGATTTGGCAGGGGCGAGAATCCTCCCCGGCGATTCTCCAGCCCGCGATGGGCCAAGTGGCCGCCCGTTTACGGCCGGTCCCACCGGTGTAAATTGCAACAGGTACTTACCGGCGGGACCTGGCTCTGCGGGCGGCCTCCGGGGTCCTCAGGGGGTGCAGGGGGATCTGACCCTAGGAGTTGCCCCCACGGGTCCCTGGCCCGCGGGCGGGCCTGTGCCATGGGGGCACTCTATTCCTCTGCGTCGGCCACTGTAACAGTCCGTGATGGCTGATGCAGAGATGAAACCCCACATGCATGCACTGGGATGATGCCAGCACACGCTGGCGTTCCCGTGCATGCGCCAACTCACGCCGGCTGCTGGAGGCCCTTCGGTGCTGGTTGGCGTGGCGCCAAGCCCTTCCACACCGGCTGGCACCTGTTCAGGTACTCTTAGTGAGAATTTAGAAGGTCCAAATTACCTAACAGCACAGTTTTTTGGGACTTGTGGGAGAAAACCGGAGCACCCGGAGGAAACCCACACAGACATGGGGAGAACGTATGGACTTCGCACCGTGACCCAAACCGGGAATCGAACCTGGGACCCTGGCGCTGTGAAAGAACAGTGCTAACCACTGTGCTACCGTGCCGCCCACACATGGTTAACAAGGTGTCAAAGCTCAACCCTCCCCTCTATTTTTAGAAGTATGGGAGAAATCGTTGCCCTAGTATTGCGCCCATTTATTTACAACTGCAGGAATGGAGCTATTAAAGGACAATGCTTTTTAGAAATGCATTTTAATTTAACTCTACATTCGTAATGGTATTTGCTTTGAAAGTAACCCTGTGAAGTGGAGGTCATTCCAGGTGATAATCTGGCAGCAAAGCAACACTTACTGCATTTACCATTCGGCCACAAGCTATAAAACCTGGGGTTTATTCTGTTACCTACCTGGCAGAGTAGCACAGTCTCCTCAAACTTTGGTTCAACAGAAAGGCAGTTATAAAGCTGTGACACAGCTGTAAGAATTCCATAAGAAAGCTTGTACCACATGGGTAACACTGCCAATGACAAGTGAAGTCACCTCTACCCTCAATTATTATGCCTCTTATTATAATGCACTTTACAGGCTTACACAGGAAACATCTGCAAAATCAGACAATCTACTGTCAAAAATCATTGCTAATGCTGGCATTGCACCATCTACGGACAGAAGCAGAGCACAGATACGACAAGGGTCACTGTCATCTCAAGGCAGCACTTCAGAGGCCTGAAAAGATCATGGTCCGTCTTGAAGCATATCTTTGCTGATATTTCCAATATGATTGTGCTCTGCTGCATCCAACATAACTTTGCAATACAAAGAGACCTACCGGTGGAGGACGAGGTTCAGCAACCAATCCCAAAGCTGGATGTAAACAATAATGCAGAGGAACGTTAGCACAGAAACATTTTACAGACTGTATTCTCAAGCATTCACATAAAATTGATTCCACTAAGACTCTGAGACATCTCTTTAATGAACTCTCCTGAGCAATATGTTTAATCAGTCAAATCATGCCAAGATTGTACTTTATTTTGACAAAAGATGAGGTGCACCGTCAGTGAATACTTGAGTTAAGAACCGTTGCTTGAATTTTAAATTTACAATTGAATATTTACTGAGCGCTCCTTGCAGCTCTCTATCAGTGAACTGCAGACATCACATACAACACCAGAGGGTGGTGTTTTTCTTCAAATGAAGTTTTACTTATGACAACAAAAGACAAAGTGGACAAGGTTTTCCATTTCTGCACTCACCAGCAGATAGAGTTACCGCCCATTCACTCTAATGGGCATAAAATCACAGGCTGGCAAACCCAGAGCGGAAAATCCTGGTCATTATGAATTGCACAAAAATTATATGCTATTTGGACAAAAGCTTTGGTATTTTTGTCTGACAGAAGGAAATTATGCACCCATAAAAGGTGTCTGACTAATGTTGGGCAAGAGTTTCACGCTTGGTTCAATTTTCTTTTAAGGCCTTAGTAGCAGTTTCAAACTCGTGCTCGTGTGTACTTTTGGGGAGCTTACTAGATGATGATTCAGTATTTTATCATCAGTTAGTTAAACAATTTGAGATAATTAGCTTATGATAGTACCATAGGTCATGTTATTGGGTTGGTAATCCAATAGGCTGGGGCTAATAAATTATAGAACATGTGTTCAAATTCTAAACTGGCTTTTTGAGAATTTGAAGTCAATTCTTCAACAAATGCAAATAAAAGAATAGCATCAGTTAACAACGCGACCATGAAACAATCAGATTATTGTAAAAACCCAACTAGTTCATGAATAACCTTCAGGAAAGGAACCTATTGTCCGAATACAGAGTGGGATCCTCCGGCCTCCCAGCACGGGAGGCAGCGTCCTGTTCGCAGGCAATGGGATTTTCTGTTCCCACTGCTATCAATGCGAATTCCCATTGAAGCCATCCATACTGCTGGAAAACCCACGGTGGGGGTGCACTGCCAGTAGGACCTGAGAATCCCGCCACCAGCAAATGGCCAGAGAATTCTGACGACGGTCTGCCCATGGCTCCACTGATTATTAAGCTACATAGTTATCCAGGGGAGTAAATGACAGACTTGCCAGTGATACCCACAACCCAGGAATGAATCATTTTAAAAACTTGAATGCAAATAACAGTTTCTTGCAAATGTGAATAGAAGATATATGATAAAACGAATCATAAAAATAACCAATGTGAGCCTTGATGATTTGGTCAATTCTCCTAAAGCAAATTGCAACGGAAAATGTTATTTAAGGTCATGCAATTGCTCGGCTATTGTAACTATTTCAAATGGTTCTTCAAATGGTACATGCTTGTGTTAAATTTGATGTATATACTAAATGTACTATTTCTCACTGACTTTACAACTGTCAAATGTTTAATTCCTGCGTTAAAAAACTTTATTTTATAAGCAATATAAAGAATGCAGTTCTGAACCTCAAATGAATATGACGGATGAAAACCAAAGTGGATTTATGAGCAGAAAACTGTGCCTTGCAAAGTCACTCAGTGACTATAAATATCACCAAACTGGGAATAATCCTGGGCTACTTTGAATTTCAAAACGTGTTTGATAACTATCTCATTATTGAAAATAAGAAACTATAGAATCAAGAAAATAGAAAAGTGAATGGCAAACTGGTTCAGTGCAACCAAAATTCTGAAATCAACATATGCTATTGTTAGTATAAAGACAATGGGCTGGATTCTCCGCTCCCCGACGCCGAAATCACGTTCGGCGACGCGGCGGAGAATTCGCTTTAGCGCCAGAAACTGGAGCGGGACCGATTTTTCAATTCTCCACCCCCTGAAAATCAGCGTACTCAAGGAGTACGCCACGCCGAGTATCCACCACTTCAGGCCATTGCCGAAGGCCCGCCCCGAGATGCTCCGTTGCCGACCGGCTGAATTCCCGACGGTGTGGCTTACGTGTGCTCACACCGTTCGGGATCCTCGTGTGGCAGCTGCGGACTCATTCCAGGGCTTCCACAGTTGGGGAGGGCCGATCGGCAGGCGAGGGGGGGGGGGGGGGGGGGTTTGATTCTGGACTGAGGGAAATGTGGGTGGGCGGTGCAGGGCGCGCGAGCGGCCAATGTGGTACACTACTTTGGCGGTCTATGTCCGTGGGCTGAGGTCGCCATGGATCACAGCGTAGCCGCTGCAGGCTGCCGCCCTGCACATGCGTGGCCTCTGAACCGGAGGTGCTGGGGGCCATATCTGTGGCTGGAGCTGTGAGCTCTACAATGGTTCCCTGCTAGCCCAGCAAAACAGGGATTCGGTGGCCTTTTGATGCCAGTTTTCCTGCCGTAAAAGGCCGCAGTTTTCACAACAGCATCAGTACTTAGTCTCAAAATCGGAGAATCCAGCCCAATGTAGTCAATAGAATTAAACATTGTTCGTATTTATACTTTTGCTTGAACACAAACCGTTGCTTTGTACTATTCTGGAAGCTCAGGTCAGGTGTCCTAAAATGCTTGACTTAGTAGAACATAGGAAAGCACTTCCAAGAATGCAATTCACTTAGCTAAGCAACCATTTAACTGTAACTGATACAAATAAGCTTTCTGAGGGTCAAACCTGTTATGAAAAGCAATGAAAACAATAATGCATGAGTTATAGGTCAGGTGCAAATCCTAACAAATGGAATGAGGGCATAATAAACTACTCCTCGTAAAGTGGAAGTGGTAATCGCCAATGCCCAGGGAATGAAGGAAATGTAGGAGGTCACCACACAGGAGATGGAAGTGCATAATCTTCAGGAAAGTATCAAACTTGGGATACAATGGTGAGGTATAAGAATGGATGCGAATAAATACAGCCTACCAAAACCTGATTTAAGCAAAGTACGGACAAGTGTCATTTATTATAAACATGATTGAGAACTAGTACAGCAGGAATGAAAAAAGAACTTTGAATGTTATGGCTGAGAAAGATTGAAGACTGGCCATAATCATTCACACACATCGCCACCATAACACTGAGTATTCAGCCAAAGAATTCATAAACTTTCCAGAGGCAATGGTATTCAGTTAAATAATAGACACGCTGGAACTTTCAACATCGATAAGAACAGAAGATCCATCATGCACCCTGCCTAATTTGTCCGTCCAATTAAACCAATGAAATATGGAAAAATGAGCAGGGTGTGTACTCGGTAGCTAATGTGTCACTGGCCACTTTGGGCTCCGATGTAATTGAAGATTTCACTTTTAAAGTCTTAAACAATTCTACCTGAAATGTACAGCAGAAAGGCCTCGAATGTGACGGTTCCACTGATGCTGGTGTTGTGCCCCTCATTTGCAACTTGTATTCACTGATGTTATCGACACAGATCCTGCAATTGTGGGGCTAACTCATTTATAGGATTTTGGCAGCTTGTTAACATAATTCTAATGTAACACAGCAATATTCTACAGGCAGGATGCACAATTAATAAAAAAAGCCTTTAAAAAGCCAAGGATGACTAATAATTGCAGTAGTGAAAGGGAGGAGCAGCAGATAAGCTGAAACAATTTTCCAGAATGACATCACAGCCAAGTAAATATCACAGAGGACAGTGTGATATTGTCCCACATTTCAAGAATGGCAAGTGCCTGCAGGATCTGATACTGACAGATGAGCAAGAGCATGGCAAAGAGAAGAGAAGGAAAATGTGAAACTGAAGGACAAAAATGGTACTGACTCTGCTACGGAACTTTTTGGTGCAGCTCATGCAGCAGCCAAGCTACAAAGGGCATCAGCATAGGTGTCCGTGCATGCACCGCTAGCATCAGAAGAGGTCCCATCAACATAAAAGACCATTTTGACTGAATTAATGCCTTTTCACTAACTTATTCTGTGCATGCCTGTGTTAATACTCATAGCTGAACAAGCCTTCAGCAGCATGAAGGAACCGTAATAGCATTATTTAAAGTGAGGTCACCAACTTGCCCATGGAGTGTTTTTAACTTACTTCTGCTTAAGCAAATCCATTAGAAGTATTGTGGAATAACAGATGTTAGGTGACTGCTATCCGTGCTGGAAAGGAAACTAAGATACTGGACACCAGACACGACACTGAAGGTTGATCTACCAATATGTCATTGGGTTGGCCACACTTCCAGGCTTGAAAAGCTTGGCTCCAAGCACTGCAGCATTCTCTCTTTGATCTTAGAAGCATGTTTTCCATGCTTTTTAACAGTGACAGAAGATATCTGGAAGGCCCGTCATTGCAACGAGTATCTCAATGTGCTTGTTCACCAGCATCATTCTGGTTGCTGCACTTCCCTGAGTAAGTTGCAGCAGAACATCACTGTAATCATGCCCTCCAATGAACTAGCAGCCGAGCAGTCTTTTCTCCCGTCGGCTGCTGCCAATTACATCTGATAACTCAACATGTGAAGCTCCCAAATCTCTAACGTTTGCACAATATCTAGCTGGGAGCTTCTCTCACTGGCCAAGTGACAATTCTTAGCGGTCCAAAATCACAAATTCAGAAGGGGAGGTAAAAGTGAGATGGGGGTGGAATGTAAAGTGATCCATGGCTGACACCATCTGCAGTTTGCACTTTGGGCCATATAGCAGGACAAGAATTGTGATGGGGCAGGCGGTGGGAGTGGAAGCTGCTGGGAAGGGCCATATGCCAGGAACCAAACCATCTTCCTGGATGAGATTGGTAATGCCTGGAGGTGTTACAGGCAATGCACCATCCTCTCCTTCAGGCTCAGTTTGGTAAGAGAAAGGCCAGAATGTCACCAGAAGCTGAAGAGCTGGAGATATTTAGATGCAGCAAGCATTGAGATTACTGTTGGTATAATTGGAAGGTGTGTGAATGAATGTACGGTGGAATCAGGTGTGAGTCCTGACTGTTGGAGAGTGTTGATTGGTGATTGATGAAGGTGTTGTGCATTGAGACGATTGAGAGGAATGAAACTGGATGGACTGCCCAGCATTGACACAGGCAGCAGAAATAGCAATGGTAAAAGCATAGAACATAGAACAGTACAGCACAGAACAGGCCCTTCGGCCCTCGATGTTGTGCCGAGCCATGATCACCCTACTCAAACCCACGCTATACCCGTAACTCAACAACCCCCTTAACCTTACTTTTAGAACACTACGGGCAATTTAGCATGGCCAATCCACCTAACCCGCACATCTTTGGACTGTGGGAGGAAACCGGAGCACCCGGAGGAAACCCACGCACACACGGGGAGGACGTGCAGACTCCGCACAGACAGTGACCCAGCCGGGAATCGAACCTGGGACCCTGGAGCTGTGAAGCATTTATGCTAACCACCATGCTACCGCGCTGCCCCCTTGCTAACATCTGGGAGCTTGCGCCAAAATTGGGGGGGTTATCCTAAAGACGAGTCAAGCAATAGTCTAACATAGTCATATTCACGGAACCCTACCTTGCAGATAAAATCAGACACCACCATCACTATCCCTGGGTATGTCCTTATTTATGGGCAGGACAGACTCACCAGCGAAGGGGGCACAGTCTGGAAGGAGTTTCCCTGGGAGTCTTCAACATCGACTCCAAACCTCATGAAGACTCATGGAACCAGATCAAAGATGGACAATGAAACCTCCTGTTGGTTACCACTGCCACCCTCTCTCAGCTGATGAAACAGTACTCCTGTTGAACACCTCTTGGAAGAAGCACTTAGGGTAGCAAGCATGTAAAATGTACTCTGGGTGGAGGATTTCAATGTCCATCATCAAGAGTAGCACCGTTCCTGACCATGCTGGCTGAGTCCTAAAAAACAAAGCTGCTACACTGGGCCTGCGGCATGTGGTGAGGGAACCAACAAGAGGGAAAAACATACTTGACCTCATCTTCACCAGTCACCTACATCCTGTAAAATAATTTTTAAAATGGGACCATGGATTCAGAATATTCCAACTCTTCAGTACGAAAGAATCAATAAAGTGCAGAAGGAGGCCACTTGACCCATTGAATCTGCACCGACTCTCTGAAAGAACACCTAACCTAAGCCCAGTCACCCATCCTGTCCCCGGAACTGCATCTAACCTTTTGGACAATCAGGGGAAATTTAGAATCCTATAATCCCTACAGTATAGAAGGAGTCCATTCAGCCCATCAAGTCTGCACCGACCCTCTGAAAGAACATCCTACCGAGGCCAACTCCCCCATTTAATCCCCATAACCCGCCTAACCTTTTTTTTTGGCACTAAGGGACAATTTAGCTTGGCCAATCCACCTAGCCTGCGCATCTTTGGACTGTGGCAGGAAACCGGAGCACCCGGAGAAAACCCACGTACACACGGGGAGGATGTGCAGACTCCGCACAGACAGTGACCCAAGGTTGGAATCAATCAGATTCCGCACCTTCTGGGCGGCCCGACGCCGTAGTGGTTCACGCCACGTTTTGCCGCCAGTATGGCCCGCCACTCTTTGGCGCCGGTACGGCCCGCCCCACCGGATACTGGAGAATCCCGGCCCACAGGTCCAAAATTCTCCAAAACAAAGCAGTGTAACTCAGGGATCTCTGGTTTAAACCCAGCACAAGACACTATGTAAAACATTGGTGCCAGTATATTGTGACTGAATTTATGGGACCAGTCCCACACAAACTGGGCAGCACGGTAGCATGGTGGTTAGCATAAATGCTTCACAGCTCCAGGGTCCCAGGTTCGATTCCCGGCTGGGTCACTGTCTGTGCGGAGTCTGCACGTCCTCCCCGTGTGTGCGTGGGTTTCCTCCGGGTGCTCCGGTTTCCTCCCACAGTCCAAAGATGTGTGGGTTAGGTGGATTGGCCATGCTAAATTGCCCGTAGTGTCCTAAAAAAGTAAGGTTAAGGGGGGGGTTGTTGGGTTACGGATATAGGGTGGATACGTGGGTTTGAGTAGGGTGATCATTGCTCGGCACAACATCAAGGGCCAAAGGGCCTGTTCTGTGCTGCACTGTTCTATGTTCTATGTTCTAAACGCTTCATTTCTGTCATAATGATAACATGCTTTGAGACAGGTTGCTGAAAATTATGAATGTAAAATCCAGGGATCACACGGCAATGCAACACATTGCTTGAACAGCTCATTGGTTATAATGAGAACTTGGCTTCTACCAATGGCATACAGCTGAAGCATAGGAACAAAGTGGGTTGTCTTAAAATGCCATCTGCCATATTCCTGCCTCTGGACAGATGACTGGATAGACCCCTGAGTCACAACTGGGCATCATTTGCCCACAAACAATACTGCCTGAGTCTGTCATCTTTCAAGATAAGCAGTCAAATTAAGTTCCACTGCAGCCCACTCACCAAGCTGTGGTTTCCACTCCTCACAGCATTCAGATTAGGAATACCACAGTGCATTAATTCACTTACTGTCAGATGGCACAGCAGCATATCATGTTAAAACTCTTCACCTTCGCTTCTTTATTCAATAAATACACCAAACATAACCTAATTATTTTCAAAATTAATGATTTCCACATAAACAGTGCTATTGAGGAATAGATGTTTATTAAAAAAAAAGAAATGAAATGTAAACACTACCTGTGCTTCATGCTGCATGCCAGCACTGTTTTTAATGTATTCATTAGCATGTTTCAACAGAGCATCTGTAGCCTAGGTAATGCAGCAGTGATCATTAAATTGGTTATTATTTTCTCAGATCTTGATGGTGTCTTGTCGGGTCCAAACACCACTGGTAGTTCATTGCTGGCGTTGCTCTCTGGTTGCAGATCTGATTCCAAGCGATTGCGACAGTTTCTGTCACACATTCATTTGGTGAGATCAGTCTGTTGTTGGTACAGGGGTGGACAGTTGTTGATCTTAATCCTCCAAATATCTTCCTAGTTCCACTGTACTGGTTGTCCTCCTCTTTGTCCTTCAACATGTTCAGCAATGGTCAGCCTTGTTGTATACCCATGCTGTGTGAATCACAAGCACCGACTTGTTCACAATGTTATTACCCTATCCATCAGAATTTTTGTCTATATTCAAGTCTTTTAGTACAATATGTTTGTGCCAATTTGCATAATTGCCTTAATTGATGCATAACACATTCGTAAAACCCACAAAAGCTTTAACTTCAGGTTTGAGTTAAGCAGCATCAGTCATGGGAGGATCTGAAAGCATTGTCAACACTGTGTTATTTCTTGTGATCTAATTGCTGTTTCAATGCTGGAAAATCAATTTTTTACGATGAGGTACATTTGCGAAGCAGTAATAATAATTTGAATAATCATGATTTAAGTATGGGGTGATATTGATGAAAGACCAAGTGGAATCAGAATGTTTACTTCTCAGGATCAACATAAACCACTTGAATGACAAGACCAGAACAAACAAATGGAAAAGCCTATGGAACAGTCAAAATGTGTTTAACAATTAAAGTTCTGCAGATGACAGTTGTTGGAGGACAGTTGTTTGGAATTGTGTTCAGTACGACAGGGCAACTCCTGCCTCAACTCTCCACCAACCACAGAGACAAATTGTGGGGAGGTATTAGGCGGTGATGGTGATGTCATAAATCTGATGAACCTGGAAAGGTAAATGTAATCTAGGAAACGTGTATTGTTAAGAAGGAAGATGGGCCTGGATTCTCCATTTGGGAGACCATGGGCGGGATTCTCTGAAATCACATTCAGCGATTGGGCGGAGAATCCTTGTTTCCGACGAAATCTGGGGCGGTGCCGCGTGCACGATGCTCTGCCCCGTCCAAAGCAGGGTACTTGCCTGAGGCCCGGCCCCGATGCTCCACCCCCGACTGGCTGAGTTCCCAACGGCGTGGATCTCTCATGGTATTACCTGTCGGGAACTTGGCATGGCGGCTGCAGACTAATGCGCGCCATGTTGCACGATGCGGCCGTTATTGGCTGCCGCTGTGCGCATTCACGGCCACGGACCCGGCAATTCTCCGGGACGTAACGGCAGCTAGAGCTGGATACTCTACGCTGCCTTCCTGCTAGCCCCCAGTCATATGGAGGATCGGGGGCCATTTTGTGCCAAAAGTTCGGTCGTAAAAGGCCACCATTCCCACGCCGGCATCAGGATATAGCCTGAGAATCGGAGAATTCAGCCCCATGGGTGGGATTCTCCGTCCCACCACACCCATATTCTGGTGCAGAGCGCCTCTGTCCTGGCAGTCGGCCAATGGGCTTTCCCGTTGTGGACACCCCCACGAGGTCAGGAAATCCGCAGGCATGTGAGTGCTGCCGGCGATACGGAGGATTCCTTCAATAGAGAATCCAGCCCTATGTTCTCCCGCCAGAGCTGAATTGGACCAGTTTTATAATCTCCTTGGGGTCGTAAAGCGGGATGCCATTCAGTATTCCACACCTTGCAAATTTATGCAGAGCTTGGAATACGAGGGATTCTCAGGGAATCCTGCCATCGGGCCGTGTTCTTGAGTGGGTGGCCAGAGAGCAAGGGTTAAAGATTTATAGATGTTCTCTGATAATGCATTGAGCAGTCTATAAAAGGAAAGTAAGGTAAGATGCACGTGACAAAGACTGATGACTGCCTATCATTATTCACACGTTCACCTAACAGTTCCACTGAATTCAGTAACTCCGAAACATTCTGCAGCTGAGCTACTTTACGTTCAATTACACAATGCATTTGGTTAAGAATGCAAAATCTCTGCTCATTTAATATATGTTAGCCGGGAAAACCAGGGATAATGCTGGTTTCCTTTTGTGATTGCAGTTGAGAGCACGCAATTGTAAGGTCACAGTGAAGGTGAAAAGGGGTGGAGGTCTGTCGGAGGTCCTCACTCTGGAATGCTACCTGGAGAGTTTGTGAGCTTTCACAAACATGTTACTGGGTCCAGCATTCCCACGTTAATGTGACCAACCATCCCATACATCTGTATCCAGGGGGCATGGAACACTCATCACATCACAGAGTTTTGATGGAGCAACCCAAGTTTCTCCCACAGGTATGATCACCAGGTTATGGTGCCTTTTGCTCTTCGACATGGATTCAATGAAGATCCACTCACGCATGAGGAAAAACACCTATTTCTACTCGTCAGCTTCTTCCTCTGTGACCTTCACATTGACTTGATGAACTTCAAACCTTAACTCTTGCTCCCATTTTCTCTCAGACAGCTCATGCTGGTAATGTAGGATGGGTGAACAAATGCTTTCAACATTGGAGGAAGCATTGAGTGGTGCTCGGCATAAACCCTCACAAAGGCTGATGGAGTGGTTTTCACACAAAGGCTGGAATTATTCGCTTCGGGCCTAAGTCCGGTGGTGGGAGCGGGGAGGCAGAGGGACTCCCACTGGAGAGCCAGGTGGGTGAGCATGCCGAATCATTAATTATGCAGCTGGGAGGATTGCATAGCATCATGTAGTGGGGTTGGCAGGAAGTTCTTGGCAAAAATGTGTGATAAATGTAGGAAATTGTTATATATTATGTTTTATATTTTGTTGAAGTAATGTTATTAAAAACCCTGGTTTAAAATACATACAGGCAGTATGTCTGCTAAAGCTATGGTTAATAAGTCGTAAAGGTGAGGTTATCATTGATTTTCACCATTTACTTGTTTACAGAGTGACGGCCAATGGAATATTGTTGTGTTTTTGGAGGTTCCGTCCGGTATAGATAATTAAAGAGGGACGGTGTTCAGTCCCAGCTAAGCAGGGCATGGGACATCTTAATGGGATGCAGATTACGTAATTAATGGGAGGAGCCAGATCTGTCTGCAGTTTAGACAATTTGGCTGTTGGATTTGAGTTCAACAAGACAGAAGTATTTTCAGGATGTTCCTGAAAGAGTCTCTCTCCAAAGGTCTGCACTGAGAACAGCAAGTAATCCTGATTGCTAACTTTATTTATAAGTGGATTTTAAACTGTACTGGGCTTCTTTGTTGGAATATATATATAATGATGGGTGTAGATAGTGCGTTAATTTTTTTTTCCTTTCATTTAAGAACTGTTTAACTGCTAATTGTAAAGATATTTCTTTGATGTTAATGTGGTTAATTCTGTGTTTAAATTTTTATTTTTTATTTTAATTTTTTATACATTTAGTGTACCCAATTCCTGTTTTTCTAATTAAGGGGCTATTTTGGCATGTTCAATCCACCTACCTTGCACATCTTTGGGTTGTGGGGGCGAAACACACGCAAACACGGGGAGAATGTGCAAACTCCACACGGACAGTGACCCAGAGCCGGGATTGAACCTGGGACCTCGGCGCCGTGAGGCAACAGGGCTAACCCACTGCACCACCATGCTGCCCTCCTTCTGTGTTTAAATTAAAGTTTGTTTCAGTGTAAAAGATACCTATTGGTCAGAGTATTCACTCCGAGGATGAAGTATCCTTTCCTCACAGTTTTACAATGAGAAATTGTTTGGGGTTTCACATCCAGTATCCTAATAAAAATTGGGGTCTGGCGCAGTATCCTAACACATGTCTGGGAGCCATTATAAAAATGCCAGTGAGTCAGTATATGGCCTCCAGAAAGCAGCATCTACTAGCCCCATGGTTCAGTGATGCCTCTCTGGAGACTCTCCCCCAGGCCATGGAGGACAGGAGGATGTCGTTTTTCCATGAAATGGGACCAGGAGACCCACTCGAGAGGAGGAGGAGGCCACCAATGTGTTCAGTGCCAGAGGGATGCAGAGGAAGACTGCCCTGCTTTGCAAGAATGAATTAATCCGTGCTGCTGGAAAATCCTTTACTCTTTATACTCGCCATTTTCTGAACCTGTCATAGGACCTGGATGCAAAGTGCAAGGCCAGCTTCTGTGTGGTCAATCAGAAGACCTTCAGAAAGTGCTGGGGTTTTGCTTCATTTTCTCACTGCCGTCCATGTGGTCTGCTGGTAGGGAGGCAACAGTAGTTGCTGATCCAGTCACACTGAGGACGCAGCCATTTGAGGGGTAGCGAGGGGTATTGGAGTCGAGGGAAACTTGCAGATGCTGCTGATGTCATGCCTCTGCTACCCTTATCCTTCGTGTTGTGAGAGCTCACAGGCCTGAAGAGGAGTGCATCATTCATATTACACACACAGCTGCCAATGTGTCAGTGGTGGAGGGACTCAATGTTAATGGTGTTGGATTGAGCGTCAGTCAAGTGACCTGCTTCATCCTGGATGATGTTCAACTTCCTGATAGCTGTTGGAACTACATTTCTCCAGACAATTGGTCAGTATTACCTCAAACCCCTCATTGTCCCTTCCAGATGGTGGGCAGGCTTTGGAGAGTCACAATATCATTTCTCAGCTGCAATATTAGCAGCATGCAACCAGCTCTTGAATCAGAACTCCTCACAATCCAGTTATCTATCTTTATGCTGGAGAAAACAGCGCACAACAGGCATGAGAGGGAGAGAGGATGGGATGGGGCATGCCTGAGATCTGCCTCCCACATAGCTTGAGCAGCAGGCTACCAAGCTGACAGGAGATGACCGTGACCATGCCTGTGCTGAGGGTGAGGCCTGTCTCTCTCAAACATGTTTAATCTCTGCAAATCGGAACCTGGGTGTGAGGCAGTGTGCAATATAGGAGGCAGTCACTCATTCTCTCTCCATTCCTGGTGCCAGCTGGAAGAGGGTGAGGCTTAGAGGAGGACAAGATGACTTTCTGCCTGTAGAGACATTGGATTGGATTGGATTTGTTTATTGTCACGCGTACCGAGGTACAGTGAAAAGTATTTTTCTGCGAGCAACTCAACAGATCATTAAGTACACGGGAAGAAAAGGGAATAAAAGAAACATCACAGTATTCACCTGCACCCTCCACCAGCCGAGTGACACCCACCTTGGTGGTTTATAGATCTAGTTTAGGCTCAGGCTCATACTCTGGTGCCACCCCACTAGGCAGGAGGAGGCAGTGACAGCCAAGTGCTCCTGCACTCGAGGACTATTGACAAAGAAGCCCCTGCTCAGTCTGAGTCAGATGATGAGCATCTGGGAGCAGCCATGGAGAAAATGCAGGAGTGTTACAGAGACGCAGGAGAACATTGGACAGGAGTGTCAGAGGCACTCAACAAAGTGGTAGGCAAAATGGAAGAATCTATCCACATGCTCTCTGATGTACTGGCCCTGACATGTGATGGCAACGCAGTCTCCATGGGGAGGATGGTGGACACCATAGAAACCCTGTTCCAGCAGAATTCTGGAGATGCACTCAGATCCATACTTCATCACTTTAGCCACTGGTAAGCTTTTTCAGTGGTTACGCAAGAGGGAGATGGGGCACCATAACCTCCCTCCAAATGCCTTGTCAGTCTATATTACGAGAGTTCCCTTACGGTTTTCCAGCTGAGCTGACCTTCTGCATCGTCCATCTGATGACCCTCCTCCCATCTAGCATTTTTTCTTTTGGTCATTGAGGTTGTCAACAGGTTGATCTGTCTTTGCATGTAGAAGCTGTGCATCATATTCCGAATTGTCTCTAACACCTCTGTCTTCCTCCTGTAACCCACCCTCGTACCCCTATTATCAACCACCCACCCCCCCCCCCTCGCCAAACAGTGTTACCTTCATTTTCCTAACTGTTGAACCTCCCCCAATACCATCGCCATTCAAATGCCTTCCCTCCCCCAATGAACTGACACTTTCCACAGTGCCTATTTCCACATTGCTGTTACCCGTTCCCCAGATCTGTGTAAAGCTGCTTACCGCTCCAACAACCCAGACGAGACCGATACCTGCTTTTCAGGTAAGTGCTCTCTCGCCATGTGAATGCCACATTGGTACAGTAATGACCAGCCTGGCCTGAATTCTCCCTGGTTATTCCTGAGGATGTGCCTGGAGGGGAGCAGGAATGCCAGTCGGCTGCTTATTTGAATAACATTAATGATTTGATATCCAGTTCCCAATGGCCTTCAGCAGGAAGGACAGCCTACCATTGTCACACCATGGTGGTCGGGACTGGAAGTTCCCGCCACTCGTTCCCATGATCGGGAAACCAGTTTTTTTTCTCCCCTCATATTCTCCTTCTCCTGCCATGAACCCTGCTGCTGGTAGATGGGGAAAATTCCAGCAATGGGCTGGGAGGTGGGGCCTGTATAATTGGATGAGAAGGTGCAGCAAACATCCCATTACTTTCCAGGCGACCCCTAATTAAGTAAGGAACTAGGGAGGTTGACATTTGTATCCTTTTATCTTCCACCGTTATTACTTCTGTTGTTTAATCATCTCCTGTCCTTCTTCCTAATTACCCACCATACTTTTTTTCCCTCCCTGCCTCCTTTTCCTTGGTGCATATTGTAATCTGTTCATCTCTATTAGCTTTTTGGTTCTGACACAGGATGATAGTCAAAACAAATTGGTCCCGATATGAACTTTCCCACCTCTCCTCCCCGGGTCAGGTTGGGGGTTGAGAGGTCAGCCTCTCAATCGGTGCTGCAGGTCCTGCCTGCAACCTTCCTGCAGCCACTTACCAGCCAGTTTTGAGTCAGACTCTGATGATGACAAGGCCCAGCCATTAAGGTCAGTTGGGCACCTATATCCCTGGAGCCAACTCTCACTTTAGGGCTCACACACACCATACCTGCACCCCAATACCACCACCCAACACCTCCCTCCACCCCACACCTCCTACCTCCCACCCCCACCTTTAAAACTTTTTGTTCTGTTTTTCTTGCTGCACTGCCTGGCCTGTTTTGTGTTTTTCTAGCATTGTCTGTTATTTTGAAGTTATTTTGGAGAAATTGTGAATTTCTGCAATAAATAAGATGTGGTGAGCATCTGAATTACTTTTCCAGCTGTTCTGTGCTGTCAGCTACCGGTCTGTGTGAAAATACAAAGTCTATTTGATAGTATGGTGCAAAACTACATTAAACCCAATAAGAAGGTTACTGTAAGTGGTGTAATTGCACATCTCTGCATTGGTTGAGTAAAGAAAAGTGTATTCCGTCTGGATCGCTGGGAGAGAAACCCATTTGCCGTAATCTCTGTTTGACCCTTCAGAGAGAAGATGGCACTAAAACCCCTGAAATTATAATACATACAAGGGCCAATTTTCTGACCAATTCTGCCCCATTTGTTAGTTCACTGGTTGTAACGGTCTTCAATAACCTACCATCGACGAAACCCAAGTGGTTCTATGAAACACTTCTACCTACCGTGGAGGAGCTCAACACTCAAGCGAATTGTGAAGTGCTTCTGATGGGTACACACACAGCAACAATGACAGCAGTTGATCCAGGAAACTGAAATTTATCACAGACTCTGTAGCCAGCTGAGTAACTGTTCGAGTGTTCAAAATTGGTCAAACATGAGTGCTGTAGCCATCAGTACTTTCATTGTAGATAATTGAAACTAATGAGGGAAAGGACCATGCTGCTCTTGTGATTCTGCTTGCGTCATCAATTTTTTCAGTAAACACATTACTAAATATAGTTTATATAGTACAATGACATATGCCCTTTTTGACTGCAGCAAACACAATAGAAAGATTAGAAAGGGAACATGGACAGAAAGGAGATTTCTTAAAACTATATATTTTTTCCAATTTTAAACAGCCATTTTATCGTTGCAGATCCACCTATCCTGCACATCTTTTTGGGTTGTGGGGGTTGTGACCACGCAGACACGAGGAGAATGTGCAAACTCCACACGGACAGTGACCAGGGACCAGGATCAAACCCGGCTCCTCAGCGCCCTGAGGCAGCAGTGCTAACCACTGCGTCACCGTGCCGCCCGTTCTTAAAAATAAATAAATTTATTCCATCTGGTATGGTTATGCACCAAATGTATAAGACGTTTAGAAACCTAAGGCGGGATTCTCCGGTACCCGGCGGGGCAGGGGGGTCGTTGCGGGATGGAGTGGCGGGAACCACTCCGGCGTTGGCCCGCCCCAAAGGTGCGGACTCCTCCGCACCTTCAGGGGCTAGGCCGGCACCGGAGTGGTTTGCGTCCCGCCGGCTAGCGTGGAAGGCCTTTGGCACCACGCCAGCCGGGGATGAATGGACGCCGTGGGCCGGCGAGTGTCCAGAGCATGGCGTCTGAAGCGGCAATGGGCGCGGATCTCGGTTTTGGCTGGGCGCCTGATTCTCCACCCGATCGCAGTTCGCGTTTACGGAGTTTGTGGTGGAGAATTGTGCCCCTAATTTGTAGAACTTCCACCAGAATATGGCAGCCGTGTATTGGAAAAACTGTGGATTTTCAGAGCCATAGGTCGGGATTTTCCCCACCCACACAGCTTGATTCATGATGGTGGAAGTGGCCTGACATTGGTCAAGGGCGGGATCTTCTGATTCTGCTGCTGTCGATGGGGTTTCCCATCCCATCCACTCCCCGCTGCCAGGAAACCGCGGGGGTTTGCTGAAGGTGGGACCGGAAGATCCTGCCAGTGGGAATGGAAGGAAAATTCAAGCCATAATTTCTACCAAATTAATCTTTTTCAAAAAATATTTTTATTCAGAAAAGTTTTCAATAATAATAAGATAATAAACAATAACATACGGCAAGTTCCATTGCAAAATAAATCCACCACATCTAACCCCCCCCCCCCTCCCCAACCACAAATTTCCATGAATAAACAAAACTTAACAAAAATACTCTACCCTACCCCCAACAACTGATGGTGACTAACTCCCTGAAAACTCCACCGACCCCCTCATGGTATACTTAACCTTCTCAAGATCCAAAAATTCCATTCAATCACTCAGCCAAGCCGAGGCACTGGCTGGTATGGGGACATCAACTTGAGCAGAATCTGCTTCTGGACTATCAATGAGATGAAGGAGAGGATGCCCGCCTTCACCGCCATCTGCAGCACCAGTGAGTCTGATACACCAAAAATAGCCACCAACAGGCATGGTTCCAGCTGAATACCCAGAAGCCTTGACATGGTGCTGAAGGAGGAGACCCAGAAACTCACAAGTTGAGGGAAAGACCGGAACATGTGCGTGCGATTCGCCCAACCTCCCAGGGTAGGGGAGAAAAATTGGAAGACACTGAAACAAAACCCAAAAAAACCTAGGAGAACGTTCATTTTTACAGTCTTCATCCGGCCTGCCAAGGTCAAAGAGAGGTCGTCCCACTTTTTCAGTCAACCTTAACCCCATTCACCAGGCTAGCAAAGTTACGTTTGTGAAGCATGGCCCAATCGTGGGCCACCTGACTCCCATATTACGGAAGCTAGTCATGACCAGGTGAAATGGAAACTTCCCCAGATCAGCTCCACTCGCTGGGGGATTCACCGGAAAGTATTCACCTTTGTCCAGATTCAGGTTATACCCAGGAAGGACGCAAAGCTCCTAAGTAGCTTCATTATCTTTTCTACATTAGAGAGTGGATCTGTGATGTACAGAAGCAGATCATCCACACGTTAAGATACCCTATGCTCCCTTCCCCCGGCTCCATCCCCCTCCACGCAATGCACAACTTCAATGCAATGGCCAGATGCACGATTGCCAAGGCAAACAAAAGTGGAGACAATGGATAACCCTGTCTCATACCACTGTTCAACTGGAAATAATCTGAGCTCAGTGCATTCGTATGTACACCTGCAGGGGGAGGGGGGGGGGGGCTGTACAAGAGTCAAATCTATGTCATAGGTTTTGGCCCAAAGACAAACCATCCAAGAATTTTGAATAGGTACCCTCACTCCACCCTATCAAACACTTTTTCAGCATCCATTGAAATAATTACCTTTGGCTCGGGCACTCAGGAGGGGGACAGAATGACATCTAACAATTGTCGCATGTTGGCCGATAACTGCCAGACCTTTACAAAATCAATTGGTCCTCCGAAATCACTCCTGGGAGGCAGGCTCCAAATGCATTGCCAAAATGTTCACCAACAGCTTAGTATCAGTGTTCAACAATGAAATAGGTTGGTACGACCTTTAACGTTATGAGAAATGTACAGTACTGTAAGCTTATTTATGAATCAACCACTAGAGGGAGCTAGATGGAGAACTATGTAAAGCATTGATGATAAGGCTTCTGGGAGACAGTTGAGGAGAAGACAAGAGAACAGACAGTGTGAGTGAGATCACATTGTAGTTATTATATTAGTGTAGAGATTAGTGATAGATAAATTTAGATTGCCTGATTATTGTCAATTGTTTATTATTTAGAAGTAAGAGTCAAATTCAATTAAGTAATATAAATAAATCTTTAGCTTTGTTTAATATAAAAGCTAGTTGTTGCCTTTGTGAACACTACGCCAACCATCCTAGGATCTGAACAACACAAAGCACACCACATGGTACCAGGTATTTATTCTAGAAAAATAACCAATTAGTTTAGATAGTATAGTTTTAAGACAATTAGAAAAAAAACAGTCTTGCCGCTACACCAATTGAGGAATCTACACAAACAATGGATCAACAAGGGGCTGGTTTAGCTCACCAGGCTAAATCTCTGGCTTTTAAAGCAGACCAAGCAGGCCAGCAGCACGGTTCGATTCCCGTACCAGCCTCCCCGGACAGGCGCCGGAATGTGGCGACTAGGGGCTTTTCACAGTAACTTCATTGAAGCCTACTCGTGACAATAAGCGATTTTCATTTTCATTTCATTTCGTACAATGGAAGACGTGAAGAAACCTGACCACTTTAGAATGGCCAGTAAACTGCGTCAAAATTGGACATTTTTCAAACAACAGTTTGAAATGTTCTTATCTGCTTCCGTGCTAGAAAATGCTTCCAATCAGAGAAAAATCCAATTGGCTGGACCGCAGGCTTTAGAGTTGTTGAACTCATTTGAATTTTCAGAAGAAGAGGATGAAAAAAAATGGTGTTGAAAAAATTTGATGCTCACTGCAAAGAGCAGGTGATACGAGCATTACATGTTCAGGAAAAGTCTGCAGCTGAAAGGGGAGTCGGTAGATTCTTTTATTACTGTTGCAGTCGTATAACTTCTCATCCATTGCTGATTCAATGCTTCGCAATCAACTTGTCTTTGGAATTAATGATGAACGTTTGCAGGAAAAAATGCTGAGGTGACCGATTTTGCCACTAGATAAAGGATTAATATGTGCAAAGCCAGTGAACAAGCATCCTTTTAAGATATGGAGTTCAGGGCAAATGAAAAAGGTGCAAAGTCAGGAAACTTGTCCGAAGCCAGCGCAGAAAACTATTCACAACGACAGGTGACCATTTTGAAAGTAACATCACGAGCATGATGATGCGCACATGCTGGGATCACGCCCACAGAATGTTCCAAATGTTGCAAATACAATCACTTTGCAGCACAGTGCCGTTTCGCAACAGCTTCAGAAGCAAATAAATTTTAAAGATTCAGAATATACAGAGTGAAGGAACATAAAAAAAGACTTGACTGATAATGATAATTCCTCTCAATATGCACTGAAAGATACTTTCATGTTTGATGCGATTACTAGGGTCAATGCTCTAGACTGTGATAATAAGCCAATATATCAGCTCTCCAAAATTATTCAAGAGTGGACTGTATTACTTTATGTAAATGGGTCTGAAATTCCATTGAAAATAAATACAGGTGCACACGCAAATTTAATAACGGAAAAGGATTTAAGACAATAAGCCACAGATAAAGAAATCAACCTGTCGATTAACTGACTATAATGGCAATGCCATAGCTACAAGAGGTTCCTGATGTCTCATTGCTCTGAATGGTGACATCAGCATGCCAATAGACTTCGAAATAGTAGAAAATGACAAATCATCACTTGGAGTCATCTTACTTGGAATCATCATACTTGGAGTGGATGCTTGCAGCAAACTTAACTTAGTTCAAAAGATACATGCAACCGATAATTAAAATATCACGCTTAAAGAGCAAGGAAAAGAATTAGTTGTTGCTGATACGTTATCAAAAGCTACAAATAATGTTGATATCACGTCTCCAGAAATAGTACACATAGTGGAAGCACAAGTTTCATTCATTGCAGAAATGCTACCAGTGTCTGACAACAAGCTACGTCTCATACGAGAAGAACCAGCAAAGGACTTGACACTCCAAAGGATAATCCAATACCTCAAAGAAGGATGGCTGTTGTTCCAGTTTTCGTAGTGTCAAAGATGACCTCACTGCGATTAACGGATCCCTACTCAAAGGAGATAGAATAGTTATTCCCTCCTGCCTACGGAAAGATATCTTGGAACAGATACATGAAATGCACCAAGGAATTGTAAAATATCGCAGACGAGCAAGACAATCTATGTACTGGCCTGGAATCAACCAGGATGTGGACAATCATGTGCAGGAATGCAGCATTTGTCAGATGCATCAATCCGCACAATGTAAAAAAAGTTTTGAAGAAAATGAACTAGTTATTCATCCATGGCTGAAAGTTGGAATGGATCTCTTCTATTTAAAGGAGATGACTATTTAGGCATTATTGACTACTATTCTAACTATCCTGAGGTTAATACGCTCACGGATTCAACAAGTCGATCTGTAATCAGAGCAGCAAAATCTGTTTTTGTTTGACATGGAATTCCATTATACGTTGTCTCTGACAATGGTCCTTGCTTTACCAGCTGGGAATGGTCACAATTTGCGGAAATTTATAACTTCCACCATGTAACATCAAGTCCATTGTACCCCAATCCAATGGAAAAGCAGAGAAAGGTGCAGGAATAGTTAAAAAGCTATTCAGCAAAGCACTGGATGATAACAAAGATTCCTCATTTGCACTGTTAACGTACAGAGCTATTCTATTGTCATAAGGTTTGTTGCCCGCACAGACGTTGATGGGAAGAAAAATTTGTACAACTTTACCAGAAAACACAATTCCGAATATGGATGAACAAGTACTACATGATAGAATAAGGTTACAAAAAAGGAAACAAAAAGCCTACTACAACAGGCATACCAAACCTTTACCGCCATTACATGAAGGAGACTATGTCAGAATACAAAATCCTGATGGTGGACAGTCACATGTTGCTAAGGTATTATGACAGATAGCACCAAGATCAAATTTGGTACAAACTGAACATTGCACAATGTTCCGAAGGAATCGATGAGCATTATTGAAGATAAAGAATTATGTTCCACTTCAAACTCCTGATATTATTGCTCTAAAATGCCATTTTTCACATTGACTTTCCAAATCCTTCACTGTTGACAAGAAATCTAAACAACATGGAAAACGATTTGAACAATTCAACAAGCACACTAAGAAGATCAACGAAAACAAGAAAACCGCCAAATAGACTGAATTTTTAATGATATGTTAATAACTACTGCTCTGTAATCACTGCTATTGAATGTAAAAATAATAATAGTGCATTCTCGTTAGTGTTATATTCGGGAAAAGAAGGTTACAAACAGAATTTATAAATGTTGTTTTTCAAAGAAAGGGGGAAGTGACATTTTGAGAAATGTACAGAACTGTAAGGGCTAATGTTATGTCCGAATCAATCACTAGAAGGAGCTAGATGCAGAACTATATAAAGCATCAATGTTAAGCCTTCTGCGAGAGAGCTGAGGAGACAGCTAGAGAACAGACTGTAGGAAAGATAATATGAGTGAGAGCGGATCATAGTTATTGTATTAGTGTGGAGATTAGTGATGGATGAGTGTAGATTGTATGATTATTGTCAATTGTTTATATAAAAGTAAGACAAATTCAATTAAGTAGTGTAAATAAATCTTTAGCTATGTTGTATATAAAAGTTAGCTGTGGTATTTATGAACACTACATCAACCATCCTAGGATCTTAACACCACAATGAACACCACACAACCCACACTCCATAGGATCCTTGGCCTCCTTCAGGATCAGGAAAATCAATGCCTGTGCCAACATGGCCGGCAATACCCCTCGGAACAAGTAATCATTGATTATATGCAGAAACAGCGGGGTAACTGACCTGCAAATTTCTAATTGAATTCGATAGGAACCCATCAGTACCCAGAGCATTCATTTGATACACTTCATAACCTCTTCTGGTTCCAACATCGACTCCAACTCTTCCCTTCTCCCCTGCTTCAGCACTGGGAAGGACAGCCTGTCCGAAAACTACATCATTGGCAATCTCTCCTCTGGAGGCACCGTGGCTATTTCTCCAACTCTTCAGTGCAACTGACCAAAGTATTCATACCTCATGGGCTGTATTCTCCGTTTTAGAGAATTAGTGCTGATGTCGGTGTGGGTACAGTGGTATTTTACGCCAGAAAAATGGCACAATAGTTGCACCAAGTCCGCAGCCGGCCCGTGGGTCCACGAAACAAAATACCATGAGTGATCCACACCATCGGGAACTCGGCCCATCATGGGTGGAGCATCGGGGGAGGGTGACGTCCTGAGGCCGTTTTGATAGCGTGCGCAGTACTCATCGAGTATGGCATTTTTGAGGGGGCGGAGCATCGCAAAAGCGGCGCCGCTCCCGACTTCGGTGCAAACGGGGATTCTCCAGCCGATCGGCGAACGAGATTGTGGCATCCGTGACCAGAGAATCCCGCCCATTGTATCAGACTGCTCCCCTGTTAGGAAAGTAGGGTTCCACTGGGGCAAATCTTTCTAAATTGCCTTTCTAATGAGATAAATTGCCTCCTGGTTCATCCATAAAAGTTCCCAGCTATCCCACCAACCAACACCTGTGAAAAGCAGCTGGAAGTAGGAACACACCGATAAACCAGCCCAAACGCATGATTTTCTAAATTTCCAGCCCGATCTCCAGAATTACCTCCAAAGGTCCAGGAAAGTTCTTGCCTGATATGGGGTCCATAAAATCCCTGCAGTGCAGAAGGAGGTCATTCAGCCCATCAAGTCTGCACCTACCCTCCGAAAGAGCATCCTACCCAGGCCCACTCCCCTGCCCTATCCCCATAACCCCACCTAACCTGCACGTCAATAAAACAAAACTCAGGTCAATCCTCCAATGAAATATTTGTCATATTTTCCGCCCTGCCTGTTTATTGTACTGTATTTTACAAATATTTTCCTTATCCATAAATGATTCTTGCTTTCTGCCTGTCCCCGTTATATCAGGATTTTCTTTTTTGTCTCCAGGCTCAAGTTGGTTATAAATGGTTGAGAATTGCAGGAAATCTCACCCCAAAGATCAAGTGCAAGCAGCACTCAGTTCTTCAGTCTAGGCTACGTGTAATATTTATTCACAGCTCCAGGTGCTAACTCAAATGGGGCTAGGGAAAGCATTAATGATGCAATATAAAGCTTCAGCATGACCTGCCCTGTCTTGTAGTATTTTATGATATTTACAAAAATGTTTTGGTCCTAAGGTTGCAGACGTGCATCACTAAACTTTGACAACCCCCCCCCCCCCCCCCACCCACCCCTCTCCTCCCACCCAGGCCATTGCAAGTCTTTACTGTTCAGGAAGCATTCCCATTCTGTTCCTATTCCAGAAATGTACACCTCCACGCTCACTTCTGATGAGCTACATTTGCCATGTAATAGCCAACCAGAACTATGATGCTAATTATAACTACAACGAGGCTGACTGGATAGTAATGAGCGACAGTCAAAAGAGGAGTCTGACGGGTATGACACTTTAATATGATACTGATACTTGCAGTCAGTTTTCAACAGAAGAGATTCCTTTGAAGGAGTATTCCTGTAGTTTCTGTTGACAAATTAAGTTCTTTACCCGTCAGTCTGGCCTCAATAAAACTCAAGAGGGATTTGTAGGTATGGTATTATTTATTTTTAAACAACTTGCAAGGCTGACCCGCTCTATAGAGTTTCACATACAAGATTCCTGTAGGTCATCCTATACACCTCCTGACCTGGCCATATATTCTGATTGGCTCACTTCGCATTCCTCAACCCTGGGCCTCTTGTTACCAAGCATCCTTTTCACCACCCTCTGCACGAGGCCCCCTCTCCCCCCCCCCCCCCCCCCCCCCCCCCCGCCCCCTCCTAGCCATGCTTTGCTGAATCCCTTTGTTCTTTGTCTGTGAGCTCACTACCATCAGTCTGGCTCACATCTACATTATTCTAACTAATAATCCTATTTTATATCACATTCGTTTGTTCAATTCCTCACTGTTATCCTAGAGAACCAGCAATGTGATGACACTGCCATATCATACCTTTGCAAATACTCAGCTGCCACAGTGCAGTTGACATGTCTGTGAAGTGTCCAGCTTTGGAACGCCCATTTGGGCCTCCTAGCAATGCGGAAAGCCCTAATCCCAACAGTGATATGAGAGACATTCGCCCAGCCACAAAGGAGCTGAAGGCAGGCGTTCAATGGAACGCAGGTGGTGTTGTAACAGATGCATTGGCCAGACGCCTGAGTGACGTGACACCTCCTGTCCGTACAGGTGGGGAACAGACATGTTATATTCGTTTCCACCTCTACCAGCAAACAGCCGTACCCCTCACTGCTGAAACAATTCTCGTACGACCGGGATTCTCTATTGGGAGTGAAGTGGCTAGGTATATATGCCCTCCCTCGTTGAAGCTTATCATACTGTGAGTGGGAATTATCCCGAGGAAGGGGAAGGCAAATAGCCGGTGGTGCTGAACCCGGATTGTAAGGAAGAGTGACTTGCTCGTGCGGTGGCTCGGAACGCTGACAATGAACCACCGTTTGGTGAGTGCCCCAAAGCGGTGAAACAGAAAATAACCTAGACACCGATGCGGGGTTCGGGTAGCAGACAACCCGTCCCTGGCCATACAAGCGTGGTAGATCTGGTAGAAGAGATTCATACTGCCCAGGTTTCCCTCATTCTGGGTTCTAAATTAAGTAAATATATCGCCTGATAACCTACGTTCTAGTTGTACCCCCCTTCTCACACGCTCCGTCCTCTTTCTAGTCCTTCTCTCTCTCTCACAACCTCTTCCTACCCTCTCCGCATGGTCTGACTTTACCTTTATGGCACCAATCTTAAAACATCCAAAACCAAATTTACATGTACTCCAAAAACAAGGCAATGTATATGCAATGTTCCCTTCCCATCGCTGGGACCAGTCCAATTGCTTCATGAGTCCTGCATTGTCCGTTAACCTGATGACCTTCCATGAGTCGATACCATGTCCTCGTATATGGGGGCAACGAAGAACGTCACCTTTGCATAAGTGAAATGTCCTTGTAGTTTGGTTGGGGTTACAGATGTAGATGATATTTCCCTTTTCCATTTCCGCCGCCGATGTCACTCCAAGCGAGGCAAGGCCGAAGATTACACAGGCGGCGCGTATCCAACCCATCATGCTCCACACCTGTAAAACAGCGCCGGGGAAGGGAGGCAGGTTAGTAACCAACCTTTTTACAGTGGTGGAGGTGGACCCAAGCACTCCGTCCCTCCACTTTAACTGCAGTGGGGGTGGTAAGGAGATCTTGGAAGGGCCCCTCCCATCGTGGCTCCGACCCTTTCCGAGTCCAATTTTTGACCATGACATAACCACCAGGCTGCACTGAAAGCGAGCTATCTAATGGGGACAGTGACGGGTGAGCTACGCCGACCTGGCCATGGAGCTCCTTGAGGACCTTAGTGAGGGCTAGAACATAGATAGTCATTTCTTCAGTCATATGGTGAAACTGAACCAGTCTGGGAACATGAAGGTTCCAGGGAGTTCTAATGGGCCTGCCATAAAGGATCTCGGCACAGAGAGCTGGGCTGGTCCCGCAGGTGTAACCCACAGCTGGAAGAGGGCAACGGGGAGCAACTTAAGCCATGTCAGTCCCGTGTCTGCTCTTAATTTAGCCAATTTAGTTTTGAGGGTCTGATTGTGTCTCTCAACCAACCCGGCTGCCTGCGGTCTGTAAGCACAGTGTAACTGCTGCCGTATGCCCAACTGGGAGCAGAACTCCTTGTTAATCTGTCCAATAAAATTAGGCCCGTTATCAGAACTTAACTGAGCTGGTATGCCGTACCGGGGAATGATTTCCCGCATCAGAACTTTAACCACAGTAGCAGCTTTATTATCGGTAGTCGGATACGCCTCAACCCATCTGCTGAACACATCCACAGTAACCAAGACATATATATATAACATTGACACCTTTCCAACTCAATGTAATCCATCTGGAGCGTCTCAAAGGGACCACTGGGCAACGGGGTTTGCCCCATACCACAAGGGACACCTTTGCCGGTGTTATATTGCTGACAAATCAAACACCGATTACTGATACTCTGGCCCATCCCCTGCATCTTAGGGTGCCACCAAGTGTACAGTAACAAACCACTCGTCCCCCGAGCCCCACAATGAGTTGAAAAGTGTACACATTCGATGACCCATAATGCTAGCACATCAGACATACAAGTCTGATGTGCTGGCGTGGTCCATAAAGAAGAAACAGAATCATATGTACAACCTAAACGTTTCCACATTTGTTTATCACTCTCAGGAGCGTCCTCCTTATGACATCTTGGATGGTTGGCATTGGCTTGTCAGAGGCAGACCTATTTATTGCAGAACGTTTAGTCTGACTTAACATTTTAGGCACCACCACTTGCTGAGTTTACGCGGCTGTCCGCGCTGCACAATCTGCTCGTTCATTACCAACGTCAACTGGGGTCTTAACGTTTGTATGGGCAGCGTATTTAATGACGGAAATCTGCGCGGGTATAAGGAGGGCCTGCAGTAGGTCATTAACTAAACCCCGGTGGGATATCTCCCTGCCTGCCGAGGTAAGGAATCCCCTATTGTTCCAGAGTTGTCCGAAGTCATGAACTACCCCGAAGACGTATCGTGAGTCAGTATAAATATTTACCCGGCGATCTGCCCCAAGTATACATGCACGGGTAAGGGCAAAAAGTTTGGCTTGTTGGGCTGAATAAGGGGTCTGAAAAGCGGCCGCTTCTAGGGTCAGGCCATCCTGATCCACGATTGCGTAACCGGATAGTCTCCAGCCACTGGGGCTTATTAATGCATTGCCATCAACATACATAATCATGTCAGGTTGATCTAACGGAATATCGCTCAGATCTTCCCTTATCGTAGTAGCTTCCTGAATCAAGGATAGACAGTCGTGGCCAGGTGCCTCTTCATGGTCAGGGGGACCACTAAGAAAACAGGCTGGATTGATAGTGGTACAATATTTAAATGTCAGACATGGATTGTTTAAAAGGTATATTTCATACCTATTCTGATGAGCTGCAGTAAGATGCTGAGTCTGCAGCTGCCCCAGTAGTGCGATGACCAAGTGGGAGCTATACACCGTAATGTCCTGTTGGAGAGTTATATTAGCAGCAGCCTGCAAACTATTATCGCTGTCAGGATCTGGGTGCAAACAGGATGGCCCAACGCCACTGGATCAAGTTTGGAAGAGTAATATGCCACGGGCCGGTGCTTGTAACAAGGCCTGCTTCAGGCAACAGAAGATTTCGAGTGCCTTGGTGGTGAGAGTAAAATTCCCCCCTTCGCTAGTGTAAGGCGTCAGCAGCTTTGTATAGACAGCGATGTTTGGTATCCACTGCCTACAATAATTCACCATACTCAGCCAATGACGGACCTCCTTGGCTGTGGTAGGGGCGGGGAATTGGCATATGGGTTCAATCCTACTGGGTTCGAGACTTCTTTCTGTGGCTGTAAGTAAAACTCCTAAGAACTTGACTTTTGTCTGAGCCACCGGGACCTTTGATTGTGAAACAACGTAACCCAACGAGGATAGGTGGTTTAATAACTGGATCACATCACTCCTGTTACTGGGCTCGCCGGGACTCGCTATCAATGGGTCATCTACATACTGCATGAGAGTGGAACCATGCTCCATGTCAAGGCCTGGAGTTGGGTCTGTAGACATCTGGAGAAGAGCGTAGGTGAGTTGATGAACCCCTGAGACAGTCGGGTCCAGGTATACTGCTGTCCATTGTAAGTGAAGGCAAACAAATATTGGCTTTCAGATGCGAGTGGAAGGGCAAAGAAAGCATGCTGGAGGTCAACTATGGCGAAGACCTGGGCTCAAGCTGGTATTTGAGCCAGTATGTGGGCGGGATTAGGGACGAGAGCATGTAACGGCTGCACGATGGCATCGATTGAACGTAAATCCTGTATTAAGCGGTACTGGTCCGGTTTGCCTGGTTTGGGCACCGCAAGTATGGGGGTGTTACATTCTGATTGGCAAGGGACCAGAATACCCTGTTGCAACAGTTCCCGGATTAATTTGTCTATAGACGGGGCAGCTTGGGGTTTCAGGGGGTATTGCCGAATAGAAGGCAGCGTTACATGGTCCTTAATCATTACCTTAATGGGTGTAACATTTGCCTGTCCCACTTGTGATGGGTATTCTGCCCAGATCTGTGGGTTAACATATTCCAAAACGTCATGTCCCAGGTGATGCTGAAGTTGAGTGTTAATCGTTTCAGGGACCTCAAAATATTTTATGGAAGTGCCGTCTGGCAAGACTTGAAGTGCGTACTGTGTTGGATCTGAATGATCCACTGCCCTCCTTACCATAGGCCCCAGATCCTTGACATGGTATTGGTTGTGGACTTGATGTGTAATATGAGGGACTACAGAAGCTGACTGTTGCCATAAATGTGGTGGTATTGTAACAAAATCGGCTCTACCTTCTTTTCCCGTGACCGTGGCTGTAATCTTGACTGGCCATTCGGTCCCAATTAACGGCCGGTATTTGTCCTCCAACTCCCTGTTCTGTCCGGTTCTGTCACAGGCCAGGGTAACATGGTGCAGTGAATGTTCAGTGTCTAACGTCTACCACTGGGGTGTGATAGAAATATAGCACTATTGTCTCATCCTCCATGATTGAACCGTTACCCCTTCGTCTCCACACTCTAGCTGTAGCTGGAAGATACACAGTAAATCTCGGCCCAACAAGTTACAGTCCAATCCAGTAGTCACCACAAACTGATTCTCATAAGTGACTGTCACAGGTTCAGAAATAGGATACTCACACACCTGGCCTTGAACCCCGACAAGTGCTGGGTGTGGTGGGATAGTGGTAGTTGAAGTTCTCATTGCACCGAAGACATGGCTGCTCCAGTGTCGATTACAAATGGGTAATGTTGATCTCCTATCTGCAGAGAGATAATAGTCCGATTGGAGAGTCCTTATGACTAAATTAGCTAGTCAATCTTGTGTTGGGAAAGGGTCTGCCTGGGAAAAGTCGGTGTACCTCATCTGTGCTCCCCTTGGTGGGTACCCCCTCCTTTGGGTCGGGTAGTCTCCTTCTGCTGCCTGTCTTTTAAACGGGCATCCCTGATGCCAGTGATCTGTACGGCCACAATTAAAACATGCATTGTTCCCTCTATATCTGCCCCATCCTCTTTTCCCAGTAGACCAATGGCCCCTCAGAGGGGGCGGCAGTTGTAAAGCTCTTGGTGCATACGGTGGGCCATAAAGAGGGGCTGAGGGTCCATTCGGGTGGGTTTTTATATCCTCCCCCTTGTTGATCGGCCCACCCAAAGTCACAATATTGGGGTTCAGGCTGGTAAGCCACAGTATCTGCCGCTGGTTGGGGTCTTAGATCATCTTTTTTCATTACATACTCAGTCTTAATCTTTGTAACTGAGCCTCCTTCCTGGCCTACACCCTCCTTCCAATAAAATCTGACTGCCCGGGCCATCCGGGGAGAGTCGTTCTCTGTCCAATTCATGTTATTACATTTCACGGCAGTAGCCACGGAAGGTGGTAGGCAATGCATTAACATAGCAGAATATTGAGGGGAATTCTGACCATTTTGGTACAGCAAGTCGCCTGACTGCCCACGCTAGATTTCATTAAAGCATTCCAGAAATTCCTCTGGATCCTCAGTCTTTTTAGGTTTGAGGTCTAAGATAGCAGAGGTGTTTATGGGCTTTTGAAATGTGGCATTCAATGCATTCAGGATTTGTGCCCGTCTATCATCGTCCAAGGCATGGGCTTGCTGAAGTGCGGCGTGGCTAGCATAATTCAAGTGGTTGAGGTGACTGCGGTACTCTGCTGGGATTAAAACCTGCTGGACTAGGGCCCAGAGGTCCCTAGAATCAGCTTGATAAACTGAGATGGTAGTTCTCAGATAGTCCACGAAAGCAGCAGGAGATTTCTTCCTGTCTGGGATTGCAGCCAGAATAGCCATCATCTCACTGGGTCTCCATGGGCGATAAACGTCTATCGTGGGCTGGGCTGCGACTGTAGCAGCATCAGGGTTGGGTAATTACCTAATCGGCAACTGTCTCAGAGTCTCACTAGGCTGCGCTGTAGCGAATTCTTCTGGCTCTTCAAAGACTTTGACGTCCTTCCCTTCCGATAGGGGGAGCTCCGGCTCCTCAGAACCATTCCCATCCTCACCCTGTGTTCTCATACTTTTGTGCCCTATCATATTAGCCTTACGGGATCGAGGTGGTATGCATAATTGTTTCTGGATAGGGCAGGCCCCTTTCCCATTGTCCGAGATCGGGTCCTAGAGCTAACCAGGCTTGTGGGACAGAGCTCCCCTTCTCTAACAGACGGTGAAGGTGCAAAAATAGGACCCAAACTATCAACCGAAGGGACTGGAGAGGCTGGCATGATTTGAATCTGGGAAGCAATGACTGGATATAAATTATGATACCTTTGTGGTTCTGGAATTAGTGCGGGCAATGCCGCTGGTGCCGTCGGGACTCTACCCGACATGGTCCAATTCTCTAGGTCATCATCTGCTTCTGTCAATGCAAGGCCAGCCATTGAACTACGTAGCCCATTTTTTTACTCGAGTCTGCCCTGTTAGGTATCTCCCTCTCTTTACTTGCGTGTTTTTTGAATGCACACTCCTTTTTCAAGATCTCCAGAGTTTTCTGGTTCCCCCCTTCACTAATTGGAATCCCCATTTTAAGGGCATTTTCTTGCCAACTTGATAACATGATCACATAACTCTCCTCTTGACAATATTGTCTCCATAATCTAATCAACTCTTTGGCTCGCATACTTTGTTTTTTTTTCCATATTTCACCCTGAATTTGTTTAATAATCTCCAGATCTTTAGTGCCCCCTAGTGGCCATTCGCCACCCAATTGCTTCCTTAAAATTGCTGACATTTTTCTAAAATCTCTCGCTTTAACTGGATAAATATCACATAATATTTGCAATGAACTGTTTGGATCACTCGTGTTATCCAAGCAATTCCCCATAATCTCGAACTAGTCCTCAAGACTGCGTTGTTCGCCACTACAGTCCAAGGATACAATTTTAGCTTTATCAATTATAGTTTCCAAAACACATGTGGAACTGAACTGTCTTTCCGACATCCCATCAATTCCGCAATCAACCCTTAACTGAACTGTCTTTCCGACATCCCATCAGTTTTTTTTAAACCCTCAGTCGCACCTACATCGACTGAATTTTTAAATTTTCTAATCCCCAGACTGACCTTTGATTTCGTCGAGACGATCTTTCCGTACCAACCGCGAGTGACCAGACCAATCAGACCATGAGAAAAGGGGAAAATCAGCATGGTCATTTTCCAGCTGCTCACATTGTGGGTCCATTCCCACTTTCCTTCTTCAACATCAGTCTAATTCTGACTGCGCAGCTGGCCAGTGACCGTCTGGAGAAATCCCGGGTTTTCGCCACCAAATGACGAATTAAGTTCTTTACCCATCAGTCTGGCCTCAATAAAACTCAAGAGGGATTTGCAGGTATGGTATTATTTATTTTTAAACAACTTGCAAGGCTGACCCGCTCTATAGAGATTCAGAACACATGCAGTCTTCTGAAACCCCAAAAACGAGTGAAGTCGGAGACAAAGAGAACTCATATCATTCAAATGGCATCAAGTTCCACATACAAGATTCCCATAGGTCATCCTATACACCTCCTGACCTGGCCATATATTCTGATTGGCTCACTTCGCATTCCTCAACCCTGGGCCTCTTGTTACCAAGCATCCTTTTCACCACCCTCTGCACGAGGCCTCCTCCCCCCCCCCCCCCGCCCCGCCCCCTCCTAGCCATGCTTTGCTGAATCCCTTTGTTCTTTGTCTGTGAGCTCACTACCATCAGACTGGCTCACATCTACATTATTCTAACTAATAATCCTATTTTATATCACATTCCTTTGTTCAATTCCTCACTGTTATCATAGAGAACCAGCAATGTGATGACACTGCCATATCATATCTTTGCAAATACTCAGCTGCCACAATGCAGTTGACATGTCTGTTTATGTCAGCATTTCTGAGTCGCTGGACATCAGAACATTGTGTAGGGAGAAGGTGGAGGTGGCTCCACGTAATCTAACCAAAGTCAAACAGTTTACTCCAAAGGAAAAAGTTTTTCAAAATAATCCAACTCTATCGCTTGAGTGGAAAGTAAATTTACATAAAGGCTATGAGGGGGAAAAAACAGCTGATGTGTTATTTGTGGAGACCGAGCTGTGTCTGGGTGGAAAACAAAAGCAAATCACCGCTTTTCGCCGTTATTTTAAATAATATTATTACCTTTGACAAAGTAAAACAACTTACATAAGATAAAAGCGAATGACTGTGGATGCTGGAATCTGAAACAAAAACTGAAAATGCTGGACAATCTCAGCAGGTCTGACAGCATCTGTGGAGAGAGAAGGGAGCTAACGTTTCGAGTCTGGATGACTCTTTGCTGAGATTGTCTCGCAATTCCTGATTTTGTTGAAAACAACTAACTTTTCAGTTGCAATGTTACTGTTCGTTTAAGTAAATCTCATGATGTTCTAGTACAATTACTCTTCCCACTCCCTTTCACATTCCACGGCACATCCAGTGGATACATTATTGGGTAGATTTCCCAAGTCAGTAATAAATATGAGTTATTTCAACTAACCAATGTGTCTAGAAAAGCCAGCCGTATGATAGCAGTAATTTTCTATATCTGCTGGAGAACAAGCAATGTATCTGACTGTGGGCGTCAGCAAGGACTTAATAAGTCTAGCCTCACATATACGTTACTTTCATAATTATTTTTATAGTGGTGTATTTATGGTATACTTGAATATTTTGTACTATGTGACCTTACACAGGTCCAGCGTCTGTGTACGCCCATTCTATTGTGAATTTATGTAGCTTCCTATTGCAGTAATTGTCACAATCCCTATCTCCTATTAATTCTTTACTTAAAGGAACAATAAGGACTGGCTTTTTGCAGGGTCAGGGAGACTCCAAGGACTTTTCAAAGTGGAGAACAGGATCCAGACCCGGAAGTTCTGCCCCCCCCCCCCCATTTTTGGCATACAACATTGGTGCATGCAGGGGGAAGGGATGGAGGTGTGAAGCATGCATAAAGGAAATCTGGACTAAGATTGCCTATTTGAACCCAATGCCACAGACAAGCAGATCATTTTTCACTCCAGGAATGGCCTCAACTGGAAGTTATAAGTTCCACAACTTCATGGTGGAAACGTAAATGCTTATAAAGGAGGGTAAGGCACATAGAGCTGTCAAGATGTCAAAGTATTTCACTCCCCTGCCCTTGAAATTTGTAAACATGTACCTGGCTCTGAATTTGAGAGTGAAGGGACTCAGTTATGGCTGTTTCAAGAGATGTTTGCTGCATTATCCATTGTTTAACCAATGTAAATCGACACTTGGCAACCTTGTGACTGCCCCCAATCTGTGTCTGGCAGTGGCAGGACCCAACTCCAGCGTGTATCTCACTCACCACCCTCAGCAGAAACTAAAATCAGATTGTTCGGGACACCTTTCCCTGAGGTGGATGGGACGATCCAATAAATTTCCCGATTCCTGCTACATGCCTCTGAGACGAAAATCATGAATTATTTTCCCTATTTCCCCTGAAAGAATCAATTTTTTTAGAACTTGTGTTACCTTTAGTGGCAATGGTCAGTGTTTCAGATCTGGGTTTTGTTGTCTATACTAGTATTTTTCAAACTTTTTTGCCTGGGACCTATTTTTGCAAACCGGCTGTCCTTGGGTCCTATGCTGGCCAAATTTGTGACGCACACCGGCCAAGCCTCATGACCCACCATTTTCATTTATCTTTAATGCAACAGGTAAGCCTGCTTGGTCCTCACAATCTCACTTGCTTTGTCACTTAATGTTACATTTCTGCTCAGGACTTCAGCTGACGATTTAAATTCTCACTACATCCATTGAAAAAAATCAAGAGGTTTGTCCTCGAACTCACCATGCTTACTTAGTCTTCAGATGCCTTTGATGTTTTGAGGGTTTTAAACTTTCATTTTCCAGTACTTCCCTGCATATAACACACATCCTGGCACAATTAATACAGCCATACCTTAAAAAATCATCTTTATACTGCTTTGTTCTTGATTTCACCTTCTTCTTAAAGGGATGTTCACCAGTGGCCCTGGAGCTCGCACCAGCACTGTTTTGGCCTGCTTTGGATTCTCCTCAGCTATTCTCTCCAGCAGATTTAGCTGTGAGATCCTGGCCTGTTTGTGACTCTGGCTCTCTCTTCCTTATTACAAAACAATTCATTTTAAACTCTTCAGTCCTGTTGCTTGCTTGCAGCTAACAAATGGAGGCATCACTCTTCAGCCCAGGGCTTGGAACGTCAGTGTATGGGATTTTTTTAAAAAAACCTGCTCCTGGGTAAGCGCACTGACATCAGGAGGCGGCGGTCTGCCCAGCTGGGCTCAGGTCCTGCGCATTTCTGAGGACGCACGCATGTGCAGGATGGCTGGCATTCTGAACGGCATTCTGAACGGTGGTCTCAGCTGGCATTTTTAAAAGCCAGTCGCGGTCATTGGGCACTACTTCCTGCGATCGGGAATGCATTGACGCATGGCTCTGTGACCTTCCCGACACTCACCCGTGACCCATCTGTATCCTCATAACCCCACCTAACGTTTGGACATTAAAGGGCAATTTAACATGGTCAATCCACTTAACCTGCACATTTTTGGGCCATGGAAGAAACCGGAGCACTGGAGGAAACCCACGCAGACACGGGTCAAATGTGCAAACTCCACACAGTCACCCAAGGTCGGAATTGAACCCGGGTCTGGTGCTGTGAGGCAGCAGTGCTGATTTTAATTATATTATGCTTGGGTGGCAAAGCAGCTATTCCTATCTGCCAGAAAGGTAACAGGGATGTGCAAACTCTCAAGAGTACAAACAACTCCTCATTTCTGAAACAGTGATGCAGGAGAGGTGCATATGTTGCTAGAAAGAGTTACCAATTCACAAGTTTATTAACTTAGACAACTGGATGATAGTATCACTTCTTGGGAATAAGCTTAAATACATTTTAATGCACGCCGAATATTTCATAATGAGTTATAGAAAATGCTTAATCGTTTATAGATTAGTCAAACTATCATCAACGTCAACTGGTAAAAACAAAATAAACATTTACACTTTGGATGCAGAGGGAGTGCACAGCTCTCACAGTCAATGTTGTGTACAATCAGCGTGCGCCTGACTTCACTTGCCCTTGCTTTATGTACATATCACTTCAGTTATACCGGTCGGAACAAGACTATATGGACAGAAATCAGCGGAATGTGGCAACCCCGCATGTGGACAATGGTGAACAAAGTATCTTGAGGGCTACACTCAGAACCCAGATGGGCTAGTGGTGCCCCCAGGCAGCAGGTTGCCTGCCACTTCAGGAGGTTCATGTCAGATGAGGCTCTGGTCAATTCTATTTTGAGCACTGATTGCAAGTTTGAAGCTCCAGAAAGAATTCAGAGCTGTGCCACAAGCCATAACCCAACATCAGGGCACAGCTAGTTAAAAGAAATGAGTATTTCAGCACTGAAAGACGGCAACTGGGAGAACCGTCTGGAACTATGTGATATTAACTAATACAGAAAAGATTAGCCTTCTACATTACTTCAAGGCAAACCAAAACAGTAGGACAAAGGGCATAGGTTTAAACTAATGAAGGGGAAATTCAGAACTGATGTCAGAAAGAATTTCCTCTTGTAAAGCATAAATCAACACTGGAGTAAACTTCCAAAGAGAGAGACATAGGCAGAACCTTCATGTGCTTCAAAAGATTATTGCTTGGCATGTTAATAGAAGAAATGATGGATTTTACATTGCGCTTTTCATAACCTCAGGACATCCTAAAGTATTTTACAGCCGATTAATTACTTTTGAAGTAGCCACTGTTGTAAACAACGAAACACAGCAGATATTTTGTGGCTGGAAGTTTCGACAACAGCAATGAGATAAATGACCAGACCTTCTATTCCCGGTGTTGGTTGAGTGGTAAATGTTGACAGCGCCCCAACTCTTTGAGTACTGCCGTACAATTGTTCACACATGCTCAAGAGCTCATTTAAATATACCTAAGAGTGACAGAGTCCCGTTTTGGCCGTGTTTAGCGGGGTGTTGTTCAATGCCTGCAGCACCGAGAACAACACCGCCATTTAACGGGAGTTTGCCTTTTTTTTCACCTTGGCAAGGAATGTCCCGTGGAGGCCACATTTACCTCTTTTGTAGCAATGACGAGCTCAGGTCACCAGCGCAGGAAGAGTATTTGTGGATCAGGACGCCATTTTTAAATGCCACCCCAATCTTTCACCCCCCCCCCCACTGAACCCAATTTACCTCTCAGGGACCCTTGAGCCTCCCCTCACTCCATTTCTTCAGGACAAGGTAGCGCCGGGCCCGATCCCGAGCACAGGTAACCGGGCACCTTGGCACTGCCAGCCTGGTACACTATCAGTGTCCCTTCCAGCCTGTCAGTGCAACACGGCCTGAGAGACTGGTTGGCATGCCAAGGTGCCAAGCTAGCAGTGCCAAGGTGCCTGAGTGCCAACGAGGATGCCAGGTTAACACCCTGCACAGAGCCCAACCACCAGGGGGTATCTAATGGCCTGGGAGAACCCCCCTCCCCCTTTTTGGTGCCATTGTGCTTTGTCCATGCTTGTGAAAACCAGTGCTAAACGGTGCCCTGGTGATGTCTCCCAGGTGCAGGCACTAGTTCCCAGGCCCCAGGAATATCCGGCGCAGACACATTTAAATTAGCCTAATTGCTCATATAAATATGTTCATCTGGATCTCACTCAGAGATGACGAGATCAAGGTTGCAACGTCTCACGAGATCTCTTTAAATGATGAGGTGCTGCAAGCATTATGAATAACAGTCACGTCACCAAGTTGGGCGCAACGAGGCCTTTAATCTTTTCCGATGACATTGAACTGCTTCATTTGCTTTGTGTAAGCTCAAAACTTACCACTAGATGGAGCTTGAGTATTACAATACAATATTTGTAGTTCAAGAGGTTTTCAGCAACTTATATTACGCTATTGGCAATAGTGTCATCTTTTGTTGTGTCTTGGGTTTGTAGTTTGACTGAAAATCCATTCAAATCCTCCTGTAGCGCTTCTCCTGGATATTTATCACAGGTAAAAGAACAATTCAACAATTAAAATGTATTTTCCAATGATATAAATAAACACTGTAATCAATATACAACAATAAAATAGATTCATAGGAAATGATAAAATCAGCTAATTCCATATACGATTACCCAATAGCTATTTTTAATAAGCTTTCCCTCAAATTCAAATTTGAATATGAATTTTAAAAAGTTTGTACATTTAAATTTAATCATTTGTGTGTTGGCTGAATTGACTTGGGCAGCATGGTAGCACAGTGTTTAGCACTATTGCCTCACAGCTCCAGGGTCCCTGGTTCAATTCCCCGCTGGACCACTGTCTGTGCGGAGTCTGCGCCTTCTCCCTGTGTCTGTGTGGGTTTCCTCCGGGTGCTCTGGTTTCCTCCCACATTCCAAAGATGTGCAGGTTAGGTGGATTGGCCATGCTAAATTGCCCTTAGTGCCTAAAAAGGTTAGGTGGGGTTACGGGGACAAGGTGGTGGTGTGGGCTCAAGTAAGGTGCTCTTTCCAAGGGTCAGTGCAGGCTTGATGGGTCGAATGGCCTCCTACTGCACTATAAATTCCATGATACTATGACTGATTCCCGTACCAGCCTCCCCGGACAGGCGCCGGAATGTGGCGACTAGGGGCTTTTCACAGTAACTTCATTGAAGCCTACTCGTGACAATAAGTCATTTTCATTTTCATTTCATTTGTGGTCAAGTATCGTTCTTTACTTTTCCTGCTGACCTATGCAGACAGTGCTGGCAAGCCCATATTTATTGTCCTGTGAAGGAACTGGTGGGCCTTCTTCTTGAAACATCACTATTTTTCCAGCAATGGTGATATATGCCTAAGTCAGGATGATGTGTGATTTAGCGAGAACATGAAGGTGATGGTGTTCCTGACTGCATTGTTGCTTTGGACTTTCCATGCAATTGTGCAACAAGAAACAGAAGTGATGTCAAAGCGGTTTTGAAGAGTTGACGCAGAGCCTCCTGCAGATCATGTATTTTGCAACCATAATGGCGAGGGTGGATGTTGAGTTTAATTGACTAGCTATCCTGGATGACATGGTTTTTTGAGTGTTGTTGCAGCTCCACCCATCCAGGCAAGCGGTTTGTTTTCCATTACACTCCTGACTTGAACCGTGCAGCTGATGGATAGTTTTGAAGGATCAGTGGTTGACCAACATATTGCAGAAAATCCATCTTCCCTCTTATAGCCACAACGTTATCAGGATAATTAATTTGAACCTCTGGATAATGGTGGTCTTACCGGATGTTGATGATGGGGGAACTTGGTGATGATACTGCCCCTGAAATCTAATGGCAGATGATTGCAGTTCTCTTATTCATGGCACTATGTATCACAGAATCACAGAAAAATACATTGCAGAAAAGGCCCTTTGAGTCAACACTGTCTGATCTACCAATCCTAATCCCATTTGCCAGCGCTTGGTCCATAGCCTCGAATGTTAAGACGTGCTAAGTGCTCATGCAGGTACTTTTTAAATGATGTGAGGCAACCCGCCTCTCCCACCCTCCCAGGCAGTGTATTCCAGACCATCACCACCCTCTGGGTAAAAATGTTTTAGGCAGCATAGAATTTACCGATCATTTATAGCCCAAGTCTAATTGTCCTCATTCTGCTGTTGGAGTACTTTATGGCCAGAGGATTTCTGAATGAAGCTTCCTCTACACAATCATCAGGAAACAGACCCGCTGCCAACTTAGGCCTGAATGTTTGGAACAACAAAGAGTCTCTCTGTCATTCCAAAAAAGGCAGAAGAGGCCAAAATCAGAAGTCACACCCCAGAAAATGGCACCTACCATTTTTGTGGGGGAAGGGGAGGTTCCAGATCATGATTTGCACATGTACATTTCACAGAAGCAGCTGCCAATAGAAAACTCCAGCTGCCTCTCATCATGTATGATTTTTGTTAGCCAGGAATAGGAAACACAATGGGCAGAATTCTCTGTTTGGGAGAACTTTGTGTTCTCCCACCCGAGCTGAATTGCACTGCTTTGCATTCCTGCTGGGAGCACCCGGTGATGATCCCATTTTCTTCACAACCGTTGGATTCTCCGCCTCATCGGGAACTGAACTAAGTGGCGCGAGGTGGAGAATTTCAACCAATGTGTGTAGATTTGGCCTGTTAGGATCTGGACTAAATTCTGAAGAGTCCTTTTAAGAGGTGAGGTGTCCTTTTGGAGAGGTTGGATACCTTTGGAGATGGTTCCGGGACACCTTTGGGAAGTTTCGGCTGCTCTTTGGGAGAGGTAAAGTGCCCTTTGGGATAGTTAAAAGTGAATATAGATGTATATCAAAAGTGCATAAACTCATTTGTACTGTCAAGAGAGCTGTCACGAGCAACTGTCAAAACTATCAAAAGCCATGGACAAGTTTTCAAGGCATTTAAAACTTCTGCTGTTTAAATCTTTGAAAAACACCATGGAGTGTAAAAAAAAGTATTGCTTGCTATTTCACTCTGAGGGCTATCACCGTCGGATTTATGCCACCTGATTGATTTCCCAACCTTCCATTATTATAGTCAGTGACTTCCATTTCACAGTTTAAATAAGAGCTCTAAATGGTTATAGTCTCTTTGAAATCAGATACTGAATTCCAGTGTTTGATTTTATAGGGGATTAAGCGTTTGAATTAAATGTTTATTCCTATAGTTGCAGGAATATGAATGTTTTAATATGAATAATAATGCTTTTTTAAATAAAGCATGCAATAGACACTTTAGAAATGTATTTAATCTCAGCATGGGGTCTGAGATCTGTACTTGGTGGATACAGTATGAGCTGGCATTGTAGGTGTAAGGGCAAAGGGTTGTGGGTGAGGGGCATTGGTTGGCACTAAGTTGGCAAAGGGGCTATAAAGAACTATGAAGGGTGGGTAGAGGATCATACGTTGTCATGGAAGTTATGAGGAACTGGGAGGGAGGATAAAGGGCTTCAGCTGGCATGGGATGGCACGGATTGGGAATGGGGAATGTGTGCAGGGATTAAGGGGGATATGACGGGTGAGGGCTGAAGGGTTACATTTTTAACAAAAACCTTTAACAAAGTGCCAGAACAATGAGGCAGGACTTCCACCCAGCCCACCTCCAAACTGAGATTCATAGAATACGTCCAGTGCAGGAGGATGTTATTCGGCCTGTCATGTCTGCACCGACCCTATGAAAGAGCATCCCAGCTAGGCCCACTCCCCCGCCCTATCCTCGTAACCCTACCTAACCTTTGGACACTTAGGTGCAATTTAGCGTGGCCAATCCATCTAACCTGCACATCTTTGGAAACCAGAGAGCCTGAAGGAAAACCACGCAAACACTGGGAGAAAGTGCAAACTCCACACAGACAGTCACCAAAGGCTGGAATCGAACCCGGGTCCCTGGCTCTGTGAGGCAGTAGTGCTAACCACTGTGCCGCCAATGCCACCCCAGGGCGGAATGGCCCAATTCTTGACAGAACCCCACAATCCTGGCATAAAATCCCAACTTCTGGAGCATTTTCTCCCAGTTTGCTGGGAGATGTCCCGAGTCTGTGCCACCTGAGGAAATCTGCAATGATGTTCTGCATTGTAATGTTTGGCCTCCACCATTTATAATTTTTAATCCTGATTAACCTCTTCTATTAGCAGATATTGGACAGAGTGCTGCAGCAGTGGATCCTCAGTGGAGCTGGGGTTTTACCATCCCACAATAGTGCCCCTGTCTCCTGGGAGTTCCTCGGAGTCACGGTAATTGTAATTTTGCACAACCTGGACTAAGTCAATCTGAATCTCTGTCTGGATCAGGTAAATGATGAGGAAATGACAGCAGTTCCTTCCTGCTGTGTGCTGCTCAAGATTGTAAAAAATATTTTTAAAACTTAGGTTTTAAAACTTCCTCTTTGCCGAGTGCATGCGCCCCATCCTATTCCAGGGCATTACACCTCGCAATTGTTGTCCACGATGCATTCAGTAGCACTTACCTGCATTTTTCCTGCCAGGTATTCGCGAAGCTTTCCTCCTTCTGCTGACTGGAATGCAAAATTACCAGGATCCAGTAAAGAATCCCAGTGGCATTGGGCAGATGATCAATCTTCTCCCCTGCTAAAAGTCTGACAAAGGACAAGTTCTCTGTACCATTCTCCACTCCTCGCAACCTTGTGCTGTCCTCTTGAGTGGCTCCCTTTTTAGCAATTTTAGCCAGTGACAGGTTTGTGGCGAAGCATGCATGAGGTGGTTCCCCATTGATGCTAAAAGTACACATCTTTAAAATGGGTTGCACAGAAAATATTAAGCTACAAAATAAGGCTGCATATATGGGGATTTAAAATAGAATGCCCTTGAAATTGCACCATTAAATATTAGTATGCAAATGTTCAAGGAGTTCATATAAAATGCATTTGTCTATTAATTTTATTGATGACATTATCCCATTTAATTTAAATATTTTTAAGTGCTGATAAAGTAGCAGACAAAGGGATTGCATTGAAACACATCAAGAGTTTGTACACTAATGTTTGCACAATGCAATTTCATGCCAATGAGGTTTGATATATTATTAGTGAGATTCCGGTAACAGCTCAAAGAACAATGCAACTCAACAAAAATAATCATGGTGTCACACTTCAGTAAGGATGGCAGACACTATCTTATCCACATGCTCCACTTAATAATTGCACAGATTCATTCCACAGAATCAAATGCAATTTTTGTTTTTAGGCCCTTGTTTCAGAGAATTCAAAATATTTCTTGAATGCACCAAAATATTACAAGAAGACACCCAGGAAAGGGGCCTCACTGAAAGGAATGACGAGAGTGTAGCCATTGACATGGGGCTGGGAAAACTCAATTCCATGAAGACAAAAACAAGCACATTTTTGGTTTGCAGCACAAAATCCAAAATGCCTATGAAATACTAATCGGAGTTAATTAGAAAAAAGAACAAAAATACAACATGAAGGAGGGTGGGGATAAATTTGGAATTAACACCTTCTGGAAAACACATTTTGTTTCTTCATTGTCAGTTTTATAGTTTCGTTCATTTTAAGCAAACAGCAACATTCATAACAGAAAACAGACACACATGCGCAAATTACAAATTTAGATTACTAAAGACAAGTTCATTTCTTCAAGGCCTATCTCACATGACAAATGTAATGTCACATGGTAAGTATTCAGATGATGCACGAACACATCTTGGTGTTTTCATTAAGATTGGTCCATGGAAGGGCAGCACGGTGGCCAAGTGGTTAGCATAACCGCCTCACGGCGCTGAGGTCCCAGGTTCGATCCCGGCTCTGGGTCACTGTCTGTGTGGAGTTTGCACATTCTCCCCGTGTCTGCGTGGGTTTCGCCCCCACAACCCAAAAATGTGCAGAGTAGGTGGATTGGTCACGTTAAATTGACCCCTTAATTGGAAAAAATAATTGGGTAATCTAAAATTTAAAAAAAAAAACAAAAAAAAAGATTGGTCCATGGATGAGGCAACGTTGATAACAAAAAGCACTTTGCAAATCTCTCAGTGCAGAAACTTCAAACAGGGCAAACTTCCATTCACAAAAAGGCAGGCTCTTGTCTCCTTGCAAATCAGAATGGTTTGCAAAACACCTTTGGACGAAGCAGGAGCAACACACTTAGGATCATTCCACCTGCCTACTCGCAGTGGCCTGATAAAATTAAAGAAGGTGAGGCCGTTGAGATGTTGTCAGTTACCAGAATTCCCACTAGTTTTACATCCTGTGATCCCAGTATGCCTGTAAGATGCCTGCCTTTTGGTGGAAGTGAACTACAATGAGAGATTCAAGCTGTCAAACCTAGCTGAAATTTACAAAGCTGAATTGCTGTAGGGTATAGTACAATTGAATACATATGAGCACAGAAGGCCAACAAAGCCACTCCTTGTAAAGAAGAACATGTTTGTGATAGTTCTCCTTTGACCATCAATATTATCTCAGCCCATTTGATCATTGATGTTGTAACTAAATCAGATTAAGACAGTGCATTTTATAAAAATCTATTTTACAAAATTATATTACTGTGTGAAATAACCAGCATATACCAGCATATATCAGGCTGACAATATTTTGAGTAGATAGCAAATATGACATAAAATGGTTTATTCCTGTATCTATATATCTATCTGCGTTTATCTATATATTTATCTGCCTATATCTATATATCTATCTCTGTATATCTATATATGTATCTGTGTATATCTATATATCTATCCATATATATCTGTGTACATCTATATATCTATCCATGTATATCTATATATCTATATGTGTATATCTATATATCGATCTGCGTGTATTTATATATCTATCTGTGTATATCTGTATATCTATTTTCTATTTTCACAGTAATTTCATTGCAGTGTTAATTTAAGCCTATTTGTGACACTAATAAAGATTATTATTATTATACATCTATCTGCATATATCTATATATGAGATATCCCTGAATTGAGCATTGCATATTTTGGGATCAAATTAGAATATATATGGTCTTGTAAAATTCTGCACATGGACTAAAATTATGAATAAATCTTCATTTACTTGAGAAGAATTGTATAAATAAAAATGATAGATTTTTTGGTCCAACACAATATAAAATATTGAACTGACTCACACCTCTGCGTAACCCTGCATTATGATGGATCCAAATTAACCTTTATTGGCAATACCTCAGTGCAACCAAACGCACCATAATGAAACAAACTGCCGCACTTAGCTCTGCACTGACCCTACCCGAGATGAAGCCGATGCTGCTTTTGAAACAAGTAAATATCTGGAGTTGGATTCTCCGTTCCCCAGCCGAATCCCTGCCTCCCCCACCCCCGGCGGGATTCTCTACTCCAGCTGCTTGTCAATGGGATTTCCCTTGAAGTCACCCCACGCCACCTGGAAATCCATGGGCGGTAGTGCACTGCCAGCGCAAACAGAGAAACCCAATGGTTGGAGAATTCCAGCCACTGTTTTCTGCATCAAAGGAATAATGAACTAAATTTTCCTCAAGGTAAAAAGAAGTCACAAGTAATTTAATGCTGTACAACTTACACTGATGTCGCATTGTTTCACAGTGAAGTATGTCAATAGTGATTTACAGGAACAGATTTTGAAGCGCAGTGATTGATATGTGGAAATAAACAGGTAGGTAACACCTTATAATTGGGGAATGAATTAAGATTGTCTCTAGAAATCCCAATGTAAAGGGCAATTAATGAACGACTAAGAACAAAATTGATACAACAGTTTTTTTAAGAAAGTACATATTTTGATGCAGTATAATTATATAAAATGATGTGGAGGGGGCGGGCAATAAAATCAAAAAATTAGTTCTAACTCAGAAAAGAAGACACAGCATGCGTCGTCATTTCAGTGGATATTTTATTCCATTTATATTCATAACATCTTATTCATGTCCACCTGGCCATATTATGATGACTGACTTGTCAATTGTAAGTTTGTGTATTTGAGTGCATGGTGACCAGTGGAAAGTTTTTTTTTGAAAATCTTTTTATTGGCTTTTCTCATATTTATGAACAGTTCTTAGTTATATACATTGCATTTTCCTTGCCCGCGCTAATTTGCTTTATTTTGCAGAGAGGTTTGTTTTGTCCTTCATTTGACTAACTGTACGTACATTTGGCTGCCCTCTGGATTGGTCTATGATATCCCCCCTCCCCCCATTGGTTTCAGAACCCTTCCTCTTCTCTTGTGGTTTCCCCATTTTTCTTCCCTCCCCCCGAGTTGCGCAGTTCTTCATCTTTATGTTTGTTTTTTTTTTGCCTGGCTTACTCCTCGTTGCTGGCCTCGAACAGGTTTCTGAACAGGCCGCCGAACTGCCCCCAAGTATCCAGGAAGCCTTCCTCTGACCCTCGGATTGCGTACTAAATCTTCACCAGGTGGAGAAATTCCGAGAGGTCAGCGAGCCAGTCTGCAGCTTTGGGTGGTGCTGCCGATCGCCAGCCGAGCAGGATTCTCCGGCGTGCGATTAGGGAAGCCAAAGCAAGAGCGTTGGCTCTGGCTGCTCCGATACCCCAAAGATTGCCACTATTGGGCATGGCTTCACCCTCACCCCCACAACTTTAGACATTGCCTCGGAGAAGGCTGTCCAGAACCCAGCAAGCTCGGGGCAAGTCCAAAACATGTGGGTGTGGTTGCAAGCCGACACTGCAAAGAGGGAAAGTCGGAGGGGGCCTGGCTCTACCGAACCTACAATACTACCAATGGGCAGCAACGGCAGAAAAAGTGAGGGGATGGGTACAAGAACCCGACACAGATTGGGTACAAATGGAGGAGGCATCCTGTAAAGGAAGAACCCTCTGGGCCCTGGCCACAGCAGCACTCCCATCCTCCTCAACAAGGTACACAATAAGCCCAGTGGTAGCGGCCACGCTGAGAACGTGGACCCAGTTGAGACAACACTTCGGGATAACCAAAATGTCCCTTATGGCCCCCATCTGCGGCAATCACAGATTCCCCCCAGCCATGCGAGATACCACCTTCAAAAGACGACGCGGGACGGGGGCACACTGACGGTCGGGACTTCTACGTAGGGCGCAGACTGGCGACACTGGACGAACTGACGAGGAAGTGGAAACTAGCAAGAGGACAGGAACAGAGACACCTCCAAATAAAGCATTTCCTCCGCAAAGAGACAGTAGGGTACCCCGGGGCCCCAGAATGCACACTACTAGAGGACCTGATAAGCACAAGCAGCGAGAAGTGGGGGCTGTGTGAGAAAATATACGGACAGCTACTGGACAGAGCCCGAACACCACTGGACGGGACCAGACAAAAATGGGAGGACGAACTGGAGACAGAGGTAGGATGGGGACTCTGGAGCGAAGCACTGAGCAGAGTGAGCTCCACCTCCTCCTGCGCAAGACTCAGCCTAATGCAGCTCAAAGTGGTGAACAGAATGCACTTGACCAGAACCCGAATGAGCAGGTTCTTCCCGGAAACTTTTTTAAGGCAAGACTATCAGGAAGAGTCACATCAAGTTCACAATATGAAGGCGAGCATATTTTGATCAAGCTATCTACTGGGATAAGAACATAAGAGCAGGAATAGGCCATCTGGCCCCTCGAGCCTGCTCCGCCATTCAATGAGATCATGGCTGATCTTTTTGTGGACTCAGCTCCACTTACCCGCCCACTCACCATAACCCTTAATTCCTTTAGTGTTCAAGAATCTGTCTATCTTTGCCTTACAAACATTCAACAAGGTCACCTCAACTGCTTCAATGGGCAGGTAATTCCACAGAGTCACAACCCTTTGGGGTCCTAAATCTGCTCCCTCTTATTTTGAGGCTATGCCCCCTAGTTCCAGTTTCACCCACCAAAGGAAACAACCTCCTTGCTTCTATCCTATTGTAGCCACCTGGGGCGGCACGTCCCGATTACAAAATGGACACTTTGCAAAGAATGCAGGGAAAATGAACAATGCTGAGAAAGCAAGCAGATGCAAGGTTTGTCTCTTGATTGGAGCTGTAGCTCCCAGAGAAGACCAATACAGCAAAGCCATTACCATACTAATGAGCCATCTCCAGGGACAAAAGAGTAACATTTAGGTAAACGATACTAAAACAGAAATCCCGGTGCCAGAGGAGACTAGAACAAAGCAGGCCAACGGCCTCCTAGGACCCGCCCAGCAATCAGGACAATCACCCCTTTATTGGAGGAAATCGATAGGAATGATCAAGATGTGGTCCAATTAATTGGGACCAAGTTCAAGGCCCGCCCAAAAGCGTGTATTGAGTCTTTGATCAGTATTCGGTTTTGAACCTTGTGGCGGTATCGAAAGATACCTGGCGACTCTTAAGCAAATGTAATTAGAATTAAGGAAGGTGACCATATTAACCGCCATAAACAGAGCCTAATTAGAGAGAGAACACAACGAGCAACACTATCTATTCCCTTCATAGTTTTATATGTTTCTATAAGATCCCCCCTCATTCTTCTGAATTCCAATGAGTGTAGTCCCAGTCCACTCAGTCTCTCCTCATAAGCCTCATAAATCTCAACTCCGGAATCAACCCAGTGAATCTCCTCTGCACCCCCGACAATGATGCCCACATTGTCACTTATGAATTTTTTATTAGGCCATTTCATTTCAGCTTTGTACACTCCAAAGCTGGATGAACAATGTATTTACCATTTACTCTGTGTGCGCGCCAATTTAGCTGTTTGAGTGGAGAGGAATGATGACTGCTGTATCATGGAATTTCCAGTGCAGAAGGAGGCCATTCAGCCCATCGAGTCTACTCCAGCCCTTGGAAAGAGCACCAACAAGCCCACACCTCCACCCTATCCCCATAACCCCACCTAACCTTTTGGACACTAAGAGGCAATTTAGCACGGCCAATCCACCTAACCTGCACATCTTTGTACTTTGTAAATGAAACATGGGAGGAAACCGGAGCACCCGGAGGAAACCCACACCGACACTTGAAGAAAGTGCAAACTCCACACAGACAGCCACCCCTGGCCGAAATAGAACCTAGATCCCTGGAGCTGTGAGGCAGCAGTGCTAACCACTGTACCACCGTGTCGCCCACACGTCCTGTAGCAGGAAGGGGTGATTTTCTGTTGTTCCTTTTCAAGTCTGTGTTGGTTGAAACTGAGGAGTAAACATGAGAAAACCAATTCATCAACGCAACTAATTTTGCAGCAGTTAACTCTCTTTCGGCCGAAGAAGAAAAATATAACCAGATTTTCCTGAATATTTGAAAGAGATGGTAAGATCGGAATAATTTACTTGAACATGTGCTATTGTGATTAATTGAGAATAAGATGATCAATGGAAGGACATAGCCTGTGACCATGCCTTGGCAACTGGCTCACCCTTAATTTCCTGGGACATGGCACATGATCTTACAGCTCAATTCCACTTTCTTAAATGCCATAAGAGCACATTGCAGAACTTTTACTGGACAGTAGGTGGCAGCATTGTCCACAAACATATTAATAACCACGTTGTTTCCCAAACACAAAATAAAATTCCAAGTGAAATATTTGACCATTTCAATTCCAATCTTTTACATGTTGGGAAAAACTGGTTCCTTGTAGCCTACAGGAAAATTTTCACAGGGTGCCTGATCCAGACAAGTCAGTTTCTTCATGCAGGCTTCTTTCCCAGCTTTCACCTCAATCTGTCACACAGATTTGACACTGCATTATTCCAACTGCACTCTGAAATGACATGTATATAATGTGGAATATTGTGCACATTTAAAGCCAGGATTTTCCTTTGAGCACAAATGGTCTTTTACAAATGTTTAGCATAAAGCAGTAAACAGAAGGTTCACTTCCATTCTCTACTCTATAGTTAAAGATGCCTTTAAACTGCCAAACCCTTAGGATAGCACGCATTGTGCATCAATACAGCAACTGTCTATAAAACAAGGCACTTTGAAACAAAGAATTTATCTCTGTTTCGAAGAACAGTCACCATATTCAACTGATGGCTTCACTAAGCTTGGGGGTTATTTAATCAGCGTTGTGATCTTGCATTTGTTGGATGAAATTACTGCAGCTCAAACCTTGTCAAATAAAGACAAGGACCAAGTTGACAACAGTCACAAAGTGTTGTTGAGTGCAATATGTCTATAAAAGGACACTGGCATCCAAATCCTATCAGTGACAAGATTTGTTTCCGCTCATTGCTGGGGCTGGAGACAGTGGAGCTTTATGTGACTGTGGAGAACTCAACTGGAAATGTATTTGAAAAAAAAAAATTAAAAGCATTGCTTACTTGGAGTTGTTCTAAGTGAGAATTGAACACACAATCTATTCATAAAGTGCCTGGCCTGCCCTGAGGGAGCAGGTTGCATTAACTTTGAAATGTACTAGGGATGAAATGATCTATGGAGAAAGGCTTTTTAAAACAGAGCATGGCTGCCTTTTTAGTGCTTCGATTGACCGGCAGCAACTTTCAGCTGTTAATATTTAAGCATCTCACAGCAAAGAAATAAAATAATCAGTTGATACTGAGTAAAGTCATCAGTCATGGAAAGAGTCATTGCTGTGAAATTGCTTACAAACCACTGTATCCACTTATGATACCAGAGCACATCTGTTCTATCAGCTCTTTCCCATGAATATTTTGAATACACAGTCTTCCATGTCAACTATCATTTATAAGCATTCCTCAGAAAAAAAAACGAGCTTGCTCTGCCAAGCCACCACCCCTCCTTTGAATCCTACCCCCCAGTGGTGACTGATAAGTAGAAGTGCTTTGGTTTATTCAAAGCATTTAAAATGATTTATCTCATATACATGTATAAATATACAATGTGGTCTAATGAAAACAGGATCACTTGTCAGGAATACAATTTATGTCCAAAGTTAAATGTACTGTCAAAGAACCCAATTTAAATGGGAGGAATTTCATCTTGTCTTTTGATTAAAAATGACTAAAATTAAATAGCATTAAACTTAAACTGGCTGTAATTGTTTCCGCCCGATGGTCACTTGCACTTCATCTACACACATTTGTTACACCCTGCCTGCATATTAATGGGAGACTGTCATCTCTACTGCCCAAATCAAACAATAGGGTCTGATTATTGTCAAATGTGTAAATATTGTCATGTCCCGAAGGTGTGAAAGAGATCGTAAACGGTTTAAATTGAACCAACCTTTTTGCTTATTTAAAAAGTGGATCTTGCTGATCCAAACTATGGCTGCTACCGACCAGCTGATTCAGATGTTGGCTACAGTTTTGGAAATTTCCAACAGCAGTTTCAGGACAAAAGCTCAAACCGGATGCCAGGGGGAGTGCCAGGGTGCTACCCTGCCCTGCCCCTGACCACCCAGAGGTCTCCAACAGTCTGGGAGATCCCCCAGGTACCATTACGGACAAGCACTAAAGTGGCACTTGGCGAGGTCTCCCAGCCGAGGCCATTAAGTCCTGGGCGCCGGATGAATCAGCGTCTGGTTATTTAAATATGTTGACCTGGATCTTGCCCAGATTCCGCCGGGCGGAGCAAGTCAGGTGACTCACGATCAGCCTGGCGCAGAGCCCGAATTCACCCATTACACCCGGATTTTGGCCAGGGTTAACAGGGTCGCAGAATCACGTCCTACATTTCTAGACTCACAGCTCAGGCTGCTGTTTAAAGCCCAGCCTGCAAACATCAAAACAGGACTCCAGGCTGACCAACAGTCTCCATCAATGCGAAGCCTCCTTGGAACCTGTTTCTCTGGAAGATTCCTGCCAAGCAGACAGCTCCTCTGTCTACCAACCTCATCTCACTGTGTCACCAACAAATTTAAAATAATTCTGCAAATCCTGCTTCAGCTAGCTGAACCCACCTGATCTTTAACTCCTCCCTGATAGAACATTCACTGGACTTTCTGTACTGTGACAATTATGTGAACCAGTGTCTATATCCATGGCGGTTTTACTTTTATAGTTTTTCATAGTTGTAAAAACTCCTCTTTCCTATCTACCTATTGTGTTCTTTTGTCTGAGTATGAAGTTACAACGATTCTTCGGGTTTGAATGTGTGAATAAATTATATTTTAGGGATTTAACCCAAAAGAGAGCTGTAAAAGTCTGGGGAAGCAGGCCACAAGCTATTTCAACAATTAAAACACTTGTCCGTATGGACATGTTGTGAGAAAATAAAGGAGTGCAACTTTGCCCCCTGTCCATAAGAGTGTGTTAAATACCTTATTCATAAATATGTTAATCTCTAAATTTAAAATTTCCTACCATTGCAGAACATGTGATTTTATTTCCTTAGGTTCTTAGAATCAGGGAATCAGAGAAATTACAGTGCAGAAGGAGGCCATTCGGCCCATCGAGTATGCACCGGCCCTTGGAAAGAGCCCCACTTCAGCCCACGCCTCTACCCTATCCATCCTATCTGCGTGGGTTTCGTCCACGTGCTCCGGTTTCCTCCCACAGTCCAAAGATTTGTAGGTTAAATGGATTGGTCATGCTAAATTGCCGTTAGGTTAGGTGGGGTTGCTGGGTTATGGGACAGGGTGAGGTGTGGGCTTAAGTAGGGTGCTCTTTCCAAGAGTCTGTGCAAACTCAATGGGCCAAATGGCCTCCTTCTGCACTGTACATTCTCTAGCCTCGTAACCCAGTAACCCCACCCAACCTTTTTGGACACTAAGGGCAATTTATCATGGCCAATCCACCTAACTGGCACATCTTTGGACTGTGGGAGGAAACCAGAGCACCCGGAGGACATGCACATGGAGGACCGATGCAGACACGGGGAGAACATGTGGACTCCGCACAGACAATGACCCAAGCCGGGAATCGAACCTGGGACCCTGAAGCTGTGAAGCAATTGTGCTCACCAATGGCAGCATGATAGCACAATTGGATAGCACTGTGGCTTCACAGCGCCAGGGTCCCAGGTTCGATTACCCGCTGGGTCACTGTCTGTTCGGAGTCTGCACATTCTCCCCGTGTCTGCGTGGGTTTCCTCCGGTTTCCTCCTTCTGGTTATTGGGTTACGGGGATAGGGTGGAAGTGAGGGCTTCAGTGGGTTGGTGCAGACTCGATGGGTCGAATGGCCTCCTTCTGCACTGTATGTTCTAAGTTCCATGTTCTATATGCTACCATGCTGCCCTACAGTGCTACCGTGCTGCCCTAGGTTCTACTTTGAATAAACAGCCTTCACTGAACTATTTTCACCTGAAGCCACTTTATACAATGAATCTGTATTATACATTAGAAGTCTAAACTAAGTTTCTTTCATTAAGTCAATATTCCATAAAAAATAAGGATAGAAAAACCTAATGGTTTCAAATTAACACAATATGAGATGACTATGGTTCTGGTCCTTAATGCTAAAAGATATAAAACTGAATATTGCATTATAATCATATTCCTTCCTGTTTTGTAATTTCTCTTGGACTATTTTGAAACAATTATACATGGAATCATAGAAGGAAACAGCACAGAAGGAGGCCATTTGGACCATGATGCCTGTGACAGCTTTTGGTCGAGCTGTTCAAATAGTCCCATGATCCTACTGTTTCCCAAGATCTTGCAATGTTTGTTTTTTCTTTTCCAGTATGTCCCTTTTAACAATTAGTGTCAATCTGCTTCTAACGCTCTTTCAGGCGGTGTATTCCAAGACACAATAACTACCTTGGTAAAAAATATTTCCTCATTTCCCTTCTTATTCTTTTGTTAATCATCTTAAATCCGTGTCCTTTGCGACCGAGTCTTCTGATACTGAAAACAGTTTCTCCGTATTTGCTCTGTCAAAATGCTTCATAATTTTGAAGTCCTCTATTAAATCCTCCCTTCATCTACTCTCCAGCCTCCCAATATAATTGAAATCCTCATTGCAGGTACCATTGCTTCCGAAATGACGATGCCTAGAATTGAACACAAGCTGAGGGTGAACCAGCATTTTATAAAAGTTCAGAATAATGGGCGGGAATCGGCAGGGCGGGCAACTCCGGCGCGAAGGAGTGGCGTGACGGGCCGCCCACAAAGGTGCGGAATCCTCCGATCGTGGGCCAGGTCACCGTGGAGGCCCCTCCCGGGGCCAGATCCCCCGCGCCTCTCTGAGGACCCCGGAGGCCGCCAGCACAGCCAGGTCCCGCCGGTAAGTACCTGTTGTAATTTACGCCAGCGAGACCGGACTAAAACGGGCGACCACTTGGCCCATTGTGGGCCGGAGAATCGTGGGGGGACTGCTGCCAGTGGCCGACGACCGGCGCAACGCGATTCCTGCCCCTGCCAAATCTCCGGCGCCGGAGAATTCGGCAGCCGGCGGGGGGGTCGGAGAATCCCGCCCCACTTCTTGGCTCTAATCGTAGCCAGAGAATCACTTTCAATGGCTTCTCTTCCTGCTCCCACCTGTTAACTCTGGTGTCCCTTCCTATTTCTCATTCACATGCTTCCCACCAACAACATCTTTTGAAGGCACATTGTTAGTGTTCACATGTGTGTCACATACACCCAGTTCTACCTCACCACCACCTCTCCTGTCTCTTCCCCTGTTGCTAAATTATCAGGCTGCTTATCCAACATCCATGAGCAGAAATTTCTTCCAATTAAATATTGGAAAGACTGAAGCCTATGTTTTTGGCCCCCGCTCCAGACACTGTTCCCTAATTAACAACTTCATCCCTCTCCCTGGAACAGTTAAGATCAAGCCAGTCTGCTTGCAGCCTTGGTGTCACATTTGACTGCAAGGTGGCCCAACATCATATTCGTACCATCGTTCAGACAGCCTATTTCTATATCCTTTGTACTGCCATTTTTGCTCTCTCAGCTAATCTCCTGTTGAAAACTTAATTCGTGCTCTCATGCAACCCATAGGGGCTGGTTTAGCTCACAAGGCTAAATTGCTGGCTTATAAAGCAGACCAAGCAGGCCAGCAGCACGGTTCGATTCCTGTACCAGCCTCCCCGGACAGGCGCCGGAATGTGGCGACTAGGGGCTTTTCACAGTAACTTCATTGAAGCCTACTTGTGACAATAAGCGATTTTCATTTCATTTCATTATCTTGGTGGCTGGCGAAAGCAGGAGCTGCAATTCTTTGGTATCATAGATACATAGAAGATAGGAGCAGGAGGATGCCTTTTGGCCCTTAGAGCCTGCTCCGCATTCATCACGATCATGGCTGATCATCCAACTCAGTAGCCTAATCCTGCTTTCTCCCCGTAGCCTTTGGTCCCATTCTCCCCAAGTGCTGTATCCAGCCATCTCTTGAATATATTCAAAGTTTTAGCATCAACTACTTCCTGTGATAATGAATTCCACAGGCTCCCCACTCTTTGTGTGAAGAAGTGTCTCCTTATCTCTGTCCTAAATGGTTTACCCTGTATCCTCAGGCTGTGACCCCTGATTCTGAACATACCTATCATTGGTAACATCTTCCCTGCGTCTACCGTGTCTAGCCCTGTTAGAATTTTATAAGTCTCTATGAGATCCCCCCCTCATTCTTCTGAGCTCAAGCGAGAACAATCCCAACCTAGTCAATCTCTCCTCATGTGACAGTCCCGGCCCGCCATCCCTGGAATCAGTCTGGTAAACCTTCGCTGCACTCCCTCAAGAGAAAGAACATCCTTCCTCAGAGGAGACCAAAACTGCACACAAGTGCGGCTTCACCAATGCACTGTACAATTGCAGCAACACATCCCTGCTTCTATACACAAAACCTCTTGCAATGAAGGCCAACATACCATTAGCCTTCTTTATCACCTACTGCACCTGCATGCTTACCTTCAGCGAATGGTGCACAAGAACACCCAGGTCCCGCTGCACACTCCCCTCTCCTAATTTACAACCATTCAGGTAGTAATCTGCCTTCCTGTTTTTGCTTCCAAAATGAATAACCTCACACTTATCCAAATTACACTGCATCTACCATTGGTTTGCCCACTCGCCCAACCTGTCCAGATCTTGCTGTAGGATCCCTGCATCCTCGTCACAGTTCACCCTCCCACCTAATTTGGTATCATCTGCAAACTTTGAGATGTTACATTTTGTTCCCTCATCCAAATCATTAATATATATTGTTAATAGCTGGGGTCCCAGCACCGATCCCTGTGGTACCCCACTGGTTACTGCCTGCCAATTTGAAAAGGACCCATTAATCCCTACTCTTTGTTTCCTCTCTGCCAACCGTTTTCTATCCACCTCAATACATTTCCCTCAATCCCATGCGCTTTAATTTTGCACAATAATCTCTTCTGCGGGTCTTTGTCAAACGTCTTCTGAAACTTTAGTGCTGCCATTGAGGCTGCCAACCTATGAAAGAGGAGGCCCTCCCCAGGGCTGCTCTCCCAATCAATGGTGGCCTAAGCCAAGGCTGCACCAGGATGCATCAATAGCGTTGTGCTCCCAAAGCTAGGTAAGTGGGAGCTGGAGGTGAGGGGCGGGGTTGTTGTTGAGGGGAAATGGCACTATCGCCACACAAGCAACTATTGCTACTCATGGGGTGGGATCCCTCAGTAGGGATGCCCAAACATTGAGGGCTCCATCACCACCACTGCCCACTGGGAGGCCACCGTGGTTTGCTCTGTGGTCTCCGCAAACAGCAGAGGGCTCCCAGGCACTAGAGAAATGCCGGTGGGAACAAGAGGAAACTCTTAATCGTCCACTTAAGTGGATCAATTGGGCTCCTCGTGGGTGGCTAATCTGCCACCTTTCTGACCAGGGCCTATAGACTTTGTTGTGTCTAGTGTCTTCAGGCGTTCTTGATGAAGTTGGCTGAAGTGAATTGTCTGAGACCGCTAACTGTGATGTTGGGGATTTCAGGAGAAGGCCACAATGGAGTATTCACCTGCACTTCTGGCTGAAGGCAGATGCAAATGCTTTAGCCTTGTCTTTTGCACTGCCTGGGCTCTGCCATTATAGAGGATGGGGACGCTAAAGGAGTCGCCTCTCTGTTAGTTGTTTAATTATCCCTCACCATTCATGATATAGCAGGACTGCAGAACTTGATCTGATATGTTAGTTGTGGGAGCACAGAGGTCTGACTATTGCATTCTGGTTCTGCCGTTTATCATGCAAGTACCCCCATGTTGTGTCTTCACCAGGTTGACATCTCATTGTTATGTAGATCTGGTGCTGCTCCTGGCATTTTCTCCTACCGTCCTTTTTGAACCAGGTTTGGTGTTCTGGTCATGGTTGAGTGAAGAACATACCTTGGGAGGTGGTGGCATAGTGGTATTACCACTGGACTAGTAATCCAGGGACTCAGGATAATGCTCTGCGGACCTGGGTTCAAATCCCGTCAGGGCAGTTGGTGGGATTTGAATTCAATAAAAATTTGGAAATAAAAGTATATTGACGAGCATGAAACCATTGTCGATTGGCGTAAAAACTCATCTAGTTCACTAATGTCCTCTCGGGAAGAAAATCTGCCATCCTTACCTGATCTGGCCTACATGTTCACTCTCAATTGCCCTCAGGGGTGGGCAATAAATTCTAGCCCAGCCATCGGCGGCCACATCCCATGAACAAATAAAACAAAATTTATGTTCTTATAATTATGAAGGGAATAGATAGGATAGATGCGGGCAGGTTGTTTCCACTGGCGGGTGACAGCAGAACTAGGGGGCATAGCCTCAAAATAAGGGGAAGTAGATTTAGGACTGAGTTTAGGAGGAACTTCTTCACCCAAAGGGTTGTGAATCTATGGAATTCCTTGCCCAGTGAAGCAGTTGAGGCTCCTTCATTACATGTTTTTAAGGTAAAGATAGATAGTTTTTTGAAGAATAAAGGGATTAAGGGTTATGGTGTTCGGGCCGGAAAGTGGAGCTGAGTCCACAAAAGATCAGCCATGATCTAATTGAATGGCGGAGCAGGCTCGAGGGGCCAGATGGCCTACTCCTGCTCCTAGTTCTTATGTTCTAAAATGCCAGACCATGGGTTACAGATTGTAGTTGAAAACAATTCTGCCAGTGTGATGGCCCACAACTCCTCATGGATCCCCAGTTTTGAGCTGCTAGATGTATTCTGAAGCAATCCCTATTTAGTATGGGGTAAATATTAAAAATATAATGGCTGATGTGCTCAGTGTAAAGGCAGGAATTCATTTCCACAAATGGTAACTCCTAGTCATACTGTCTTGGACAGATGCAACTGTAACAGGGGCGAGGATGAGGCTGAGTAGGTTTTTCCTTCTTGCTGGTTCTCTTACTATCTATTAGAGTCCCAGTCTGTCAACTATGTCCCTCAGGAATCAGACAGCTTGGTCAATAGTGGTGCTATGGAGCCACTCTTGTTGATGGGCATTCAGAGTACATTCTATTCCAGCATCATCATACGAGAACATTGCCATTGTACTTTATACATTATTTTCTCACTTTGTCTGACTTTATCTCCCACAGTGGTTAGCACTGCTGCCTTGCAGCACCAGGAAGCCAGCTTTGGGCCACTGTCTGTGTTGAGTTTGCTCATTCTCCCCGTGTCTGCGTGGGTTTCCCCCGGGTGCTCTGGTTTGCTCCCAAAGTTGTTCGGGTTAGGTGGATTAGTCATGATAAATTTCCCTTTAGTCTGTAGGTTGGGTTATGGTCTAATGGGGATAGGGTGGGATGGATGGGAAAGTGATTGTGGGTAGAGTGCTCTTTCGAAGGGTCCGTGCAGACTTGATGGGCCAAATAGCCTCCTTCTGCACTGTAGGGATTCTATGATTCTGTGAAATCTACATTCAGAAATGGTCTAAAGACAATTATAGGTCCAATTATATGAAGAATAAAGGGATTAAGGGTTATGGTGTTCGGGCCGGAAAGTGGAGCTGAGTCCACAAAAGATCAGCCATGATCTCATTGAATGGCGGAGCAGGCTCGAGGGGCCAGATGGCCTACTCCTGCTCCTAGTTCTTATGTTCTTATGTTCTTAAAGCTGAACACCATGGCAAAGCAGTTAATTCCAACTTTATCGGCGTTTGCTTTGAAAACAGAAAGTGTTGGAAAACACAGCAGGTCTGGCAGCATCTGTCGAGAGACAAACAGAGTTTATGTTTCAAGTCCATTATAACTCTTCATCTTCTTCTCCAAAATGATCAACTGACCCTGAAGACCTGACAGCAGTGTAACAAAATGGTCAGTGGCCTCACACAGGTCATCAAGGTCATTGAGTGCACCTTTAAATAACATTGCCTACACACTGCTTCACGAACATCTCATGAAAAGGTCATGAATGTAGCCCAATCCATCACGTAAACCAGCCTCCCATCATTGACTCTGTCTACAATTCCCGCTGCCTTGGAAAGACAGCCAGTGTAATTAAGGAGCCCACGCACCCAGGACATACTCTCTTCCACCTTCTTCCGTCAGGAAAAAGATACCAAAGTTTGAGATCACGTACCAACCGACTCAAGAACAGCTTCTTCCCTACTACCATCAGACTTTTGAATAGACCTATCTTTTCTCTACACCCTACCTATGACTGTAACATCATATTCTGCAGTCTCTCCTTCCTTCCCTATGTACGGTATGCATTGTTTTTTTTTTTGTTTTTTTTTTATAAATTTAGATTACCCAATTATGTTTTCCAATTAAGGGGCAATTTAGCGTGGCCAATCCACCTACTCTGCACATTTTTGGGTTGTGGGGGCGAAACCCACGCAGACACGGGGAGAACGTGCAAACTCCACACGGACAGTGACCCAGAGCCGGGATCGAACCTGGGACCTCAGCGCCGTGAGGCGGTTGCGCTAACCACTAGGCCACCGTGCTGCCCTCGGTATGCATTGTTTGTACAGCATGCAAGAAACAATACTTTTCACTGTATACTAATACATGTGACAATAATAAATCAAATCAAAAACCACACCCCCAGCACTCGCCCATCAACAGGACTCAACCAAACATTCAGAAGCTCCACCTCAACTTCGCATACATACCACAGCTGGCAGCCTCACATCCCCCTTTCGCTGCTTATCCAGCATTGACCGCCGCAACAGCCAGGCATAGTGCTAGACAATCACTCATACCCCTTCTCTCTTGCACAGCAAAGCGGCAAATAACAAGAGGGAGCAAACCAGAGCTGAAGAGGTACAAGCACGTCACGTGGGGCTGGTTTAGCTCACTGGGGGGCTGGTTTAGCTCACTGGGCTAAATCACTGGCTTTTAAAGCAGACCAAGCAGGCCAGCAGCACAGTTCGATTCCCATACCAGCCTCCCCGGACAGGCGCCGGAATGTGGCGACTAGGGGCTTTTCACAGTAACTTCATTGAAGCCTACTTGTGACAATAAGCGATTTTCATTTTAATTTTCAATGGGCAGTATGGTGGCACAATAAGTAGCACGGTGGCACAGTGGTTGGCACGGCTGCCTCACAGCACCAGGGACCCGGGTTTGATTCTGGTTTTGGGTGACCGGTGTCACTGAGAACATTCAAGATGATGGTATATTACTGCCTCATACCCCTTCTCAAATCACACACCAACCCAATAAAGTGAAAGCTGCAGATAATATGAACTCTTGCTTTCCACCCCTACCCCCTTCACTTCACCCTTCTGGATTTCTGCTTTCAGACACCCAAGAACTACCTCCTGGTCAGCAACCACTGCAACGTCATGAGATAGTGTGAGGACAGCATCGGACCTCTGCCACTTGATCTGACACTCATAGCTTTAGTAGTATAGAAGGATAGAATAGAGGCAGAATCAGCATGTGATGAGTCAGCGGGAATGAATGGGGTGTAGTCAGTAGCCTCTGTCTCAGTGTTACAGTGGAAGCTCAGACTGAGTCCATCATTTCCTTGCTTTCTGCCACACAAGCTCAGACTGCTGGCATCATGGCTGTGAGTCTCAGTGCTCCAAAGAGCATGCAGACCACAGCGGTCCAATAATCTATCCTGCAGCAGGTACTAGGATTGCTGAATTTGTTGCCCAGGACACCAGCAATGGTTCTATGGTGCACAAACCTTTTTGAGCTCTCCGCAATGACAGTATTCACCCTCCCACCTCTACCACTCCCACAGTGCCCTTTCTGTTGCCTGTCAGCCAGCCAGTCTAGACTGTGGGTGAAGTGTCCTCAGAAATGGTCCCAAATGTTTAATACAGACAATTGGAAACTGTGCCTTCAGAAACTGTCAAACATTTATTAACTATATACAGCTATGTAGAGATAAACAACAATGAGGCTCCTTCCAGAAGCATATCAAAGTTCGAGCGACATGTGATTTGACATCACTGATGATGTATGTAGGCTATTAACCCTTAATACTACACCTTCTATCATTCTACTCATTAAATATTTACACATCCTACTCCTCCCTCTCTCCCGCCCCCCCCCCCCCCCCCCCCCCCCCAGCCACCCCACAGTGTCACTTGTGCAGGAGATGTCAATCTCAGCTCTTTTAGAGGAAGTGTAGGATGCATGTTCTCCATTTTCTGCCTGGAACACATTCAAATCAGTGGATTGAGAGTCCTGTTTCTGGGATACAGTGTAAAGGTGATGAGGTGACATTCTATTTTACTCCAACCCTTTTCTACTCCCATTACAGCTTGTGCCCCTAGCAGCTCTTTCTCAAAGGGATGAGAATTGAGCAGCTTCTGTCAAAGTTTATATCGCTTTAGTGTGTTTGCAGTCTTCTGATCCAGCAATTTCGTTGCCTGGGAAATGTATCTCTTGCTTCAGCATTACACTCAAATATGAAACTGATGGACAAACTGAAGAATGAAGTTTGCTCTCAAGTGGAGCTGATGGTACTTTGGAGTTTTGTCTTTCTGTTTGTGGTTGTTCAGCATGTGCACACTCTCTCGCCATTCACTGAGCCTGTCCAAATCCCCTTGAAGCCTCTTGCATCTTCCTCGCAACACACACTCCCACCTAGTTTTGTGTCATCCACAAAACTTGGAAATATTAAATTTAGCCCCCACACCCAATCATTGATATAGATTGCAAATAGCTGGGGCCCAAACACTGATCCTTGCGGTATCATGCTACTCACAGCAGCGCCAACCTGAGAATGGCCCATTTGTCCCGAAGTTAATCAATTCACAATCCATGACAGAATATTATCCCTATTCCATGTGCCCCTAATAATGTGTCAGGGTAATGGAGGGTTAACAGCATCTGCAAATTGTATGAATCGGTAACTTCAGGAGAAGGGGTGGGGGTGAAAAATTCAGTAAATATTAGCTCACAAATACTTCTTAAAAATGATCAGATTGTATACTTTTGATAGACATTTTGTTGTTTTGCTCCTATCCTCCTATTGGATTTGCAACTAAACCTGTCCAGCGAAAGAGCACAGTTATTGTTACATGAAGTAAGTACTTTGTGCAGATAAGCAATCTCCATGCTGATTAAGCACATTGTTGATGATTGCTTTGGTAATGCTGCGACAGGTAAGGAAAACCTCTCGAGCAGGACACCCAAATACTACAGAAACAATGATCTATTTATGGCAATTTCAGAATGGAACTTCTTCAGCACTGTTTAAATTTAGATTGCTGAGTATTGATCATTTCTAATTAACCTTGTTTGAGCTGACGTGGTTCAAAATAAATCCCCTTTAAAAATCCCCTGAAGTTTCCATTTTGCATCAGTATTGTAATTGCAGGTGTAATTTTCAGGTGGTTAAATGATACACAACCTGCAAATTTGAACTCCATTGTACCCCTGGGGCCAGCATTATAGAAGCCATGAAGGCATGAAATGGCACAGATAGTACTTCTGGAACCTTCAGGCGAACATCTTACTGGGGAAATTATGCTGGGAAGGGCATTTTTGAGGGTGCTTTGCTGGCACTGGATGCACAGACATGCTCAGTTCCATGCACATAATGGACATTTCAACCACACGGACACACTGAATGCCTGTGCAAATAACTCTCAGGTCCACATGCATTCAGCTGCATGAGAAGCCCCACCCCCACCCCCTAAAGACTAATTTAAAAACCAGAGATTTAACTTCCAGTTGAGGTGCTTTTGACCTACAACTGAAATTGCAATGTGTGTGGAAGTACTTGAGATGTGCTGCCGAGCTAGTGTATTTAATGAGGGAGGACAGAGGCTTTGGTCACCCAAGTCGGCAAGAGGGGCATGGGCTGTAGTTTCAATGCTTCTGGTTCTACAATATGAACCAAAAGTAGAATCAAGGCATCAGTGTGGAGAACCTCTGTGAAGGGGAAGGGGAAGGAGGCTTTCCACAGGAGACCATACTCAGCACAGGTTTTCAGAGACCCTTCTCATACCTCCATCTAAGCCAGGAGGAATCCCTGAGTAAACTCATCTTCACCGAAGAGGTGATCACAGAACTGTGCCATCTCCTTCAATCGGTCCGGCAGTCTGACAGCAGGGCACCTTCCAGTAGCTGAAAAAGATACAATGTCACTAATCGCCTACAGGGCTAGATCTTTCCAGGCAGGAGCAGGTGACATATCCCACATTTCCCCAGTAAGATGTTCATCAATGTACAGTAAGAAGTCTTTGTTTTGAATCACTAGCATTCGGAGCACTGCTTCTTCATTAGGTTAATCTGGAGATGCAAGACTTCTTACTGTGCTCACCCCAGTCCAACGCCGGCATCTCCACATCATCAATGCACAGGTCATAGACGCTCTTTATGTGAAGGGAGGCAATTACATCAGGCTCTCTCCAAACAGAGAGTATCAGGATATGAGAACATATGGCTTTGCCAAGATAGAGGGATATCCAATGGTGCAGATAACCACTGACTGTATGCATTTGGCTCTCCAGGACCCATATCAACAGGAAGAGATATGGCAACTGCAAGAGCTACCATTCCATCAATGTGCAATTGATATGTGGCCGTCATATCAACCAAGATTGAATGGCGGAGCAGACTTGATGGGCCGGGTGGCCTAATTCTACTCATATTCCTTATGGTCTTATAATGTTGGTGAATGTACATTATCCTTGATAATGCCAGCGTTGGACTGGGGTGAACACCAGGTGAAAGTCCAACATGTTTGTTTCAAACACTAGCTCTCAGGTGAGGAAGGAGCAGTGCTCCAAAATTACATTATCCTGGCAGCAGCCATGATGCCTTCACTCTGATGCAGTTTGCCAATCCCGCCATCTTCAAATCTCCAAGGAGAACTCGACGGTGAATTCTAACAGCACTCCCCCCCCCCCCCCCCCCCCCATCCCCCCGGCAGTGTGAGGCAGCAGTGCAAACCACTGCGTCGCCATCTGCCCATGGAAGAACCAGAAATATCATGGGGGAGATCATCAGCCTACTAAAACATTTGTTCTGCAGTCTGGATGTCTTCCAATCCTAAACAGAGCAGGAATCCAAGCTTGTGGTGGTCTGCTGCTTCCCTCACAACATCACCATCATAAGTGTACATCAGGCATCTGGAGGCTACCTCAGGAGCAGGAGGTGGCAGAGAGGATGTATCTAGGACACTTTACTCATGATGGCTTTTCCAGGGGTTTGTGATCAGACCCTTCTTCCCATAGGGCTACCTCCCTTTACCAGTTTGGCTTCACCATTCCCTGCCTTACCATCCATCCAAGGGGGCAGCATGGTAGCATTGTGGATAGCACAATGGCTTCACAGCTCCAGGGTCCCAGGTTCGATTCCGGCTTGGGTCACTGTCTGTGCGGAGTCTGCACATCCTCCCCGTGTGTGCGTGGGTTTCCTCCGGGTGCTCCGGTTTCCTCCCACAGTCCAAAGATGTGCAGATTAGGTGGATTGGCCATGATAAATTGCCCTTAGTGTCCAAAATTGCTCTTAGTGTTGGGTGGGGTTACTGGGTTACGGGGATAGGGTGGAGGTGTTAACCTTGGGTAGGGTGCTCTTTCCAGAAGCCGGTGCAGACTCGATGGGCCGAATGGCCTCCTTCTGCACTGTAAATTCTATGTGTCCATCACAGCAACCCATTGGCCAAGAACCTGGTTTTAAAAAAAAATCAACAATAACTTTTCCATTACGTTTGTATCTGAAAATGCATCAAATAATACAAACAGAAATTAATCATCTGAATGCGTTTCTTTAAAGCCTGACTTGTGGATTTCTTTGCTACACTTGGTGCTCTGACATAATGCTACCACAGTGGCTGTCACGTGGCTTATAGAAGGTTGCTGACTAACTGGGAGAGACTGCAGATGGCCTTTCATGACCCCATCGAGCAGCTTTAGAATTTGAGGACCAGGCTACAGACAGCACCACCTCAGCTTGGGCAGCAGCAGTCTGGGTTGGCTGACTGAGAGGGTTTGGCAGGGCACTGATAGACTGGCAGTGGTGGGAGAATGAAAGCTATCATCCTGAGAGAGGCAGAAGGTTCATGGTCCACAGAGCCAGCACCATTCCCAAGAAATGGTTCCTCATCGATCCTAGTAATTTGTTGGAGGACGGATTGCTGGATGGCAGCCAAGGTCTGGGTGCCCCTTTGTGCGCCAAGATCCACAGGTATGATGGCAGCAGTCTGAGCCTGCATAGCAGCCAAAGTAAAGTTGCCGTAGTCCCGGATGACCACAGGTTGCTTTCCTCTTTGAGGATTGAGCTGACTGGTGGTGATTTAACCTGAGGATCACCATACCTCAAGCAAGGGGCAGGGTTGAGCCTACATGAATAATCTCAGACAGTACGGGACTTGAACACACACAGTTGGCCTTGCCCTGCGACACAAACTGGCTGTCCAGCCAACTGAACTGAACTGGATACAGATGAGGAGTTCTTTCCCTCAGAGTTTGTTAGTCTTTGAAATTTTCTTCCCCAGAGACCAGGAGAGACTGGGCTGCTGATAATATTCAAAGCTGAGTTAGATTTTCGACAGGCAGGAAAGTGGAGTTAAGGCCACAATCAGATCCACCAGGATCTTATCAAATGACGGAGTAGTTTTGAGGTACCAAATGGTGTTCTTCTGCTCCTATTTTGTCTGACCTCATAATCCCTGAGACATTGGTTGGCTTCTTCCTCCGTTGCAATGGAAGCCATCAGAGGCTGCATCATGCTGGGCCCACAGGTGCTGTCATGAAATCGGCCAGGACTTCTACAGGGAAAAGGATGGGCTACAAATCTGCACCATGTCTTGCTGCATAGTTGGAGCTAGACCCTTCCATGCTCCTTCACAATAGCAAGAGACATCTAGCAATCCATCAAGCAGCTTGGTGTGCAGATTCGTCAGCGTTCTCCTGCATCTCATCCCATCAAAATTCTCTTTTGAGTCCTCTGCAGGAGAACTCATCTACAACCTTGCGTCCAGTCAGCCAGGTACATTGGGCTTTATCCTTGCCCCAGACCTACCAGATTTCAGCTACTCATGCCCAGTAACCAAGCCAGATTCTATAGTAACCACAAAGATCAGCCATGATGGTGGAGTAGGATCGGCAGGGTGTATAGTCTATTTCTGCTCCTATTTCTTAAGTTCTTATGCTTTCCATTTTGCACAATGTCAGTATCCATGCTCAGTAAGAAGTCTTACAACACCAGGTTAAAGTCCAACAGGTTTGTTTCAAACACGAGCTTTCGGAGCACGGCTCCTTCTTCAGGCGAAGCCGTGCTCCGAAAGCTCGTGTTTGAAACAAACCTGTTGGACTTTAACCTGGTGTTGTAAGACTTCTTACTGTGCTCACCCCAGTCCAACGCCGGCATCTCCACATCATGAGTATCCATGCTGGTAGCTGTAAGTGTCAGATCAAGTGGTGGTTCTTCAACAGTAATGCAATGCTGGTCTTTTTTCTACTTCAGGCTGTTGTGGCTGGGCAGATGGCATTTGTTTGGTTCCTGAAAATAGAAAATCAGAAGGGAAGGGTTGAGGTGAGGTAGGTGGGGCATTAGTGGAAAGCAAGAGATTCCTGATCACACCATCTGCAGATTGCAATTCATACCAGATTATACGATAAGGGTAAAGTGGGAGTTGAGAAGCAGCATAAGACAGTAACAAACAATCAGCATGAATGTTCTCAGAGACACGGCATGAGTTTCATCACAGCTGGCCCCATGATCTGGGGAGTCATCACCTCTATAGGGGTCACGAGCTGAAGGCATGTTTGTTACCCACCGGTTCTGCTCTGCTCCCTTCTATAATGGGTCATCTTGTCTTGTAAGGTGAAAGAAAGAATGTCCGGGTTCTTTATCTCTCTGAAGTTTGTTGATGTCCCTCCCATAGCTGAATAGCTGGAAGTATGTTAAATTAGTGGGCATGAGACTGATATCACTGAAAAGTGTGTATGGGTGGGGTGGGGTAGGGGGAGGGGGGGGGGGGCATGAGTCCTGAGTGCTAGGGACTACTGCTGGATGAATAGTGGGAATGTGGTTCATTGTACAGTGTGAGAGGTTGGTTGTGCATGAGGCAAGCGATGTCCCTTGACAACATATTTCCTTTTCTTGACCACCAAATGAGGTCATTAAACATCTTTCAACAGTGCTGGGGCCAGATCCCATTGGTAACCTGCTTCCATTGCTCTAGGGCTTAATCAGGCCTCCTGCAGAAACATGGCATCTCTTCTCATATGCAACTCCACAATTGAGGCACCAAGTGTTGCTCCCATGTACCTTTCTCCCTGCCCTGACCCTCTCTTTCCCTTGTTTCCAATTACAGAGACTTGCATCACTGTCAGTCAGCAACAGCCTCCTTTCAGCCCATGCAGTTCCCCTTTAAGAAGGACAGAACTTATTTTTGAAGAGCTGGAGTCTGAGATGGAACACGTGCTCGCCTCGCACGCTGCAATGCCTCCTTTCGGGTGCTCAGTGAACCTGCAGCACAGGTCCCATTTGGTTCAATGCCACAATCGTGGAAATGAGCAGGCAGCATGTAATTTATGTGCTGCCTACTCCAATGAGATCAGCCACCAGCAAATTGGGAAGCATGACCCCTGCTCCTGAATAAGGGAGGAAGCACATTTTTAGTCCTTGGGTCACAAAATTGTGTGGCCATTTCATACTTCCTACTTAAGTATGGATGAGTAGCTTTTACTTCCAGCAGTGTAAATAAAGTGATAGGAATCTTCAACGTGTTTTTAATGCATTTTTTTCATCTCTTCTCATTTAGATCAGAACAGCAACCACCTGGTGAAAGTATTATAGGAATTTACAGTAAATCTTTTTACTATGGATAAGCAAAGCATAATCTTCAAAGAAACTAAAATCATTCCTGCAAAGGCACTTGATCCAAAATATTCTCATTTTCTTCAAAAGACTCTTCCTCAGCATTTGCTGCTTAAAGGCAGGGAGGAGATGGGAACAGCTGCAGAGAACGATTGAAATCTGCTACAAGTGGACTACTTCTGCCCGACTGAAAACTCACTGAGGTCTTTGAGAGGGTCTTACAGAGCTCTCATTAAAAGGTAAACTTTCCTTGGGCCGGGTGTCATGTCAATCAGAGCCGATGTTTTCTCACAGACCCAAAGCCATCCTTTTTCTCTGTCAGAAGCTGTTATCAACTTCAAAGCCATATCAAAACGTTGTTTGTTCTGTGCTTTGATATCACCCACACAGTGAATTCAAAGAGTACAGGTCTATTTGAGGGAATGTGTATTTCTGTGTCTATGTGTGCATTTGTCTTTGCATGTTTGTGGACCTATGTTTGAGCAGCAAGTTCATATTAAAACCTCACATAGGATCACGTTAATCTTTTCAAGAATTCCAATCTTTTGATTCAAAAGATGAATCACATCTTCATTTTTAAATTACACTGTGATTTATTAAACATAAATTTACCTAGGTGAACATAAGCATGTAATTAATCTTTTCATTTACAAATCTGATAAGAAACTGGAACCTGACAAGATTGCAGGGTTCGTTGACAGTGAGTTAAACATATTCCAAAAGCTACCCCATCAACAGAACATTCAAGTAAAAACCTTTTTACTGATGGTCATCAGCCATTATCTGAAAATGTTGTTTTACAAACCTGTATTGTGCAGTACAGTATAAAACTGTCCAAATTCAACTAATTTCTCACTTTCAGCTGAAAGGAGCAGGAAAATCGAAGTGTCAGATTGGAACAAAGGATGCTATTTTACCTGAGTTGAGGTTGAACGATTACGCTGGAGCAACAATTATTCACATTAACATCTATGATTAAACTGAGCTCAAACCCGATCTCGTAGAAACAGATATTTTCAAGAGCTACAGTTTATAACTTCTGGAGTTCATCATTAAAGTTTCAGAATTACACTTGCATTGGAAGTGAAGCTAATTAACTTATTATGAAGCACTGCCAGAAAACTAGAGAAGATAGATTAACTTTGTATAAAAGTATTGAAAATAAACAAAGAAGGCAGAACATTAAGCATTGATTAAACCTGAAACACACTGAAGCTCTATTTGCAAATTACAATGCCACCTCCTCCACAGTAGTCCTCAATACTGGGGCCCCGCAAGGCTGCATACCTAGGCCCCTATTCCTTATACACACACAACCGTGCGCATAACCAACTTCATCTGCAAGTTTGCTGATGACAGGACGGTAGTGGGTCAGATCTCAAACAACGATGAGTCAGAGTACAGGAGGCAGATGGAGAACCTAGTGGCATGGTGCAACGACAACAATCTCGCCCTCAATGTCAGCAAATCTTAGGACCTAGTCATCGACTTCAGGAAGCAAAGTGTCGTACACACCCCTGTCTGCATCTGGTGGAGATGGTTGACAACTTCAAAGTCCTAGCTGTGCACATCACCACCAATCAGTTCTGGCCCATCCACATCGACGCTACGACCAAGAAAGCGCAACAGCACCTTTACGTCCTCAGGAAACTAAGGAAATTAGGCATGTCCACAATGACTTTTACCAATTTTTACAGATGCACCATAGAAAGCACCCTATGTGGTTGCATCACAGCCTGTTATGGCAACTGCTCAGCCCATGACCATAAGAAACTACAGAGAGTCATGAACACGAGAACCTACCTTCTAACCACTGACTCTATTGATACTTCCTGCTGCCTTAAGAACACTTGTAGCTAATGCTATAAACAATTTATTAACGTTAACTGTGGGTCAAATATATTTAAAACAACAGCTGAATAACAATATGAACATGCTCAAGCAGCCTCTCTCCCAGCTCCCCAGTCAGTCTGAGGTCACCTGACTCGAACATTCTCTTTTATACTAATAAGACTCCTAGTGGTCAGTTGGTGAATTACAACACAACCATGATGTCACTACTTATCCTTTTCCTTTGAAGGAATAAATTAATACATTGTCATCGGTGTATTTACATGTAATATCATCAGCCTGTGAGTCTAACAGTCTTAATTTTTCATTCTAATTTTTAAAACTGGTTTAACAAATATATGTACAACAACAGCAAGCATATAATGTACAAATAGTCCAAATCTACACATTGAGTTGATGAGGTTTTCTTCTGCCTTTGGTTGATTTTCTCAAAATTTGACCTTGCTGCTCAGAACATGTAGATTCAATGTTCTCCATGACATTCTCATGCTCAGAAACTGCTGAACTATCTGAGACTACTCTTCGCTGCTCGGCTCACGGGGCAGAGGGGGCTTCCGGCTGTGGCACTAGCTTGTGTGGAGGACACCACATGGACCTACCCCATCTCGAGAAGGTCCTGCAAGGCACAAGACAAGATGCATATTAGATCTCAGACTGAGGGAGGTGTGAGTGGGTGTAGGGGTGCGGGCACTGGTGGTTGGAGGGGGGGGGGGGGGGTTGGCGTAGGTTGAGGATGTCGGTGGGGGTGAGGTTTCTGATGGCATGATGGTGGTGTGGGGGTGAGGCTGGTATGGGGATGGTACTCGGTGGTTGACACACATGTCACAGGGAACCGCGGCCGAGTTCCACCCCGGCACCCTCCCTTTCTTCTGAGCCACCAACCACTCCAGGGCCCTCTGCTCTGCCATGGTGAGGGGCTGCAGGTCCAGCGTTACCCCCTCTTATCTTCTCCCGCTCCGGGCGGTTGTGCATGGCCTTCTCCTGGCGGCAGGGAACACATCAAACAATAGTGTTAGACAATCCGACGTATGCAGCCCATGGATGGGTAGGTAATGGCCTCAGTGGCCAGGCCACCCAGCCATGGTGGCTGGTATGAGTACCCGAATGTGGTGCAGGGTGGGGATTTGTCCACCCTCCTGATGGGGGTGTGTGGCTGCGCTCGTATGGGATGGGGTCATTGCCGGGGCACACTGCTGCCTAATCACCCTGGCCGCCCTGTGGAGGTTGTGCAGTTATTCCGGTACTGCTGGCCCATCCAGATGGTGTTGCTGTTGCCGCTCACGGCCTCTGCCACCTGTGCCCAGTCACAGCGAATGCCAGTGGCTGGCAGCCTCCTTCCCGGGTCGGGGTACAGGGCCATCCTCCGCTCCTCCACCACGCCCAACAGGGTCTCCAGTTCAGCGTCTGTGAACCTCGGGGCTGCTCTCCTCACTGCCATCTTTTGGCTGGGATGGTGTGGGTGGGGGAGAATTGTTTATATGCAGCTGCAGTTTGTCAGCCTTTGGATATCAATCATGAAAGCGGAAAATCCAACACTGTTTCTCATTGGAATCGATTGTGTTCCACGTGGCGCCAGTCCTAGCCCCTTAACAGCAATGGAATCGGTCCAGATGCGGCGCCAGTTTTTCTGTCGTGTAAGTCCACGGATTCTACGTTGGCGTCAACACTTAGGGCTGGATTCTACGATTTTGAGATTATGTCCGGAGCATGTGTCTAGTCTTACGACCAGAAAGTTGGCGTCGCCCCTGCACCAATGCTCCGTCCGGTGGGAGGCTAGCAGCCGCGCCACGTAAGGCAGATACGGATGGAGAATTGTCAGGTCCGTGGCCACGCATGCGCATGTTGGCGACCTGCAGCAGCCGCGCAGTACAACATGGTGCCGGCTGCACCCCCCCCTAACCCCCGGACCAACCCACACCAGTCCCCCCAGCCACCAGGGGAACCCCCCTGGCCAGAGGAATGGATCCCTCCCCTGACTGTGGTGCCGCTGGACACGGTCCACAGCCGCTATGCGAGGTTCCCGAAAACTTTGAGCACATGCATCCCACCCTGCTGGGAAGTCGGCCCATTGGGGGCAGAGCATCAGGGGAGGGCCTCAGGTGATGTCCTGAGGCCGTATCAATGGCGTGCGGCTTACTCAGCGATGAAGCCGTATTTGAGGGGATGGAGCGTCCGAAAAACGGCACCGCCCCCGATTGAGGCGTAAAAGCGGATTCTCCGGTCAACCTCCGAAAGCGATTTTGGCGTCGGCAATTGGAGAATCCTGCCTTTAGTCTCAAAAATGGAGAATCCTGCCCAAAGTCTGGGATGGCCGGCGGATTTTACTTGCAAGTTGTTTCTATAAATACCTCGAGCATACTATTGCTGCACTATGTAGTTTGGCTGCCTCACAAGTGAGATTAGCATAAAATTCAATGTTTATACAGCATACATTATTTATATACATGAAATATGGCACTCATCATAGTTTTATCATTTTATTACTTTGTATCTCATTTTAATTGGGAACCATGAAAAGTGCAGAGTGCTCGTTAACACTTTTGACTACTCTACACAAAGTGATCTGTGACTCTCATTTGTTTGACCATGATTGGACAAATTAACCACACAATGAGATAACAATGGGTGGAATTTTAGCCAAAAAGAATGAATAGATTTAGAGTGGCTGCCTGGTTAAAAGGCGTGAAATTCTAACACATCGGAAAGCTGTCTGCAACCCCACAAACTGGCACTTTCTCCCTCTCCCAAACACATGCACAAACACACAGCCTGGCTATGACAGAAGTTCAACTCACTGTTGGAAATCTTTCATTAAACAACATTTTAAACACTTACTTTAAATTAATTCTTGGGATAGGGCAGCATGGTAGCACAGTGGTTAGCACAGTTGATTCACAGCTCCAGGGTCCCAGGTTTGATTTCCCCACTGGGTCACTGTCTGTGTGGAGTCTGCGTGCTCTCCCCGTGTATGCGTGAGTTTCCTCCGGGTGCTCCGGTTTCCTCCCACAGTCCAAAGATGCGCAGGTTAGGTGGATTGACCATGATAAATTGCCCTTAGTGTTCAGAAAGATTGGGTGGGGTTACTGGGTTACAGAGATAGGTGGAGGGCTTAAGTGGGATGCTCTTTCCAAGGGTTGGTGCAGATTTGATGGGCCGAATGGCCTCCTTCTGCACTGTAAAGTCTATGATTTTATGATATGGGCATCTCTGGTTCGGCCAGTATTTATTGCATATCCCTAATTGACCTTGAGAAGATGGTGAGTTGCTTCTCGTACCGCTGCAGCACATGTAAGGTAGGTACACCCACAGTGCTGATAGGGAGGGAGTTCCAGAGTTTTTAACCCTATGAGAGTGAAGGAACAGTGAAATATTTCCAAGTCAGAATGGTGGGTGGCCAACATTCAAAATTTCAACTGAACTCTGTTTAAGAGAGATGTTTTCTTCCTGCAGCCAGCTTGTTCTCCAATGTACTAAATAACTTGAACCCGATATCTTATTTTGACCTTTCTTTGATTACTTATCTCTAAGCAAACCTGATCACATTACTTTTTATGGGAAAAATTATTGGGCATAGGCAGAGTGGATAGTCAGAGGCTTTTCCCCAGGGTAGAGGAGTCAAATACTAGGGGGCATAGGTTTAAGGTGCGAGGGCAAGGTTTAGAGGAGATGTACGAGGTAAGTTTTTTACACAGAGGGTAGTGGGTGCCTGGAACTCGCTGCAGAAGGAGGTGGTGGAAGCAGGGACGATAGTGATATTTAAGGGGCATCTTGACAAATACATGAATAGGATGGGAATAGAGGGATACGAACCCAGGAAGTGTAGCAGATTTTAGTTTAGACGGACAGCATGGTCGGCACGGGCTTGGAGGGCCGAAGGGCCTGTTCCTGTGCTGTACTTTTCTTTGTTCTTTGTTCTAATACAGGTGCTTTACAAGAAAACACATCCTCACGAAGGCTGGTTCGAAAAGGGACCATCACCTCAAAACAAAATATAGGGTCCAGGATTCTCAAACCTTTCCCGCAGGTGGGATCTTCTTGTCCAACTGAAGGTGACTCCTTGCTCCCCAGTGGCAGGGCTGGTAAGCCATGCAAAACACCATGGACTTTGGTGGGACCAGAATATCCTGTTGCCAGCCAATGGCAAGCCGCCTCTGCTGCAGAAAAACACACTGTGGTGGGGGGTGGGGGTGGAGTGGATGGGGGATGTGGAAGGGGGGGGAACCCCAGCCAAGGTCTATGCCCCAAACACGCATATGATTTACACTCCCCACCGTTTCAAATTTAGATTAACATGAGGAGAATGCAGTTTGGACTATAGATTAGGACCAAAATGACCCACAGCAGAAACTACCTACAGTAAGAGAAGCACCAACAGAAGTAGTAGCAGCCTTCTCCTCACTGATCTGCTGCTCTGCAGTGTGTCTGCAAAAGATGCAGTTAAGATGTTGTAAAAGTGGAATAATCATTGATTCTAACCAGTTAAGTGTTTACCTCACAGAGCTAATGGACGTTTGTTCATAAAAACGTTTTGATTTGATTTATTATTGTCGTATGTATTAGTATGCAGTTGAAAGTATTGTTTCTTGCATGCTGTACAAACAATGCATACCATACATAGGGAAGGAAGGAGAGACTGCAAAATATAATGTTACAGTTATAGCAAGGTGTAGAGAAAAGATCAACTTAATACGAGGTAGGTCCATTCAAAAGTCTGATGGCAGTAGATGTTGCTATATTTATCTGGTTATAAATATGGCAGTCAATATGGTCGCCTTCCTTAATCATAATTATGTTTGCTCTAGAGTCGCCAGGTATCTTTCAATACCGCTACAAGGTTCAAACCCGAATACTGATCAAAGAACCAATACACCAGTTAGTTAGTTCAAAGTCAATACTATTTTTAGTTACACACACAGCAATATCTACTCATGCACAAAATACTACAAACTAAACTATCTCTAACGCTGACGCCTACACTTAACTTTGGGTGCCCACTCAGTCAGAGGAACAATGGCCGTTGTTCGGAGCTGAGGTCGTTGTGTTCGAAATGGTACAGGAGAACAGCTAAGGTCGTCCATCTGGTAGCAAGCGTTGATCTTGGACTTACTTGCTTCTGGTGCAGCTGGTGGACGGGTCTCTCTGCTTTGAGAGCCGAGTCCAAGAGAGTGATTCTCTCTCAGGGTCTTCTTCTTATACCCGAAGGGGCTTCGCGCGCTTTTGGGTGGGCCTTGAACTTGGCCCTGCTTAATTGGGCCGTATCTTATTCACTCGTATTGATCTTGACCAACAAACGGGTGGGTGCCCTGATGGCTGGGCATGTCCGACATGGCCGTTGGCCTTGCTTTGTTTACTCTTCGGTTTGGGGAACTGGCGCCGGGGTGTCTGGAGCTAGATCGGTTGCTTGAGTGTCTTTCCTTTGTTCCCGGAGATGGGCCATCAATATGTTAATTGACCTACAGTTTCAGTCTCGTCTGGGAGTTGCCTTCTCCAATATGCGTACAGGCTCTTTGCCTGCTTGCTTTCTTAACATTGTCCATATTTCCCTGCAATCATTGTGATCATCCATTTTGTATTCTGGAAGTGGCCATTCCAGATGGCTACATAGAGAAGAAGTTGGTATATGACCTCAAACCTTGGTATCTTTTTCCAGACGGAAGAAGGTGGAAGAGAGTATGCCCGGGGTGCATGGGGTGCTCAATTATGCTGGCTGCCTTTCCAAGGCAGCAGGAATTGTAGACAGAGTCAAAGGATGGGAGGCTGGTTTGCGTGATGGAATGGGCTACATTCACAACCTTTTGCAATTTCCTGCGGTCTTGGGTAGAGCAGGATCCATTCCAAGCTGTGATACAACCAGAAAGAATGCTTTCTATGGTGCATCTGTAGAAGTTGGTGAGAGTCATCGGTGACATGCCAAATTTCCTTCGTCTTCTGAGAAAGTAGTCATTGGTGGGCTTTCTTAACTATAGTGTCGGCATGGGGGGGGGGGGGGGGGGGGGGAGACCAGGACAGATTGATGGTGATCTAGACACATAAACACTTGAAGCTCTCGACCCTTTCTACTTTGTTACCATTGATGTAGACAGGGGCATGTTTTCCACTATGCTTCCTGAAGTCAATGACAATCTCCTTTGTTTTGTTGACATTGAGGGAGAGATTATTGTCATCGCACCAGTTCACCAGATTCTCTATCTTATTCCTGTACTCTGTCTCGTCATTGTGTGAAATCCGACCCACTGCTGTGGTGTCATCAGCAAATTTGAAAATCGAGTTGGAGGGGAATTTGGCCACACAGTCATAGGTGTATAAGGAGTACAGTAGGGGGCTGAGTGTTGAGGATGATCGTGGAGGAGGTGTGTTGCCTATCCTTACTGATTGTGGCCTATGGGTTAGAAAGTTCAGGATCCAGTCGCAGAGGGAGGAGCCGAGGCCAAGGCCATGGAGTTTGGAGATGAGTTTCGTAGGAATTATGGTGTTGGAGGCTGAGCTGTAGTCGATGAATAGGAGTCTGACATAGGTGTCTTTGTTATCTAGATGCTCCAGGGTAGAGTGCAGGGCCATGGAGATGGTGTCTGCTGTGGATCTGTTGTAGCGATAGGCTAACTGTAGTGGATAAATGCAATCCGGGAGGCTCGGGTTGATTCGTGCCATGACTAACCTTTCGAAGCACTTCATGATGATGGATGTCAGAGCCACTGGACGATAGTCATTAAGGCACGCTGCTTGGCTTTTTTTGGTACAGGGATGATGGTCAACTTCTTGAAGCAGAAAAGGACCCGAGATTGTTGTAAAGTGAGGTTGAAGATGTCTGCAAATGCCCCCGCCAGCTGATCCGCGCAAGGCCTGAGTGCCCGTCCGGGTACCCCATCTTGGCCAGTGGCTTTCCGTGCATTGACCTTCGAGAAGGCTGCTCTGACATCTAGAACATAGAACATAGAACATTACAGCGCAGTACGGGCCCTTCGGCCCTCGATGTTGCGCCGACCTGTGAAACCATCTGAAGCCTATCTGACCTACACTATTCCATATTCATCCATATGTCTATCCAGTGACCACTTAAATACCCTTAAAGTTGGCGAGTCTACTACTATTGCAGGCAGGGCGTTCCACACCCCTACTACTCTCTGAGTAAAGAAACTGCCTCTGACATCTGTCCTATATCTCTCACCCCTCAATTTAAAGCTATGTCCCCTCGTGTTGGTCATCACCATCCGAGGAAAAAGACTCTCACTGTCCACCCTATCTAACCCTCTGACTATCTTATATGTCTCTATTAAGTCACCTCTCAGCCTTCTCCTCTCTAACGAAAACAACCTCAATTCCCTGAGCCTTTCCTCGTAAGACCTTCCCTCCATACCAGGCAACATCCTAGTAAATCTCCTCTGAACCCTTTCCAAAGCTTCCACATCCTTCCTATAATGTGGTGACCAGAACTGCACGCAGTACTCCAGGTGTGGCCGCACCAGAGTTATGTACAGCTGCAGCATGACCTTGTGGTTCCGAAACTCAATCCCCCTGCTTATAAAGGCTAGCACACCATATGCCTTCTTAACAGCCCTATTAACCTGGGTGGCAACTTTCAGGGATTTATGTACCTGGATGCCGAGATCTCTCTGTTCATCCACACTACCAAGAATCTTGCCATTAGCCCAGTACTCTGCATTCCTGTTACTCCTTCCAAAGTGAACCACCTCACACTTTTCCGCATTAAACTCCATCTGCCACCTTTCAGCCCAGCTCTGCAGCTTATCTATGTCCCTCTGTATCCTATAACATCCTTCAGCACTATCCACAACTCCACCGACCTTCGTGTCATCTGCAAATTTACTAACCCATCCTTCTACACCCTCTTCCAGGTCATTTATAAAAATGACAAACAGCAGTGGCCCCAAAACAGATCCTTGCGGTACATCACTAGTAACTGAACTCCAGGATGAACATTTGCCATCAACCACCACCCTCTGTCTTCTTTCAGCTAGCCAATTACTGATCCAAACCGCTAAATCACCTTCAATCCCATACTTCCTTATTTTCTGCAATAGCCTACCGTGGGGAACCTTATCAAACGCCTTACTGAAATCCATATACACCACATCAACAGCTTTACCCTGATCCACCTGTTTGGTCACCTTCTCAAAAAACTCAATAAGGTTTGTGAGACATGACCTACCCTTCACAAAACCGTGTTGAGTATCGCTAATCAACTTGTTCTTTTCAAGATGATTATAAACCCTATCTCTTATAACCTTTTCCAACATTTTACCCACAACCGAAGTAAGGCTCACAGGTCTATAATTACCAGGGTTGTCTCTACTCCCCTTCTTGAACAAGGGGACAACATTTGCTATCCTCCAGTCTTCCGGCACTATTCCTGTCGACAAAGACGACATAAAGATCAAGGACAAAGGCTCAGCAATCTCCTCCCTGGCTTCCCAGAGAATCCTAGGATAAATCCCATCTGGCCCAGGGGACTTATCTATTTTGACATTTTCTAAAATTGCTAACACCTCCTCCTTTTGAAACTCAATTCCATCTAGCCTGGTCGACTGAACCCGAGTGTTCTCCTCGACAACATTGTCTTTCTCCAGTGTAAACACTGACGAAAAATATCCATTTAATGCTTCCCCTATCTCTTCTGATTCCACACACAACTTTCCACTACTATCCTTGATTGGCCCTAATCTTACTCGAGTCATTCTTTTGTTCCTGATATACCTATAGAAAGCCTTAGGGTTTTCCTTGATCCTATCCACCAACGACTTTTCGTGTCCTCTTCTCGCTCTTCTTAACTCTCCCTTTAGGTCCTTCCTGGCTAACTTGTAACGCTCAAGTGCCCTAACTGAGCCTTCATGTCTCATCCTAACATAAGCCTTCTTCTTCCTCTTGACAAGTGCTTCAACTTCCTTAGTAAACCACGGCTCCCTTGCTCGACAACTTCCTCCCTGCCTGACAGGTACATACTTATCAAGGACACGCAGTAGCTGTTCCTTGAAAAAGCTCCACATTTCGATTGTACCCATCCCCTGCAGTTTCCTTCCCCATCCTATACCTCCTAAATCTTGCCGAATAGCATCATAATTGCCTTTCCCCCAGCTATAATTCTTGCCTTGCGGTATATACCTATCCCTGCCCATTGCTAAAGTAAACATAACCGAGTTGTGATCACTATCACCAAAGTGCTCACCTACATCTAAATCTAACACCTGGCCGGGTTCATTACCCAGTACCAAATCCAATGTGGCCTCGCCCCTTGTTGGCCTGTCTACATACTGTGTCAGAAAACCCTCCTGCACACACTGCACAAAAACTGACCCATCTATAGTACTCGAACTATAGTATTTCCAGTCAATATTTGGAAAGTTAAAGTCCCCCATAACAACTACCCTGTTACTCTCGCTCCTGTCAAGAATCATCTTTGCAATCCTTTCCTCTACATCTCTGGGACTATTCGGAGGTCTATAGACAACTCCCAACAGGGTGACCTCTCCTCTACTGTTCCTAACCTCGGCCCATACTGCCTCAGTAGACGAGTCCTCAAGCGTCCTTTCTACCGCCGTAATACTTTCCTTGATTAACAATGCCACACCCCCCCCTCTTTTACCATCTTCTCTGTTCTTACAGAAACATCTAAATCCTGGAACCTGCAACAACCATTCCTGTCCCTGCTCTACCCATGTCTCCGAAATCGCCACAACATCGAGATCCCAGGTACCAACCCATGCTGCAAGCTCACCCACCTTATTCCGGATGCTCCTGGTGTTGAAGTAGACACACTTCAAACCAGCGTCCTGCTTGCCGTTGCCCTCTTTCGAACTTTTAACCCTATCCCTGACCTCACTACTCTCAACATCCTGTACACTGGGACTACAATTTAGGTTCCCATCCCCCTGCTGAATTAGTTTAAACCCCCCCGAAGAGCACTAGCAAATCTCCCTCCCAGGATATTGGTACCCCTCTGGTTCAGGTGAAGACCATCCTGTTTGTAGAGGTCCCACCTACCCCAGAATGAGCCCCAATTATCCAGGAAACCAAAACCCTCCCTCCTGCACCATCCCTGTAGCCACGTGTTCAACTCCTCTCTCTCCTTATTTCTTATTTCGCTAGCACGTGGCACGGGTAACAACCCAGAGATAACAACTCTGTTTGTTCTAGCTCTCAGCTTCCACCCTAGCTCCCTGAATTTCTGTCTCAAATCCCCATCTCTCTTCCTACCTATGTCGTTGGTACCTATGTGGACCACGACTTGGGGCTGCTCCCCCTCCCCCTTAAGGATCCCAAAAACACGATCAGAGACATCACGAACCCTGGCACCTGGGAGGCAACACACCAACCGTGAGTCTCTTTCGTTCCCACAGAACCTCCTGTCTGTTCCTCTAACTATGGAGTCCCCAATGATAAGTGCTCTGTTCCTCTTCTCCCTTCCCTTCTGAGCAACAGGGACAGACTCTGTGCCAGAGACCTGCGACCTATTGCTTACCCCTGGTAAGTCGTCCCCCGCAACAGTATCCAAAACGGTATACTTGTTATAGAGGGGAACGACCACAGGGGATCCCTGCACTGCCTGCCGGTTCCCTCTGCCTCCCCTGACGGTAACCCATCTACTTTCTTCTTTTACCTGAGGTGTGACTACCTCCCTATAACTCCTCACAATAACCTCCTCCGCCTCCCGAATGATCCGAAGTTCATCCAGCTCCAGCTCCAGGTCCCTAATGCGGCTCTCGAGGAGCTGGAGTTGGGTGCACTTCCCGCAGATGTAGTCAGAAGGGACACGAGAGGTGACCCTTTCCTCCCACATTCTGCAGGAGGAACATTCAACTGCCCTAGCCTCCATTCCCACTGAACTAACTTCCCAACTACTGAAATGGAGATCTGCATGGAGATCTCCGATACAAGTTCATCTGAGGCTTCTGGGATGGAGGGCTTGCTCTCACTGACCTCTTGTTCAAAGTGTGCATAGAATGCGTTGAGCTCATCAGGTAGCGGTGCATTGGAGTGGGTAATTTTACATGCCTTCATTTTGTAGCCCGTTATATCTTGCAGACCTTGCCATAGTCGGCGGGGGTCCCTGTGGCTAGCCTGGGACTCGAGCTTGGTCCGGTACTGTCTTTTGGCATCTTTGATGGATCTCCTTAGATCATATCTGGCTTTCTTGTATAGGTCAGAGTCGCCTGACTTGAACGCCTCAGACCTAGACTTCAGCAAGCAGTGGATATCCCTGTTCATCCAGGGTTTCCGGTTCCCTGGGGTTTAGATAATTGAGTGGTTGTGCTTAGCCTCAATAAGATGGTCATAAGACAGCTAGTGGAATAGAGATAATGTAATTAATGGGAGGAGCCAGATTTGCAGCAAGTAGTTCAGTTTTAAGTCTACCAAAGACAAGACTTGTAGGTTATGCCTGGAAAGGATCTCTCTCCTTTGCTGAAAGCAACTCCCTACACAGAAGACAGCAAATATCTTGATGGCTTTTGACCTGTAATGGACTTTGCTTAATTGCAGATAGAAAAGGTATAACTTAGAAGTTAAAGTGTTTCCTTTTAATGTTAAGAATTGCCTAACTGCTAATTGTAAGCTATTTTATGTGATGTTATTGGAGTTCGTCCTGTGTTAAGAATGAAGTTTGTTTTAATACACAAAAATCCCTGTTTGAATTTGGCAGAATTGATGGGGTTTCTCATACAGTTTCCCAATATACATTGGGGTCTGGTCCAGTATCCTAATAACAGAATGCAGCTCTCAGGTAGCGATACCCACTGAACAAGTTTTATGGCAGAAGATAAGCTACATGGATATATCTGAGCACCAATACCTGAGGAGGTTCAGGGTATCCTGTCAGGTGGTCAACTCCTGAAATAATATCTTTGCCAAGTGGATCTGGTGGGTAAGCATTTCCTGTAGCTGCTAAAGACAGCATCATCCTTAAACATCTTGCCACTTGGGTGTTCCAGTGATCTGAATAAGGTATTTGTGGAGTCTTCCAATCTGCTGCCCAGAAATACATTTTGCTGATCACTGACCAAGGACAGGAATTCTGTGACAATTCTAATTATTGAGACAAAGGCCTGAAGCATCATGGCCCTGCAATCTCTCTTTAAAGGTGCACAGTGCAGCGTTGGCTAGTTAAATGCATGGCTCAAAGGTTGATGTGGAAGAAATAGGTTTTGATTCATGGGGCATTGGTACAAATACTGGGGATCGTAAGGGCTGTACCATTAGGATGGTCTTCAGCTGAGTCGCATACCAAGGCGGTACAGATGACTTAAAACCAAATACTTGGGGCAGGGATTGGGAATCGAGAGTGGGAAGAAGTGATAAATTAAAGAATGAAGACAAGGCAAGAGAGCAAGTTCGAAATAAGGGAAATGATCATTAGAGTGTGATAGGAAAGGATCATTTTTACAGATGCATCATAGAAACCATCCTCTTTGGCTGCATCACAGCCTGGTATGGCAACTGCTCGGTACAAGATCATAAGTTCATAAGGTCATAAGACATAGGAGCAGAATTATGCCATTCAGCCCATCAAGTCTGCTCCTCCATCCTATAATGGCTGATATGTTCCACATCTTCTGACCTCATTCTGCCCTAATTTTGTCGCTAAACCTCTGTTTCTCGGAACATGTCGCCATATTCCTTCTGCTCACCTCCACTGTAATCTCTACCCATGCCTTCTTGTTCTCTGAGGTAGGCTTTATTCAGGTATTGTGAATCAGTTGGGCAATTTCTTCTTCTGTTAAAATACCTGGACAATCTTTAACTTTCATCCAAGAAGGGTCCCTTTAAATGTTTCATCTGAAATAGCTGCTTCCACTAATTTGTCAGGAAACCTGGAAGACAGATGCTAGTGTCGAGGCAAGGTTCAAAAGCCACTGACAAACATGCTGCCAAAATCTCTGAATTCCCAATGCTCATAGAATCCCCCCTGCCAGCCTATCCAGCAGATAAAATGTGTCTGGAATTGAAGACCACATCAGCAGGGATAGAATTTAAAATCTGGCAGAATGACCACCTGGACTATCATTTTGATTCCGAAACTTTGTGATAACTGTTGATGAGATAGATCCTGACAGTTCATAGTTGTGATTGGATTACTCTGACACACTCTAATTATCATAAAATAGCTGATTGAGAGTTAGCTGGGATCTTAAAGGAAAGATCGTAAAGAGCCAGATATGTTAACCATGTAATTTTTCATAAAAAGTGTTTTATGTTAACTATCAGTGGTTACGTGGAAATTCCAACAAGGAAACCCGCCCAACTATTCCAAATTGATGTTTAATTCAAGTAGTAGTTTTATTCTCATATCTGTTTATCCTCAGTAGAACAATGAACAACATCCACAAAAACAGGAACAATCCAACCAAGCCAATTACCGTCCCATCAGTCTACTCTCATTCATCAGCAATGTGAGGGAAGGTGGCTCAACCACCTTAAGCTGCTTCCTGAATTACATTCCTTCCATCATAAGGTCAGAAGTGGGGATGTTCAGTGTTGGTGTTCGCACAATGTTCAGTATCATTCGCGATACCTCAGATACTAAGCTATCTGTAGCCAAATGCAGCAAGACGTGGCAATTCATTTTTGTATCATCCAAGTGCCAAGCAATGGACATCTCCAACAAGAAAGGATCGAACCATCTCCCTTGGGATTCATTGGCATTACCATCATTGAATCCCCATTGACAACATCCTGGGGATTATCATAATCAGAAACGTAATTGAACCAGCCATATAAATGTGACTATAGAGCAGATCAGAGGCTAAGAATTCTGTGATGAGTAATTCATCTCCTAACTCCCCAAAGCCTGTCCACTGTCTACAAGGCACAAGTCAGGAGTGTAATGGAATGCGCTCCACATACATGGATGAGTGCAGCTTCAACAGCACTCAAGAACCTCCATACAAAGCAGCCTGCTTGATTGGCACCCGATCCACCATCTTAAAATGTTCACTTCTTCTACCACTGATGCGCAATGCTAGCAGTGCACTCCATATACAAGAGGCACGCAGGAACTCAGACAGCCTCCTTTCACCTTCCAAACCACGATCTCTACCACCTAGAAGGACAAAGCATCAGATGGATGGTAATAGCACCATCTGGAAGTTCCTCGGTAAACCTCGTACTATCCTGAGGTGGAACATGTCATAATTTCCTGGAACTTCCTTCCGTCCAGCACTGTGGGTGTTCCTACAATGCATGGGTTGCAGCTGTTTAAGAAGGTGGCCCACCACCATCTTTTCAAAGGCAATTATGGCTGGGCAAAAAATGGTGGCCTTGACAGCGACATCCACATCCTGAGAAAGTGTAGATAAGTTGAAAAACTAATGTAAATAAGGCCAATAAACTTCTACAATCAATGTAATAACTGTTAAGACACAAGAGCACAGTTTAAATAATTGCCTCCCACAGATATCACTTTCACCCATTTTGTAGGCACACAGGAACCTACCAATTTGTTGGCTATATTTGTGATGTGGAGATGCCGGCGTTGGACTGGGGTGAGCACAGTAAGAAGTCTTACAACACCAGGTTTAAAGTCCAACAGGTTTGTTTCAAACACGAGCTTTCGGAGCACGGCTCCTTCTTCAGGTGAATGGAAAGGCTTGTTCCAGAAATGTTTATATTTCTGGAACATATCTGACTGTGTCTATATAAACATTTCTGGAACAAGCCTTTCCATTCACCTGAAGAAGGAGCCGTGCTCCGAAAGCTCGTGTTTGAAACAAACCTGTTGGACTTTAAACCTGGTGTTGTAAGACTTCTTACTGGGCTATATTTGTGGCAGTGATTGGGCCTCAAGCTCGTTTCTTTAGGCTACACCCTCCAGCAAAATAAATAATTTGTGCATAAGGTGGCCTTGAAGCCAACCTTGGGATTGTCACAGCTGAGGGCTGGTTTAGCTCACTGGGCTAAATCACTCGCTTTTAAAGCAGACCAAGCAGGCCAGCAGCACGGTTCGATTCCCGTACCAGCCTCCCCTGACAGGTGCCGGAATGTGGCGACTAGGGGCTTTTCACAGTAACTTCATTGAATCCTACTCGTGACAATAAGCGATTTTCATTTCATTTCTTTCATTGGCTTCAAAGATGTGCAGGTCAGGTGGATTGGCCAGGCTAAATTGCCCCTTAGTATCCAAAAGGTGAGGTGGGGTTATGGGGATAGGATGGGCCCTGACCCCAGGTAGGGTGCTCTTTCAGAGGGTAGGTGCAGACTCGATGGGCCGAATCGCCTCCTTCTGCCTGTAGGGATTCTCTGATTCTATGCTAGACGCAATGAGAAAATGCTATTATATAAAAGCAGTTCAAAACAGCTAAGGGCAAAGTCAAACTGGCATTTCCTTTAAAGAAAGTAGCAATACCTAAAATACCTTTTAGCTTTTATGTGCTTGCAATTGTGTTGATACAGTATCTTGGTGATGTCATAGATATTATTTTGGTTTCTAAAAGGTGTGTGATAAGGGGTGGAATTTTACATTTTCTCCCTTGGGCAGGATTTCCCAATCCCACCAAAGCCAATGGACTTTTGAATGCCTCACCACATTTTACAGCCCTTCCCTGTTGCAATGTGGATCAAACTTTCCACCAAAAACTCCTTAAATAATCACATATTCATCCTCAAGCAATTTAGGTGTGAAGGAGTAAATGGAGTTACTATATTAATTGGCTGAATGGTTGGAAACAAGGCATCAATATGTATAAGGGTAATAATTCTAACCAAACATTGGTTAAGTAATAAAAAGACATGTCAGAAGCACTGTTTTCAAAGGTGACGTTTTCAGACAGGTGCAATGGAGGCGTAGAAACTGGGAGAATGGGATGGAAGCCTTACATGGAGCAGGGTATGAGGAGCTCTAGTCAAGGTAGCGCGGGAGTTGGTGGGTTTGTAATGAATATTGATATCAGTCTATCACTAGAAATGGCGACAGAGAGGTCAAGGAAAAGAGCTAAAGTGTTGGAGATGGACCATATCAAGGTCAGAGAAGGGTGGAAATTGAAGCAAATATTGATACAGTTTTTGCTAGTCTAGATGAGAGCATGAAGTGGTACCAATACAGTCATAAATTACCAGGAAAGGAGTTGTGGGAGAGGGCCTGAGTACGACTGGAACTAGGAGTGTTACACATAACCCACAAATGACAGGTATAACCGGGGTCCATGCAGGTACCCGTAGTCACACCTTTTATTTGCAAGAAGTGAGACAAATCTACCTCCACCTAAAATATCAATGGTACCGCCTCCATCACCTTCTGAGGCAGCAGGTTCCCAAGTTGCACAACACTCTGAGAAAAACAATTTCTCCTCATCTCTGTCCTGAAAAGGTGACCACTAATTAAAAACAGTGCCCCCTAGTTTCTGGACTCACCAACTAGAGGAAATATCCTTTCCATGTCCACCTTATTTAGACCATTCAGGATCTAATTACTTCGATCAAGTCACAGTCTAAACTCCAGTGGAAACAGGCTCAGCCTGTCTAACCTTTCCCCATAGGACTTCCCACTCATTCCGAATAACAATCTGGTAATCATCCTTCGTACCACCTCAAATGAATTACATCCTGGCTTAAATAATGAGATAAAAACTGCAACCAATTCAAGATGAAGTCTCACCAATGCCCTCACCAATGAGGCTTAAACCTTTATGTTTATGTTCAATCCCTCTTGTAATAAAGGATAGAATTCCATTAGCCCTCTTAAGTACTTGTTATTATAGAATTTACAGTGCAGAAGGAGGCCATTCGGTCCATCGAGTCTGCACCGGCTCTTTGAAAGAGCACCCTACCCAAGCCCTATCCTATCCCCATAACCCAGTAACCCCACCCAACACTCAGGGCAATTTTGGACACTAAGGGCAATTTAGCATGGCCAATCCACCTAACCTGCACATCTTTGGACTGTGGGAGGAAGCCGGAGCACCCGGAGGAAACCCACGCACGCACGGGGAGAACGTGCAGACTCCGCACAGACAGTGATCCAAGCCAGGAATAGAACCTGGGACCCTGGAGCTGTGAAGCAATTGTGCTAACCACCATGCTACCGTGCTGCCCTGTTGTACCTGCATATTAACTTACTAGCACACTAGAACACCTGGATTATTCTGTACCTCAGAATTCTGCAACTTTACTCTATTTCAGGAATATTCTACCTTTTTACTCTTCCTGTCTGCCAAAATGAACAACTTCACATTTTTCTAATTATACTCCATCTGCCAGATCCTTGCCCACTCACTCAACCTATCTATATCTGCCTTCAACCCCCTTATGCCTTCTTCACAACATACTTTTTTACCTATCTTTATATCGCCTGTAAATGTAACTACCATGCCTTCACTAGTCTCACAAAAGGCATTGATATAAATTGTAAAACATTGAATGCCCAGCACACACTCCTGTGGGATTCCATTTGTCACATGCTGCCAACCCAGAAAAGACCCCATTTATGTATATTCTCTGTTTTCTGAAAGCCAAACTGATGAAACCATCAATCACCAGACAGTGTTTCCGATATGAATCTAGGACTTTAATCGACCTTACTACAGAGCCAGCCTGTTACCCGTTGATGAACTCTCAGTGAACGCAGGCTGACTCTGGACAAGAGTATTTATACAGCAGCACAAGGGGGAGGAGTCATGGGTGGAGCCAAGGGTGGAGCCCTGTACAAGCTCCTGAGAATCCCCAGAGCTACTCGCCCTAGTGGTCGGACTAACGCTACTGCCTCTTACAAGACATGTGTGACTATCATGTTAAATTCACCCACATTCACCCCCTGCAAAAAAATCAAGTCCGGCGGGGGTGGTGGTTTTACAAAGTCAAGTCTGTCGGTGGTCGAATTGTCCGCTGTGATCTGCGGAGCACCGGGGTTGCAGCCTCTGGCTGGATGGGTGTGTGTACTGGGGTACGATGGCGGACTCCAGGGAGGGTTGTATCCGAGCTTATATACTCTCGTGGTTCGACCGGGGACTGGGGGCTGGGCCGGCGCGGCATGTGCGCGGAAACTGGTGGAGCTGAACTCGCTGGGCGCGGGACGGCAGCATGGGGTGTAGGGTGAGAGGTCCTTCTGTGGGGGTAGAGGGGGCGCTGGATCCGGCGGGTTGCCAGATCCCGGAGGGATACCGTGTCCCCTGACGGCTGTCAGGGAACGCGACGAATGCGTACTGGGGGTTGGAGTGGAGCAGGCGCACCTTTTCAACAAGGGGGTCGGTTTTGTGTGCCCCTGACGTGTTCCTAAGAAGTACGGGGCCCAGTGTCCTCAGCCATGCCGGAAGTGAGACCCCCTTGGTAGTGTCCCTGAAAAAATGAAGAGCCTCTCGTGACGGGGACTGATTGGTCGCTGTGCAACAAAGGGACTTAATAGCGTGAAGCGCTTCTGGGAGGACTTCCTACCACTGGGAGACTTGGAGCCTTTCTAGACCGGGAGGGTCAGTAGGACGGTCTTCCAGACCGTCGCGTTCTCCCTCTCCACCTGCTCGTTCCCCCTGGGGTTGTAGCTGGTAGTCCTGCTCGAGACAATGCCCTTGTCGAGCAGGTACTGACGCAGCTCGTCACTCATAAAGGATGAACCCCGGTCGCTGTGTATGTAGCTGGGGAAACCAAACAGGGTGAAGATGCTATGCAGGGCCCTAATGACTGTGTGGGAGGTCATGTCGGGGCACGGGATAGCGAATAGGAAACAGGAGAACTCGTTCTACGGCGTTTAAAAAGTAAACGTTCTTGTTAGTTGAGGGGAGTGGCCCTTTGAAATCAATCGTGAGGCATTCAAAGGGCCTAGAAGCCTTTGACCAGGTGGGCCCTGTCTGGTCTATAGAAGTGCGGTTTGCACTCCGCACAGATCGGGCAGTCCCTGGTGACCGCTTTTTACCTCCTCGTTGGAGAAAGGCAGGTTTTCGGGCCCTGATGTAGTGGGCGAGCAGAGGTGACCCCCGGGTGGCAAGAGGTCATTGTGGATGACTTTCAACCGGTCAATCTGCGCGCTGGCGCATGTCCCGCAGGATAGAGCATCCGGAGGCACGTTGCAGCTTCACGGGTCGATACTTAATGTCGTAATTGTAGGTTGAGAGTTCAATCCTCCACCTCAGAATTTTGTCGTTTTTAATTTTGCCCCTTTGCGAGTTGTAGAACATGAAGGCAACCGATCTTTGGTCGGTAATGAGGGTGAACCTCCTACCTGCGAGGTAGTGCCTCCAGTAACGGATAGCCTCCACAATGGCTGTGCTTCTTTCTCGACTGAGGAGTGTCGGAGTTCTGAAGCGGGATAGGGTATGGGAGAAAATGCGACCTGGTCTCCCTGCCTGATTTAAAATGGCTCCAAGAGCTACCTCTGAGGCTTCGCTCTCTACCTGGAATGAGTGGATTCATCAACCGCCCTCATGACCGCTTTGGCGATGTCCTCCTTGATGCCGTCGAAGACCTGGCGTGCCTCGGCTGACAGGGGAAATTGGTGGTCCTAAGAGTGGCCGGGCTTTGTCGACTATTGAGGGACCCATGGGCGTAGTAGGAAAAGAAACCCAAGCACCGTTGAGGGCGTGGGGCAATGGGGGAGGGGGAGTTCTAAGCATACGGTCCGGGTCGGGGCCCAGGACTCGTTTTCCCGACATAGTCGAGGATGGCTAGTCTGGTGTGCGGAAAACATATTTCTCCTTGTTATACGTGAGATTCAGTTTCTGTGCCCTCTGGAGGAAAACGGTGGAGGTTGGCTGTTGTTGTCCTGCTGGTCATAGCCGCAGATGGGACATTGTCCAAGTACGGAAACGTGACCCGCAGCCCGTACTGGTCACCATTCGGTCCATTGCTCGTTGGAACACCGAGACCCCATTCGTGACGCCGAAAGGGACCCGGAGGAAATGGAAGAGGCGGCCATCGGCCTCAAATGCCGTGTAGTGGCGGTCCTCCGGGTGGATTGGGAGCTGGGTCGTATGCAGACTTCAGATCCACCGTGGAAAAGAGCCGGTACTGGGCGATCTGGTTTACCATGTCTGCAATCCTGGGGAGGGGATACGCGTCGAGGAGCATAAATGTATTCATGGTCTGACTATAGTCGAAACCATGCGGAATTTTTCCCCGGTCTTAACGTGAGCTCTCCAGGGGACTATTGCTGGCCCTCTATAATCCCCTCACTGAGAAGCCTTCGGACCTCTGCTCTGATAAATACCCTATCCTGCAGGCTATACCGCCTGCTACGAGTGGCTACGGGTTTACAGTCCTTTGTGAGATGGCGAAGGGGGGGGGGGGGGGGGATTCGCAACGTAGCGAGGCTGCAGATAGTGAGTTGGGGCAGGGGCCCGCCGAAGCTGAGGGTGAGGCTCTTGAGGTTACATTGAAAGTCTAGGTCTAATAAGAGTGGCGCTCAGAGGTTGGGCAAACGTAGGAGTTTGAATTTTGTGTAGCTAGCGCCTCGGATTGTGCGTCTGTCGCGGCGGTGGCGCCCCTGGATTGGACGAATGGGAGCCTGAAGCGGAGCGAGATAGTTTGCTGCACGGGGAAAACGGGGAGCGAACAGCGTCTTACCAGGTCTGGATGTATGAAGCTCTAGTGCTCCTGGAGCGAAGAGGCATGTCGTTTTGTACCCGTTGATTCGGCCTCTGCCATCGAACTTCGCAAGATGCTTAGGGCTCGTGATTGGTCCAGAGTGACTGCGCTGAGTTGCGGGTAGTCGGCGGCTCGATCAGCTGTGCTGGAGTGGCCCCCGTGATGACTGTCCTCTGAGTTCATTGTCATATTCTTCCGATGAGTTGTCCAAGCGTGGAGATTGCAGGTCGGGACCGTGGATCGACCGTGGCGGGCGGCGAGGAAATGGCGTCCAAAGATGGCGGCCCCCATGAGTCGCACGTGGCGGCCGCGTGGTGGAGGTTGCCAGATGGCTGCCCCCATGATCGCACGGGCTGGAGGGCGCGGAGTCGGGGCATAGGCCGCAGCGTTTGGGTCCGCGGGCCTGTGGGTGAGGGGAGCGTTACTTTGTGCCACTGGGGAGTTGGAAAGCTGGGGCCCTTTTAGCGAGGCACACTCTTGCGTAATGGCCCTTTCTGCCGCAGCTGCTGCATGTCGCATTGCGGGCCGGGCAGTGCTGCCACGGGTGCTGGTTCTGGCCACAGAAATGGCAGGCTGGAGCAGCATAGTGGCTGGCTGGAGCAGCATGGTGGCTGGCTGGGGCAGCATGGCGGCTGGGCAGCCGCGTAGCACAGGCCTGGGGGAGTCGCTGGTCAGGGGCCCATGATTGGGTTGCGGGGTCCGCGGGGAATGAGTTAAGGCTGCGGAAGGAGACCTCCATCGTGGTTAGCAGCTTTACAGTCGTTTCTAAGTCTTGGGCCCCCTTTTCCAGCAATCGTTGGCGCACATAATTAGATCTGAGGCCCGCTACAAAAACATCGCGTACAGCAAGTTCTCTGTGTTCAGCCACGGTAACCGTTTGATAATTACAGTCATTGGACAAATTATTGAGTTCCCTTAGAAATTCGGCGAGTGATTCTGTAGGCCGCTGGTGGTGAGTCGTGAACACATGGCGTGCGTAAACTTCGTTAATGGGCCTCACTTATATCTTATCGACTACTGCTAGCGCTGCAGTATATGAACCGGCCGAGTTTAGTTGTGTAGAGATTCTGTGGCTCACCTTCGCATGCAGTAGACTTAACTTCTGTTCCTCTGTCGTTTCAGCTGTGCTCCCTTCTGCCAGGTAGGCCTTGAAGCACCACAGCCAGTGGGAGAAGATTTCTTTTGCCTCTGCATCCTGCGGGTCGAGTTCCAGGCGTCCAGGCTTGAGGGCTGATTCCATGATCGATCTTGACTGTTCTTAAGTCGATTAAATTGATGGAACCATCAATTCACCAGACATGTGTTTCTGATATGAATCTAGGCTTTAATCGACTTACTACAGAGCCAGCCTGTTACCCGTTGATGAACTCTCAGTGAACTGCAGGCTGACTCTGGACATGGGTATTTATACAGCAGCACTGGGGGAGGAGTCGTGGGTGGAGCCAAGGGTGGAGCCCTGTACAAGCTCCTGAGCATTCCCAGAGCTACTCCCCCTAGTGGTCGGATAACGCTACTGCGCTTACAAAGACATAGTGTGAGTTATCATGTTACATTCACCACACAAACAATCTCCTATCCAGCCTAATGTTACCGCCTACACCCTGAGCTTTTATTTTCCACAATAACCTGATTGCTATTATCGCGGGGCACAGTGGTTGCTGAGTGAGTGCTTGCTAAGAAGGGGAGCAAATTTTTTTAAAAACTTACTGTTGGGGCTTTCCAGCTGAATCCGGTCAGAGTGAGGACAGAGTGACTGCTGGGTATGTAGTAAAGCTTTAAATTGTTTGCGCGGGCCCATATCGTGCGGGGCGCAGTGGTTGCTGGTTAAGTGTTTTATTTTTACCTGTATTTAAGTTGGGCGGTTACCAAACCCATGACACTACACTTGTAGTGTTCCCCACCCTTCCACCTCCTGTAACCTAAGGGGTTGAGTGAATATCAGGTAAGCTTTCTTTCTTTTTCTTCCTTTTATCCGCAAGTTATCTAGGGGGGGATGGCAGGGAAGCCAGTGCAATGTTCCTTATGCAGAATGTTTGAGGTGAGGGACGCCGTCAGTGTCCTTGCTGATTTCACCTGTGGGAAGTGCACCCATCTACAGCTCCTCAGAAACCGCTTTAGGGAACTGGAGCTGGAGCTGAATGAACTTCGGATCATTCAGGAGGCAGAGGTGGTCACAGATAGTAACTTCGGGGATGTAGTTACTCCGAAGAAACAAGATAGATGGGTGATGGTAAGAGGGGCTGGGAGGATCCTCTGTGGTCGTTCCCCTCAGTAACAAGTATACCGCTTTGGATACCTGTTGAGGGGAATGACCTACCAGGGGTAAGCCACGGTGAATGGATCTCCAGCACTGAGTCTGTCCTGTGGCTCAGAAGGGAAGGAAGGAGAGAAGGAGAGCAATAGTTATTGGGGACTCGATAGTTAGAGGGATAGATAGACGGTTCTGGGGCAACGTAAGAGACTCATGGATGGTATGTTGCCTCCTGGGTGCCAGGGTCCGTGACGTCTTGGGCCGTGTTTTCAGAATCCTTAAGGGGGAGGGGGAACAGTCACAATTCGTGGCACACATCGGTACCAACGACATAGGTAAGGGACGGGGATTTAAAGCAGGAATTTAGGGAGCTAGGATGGAAGATGAGAGCCAGGACAAACCATGTTGTCATCTCTGGTTTGTTGCCGGTGCCACATGCAAGCTAGTTGAGGAAAAGGGAGAGAGTGCAGATAAATACGTGGCTGCAGGGATGGTGGAGGAGGGAGGGTTTCAGTTACGTGGATAATTGAAGCACATTCTGGGGAAGGTGGGACCTGTACGGACAGGACGCTTTGCACATGAACCAGAGGGGCACCAATATCTTGGGAGGGAAATTTGCTACGGCTCTTCGGGGGGCGGGGGGGATTCATTTGTCAGGGCGATGGGAAATCGAGCTGTCATCCAGAAGACAGTGTTGAGAGTAGTGAGGTACTGAGGAGGGTATCAAGGTCACAGGAGTGTACCAGCAGACAGGAAGGTGGGTTGAAGTGTGTCTACTTCAATGCAATGAGCATCCGGAATAAGGTAGGTGAACTTGGAGCGTGGATTGGTACCTGGAACCACGATGTTGTGGGCATTACGGAGACATGGTTAGAACAGGGACAGGAATGGTTGTTGGAAATTCGGGTATAGATGTTTCAGTAAGAGTAGGGAAGGTGGTAAAAGGGGTTGAGGAGTAGCATTGTTAATCAAGGATAGTTTAACGGCTGCAGAAAGGCAGTTCGAGGGGGATCTGCCTACTGAGGTAATATGGGCTGACGTTAGAAATAGGATAGGAGCGGTCACGTTGTTAGGGGTTTTCTATAGGCCCCTAAATAGTAATATAAATGTGGAGGAAGAAATTGCAAAACAGATTATGGATCGGTGTGGAGGTCTCAGGGTAGTTGTCGTGGGTGACTTTAACTTTCCAAATATTGATTGGAACCTCTATAGGTCAAGCAGTTTGGATGGGACAGTTTTTGTACAGTGTGTGCAGCAGGGTTTCCTGACACAATGTGTGGATAGGCCGACAAGAGGTAGGGCCGCATTGGATTTGGTACTGGGTAATGAAACGGGCCAAGTGTTAGATTTTTTGCGGGAGAGCACTTTGGAGATAGTGACCACAATTCGGTGTCTTTCACTATTTCAATGGAGAGGGATAGGGCCATATGGCAGGGCAAGGTTTATAATTGGGGGAGGGGTAATTATGATGCGATTAGGCAAGAATTAGGGAGCATAAGATGGGAACAGAAACTGTCAGGGAAAGGCACAAATGAAAAGTGGAGCTTGTTCAAGGAACACATACTGCGTGTCCTTGATAGGAATGTCCCTGTCAGGCAGGGAGGAAATGGCTGTGTGAGGGAACCATGGTTCACAAAAGAAGTTGAATGTCTTGTCAAGAGGAAAAAGGAAGCATATGTAAGGATGAGAAAACAAGGTTCAGTTGTGTCGCTTCCGGGTTACAGGGTAGCAAGGAATGAGCTAAAAAAAAGGGCTTGGGAGAGCTAGAAGGGGGCATGAGAAGTCCTTGATGGGTCAGATCAAGGAAAACCCCAAGGCTTTTTACTTTTATGTGAGAAATAAAAGAATGACTAGGGTGAGGTTATGGCCGGTCAAGGACAGTAGTGGGAACTTGTGCATGGAGTCAGAAGAGGTAGGAGAGGTGTTGAATGAATACTTTTCTTCAGTGTTCACCAAGGAGAGGGGCCATGTTTTTGAGGATGAGAGTATGATACAGGCAGGTAGGCTGGAGGAGGTAGATGTTCTGAGGAAGGATGTATTAGCAATTTTGAAAAACTTTAAGGTCAACAAGTCCCCTGGGCCAGATTGGATATATCCTAGGATTCTTTGGGAGGCAAGGGATGAGATTGCAGAGACTTTGGCTTTGATCTTTGGGTCCTCACTGTACATGGGGATAGTGCCAGAGGACTGGAGAGTGGCGAATGTTGTTCCTCTGTTCAAGAAAGGGAAACAAATGACCCTGGTAATTATAGGCCAGTTAGTCTTACTTCGGTGGTCGGTAAATGTCCTGAAGGATAGGATTTATGACCATTTGGAAAGATGCAGCTTAATCCGCGATAGTCAACACAGATTCGTGAAGGGTAAGTCTTGCCTCACAAATTTGATTGAATTCTTTGAGGAGGTAACTAAGTGTGTGGGTGAAGGTAGAGCAGTTGATGTCGTATACATGGAATTTAGTAAGGCATTTGATAAGATTCCACATGAAGAAAGTAAGCAGGTGTCGGATAGAGGGAAATCTGACCAATTGGATAAGTAACTGGCTATCACACTTCTGACTGGAGACCAGTTACCAGTGGTGTACCACAGGGATCAGTGCTGGGTTCTCTGCTATTTGTGATTTTTATCAATGACTTGGAGGAGGGGACTGAAGGGTGGGTCAGTAAATTTGCTGATGACACCAAGATTGGTGGAGTAGTGGATGAGGTGGAGGGCTATTGTAGTTTGCAAAGCGACATTGATAGGATGCAGAGCTGGGCCGAAAAATGGCAGATGGAGTTTAATCCTGATAAGTGCGAGGTGATTCATTTTGGTCGGAAAAATTTGAATGTGGATTACAGGGTCAACGGCAGGGTTCTGAGGAATGTGGAGGAACAGAGACATCTTGGGGTTCATGTCCACAGATCTCTGACGGTTGCTACTCAAGTGGATAGAGCTGTGAAGAAGGCCTATAGTGTGTTAGCATTTATTAACAGGGGGCTTGAGTTTAAGAGCGGTGGGGTTATGCTGCAACTGTACATGACCCTGGTGAGACCACATTTGGAGTATTGTGTGCAGTTCTGGTCACCTCACTATAGGAAGGATGTGGAAGCATTGGAAAGGGTGCAAAGGAGATTTACCAGGATGCTGCCTGGTTTGCAGGATAGGTCTTATGAGGAAAGTTGAGGGAGCTAGGGCTTTTCTCTTTGGAGCGGAGGACGATGAGAGGCGACTTAATAAGACCATAAGACCATAAGACATAGGAGCGGAAGTAAGGCCATTCGGCCCATCGAGTCCACTCCACCATTCAATCATGGTTGATTTCAACTCCATTTACCCGCTCTCTCCCCATAGCCCTTAATTCCTCGAGAAATCAAGAATTTATCAATTTCTGTCTTAAAGACACTCAACGTCCCGGCCTCCACCGCCCTCTGTGGCAATGAATTCCACAGACCTACCATTCTCTGGCTGAAGAAATTTCTCCTCATCTCTGTTCTAAAGTGACTCCCTTTTATTCTAAGGCTGTGCCCCCGCGTCCTAGTCTCCCCTGCTAATGGAAACAACTTCCCTACGTCCATCCTATCCAAGCCATTCATTATCTTGTAAGTTTCTGTTAGATCTCCCCTCAACCTCCTAAACTCCAATGAATATAATCCCACGATCCTCAGATGTTCATCGTATGTTAGGCCTACCATTCCTGGGATCATCCGTGTGAATCTCCGCTGGACCCGCTCCAGTGCCAGTATGTCCTTCCTGAGGTGTGGGGCCCAAAATTGCTCACAGTATTCTAAATGGGGCCTAACTAGTGCTTTATAAAGCCTCAGAAGTACATCCCTGCTTTTATATTCCAAGCCTCTTGAGATAAATGACAACATTACATTTGCTTTCTTAATTACGGACTCAACCTGCAAGTTTACCTTTAGAGAATCCTGGACTAGGACTCCCAAGTCCCTTTGCACTTTAGCATTATGAATTTTGTCACCGTTTAGAAAATAGTCCAAAGTGCAAGACCTCGCACTTGCCCACGTTGAATTTCATCAGCCACTTCATGGACCATTCTCCTAAGCTGTCTAAATCTTTCTGCAGCCTCCCCACCTCCTCAATACTACCTGCCCCTCCACCTATCTTTGTATCATCGGCAAACTTGGCCAGAATGCCCCCAGTCCCGTCATCTAGATTGTTAATATATAAAGAGAACAGCTGTGGCCCCAAACACTGAACCCTGCGGGACACCACTTGTCACCGGTTGCCATTCCGAAAAAGAACCTTTTATCCCAACTCTCTGCCTTCTGTCTGACAGCCAATCGTCAATCCATGTTAGTACCTTGCCTCGAATACCATGGGCCCTTATTTTACTCAGCAGTCTCCCGTGAGGCACCTTGTCAAAGGCCTTTTGGAAGTCAAGATAGATAACATCCATTGGCTCTCCTTGGTCTAACCTATTTGTTATCTCTTCAAAGAACTCTAACAGGTTTGTCAGGCACGACCTCCCCTTACTAAATCCATGCTGACTTGTCCTAATCTGACCCTGCACTTCCAAGAATTTAGAAATCTCATCCTTAACAATGGATTCTAGAATTTTGCCAACAACCGAGGTTAGGCTAATTGGCCTATAATCTTCCATCTTTTTTCTTGTTCCCTTCTTGAACAGGGGGGTTACAACAGCGATTTTCCAATCCTCTGGGAGTTTCCCTGATTCCAGTGACTTTTGAAAGATCATAACTAACGCCTCCACTATTTCTTCAGCTATCTCCTTTAGAACTCTAGGATGTAGCCCATCTGGGCCCGGAGATTTATCAATTTTCAGACCTTTTAGTTTCTCTAGCACTTTCTCCTTTGTGATGGCAACCATATTCAACTCTGCCCCCTGACTTTCCTGAATTGTTGGGATATTACTCATGTCTTCTACTGTGAAGACTGACGCAAAGTACTTATTAAGTTCCTCAGCTATTTCCCTGTCTCCCATCACTAGATTACCAGCGTCATTTTGGAGTGGCCCAATGTCTACTTTTGCCTCCCGTTTGTTTTTAATGTATTTAAAGAAACTTTTACTATCATTCCTAATGTTACTGGCTAGCCTACCTTCATATTTGATCCTCTCCTTCCTTATTTCTCTCTTTGTTATCCTCTGTTTGTTTTTGTAGCCTTCCCAATCTTCTGACTTCCCACTACTCTTTGCCACATTATAGGCTCTCTCTTTTGCCTTGATGCATTCCCTGACTTCCTTTGTCAGCCATGGCTGCCTAATCATCCCTCTGATAACCTTTCTTTTCTTTGGGATGAACCTCTGCACTGTGTCCTCAATTACTCCCAGAAACTCCTGCCATTGCTGTTCTACTGTCTTTCCCACTAGGCTCTGCTTCCAGTCGATTTTCGTCAGTTCCTCCCTCATGCGCCTGTAATTACCTTTATTTAACTGTAAAACCTTTACATCTGATTCTACCTTCCTTCTTTCAAATTGCAGACTGAATTCTACCATATTATGATCACTGCTTCCTAAGTGTTCCCTTACTTTAAGATCTTTTATCAATTCTGGCTCATTACATAACACTAAGTCCAGAATAGCCTGTTCCCTCGTGGGCTCCATCACAAACTGTTCCAAAAAGCCATCCTGTAAACATTCAATGAATTCCCTTTCTTTGGGTCCACTGGCAACATTATTTACCCAGTCCACCTGCATATTGAAGTCCCCTATGATCACTGTGACCTTGCCTTTCTGACATGCCCTTTCTATTTCGTGGTGCATTTTGTGCCCCTGGTCCTGACCACTGTCAGGAGGCCTGTACATAACTCCCATTATGGTTTTTTTGCCTTTGTGGTTCCTCAACTCTACCCAAACAGACTCCACATCGTCTGACCCTATGTCGTTTAGTGCTATTGATTTAATTTCATTTCTAATTAACAAGGCAACCCCGCCCCCTCTACCCACCTCTCTGTCTTTTCGATAGGTTGTAAATTCCTGGATGTTTAACTGCCAGTCCTGAACCCCCTGCAACCACGTCTCTGTGATGCCTACCACATCATACCTGCCAGTCACAATCTGGGCCACAAGCTCATCTACCTTGTTCCGTACACTGCGGGCATTTAAATATAGCACCTTTAATTCCCTATTGACTGTCCCTTTTTGTTTTCTAAGTGTGGTGGACTGAGCCTTTCCATACACTGTGTCATATTTTGTGAGATGGGGACTATCGTAACCTCTCCTGAGCTCTGTCTTTTTGTGATTTTTTGTAATCCTAAGCAGCTGCGCTTCCCACTGATTCCTTCACCTCTTGGTTCCCTGACTTTAGAGGTTTATAAGATGATGAGGGGGATAGGTAGAGTGGACGTTCAGAGACTATTTCCTCAGGTGGATGTAGCTGTTACAAGGAGGCATTACTATAAGGTTCAGGGTGGGATATATAGGAGGGATGCCCGAGATAGGTTCTTTACTCAGAGACTGGTTAGGGTGTGGAATGGACTGCCTGCTGTGAAAGTGGAGTCGGACACTTTAGGAAATTTCAAACGGTTATTGGATAGGCACATGGAGCACACCAGAATGACAGGGAGTGGGATAGCTTGATCTTGGTTTCCGACAATGCTCGGTACAACATTGAGGGCCAAAGGGCCTGTCTGTGCTGTACTGTTTTATGTTCTAACCTTATCAAATCTCTTCTGGAAATCCAAGTACAGCACATCTACAGGCTCCCCTTTATTCACAGCACATATTGCTCCTTCAAAGAATTCCAGTAAATTGCTTAAACATGATTTCCCTGTCACAAAACCAGGGGTTGACTCTTCCTGATTACCTTGAGTTTCTCTAACTGCCCAGCTATCACCTCTTTAATGATCAATTCTGACACCATCTCAGAAAACATGTAAGACAAGTTTATAAATCAGGAAGAGAAAATTAATACAGCAAAGTCCTTTGCATTGAACTATAATTGTCAACCTGAAAAACCACCAACTAAATGTAACTTCAGAAGCAAGCAATTGTTAACTTAGGGAACTGAGGATTAAACTAAAACATTCAAGAAAGAAAATGAAAAAATACAGATTTAACTGACCGGTTTAAACACATTCTATTCAAAGACCAAAGCGGCAAGTCAAACAAAATTGAACTGAATAATGTTTCACCTATTTCTGTATCCTTATAACATTTTTTGGTAAATCTTGGCTCAACCAATCTAATATCATTCTTGATTATGTTTTTCACGCTATATCAGAAGTAACTGCCAAAATTACTTAATCTCTCAGCCTTTTTACAACTGGCAGCTATTGCACAATTACTTTTGATTTTGGAAGTAACAGTTTGTCCATAAGTGTTAGTCTGGAGGGAAGGTGTACACCTGGAACAATATCCCATCTATCTTTATTCTATTGTTTATATCAGAGGGAATAACATGAGTTGAAAGCTTATTTTATCTCTCAATGATCTCACTATCACAGAGAGAAAAATGAAGTATTTACATAGCATCATAGAATTCTCAGAAATGTCCAAAATGCTTCACATACAAATTATTTTGAAGTGCAGTGACTGTTGTTTTGTAAGCAAACATTGAAACCAGTTTGCAAACAAATCTCAGCAATAAAATAAATACTCATAATCTAAAGGCTAAAAGCCTGTTCGTTGAAATAGGAATGCTGATCAGACACCAGGACAGTCCTGTTTTCTTCTTCAGATAGTGCTGTGAGATCTGAATCATGGGAACAGACAGATGTTGTCTTGGTTCAAGATTTCATCTGAAAGTTAGCACATTCAAGAATACAGCATTCCTTTACCAAAATATTGAAGTGTCTGCCTGGCTTATGTGCTCGAGTACTTGACTTGAACCGAGCTGACACATAGGGAGTGATGCCCTGAGGCAGTTACATTACTGGCTACTGAGAAGCCTTTCAAAGTGACAAGGAAATTTTTTTTAACACACATGGTTGAGTTTGATTCAGATATTTTTGTCTCTTTTGAACCGTTTAGACATTATTAGCAATGGAATGGAATGTGCTCAGACTATTTTTACTTGGGAAAGGAGACCAGCAAAGGATCCTGTTTAGCTGCATTCTTCCTTGCCCTGGTGACTGAACAACATACCTCAATAGAATTCACAGAACTGAACACAAAAGGAGGCCATTTGGCCCATCATGTCTGCGTTAGCTCTCTGTAAGAGCAATATCACTCGTGGCAGTCCACCTTCTCCCTGTACCCCTGCACATACTTCCTTTACAGATAGCATTCCAATTCCCTCTTGAATGCCTTGATTGAACTGGCCTCTACGACTGTCAGGCAGTGCATTGCAGGTCCTAACCACCCACTGTGTGAAAAAGTCTTTCTTCATGTCATCATTGCTTCTTTTTCCAGATTCTTATATCTGTTCCCTCTTGTTTGTGATCTGTGGGAATATTTTTTCCATATCTAGTCTGTCCAGCTACCTCATAACTTTACAAACATATGAACATCTAAATTAGGGGTAGGAGTAGATCATTTGGCCTCTCGGGCTTGCTGTGCCATTTGATAAGGTTATAGCCAATATGTTTGTGGTCTCACAAAGCTTAATATCTGTCATAGTCTTGGGAGTTTGCTCTGACATTGGCAGCAGATGATGGTTGCCTGAAAGTGAAGGTTGGAGTCTACGAACTACTTCCAGACTGAAGGTTTTTTTTTAGAGAAGACTATAATTGGAGACTCTTTGATGAAAGATTATTGAAGCTATGTATAAGTGGCATAATTTTCCATCACAGTTTTGTGAAACAGGACTTTATGATCAATGGAAAAATAAAGTGAATGTATGGACTTGGGCTACACTTCTACTAGAAAGAAAACAAGGGATGGCTCTGGCAGTTTCCCTTTCTGCCAGGAGCAAGATCAACTGCAAAGCGTTCTCAGAACGAGGAACACAGGAACTGGACAATGAATGAGATTGGGACATTCTCAAAATTCCTGGATAAAATTTATATAAAAGACAACTTATTGAATTCCTCTGAGGTTTTGTCAGACTTTGATATATGTGATTGCAGTAATTCCACTTGGAAATTCCTAAATCAATACTTGTGTTTAAATTAATGGACTGTAATAGGATATTAAACATAGATAGGCTCTTGTTTTGAAACAGAGTTAGATTTGTTTAACAAGAAACGCTTATGGATCAAATATATGAAGCATTAATGGAAATTATGGGAAAACATTCATTTCTGGCTGCTTTTACAGCACAAATGGACTCTTCAGCATGACCACAAAGATGTAGGATACAATCCCAGCAGCATTTCAAGACTGTTCTAATGTGGGGCCCAAACATCTGTACAAAAGAAGAGTGACAAACAAAAACTACAAGGATAGAGACCCTTTTGGGAGATTTAACACATGGGCAAGTTATGGAAGGAGGATGAACCCCAGGAATAATCAACAAATGGTCAACAGGTCCTTCAGATGCAACTCTGAGCATCATTACATGTTGAAATGCCCAAAAATGATAAACAGGGGTTTTGAGACAACATTTAACATCAATGGTACGGAAGGCAAGGAGGGTAATACTGACCAATCCGAATGAATCATATTCATCACCAGAAGTGAAAGTCCGGTAAGGAGTGTCATAATCACAGATTTGTTCAATTTTGCTGTTCTAGATGTATGTCCATTGTACATTCTAGATGCACATCCATAAGACCATAAGACACCGGAGAAGAATTAGGCCACTAGGCCCATCGAGTCTGCTCCACCATTCAATCATCGCTGATATTTTCTCATCCCATTCTCCTGCCTTCTCTCCATAAACCCTGATCCCCTTATTAATCAAGAATCTATCTATCTTTGTCTTAAAGACTCTCAGTGATTTGGGCTCCACAGCCTTCTGCGGCAAAGAGTTCCGCAGATTCACCACCCTCTGGCTGAAGAAATTCCTCCTCATCTCTGTTTTAAAGGATCGTCCCTTTAGTCTGAGATGGTGTCCTCTGGTTCTAGTTTTCCCTATAAGTGGAAACATCCTCTCCACGTCCACTCTATCCAGGCCTCGCAGTACCTTGTAAGTTTCAATAAGATCCCCTCTCATCCTTCTAAACTCCAACGAGTACAGACCCAGAATCCTCAACCGTTAATTGATGAGGGAAGGGCTGTAGATGTCGTATACATGGACTTTAGTAAGGCGTTTGATAAGGTTTCCCATGGCAGGTTGATGGAAAAAGTGAAGTCGTATGGGGTTCAGGGTGTACTAGCTAGATGGATAAAGAACTGGCTGGGCAACAGGAGACAGAGAGTAGTGGTGGAAGGGAGTGTCTCAAAATGGAGAAGGGTGACTAGTGGTGTTCCACAGGGATCCGTGCTCGGACCACTGTTGTTTGTGATCTACATAAATGACCTGGAGGAAGGTATAGGTGGTCTGATTAGCAAGTTTGCAGGTGATACTAAGATTGGTGGAGTTGCAGATAGCGAGGAGGACTGTCAGAGAATACAACAAAATATAGATAGATTGGAGAGTTGGGTAGAGAAATGGCAGATGGAGTTCAATCCAGGCAAATGCGAGGTGATGCATTTTGAAAGATCAAATTCAAGAGCAGACTATATGGTCAATGGAAGGGTCTTGGGGAAAATTGATGTGGAGAGAGATCTGGGAGTTCAGGTCCATTGTTCCCTGAAGGTGGCAACGCAGGTTGATAGAGTGGTCAAGAAGGCATACAGCATGCTTGCCTTCATCGGACGGGGTATTGAGTACAAGAGTTGGCAGGTCATGTTACAGTTGTATAGGACTTTGGTTCTGCCACATTTGGAATACTGCGTGCAGTTCTGGTCGCCACATTACCAGAAGGATGTGGATGCCTTGGAGAGGGTGCTGAGGAGGTTCACCAGGATGTTGCCTGGTATGGAGGGTGCTAGCTATGAAGAAAGGTTGAGTAGATTAGAATTGTTTTCGTTGGAAAGACGGACGTTGAGGGGGGACCTGATTGAGGTCTACAAAATTATGAGAGGTATGGACAGGGTGGATAGCAACAAGATTTTCCCAAGAGTGGGGGTGTCAGTTACAAGGGGTCACGATTTCAAGGTGAGAGGGGGAAAGTTTAAGGGAGATGTGCGTGGAAAGTTTTTTACGCAGAGGGTGGTGGGTGCCTGGAACGCTTTACCAGCGGAGGTGGGAGAGGCGGGCACGATAGCATCATTTAAGAAGCATCTAGACAGGTATATGAATGGGCGGGAACAGAGGGAAGTGGACCTTGGAAAATAGGAGACAGGTTTAGATAAAGGATCTGGATCGGCGCAGGCTGGGAGGGCCGAAGGGCCTGTTCCTGTGCTGTAATTTTCTTTGTTCTTTGTTCCTCATACGGCAAGTTCTTCATTCCAGGGATCAACAGTATGTGGAGTGGACTGGCTGATCTGTTACTTTCAGGGAAAATACTTTAGGGAAGACCAAGGTAAAGTCAAAGAATGTGGCAGTTCTAATTGTTTAATTTGATTTGATTTGATTTATTATTGTCACATATATGATTATACAGTGAATTGTTTCTTGCATGCTATACAGACAATGCATACCGTATATTTTTCCTGACGGAAGAAGATGGAAGAGAGTATGTATGGGGTGCGTGGGGTCCTTAATTATGCTGGCTGCCTTTCCGAGGCAGAGGGAATTGTAGACAGAGTCAATGGATGGGAGGCTGGTTTGCATGATTTGTAGTTTCCTGCGGTCTTGGGCAGATCCACACCCAGCTGTGATGGAAACAGAAAGAATGCTTTCTATGGTGCATCTGTAAAAGTTGTAAGAGTCGTAGTTAACATACCAAATTGGTGGGTTTTTGGAACTATAGTGTCGGCATGGGGGGATCAGCACAGGTTGTTGGTGATCTGGACACCTAAAAACCTGAAGTTTCATAGATTTCATAGAATTTACAGTGCAGAAGGAGGCCATTCGGCCCATTGAGTCTGCACCTGCTCTTGTAAAGAGCACCCTACCCAGGGTCAACACCTCCACCCTTTCCCCATAACCCAGTAACCCTACCCAACACAAAGGGCAATTTTGGACACTAAGGGCAATTTAGCATGGCCAATCCACCTAACCTGCACATCTTTGGACTGTGGGAGGAAACCGGAGCACCCGGAGGAAACCCACGCACACACGGGGAGGATGTGCAGACTCCGCACAGACAGTGACCCAAGCCGGAATCGAACCTGGGACCCTGGAGCTGTGAAGCAATTGCGCTATCCACAATGCTACCGTGTTGAGGGCCCTTTCTACCCTTTCTACTTCGTTCCCATTGATTTAGACAGGGGCATGTTCTCCACGACACTTCCTGAAGTCGATGACAATCTCCTTCATTTTGTTGACATTGAGGGAGAGATTACTGTCGTTGCACCAGTTCACCAGATTCTCTATCTCATTCCTGTATTCTGTCTTGTCATTGTTTGAGATCCGACCCCTACGGTGGTCATCAGCAAATTTGAAAATCGAGTTGGAGGGGAATTTGGCCACAGTCATAGATGTATAATGAGTATAGTAGGGGGCTGAGGACAAAGTGTTGTGGGGCACCGGTATTGAGGGTGATCATGGAGGAGGTATTGCTGCCTATTCTTACTGATTGTGGCCTGTGGATTAGGAAGTTCAGGATCCAGTCTCAGACGGAGAAGCCGAGGCACAGGCCGTTAAGTTTGGAGATGTTTCATTGGAATAATGGTGTTGAAGGCTGAGCTGTAGTTGCTAAATAGGAGTCTGACATTGGTGCTTTTATTATCTATGTGTTCCAGGGTTGAGTGCAGGGCCATGGAGATGGCGTCTGCTCTGGAACTGTTTCAGCGGTAGGCGAACTGTACTGGATCAAGGCAATCCGGGAGGTTGGAGTTGATTCGTGCCATGACGAACCTTTCAAAGCACTTCATAATGATGGATGCCAGAGCGACTGGACAATAGTCGTTCAGGCACGCTGCTTGGTTCAGGGATGATGGTCGCCTTCTTGAAGCAGATAGGGACCTCAGATTGTTGTAAAGAGAAGTTGAAGATGTCTGTGAATACCCCCACCAGCTGATCCGCGGAAGACCTGAGTGCTCATCCGGGTACCCCATCCGGGCCGAAGTGTTTAGTGTAATAAGTCCACAGAGGCAGAAGTCCCTTCACCAGAATTCCTTTTATTAACAAAACCAACAGCAAAATGATCATGTGCATTCAGCTTGCTGTCTACACTGGGAGTGCAGAGGATCTGGTACTCTCTGTTATATCGAGAGAAGAGGTTCCCTGACTGGGACACTAATCAGGGAACTAGTATTCCAATTGTCCGATCTCAAAGGCTTTGTCTAAGTCATTACATTCAGATTCGGTGATCGTAACAGATTGAAATCACAAAAAAAATAATAATTCCATGTAAAATAGCAGGGGTTAATCACTTTATCAGTACTGATGAGGTATTGAGTGAAATATCTTTTCTGTTAAATAAGCCTCCAGAGAAGAGGCCCAAATGACTTTGGACATGGAGAATGATAAAGTGATTGCCTTCAGAATACCTGTAGATTTCCAACTCGCAGTCGGGACATTATTATATTCCTTTAAGGCCTATCATCTCTGGGCAGAATGTTAACAAGATAGTAATGATAACTGGGGATAGGGATTTAAAGTAGAAGTAAATTATTATCAAACTGCACCGACAATGTGGACAGCACTTAGGCCATGGGTTGAAGATTCTTTTAAAGGATGCAGGGGCACAGGATAAGAAATTTACTAGACTTGTTAAAGATATTAGTGAAAAATGTGATATTTGGAAAAGGTACAGGAGAATGCCATCACAACCAGTAATACGTCTTCCATTGGCGAGAGACTTTAATGAAACCCTGGTGATGGATCTCAAAGTATAAGTGAAAGAAAATAAGCCTTTCTTCCACATTTTGATGATGTTGTGACTAGACTAGTATGCCATTGGTGATTTATAATAAAGACAAAAAAGTGATTATCGACGTGGTAATGAAAAGTTGGATAGGAATGGGGCTTGGAGCACCAGCTAAATTCTTAAAAGATAATGGAGAAGAATTTGCCATTGATGAATTCAGGAATATGTGTGAAAAATTGAATATTGTAGCAATGCTACACAGCAGCAGAAAGCCCTTTTAGCGATGTGAGAGAAATCACACGACTATTAAAAAAATTCTGAAAAATGTTATCTGATCCATTGAATTGTAAATTAACAACTGTTCTAGTGTAGACAGGACATACAAAAAATGCACATCAGATGCTTGGATCCTACAGCCCTTATCAATTAATTTATGGCAGGAATCTAAAGATACCTTCAACATTGTAGAACCATGCCTTCCTTTGGGGAGGGGACGGGGAGTACCATTAGTTCAATGTTTGTAATATGAAAGCAATGCATGCAAGGAGTAGAGCATTTCTTCACACAGAGGTTTCAGAAAAAAGTCAGGAGAGCTTTGTGGTCTCGAATCAAGCAGTCAGAAATTAATTTTGAGCCTGGGGACATGGTGTATTATAAACGGGAAAGACAGAAAGAATGTAGAGGCCCAAGAAAGGTTATAGGCACTGACGGCAAAACGATAATCTTGCAATATGGTAACCAAACTGTGAGAATACATTCTTCTTGGCTTTCTGGCAATGATTGCACATTGACAAAACCTGAAAGCTGGAAACAAAAGATGTATCATGCAATTCCCACACATATATACTGCACCTGCATGGACAACAGATTGTGGCAGTTAATGAATAGGCTAACTGAGAAGTGATTGAGTCAATGTGAGTATCAGATTACGGCCATTTATCATAAAGATCAACTACCAAAAGTTGGAACTAGGGTAGCATATATGCCAGAAGGGGCTGCTGAGTGGAGGGAAGCCATCATAATAGGAAGGGAGGAAAGGCCACAGGGAAATGCAAAAACTGGCTAAATGTACAAGGTAATGGGCAGAATATCGTGTTTATGGATTGGCAGAAGGAAGTAAAAATTTGGAAAGCGAGAAAACGTAGTGTAAGTCCAGATAGTGGGCCTAACAGTGATCATAGCCCAAGGAAAAGACCAAGAACTTGCGAGAGGACATCAAGTCACAGGAGGAACAGATCAAGAAGCAATAGTCCAGATAGGGTCAAACAATCTAGTGGAGAAGATAGTTTAACAAGTTGAAGGACCAAATTGCAGGCGAGGTGCAAATGAGTAGGAGTCCCTATGATTGAGCAACTGGCGTGTCTGCCAAAGCTTTGATGGTAAATTGATAAAGAAGATAAAACAAAAAGAACTTGACAATTGGAGAGAGTTTGACGTTTGCATGGAGGTGCCAATGGACAGCCAAAGTTGACCCATAGATGGATATGTATGGAGAAAGTACTTCCCGATGGCATGCATAAAGCTATGGCTCTACTGGAGGCCTGGGGGTTTCAGGAACAACTTGCCAACCAGGAAGTCACAGTAGAGTCCCCAACAGCAGGAAAGGTATGTTTGAGGATTTCCAAGCAGTGTTAGTGACATACTCTTGGAAATATCCATTGACGTCAAAATAGCATTTTTGCAAGGGAAATAATTCCATAAAAAAGTATCCTAAAATCCTCCCAAAACAGCTGGGGATATAGAGGAGAAATTATGGAGGCTGAACAAATGTATTTACAGGCTAAGTGATGCATCCAGGGTATGGTGCTACTAAAAGCTGGTTGTCCTAAAGCAGATACAGCAATGTTTTATTGGAACTATGAAAGGAAACTAGCAGGCATTTTCTTAATGCATGTACATGATTTCCTGTCGGGAGAAATGAACAAAAAATGAAATGAAAATCGCTTATTGTCACAATAGGCTTCAAATGAAGTTACTGTGAAAAGCCCCTAGTCGCCACATTCTGCCGCCTGTTCGGGGATGCTGGTACGGGAATTGAACTGCGCTGCTGCCCTGCCTTGGTCTGCTTTAAAAGCCAGCTATGTAGTCTTGTGCTAAACCAGTCCCAGATATACGACATTTGAGAAATTTGTGATTGTTAATTATAAAGGCGTCAAAATTGGAAGTTAGGCTTTTGGAGCTTTTCAGTATATTGGGTTGGTCAGTATAGACAGTCAAAATTGGGAATAATACTGACTTTCAGCAGTCTTACCTGGAGAATGTTTATAGGATTCAGATAAATCAGGCCAGATCCTCACAAAAGGAAGAAACTACAACCAAGGAAGAAACAAATCAAATACGAAGCTTAATAACAATTAAACTGGTTATGCACATAAACTAGAATAGATGCATGCTATGATGTATTAGCATTGAGCACCATGCTGAATTATGCTACTGTGGGGGAAGTGTAAGAGCAAATAAGATGCAGAAGAAATTAAGTTCAGAAGAACCTGCACTCAGTTTTCCGGACCTGGGTGAGCCAGAAAGGATGGCATTAGTTATTTTGAACACTGCCTCACATACTAACCTTCCCAATAAGTATTAGGGTACAGCAGGATTAATTGTATTTTTAGTAGGAAGAAATGATAAATAGTGTTCATTTACCTGGGAATCAAAGATAATAAAGGAAGTAGCTAAAAGCACATTAACTGTGGAAACACTTGCGCTGGTAGAAGAGATAGGTATGGCTATGTATTTATTGAGTATTTTAAAGGAACTCCTATGGAAGAAAAAATCAGGAACAATGTGCCTACAGAATGCTATATAGGTAACCATTTGCTGTGGGATGATGTTCATTCAATTAAGAGAATTATGAAAAAAGGTTGAGGATTGATCGTGCGAGTTTAAAGACATGTTGGAAAATGTGGTATTGTGGCCCCTTTAAGGGGCGATCCTTTGCAGGACATGTGACAGGTCTGGAGCCTATGGGGATAGAGCGTGTGAACATTAGCCTATCAGATGTTTGGGCATGGGTTTTGGGTTTTGGTCAGAGTTAGCTTGGGAGTCGAGGGAAGCAGACCTGGGTAATAGTTGTACTGTTCTGTATATGAAGTTCTTCTTAGTTAAATAAATCACCTTTGTGATATTGGTGACGGAAAGGTAAAAGGTAAAAGGTCATCATTAGTCAAGTATATGTGCCACTATTTGGAAAAATTGATCAATTTTATCCAGAGGTTGAAAGTTGGGGCCAACATGTTAAAAGGCTTTGAAACATTTTCGCTGCCAATGAAATCCCAGCAGAAGACAAGTAAAAAGTTATATTACTTACAGTTTACAGCCCACAAATATAAAACCTCATGCGAAGCTTAACATCTCCGGAGGCTCTTGACTCTTAGTCCTTTGATCAATAGGTGCAACTAGTGAGGGACCATTACAACCCCCGACCCTCCATTATTATTCAGCACTATAAATTTCATACAGCCGTTGGAGGTCCTGGAAAAACAGCATCTACATTTCTAGCCAGACTTCGCTAAATGTTGGAACATTGTGAATTTGGTACTTCTCTCAGTGACATGCTGCGTAACCGGTTGGCCCGTGGGATCAACAACTAAAATATTCAGAACTGCAGAAACCAAGATATCCTTGGACAAAGCAATTGAGTTGGCTCAAGTGATTGAAAGTGTTTAACAAAGTGTTTTTGAATTACAAAGTGTGCAGAGCGAGGTGAACTAATTACGGCAGGAAGCAAAGGCTGCTGGAGCTTCCTGAAGCAAGGGAACAGCGGAACCAAAAAAGAAGAAAAGTGATTGGCAGTCACAAGGGTTAGAGGCTTGTTACCATTGTGGGGAGAACAATGCAGGTATAAAGAATTAATATTTTCAAATGTAATAAGGTCATAAACAAATCAGATGCAGAGTCAGACAGTCTACTCTAAGTTCCCAAAAACAAATGTGAGCGACTCCAGTGAAAAAGCTTGAGGAAGACGCTGAAGAAAAATCAGAAGTATACAAACTTAATATGGTGAGATTAAGTAAAACACCCCCCATTGATCAATGACCGTCTGCTTAAAATGCAGGTCGATAAACGGGCGGTTGCCACAGTAGTGGGTGAGTAAATGTGGATATCTGCAGCGAGGGCTGCAGCCTGTGGATCTCAGCAGTAGTTTTGGCCACCTTAGCCACCTATACTGGGGAGTCACTGAAGACATTGTGGGCGGCACCCATACCAGTATTGTGCCAACAGCAGTGAGCCCAGCTGCCTTCAATTGTAGTGAAGGGACAAATGCCAAACCTCATGTGGTGGGATTGGCTGAGATAATCAAATCGAATTGGTTAGAAATATTCAGCTTCACTGCCAGAGTTTTCCATGAACTTCTACGGAAATGCCACAAGATCTTCCAGACAGAGTTAGAATGCACCAAAGGAGTGAAAGCAAAGATCTATGTAGAGTCAAAAACAACGGCAAAATTATTTTTCACTAGACCGGTGCCATATGTTCTATGAAACAAGTGGCAGTCAAATTGAAGTATCTAGAAGCCCTGGGGGTAATTATTCCAGTTTCCAGTACAGTTTTCAGAATGGGCAGCACCGATCACCCCAGTGTTGAAGCTAGACAGCACAGTCTGAATCTGTGGTGATTATAAGATGGAAGTGAACAGGGCTGCTAAAGTGCACAAATATCCTATCCTTCCAGGATAGAAGATTTATATGCCAAGTTGGGAGACACCTCAAACACACCAAATTGGATTTAAGCCATGCTTGAGCTGGAAGATAAGTCCAGAAAGTTCATTACCATAAATACCCACATAGGTTGTTCCAATATATAAGACTGTCCTTCGATACTGAGGTATATTTCAGCGCACAATGGAGATCCATTTGCAGGGAATTCCAAATGTTGTCATGTATCTGGATCATGTACTAATGATGGGGGCAACACCAGAGGAGCACAGAGAAAATTTAGAAGAAGTCATCAAGTGTTTTAAAGAAGCCGGGATTCCGTTAAAGTGAGAGAAGTGCATGTTTCAGACTGATGAGGTCACGTATTTAGGTTTCAGAGTTGATGCGAAGGGATTGCAACCATTCGAAGATAAGATAAAAGCAATAAAATGGGTACTTGAACCAAGGAATATGTCGGAATTGAAGCCCTTTTTAGGGCTGGTCAATTATTACGGCTGTTTTTACCCAATCTGTCTATCACTTTGGCACTGGAGAGAATCTATGATTCTAAGGTGTTTGCTTAGCTCATGGCTCTGTTTCATGACTGAGGTGAATAGATTTTGTAATATCCCAGCCATTAACTCATGAATGATCATTATTAATTATGATGAGACAGCAAGGATACCTTTCCCGTTAACTATTGTCCTAGTAGACCTTCTGTGACTGCTTGAGAGTTAGCTTTGTAAATGTAAAGTCCAATAAAGTTTAAGTAATTCTGCTAAAGAATTTCTTGATACCAGCAGGTATGAAAATTCATAGAACGATGTCAGGGCACATCTTAATTATATTTCATATTGGAACCTTCCAGAAAACTGGTCAACTTGTAATTCCAGATCTCAGGTGACTTGTGGCAGCCATCTTAGGTCCTGTTTCTCTGTCTTCATTGTTTAGAAGTCTATCTTAAGCTACCCCACGTGGATATCTTTTTAAATTGCGATATTATGAAGAAGCCAGCAGATTTAATTATGTGGCAAACTGTATAATGTTATGATCCCTGTGGAGACTGACAGCTTTTTTCATTGAATACAACAAAAGTAAACATGAAATTTTCTTTGTTTAAATTATGGAAAAAAGCAATGTACCTCTTTTCCTATTTCACGATATTGAGATCACAGACAAGCACCCAGTGTGTTATGATTGCTATGGAGACGGACAATTTTAAAAGCAATGAATCCTAAAGAAACCAATGAAAGGAAAAGTAATGGGCATGATTTCACTTTTTAAAACTTTTACTGTAACAAACCAACTAAAATCAACATACGCCAAACACTAATTAACAGGTGAATAATGTTTCAAATAAAGAAATAGATTTCACTTTAAATATTTGGCCATCAGTCGCATTCACTAGACAACTGTATTCCATCCAAAGTACCTGCACACAGTTACCACCTACGAGGTTCAAATCTATGACCCTGTCTCAATTTGGTCACAATAACCCTGATTGCAAAGCTATTCACAGTTTCTATTTAACTAATCAACCAACACACCCGTTTCATCGTCCAGTTTTCTGATAACACAGAGTTTGATCACTCATTGCCTCACAATGCATGTCTGGAGTTGTATTTTCCTCTTACGTGAAAGAAAAAACTAGTCTATTTGCAGAGCGCTCTGTTTGGCCCCCCCAGACAGATTCTGTGTTCTGACGAAGTTCTTATCTGAACTCTATCTTCTGTCCTGCAACTGAAACGACTGCAGCAAGAGACAAGTGTAATTCGATATCCAATTACCTGTCTCTTTACTTTTTGCTTCAACATTCACCCCACAGGGCAGCACGGAGGCACAGTGGTTAGCACTGTTGTTTCACAGCTCCAGGGTCCCAGGTTCAATTCCCGGCTTAAAAGGTCATAAGAAATAGGAGCAGAATTACGCCACTCACCCATTGAGTCTGCTCCGCCTTTCAATCCTAGCTGATATTTTCTCATCCCCATTCTCCTGCCTTCTCCCCATAATACCTAATCCCCTTCGGTCACTGTCTGTACGTTCTGCACGTTCTCTCTGTGTCTGCGTGGGTTTCCTCCAGGTGCTCCGGTTTCCTCCCACAAGTCCCAAAAGAAATGCTGTTAGATGAATTGGACATTCTGTATTCTCCCTCTGTGTTCCCGAACAGGTGCCGGAATGTGGCGACTAGGGGATTTTCACAATATCTTCATTGAAGTGTAAATGTAAGCCTGCTTGTGACAATAAAGATTATTATTATCATTGTAGCAATCTCAGGTACATGGGTATTGCTTGGAACCTCGATGCCATAACCTGGAAACTAATTGCCCCCTCTCAGAATACATCCCAGTTTCACTTTGGTATTATAGGGAACATTGCACAAAAAGAAAAAACAGGCTTTTCCCCAAAGAGTAAGGATCATCACAATATATGCTGCAGAATGCTTCCAATCTGATAAAACACTGGAAACATTAATTCAGGATGCCTAAAGTATCTCAATATGGCATCTGATGAGAGCATGTGTCTTATATCTGTGCTAGGCTTGCCTACGGGAATGCATAGAGATGTCATAATCCAAGGCAGCAATGAATATTCTTGTTCTGCTAGGATTCAAACCTTGACTTGAAGCTATCAACAAATAATGGTGGACTGGGATATTATGAAGGCAGCAGCCAGGGGAATGGGAACAGATCTGCAAAATCAGGTTCCGAAAATCACACATAAGCTGAACAATAAAAGGAGGGAAGCATTTCACTGCTGATACATTTCACTACAGATATAGGAATATACCAGTGTCATTAATAACACCCCAGGTTTAAGGAAATTCAATTATAGAAACCTCAGACACACGTTCGTTGCCCCTTGGTATCCAATAGGAGAATGGTACATTTGTTTGCTTTACCAAACAGCCGTTTTCTGCATGATGCACTGCAGACTGATTAATGTTGCAGATGTCAAGCAATGTAAACAAGATTCTGTCTGGCTGGAACCTGAACTGCAGATATGGGTCCCAGGCCAGTAGCTGCAGTGTAAATGCAGCCTGACACGACAAATTGCCTATTCCAGTGAAAAATAATTAAATCCTTAAGCACTTGGGTGTAATAACCCAACAGTTACCCAGACTAATTACATCCAATTTATGAGCGACATTTCATTATTTTTGATTAAAATAAACTATAAACAGCCAGGTAGAAAGTGAGACAAACATGAAAATAAAAACGGTTTTGTTTTTAAGGGCACTTCATGATCAAGTCACTAACTGAAGGAGTAGGGAATGCACAACCAGTACTTATTTCTGTTTTGCATCATCTGGTTAAGAGAAATGTTTTTTAAAAATGACAAAGAAGCAATCTTTTTTAACTTCCCTCGGTTTTTGTTCCCCATTGTTTCACAGAAGTGTGTCCTGGACATTGATATTCAATTCTTGGAGACTCCGGGCAATTCCTGCAGTGTTGGCAACCTTATGTCAGAATGTCATCAGACCTCTATCAGACTGGCCTAGATATGGTTGGTCAGATTGGAATGGCACACAGGACACTCAGCAAAAGAGCACTTGTTTCTTAAATGTTAAGTTTTTTGGGCCTTCTGCTGAACTGGTCGTACATTATGCCACAATAAATACTGCAGTCAGTTTTGTCCTCCTCCTCAAGCATCCAATCCAATAATGAGAGACACTCTGCTGATAAACATTGATATTAGGATCCTGACCATATCAAATTGGCTAAGATCAAGGACATAGGCATGCTTCTCATGCAAATTGCATCCTGCAAATTATCACCGATGAGCTGGAAGAAAATCTTCCCCAGGAACTCTTGGGAAGATGCTTCCAATTTTGAAAGATTGTTTTTTAAGAATTCAGCCACATGCATAACAGCGACATAGACATAGAACATATAATGCAGAAGGAGGCCATTCAGCCCATTGAGTCTGCGCCGACCCATTTAAGCCCACACTTCCACCCTATCCCGTAAGCCAATAACCCCTCCTAACCTTTTTGGACACAAAGGGCAATTTATCATGGCCAATCCACCTAACCTGAACGTCTTTGGACAGCGGGAGGAAACCGGAGCACCCGGAGGAAACCCATGCAGACACGGGGAGAACGTGCAGACTCTGCACAGACAGTGACCCAGCGGGGAATTGAACCTGGGACCCAGGCACTGAGAAGGCACAGTGCTACCATGCTGCCCCAATTCATACATACATACACACGCCATGAATATTACCGAAATTACCGAACACTCAGTGAAATATTTTACATAGACCACTTTTTCTCATTTAACTACAAAATAAGAGTGCCCTATGTCTGTTTATTAGTTACATGATTGGAGAAAAATAATGAGAATAGTAATAGTAATAATAATAGTAATAATAATCTTTATTATTTTCACAAGTCGACTGCAATGAAGTTACTGTGAAAATCCCTTAGTCGCCACACTCCGGCGCCTGTTCAGTTACACTAAGGAAGAATTCAGAATGTCCAATTCAACTATCAAGCCTATTTTTCAGGACGCCCGGAGAAAACCCACCCAGACATGAGGAACAGGTGCAGACACCGCACAGACAGTGACCCAAGCCGAGAATTGAACCCGGGACCCTGGAAATATGAATAGCGTTAAATATGGGATGAATATTATTTTTTTTAAATTCTCATGGCAAAGACTTTTTTGCAAAAGTTTAAATCGGAACATTATTTTACCCTTCCATTATTTTATGTTTTAGATAAATGAAACTTCGAACTCTTTGTTTCATTCTGCTTCATTTTGCTCAGTCTATTTTATACATGTGTGTGATATGTGTGTAATTCTGAAATCAAAATAGATGAAAGCAAAAAGCAAGACAGACAGTTGATTAACCGATAAAGTCAAATTTTCTCCATGGATTCTCTGTTCTTGGCAGACAGCTGTGATATATTAATTAAATACGAGCATCAACTTGCATTTATAGATAGAGAAATACAGCACAGAACAGGCCCTTCGGCCCACGATGTTGCGCCGAACTTTTGTCCTAGGTTAATCATAGAATTTTGGACAATTTGTCATGGCCAATCCACCCAACCTGCACATCTTTGGACTGTGGGAGGAAACCGGAGTACCCGGAGGAAACCCACGCAGTCACGGGGAGGATGTGCAGACTCCACACAGACAGTGACCCAAGTCGAAATCGAACTTGGGACCCTGGAGCTGTGAAGCAATTGTGCTATCCACAATGCTACCGTGCTGCCCTTAAGAAGTTAACCTACACTCCCTTATTCTACCCTAATCCAAGTACCTATCCAATAGCCGTTTGAAGGTCCATAAATTTTCCGACTCAACTACTACCACAGGCAGTGCATTCCATGCCCCCACTACTCTCTGGGTAAAGAACCTACCTCTGACATCCCCTCTATATCTTCCACCATTTATCTTAAATTTATGTCCCCTTGTAATGGTGTGTTCCACCCGGGGAAAAAGTCTCTGACTATCTACTCTATCTATTCCCCTGATCATCTTATAAACCTCTATCAAGTCGCCCCTCATCCTTCTCCGTTCCAATGAGAAAAGGCCCAGCACCCTCAATCTTTCCTCGTATGACCTACTCTCCATTCCAGGCAACATCCTGGTAAATCTCCTCTGCACCTTTTCCAAAGCTTCCACATCCTTCCTAAAATGAGGTGACCAGAACTGCACACAGTACTCCAAATGTGGCCTGACCAAGGTTTTGTACAGCTGCATCATCACCTCACGGCTCTTAAATTCAATCCCTCTGCTAATGAACGCTAGCACACCATAGGCCTTCTTCACAGCTCTATCCACTTGAGTGGCAACTTTCAAAGAACAATGAACATAGACCCCAAGATCTCTCTGCTCCTCCACATTGCCAAGAACCCTACCATTAACCCTGTATTCCGCATTCAGATTTGTCCTTCCAAAATGGACAACCTCACATTCGTCAGGGTTAAACTCCATCTGCCACTTCTCAGCCCAGCTCTGCATTCTATCTATGTCTCTTTGAAGCCGACAACAGCCCTCCTCACTATCCACAACTCCACCAATCTTCGTATCATCTGCAAATTTACTGACCCACCCTTCAACTCCCTCATCCAAGTCGTTAATGAAAATCACAAACAGCAGAGGACCCAGAACTGATCCCTGCGGTACGCCACTGATAACTGGGCTCCAGGCTGAATATTTGCCATCCACCACCACTCTCTGTCTTCTATCGGTTAGCCAGTTTGTTATCCAACTGGCCAAATTTCCCACTATCCCATGCCTCCTTACTTTCTGCATAAGCCTACCATGGGGAACCTTATCAAATGCCTTACTAAAATCCATGTACACTACATCCACTGCTTTACCTTCATCCACATGCTTGGTCACCTCCTCAAAGAATTCAATAAGACTTGTAAGGCAAGACCTACCCCTCACAAATCCGTGCTGACTATCCCTAATCAAGCAATGCCTTTCCAGATGCTCAGAAATCCTATCCCTCAGTACCCTTTCCATTACTTTGCCTACCACCGAAGTAAGACTAACTGGCCTGTAATTCCCAGGGTTATCCCTATTCCCTTTTTTGAACAGGGGCACGACATTCGCCACTCTCCAATCCTCTGGTACCACCCCTGTTGACAGCGAGGACGAAAAGATCATTGCCAACGGCTCTGCAATTTCATTTCTTGCTTCCCATAGAATCCTTGGATATATCCCGTCAGGCCCGGGGGACTTGTCTATCCTCAAGTTTTTCAAAACGCGCAACACATCTTCCTTCCTGACAAGTATCTCCTCAAGCTTATCAGTCTGCTTCACGCTGTCCTCTCCAACAATATGGCCCCTCTCATTTGTAAATACTGAAGAAAAATACTTGTTCAAGACCTCTCCTATCTCTTCAGACTCAATACACATCTCCCGCTACTGTCCTTAATCGGACCTACTCTCACTCTAGTCATTCTCATATTTCTCACGTATGTGTAAAAGGCCTTGGGGTTTTCCTTGATCCTACCCGCCAAAGATTTTTCATGCCCTCTCTTAGCTCTCCTAATCCCTTTCTTCAGTTCCCTCCTGGCTATCTTGTATCCCTCCAGCGCCCTGTTGAACCTTGTTTCTTCAGCCTTACAATAAGTCTCCTTCTTCCTCTTAACAAGACATTCAACCTCTCGTCAACCATGGTTCCCTCACTCGACCATCTCTTCCCTGCCTGACAGGGACATACATATCAAAGACACGCAGTACCTGATCCTTGAACAAGTCCACATTTTCACTGTGTCCTTCCCTGACAGCCTATGTTCCCAACTTCTGCACTTCAATTCTTGTCTGACAGCATTGTATGTACCCTTCCCCCAATATAAACCTTGCCCTGTTGCTCGCACCTATCCCTCTCCATTACTAAAGTTGAAAGTCACAGAATTGTGGTCACTACCTCCAAAATGCTCCCCACTAACAAATCTATCACCTGCCCTGGTTCATTACCAAGTACTAAATCCAATATGGCCTCCCCTCCGGGTCGGACAATCTACATACTGTGTTAGAAAAGCTTCCTGGACACACTGCACAAACACTACCCCATCCAAACTATTTGATCTAAAGAGTTTCCACTCAATGTTTGGGAAGTTGAAGTCGCCCATGACTACTACCCTGTGACTTCTGCACCTTTCCAGAATCTGTTTCCCAATCTGTTCCTCCACATCTCTGCTGCTATTGGGGGGCCTATAGAACACTCCCAACAAGGTGACTGCTCCTTTCCTATTTCTAACTTCAACCCATATTACCTCAGTAGGCAGATCCCCCTCGAACTGCCTTTCTGCAGCTGTTATACTATCTCTAATTAACAATGTCAACCCCCCCCCACCTCTTTACCATCCTCCCTAATCTTGTTGAAACTCTATAACCAGGGACCTCCACAACCATTTCTGCCCCTCTTCTATCCAAGTTTCCGTGATGGCCACCACACTCGTAGTCCAAGTACCGTCCATGCATTAAGTTCACCCACCTTATTCCTGATGCTTCTTGCATTAAAGTATACACACTTCAACCCATCTCCTTGCCTGCAAGTACTCTCCTTTTGTAGGACATCTTCTGCTTTACATACTGGTGTGTTTTGAAAGATACCTAAATATGTTTAAAATAAGGCAAAAAAGCACCATATTATTGATCTTTTCAGTTGCAATACATAAGCTCATCCTGTCTCCCTACTTTTGTCACACCAGAGCTTCTTAGCTGACATGAGGCCCAAAAAGCATCCGTCCCTCGTTAAAATGCCGAGCCCCTTGTCTTTGTACAGTCCACATGAGTTAACACAGTTCTGGCACACAGTAACATTCAGCCTGCCATGGGACGTGACTGAATTGGGCTTTATTCTGCTCTAGTTCAGCCCAGCAGGGTAGTCCTTCCTATTACTGTCACAGTGGTCATTCTAAGGAGAGAATAGCAATTGACGCAAGTGTCCATTGTTTTGCCTCTAAGCTCACATGTCAATTCGGTTGACGTGTTTAAATAAATGAGATCACAAACTTTACGTTTGGATTATATATAGGCATTTGATATCAAGAGAGAAAGTTTCAGACATTTCATTAGAAATGATGTGGCTTCATTATCAGCAGTGTAGGATATATATTTCCCATTCTGGTTGAGAAGCTCAGGTTCAAAAAATGTCCACTTCTCTATAACACTCCTTTTGGGAATCACTATACATCATGTAGTATATCACTTTGGTTTTCTTGTCTTTTCAAAACTGAAATCTCTAATAAAACAAAGTAAAAAAAAAAGGTAGCTGCTGTGTTCCAATGTCACTGATTATCTTATTATCCCTTGTGGATTTATTATTTCAATATCTGAAATTCCATTTTTCTGGAAGCATGGTCTCCAAATAGTAATAAAAGTTCCAAAGTGCAGTACGCTGATTTCGCGATTTACTCAACAGTCCACACATCACCTCGGGAAATTTATACACATTGTATAAAATTAAAATAAAACTACTTGAAAAATAGAAATTCTAAACTATTTTAAGCTCGACACAAATTAAATATTCACTTTATTTATGGTGCAGTTTTTCTTTATATATTGGAAAACATGTGTTTTCGTAGACTAGCTCTATTACAAACCATAATAAAGAAGAAAGCTGCAGCCTATCTGGGGTGAAATTAGTTTTGGCAGTACCACAGAACGAATGATAACAAATCAGAAATCTTTTATTTGCACCTGCTCGATATTCTTTACCTAATACCGAGTTCCAAGAAATTTTAAAAGGAAAATATTCCGGGCTTCCCATGGAGCACTGCTAATTTGATTTTATTGTTTAGGAATAAAATTGTGCAACTGATAGGATGAGTTCTTGTCATATCCGACTTAAGGACAACTTAAAATCTTCATATTTTTAAATCAATAAAATTAACTCAGTGGCACATTTTGTGTGACTAATGTTGAAGTAAGTATTGATAAACTGGAATGTGACACAAAGTATAACGTACCACTATGAATGCCTCAACTGCAGTGCAGTGAATCTCCCTGCCTGAGATCTGTACAATGCTATTTGCGCAATTAGGTGGAAATGAATGAACAAGATGAATACCCCTTTCGATATCGTGATTAATGACAACTTTCCAGAACATCCTAATTCAATCTGTTTATTTGGAATCATGAACCCACATGCTCCCACTGTATCTGCACAGTTCGGTGAAACTTATGATCAAACTTGGAACTATAATGTTGTTGCCATTACAGAGACCTGGTTGAGGGAAGGACAGGATTGGCAGCTAAACGTTCCAGGATTTAGATGTTTCAGGCGGGATAGAAGGGTATGTAAAATGGGTGGTGGAGTTGTGCTACTGGTGAGGGAGAATATCACAGCTGTACTACGGGAGGAAACCTCAGAGGGCAGCGAGGCTATATGGGTCGAGATCAGGAATAAGAAGGATGCAGTCACAATGTTGGGGGTTTACTACGGGCCTCCCAACAGCCAGCGGGTGATAGAGGAGCAGATAGGTAGACAGATTTTGGAAACGAGTAAAAACAATAGGGTTGTTGTGATGGGAGACTTCAACTTCCCCAATATTGACTGGGGCTCACTTAGTGCCAGGGGCCTGGACGGGGCAGAGTTTGTAAGGAGCATCCAGGAGTGCTTCTTAAAACAATATGTAGACAGTCCAATTAGGGAAGGGGCTGTACTGGACCTGGTATTGGGGAATGAGCCCGGCCAGGTGGTAGAAGTTTCAGTAGGGGAGCATTTCGGGAACAGCGACCACAATTCAGTAAGTTTTAAAGTGCTGGTGGACAAGGATAAGAGTGGTCCTAGGGTGAATGTGCTAAATTGGGTAAAGGCTAATTATAACAATATTAGGCGGGAACTGAAGAACCTAGATTGGGGGAGGATGTTTGAGGGCAAATCAACATCTGACATGTGGGAGGCTTTCAAGTGTCAGTTGAAAGGAATTCAGGACCGGCATGTTCCTGTGCGGAAGAAGGATAAATACGGCAAATTTCGGGAACCTTGGATGACGAGAGATATTTAGGCCTCGTCAAAAATTAAAAGGAGGCATTTGTCAGACCTAGAAGGCTGGGAACAGACGAAACCTGTGTGGAATATAAGGAAAGTAGGAAGGAACTTAAGCAAGGGGTCAGGAGGGTTAGACGATGTCACGAAAAGTCATTGGCAAATAGGGTTAAGGTAAATCCCAAGGCTTTTTACACACAAAAAGCAAGAGGGTAGCCAGGGAAAGGGTTGGCCCACTGAAGGATAGGCAAGGTAATCTATGTGTGGAGCCAGAGGAAATGGGCGAGCTACTAAATTAATACTTTGCATCAGTATTCACCAAAGAGAAGGAATTGGTGGATGTTGAGTCTGGAGAAGGGTGTGTAGATAGCCTGGGTCACATTGAGATCCAAAAAGATGAGGTATTGGGCGTTTTGAAAAATATTAAGGTCGATAAGTCCGCAGGGCCGGATGGGATCTACCTCAGAATACTGAAGGAGGCTAAAGCGGAAATTGCTGAGGCCTTGGCAGAAATCTTTGGATCCTCACTGTCTTCAGGTGATGTCCCGAGTACTGGAGAATAGCCAATGTTGTTCCTTTGTTTAAGAAGGGTAGCAATGATAATCCAGGGAACTACAGGCCGGTGAGCCTTACATCAGTGGTAGGGAAATTACTGGAAAGAATTCTTCGAGACAGGATCTACTCCCATTTGGAAGCAAATGGATGTATTAATGAGAGGCAGCATGGTTTTGTGAAGGGGAGGCCGTGTCTCACTGAATTGATAGAGTTTTTTGAAGAGGTCACAAAGATGATTGATGCAGATAGGGCAGTGGATGTTCTCTATATGGACTTCAGTAAGGCCTTTGACAAGGTCCCCCATGGTAGACTTGTACTAAAAGTTAAGTCACATGGGATCAGGGGTGAGCTGGCATGGTGGATACAGAACTGGCTAGGTCATAGAAGGCAGAGAGTAGCAATGGAAGGGTGCTTTTCCAATTGGAGGGCTGTGACTAGTGGTGTTCCGCAGGGATCAGTGCTGGGACCTTTGCTGTTCGTAGTTATATATAAATGATTTGGAGGAAATTGTGACTGGTCAGATTAGTAAGTTTGCAGACGACACAAAGGTAGGTGGAATTGCAGATAGCAGTGGGAACTGTCAAAGGATACAGCAGGATTTAGATCGTTTGGAGACTTAGGCGGAGAGATGGCAGATGGAGTTTAATCCGGACAAATGTGAGGTAATGTATTTTGGAAGGTCAATGCAGGTAGGGAATATACAGTGAATGGTAGAACCCTCAAGAGTATTGAAAGTCAGAGAGATCTAGGTGTACAGGTCCACAGGTCACTGAAAGGGGCAACACAGGTGGAGAAGGTAGTCAAGAAGGCATACGGCATGCTTGCCTTCATTGGCCGGGGCATTGAGTGTAAGAATTGGCAAGTCATGTTGCAGCTGTATAGAATCTTAGTTAGGCCACACTTGGAGTATAGTGTTCAATTCTGGTTGCCACACTAGCAGAAGGATGTGGAGGCTTTAGAGAGGGTGCAAAAGAGATTTACTAGGATGTTGCCTGGTATGGAGGGCATTAGCTATGAGGAGCAGTTGAATAAACTCGGTTTCTACTCACTGGAACAACGGAGGTTGAAGGGCGGCCTGATAGAGGTCTACAAAATTATGAGGGGCATAGACAGAGTGGATAGTCAGAGGCTTTTCCCCAGGGTAGAGTGGTCAATTACTCGGGGGCATAGGTTTAATGTGCGAGGGGTATTGTTCAGAGGAGATGTACGAGGCAAGTGTTTTACACAGAGGGTAGTGGGTGCCTGGAACTCGCTGCCAGAGGAGGTGGTGGAAGCAGGGACGATAGTGACATTTAAGGGGCATCTTGACAAATACATGAATAAGATGGGAATAGAGGGATACAGACCCAGAAAGTGTAGAGATTTTAGTTTAGACGGGCAGCATGGTCGGCACGGGCTTGGAGGGCCAAAGTGCCAGTTCCTGTGCTGTACTTTTCTTTGTTCTTTGTTCTTTGCACAGTGTGCTGGACAGACAGCATTGTGACTAATGTGCCCAGTTCTGGTTGGTGAGAAACATTCAAGAGCCTTAGACAGCACACAGAAGAATCACAAGGCTAATCCATAATTTCAAAATTCTGAGCAGTGAAGAAAGAATGGAGAAATTTCTTGCCGAAAATTGAGTTTTGTGTTGATCACCCTCTCCCTCCCCCACCCCGTCCACCTGAACAGCCAGAGACACAGCTTCAGAAATGAAATACTGACTTCAAAACAAGTTTGGAACCTACAGTTTGAGTTCCAAATCCTTTGAAAGTTGGTCTTTCATGTCAGTTTGATTGAGTTGCTATGCCTCTGCTTCCGACCTTCAGGCAGCTTCATTCATAGAACCCATAGAATCCTTACAGTGTAGAAGGTGGCTATTCGACCCGTTGATTCTACACCTACCCTCTGAAAGATTACCCCACACAGGACCACTCCCTCGTCTATCCCTGCAATCCCACCCAATTTTGAACACAAAGGGACAATTTTAGCGTGGCGATTCTACCTAATATGCACATCTTTGGACTGTGGGAGGAAACCAGAGCACCTGGTGTATGTATCCACAGTGTAAAACACCATTTATTTCACAGTTTCTGCGGGAAGAGATACAATCCAATTCCTGAGTTAAGACCGGACTGCATTTATATACCTTGTATCATTCTTCTCTAAAACAGTCCAAAGACATGCAGGTTAGGTGGAATGGCCATGATAAATTGCCCTTAGTGACCAAAAAAAAAGGTTAGGAGGGGTTATTGGGTTCCGGGGATAGGGTGGAAGTGAGGGCTTAAGTGGGTCTGCTCAAGTGGGCAGACTCGATGGGCCGAATGGCCTCCTTCTGCACTGTATGTTTTATATTCTATGTTCTATGAAACATTCAGATCATCAATTCAAACTACAGATTGATCCCGTTTTACGAAATAAGTTGGGGCCGAGTTAATTCCATCACAAAGTGATTTTCATTAAAACCAGTATTCTGTTTTCATGAGGGAATGCTTCAGCATAATCGGCTGAAAATAAAACCTTTTAAGAAGTAGATTGGCACAAGTACTGCAGTGCCGACTGAAGTTGAAGATGATCTATAACCAATAAAAATTGATCTACTGTGGAAAGAATATGAACAAGCGCAATCCACTCATAAAATGAATGTAAATTACTGTACCCTAAGTGATGCCCAATGTTCATCCTGCCTCCATTACATGTCCACAAGCCTGTCCCTAAAGCTGGCATTTCCGGTAAATTGGTGTTATGTAAATTCCAGATTTACCTATATTGTATTTCCTAAGCTGAGGATGTCTCATTGGCAAATTCTGAGGATAATGTTATTTAGCATAAAAGGAGCAGATGTCATTTATAGTATTTTGTGGAGTGGTGCCAGAAAAGTCAGAATGGTAAGGTAGGGGCTGATTTAGCACACTAGGCTAAATTGTTGGCTTTTAAAGCAGACCAAGGCAGGCCAGCAGCACGGTTCAATTCCCGTACCAGCCTCCCTGAACAGGTGCAGAATGTGGTGACTAGGGGCTTTTCACAGTAACTTCATTGAAGCCTACTCGTGACAATAAGCGATTTTCATTTCATTTGTATTAGCTCCCGAGCTGAATTATATTGTAATTGTAGTTATTTCTTTGTCACCAATTTCCTAATGTTAGTTGATTGCTCTGTGATTAACTATCCCTAGAAAATCAGCACTGGACCCCCAGTTTCACCGTCACTCTACCTGCCGCATACTAATGTAATGACTAAAACGTATATTTATAAAGCACCTTTCACAAAGTCTAAAATCCTTTTATAGCCAATCAAATATTTTTGAGTGGCAGTCACTGGTATGATGTAATCAGGAATCACGATTGTGTAGAGAATCATGTGTCAGCCAAAAACCATGGCAAGCGAAGGCCACCAAAAGGAATGCCATGCTCCGGCCCCTTGACAGTGGCATGAATGTGTTCTAGGCTGCATGTTGGCTGCACACCCTACTGACCTCCCACTGTGTCCTGTGGTTGCGCAGAGCGACACAGCCATATGGGTGACCCCACCGCCTCCGCCCACCCATACCCAGGCATCACCCTGCTGGTGGAGCATCACATGGCCTTCCCAAGGAAGGCAACCACAGTAGATCCCACAGGAAGGTGCAGGACAGGGGCCACAGAAGTACAGCTGGCATCTGTAGGCTACATCTATGCCAGATCATGGCATATCTGGAACCGTGGGGGTATGGGGGAGGACATCCACTCATGGTGGCTGTCAAGGTGACGGTTGCCCTAACCTTTTACACCACGTGTCCTTACAGGTGCCATGTGGGGGCCTGTCTGGGATATCACAGACCTCGGTGCAAAGGTGCATCCGTGTTGTCCGCAACTTCCGGTTGGCCCGACGCCGGAGTGGTTCGCGCTGCTCTTGGCGCCGCCGTCGGGCCATCCCGCCGTTTGAAGGAGAATCCCGTCCGTGCATGTTGTGCAAGAAGTCGCATTCTCCATGGGTGGGGTGTGGGGACCGTCAAGATCACTTTGAGATCAAGTCACCCTTTCAAAATGGCACCCTAATCTCAAAGGAGCTTGTCTGGCCAGCGAGTTTAGTTCCCACAGTATGGGCTTGACAGGTGAGAAACTCCACAAGCAACAAAAAATTACAATGGGCGGGATCCAACGGCCACGCTGTACCCGAAAAGCAGCTTGCCACGTCGCAGGGTGGATGATAGAAGCCGGGGGACCCCGTTTCCAGCAGCTACCCGGCTTGCAACGCCTCACGAGACGTTGCGATGTAAATCCCATCCACATTTTCCAACAAATCTGCGTTATAGAGTGAGACTCATTTTAATGGTCAGATTCCTGAGGAACCTGAGGTGTTGCGATCTATCCCCTATGCCTCAGAGATCTTGGGCGAGCGTCGTTCAGCACTGGTCTCCACAAATGGGGACTAGATGGAACAGCACAAATGGGGGTCTCCCAGGAGATCTGAGGCCACCAGGTGTTTGCCCTTTGTGTCGGGTGATACCTTGGCACTGCTGGGCACCCTACCACTGCCAGCCTTACACCCTGGCAGTGCCACCTGGCAGAGGCACTGCCAGAGTTCCAGGTTGGCACTGCCAAGGTACCAAGCTGGCATTCTTTGTGGGCTGATGATCGGCTGGGGTGCCCTGCACGGGTGCTGGAGTGGGTAGTGCGGAGAGGGGCTGGGGACCCTCCCATAGTGCGTTGGGGCTGGGGGTGTCGGGGTCACGTCGGCAGCCTCGGAGATTGGGACGCTATTTAAAATTGGCATCCCAATGTCTCGCTAAGGCAGCATGGTAGTGCAGTGGTTAGCACTGTGGCTTCACAGTGTCAGGGTCCCAGGTTCCCCACTGGGTCACGGTCTGTGCAGAGTATGCACGTTCTCCCCGTGTCTGTGTGGGTTTCCTCCGGGTGCTCCAGTTTCCTCCCACAGTCCAAAGACGTGCAGGTTAGGTGGATTGGCCATGATAAATTGCCCTTAGTGTCCAAAAAGGTTGGGAGGAGTTATTGGATTACGGGGATAGGGCTTAAGTGGGTCGGTGCAGATTCGATGGGCTGAATGGCCTTCTTCTGCACTTTATGTTCTATGTTATATGTTCTATGTACTAAGGAGATCCGATGAGTGGAGCTCCTCAGTGAAGAAAACGTTCCCTGCTGAGACCCCTTATTTAATGCAAGTGGCGTTTTATAGCCATGTTTTTCTCGGCACTGGGAAACCCAAGTCTAAATGCTCTCACTATATTACTTTGTTCCATTTAGTTGAATCGCACTCGAAGTGTAGCTGAATACAGGTCTGCAACTCACCCAAAAAGCCAGCATGAAACAGCTTTTCAAACTTGCCCAAAATGTGGATGAATCGCGTCCTTCGAATTTTTTTCTGCAGTGGGGAACTAAAGTTGCCGACAAGATCGACCCATCAGAGTTTTGGCGCCATTTTAAAAGTGAGGATGAGTGTTCCACATATCCCCCAACCACTGACACCGCAACACCACCTGCAACACCCCATACCCTCGACCGCAGAGAGGCATCCTCCCCTCCATTACTAAAAGTCTAGGTGTTCCCCCCCCTCCCACACAACACACAGGCATGAGGGTGACCCGGCCCCACACCCATCCATCCTGGTAGAATTGCCCACCACCCCTCCCCAAGTCATCACACTCCTTTATCGGGTCACTGAGGCCCCACCCCACCTTTAAGGCCCACCCTTTCACAACCCCCGCTTTCAGGTTCTCCCTTCAACCCTCACCCTTCATAGCCCCCCTTGAACCTCCATTCTTCATACCCCTCCTTCAGCCCCCCCTTTCATGGGCATGGTCTCCCTCAGGACCAGTGCCTTGGCAGTATCGACCTAGCACCCGGGCACTGCTGCTGGCACCCTGGCAGTACCAACCTGGCATTCCTGTACTTATGTACCCTGTGCCTGACCACCCAGGGGTTCCAATAGCCTCAGAACCACCTGGCATGGCATCACATCTGTCTCCGATTTCGGAGACAAGCACTAATCTGTGCCGGCGCGAGACCTGCTCAGTGGGCTGACGAGTACTGGGAGCCGGGAGACTGCAGCCTCAAACAGATTGCGGACATTTAAATGAGCCTGATGGATCATTAAAATATGATTGTCCGGATCACGGCTAGTGAGGGCCTGATCCAGATCACATCGAGCATTGTGTATCGGGTGCATCGCGTTCGGCTCGGCACTCGATACAGAAACCTGTTCCTGGCCTCTCCCTCCATACACCCAGCATAACGGCAGGCGCAACGTGGTGGGAAAATCACGGCCAATGGGGGGGCGGAATTTTCCACCCCCATTGGTAACAGGCACAAATTCCATCATGGCTGTTAACTCTAGTTAAAGGGCCACTATGGGATTTGCGCCGTGAAAACCTCAGAATGAGACTTCCTTGCCTTTCGCTGGTAATGTAATTAGGTTCATATCCAGGTTGGCAGTGCGAGTTTGGCAGTTTCAAGGCCAAATATTTTAAAATGCTAAAAGAATTCGATTGGGTCGAGACCGAGAGGCTAATTTCTCATCATCTTAAACTTAGAGCTGGACCATTTAGAATGGAAATCAGGAAGAATGTTTCAACACAAATTGTGTTAGAGGTATAGGAGTGAGCATTTCTCATTTTCCATCTGGTAGAAAAATCAGTCCTTAGCCAACCATCTTTTAAAAATGACTGTCCCGATCAACAGTGAAGCAGCTGAGTTGTCCCATCGGCACCAGAATTCAGCAGTGACCATTGCAGGGACTAGAAGGAGTCCCAGGAAAGATAAACATGGATGCCAGACTACCAGGTAGGCGTAGGGCTTTGGTCAGGGAGGGGTCAGGAACCCACTGGAGAGGGAGGAGGGAAGTTTGAGGTGGAAGTCAGAACAGATTCTAGAGGCCTGGGTGGGAGGGTGGCACAAAATGGGCACAGGGCACCTTCCAAAGGAAGCACATCCACCTCCTCACACAACATGGTGAAAAAGTGGCCCCTTCTCTGCAAATATGCCAGTGGGGGGCTGTATTATTCCCCTCAGAGTGTTCTTCCCTCAAAATCTTGTGGATGCAAGAACAGTTTGAGCTTTAAAGACTGAGATTGATGGATTTTTGTTAGACAGGGGCAGCACAGTAGCGCAGTGGTTAGCACAATTGCTTCATAGCTCCAGGGTCCCAGGTTCGATTCCCGGCTTAGGTCACTGTCTGTGTGGAGTCAGCACGTTCTCCCAGTGTGTGCGTGGGTTTTCTCCAGATGTTCTGGCTTCCTCCCGCAGTCCAAAGATGTGCTAAATTACCCTTAGTGTCCAAAATTGCCCTTAATGTTGGGTGGGTTACTGGATTACGGGGATAGGGTGGAGACTCAATGGGCCGAATGGCCTCCTTCTGCACTGTAAATTCGATGAAATCTATGAAATCTTCCAAGGATACCAAACTGTATGGAGGTATGGTAAATGGAGGTGAGGTGCAGATCAGCCATGATCTGAATGAATGGTGGAGGGGGCTCAAGGAGCTGAATGGCTAACCCCTGTTTCCATATTCTTAAAGACTAACACAGACCCAGCCTTGGTCCTTAGTTACAAAATAATAATGTTCATTGTCATAAAATAAAAGCTGGGTGGTAATCCAGTTGCTAAAATTGGTGGAGAGGTGAAATCAACTAGGGATCTTGCTTATGACAATGAAACATTGACCCCTGCTGCAAACGCGCATTTGGGGACATTTGTCAGAACAAGATAAGGTTCCGTTGTGATGTCAACTGCCATTAAATAGCCTGCTGACATTTACTGTGACAGCATACATCACGAATAGCGCCTTTAATATAGAAAACATCCCAAGGCATTTGACAGAGGAGGAAGAAAATATAGATAATGGAGCTGCTCCATTTTATCTGTGCATCTTTTCTCATCCCACCAATTAAAATTGCCCCTATAATGTCTCATAATTGTTATGTATGTAGATGTCTCGCAAAGAATTCAACAAGTTGCTGCTGAAGTTTTAAATTTAGGATGATGAATTTTCTTTTATGTGGGTCATTTACACATAGTCCACTGGGGTTTGAGCAAGAGGAGATGTAACAACATGGAGACCAGGATAGGCGGCAGGCTGAGCTAACTTAAAACATTAAAGCGGTCTATTTTGACTAAGAATACTTTTTCTTTACATGCATAGCTTAGACCAAAATGCTAAACATGGTTAGTTGGAACCAGAGGGTGTGAAAATGTATTTTTCGCGATTGGTCATTTTTTTCACCATCTTTTAGCCTCTTTTGGAATCTACGGTACAATCATTTCTCAATTATAAACCTCAAAACATCAGCCCCTCTTATTGCATTCTCTCCTTATTAAAAATAGAGGCCTTGCAATTAGATTGCACCTGAATCGATGTGTGATCTGAGTCAGTGCAGTCACACGTGCCTGGAGGGGTTGACAGCAGGAGCATTAAAAATTGGTCCAGCAGCCTCTTTGTTTATTACCAATGAGCTGCAGCATTGCTCAGGCCAGAGATACACCTCGGTATTCATGGAGGGGTAAAAAGATAGGATGGATGGGACACCATCTGACAATTGAAGGTGGGTCCAGGATTGGATGTGGGACAGTGACAATGGCCAGCAGGGATTTACTGTTATTAAATCAAGGAGCAATAAAAAAGGAATATTCCTGAAGCAACATTGAAATAAGTACTTGTTTTAAAACACCTACTTGGTAACAGTCTCCACGGTCACTTTAAGGATGACTGATTAGATTCCATGCAGGTGTAAAAATCCTGAAGAGGTCCGATACCAGCTATGTTCTGAGCAAACCAATTTTAGTTAGATTGCTTGCTGGCATATTTAAATCTATTTCTGATGCAATTCAGGCTCCGACAGTAGACTCTATAAATTGGACTTCCCAAAAAATGGGTATAACACAATCCTGTTTCTAGGACAGGAACGTTTTGACTTTTTAAAAATTCATTTATGGGATGAAGGCATTGCAGGCTCGGCCAGTCAGCATTTATTGCCCATCCCTAGTTGCCCTTCAGAAGCTGGTGAACGGTTGGAGTCCCTCAGCTATAGGTACACCGACAGTGCTGTCAGGGAGGGAGTTCCAGGATTTTCACCCAGCGACAGTGAGGGAACGGCGATACATTTTCAAGTTAAGATACTGAGTGGTTTGGAGGGGAACTTCCAGGTGGTGGTGTCTACGGGTATCTGCTGTTTTTGACTTCTCACTGGCATTGTTTGCGGGTTTTGAAGATGGTGCCAAAGGAGCCTTGGAGAGTTCCTGCAGTGCATCTTGTAGATGGAATACATCCTCCCACTGTTTGTGGGTGGTGGAGGGAGTGAATGTTCATGGAAAGGTGCTATGCAACTAGGCTGCTTTGAGCTGGATGGTGTCAAGCTTCTTGAGATATGTTGAAGCTGTACGCAGAAGGTGAGTTCCTCACCACAGAATTCTTAGCGTCTGACTGGCTCTTGTAGCTACAGTATTTATCCGGCTACTCCAGTTCATTTTCTGGTCGACGGTAACCCCAGAATGTTGATAGTGGGGCATTCAGCTATGGTAATGCCATTGAATATCAAGTGTGATGGTTCGATTCTCTCTTGTCAGAGAATATGATTTGGTGATTGTCAGAGTTGGTGATTGCCTGCCGCTTGTGTAGCATGAATGTTACTTGCCACTTGTCAGCATAAGTCTGGATATTGTCCAGGTCTTGATGCATTTGAGCATGCACTGCTTCAGTATATGTAGATTTGCCAATGGTGCTGAACATCGATAAGACATCAGCAAATATCCCCTCTTCAGACCTTATGGTGCAGGGAAGGTCATTGATAAATCAGCTGAAGATTGTTTGGCCCAGGACACTCCCCTGAGGAACTCTTGCAGCGATGTCCTGGAACTGAGATGATTGACCTCCAACCACCACAACCAACTGCATTGAGCTGTCCATCAAATGTAGTGTCTGATCTTATTGCTTGCACATAACAGTTATTAAAAGGTTTGCAACTAATACCACAGCACAAGTAAAGATAAATCCAATAATACAACAAAAATAAATGTAGTGCAGAGGCATAACAAGATAATTGCTGACTATAATTCGGGGCTACAGTTAGCAAATTATTATCCTTTTGGTTATACAAGTATAATAATGATCTTTATTATCACAAGTAGGCTTACATTAACACTGCAATGAAGTTACTGTGAAAATCCTCTCGTCGCCACATTCCAGCACCTGGTTGGGCACACAGAGGGAGAATTCAGAATGTCCAATTCAGTTAACAAGCACATCTTTCGGGACTTGTGGGAGGAAACCGGAGCACCCGGAGGAAACCCATGCAGACACAGGGAAAACATGTAGACTCCGTACAGACAGTGACCCAAGCGGGAATCGAACCTGTGACCCTGGCACAGTGAAGCAACAGTGCCAACCACTGTGCTACCTTGCCGCCCAAGTGGATTTAGTGATCATTTGTGTATATTGCTCGTTCACTTTTCAGCAATCTTAATAGAACTAGGAAAGAGAGTAATATTGTCCAGCTTTATTGGCAATTGCAAATTGCCAAATTCTACTTTTTCTCTATAAACCCATTTGCAAGCAGCTTCAAATTCATCTGTGGTTGCCCAATGAAATAAAGGATGCCATAGATAAAATGATACTGAGACCATAAGATCATAAGACCATAAGACATAGAAGCAGAATTAGGTCACTCGGCCCATCAAGTCTGCTCCGCTATTCAATCATGGCTGATATTTTTGTCACCCCCATTCTCTTGCCTTCTCCCCATAACTCCTGATCCCCTTATTAATCAAGAACCTATCTATCTGTGTCTTAAAGAAACTCAATGATTTGGCCTCCATAGTCTTCTGCGGCAAAGAGTTTCACAGATTCACCGTCATCTGGCTGAAGAAACTCCTCCTCATCTCTGTTTTAAAGGAACGACATGAATGCTAACATTGCATTTCCCTTCCTACCTGAATCCTGAACCTGCACGTTAACTTTAAGAGAATCTTGAACAAGGGCTCACAAGTCCCTTTGTGCTTCTGATGTCCTCAGCATTTCCCCATTTAGAAAGAAGTCTATGCATTAATTCCTCCTTCCAAAGTGCATAACCTCACATTTTTCCACATTGTACTTCATCTGCCACTTCGTTGCCCACTCTCCTTTAGGTCTACAAAATTATGAGAGGCATGGACAGGGTGAATAGCAACAAGCTTTTTCCAAGAGTGGGTGTGTCAATTACAAGGGGTCACGATTTCAAGGTGAGAGGGGGAAAGTTTAAGGGAGATTTGCGTGGAAAGTGTTTTACGCAGAGGGTGGTGGGTGCCTGGAACACTTTGCCAGCGGAGGTGGTAGAGGCGGGCACGATAGCATCATTTAAGGGGCATCTAGACGGGTACATGAACAGGCGGGAACAGAGGGAAGTAGATCCTTGGAAAATAGGAGACAGGTTTAGATAAAGGATCTGGATCAGCGCAGGCTGGGAGGGCCGAAGGGCCTGTTCCTGTGCTGTAATTTTCTTTGTTCTTTGTTCCCCTAGCCGATCCAAATCTTTCTGCAGCCCCCTTGCTTCCTCAATACTACATGTCTCTCTACAGATCTTTTTTTTTAAAATAATTTTTTATTGAAATTTTTACAAAATATAAACATCTTGACTCTATTAACAAACAACCGCGGTAACACCCCAAGAACAATACCCCCCCAACTTCAAGAGCAACTTCAAACAAAAGGAAAAAGAAAGAAAAAAAAACAACAGATCACCCAAACAACAAAAGGGAAAGAGATAGCACCCGCCACATCCCACATACCCATGTACACAGTTCTCCCTCCCCCCAATCCAAACCCCCCCCTCCTCCCTCCCTCCCCCCCCCCCCCCCCCCCCCCCCCCCCCCGGGTTCCTGCTGCTGTCGGCCTATTTCCCTACCGTTCCGCCAGAAAGTCCAAGAAAGGCTGCCACCGCCTAAAAAACCCTTGTACCGATCCTCTCAGGGCAAATTTCACCCTCTCCAATTTAATGAACCCCGCCATATCATTGATCCAGGCCTCCACGCTTGGGGGCCTCGCATCCTTCCATTGGAGCAAGATCCTCCGCCGGGCTACTAGGGACGCAAAGGCCAGAACACCGGCCTCTATTGCCTCCTGCACTCCCGGCTCCACTGCCACCCCAAAAATTGTGAGTCCCCAGCCTGGCTCGACCCTGGACCCCACCACCCTCGACACCGTCCTTGCTACCCCCTTCCAAAACTCCCCCAACGCTGGGCACGCCCAAAACATATGGGCGTGGTTCGCTGGGCTCCCCGAGCACCTAGCACACCTGCCCTCGCCCCCAAAAACCCTACTCATCCTCGTCCCAGTCATGTGGGCCCTATGCAGGCCTGGCCCTCAATTAGGGCCCACCAATCTGCAGGCAGGCTTGTGCCATTGAAGCACTCCTTCCCTCCGTGCTGGCCGCTGTAAGGCTCTGCCCTGGCCGGCGCGGAGAAAAACTCTGTGCATGCGCTGGGATCACGCTGGATCCTCCTGATGTTCCGCGCATGCACCAACTTGCGCCAGCCGGCGGAGACCCTTCGGCGCCGGTTGGCGCGGTGCCAACCCTGCCGGCGCCTGCCCAGCCCCCGAAGGTGCGGAGTATTCTGCACCTTCCAGGCGGCCCGATGCCGGAGTGGTTCAAGCCACTCCTCGGCGCCGGTGCAGCCCGCCCGTCGGATACCGGAGAATCCCGGCCTGTGACTTTACATGACCTCGTTCATGAGTTCTCACGACATCAGGAATTGAATTTTTAAACTCCTCCAAAAGTATATTTTCTCTGAGAGCTTCATACGTTCGGTCTATTTCAAAGCCCTTATCCACCTATCAAAATTACTCTGTTTGATCCTTTCAAACTGCATGTATGTTTGACCAGATTCTCTCCTTAAATTTCTCAACCTTTGTCTGTCGGCTTCATGGCACTAGTTCATATTCAGCCGAGATGGATTTTACCACCTCCTCATACGTCCCAGATACCTTCTCTGATAGTGATGCAAACACTTCACTCGCCCTACCTACCAGCTTTGTTTGAATCAGTAATACCCACATGTCGTGTGGCCATTTCATTTGTTTAGCCACCTTCTCAAATGAAATGAAAAAGGCTTCTACCTCCTTCTCATCAAACCTTGGCAATGCTTGGACATATTTAAATAGATCCCCACCAAGTTTTCGGCTATGACGCTCTTTCTCTTTATCCTCATCACTATCTTCAAACAGTACATTTCCCTTTTCCTCCGCCAATTCTAACTGACTGTCATGTTTCATGGCCATTTTCTGAAGTTCAACTTTCTCTCTTTTTCCCTTTCCTTGCTCACTTTTTCCCTTTCCTCTCTTTTTCTCTTTCCTCTCTCTCTTTTTCTTTTTCCTCAAGCACGGACCATAGGGTCGTTTTATGCCAAAGACCTTCTGCGATATGTGGCAGAGCCATTGGAGAACATGGGAAGAATAATGGGCTTGCTTTGGTACCTTCTCTGGGTGCAAATCGAATGTGGGAAAGAGTGAGGTCTTCCCGGTGAATGATTTGTACAAACCTTGCGGCTTTGCCATTTAGTGTTGCTAAGGTTAGGTTCCGGTATTTGGGCTTTCAGGTTGTATATGATTGAGTAATGATGCACAGGTGGAACTTAATGGGACTGGTGGAAGGGGTTAAGGAGGATTTGAAGAGATGGGATGCTTTGCTATTGTCGTTGGTAGGGAGAGTCCAGGCTGTAAAGATGAACGTATTAAGGTTCTTGTTTATCTCCCAATTTTTCTCCCTACGACCTTTTTCCAGAGGGTGGATGGACTGGTCTTCGTGTTTGTTTGGCAGGCCCTTTCAGTCGGGCCCTTTCGAAGAGGAAGAGGCAGATTTGACGGGGCGGGGAAGAGGCAAGTGAGGGTGGGGGATTTAGCATACCAAATCTGCTGCTCTATTACCGGGCAGCTAATGTGGAGAAGGTGAGACAATGGTGCGAAGAGGGGCTTGAAATAGGTGCAGGTGGAGGAGGACTCCTGCAAGGGGTCAGGTTTAAGGGCTATGGTAATGGCCCCACTCCCGTTTGCCCCAGGGAAAAACACTAATAGCCTGATGGTTGCGTCATCGATAAAGATCTGGGGCCAGATTCTCTGATTCTGAGGCTTAGTGCAGAAGAACCATGGCATTTTATGTGGAGAAAATTGGCGCTGCCCCCTCACCAATGCTGTGACCAGTTAGGGACCAGCAGCCTGCCTCCATGAAATAAATGGCTGGAGAATTGCTGGGTCCGTGGCAGCGCATGCGCACAGCGATGAGCTGCAGCGGTTGCGCCGTACAACATAGCGCCGGCCGTGCACGGACCCCACCTGCCAGATAGTGACTCTCTAGACACCCCCTGGCCACACTCCACCAGTCCCCCCAGCCCTCGCCGAAGCCCCCACGTCCAGCAGCTCATCTCCCGCCCGACTGTAGGAGCGCAGGACACAGTCTGCAGCCGCCACGCCGGGTTCCCACACGGCTGGGACGACGCATCAATTGTGCGGTCATGAACCCGGCCCATCGGAGGTGGAGCATCGGGGTTTGGCCTTCAGGTGGGGTCCTGAGGCCGTCCCAATGGCGTGCAGTGCATTCCATGATGACGCTGCTTCAGAGGGCGGAGCATCGAAAACCTGCGTAAAATAGGTGCCACCCTTGATTCCATCATAAAGATGGATTCGCCGCCCGACTGCCGATTATGAAATCGCCATCGGGAAACTGAGAATCTCGCCCCTGGTGCGGGTTTCTCTATTGGCGGGATTCTCCATTGTGCCATCAGCGCACCCACGCCTGTAGATTTCCCGGTGCCGAGGGGTGGCCACGATAGGAAATCCCATTGGCAGGTGGCGGGAATGGAGAATCCCGCCTCCGGCGAGGGCACACCACCTAGTAACATTTGGCTGGCAGACCAGAGAATCCAACGCCACGCCGGAATCAGCTACAGAAGCACTTTTAGTTGGGATGAACGTCAGTATTGCTCCCGCTGTGCAGGAATCATTGGTTTGTGCCCGGACGGATGGACGCGATGTATGAAAGGTGGCAGTGGACAGGGGTAGAGTGAGAAAGGGGCTTATTTCTAGAGGAACAGTTTATAGATTTAGTGAAACTTCAGGAGTAATTTGAGTTACCAAAGCAGAGTGAGCTCAGATAGCTGCAGGTGTGGGACTCAGTGCGGAAGGAGCTGCCCGCTTTCCCCCAACTATCGGACTATACGTTACTGGAAAAGCTGGTAGCTCCGGACGTTTGGAGGGAAGGGTATATCAGAGAAGTTTGTAGGTAGTTGGGAAAGAAGGATAATAACAATAATCTTTATTCGTGTCACAAGTAGGCTTACATTAACACTACAATGAAGTTACTGTGAAAAAAGCCTGCTCGCCACAGTCCAGCGCCTGTTCGGGTACATCGTTGTTTTCAAGTCTTTTTCAGGAGGGTGACTGGAATAATTTCGGGGTTTGTGTGGGCTGGGAAGACCCCATGTTTTTGGAGAGGGGGCAAGGTGGGGGAGGGGGGCAGAGGTGGCTGGCTGGCGTTGCTGAATTTGATGAATTAGCCCCTAGTCCCCACATTCCGGCACCTGTTTGGGTACACAAAAGGAGAAATCAGAATGTCCAATTCACCTAACAAGGATATCTTTTGGGACATGTGGGAGAAAACCCATGCAGACACAGAGAGAACGTGCAGACTCCACACAGACAGTGACCCAAACCGGGAAACGAATCCGGGTCCCTGGCGGTCTGAAGCAGCAGTGCTAGTCACTGTGCTACCATGCCACCAGAGATGGCATTAGCAGAAAGGTTTAAAGGCAGGTGGGAGGAAGAGCTGGGGACTGAGCTGAGGTGTGTGATATAGAGTAAGATATTGAGCCTGGTTAATTCAACTTCTCTGTGTGCGAAGGTGAGCCTCATTCAATTCAAGGTGGTCCACAGGGTACACAGCCATGGACTCGGATGAGGTGGGTTTCCCTGGGGTAGAAGATCCTTGTGAGAAGTGTGGGCGGGAGCGGGCAAATCACACCCATATGTTCTGGGGTGTGTGAAACTGGAGAGGTTTTGGAAAGCTGTGTTCAAGACTCTCTTGGTGTTTTTAATGTTTCGGAGGTGTCGGAGCTACAGGAGGGGAAGGGGGTCGATGTGGTGGCCTTTGCCTCCCTGATTACTCGGCGAACGATTTTGCTGAACTGATGATTGGCAACGCCGCCAGGGGTGGGGGAGCTACATGAATTTCTGAGCCTGGAAAAGATCAATTTCGCCCTAAGAGGGTCGGAGGAAGGGTTTTACGTGTGGTGGCATCTGTTCCATTCCATGTTCAAGGATCTGTTTGTGTATGGGGGGATAGAGTGGGAGGGGGGTTAGGGAAAATGTTACAAACTATGTATAACTAGTGTGGTTGTGGGTGGTTTTGGTAACCTAACATTGCTTGACTTTGGAACAAAATATATTTTTTTTAAAACAATATATGGAGTAGAGCCAATAACTTGGCCAGGTTTGCACAGCAATTTACCAGGCCTAGGAATGACTGGGGTTCAGTGGCATTCTTTGGGGTTTTGGGCCCCTTTTATGGGCTGAACCTTATCCTCCACCAGTTGCAGACTATCCCTGTCCACTCTGCAACCTAAATAGGTCTTCAGTCTAGCACAGAAAAAACACTTGCTCCTCTTTAACCAGGTGCCTACTTGGGAAAACGGCTGGAGTGCTTCCTGTAGGTTATCCATTTTCTCCTTCTCCGTGGTGCCCGTGATGAGCACGTCATCCAGATCAACAGCCACCTTCGGCAGGCCCGACAAAATATTCTCCATTACCCACTGGAAAATCGCAGAGCCTGATGAAACCCCAAATGGGACGTGGGTGTATTTAAATAACTCCCTATGTGTGTTTATGGTCACAAATTTCCTGGACTCAGGATCTAGCTCCAACGTACACAACCCTGTCTGCATCAATGGTGCCGACGTGGAGATGGTTGACAGCTTCAAATTCCTAGGTGTGCACATCACCAACCATCTGTCCTGGTCCACCGGCATTGACGCCACAACCAATGAAGCCTATACTTCCTCAGGAGACTAAGGAAATTCAGCATGTCTACACTGACACTTACCAATTTTAACAGATGCACCATAGAAAGCATCCTATCTGGCTGCATCATTGCCTGGGAGGGCAACTGCTCGGCCCAATACCGAAAGAAACTACAGGGAGTCTTGAACACAGCCCAGTTAATCACGCAAACACGCCTGCCATCCGTTGACTCTGTCTACACCTCCCATTGTCTTGGGAAAGTGGGCAGCATATTCAAAGACCCCTCCCACCCGGGTTATTCTCTCTTCCAACGTCTTCCATCGGGCAGGAGATACAAAAGTCTTATAACACGCACCAACAGATTCAAAAACAGCTTCTTCCTGCTGTTACCAGTCGCCTGAATGACCCTCTTATGAACTGAACTGATCTCTTCCCACATCTTCTCTACTGAGTAGGACAACACTCCTGTATGCCTCACCCGATGTCTGTATCTATGTATTCACATTGTGTATCGATCGCATGTCCTATGTTTTTTCTTGTATGGAACGATCTGTCTGGACTGTACATAGAACAATACTTTTCACTGTACCTCAGTACACGTGACAACAAACCCAAATCCAAATCCAATCCAAATCCAATCCAACCTGTCAATAAACATGACTCATGTCAAGCTTCATTAAAAAACATCCTCCAGCCAGTTTTGCATGTAAATCCTCCACTCGAGGCATCAGGTACCGGTCGAGGCATGAAGTTCTGTTTGCCGTGAGCTTAAAACCCTGCAGAGTTGGACATATTTGCCTGGCTTCATTCCTGACACCACGGATGCAGCCCATTCGCAAATTATACAGGGTGCATGACCCCCAGATCATACAGACGCCGAAGCTCTGTTTCAACTTTGGCAAGCAATGCATTAAGAACAGGCCTCACACTGAAATACCTGGGTTGAGCATCAGGATCCACCAAGATATGGGCCTTAGCCCCCTTTATCCTGCCCAGATCCTCCTGGAACACTTTGAGATGGCTTTTTGGAGCAGCTTGTGACAGAGCCTACTACGGAACAGGCAATTCTGGATTTGGCAATGTGTAATGAGGCAGACTTGGTGAGGGAACTTAAGGTGAAGGAACCCTGAGGGACCAGTGACCACAATATGATAGAACTTACCCTGCAGTATGAGAGGGAGAAGCTGCAATCAGGTGTCACGGTATTACAAGTAAACAAGGGTAACTACAAAGACATGAGGGAGGAGCTGTCCAGAGTTGATTGGAGAAGGAGTCTGGCAGGGAAGACAGTGGAACAGCAATGGCAAGCGTTTTTGGGGGATATTCGGGAGGCTGAACAGAAATTCATCCCAAGGAGGAAGAAACATGCTGAGGGAAGGACAAGGCATCCATGGCTGATGAGGGAAGTCAAGGGCAGAATAAGAGCAAAAGAAAAAGCATGCAAAGTGGCGAGGATTAGTGGGAAGCCAGAGGATTAGGAAGCCTTTAAAAGCGAGCAGAGGACAACTAAAAACGCAGTAAAGGGGGAGAAGATGAAATATGAGTGCAAGCTAGCTAGTAATGTAAAGGAAGACAGGAAGATATTTGTTTCAATATATAAAAGGTAAGAAAGGCAAATATAGACATTGGACCACTGGAAAATATGGCTGGAGAAGTAGTAATAGGAAACAAACAAATGTCAGAGGAACTGAATAGTAACTTTGCATCAGTCTTCACGGTGGAAGATACCAGTGGGATGCCAGGGCTCCAGGAGAATCAGGGGGCAGAGGTGAGTGCAATGACCATCACTAAAGAGAAGGTTCTGGGGAAACTGAAATGTCTGAAGGTGGATAAATCACCTGAACCGGATGGACTACATGCCAAGTTTTTGAGGAAGGAACAAGGTAGTTAGACAAAGGAGAACCAGTGGATGTGATTTATTTAGATTTCCAGAAGGCCTTTGATAAGGTGCCGCATAGGAGACTGTTAAATAAGTTAAGAGCCCATGGTGTTAAGGGTAAGATCCTGGCATGGGTAGAGGATTGGTTGACTGGTAGAAGGCAGAGAATGGAGATAAAGAGGTATTTTTCAGGATGGCAGCTGGTGACTAGTGGTGTGCCTCAGGGGTCGGTGCTGGGACCACAACTTTTCACAATATACATTAATGATCTGGAAGAAGGAACTGAAGGCACTGTTGCTAAGTTTGCAGATGATACAAAGGTCTGTAGAAGGACAGGTAATATTGAGGAAGCAAGCGGTCTGCAGAAGGACAGGCTAGGAGAGTGGGCAAAGAAGTGGCAGATGGAATTCAATTAGGAAAAGTGTGAGGCTATGCACTTTGGAAGGAGAAATGGAGGCATTGACTCTTTTCTAAATGGAGAAATGCTAAGGAAATCAGAAGCACAAAGGGACTTGGGAGTTCTTGTTCACGATTCTCTTAAGGTTAACATGCAGGTTCAGTCGGGGTTAGGGGGGCAAATGTAATGTTAGCATTCATGTCGAGAGGGCTAGAATACAAGGCCATGTATGTACTTCTAAGGCTATATAAGGCTCTGATCAGACTCCATTTGGAGTATTGTGAGCAGCTTTGGGCCCCATATCTGAGGAAGGATGTGCTGGCCTTGGAAGCCAAAACCAGAGAAGGTTCACAAGAATGATCCCTGAATGAAGAGCTTGTCGTATCAGGAACGGTTGAGGACCCTGGGTCTGTACTCGTTCAAGTTTAGAAGGATGAGGGGGATTCTTATTGAAACTTACAGGATACTGCGAGGCCTGGATCAAGTGGACGTGGAGAGGATGTGTCCATTTGTCGGAAACACTGAAGTAGAGGACACAATCTCAGACTAAAGGGACAATCCTTTTGAACAGAGATGAGAAGGACCGCAGAAGGCTGTGGTGGCCAAATCACTGAGTATTTTTAAGACAGAGATAGATAGGTTCTTGATTAATGAGGGGATCAGGGGTTATGGAGAGAAGGCAGAAGAATGTGGATGAGAAAATTATCAGTCATGATTGAATGGCGGAACGGACTCAATGGGTGGAGTGGCCTAATTCTGCTCCTTTGTCTCATGAGGCATACACGCCCAGTACGTCTCACAGATTCCCGGTGCCCATCCAAAATTCTATTGCCAGTTGAAATAGAGGACTCGCAGCCAGTCATGCCCCAGAAAATTGGGCCCTGATCCCTGTACCACAATCAAGAGAAGATGGGTCAACAGCTGCCCGTGCGTTACCAGAGTCACGGTGGTCCCCATGATGTTCAAAGGCTGGCCGGTACAGGTTGCCAACCTCGCTTTGGTGTCACTCATTTTCATTGGCATGGCCCCTGCACGGAGTTGCCAAAATATCCAATGGTCCCGATGGAGATGGCAGCTCCAGTGTCCATTTTGATCACCACGAGGCGACCATTGACTTGTCACGTGATCTAGATCGGTGCTACCTTCAGGACCATGATTCAGTTTGGCTGCATTAAACAGTCCTCCTCATCCAGGAAGGCCCACTTGCAAAGCTCTTATTCGCAGTACTCTCAGCGGCTGCCGTGGATGACATTCTCTGCCCTGGAGTTGGCAGTTCTGGCCATCACGAGTCCTCCGACCACACATTTGGCAATGTGGCCGGCTCTCCCCTTCATCTGTGCATGAGGTATCCCGCCAGTCAGCTGTAACGTCTGAAAGCCTGACACAGCTACAGCATTACCTCTGGGGATAATTTTTCAGAGGTGATCTGGCCAGACTGGCATGACCCCTTGATGCAGTGGGAATTTGAAATAGAGGGCGGGCCAAACTATGAACACCATAAACCATGGACCCCTACAGCTCCTGCACTCCTTACTCCGCGTGCTTGCGGGACTCGTTTCAAATCCAAGGTGAGCCTCGCCAACAACTTGGCCTCAATGACTGTGTTGTTTATGCCACACACAAGCCTCAACATTTCGGAGAGGGACGGTCCAAACTTGCAGTGCTCAGCACGGCGCCTTAGGCGGCTCAAGAAATCAGTGACTGATTCACCTGGAGACCACATCGCTGTATTAAACCTAAAACATTGTATGATCACGAAGGCTTAGGATCATAATGTTCAGCAACCAAAGCAATTAACTTATCAAACGATTTGGTGTCAGGTAGTAAGGTGCAATCGGATAAGTTAGACTTCTATGATCCAAAAAGTTGGAACCCCACAGGAAGTCAGAAGGAAGATATTTTGACAGTCTTCCCCCAAATTCCCGTTAGCCTGGAAGAAATACATAATGTGCTCAGTATACTGGCTCCAGTTTTCCAAGCTTGTATCAAAGGCTTCTCATTTGCCGAATAGTAGCATCCTGAACTGTTATGTCTGCACATTCCAGGATAGTAATTGCACGAGCAGCTAGGTGGTTCCACGAGCGAGTCCGGAGTTTCCTTTTGTTCTTGTTGCCTGTTTAGTAACTTGAGGAAGCCAGCGGTAGTAGAACAGAGATTTATTTATCTATATAGAATAGAGTAGAATTCCCACAATGCAGATGGAGGCCACCCGGTCCACCGAGCCTGCACCGACCCTCTGAAAGAGCACCCCACCTAGGCCCATTCCCCCGCCCCAACCCAGCAACCACATCCGATCTTTGGATGTGAAGGGGCAATTTATCACGGCCAATCCACCTAACCTGCACATCTTTGGACTGTGGGAGGAAACCGGAGCCCCCAGAGGAAACCTACGCGGACACGAGGAGAATATGCAAACTTCACACAGTCACCTAAGGCCGGATTTGAACCCAGTTACCTGCCACTGTGAGACAACAGTGCTAGCCACTGTGCCGCCTCAATATTCGGCTCAAGGCAGTAACTTGCTCCCACATGAATCCTCGCTGGGAGAACAAATCACACCAGGCCCTGCTTTGACCCGGCTTTTATGTAAGTCTGTAACGAGCTCCAGCTGAGTGGCTTCCGCCCCCTATCTACGACGCACATACTCCACGGGTCGTACAGGGAGATTAGCAATGTTTTCCTGTTACCCTCATGGGGTTTATAACAGATGGCATAGTATTTGTGTGTCCACCATTGATCACAAGGAGCTCCACACAAGGCATAGGTTCCTTCGGCAGAATCTTCCCAACTCATGACCACTATCACTGAGAAGGAGAAAAGCAGCAGATATCTGGGAACCCCACCGCCTGGACGTTCCCCTCCAAGTCACTCACCAGCCCGACTTGGAAATATATCATCGTTCCTTTACTGCTGAGGGCTTCTCTCAGGGCTTTCCTGCCATGAGCAACAGTTCCTCGGCCTCTCTGTCGGTGCTACCAGTGCAGCACATAGCTGAAATGGCAGAGATGGCTCTGTGGAGGAAGTTCTCAATAAGCTGGGTGATACCAGAATGATTGAAAACTATTGGGTCGGAATGTCAGCTGGCTGCCTCCACCTCAGATGACAGGGCAAGTAAAGCATCACGTACCAACGCACATAAGAAATTTAAGAAGAGTTGTACTTGGGGTTGGTGGTTTTTAACTTTATTAATTAATGTTGCCTTTCAATCTTTTTGTTTTCCAGTTAATGTGCAAGATTGCAATGATGGCAATGTTATTGCCCATTCTGCACCAGCAAGCAACTCCAAATCACTTAAATATTATAAGGAATTCAGCCCTCTCTTCAATGTTTCCAAAACAAAACTCATATATCAACTCACAGCTGGTTAGCCAAATGTTCCACCTTTCAATATAGAACATAGAACATACAGTGCAGGAGGAGGCCATTCGGCCCATCGGGTCTGCACCAACCCACTTAAGCCCTCACTTCCACCCTAACCCCGTAACCCCATAACACAATTACCCCTCCTAACCTTTTTTTGGCCACTCAGGGCAATTTATCATGGCCAATCAACCTAACCTGCACGTCTTTGGGAGGAAACTGGAGCACCCAAAGGAAACCCACGCACACACGGGGAGAACGTGCAGGCTCCACACAGACAGTGACCCAGCGGGGAATTGAACCTGGGACCCTGGCGCTGTCAAGCCACAGTGCTATCCACTTGTGCTGCCCTGAAATTGTATGCTTATATGCTAAAGGAGAGAGTCTGGGATATATTGAGCATTTTACATATCTTGCCCATCACCTCTCAAAAGGCTGTCATAGGTGAGGAGATCCAACACTGGATCAAATGCACCAACTCAGCCTTCCTCAAATTATGGCAGCTAGTTTTTAACAACAAAGACCTCTGTGAGTCAACAGAAGTCCTAGGTACAAAATCATAGAATTGTTATTGCACAGAAGGAGGCCATTTGTCTCACCGTGTCTGCACTGCTTCTCCAAATGAGCAAAATGACTTAGTGCCATTCCCCTGCCTTTTCCCCCATTGTCCCCTGCACATTGTTTCTATTTAAATAATATTTGATAACCACTTGAATAACTCGATTGAGCCTGCCTCCACCACACTTCCAGACAATGCATTCCAGACCCAAACCACTCGTGTGAAGAATTATCTTCTCACATAACATTTGCTTCTTTTGCAAATCTATGCCATCCTTTTTGCGAGCGGGAATGGTTTCTCCCTATCTACTCTGTCCAGTCCCTTGATGATTTTGCACATCTCTATAAAATCTCCTCTTAGCCTTCTTCTCTGCAAGGAGAACAGTCCTAGGCTCTCCAATCTATCCTCATAACTAAAGTTTTTCTTCCCTGGAACCATTCTAGTAAACAGAGCAGTTGTTGTCACCACACATCACGTGCTGCAGTGAGATCTGGACTGTGCATCAACACTTATAAGTCCTGGAGGAATTTCATCAGCAATGTGATGACTGCATCTTTTGAATTCAATGCGAGTACTGTTGAACAAATGCAAGTGTCCTTCATGAAGCAAGCTCCACAAGCATTCAGGCAAAACCCCTGCAAAATCAATAGCGATGCACTGAGCTCTATGACTGGATGGCTAAAAAGTAACTTCTCCACCAAGTCTTGTGTTTTGAACTCTCAAATGGCCAACCCTCAAGGGAGAACAAGAAAATGCTTCAAAGACACTCTGTTAGTCTCCTTGAAGCACGGCAGCATTGACATTAATGACTTGGTGGAGCTGGCTTTAAATCGTTCAAAATGGCAAGAACTTGTCCATCAAGCTGCATCACGCTTTGAATCACAATGTCTTAATGGTGAGGCACAGTAGTAGTAGAAGAAGAAAGAAAAGGAAGCAAATCCTACGCTCTGGATCCCACTATCGCATGGGACATCCTGCCCCATGGGCCCAACAATCTGTGGGGTGAGAATCGACCTGTTCAGTCACATTATAACCTGTAATGCAGACACGAATCTCATGAGCCTGAGTAGATAACATTCCCAAATCGAAGGATAGCCAACAATGATGAATTTTGAAAAGCCAGGAGGAATCCTTCCATTTCATCCCGGCTTCTGGGCCCTCACCAGTACCCTGACTACATCAAAGGATGTGATGGGGAGGACCATGCCGTGTAAAGTCAACATATTTCACTTATACCTTCCTGGGTGCAGGTAAATGTGAGGGAAACAAAGCAAATGGCAACAGGACTACAGAAGGCCTCTATTGGCTTGCATGGACCTCTCTTTAAAGATCATCTGAAAAGTTTCTGCATTCGCAATTTGTGAGCCTTGCTTGTGCATGTCCCAGGCCTACAGTCCTTGTGGTTTCTCGCCTGATCAGCATCTTTCTTCGTAACTTCATCATCAGAGGAGCCATAATGGTTCACAGTATCCTAATTGTTCAAACCCCCTCTCTGCTGGAATACCAGGTTGTGCAGAGCACAGTACACCACCACAATATGTAAACCCTTGCTGGGACATACTGACGGGTTTGACCGGATCAATAGAAGCATAAGAACGTAAGAAATAGGACCAGGAATACCCCATTTTGCCAATTGAACTTGATCCTCCATTCACTAATATCATAGCTGATATGATTGTGGCCTGAACTCCTGCCTGGCCCCCATAACTTTCACTCCCTGCCTGAGAGTGTGATGGAGGCTTTATCTGAACAGGAAAAATGTGCACAGGCTTGAGGAAGCCAGCGGTACAGCAACAAGGATTCATTGAACTTTGTACAATACTCTGCCCACGGCAATAACTCCCCCAATCCAGTCCCTGTTGGGACAGCCAACAGCTCTGGGCCCTGCTTGGGCCGGCTTTATATGTAAGTCTAATGAATTCCAGCTGGGTGGTCACTGCCCCCTACCTGGGAAGCCCGCACTCCACAGATCCCACAGAGAGATCTACAATGGTTTCTCCATGGTCCTCGTGTGAGTTCGGATTTTGTTTATTGTCACGTGTACCGAGGTACAGTGAAAAGTAGTTTTCTGCGAGCAGCTCAACAGATCATTAAGTACATGAAAAGAAATGAAAAGAAAATACATAATAGGGCAGCACAAGGTACACAATGTAACTACATAACACCGGTATCGGGTGAAGCATGCAGGGGTGTCATGTAATGAGGTCAATCCAGAAAGGGGTCGTTTAGGAGGCTGCTAAAAGTGGGGATGAAGCTGTTTTTGAATCTATTTGTGTGTGTTCTCAGACTTTTGTATCTCCTGCCCGATGGAAGAAGTTGGAAGAGTGAGTAGGCCGGGCGGGAGGGGTCTTTGATTATGCTGCCCGCTTTCCCCAGGCAGTGGGAGGTGTAGATGGAGTCAATGCATGGGAGGCAGGTTTGTGTGATGGACTGGGCTGTGTTCACGACTCTCTGAAGTGATGACAGTCTGTAACCCTGTAGTGCTTCTCATGGATAACCAAGAGCCTTTTAAATATAGTGAAGGTTTCTGCCTTTGCCATTCTGTCAGGCAGTGAGTTCCAGGTCCCCACCTCCCTCTGGGTGAGAAATGTACTCCTCCTCTTTACCCCTCCCCCAATTCCTTTTAAGTCCACGCCATTGACTCTTGACCTCTCTGCAGACAGAAATAGATACTCCCTATCCACTCTATTTCAGCCCCTCGCAATTTTATACACCTCAATTAAATCTCACTTCAGCCTCTTCTGTTCCAAAAAAAACCTCATTCATAAGAATGAAGGTGAGTTTTTCCCCACACTGCATTTGTATCACTTGAGAGAGATGTCCACGTCTACACTGACTCCACAATTTGGTCAAACGGCAATCTTACATTCGCATCTATGGAAAATGGTTTAGTGTGAAAAGATTTTAAAATAAGCATGTGGACTGAAAATGCACCAAATACTCAGCAGGTCTGGGCAGCATCCGTGGAGAGAGAAATAGAGTTATTTTTTCAGGTCAATGACCTTTCTTCAGAATTGGAATGTTTAGATTGCTAATTTAACATGTTGCTTTTAGTTTTGTTACCCTGGCTGCCATCTCTTACCAATAATTAAATGTCACAGAAAGTAAAAAATTGTCTTCTGTGATGCAAAGTTCAGAGCTCCATTACCCAGTCAGCAAATTCTCAGAATAGCCGTTATAATCCTCACACACAGTCAATATCAGGGACTGCAAAATAAAGATGACTAATTTTTGTGCAAAAGTTTACATTGAAATTCGTACGTATCTCGGTCAAAAGTTTAATTTTGAGTTCATCCTCAGGATTTTGCGCCACGATGCTGAAGCACATGAAAGCACTTGGAATTTTAGGGCATGGTTGCAATGCTTTACATTGTTTAATTAAGTACATAGTAATTTAAACCATTGAACCAGAACACCCCAGCTTTTAGTGTTTTATCCCTGAGAGAATTTTAAAATATGCATAATTCTGCCCAAGAGGTAATTGAGAGATATTTTGGGGCTGTGAATTAAAGGTTATAAAGGACAGTTACAGGGATTTGTGTAGGAAAAATGGCAGTGTTACTGACAGTGTTAAAACCTCTCGAGGTACTGTCTCATTCCCTGAACATTATTTTATTTTAGATTCTTTCTGAAGGCAGGAAATGTTCTGCTTGAGCTCTGTCAGCTTTTGTATCAGATAGAGCTGTTGAAAGGCAAATCTTAGCAGCCTGAGTCACCGACCCTGGCCAAAATAGTGCAGTGCTGCAGGAGTGATATGAGAAATTAATTGATTTTCCCACATCAGCAGGCAAAAAAAAATGTTTATTTTATGGAATGCGGACAAAGTGATGATGCTGATTGCTGACAGGGCAGTGGATCTATCTGTTTATCATATGTTTGCTATTTTCTTGACCCCTTCTGGAATAATGAGCAAGGATTTCACAGCACTGCACAAGACAGAAATCTGGATTCAGTTGTAAGTTTCTTTAACTGTGAACATATGCCAAGGAAACAGAACTTTTGACTCCTGTGCACCAGGATGACTGCTGATGGCATCTATCCACCAAACACGAAGTAAGAACATTCACAAATTATATCAGGACATTATCTGCTTTTGTTTGAAAGATGATGGTCAAATGCCTGTAAAAGCTGAGCAACTGCATAGGAACAGCTGACACACAGTGTATAGCAAGATTCAGTATGAAAAGTGGAAGATAATGTGCTCGCACACTAATGGGCACTGAACTAGACACAGGCTCGTTTTTCACATCATGTCATTTCCAAGGTATGAATAAGAAGCACTGTGGAAAATGAGCCTGGATCTATCTTGGGCATTATTATTTGCCTCCTCGGTTTTATTTGTGTTGACTTGTACAGTCTAAAAAGATGACAGTCTCTGGGCCTTTTGGATCAGTCAGAGTGATAATACATAGCACATTACACCATCAGTGACAGCTTTTGTTCTCCTAGCTGGCATATAAAGAGAAGGCTTCCCTCCCTGTCATATCATGAGTCCTAATCTGACAGGATAAAGAATCTTGCATCAAGGACAATGCATACTCAGTGTGTTGGTAATTTCTTGAGGCACACTTCAGTTTCAGGGTGTCTTGTAGTAAAAATGAAAGTGGAAGAATAAGTCTGTCAAAGCCAGGTTGTGTAGTGTTATTTTAAAACAAACAAGCAAGACAAAAGGAGCAGCCTGTCAGTTCCTTTCACTCCTTTATGACATTCTGGCTGCATTGGGTTTTGAGGCTTTGTCTGTGTAAGTTATGTGGTTCAAAATAAATTGCTGAAAACCTGAGAAATTGCTTTGTTAATAACGTAAAATTTCAAACACTTTGAAATGAGTTCAATACTTTGAACCCGACTGAAGCTTTTGGTGTTAAATTCAAAGGCGGGCAAATTGGTGGGTGGGGGGAGGGGAGGGAGGAGGAGGGCAGCGGTAGGGTAGTAGAGTTGGTCGGGGGTGGGCGGGGAGAGAAATACAACAAATTGAAAACCTGTGGCTGTAGCACAGAAAACACATCCCTTCAGAAATGCCATTGAAAGGCAGGACTTGAACAACAAAAAATAATTTTGTATGCCGATATTTGTCCAATATTAGCAATGTAGGAAAGAAAGGGTTTTAAATAGTGAAGTCTTTCAGCATCAATGTCAAAGACTTAACTGGTAAAGAGACAAAACCAAAATGAATTATTAAAGAATACAGTGTTACAACAACATATTTTGTTGGAAACATTTCAGTATTATACAAAATTTTGAATGAGACTTTGTTATCTAAACTGAGGTATGTTCTATATTGAAGGGAAGTGAGATTAATGAGTCTGCAGTTGCTTGTGTCTGTTTTATACCCTGTTTTGGAAACGGGCACACTTTCCCTGTTTCAAACCTACTGAAATCTATCTTTTCAGTATCGTTCATAATTGTTAGCATTTCACAAATCTCCCTCGTCACTTTGAAGCTCTCTGGGATAAACACTGTACATCCCTAGAAAGTTATTTGTTTGTGTCTTTTTAACAGTTCTAGGGCTTCAGCTAACTTATCGAATTGATTGTACTTTGGTTACCAATGGGTATATTACTCATGTTTTCCTTTGTGAATATTGCACATGCGCGGCATTAGCCCAGAAAATTTAAACTTCTGATGGGCAGATTTGTGCTGCCCAGGTCATATGAAAATGCTTTCAACACTGGAAGCACAGAATCCCCTTCACCCATCCAGTTAAATAGTCTGGTGGGTTCTGGCTACACTGAGACAAACAGCAATGGGTCTTGTCCAATTCATAATCCCTTGTCCTCTCTGTCTTCCACTTTATGCTCATTCAAATTGTATAACACACAGTGACACAGTCCCTGCTCTATTCTCAGGGACCTGTTTCAATACCAGGATTTGCTCGATGAATGACAAACAAAAAACTATTTATTCAGAGGGAACATTGATGGTCTCTTCTTCATTCAAACTCTCAGTGTTCCGAACAGCCAAACAGTAAGCAAAAACAGGCTGACCCAAGCCCACCTCAATTAATTTCCGATTTGACATTTTCTGCTAAGCTCTTCGTATCCGTGGCAACCCCAGGTCATATGAGAAAGTTTTTTTTGCAACCTAATGAGGTCATTATTAGCAAACCAATTAACTCTCTTTCAAAATACTCCCAGCCCACTTTTGTCTTAAAGGTACATAGCACAAAAAGGAAATACATGCTTCCCAAAGAACATGGGTCATCACAATATAGTCAAGCTACTAGATGATATGCCCAATACTAACAGATCCTACCTCACTGACAAAAAATCACCAGCAATAAAAGCAGATCTCATCAAACGAAACACATGCTGTAGGCTAAACTAAGAGAGGTGAAGATACAATGATGGTTGATCAAGGCTGCAGAGCTTCAGGAAGCTGTCAATAAGTATGGCCTAAATATTTTCCTTAAAGGTCTCTGATCTGTCTATGGTCCCAAAACTGGTTGGCAGGATGGCACCGTGGTTAGCACTGCTGTCTCACAGCTCCAAGGTCCCGCGTTCAATTCCGGCTTCGGGTGACTATGGAGTTTGCACTTTCTCCCCATGTCTGCATGGGTTTCCTTTGGGTGCACGGGTTTCCTCCCACAGCCCAAAGATGTGCAGATTAGGTTAATTTGCCATGCTAAAATTGCCCCTTAGTGTCTAAAAAGGTTAAGTGGGGTTACTGGGTTACGGGTACAGGGTGGAGGTGTGGTCTTAAGTAGGGAGCTCTTTCTCAGGGTTGGTGCAGATTTGATGGGCTGAATGGCCTCCTTCTGCACTGTAAATTCTATGAAACTATGAAACCCAAGTGTACAACACCCATCCTCTCAGCAGCTGCCAATTAGTTCTTAACAACAGACATGAACATTTCTTTCATTGGGCAGAGAACTTTACCAATCTCTTGGACCAAGAATCCATAGTGTGTTGTAATGCCATTTAATCATTTCCACAGCATCATGTTCTAGACATGCTTTTCCTTGATCTATTTTTTAAAGTCAGAATCACCAAGGGTATAAAACAACTGTGTGGGTAGGTCTTCAGGATCCAATGGCATTCCACCTGAAGTATTCAAGTACGCAGGATCTCACATGTTTAAGAAATTCACTAGCCTTTTCTACTTCATTGAAACCAGGACTTTGTCTCCCAAGATTATAATGATGCCTCCGTAACTCAACTGTTTCTGGACGTCTATAAAAATCCATCTGTGATAATCAGTGTGATATTTTACTTTTCTCCATGGTAGGAAATTTCTTGTCAACGTTATTCTGAACAGGATTGTCACGCACTTTACACATTGTGATTCCGGATAGACCCAGTGCGGCTTTCATGCTCGACATGGAGTGATCAGTCTGATCTTTTCCAAAAACGTCCCGCAAACAGAACAAGGACATCACACGGAACTCATTGACCTGACCAAGGCCTTCAACACAGGAATCTATGAATGCTTGTCGAAGGTGCTGTACCATTATGTCTAACTTGTGAAAATGATCATGAGTGTAATCCATTTATCTCATCATGGCATGAGGGTCAGTGTCATGCAGAATGGTGCCTCATCAGATGTCTTTCCATTCAACAATGGCAGCAAGCAAGGTTAAATAATGGTTCCAGTTCTGTTGCTGTCTACTTTTCAACCATCTCTTGTATGCACTCAAAAATCTCAATGTAGGAGCAATGCATTCAATTTGGACCATATGATGCAGCCTCTTCAAACTGGAGAGGCACAAGGCCAGCGCAATGATCACAGAGCAGATTCTTAGTAAACACTTATTTGCTGATAACTGAGCCTGTAGAGCACATGCCACAGAGGACATCCAGCTGTGTGGTAACCACTTTGCCCAAGCCTCTGAATGCCACAACTTACAATTTGTTGGAAAAAGGTAGATTTTGTACCAACCTGCCCTATATAAATTCCAAGCCCTCTTCATCACAATTAATAATAGTCCCCACAACTCAATTCAGGAGTTCTGCTATCATTGGGGGGGGGGGGGTATCTTCCACAACAACAACATGTTGGGTGAGGAAATCACCTGGCAAAAGCAAGCTCAGCATTCAGCAAGTTCACCCACAAGCTTAAGAGAAACATAGAGTAGAGTTTGTCTCAAAAGAAAGATCAAAGTCTACCAGGTAGTTGTTCTCATATAACTTCTCTAGGTCTACAGCATGGACAACCTACAGAAGTTACAGAAAGCCATTATATGCATGCCAGGCATCATGTGGCAGGACAAAATCTCCAAACCAAAGTTCTTGCAAAGCGCTGCAAACCTGGTATTCAGAGCATGTACATCATATAGTACACATGAAAGATTCCCACAGACAAAACTTAGTATCATACTGTCAGCTGTGCATTGGATCACAGCACAGTACATCCCAAACTCCGATACAAAGACATTAAGAGCCTGTCATTAGGACTCTACTGCATGGGAAAAATTACGTGGACAGATCCAACTAGAGAAGTGTGTCTTCAAGCAATCTTCAAGCGGCACGGTAGCTGTAATAATCCACAGGTGGCAGGAGTCCCATCACCACACCAATATTTATTGGCAATAACTATATACAAGAGCAGCTCCAACAGTGCTACTAGCATTCCAGTCAACTTAAGACTGGATCACAAAGCCTACACAGGTGCTTATATTGGCCCCCTCAATGAGCTATCATTGAGGGAGCTCATACTCCAATTGGCCAACCAATAATGCTAATTGGAGGTCATTACACCCCTCCCCCCCAAGGTCCGAGGAATTTCTGCCAACTGGCATTCTTCGGAGCTTCTTCCTGCTCCTCATGTCCGAGTCTGACACCTCTGTGTCGTCCGCCGGGTCGTTCTCCGAAGTGGGCGGGGTGTACCTTATAGGTGCCAGTCTTTTTCTTGACGACCTCCTTGGAAGTCGTTCTTCCTCCTCCTCGGGGAGAGGTGTCGCGGCGGCCTCGTCGAACGTGTCCATCTCCGACTCTGATGACTGGATCTGGAGAAATTGCTCGTGGCTGGGGTGTGGGTATCTTTTCCGTCTTGGCTATCCCAGCTTGAGGCGGTCCTGCTTCGCCTGCCTCCAGGTGTGGTTCTGCTGCCCTTATTTGGTCTAGGTCTTTCTTCAGCTCCTTATCTCCTATCGAAACTTCATAGGATATGGGCCCTGTTTGGGACTCTACCATGCCTTTGACCCACGTTGGTCCATTCCCATAATTCTTGACCCAAACCGGTGCCCCCACCTGGAAATATCTCTGCTGCCGACTATTATCATGCCCCCTGCGTTGGGCCTCCTGTGGTTTCTCCGCTTTCCCCGTTAAATTTTGGAAAAGGAGACTCAGCCTCATTCGCAGCCGCCTTCCCATTAAGAGTTCAGCTGGCGGTATGCCCGTTGTGGAATGCGGTGTGGTCCTGTAATCAAACAGCCAGCGAGAGCGCTTTGTGTCCATTGACGCTGCTGGCTGCTTCCGAGTCCCGCTTTTAGTGTCTGGACCGCTCTCTCTGCCAGGCTGTTGGACGCTGGATGGTAAGGGGCCGTTTTGATGTGGCGGACCCCGTTTTCTTTTCGGAATTTTCCAAATTCCCCATTTGTGAATGCCGTTCCGTTGTCCGACAGCAATACCTCCGGAAGTCCATGTGTTGCAAACGAGGCCCTGAGATTTTTGATTTTCGATGCTGTGCTTGCCGTGTTTACCCGGTGGACGTCCAACCATTTGGAGTGGGCGTCCACTATCACCAAAAACATTCAGCCCATGAAAGGGCCGGCGTGGTCAATATGCAGGCGGGTCCACGGTCTGCCTGGCCATTCCCACAGGTGCAATGGCGCAGCTGGTGGCACTCTTTTCCCCTGTTGGCACTCCTGGCACCGACATACCAAGGCTGCTATGTCTGTGTCCAATCCTGGCCACCAAACGTAGCTTTGAGCTAGCATCTTCATTTTGGACACCCCTGAGTGTCCGTGATGTAACTCGGTTAAGATTGCCTGACGGCCCTCAGCTGGGACTATTACCCGGGCTCCCCATAATAGGATACCATCTTCAACGGTTATTTGGTCCCTTCTGCTCTAGTATGGGTGCATCTGGGGCTCCCCTGGTCTTTCTAGTTCCCCTGTTAGCAGTAAATGCTTCATCTTGGCTAAAACTGGGTCTTTTTGCGTCCACAACCGAATATGTTGTGCGTCCACTGGTAGGGTGTCCAAAAAATTTAGAGTCATTACTGCCTCCTCTACTTTTGGTATTAGCGGCGGGGTGTCCGGGAGGGGAAGTCTGCTCAAAGCACCTGCATTTGCTACTTGCGTTCCTGGTCTGTGCTCCAGAACATATCTATACGTCAACAGTAGCAACGCCCAGCGTTGGATTCTAGCTGATGCGATCGGGGGTATTGACTTGTCTTCTTTTAATAACCCTAATAACGGCTTCTGGTCCGTCACTATGGTGAATTTCCGCCCGTACAGATACTGGTGAAATTTCTTTACTGCAAATATCACTGTCAGTCCTTCTTTCTCGATTTGGGTGTACTTCCTTTCAGCCATCGCCAAGGTCATCGAAGCATAGGCTATTGGCCGTTCTTCCCCATTCCTCCCTCTATGGGCTAAGACGGCTCCTACCCCAGAAGGGGATGCGTCACAAGTGACCACCAACTCCTTCCTTGGGTCATAATGCTCTAGGGTATTTTCGGATGACAGCTGTTCCTTAATGTCCCTAAATGCTCGGTTTTGGCGGGTGGACCATTTCCATTCTTGCCCCTATTTTAGTAGCTGGTGGAGGGGTTCTAGGATGGACGCCCTATTTTCAATAAATTTGCCATAATAGGTTACCAACCCTAGAAATGATCGTAGCTCCTGAACCGTGGTGGGAGCTGGGGCTTCTTTTATTGCCCTTACTGTGTCTTCCAATGGGTGCAAGCCCGACTCGTCTACTTTATATCCCAGGTACGTCACTTGTGGGGCCAGAAAAACACATTTTTCTCTTTTAAGCCGTACGCCTGCCTTTGCGAAACGCCTGAGCACTTCCACCAGTTTCCTTAAGTGTTCCCTGTTTGTCCTACCCGTGATTAAGACATCGTCAAAATAAATTGCCACCTGCGGTAGTCCCTGCAGAATATTTTCCATTGCACGCTGGAATATAGCGCAGGCTGATGACACTCCGAAAGGTAGCCTAGTATAACGGAAAAGGCCCTTCAGGGTGTTGATCGTAGCGAACTTCTGGGAGTCCTTGTCCAGTTTTAACTGCAGGTAGACGTGGCTCATGTCCAGTTTCGTGAACAAAAGCCCACATGTCAATTTGGCATACAGGTCGTCTATTTTCGGGATCGGATATTTGTCCAGCAGTGCGTATTTGTTTACCGTCTGTATGAAATCTCCACAGAGACTTATCGAGCCGTCTGGCTTCAAAATTGGTACCACCGGCGCTGCCCATTCCGAGACTCGTCTGATAATGCCGTCGCGCCGTAACCTTTCTATTTCGACCTCTACTTGCTTCCTTAACGCGGAAAGTACCACCCTGGCCTTACAGAATTTCAGATGGGCTTCTGGTTCCACGTGCAAAGTTGCTTTGGCGCCTATGATTTCCCCCAAACCTTCCTGGAAGACCTCCGGGTATTTTTGGAGTACTCCACTCAACTGCCTGCTTCCACGCTGGAAAATTTTCATCCAATCTAATTTTAGGTCTTTCAGCCAGTTCTGTCCAATTAAGCTCGGTCCGGAGCCCTCTACTATCATCAACAGTAATCTGAGCAATTGTTTCTCATATTCTACATGTACATGAGTCATGCCCCCGTGTAGGTTTTAAGTTTCATCAATGTTTTTGTTAGGGTTAGTGGCTGGAGTCCATCTTTGATTTTTTAAAAATGCTGCCACTCCCATTACTGATACGGCCGCCCCCGTGTCTATTTCCATTATTGTCGGCCGACCGTTCACCCGTGGGGTAATCTTAATAGGTTCAGCTTTCTTCATCGCAATATTATATAATTGTTCCCCTTCGGAGGAGGATGGGGCGTCCAGGTTGTGTACTTTCCTGCGTCCCCACCTGCTATTCCTCTTTTGCCACATCCTTCTAGGGTTTCTGTAGCTGTTACCCCACTCTGTCTGGTGCCAGAAACGGTCCTTCTCTGTTGGGGGAGCCTCAGCCAGTACTTCCCACTGTGTCCAGTTAGTCCTAGCAGACTTGGGGGCAGTTCTGGGGTTTTCCTTTGGCCCTTTCCTCAGAGCGGCTATCTGGTAGCTGGAATCCGTTGTGGTAGTCCCTCTCACAGGTATCTACCTCCATTGGCGTGCCCTGTAGTTCCTGCGCCCCACTTGCTGCCTTTTCTAGGGACAGTGCAAGCTGTAACGCCTGCCTGCAGTCTAGCTTCATTTCCGCCAACAGGCGTTTCTGTATTGTGAGGTCGTTTATGCCACACACTAACTGGTCTCGAACCATTTCATTTAGCGTCAGGCCGAACTCACATTTTTCCGCCAGCCTTCTCAGGCGGGTCAAGAAATTCGTGACTGACTCCCTGTCTTCCCGTTTCGCTGTGTAGAATCTGTACCTACGCAAAATGAGGGGTGGTTTTGGGTCGTAGTGCTCTTTCACCAATTCCGTTAATTCTTGGAAAGGTTTCGTGTCCGGCGCATCGGGATAAGTTAGACTACGTATAATGGCGAAAGCGGAGGGTCCGCATGCCGACAGCAGGATTACCTATTTCCTTTCGTCCGTAGTTATATCATCGGCCCGGAAGAAGTAACACATTCTCTCCACATACTGGGACCAGTGCTCAATAATCTGGTCGAATGCATCTAACCTCCCAAGAAACGGCATTTTTGAAATAGCAAGGCTTACCCTCCAAATGCGGCAGCTGCTCTCCACAAAGTTCTTTGTTTGTCTCGTCGCCATTGTAATAATCCACAGGAGGCAGGAGTCCCGTCACCACACCAATATTTATTGCCAATAACTATATACACGAGCAGCTCCAACAGTGCTGCTAGCATTCCAGTCAACTTAAGACTGGATCACAAAGCCTACACAGGTGCTTATATGGGCCCCCTTAATGAGCTATCATTGAGGGAGCTCATACTCCAATTGGCCAACCAATAATGGTAATTAGAGGTCATTACAGTAGCACATTGGCTAGTGCTGTTGCTTCACAGATCCAGGGTCCCAGGTTTCGATTCCCAGCTTGAGTCACTGCCTCCGCGGAGTCTGCATGTTTTCCCAGTGTCTGCATGGGAAATCCTCCCACAGCCCAAAGATGTGCAGGTGAGGTGGATTGGCCATTCTAATTTGCCCTTAGTATCCAAAAGGTAGGGTTACTGGGTTGTGGGGATGGGGTGGAGGTGTGGGCTTAAGTGGGGTGCTTTCTCCAAGGGCTGCTGCAGACTCGATGGGCTGAATGGCCTCCTTCTACACTGTAAATGCTATGATTCTACATTTGAGGAAACAAGTGAGAATGACACAAAGCCAGTGACTTTACCTACTCCTCCAACAGTGAATTCTCCAGCCCTTAGGATTCTATGTTTCTGCCGGCAGCGTAGTCCCACCCGCGAGTTTCCTGGAGACGTGGGGTGGCTTCAATGGGAAATCCCATTTTAAGTGATGGGAAGAGAAAATCCCGCCACCAGCAAACAGCGCGTTGCCGACAAACATGCCACTGGGGGACCGGAGAATCTCGTCCAATATGTAATGTTTGCAATCAGTGGCAGGAGTTTCCGCTCTGCCAGCCATGTGTTTTTGGTTCCATGCCATTCATTAGCGGTGGGATTCTCTCTTCCCGCTACTTGTCAATGGGATTTCCCATTGAAGCCACCCCATGCAGTCATTGGCAAACGCAGGCAGGTATGTGCTGCCAGTGGGAACAGAGAATCTCAATGGCTGGAAAATTCCAGTCCGGGGGCGAAATAGAATCGCCTGGGGGCGCCTAAAATCCCGCCCCCACCGTGGCAGAGATTCTCCGCCACCCGGGAATTGGCGGGGGCAGGAATCTCGCCCTGCCGATCGGAGAGGCCCCTGCGGCGATTCTCCGGCCCGGATGGGCCGAGGTCCCGCCGCTGGGAGGCCTCTCCCGCCGCCGAGGTTTAAACCACCTCTGGAACGGCGGGCTCAGCGGCGCGAGCAGGCCCCCGGGGTCCTGGGGGGGCGGGGGGGCGAACGGACCCCGGGGGGTGCCCCCACAGTGGCCTGGCCCGCGATCGGAGCCCCCCGATCAGGGGCCGGGCCAGTGCCCTGGGTGCACTATGTTCTTCCGCGCCTGCCACGGCCTCCACCATGACGGAGGCAGAAGGGAAAACCACATCGCGCATGCGCCGGCAGTGACGTCAGCGGCCAGCTGCCGCTGACGTCACTGCCGGCGCATGCGCCGACCGGCGAAAGCCTTTCGGCCAGCCCCGCTACCGACGGCGCCGGGTGTTTGCGCCAGTCTTCTGGTGCAAACCGCTCTGGCGCGGGGCTGGCCCCAAAGGTGAGGAGAATTCCCCACCTTTGGGGAGGCGCGACCCCTGAGTGGTTGGCGCCACTCCCCTACTCCGGCACCCTCCGTCACGCCGGGTAGGGGAGAATGCCGCCCCTGATCTGCAAATGAAGATTTGCTTTAATACCACATAAGAAAATGCACCAACCTAAATGGAGAACAATCATTCCCCTTGCTGAACCATCAACATGAGGAAGAATCCAACATCTTTCAAAAAGCATTTGGCAAAATTTCCATATGAAAATCTGTGATCAAACTCACACAACTGTGGAGATTCATGATAAATTTAGGAATTTGATATATAAAAAAGCTAACAGAAAAAAAGATGAGCATTAAAGAAGGCTGTGGAGGCCAATTCACTGAGTGTCTTTAAGACAGAGATAGATAGGTTGCTGATTAATAAGCGGATCAGGGTTTATGGGGAGAAGGTAGGAGAATGGGGATGAGAAAAATATCAGCCATGATTGAATGGCGGAGCAGACTCGATGGCGAAGTGGCCTAATTCTGCTCCTATGTATTATGGTCTTATGGAGATGTATCGAGAGAGGGGAAATCGGCAGGATTCTCCAACCCCCCTCCGGGCCAGAGAATCGGCGGGGGCCGGCGTGATACCTGCCCCCGCCGGCTGCCGAGTTCTCCGGCGCCAGGGTTTTGGCGGGGGCAAGAATTGCGCCGCGACTGTCGGCAGCCACTGGCAGCAGCCCCTCCGGCAATTCTCCGTCTCGTGATGGGCCGAGCGGCTGCCCGTTTTAGGCTGGTCCCACCGGCGTAAATTAGACCTGGTACTTAACGGCGGGACCTGGCTCTGCGGGCGGTCTTCGGGATCCTCAGGGGGACGCGGGGGGGGGGGGTTCTGGCCCCGGGGGGTGCCCCATGGTCGCCTGGCCCGCAATCAGGGCCCACCGATCCACAGGCGGGCCTGTGCCGTGGGGGCACTCTTTCCCTCCGAACCGGCTGCTGTGGACCTCCGCCATTGCCGGTGCGGGAAGGAACCCCCCCTGCGCATGCGCTGGGATGACTCCAGCACACATGGCACTCCTGCACATGCACCAACTCATGCCGGCCGGCGGAGGCCCTTCGGCACCGGTTGGCATGGCACCAAGCCACTTCTGCGCCGGTTGGCGCAGCGCTAACCACACCGGCGCTGGCCTAGTCCCTGAACGTGCAGAGGATTTCGCACCTTCCGGGTGGCCTGACGCCAGAGTGATTCACGCCACTCCTTGCCGCCGGGACCACCCATCCCCACCCATCCCGACGGGTAGGGGAGAATCTCGCCCATTGAGTCAGGTCTCACTGTTAGATCAATATTGTTTTAAAATACATAAATGTATTTGACTCAGAAAACCAATGTAGGGGAATTGTCAAATATTCTGGTAACACCAAGTTAGAATGGATGGTAATATTAGAGGAGCATCTCAAAAATTGCTTGTTATGTTGGACCTAATATGTGTGGTCAGACCAATGGAAGATGCAATTTAATGCAAATGAGCCCAATGACATTAGACCATAGAAGGAAAAATGATGAATACATGTAGTCAATAGATGGTGTAGAAATAACTATGGAGAAAGCTGAAAAGGACCTAGGAATCTTAGTCGACCTTACGAAACATGCCCAATAAATGCAGAGCAAAGACAACAAAACCAATGTTAAACTCTACAATGAAAATAATTGAACGTATCTGAGGAAACTAAAACTAAACTGTACAAAGCTCTGATCAGCACCATCTTGTGTTCAGCTCTGGTTGCTGAACCACAAGGGCAACAGCCAAGGATTAGATGCTGCGGAATGTGACTGATACTCAGTGATAAGTGTCTCAGGAAAACGTTGAAACTTGAGCTCTTCAGTCTGGAAAGGGCACATCTGGGATTGGGAGACAATCTTATGGTGTTATAAAAGACAGAATAAATATGGAAGTGGTAAAGGGGGTGATGCACTATCAATTACGATGGGACGAGAGTAGAGAATAATCGAGGCTTTATTACGCAGAGATGTGGAGCCTCCCGCAGCTGCTGCCGAAATGGCTGCAGCTCGGTGAGCACATACATTTATACTCCACCTACTGGGCAGAGCCAGCAAGCAGGGATCTACCCCCGTACGTGTACTACAGGGGCCTTACCATAATACACCTCATTTGCGGTACATACAGTACAACAGTGGTGACTACCACATTCACCCGCTGTTAAAAAAGAGTCCAGCGAGGGTGGTGGAATGCTATCTACATGTAGACGTTTAATATTTTAGGAACAGTTCATAAATTCAGACGATCGGGCGCCTTGATCCTTCGTTGCGAGCGCCGCAGTCTCGGTGATGATTCAGATGCCGGTTCGGTCATCGGTGACTCCGGGGGCGTGTCGACCTCATCTTCATCCCCGGGTGGGACCAAGGAGAGGACGGATCATCCTGGAGCAGTGGTTGTGGTGGGGTGCGCTGGGGGGGGGGGGGGGGGGGGGGGGAGGGTGGCGCCGGGGGGGGGGGGGGGGGTGTGGGGACCCAGCTGGTGCCAGGTCCCTGAGGGAGACCGTGTCTTGGCGGCCGTCGGGGTACGCTACGTAGGCGTACTTTGGGTTCACATGAAGAAGCTGTACCCAATGGGTCTGCCTTGTGGCGCCGCATGTGCTTGCGGAGGAGAATGGGTCCTGGAGCTGCCAGCCATGTTGGAAGCAAAACCCCGGAGGTGGACTTCCTGGGGAAGGCAAAGAGACGTTCATGGGGAGTTTTGGTAGTCGCCGTGCAAAGGAACGACCGAATGGAGTGGAGGATGTCAGGGAGGAGCTCCTGCCAGCGGGAGGCCGGGAGAGTCCTGGACCATACGGCGAGCTGGACGGCTTTCCAGACCGTTCCATTCTCCCTCTCCACCTGCCCGTTTTCCCGGGGGTTGTAGCTGGTCGTCCTGCTCAAGGCAATGCCCCTGCTGAGCAGGTACTGTCGCAGCTCATCGCTCATGAATGAGGATCCCCGGTCGCTGTGGACATAGGCGGGGAAACCAAACAGAGCGAAGATGATGTTGAGGGCTTTGATGACCGTGGCAGACGTCATGTCGGGGCATGGGACGGCGAAGGGGAATCTGGAATATTTGTCGACCACGTTAAGAAAGTGCGTGTTTCGATCGGTAGAGGGGAGGGGCCCTTTGAAATCCACGCTGAGACGTTCAAAGGGACGGGAGGCCTTCACCAGGTGCGCTCGGTCTGGCCGGTAGAAGTGCAGTTTACACCCCGTGCAGACCTGGCAGTCTCTGACTTCCTTAATGGAGTAGGGCAGATTGCAGGCCTTTATGAAGTGATAAAAACGGGTGACCCCTGGGTGACAGAGATAGCCGTGCAGCGTCTGAAGTCGGTCCACTTGTGCGCTAGCACATTTACCTCGGGATAGGGCATCGGGGGGCTCGTAGAGCTTACCGGGGCGGTACTAAATCTTGTAATTATAGGTGGAGAGCTCGATCCTCCACCTCAAGGACTTAGCATTTTTGATCTTACCCCGCTGTGTGTTGTTGAACATGAAGGCAACCGACCATTGGTCAGTGAGGAGAGTAAATCTCCTGCCGGCCAGGTAATGCCTCCAATGTCACATAGCTTCTACGATGGATTGGGCCCCCTTCTTGACAGAGGAGTGCCGAATTCCGGAGGCATGGGGGTGCAGGAGAAGAGTGCCACAGGTCTGTCTGCCTGGTTGAGGGTGGCGGCCAGAGCGACGTCTGATGCATCGCTCTCGACTTGAAAGGGGAGCGTCTCGTCGACCGCGTGCATCTCGGCCTTGGCGATGTCGGCCTTGATATGGTCGAAGGCCTGATGAGCCTTGGCCGTCAGTGGGAAAACGGTGGAGTGGATGAGTAGGCGGGCCTTGTCCGCATAGTTAGGGACCCACTGGGTATAGTATGAGAAGAACCCCAGGCATCGTTTGAGGGCCTTGGGGCAGTGGGGTGTGGGAGTTCCATGAGGGGGCGCATGCGATCGGGGTCGGGCCCTAGGACTCCATTTTGAACCACATAGCCAAGGATGGCTAATCGGTTTGTGCTGAACACGCACTTCTCCTTGTTGTAGGTTAGGTTGAGGAGTTTGGTGGTGTGGAGAAATTTGGAAAGGTTAGCGTCGTGGTCCTGCTGGTTGTCGCCGCAGGTGGTGATGTTATCCATGATGGAACCATCATTTCAGCGAACACGTGTAGTTGGATCTGAACAGAGGCTTTAATACACTTACAATAGAGCCAGCCTATTCATCGTTGAACTTCAGGTGAACTGGCAGGCTGGCTCTAAAGCACTGAACTTTATACATAGATCCCAGGGGGAGGAGTCCTGGGCGGAGCCAAGGGAGGAGCCCAGTACAAACTCTCACGTACTCCCAGAGCGACTCCCCTTGGTGGTCGGATAGTGCAACTGCACTTACAATGGGTAGATAACAAACAGATATATATGGAGTGATATTGGCAACTATATATAGTGTGAATCACATTCACCACATTCACCCCCTGTTAAAAAATCAAGTCCGGTGGGGGTGATGGCTCAAAGAGTCAGTCTGTCCGGTGTACGAATTGTCCGTTTTGACCTGCGGAGCACCGGGGCTGCAGCCTCTTGCGGTGGCTGGGCGGGCGTCGAGGTCTGGGGTATGGTTGCCGGCTCCGGGGCGAGTCTTGTCCAGCCTCATACACCTCCTGGTCGAATGGAGACTGGGGGCGCGGGGGGCGGGCTGGTGCTGGAGCTCGGGACTGGTGGAGTGAGCTCGCAGAATCGGGGGCGCAAGGGGGCGGCCGCATAGGGAATGGGGAAAGGAGTTCCTCGGTGGGGGTAGATGGGGGGCTGGATCCAGCGGGTGCCAGGTCCCGGAGGGATACTGTGTCCTGGCAACCGTCCAGGAACTCAACAAATGCGTACTGTGGGTTGGAATGAAGCAGGCGCACCTTTTCAACAATGGGGTCGGTCTTGTGCGCCCTGACGTGCTTCCTTAGGAGAACCGGGCCTGGCGTCCTCAGCCACGCCGGAAGTGAGACCCCTGTGGTAGTGCCCCTAGAAAAAATGAAGAGCCGCTCGTGGGGGGTTTGGTTGGTAGCTGTACACAGGAGGGATCTAATTGCGTGGAGCGCGTCAGGGGGGACTTCCTGCCATTGGGAAACTTGGAGCTTCCTGGACCTGAGGGTCAGTAGGACGGTCTTCCAGACCGTCGCGTTCTCCCTCTCCACCTGTCCGTTCCCCCTGGGGTTGTAACTGGTAGTCCTGCTCGAGGCGATGCCCTTGTCGAGCAGGTACTGACGCAGCTCATCACTCATAAAGGACGCACCCCGGTCGCTGTGCACTTAGCTGGGGAAACCGAACAGGGTGAAGACACTATGCAGGGCCCTAATGACTGTGTGGGAGGTCATATCGGGGCATGGGATGGCGAAGAGGAATCGGGAGAACTCGTCAATAATGTTAAGGAAGTAAATGTTTTTGTTAGTGGAGGGGAGTGGCCCTTCGAAATCGATCGCAAGGCGTTCAAAGGGTCTAGAAGCCTTGACCAGGTGGGCCCTATCTGGTGTATAGAAGTGCGGTTTGCACTCCGCATAGATCGAGCAGTCCCTGGTGACCGCTTTTACCTCCTCGTTGGAGAAAGCCAGGTTTCGGGCTCTGATGTAGTGGGTGAGCCGGGTGACCCCGGGTGGCAGAGGTCGTCGTGGATGGCTTTTAGGCGGCTGATTTGCGCGCTGGCGCATGTCCCGCGGGATAGGGCATCCAAGGGCTCGTTGAGCTTCCCCGGTCGATATTTGATATCGTAATTTGGTGGAGAGTTCAATCCTCCACCAAAGAATGTTGTCATTTTTAATTTTGCCCCTTTGCGAGTTATCGAGCATGAAGGCGACCGACCGTTGGTCGGTAATGAGGGTGAACCTCTTACCTGCGAGGTAGTGCCTCCAGTGTCGGACAGCCTCCACGATGGCTTGTGCTTCCTTCTCGACTGAGGAGTCTCGGAGTTCTGAAGCGGATAGGGTACGGGAGAAAAATGCAACGGGCCGCCCTGCTTGGTTTAAAGTGGCTGCTAGCGCTACCTCTGAGGCGTCGCTCTCAACCTGAAAGGGAGTGGATTCATCCATCGCCCCCATGGCTGCTTTGGCGATGCCGTCCCTGATGCAGCTGAAGGCTTGGCGCGCCTCAGCAGACAGGGGAAATAGTGTGGCCTTGAAGAGTGGACGGGCTTTGTCCGCATACTGGGGGACCCACTGGGCGTAGTACGAAAAGAGCCCCAAGCACGGTTTGAGGGCCTTGGGGCCATGGGGGAGGGGGAGTTCTAAGAGGCATGTGGTCCGGGTCTGGGCCCAGGACTCCGTTCCCCACGACGTAGCCGAGGATGGTAGTCTGTTTGTGCGGAACACGCATTTCTCCTTGTTATATGTAAGGTTTAATTTTTGGGCCGTCTGGAGAAAACAGTGAAGGTTGGCGTCGTGGTCCTGCTGGTCATGGCCGCAGATGGTAACATTATCCAGATACGGAAACGTGGCCCGCAGCCCGTACTGGTCTACCATTCGGTCCATCGCTCGTTGGATCACCAAAACCCCGTTAGTGACGCCGAAGGGAACACGGAGGAAATGGAAGAGGCAGCCATCGGCCTCGAACGCCGTGTAGTGGCGGTCCTCTGGGCGGATTGGGAGCTGGTGGTATGCAGACTTCAGATCCACCGTGGAAAATACCCGATATTGGGCGATCTGGTTTACCATGTCTGCGATTCTGGGGAGGGGATACGCGCCTAGGAGCGTAAAGCGATTGATGGTCTGGCTATAATCGACGACCATGCGGAATTTTTCCCCGGTCTTGACGACCACCACCTGAGCTCTCCAGGGACTGTTACTGGCCTCTATGATCCCCTCACTGAGCAGCCTTCGGACCTCCATTCTGATAAATACCCTATCCTGCAGGCTGTACCGCCTGATGCGTGTGGCTACCGGTTTGCAATCCGTGGTGAGGTTGGCGAAGAGAGGAGGAGGGGCGGTGCGCACCGTGGAGAGGCTGCAGATAGTGAGTGGGGGCAGGGGCCCGCCGAAGCTGAGGGTGAGACTCTTGAGATTACATTGGAAATCCAAGCCTAAGAGGAGTGGTGCGCAGAGGTCAGGCAAGACATACAGTTTAAATTTGGAATAGCTAGCGCCTCGAATCGTTAGCATTGCTGTAGTGCGGCTTTGGATTTGGATGGAATGGGAGCCCGAAGCGAGGGCGATAGTTTGGTTGATGGGATAAATAGGGAGGGAACAGCGTCTTACCAGCTCTGGGTGTATGAAGCTCTCTGTGCTCCCGGAGTCGAAGAGGCACAACGTGTTGTACCCGTTGATCTGGACCTCCGTCATCGAATTTCTCAGATGCTTGGGGCGAGATTGGTCGAGGGTGACCGTGTTGAGTTGCGGGCCGCGTGGTGAGTGCCCAGGGGAGTCGAATTCTTCCGATCGAGCGACTTGTCGAGTAGATGCCGCTGTGTTGTGGCGAGCTTGCTGCAGGAACATTGCGCTGAGTTGTGGGCCATGTGGTGACTGCCCGGGGAGGTCGTACTTCTCCGATGAGCTGTTTGAGTCTGGGGATGCAGCTAGGGCCCGTGGATCGCACGTGGAGGGTGGTGATGAAGATGGCATCCAAGATGGTGGACCCCATGAATCGCACGTGGCCGGCCGCATGGTGGATGTTTGCCAAGATGGCGGCCCCCATGGATCGCACGTGGTGGGAGGGGGCGGAGCCTAAGAATAGGCCGCAGCGTTTCGAGTCCCGCGGGCCTGCTGGTGCTGGGGGCAATGTTTTTGGACTGTTGGGGTGTTGAGGGCTGGGGCCCTTCTGCCGAGGCACACTTTAGCATAGTGGCCTTTCTTCCCGCAGCTGCTGCAGGTCGCGGATCGGGCTGAGCAGTGCTGCCGCGGGTGCTGGCTTTGTCCACAGAAGTGGCAGGCTGGAGCAGTTGAATAACTGGTTTGGCGAGCTGAGTAGCTGGCTGGGGGAGCTGAGTAATTAGCTGGAGCAGCTGGATAGTTTGAGTAGTTGACTGGGACAGTAGGACTGGCTGTGACAGCGCGATAGCTGGGGGGCCTTGCGGCACAGGCTTGGGGGGTCCTCAGGTCGGGGGCCCATGCGGGGTTAGTGGGGTCTGCGGGAAACGAGTTGAGGCTGCGGAAGGAAACTTCCACCGTGATAGCAGTTTCTACGGTAGTCTCTAAGCCCTGGGCCCCATTTTCTAATAGTCTCTGGCGTACATAGCTAGATCGAAGGCCCGCTACAAAAACATCCCACACAGCAAGCTCCCTATGTTCGGCCGCGGTTACGGCCTGGTAATTGCAGTCATTTGAGAGATTGTTCAACTCGCGTGCATATTCAGCTAAAATTTCAGTAGCCCGTTGTCGGCGAGTCGTGAACACATGGCGGGCAAAGACCTCGTTCATGGGCCTGATATACATTTTGTCCAAAATCGCCAGCGCAGCGGTGTAGGAATCGGGTGGATTTAATTGTGTCGAAATTCTGTGGCTTACCTTCGCTTACAGTAGGCTGAGCTTTTGTTCCTCCTTAGTTTCAGCGGTGCTGATTTTGGCCAGGTAGGCCTTAAAACATTTCAGCCAGTGGCAGAAGGTTTCTTTCGCCTCTGCATCCTGCGGATCGAGTTCTAGACGGCCTGGTTTTAGAGCGGATTCCATGCTTTACTTCGGCAGCTTCTTAAGTGTATTAAATTGATGGAACCATCAATTCAGCGAACACCTGTAGTTGGACCTGAACAGAGGCTTTAATACACTTACAATAGAGCCAGCCTATTCGTCGTTGAACTTCAGGTGAACTGGCAGGCTGCCTCTAAGACACTGATCTTTATACATCGGTCCCAGGGGGAGGAGTCCTGGGTGGAGCCAAGGGAGGAGCCCAGTACAAACTCTCGCGTACTCCCAGAGTGACTCCCCCTGGTGGTCGGATAGTGCAACTGCACTTACAATGGGTAGATAACGAACATACATACATGGAGTGATATTGGCAACTATATATAGTGTGAATAACATTCACCACAATCCAGGTATGGGAAAGTGGCCCGCAGTCCGTACCGGTCAACTATTCGTTCCATCTCCCGTTGGAAAACCGAGACCCCGTTAGTGACACCAAATGGGACACTACGGAAGTGGTAAAGGCGGCCGTTCGCTTCAAACGCAGTGTTGGGGTGGTCCGGCCTTGTGGATGGGGAGCTGGTAGTAGGCAGATTTCTGGTCCACTGTCGAGAAAACCCAGTATTGCGCAATCTGATTGACCATATCAGATATGCGTGGGAAGGGGGTACACGTCGAGCTGCTTGTACCGATTGATGGTCTGACTGTATTCAACCACCATCCTGTTTTTCTTCCCAGTTTTCATAACTTCCACTTGGGCTCTCCAGGGGCTGTTGCTGGCCTCGATGATGCCTTCCTGCAGCAGCCGTTGGACCTCAGACCTGATGAAGGTCCTGACCTGGGCGCTATACCGTCTGCTCCTGGTGGCGATGGGTTTGTAATCCAAGGTGAGGTTTGCAAATAGGGAAGGCGGGTCGACCTTAAGGGTCATGAGGCCGCAGACAATGAGGGGTGGTAGGGGCCCGCCAAATTTCAGGGTAAGGCTCTGGAGGTTGCACTGGAAGTCCAGGCCGAGTAGCAAGGCAGCGCAGAGGTTGGGGAAGATGTAGAGTCGGAAGCCACTGAACTCTACACCCTGGATGGTGAGGGTGGCGGTACAGTACCCCGGATCGCCACGGAATGGGATCCGGAGGCCAGGGTGATTTCTTTGGTTAATGGGGTCTACCGCGACGGAGCAGTGCCATACCGTATTGGGGTGGATAAAACTCTCAGTGCTCCCAGAGTCCAGAAGGCAGGATGCCTCGTGCCCGTCGATCTGTACTGCCGTCGACGCGGTCGTGAGGTTGTGCGGTCGGGACTGGTTGATCATAATGGTGGCGTGTTTGGGCTGATCGGCGGAGGCTGCAGGCGATGATCGGCCAGATGAGGTGCCCGACGAACAGGGTTCTGAGGCGGGGAAGATGGCGGCACCCACATGGCGCACATGGCGGGCAGCGTTAAAGATGGCGGTGCCCACAGGCCGCAAGTATCGTGAGTGGGGCAAGATGGCAGCGCCCACTGGCCGCACATGTTGTGAGGTGAGCAAGATGGCAAGCAAGATGGCGGTGCCCACGTGCCGCACGTGGTCTGAGGCGAGGAAGCTGGCGGCGCTCACGGAACGCATGTGGGGGTGCAGGGACAATAGCGGCAATGGAATGGGCCTGGCACACAGCAGTGAAATGTCCTTTCTTTCCACAGGCCTTGCGGAGCGCGCTCCACACCGGGCAACGCTGCCAGGGGTGTTTTGTCTGTCCACAGAAGTAGCACTTGGATCCCCCGGGGTTGGTTGGCTGACGTGCGGCGCAGGCCTGGGGTTGGCTGGGGGAAGCCGCTGGTGGGGTCCATGATGGGGTGTTCGCCAGCGGGGTCCACGATGCACAGGGCCGAGCGGTCGGAGGCATATGCCTGTACATTGCGGGAGGCGACCGTGAGTGGGATCGCTAGCTTCTTGGTCGCCGCGAGGTCGAGGGTAGCCCCTTCTAGGAGGCGCTGGTGGATGTAAGCTGACCCTATGCCGGTGACGAACACATCTCGAATTAGAAGCTCAGAATGTTCAACGGCCGAAACGGCCTGACAATCGCAGTCCCTTGCCAGGGCATGCAGGGCATGCCAGAAATGTTCCACAGACTCACCAGTGAGTTGATGGCACGTTGAGAGGATGTGCCTGGTGTAGATTTTGTTGGTCTGCTGAGCGTAGTTCTCCTTCAGTAGCGCCATTGGCCTCAGCGTAGGTTGGCATGTCCCGGATGAGGGGAAAGATGTCGGAGCTCTGCTGCGTGTAAAGGATCTGGAGCTTCTGTGCCTCTGAGGGTGGTTCAGTCGCAGATCTGATGTATGCCTCGAAGCAAGCTAACCAATGTGCGAAAGCCCACTTGGCGTTGTCTGCTTGAGGGTGCAGCTGCAGGGGTACAGGCGATGCGGAGATCCATTGTTTTAAATTCTCTGCGTAATAAATTGATGCACTATCAATGACGATGAGACGAGAGTAGAGTGTAATTGAGGCTTTATTTAAACATTGCCACCTCCGGACTTGGCACCACCCCTACATCCAGAATCTCGTACATGACATCCAAGAACCCCTGCCAGAAGCCCCTCAGCTTTGGACACGCCTGGAACATGTGGACATGATTCCCACCACCCTCCCCCCCCAGCCACCGCACACCATCCACACCTACCCTCTGCCCCCACAAGGAACCGACTCATACTGCAACTGTTATGTGGGCCCTATACACCACCTTAAACCGGATGAGGCTTAACCTTGCACGACGTAGATGCAGGGCTTCCTTCCACATCCCGCCCCTCACCTTCCCATATAGTGGTTTGCACTGTTGCTTCACAGGGCCAAGGATCGGGTTCGACTACCGGCTTGGGTCACTGTCTGTGTGGAGTCGGCACGTTCTCACTGTGCCTGCGTGAGTTTCCTCCAGGTGCTCAGGTTTCCTCCCACAAGTCCCGAAAGATGGGCTGTTAGGTTAATTGGACACTCTGAATTCTCCCTCAGTGTACCTGAACAGGCGCCGGGCTGTGGCAACAAGGGGATTTTCACAGTAACTTCATTGCAGTGTAAATGTAAGCCTAGGAGTGACATTAATAAAGATTATTATTAAACTTTCCTTCCCAGTTGCGTTTAACCCTCTCTGACACTCTCCCCTCCCCAATATCATCCTCCAACAACAGCTTGTTTTGCAGCACCGGAGGCGGCAGCCCAGGGCAGAACAGCACCTCTCTCCTCACAAAATCCCTCACCTGCAGGTATCTGAAACCATGCCCTTTCGGCAACTCATACATTTCCTCCAACTCTTCCAGGCCTGCAATCCTGTCCCCTATAAACAAGTCCCGAAAGTACTCTATCCCCACCTGCCACCATCCCCAGAATCTCGCATCCAGACCTGCCCGCACAAACCTGTGATTGTCACATATCGGCGCCCACAACGACATGGCCTCTGACCTAAAGTGTTCCAAACCAGCAAAGCTGAGACCACCAGTGAGAATGGAAGGGGCGCCAACAAAAGTACCCTCTAGCTGGTTCCCCTTCGTGATGCTGACTCCATCCATCTCTTCACCGACCCCTCCTCCACTGTCTATTTCTTGACCATTGCGATATTTGCCACCCAAAATTAGTTCATCAAATTCGGCAAAACCAGCCAGCCACCCCCCCCCCCCCCCCCCCCCCCCCCCCACCTTGTCCCCTCTCCAAAAGCTTGGGGTCTTCCCAACCCACACAGACCCCAAAATCATTCCAATCACCCTACTGAAAAAGGACTAGAGAACAAATAAATAAATAAATAATCTTCTATTGTCACAAGTAGGCTAACATTAACACTGCAATGAAGTTACTGTGAAAAGCCACATTCCGGCGCCTGTTCGGGTACACAAAGGGAGATTTCAGAATGGGGAGATTCTGGAAATCAAACAAAAAGCTGGGCAGAACCGTCATTTAACCATCTGCAACTGTCCAACTAGTGACAGCGACAACAGACCCCACCTCTTAAAATCTGCCTTCTTTCCCTCCGCCAGACGTGCAACTGTGCCCAGCTCCACGCCACCTGGATTCCTCTCCAGCATTCTCCCCATGTTCAATTTACATCCCAAGAACCGGCCAAATTCCCTCAGGATCTCCATGATCCTTTCATAGCTGCCCACCAGGTCCGAGATCTATAACAAAAGATCATCCGTATACAAGAAGGCTCTGTGCTCAGCCCCACCTCACACAATCCCTTTTCTACCCCTTGACGCCCTAAGTGCCATTGCTAGCAGCTCTACAGCCAAAGCAAAAAGCAACAGGGAGAGCGGGCATCGCTTCCTCGTCCACCGATGCAGCCCAAAGTACCCCGAGCTCATGATATTCATCCTTACATTAGCCATCAGTGCCCTGTACAGCAGCCAAACTCAATCCATGAACTCCTGACCAAACCTGAATCGTCTCAGCACTTCCAAAAGATCCACTCATCCACCTGATCAAAAGCTTTCTCCACGTCCATTGCCACCACCACTTCTACCTTTTTCCCCTTCCGAGGGCATCATTATGACATTAAACAGCCTACACACATTGACCGACAACTGCCGCCCCTTCACAAATCCCGTCTGGTGCTCCCCTATAACCCCCGGCACACAATCCACAATGTGTGATGCTCGTGTCCACATTAAGCAGTGATATTGGGTGGTATGTCCCACACTGCTCCAGGTCCTTATCTTTCTTCAAAATCAGAAAAATGGATGCCAGTGACAATATTCCGGGGGGGGGGGGGGGGGGGGGGCTCCTCGCTATCCCTCGCCTCATTCTATATCCCCACTAGCAAAGGGCCCAACTCCACATCAAACTTCTTATAAAGGTCCGCTGGGAACCCATCAGCTTCGGGGCCTTCCCTGTCTCCACCGATCCAGTGTCGTCTATCACCTCTCTCAGCCCAATTAGGGCCCCCAATTGCTGCACCCTCCCCTCCTCCACCCCAGGAACACCGACCTGTCCAAGAGCCACCTCAGACCCTCCTCCCCAAGTGGAGGCTCTGACTCATACAGACTTCTGTAGAAGGCATCAAATACCCCATTCACCTCTTCTGGGTCTGACACCACCTTGCCCCTCTCATCCCTCACTCACCCAATCTCCCTCATCGTATTCTGCTTCCTCAGTTGGTGTGCAAATATCCTACTCGCCTTTTCCCACACTCGTACACTGCTCCTCTGACCCTCCACAATTACCATACCACCTTCCCCGTGGACACCAACCCAAACTCCCCCTGGAGCCTCTGCCTCTCCTTTAATAACCCCTCCTCTGGCACAACCGAGTACCTCAGATCCACCCTCAAAATCTCATTTACCAGCCTTGCTCTCTCCTCTCGCTCCATTCTGTCCCTATGCGCCCGGATTGAGATAAATTTGTCCACTACTACTTTAAGTGCCTTCCACAAGGTGGAGGCTGAGACCTCCCCATGTCATTCCATTCCACATACCCTCAAATGGCGGCCCTCACCCTCTCGCACACTCCCTCATCTGCCAACACCCTCATCTCCAGCCTCCATTGCATCCGTTGAGTCTTCCCCTGTGCCACCCCCAATATGATGTGTGGTGAGAAACCACGGCCACCGAATACTCCAAGAAGGCCACTCCTGCCAGCAGTGCCTTGTCCATCATGAAAAAGTTCGATCCTAGAGTAAACCCGGTGCACATGTGAGAGGCACAAGAACTCCTTCGCCCTCGGCCCCCCATGAACCCATTCAAGTCCTGAGCCACCGGCAAAACCTTTGGCGACCGGGGACACAACTAGTCTATCCTCGGATCCAGAACCTTGTTGAAATCTGCCCCCCATTTTCAACTGATGCGCGTTCAGATCTGAGATCTTCCCCAGCACCCTCCTCATAATGGCCACATCAACCCAATTTGGGGCATAAACATTCACCAGGAACACAGTCAGCCCCTCCAGCTTCCCACTGACCATCACACACCAACTTCCCGGGTCGGCAACAATACTACCCACCTCGAAAGCCACCCTCTTATTAACCAATACCACCACCCTGCTCATCTTCATGTTCAAACCTGAGTAAAACACCTGCCCCACCCATCCCATCCTCACCCTAGGCTTATCTCCCAACTTCAGCTGTATCTCCTACAAGAACACAGCGTCCACCTTCAAACTCCTCAAGTGCGCGAGAACAAGCGACCACTTAACCGGCCCACTCAACCCTCACACATTCCAAGTAACCAGCCTGGTTGGGTGACTCCCCATTCCCCTCCCCCAACTCCTCCAGCCAATCAACCATAACCCTTCTTTAGCCAACTCCCCCGATCCACGTCACGCACTTTTCCAGGCTCATCCGAAGATGTCCGCTGCCATCCATCCTTACCAACTGCGTCACACCAACCACACTCATATCAGCAATGCTGTCCCCCACCCCCATAACCAAACAATGAACTAACCCATTGCCACACCCCCATACCCTCGTCCTGACAACCCCCCCACATCATTCCCGTTAAGTAGCCCCACCGTCTAGTATGATGGCCCCCGCCTGAGGCCTCTGACCACCCCTTATCCTCCCAATTCATCCCTCAACCCCCATTCCTCCAAACAGCCAACAGAAAAGAAAAACAAAAGGTACACTTACCATGACCCCTCCCCCCATTGCAACCTACCCCAATCCTCCCACCCGATGTGCGCCACATTTTGCACAAAACTCCACTACAAAGTTCAATGTACTCACACTCCTCTGAGTCCATTATCCCTCATTAAGTCCATGGCCTCCTCTGGCGAGTCAATAAAACTCTTGCTTCTGGTGGGGTACAGAACCCTGAACTTCACCCCATTCTTGTAGAGCAGGGGTGGGCAAACTTTTCCGTGCAAGGGCCACATTCAGAAATTCACAATTTTAAAGGGCCGCATAGTATATTAAGTAAAATAATTACTTCACCCGGTTATGATTCTGGGCGCCTCATATAGAACATAGAACATAGAACAGTACAGCACAGAACAGGCCCTTCGGCCTTCGATGTTGTGCCGAGCAATGATCACCCTACTCAAGTCAACGTATCCACCCTATACCAGTAAGTAACCCAACAGCCCCCCCCCCCCCCCCCCATTAACCTTAAAAAAAAAATTATTAAAAATTTTTTTATTTTTTTTATGACTTGGTGGGCCGCATAAAGACCTTTGGCGGGCCGCATGCGGCCCGCGGGCCGTATTTTGCCCACCCCTGTTGTAGAGGGTGGCCTAAATCCAGTTATAACCGGCTCTCCACTTGGCAAACTCCGCTCCCAGGCCCTGGTAAATCCGCAGCACACTCTCCTCCCAGGTACAGTTCTTGGTCTGGCTCACCCTTCTGAAATTTTCTCCATATCAAGGAACCGATGCAGCCTCACCACTATCACCCTTGGCGGATCCCCCACCTACGGCCTCCACCTCAGCACCCTATGCCCTCGGTTCATCCCGAGAAGCTGGCCAAAGGCACCCTCCCCCATCAGCTTCTCCAACATGCTTGCCACACACCTGGCGGCCGCTGCACCATTGTCTTCGGGAATCCCCACAATCACAGATTTTGCCTCCTGGGGCGGTTTTCGAGTTTCTCCAGCTTCTCCTTCAGCCTTTTCTGGCTACTCATCACTGTCCCCATCTCCGCCTCCAGTGAGGTCAACCGATCCTCATACTCTCCACCCACCCCTCCACCTTTTGGATTGCCAGGCCCTGAGCCTCCTGCCTTTGCTCCAGCCTCTCAATCGGCGCCGAAGCGGATCCACCACCTTAGCCAAGTCCTCTGAGGCCTCCTTCCTCTACTACTGAAACCTGCCACTGAGGAATTCGACCAGCTACTCCATAGACCACTGGGCAGGCAGCACTGCCCCCCTGATGTCTGCCATCTTCTCCTGTGTCGCACCACAACAACTTTCTTCCTCGTTGCACTACTCGTCCAATGAGCCATAAACTAGTCCCACCAGAGGAGTATCACATTCGCTCTGCACGCATACCTTTTGCCATCAAACAACACACAATTCTAAAAAATCCACTTCGAGCAGGAGCCACCAAATGGGTGACCACTATCTCCATGGGTGCCATCAGAAGTAACGAGGAGAATTTCTGAGCAAATTCTGGCTGCATTACCATAAATTAAATTGCGTGAGAAGGAAAAGTACCAGAGGCTGGATTTTTCCCATGGGAGCTGGAAACAGAAGTTAGGACTGTTTTCGGGTCCTGACTACCGCCAGGGGGCAACAGACACTCACTGGGATTTTCATGGAGGAGCCCCCTTAATTGGCAAAGATGTCAGTTCCCTGAGTAGTGCGCAAGTTCTTAAAACTTGAGGGACCGATCATGACCTTCCAGCAGGAGAGGAGCAGCAGGCAGCATTGGAAGGTAAGTAACAGAGAGGATGCTTCATAATGGAGGTGCTTTCTCTGTAAACCTTTTCAAACCTTTAATTAAAAAATAGATTCAGTTGCCAGGCATTTACTGTACGGGACAGCATGTGGCTGCTGCTGCATTCAGACATGCAGAGAGGACCTCTAGGCCTTCTTGGAGTACTTGCCTGCCACAGGGGACACAACCCTCAAATACCTGAACTGACCCCTATTGGTACAGGAAACTGGAGGCTGACTAAAAAATTCTGATCATCCTTCATTAATTGACCTTGAACCTACCTCCACTAAAATGGCAAGGGCCAGCAACAGAGTCAGAAAGCAGAAAATTGGCCACAGCAGTATTTTTGAGGCCCGTCTGCCTCTCTTCCTATTTATGAAGCGGATTTGGTCCCAATATTAGGAATTTTCTCTTCACCTCTTCACACGAGGAGTGATCAGTTTGTGGAATGGACTCCTGGAACGAGTTGTGGAGATGAAATTCGAGAATCACTCAAGATACAGACTGAATGTTGCCATTGTGTGACCTGTGGCGTATTTCTAGATATTTCAATTTGAATAAGCCGAATGGACTCAGTCATTCAGAATTATCTTGTGATATCTTGGGACATTTCATCATGAGATGAACTTCCAACCTCACATTCATGAAAAGTCAGAGGCTTTTCCCCAGGGTAGAGGGGTCAATTACTAGGAGGCATAGGTTTAAGGTGCGAGGGGCAAGGTTTAGAGTAGATGTACGAGGCAAGTTTTTTACACAGAGGGAAGTGGGTGTCTGGAACTCGCTGCTGGAGGAGGTGGTGGAAGCAGGGACGATAGTGACATTTAAGGGGCATCTTGACAAATACATGAATAGGATGGGAATAGAGGGATACGGACCACGAAAGTGCAGAAGATTTTAGTTTAGACGGGCAGCATGGCCGGCGCAGGCTTGGAGGATCGAAGGGCCTGCTCCTGTGCTGTACTTTTCTTTGTTCTTTGTTCTTTGTATATCACTATTTCCACCCACCCAACATCCTTAATTGCTGCCTCCCCCACCTGCCAGCTCTTAATTGCCTCCTCCTGCCAATATTATGGAGGCCATCCTGCCCGTTTGTGCTGGAAACCACTGCAATGTCGGGGAATCAACTCTCCGACAAAATCTCATCCCTAATCATGCAACCATTTGAAGCACAGGAAGACATTCACTGGCCTATTTCTAACAACTTCTCTCATACCCTTTGCCTGATAACCATTTTGATAATGAGATTAAAACATTGGCACAGTGGCATGGTGGCATAGTGGTTAACACTGTTAGTGCTAGCGACCCGGGTTGAATCCCGGTGACAGTCTGTATGGAGTTTGCATATTCTCCCCATGTGTGCGTGGGTTTCCTCCAGGTGCTCCGATTTCCTTCACAGTCCAAAGATGTGAATGTTAGATGGATTGGCCATGATAAATTGTCCTTTGTGTCCAGGGATATGCGGGTTAAATGTGTTTATGGGGTTAAGGGTCTAGGGCAGGATGGGAGCCTGGTTAGGGTGCACTTTCGGAGCATCGGTGCAGACTCGATGGCGGAAGGCCTCCTTCTGCACTAAAACCTGCTTCTTTCTTTCCTGCCATGCGCGAATTAGTATAAGTAATAGCAAAGCCCAAATTGATAGCGAGAGAAAATGAGGGATGCCCATTATATTCTCTTGTAACCTCAATCGGTGGTCAACTGAATTGCTGTCATCCTTGCTGCATGGAAACATCCCTAGTGGTGGGAATATGTTTGGGTTCCCATCTCGTCCAGTTCCCCGGCATTTAATAGGCCGCTCCGTCTCCATTTCTGCCACCTAGGGGTGAGCAACGTCCACTCATTGTATTGGACAAGTTGCATGTGCCCCACTTGTCGGTGCCCCATCCACCAACATCAAATTTTGGCAACTTGCACCCCATTGTTTCTCAATATGCAAGGTCAGTGGGCATTGCTCCACATAATTAGCGCATATTTAAAAACCTGGTCTTAATTAAATGCTGCATATTATGCTTTTTTAATATATTCATTTATGGGATGTGGGAGTCACTAGTTAGGCGAGCATTTATTGCCCATCCCTAGTTGCCCTTCAGAAGGTGGTGGTGAGTTGCCTTCTTGAGCTGCTGCAGTCCTTGAGGTGTTGGTACACCCAACATACTGTGAGGGAGGGAGTTCCATGATTTTGCTAAAGCGACAGTGATGGAACGATGATATATTTCCAGGGTGGTGAGTGACTTGGAGGAGAACCTCCAGGTGGTGGGGCTCCCAACTATCTGATGCCCTTGTCCTTCTAGATGGTAGTGGTCGTGCGTTTGGAAGGTGTTGTCTTGGGAACCTTGGTGAGGAACTGCAGTGCATATTGTAGACAGTAAACAAGGCTGCCACTATTCGTTGGTGGAGGATTTGAATGTTTGTGGAAGGGAGAGCAATTAAGCAGATTTGTCCTGGATGGTGTTGAGCTTCTTAAGTGTTGTTGGAGCTGCTCTTATCCAGGTAAGTGGAGAGTATTCCATTACACTTCTGACTTGTGCCTTGTAGATGGTGGACAGGCTTTGGCAGGTCGGGAGGTGAGTTACTCATCATAGGATTCCTAGCCTTTGACCTTCTCTGGTAGCCACAGAATTTATATGGTTCGTCCGGTTCAGTTTCTGATCAATGGTAACCCCCAGGATGTTGATTATATATACGTATACATATAAGCACCTTTATTTATATTAAATACAGGAGAGGAGAGTTAATACAGGAGAGGTGAGTTCTGACTACAAGTATCTACAGCATACTACGAGTCGCCTTTCTCATCCAAAATAAAACTGACTTATACATAGTGATACTTGCAATAGCAAGGACTAAACAGTTACTGTGCAGTCCTGCAAATAGACGTTTCTATGCTTGTTTCATTATAACAGCATGTTTTTAAAATTGAAAATGGAACCTTCTATTTCAGAGATCGTGTAGCAGTGAAACAATATAACCATTAACTCTTTGGTGACTGTGGTAGCATTTTATATGAGAATGAAAATATGACAATGTTCCAATGCTTAGTTTGGGGAGCACCACTGAGAATATATTCATGCTTTTAATTCAATCTTAAAATATTTTAGAATTCTGATTATGTTGATATTAAATGATGAAAAATGCAGTTTTAATGCTGCAAAAAGAATTCAGTGCTCAAAGGGTTATTACAGTAAGACTTTAATGTTAAATGGTTTTCGCTGAAAAACCTGGGGTTATGTCTGAGTTGCAACTTATGTTAACATGTACCACAGTATAAGGTACATTGTACAAAATCTTGGTATGCAGCTTTGCTTGAAGCAGAGATCAGTGATGGGTATTTTTATTTACCAAATTGTTGGGGTCAAGGGTAGTATATTTTGCCTTACATATGAAATAGCAACAGATTGTTCAGCTGTGGTTTCAGATTCTTTAGTAATCACAGAGGAGTCCAGAAAGGAGAGTCAAAAGAAAGGTTTCTTACCAAAAGCAAAGTATTTACAAGTACAATCCTAGTCCCAGTTGGGACTAGTCTGCAGCTCAACACCTACCTGGGCCGGCTTTGAGGTCCTGAGTTAACTATTCCGCTGATGGTCCTCCGCCCCTGCTAGGCCAGGTTGCTCAGGTGCTCCTTTGTCGTGGCTCCGATGATCAGGACATCGTCCAAGTAGACTGCCACACACAGTAGCCCTCTCAGAATGTTCTCCATAACGCGCTGAAAAATTGTGCAAGCTGATGACACTCCAAACAGCAGTCTTGTGTATTCGTAGAACCTTCAGCTGGAGATAAAAATGGCTATTGTTGAGCTTGGAAAAAGAATGACCCCCTGCTAACTTCGTATATGGGTCTTCTACCCGCGATTGGGTACCTGCCCAGATGGGTGGCCTAGTTAATGGTCAATTTATAATCACTGCACAGGCATAAAGTTTTATCAGATTTTAGTACCGGAATACCAGCGCTACCCAATCAGAAAACTATACTGGTCAGATAATCCCGAGGCCTTCGAGTTGGCTGAGTTCACCCTCAACTTTCGCCAGCAGTGCATGGAGAACCCTGTGGGCCTCAGGGTCCACATATATTTTGGCCACAGCTTTCATACGTTTGCCCAGGCCTTCCTGAAAGACTTCAGAGTAAATCCCCAGTACCTTGTAAAGTCCTCCAGTGCCCATATGGAAGATCTGTTACCAGTCCAGCTGGAGGCATTGGTGTTAGTCAAGGCCCAGCAGACTGGCTCTGGGGCCTTACACCAATACTAACTGTAGGCTAACGGACTGCTGCCCGTAAGTTATCGGGGTCATCTTTGTGCCTGCTATGGCTAAGGGCTCCCCTGTATAGGTCGCTGGCCTTGCCTCAGCGTCTCGCAAACTCAACTCCAGTTCTGATTCTCTCGAAGGTCTGCCTCCCAATTACCAAAAATTGTGGCCTTTGTGTCTAACAGATGGCCGTTCAGCTGGACGGTAATCCTGATGGGGCAACTTGTGGTGCGCCAATGCGATTCAACTGCATTCGTTCCTTGTCTTTAGGTTGTTCTAAGTGGAGGGTCCAGGCTTTGGGCTGGTGTCTCTCTTGGGTAGGGTGGCGGGTTTGCTGGCTGACCTGAGGTTTCCTATCCCTGCGGTTTGTTCGGCCACAAGTACCACACCACTTTGAATCATCCTCCATCAATTCCGGGAGGTGTTCCTCCTGGCTGTAGTGGTCCTTGACCAATGAGCCTGGCCCCGGCAGTGTTTGGGTCAGGGTGAGATTCCGGGGATCACAGTCCTCGGGGGTGCTGTTTGGCAGAATGAGGGGGAACATCCTACACTGTTTACCTCAATCACTGAAATCTCCTGGAGTTCCTGGACTCCCTTCCCTGTGCTCTCCCGGGAGAGGGATTTCAACTCTCTTTTGTAGTTCCAGAAATGGCTCAGCCAGCAATTTCTCATGGGTCACCATATTATTTACTCCACATACAAGGCGGTCTCGTAGCATCTTGGGCAGGGATGGCCCATAGTCGCAAATTGTGTCATAAACACGGTCACGGACTCCCTTGGAGTCCTCTCAGCCATATTAAATTGGTACCTCTGTATGATAACCGACGGCTTGGGGTCATAGTGGTTTGCCACAAGCTCTTTGAATGTCTTGGGGTCTGGGGCCAAAGGGCACATCAGACTCTTTATGACACTGGAAGTGGAGGTCCCCCAAGCAATCAGAAGAATTACCATTTGATGCTGGTGATCATCCCCAATGATAGCGTCTGCCTTAAATAATAGCGCATAATCTCCGTGTAAGGAGTCCAGTCCTCTACACCCACATCAAATACATTGAGCCTTCCAAAGAGCGGCATTTGCAAAATGGTGAAACCTTATTCCTTTGTGAAGGGAGGTGCCTGTGCTCCAAATGGTTAGCAGGGCTCTCTGTAGCTCTGTTTTATCCTTGTTGCCAATTGAGAAGTCGCAGAGGAGTCTGGACACGTGAGTCAAACGCAAGGTTTATTACCAAAAGTAAAGGATGTACAAATAACAGTCCCAGTCAGGACTATTCTGCAGCCCAGCTCCTACCTGGGTCAGCTTTTAATGTCCTGAGTTAACTATCCTACTGGTGGGCCTCCACCCCTGAGCGGGGAAGCCCGTACTCACGAGGCTCATGGGGAGATTAATAAGGTCGTCCCTGTGGGACTCATGGGGATTATAACAGTTCCAACGTAATGTTTGCTTATGAAAATGATCACCTCAATATAAAAGGGCAACAAAAGTGGGACACAATTCTTCTGTCCAAAGATACTGTTAATATTTAATTCTGTTGGATATTCTCTGATTGTGCTTAGATGTTGTAGTGGCTCGAGAAACACTCTGGATGCTTCCAGTAGTAAAAAAGAGGTTTATTCACAAAAGGGAAAGGCTGGTAATTATACAGGAACAGGACACAACAGGATGGGTCTAGTCTCCACGGCTCCTGGGTCTACACTGCCTGGATCTCTGCTCCCAGAGTCCAGGACTAACTTGCTATTGGCCAGGGTTTGCACAGTCCTGTGTGATTGGCCCCAGGCCGGTCACATGGGCAATCAGACCCCCTTACAGGTGCTACCCTACCACTGATGTCAACAAGAAACATTATATAGTTGGTGAATAATTCACATCTCACACCTCTTTGCAGTCTTGCTGTTGAATTTTAGTTTATTGAATAAGATGATGTGGGATTTTCTGATTCACACATAACAGGGCTACAAGCAATACATCGTACAAATTCAAGTGTGTGCAAATGGTCATCAAATCATGTGCACTCTATGACTAAAATTTGCAATACGTTTCCAGCTGCAGAAACTTTCTAACAGCAATGTGAATTCAGAATGGTTCAGGGAGAATTGTAGTGATTATATTAATACTAATTAGCACAGTGGATAGCACTGTTGCTTCACAGCACCAGGGTCCCAGGTTCGATTCCCGGCTTGAGTCACTGTCTGTGCATAGTTTGCAAGTTCTACCCGTGTCTGCGTTGGTTTCCTCCGGGTGCTCTGGTTTCCTCCCACAAGTCCCAAAAGACTGCCGTTAGGTAATTTGGACATTCTGAATTCTCCCTCAGTGTACCCAAACAGGCGCCGGAATGTGGCGACTGGGGGATTTTCACAGTAACTTCATTGCAATGTTAATGTAAGCCTACTTGTGACGATAAAGATTATTAAAAAATATAATAATAATGGTCTAATTGTAAATAAATACGAAAAGAACTTACCTTCAATGTTGCGAGGAAATGCAAGTACTGAGGAGAAACCTTCACGGATTTATGACTTCATTGTTAAGGAATGTGTTAAGAAACATTTCAATTAGATGTCTCATTGATCCAATAATTGGCACTGACATGTAAAGAGGCTACAGGTAGCCTTGGGAGCATGTGATGTGATGATGGAGTTTGTTGCTGAGTGTGTTCTAAGAAAAATAAAGGTGTTTGGGAAAAGGAGCAAATCTCTTGACTCTTTAGCAGCCAGAGGCTAACATTTATTGCATGCAATATAACAAACGTATCCATAAAGATGCTGTGAACTGGGTACAGGAAACCCGATGTCTGAATTGGTAATCCCGAAATATGCATCTAATATTGGGCCTCAGGCCTTATTTAACTGAAACTAGTGAACTGCAGATACCTGCTGGATGCCCTCGGGCAGCTCGCTGATGAAGACGCTTTGAATTTTGGATGCAGCATCGATGGCAACAACCTCAGCTAAGTACTTAAAAGGTATGGGAAGGTGAACAGGAGGCAGTGCCATGGGAACATAGGAACGAACATAGGTCTTAGGAGCAGGGAAAGGTCATTCAGTCCTTCGAGCTTGCTCCACCATTCAATAAGATCATGGCTGGCCTGGTTGCGATCTCAACTCTACTTTCCTGTTCCCCTATAACCCTTGACTCCCTTGTCTATCAAAGGCCTGTCTAACTCTGCCTTAAATAAGTTCAGTGACCCAGCCTCCATTGCTTTCTGGGGAAGAGAACTCCACAGACTAATGGCCATCTGAGAGAAAATATTTTTCTCCTCATCTCTATCTTAAATTGTGTCCCCTTAGTTCTAGTCTCCACCCAGAATGGAACCATCCTTCTGGTACCTACCCTTCTGATTTCTCTCAGAATCTTATATATTTTAAATACAAGTTCATCTTATTCCTCTAAACCGCAATGAGTATTGTCCCAATATTGTCAGCCTTTCTTCTTAAGATATGCTGCTCATCCCAAAAATCATTTGAGTGAACCTTGGGCTGGATGCTCCACTCTGCAACATCGGAAACGTCCAGTGTGATCGGGCGTCATGCGTAAATCGAGGGGCGAAATTCTCCGCACCCGCGGAAAATCGTAAAACCGTCGTAAAAATCGGGAGCGTTTTACGACAGTCGCGAAGGCTTCATTTCCCGACGGATTCACTTCCTGGAAATGGGCTAGTAGCGCGGCCGCATCAATTACGTGCGTGATGACGACGGAACGCAGCGACGACACGATCACGCCCACGTGACGCCGCCCGACGCCGTAAAAAGGCGCGGGCGACCACAGAATCTGTCGGGCAGGATGTCGGAGCCGAGGAGAGCTGCTCCTCGCTTTGTTGATGCTGACGTCGAGGCGCTTATCGATGCTGTGGAGCAGAGGAGGGGCATCATCCGCCCGCGGAGAGGGCATCGCCAACCTGCCAGCGCGGTACGCCAGGCCTGGCGTGACGTGGCTGCTGCCGTCAGTGCTGTGGGGCAGACCCCTCGCTCAGCTGAGCAATATAGGAAGAAGCTACACGACCTCACCAGGTCTGCCAGGGTAAGTGCCATGAGGGTGCCCCCTAGTCACAACCATCCCTCCCCCTTAACTTAAGCACCCCCCCCCCCCCCCGGCACGGGAGGGGGGGGAGAGGGATTGGGGCAGAGTTATTTGAGGATGGTTCACAAAGTTGTCGCAGACCCAGCGCTCTGGCCCCGAGGAGAGATGCAATCGTCTTATGACAACTTGACCCCCCCCAAACTGTGCCAGTATCTGAACGGACTGCTGATACCTTCCGTTTTGTAATGATCTACCTATGTTCCCTCCCCCAACAGGCCAAGGCCGCTCACAACCACTGTGAGCGGCACAAGACTGGAGGGGGTTCGCCCAACCTGCACCCCCTCAGCACCTTTGAACAGAGGGCCCTGGACCTTGTTGGGGGGTCTGCCACCCGCGATATCACGCTATGCGAGGTTGGCGGAACTGCAGCAAGTGAGACAACCCTCCCTGACAAACACTCACCCCTCCCCCATCCTCTGTCCCTTCACACACCCTGCCCACTGGGACACCTCCCCCATCCTCTGTCCCTTCACACACCCTGCCCACTGGGACACCTCCCCCATCCTCTGTCCCTTCACACACCCTGCCCACTGGGACACCTCCCCCATCCTCTGTCCCTTCACACACCCTGCCCACTGGGACCGTCCAGCGGCCTGCCGAGCAAATCGAAATAACCCGTCTCATTCTCTTCCCTAGGACGTGATGCCGAACGACCAGGGCCGTCTGCCTCCAGACGGAGACAGGAATCTGCCGCCACCTCACCCGGGGCCTAAGAACAGAGGGTGCCCGATCAGCGGGCAGCCCCATCCGCCCCAACCCAATCTGCGGACCAGGACGCACAGAGGGTTTGAAGTCCACAACCACCAGAAATGGCCAGGGACAACCCTCCTGACGCTGAGCAGCCCCACATCCTGGAGGAGGCCCTAAACATTGAGAGCGTCGGGCTTGCGGCACTGCTTTCTCCCACCACATCCATCATCCCAGAGACACACACCCCGGCGGGCCTATTTAGTGATGAGTCTCCTGGGGCACAGTCTGGTTGGCACATCACAGCTGAGCAGGTATAGCAGGTGGAGGTCGGAGCAACAGAGGGCCCGGACTCGCGGAGGCCAGACGAGGCCCAGGATGCAGCTGGCTCCCAGACGTTTTCTGAGTTCCTGGAGTTTATCAACCCACCCGCACAGCCGATGCCTCAGGAAACCCAGGGAAACAATGGCGGGAGGAGGGCTGCCTTCCTGGCTCTGCAGACGCTGTTAGAGGAGTCGAACCGCATCCAAGAGCAGGGAGTGGTGCCGCTCATGGCAGAGACCCAGTCCGACACCGCACGGGTGGCATCCGCGGTGGAGGCAATGGGTCAGGTTATGCAAGACGTTGGGGTTAATGTGCACGCGTCATCCTCGGCCCTGGACAGGGTTGCCCTCTCACAGGCAGCAATGTGCCAGAGCCAAAACGACATTGCCGGCGCCCTGCAGGCCATGGCCGAGTCTCAGCACGCCATGGCACAGTCCCAGCAGTCGATAGCACAGTCCCAGCAGTCGATAGCACAGTCCCAGCAGTCGATAGCACAGTCCCAGCAGTCGGTCGCGGAGACCATCAACCGCCTGACACATGTGCTGGATGGCGTCGTGCACACACAGGTTGAGGTCGCACAGTCCCTGGTGGGAATGTCTAACTCCCTGGACTCCGTCTCTGCAAACCTTCGGATCCTGGTGGATACCGTTGCAGGCCTCCAGGACTGGCAGCGCCAGGTGTCGGTGGTGCGACGGGACACCTCCCCGCTCGCACCTCTGTCCCAAAGTGAGGCCCGGGGGCCACCGGGCTCCCCGAGGGAGGAGGAGGTTTCGGGGTCCGTTCCATTAAGGCCATCACGGGACGTCCCGGAATTCTTGGCCTCCCCCCGTCCCATCCCTGGTGCATCGGGTGGGCAGCAGGCAGAGCAGAGTGGCACAATGTCACCCGGGACACCCGCAGAGCAGCCTGGCCCATCAAGGCCGAGTCGCCCCAGGAAACGCTTGGCCAAGGAAAAACGAGTCGAGGGGGGCGATTCGCAGCAATCCTCCTCCACTCCTGCTGTATCATCTGGGGAGTCACTTAGACGTAGTGGTAGGGCCCGTAAGGCAACTAAGATAGACACTGAGTAAGTTGGCACGGGTGAAGGGCACAGTTTAGTTGTAGGGGCTAGGGCACCTGTAAATAATTGTTAATATTAAAGGCACTGTTCCACCTTACTTGTAATACCGTGTGATTGTTCCACAGCCACAGGAATCGTGATGGTGACCGAGTGTCGCTGGGGTTGACAGGTGGTGAAACCTCGGTGCCGGGTGTGCAGTCCCTGCCCCTACCCCCTCCCACAGCTAGCCCACGCGGGCACGTGATGGAGTGTCAGTGACGAACTCAGCGGCCACCAAGGTGGATGGTTCAGCTATTGCCATGGGTCAGACTCTCTCTAACGATTCTGAGCTCACAGCTCTTCGCAGAGCGGGCTGTCATCATTCCACATGGCACTGATCACACCCGCTGACACAGCCATCAATGTTGTGCCATACCGTCTGGACCCAGTGATAAGCGCCATGTCGAAGTGGAGCAGTGTACACTGAGAGGGGGGGGGGGGGGGGGGGGTTGTGGTGGTGGCAGTTGTGTGGTGACCCTCTGCATGACTAGCGATGCAGGTGGTGGTTTGGTGTTCATCGGGGACGTCACATGCGATGCGTGAACCGTGCTGCCACCAGGGCGTCGCGTGCCCGCCGTCCTTGCCGGGTCCGTCGTGCCGCCTCCTGGACATCACCAGCACCTGGGTCGTGTCTGCGTTCTGCGCCCGCCACTCCGCCAGCCTCCTCCTCCTCCTCCTCCTCCTCCCTCGCCTCCTCCTCCTCCTCCTCCTCCTCCTCCTCCTCCTCCTCTGTGCTGGCACCACTGCCACTAGCTTCTCCCTCCGCCTCCTGCAGCAGGTCATCTCCCCTCTGCATCGCGATGTTGTGCAGCGCACAGCAGACCACTACAATGCGAGCGACCCTGTCGGCCTGGTACAGCAGGGCCCCTCCGGAGCGGTCCAGGCACCTGAATCTCATCTTCAGGAGGCCAAGGCAGCGCTCCACCACACCCTTGGTTGCTGCATGGGCCTCGTTGTATTGTGTTTCCGCATTGGTCTGAGGCCTCCGTATAGGCGTCATCAGCCAAGACCTCAGCGGATAACCCCTGTCGCCTAGCAACCAGCCCCTCAGCCGGGGGGGACGTCCCTCAAACATCGCAGGGATGAACGACTGCGCCAGTATGTAGGAGTCATGCACACTCCCTGGGAACCTTGCACAGACGTTCATGATCCTCATGTGGGGGTCGCATACCACCTGGACATTAATGGAGTATGTCCCCCTTCTGTTTGTGAACACTTCCTTGTCCACAGCAGGCGGGCGCATGGGGACGTGAACACAGTCGATTGACCCCTGAACCCTCGGTATCCCGGCCACACTGGCAAATCCACGGGCTCGTGAGTCTTGACTTGCTTGGTCCTCGGGAAAGGTGATGTAGCGGTCCGCGATGGCATAGAGGGCGTCGGTCACATCCCGGATGCACCTGTGCACCGATGACTGGGAGATCCCGGAGACGTCCCCGCTCGGAGACTGGAAGGAGCCGGTAGCATAGAAGTTCAGAGCGACCGTCACTTTGATGGCAACCGGGATCGCGTGTCCTCCCCCCGTTCCACGTGGGGCGAGGTGCGACAGGAGTTGGCAGATATGTATCACCGTCTGCCTACTCAGCCGGAGTCTCCTCCTGCAGGTGATGTCCGTCATTGTTAGGAAAGAGACCCGGACACGGTACACCCTCGGCTTTGGTCGTCGCCTCTGGCGCCGTGGCTGCACCCTCACTCTCTCCTCTTCCTCTTCCTCCTCCTCCTCCCCCCCATGCTGCTCGACGACTGGCAACTCCTCGGCCCTTCCCTCTGCTGCTGCAGCTGGCCCTGCATCCACTGCGGGTTGTGGGTGTGGATGCTGCTGCATCTCCAAATCCAGTAGAGCGGCCCCAACCACTGCGCAGAACATAGCCGTTCTGTTCCCATACATCGTGCTAACCTACAGAAGGGTGGTGGGGGGCAGAGAAACGGGACATGTTAGACGGAAGTTAGTCGACACCTCGGCAGCCGCCAGCCATGGGATACCAGTGTGTCCCGGTGGCCTGGTCGCGCTGCTGACACGCGGTCAGCCTAACCCCTGGTCACTTTCTGCATCCAACGGCCAGTAAACTATGGCCTCCTCACGGGTGCATCAGTGGCCTGTGTCCGGAAGCCACAGGGGAACCAGCGGCCGTGTCCTCGTGACCGGCACACCATGGCATGGTGGCAGACATTTTGTTACGGGGTTGGACGGCTCACTCTCTACCTAACCCCCCCCCTCCGTCGCCCCCCCACTGCCTCCCCCGTCGCCCCCCACTGCCCCCTCCGTCTCCCCCACTGCCCCCTCCGTCTCCCCCACTGCCTCCCCCGTCGCCCCCCACTGCCTCCCCCGTCGCCCCCCACTGCCCCTCCGTCTCCCCCACTGCCCCCTCCGTCTCCCCCACTGCCTCCCCCGTCTCCCCCACTGCCTCCCCCGTCACCCCCCACTGCCCCCTCCGTCTCCCCCACTGTCCCCTCCGTCTCCCCCACTGCCACCCCCGTCGCCCCCCACTGCCTCCCCCGTCGACCCCCACTGCCCCCTCTGTCTCCCCCACTGACCCCTCCGTCTCCCCCACTGCCTCCCCGTCTCCCCCACTGCCTCCCCCGTCGCCCCCCGCTGCCCCCTCCGTCTCCCCCACTGCCCCCTCCGTCTCCCCCACTGCCTCCCCCATCTCCCCCACTGCCTCCCCCGTCGCCCCCACTCCCCCCGCTCTGGACCCCCTCCCGTTCTCAGGAATGCCTTCCCCGTTGTGGCCAGACTCGAGCGGTGCGCTGAGCGGTGCGCTGAGCGGTGCGCAGAGTGGTGCCCTGACCTCCTCCAAGCTGTCGTCAGCCAGGCCGACTGGTTGACGAATTTAAAAAGCAGGTGTGTTTCACGACGTGCAAACAGGGCGCCATGACGTCGGGACTTCGGCCCATCCGGGCCGGTGAATAGCGGGGGGGGGCTATCAGTGGCGATTCTGGTCGTGTCGGGCGGGAAGGAGGCGTTTGTCGGGAATGGCGACTCCGACATTTTGCGGGGTTCGGAGAATAGCGGGAGGGCGTCGGAACAGCGTCGCCGTAAAAATTTCCGACGCCCGCTATTCTCTGAACCGTCGTGAGTCCGGAGAATCGTGCCCGAGGTTTGTGCCCGTCTCCGATTCTGGCGCCAAGCTCCAGCCCCTCCCTCGCAGCGAAATCAAGGTTTAAATCTATTTAGTGGGTTGGACACAATATGCTCCGCCCTTCCATGATGCTCTGCCCCTCTCAGGCAGAAGTCACAAGAGCGTGACTATGTGCAAGTATTTACAAACAGGGCCTGGGTATCGTGGCTGCTGAGGGGGAGCGAGAAAGTAAGGAAACTTTTAAAACCACTTTAAAATTGCCACATTTGCTGGAGGGTGGCTGCCTGGGTTGGGGGGGGAGTAGCAGGAAGCAGCTTGCTGAGTAGCCGTGGACCTGGGGTGTCCCCCTCGTGATCGGGATGGCCTGGCTCAGACCACCATTGCTGCAGTAAGTGTTTTAAATGCAACCTTTGTGCTACTTTCAGGCCCTGGCTGTTTACTCTGCTGACTGCTCACCCAGTCCTGTAAGTGTTCAGGGAGCTTCTAGTCATTTGGAAGCCCTCCCAGGCCATCTCTCTGGAAACCCTCGTACCCAAGCAGTGTCATCAATGGGTTAGGCTTGGCCAAAATCATTCAATGGTCCACCAGGTGCTGCCACTCCTCAGAAGGTCAGTCCCACTGCAGGACAAGCAGGGGAATAGCAGAGCTCACACCAAACAAAGGACACATGTACCCTAGCATTTGGCACGCTGCTTAGCACACTGCCCATCTCAGGGCAGAGGCCTCACCAGTGACACTATCATCTAGCCCACTCCTCAGGTCCACCAGATGCCTCAAGTATTGCCTGCACACCGCACCCCCGCTCCCATCCATCCTGCCCTGGGACAGATTGTCACACCCTGTGTGTCACACCCAGGACCTCTGGGGTGGGGTTGCGTGGGGGTGGGGGTGGGGGGGGGTAACATGTGGAGGGTGGAGCTGAAGTGCAACTCAGTTTACCATGTAGCTTGTTAGATTTGGTTGGCAAGAGAATACTCATCTAGCAAAGATGTCTTCTCTTTTCTCTCCCTGCAGATAATTAATTTCGGCAGCAATGCTCATTATCTACCTGTCCGCAGCTACTGTTCAGGATGCATGGATGCTGGAGTTACAGTGCCCGCTCAGGGAGAGCTCTGCACTAGAGGAGCCACCCTTTAAGAGCAGAGGCCAGCCAGTGAGAATAACAGGCCAAGGAGGAGGCCGAAGGAAGCACGCATCAGGCCAAGTTTATATTTTAGGCACCTGATCTTTGGGCAAGTGCTGTACCTCATTTGCTGTAAAAGACCTTGGCTAACCACTGAGACCAAGTGGCACCTGTGCTAGATGGTGGCGCACCTATCTTCATGTAGGTTTGGAGGACACCCACTCCCAGTGGCCATCAATGTGATGGTCGCCCTAAACTTTTATACCTCTGGGTCTGTCCAAGGGCAGAGCGGGACTTTTCTGGGACTCTCAGACATTTGCACACAGGTGCATCCATGTATACTGTGATGGATGGCCTATTTGCCTGCGCATATCCGGCAGCAATACGCCCCTCCCTAATGAACTCAATGCATTCTACGCTTGGTTCGAGCAGGACATCATCAATCTGCTGTCGACTACCCCAGCAGACCCGGATACACCACACCCACCATCATAGAGAGGGCAGCCCTGGCATTTCAGAGCGTAAACCACATGGCAAAATCGGGAGATTGACTCTTTACTGAAGGACAGGTCTGATGCTTGCAAGTCACGCGACCCTGACTGATACAAGAAATCCAGTTATGACCTCCGCAAAGCCATCCAGGACTCCGAGACAATACCAGACCAAGCTAGAGTCACAGACCAGCGTTACAGATTCTTGTCGGTTGTGGCAAGGCCTAAATAACATAACGGGCTACAAAGCGAAGTGCAGCAGTATCTCCGGCAGCAGCGCACCACTCCCCAATGAAGTGAATGTATTCTGTGCTCGGTTCGAGTCAGAAACCATCAATCCACTGTTGACTGCCCTAGTAGCCCATAACACACCCATACCCACCGTCACAGCTTCTGAAGTCAGATCGGCCTTCCTGAAAGTGAACCCTCAGAAGGCAACAGGTCCAGATGGGGTCCCTGGTCATGCACTCAGAGCCTGCGCAGACCAGCTGGTATACCTGTCCCTACTCCGCTCTGAAGTTCCCACCTGCTTCAAGATGACCACCATTAAACCGGTGCCAAAGAAGAACCGGGCAACATGCCTCAATGACGACCATCCGGTGGCCCTGACATCAATCGTAATGAAGTGCTTCAAGAGGTTGGTCATGAAGCACATCAACTCAATACTCCCAGGATGCCTAGATCCACTGCAATTCACATACTGCCGCAACTTGTCCATAGCAGATGCCATCTCCTTGGCCCTCCACTAATCTCTGGAGCATCTCGACAACAAGGACTCCTACGTCAGAATCCTATTTATTGAATACAGCTCTGCCTTCAACACTATAATCCCAGGCAAGCTCAAAACCTCGGACTTGGGTCCTCACGCTGCAATACCGGGGCCCCATACACACACTGCATGGCAAAATTTGGTTCCAACTCAACCTACAAGTTTGCTGATGACATGGCCATAGTGGGTCAGATTTCAAACAACGACAAGTCAGAATACAGGAGGGAGATAGAGAACCTAGTGGAGTGGAGTAACAACAACAATCTCTTAGAAATACAAATTTACAGTGCAGAAGGAGGCCATTCAGCCCATCGGGTCTGCACCGACTCTTGGAAAGAGCACCCTACCCAAGGTCCACACCTCCACCCTATCCCCATAACCCAGTAACCCCACCCAACACTAAGGGCAATTTTGGACACGAAGGGCAATTTAGCATGGCCAATCCACCTAACCTGCACATCTTTGGACTGTGGGAGGAAACCAGAGCACCCGGAGGAAACCCACGCAAACACGGGGAGAATGTGAAGACTCTGTACAGACAGTGACCCAAGCCGGTAATCGAACCTGGAACCGGGAGCTGTGAAGCGATTGTGCTAACCACAATGCTATCGCGCTGCCCACAAATGCCAGCAAAACTAAAGAGCTGGTCATTGACTTCTGGACGCAAAGTACTGTACACACCTCTGTCAGCATCAACGGGGCCAAGATGGTTGACAACTTTAAATTCCTAGGTGTGCACATCACCAAACATCTGTCCTGGTCCACCCACGTCGACGCGGCCACCAAGAAAGCAGAACAGCACCTACACTTCCTCAGGAAACTAAAGAAATTTGGCATGTCCACACCGACTCTTACCAACTTTTACAGGTGCAACATAGAAAGCATCCGATTTGGCTGCATCAGAGCCTCGTTTGATAACTGTACAGCCCAAGACCTAAAGGAAATTCAAAGAGTTGTGAACTCCTCCCAGTCCATCACAAGAATCTGCCTCCCATCAATTAACTCTATCTACACCTCACGCTGCCATGGGAAAGCGGGCAGCATAATCAATGACCCCTCGCACCCAGCTTACTCACTCTTCCAACTTTTTCCATCGGGAAGCAGATACAAAAGTCTGAGAACACGCACGAACAAATACAAAAACAGCTTCTCCCCGCTGTTACCAGACTCCTAAACGACCCTTGAGATACCCTCAATTGCGACACAGGAGAGAAGATTGGTAATTCAAAGGCTTTAATCATCAGAGAACTGAACAGCTGCCGAGAAGTGTGCTCACCACATGCTGCCGAGTGAGCCTCATCTTATATACCGTTTCCTGGGGGCAGAGCCAGAGGCGGAGTCCCCCAGGGTTCCAAGCCCGGTCTTAAAGGGCCAATGTATTAAAGCCAAGGTAGTGATGTATTAAAGGCAAGGTTACTGATACCATTCATCACATTCACCCCCTGTTTAAAAAAAACACATAGTCCGTCGGGGGTGAAGTGGAGTTACAAGTTCAGACTTTTGGGTCATCTGACCATCCGTGCTGACCTTCTCCGCTCCGATGGTGGTGCCGTGGATACGGTCGGTTTCGATGATGGTATATCCGGGAGCAAGGTTGACTGAGCCTTTGCCCGCCTTGGAGCGGGGGGGGGGTATATCCGGGGTGACTAGGGTAATCGGTGCTGGTGCCGGCTGTGGGGCAGGGGCGCTATGGGGGGCGGGGGCGCTGTCGGGGTCGGCAGCCGGTGCGGGGAGGGGAGCGTTGGGAGGAGGGGGGGATTGGTGGGAGAGCCAGCGGGTGCCAGGTCTCGCAGGGAGACGGTATCCTGCCTGCTGTCGGGATGCTCGACGTAGGCGGATTGAGGGTCTGCGTGTAGCAGTTGGACCCTCTCGACTATTGGATCTGTTTTATGGCTCCTCGCGTGTCTCCGGAGTAGGACTGGTCCCGGAGTCGTCAGCCAATGTGGAAGCGAGACCCCAGAGGTGGACTTCCTGGGGAAGACAAACAAACGATTGTGAGGGGTCTCGTTCATGGCTGTACAGAATGTAGGGCATCGGGTAGGACACCTGCCAGCGGGCGATTGGGAGACTCCTTGACCGTAGGGCTAGAAGGACAGCCTTCCAAACTGTCGCGTTCTTCCTCTCCACTTGCCCGTTTCCCCGCGGGTTATAGCTCGTCGTTCTGCTCGAGGTGATGCCCTTGATGAGCAGATATTGACGCAGCTCATCGCTCATGAACGATGTACCCCGGTCGCTGTGGATATAAGCAGGTAAACCAAACAGTGTGAAGATGCTGTGCAGTGCCTTGATCACGGAGGCCGAGGTCATATCGGGGCAGGGGACAGCAAAAGGGAAGCGGGAGAGCTCATCGATAATGGTGAGGAAATAGATGTTGCGGTTGGTGGACGGAAGGGACCCTTTGAAGTCCACACTTAGGCGCTCAAAGGGCCCAGAGACCTTTATCAGGCGGGCCTTGTCTGGTCGATAGAATTGCTGTTTGCACTCCGCACAGATCTGGCATGCCTTAGTCATGGCCTTGACCTCCTCTGTGGAGTAAGGTAGATTGCGGGACTTGATGAAATGGGCAAGCCGGGTGACCCCCGGGTGGCAGAGGTCATCGTGGATGGCTCTCAGGCGGTCTTTTTGCGCGTTGGCGCACGTGCCGCGGGACAGGGCATCCAGGGGCTCATTGAGCTTTCCCGGGCGATATTTAGTATCATACGTATAGGTGGAGAGCTCTATCCTCCACCTCAGAATTCTGTCATTCTTTATTTTGCCCCATTGTGCGTTATCGAACATAAAGGCAACCGACCGTTGGTCGGTGACAAGGGTGAACCTCCTACCGGCTAGGTAGTGCCTCCAGTGCCGCACGGCCTCCACTATGGCTTGTGCCTCCTTCTCGACTGCAGAGTGCCGAATTTCCGAGGCGGTGAGGGTTCGGGAGAAAAACGCTACCGGTCTGCCCGCTTGGTTGAGGGTAGCAGCCAGGGCGACGTCTGATGCGTCGCCTTCTACCTGGAAGGGAATGGCTTCGTCCACCTTGTGCATGGTGGCCTTGATGATGTCGGTCTTGATACGGCTGAAAGCCGACTGGGCCTCAGCCGTCAGGGGAAAAACCGTGGTCTTAATGAGTGGCCGGGCTTTGTCCGCATATCTGGGGACCCACTGGGCATAATAGGAGAAAAGCCCCAAGCACCATTTGAGTGCCTTGAGGCTACAGGGGAGGGGGAGATCCTTAAGGGGACGCATACGGTCGGGGTCTGGGCCTAGGACCCCGTTTACCACGACGTAACCGAGGATGGCTAGCCGGGTTGTGTGGAACACGCATTTCTCTTTGTTATATGTGAGATTGAGGGCCCCGACAGTCTGGAGGAACTTGCTCAGGTTTGTGTCATGGTCCTGCTAGTCATGGCCGCAGATGGTGACGTTGGGAAGGTAGCCCGTAAGCCGTACTGGTCCACCATTTGATCCATCGCCCTCTAGAAAATGGAGACTCCGTTTGTGACACCAAAAGGGACCCTGAGCAAGTGAAACAGCCGACCGGCTGCTTCGAAAGCCGTGTAGGGGCGGTCCTCTGGGCGGATAGGGAATTGATGATAGGCCGATTTTAGGTCGACCGTGGAGAATACCCAATACTGGGCGAATTGAGTCACCATTTCTGCTATGCGGGGAAGTGGGTACGCATCGAGTTGCGTTAAGCTGTTTATGGTCTGGCTATAATACATTACCATTCGTTGCTTTTCCCCGGAGTAGACTACCAATACTTGAGCCCTCCAAGGGCTGTTGCTGGCATCTATGACCCCCTCTTTAAGTAGCCGCTGAACCTCTGACTTGATAAAAGTCATGTCTTGGGTACTGTACCGCCGACTCCTGGTGGCGACGGGCTTACAGTCGGGAGTGAGATTCGCGAAGAGGGGGTGTGGCGCAACTTTGAGAGTCGCCAGGCTGCATACCGTGAGTGGGGGAAGGGGTCCGCCGAACTTCAGTGTCAGGCTCCGGTGGCTGCACTGAAAGTCCAGACCGAGCAGCAGGAGGGCGCAGAGGGAGAATGTAGAGTTTAAAACGGGCGTATTCAGCGCCTTGAATTGCGAGGTCAGTGACACAATACCCCATGATTTGTACCGAATGCGACCCTGAGGCGAGGGCGATAGTTTGGGATGCGGGGTGGGTGCGCAGGGAGCAGCGCCTTACCGTGTCTGGATGGATAAAGCTCTCCGCGCTCCCGGAGTCGAATAGGCAGGGAGTGTCGTGGCCGTTGATTTGTACCCGCATCATTGAGTTCCACAGGTGCTTTGGCCGCGATTGATCGAGCGTGATTGCTCCTAGTTGCGGGTAGTCAGAGTCCTCGGTTAAGTCGGACTCACAAAATGGCTGCCTGGAGTCACAAAATGGTCACCACCGTCGGTCGCACGTGTCAGGGTTCGAAGATGGCCGCAGCCAAGATTGCCGCTCCCATGACTCGCACAAAGTCGATGACGCGTTGGAAGTAGGCGTGTCCTGCCGCCGCGCGGCCGCGTTGCGGGGCCTGTGAGGCCGGGAGCTTGATTTCTGGGCCTGCTGAGGCTTTTGTTTGTGGCCTTTGGGCCCAGCCATGCAGATTTTAGCGAAGTGCCCCTTCTTCCCGCAGTCTTTGCAGATTGCGGAGCGGGCCGGGCAACGTTGACGTGGGTGCTGGCCTTGCCCACAGAAATAGCATGGGGAGCGTCCAGAGTGAGCAGATCGCCGCGCAGCGCAGGCCTGTAGCGTCGCCGGGTCTGGAGGGAATCGAGAGGGGTTTGCAAGGTCCGCGGAGTATGTACGGATGTTATGGTGGGCCGTTTCTAGAGAAGAGGCCAGCGTTACCGTGCCTTGGACATCCTTTGCCCCGTCTTCTAGGAGCCGCTGCCGGATGTACGAGGACCTGATACCGGACACAAAGGCATCGCGAATATGCAAGTTCATGTGGGCTTCTGACGTCACTGCTTTATGATTGCAGTTCCTCGCGAGCGCAGTGAGTCTCTCCACGTATTCGTCCAGAGATTCCCCGGAGCGCTGGCTGCAGGTCGAGAGCAAATGTCTGGCGTGTACCTTGTTAATCGGCTTTACGAAGCGTTTCTTCAGTATATCGACTGCAGTTCCATATGCCGTAGCGTTCTCGATTATGGAGGAGAGTCGGTGGCCCACCCTGGCATGTAGTAAGCTCAGCTTGCGAGCACCGTCGACTTCAGTCGCTGAGGAGTCAAGATAGTCCTCAAAGCACCGGAGCCAATATTTAAAAATTTCCGGGGCCTCCAGCGACCGAGCGTCCAGGTTGAGTTTCTCCGGCTTTAGAGCGCTGTCCACCTTGATGTGTCTGATGATTAAATTGAGATACCCTCAATTACGACACAGGAGAGAAGATTGGTAATTCAAAGGCTTTAATCATCAGAGAACTGAACAGCTGCCGAGAAGTGTGCTCACCACATGTTGCCTGAGTGAGCCTCATCTTATATACCGTTTCCTGGGGGCGGAGCCAGAGGCGGAGACCCCCAGGGTTCCAAGCCCGGTCTTAAAGGGCCAATGTATTAAAGGCAAGGTACAGTTACAGCAGTTACTGATACTGATACCATTCATCACAACCCTCTTATGGGCTGACCTGATTAACACTACACTCCTGTATGCTTCACCTGATGCCGGTGTTGCCCACTTGTGTTGCCCTATTATATATTTGCTTTTCTTTTCATGTACTAAATGATCTGTTTGAGCTGCTCTCAGAAAAACACTTTTCACTGTACCTTGGTATACGTGACAATAAACAAATCCAATCCAATCCAATCCAAATTTCAGTCTGGACCAAGCATACCAGGGTGCCTGGGCAGCAGGATCCTCTGCCATCACTGGCGTGTCCCAGGTCCAGGCTCGGTGGAAAGAAACTCCCGCAGTGGAGGTGTCAGAACACTCCAGCACCTCGGACTCCTCCCTCCTGTCTCTGGTGCATCTGATGGTCAGTGGCAGAACAGGGTGGCACATCGCCACCTGGGACACCCGAGCAGCAGCCGGGCCCATCTAAGACAGGTCGCCTCAAAAGACGGCAGCCAAAGGGGTCCCTCCACTCCTGATGTGCCGCCTGGGGATCCAGTAAGGTGTAGCGTTAGGGCCCATAAGGCCAGAAAGGTAGACAGCAGTTAAATTGGCACGTGTGCAGGCACACAGTATAACGATAGGGGCTACGGCATAAACCGGTATATATCTGGCGACCATTGCACAATAAATACCTGTTCACCATGTTTCCATCTACCTCGGTGCTCTGTCACAAGGGTGTGAGGGCTGGTCTGGGTTGGCTGCAGAAGGGCGCTGGGGGCAGTGGAGGGAGATAGGCTGATGTTGGAGATGGGCTTGGGCCAGGGAGCCCAGTTCAGCTCATAGCTCCAGTGCCCCACCCCCAAACCTCCCCACCCGATGCCACACCCCCGCATCCACCTCAGCCACCCCAAGGGTTTGGTGGGACTGTGTGGTGGCATGGTGCGCATGCAGGGAACACCCTGCTGGACGGTGGAAAATGCTACCGTTCGCAGGAGTCAGACTTTTTCAAAGGTTGCGGAGCACTGGAGCTCGTCACAGAGTGGATCATCATTATCCTCCATCCCATGGACCAGACCCGCTGTTACTGCCAACCCAGGGCCCACACCCCAGAGTAGAATCATAGAATCATAGAATTTACAGTGCAGAAAGAGACCATTTGGCCCATTGAATCTGCACCGGCCCTTGGAAAGACACCCTACTTAAACCCAGGCTTACACCTTATCCCCGTAACCCAGCAACCCGACTGAACCTTTTGGACAATAAGGGGCAATTTATCATGGCCAATCCACCTAACCTGCACATCTTCGAACTGTGGGAGGAAACCGGAGCTCTCGGAGGAAACCCACGCAGATACAGGGAGAAAGTGCGGACTCTGCACAGACAGTGACCCAAGGCCAAAATTGAACCTGAGTCCCTGGAGCTGTGAGGCAGCAATGCTAACCACAGTGCCACCGTGCCTCCCATATGGCAGGTAGGAATCACAGAGGGGGTTGCAAAGCGGCGGTGGGGGAGCAGCATGTCACCCCTCTGCTGCGCGATGTGCTGGAGGATGCAGCAGACCACCACGATGTGGGAATCTGTCCTAGTGCTATACTGCAGGGCTCTTCCAGAACAGTCCAGGCACTTGAAAGGCATCTTTCAGATGTTGAAACACCGCTCGATCATGCTCCTGTTCATGGCATGGGCATCATTGTAAAGGGTCTCTGGATTTGTGGGCAATGGATAGGAGTCAACAGCTACGGCCACAGCAGATAACTCCTGTCACCCCCTAAGCCAGGGATGCAGGAACCATTGAGTGTCCAGGATGAAGGCGTCTTGCACACTCCCTAGGTATCGGACACAGACGTGCATGATGCGCGCCACACACTGGCTGCACATCGACCACCCCTGGACCCAGAGATCCCGCTGCCCGGGCATCCGGTTGGGCATGGTCCACATTGAAATGGATGTATTGTGCCGGCGGGATAATAGGGCCTCTGTGATGCCATGGATACACCTGTGCACCGATGTCTGTGAGATTCTGGACAGGTCCCCACTCGGCACCTGGAAGGAACCCATGGTGTAAACGTTCAGGGCGACCGTCACCTTCACAACCACTGGGACCGAGTGTTCTCCTGCATACCCCTATGATCCCAGGTGCGCCATGATCTTGCATATATGTCGCACTATCTCTCTGCTCAGCCGTGTTCCTTGATGGCATGCCCAGTCCAGCAGGTCCTCGAATGACCGGTGCCCCCGGTACACTTGAGGCCTCATGCCGTTCATCCTTCCCAACTCTTCCTCGGCCTGTTGAACAGCTGGCTATCCATCCTCACTGGCTGCCCCCTTTGGGGCAGACTGCACTGCTTCAAGGTCCTCCCCGAGCAGTTCGCACATATACCCTCAGTGCCACCCTGAGGGCTGCAGCGACTAGGATGAAGGCCACCATTCCTGGTTGGATTCCGAAATCCATTGTCTGCAGAGGGTGAAAGTCAGACATGTTAGCATGGTGCATACCCCTATGCCCACCCAGGTCCATTGATCTATAAAGTATCCCCGGTCTGGACTGCAGCTCCTGTCTCGACATGTTCCCATCGCTCCTCCCCCTCCTTCTCCTTCCCCACACCCACACCCGGCCATACCTCCCAGCACTCTTCCCTCTGCATCCCTGGCCCAGGTGTCTGCCCCTGCCAGGAGTACCATTGGCTGGCGCTGCCCATGCGAATGGCACATTCCATGGTCCCCGTCTGGCATCCTCCTGCAGGGACAAGCACCCTGCCCTTGGGTGGGCTGCGGGCTGCCCTGCTGATGGGTTGCAGCCGGTTGGGGGCACAACCATGGGCCATGGTGTGCCTCAACGGGGTGCGCAGCAAGATGGCTATCTTGAGGACAGCATGGGGTGCAGTGGTTAGCACTGGGACTGCGGCGCTGAGAACCTGGGTTTGAATCCTGGCACTGGGTCACTGACCGTGTGGAGTTTGCACATTCTCCCCATGTCTGTTCCAACCCCACAACCCAAAGATGTGCAGAGTAGGTGGATTGGCCACGCTAAATTGCCCCTCAATTGGAAAAAATAAAATAATTAGGTACTCTAAACTAAAAAAAAGATGGCTACTTTGCAGGACGTAGGAATGACAGCCCGTGCTTGAGCGTCCCAGTCCCGGGGGGTGGGGGAAAGGGCTCACCCCAATCCAATGACCTATCCCCTGGTCACCTCCCATCACACCAAGCTGTCCTACCCAGGCCTGGCAGACCCCCCCCCCCCCCCCCCACCAGACAGCCCTGCCAGTGGCAGGACTGATAGCCCACGGTAATGCCTCTGCATGTTCTACATCCTCTTTCTCCCTCATCAGCCATGGTGCCTGCTTCTCTATTTTTGAAACCACAAGAGAAACATGCCATCAGTAATTCCTCCCGGCGGAAGTGGAGCATCGCAGAAGCCCTGAAGAATACCAGGTCAGGCCCGGTATAATGACATGCGAACGGCTGGAGGCCTGTCTCCATACCCTACCCATAGTAAAAAAAAATCTTGTGCATGTAATTACCAAGGGCCTGCCTTTGGGCCAAAAAAAATGTATAATGGTACAGTAGAAATCTCTGGATGCCTATTTTCATTGCCATCTTTTCACATATGCCTTACCATCCTCACTTTGCTTGCTGCCAAACGGTCAGTTTGAAAACACTATTAGAATTGGCTGAGCTGTCCAACATAACTTAAAAAGTACAATAAATTACTGACAATAATTTTTATGTGATCATTCTATTTTGGACATCTTCTGATGCTCATGAATACTGCTGACGTCATCAGAATTGCACAATTGAATTACGGTCTTGCAATTACAAAAATGTCAACCATTTGTTAACTTACAAGTAATAAATATCGATTAGGAATCATTTTCTAATGTGTTGCTATTTTTTTTTGGTCTCCGATACATTATTCGAAGCACTGTTTTGTATGTTGTGCAGTTAGAGTTAACAAATTAGAGACTGATTATCATTATGTGTTCAGCACTTAAAATGAAGAGTTGTCCTTTTGAAATGATCTGAAGTGACATATTAGTCAATATTGCTACAATGTAATAACTCATCCTTTGATGTGTTCACTTTTTCAAACAAATGCATCCAAATTGGTTGGGTAAGGTTCAGGATGAAGAGACTGGGCTGACTTTTAGACGTAGCTTGGATAGGACCAGAGCTGGGTCAGTTGAGCAAGCACACTGCTCACTTACAGTTTTGCTGCATGCCCATTGTACAGTTCATGTTGACAAGAGTCCCACCAATCGGAGGATAGGAAAACGAATGGTGCATTTAAAGAGTCAACCCAAGGCTGGAACCTGGGCAGATTTGAAACAGAGACATCAAACTTTTATCATTTAATCCTAGAAGGTTGGCTTGTCAGAAAGCCTCCAATTAAAAAAAACACTGAATCTGGGGGCTTGTCTCAGGGTGCTTCTGGGAGTAGCCTGATGGGCATTTCTGCCCATCTGACAGTGACATTAACACCTCAGGGTGCTGCGACAATAGAGGAGGCTCCTGTCACTGTGTAGATGGCAGAGCAGAAGATTGCAGAGCACAGATCTTGGAGTTGAAAGGCCTTCAGAGCTGGAAGAGAAGCAGGATTCTTCCGAATCCTCTTTCATCATCTGAGCATGTGGGCTGGTCAACTAGGTTGTGAAGGGTGCAACAAACCACAACACCATGAGAGCCAAACTGGTGTATACTCCTGTGCACCACTAGCTCAGTCCAGGCATTGGAATCTTATTTGGTCTTCTCAGTTGTGCCCCAGGTAGATGCATGGTTACATTGGTGCTTCGCCTCAATGCAAAGATTCCTTATTGGGATCATGAGCCACTATTCGAATGGATAGCCCTTATCACCAAGTATCCATCCCTCTAATAGTGGTGCTGGAGAGAATATCTGTGGCATCTGGGAGTGCCTGAGGATACAGATAGTGTGACAACTTCCAAGGTATTATGCATAGACGCACATGATTTTCTGGTGATGGTCACACACCAGTTGCACATTAAAGGAGTGAAACACTTTGTGGTTTACCAATGCCCCTGGTTGGCCCATAAGATCCATTACGGTTACATAGTTTTATGGAATCACAGAATTGTTACAGCATAGCAGAAAGCCATTTGGCCTATCAGGTCTGCATCCTTAGTGCCATTCTCCTGCCTTCTCCACATAACTCTGCACACTCTTCTTTTTAAGATAAAAGACTCAATGCTTCAATTGAACCTATCTCTACCGCACACTCAGGCAAAGCATTCCAGGCCTTACCTATTCGCTCCATCAAAACATTTTTCTCATATCACTTATGCTTTTCATTACGTTTTTGTGGAATAAATTTAGCGTACCAAGACTGGCAGCTAAATATCCCAGGGTATAGATGCTTCAGGAGAGATAGAGAGGGAGGTAGAAGGGGTGGAGGAGTTGCATTACTAGTCAGAGATGATATTACAGCTGTGATTAAGGAGGGCATGATGGAGGATTCGAGCAATGAGGCAATATCGATAGAGCTAAGAAATAGGAAGGGTGCAGTAACATTGTTGGGACTTTACTACAGGCCTCCCAAAAGCGAGCGTGAAGTAGAGGTACAAATATATAGACAGATTATAGAACAATGTAGGAGCAATAGGGTGGTTGTGATGGGATATTTTAACTTCCCCAACATTGAATGGGACTCATGTAGTGTTGGAGGCATAGATGGAGCCGAATTTGTAAGGAGCATCCAGGAGAGTTTTTTAGAGCAGTATGTAAATAGTCCAACTCGGGAAGGGGCCATACTGGACCTGGTATTGGGGAATGATCCTGGCCAGGTGGTTGAAGTTTCAGTCGGTGATTACTTTGGGAATAGCGATCACAATTCCGTAAGTTTTAGAATACTCATGGACAAAGACGAGAGTGGTCCTAAAGGAAGAGTGCTGAATTGGTGAAAGGCCAAGTATAACAAAATTCGGCAGGAGCTCAGGAATGTGGATTGGGAGCAGCTGTTTAAGGGTAAATCCACATTTGAAATGTGGGAGTCTTTTAAGGAAAGGTTGATTAGAGTGCAGGACAGACATGTCCCTGTGAAAATGAGGGATAGAAATGGCAAGATTAGGGAACCAAGGATGATGGGTGGAATTGTGAGACTAGCTAAAATGAAAAAGGAAGCATACATAAGATCGAGGCGACTCAAAATTGATGAAATTTTGGAGGAATATCGGGAAAGTAGGACAAATCTAAAACGCGCAATAAAGAGGGCTAAAAGGGGTCATGAAATATCTTTGGCTGACAGGGTCAGGGAAAATCCCAAAGCCATTTATTCGTATATAAGGAACAAGAGGGTAACTAGAGAAAGGATTGGCCCACTCAAAGACAAAAGAGGGAATTTATGCGTGGAGTCAGAGGAAATGAGTGAGGTTCTTAATGAGTACTTTGCATCGGTATTCACCAAGGAGAGGGACATGACGGATGTTGAGGCTAGGGATGGATGTTGAAATACTCTAGGTCATGTCAGCATAAGGAAAGGGGAGGTTTTGGGTATTCTAAAAGGCATTAAGGTGGACAAGTCCCCAGGACCGGATGGGATCTATCCCAGGTTACTGAGGGAAGCGAGGGACAGTTGTATAGGACTTTGGTTAGGCCACATTTGGAATACTGCATGCAGTTCTGGTCGCCACATTACCAGAAGGATGTGCATGCTTTAGAGAGGATGCAGAGGAGGTTCACCAGATGTTGCCCGGTATGGAGGGTGCTAGCTATGAAGAAAGGTTGAGTAGATTAGGATTGTTTTTGTTGGAAAGACCGAGGTTGAGGGGGGACCTGATTGAGGTCGACAAAATGAAAATGAAAAATGAAAATCGCTTATTGTCACGAGTAGGCTTCAATGAAGTTACTGTGAAAAGCCCCTAGTCGCCACATTCCGGCGCGTGTCCGGGGAGGCTGGTACGGGAATCGAACCGTGCTGCTGGCCTGCTTGGTCTGCTTTAAAAGCCAGCGATTTAGCCTGGTGAGCTAAACCAGCCCCTGGTATTATGAGAGGTATGGACAGGGTGGAGAGCAACAAGCTTTTTCCAAGAGTGGGGGTGTCAATTACAAGGGGTCACGATTTCAAGGTGAGAGGGGGAAAGTTTAAGGGATATGTGCGTGGAAAGTTTTTTACGCAGAGGGTGGTGGGTGCCTGGAATGCTTTGCCAGCGGAGGTGGTAGAGGCGGGCACGATAGCATCATTTAAGATGCATCTGGACAGATATATGAACGGGCGGGGGAACAGAGGGAAGTAGATCCTTGGAAAATAGGCGACAGGTTTAGATAAAGGATCTGGATCGGCGCAGGCTGGGAGGGCCGAAAGGCCTGTTCCTGTGCTGTAATTTTATTTGTTCTTTGTTCTACCCAATTATTTTTCTTTTCCAATTAAGGAGCACTTTAGCGTGACCAATTCGCCTAACCAGCACATCTTTGGGTTGTCGGGGTGAAACCCACGCAGACACGGGGAGAATGTGCAAACTCCACATGGACAGTGACCCAGGACTGGGATTCGAACCCAGGTCCTCAGCGGCGTAGTCCCAGTGATAGGCATTGTGCCGCGTGCCGCCCTTATTAAGTAAAATTTATGCTCTCCCATTTTCTGTCTTTTCATGAGTGTGAACAGTTTCTGCCTATCTACTCTGTCCAGACCCATTATGAAATTTTTTATAATAATCTTTATTATTGTCACAAGTTGGTCCTAACTTCTCCAATCTATCTTCAAAAATGAAGTTCCTCATCCAGGGCAGCATGGTAGCATAGTGGTTAGCACAGTTGCTTCACAGCTCCAGAGTCCTAGGTTCGAATCCCGGCTTGAGTCACTGTCTATGCGGAGTCTGCATGTTCTCCCTGTGTCTGCATGGGTTTTCTCCGGGTGCTCCGGTTCCCTCCCACAGTCCAAAAATGTGCAGGTTAGGTGAATTGGCCATGCTAAATTTCCCTTAGTGTCCAAAAATGTTAAGTGGGGGTTACTGGGTTACTGGGATAGGGTTGAGATGTGGGCTTGAGTAGGGTGCTCTTTGTAAGGGCCGTTGCGGACTCGATGGGCCGAATATCCTCCATTGTAAATTCAATGATTCAATGATTCTATCCCCGGAAAAATTCTCATGAATCTTCCTGCACATTCTGCAATGCCTTCACATCTTTCTAGAACTGGACACATTACTCCAGCTAAGGCTGAACTGGTGTCTTGTACAAGTTCGTTCAACATAAAAACCTTGCAATTGTACTCTGTGCCCCTATTATTAAAGCCTAGGATACTGTCTGCTTTCCTCATCATTTTCTCAACCTGACCTAACATCTTTAATCACCAAGCACACATAAAGCCGGGTTCCTCGGCACCTGCTCCCCCTTTAGAGATACATCCTTCATTTTATATCGTCTCCCCATGTTCTTTCTATCAGAGTCAATCACGTCACATTTCTCCTCACTGAACTTCATCTGCTACCTGTCTTTCCTTTCCTGCAATCTATGTCCTTTTGATGTTTTACACTTTACACTCACAGTTTACAATCATTCCAAGTTTTGCATCATCAACAAATTTTTTAATTGTGTCGTCTACCTCAAGGAATAGGTCATTAATATAACAGGAAAATCAAGGGTCCCAACACTTACTCCTTGGGAACTCCACTACTAGGGGCTTTTCACAGTAACTTCATTGAAGCCTACTTGTGACAATAAGCGATAATTACTATTATTATTATTATCACTAACCTTCCTCCAGCTTGAAAAACACCCATTAACCACTCCTCTTTGTTTCCTGTCATTCAACTAATTTCAAAACCATGTTGCTACTGTCTCTTTTCTTCCCTGAGTTATAACTGTGCTCACTAGTCGGTTGTATGGCACTGAATCAAATACCTTTTAAAAGTACATCTGCAACACACAACAGCATTGTCTTCATCAACTCTCTCTGTTACCTCTTCAAATAACCAGCAGTTTAGTCAAACTCGAGTTTCCCTGAAGAGGTCTGAGCTGACTTTCCTTGTTTGTCTATGTGACTATTAATTTTGTCCCAAATTATTGTTCCTAGAGATTTTCTGACCACCAAGTTAAACTGGCTGGCCTGGAGTTGCCGGGCTTATCATTATACCCTCTGGGATGTAACATTTGCAATTCTCCTGCCCACTGGCACCATCCTTAAGTCTAAAGAAGACTGAAAAATTATGATCGGTACCTCCTCAATTTCCATTCTCACTTTCCTTGTTATCCTTGGATGCATCCCATCCAGTTCTGGCACCTTATCAACTTCGTACAAACACCTATCAAATGCATTCTCCATATCAATTGTAAACCATTCTATTGCCTGAATTTCAGTACTTCCTCTTTCACCATGGCTTTGGTAGCTTTTTCTTCATTTATAAAGACAGATGTAAAGTATTCATTTAATACCTCAGATATGCTCCCTTGCTCCATATTGAAATCCCCTGTTATGTCCCTAATCAGCACTATTCCTCCTTTTGTAACTCCTTTACAATTCACATGGCTTGCTGAACACTTTGAGATTCCCTTTTATGTTAGCTGCCAATCTCTTTGCATACTTCCTCTTTACTTATCTGCTTTTTCACCTCCCCTCTAAACCTTTTATATTCAGCCTGATTCTCAATTTCATTTACTACCTGACATCTATCATAAGCATACTTCCTCTTTTTTAACTTAATATCTGTCACTTCCATCATGTAAGGAGCTCTGAATTTGGTTTCCTAACCTTTTCTTGCAAAGGATTGTACTGTGACTGTTCCCAAACATACTGGGCACGATTCTCCCGAGTTACGAAAAATCGGGAAGCTGCCGTCAAAAACGGGCTGGTTTGACGCCAGCCTCCGCCCCCCCGATCAGGAACCGATTCATCTCCCCGGTCGGGGTTAGCATCGCGCGGCCGTGAACTCCGGCATCGCGGGCTTAACGAATTTCGTTAAGTTAAGCCCGCTAGCCAAAGTTAGCGACGGCTGACGCGTCAGATGACGTCAGCCGCGCATGCGCGGATTGGACGACTCCAACCCGCGTATGCGCGGATGACGTCATCACGCATATGCGTGAAACCCGCGCATGCGCGGGCCGGTATGCCCCTCAGCCGCCCCGCGAATGGATCCAGCGGGGCGGCGGAGGGAGAAAGAGTGCGCAGGGTAAGTACCTGCTGCCCGCGATCGGTGCCCACCGATCGCGGGCCCATGGCACCCTTGGCACGGCCGTGGTACGGCCGTGCCAATCGGTGCCATGGTTCCCGAGAACAGGACTTTACGGCCGTTTTTACGAACGGTCTGAGCAGGTGTGTTTTTTGCTTGTAAAAACGGCCGTAAAGGCCTTGGAAATCGGCCCATCGGCCAGGAGTGAATCGCTGCTCGCTGTAAAAAAACGGCGGGCAGCAATTCGTGTCGGGAGGCGGGCGTGGGGGGGGGGGGGGGGAGAATAGCGGGAGGGCGTCGGACCAGTGTGTCCGTAAAAATTACGCCGCCCGCTATTCTCTGATTTTTCGTAAGTCGGGAGAATCGCGCCCACTATTCTCTAAAGGTATCCCATTGTTCAGTCACTGTTTTTCCTGCCAAATTTTGATTTCAATTTCTTCGGCTCAGATCCATTCTTGCCCCATTGATGTTGGCTTCCAATTACTCCCCACCCCACACACACAACCCTGCCCCAGTTAATTATTCTTACTCTGGATTCGTCTTTGTCCTTTTCCATCGTTAGCCTAAACCTTATGGTATAATGAATATTTTCATCGACATGTTCCCACCCTGACACTTGATCCAATGCTGCATAAAATTCTCCTGAACACACATTAGGAACGTTTGCCTCTCTGCCCTTTACACTACCACTATATTCAGAAAGTTAAAGCCCTCAGCATGGAGAAAATTAAATTCGCCATCCGTGGGTCGGAAGATCCTCAAAACATGGGAGCTATTCACCTGACTGTTCCGGGGCCTGTTTGTGGCCAACACATGAATAAATAAGTAGCCAGGAGCCCAGGGAAAAGTAGCCAAGGCAAGATAGAAGAGAGGGAAATGAGGGTGGACCGGTTTGCGGGGGGGGGGGGGGGGGGCAAGGAGGGGTAGCCAAACCCAGCAGGAAAGAAAGGCGGTAGCAGAGAAGAAGAGGGAGGATAATAGAGGGGAGCCAGATGGAGAAAAGAGAAGGGAACACAAACTGGGGAGAGAACGCAGGGTAAGATAATGGCCATAAGGAGAAAGAGAGAAAGAAAGAAAGGGAGAAAGGGAAGAAGGAACGACCAATGGCCTATGCTGATGCAACTGTACAGAGAAAGTAAACTGACCATAAAATTTACATAGCATCAGGGGCACCATCTAGGTGCCCCTTCCACCCTGTTGTATTTTGTTGAAAAAAAGAGAAGAAGGTGGGGGGGAGACCCCCTTTCCTGTTCCATGTGTTTTACTTTTCGTTTTTTGCTTTTCTATGCATATATTTGTAATTATATCATGTATAAAACCCAATAAAAACATGACCTCTCTGTAATTTCCTTGCAAACTTGTTCTTGCCTTTCCACCAGTTGGTGACCTATGGACTAGCCGACCTCGAGGCAAATTAATTCCATCCTTAACCGTTCTGGGACATCCCTCTTTTCCAGCCCTGCAATGCTCTCCTAAATCAATATGACCAACCTTCTCTGTTTTTTTTCCATTTCTCTCATTCCATGTCACCCATGCTCAGTCCTGCCCTTCTTTGAGCCTTGTTTCTCTTATGGCCTCAACACTTTATTTTTCTTCATGGCAATATGCGTCTACAGCTCACCAATCATATGAGCAACAATCCGTACATTTGCACAGCAACCCTGAATTAGACTTTATTACTTTCTCTATTATTCTATCTGTCTCTCTCAGTATTCTGTGCACCTTGGTATCCCTTTCTGATATTACATTCTGATTCCCACACCCCTGTCAAGTTAGCTTCAACCCTCCCGATAGTGCGAGCAAAATACCCTGCAAGGAATTTAGTCCCGGTTCTATCGAGCTGTAACCCGTCCAGATCCCATCTCCCCCAGAGCCATTCCCAATGTCCCAGGAATCTAAAACTGTCCCTCCAGCACTATCTTTTCGGCCATGTGTCATCTGTTTCATCTTCCCATTTCTGTACTCACTTGCACATGGCACAGAGAGTAACCCTGAGATTACTACTTTTGAAGTCCTGCTTCCGGATTTCCGACCCAGCTCCCTAAATACTGACCGCAGGGCCACATCCCTTTTTCTGCCTATGCTGCTTGTACAAATGTGGGCCATGATTGCTGGTTGTTTACCATCCCCTCTCAAGGCTCTCTGCAGCCGCTCAGTGGTATCCTTACCCCTGGCAGCAGGGAGGTAACACACAATATGTGGCTGCGAAAATGCCTATCTGTTCCCCTAACTATTAAATCGCCGATCACAATTGTGCTTCCATCTTCCATGTATCTCCATGAACAGTTGAGCCACCTGTGGTGCTGTGCTGGGGACTCGGCTCTGGCTGTACTCTCTGGATGAGCCACCAAACTCAACAATATTCAGACCTAAATACTGACTGAGGAGTGGGATGCACTCAGGGACTTCTGCACTACATTACTTTTTCTTTTTAACTGTCTGGTCACCACCCATTCCCTCTCTTCATGCATACTCTTGATTTATGAGGTGACCATATCTATAAACATGCTATCCACAAAGCTCTTCACCTCATGGTTGCACCACAGTGACGCCAGCTGCTGCTCAAATTCTGAAACCCAGGGCTCAAACTGTTGCAATTGACAACACTTACTTCACAAATTATTATCCTGGGCAGAGGAAGTGTCCTGGAGTTCCCATATTGCACAGGATGTGCAATCCAACGATTGGAGCAATTTGGCCATTCCTCTATTTATTAATTAATAACCCTGTTACTGCTAATGAACCTTATTACTGCTAATAAAGCTTATAAATATCAATAAAACTTTATCAATACTAATAAACCTTACCACTACCAGTAAATCATCCTAATACTGATAAGCTCTAGTAATGCTTGATACACCTTACTTGTGATAATAAACATAATGGTTGGAATGTTACAGCTTCTCCCACTGGTGGGCTCTTCTGGGCCCACAAAGCTAATGGAGTTTTGAACAGCGTGCTACGTTTTACAGCTTCACCACTACCACGACTGAGTGATAAAATTCAACTCTATATCAAATTACAAGTTAAGGCTCACCAGCTATTCATTAGTTTCTTGTTATCAATATTTAGTATTTTAAATATTTTTAAAATCCCAGTTGTTTAGACTCAATCCCGGAGCAGAGTCATCACGAGCCAATCAAATTACAGCTTTCCTGTGATCCAATCAACTTCTGGCTTTCCTGTGATGTGCACAGTTGAAGATTCCCTGTACTTTGGAGAGTTCTAATTTAGCATCAAACCCTCAGGATTTCTCAGCTTGACTGTATCTCATTGTTGTATAGCTGATGAAGTCACTCAGTCTCTGATAAAGCTAAACGGTTTGATCTTGAGGCAGTGATGTGCTGCTGCCTACAGCTCACCACGCAGCTGCCTTGAAGGAGCCCAAGGCACAAAATCTGAAGGCTGCGGCCACCTTCAGCGCAATAGGCACTGGTGGCTGCCATCATAATTTTAACTTATTGCCAACTGCCAGTATTACTCAGAGATGTCACTGTTTTCCGGGACAGATGCAGCTGGTGAAGACATTGATGCTCTCCAAGCTGCAGGTAATTTGTCTAATGCTGGTATATTATTCCCATATGGTAAGGTCTTCTGCTTGGTGAACTTGGTGACAGTGATCTCTGCAGCATTCTGCTTATTTAAAAACACCAGGCGCCACATGCAGATGGTCAGCATAGAGCATCTATCCCTGTCCTCTGCCCGCCTACAGCTCCTGCACTTCTGTTTGTCACTGGAGGAACTTCCGCCAGAGTGCACAATGTCCATGGAGATAGTAACCTTTGAAATCCAAATTTGCCTTTTTCTTTTTAAGACCCCCTGAACAATTATTCCTTTGTCGCGTCTTCTTTCCCATGTATCACTTTGGAAAGCTCAACAAGATTAAAAACCTCCTCAACTCTGGCAGCAACTTCAGCTGCTGCCTCCACATTTGCAGAGTGAGTCCCTCTTTTCCATCACTTATATTGCACCCATGTACTGTCCATGCTTGCCTGCCACCATTCACTCCGCTAGTTCGGCCTATGCTCATTAGGTAAGATTTCACAAAGCACACAACATTTCAGCCGACTGTCACTTTAATGGCCATAAAAACCAGATAATTGCTCAGTTTGAAAAGCTGGCAGGCTTCCAGTTTTGTGCCACGTTCGCCTTCTGTATTATTGCCGATGGGTGTCATGACATCAGGTTTTTGATCCGACACCATGATGCGCAATTTTACTGAGGGCGAGGAAGGACAGCTACCTGATCGGTTACCGTAAAATCCAACTTAATACTTATGTCTATTGACACACAACTTATTTCAGGGATCACCATCAGATGCCGGGTGGACAGCCAGTAGTATCTCTGCTTTATAGAAAGTGCCTGTGATTGTTAGTGAGGCAGATTTAGCAGTACAGCACTTGAAGAGAATAGAGCCAGCAGTAAAGGGAGAGAAGCCATGAAGACGTGCAGGTTCAGTCGGCAGTTAGGATTACAATGTTAGCATTCATGTCGAGAGGGTGAAAACACAAGATCCAGGGATTTGCTTCTGAGGCTGTATAAGGCTTTGGAGTATTGTGAGCAGTTCTGGGTCCCGTATCTAAGGAAAGATGTATTGGCCTTGGAAAGGGTCCAGACGAGGTTCACAAGAATGATCCCTGGAATGAGCAGCTTGTCATATGAGGAACGGTTGAGGATTTTGCGTCTGTACTTGTCAGAGTTTAGAATGATAAGGGGGGATCTTATTGAAACTTACAGGATACTGCGAGATCTGGATAGAGTGGATGTGGAGACGATGTTTCCACTTGTCGGAAAAACTAGAACCAGAGGACACAATCTCAGACTAAAGAGACGATCCTTTAAAACAGAGATGAGGCGAAATTTCTTCAGCCAGAGGGTGGTGAATCGGTGGATCTCTTTGCCACAGAAAGCTGTGGAGGCCTAATCACTGAGTGCCTTTAAGACAGAGATAGATAGGTTCTTGATTAATAATGGGATCAGGGGTTATGGGGAGAACGCAGGAGACTGGGGATGAGAAAAAAAATCAGCCATGATTGAATGGCGGAGCAGACTCGATGGGCCGAGTGGCCTAATTCTGCTCCTATGTCTTATGGTCTTATGGAAGACTAAATAAGTAATTGCTCAGAAAGTCTCAATATAGAGGAACCCATAGTCTGGGCAGAGGCAAATCATTTCCCCCAAGCCTTCACTTTGGTGATCTTTTCATGCCAGACCCACGACAGAAGGTTACAAAAATGAGTAGAGGTTATTTTTTCATTCATACGAGTTTCTGATAGGGTTTAAGACAGCATCAAAATTAAGACAAATTTCTGTGCTCATTACACTCGTGCAGCATCAAATATCATTAATGCAGTTAGGCAATTGGTGTCCACGGTTTCTAAGGGATCAGCTGCAGGCAAACATTCATTTGAATTGGATAGGAAGAAGACTAAATTAACAGTTGTAAGCCCTTTCTTTGCACCATTTGTTTTATTCTTTGTTGATTTTTTTTGCTTCCTTTTCGGTTTTGCTGTTCCAAATTTCTTCCAGCTCCATTGGTGATAATCTCAGCTTTCTGACAGAGACATTGAAGAGGTGGACAGTAAACAAGTCCAGTTGTACGAAAGGTGGCCTGTGCACGCCCAGCAGTTTGTACATTTCCACATCTGCAGACAGAAGACCACATATATCATTTTGACAGATAATCAATGAATGCAGAGGCTATTGTTCATAAGAAAACCAGTGGTAGTGGATCTGATGGACACAAAAAGGATGTATGAATGTATGATGGATCTTCCTGTTGGTTGGCTCCTCAGAAACATCCAAATCATAGTACAGGCATTCCTCGACTTTACGATGTTCACATTAAGACAAACGATTTTACAGCATTTGTAAATTGATGCCAGGTTCCAACTTTCTTGCATCAGTTTTGACCTCCCAATGCCACGTCAGTGGCAACCCGCCTCATCAAGTCAGTAGCAATCTCACACGCCACATCGGGGGCAACACATCCCAACACATCAGTGCTGACCTCTTGATGCCACATCAGTTGCAACCTCACACACCATTTCAGTAGTGACCTCACACACCAGATCATTTACAATCTTGTGCACCACATCAGTTACAACCTCAGGCACCACTTCTGTTGCGACCTCACGCATCATGTCAGTTGCAATCTCACGCACCACGTTAGTTGCGACCTCATGCACCACGTCAGTTGCGACCTCACGTGCCATGTCAGTTGTGACCTCAGTGTCATCCATACTGTACATGTGCATCAATATTCAGTTGCTTCTCAACATACTTTTGCAATACAGTAACTTTGCTCTTCCAAACTTTCCCCCAAAATTTGCGCTTTCTTTGTCCATGATAATGGCAGAAAGGCCGAAATCAGGTGCAAAAGATGCTTCTTCTTAGAGACGTAGAGCAATTACCATGGAAAGAAAAATTGAAATAATTATGAAGTCTGAAAAAAGTGGTATGCAACTGAAATTTGTAGAGCTTCAGATATCGTCCAACGTGGCCATCCTAAAAGATAAGCTCGGAATTCAGGAGCATGTGACGAGCTCGACTATTATGCAATCAACTGTGATAGTGGAGCAGCATGCTGGACTTATTGCTCAGGTTGAGGAATGGTTAATCATTTGGCTGGAGGATCAAAATCAACCCTATGCACCTGCGAGTTTAGACATAATTCTGGAAAAGTCTAAGAGTCTTTATAATGATCTAAAGACTTAACAGAGGGGCAGTTCTAATGCCGAGCCTTTTAATGCAAGTAGTGGGTGGTTTATGCATTTTAAAGCCAGGGCCAATTTGTAGAGCATCAAGGTCTCAGGTAAAGCAGCCAGTACTAATGAGGAGGCAGCTCGTGTTTTTCCTTATATATTGGCTGAAGTCATTGAAGAGGGTGGGTGTTGTGCTCGGCAAGTTTATAATGTTGACAAAATTGGGCTCTTTTGGAAAAGGAAATGCCGTTGAGAACCTACATTGTCAAAGAGGAAAAATCCATGCCAGTTTATAAAGCTACTAAAGATAGGCTCACGCTTCTGCTCAGTGTCAATGCTGCAGGTGACTTTAAACTTAAACCTTTGCTTGTGTACCATTCGGAAAACCTCAGGGTTTTCATTGGATATTCTAAGACATTTTTCCCAGTGATATGGAAATCCAGTCATAAGATCTGGGTCAGTAGAATATTTCTGAGGGTTGGTTGAGCCATCAGTTTGTGTAAAGGGGGTCAGAAACAATCTTGTATTTAAAGAGTTGTAACTCCTCCCTGGTCATCCAACTGTTATTATCCTCAGGGAGGTCACAAGATAAGGACAATTAGATATGAGTTGCCCCGGTATCGAGAGGGCGGTGCTTTCCCCTTAACTGAGAGCTCAGCTAGTCTAAACACCCCGGCCTGGGGGCAGGTCAGGGAGGAGGCTCTTCAGGGAGTGGAGAGTGTAATACTGTGACTAAATAGAATCTATGTTTTCTACCTGGCTGATCCGTGTGTTCTGCTTTAGCGGATTCTACACCAACCATCCTTGATGACGTGCATCTTGATATCAAAGTGGTCTTTCTGCCCCCAACACCACCTCCCTGTTGCAACCCATGGACCAGGGTGTAATTGTGTCCTTTAGAGTCATAGAAGTTTACAGCATGGAAACAGGCCCTTCGGCCCAACTTGTCCATGCCTCCCAGTTTTTACCACGAAGCTAGTCCCAAATGCCCGCATTTGGCCCATATCCCTCTATACCCAGCTTTCCCATATAAATGTCTAAATGCTTTTTAAAGAACAAAATTGTACCCGCCTCTACCACTGCATCTCGCAACTCGTTCCAGACACTCACCGCCATCTGTGTGAAAAATTGTACATTTGGACCCTTGTGTATCTCTCCCCTAGACTCTCTACCTTATCTATGCCCATCATTATTTTATAGACCTCTATAAGATCACCCCGAAGCCTCCAACGCTTCAGGGGGAAAAAGTCCCAGTATCCAGCCTCTCCTTATAACTCAAACCATCAAGTCCTGGTAGCATCCTCGTAAATCTTTTCTGCACTCTTTCTAGTTTAACAATATCCTTTCTATAATAGGGTGACCATAACTGTACACAATATTCCAAGTGTGACCTTACTAATGTCTTGTATACTTCAGCAAGACATCCCAACTCCTGTATTCAGTGTTCTGACCAATGAAACCAAGCATGCCAAATGTCTTCTTCACCACCCTGTCCACCTGTGACTCCACTTTCAAGGAGCTATGAACCTGTACCCAGAGATCTCTTTGTTCTATAACTCTCCCCAACTCCCTACCATTAACTGAGTAGGTCCTGTTCCGATTCAATCTACCAAAATGCATCACCTCACATTTATCTAAATTAAACTCCATTTGCCATTCATTGACCCACTGGCCCAATTGATCAAAATCCCGTTGCAATCCTAGGTAACCTTCACTGTCCACTATGCCACTAATCTTGGTGCCATCTGCAAACATATGAAAGGAAAAAATGAAATGAAAATCGCTTATTGTCACAAGTAGGCTTCAAATTAAGTTACTGTGAAAAGTCCCTAGTCGCCACATTCCGGCGCCTGTTCGGGGAGGCTGGTACGGGAATTGAACCGTGCTGCTGGCCTGCCTCGGTCTGCTTTCAAAGCCAGCGATTTAGCCCTGTGCTAAACATGCCTCCTAAATTATCATCCAAATCATTGTTATAAATAACAATTAACAGTGGACCCAGCACTGATCCCTGAGGCACACCGCTGGTCACAGGCCTCCAGTTTGAAAAACAACCCTTGACAACTGCCTTTTGTCTTCTATCGTCAATCCAATTTTGTATCTAATTGGCTACCTCACCCTGGGTCCCATGAGATTTAACCTTATGCAGCAATCTACTATGTGGTAACTTGTCAAAGGCCTTGCTGACGTCCATGTCGATAACGTCGACTGCACTGCCCTCATCTACCTTCTTGGTTACCCTTCAAAAAACTCAATCAAATTCGGGAGACACGATTTTCCATTCACAAAGCCATGCTGACTGTCTTGAGTCATTCCTTGCCTCTCTAAATGCCTGTAGATCCTATCTCTCAGAATACCTTTTAACGACTTACCCACCGCAGACATTAGGCTCACTGGTCTGTAGTTCCCAGGCTTTTCCCTGCGGCCCTTCTTGAACAAAGGCACAACATTTGCTACCCTCCAATCTTCAGGCACCTCACCTGTAGCTGTCGATGATTCAAATATCTCTGCTTGGGGAACCACAATTTCCTCCCTAGCCTCCCACAATGACCTGGGATACATTTCATCAGGTCCCGGGGATTTATCTACCTTGATGCGCTTTTAAGACATCCAGCACCTCCTTCTCTGTAATATGTACATTCCTCAAGACATCACCAGTTATTTCCCCAAGTTGCCTAACATCCATGCCTTTCTCAACAGTAAATAACAATGACAAATATTAATTTAGGATCTCCCCCATCTCTTGTGGATCCTCATATAGATAACCTTGTAGATCCTTAAGTGGCCCTACTCTCTCTCTAGTTACTCTTTTGTCCTTTATGTATTTGTAGAAGCTATTTAGATTCTCCATTTCCTTATCTGCCAAAGCAATCTCACGTCCCCTTTTTACCCTCCTGATTTCTCTCTTTATTCTACTCTGGCAACCTCTATACTCTTCAAGGGTTCCATTTGATCCCAGATGCCCATCATATGCCTCCTTCTTCTTTTTGACCAGGGGGTCAATATCCTGAGTCATCAAGGGTTCCCTATTTCTACCAGCGTTGCCCTTCACTCTAAAAGGAATGTGCTTACCCTGAACCCTGGTGAAAGCCCCCCAATAACCAGCCATCCCTTTGCCTGCCAACAGACTCCTCCAATCAACTATTGAAAGATCTTCATACCAACAAAATTGGCTGTGCCCCAATTTAGAAATATAACTTTTGGGATAGACTATCATTCTCCATAGCTATCTTAAAACTATGGTCACTGGTCCAAAAGTGATCCCTCACTAACACTTCTGTCACCTGCCTTCCTTATTTCCCAAGAGGAGGTCAAGTTTTGCCCCCTCTCTAATTGGGTCATCCACATACTGAATGAAAATTCCTCCTGAATACATTCAGCAAATTTCTCTCCATCCAACCCCTAATGCTATGGCTGTCCCAGTCAATGTTGGGAAACCAGTCAACTATTGTCACTCCATTTTTCTTGCAGCCATCTGAAAACTGCTCACATATTTGATCCTCAATTTCCCGCTGACAATTTGGGGTCTGTAGTATAATCCTCTCAAAGTGATCTCTCTCTTCTTATTTTTCAGAGATACCCATATCGACTCAGTGGGCGAACCCTTGGATATATCCCCTCTCAGTACTGCCATGATATTCTCCCTGATCAAAAACACAACACCCCCTCCTCTTTTACCTCCTGTTTTGTCTTTCCTATAACATCTGTACCCTGGAACATTGAGCTGCCAGTCTTGCCCCTCATTTAGCCATGTTTCAGTAATAGCTATAATATCCCAGTCCCATGTACCCACTGTGGTAGTATGACTAGAGATATTATGGTAACTAGCAATGCCGAGACACCATTGGCGGAGAAGGCTCGCTGCTCATTGGCCCAATGGTATGTAACACTAGTCACCCATTGGTTAGAGCTGTAAGGACATTATATCCGCCCAGTAAACCAAGTCTACACCCGGCACCTACTGGCAACGAGATGGCAGAACCCTGGTGAGTTACTAGGCGCTCCTCGTGCTCGGGAGGAACTGCAGCTGCCCACAAGTTTCAGCTAACGAATACACTGAACTTTTGATCCGGGACGCTTTTGTTGCGGGTATGCAGTCCCCACAAATCCGCCAGAGACTGCTTGAGAAAGACACTCTGGGCCTCAAGGAGGCACGGGCCCTCGCCAATTCACTGCACGTGGCCTCCCGATATGCCCGCGCCTACGCCACCGACCATGCGGTGGCCCCCTGGGCAGCATGGAATTCCTCTCCAGCGGACTCTGAATCGCCTCAGGCATACACTGCGAGACGCCCCGGAAATCCCGCTGGGCCCCATTGCTATTTCTGCGGGCAGGCGAAATACCCCCGACAGCGCTGCCCAGCCGTTTGGCAACGTGTAAAGGGTGCGGCAAAAAGGGCCATTTCATGGCAGTCTGCCAGGCCCGGGCGGTCGCTGTGGTTCCGGACGGCGAGTGCGGATCGCCGCTCCAACCCTCTCCATGAGCTCCGAGCGGCCCACGAACATCGGCAGCCTCCTCCCCCAGCGCCACGTGGGGCCTCCGGACGCCGCCATCTTGCTCTGCCAATGCCACGTGCGGGGGATGGGCGCAGCCATTTTGTCCACCCCCAGCCATGTGCAACCAGTGGGCGCCGCCATCTTGGACCGACTCCAAGGACCCCAGCACGGGTGACCACACACCGCCCGAAGACGATTCTGACCTCCTGCCACGATTGGCATCGGTGACCTTGGACCAGTGTCGACCCCGCGCCCCTTCCACAGCAACGACGACGGTATTGATCAATGGACACGAGACGTCCTGTCTGCTCGACTCTGGGAGCACAGAGAGCTTTATACACCCTGAAACGGTAAGGCGCTGTTCTCTTCCTGTCCACCCCGTCAATCAAAAAATCGCCCTGGCCTCCGGCTCCCATTCAGTTGCAATAAAAGGGTATTGTGTAGCGAACCTCACGGTCCACGGGAGGGAGTTCAAGAATTACATGCTCTACGTCCTCCCCCACCGCTGCGCAGCCAAAACTCCTAGGGTTGGATTTTCAGTGCAATCTTCAGAGTCTCACGTTTAAATTCGGCGGCCCGATACCCCCCTCACTGTCTGCAGCCTTGCGACCCTCAAGGTCGACCCCCCCTCCCTGTTTGCAAACCTCACCCCGGATTGCAAACCCGTCGCCACTAGGAGCAGACGGTACAGTGCCCAGGACCAGACGTTCATCAGGTCCGAGGTCCAGCAGCTCCTGAGGGAAGGGGTCATCGAGGCTAGCAACAGCCCCCGGAGAGCCCAGGTTGTGGTGGTAAAGATCGGGGACATGAACAGGATGGTCATCGACTACAGCCAGACCATCAGCAGGTTTACGCAACTGGATGCGTACCCCCTACCCCGTATATCTGACCTGGTCAACAGGATCGCGCAGTACAAGGTCTTCTTCACGGTAGACCTAAAGTCCACCGACCACCAGCTCCCCATCCGCACCAGTGATCGCAAGTACACTGCGTTCGAGGCAGATGGGCGACTCTACCACTTCTTAAGGGTTCCCTTCGGTGTCACAAACGGGGTCTCGGTCTTCCAGCGAGAGATGGACCGAATGGTTGACCGATACGGTTTACGGGCAACATTCCCGTATCTCGATAATGTCACCATCTGCGGCCATGATCAGCAGGACCACGACAACAACCTCCACAAATTCCTCCAGACCGCAAAACTCCTGAACCTAACGTATAACAAGGATAAATGCATGTTTAGCACCGACTGCCGAGCCATCCTCGGCTACAAATTGCGAAATGGAGTGATGGGCCCCCTTATGGAGATCCCCCTCCCTCACTGCTCCAAGGCCCTGAAGCGCTGCCTCGCATTCTGCTCTTATTACGCTCAGTGGGTCCCCAACTACGCCGACAAAGCCCGTCCTCTCATCCAAACAACTACTTTCCCCCTGTCGACGGAGGCCCGCCAGGCCTTCAGCCACATCAAAGCAGACATTGCAAAGACCACGATGCATGCCATCGACGAGTCCCTCCCCTTCCAAGTTGAGAGCGACGCGTCCGACGTAGCTCTGGCGGCCACCCTCAACCAAGCGGGCAGACCCGTGGCCTTCTTCTCGAGTACCCTCCATGCTTCCGAAATCCGCCACTCCTCGGTCGAGAAGGAAGCACAGGTCATAGTAGAAGCTGTGCGACATTGGAGGCATTACCTGGCCGGCAGGAGGTTTACCTTCCTCATGGACCAAGGGTCGGTAGCTTTCATGTTCGACAATGCACAGCAGGGCAAGATAAAGAACGATAAGATCTTGCGGTGGAGGATCAAATTATCCACCTATAACTAAGAGATCCTGTATCGTCCCAGGAAGCTAAATGAGCCACCTGATCCCCTGTCCCACGGCACATGTGCCAATTCACGAGTGGACCGCCTCTGAGCCCTTCACGAGGACCTCTTCCACCCGGGGGTCACTAGTTTCTTCCATTTCGTAAAGACCCGCAACCTACCCTACTCCATCGAGGAGGTCAGGACAGGCACTAGGAAATGCCACATCTGCGCGGAGTGCAAGCCGCACTTCTACCGTCCGGAGAAAGCGCATCTGATAAAGGCTTCCCGTCCCTTTGAACGCCTTAGAATGGACTTCAAAGGTCCCCTCCCCTCTACCAATTGCAACACGTACTTCCTCAATGTGATTGACGAAAACTCCCGTTTCCAGTTCGCCATCCCCTGCCCCGACATGACCACAAACACCATCATCAAAGCCCTCCACAGCACTTTTTCCCTGTTTGGATTCCCCGTCTACATACACAGTGATAGGGGGTCCTCTTTTATAAGTGATGAACTGCGTCAATTCCTGCTTAGCAAGGGCATTGCCTCGAGCAGGACAACCGGTTACAACCCCTGGGGTAACGGACAGGTCAAGAGGGAGAACGGAACGGTCTGGAAAACCGTCCTACTGGCCCTATGGTCCAGAAATCTCCCAGTGTCTCGCTGGCAGGAAGTCCTCCCAGACACCCTCCACTCCATCCGGTCTCTGCTCGGCACTGCAACTAACCAAACGCCTCACGAACGTCTCCTTGTCTTCCTTTGGAAGTCCTCCTCAGGGACCTCGCTCCCGACCTGGCTGGCAGCCCTCGGGCCCATCCTGCTCCGGAAACACGTGCGGGCGCACAAGTCGGACCCGCTGGTCGAGAGGGTCCATTTACTCCATGCTAACCCCCAGTACGCATACGTGGAGCACCCCGACGGTCGACAAGACATGGTCGCCCCACGGACCTGGCGCCAGCTGGATCTCCTCCCTCGCCCTCGCCACCAGCCCCACCCTCCCCCCCCCACCGGCGCACCTCACTGTCGCCCCCTGCCCTGGACAACCGTTTTTCCTGCCGGCCCTGCCTGGACCCCCCCAACCACAGCAGCACTCTACAGACGTGCCCTTCACTGGTAGTCAACCTCCCCAACAGCGCCATCTAGAGGTCTGGATGCCCCTCCTCGGGTCAGCCACCCTCACCAGCGCCATCTAGGGGTGTTGAAGCTGCTACGGGGACTGGATCCACGCTCCCGGAGTCACAGGCGCCCGCACCTCCACCGACGTCTCCGCTGAAGCTCCGCCGTTTGCAAAGGACATCCAAGGCCCCCGATCATCTGATTGTGTCGCTATGAACTGTATATAGACCTTTTAATGTGACATGTACATGGCCAACTGTGTAATTGCGAAACTGTATTATGTCTTTGTAAATAGTTATGGGCCAGTGGGCAGACGCAGTATGAAAGTAGCGCAGTACCTCAACACTCGTCATACTACCAGTATGCTATTCAACCCGGGCGGACAACCAGTTATGGTCGGGCGACCAAGCCGCCACCCCCCCCCCCCCCCCCCCCCCCCCGCCGGATTCTTTTTCAACAGGGGGTGAATGTGGTAGTCTGACTAGAGGTATTACGATAACTAGCAATGCCGAGACACCATTGGTGGAGAAGGCTCGCTGCTCATTGGCCCAATGGTATGTAACACTAGTCACCCATTTGTTAGAGCTGTAAGGTAGCTCCGCCCTGTAAGGCGGGGTATAAGCGCCCGTGTGTTCCCCACAGCTTCCTTTCTGTACTTGAGCTGCTGGGGAAACATCTTGTCTATTAAAGCATTCAGTTATGGACTACAACTTCACTTCTCTGGTCAATTGATAGTGCATCACCCACCATGCCCTGAGTTCATGTGCCTTGCCCGTCAGGCCTCATGCATTGAAATAAATGCAGTTTAATCTCGACTTCCCTTCCTCTCTGCCCTGCTTTCTCAGACCATGGCCGGGATTCTCCCCTACCCGGCGGGGCGGGGGGTCCCGGCGTGTCAGAGTGGCATGAACCACTCCGGCGTCGGGCCGCCCCAAAGGTGTGGAATTCTCCGCACCTTTAGGGGCCAAGCCCTCACATTGAGGGGCTAGGCCCGCGCCGGAGTGGTTCCCACTCCGCTGGCTGGCATGAATGGCCTTTTGCGCCACGCCAGCCGGGGCCGAAAGGACTTTGCTGGCCGGCGTAAGTCCGCGCATGCGCCGGAGCATCAGCGACTGCTGACGTCCTTCCAGCGCATGTGCAGGGGAGGGGGTCACTTCCGCGGAGGCGGAAAAAGAAGAGTGCCCCCATGGCACAGGCCCGCCCACCGATCGGTGGGCCCCGATCACGGGCCAGGCCACCATGGGGGCACCCCCCGGGGTCAGATTGCCCCACGCCCCCCCCACCCCAGGACCCCGGAGCCCATCCGCGCCGCCAATCCCGCCAGTCAGGTAGGTGTTTTGATTCCCGCCCGGTGGGAGAGGCCTGTCAGCGGCGGGACTTCGGCCCATCACGGGCTGGAGAATCATCGCGGGGGGCCCGCCGACCGGTGTTGGGGGCCCGCCGACTGGCGCAGCGTGAATCCCGCCCCCGCCGAATCTCGGGGGGCGGAAAAATTCAGGACACGGCGGGGGCGGGACTGACTCCGGCCCCAGGCGATTTTCCGACCCCCCGGGAAGATCTGTGCTGTAAGCTGTGAGCTCTGTCCTTCTGAGAGGCTGCATCCCGAATGAGCGGGAAAACTGATGCCCTCTGTCTATATAGTGAGTGTGCTCTAACTGGTGATTGGCTGTGGTGTTGTGTCTGTTGATTGGTCTTGCTGTGTGTCAATCAGTATGTGTGTCTGCACCATGATATACTGGTGTATATTATGATATCCCCCCTTTTATTAAAAAAATGTATGTTTGTGGCAATAAATAATGTGTGGTGAGAATGTTCCTAACTACGTGTGGAGTGTGCAGACATATTTACAAGATTATGTACATAAGAACTAAGCTATTTACATGGGAAGGTGTCTGGTGCAGATAAACAGTATGCAACAAAAGAGTAGCTAGATCACCATTATATACAAACCAGGGAATTGATCAAACAAAGCAACAAAACAATTCAGAGAGTCCATAAATTCGAATAGTTCATAAATTTAGTCTCTGAGGTGGGCGACGAATTCCGGGTGACCGCCTCAAGGGTGGATCAAGAGCCGCCGGTTCAGGAGCGGGCTGGACTGCGTCAGAGTCAGGGGGAGACAGAGCGACAGGGAGCTCTGCATAGTCCATGGCAGGGTCGTCATGACGGCGAGGCGAGACCTGAAGATCACGTGGCGAGTGTGGAACGAGACGAAGGGAACGTCGATTGCAGTGCAGAAGAGAGCCATCCGGTAGATGAACCAGGAACGAACGGGGGTCCACCTACCAGAGGGCAACAGCGGTTGCAGAACAGCCACCATCCGGAAGATGGACGCGGACGTTGTCATCGGGAGCCAGAGCAGGGAGATCAGCTGGACTGGAGTCATAAGCCGCCTTGTGCTGAGCACGAGACAGCTGCATCTGGCGAAGAACCGGAACGTAGTCAAGGTCTGGGACATGGATGGATGGCACCGTCGTCCTCAGGGTGCGATTCATGAGTAGTTGGGCTGGCGACAGGCCAGTGGACAGGGGGGCGGAGTAGTAGGTCAGCAAGGCAAGGTAAAAATCAGAACCAGCATCGGCAGCCTTGCACAGGAGCCTTTTGACTATATGTACTCCCTTCTCTGCTTTGCCGTTGGATTGGGGGTTCAGGGGACTGGATGTTACATGGGCAAAATTGTACCACGTGGCAAAGTTGGACCATTCTTGGCTGGCGAAGCAGGGGCCATTATCGGACAAAACCGTGAGCGGGATGCCGTGTCGAGCAAAGGTTTCTTTACATGCACAAATGATGCAGACGAGATCATGCAACCGTATCACCTCCGGGTAATTCGAAAAGTAGTCCACGATTCGGACATAGTCTCTACCCAGCGAGTGGAACAGGTCGATGCCCACCTTGGTCCAGGGTGACGTGATCAACTCATGGGGCTTCGTGCAATTCAACCCACGGTCGTTGGGTTGGGCCGGCTGGAATTGCTGACAAGTGGGGCAGTTGAGCACGGTGTTGGCTATGTCCTCATTAATGCCAAGCCAGTACACTACCTCTCGGGTCCGTAGGCGACCCTTCTCCACTCCAAGGTGGCCCTTGTGCAGCTGTTCCAGGACAAGCTGGCGCAAGATATGCAGGATGACAATGCCAGTTTTAGAAGAACCCCGTCTACTACCGCCAGATCATCTCTGACATTATAGAATTGAGGGCATTGGCCCTTGAGCCACCCATCCGTTAAGTGGCGCATGACACGCTGGAGCAAGGGGTGGGCAGCCGTCTCACGATGAATTTGGATGAGGCGTTCATCCGAGGCAGGTTGATTGGAGGCAGCGAATGCCACATGGGCGTCAACCCAGCAGAAAAATCCCGCTAGGTCACATGGTGTGGTGACAAACCGGGAGAGAGCGTCAGCAACGATAAGTTCCTTGCCTGGGGTCTATACCAGCTGGAAGTCATATCACCGGAGCTTGAGAAGAATACGCTGGAGGCGAGGCGTCATGTCGTTCAGGTCTTTTTGTACGATATTGACTAGCGATCGATGGTCTATTTCGATGGTGAACTGAGGGAGTCCGTAGACATAATCGTGGAATTTAACGACACCAATCAGAAGACCCAGGCACTCCTTTTCAATCTGCGCATAGCGCTGCTCGGTGGGGGTCATCGCACGCGACGTGTATGCAACGGGGGCCCATGACGAGGCCTCATCGCGTTGAAGGAGCACTGCTCCAATGCCAGATTGACTGGCATCCGTAGAAATTTTGGTCTCCTTGGCTGGATCAAAAAAAGCTAAGACCGGGGCCGTGGTCAGTTTTGCCTTGAGTTCCCTCCATTTGTGTTCGTGGGCAGGGAGCCATTGGAAGTCTGTCGTCTTCCTGACCAGGTTCCTGAGAGCCGTGGTATGAGAGGCGAGGTTAGGGATGAATTTCCCTAAGAAGTTGACCATGCCCAAAAAGCGGAGGACCGTCTTCTTGTCCTCCGATGTCTTCATGGTCTTAATGGCAGCTACCTTGTCCGCATCCGGCTGCACGCCCAACTGGGAGATGTGGTCTCCGAGGAACTTAATTTCTGTCTGACCAAAGGAGCATTTGGCCCTGTTGAGGCGGAGGCCATGCTCATGTATCCGTTTGAAGACGCGCTGGAGGCGATTAACATGCTCCTGTAGAGTGGTGGACCAGATGATTATGTCATCGACATAGACGCGAACGCCTTCAATACCTTTCATCATCTGTTCCATAATCCCATGGAACACTTCTGATGCAGAGATGATCCCAAACGGCATCTTGTTGTAGCAATATCTTCCAAAGGGGGTATTAAACGTGCAGTTTCCTGCTGGATTCATCGAGCTGGATTTGCCAGAATCCCTTTGAGGCATCGAGTTCGGTAAAGAACTTGGTGCGAGCCATCTCACATGTGACTCTTCACACTTGGGAATGGGATAGCGCTCTCTCATAATATTGCAGTTGAGATCCTTGGGATCAATGCATATTCTCAGTTCGCCGGAAGGCTTTTTTACACATACCATGGAACTGACCCAGTCGGTCAGTTCCGTGACCCTAGAAATGACTCCTTGGTCCTGGAGGTCCTGCAGCTGCTGCTTGAGGCGGTCTTTCAGGGGTGCTGGGACCCTGTGAGGTGCGTGCACCACAGGCTGGCATTCGGTTTCAATAAAATCTTGTAGGTGTATGGGAGCGTGCCCATGCCCTCGAAGACGTTGTGGTATTGGTTAATAATAGTGTCGAGCTGTGCCCTAAAATCAGTGTCCTGAAAGGCAGATGCGTCATCAGGAGAGAGAGAGTGAACCCTCTGAACTAGGTTCAATAGCTTGCATGCCTGCACGCCAAGCAGGGAGACTTTCGAGGATCCCACGATTTCAAAGTGAAGGATGGCTTTGCCTGACCTGTGCATCACTTCAAGTTGGCATGAGCCACTGGCAGCAATGGCATTGCCATTATAATCTAATAGCTGGCAGGCTGATGGCAGGATGGCTGGTTTGACACAAAGGCTTTGGCGCAATGAGATTGGCGGAGGCACCAGTGTCCAGGCAGAATCGGATTTGGGACTAGTTGACCATAAGGGTGGCACACCACTCATCAATGCTGTATACCGGTAGAGGCTGGACTTTTTGCTTTGGAGGCACCCTGTTTTTGGTAATGATACCGACTCGAAAAGGCGCCTTCGGATCCTCGATATCAATATCGGGCAGCAGGTCAGAATCGGGTTCGGAGACCGTGGGTTGAATTGCACGAACATCCCTGCGAGGCTGGCTAGACGACGAGAGTTGGCAGGCTGAGCAGACCTGCATAAATCAGCATAGTTGCCAAGTGTGCCACATTGTAGGCAGCGTTGGGATTTGGCAGGACATTGCCGCTTTAAGTGGGCGAAGCCACAGTTGCCGCACGTTGTAGCGTCAGTACGCTCGCTGTGCCACCGCGCATGCGTGGTGCAGTCGTACGTGGTGCGCGCCTGCGCAGTGCGATCATCGACGTCGCTGTCCCCTCGTTCAGTGCACGCATGCGCGGGAGGCCGCGAAAAGTGCGCGAAATTGCCGGCCTCATCCAGGCTGAGGCCCTGGAGTTGCTTGATTGCTTGTACCCGTTCTGCCTCGTGGGGACCTTGCCACGTCTTTTCAGCCGCTTGGATGTGTGAATACCGATTAGTGGCTTGTTCATGCAGCACGCAGGTCTCGATGGCAATCGCTAGGGTGAGCTGCTTAACCATGAGGGGCTGCTGGCGCAGGGGCTCCGTCTGAACATCGAAAACGATCTGGTCGGAGGTGGACCGTAATTACAGGACTGCGCAAGGATGCGGAGGTGGGTGAGAAAGCACTGGAAAGGTTCATCCTTACCCTGCAAACGCTGTTGGAAGTCATAGCGCTCGAAACTTTCATTTACCTCGATGTCGCAGTGACCGTCAAATTTGAGGAGGACCATCTTGAATTTTGATTTGTCTTCACCATCAGCAAAGGTGAGAGAGTTGAAGATGTGGATGGCGTGGTCCCCGGCCGTGGAGAGGAAGAGAGCGATCATCCTGCTGTCTGAAGCAGCTTCCAGGTTTGTGGCTTCAAGGTAGAGATGGAAGCATTGTTTGAAGATCTTCCAGTTGGCCCCTAGGTTACCGGTGATGCGGAGCGGTGGTGGCGGGCGGACACTGTCCATTTTGCAGGATGGCTGTATGCTGGTGGAAGGCAGATCACTTGCAGGTAGATCTAAGAATTTCTAAAAGCAACTTCTGGTACCATGATGTGTTGGGTACTCTGGATCTGTGGAGACTGCGTTTACCTCAGCAGTAACACAAACAGGACACCAACACTTGAAATAGTACAACACTATTTTATTAAGCTAGAAACTGTTGAACATACTTTCACTGTGGGTCGACACTATGTTAGATTAAACTAAAGACCTATGCCTATCCTAACCAGTCTATGCACTCAGCACATGGTGAAGATCTGTGATGCAAGCTGTGAGCTCTGTCCTTCTGAGAGGCTGCATCCCGAATGAGCGGGAAAACTGATGCCCTCTGCCTATATAGTGAGTGTGCTCTAACTGGTGATTGACTGCGGTGTTGTGTGTGTTGATTGGTCTTGCTGTGTGTCAATCAGTGTGTGTGTCTGCACCATGATATACTGGTGTATATTATGACACTCCCCAAAAGCAGTAGCAAACACTCCCCCTAGGACATTGGTTCCTGTCCTGCCCAAGTGCAGACCGTCTGATTTGCACTGGTCCCACCTCACCCAGAACTGGTTCCAATGTCCCAAGAATTTGAATCCTTCCCTCTTGCACCATTTTTCAAGCCACGTATTCATCTTATCTATTCTTACATTCCTACTCTGACTAGCAAGTGGCAATGGTAGCAATCCTGAGATTACTACTTTCGAGGTCCTACTTTTTAGTTTATAGAACATAGAACACTACAGCGCAGTACGGGCCCTTCGGCCCTCGATGTTGCGCCGACCTGTGAAACCATCTGAAGCCTATCTGACCTACACTATTCCATTTTCATCCATATGTCTATCCAGTGACCACTTAAATACCCTTAATGTTGGCGAGTCTACTACTGTTGCAGGCAGGGCGTTCCACACCCCTACTACTCTCTGAGTAAAGAAACTGCCTCTGACTTCTGTCCTATATCTATCACCCCTCAATTTAAAGCTATGTCCCCTCGTGTTGGTCATCACCATCCGAGGAAAAAGACTCTCACTGTCCACCCTATCTAACCCTCTGACTATCTTATATGTCTCTACAGTATTAAGTCACCTCTCAGCCTTCTCCTCTCTAACGAAAACAACCTCAATTCCCTGAGCCTTTCCTCGTAAGACCTTCCCTCCATACCAGGCAACATCCTAGTAAATCTCCTCTGAACCCTTTCCAAAGCTTCCACATCCTTCCTATAATGTGGTGACCAGAACTGCACGCAGTACTCCAGGTGCGGCCGCACCAGAGTTATGTACAGCTGCAGCATGACCTTGTGGTTCCGAAACTCAATCCTCCTGCTTATAAAGGCTAGCACACCATATGCCTTCTTAACAGCCCTATTAACCTGGGTGGCAACTTTCAGGGATTTATGTACCTGGATGCCGAGATCTCTCTGTTCATCTACACTACCAAGAATCTTGCCATTAGCCCAGTACTCTGCATTTCTGTTACTCCTTCCAAAGTGAACCACCTCACACTTTTCCGCATTAAACTCCATCTGCCACCTCTCAGCCCAGCTCTGCAGCTTATCTATGTCCCTCTGTATCCTATAACATCCTTCAGCACTATCCACAACTCCACCGACCTTCGTGTCATCTGCAAATTTACTAACCCATCCTTCTACACCCTCTTCCTGGTCATTTATAAAAATGACAAACAGCAGTGGCCCCAAAACAGATCCTTGCGGTACACCACTAGTAACTGAACTCCAGGATGAACATTTGCCATCAACCACCACCCTCTGTCTTCTTTCAGCTAGCCAATTACTGATCCAAACCGCTAAATCACCTTCAATTCCATACTTCCTTATTTTCTGCAATAGCCTACCGTGGGGAACCTTATCAAACGCCTTACTGAAATCCATATACACCACATCAACAGCTTTACCCTGATCCACCTGTTTGGTCACCTTCTCAAAAAACTCAATAAGGTTTGTGAGGCATGACCTACCCTTCACAAAACCGTGCTGACTATCGCTAATCAACTTGTTCTTTTCAAGATGATTATAAACCCTATCTCTTATAACCTTTTCCAACATTTTACCCACAACCGAAGTAAGGCTCACAGGTCTATCATTACCAGGGTTGTCTCTACTCCCCTTCTTGAACAAGGGGACAACATTTGCTATCCTCCAGTCTTCCGGCACTATTCCTGTCGACAAAAATGACATAAAGATCAAGGACAAAGGCTCTGCAATCTCCTCCCTGGCTTCCCAGAGAATCCTAGGATAAATCCCATCTGGCCCAGGGGACTTATCTATTTTGACATTTTCCAAAATTGCTAACACCTCTTCCATTTGAACCTCAATTCCATCTAGCCTGGTCGACTGAACCTGAGTGTTCTCCTCGACAACATTGTCTTTCTCCAGTGTAAACACTGACGAAAAATATCCATTTAACGCTTCCCCTATTTCCTCTGATTCCACACACAACTTTCCACTACTATCCTTGATTGGCCCTAATCTTACTCTAGTCATTCTTTTGTTCCTGATATACCTATAGAAAGCCTTAGGGTTTTCCTTGATCCTATCCGCCAACGACTTTTCGTGTCCTCTCCTCGCTCTTCTTAACTCTCCCTTTAGGTCCTTCCTGGCTAACTTGTAACTCTCAAGTGCCCTAACTGAGCCTTCATGTCTCATCCTAACATAAGCCTTCTTCTTCCTCTTGACAAGTGCTTCAACTTCCTTAGTAAACCACGGTTCCCTTGCTCGACAACTTCCTCCCTGCCTGACAGGTACATACTTATCAAGGACACGTAGTAGCTGTTCCTTGAAAAAGCTCCACATTTCGATTGTACCCATCCCCTGCAGTTTCCTTCCCCATCCTATACATCCTAAATCTTGCCGAATAGCATCATAATTGCCTTTCCCCCAGCTATAATTCTTGCCTTGCGGTATATACCTATCCCTGCCCATTGCTAAAGTAAACATAACCGAGTTGTGATCACTATCACCAAAGTGCTCACCTACATCTAAATCTAACACCTGGCCGGGTTCATTACCCAGTACCAAATCCAATGTGGCCTCGCCCCTTGTTGGCCTGTCTACATACTGTCAGAAAACCCTCCTGCACACACTGCACAAAAACTGACCCATCTATACAGTAGTCCTCCGTTATAACGCGGGTGTTCGGGTCCAAGACAGCCACCCGCGTTGTAACCGAGCCGCGGATATCCAAGATGGCGGATATCGAAATGAATGAACGAGAGGAAACATCGCTGACTATGCTGAACATTGCTGAATGGAAGGGCGTTTTAAATAAGAAACAGCAAAGTCGTTCAAGTCTTAAATCAAGTTTTAAATGTATTAAAATATATACAATAATATACAGTATACATACAATAATATACTTAAAATTGTACTTACATGCATATTTTTAAAATCATTTTAAAAAGTCTGTGAGTTTCCTCTGGCACATCCCCTTCCTCATCTTGACTTGTGCTTGTCTCTGGAGGTTCTTCAGGTGCAGGATGTATATCGGGTCGAAGTCTTGCTGCTCTGTGTATGCTATGAGCCACTTCAGGTGCGTGATGGCATCCGAGTGGCTCTTTGCCACTGTGGGCTGGGGTTCTTCTTCTTCTTCTGCCTCCTCTTGGGTGACCTGGTCGATGATCTCCTCCTCTGTGAATGTTTCTGCGGGTGCCATGTCATCCTCTGCTGCTGCCCACCTGTCCACCCAATCCTGGAGTGTTAGGTTCTCATCCAGTTGGTCCTCTAGCCTCTCCTCAGCTGCCCTGATCTCTGCTTCAGTAAAGCCTACGAAATCCTCTTCATCCGGGTAATGTTGAGGTCGTGGGAGTGCTGCTCCTAGGGCCTTGTTCCAGCAGTTGGCGATGGTCTTCTCTGTCACAGCTCCCCAGGCCTTCCCTGCCAGATAACAGGCATCCTTGATAGTGATGGCTTTCAGGTAATCTGGGACAGTGAGAGGAGAGTCTATCATTTCCAGGATCAGTTCCTTTTTGTACACAGACTTGAAGGTCTGAATGATGCCAGCATCACATGGCTGGATCTTGCTGGTGGTGTTCTTTGGGAGATAGAGCACTTGGATCTGCCCATCCCTGGTCTTGAGAACATCTCCCTGAGGGTGGGCTGAGCAATTGTCCAGTAGGGGTGTGGCCTTCTGCGGTAAGTTGCGGGCTCTAAGGTGGTCCCTGACACTGGGTACGAAGAACTTGAAGAACCACTCCTCAAATAAGAAAGCTGTCATCCAGGCTTTGCCAGAGTTCCGGTAGGTAATGGGTAGGTTCTCCATGTTGATGTGGTGAAAGCATCTAGGAGACTTGAATTTGCCCACAATCAATGGCTTCAGCTTGTGTGTTCCCGTGGCATTGCTGGCAAACAGGATGGTGAGCCTGTTCTTGGCTTGCTTGTACCCCAGAGTCTTGTGGGCATCATCCTTGACAGCTAGGGTCTTGTCAGGCAGCATCTTCCAGTAAAGCCCTGACTCATCTGCATTGTAGAGTTGCTCTGGGGTCAGCTCCTCTTGCACCATGTAGTTCTTGAGGATGTCGGGAAAGGCTGCTGCGGCTCCTGAGTCGGCGGATCTCTGTTCACCACTGATGGTAACTGCACCTATCCCATGTCTTTTCTGGAACCGATGGAGCCAACCCTTGCTGGCTACGAAATTGCTGTCCTCTGGGTGGAGCTGGTGATGGAACTTCTCAGCCTGAGTCCTGATGATAGGTCCAGATAGGGGGGTGCCACCAGACTGTTCCTGGACAAACCAGGTGAACACAGCCTTCTCTAAGTTACTGTCACTAGCGTTCCTTGCCTTTTTCCTGCTAAGCCCTTCACTCTGAGAAACTGTCCCAACATATGCTCTTAAATTGGGCTCATCTTTCACCCACCCACGGAGGGTTGACTCTGGTACACCAGTCTCTCTGGATAATTTTGCCTTCGTTTCCCCGTTTCGAAGCCGGTCTATCAAATGTATCTTTTGACTCACTGAGTAAGACTTGCGCTTAAACATTTTGAACGACACAACAGCAACTGAACTCGAACTCGAAGATACCTGCACTGGAAAAGGTATCCCTTTTATGGCTGTGTAACTGGGCTAATCGGTCGCGGCTACTCATCGCGGCTAATCGTTCTACAGTACAAGACAGTGATCATCACTGCTAATCGGTCTAATCATCGCGGGTAATAATCGCTGCTAATCGGTCTAATCATCGCGGGTAATCATCGCTGCTAATCGGTCTAATCATCGCGGCTCAAAAAGGTGCTGTTTCAAAAAGAGTTTAAAATGAGTCAAGTAAGTTGGGGTCCATAAACCCCCCCGCCGTATATCGCGAACCGCGGTATTGCGGGGCGCGTTATAACGGGGGACTACTGTAGTACTCGAACTATAGTATTTCCAGTCAATATTTGGAAAGTTAAAGTCCCCCATAACAACTACCATGTTACTCTCGCTCCTGTCGAGAATCATCTTTGCAATCCTTTCCTCTACTCCTAACTCCCTTGAGGATTGAGGCTTGAGGATCTCATCATGTTTTTTACTATAACATTGGTGCCTATATAGAACAAAGAATAAAGGAAATTACAGCACAGGAACAGGACCTTCGACCCTCCCAGCCTGCGCCGAACCAGATCCTTTATCTAAACCTGTTGCCTATTTTCCAAGGTCTACTTCGCTCTGTTCCCCACCCGTTCATATATCTGTCCATATGCATCTTAAATGATGCTATCGTACCCGCCTCTACCGCCTCCGCTGGTAAAGCGTTACAGGCACCCACCACCCTCTGCGTAAAAAACTTTCCACGCACATCTCCCTTAAACTTTTCCCCTCTCACCTTGAAATCGTGACCCCTTGTAATTGACACCCCCACTCTTGGAAAAAGTTTGTTGCTATCCACCCTGTCCATAACTTTCCTTAAAAGACTCCCACATTTCAAATGTGGATTTACCCTTAAACAGCTGCTCCCAATCCACATTCCCGAGCTCCTGCCAAATTTTGTTATACTTGGCCTTTCCCCAATTTAGCACTCTTCCTTTAGGACCACTCTCGTCTTTGTCCATGAGTATTCTAAAACTTATGGATTTGTGATCGCTATTCCCAAAGTAATCGCCGACTGAAACGTCAACCACCTGGCCGGGATCATTCCCCAATACCAGGTCCAGTATGGCCCCTTCCCGAGTTGGACTATTTACATACTGCTCTAAAAAACTCTCCTGGATGCTCCTTACAAATTCTGCTCCATCTACGCCTCCAACACTACATGAGTCCCATACAATGTTGGGGAAGTTAAAATCTCCCATCACAACCACCCTATTGCTCCTACATTGTTCTATAATCTGTCTACATATTTGTACCTCTACTTCACGCTCGCTTTTGGAAGGCTATAGTAAAGTCCCAACAATGTTACTGCACCCTTCCTATTTCGCAGCTCCACCCATATTGCCTCAGTGCTCGAATCCTCCATAGTGCCCTCCTTAATCACAGCTGTGATATCATCTCTGACCAGTAATGCAACTCCTCCACCACTTTTACCTCCCTCTCAATCCCTCCTGAAGCATCTATACCCTGGGATATTTAGTTGCCAGTCTTGCCCATCCTTCAACCAAGTCTCAGTAATACCAATAACATCATATTCCCAGGTACTAATCCAAGCCCTAAATTCATCTGCCTTACCTGCTACACTTCTCGCATTAAAACAAATGCACCTCAGACCACCTGTCCCTTTGCGATCATCATCTTTTCCCTGTCTACTCGTCCCCTTAGTCACATTGAGTTTATTATCCAGTACCTTACTGGCTTTAGTTGCTGCTTCTTTACTGACCTCTAACTTCCTAATCTGGTTCCCACCCCCCTGCCACATTAGTTTAAAACCTCCCCAACAGTGTTAGCAAAAGCATCCCCGAGGACATCGGTTCCAGTCCTGCCCAGGTGTAGACCATCCGATTTGTAATGGTCCCACCGCCCCCAGAACCGGTTCCAATGTCCCAAAAGTCTGAACCCCTCCCTCCTGCACCATCTCTCAAGCCACGTATTCATTCTGACTATTCTTAAATTTCTACTCTGACTATTTCGTAGCACTGGTAGCAATCCTGAGATTACTTCCTTTGAGGTCCTACTTTTTAACTTATCTCCTAACTCCCTAAATTCTGATTGTAGGACCTCATCCCGTTTTTTACCTATATTGCTGGTGCCTATATGCACCACGACAACTGGCTGTTCACCCTCCCCCTTCAGTATGTCCTGCAGCCAATCTGAGACATCCCTGACCCGTGCACCCGGGAGGCAACATACCATTCGGGAGTCTCGTTTTTAACCACAGAAGTGCCTGTCTACTCCCCTTACGATTGAATCCCCTATGACTATAGCCCTGCCAGTCTTTTCCCGCCCTTCTGTGCAGCAGAGCCAGCCACGGTGCCATGAGCCTGGCTACTACTGCCTTCCCCTTGTGAGTCATCTCCTCCAACAGTATCCAAAACGGTATACCTGTTTTGGAGGGAGATGAACGCAGGGGACACTTGCACGGCCTTCCTGCTCTTTCTCTGCCTTTTGGTCACCCATTCCCTGTCTCCCTCACCAATCCTAATCTGCGGTGTGACCAACTCACTGAACGTGCTGTCCACGACCTCCTCAGCCATGAAGCTGGCTGTTCACCCTCCCCTTCCAGAATGTCCTGCAGCTACTCCGAGAAACCCTTGACCCTTGCACCAGGGAGGCAACATACCTTCCTGGAGTATTGTTTGCGTCCGCAGAAATGCCTGTCTGTGCCCCTTACAATTGAATCCCCTCTCACTATAGCTCTGCCACTCTTTTTCCTGCCCTCCTGTGCAGCAGAGCCAGCCACGGTGCCATGAACCTGGCTACTGCTGGCTTCCCTAGTGAGCCACGTCCCCTAACAGTATCCAAAATGGTATATCTGTTTTGGAGGGAGATGACTGTGGTGATATGCATCACTGTAAATACACAAGGGGTTAATCTAAATACACGTAGACTAGCTAGACACTAAAGGGAGCACCAGAGACATCATGCCACAGACATTCAACCAATAGGCCAGTAAGATAGGACACGACCAATGGGCATTCACACTACACACAGAGGTGACACTACGACAGGGTGGCATTGCGCCAGCCCATATAAAAGGACACAGAACACATGCTCTTCCTCTTTCCAGTGGAGACTCTCAGTGAGTATACAGGGTTGATTGAAACACATGACACCCACCACCTGGATTGTAGCAGACTGGTTGGTCAGTCTGAGTAGCTATAGTAGGATTAACAGGAGAGTCGAATCCAAGTAAGAGAATTATTAACAGTTTAATAAATGTGTTAAAGCTATCTCCAAGTCTGTACCTTCCTTTGTCAGAGTGCACATCAAAGAGGCAGCTTATGCTACATCAAGAGCATAATAAAACAATGACCACAGGAGATGTCACCCATTCCCCATCTTCCTCAGTAATTTTAATCTGCGGTATGACCAATTTACTGAATATGCTTTCCACAATTTCCTCAGCATCACGGATGCTCCAAAGTGAATCCACCTGCAGCTGCAGAACTGTTAAGCGCCTGACAGGAGCTGCAGTTGGACACACGACCTACACGTCAAAAAGTCAGAAAGGATCCCTGTATTCCCACATCGCACAGGAGGAGCAAGACACAGCTCTGGAAACTGCTGCCATGACTTAACCCTTAAGTTAACTTTACAACAACGCAAGAGAGAATAAGAGAAAGGAAAGTAGAAAACTACTTACCAGTCTCCAGCCAATCACTTAGCTGCTGGCCATGATAACCTTCTTTACCCTTGCTTGTTCTCCTCAGAGTGCCTCTTTTCTTGGTTAGAGGGGGAAGGAGGGAGGGAAACATTAATGTAGTGTTTCGGGCTTAGCCGCTCATTGGCACCAGTTCTTCGGCTACCCACAGTAGAGTTGAGGTGACTGTACTGACTTCTCCCAGAATCCTTTTCTGCCGCCTCTACTGGATGAACTTACTCCTGTTTGTCACTGGAGGGGTTCATCGACTACCCACAGTACAGTCGAGGTGATTTTGTTGACTTCTCCCAGAATCTTCTTCTGCCACATTTACAGGATAGTAGGCTTTAAAGCCTATTAAAGCCTATTCTGCGCAGATTTTCAGAGCAACTGAGAGAGGAGGTGGACCAACTGTCAATGAATTCTGGAAGGGCTTCAATATTTACCGTGCAGTTAAGAACATAGGTAAGGCATGGAAGTCACACAATCATGGTGTTTGCATGGTATTTGGAGAAAATTATACTAACTCGGGTCCACGCGCCGTGAGGCAGCAGTGCTAATTGTGTGTGGCTCTCAAGGCTTTACAGACTCTGTGATGCACTATCAATTATCACGAGACAAGAGTAGAGAGTAATCAAGGCTTTATTAAGCAAATATGTGTTGCCTCCTGCAGCTGCTACCAGAAATGGGAGCAGCTGGGTGTGCACACACATTTATACTATGCCTACTGGTCGGAGCCAGCAGGCAGGGATCTACCCCCATACCTGTAGTACAGGAGCCTTATCGTATTACCTATAATACAAGTAATATACAAAAGTGGTGACTACCACATTCACCCCCTGTTAAAAAAGAGTCCAGCAGGGGTGGTGGAAAACTATTTACAGGTTTGTGAGAATTTAAAATTTAAAGTCTGGTGAAAATTTACAAGTTTAGCTGGTCGGGTGCCTTGATCCTCTGCTGTGAGCGCCTCAGTCGCAGTGGTGATGCAGGCGCCGGCTTGGTCGCCTGTGAATCCGGGAGCATGTTGTCCTCATCTTCATTCCCGGATGGAACCAGTGGGAGGACGGATCGTCCTGGGGCAGGGGCTGTAGTGAGGTGTGCTGGGGGCAGGGTGGGCGGCGCGGGGCAATCGGAGGGGTGGGGGGGGGGTGTCGGGTGGTGTGGGAATCCAGCTGGTGCTCGGTCCCTGAGGGAGACTGCGTCCTGGTGACCATCGGGGTACGCCGCGTACTGCGGGTGAGCATGCAGCAGTTGTACCCTCTTGACCAACGGGTCCGTCTTGTGGATCCGCACGTGTTTAAGGAGGAGGACGGGTCCTGGAGCTGCCAGCCACGTTGGGAGCGAGACCCCGGAGGTGGGCTTCCTAGGGAAGGCAAGGAGATGTTCATGGGGGTGTTTCATTAGTCGCAGTGCAGAGTAGTGATCGGATGGAGTGGAGCGCGTCGGGGAGGCCCTCCGGCCAGCAGGAGACCGGGAGATTTCTAGACCACAGGGCCAGCTGGACGGCCTTCCTGACCGTCTCATTCTCCCTCTCCACCTGCCCGTTTCCCCGGGGGTTGTAGCTGGGTTTCCTGCTCGAGGCTTCGGGCGGCTCGTTGAGCTTCCCGGGGCGATACAAAATCTCGTAATTGTAGGTGGAGAGCTCGATCCTTCACCTCAAGATTTTATCATTTTTGATATTGCCCCGCTGTGCATTATTAAACATGAAGGCAACCGACCGTTGGTCAGTGAGGAGAGTGATACCCCTGCTGGCCAGGTAATGCCTCCAATGCCGCACAGCTTCTACGATGGCATGGGCCTCCTTTTCGACAGAGGAGTGCCAAACTTCTGAGGCATGGAGGGTGGGGGAAAAGAATGCCACGGGTCTGCCTGCCTGGTTGAGGGTGGCGGCCAGAGCGACGTTCAATGCATCGCTCTTGACCTGAAAGGGGAGGGTCTCGTCGACCACGTGCATCATGGACTTGGCGATGTCAGCCTTGATGCGGTTGAAGGCCTGGCAGGCCTCAGCCATCAGGGGGAAAACTGTGGAGTGGATGAATGGGCGGGCCTTGTCCGCATAGTTCAGGACTCACAGGGCATAACAGGAGAAAACCCCAGGCATCGTTTCATGGCCTTGGGGCAGTGGGAGCTCCATGAGGGGGCGTATGCAGTCGGGGTCGAGCTCTGGAACTTCATTTTCCACAATATAGGCAAGGATGGCTGAGCGGTTGGTGCAGAACACGCACTTCTCCTTGTTATCATAGTTAACATAGAATTTACAGTGCAGAAGGAGGCCATTCAGCCCATCGAGTCTGCACCGGCTCTTGGAAAGAGCACCCTACCCAAGGTCAACAACTGCACCCTATCCCCATAACCCAGTAACCTTACCCAACACTAAGGGCAATTTTGGACACTAAGGGCAATTTTGGACACTAAGGGCAATTTATCATGGCCAATCCACCTAACCTGCACATCCTTGGACTGTGGGAGGAAACGGAGCACCCGGAGGAAACCCACGCACACATGGGGAGGATATGCAGACTCCGCACAGACAGTGACCCAAGCCGGAATCGAACCTGGGACCCTCTAGCTGTGAAGCGATTGTGATATCCACAATGCTACCGTGCTGCCCCTAAATATGTGAGGTTCAGGAGTTTGGCGGTGTGGGGAAATTTGAAAAGGTTAGCGTCATGGTCCTGCTGGTCGTGGCCGCAGATGGTGACGTTATCTTGGTACGGGAAGGTGGCTCGCAGCCCTTACCAGTCGACCATTCAGTCCATCTCACGTTGGAAGACCGAGACCCCGTTAGAGACGCCAAAGGGGACCCTAAGGAAGTGGTAAAGGCGGCCATCTGCTTGGAACACAGTGTATTGGCGGTCCGCCTTGCGGATGGGGAGCTGGTGGTAGGCAGATTTCAGGTCCATTTTTGAAATGACCCGGTACTGTGCAATCTGGTTGACCATATCCGATATGCGTGGGAGGGGGTACGCGTCATGCTGCGTGTACCGATTGATGGTCTGACCATCAATGACGTAGTCAATGACCATCCTTTGTTTCTCCCCAGTCTTTACCATTACCACTTGGACTCTCCAGGGGCTGTGGCTGGCCTCAATAATGCCTTCCCACAACAGCCGCTGGACCTCCATCTGATCCTGGCGGCAACGGGTTTGCAATCCGGGGTGAGGTTTGCAAACAGGGAAGGTGGGTCAACCTTAAGGGTCTTGAGATCGCATACGGTGAGGGGTGGTAGGGGTCTGCCGAATTTTAGAGTTAGGCTTTGGAGGTTGCACTGGAAGTCCAGGCCGAGTAACAGGGCAGCACAGAGGTTGGGAGGACATAGAGTCGGAAGTTATTGAACTCTACGCCCTGGACAGTGAGGGTGGTGGTGCAGTACCCCCGGATTTCCACTGAATGGGATCTGGAGGCCAGGGAGGTTCTCTGGGTAATGGGGTGTATCGCGATGGAGCAGCGCCATACCATGGAGGGGTGGATGAAGCTTTCCGTGCTCTTGGAGTCAAGAAGGCAGGATATCTTGTGCCCATCGGCCTTTACCGTCGTCGCGATTGCGAGGTTGTATTGCCGGGACTGGTCGAGCGTGATGGAGGCGAGTTGCGGTTGGTGTTGATAGGTCCCGGGCTGGTCAGCGGTGGTGGCAAGCGATGAACAGCCCGATGAAGTCCCCGATGAGCAGGGGTCCTGAGGCGCCGTCCAAAATGGCGCCGAAGATGGCGGGTCGCACGTAGTCTGCTGGGAGGAAGATAGCGGGGCCCGCGGGCCACACTTGTTCGGCTGGGGGGAAGATGGCAGCGCCCACGGGCCGCACGTGGTCTGCGGGGGCACTGGGCCTATGTACAGCAGCGATCGACAGGGCCTGGCACACAGCAGCGAAATGTCCCTTCTTTCCGCAGGTCTTGCAGGTTGCACTCCACGCCGGACAGCGTTGTCGGGGGTGCTTTGTCTGCACGCAGAAATAGCACTTGGGCCCCCCCCCCGGTGTTGGCTGGCTGCCGCACGATGCAGGCTTGGGGTTAGCTGTGGGCGACCGCTGGTGGGGCCCACAATGTCCATGAGGGCGCCATGCGGTCGGGGGCGTACGACTGTACGTTACGGGAGGCTACCGTTAGCGAGTTTGCGAGTTGCCTGGTCACCGCGAGGTCGAGCGTACCCCCTTCTAATAGGTGCTGCATGCCCGTAATGAAAGCATCCCTGATTAAGAGTTATGCATGTTCCACGGCCGAAACTGCCTGGCAATCGCAGTTCCTCGCCAGGATGCGCAGGGCACATCAGAAATCGTCTAATGCCTCACCGGGGAGTTGCTGCCTCCTGAATAGGAGATGCCTGACGTAGAGTTTGTTGATCATCCGGATACAGTATCCTTTCAGAAGCTCCATAGCTTCAGGGTAAGTGGGCGCATCCCGGATAAGGGGAAAAATCTCAGAGTTCACCCGTGAGTACAGGATTTGAAGCTTCTGTGCGCCCAAGGGCTGTTCAGTCACTGACCTGAGGTAGCTTTCAAAGCAAGCTAGCCAGTGATCGAAGGCCGACGCGGCATTGTGTGCTTGAGGGTGCAGCTGTAGGCGATCTGGCTTGATGCGTAGTTCCATCGCTGTAATATCTCTGCTTAATAAATTGATGCACTATCAATTACGACGAGACAAGAGTAGAGAGTAATCAAAGCTTTATTAAGCAGAGATGTGTTGCCTCCTGCAGCTGCTACCAGAAATGAGAGCAGCTCGGTGTTCACACACATTTATACTCTGCTTAGTGGGCAGAGCCAGCAGGCAGGGATCTATCCCCGTACCTGTAGTACAGGAGCCTTACCGTATTACCTCTAATACAAGTATTACACAAACAGTGGTGACTACCACACTCTTGTCAAAGAGGTGATCAGAAATGTTATCTGAATGGCCAAAGAACTCAATTTAGAGGATATTGATGAGTTGCTGGCTTCAGGTTTTGAAGAATTAACTAATGAGGCCCTCATTAAATTGAAACAGCAACAAATATCCAAACCAAGTCCAGATCCATGCATGGGCCCAGCAATGATGAAGGCAAATTACTGTAAGGTTGTAAAAATTTGTCTGCTTTTTAGATAATTTGTAGGTACTGCATAGCAGACAGTACTGTATCGTATGGTCCTGTACCATATATACCAGTACATTTCTAGGATTTATTTCTGTCAATAAATATGTTGCTGTTAATATATGCTCATCTCTAATTGATGGAGTACTAAACGTCTGGATTCTTCAGAGAGATCTTGAGTTCATGTCCACAGATCTCTGAAGGTTGCCACTCAAGTGGATAGAGCCGTGAAGAAGACCTTTAGTGTGTTAGCATTTATTAACAGGGGGCTTGAGTTTAAGAGCCGCGGGGTTATGCTACAACTGTACATGACCCTGGTGAGACCACATTTGGAGTATTGTGTGCAGATCTGGTCACCTCACTATAGGAAGGATGTGGAAGCATTGAAAAGGGTGCAAAGGAGATTTACCAGGATGCTGCCTGGTTTGCAGGATAGGTCTTATGAGGAAAGGTTGAGGGAGCTAGGGCTTTTCTCTTTGGAGCGGAGGAGGATGAGAGGCGACTTAATAGAGGTTTATAAGATGATGAGGGGGACAGATAGAGTGGATGTTCAGAGACTATTTCCTCGGGTGGATGTAACTGTTACAAAGGGGCGTGACTATAAGGTTCAGGGTGGGAGATATTGGAGGAATGTCCGAGGTAGGTTCTTTACTCAGAGATTGGTTAGGGTGTGGAATGGACTGCCTGCTGTGATAGTGGAGTCGGACACTTTCGGAACTTTCAAGCGGTTATTGGATAGGCACATGGAGCGTACCAGAATGACAGGGAGGGGGATAGCTTGATCTTGGTTTCAGACAATGCTCGGCACAACATCGAGGGCTGAAGGGCCCTCTATGCTATACTGTTCTATGCTATACTGTTCTATGTTCTATGTTTTGTTGAAATTAAGGTATCTTATCTTGGTTCAGGAAACAGTCCCCCATTTATCACATTGTTTCTCATGGGAAAATCGGTTCTGACTTAGAACATTTCAATTTGGGCTGCACGATGGCGCAGTGGTTAGCACTGCTGCCTCACGGCACGGAGGAACAGAGTTCAATCTCAGTCGTGGTTCACTGTCTGTGTGGAGTTTGGACATTCTCTCTTAGTGTTGTGTACATGGACCTCCAAGAGTCTGCGTGGGTCTCACCCCCACAAAAGATGTGCAGGGTAGGTGAATTGGCCATGCTAAATTTCCCCTTATTTGGAAAAAGAGAATTAGCTACCCCAAATTAAAAAAAAAATAACATTTCAACTGAAGACGCGTTTTTAGGAACCAATAGTATTGTCTGTCAGAGGACTGCATGCCACTGCTACTACACAAAGGAAGGCATGCCGGTTTAATCAACAGCGATCAGTACCTACTGTCAGCATGCCACCAAGCATACTTATAAGCATTATTACATTTACCTGGCAGTGATTGTGGGAAACCATCTTCACGGTGACTGGATCAGTAGAGAGACAGTTGCAGAATTGTGCCAGTTATTGCTATGACAGCAGCTGCTGGCATCAAATGACAGCACCAGTCAGCTGCAACTGCAAACATGCTTTAGCTTCTTCCAGGCATGTTGTATGGTGACCTTTTAGGGCAGTGCTGTTGAGTGACAATAAGGGCCACCCCATTGCAACCATCTCATTCATCATACCATGAAGTAGGGGTTTGGCAGCTGGGCTGTTCTGTCACTTGCCTGCAGATTGGATTTCCTGTCCCCTCATAGTTTACCTGTCACTTCTTTGCCCTTTCAACCCTGGCAAATGCTGCCAATATGTTGAGATGCTTTTTGATCCTTTCAAAAGGCTGTAATTATGTTGTTTTTTTCTGCAACTTCCTTTTAATCATCTGCAGTTTTTGATTTTATACCTACATGGGATTTTCTGCTCCAACCACCATTGTGTTCTCTGCACTTACACAACACTGTGTGGTGTAAATAAATGTGCAAATGGTTGAACTCAGACAACTGTATAACATATATATAACATATAGGGAGCGGCACAGTGGCATAGTGGTTAGCACTGCAGCCTCACAGCGCCAGGGACGCAAGTTCATTTCCTGTCTTGGGTGACTGCGTGGAGTTTGCACTTCTCCCCACGTCTGGGTGTGTTTCCTCCGGGTGCTCCAGTTTCCTCCCACAAGTCCAAAGATGTGCAGGTGAGGTGGATTGACCATGATGCATTGCCTTGTAGCATCCCAAAATGTGTGGGGAAGGTTGTGGAGATGTGGGGAGTGCTCTTTCGGAGGACCGGTGCAGACTCGATGGACCAAATGGCCTCCTTCTGAACTGTCGGGATTCTATGGATCGAATTGGATATATAGCAGAACAGGTCATGTTAGAGAAAAAAGGTAGAGAAAAAAACAACCATGCTAAAGTGGCTTTGCAACTGTTTGATTTGCAATGTGTTGTTGATAGTGGGACTCCCTCTTTAAAATGAGGTGTTACCAATACAATGAACTACGTATCATTTCACTTCCCTTTGTTATTGATGAGCATCTGGCAGAAACTTCTGTGAAGAACAGACTGTTTACTAACAGACCGTTCATTCTTCATGGGTGTAAACAACAATGAAGAATACAATACGGAGTTTAACAATTGTCCCTTATGTCAGGTATGGCAGTCGAGTGCTGTGAACCATTCTCCAATTATCCCTTTGTGTTTCCTGATATGGGAAGAGCCTAGTCATGCAGTGTCACAGGAAATACAGGGGGAAACGTGTGTCTCGTTGCTCGACTATACAATGTGTTGAATTGCAAATGTCACATCACTGTCAAAAGAAGTGTGTAAGGATAAACCCAGCACCTACAGGCCAGTCTAACCTCAATGGCAGGAAAGCTTTCAGAAACAATTATTCAGGACAAAATTTACAATCACTTGGACAAATGTGGAATAATAATAAAGAAAAGCTAGTGTAGACTTATTCATGGTAAATTGTGATGTGGCGATGCCGGCATTGGACTGGGGTGAGCACAGTAAGAAGTCTTACAACACCAGGTTAAAGTCCAACAGGTTTGTTTCAAATTACTAGCTTTCACATATATATAGACAAAGTCAAAGATGCAAGACAATGCTTCGAATGTGAGCATTTGCACAATACCTCGCTGCTCGAGTTGGTGGGAGAGGCAGAGACTTTTATCTGTAAAAATCTTTACAGATCTAGAGATAGAGGGTAACCCCAGATTAAAGAGGTGTGAATTGTCTCAAGCCGGGACAGTTGGTAGGATTTTGCAAGCTCAGGCCAGATGGTGGAGGATGAATGTAAAGCGACATGAATCCAACGTCCAGGTTGAGGCCGTACTCATGTGTGCGGAACTTGGTTATAGGTTTCTACTCGACGATTGTGCGTTGGTGCGCGTCCTGAAGTCCGCCTTGGAGAACGCTTACCCGGAGATTAGAGGCTGAATGCCCTTGACTGCTGAAGTATTCCTCGACTGGAAGGGAACATTCCTGGATGGCGATTGTTGCGCGATGTCTGTTCATCCGTTGTCGCAGCGTCTGCATGGTCTCGGCAATGTACCACGCTTCGGGATATCGTTTCCTGCAGCGTATGCGGTAGACAACATTGGCCGAGTAGCACGAGAATGTACCGCGTACCTGGTGGGTGGCGTTCTCATGTGTAATGGTGTGTACCCATGTGATGTGACTATCAATTCACAAGACACGTGATTGGAAGTGACAGTGGTTTTAATAGTCTTACAACAGAGCCTGCCTGCGATGAGATGAACTGAGAGCAGGCTTACGACTACAGTGCTTTATACTTCTGGTTGGTTAGTGGGAGGAGCTATGGGCGGAGCCATGGGCGGAGCCAAGGGTGGAGCCCAGTACAAACTCCTCATCTCCCCCTGTGGGCAGAGCCGCACAACGGCTCGTATACAGAGCCCACGAGGACACAATACATGTAATACAACACCGTGTGAATTACTAGGTATATAATTCACCACATTCACCCCCTGTAAAAAAATCAAGTCCGGCGGGGGTGATGGGTCTACAAATTCAGCCGGTCCGGCGGCCGAGTCGTCCTTTGGGATTGACGGAGCACCGGGGTTGCAGCCTCTTTGGGTGGCTGGGTGGGGGCGGTCGGCGAGGGTACGATGGTGGACTCCGGGAGTGATTCAGTCCGAGCTTCGTATCCGACTGCTGCGACGGGCGACCGGGAGCGCAGAAAACCTATAGGCGCGGGGGCGCGGAGCATGGGCAGTGAACCTATAGGTGCAGGGGCGCAGTGCGCGGAGGGTTGGGCCCATAAATATAAACAGACAATAGTAGCATGGATACAAAACTGGCAAAGCAAAGAGAAAGTAGTGGTGAATGGTTGTTTCCCAGGCTGGAGGAAGGTGCACAATAGACTTCCCCAGAGTTCAGTGCTAGGACCTCTTTTTTTCTCCATACATACTAATGACTCACACGTCGATTCACTAGCCACAATTTCAAAATTTGTGGATGACTCAAATCGTGAACTGTGAGGCAGATAGACCTCAAGAGAGCTTCAATAGGTGGAATGGGGGGACAAATGGCAGATGAAATTTAATTCAGAGAAGTATGTAGTGATTCATTTTTGGTAGGAAAAATGAGAGGAGATAATATCAAATAAAGGGCAAAATTCTAAAGTGGGTGCAGATGCAGAATGACCTATATTCGATTCCCACTTAGTTCCCTGTCTGTGTGGAGTCGGCACGTTCTCCCCATGTCAGCGTGGGTTTCCTCTGGGTTCTCTGGTTTCCTCCCACAAGTCCCGAAAGACACGCTGTCAGGTGAATTGGACATTCTGAAATCTCCCTCTGTGTATCCAAACAGGCGCCGGAATGTGACGGCTCGGGGCTTTTCATAGTAACTTCATTGCAGTGATAACGTAAGCCTAGCTGTGACAATGATAAAGATTATATTAGAGGGGGAGATGAAGTGAGTGATCTTGGCGCACAGTTACGCAGGTCCCTACAGGCAGCAGTTCAAGTAGACAAGGTTAGGAAGAAAGCATGTGGAATGCTCACCTTTATTGGCAGAGGTATAGAATATAAACGTAAGGATATAATGTTCGAATTGTATAAAACACTGATGGGACCACAACTGGAATATTGTGTGCAGTTCTGGTTGTCATATTACAGGAAGTATGTGATTGCTCAAGAAAGAGTACAGAGAAGGTTTACAAGAATGTTGCCAGGGCTATGATGAGAGATTGAATACATTGGGATTATTTTCCTTCTGACAAAGAAGGCTGAGGGGTGGCTTAATTGAGGAAGAGAAAGGGTGGACAAGATAAAATTGTTTCCCTTGCTGGAGAATCCTAGAACTAGGTGACATGGATAGAATTTACAGTGCAGAAGGAGGCCACTCAGCCCATTGAGACTGCACCAGCTCTTTGAAAGAGCACCCTACCCAAGCCCACACCTCCACCTTATCCCCATAACCCAGTAACCCCACCTAACACTAAGGGCAATTTTGGACACTAAGGGCAATTTAGCATGGCTAATCCACCTAACCTGCACATCTTTGGACTGTGGGAGGAAACCAGACCACCCGGCGGAAACCCACGCACACACGGGGAGAACATGCAGACTCCGCATAGACAGTGACCCAAGCCGGGAATCGAACCTGGGACCCTGGAGCTGTGAAGCAATTGTGCTAACCACAATGCTACCGTGCTGCCCTCTGGCTAAGTGGCAGAAGGTGTAGAGGGGACATGAGGAAAAACTTTTTAAAGTAGAAAGGAGTGGGTGTCTGGAATTCGCTGCTCGAGTTGGTGGTAGTGGTAGAGACCCTAAACTCTTTTAAAAGGTACCTAGATCTGCACCTTAAGTGCTCCAAACTACAGGGCTATGGACTGGGTGCAGGAAGGTGGAATTAGAAAGGACACCTGGGTGTCCTCGAGCTGGCATGGACAAGGTAGGCCGAATGGCCTTTGTCTGCGCTGTAACTTTTCTATGTTTCAATTTATATGATTGGCAAAAGAAGCATCAGGGACATGAGAAAAAAATTTGTTTACGGACCTGTAAGGCAGACCTTCAAAAGAAAATTGGATAATTATTCGAAGAGAAAACTAAAATCAGTGCTGAGAAGGGGGGAGAGTGGAACTGGGTAAATTGCTCTTGGAGAGAGCTGGCATCGGCACAATGGGACGAATGGCCTTCTGTGCGATACCTATCCTATGCTTCTGTGCATAATACCACTTGGCTGTGCATTTGTAAAACATTTTAAATAAACTACATTTCTCAGAGAGAAACATTAAACATTTGACACATTATTTTGAAGAAATGCAAGGCGACTGTCACTGGAAGCAGTAAACCCCTTCAGGAATACACAAATATGTACCATGCAGTGTAGAATATAGCTAATGCGAATGTGACATGGCAGAGAGTGAGGCTATAAGAGACTCAATAATGTGTGACTAGGCTGCATCAAGTACTTTCAAGTCTGACATAACATGTTTCAGCAGCGAATTCAGGGTAAGGACAAGCCTTTCCAGTCCTTTATCACCCACCTCCGTATCCTTGCGCAGTCCTGCAACTACGGGACCACCTCTGACTCCATACTCCGTGACCAGATTGTTTTTGGTGTTCAATCTGAGCCCCTGCGCCAGCAGCTACTAAAAGTAAAGCAGCTCACTCTCTCTACGGCCATTGAGACCTGTGTACTTCATGAACATGCCTCCACGTGCTACTCCTGCATCCAGGCTGCTGAAACGGTGCGGCAAGCCCCTGATGAGGCAGAACGGGTTAAATTATTACATCTTTTTAGGCTCTGGATCTGAACGATGGCGGCCATTTCGCGCGCTTTTCGCGAAGTCCCGTGCCTACACGTAGTGAGCGTGCTGACTTCAAGGACCGCTTCACGCAGGTGCACGCCATGCTGGATCGCCCCACGCACACATGGTGGCGTGACGAACGTCCCGACGCTCCGGCGTGCGGCAACTGCGGCTCGGCCCACTTAAAGCGGCAATGTCCTGCGAAGTCCCGACGCTGCCTGCAATGTGGCAAACGAGGCCACTACGCTGCAATGTGCAGATCTTCGCTGCCTGCTCTTTTTAGGAGGTCCACCCAGCCCCACAGAGACGTCAGGGCTATCCAGCCTGCCATCAATGAACCTACTCCAGACCTTGCTTCCGACTGTGCCTGCGATGACCCACAGGTCCCGTTCCAAATCGGCGTTGTTACCACGAACAGGATGTCCCCCAAGCGTGGCACCGAACCCGTCCACGTCCACAGCGTCGGCCAGGATGATGAGGGGTGTGCCACCCTTACGGTCAACCGGTCCCCTGTCAGGTTCCGCCTGGACACTGGTGCTTCTGCCAATCTCATCGCGTTGTCTGATTTTCGCAAGCTCTACGTACAGCCTGCTGTCCTGCAATCTGCGTGTAAATTGCTGGACTACAATGGCAATGCCATCGCCACCAGCGGCTCCTGCCACCTTGAGGTGACACATCGTGCTCACACAGTCATTCTCCCGTTTGAGAATGTTGCTGCCTCAAAAGCTTCCCTGCTTGGTGTGCAGGCATGCAAGCTGCTCCACTTAGTGCAGAGAGTACACTCTCTCTCTTCAAGCGATGTGTCTGCATCCTCTGACACAGACTTCAGGGCGCAACTCGGCTCCATCATCCAGCAATACCATGATGTCTTCGAAGGCATGGGCAGGCTCCCGTACACGGACAAAATCTTACTCAAGACCAACGTACCTCGCAGAGTCCCAGCGCCCCTCAAGGACCTCCAGGACCAAGGAGTCATCTCTAGGGTCACGGAACCCACAGACGGGGTAAGCTCCATGGTCTGCGTCAAGAAACCATCCGGCGAGCTGCGGATCTGTATTGATCCTAAAGATCTGAATCAGAGTATCATGCGGGAGCACTACCCGATTCCGAAACGTAAGGAGCTCACGCCCGAGATGGCCCATGCCAAACTATTCTCAAAACTGGATGCCTCGAAGGGTTTCTGGCAGATCCAACTAGATGAGTCAAGCAGGAAGCTTGTTCAACACACCCTTTGGGAGGTTCTGCTATAACCGGATGCCATTCGGCATCATTTCTGAGTCCGACGTTTTCCGTCGGATCATGGAGCAGATGATGGAGGGGATCAACGGCGTCCGGGTATATGTCAACGACATTATTATCTGGTGAACCATCCTGCAGGAACACATTGCCCGCCTTAAGCGTGTTTTCAGGCACATCCACGAACACGGCCTCCGCCTCAATAGGGCCAAATGCTCCTTCGGCCAGTCAAGTTTTTGGGGGATCACATCTCCCACCAGGGGGTGCGTCTGGACGAGGACAAGATTGCAGCAATCACGTCCATGAAGATGCCCGAGGACAATAAAGCGGTCATCTGGTTCCTGGGTATGTGAATTTCCTCGGGAAGTTCATCCCGAATCTCGCCTCACACACCACGGCCCTCAGAGACCTGATTCGCAAAACCACAGATTTCCGATGACTCCCTGCTCACGAGCGTGAATGGCAGGAGCTGAAGACCAAGCTTTCCACGGCCCCAGTGTTGGCCTTTTTCGACCCCACCAAAGAGACCAAAATCTCTACTGATGCCAGTCAGTGGGGGATTGGTGCCGTGCTCCTGCAACGAGACGAGGCCTCATCATGGGCCCCCGTTGTGTATGCGTCCCGGGCGATGACTCCCACAGAGCAGCGCTATGCTCAAATTGAGAAAGAGTGTCTCGGTCTTCTCACTGGAGTCGTGAAGTTCCACGACTACGTCTATGGGATTCCCCAGTTCACAGTTGAAAACGACCACCGCCCGCTTGTAAATATTATCAAAAAGAACTTGAATGACATGACGCCTCGCCTCCAGCGTATCCTACTCAAGCTGTGCAGGTATGACTTTCAACTGATCTATACCCCTGGAAAGGACCTTGCCGTTGCCGATGCCCTCTCAAGGTCAATCACAACTCCGTGTAATCACGACGGCTTCATTTGCTAAATAGATGTTCAAGTTCAGCTTGCAGCCTCCCATCTGCCAGCTTCGGATGCACGACTATTGCAAATTTGCCGTGAGACAGCGGCTGATCCACTTCTGCAGCGGGTGATACGTCTAATGTCAGACGGGTGGCTCAAGGGCCAATGCCCCCAATTTTACAATGTCCGCGATGACCTGGCGGTTGTCGACAGGGTGCTCCTGAAATTGGATTGCATCGTTATTCCACAAAGCATGCGCCAGCTAGTGTTGGAGCAACTCCATGAAGGCCATTTAGGAATCGAGAAATGCCGCCGGAGGGCCGGAGAAGCCGTCTACTGGCTGGGCATCAATGATGACATCGCCAATGTGGTGCTCAACTGCTCTACCTGCCAGCGTTTTCAGCCCACCCAACCATTGGAGACCCTGATGCCCCATGAGCTCGTCACATCGCCTTGGACCAAAGTGGGCATCAACTTGTTTCATGCATTGGGCAGGGACTACGTCATCCTCAACTACTTACTTCTTACCCGGATGTCATCAGGCTGCACGATCTCACATCCTCGGCTGTGATCAGGGCGTGTAAGGAAACATTTGCCCGACGTGGCATTCCCCTGATGGTCATGTCAGACAATGGCCCCTGTTTCGCGAGGCAGGAATGGGCCGGCTTCGCCCGACACTCGAGCACGTGACGTCCAGTCCCCTATACCCCCAATCCAATGGGAAGGCGGAAAAGGGGGTCCACATCGTTAAGCGGCTCCTCAGCAAGGCCGCCGACGCCGGCTCAGATTTCCATCTTGCTCTGCTGGCCTATCGCTCCGCCCCGCTCTCCACCGGCCTGTCGCCTGCTCAGCTGCTAATGAACCGCACCCTCAGGACAACGGTGCCATCGATTCTCACTCCCAACCTCGATTATGTCCCCGTGCTCCACCCCATGCACATGTCTCAACTGCAGCAGAAAACTTCCTCCGACTCACGGGCCGCTGACCTTCCCGACATCCAGCCACGCGACAAGGTTTGCATCCACCTCCCGGATAGTGGCTGGTCTGCGCCTGCTGGCATTCTAAGGCAGATGGCCCCCCGCTCCTTCCTGGTCTGCTTACCGGATGGATCTATTCGGCGCCGCAACAGACGTGCTCTTCGCCTGGTTCCAAGGTCGTCACGGGATCCTCCGACCAGCTCTTCTACTGATCCCGCCGTGGACTGTGTGGCGCTTCCAGTCGCTCTGCCTTCCCCTGACGGTGCTGCAGCCCTCCTGGCTCCTGAGCTGCCAGCCATTGCCCCACCCTTGAGGCGGTCAACCAGAGTTCGTCGCCCACCTCAGAGACTGAACTTATAAACTCTGTACACATGTGGACTTTTTGAAATGTTTTTTTTCTATATCCTTCATTGTTGCATTCATTATTCAGTGATTTGTAAATAGATTCGTTGGTTGTTCCAGTTCATGGTAGTCATCTGCACCAGGCACCTTCCTCTGTAAATAGTCTTGTTCCCTGTATGTAGCTTTGTACATATGTCTTCGCACCTCACACGTAGCTAGGTACATTCTCCACACACCCACACTATTTATTATCACGTGCCTACATCAACATTTTTTATAAAAGGTTAGAGATGTCATAATATACACCAGTATATCATGGTGCAGACACACACTGATGGACACACACGGGGACCAATCAACATGTACAAACACCGCAGCCAATCACCAGTTAGAATACACACACTATAAAGGCAGAGGGCACCATGGTTCCCGCTCAATCTGGGTGCTGCCTCTCAGTGTAACAAGAACTAATCCAACCCAGCACAGACTCACACCACGTGCTGAGAGAATCAACTGGTTCGGACAAGGCTTAGGGGCGCGATTCTCCGCTGCCCACGATGGGTCGGAGAATAGCGGGAGGGCGTCCCCGACATTTTTCACGCCCTCCCGCTATTCTCCCCCCCCCCCCCCCCCCACGGCCGCCCCACGACACGAATCGCTGCTCACCGTTTTTTACGGCGAACAGCAATTCTCTCCAGGCCGATGGACCGAGTTCCCATGCCTTTACGGCCGTTTTTATGGCAGCAAACACACCTGCTTGCTGCCGTCTTAAAAACGGCTGCAACATGCCCGTTCTGGGCATCCAGGGCCCCGATTGGCATGGCAGTACCACGGCCGTGCCAAGGGGGACAGTGCGTCTGTAACGGACGCACTCTTTCTCCCTCCGCCGCCCCGCAGGATTAGTCCGCGGGACGGCTGAGGGAGATGACGGCCCCGTGCATGCGCGGGTTGGAGCTGTCCAATCCGCGCATGCGCGGCTGACGTCATCGTGCGCGTCAGCCGGCGTGACGCTTGGCGCGCGGATTTAGCGACGGTCGCTAAGCCCGCGATGCCGTGCTTCACGGGGCCGCGCTGCTAGCCCTGCCCGGGGGGGGGGGTGGGAATCGGGTCCCGGGAGGGGGCGCGGGGGCTGCCGTGAAACACTGCCAGTTTCACGGCAGCCTTTACGACTCGCCCCTTTTGCGGAGAATCGCGCCCTAGGTCTCTAGTTTAAATTAGCATCATTTAGACCCACATCGTGTGTTAGTTAGTTAGAAGTAGTTAATAAAATTGAGTTAAACCTTCATCAGTGTTGGAAGTGTCTGTTCATATCTCAAGTCTACACTAGCCAACACTTCAAGAGACAAAGGACACAATTTTATGGAAATGTTTCTAAGTGTGGTAGCGTGCAGGTACTGGTGTGAGTTTCCGATGCTCGTCCGAGTGAAATCATCACTGGTATCAAACGCTAATTGGACAACTTAACTGGGCCCCATGGGCTTCACGCCGTAAATGATGGTCGCTCCGGCTTATTCACCGGGATCGTGCCCACCAGCTCCCTGCTAACAAGGGAGAACAGCACTTAAACCAAGCCTGTGGAGCAAACCCCACACAGCTCATATCCATGCCACAGATCCCAGCCCTGTGATTCCGCGATGGTGACCTGGCCAGATTAGTGGATGTGGTCAAGATCAGACGGATGCCCTGTTCCCCTGAGAGGCTGAGAGGTTCAGCCACAGGGCAGCCAGTGCTGCCTGGGAGGAAGTGGCAGTGACCATCAGCTTGGGGAGCATCACCAGGAGGAATGGCATCCAGTGCCAAAAGAAGGTCAACAACCCCAACTGGGCTTCACAAGTGGGATGACACTGGCCTCCTGGTCCCACCTCCCCAACCCCCCCCCCACCCCCTGTCATGAGAATGTGCCTGGCACCGCTCAGCACCATACTGTGCCTCGGCCCAACCATGTCCAGCAGTTCCAGCACTTCCTACAACCCCACATCCCCTTCCTCCTGTATGCCCCACCCTCCTGCAACCCCCTCCCCACCCCCATGAAAAATGACATGTGCGACTCAAGATGACCCCTCTCTGTCCCCACAGCAGGAGTTGGTCCATAACAGATGGGAGAGGGCACAAACAAGCGGAATGGCGCTGGTCATCAGAGTTCTCACCCCCTACAAGGAAGATGCCCTGGAGGAGGCACGGGTGGCCGAGGTCAGATCTGTCATCAACATGGAGGTTGGAGTACGGCGCAGAAGTGAGGATCCACATCAATGACCTGTCATACAAGAGTAGTTAATGTCATATAGAATGACCCATCCCTCCCATGGAGCACACGTCCATTCTCCCGCAGGACCTCCATCCGATGGTGCTGGTCCATCCGGGGAGGGCCCCCTCCCCACTGCCTCCCATCAGAACAACTTGCAAGGGAGCTCCGAGCAGAGCACCTTATTTGCAGCACAGCTGTCATCCCGACCCTCCACCAGTGCAGAGACACGCACTTCGGTGGGTGACAGTAGTGATCAGGTCTCTGGGGTACATTCTGGTGAGCAAGTCACAGTTGCTGATGCACATCAGGTGGACGCAGGAACACCCAGATGACACAGCAGTCGGAGGTCTGCTGGATCCCAGGACCCAGCTAGGGTCCCAGTCAGCTGCTGAACCTTTGGACCATGTTTACCCGGAGCAGATGCAGAAATTAGGGTGACCCTGTGATATTCAGAGGAGGATACTGGATACAGAGGCACGCTGGATATGTGGAGCTTGTTCAAGGAACAGCTATTGCGTGTTCTTGATAAGTACGTACCAGTCAGGCAGGGAGGAAGGGGTAGAGCGAGGGAACCGTGGTTTACCAAAGAAGTGGAATCTTTTGTTAAGAGGAAGAAGGAGGCCTATGTGAAGATAAACATAGAACATAGAACAGTACAGCACAGAACAGGCCCTTCGGCCCTCGATGTTGTGCCGAACAATGATCACCCTACTCAAACCCACATATCCACCCTATACCTGTAACACAACACCCCTCCCCCCCTCCCCTTAACCTTACTTTTTTTTAGGACACTACGGGCAATTTAGCATGGCCAATCCACCTAACCCGCACATCTTTGGACTGTGGGAGGAAACCGGAGCACCCGGAGGAAACCCACGCACACACGGGGAGGACGTGCAGACTCCGCACAGACAGTGACCCAGCCGGGAACTGAACCTGGGACCCTGGAGCTGTGAAGCATTTATGCTAACCACCATGCTACCGTGCTGATGAGGCGTGAAGTTTCAGTTGGGGCGCCTGATAGTTACAAGGAAGCAAGGAAGGATCTAAAGAGAGAGCTAAGATGAGCAAGGAGGGGACATGAGAAGTCTTTGGCAGGTAGGATCAAGGAAAACCCAAAAGCTTTCTATAGGTATGTCAGGAATAAAAGAATGACTAGGGTAAGAGTAGGGCCAGTCAAGGACAGGGGTGGGAAGTTGTGTGTGGAGGCTGAGGAGATAAGCGAGATACTAAATGAATACTTTTCGTCAGTATTCACTCAGGAAAAAGATAATGTTGTGGAGGAGAATGCTGAGACCCAGGCTATTAGAATAGATGGCATTGAGGTGTGTAGGGAAGAAGTGTTGGCAATTCTGGAAAGTGTGAAAATAGATAAGTCCCCTGGGCCAGATGAGATTTATCCTAGGATTCTATGGGAAGCTAGGGAGGAGATTGCTGAGCCGTTTGCTTTGATCTTTAAGTCATCTTTGTCCACAGGAATAGTGCCAGAAGACTGGAGGATAGCAAATGTGGTCCCTTTGTTCAAGAAGGGGAGTAGAGATAACCCCGGTAACTATAGGCCGGTGAGCCTCACGTCTGTTGTGGGTAAAGTCTTGGAGAGGATTATAAGAGATATGATTTATAATCATATAGATATGAATAATATGATTAGGGATAGTCAGCATGGTTTTGTGAAGGGTAGGTCATGCCTCACAAACCTTATCGAGTTTTTTGAGAAGGTGACTGAACAGGTAGACGAGGGTAGAGCAGTTGATGTGGTGTATATGGATTTCAGTAAAGCGTTTGATAAGGTTCCCCACGGTCGGCTATTGCAGAAAATACAGGGGCTGGGGATTGAGGGTGATTTAGAGATGTGGATCAGAAATTGGCTAGTTGAAAGAAGACAGAGGGTGGTGGTTGATGGCAAATGTTCAGAATGGAGTTCAGTTACGAGTGGCGTACCACAAGGATCTGTTCTGGGGCCGTTGCTGTTTGTCATTTTTATAAATGACTAGAGGAGGGCACAGAAGGTTGGGTGAGTAAATTTGCAGACGACACTAAAGTCGGTGGAGTTGTAGACAGTGTGGAAGGATGTTGCAGGTTACAGAGGGACATGGATAAGCTGCAGAGCTGGGCTGAGAGGTGGCAAATGGAGTTTAATGTAGAGAAGTGTGAGGTGATTAACTTTGGAAAGACTAACAGGAATGCGGATTATTTGGCTAATGGTAAAATTCTTGGTAGTGTGGATGAGCAGAGGGATCTCGGTGTCCATGTACATAGATCCCTGAAAGTTGCCACCCAGGTTGATAGGGTTGTGAAGAAGGCCTATGGTGTGTTGGCCTTTATTGGTAGAGGGATTGAGTTCCGGAGCCATGAGGTCATGTTGCAGCTGTACAAAATTCTGGTACGGCCGCATTTGGAGTATTGCGTACAGTTCTGGTCGCCTCATTATAGGAAGGACGTGGAAGCTTTGGAACGGGTGCAGAGGAGATTTACCAGGATGTTGCCTGGTATGGAGGGAAAATCTTATGAGGAAAGGCTGATGGACTTGAGGTTGTTTTCGTTAGAGAGAAGAAGGTTAAGAGGTGACTTAATAGAGGCATACAAAATGATCAGAGGGTTAGATAGGGTGGACAGTGAGAGCCTTCTCCCACACGAGGGGACATAGCCTTAAATTGAGGGGTAATAGATTTAGGACAGAGGTTAGAGGTAGGTTTTTTACGCAAAGAGTGGTGAGGCCGTGGAATGCCCTACCTGCAACAGTAGTGCACTTGCCAACATTGAGGGCATTTAAAAGTTTATTGGATAAGCATATGGATGATAATGGCATAGTGTAGGTTAGATGGCCTTTAGTTTTTGACTTCCCATGTTGGTGCAACATCGTGGGCCGAAGGGCCTGTACTGCGCTGTATCGTTCTATGTTCTATGTTCTATGATACCAGAGACACTCCAGCAAGTCCCTAGCCGATTGGAGGAGTCCCAGAGGCTACAGGCGCAGGAGATGGCGCTGGCAATGTGTGGAATCGAGGCCAACACTTCCAGAGTGGCGGCTGCAGTGATGAGCCTGGTGCACGATGTTAGCAGCATGAGTGGAGGTGTCCAAGGCATGGCTCAGTCAGTGACAGCCATGGCTGAGCACCTCGACAGCAAGTCCCAGTCACTGAGGGATGTGTCCCAGTCCCAGGTGGACCTTGATGAGGCACTGTAGAGCATGTCTCAGTCACTGAAAAACATCAGCATGGGCGTCAACACCTGCTGATATTGGGGTGACTTTAGAGCTGGCAGAGCCAGATAATGCAGGGGCAGCCGGGGCTCGATCCAGTTGCCCCCTCCATCCCGAGGTGAACCCCATGGCCCTATGGGCACCAACCATGTGGAGGGGCTGCTGAGTGTCAACCTGGAGCCACCCTATGGAATGGCGACGGCGGCCACCTCCTCCCCCGAGACCCACCCCACTGGCAACAGTCCGTCTCGGAGTCGGCACCCGGGACAGTGTGACACGGCAGGGTACGTGCCGCCGGCATGTGGGCAGGGGCCTTCCGGTACTCACAGGCATCTAAGACGATGGGACATGGTAAGCAGCATGCTGCCTCCACATCTGATGTGCATCCTGGGGACACACCTCAGCGCAGTGGTAGCGCACAGAAGGCTAAACAGGTTGAGGATCACTAAGAGGGCACTGTGGAGGAAGGGGCAGGCTTCGATGAGGGGGGTAGAAGGGGTGGGGGGAGGGCTTGGGAGGGGTGGGGAAGGTGGGCCAGCACCACTGGGGGCCAGGAGCAGTTGGGGCCGAGTGAGTCGGGTGACTCGCAATCAGCTCGGGCTCTCACACGATTCACCTGGTATGCCGGGGTCAACAGGGCCGCTGAATCGTGGTCATGGATTTTTACAGCACAGAAAAGGGCCCTTCGGTCCATCGTTTCTGTGCCAGCCATCATGTACCTATCTGTTCTTATCTCATTTTCCAGCACTTCGCCCATAGCCTTGTATGCTACGGTGTTTCAAATGCTCATCTGAATGTTTGTGAGGGTTCCTGCCTCCACCACCCTTTCAGGCAGAGAGTTCCAGATTCTCTGAGTGAAAATACTTTCCCTCAAATCCTCTCTAAAACTCCTTCTCCATATCTTAAAATCTGTACCCCTGGTTATTGACCCCTCTGCTCAGGGAAAAAGATTCTTCCTATCGACCTTATCTTGGTCGTTCATAATTTTGTGCACCTCAATGAGGCTTCCCCCCCTCCCCCAGCCTTCTTTGCTTGAAGGCGAACAACCCCAGTCTGACCAGCGTCTTTCATAGCTGAAACGCTCCAGCCACTGTTTGAATTTCAGATTCAACGTTGGCAGCCAAAAGACATAAGCTTTAAGGGCGGCACGGTGGCGCAGTGATTAGCTCTGCTGCCTCACGGCGCCAGGGTCCCAGGTTCAATCCCGGCTCTGGGTCACTGTCCGTGTGGAATTTGCACATTCTCCCCGTGTTTGCGTGGGTTTCGCCCCCACAACCCAAAGATGTGTAGGGTAGGTGGATTGGCCATGCTAAATTGCCCCTTAATTGGAAAAAAATGAATTGGGTACTCTAAATTTATAAAAAAGACATATGCTTTTGTTCTAATTTAAACTCAGTTCTCACAGGGATGTGTGGGCATTCCTCTGTCACATACTCCCACAGATTACATATTTGTATATTATCAGCCCAAAGTTCCCACTTTTACTTCAATGAAAAATTAGTGTAAACCTTGCAAGTGATTATATTTCGTTGGGACTTACAACATTCAAATCCAACAAAGATGCGTATGTTGTTTAGCCCCAAGAGTGTGTGGTCAATTTTTAATACAAAGAGCGGTAAGCTTTCATGGATTTGAATAAAGAGTATCGTTTATTCATGCATCCAATGCAAATTTCAAAAATATGTCTCTCACTGAAACACATACACTTGAGAAAGACACATTTGTAAAGAGAAGCACACTTTTAAATTTTGTAAATGAATAGTTCACAGTTCCTTATGTTTGGAATAGGAAGACAAGTCATTGCAGGCCCTTTGGAGTGGCGTTTTCACTCTGAAAGATTAGTTTAGGTCAGTTTAATAGCTCTCTTGCTGACCATCTTGAAATTGTGAACATTGGTCACTGACATACCAACGAGTGGAAACACCTGCACAAGTGATCCACGCCGTCGTGAACTCAGCTCATTGGGGGCGGAGCATCGGGGAAGGCCTTCAGGTGACGTCCTGAGGCCGTCCCAACGGCGTGCGGCATACTCCCCGATGACCCTGCTTTGGTGGGGGCGGGGCATCCAAAAACAGGCGCACCCCCCCCCCCCCCCCCCCCCCGCCGATTCGCCAAATACGATATTGATGTCGAGAAACGGAGAATCCCGCCCAGAATAACCTTCTTTACCCTGGCACAATTGCTCAGAATTTTGAACACCCCAATAAGGTCGCCTCTTAATCTTCTCTGCTCCAAGGACAACAAGTCCAATCTCTCCAATCTTTCCTTGTATCTAAAATTCCTCATTCCTGGCAAAGTTCTCATAAATCTCCGCTGCACTCTCTCCAAGGCTTTAATAGTCTTGCTTAAATAAGGTGCCCAGAACTGAACACAATACTGCACATGTAGTCTGACCAATGATTTATAGAGGTGTAATATCACTCCTTGCTTTTATACTTTATGCCTCTATTTATGCTGTAAGCCTTCTTAACAACTGTTTCAATTTATCTGGTCACCTTCAGAAAATTATGCATTTGAACCCCAGGATCCCTCGGCTGAATTCTCCTACTCTGCGGCTATGTCCACAGGATCCGTCTGGTCTTACAACCAGAAAGTTGGTGCCACCCCTGCACTGCCCCTCTGCCTGGTAGGGGCTAGCAGCAGTGCAGCGCTCGACTGGACAAGCCCGTGGCCACGATGTGCACGGAGGCAGCCTGACAAAAACAGCCCCCTGCAACCCCCTTCGCCACCCCCGGACCACACCCCCACCAGTCACCCCAGCTCCCGCTGAAGCCCCCTTGCCAAAGGAACAGCTCCCCCCACCCCCGGCTGTGGCAGTGCTGGACTCAGTCCACAGCCACCATGCGAGATCCCAAAAGTTGTAAGGACACGTGCCCCATGCCGTCGGGGACCCAGCCAATCGGGGGCAGAGCATCGGGGGAGGGCCTCAGGTGATGTCCTGAGGCTGTCATATGGTGTGCGGTGTACTCACTGAGTATGCGGTTTTTGAGGGGGCAGAGCATCGCAAAAACGGCACCGCCTCCGATTCCAGCGTAACTGTGGATTCTCCGGCTGAACGGCGAACACAATTATGGGGCGCGATTCTCCGCACCCGCGGAAAATCGCAAAGTTGGCCGTGAAAACGGCCAAATTTTGCGACGGCCCGACACAGCCCATTTCCCGAGGTATTCACATCCGGGTAATGGGCTAGGAACGGGGCCACGTCAATCACGTGCGCGATGATGCCGGAACACAGCAACGAGACGAACACGCCCACGTGACGCCGCCCCATGCTGTAAAAAGGCGCGGGCGAGCACAGAAACTAGGCCAGGATGTCGGAGCTCAGGAGAGCAGCCCGTCTATTCGTGGAGGCTGATGTGGAGATGCTGCTCGAATCAATCGAGCAGAGGAAGGACATCACCTGCCCGCGTAGAGGGCATCGCCACTCTGCCAGCGAGGAACGCCAGGCCTGGCGTGAGGTGGCTGCTGCCGTCAGTGCTGTGGGGCAGACCCCTCGCTCTACTGACCACTGTCAGAAGAAGATGCACGACCTCACCAGGGCTGCCAGGGTAATTGCCAAGAGGGTGCCCCCGGGTCACAACCATCCTTCCCCCCCCTTTACTTAATCACCCACCTCCCCCCCTGGCACGGGGGGGTGGAGGGGGATTGGGGCAGAGTGAGTTGAGGGTGGTTCACAAAGTTGTCACAGACCCAGCGCTCTGGCGCCTGTGGAGAGATGCAATGGTCTTATTACAACTTGAACCCCAAACTGTGCCAGTATCTGAACGGCCTGCTGATACCTGCCGTATTGTAATGATCTACCTATGCCCCCTCCCCCAACAGGACAAGACCGCTCACAACACCCGTGAGCGGAACAAGACTGGAGGGGTTCGCCCATCCTGCGGCCCCTCACCACGTTTGAGCAGAGGGCACTGGACCTTATTGGGGGATCTGCCACCCGGGAGATCGCGCAATGCGAGTTTGGCGGAGCTGCAACAAGTGAGACAACCCTGCATGACAAACACCCCCCCCCCCCCCCCCCATCCTCTGTCCCTTCACACCCTGCCCACTTGGACACCTCCCCCATCCTCTGTCCCTTCACACTCTGCTCACTGGGACACCTCCCCCATCCTCTGTCCCTTCACACACCCTGCCCACTGGGACACCTCCCCCATCCTCTGTCCCTTCACACACCCTGCCCACTGGGACACCTCCCCCATCCTCTGTCCCTTCACACACCCTGCCCACTGGGACACCTCCCCCATCCTCTGTCCCTTCACACCCTGCCCACTGGGACACCTCCTCCATCCGCTGTCCCTTCACACCCTGCCCACTGGGACCGTCCAGCGCCCGGCCGAGCGAATCTAAATAACTCGTTTCATTCTCTTCCCTAGGACGTGATGCCGAACGACCAGGGCCGTCTGCCTCCAGGCGGACACAGGCATCTGCCCCCACCTCACCCGGGGCCGCACGACAGAGGGTGCCCGATCAGCGAGGAGTCCCATCCTCTCCAACTGAATCTGTGGAGCAGGACGCCCAGAGGGCGGCGATACAGCCAGAGAGAGAAATGGCCCGCGAACGCCCTGCGGCCTCTCAGCGGGCTGATGACATAGAGGAGGCGTCAAACCAAGACGACCTCGAGCTTGCGGCACAACTATCTCCCACACCATCCACCATCCCAGAGATACTCACCCCGGTGGGCCTATTTAGTGATGAGGCTCCTGGGTCACAGTCTGGGTCGCACATCACAGCTGAGCAGGTACAGCAGGTGGAGGTCGGAGCAGCCGAGGGCCCAGACTGGCGGAGGCCAGGCCAGGCCCAGCATGCAGCTGGCTCCCAGACATTTTCCGAGTTCCTGGACTTTCTCAACCCACCCGCACAGCCGATACATCAAGAAACCCAGGGACACAATGACGGGATGAGTGCTGTCTTCCAGACTCTGCAGACGCTGTTAGAGGAGTCGAACGGCGTCCACGGGCAGGGAGTGGTGCCGCTCATGGCAGCAACCCAGGCCGACACCGCACGGGTGGCATCCGCGGTGGAGGCAATGGGTTAGGTTATGCAAGGCATTGGGCTTAATGTGCACGCGTCATCCTCGGCCCTGGACAGGGTTGCCCTCTCACAGGCAGCAATGCGCCAGAGCCAACACGACATTGCCGGCGCGCTGCGGGCCTTAGCCGAGTCTCAGCAGGTCATTGGCCAGTCGCAGCACGCCATGGCACAGTCACAGCAGTCAGTCGCGGAGGAAATCAACCACCTGACACATGTGCTGGATGGTGTCGTGCACTCACAGGTTGAGATCGCACAGTCCCTGGTGGGAATGTCTAACTCCTTGGACTCCGTCTCTGCAAACCTTCGGATCCTGGTGGATACCGTTGCAGGCCTCCAGGACGGGCAGTGCCAGGTGTCGGTGGCGCGACGGGGCACCTCCCCGCTCGCACCTCTGTCCCAAAGTGAGGCCCGGGGGCCACCGGGCTCCCCGAGGGAGGAGGAGGTTTCAGGGCCCGTCCAAGAATTCTCGGCCTCCCCCCGTCCCATCCCTGGTGCATCGGGTGGGCAGCAGGCAGAGCAGGGTGGCACAACGTCACCCGAGACACCCGCAGAGCAGCCTGGCCCATCAAGGCCGGGTCGTCCCAGGAAACGCTTGCCGAAGGAGAAACAAGTCGAAGGGGGCGATTCGCAGCAGTCCTCCTCCACTCCTGCTGTATCATCTGGGGACTCACGTAGACGTAGTGGTAGGGCCCGTAAGGCAACAAAGAGAGACACTTAGTAAGTTGGCACGGGTGAAGGGCACAGTTTAGTTGTAGGGGCTAGGGCACCTGTAAATTATTGTTAACATTAAACGCACTGTTCCACCTTACTTGTAAAACCGTGTGATTGTTCCACAGCCACAGGAATCGTGATGGTGACCGAGTGTCGCTGGGGTTGACGAGCAGTGAAACTTCGGTGCCGGGTGTACAGTCCCTTCCCCCCCACCCCCTCCCACAGCTAGCCCACGCGGGCACGTGATGGAGTGTCCGTGACGATCTCAGCGGCCACCAAGGTGGATGGTTCAGCTATTGCCATGGATCAGACTCTCTCTAACGATTCTGAGCTCACAGTTCTTCGCAGAGCGGGCTGTCATCATTCCACATGGCACTGATCACACCCGCTGACACAGCCATCGATGTTGTACCATACCGTCTGGACCCAGTGGTAAGGGTGATGTCTAAGTTGAGCAGTGTACACTGAGAGGGGGTGGGGGGGGCTGTGGTGGTGGCAGTTATGTGTTGACCCTCTGCACGACTAGCGATGCAGGTGGTGGTTTGGTGTTCAGCAGGGACGTCGCATACAACGCGTGAACCGTGCTGCCACCAAGGCGTCGCGTGCCCGTTGTCCTCGCCGGGTTCGTCGTGCCGCCTCCTGGACATCACCAGCACCTGGGTTGCGTCTGCGTGCTGCGCCCGCCACTCCGCCAGCCTCCTCCTCCTCCTCCTCCCTCTCCTCCTCCTCCCCCTCCTCTGTGCTGGCATCACTGCCACTAGCTTCTCCCTCCGCCTCCTGCAGCAGGTCATCTCCCCTCTGCATCGCGATGTTGTGCAACGCACAGCAGACCACAACAATGTGAGCGACCCTGTCGGGCTGGTACTACAGGGCCCCTCCGGAGCGGTTCAGGCACCTGAATCTCATCTTCAGGAGGCCAAGGCAGCGCTCCACCACACCCCTGGTTGCTGCATGGGCCTCGTTCTATCGTGTTTCCGCATTGGTGTGAGGCCTCCGTATAGGCGTCATCAGCCAAGACCTCAGCGGATAACACCTGTCGCCTAGCAACCAGCCCCTCAGCCAGGGGGGACGCCCCTCAAACATCGCAGGGATGTACGGCTGCGCCAGTATGTAGGAGTCATGCACACTCCCTGGGAACCTTGCACAGACATTCATGATCCTCATGTGGGGGTCGCATACCACCTGGATATTCATGGAGTATGTCCCCCTCCTGTTTGTGTACACCTCCCTGTCCCCTGCAGGCGGGCGCATGGGGACGTGAACACAATCGATTGCCCCCTGCACCATCGGTATCCCGGCCACGCTGGCAAATCCACGAGCTCGTGAGTCTTGAGTTGCTCGGTCCTCGGGAAAGGTGATGTAGCGATCGGCGATGGCATAGAGGGTGTCGGTCACATCCCGGATACACCTGTGGACCGATGACTGGGAGATCCCGGAGAGGTCCCCGCTCGGAGACTGGAAGGAGCCGGTCGCATAGAAGTTAAGAGCAACCGTCACCTTGATGGCAACCCGGATCGCGTGTCCTCCCCCCGTTCCACATGGGGCGAGGTGCGCCACGAGGTGACAGATATGTATCACCGTCCGCCTACACAGCCGGAGTCTCCTCCTGTAGGTGATGTCCGTCATTGTTAGGAAAGAGATCCGGACACAGTACACCCTCGGCCTTGGTCGTCGCCTCTGGTGCCGTGGCTGCACCCTCACTCTCTCCTCCTCCCCCTCCTCATCCTCCTCCCCCCCATGTTGCTCGACGACTGTAAACTCCTTGGCCCTTCCCTCTGCTGCTGCAGCTGGCCCTGCATCCACTGCGGGTTGTGGCTGTGGATGCTGCTCCATCTCCAAATGCAGTGCAGCGGCCCCAACCACTGCGCAGAACATAGCCGTTCTGTTCGCAAACATTGTGCTAACCTACAGAAGGGTGGTGGGGGGCAGAGAAACGGGACATGTTAGACGGAGGTTAGTCGACACCTCGGCAGCCGCCTGCCACGGGATACCTGTGTGTCCCGGTGGCCTGGTCGCGCTGCTGACACGCAGGCAGCCTAACCCATGATCACTTTCTGCATCCAACGGGTAGTTAACTACGTCCTCTTCACCGGTGCGTCAGTGGCCTGTGTCCGTAAGCCACAGGGCAACCAGCGGCCGTGTCCTCGTGACCGGCACGTCATGGCATGGTGGCAGACATTTTGTAACCGGGGTTGGACGGGTCACTCGCTCACTCTCTCCCTACCCCCCCTCCGTCTCCCCCCTCCGTCTCCCACACTCCCCTCTCCATCTCCCCCACTCCCCCCTCAGTCTCCCCCACTCCCCTCTCCATCTCCCCCACTCCCCCCTCAGTCTCCCCCACTCCCCCCTCAGTCTCCCCCACTCCCCTCTCCATCTCCCCCACTCCCCCCTCAGTCTCCCCCACTCCCCCCTCAGTCTCCCCCACTCCCCCCTCAGTCTCCCCCCTCAGTCTCCCCCACTCCCCCCTCAGTCTCCCCCACTCCCCCCCGCTCTGGACCCCCCTCCCGTTCTCGGGGATGCCTTCCCCGTTGTGGCCAGACTCCAGCAGTGCGCTGAGCGGTGCGCTCACCTCCTCGAAGCTCTCGTCAGCCAGCACGACTGGTTGACGAACTTGAAAAGCAGGTGTGTTGGCCGGAGTGAAAACAGTGCGTGATGACGTTGGGACTTCGGCCCATCCGGGCCGGAGAATAGCGGGGGGCCAATAAGTAGCGATTCTGGTCGTGTCGGGGGCGCATTCGAGGCCTTTGCCGGGAATCCCGACGTGTAGTTTGTGCGGGGTTCGGAGAATAGTGGGAGGGCGTCGGATCTGCGTCGCCGTGAAAATTTGCGCGGCCCGCTATTCTCCGAACCGGCGTGAGTGCGGAGAATTGCGCCTGTGGTGTCGCCGATCGGAGAATACCGCGCCTCATATCCTGTGCTCCCCTCAAAGTTGTACCATTGAGTCTATATTGTCTCCCCATATTTCTTCTACCAAAATACATTACATCACATTTCGCTGTATTGAAGTTAATCTGCCAGGTGTCTGTCTATTTGGCCAATTTGTCAATGTCCCTCTGAAGTTATTCAGCATCATCCTCACGATTCATTATTCCCCCTAGCTTAGTATCATCGGCAAATTTAGAGATTTTGCCCTCAACACCATTTCTAAATCATTTATATAAATCTGAAAAAGCAAGGGTCCCAACATTGAGTCCTGGGGAACATAAATTTCAACTTGTTCCAGTCTGAGAAATGCCCATCTATACCTACCCTCTGTTTCCTATCTCTTAGCCAACCTCTAATCCATGCTGCCAAGGATCCATCAATCACAAACATTTTTTATTTGCTAACCAACCTGCCATGTGGCACTGTATGAAATGCCATGAATCAAATAGAAAATTCAGGAAATTCAGGAATAGAAAATTCAGGAAAAATGTGTGTTTAGAATGTGGGATTTGCTGCAACAGGGGGTCACTGAAGTGAATAGTATTGTTGTATTCAAGGAGAAACTAGACAAGTATGTGAGGGAGAAATTAATAAGGAATGAAAACAGGAAATACTGAAGTCAGTCAGATAAGTTAGACAGGTTGAAATTCAACAGAACCAGAACGTATGTTCTCACAGGGCAGTTAACTGGTGCTGCTGTGGAGTGTTTAACTAAATTGGTAGGGGAGTGAGAATCAGGACATAGCATCAGAAAGGAGCACAAAGGATTGGGAGAAACAAATAGCATGACAGTAAGAATTATTAAGGTGGGGTCAAACTAAGAGGGGGTTAAAATTAGGTTTACACCAATTGAAATTAGGTTTACACCAATTGAAATTAGGTTTACACCAATGTACAAGTGGTAGAATTAATGTTGGTAAACCACAGATCCAAAAGTTATAAAGGAAGATAATGCTGTGGTGATAACAAAAGCTTGACTGAAAAAGAAAACGTTTGGGTACTTAAAAATTCCTGGATGCAAAGTGCCCAGGAAAGATAGAGAAAGAAAGAAAGGGCGGGGGGGGGGGGGGGGGGGGGGGGGGGGGGGGGGGGGGTGGTGCAGCATTGATTAAGAAGATAAAAAGTAATGAAGAGAAGTGTAATGGAGAAGTCAAGGACTGAATCTATTTGGTTAGAGGTAAGAAACAATAGAGCTGATGCTACACTGCCAGATACATTCTGTTAGCCACCAACTGGTGGGAAGGATATAGTGGAGCAAATGTGCATGGAAATTGCAGAGATGTGGAAAAACTGTGGGTGCGATTCAACAGCCTCGTCGCACCAGATCTGGTGGCAGGACAAGGCCAGTGAATCGTCCAAGAGGCCTCTTGTGAGATTTGCTATGCTCTAAACGCCTCATGACTTTTAGCAAAATCTCATGAGATGTCACGATTTGGGTCTTGCACTCACTGGGCATGATCCAGAGCTGCACATTTAAAGGAGAAACCTCACCAGGGTGCCATTTAGTACCAGTTTCCACAAACATGGACCAGTCGTAATGGCACCTGGGCGGTCCTCCCAGGCCATTAGAGACCACTGTGTGGTCGGGTACAGGGCAGGGTGGCATTCTGGCACTGTCTCTGGCACCAGTGCATGTTGGCACTGCCAGCCTTGCACCCTGGTAGTTCCACCTGGTCTCCCTGGCAGTGCCACCCATGGAATCCTAGTGGTGCCACCCTGGCACTGGCAAGGTGACAGGTTGGCACTGCCAGGCTGGCAGGGACACTGCTATGGTGCCAGGCTGGCAGTGCCAAGGTGCCAGAGATTCAGGTTGGAACTTACAGGGAGCAGGCCGGGTGACCTTACCACGTGGACGAGGGTAATGGGTGAGGTGGTGTTCCTGGGCGGCTTCTTTGAGGTTGCAGGGGAGAGGCATTGGAAAACACAGCAAGTGGCTGAAAGGGGAAGAGAATTTGGGGCAGCCAGAAAGAATTGCGCTCTGATCCGCGAGGATCCTTTCCTGCTGGACTTGCCAAGAGAAACTCCCCGAGCTTAAATAAAATGACAAAGTGTCAATGAATTATAAGATGCCGAGGTTCACTTGTGGTATTTCAAATTAGGAAAACAGATGCCATGGTTGGTGAGGGAGAGAGCGGATTCCAAAAAATGCTCAGCATCACTATAGTATACTGAGCGTTGCGCTGCTGACCGGAGGGGGGAGCGGGGGAGGGAGAGGGTGGAGGGAGGAAGGGGGGGGCTCCTCTGCCAAAGCCGGGGGGGGGGGGGGGGGGGGGGGGGCCTGTGCCAAAGACGGGAAGTAGAGGGGGTGGCCAGGAGGTAGGCTGTAGGATTAGAGTAGACAGGCACAGAACACCACAGAACACTGCAAGGAAGCCATCCGGCTATGAACGCAGCTGACTGCCCACTGTGCACTTAGCGCCGCGGGTCATATGGGTTCCCCTGCTAGATACCCTCTGGCTCCAGCTGATCCATCAACGGGATAGCCATCCTCCAGCGCAACCAGTTCCATTACCTTGAGGCATGCATTGGAATTGCGGGCGTTCTACATTGCGGCAGTGCTCGCATATTAATAACCTGAATTGCTCTGGGACCGGCACAGCTTTCGGAAACGGAGAACACTGTCATAATATCCACTCATGTATATAATGAGATGCAGACAGGCAGTGATTAACACATAGGATGACCAGTAAGCATACAACACAGTACAGCCAATCACCAGACAGGACACTACCACTATAAAGCCAGAGGGCACTAGGTTTCCTGCTCTCGCGGGACCCAGCTGCTGAGACAGTCAGAGTCCAGGAGCTAACAAGTGCAAACACCATGCGGTAGCTAGTAAGTCTGGTCATGCTACTACAAGGTCACCAGTCAGATCAGTATAGTGTCGGCCCACAGCTGAATTTGTATAGCAGTTCTATAGTTGAATAAAACAGTGTTGGATCTTCTCCAGTGTTAGACGTCTGTTTCTAACTTCCCTGCATCGAGTGCAGTCCACATCGAACCAACCTGCCTAACACATCAAACACCACCGATTTAGTCCCGCCGTCAGCACTTAGTCTCTAAAGTCGAGAACCCAGCTCCCGATGTGTTATTTCTCCTTTTCATCTTATTTTGGGCCCTCGCGTTTTCTTTTCCTGTTCATTATTTGTATATTTCACAATCCTGCCCTTTTTATACTGACAAGCTTGTATATCTGAGGATTTCACTGGATGGCGATGTGGGAAGGCTCACTCCCTCCATTGCCTAGTGGGGCAGTGTGGTTCATCATTGCCTTCCATTGTGATTCCTTTTTGTCACTGACAATAATACCAGGAGCAGACCTCACACCACTGACCTGGTTAAGAAAATGGCAGCAATGGAGATCAAGGAAGGTGTTTTATCTACGAACCCTGATGAAATAAGAAAAAGATGGAAGAAACTTATTGAAGAATGAATGCAAAATAATGAAAAACCTGTGTAGTTCAGTTGGAAGAAGTGAGTGATGTTGACATTGATTTCATTCCAGAAATACGCAAAAGTTTGATAAGAGCAGCAACAAATGTAATATGAACTGGGAAAGTGGTTGTAACAGATTCAAAACTTAAGGAGTTACTTTAAAACATCAGAAAGAATGTTGCATAAATGTTTACTAGAATATGTAAAGGTATTTATTTAAGGGATGGCCAGAGGACTTCATGCAAATAAAAATGATCACCCTGAGAAACAAGCCAAATGCATGTTGATATTGTGACATTTTGGACTTTTATACAATTAGTCAAAGGTTGTGTTGACAATTGTAACAGAGAGATGAGGATGCACAGAGCTTTATTGGAGATAACCAGTTTTGATTCCAGGGAGGAAGAGGGATGAAAGGAGCAATTGGCATTAGAACATAGAACATACAGTGCAGAAGGAGGCCATTCGGCCCATCGAGTCTGCACCGACCCACATAAGCCCTCTCTACCACCCTATCCCCATAACCCAAAAACCCCTCCTAACCTTTTTGGTCACTAAGGGCAATGTATCATGGCCAATCCACCTAACCTGCACATCTTTGGACTGTGGGAGGAAACCGGAGCACCCGGAGGAAATCCACGCAGACACGGGGAGAATGTGCAGACTCCACACAGACAGTGACCCAGCAGGGAATCGAACCTGGTACCCTGGCGCTGTGAAGCCACAGTGCTGTCCATGTGTGCTATCGTGCTTCCCATTCTAAGATGAATGGGCATATGCAGTTTAGAGTTTGGTATGTTTGTTTTGTAGATTTTGAAAAAGCACTCAATAGGGTTGACCAAATTAAGTTCATGACAGAGCTGAAAAATATTGGAAGAGACCTGAGAGATAACTCAACACGGGTGGTGTTTATCAGCAGTCCCCTTCAAGGTCTATGCAGAAGCAATGACTAAAGAAATATTTGAAGACACAGAATCTAGCATTAAGATTGGGGGGGGGGGGGGGGGGGGGGGGGGGCGGGCAAGCGATAACATCACTTAGATTTGCAGATGACTAAGCACCTTGAACAAGCACACAAGGATTACAAAAAGTAGTTGATAGATTAGTAACAGCAGGCATGAACTTTGGAATCAAAGTAAACATCAGCAAAACCAAAATAATGCATATCTCAAAATCACCAAGAAATATTCATGTATTCATCGAAGGTAAAGAACCTGAGCAGGTGAAAAAATTCTAATATTTGGGAAGAATACTATCTGCAGATGGAAGATACAACAAAGAAATAAGAAAATGGATAGCGATGGGAAAGGTTAAACTTAGTAAGAAGAGAAAGTTGCCAACTGGAAAGCTGAATAAACAACTCAAAAAGTGCCTTTGTAAAGAGCTTGATGTTGAAGTGTTGTTTTGAATGGATGTGAGGTTGGACATTAGAGAAAGGAGGCCAACTTGCTGAATAGCTTTGAAACCTGGGTTGGGAGCAGAATAGAAAGGATCATCTAGACTTCAAAAGTAACAAAGAATGAAGTGCTGAGGAAAGTTCAAAAAATTTAAATTGCTGAATGTAATTGGGAAAAGGCAGAGACTAGGCAGGGCACATCTTAAGAGGAAACAGATGAATAAGGGAACTTATGGCAGGAAGATTTCAAGGAAAAAGAGGAAATGGAAGAAAGATATCAACGCATGATAACTTGAAAATTGAAGGTGATTGGAAAACGAAAAGACTGGCACAGGACAGAGACTATGAAGCAGGAAACTGCCTTCAGGTAGAGAAGACAGAATGATGAGAGTAGAATAATAACAGTATAAAGGACAGAGAACGGGAAGAGTTTCTGAAGTGTCTTCAGGAGTATTTTTTGAGTGCTATGTTCTCAGATCAATGGAAAAGGGGACAATACAGGATCTGGTTCTGGGGAATAAGGTGGGTTAAGTAGTTTAGAGCTTGAATTTTACCCTCGGTGCATGACTGAAGTCGATGCGGGCGGAAACAAATGTAAAACCCGTTCACACCGAAGTTCGCATTGTTAACCAATTAAGGTGACCAATTAAGGCCCGCCCAGCGTGTAATGCAGCTACTGACTGGGCTCATGCTGAGCAGGGGTGGGGCTGCATCGGGCGCTGGGTCCAATAAGGACTCAGCAGTGGGGAGGGGTGGGGAGGATTCAAGGCCTGAGGAGGCAGCTCCCAAAAGGCTGTAGGAGTCATAGGGGAGATTGAGGGCGCTGTGTGGCTTCAGACCAGAAATGGCATCAGGACCAGGAGCTTCTAAAAGGTGGGAGGAAAAGTCAGGGGGCTGAGTGCCTCTGTTTCACAGGTGAGTGCCTATCTGTCCTAGTGCAGGAGGTCAATGTCAGGCACAACATTCTGGTGCCCAAGTACGACAAGAGAAGACTGCCCAACTGACAAAGAAGGCCTCGACGAAGGTACTGCCCAGGTCATTGGGCACGGCATTGTGCACCACACCTGGCTCCACTGCCACTAAAGGCACAACGAGGGCGGCACGGTGGCAGATCAGTTAGCTCTGCTTGGCAGTCACCATCATTTGGTGCATTCTCGATGGTGATGTCTCCACCAATCAAAGTCCAGTTGCCAACAAAGCAGCACTCACTTCACATGGAATATAAATTGTTGTTTTCTCTTTATATCGATATTCTCGCAAAGTGTCCTGATGAGTGCAAGTTGAAAAGCTTTGACAAGTCCCTTTTTTCAGCAATGATCAAGTTCTGTACTACCAAATGACTATCCCCTCCTTGTCTGAAAACAACATCTCCTGTATTGCATCAGACAGCTCTGCTGCAGACCTGACAGTCTGCATCTGCGGCATTGCCAGTCTCAAGTCCTGAAATCATCAGAATTGTGCAAGAAAGGGAAAGCTGTTGCCCTGTCGGTTGTCCTTTGCCTTGCTGCCAAGTGCACATCAAGCCCAAGCCCCTTAAATGTGAGGGGTTGCATGAAGTACTGCTAAAAATGGCTGTCCTCTTGCGAACAGAAGGAAGTTGAATACCCTCCTCAACTAATTTTGAGGTTAGCCTATGCCTGTTGCACACATGAATTTGTGGAAAACCTGGTCCGTCTGGGGGAACTGAGTAATTAGGAATATCCCAATGTAGCAATGTGATTAAAACCCTTATAATACAAATATTTGATAGTTAAGTATGAACAAATATTATTTTTCAGTGCTTAAGTTACCTGCACTTCTATCCAAAAGATGTAAAACTTAAAGCTCAGAGGAGATAAAACAAGATTTGTGTAAGGAAAGCACATTATTTCTTCTGTTAACTTGGTTATTTATGTTCAACTGCACTTCAACTCAGTGATTTATTTATGATCCACATTTATGGCTACTGGAACAAATTGATTCACTCAACAGTTCATGACTTGGTTTTCCCTTTTGCCTGCCATGGTATGTCTGTATTGGACACTGGAGAGATTCAGTATTGAGACTGGGGAAGTGGGAAACCTGGCAACTAATTGAAGTTCCAGATCGTGGCTGAGAGAGTAAAGATTTGGCACAGTGCTCCTGATAGCAAGAGGCCGGTTGCTGCCTAGAACCCCGGAAGGCAAATGGGAGGCCTGATTCCAAGATTCAGGAGTTAGCACGAAAGCAAACAGGAGGTCTGATATTGAGACTCGGTGCAAGCAGGAGGCCCTGTGGCACGGTCTGAATGAGTGGCAGAACTCATGCCAAGATTGGAACAGCAAGAAGCTTGGCATGAAGCCTCAGAAGTCAGCAGGAATCCTGCCACCATGCCCCAGGGAGCTCTGGCACAAGGCAGGGGTTTGAGGTCTTTAGGGGTAAAGTGGGATGGAGGGAACAGTGTGGGAGGCAGCAGGAAGCTGCCTTCACCCAGTACTGAGCAGGGTGGGGTGCCCAAGGATTGAGAGAGCCAGCTGGCTGCAGTCTGGAGTCAGATTTAGGAGAAAAGAACCATGAAACTGGGAGTCGACCAGCAGAAAATTCCTGCTAATTGGGAAATAGCAACCACAGGTAATCAGCACTCAGATATAGAGATCTATAACCTAACTGTTACAAACCAGTCAGTGGAAGGAAGAGGGTATACAGCAGGCAGTTACACATTTTCCCAACACAACGACATATAAACTGAATGAGGAGTTTTGATGAAAGTAATGGATTGTTATTCTACTGCCAAACACTGAGCAATGATAATCTAAATATTAATGTTAAATAATCTGCATGCTAATTGTGGGGGGGAAAACAAAGTGACGCCACAGTAAACCTGTGACCTGATTAGCTGGTCGAGAATCTGTGTTAAATTTGAAATAAAAACATTGAAAAAACTAATTAAAACTAATTTCTTAACAAGGTAGAGGAGTAACTAAACCTGAGGGCGGAGATTAGCATTTAGCATTTAATTTTACAGTGAACATCGGTGACACTCAGGAGGCTGACAAGCTGCAGCCGCATATACACACTTCACTCCCGACACACACCACCCCTGGCAATAAGATGGCAGCGAGGAGAGCAGTACCAAGGTTCACGAACACCGAGCTTGAGACGCTGCTGGATTCCGTGGAGGAGAGACGGGCGACCCTGTACACCGGCCCGGGAAGGAGGCTGACAGCAGCCGTTGTTCACCGTGCCTGGGAGCAGGTGGCAAAGGCTGTAGCGCCATTAGCAACACCGAACTGGCCAGCATGCAGGAAAAACTGCACTACGCTCACAAAGTAGGCAGCACTGTGCCCCTTGCACTAACCCCTGTGCCACACACCCATAACCCGACACCCCCACCCGGAGGGCGTCCGAACCCCAACCCTGCACCACAAGTCGGCACCCATACCGGCCGCCATGGCCGGATGCCCTGGCAACTGAGGCCACCAGCTACCCACCCCCTGGGTTGCATGCATCAGACTGTCTAACACTGTGCATTTCTGTCCCCCCCTCCCCTGCACCAGGAGAAGGTTGTCTATAACTGCTGGGAGCAGGAGAAGACTGGAGGGGGGACTGCCAGATCTGTGGCCCCTCAATGCGGCAGAAGAGCAGGCCCTGAGGAGCGGACAGTCGGAGGACAGGCCACCCCAGGAATCAGCTGCCATCCAGACAAGTTTTGAGCTTCTGGAACGGACAGTCCCACCGATTGTGGGGTGGTTGGCAAGCATCCAGCACCTGCAGGTGCTGTTGGAGGAGTCCAAACACGTGCAGGAGCAGGAGGTGGTGTCGGCCTTGCGTATTACCCAAGCCAACACTGCACGGGTGGTGTCGCGGTGGAGGCCTCAGGGCGAGGGTTGTGGCTGTGGACCAGCATGTTCAAGGCCTGGGGAAATCTGGGCAGGCGGTGGCTGAGGCTCAGGACAGGGCTGCCCTCTTGCAGGCAGCCATGTGCCAGAGAAACCTGTATAATGTAGAGAGCAGGGGCGGAATTCTCCGACCCCCTGCAGGGTTGGGGAATCGCCCGGGGCCGGCGTAAATCCCGCCCCCGCCGTGGGCGGAATTCTCCGCCACCCGGGTATCGGCGGGAGCGGGAATCACGCCCCGCCTGTTGGAGGGCCCCCTGCGGCGATTCTCCGGCACGCTATGGGCCGAAGTCCCGCCGCTGACAGGCCAATCCCACGGACGTGGTTTAAACCACCTCTGGTGCCGGCGGGATTGGCGGCGTGAGTGGGCCTCCGGGATCCTGGGGGGGAGGGGGGGGACGTGGGGCGATCGGACCCTGGGGGGATGCCCCTATGGTGGCCTGGCCCACGATCGGGGCCTACCGATCGGCGGGCGGGCCTGTGCCATGAGGGAACACTTTTTCTTCTGCCGCCACCATGGCCTCCACCATGGCGGAGGCGGAAGAGACCCCCGCTACCGCGCATGCGCCGGTGGTGACGTCAGCGGCCACTGACGCACCGGCGCATGTGCAGACCGGCGAAGGCTTTTCGCCCAGCCCCGACGCCGGGTGGCGTTGCGGCAAAGGCCATTGGCGCCGGTTTTGGTGCCAGTCGGCGTAGCAGAAACCACTCCGGCGCGGGCCTAGCCCCTATAGGTGCAGAGAATTCCACACCTTTGGGGAGGCCCAACGCCGGAGTGGTTGGCGCCACTCCGCTACGCCGGGACCCCCCGCCCTGCCGAGTAGGGGAGAAGCCCGGTCCAGAGCTCATCGCAGAGTGGGTTGTCATCATCCTCCATCACATGGACCAGACCCGCTATTACTGCCAACCCAGGGCCCACACCACGCAGTGCAGCCCATATATATATATATATATGAGACGGTTGCAGTTGCAGGGTGCGGGGGGGGAGGGGGGGGGAGCGGGGAGGAGCGCGGGGGGGGGGGCGGTGTGGGTGTGTGATGTGGTGTCCATGCTCCTGGCCAGTTCACCCCCCCTCCCGTAGTCGGTGAACCTGGAGGCGATCGGAGCGCCCCATGTGCGTTGGTCCTGGCGCACACGTTGTGCGGATTCTCGTGCCTGCCTGGGCCCCATGTCCTGCTCATCCTCGTCCACTCCCGCATCCTCCTCATTGGACAAGGCCTGGTGTTCATCCTCCTCACTGAGCACGTTGCCCCTTTGCTGTGCGGTGTTGCGGAGGACGCAGCAGGCCGCCATGACGTTGGTGACCCTCCCAGTGTCATACTGGAGGGCTCCTCCAGAATGGTCCAGGCACCTCAACCGCATTTTCAGGATGATTAAGCACCGCTCGATCACACCTCTGGTCATTGCGTGAGCGTCGCTGCTGTGTCTGTGGCCTCCGGATAGGCATCATCAGCCACAACCACAGCGGATAACCCCTGTCGCCCAGGAGCCAACCCCTCAGCTGGGGGTTCACCTTGAAGCGGTCAGGAATCATCAAGTGTGCCAGGATGAAGGGTATCGGGCACACACATGCGTGATTTATATCTGATGGTCATACACCAGCTGCTCATTCATCCAGAGAAGCCCCTTTCAGTTTGTGCAGAGCGGCTTGTCACCTGTAGGTGCTTGTAGAGTGACATGGACCCAGAGCATCTCGGCGATGTGGCGAACCCCGCAGCCCGGGCATCCTGGTGGGCTGAAATGGATGTATTACGCCGACTGGGCATGTCGGGCGTCCATGACAGCAGATATACCTGCGCACTGAGCTTTTTGAAATCCCGGACAGGTCAGCACTTGGCGCCTGTAAGGACCCCATGGCGTAGCGGTTCAGTGCGACTGTCACTTTGAATGCTACCGGAGCGGTTGTTCTACCCATTCCCCTGCATTGCCAGATGCGTCATAATCTGGCAGATATGTTGCACTGTCCCCCTGCTCAGCTGGAGTCTTCGACATTAGGTCCTCGAATGACAGGTACTGCCGGTACATGCAAGGCCCCATGCAACATCGCCTTTGCACCTCTTCCTCCTGCTCCTCTTGGGCGGCCAGCTCTCTATCCTCAGTGGCCGCCTCCTGATCCACTGAGGCACACTCTTTCAACTGCACATTTTGCTGCTGCAGCTTCGTCCTCCTGGAGCAGCTCCAGCTCGTATAGCATCCTCCGGCGCTGCGGTCCACCATTGCTGGTTGAATTCCAATGTCCATTGTCTGCAAGGTTTGAAAGGCCG